>NW_026095860.1:6024047-11024047 GCF_023614345.1 Adelges cooleyi
ATTTTTATATTTTGTAAAATAAATACAGACTAATAATCAGAGCCTGATTTAGACACCTTATTTATTTGGCTTTATTTCACTACTAGTTATATCATCAACCCCCTCCCCACCCGTCTTCATAATCAATATACTTACCCACACAGAACAATATTGAATTATGTACGAAATGGAAAATGTTTTATACGGATAATGTGATTTTCAGTGAAAACCTTTTATCTCTGGGGTTTTATTAAAAAAAAAAAAATGGTGAAGTAAAAAAAAAAATCGTTTGTTCAAAGCACTGCTTGCCTTCCAAACCCCGATAAATTTGACTAGTTTAGAATAAAAAATTTTGAAATTTTTAGCGTTTAAGTGTGTGGGTTAAAGGTAGAGCACATTATAGTGAAGAGTATGTGGATAGATAGAGTAGTAGTGGATAGATCGTCACAGATATAAGACACTTTTCAATCCTCGCCTATACTTAAAAGCGTTAACAATTACAAAATTATTTATACAAAACTTGTCGACCAGTCATCACTTCCAGAAAACCCTGCACGTTAAAATGTCTATATTTATTTATTTTAAATTAAAAGACTATTAACTATTTATTTAAAAGTTAAGAGAACGTCACACACACTACACATTATTGACCCATCAATTCATTTTTTTCTGTGAATTTTGAAAGTTTAGTTTTTTTTTGTTATTTTAAATAAGTTATTATTAATTAAAGGATTGAGATATCGGATATTTAAATGGTGAATGGCGGATTTGAACGAATTATATAAGAATTATTGTTCAAACAAAATAAATAAAATTCGCGATCTCGCTGTTTTATCTATTTTTAATATATTATTGGCCACGATTTCTGCGGTCTATAGATGTGACATTTTCTTATTAGGCAATTAACCGACTAATTTAAATCATAATTTTGGAAAAGGCCAAGGTACGGATTTGGCCAGACTTAAGAGTGTTCGTCGTACATCCCGTATTAATCTCGCACACAGCTAGCCAAAGTGGGATATCTTCAATCAGAATCGGTTGTGAAAATATGTAATTAATTATCCAACAATTAATATTCAAAGAACGCGCGGTGAGAAAGACAAGAAGCCGTTTGTTTTGACAGTGCTTTGGCGTTTCGCGGTAGTCATTCATAGCAAAACGTTCCCCTCGGGCATTTATCTTTTCTTCCACGTAGGTATATATTATTACTGTCTTTCAAAAACAACTCTCGTGTTTTGCAAACAACCCGAATTAAACGCGTATACCTATCTCGGTATTAACTACGTGGAATTCAATGTTAAAATATGCGTCATAACCGACAGCTGGCAATATACATTGCGGTTTAGTAAATTACACCCGGCAAAAATTAATACCGGGTGATTCTTTAACGGTCTTCACTTATTGATTCTTAAAATAATTGCAATTTTCTGGCGTTTCTTTTTGGAATCATTTTTATTTATGTTACAGTACAATATTCAAATTTTTATCTTTTTTAGTATTTGCTAGAGCTCTGTCAACTTATTAAACTTAAATGGTAACATATATACATATATATATAATTATTTTAAAAGTTATTTAAGTTTATGGAGGTGGAGTGCGGTTGAGAAATGCGCGCAGATAAAAATAACTCTACTCTCCATCCTTCTTTCCGTCTTAAATTTTAAACTTTAATAACTTCAAAACTATTAATTCAAAACTTATTAGTTATCGACCAGTCAAATTATTCACTAAATTATTCTCAATTTAAAAACCTAATAAAACATATACTACAATTTAATATATAATAAGTTTCAAAAGTTGATAATGCTCTAGAAGATACTAAAAAATATAAACATTTGATTATTTTCTCATATAGTAATAATATAGCATCAACAAAAATGGTTTCAAAAAGAAACACCACAAAATTGCATTTATTTTAAGAGTAAACCAGTGTAGGGCGTTAAAAGAATCATCCGGTATATCGGTGGAAATTTAATTGTACACACCACCGCAAGCAATAGTTACGTTTAACGCAATTAGTATATTATATAAAAGCAAATAGTATTGTCATAATATTATACTTAGATATAACGCATACATTCAATATTAACACTGCGCAAGTGTGTACTATGCAAATGTGAGTGTAACTCATAAACTAATATACCGGCAGAAGTAAAATCTATTTTTTTGTGATTTTCAAACATGTAGCATAGACAATACGAACTGTACATAATTAATTCTACACAGGTTCATATTGTTATATTGTACTACAAACAGACCAGTTGAAAAAAATTAAATAAAAGACTCTTCCAACAGAGAGATTGGTATTTTTCTTCAGTGTACCAGATGTGATTCGTTTGCCTTATTTTTCAATGGATAGGTCGCCGTAAAGAGTTTTATGACCCTGTATGGAAAATAGTGTCTCCGGCGACCTGATAAAACTGAATTTCCGTTTACCCCAATGCTTTCCAATTACTACACCCGACCCTATCAAAAGAGAAAACGATTTGTCAATTGAAAAAAAAAATACTCAGTTTTATATCAAAGATAGTAAAGTATCACTATGGAAATTATTATAATTTAAAAAAAAAAAGTATTCTAAGCAAATGTCTTTTCCTCGAGGTTCAAAGTTCTTACCAATGATAAATAAATACGTAATTCATTTTAATATTTAAGAAGCATTTTATTTTGGTTGTTTGTATTAATTTTAAACAGGATTTTTATTAAAAGAAACGTATAATTTATCTTATAGTTTTAAAATGTTATGAAAAGATTGCTTGATTATAATACCACTAATAATTAGCAAGAGGTGTCATGTGTAGGTAAATATGTATACTACTTATTAAAGAGTTAAATTTAATTTCGATTTTTTTTTTTAATAAGTAATTCAAACATTCAAGAAGAGTATAAAATCATTATCAACATTGACTTGGTACGCCATTTTACTATAGTCAAACGCGGAATTCTTCAGTAATTGTATATTTTCAGTTTTACGATAGTATTAAGTTTGTGTAAATATAATAATTGATTTGATGAATCATTCAAATAAAACGTTTTACTACTATTTGTAATACATACTAAAATTGTATTAGGAGTAACACTATTTTAAGATGAATTTATTTATATATTCTTATAAAACATTATTTTCTACCACCATCGCATCGGTTTTCTATTAATGGACACCTAACTACTAATGGTTTATTTTTCACATCAGTAAACGAAATTAATTATAAAACTGATCGTTATCTTATTAATTTCGAAGTAAGCACTTTCTCATAACACTTCAGTGATTTCAGCGGACAAAAGCTTAGTTGGTGCGTCAGTTATTGATCGATCAATGATTAAATATGGCGATAAAAACCGTAAAAAAAATCTGTTAAAAAGTGTTTAATTATTTTTTTGAATGTGGTATAACATAAAATAAATAATAGTATCAAACACACTTTTAATGGTTCCGTTAAAATACAAATTAGATTAAATAAAAATTGAGTAACAAAAAAGCGAAAACGAATGTTTTGAATAAAAAAACCGGTAATGTAAAATTTTTTTTGTGGGTCAAAGTGTTGATTGCTATTTTTTTTACTGTATATACAAATATGTAATACACTTAAAAAAAGTTTACCAAAATATGTTAATACACAACGGATTAGCTCGACCCAATTGAACGGTTACATATTTTATAAACTATTAAAAACAGCTAGACTACAATCGATCACTATTAGGCATTAGCTGTACACACCGGTTATTCTCCGTGGAAATTACTTTATATCCGAAAGTTATATTTCGGTTGAACTGTTATAATCAGACTAGGATAATTCTAAAATGAAAAAGAAACAGATTCATATATTAGTTCTACCTTTGCCATTCAATTTATTACACTCAAAATAAATATTGAAAAGCATACTCGTTGATATGTTAATTTTTAGAGACTGAGGTATCTAATCTATGTGTGGCCCTTATGTAATTATTATTAAAAGCGTTACTCGAATTTCTAAGATAATTTAAAAGGTCGTTTTTCATCAAATTAATACAAATTCGGATATACAATTTTCCATTTTCTCTTAAATGTATTTTTAATTTTTGTACAGTGTCGTTATGCGGTGAAAACTTACACATATAATTATGTATCTCAAGAGCCATGTTTTAGATATATAAAACAAATGTGTAGTTTAGGTACATTCCTTTTAGGTTAAGTCCATGTCGGGTAGATAGAAAAATGACGTTTTGTAAAAAAAGATCATCCCTCAAAAATGGCAAATAAATGTACTTCAAATTCATTAACTAGTATGTCTCCGATCTTGAACAAATCTAATGACAAACGTCATTTTTTAAGGGTTTCAAAAAATCTTTCTCCGCAGCTGTAAGTACTCCTCTGATTTCCTTCACATTCTTAACAATAAAACCCATTCGTTGTCACTTTTCACTCCATTTGACTGAATTTTATGATTTTCTGTGTAGCTCCTTGAAGTTTTCCATTTTTGCGCATAATTGACACTTAAATTTCTAAACGTCAACTACTATTCGTTTTATTCCAAGCAAATTTTACTGTTAAAGTGTTCTGTTTTAGATCAACGCTTCACTCCATCACTCTCGTAGGAAGTTTAATATAATATATTATTCAATGCTCGAATTAGAAAAATAAAAGTAGGAAAACGTTTTTATTAAAGAAAAATAACGTACCCGGAATTTTTAACCTCTTAAAAAACTACCACTTATAAAAATTGGTAGGGGTACGCTACAATTTGAGCACTGATTACATTCAGTTCGTTAAGCGTACGAATCGATATTTTAGCCATATGAGCATTCGAAAGCCGTTGTTGTTCTAAACCGTCAAGCACAGTTCGGCAAAATGTAATTAAATAACGATTAAAAGCTGAAACAAATCGAATAACGCGGTAATTGAAATCAAATGCCAACCGTTCTTCGATTTTTTTTTTAAACGAATAATAATACCGAACCAACCGTCGAATTGTATATATATATATATATATTATACATGTATACTCAGAATTTTCAACGGTTATTTAAAGAGCTTTTGCGTAAATAAAAGGAATGCGTATAATTGCAATACTTCAAACTATACCTATTATCAGGGGTCGTGCGAGCCATGATAACGGTTGTGATTCGTAGCCGGGGGTGACCGTGATAAACAGTGATCCGGCTGTAATATTTATTTGATTAACTCTCGGTTGATTTATAATAGCCGGAAACGCTATTGGGGCGTTACTATATTTTACTACGCCAGTAGCGTTGTAATGGACCATCGCCGGCCGTTGTGTTTGTATATCAACATTCATTATGTGTATGTGTCCAGGGCTTAATTTTATCTATACAATACAACGCTGAATATAAATTAAAGGCCGCCACCACCTAATAATGGCGGCGCCTCTGCCCCGTCGTTTACCTAGTATGGAGACGCGTGACAAGAATTCTTCGTACATTTTCCTCTTCCGTATCGTCGATCCCATGAGTATCCTTCTGTAGCTGTCTCGGTCTAGGCCCCAAAGTTTTACGTCGGTTTTGGCACGTACCGTGGCCGCCCTGGGTGTACCGTGGATCAACGCGAGCTCGCCAAAGCTACCGCCCTCTCCGATCACAGTCACTAACTCGGAATTCACATACACCTAAACCGAAAAAACGACTTAAGATATAAAACAAAATAAAAACTCAAACGTGAAACGGAATTTTGACTAAATACACTTAAAATCCGTCTTTTATAGCGTTTTCCAGCACACCGCACCGTTGCACCAAGAATGCACTTGGGCAAGTGAAACATTCGTATATTGTAGTACATTAAAAAGATTACCTAGTATTGCAACGGTATTTCAATTGGAGCGTACAAATTTATACTAGTCACAAGTGCATCCGATGGAAAACGCTCCATCGTTTCTGTGTCTCTTATCAACGGGTCCTCCCTCATCAACAGGCTATGGCGGTCAAAGACGTGATAAATTATTTTCCAAGGTTAATATAAGCATTTTGGTTCTAAACAAATCGGGTCATCCAAATACAGAGAAACAAAATGTTAAATACGTTTTTTAAAGGAGATATGCATAAATATTATAATATATTTTATATGAATCAGTTATAGGCTATAAATATATACATTTTGATCATAAATAAAAATTTTTTCTTTATAAAACTCATTGAAATTTTGACCTTGTGTATTTAGATAGAAAACTTGCAAATTATTTTTAATAAATCACATCTTTGACTACCGTAATCAATCATTATTCTTATCTCTTATCAGTTGATTTTTTTCCATAATTTGTCGCAAAAACATACCAATGTTCTACATTAAATAATAAAACGATTTGTCGACATACCTCCACTTCTCCGACGTCAATAACATAAAAATTGTCACCCTCGTCACCCTGTTGTATGATGGATTCGCCCTGTAGGAACGTGACCGGGAACATGGCGTCAAATATGTCCGATCGTTCGTTCTCGTCCAGATGAGAGAACAATATGTTTTTAGCGATTGCCTTCGACAGGGCAGCCATTGTTTTGTAGTCTTTGGGCACCACCTGAAAACCGAACGTTAACGTCATAATTCAAATATAAAACAAATAATTACTTATACAAACACCAATGTAGATTATTATTATTATACAACCGTTTGTTTGTTTTATTAACCCAGGCCTCAATATACCAGTTACAATGTACTCTCAACTCATGACACATGATCCTATTAAATTTTATTACACACGAGTATATTGGGGTCACGCGATACCAAAACGATAATACTACCTAGGTACGTATCTCCCGAAGTTTGGTATGGTTTTAGTCACGAAATAATAACAATAATGTAAAGTAGCTTAATTTTTAGCCAGACCAAGGCAAACTTTGTCGACCGAGGACTCTCCAGATGGGATGAGGTAATTTCTGTTTTGTGAGCTTATTATTTAATGCGAAAGTGTTGAAAATTAAAAAGCATTTCGCTGCTGTAGTACTACTATTTACCAGCTACAGTAGTGTCTGTGGGGTTTATACCAGCATTTATAAAGGGTAAACCTATATTTATTTAAGTTGTGTTTCACAATGTTTTTTCTCTTTAAAAGGTAATTTTTTTTTGTGTTCATAGTTTTTTTTTGTCATAAAACTATTTTAATTTAATAACTACAGCTGTAAACTCCTGTTTGAAATCTGTAAACAAAATAATTTAGGTCATGCTAAATGGCGGTTTCCCTACTCTCTTAGTGGGCCATGTAAAAACATGGTTGAAAATAGTGTTTTAATCATAAATAATTTATAATATTTGTTTTTAGATATAAATATCATTTGTTAGTTTATTTTATAACTTTCGAGACTTAATAATTTGTATTATTAGTATATAAAATATGAAAACAAAATAATAATCAATTTGACGTTTGTTAAAATATTTATGAAGTAGGCTTTGTCTATAATAATAGTTATATAAGCACTACTAAAAAAGTCTACAGGTATTACAGGTATTTAGTTATTTTGCTAGGCTCTATTTATAACAAGTTTTAACTTATTATACCACAAGAAATTTACTTAACCTACTTTGAAATTTTTCAAAAAAATTATAAATTCTAACAATTAAAAACTACAAATTAATACTTCTTTATTGTTATATAGTATTATTAATTAAGAGATCATCACTGAGTTTCCTTTTTTCGGTCGTTGTTTGCATAATTTACATTATTCTATGATAATAGATTTGCTCTTTTCTACATTTATGACCAACAAAAAAATAGCCAAAGAGTACTAAATACAACCAAAATTAGAGTTTGAATTTTACAAATAATAAAACCCTCTCAGAACGCATCAGAATGAGACACCACAACAGGGGTAAGATGAAAATTGATATTACTCTTTTATCATTCTAGTAACATCACTGTTACGAGACCATTTTTAATTTTATAAAGAATTAAAAAAAATTCTATGCAAGTTAATAATATAACCCCGGTATTCGTCGTGCGCACAACAAATAAGGAGACGAAGGACCCTACTTTTCTATTACCCAGCGACTTTAAACCACATAATACACACACACACATGTATACTATTATTTACAAAATGTACGTGCAAAAAATATTTTTTGGCAATCGTTCATTAATCACCGATCACGTACGCGATAATCGTTTTTATCGTTCTCGGCCTCGCTCAGGGCGAAAAACAAACAATAACACGTTGAAAGGCCGGTAGAAAATAATAACAATAATAAAAGGGAAAAAATCATTTTCGTTCGCTACTATATTAATAATATAGTACCAGTAACCTTTAAAATTTATTAAGTGCACGTTTTGATGAATCTGCTGTGGCTTGTGTTGTAAAAGTAGGTACACTGTTTTGAGCAAAAAAATAATATTAACATTTGAGTTATTATAGGCTAACGGCTAACCATTATTACCACTGCGTCAAAACTTATTGTATACAAATAAGAATCAATACGTGGGTTTTTATGTCTTCTATTGCGCTAAACTATACATATTGCAAAGGCATTTGAATTAAAATGCCTACAATTACTGGTCACTTGTAAGTTTACCAATATCCATAAACACAATTACTTTGAAACTAATAACCAGTAAATGGAAGTTACCGAGTATAATTACTACGAAACGGAGTCAATATAGTGAGCTCCTAAGTTATGCCATTGATTATAAATATAAAATACTAGTAGTTATAATCAATGGTCATACATATTGCACATGATATAATAATATTACAAAATTTGGTCGCCTTTCGTATACACGTGTAAGAGTAACAAATAATTTGTTTCATTTGAGAAATTTGATGAGTCGAATTATAGGCGTTCGTCTGCAAAAAGTATTCAGATAAGAACATTTTGCTGAAGAACACGATGCAACTTACCCCTCCCCTCTCCTCCCCATAGGGGCATCATCATCAGTAGTCGAGACACTGAGCTTTATGCCGACTCGCTTAAACAGTCTCAAACATTCAATAGGACTTGCAAAAATCAATTAAAAAACTTTCGGAAAACCGCTGTGGCGTAAAAAACTTCAAAGATTCCGCCGCCTACTTCTCTTAGGATTGTTTTCAATTTCAAGAGTTTGGCGCGTTTGTTAAGAGTTTATTGTTCGTTAAGATGTCGATGGTTCGTTGGGCCGAATGAACAATATATAAACGACTTGATACATATTACAACGACACGGACAAAATCAAAAGCTTGTTAATTAAATGTCGCTCGAACGTCTACGTCTATTATGTAATAAAATATAATATATATTATACAACACAATACATAAAGCGTACTTCCCGAAATAACTGCTGTAGTGTTCATAGTTGTTCAAAATATGTATTCGTCTTTTAGTAATCATGGGCAGCTTACATCATAACCAGTTTGAAAGGCGTTATGTTTGTAGTGTTTAGCCGGTTCAATTTTTATTTGAATCCTTACAAAGAAAATGAAAAAATTTCAACTATTATTTTAATCGAAATATTCTACTGCGTACTTCATAGGGTAATGATAATTGGATGTTAAGAGATAGAGCTAACGAAGTCACTTGCACATAACTTGTATTTTTTCCTTTTAAAACCGTTATACTATGACCTTCATCAATAATATTTATGTCTTAAACATGACAAGAGAAATGGTTCTCCTACCATTTTAACTACGCCGAGTGACGTCTGCTTATACTTATTACTATGATTCCAACTAGGGTATCTTTCCCATAAAGATATTGTTCCATTTTTTCGAGCTTCGAAGCTTAGAAACCTAACCTAAACACTACTGAACTGGTAGAGCTGAAAAAAAAACATCAACGCAACACGTACAAAGGCGTTGACCACAGACGGGATGAAAAGTTATGATATCGTACAGGGGAGACGTGTGAAAGACATATGCGGTTTTTATACAAAAACAGAGGGAAGGGGGGAATGGTTTTAAGTGTGATACCATTAGAAAGTTTTAATAAACTTTTAAAAGTTTATACACCTACATAAGTTCGGTAAACGTGTTAACCGTGCAATAATAACGTAAAATATTTAATTATGATTTTTTAGCTTCGATGCGCAGCCAAGAAATGTTTGTTTTTACAGTAACGTGTTTATATATTTAAAATTTTATTTTTGTGCCTTAACCCACGGTATTTCCTAAGCCGCTGAACCAAAAAATTCTCTGCTTCCCCTTCAAAATTGAAAAAAAAATTTAAAAACATTCTCTGGCACGATACAAGTAGGTGGGAGGTACTATGAAATTAAAAACCGTTTGGATTGTCAAGGTATAAAACTGCGGTGCCAAAACTCGTGTCCGGAGTTCCAACGGACACTAAACAAAACGTCCTCGACACAATGATTTTGGCAAATATTTTTCAGGAAGAGGTATGCTTGTCCAAGACAAGATTTTTTATTGAACCAGCATTATTTATTTCTACTTTGTTTTATTTAATGGCCTAAATTATATTATCGTTAACACTACCGTTATATTAAAAGGTTGCATAGGAAAAATTAATTGCCGGTACTAAAAATTAAATAAAATGATGATATCATAAAACTCGATTACGTTTGGAACGTACTCGAGTAATATAAAATATATATATATAATGTGCGGTTTATATTGACCCACCGCAATCATTATTGTTTCCAAATCGCATTTTACCTAAATGTTTTGGGATGGAAGTTGTTTAAGCTTTGTTTGAAAAGGAGACAACAGTGTTCCTTAATTTCACTATCCGAACCCCCTTAGAGACCTATTATTTGTACAGGTCGATGGATATACACACGGTTTGTAGCGCAGAAAATTACTCGTAGCCAAAAAGGAGAACATCAGTGGGGGGTTGATTGAAGTTTTCAATGTCGTGGAGTTTTCGAAGCAAAATTAAAAATCTAGTGTGCAGCGCATGGCAAGTGTCTAACTATAAAACGTGCAGGGAATGTTAATAAACTCCACATTGTTGGCTGTATTCATTTTATCCATTTATCATATTTTTTAAATATTATTTTAGCTATCCAAACGTTTTTAATTAATAAACTTTATTACATTTTTATATAAAGTCTTAAGCTTTCCCGAAAAGTTTTACTTACAGTAAATTTACAGCAGGGTATATGGTATGAAGATTTATAGGTAAATTTTAGAGTTCACCTTGAATTTTTATATCATCTCTCGAAAGTGGTTTTGTCCTATAAATGTTACGACTAACTAAATCTTAATGTTTAGAAGTTAAAATTTGTGTACATCAATTATCATAGTTATTTATATACTTCTTAGCACTGATAATTTATATAAAAAAACAGAAGGTAGTAGTGGGAAAAATTAGAAAAAGCCAGACGAACATAGCAAGGGACATGCATATTATATTAAAATACTATATTAAATAGTTTCGTATGACTTTGTACTGAAGTAAATCATGATGACAAAACGTCTTATAAAAAACTGGTCGTAAAAGTGTTAGTAAAAAAAACATTTATATTATGCTAGTTGGATTAGAAGTGGACGATCACATTTTGTAGGGTAAAACTAGACAAACAACAATTTTATTTTAATATTTTATAATCATAATAATTGTACATGGCGGTACTTTTAAAACTTTAATTCTTTCAAAATATTAATATATTTGTACGTTCTTGACCTTAATGAAATTGTAAGATATAAAATAGATGGATGTATTCGAGTATATATTTAACGTTTTGTAGTCAGCTATTAATACGTCTCAGGGCTACTACACTTTCACTCTTGATATTGTGACACAACAAATATGACAACCATTCCGTTAAAGTTGACCTATGATATCAGAACAATTATTTTTACCGTTAAGATAATACCTACTTCTAAATGTGGTAAGAATTTTGTAATTCTAATCGGTACATATTCAATCAATCACAAATCACGGTATATACTAACATAAAATATATGATCATAATATGATCTTCAATGTTAAATTTTAACAATACCTACTCAAGTAGTAGGTCTTATATTATTATTATCTCGTAAACAGATTTTTAATGATGACTATGAAAAAAAAAATAGGTCATTTACTAACAAAAGAGAATTCCAGCATAACCACCAACATTTAGTCAATATAACAGTTGTCTCCTTATATACGTCATACGATTAAATGGTACCTTAGGTGATAAATGTTTGTAGGCGATCTAGTTTTTATCCATGGGAGTACAACACTGTTGGTTAAAATCATAGATATTTTCAATGGAGTAAATCAAGCACAATTAGAACCCCCACTGAACGTATTTAGCTTAGGATAGATAATAAGAAGGGCAGAGATGACAGAAAGAAGCCGGCTTCAAGAGCAATAGTGGTACCGGGTACATAATTTATACTATTAATAGTAAACTATTTAAAATAAGCTACACTACCTAGTATATTTAATTCCTTAGAAAGTCTTAGGTGTTATGAAAGAAGATAAAATACGGCGGATGATGAGGAAATACAATATGTAGTTTGAGAATTATGTCAATAGCAGACAAAAAAATGAGAGAGGTAAGGTAACTGAGATGCTTTAAAAATAAAAATAATCAAATAACATAAAGTGTAATACATGAGAGAAGATTGAAGGAGTACAATAACGAAGTGGAAATTATTAATGGAGGCATCGAAGTATGATAGCAGATAGAAAAATGGTAATGTGCAAGGAAATAAAATAGGGATATTATAAGGAAGCTCAAACTCACTCTATAAAATAAAGCAAAGAGAAAGCGAGAGTATATGGATAAGAAGCGTATGAAATAAAGAAAAGAAATTTGTACAACATAAATCTAATGACAATATGTTTTAAGTGATCTAAATATCGTATAACATGAATATTGGATAAAGCTATATATTTAAACACACAATTCATTTAATCATTTAAAAATGCATGGGTAAAAAAAAGACAAGCCAAATATTTTACTAAATTTTCAGGTGAACCGTTAAATGACAATTCTTATCTCCATAAGATGTAATGGTAATATAATATTTTATGTCTTTGTTTTTTTCCTAATAAAAGAAATGTTTGACCACATATTTTTAAGAAAATTGTATATATTATAGCTCTCCTCTAGATATCCCTTTAGACTAATTTTCAGTCTCAAAACTATGCTAATAAACAGAATGATTCCAACTTTTCAAAGGAAACGGGTTCATAATATTGTTTTGGTTTGTAAATATATATTTATAGTACTTATCTCAAGAATTAGAGGTATTTATATTTAAGTTATTTTTCTCAATTTAGAAGGAGAAGGGGTGCACTTTTAACATTTTTAAACCAATGAAAGGCTTTTAAAGTACAATTTATAATCTGTAGACTTGCAATTTATGAAAAAACGGTTCAGCGACTTAAAAGACATCGTGGGTCCAGACATACAAAATAAAAACACATTGTAAATACAATTTCTACAATTAAAAATATATATATATCTGTGGCTTGGAGCAAGAAGGGCCAATGTCAATTTTGTGCATAAACGAGTTAGTCCGCTAATTGCAAAAATTGAATCATTCTTTATATACTGTGAAAAATCACACTCTGAAGCCAAAAAATGAATTACTCATGAAGAGTTTGATAGAAAAATTAACATAGAGCCTAATGGAAAATAAAAACTTCAAAGCTCATTTTCCGAAAGTTGCAAAAAGTGACATTGGCCCTTCTTGCTCCAAGCCACAGATATATATAAATCTTTTGACGCTTATAAATTCGATTTTATAATAAATGAAGGAATTTTTTTCGTTCCTGAACTGCGTAACCATTGCTACATATTATATTATTAGACGGTTGTTGGAAGGGATGAAACACGATTGCGGACGGTCGTTATCGGCAGTACCTTTTTCAATAACATGATTGCGAATATTCTTACCTGCTTATCCCTCATTCAACGTTGCCGTATGGGTCTTACCAAAGACTACACAATTAATTTTATTATAAAAAAAAAAAATCATAAATATTTGTAGTCTTCCCCAAAACTTTTAAAACTAACAATACCAACAAAGTATTTTTCAATTAAATTTTGTTGCTATCAACGGTAAAATTGACGGACTTTTACTTTATGTGTACAAACTTTCATTTAGTTAGTGTTTACCACGATTGCTGATCGGTTGTATATACGTTTGTTATTTTATACAAATTATTTTTTTTTAATTCGCCAACATGATAGTACTTTAAATTGTGAAGAAATGAAAAACGAATTTCAAAAAAATGTTAGTGAAGATGATATTGTAGATACAAATTTATTTTAACTGAAGTAAAAAATAAAAAAATAAAATATATAATTATTTAAAAAAAAAATTAGGTGTAGAAAAAATAATTAATTATATTTCGTCAATCATATAAATCAATAGTTATAGTTACATTATATACATTTAAATTTGTTAACCTGTGTGCATTGCTCAACCACACTTCCCCTCCTATCCTAACTTTCAAAATCGAATTGCTTTAAAATTAATTATTAAAAACTGGTTAACCCAGTGAGATATTGTGTGGATCAATTTAAAAATTACCTGCATTTATGTAAAACTTTTGGTGTATCATGACCGATAAAGTGCTACCTATAATTATTGTTGTACGATTTGACAATGTCGCACGAAAAATCGTTCGCAATCGTTTAATTTTTAGGTACAAAATAGTTTTTCTTTGATCTACCGACAATCGTTCGCAATCGTGTTGCGAAAAAGGTAAAACGTTCGCAATCGTGTACCACCGGTTGGGACTAGGTATAAAATAAAATATCTCTACTCCTTTAATTTTTCTCGCGTCCGACCATTAAACGTTATGTGAATAATAATGACCAAAGCTTGAATACTAATCTCTCTCGCGAAATTTAAAAGCCATCCCAGCGTTCAGTTGAAAAAAAAGGGCTCTTACTTTTTTAACGTAGCTGGTGGCTTCCTCTTCCGATACATGTTCGGCGGAAATGCCACCTCTCCGTCTGATGGATTGTTGGCCGTGACTTGCTGGGCCGGTAGAAGGAGTCGACTGGTAAAAGTCATCGGTTTCGCCGTGCTGACTGTCGCTTCCTTGCTCTTGTTCCTGTAAAAAAAAAAATATTTTCGAATCAATACATATTTTTTTAATGTCACCGATATACTTTTTGTCGTATATAGAACATATTATAAAAATTTTTTCAATGTTAGTTTGCATTCTCTTTTTTTATTATTTCTCGAGGTGTATATTATTACTTTATATTATTAGGTATTTTGTTTTGTATGTCATAGATTGTGAAAATTACTGTGAGAGTATAGGGATGAGCAGGGAGTATTGCAGTGAGTGTAACGGCCTGATTATTATCACTATAATTATTTATTTATTCACCATGCATATTTTAGGTTGTGCAAGGGGTGCAAGTATGCGCTTACACGTTTACAGCGTTTTTATTAAAATTTAGCTGAATGCTCATCGAGCGTAATAATAAAACGCTTTGTTGTGGATTTCACGCGTGCATGCTGGGATGGTTTTCATACTACCTGTATAAGCACTTGTAATGCAAAACAAAGGTATTATCCTTCGCGTGTAGATTCCAGCTGATCGACTGACATCAAATAATATATTTCAAATAAAAGCCTATGGATTGCTTGTTCCATCTAACCTTAAATACCACAGTAATCAAATTAAACGCATAACGTGTGTGCAAACGCATAAAATTCTTATGGGAACAGTCCTGGAACGATTCGGTTAACGGAGACACCAAAATCCGCATTATCATATACAGCGTGGATATTATAGTAAATGTGGACATAAGATCAAAATCTAAAACGAAATGCGTTCAGCTATTAAAATCGTATTAGGATGTTGTCGATAGCAATCTCTCAAATCTCACCGTACTATCGCATAAGTGATACCCATAACATTCAAAATGGGTATTTGCAAAACTTACTTCCCTCCTATATTTTATTTCTATCAAATGCATAAAAACTGTCTCCATTTTAAATTATTTAGAATCACCAAGCAGAATATCACACAGTTTTGATTCATTATTGAGTTCGTTTGTGGGTAATACTAGGGCAGAGGACATTTTAAGGTCTACTAGTCAAACATATCAGAGCAACATTTTCTATAGAACAGTAACGGTCTGTAGAATTTATGCTGCGTCAATTCTTTTTTGTGCAAGTTCGAAATAGAACAACAGCAATTATTGTTACGACAGTGCACGAAGAAATTATACCATTAGGGCGTATTTAATATAATTTGATAGGCAGAAACTTCGACCGAAGTTCAGACTCTAATAAGAATGATAGCAATAACAATTAGAACTCTCGAAAACACTTGTAATTCTAACGGATGAAATGTGCGTTAATTGCAGATGTCTTCAGCTACTCACAAGTATATGCTAACGATGACAATTTGGTTGGTCTCTAGGGATTTCATCAAGTCGACCACTAAACCGCGTTTCTCTCCGATTGATTATCGTTTTTATTATAATTATTATTCTTCATCGAGTAAATGTATATAAAGTAATAACACACGTGTCGTTTCCAATAAAAATTTATAAGCGTGACGCTTTAACTAATCTTATTATTCTGTTTTTCGGATAATACATTTTTTCTGTTAATAAATTGCCGGCTGCATAACAAAATTGTGCGAATGTTGTTTTTGAGTGCATTTAAGACAAGCTTATTCGCATTTATTCCAGAACGGCACAAAATAATGACACTCGCAATAGCAGTATTTTATGTCTAACTAAATTCTCGGATAAAGTTTATGTGTAAAAGATTCAACAAAGTGTAATATTATTTTTATATGAAATTTAGCAAGTTAAAAAAACACAAGCTACATAAAAAACAACCTAAGTAAATCCAAGTGCTAAATCGGCTACTCATTTATTAACCCTTGTCAGCGTCCCTTTTATTTTTTTCTCCTTGTTATTTAACTTTAGATTATTTTGCTGAAACTCTCCACGCTACCCTGTTGTGACTCAAGTTCTGAACTTTAGTTGACGTGCATCACTTGAGTTAATTCCTGCGCCACACCATGCCCTCATTCATCGTAAATTCATAAACACTAACGCAGTGTTGTCAATTAAAAGACAACGGTTCGCCATTGTCTTACATTGATCACATAAAAAGGCGCCAGAACATTGGTGAATAAAAATACAGGGTTTGGCATTCAAAAATAACGGCTAAGCGTCTATAACACAAATAGAGTACGATAAATGTGTCCGTTTCCGTCACCCTGTGACATGGTTGACGGTCTCGATCATAGAGTTGAAAACCACAATAGGGTGCCGGACGTGCGGGCAAGAGCTGTACGAGAAGAACATTAAGGGATCGTGCGGTGGCCAGGGCATAGTGTGTACATGAGTGTGTATACATATATATATATATATATATATATTATATGTAGTGGTTATTCACGGATGTGCTGCTAGAAATGCAATAAGCAAACCGCCGCCCGTCGGGTCGTCAGAATAATATTATATGGTCTGATGGAATGCAATGTCGAATGCGTTCACGTCCCATACTTACTTGCTTGGCTCACCGACGATGTAATAATCCGTAACGCCGGATACGCCATAAACAATGGTATTATTTTTCATTAAAACCGTTCGAGATTATAAATTATAATAATTTCGTATCGTGCATGAGAAATAAGCCAACGACGCTACGTCGTCAAAGCAACCCTTGTCTAAGTCTCGACCACGATCAACGAGAAGACGTTGCGCGTTTTACAGTTTTCTAAGACCCGCGTTATTTATTTAACACTTTACTGTTTCCACGTCGTGAATTATTTTTTAATTTTAATTATCAACCCAAAAACCACTTCAGGTCTTTTGAAAATTTTTTAATATTTTATCTTGCAAGGAGCCAACTGACTAGTTAAAATAATCCTTTTAGAACTAACTGTTTTCTCGTTAGATAAAATAATGTAAAATAAATTAAAATTTAGTCGATCAATTGATTGATAATATGTACATCACTAGATCACCAAAATATACCGCTTAATTATACCAATTCATAATTCAAAAGAGAATTTATCATAACATATGGTTTAGATGAAGTTCGAAAACAAAGATACCTACTAATATCTTCTTCAAGTCTACTGTAAAAGCATCGTATTCTTATAAGTTAAATATACTACATTGGTAATGTTGGAGTTTTAAAAAACAGCAAAGTAAAAAAGCCGCACTTAAATAGTATTGTTAGGTACATTAATCTGTGTACACTTTTCCAAAAGCTCTGCAATAAAATATATATAATTTTATAATTTTCTCTGGTGACAGAGTACATTTTCTAAAATATATAAGTAAGTAAAGTTAACTCGATGTTGGAATTTCGATCCACACGTGAAATAATAGCTAAATTATTATTAACGTTATTAAAACGTAATTACTTTAATTATTAGGTATTTTAATCAAATGACAGATTATAACAAGACATAACGGGAGCAAAAAATAATTAAGAGTAAATCGAGGGAAAATTATGTGAGAACATCGTAGTAAGTAAGTGGAAACAAATAAAAGCTGGGAATTTCTTAATTAAACTGGATAGGCAGCACAGCAATATTATGATAAAATATATTTTTTATGATGACTATATGCTAACGAGAACACAGCGCGTTGTAAAACCATTGTATTACTGGCCATTGTTTATAATATACATTGTAATAAAAACATAAACCAAAAATAGTAGCACGGAATCGAATAATTTAATGTAAGAACGACGCGTGGAAACAAACAAACGAAAAAGTTTTAAATTATAATAACATCCCTCAGTATCCTTATGCAGGTAGAAAAATGGTGTTCTGGGAGAAAGTAATAAATTGTTTTTTACGGTTGATCGTTAACTCTAAAAAAAAAAATCATAAATCATATACCCGTACAACACGGAAACCGATTGTCAAGAAGTTATTAGTCTTACTTTTTTTTTAACAGCTTAAATTGTAGATTGTTAGAAAAGTTACAACAAGTACATTCCACTTTTGACGTTATTATGTTGTTGACAATACAATACAAATAAAATACGTGTTTACTCTTTTTATTTTTGTTCGGTATGCATATATTTATCTTAAAACGTTTATTTTCCATCATTATATCACTTCAATATGATATTATCGCCTCTAGATGTACACAAATTGAATAACGTTTATTATTCAAACTAATTACCAGATAATCATTGAACTGGGATAATACTTTTTCATTTTAATAATCAAATAAAATTTAAGCAAAATAACTAATAAACAGTTGATAAGTTCAGAAATAAGAAAAATGTAAGAATATGTTTATAGAAATTAAGCAAATCCAATAAGTGCCACTGCAATATTATGAAAAACGTTTTGATTAATTATTATTTAACTACAATTAATTGTTTTATATCGTATGACCTTAAGTATGTTTTTGTAAGTTTTTATCATACTAAGAATGTAAACAATTATATACTACCGAACATCAAAATGTACACATCAATGCAAATATATAGTACTTAATATATGAGTATAGTTAATACATTAAACACGGTTTTAAAAAATAGCACTCGACAGTTCTATACTACCAGCACAGTCACCATTAGTACCACGGACTGACCAGCTGATCAGCAAATGCCTACGCTTAATTTGCATACTGTTTTTATTTCCTCGTGACGTCACTACAACCAGAAGCAATGAATTATCATACTTGTTTGTGTAGCTACAATGCGTTTAAATACTGAACTTTAGAATAGAATTGGGACTTTTCGTAGAACAATGCATTATTCATATATTGTTTAGGATGGTTTGAGTCACCTGTAGTAGTTAAATTTGAATGTTATTTAAATTATTTTACTCTAGAGACAACCGTTCTTGAATATTTAAAGAAACGCATATACTCAGTAAAAATTACCAAAGTGGCATCCGGTATGCAGTGATTAAAATCGAAGGGTTTTCTTGAATGTTATTTTATAGGAGCTTGGCTAACCTGTCCTATAACTTAGTACTATGGGGGAATCAATTATCATCGTAGTTAACGACTGACAGTTGTCTTTTTTTTTGCCTTCAAATTTTGTTTATTACGCCTGAACCATATGGTATCTGAAGGTATTCCATCACATTTTATTTATCTCTTAGTATGTTATTACAAATAAGCCACAATATTAGAGACAGGGACCTTACCAATGAACCTTTGGTAATATTATCAATTATATAGACTTAGTAAAGGTATTATTATTATTATTATTTAAGTATTCTTTAGTATCAGATTTCAATTTTACCCCTTACTTAGAAGAAGAGGGGGATTTTTTTTTAAAGGTAATTTTTTTTATTTTTGTATATTTATTTTTATGGTACAGATAAAGGCGCTTGTAAGTCCTAAAATTTGGCCAATGAAGTAAAAACAAAACATTTTCAACCCTACTCCATGGCAGGGGGCGTGAAGGCAACACAATTGGGGTTTCAGGCAATTTGTGGATAGGAGCATGCTTAATAAATGTTTTTAACAGATTTTGACTCGGTGTATAATCAATGTGTGATACATAAATATTATTTATTTTGTAACATTATAAAACTTATGGAGTATTTTAGTGAACGAGTCAGGTAAATAAGGTGGTGGAAACTTTCAAAAATGATGTATACCGGTGTTGGAGAAGTTTTAAGAGAAGGATTAAGACTAAAGCGACCGACCTCAAATACTTACAAAAAGTAGTGAGAGAACAGAAGAAGTAATTTAAATTTTAAATTAAGCTACCTACGACTAACAAATTGGCTGACAATATAATATTATACTAGGGATACATATTTAGGCATAAAATAGCAAAGTCATGGTTTATTTGAATTATTCAAAAGAATTCCTACAGGAGGACAAGAATGTTTGTTCAACTAACGATGCAAGAAAACACATATTAACAACATACCAAAATACCAATTTATCTGAAACATTGCATTGATTTGAAATGTTGTACATTTTACTTTATATAAAAATAAAAAATAATTTTATTAATTTGTATAAATGCATATACATAGTGTGAGTGCAGAAAGTCAAGGATAAAATTGATATTCACATAAAAATATGAGAGCTAAAAAATAACGTTGTAGTTCAGTATTACAAAAACACCCATGTCAAAATTATATTATCGAAGGGATAACAAAACAAAATGTAAGCTATTCATCTAAAGTATTTTTCTGTAAGAACGTCAAAATATACACAACACATATTATTAAAATAAGACGCAAATAAAAATAATAATATACTCGTTTTTTATTTTTTTTACGCCTATAAATTTGACATTAATAAGATACCTACGTACGTTTTTGCAATTTATAGCTGATGAATTGCTATGACTTTATATAGTAGGTATAAGTCTGTGGCCACACCCAAACATTTAAAAATTATCATACATTTCGTTTTGAAACTACTACAACTTTTTTGTGTGTTTATTAGATTTGAATTTAATATTTTTGAAACAAAACAAATTCAAACAATCGACATATTGTCCTATTATACTTTTTAAATATTCAAATAAAAGTTTTCGTTCCCATGCTAAAACCCAAATATTTATTGTCGTATGTGATGCATATCGAATGAGACCGGAAAAAAGTTTCTTAAACTTTGGAAATCAGTAACAAAAAAAGTTGGTAAAACGATAATTACGTTTAGTTATACATGTGAAACATACGTATAATTATAGTGAAAATGTTTTTTTGTGGGTTTTATTAAATCATCAGTAAGAAAAAATGAATATTTTAATTGAAATGTATTCTTGTAAATGATTTGCAAAAGAATGAACAATTAGTCAAATAAATACAGATAGAAAAATTGTCTAATAACAAAGTATACTATTTGATTAAGTACTTGTTTTTTGAAAAATTAGTCACTTGTAGGTTATTATTATTAAAATAATTTTTATAAAAGGAGGACGACGCATCATTGAAACGTATAATCCGGGTTACATAAATGTTCACAGAAGGTTTATTACAATACTAGACATTTAGTAGTAGATTAAACTTACTTCAATGATTTCAACAAAAATAGGATATATAACTATATCAGGAGAAATTATGAATCTTATAAAAGCACAATAGCTTCTTTTGTGTAGGTACGAGTATTACACCGCAAATTAACTATGAGTTAGTCATTCATTAGGAAATATATTATTTGAGTGAAAAATATTTGGTAAATATCAATAGCATTTTTAAAAAAAACCATCCGCCATTGCAAATCAAGGGATTCTTTCGGTTCGCTTGCGGCTTAACGACATAATGCCATCATATTTCTTTCTCTAGACCTCTGGTGAATGAATGAGTGGGTGGGTTGTGTGTACGCAAACGATACAAGGTGTTGACATAGAATATTAAGTTAGCCGTAGGTATGTACCTACCGTATAAGAAACCTCTACTTCTTTTCAGTAAATCCGCCAAGTCCGTAGAAACAGAAGGTGTTTTGTTTCCATTATTGCTATCTCGAATTATGACCCGACGGACCCAGGTCGTCGTCATTTTGTTTTTCACCTAGCACAGACACGACATTATTCTGTTTTCTATTAAATTTGCATTTTGGCAGACGTTATAGCGACCGGCAAGTTTGCTTTTCCGTTCGCACAACAACGTGCAAAATAAAAATAACCAATACAGTGATTGTTTCCTACTTCGAGAATTATTTAAAAAACAAATTGCATAAGTATTATCGTGGAAATTTGACGGCGTTTAGAAAACGAGGGGACAATAGGCATAAATATAACAGAATGAGTGCAAAAAAAAAAAAACGATTATTTTAATGTTTGGCATGAAAGTCGATGATTGATGTGCGTCGATTTACACTGAATGAAGTGCCAGCTAAAGGTTGTCGCGCGAACAAAGTATCCGAATCGGTAGTGTTTCAAAGTGCGACAAAATCGCTTTTAAATTGATCGGTATGTGGTAGATATATATTTTTCTTTTAGATATCAATCACACGTTTTTATTACAACATTAAAATATACATAATATTTTGTACGAACACAGTAGCAGAAACGTTCCTTTAAAAAACACTTGAGAAGAAATATATATATATATCATATATTTGCACCAGAGTTGATCCCGGGTTGAATGATCAATCGTGTACACACTAATGTAGTATTAATTCGTCTATGTTTGTTCTTAACTTTACAAAAAATTCACTAACGAGTAACAGTATTGTAAACAATAAAAAAATTAGAAAACAGCTAAATCAAATATAATAAACATCAAGCCAGTTTACCCTACCGACTGGAAAATGTTAAAATCATTATTAGCTCTTATTCTACCTTTAAAGCATGAAATATAAAAAATCCTAATTTTATTTAATGTGTTTGATTACTGGAAACCACTATTTTATCACTGTATACGAATCCAAAACTATTTAGTTTTACAACTAATAAACAACTATCAGCCAAATTTATAGAAGATGCTAAGATTTTACTAAGTTTTTAACTTATCCAAGTAAATACTTATCACTAATTCTCAAAAGCTATTTATAAACGATACTAAGTTTAGTATTAAGAAAATTTGAAGTGATAATATTACTTATGAACAAAATATCAAGGAGATCATATATACGTTTATTATTATCAGCATGTTTATCATTATAATATTATCAATGTATTGCTTCTATTACACCAGGGAATTCACTAATTGAATAAAATTGTTGTTTGGTATCTGGTATGTTTTGTGTACTTAGAAATTTAATCCACTTCTTTAAACATTTAGAAAGTAGTACCGATACTTTTTTTGCTACAATGCAAATTAAAGATAGTGAATATCCCATTGTATCTCCGTTGACTCTCTAAAAAATAATTAAATTTAATAAACTAGTTTTTTTAAAAATAACTTATTTAACAATTGCATTGAGCTACTTGATCATTTCCACTCGCATAGAAACGCAGGGCAATTAATATTTTTGTAACTTTACCAATTTCTAACCCTCGTCTATCGAAATTGCGTGGTATATTTTCCGGATATACCTATCATAGGTACAATTATTTCTAATACTATATATTTCGGAAACCTAACCTAACCGTTGGAAAAATTGCAAATCTGAAAATCTGGTATATGTTCTAATAATTGTATGTAATTAATAAATATTTCCAAAATATAACTTAATAACACTTAACCTTCAATGGGGTTTTGCAAATCACGCAAGTATTGCTTTGGAACACAATTTGGTTCTTCAAGCCAATCGTAGTTTAAATCAACATCAAGGTAATGAAGATAATTAGTATCCATGTTTTAAAATTTTTAAATTTTAAAAATTAAAACATTTTTATAGATCCTACCAGATCTACTGGATCTTGTATTGCAGCCACCTTTCTTATAGAATTTCTTAACGTTTTTAAGAATAAAAAAAGATATAATTTTGAAAGAAACTAGATAGAAATACGTGTAAAATGCACAAGCATGCCTTGATTTTGTAAGACGGCCCTTGCTTATATTTCGATTGTTTACAATCGACAATGTACGATTTAGACAAAAAAGTATACCCGAATGAACAGTAAGCATATTACTGAGGTAAACTTTACCGACCAGTATAATTTTCTCGTTAGTATAAAAGATCATCACTACGACCATGATTTTTATCTTTAACAACACAATCTTGTCAAAGAAAAAAGCAATTAATTAGTGTAATCAACATTTTCAATAATTAGTTAGCATTATCTATTTAACATACATAAATATTATTACAAAAACTACGCATGATAATATTATTTTGTTAAAAAATGATTACCTTTCTTTTAAATAAACTACAAAAAATGAAAAATCACTAAATCCTACTGATTTAAAATAATCATAATTTCCGAGTTGTCTTTTTTTTTATCGTTATTATGTATCAGCATTATTATTTTCTGATAATACAAATTTAAGAATACATATATTTAAGCTTTAAATTTGCGGGGATATAACGCAATCTTGTGAAATAATATATATTGTTTGTATTAAACAACCTATTTTTATGAAATTTGATAAGCTGAAATAAAATTTTAAATCAGTTTGATATTCTATCACGTCTAGTTTTTTTTTTTTGCAATTTATATAGGTGTTCAGAGTTTGACACGTGCGAGTACATTATATTACATAAGATTAATTTTTATTATGTTGGAATATGTTAAGAACGTTCCTTATGAAAAATCATAACCATAAAATGCTGTAAACTCCCTTACCTTGTGTTAACAGAACAATGATGCATTATAATTTGTAAACATTTTATAAATAAACTGAACGCGAGAATATACATGTTATACTTAATTAGATGGAAAGCCTTATTTAAATATGTAGTAGTAATTTTAACTGGACAAACATGCAAATTAGTATTTGATGAAGTTTTGTTCATATTACATTACAATATAAGCAAAATAAAATTATATTTTATTTTAGTTGCAATAAAGTTTGATGCATAATTAAATAAAGAGTACAATAATTAAAGTAACCACGCCTAATGGTTAAATTAAAACTGTGTTTATATTAAACTATTGACGTACAAGTAACATGTAAATACCAATAGGTATTCTATACAATTTCAATACAATACCGCTCTAATATTTATTATATATAATTATATTGTTTTATTTTTACTGCACTATTATTTTAAGAAAGACAAATATCCAACAAATATCCATTTTATATTAGTACAAGGTGGTTGACGAAAGTGATTATTTATTAACAGCCAACTATGCCTCGTGACAGTTTTTTTGTTTTCACCGTTTTGGTAAACGCACGCAAACTAACAAAAAGGAAACATCGCTGTCTCTATTTTTTAAACCTATTTTCTTGCTATTGACGGTACGGCATCCATTATATAGACGTTGATTAATTTATATTATTACCGTTAATACTTTGCTTAAAGAAAACACAATAGACGTTTTAACTTAAATACGAAACTGAAAAGTTACTGAAAATAATATCATTAACTTGTTTAGTACATTCTCCAAAAGATTCCATGCCAGTATCTCCAATCACAGAAATCCACTTATGGACAATATTTCTGCTGAATTCAATCTTGAAAATCTCCCTAAACGGCTAAAACAAAGTTGATGTAAAGACCTTCGGATTAGATTAAAAACTTGTCTTCAAGACAACGTATAACAAGAAGCTAACTTTATTAGCTCTATTGTCATTTGTCATACATTCAAGTGTATTATTTAAACAAAAATCAGAGCAAGTCTAATAATCAGTAGTAAAAAAGTTCCTACTTGTTATTTACGTACTTTATAAATATCTATTATATTAAATCTAAATGAATTGTTTATGAATGTTGTAACTTAAAAAACCTTTCATCAAAAGCTAAAGCTAAACATTAATATTAAGTCACAATTCTGCAAAAGCTTATTACTGAATTTCATTAACCTAATTCGACTATATTATGATTATTAGGCATTAAAAAAAACTTAACATAAAGGTAATCAGCTGTGTCACGTTATGTTCAAATCACAAAAATAATAATGCTTTTGTAAAAAAACACCACTGTTAATGAACTAAACAGTTGTTGTTGTGTTTGAATCTGATGTGAAGAGGCAGATGTAAATTAATAATTGACCCGAGCATAAAACGTTTAAATAGACCAAAATATCAATTGATGAATATCGTTTAAAATTCAATTGAACTTTGTTCAGCAACGTCGCAAAGCTCAAATGCTATACGCATAGTACGTTTTGTGTAATGTTATAAAGCAATAAAAATGTCAAATAATTATATTGACTCTTATATTAAAAATTACCTTTAAAATACTATTCTTATAATTCGTATCCTATTCCTATTTTGTCATTATTTGTAAGATAACATATATTTATGGGAACGACCCGTAAAATTAATTTAAATACCTACATAATAAAGAACAAATTAAGCAACACTTGTGGTTGTACGTGATAAAATAATAAAATATTTAAGTAAAACCTTAACCACAAAAATAATAAGCGTATACGTATTTCGGCAGCAATGTTACCATCTTTAGCGCATACAACAGACTGTTGGAATATTATCTTTGTAGTTAAGGGTTTATTAAAATATTTTATAATTTTTTTACCTACAGAAAATATATTATGGATCGACAACATTAAAAAGGAATCGGTTGTTTTATTGAATAAAACTGTATCAATCATATTATAAATGCTAGTTTCTGTAGAGCTGTATTGACGCCAGTCAGTAATTTTTTACAGATTTTAAACATTTAAACATATGTATTCTCTTATCGGGTCGATTGTCTTACATTCTTTTTTATATATAATTGAACATCATTAAACTGTACAAATTATGGTAATAACAACAGAGGATTAATAAAATGAGTGGACATGAAAAAGATAACGTTAATGATTGAAGTGACCGACGATTGCAACCTAATGAATGAATATCTAAATGCGATTTATTAATAATCTCAATAAAAGAAATTGAGATTCATCCATTGTTGTGAAGATAAAGAAGAAAAAGGTTAAAAGCGGACGGTTCTTGTGTGTGTTGGTGGGAAATGATTTAGTTAAGAGATTGAAGACTAGAATTTACTACCATTAACTCTCATATGCAATTAATTATTATGACTTCGATTAACTCCATAAAGTTACCAGCCAGGTTACATGCAAACATGTAATAGTGTGTTGAACCCCAAATAGATTGGTCCATTAAGTTACAATTACTAAAGGTAAATGTGTGAAACTTTTTGCAAAACTATAGTACACGTTACTATTTTAGCGTTACCGTGGAATGGTTTTGAAACTTTTAGATGATGTGCGGACAAAGGTGCATCAGAATTTTGCGAGGAATGTGATGGTAAAAAGTATAAACGCCGTTTTTGTACAAATAAAACCACGCATAAATCACTAAGCCAACATAATGTTCAACAACGTTTAACTTAAAACTCGAGACGGATTTACGGATAAAAAAAACGGGCGATTAGTTAAGTCGATAAATACTCTTTGGCCCGTAGGGTTTGTAATTTTCTCGAGTTTCAGTCCGTCGGTATTATAAAAAACGAAGGATTCGATTAACAAGCAGGTTGCTCTACACTTGTACATTGTACACACTATAGGAAAATACATAACACCGTAAGACAACCGCAAAATTCTTATTTCCTTCCTATTGATTTTAAAATATATTACAAAATCAATTACATTATATACATATATATATATATATATATATATATATATATATATATATATATTGAACAGCTACAACAAACAGGACGTCTAAATTTAAACCAATTTTGGATTTTTAATATATTTCGGGGGGGAGGGGTCATTAAGTCGAATTCAGTAGGTTTTAGGCCCATCCTCTTGGTGCGACGCCAAAAGCAATATATTGCTATTACATATTATATGCTACAAACACAAAATACATACATAACCGTTTCAAACTTACAATACGTCGAGTAACGTTATCATAGATATATATATATATATATATATATTATGGTATATATAGATAAATATTGTCAGTAAAATAATTAAGTAAAATTTGTATTAAAGAAAAATTAAAAATACAATTATTAACGATATAATATTGTCTATAACTCATAATAATAATATGATATGAGAACTATATAATTACTGAATACATTTCGTTCTATCAAGTGATAATTTATAAAAACTTTAGTAATTTTTCTCATAACCTACGCATAAATAATAAATCTAAAAACAGAAAACATATTGGACTCTCTCGCATTTTTCTAACTGACAGCTTCGACAGTTTCCTTGGGATATTAACGCACAAGTCATATGCGTCAATCATCTATAGCTTATAGGTAGCAGGTGTTTCGCAAAAGCCAGATAGCAAGACACAGAACAGTATAAAGACAGAGTTCAGTGATGGCGTAGATAAGTTTTTAATGAAATATTGTTGAAAAAAAATCATAAATCATAGGCATCCGTCCATATTGGACAAGGGATCATGACGGACATAAGCCACACATCCTTCAAAATTATTCCGCTAATCGATTACGTCCTAAGTATATTATATACTCTATGTATTATCTGAAATGTTACTATTGTTTCTTCGGGAGAAAAACTTAAGTCATCGCGGAAAGTGCATTTAATAGTTCATAGATCAAACTGGTCCGGTCATTGGTTATAAAAAAATATATAGAAAGAACCGAGGCTTCATATAGTTTGATGACATAAAAACTTGTTTAATTCAAGTTGACAACAATACATTATCACTTTATATACAACTCAGATAATCTTATAAACTCATTCTCGCTGGGGTGTGTATATTCGAGAAACTATAAAGAGCCTTTACGAGGATTATCCAAAACAAATTATACTGCTTTTAATCATTCAAGTTGACAAGAATTAATGGATTCCGGTAATCGCACAGATAGATTTCAAGATAGAAGAGGAGATAGGCTTCGATTTTAACTATACAAGTTCTATTGAAGAAACAAAACAAACATAACAATTGTTAGTATTGACAATATTGACATCGAGCAACGCTAGCTGGTTGGTATATTGTTATATTCTCAGTCGGACAAGAGTTATTATATTTTATTCCAACACTGACATATCTTTTCGATCAATACCTGTATAATGTACTCTGGACATGGAATATGGTTACCTGAAATGGATCCCTTACCCTGGCCGATGTTGTTGACTATAATATATCATATATACACACGAGATGGAAAAACTGTGCAGCCAAATAGTTTCAACAAAAATTTACATCGAACGCGTTTCACTAGGAAACGAACAAAGCCCTTGACTTGTCAACGTCACTACTACTGTGTCCAATTTCACGACACATGGGTTTTCTTGACGTTCGCGTCGCACACATATAGGATTTCTTATAAGATATTTTTATTTTTTGTCAATCAAAAACAAAATATCAATCACCCCCAAGGCTGGCGTAAATTGCGCGGTAGAGAGCATAAAACAACGGGAAACAACAGTAAATTATAAGGCGAGGCGCAAATTTCCGTTTTGATTCGATACCATCGCACGTTATTTAATTAGCTTTGAATTGGTAGGTCGATAAAGAGCGCGCGGCAAAATGCCAAAAACGAGAAGAATATTTGTTGAAAACGAAAATTAAAATATATTTTGCTATACTGTATCAATACATGCATTATCAAAATCAAAATGTTTCCCGGGAAACGTGTAATACCCACCGCATAGTACTTTAACTTAACCGCCGTTTGTTCGAGAGAAATAATATATTAATTATCAATTACATAGACTTCTACAGTGGTTACGTACCAACCCTTCCATTCGATAAAACCCTCACGGCAGACAATAAAATCCAGGTATACGATCAGACGGCCAATATGACCACGCTTAATACAGCTATTGAAAATGGACTTAATTAAAACTTGTTCGACGCAAGAGATAAATATTGTTATATATTGTTATTATTATTTGAACGTGTTCGAAACAAACGTCTCAGTAGGGTTTGGTAGAACGGTAAATTAAAATGTCAACTGACCCTATTATTGTCCTTAAACGGCACATCGTTCGTTGGTAAGAAGATGGGACGGTCTGTGGTTAAGACATACTAATATTAAGATATTTAGTTATCATTTAGAAATGATAACAGCTATTTAAAATTTGTTTAGATAAAATTGAACGAAATAAAAAATGTAATTTTCCTAGTTTGTTTAAATATTATACCGTATTCATTATTAGTGGAACAATATCTTGTAATTTTACAAAAACCGCCATTGAAGAATAAACGAACTTTGGACTTTGTTAAAAAACAATATAATACATTGCGTTATGACGTACGTTATTTTTGTTATTGACGATTGGTTTTTTTACGATACATTTTAAAGAATCACAGCAGCAGTTACTGTTGATGTGTAGGGTTGAAACAAATTTCATGTAACCCTTTAACAATATTTTTTATTTTTCTGCAACTGTAAACATGATTAACCGCGTGTATTCGAGTTATATTCGAATCCAGACCAAAGTTATATCCGAGGCCTATACAGCTATTTATATATTATATGCAAATAAGCGAAATCACATGTGCTGTCAGCGGCAACGAGTGTGTTCGATACTGTATTTTACTCAGCATGTATTGTGGTCATTAACGTTCAATATTGAAATAAGAGCTTGCAAGAGTAAATTGAACAGATGACGATCAATACGCATTACCCGCGATGACATAACCCGGCTAATGAATACGCTCAAAGCAGTGTCGCGTGAAGAGCGTGATACACGTTAATTTGTTTGTTCATTTACTGCACTAACATTGGTTTAGGGTTTTTATTCTTGATGAATGATGACTAAAGCGACCGCCAAATGTAGATACAGTATACAAAATATTATATATTCTCAACACGTAAAACGCAACACCGGCGATAGGTAGTCTTGACTATTCACCATCTGCCATCGCCATACAATTATTGTTATTATTATTAAATTTAGGCTTTCACTTCATTGACGGTCGTCAGTCTACAATTAGAGTTAAGAAATCAGTGATCAAGTCTTGATCTTAGCGATTACAATTTCCGATAGTCGAGTTGTGTTTCCTGGCGGTAGTTATTTTATTTACCATTTTTTTTTTAATTATCCGAGTTTTTTTTTGGAGCTGGTGATTTCGGTACTTATTTGTTTTGAGGTGGCCGATGATGTAGCTGAGTTGGCTGCTTTGTATATCAACGTGTGACGGTATGAATTTTTCTAGTGTGGTTGGTTGATGCAAAAATGTAATTTCAGTTATTTTTTTGTACAAAAAAATATTTTATCGGTTATAAACTCTGTGGCAGGATGAATTTTCCAAGCAAAATTTGCCGTTATAGCTTGAGCTCACCAGCCATTATATTATAAGAATAAGATAATCCGACTACCGCCTAAATAAAAAAATACGGTCTTGGATACTTTATGTATTTAATCGTTTCAAAAATAACTCGATAAAAACTGAGAATTAATAATGTTCATCCCCCACGTTTAAAATGACAGATGGCTCACGTCTTACCATAAGTTAGCAATCCTGTGCACGGTTAATATCAGTTGTTTTGCACTGACGGACAGCTGTGTTATCATGAACTTGCGTGTTATAATATAATCCTTAAATTGAAAAATGTTATGTAAAACAACGGTAATTAAAGGGAATACAAATAATTAATCAACTAAAAATCAAACAAACGATACACTTGATTTCAATAAGTTTCAGTTATGATGAGAAGACATGCCTTAACCTTAGTACATGTAATAATTTTTTCCTAAATGGTTTTTGCATTACATATTGGAATTACTATTTACTTTATAGCCACCTCCCGGCCTACTACTTTTGGGCGAGTAAAAAACAACTGTCTACACGAGATGAGCACATGTCTAGTTAAGAATTCATATATTTGCCGGTGGAACATGAAAAGAACCATTATAACGGCATGTATTACAAGTACCTAACGTGTGACAAGATCAACGTGTATACGTTTTGTCGACAAAACGAGTTTGTTGGGTGTTGCTCTTTTAGGTGCGCGCAGTTATTGTGTATGGACACTCTACAGTTACACAGTACACATATAAAAACAATATAATCATGACCGTGCATTAATAAAAAAAATTCATTATTTCGGACTCGCTCACGGGCTTTTTTTATTTTTTCTATGACGCTTGCAAGCTTTACGAAACAAGACACGTAAAGTTATTTACACACAACCGTATATCGACACCAAACAGTTTTGAATGTAACATACTATTGCACGCATTATAAACATCACACGGTTATTTTAATTTTGTCTCTGTTTTTAGTCACAAACAATCGGTCGTACACAGGTACGCTCGATTTCCAACAATGAACATTCACAGGTAAAGGATAATGTGCAACAATAAAATCACAAGCTTAAATAATTACAACGTAAATGAATGGTAATTCAAAAGCCAACGCGTATACCATTTAAGAGCAGTTAATTTACAGGAAAGTATTTGAAAATAATAATATACGACCGACACAATACCATTGTGCGTGCAAGTAAATTAGTTTTCGATAAAAAATTACTGTTTTTGGCCGATTTTTCACAGTTGAAACAATATAATACACCTATACGATTACATCTTATTTCGTTCTGACATTATTGTATTTTTGGTGTAGGTACACTAGAAAAGTTTATGGCGGTACGATCCAAAAAAAACAATGTAATTTGTTAGGTAAAATCGCAACCTTGTCAAATTATAACTGTCAAGTCATCATTGATTGATAACACACTTTAAAACCATGTGGCAACAACGATTACTTAACAGTAAATTAAAGCTTATCAAAATGATTTAATAGGTAAAAGTACATTTTACGCCTACGAATTACATTATTCGATTTGTTGTAAGGATTTTCACAGAAAATAGTATGCAAAATCATTTTTATTCAAATATATACAAGTATTATAGCGTAATAAATTTATAAAATTATATTTAACCAAAATGCGCCTATAAAAAAACAATAGTCACATACGCATACAACTAATATATGAAAAATGAACTCATTTTTTAAAATTATGAATAACAAATAATCGTTACCGGTGTTGAATGGATACAAACATAAATTTTGGTTTTTAATAATATAAAAAAATAAATGGAAATCATTTTTAAAATTAAATAATATTTAGTACCCACCGAGAAGTAAAAAATAAGATAATAAAGAACACCATTAATACCATTAATATGACTGATCGATATCTTAATGTTCATATTTTTTCTTGTTTTATCTTTATTGGGTATATGTTTATAACTATTTGTATTAAAGCATAAAACAAAATCGATTTACTCCAGCCAAATTTCTTTTTTTTTTAAATAAATAAATAAGTGAAAATCGATAAGATATTATAACGGTCGTGGAGTTTCTGTGGATAACGGGAAAAAACGATTTTCTTAAAACAAATTACATCATGTTTTTAGGCATCGTATGAATTAAAAATGAAGTACACTTCAAATCACCAATACAGTATGACTATTCATTTGGAATGACGATAAACTTGTATGTGAAACGAGTAATAGCAACGGGGATAGCAAAAATTTCACACTTAAAATCCAGTGTACTGAAAATATACCATTAACAAATATTACAATCTTTATTCACCGAATGTAATGTTTTATAAAAATATTTATATATATATTTGTGTTATTATTTATGACCAGAGATGATTCACTTCTCAATGTCAAACTTTTTATAAGCCACGCTATAAACTTCCTACACAAAGTTCGTGATACACCCAACAGAATTATTTTTTAAACCCCAATCCATGTGCTTTTACACACATAAAACACACTAAGATGAGTCAACAATTCTAACGCTATCTGTATGTTCTCTTTGAAAATCATTAACGCATTGTGCTCAACGCAAATGCTACTAAAAATGGTCAAGTTGTAATTAAATGGTTTTAAACATACATATATTACTAATATGTTTATTATTGGCATATGTTTTATTTGTCTAACATCCTCAGTGAAAAAAAAAAGTCAACAGTTTTTTAAAAATAGTATTTACTTATTCTAATCAGTAGTTATTACCAAAAAAAAAGCCAATATAGGCAAAACTACTCGTTAGCGCGCTGAAACATTGTTGAGTAGAATATTAATTCACGAAAATAATTTGAACCAAATACAAATGTATCTTTTATACCTTTATGTATACACATGCTGTTGACGTCGGGTGCCAGTATATTTACGTATTACACTCATCTTTGGACACAATTGCATATATTTTTATTAGTACTTTCAAGATGTTTTTCTTAGACGTTTCGTAGAGCAAATATTAATATTTTCAGACGACGCAACAGGCAAACACGGAAGTACCTACACTTTAAACGGAGATGGCGCTGGGGTAAACAAGATTACTTTCTTAGAAATTGAAAGTCCCTCTCTCCCATAAATTCAACTTAAAAAATTAAACAAATGTTGTTAGGTACTATTAAAGTGATTTTTTTTTTTAGGTATATTGAGGGGTTCAAGTTGGTATTTTGGAATAGTAATCGGCTTAGAGAAATAAATCCACTATTACCCTTAGACCAGCTGTTGGCAGCACCCGACTTAAAATAATACATTCAATCTACAGCCGATACAGGTGGTAGATTTTAAGTTTTGTCTCTGAACACCGCCTTATTCTATACATAGCTATTTCGGGTCGTGCTTCCTAACCGGTAAGCATTAGGTTAGGGATTTGCCAGCGCGGGATTCCACAAAACTCAGTAAGTACATCCATAATTCTGCCGCAAAGAGGTGTTAAAGTGGTACGGAACGCCAGCAGCTGTGTCGCCTATGCTGTAATTGTTGTGCTCACCGTAACAGTTGTGTGGAAAATAAGTTTGTGCAAGTGCAAGTGAAAATATAATATTTTCGGATGTGGCCATAAACGAGCGTCGTTTATGTTTTAGTCGTCGAAAGTTGTTTGATTCGAGTGCCGGCTAAACAAAATAGGTATTTTATTATATCAAATTACAATGCTCACTTACACTACACGCTTCAACGAGAATAGTCCAATTCAACATGAATAGATTAAATTCGACAAATAACTACTGTAATGTATTGAAAAAAATCAGACTTGGGCATTATTCAAATAATTTATTATGTAACTAGGCACGGTCTCTGGTAACAATTCAACCTGTTACCAGTGCTCGAAATGGACAAATAAAAGTAGGAGACATTTTTACTTTTAAAAAGAAGAGCGTACCCTGTATTTTTTGTCCCCCTAAAAAAAATCCCACTTAGAAAAATTAGTAGAGATACTCTAAAATGTCTGAAAAAATAGTTGGGGTACTCAGTTCCGCCAGTTCAGCACTGCCTGTAACAAAACTGATAAACCATCCTGTTTAAAAAAAATAGTTTTAAGTTAACAATCAAAAACAACGGTTAGGGTAACGGTAGAGAATAATGAGAAAAAGAACAAAGTAAAATCATTAAAGTAGGTAGAAAAAGGCGCGGGCGAATCACGTTTAATCGAACCACATAAAGGGAAGAAGAGAAATTGTGGCTTATGTCAAGTTAGAAAGATTAAGGTTGAAATTAATCCGGAGAATTTTCTTTAGGTACCAAAAACCTATTAATACAACAAAACCTGAGAGAATCTCCAAATTTCGTTTTTGAAACGTATAAAAATATTTCTTATAGTAGAACAAACAAAATTATTAGGCTTTGACCCGAATACATTTATAATAATAACACAATGTTGCAAAACATCCAGTTATAACGTCTGCTCGTTAAACTCGTATATAATCCAGCTCTTATTAATCGTAATACATTTTTTATCTTATAAAATTAAAATAGGCCTCTTAGACGTCTATACATTTTTGTATTAAGTACACTTATTAACTTATTATGCAAAGATCACAATACCGTCTTATGTCCTCAGCTGTCGCTTGTAACCAAGTTAAAACTAAATTTACAGCTCTCGTTTTAACCACAGCAGTATATTTGCATAATATTTAATGCCAAAAAATACGCGATTGTAGAATACAAACGCATTACAAAAATTCGTTATTACGAATATTGCAAACTTTTAAACGTCATAACATATTATTTATTTGAAAGTATATTTATATGTCAAAATAAAAGTATTTTGGAACAAAAAAAATCGAAAATATTATTTCTTGTGAACTTTTTGTGCATACCATTTTTAAATCTATTCTAGTTTTATAAATTGATTTTCGTCACGATTCACTTATACAACAGATTTAGAGTTTTAAAGTTTTACTAAACAAAACGTTTTACCATTAAAAAAAAATGTTTTGTTTCTTATCGATATGCTAGCTGCTTCTGTTTTATAAACAAAATATCCATCGGATTGTCATTGAACAAACATAATTACAAAACAAATGAATATAATATATGAAAATAATCTCTTAAATCATTGTGTATAAGTTATAAAAAAAATACTTCAAAATCAAAAAATAACCTATGAGAAATAGCATTTAGCCTTCTATGTACCCAATTATAAATTGAATACAGAATCCATAGTTTAGTATAGTAGTATTAATGTATAGTCAAATCCTCAAAAGTGGCATATTCTCTACAGTAATCTTTTAGGATCTGCGAATGTTCTTAACGTCTTAACGTCGTAAGTCTTAACGTTAAGAGGATGTTTTAGAGCGGTTTAAAGTTTCACGTCAAAACAAACAAGATAATCGCATGTTATTTAATATTTATCGCTGTTCCGGTGTAGGTTGTCATCAGCGAAAGTGGATTTAGAAAAAAATATAGGGGAAAAAATGAAAAGAAAAGAAAATTAGCAGGCTACAAAAGATACAACATAAAGTAGATATAAAAATTACAATCAGGCCATGGCAAAAACAGACAAGGCAAAGTCAGCAAAAGTTAGGGACAAGTAAAAAAATGTAATAAAATATAATAAACTACGAAAATTCAAATAACGCATTACACGACCAGGCTATCTGGTAAAACGATTCACGACTATTTAAGAATAAAATAATTTATTTCGTTGGAAAAAATAGGACAAAAAAATACTTGGGCTCCTCTTTGAAATTGTAATAGAATATATTAGTATACTTGTTGTTCGTGATGTAAGATTAATTTTCTTTTTGTTTAAATTAAGAGCAGCCACAAGGGGGATATTAATACTATTGAACCGGAAAATTTTGCATTTATTAATAATTAATTAACGTGCTCAAGATTAAAACTGCCGTAGATGAAGTAAAACGTATAGGAGAGGAAGATGGCCCCGAAAGGAAGATAATATGACGACAAGAAGCATAAAAATATTTTTAATGAATACCACCAAAATAGTTGTTTTACAGAAAAATTGTAATGTTAATCTCGCATTTTTGGTAGGTATGATGCTCCCCTAACGAGGTTACAGATTTATATCAAAAGAAACAATAGGGTAAAGCGCATAAGCGGACAATATTTAGTTGATCTGCTAAATTTTGAAAGCAAAATTATAAAATACTTCCAAATAATAGTTCGGTAATATATCTGTAGTGTTTGATTAGTATAAAGGAAAAAAAGAGGAAAGTGCGGTGATTGACATTCAGAGATGTATTTTTTTATAGGCATATTATGTAAAGCTAAAAAAAGTAATAACGTTTTTACTGTTTTATGGATATATTAGCCGTTTTCAGTATTCTGTACTTTTGATTTTTCATTTTGTTCACTTACCTAAAAAAAAAAAAAAAAATTAAATACAATACTTTTCAGTTATTATTGACGTTAATGTTTTCAAAAACATTTTGTACTGTTTTAATATCTGCGTGAATATTCTGAAATTTAATTATTAATATTCTGTTGATCCCACTGTTAATTATTTTTCAACCATTACGGGTTTTTCAATTTAATACTGTATAGTAATAAATTGATAGTATCGATCACAAATATGATTAATTTAAGTAAACTTGTATAATTTATAAATCTATTGCGTGTTTTTAAATGAGAATATTTGTCATTAATTTGTGTAATTGACTGAACTGTTAAATAAAATAAAATGGGTGATCAAGTCAATATACGTAAGCCTGATGGATCCTAATTTTTATAATAATGTAAATTATTTTAAATCAGCCTTTGGCAATCCGGCCGAATTTTAGCGGAAACCACTCGGACTGTCAGAGGAAAGAATTTTGGGTCTATATAAAAAAAAATTAAAAACCTAACGTGTTCTGTACATAGTATAATGTATACTGTAACGTAAGCGCGTGAAAAGGGTATAGGGGCTGGCTTAACTGTATTTGCGTGTATGTTGTCTGCGTTGCCGGCCTTTATTTTTTATTTATGTTTTTTATGCGAGTATTCACAAAGTGAAACTAGGTCAACACTGTCTCCAAGCAGGAATATTGTGCCCTTTTGCAAACATTATACGGCACAAGCGCTTTCTACTGCCGCCGTCACCTCTATCGGTTTTTCGAATACATAAAAGCTAATGCATGTTATATATAGACATATAGTACGCCAACCTTCACATAAGTCCGCGGTAAAATTTAAGGCTACATAATATGATATTGCAGTAGTTAAAATAATGGTAGTAAGTAAATGAAAGCCGGGGATGTACCTTTTATTTATATATTATTAAATAATAAAATAAAAAAATACACTTGAAATTGTTGACCATAAGTGGAGGTGGTCAATTAATGTTAGATTTGAGATTAGAGATGAACCTTGAACTTGTCACGCGTTTTTATATCGTACATACGCTTTTATTACTTAATTTATAAGTAAATTATCTAGAAATATACTGTTTGTTTAGTTTTGATGTGAGGCTAAGAAGAAATAGTATCACTAGAAAATCTAAATTCGAAATGGTCGGGTAGTATACTTATTACTTATGGGTTGTGACCTCTGAAATCCTAAACATTGTCATTGAGTTTGTGGTTACAAAATTTTAGTATACAAATATGTATGTAAACATACATATCGGTAAAGGAATAACAAGGAAAAACTTTTGCGATATTTAAGACAACACAGCAAAAAGTTGAACCGAGTTCACCGCTCTTGATTTTAGTGAATAATCCTACTCCGGAAAAAAAGTTGTTCCTCATAAAAAACAATAATTGAAGTTTGAGAAAAAGTATACAACTTTTTTTTTTTTAATCGTCCCTTTGTTTATAGTTTTTTCTTTTGTACACCTATAGGAAAATAAGAACCACTAACCAAAAACAGAGTTTCCCAAAATATAAATTTATTTATATTAAAACTATTTTGAATAAGGCGAAGTCTTAATTTTTATGGTGCCACCCCTCCCCCCCTGATAAAAAAAAGTTCAACCTAATATAAACTCCCTAACAACATTAAAATGTCCGCCTATAACGAGATTAAGCTTTCCTTCAACAATACTCGTACACGTAATGTTTTCTTTATTTTGTAAAAATGTTTAAATAGAGATTAACTATTGATAAAAAAATTGATACTATATGAATCTTAACAGGCATTAAGCTTACTTTCCAGTAGAAAATATAAATCTTTTAATCCGTTTTACTTATAAATATAATAAAATTTGATTAAAATTCGGGAAATAATTATATTATCCGTTAGTTCAGACATGCTACACTAGTTTAGGCTCTCAAAAAAGATTATATGGATTATTTCACTTTAGTTTTTTCGATTTTTAATCACATATATATATTTTTAAAAAATGAATTAGTGTTTGTGTAATGTGTTTTCTTACCGGGTAATATTTATTGTAATTAAAATTGTTATCGATTTTTAATATAGAAGTTAAAATTCTTAAAAAAAAAGAAAACCTTTAATTTGTTGTTTAAATTGATTTTTAATACTTACAATTTTAATTCAGATAATACTTTTTTAAAATAATAAAAAAGCTATGCATATTTTTGCATAATAGTTCAATTTTTTAAATAGTTATACATTTTTAAAGTTTATTCCCATACAATTTATAAATGCATATTATACTGCATATGAAATTTTTTTTTAGTGCATATGTGCATATAACATTTAACACTGTTTTTTAGCTCGTAAAGTTTCGAGTCGATCTTTCAGCTTAAATTTTGCAATAATTTGTTTTAATTTTTTTGAGTAAATAAAACAATTACTGACAAAAAATAAGATTAAAAATCATAAAATATTATCTGAAATTATTTTATTCGAGAATACCATTTTAGAATGACTCATACATTTTTTATTTATTTTTTACTTAAAAGTAGGGATTTTTTTTTTTTACAGTTCAGTACACGAGTACGTATGTAGCGGCTGCGCTAGTTGTAGGGTCATGGATCATTGGAATGAATATAAAGTGAAAATTAAATTTTTCCCTATAAAAAGGCATACACAAAGTTTCCTATTTGACCATAAAAATTAATGTTTTTCTGCAATTTTCTTTAACTAGCCGAACAATAATTAGTATTATAGAATTCAAAATTACCCGCGGCTATTACCCTCGGACCTCTCACAAACGAGACTTCAGATGCTGTTCATGATATCGCATAAGATGAATGCACCGATTGAATAGAAATTTATTTTGTGTATTATTTTATTTTATAATATAGTTGATAGAGCTAAAAAAGAACTGGATAGAATATCACCTCTAATCATTGAAAATGTAATAAGTATGACCGGTAAATTTAATCTATAATTAAATAATGTATACAAAACCACCTTATTATTATGTTAATGTACAATTAATAAAATACAACTAATTGAGTTTATGCTTTTATACAACCAAGACAAGATAGGACAAGTTACAGTATATTTTAACTGAGTAAAAAAAAATTAAAATGTTCAATATGAAAACAGGTAGTATCAAATAATATTTGTATCTGTATTTAGTTAATATTGTGTAGAGATTTATTTTTACTGTGAAGTACAGGGAACATCTTATAATTTATTATCCAATTGAAAACGGTTATTGTATTTTAAAAAATCGGCTTAAAGGGGCTTTAAAAGAGCTAATTATTGAAGAGTAAAGTAATAGGCAATATATGTCAACAATTATTTTATGAACGATTTTGTTAAGGGTAAATGTATAAGAATTTAGTTATACGCATTCGTTTTTTAAAATACCACCTATACCTGCCTACAAAGATAGTAAAACTACAATCAATTATTTTTAATTAATTAATTACTACCAATGTTATCGTCAGAATGTTGTGCGCTTGTTTTTGGTAGTATAATTTTACATTTTTACAAATGTAGGACAAAATAAACTAATCCCGGTTAATCAGGTTTACATTATAAGTATGTGCGCCAAAGGGATTTAAAGTGGTCGCACAATCATTGTTTAGGGTCGACATGTACCATATTATATAATATATGTATACATTATTACAATATAATACCGTGTAAAATGCACACACGCACGGTTCTGACAATTTTATTTTCAGTTTTAACGTACAAGTCGCATTAATTAGTACTCAACCTTATAATTAATGGACCCAACTAATCTAATTTGACGCCTTTTCACTCAAAGTCCCACACACACCACTTTCACGTATTCTTCTAGGCTCGCATAGTACATTGTATTATACAGTCACCATCGCCCCTTCCTCCTATACTTAGCGACCGCTATAATACGAGTACCGACCAAATCCCTTCACATGCCACGGTAATATAATATATTATTGCCCATTGCAACGCAGCCTTGTCTCTCTTTCTGCCGGTTGATTTATCGTTTTCAATAACGACTTATGTTTTAAACATTGTTGTTTTTCCCAAGAGTAATGTCATTATTGTTATTATTATTAAATATTATTAATATATATATATATAAATCTAGAGCGAACAGCGCACCACTGTTCACAGTATAAATTCCAAAGTCAAAACGAGCATATATTATATTCATTGAGGTAATAATAAAAAGTACCTTTATATTTTAAATACAAGACTTTCTCTCGCATTCATTCCTAGTATTCAGTACAGTATTCGTGTTCGTTGGCTAGACAGAGCAGCAGCCCGATTTAGTACCTATATCATGGCTATTAGTTGTATGTTTGCAAGGTTAAGATCACTTACCAAATAGGTTCTTACTTTTTTTTTATATATAAATTATACGTTTCAAAACCCCCAAAAAAACAAATTGGTTTAATTATTGTTTGGTAGGCGAATTCTATAATGTCAACGTTCAGATTTAATTCAATAAAAAACAATTTGTCGAGTTTCATATATTTGATTTTTTTATCAGCTTCAATGCGAATCCGAGAAGGAATTTATTAAAAATACATTTGAATAAAATATTGTATATTGCTAATCGAGAATTTATTTCATGTACGTATCTGTTTTTATTACTTGTCGAGCATATAAATACAATTTTAAAAAGATAGATTAAAATGTTTCAACATAATAAATGTAAACAGTGTTTGTTGCATAACTAAAAAACAACAATAATCTCTTATAGCTTTTATACTCGAATATTTCATTAAGTATTAAATATGTAAAAATACTCTCATTTATTCGTTACCCATCCCCCACCCTCCCCGAGGACAAAGCTCTTAAGAAATAACTTTCAGTCGGCAGACCGGGCACGGTGCGGTAGTAGGAAGCCGTTTACTTTATTATCAAATCTTTTCGTCGGCCAAGGAGACATTTTTGCATTACGATTTGCAACGCTTTATTGGTTATAGTGATGGGTTAAGTTAACGTCAAAAGCATGCGGTCGACGAATTAGTTTATTTGTCCAGCGAAACAATCCAAAGCAAAAAAAAAACATCACAAAAAGAGAAATAAGTCAAACGAATTAAACGATTCTACACCGGAAAAAGGCCCAAGTAATTTGTAAAGATTTTTTTTTTTTAATTAATGATGATAATATCTGTTGATAAATAATGAAACCGTTTTTCGTGGTGTTTAACGCGATAGCCGCCGTATACAGTATAATGTACCTACCCAATGCAGTTGAGAGTGCTAGGTCAAGATGATGAAGATAATGTACGTTGAAATGGGAATAAATAAAAAATGTAAGAATAAAACACCAAAGATCGTACGCAAGATACTGAACGCTGTTGTACTCCTTTACCATAAAGGTCTACCGGTTTCGTGATTTGGCGCTAACGTAGGTTTATCAATGCACCGAAAACGTCACGGATAAATCTAAAACGTACATTTTAACGACAGCGCTTCTTAACCTTCTCCCAACCGATAATGTCCTGAATAATGCCGGGTAGACACTTTATTCGACCTTAGTCGGTAGGTGGGTACACTTATCATAGTACGTTATTATGCTTTCACCGCACGTGTCACGTACTATATTTTTTCCTAAACCTCTTGAATAACATTTGCAATTATCTTTGAAAATCCCAGATTTGTCTACACGCGAGTTCGCTACTTTAGCCTTGCCCGACAATCAACAAATTCCCCAGTTTAAACGACAAGTACGTCAATCCGTTTTTTATTGTCTGTGGGCTTTTTTTTTTTTGTTTTATGTCAACAACACCTCCTGGACCTAGCTACAGAGTGAGCCACGGTGTACTATGCCATTTTTGAAATACGTGTGATACACGACCGACACACGGCCGTGAAGTACATGCTCATATGTACTTCACGACCCCGGCAGAGAGGGTGTAGTCAATTATTTTGAATATATTGGCGACGCGTGAGAACGTAAATAATATACAAAAACGAATAAAATACGATTTTAAAAATAATGCTAAAACATAGAAAAAAAAAGGTCCATTTGCTTTTTTTTTATTATAAACTATCAACAAAAAAGCTTTGTATATAAGTAAATATTAACATTACATAATGTGGAAAGGGTACAAACATTTTTACTGTCAAATTTTCAAATTATTAAAAACTAGTAATAGATTAATTAAAATTTTAAGTTTAATTTGATTGTCAAAAAGGTAGTTTTCTAAAGCTCATCCAGTTCCTCCTAAATAATATAAAAGTATGTAGTATTATAAAAATACTATACAAACAAAATGGTGGTGGTGAGGGGGTGAGAGGGTGTATATAATTAAGCAAATTTTGGGCAATCATATTCACAAAATATACAGTTACACCTATCAGTATCACTGATCAAACATGCACATAAACAAACGATATAGACACGGACTCGCACGGCAAAAATGAGTTTAAACTGTTGTCATTTTTATTTTACACCACTATAATTACTGAGCAGTTGCTACTAGGAGGTTAACTTTTTTTTTTTAGTTCAATTAACCGATGGAGACCCGTTGGATAATATGTGAAATGTTGTATAGACGAATAAAGAATCCATTATTATAGCTTTCTTTGATGATGATGATAGCATCTCTAAGACTGAAGATTTTTTTTCTGAACAACCCTCGGTTAAAAGAAGCTTTTTCCTAACTCAGCAGGTTCAAAGATGACAGAACTTTTGAAATGCGGATGCCAACACTATCAATTCAAGATAATTAAAGGGAATTACTGTTTAATGATAAAACGTTTTTACAGATTTTATAGCGCAATAAATAATTCAAGAAATTATAATTATATTAATATTCATAATTTATGAAAAAGGCAAACGCGAGAACACGATTATAACATAATATTATAGTGACCGCGGTGTAGTTGACCATATACCCTGTACAAACGATAGCAAAACATTGTAGGATTCTTACAGAAACATTTTTTTTAACTAACAAGAATAAACTACCAAAAGTAATAATATTGTTTTGACGATTATATTAAACATATAATTAGAAATTTAATAAGCTAACTCGATGTCACAGTTTTTGACGTGTCATATGCCAAAATGTTAAACATTCCTAAAATAGTCCTACCGGGTTTTGAAGCCTTGAAAATATTATATGACCAAAACACCCGTTTAACCGCAAAAATATGTATTAATAAAAAATAAGCCGGTGAATAGCTATAAAAAATGTTGGTTTCTTTTAAGCATCTAACGCTGGTATTTCTCTTGCACAACGTTATTAATTTAATGCGTTATTAATAAAATGCAATAAACTGTTGTAGTCAAAAAAATATTATTTAGAAAATTTAAAACTGGTAAAATATGCTTAATTATTGGTTCATTTTTTATTAAAAGATACCATTAGTTATTTATTTTGTTGATAGTTTAGGCAATCAACCTTCTACGGTAATATAATATCTTCTACCTATTTATATTTTATTAAACCAACATTTAAAGCAGTTACTTAAAGTGAAAATTTTATGTTATAGTGTAAAAGTGGAATAAGTATATGATTTTTTTTAAGTAATGGTAAATCGCACGCGGGTAGCGACATATAATGACTTAATACATTTATGTAATATCATAATTCATATTTATTAGACGTAAGAAATGTATTCTGGTAAGACCTAAGGAAAACTTAGCATTTCCATTAAAGTACATCCCTGTATAAAAAAAACTATAAAATGTAAATTCAGTACCAAAAAAATGTACAAAATACTGTTTGTTTTGTGTTAAATAATTGGCCACTAAGCTGCACGTAGGACCGTTATTTTTAATTTTGGGAAAATGTCAAAAGCTTAAATATATAAAATTGTCAAGCGTGCCAAGTTTTAAAACTTTACATTGGCATCATGTTTTATGGCTGCTATTTAATTATACTCCATCCAACTTATGTAGAGTCTTTATAAAAAATATAACCATCGACTGATTTTCGTCAATATAATTAACACTATAAATTCTACCACGCCCGGTCAAGCGAAATGTAATACTTTATGCATGACACGGGTCCTACATCATATTAAAATATTGTTGTTAGAAAGTGAGCTGTTTGAAAAATTGGAATAATTTTATACAATTAAATATTAAAACTATTTTTCTTTCAATAAAAGCTATTGATGTAAGTCGTTTAAAATATTAATAACAGCATTTTATTATAGAAAAGGTAGTTTAAAACAAAAACTGTTTTACTTATCCAGTTGTAAATAACTGTTTTTTTTTAATGTAAATTATATATCAGTTAAGGTAAATTATTTAAATTAATAATTCAATGTATAAAATGTGTAGTTTTTAAATTACTTTATATTTGCAGCATGAGTGATTACATTGGACGATTGGCGACTCCATAGAGTAAAAAAAAAACTTCAGAAATCTTCAGAATAGCTCACTTATCAATTAGCTTTTTGTGTAGCCTTTTCTCAAAACAACCTGAACTTAATTTCCCAAAAATTGCGTTGACAAATATTTCACCCTTTTAAAAGCGTATTAACCTTTTCGGACATGAATTTAATTTAACTTAATTAAAAGGTTAACATTTTTAATAAAGTAAAAATCAATAATTAGACGTCTCACATTGGGGCACACGGAAACTATGACCAAAATGGTAATGTAAGGCGAGAGGTGAAGTAAAATACGTTAATATTACTACTATGCCTCTTCCCCGGCTTAAACTTTAAATAGCTTTTAATCATTTTCCAATACGGTTTTCTTATCGACAGGTTAAACCAGTTAACTAGTCATTATTTTTAGCGTAACACTGTTGTGTCGACAAAAAAATATAAAAGCCAGTATGATTCATTAGTTTTGTAGGGGTGGGTGTTATGTATTTTTTAAATATTTTATTGGGAAACTTAGATGAGAAAATTCACGTAAATAGTGTAATTGGCTTAGTCATGCCATAGCTAGCCAATCACCGTGTATAAACACCAATGGGGTCTTTGGTTGAAATTACATTTTAACGATATAAGATAGGGTTTTCGCGAACGGGTAAAACGTGCGTCTAAAGATAGCGTGACCGGTGACATCAGACGTTCGTGACCAACATATACCTTTATATATAATACACAATACATAATACAACGAATTCCAATTTTTTCAATTATATTTTTGAAATACCAAACAGATTTCGTCTGATTAAACGATAATTAATTGTACGTCAAACCCACAACACAACACTTTCACACACAATAAATAAAACACCATTTTATTTATTACTTTGTTTTTCTTCAAATAACCCCCAGAGTGCATAAAGTTGCGTTTTCTTACATAGTGGCGTAAAAGCAGAATACACCTTAAATAGATACGCCAGAATATAAGACAGATGACGTCAGTTGGCTTCTCTATTTATAATTTCAAACCCGGTAGCCAACATTCCAAGTGTTATTATTTATTATTATTGTTATATACAATATGTATATTATAATTTTGTAGTTTTTCGGAGAGGATAGGATCGGATAGGAGACAATTTAGTTGATGTTATTTTTACAATATAGACAATGATAATTTTTTTTTTCTAGTGAATGATCAACTTTTATGAAAACTTAAATGGTAACGTATATATTTAATTAACTTTTTAAGTTACGAATTACTAGCTGAAAATATAAAACAAGAGAAGGAGTATGCGCGCAGACAAAAATGATACTACATTCCACCCTTTCTCCCGTTCTAAATTTTAAATTTCGATTACTTTTAAAGTAATTATCCAAAACTGGTTATCGACCAGTAAAAAATGTCAACAAATTATTTTTAACTAGAAAAAACTTAAGCAACTTATGGTTATATGTAATAAAATAATATTAAAAACCATTAACCATAAAAATTATATACTCTCCGCTTAGAGTATATAATTTTGATGGTTAAGGTTTTTCAATATTATTTTATTAAATTATTTTTAATTTAAAAAGTTAGTTAAACGTATAAGTTAAAATTTAGTTTTAAAAATTGACCGAACTTCGGAAAATACTAAAAAAGTTTAATAATATTTAGTAATTTTATAATATTTTAAAATAATACAAACAAAAATGTTTTAAAAAGGAAAAACTTCAAAACTGCGTTTACATTTTTAAAACAGTGTCTTATTCTTAATGAATCAACCACGAGCGCTAAAAAACACACTTGGCTCAAAAGTTTTTTTAAATTCGATTTTTTTTTACTTCTCGTCGCACGCACACCAACACTAACACGAGGTCGTCGTTAACAGATTGTAGCTGAACGCGTTATGCAATTATTATCAAGTGACAGGCCGAAACTGTTGAGAACCTTACCGAATGTGTGAGAGAAATCGGTCGCGATATCGTGCAGGGGACCTCACTGAAGTATAACAAAACCTAAGCCTTGAAGCGCACGCGGTTTGAATGGAAATGCGCCGCCACTGCCACAGCTGTAGCCAAAGGGGTTAAGTATAGCGTTTTCTTTTCATACAGAAAGGTCGCCCCGAGTTGACAACGGTAAATCCACCTAAACGATGATGGATTCGAAGAACATTTTATTAACAACAACACACATAATATTTGTTTTGTTACATATACGTTTTGGCGTGTTTTATTATTATTAAAATTTGTATGATGTCCTGAAAATACAGATGTACTTCAAATCTGAAAAGTAATGTTCATCGGGTATCTTCTAATAGGTTCGCAGAAAATGTCTAAAACATAAAAATACTAACATGGAAATTTGTGTTTAATATAATATGAGATACATTAAACAAAAAAAAAATTATTATTTTAACAGTATCCAAACTCGGTAAAAACATTGAAAATAAAGAGAAAAACTCGAAGTAAAAGTTTTGATTTTAATTAACCAGCTTTCGTAGCTTATACAAAAAAAAGGTACCCGTTCTAACCATTTATATGATTCGATCCTAAAGTTAATTTAAGTTTATCCTAATCGGGCAAGATCTTTAAGATATCATAATAGTTCACAGTACCTATTATTGATACAATACAATACAATACAATACAATTCAATTTACAGTTAACAATTAGAAAAAAAAAAAGGTACTACATTGATTCAACTATTTGCAAAAGTGATTTATGTTAGTAAAATGGGGTTCATTCAAATATAGAAATAGGTAAAATAATAAAAATGTTATTCAAATGAAAAAAAAAAATGAAAAAATGTTCAAACTGTTTAGACGATTGTTCATAATAATTATTCGAGTAGAGATATTAATTGAATGATTTCAAACCTATTCATTTCAATATTATTTTAATAGTTTGGATCATCACTTAGAAGGTAATGCACTACATTTTGAGCTGGTTTGATAGATCTTCCTAACGACGATTTTAAAATTACCTTTCATTGTTATTCAGATAAAGTTCTATTCGAGTATTGCCCAATTCTATTCTAGAAATGTTTTGTACGTAATATGGCACTGTATTGTATTAGTGGAGTAAGCTGCCAGAAGTTAGAAATTATTTATTGGTCGCACGCGTTTATGAGTGCATACTTTCAAGAACATAGACGTTGGACCACATAAATCTATGAAAATTAAGAAATGGCCTCGTTCTAAGGGTCAATTTTAGTTTTAACCCCAATCGCTGTTAGTGGGGGTCAGCTGCTTTTCGCACGCCTACAAGTATACACTATACACCTAGCTCTTAAAATAGTAGTACCCGCAAGTGGTAATAAAAAAATCGCCACCAGTCACATAGCGGAATAGTACTGAAGACATAATTTACAAAAAAAACATACTTGGATGAAGATATTTTAATCGTTATCGTCTTAGAATATCAAGTGTATCGTATAATATATTATATTATATTGTATAAATAATCGTTATTCATTAAGATATTTTATTCGAATAAACATAAAAAATTAGACGAGAAAGTGCGCGCGAGTCACGATTGCCCTTTTTAGAACACATTTTTTTTTCTAAATATTTTTTTATCTGGCTAAGAACTTTTTTATTATTACCATTATCGCCGTTATAGTGTAGAAATCTGCTGAGTCGTATAACTTGTTAGCCTCATTCATATAATATATAAAAAATACATATAACCCTATTCAAGTATACATACCGCATTATGTAACGCAACGCGCAGTCACACAGATAGGTACACTATGTTTAAGATAATATATTTCTCAATGTTTTGACAAATTAAATAGCTTTTGTAGTAGACGTTATATTTTTAATTTTTTTTTTTTTAGTATTACGTATTATATTTGTTTTACTTCCACGTAACGGTAATTAAGACATGACATTTGAATGACTATAGCTTGTATAGAATAGCTGTTATTCAAAACTTGTGTACTATAAGTCATTATATTAAGTCAACTTTAATTAGATCATTCACAAGTACTAATGAGTACGACAATTTGAGTCGGTCAATAAAATATTAAACACCAAATATGTAAGAAATAACAATAACAATTATCAAACAAACAAACAAAAACTAAAAATACCGTTAAGAGCAAAACTTTTAGCATTTATAAAGCAATGAAACTCGATGAATTTAAAAAATACCATTATTTCGGGAAATAATTCCAACTTTTTTTTGTTTTAAGCATACTTAACTTTTTGTATTTTTAAAATTGTTTACCTTAATTTTATTTTAGATATCCTGACCAGAAAATAAGGGTAATATAAAGCAAATAATTGTATTGCATTTATAAAAGCATAGTACATTATGTGATTGCAGGTTACGTTTGGATACTCAACAAATCAGTAGATTTCTGAAAAAACTAAAAAAAAAAAATACGCTTGAAGGTTTCAAGTTCAAACGGAGTACAAAGATAAATGTATACATAAATCAATAAATGTTTCGACAAATAAATAAATAAAATAAGTAATTGTTATTATTTTCATACGTAAAACATTTAGAAAATATTACCGTATTTTCCGGTACACTTAAACGTTATTATAAATAGATAGTAAGCTATAGGTTTATATATAAATATAAGTTAATTTTAACAAAGAAAGCACAGAGTATTTAAAGAAAATAAAAGAAATGTCACATATTTAGGTTTCCTCATCTAGTTCTGACGTCAGCGACTGGAGAATTACCGAGCTTAACGTAGAAGGACCAAAATTATTAAAAACTTCAAAAATTACAATTGTTGAAATAGAAATATTTAAGTAAAAATAATTTTAATCCTTCGTTAAGCGGGTGGTCTACAGTAAAAATTTTAATTGTGCCATTGTAAATGTTATGAAAAATTCAAATGTTTTTTTTAAACTTAAATTGGAGTATTTATAGAAATGTACTGTCTGATATTTTTTTGTAGAAAAATAGAGCTTGTATGTGATACAAAATTTGAAAAAACTGTTAAATATCAAAACAGATTCCTCTTTGCCGTGTTAACACAATGGAGTTAACAAATGTTAGCTTTATGTTGCCTATATAATGCGCCTTAATAAATGCTTGTGCGAGGCCCTTTAAAACCCATGATTTACGATTTTGACGAACGGCCTAGTCTGTTTTTGTTTTCCTAAACATGCGGTATATTTTTTTCTTTTGGACCAACATTGCACCGGCGTTTACCTCTCTAAAGCCTGAGATTTACGACACACCAAAAGAAAAACCGTCACTCTCACGTTCTCGTGCATTATTTCTGAGAGTTCTGCGCAGAAATTTGCTAAACGACGAATAATGAGTAAGTGAAATACAGAGACAGAGACACTTACCAATTCGTTAAGAAAAAATAGAAGCTGCAAACACGTCTTGCACACTATCCGCAAAGTACGTGGTCGACGTTCGAGCGGCTCAACGCATTCCGAACCGTAATCATAAATACATACCATAATTATATTATATAATATAATTATTTCTACAGAGTAGAAGAAAAAAAATCCTATTACATAACATTAGGAGCAGTAGGCTTCATTCGCAGTTATTCCAATTTGCTCGCGATGGGACTACAGTTCCAGTTTAAATTTTAGACGAATTCAGTTGTTATCAAGACGTCCCGGGGAGAATGAAAAAAAAAACGTATTTGGCAGTTTGCAATAATATCACTAATAGTCCTACTGGGGAATACAATAAAGCTGAGTCGAGCTTCGTTGCTGACATTCGTCTATATGAGCGATGCCCGGGAAGGAGCAAGTGGAGACGGCCAACGTTATGGTTTACGTCTCTTTCCGCGGATTTAAGATCGGTCTCTCGGGCTTTCGCTAAGACAGAAGACGAAAGCGCGGAAGATAAGCATTTGTAGCTCAAAGGCATCGCATAATGTACTTTTGAAAATGTTTTTGGCTATAAAGAGTGTACACGTAGAGAATGCCAGAAAAATAAAACTAGATACCTCAAACCACGACCCGACACGTCAACGTTTAAAAAGCTTTTCGACGGCTGAATGGACGTTTTCTAAAGCCGTGCACACATTATATTATTAAACACACTGTAACTTTGATGTGGCTCGGTAATTATCGTTGTTATTAAAAAATAATAACAACAATAATAAACCTTTATCTGGGTCATTAATAACAATAACGAAATTTCAACATCATTGTTATTAATTATATTCGTTAGTCGTACAAAAGCGGCCACTATAATGTATACGCATATTATATATGTATTTTTTTATTAGTCTTTATTATTGTCAGGGCGGTCGGCGATGATCATGTACCGCGCGCTGTAAAAATTATTATTGTTAATATTAATTTACAGATACTGATGCAGGTGTGGGACGACGTGCGAGATTCGTTCTAAACGGTAATACTACTAATGTATAGATGAGAGAGGATGTCAAATGATGGACCACCGATGATAAAGGAGAGAAAATCGACGTTCAACAGCACAGAGTATAATCGTTTATGTTTGAAGGGTGATTGATAATGGTGGACGGCTTGTTTCAAAAAATAACACATACACCGTACTCGCGGGAGATTTGCAAAGGGAAAAAAATCCCCACCGTTAATATAATATTATTAGTACACATCAGCAACAACTGTTTTCATAAACGCATTTACATCGATATGTGATCGGGTTGATCATTTTAACTTTATATCAAAACATTTATCACTTGCAATTTCTATCAAATTGACGAGCTTTACTACGTATGACTTGTACTGGTTTTTATGGTTTATCCAATGATTATTAACTGAGAAGGTATAGAGTACTTAACTGGTTTCCTTCTGGCGTGAATCTACCGCATAGGTACCTAACACACAGCCTAGTCACTCTAAACAAGTTACAGTTGCGCAATAACCTTTTATTATATACTAAATGTCTATATAATGTATATTATGTAGGGTACGTACTCATCGGGAAAATTTTGTATTTTCAGTATGTTTTCAATAACCAGAACGTTGATTTTTTTTAAATTAATTTCAATTGTTCATACATTATTAAATACAATGTATAAAGGTTGTAGGTTTGAACGAGAGACATATTTTCACGCATTCTCTAGAGACTCTGCTAAACATCAGCATACTTTCCCTTCCTATAATATTATATATTTACAAAAATATTCCATTAAGACCCACGAACAAGCATTTCGCATACCTGACTTTGTATAAGTAGCGGACAAAAATCTGTATAACATACATACACGAGACAAAAACTAATTGTCTTTAGTGTATTTATGTACCTAGTTTTCTAAAGTGTCGCGGTAACAGTAAAAATAAACAGGTTTGAATTATTTATTTCACTTCTTTAGACTACATACCTACCTAATAACGTCATAAATTTAATTAGACATTAAATCAACTGAAGGTTAAAGTTTGAATTTCAACAACTCTTTTTGTACAAAAATTAAACTGGCCAATGTCAGAATAAATTGAAGTAATTTTAGGTGGCAGCTCGCCTGAAATGTTTATGCTGCGATAAAAAAAAATGGTGAGTTTGTTGTGTATCGCGAAATATATGTTGAAATTATTAAATTAACTTATAATATTAATATATTTACAAAGTTATTCAAACTTTATGATATAATATGGATAGCAGTAAATTATTTATCCATGTTGCCAATGAACAAAATCATTTAGCGTTAAACATACAATATAGCCATAGAGTATATAACTTTTCAAAAAATGGTCACTTCTGGTTTGACATATTATAATAGGTACATGAATAATCACATCACTTTAAACAAACCAATCGTTAATACTTCTTTTATCATTATTTAATATAATATGTAGTATTTGTAAATGGCATAAAGCAAGTTTAGGTCAGTAAAGAAATACAAAAAACGAGTCGTTTCAAAAGTTAAATATGATAAATAAAAGTTCGTTGAAAGTCAGATTCAGACCTTTTTATAGATAAAAGTTTTGTTCTTTTTAATGTCAGTTTGAACTTTATGGCATAATATTCATCCACGGAGTATTAACGGAATGATAATATATTATACAGATAAAACAAATGAGACAGTCACTAGGAAAAAGGGCCTTTATTTGTTTTATTAAATCGAGGTAAATAAATGATAATTTCGGTACCGATGGCGTGACTTGTACAAAGTGCCACTATAGAAATGGTTAATTTCTATATAAAAGTAGAATTTTCTGTTTAGCTTTTTTAAATAAAAAGAACGCTCAATGATTTTTTTTTATTTACTAGGACTTACTGTTATAGCTTTAAAAATACAACTGTAGAAACATTAAAAAAAAACAAAGAAAACCCCTAGTATAGAACTTTATTACATAAAGCTGGTAGAAAAGGGGACCACGTCAAAAGCCGCTATGACAAGTCTCAAGAGAGTATGAAAAAAAAAGGTAAAGGACACGCAAGTTGGTGTAGGAGCGACAACAACTGTAAAGTGTACTGTGTATTCCATATACACAGTCCCTACACATTAACGGTGACATGGTTCATTATAATCCTATATAGCGTCGCGTTGCTACATATTTTTTTCCTAGCGATGGTTGTACGCATACAACAACAATTTCTGCATTGGTGTGCAGAAATTACAAAAAATAATAATAAAGGATAGATAAATTTGTAAGCGCGATTACTTGTGTGAGATAAGACGTATAGAAATAGAAGAGCTTCGACAATATTAATCAATTCAAAAATCATTGAGTTTAATAGGTTAGCTTATTTCTCATTATAAGCGCTTTGAACGATTATAGTAACCTTCGCATACACGAAAGCTGTATGTATATTTAAATATTTAAACATTACTAAATATAAATATTTAAACATTACTAATATTGGAACTTTTATAAGCCTCGTGTGTGGAAACAATATAAAACCTTTTTCAAACTAGTTAAAAAAAAAAAAAATATTGAAATTATAAAAATAAAATCGATAATTTGCATTCAAACACCGACAACAATTTTATTATGGAGATACATAATAGTGACACGCGCTTCATCGCTGTTATACAATATAGCATGTACATAGCGTATATACCTAATATAAAAACAACAACCCTTATGTGAGTTCGCTCAAAACGCCGGCGAACATGGAACTTGATGAATATGAGATTATGAACTTTTAACGCACGCGATAACTCTGCGGTGTCCGACCTAACCCCTAAATCTATTACACCACTTCAAATAAACCATTTGGCGGACATACGATAAAAATGAATGCGATACCATTAACAGTTTCCAATCCATTAATATCGGCCGAATAAATGCATTTAAGTTATAAGAGTAGTTTTTTAACGGTAACCAACCATCACGACGGTAATTTTTCACGCGTACTATAGCTTAATTGAGCCGCAGACAAAATAGGGGCGGAATTGAACACTAACGGCTCGAGTGTGAACAAACATATGTCTGAATTCACATAACATTACATATATACGTCCACAAATATGTACACTACAATAAAGATATTCGTTAAAAGTTTAAGAAGAATACAATTCAAAAAACCTTATACATAATAATATTATTATTATTATTATTACCGTCTGTTTAAGACATTATACCGGTACGGAACTTCGGTTTAAAAACATTTTAAGAACTTTTGAAAGTGGTTGTACTAGTGTATGTTTTTCCTCCCCAAAATCGGCTTAAGTCGTTATTGTCTTTTGATCCTTTTCAATTCGGACTGCCCCGTACGTAAGAATATTATATTAACGAGTGTGCTGAAAATGTCCACCGCGAATAAGTTATCTTGAACCGTTATAAAAAAAAGGTCAATTAAATGCGTTTACACTTGTCAGTAATAAGATACAATACAATATATTATTATATGCGGGTAAGTAGCTTTCTATAAATGTCTAAACCTAGTTCATGGGTTGAAACCAGTTTTTGATTTTATTAAAAACCTCCTCATATACAACGGTGCTGGCGCAATAACTTTTCTAACGTATCTTCGTACACTGACAAGAGCAGGCAATGAAGAAAAAAAAGCTTTACCCAAAACTCGTGCATTATTCAACGCCAGACCGTAAGTTTTATTGAACGATACCATTTTTGCACGATCTGTATTTTGGACCTCAATTATTTTCTGTTTTGCTTTTTACTCGGATACAATTAAAATCAGTTGTTCACTGACGACAAACACAAAACCTATTAATATCAAATACTGTATCATGATTGGTCAGGTAAAAAAAAGCTACCAGTAAGTAAAAAGGACCTACCAAAACATATGCATAAAAGATGTACCATATATATATATGTATATATGTGTTTGAATTGTACCTACTTCAAAGACTGCGCTATGATTTTAGGTGGTCATGCTGAGTTAAAAAATGTATGCGTATGGTCTATAGAGTAGCATCTACACTTTACACAAAAGAAGTTCACACCTCATCGTGATTTTAGTTTGAAAAAATAGTGCTATACAATAATTACGGTCAAACGAAACTATGCTCCCTTTAAGAACCAGAAACATACACATACAATATGAAAACACTGCTTTATTGTTATAATTAAATATACTCAATTATAGCTTTTAGTCTGTAAACCTACACGACGACTGTAGAATAATTATATATATATATGTCATCTGCGTTCCATATAAAGTAATGGTTGCACGTCTGCACAGTAAATAACTATAACTCGTTATAAGCTCGTTACAATATTAGTAGATAGGATTCACACGCTCAGGTCTAATCATTAGGGATCGGCCTGGTCCGAATAAGCCACCATAAAAAACTACTCTCAGTGTTCGCTGAAAGAATTTGATAATCTAGAAAAACAAGTTACTTGCTTGTTGGCAGTGATCATAACACGGGTACGTGGTAAATGTAATATTAATACGCTCATAAACTATAACTAAATAGGAAATATGGATATTAAATGACAACGTATTATTAGCGATATCCGCGGTAGTCGTTAAACATTGATTATGTTAGCCAACTATGCACAACTTTGGTCCAACTACCACCAGCCGTTATACTTAGACCTCAGGCCCATTTACTCATGTATTCGGAGGACCTACACAACTCATAAGCTCGGGACTTATATATGTACTGCACGCCAAGACCATAGGTCAGCTGGACCATGCCCGCCGTGCGACACACGTTATACGTTAAATCCTTCTCAGCGAGATATTAATAACCCTTACGTCTGGCGTTGATCTCACGAGTATTTATATCGCTCGGCCTTATTTTATCCAAAAATAACAAAGAACTTTAACACAACAGAAAGAGTACAGGGTAAATAATGGATAAGTCCCATTTTTCATTAAAATTGTTCTGCAGAAGCGGTTGAAACTTGTTTACGCTGAATGGTAACAATTAATTTATAATAATTTTATAGTATGTTAAGTCGAAAAAGCTTGTTTGTTGTTGTTTTAAGAGAACGCCATAAAAACGAAGGGCAAAGATAATTTGATCAAAATCAGTAAATAAAATAATAATTGTATACAATAACAAAAGAGAACATTTTAACAAATATTAAAAAATATGATTTTATTAGTAGAGCAATGAGGATGCTTCATGGGAAGATTTAAATTTTATCACAGTCTCTATTTTCAACATTTTCTTTACAACGACTGGTTGTTAACTTGTGGTTATAATATATACATAGTTAAGAAATTAAATATTTAAAAAAACAAAAATAGTACACGGCGTACATCATTGGTGGCTTTTTTTTTATACTGTAATTAGATAACCATTCACATACAATTTGACTTTTTGTTAAATAAAATAAATTATGCTATAAAAAAAACCGACGACATAAAGTGAATAATGTTGTTTCTTATAGAATATATTTCCGAAATTTAAAAACTTAACGACTATTACAAAAAAAATTAGAAAAGCTTAAGAAATAATTACTAGTTTTACTCCAAAATTTACTGCTGTGTGACGTCCACGTAAGTACGTGGTTTTATATCCTCTGTGATAAAAAGTTAACATCACCCCTTCTCCTGTACTTTTTATGATTATATTATTGTTATTACACTATTAGCAATTATTATTACTATTTTTATTATTATTAATTATTATTATTACGATCAGTACCTTAGTGGCCGACATGGTGGAGTAGTGTGTGCGTTTAAACGGAAATTGACGGTGTCATAAAAATTACAACGATATAGGTAGTTGTTTTTTTTTTTTTTTTGAGATGGCTCGACTGCTGTTTGTATGTTTTATTATTATTACTTTTTTTTTTTATAACCAATCAATAAATTAATAGACAATTATAATTGTATTCCGGAACACGATTTTCAAAACGGAAGAAATTCTTTAGAAAAAATTAAAATTTAAAAAAGGGTTGGACGAAAATTAAAACTTCTTTTGGAACGAAGTTCCTTATTTTTATATAAACCGGATGTTAACACACGTTTTTGTGTTAACGGATTTGGTGCCGTTTTACCCGTCGCGTTTTACGTACAATGATAAGATATCGACGGCACTGCAACGACGCGGCATCGGTGTAAGGGCGACTGTGGTGACGAGACGACAACGAGCGATAGTGTAACGGCACACGTACGTAAGGTATAAACGAGAGCTGTGGCAGCGGACTCAGTTGCGATACGCGTACGTGTGTGTGCGCGCGCGGCGCTTGTGACGGCCACGGGGGCTGGCGGTGAACGCGGCTGCGGGAGGTAGGGGGAACTTTATGGAGGACGCGACGCCCCCAATTGCAGCGGCGGCGGCGGATGAGCTTTTAACCGCCTTTGGTAGCGCCACCAGGCGGACGAAGCGAGCGCGGGAGACGGACGACGACACGTGCGATCTTACAATAATATTAATTACAATCATAACATATTATAGCAATTACATCAGGCCGGTGCATACTACTTGCGTCCGAGATTATTTTCAGTAAGTGAGGTTTTTTTTTGGGATGCAAGTAATATGCAGCCGGTCAGACGGGGTGACCGAGTTGACAGTGTCGTGTAAAAATAATTAAATTATCTAGATAATACAACCTAAAACACATATTGTTTTTATCTAGATAAAAAAATAATCTATATAAATAACGGATCACTTTTTCTTATGAAATGTAAAACAGGTAAAAATTATGGTTTACATAATCACAATTTATTGCAAGCAAAAATAAATTAACATTAATTTTTAAAAATTATTTAACTAAAATGTTTTTAGACAATGTATTCTTTAACCTTATAGTTCCCACTTAGTTTAAAAAGTTACAAAAACTTAGGTAAAATTTGGACAGTATTTTTTTAATTTTAATATTGTCTATATTTATGAAATTTAGCACATGTTTAATATTAGGTACATCATACAGTTTTCAGAATAAAAACAAATTATTTTTAAAACATTAATTTTTCACAATATTATAGGTAGGTCCTAATATAATATTTATCATATGCAACAAATTTATGAGTAGAAAATTGGAAAATTATATTTATGCACAGTGATCAAAATTTTACTTTACATTAATTTATCCTATACAATTGAATCTGTAATTATATTTCAGCTGAACAAATTTCAAGTTACAACTTACAAGTAGGTTCAATTATTATTATAGTCAATGAGTTTAAGGGAACAACTAAACATTATGATATGTTTTTATGGTGGAGTGGAACGAGTAGATGAAAATCATATTACCTACTACATCTCCTCGCTCCAAAACTTTTAAAAGCTTTTAACTTTCAATGTACGTCAGATTTTATTTGAAAATCAATTAATGACAATACAGTTAAATAAAGAAGGGTAATTTTGTAAATAAAATATCACTTACTTTAAAAATGATTGATACCCCCCAATCACTCTACGTTATGTTTTCTCTATTCTCTTAGTTTTTCATTATCAAAATGGCTGTAACTCAAAAATTTTAACCCCTAAAGATATTATAAATTTGCTCAAAAATAAAACAAACATAATCAAAATTATATTTTAGAAGTTTTTTGTTAAAAATTTCCTTTTTGTTGTCTTTTAATGAATAGCCAGAACTGGGGGGTGAGGGGGCTTAATACCAATGGCAAATACTTATAAAAAAAATAAAATCGTACAAGATGCACACTTGAAAGTCAAGTGTGATTTTATTCCCACGTTGTTTATGGCAAATATAATACAACAAAAAATAATACTCGATACAAAGATAACACGTTCTTCATATTCTAGACATTTGTACTCAAGCATTAGCCTCACTCTGCAAATACGGCTCTCTGTGTTACCAGGTGCAGTATAGATAAGTTTATTATACACAGATATATTATGTACAGAGACGATTGTCATTTTATGTAGAGGATCTAATTAAACTAACGGGTGTATATTATTATTATTATTACCATGGTTCATATAACTTACAAGTATCAACCCTCGCCCACAGGGTACGATTACAGCGCAGTAAGCAGGGACAGAATTTGACATGAGTCTAACTGTATAAGTGGATTGTAGTGATATTGTTGAACATTGCAACAGTAAGAGAAAACAACCGCGTGTGCACGATTGGTCAAAAACTGGAGATAACGATGACAACGGCAATGAATTATGTAGTAGAAAAGATCTATGGTCGTAAAATTGGAGTAGTAAAAGCATACTATATACCTATATACTATAGATGTGAGAACTGGTGTATAGGACATTCTATATTCACCTTCTTTTGTTCATATTATGGCACGATATTGATTTTCCTTTTTAAAATATAATATATAATTATAAAACTGCTGTTGTGCAGACTTACTAGGGACAAATAGGCGGGCATTTCGGTGATTTTAATGAAAATATTTTCGCGTTCATTCGAGAGGGAGCCACTACATTGAACAACGAGCTTGTACAACGAAGTTGTATTATAATTTTGAAAAACCTAGTGACAGAAATATATGTGTGCAATCAAAAGGAAACTTACATTAATCAAAGGGAAATCGGTCAAAAACAGAATTAATTTTTTTTGCCCTTTTAATATTTTGTTTTAACTTGTTTACGTTATGCGCTAGTGGCTAAACAACACGGGGACACGTCAGGATTAGTCAGCTTATAGTTATTTCGAACAAAAGTTTTAAACTTTTATTAATGGTTATGGATTATAATTAATAGCTTCGGTATGACAAATTATTATTTAATTCGTAACGTTTTTACGCGACAGCGTAAGGAAGTCATAAAGGGTGTAAAATTAACAAAAATTGTATGGGGTTTTAAGAGATTCTCAACGTTGTTAAAAATACATTTATTAGATCAGTTAAAGTAAGGAAATGTAATATTTATTTAATAAAACTTTTTTAAGAGCAACAAACTGTATAGGTACATACATAATATAACTTGTGTTAAAAAACAACTATACTTATAAACTAATCCCATCTGTACAGTGTATTTTTTAAATTTTAATAAACTACATGAATGTGATGGTGATACATATCGAATAAAAAAAGCTTATATCAGTAAAAAAGGTCACGGAAAACTCATAAATCATTATTTTCTAACAGCAAAGCCTTGTTAAAGCAAAATTGATTATAACTTGAGTCCTCGAAATCATTTTGTAGAATATAATAAATATTTTAGTTAATTAGACTGAATTTCTATATTTAAATTAGTGTTATCAAAAATTATTAATATATAATACAACGTTTACACAACAGCATTTCAATATCAAAACTTTTGATCTCATTTTGTATACAACAATTCATTGAGTACGAGAAATATCACGAAATAATACATAGACAAACAGTAATAATTAGTTATTTAAATGAGCTTTTTGTGTTACGACGGATTCGGTTTGTTTGAGAACGGTTTTAATTTTGGGTCACGCATAAAAATATAGATAAATAATTGTGTGAACCATCACTCGGTAGTCTTGTTTGAATAAAACATCATGCAACGCGTTAAACACCATAACAACAACTAAAAAACGTATCGCTGGTATACATTTTAAACTCTAAAAACGATGAAAATATATTCCTCTTATCGCTAAAAAGTAATTTATCAGTCTTTCATTATTTAATTAAAAACGTCATTCCATATGTACAATCTCAAACCACCACGACATAAATGAGTAGAAGAAACACACATATATATATATATATATATATATATATACGAATTTATTTTGTATTATGAAAGTTTCAAATTTGTTATCATTACTAATATTTTATTCAACATAAATATATGTGTTAAACATACTTTTACAAATTTGGTGCTCAATGCATGCAAAAACTTCAAAATATATCATTGTGAACGCTAAATTGTTTGAATCTAAGTATCTTTGAATCTTGCTCATTTTTAATTGACATAATTATTAGAATCGAAATTATTTTGGAAACGGTTTAGCTTGGAGAAGATAAATTTTGAACAAATAAAATCAGAATCGCTGTTTTTTTATTCAATATTCTAGAATCTATTTTACTTGGTATTGATTAATTTAGAACTATCGAATAGAAAGGGTCTATATTTATGCCAGGACCGTATTTAGAAATTTGTCACCCTGGGGCAACCAAAAAAAAAAAAACGCCCTATTATAATATCATACAAATTTAATGCAATACATTTTAAGCGCATGTTTGTGAACCTGGCTCAGGTTCATAAAACTGATATCATAGACCAAACGAATTCAAACCTAGTCAGCACAGTTGGACAAGTGTTGATATGCGTGATGGTGGTTTAAAGGCAAGTAGGGTTGGGAGTCACCGATTCCAAATTTAATCGAATCATAAAATATAGTTTCAAAAAAATGTCAATTCCGCGTTTACATTGATTCAAAGTCCAAGTAGGTATCCAATAAGAAATTAGCCAAAATGGAGGATTTGCAAAAACTGGAAAAATATTTAAACAACTCAATTATTTTACACATAATATTATGAACCATTTCCAAATTTGTTTTTAACCCGTATAAAAATGTTTATTCGAGATAAATATTTGATTACCCTCAATCGCTCAAATATTTTTATAGCAGAACACGACACTGGTAACATTGACGGAAATAGCGTGCTGCTAATGTAAAATCACATTTGAAATGTACAGAAAGAGATATACATTTTTCAATATGCTAAAAGTTACATCAAAACAAAATAATAATAAATCAAAGTTTCGAACTATTGAATGACTTTTTTTATCTGTTATCTAGATATCATGTGTACAACTTTATACTGTCAGCATGAGCATACCTCTTAATAACACGATAGCCGATCAGGAAAAAAATGACATGGCCCATCATATTATTATATACACTCGACTAGATCGAACTAAAAATTGATGCCTGTTCGAACATTTTCGAAGTAAAACTTAAACCATCTTACTGTAAAACGTGTTCTAAAAAGAAAATACAGCATTTGCCTAAATGTATAAAATACTAGATAAACAATAATCAAACAAGTTAAATGAGAAAAAAATTAGAGGTTTTTTATAAAACAACTTTGAGGCGACTATAAATTTTGGATAAATGAACGGACCGAATCAAATACGACGTTTTACTTTCGTTAAAGACGGGCCTTTGTCAAATTATAGTTTCGTACAGCTCAGTTCTCCTTCGGTTAGCCACGGTTAGATGGTCACATGTCTGGATGTAGGAAACGGTCAACACCAGTATAAAGGTCGACTGTGATTTGACAATTACATCACGCCATGAGTCTATCGGTCATTATAGTATGAATGAGAACAATTACAATACTAACATATAAATTATCATACATAAATATATCTATCACAGTAAATTGTTGTTTGAAGATATCTCGAAAAGTGCCAGCTCAAAAACCGCCGTGTCCGCGCAAAGTTGATTAAAAGCTATACAACTTATTTATGATACTACACCTATCATGTGATGGTAAAAAAATATGTCCGAAAACTAATTTGATATTTTGGGATATGAGTCATAACGTCCCAGAAATATTTGAAAAAGCTGTTCGTATACTGTGTAGATATATAGCTGATACAGTAGAAAGCGTGCGAGTGGAATAGTGATGAGAAAAAGCCGTTTAAAAAAATCCACCATGATTATTCTTACTCAAGAGTCCTGTTTTACACGGTACTATAAAGACACTAAAGTCTACAACACTCCTGATGATTACCTACGCCAATAAAATATCATGTTCTGTATGATTTTGTGTAACGAATTAAATTATAGATAGGAAGTTGTGTGCCATCAATGTTCAGAACAGAGACACAGTCACGTAGGTTTACGATTTCGGGGAGTTAAAAACAAAAATATATTTTATCGTATCGATCAGACCATTATTTTTTTATTACAACAGTAAAAAAAAACTTAAAAACCGAGTATTATAAAATACATAAGCTTTAACCACTGGGATAATAACTTCATACAGCATAATATATAGTACCTACTTCGAATACATTTATTTAGTTATTATCGTACATTTTTTTATAAACCTTTTGATATAATTAAGTGTTTTTCACAGAGAATAAGTTTATTTAACGTGTCTATACGACGTTCCTATAATCGGAATCCATTCCCTATTATTCGGCACACTTATTTTGTGTTCTTTTTTTTTTAGTAATGATCCGTAAAATCATATTGATTTAGTTCTTTTAAAACCGACGATTCGTTCTACTAAACTTTAAACCTTTGATAAAAACCATACATTTGCAAGAAAAATAAATCTAAAAACACACCACCACAATAACACCTAGGGAATTCTAATGATTTTTTTTTTAAAGTTATAACCATCTCATGGTATTCACACTAATCATCACACCGATGTCGTTAGATTTAACTGTATGAATTTCCAACAACAGTACAATTTAATACTAGATCGTGAGAAAATTAGTAACCTAAATTTAATTGCAGGTAATATTATAACTTTTAATCAGAGTTAGGAAATGATGTTCATGAATGATAACTGCACTTTATAATTTGTTTATAAAAGCTACAGTGTCATTATAATTTGATGACTATGACAATGTGAAAAGATATCAAAATTATTGTTCTTTATTGATATTATTATGACGTATTAATGGAACTTTGTTATATTGATCAATATTAGTAAACAGTTTACATAATTAAGTAAAACAAAATGTTGTACTATTTAGATAGAAAGACTGCTGTCTACTAGTAACTTAACTATTGGTGTCCATTTATCTTGACTTTAGTATATTTCATTTTATTATTATGTCCTATAGCATGCTGCTATCTAGTGGTAACGTTTTTATAATTTATGAATGAGTTACTCAGAGAAAAACTAAACGTCTAAACACATATTGTTGGTTATGTATATGAATATATTCTATACACGCTTTTCATTGGAAAAAAAAATTGTACTAAAACCTTGAGAGTTTTTCCCGTCAAGTTTTTTTTGTAGAAAATCGCTATAACTCGTTGAACAATGGAATAAAAAAATATATCCAAAAATCTTTTAGAGAACAAATTACAAATTGTTGAAATTAATACTGCCTGTTTAATTTTACCTCAATATAAATAGTTGTATCCAAGCCTTTTAAAAATAAGTATGTGAAATTATTTGTGTGATAATACGGCGAATTAGACGGCATTCTAAAGTTATACTGATAATAATATATTATTAAAAATAATAATTACAAGTGTCTGGACTCTAGCCAGCTCAAAAATAACATTCATACCGTTAATTACTCAAAATATTGATAAATATAAACGAATGTACAGTCTAAAATGTGCACATTTTTAAAACAGACGGCGGCGTTTATTAGTTTAACGTTATTAGCTGTTATTGTTTTCAAAAGACCCAAAAAACAAGTAGGAATTTTTTGAAATAAATGTGATAAAAAAAAAACCCAAACACGTCAATGTCATTGTACCGTGACACGGCCGTGTAATTTATGATGATGATGAAAATATGTAGGTGAAAAAAATAATAAACAACAATCGAATGAATGTCACTAATATTTTGGATGTTGTGTGTTGACTGTTAAATGTTTTACATTTATTAAACTAATTGCAGGTTGCAGTGCTGTCTACCGCGGTTACTGGTACAGAGTGCTCTAAGTGGCTAACCTAATTGTTGGGTGGGTAAAACAATATAATAATTATGACGATATCAACGCAGCTACAATCAGAGTAGGTACTCGAAAGACGCGGGTGGAAGAAGAGAAATTATTACCGGGGGGAAAGTCGCGACACGTTATGTCAGTGCGGTTGGCAGCAATGTATCTCCGCTGCGAGGCATGTGTTTTTTCCCACCTTTCCCCCCCCGTCGAAAACAATAACACTGATTTGGCGAATGGATACAAGTCGTTACGTTATTCGGTCCTACTGATCACACACTCACACGCTCGTACGTATCATCGTCTGCAGGAAAATTCTTAATAAGGTTTCCAAGTGCGCAAATCCCGTTACCGAATTTGACGTTTTTTTTTTTTAATTTGTCTATAGTAGTAGTTCACCGCACCGGCCGTCTTTTTAGTGTTCTTTTGTTCCATTTTCCTTCTCTCCTACCCGCGACGGGCATATGCGAACAAACTGAAGTGTCGCGCAAACGACCCAATGGCAGAAATCGAGACCACATTAATTAATGTCGACAGCGCCGAGAGCACCTGTGATAAGAGAAAACTGTCTCCGGACGTCAGTTCGGAACAAGCAGTGAAAAGGATAAAAGACAACAAGTCGGCACCAGGTAAACAAAAACAAAAAAAAAAAAAAACCGGCCGTACTATCGGATCCGATTATACATACTCTTATATTATTATTATCTTAATAACATTTCAGACACACTCTGCCAGTGCCCTCAAAAGTGTTCGGAACGGGTGCCGCAAAAGGCCAAAGACGAACTGTTCAAAATGTTCGGAGAAATGGAAAACGAAGATGTTCAAAATAAATTTCTACAAAAGTTTATTGAAGCGCGACCCGTTGCGAACAGACTGTTCAGCAAAGAAACCACAGCTAACGGTAAACTACTGCGAAGGATTCATTGTAAATATCGAATCCCTTCAATAGTGACAGACGACTTTTTGACGAGTAAGTGTTGTTTCCTTATTGTCTCTTAATGAGTTGTATACTTATTGCATTTCAAAATTCAAAATCATCTCGCCGTATAATGTTAATGATCACTGAGATATTGTAAAATCTAACGTTATACCTTATATTATAATCTATGTCAATGGTAATTAATGAATATTTAAACCATGCTTTTTTAAAAAAACTTAATATATAATAACAAGTCTTTGTGACATCTAAGTACAGGCTGTTATTATGATTAGATCTCTTCTTATCTTTTCTTAGTCACTTTTATGAGTCATGCAATTTTCTAAATGACTAATTTCACTTTTTGGACTTATTATTACTAGATTATAATTAAATTGATCATTATTTGAATGCCTAAATTCCATATAAAGTATTAGATATCCAAACACTATTTGATTTAGAGAGAAGTAGGAGGGGAAGAGGGAATGCATTTTAATCTGTATTTAAAAATTCATAATTTTAAGAGAATTGATTTAACCTTGAATTAATTAACAATATTTAAAAAGGATTTAGGTTTTTAAATGTTACACAATATTTAAAATGAACTCCTAAATTTATTTCAGATGTAAACTATGACTCTGATAAGGACGATGATTCCGATTTTGATGAAACATCGTCAGTAACGTCACTGGACTCCAAAGAAGAAAATGACAAACCCTTGGAAAGTGATACGATAGAAACATCTAGAAGATCATTAAGCCGTTATAATTGCGTTGATGTCTGTCAAAAAGCATTTCTTAACTTATTTGGCTTATCAGACAAACGATTGAAAACGGTCAGGGAATTGTTGATAATTAAGGCACGTCAAAAACACATGAAGAGAATGATGGAGAAAGAGGAAAACCAGATAGAAGTTTCATTAGCAAAAGATCTAGCGCAAGGTTGTTTGCCGTTGATGGCGCTTTTCAACAAAGAAGATAGCAAGAAAGTATCTGATCAATTGATGACTGCGATAAGTAACGATATAAATTTGGTCAATAACTTTTTTTGCAACCAATTATGGAAACCAGAGTACATTAACCAAAAGCCATCTGAATGAGTAAATTCTAATTAAAATAAAAACACAACTTGATCAGGGTAGTACCTATTTTTTTTGTAAGCGTTTACACTTGCAAATCTTGGGTAAAACTCTGAACAATTTTTAATTCAAATTCAGGGAAAATTACTCACATTGTAGTTAACATTTGCTACAAAAACTAATATGTTCACTAAGATCGTAACTTATGACTTATATTTTTCTAATAATATATATAATGAAATTTCTTAATATATTTTTTTTTTAATTAAGCAGTTATAAATTTTGTGAACAATGATAGTTGTACACTACAAACATGTAATTTATTAATCGTTAAGAATTTAAATAAAAGAATAGATTTAGAAGTGTTATTACACAATTTATGTTGCAAGTAATGCTTCATATGTTTACTAAAACAAACGATTTTCAAAATAGTACAAATAAATAGAATTAGTGAAATGTAATGGTAGCATTACATTGAATTTCGTAATGTTTATATATTTTATACTATATATAATAAAAATTATTGTGATGTCTTATTAAATATATAACTAAAAACACCTAGTTTTGTTTAAGCAAGTAAATTGAATTATTTCAGTATCTTTTAGTTATGTTTTTCAAATTATATTACAAAAAACAAAAATTGTAAATGTTTTACATCTGCAAGGTTATCTGTATTTATTTTAATTTTAAAATAAATATTTTTTTTGTACACAAATGTACTCATTACGCATACATTTTCTACAAATAGTAACATCTAATATTTATTATCTTTGTATTGTGTTTAAATTAAGTAAAACCTAGTTACAACATAATTTTGATTGTTGTCAATTGATCAAAAAATCCAAACAAAATAAATTAGTACTTTAAATGTTGTTAAGTATAGTCCAAGTATGTAAATTATTAGTTTTTTATTTCTACAGAGTTTCAAAGAATTGTTGACATCATAATAATAATTAATAATGATCATAGCCTATACCAAACAAATTCAATTGATTTTTATTCAAGGTTTTTAATTTAACTTTGATGTATAATTATTATTTAAAACACGTTAAGTAAACATTATGAACCAAATTAGATTATAAGGATGTAATTCATGACGAATTTATAGCATTAATAAAATATATAATATACTGTATTTATAAAAAAAACTGAATTACATTGTTTTATTTATTTCTACAATATAATTTATGAATTTTATGTTCTCATAGTTTTATAAACAGCAATATTTATCATTTAATTGATTTTTAAATGATGTCTAATCATCACTTAGACATCTAATGATGTCTAAGTATTTTTGTATGTACAATTTGTTTAAACCTCTGTGAAAATGTTAATACAAATTTCCTAAAAAAAATAAACAAAATTCTTTTAATCATGAAAATGTATTGTTAACAATTATTATGATAATAAAATAATTGAATTGAACTAGTCAATGCAATAAGGTACCTAATTAAACAACAATTTAAATAGTGTAAGAGTCATTCATTATTAGTCAATTCATTATTTTATATATTTTTTAGAAAAATTATTGTTAAAATAGGAACTGAACAAACCAATACTAATTGGTTGCAAATAGCATAATATTGATAGTATGCCACCAGTCACAGGTATTAGCAGAAATACTGAATACAGTAAGTTAAATTTTTTTCAACAGTTGTTCCAACCATTACACTTGAGAGTTGAATAATAACCGTGATAAAAACTGCAATCTTAAATGTTATCTAAAGGACTCCTAGAAATTGTTTTCCCAAATAGGGCTTAACATTAGTATCTTGGTATAATAGAAATAGTAGACTTATAATGAAAATTATAAAAAAGGAGTGGGAGTTTGGAACACAGAGTATTACGACTACACTGCTGTACCTTGGTTGTTATTTAGTAAGTTAAAAACTCTAATATATATTAACTATTTATTATAAATATAAAAGGCTATATTTTCAAATTTAACATTGACTAGTATACCATAATTACATAATAAAAGTTAAACTGTATTAGCAAGTGTAAATTATGGCCAGAATATATACATAATAATATACTTAAAATGACATAATATAATTGATTTATCATTGTTACTGCATTAAAAATAAAACATTATTACATTCTTTACTCTTGATATTTTAACTTGACCTAAATTATCTTTTAATTTAAGGTTTATATTATACGCAATAACTAGTTGAATAGTTTAATTACACTTTAATAGGTTTAAAAATTATAAGCATTAACTTGGAATGAAATGTACATAATTTTGATGTAAAAGTAGTTATAGGAACTGGGAAAAAATATTTAGTATAGCTTTGCATACTTTGAGATCTGTTTACTAAATTCTTAATATGGTGATAACTAAAAATACAATATTTTGGATTTGTTTCACTTTTGAAACAAATGTGATACAGGTAGGTAATTTGTTTTTTTCTACAAAATCATTGGTTTTCTAAAAAACTGACAATTCATTACTACAAATGGGAACTTGGGGGAGCGTAACACTTATTTCAGCCGATTGCATTAATAGCATCCATCGACCATTTTTATCATTTCTAATGAACTTTTTTGGTCCTTGAAAATTTGAATAGTGTAGTTGATCTGTTTATTATAAAATCCTACTGGGAAACTACAAATTCTTTATAACCTCCTTTAGCCACAATTAATAAATATGTCAGTTAAACACTTAATTCTAAGCATAGTGTTATAATATATTTTTAGATAATATGACTCCATTCTTTAAACCTCTATAGATTAAGACTTCTAACTGGAAGATGTTAATAACTTTGACAAAAAAAAAAAGGCCTAGCTATCTTTCTCTATTAAAAATCAAATAGATACATGTTTAGCGTAATGAGAGACAAAAAAAACAAGTGAATCCCTTGTCACTACTTGTAATTTATGCAACAGTAAATTTAAGATGCACATGAGAACCAATAAAATAAACAACATAGATGGTATTTTGCCCATGAAAAAACTGTCTGCCATTTGATGCTGCCACTAGTACTATTACACTTATATATTCTATCAATCTCATTTAGCCATTTAACTTCTTTAAATTTAAAAATAAAAACAATAAGCTGCCAAGTCAACTTAGAACAAAAAAAGTGTTTAGATTAATTGATAAAAGTGGACATTTAGACATTTTATTAATACAATGATACCTAAAAGGTAACAGTTTTATACCAGTAAAGTTTCTAGCTAGATTTACAAGTATTTACTTTGAATTTAAAAAAACTCAATAATGTAAATTTTAACTGTTAATTATTTTGCAGGCGGTTTAATATTATAAGTATAAATTTAGTTGATAGGCATTTAAGAATAAACAGGTCTGTAAACAATTTAGGTATAAATCTACTTTACCAAACATCTTCTTTTCTTTAACTACCAAGCCAAGTGTAAACACAACATTTTGAAAAATTCGTAATTAACATTAAAAGTACTATTGATTAATAGAAAAAGAAAAAAAATAGAGTCCGGTCAAGTATTTTTGTTTCAAAATTATCTTTTTTATGACTGAAGAATAATGGCTACTAAAGTTCTTAAAATGGCAAGGATGTTAAACTTTTTTACAATATAGCGACAATCAAACATTATAAAATGAAATAAAATAGTTTAAAGACCACTAACAATGGTAATTAATCTACACTTCAAATTGTTTTCGTGAGTTATACTTTCTTAGACTTCAAGTAGGTACACTTTATGCAGAAATTAAAACAGCCAGGAACTTGTAATTCTAAAGTATAATTATTAAAAAAAGTACTCACCATTTCCAATTTCTGAAAATATTGTCTGAAAAAAGTCAATGGCCTTTCTGGTTTTGCGATGCATAGCTGAACGATACAGTCTTTTAGTATTTGTTGGATGTTATTCCGCTGAACATATAACTCGCAGTCACTGATGTTAAGTTCTTCGTACATATTCGATGATGCCATCTCCGTACTTGTTACGTCAAACACGAATAAAATGTCTACATTTATTTACCGAATAACCGGTAGATATATTTACCATCGATAGGTGTGCGCACGAATATATTTTTGATTGGACTGTAGTACTGTAATGTTTTTCAACAAATTGTTTAACATAAAAAAAAAAACGATTAAAAAAAACCCCCGTACAAAAATGCACTCGCCAAAATGTACAGAAATCATTCATAAAGATACCGATCAATAAGTAAGAACAAGGAAGTCAATTTTACAGAATAATATTAGTGATTAATAATATAAAAATATATAATACCTGATGTCGTACCGTTTGGGAGAGGGTTATCAAATAGATAAATAATAAACATTCGGATTTCACGTACTAGTATCAGTCATAGATAAGGTGAAATTTGTCACGAACGGCTGTTTACATTGGCAGTGAGAATAAACAAATCATTATGTCGATACTCCTTGGCAAATATAACTTGTAAACATTAAAACATGTGATAGTTTTGTCAATCGTCAGTTGTCGTTTCGTTTATAATAATATATGTATATGTAGCAATTGCACTACAGACTAAATACCTACAACAATACACATTATAATTTGTAGCATAGTATCTAGTAATAAATGTGACTGCCGACTAGCGAGAACACTCGCATTTTATGTGTTTATCGAGGTAATTAAAATTACTTTTTATTATTATTTTAGTTCTAGTATACAAAATATGATATGGCTGATATGTTCCTGTGCATAATTTTTGAAAACAAATAATTATATTTTTTAAATAAAAAAAACCTAATAACATTCGTACAAAATCGTTATAAATTATTAATTAATTAATTGTGAAGAATTTAAATTGCTTAATATAAACAGTGGTAATCATATTGTAACTTTTTTTAGGTACCTGTTACTAACAGTATACAGAATGGAAAATTTTGCTGTTGATTTTTGGTTGCTCTAGTGACTTCTAAATTATGGTTAAATTGGATTGCTGGTGAAAAGTAAAAGGAAATCAAAAACATTATGTCTGGTTTCACCGAAGGAGGTTTGAACAAACGTTTGAAAGAACTTAACGCGTCACAACAAAGCATACAGACCCTCTCTTTGTGGTTAATACACCATCGGAAATATGCACACACAGTTGTCAAAATTTGGTCTAAAGAAATAGCAGCAGGTAAATATTGTGTTATGTACTTCGGTAATACTATTCTAAAAATAAATAATAATTTAATTTGACATAATATATGTGACAAGCAACATTAAAATTTAAAAAAAAATCTGGTTTTACTGACTGCAGACAATTAATCAATATTTATTTACTATTTTATGTTTTTATATTAAATAAAAATAATATATTATTATTATTGTATTTTTCTTTTTAATTTTGTACCAAATATGCTTTATTTGCTAAACAATTTTTTTTTTTTTATATTGTCTAGGCGATGAGGCTAAACAACTAACTTTGATGTACTTAGCTAATGACGTCATTCAAAATGGCAAGAAGAAAGGGCCCGAATATGGCCAGGAATTTGGCAAAGAATTAGTTAAAGCCTTTGAGAAAATTTCAAAGATTAATTGTTCCGCCAAAACTAGACAGAGTTTAACACGTTTGTTAAACATTTGGGAAGAAAGAGGAGTTTACAGTAAAACTCAAATAGATGACTTCAAGGCTGCATTTGGTATGTATTTAAAAAAAATAATCTTGTAAAACTGTAAATGAATGATTTTAACTGTTATTTCCCTTTAATTTTTATTATTAGCTCCAGAAACCAACAATTCTCCTATACAACAACCACCGATAAAAAAAACTAAACTAAACCACAAATCAAAGAAAACTAAATCACTAAACAATGGAATAAAAAAAGAAAAGGAAATTGTTGTCGAAGTAGATGGCGCCAAAGAGTTGCATGTTACTCTTTCGCCCAAAACTCCTGTCAACGATCCACCTGAACCTGAAGAACTTATTAAAGCATTAAACGTACGTGGGTCGTTTAAAAGAATAAATAATAGGCTAAATAGTATGTTATAGCCAAAAAAAAGCATTTGTTAATAAAAATGTGTATACAAATTTTGAAAAACCCATTTTCTCATTATGATGGTATGAATCAGTCTATTTTTTTTTCTGTTCGATATAATTATTAGATTAATTTTAAATGTTCTCATAATTATTGTTTTCAACAATTTTCACCATTATAATTTTCTATTGTTTTTTTTCTGTGCCATACAAAATATTTGTTTTAATAATTTTGTTGGTGGAAGAAGTTGTACCTACTAGGTTCCTAATAGTTTTGTACAATATATTTATTTACCATTTAACGGATACCCTAGAATTAATGTTCAAACTTTAAAGTTCATTTGTAGTTCAGTGTTTAAAAAACAGTTCCGATAGGAGTTAAAAACAATTTTTATTCTTTAATTTGTGTATTAATTTTTTTTTTAGTATTATATCAATGAGTAATGGAAAAAAATGAGTTATGTATTTTATTTAAAATGAAACATAAAATCAATATTTTATCACATTCATGTCACATTATATATTAACAATACTTAATTTACTATTTGTCACTTAAAAAATATATTTAATTCTGTTATACCATATTTAGTCTGATGCTAAATATAATTTGTAAAAATAAACCTGATTAAGTATGATTTTTCATTTTTAACTATCTCTGATATTATCTTTAAATACATAATAATTATTTTACATACAAATGAGCATACTAATTAGTTTTGGATTAAAAATAATTAAATACTATTTTTAAATAAATTCATAAACTTCACTAGTATTATTTTGATAATTATTTTTTCATAATTATTTTCAGGATTTGGAAAATGCTCCATCATGTGATGCTGTAGTACGAGAACGAATATCTAAACTGCCACCAGAAATTGCAGATGTCAGTTTGTTATCTCAATTAAAAGGTTACTTGATTTTTAGTTTTTGTATAAATTTCATTTTTAAAAAACAAATATATACGATTGTTAATGTATGTAATAAATTTTGGGCTTTGTTAATTTGTACATATTTATCGCAAACAAAGTTAATATACTTAACAATATATTATATCAACCACATCTGTTGTTTTTAACTATTTTAACACACTCATATTCGTATTAAAAGAAACTTCTTGGGAAAAAAACAATTTATTTTCTTTTTTGCCACTGAAATTTATTTTAAAATATTTAAATGCATTATTTTTAAAAGTAATAAAATTTGAATCTATTAAACAACGTTAAGAGACATTTATGAAATGTCATTTCTTCTTAAATGTTAGAACAAACATTTAATTAAGGATTCCGTTTATATGTAATTTGGGTTTTTTAAGCGAGCCATTCATCAAAATAATGTCTAATTTCAATACTTTTTCTGTAGTATTTATTTAATATAAATCAAAGATATTTAGCTTCTCACAAAATTTGTGCGTGGGACAATATTTTGGTATTATTATTGATTTCTAATGTAAGAAAGTATATCTACTATTGTTAATAATAAATTATATTTTTAGGTAAGAGCGAAGCTGAAGATCTCTTGCGTAAAGTCAATGATGCTGTTGCCTTGTTGACTGATTACAACACGAGGTTGGTATGTGAAATGGAGGAACGTAAAAAAGTAACGGCCATGTTACAAGACTTTATACAATCACAAAGAGATCTTATTGATCAAGCTGAACAAAGATTACAGGTTAATATTGTTACTAAATATCATTTATTTTTTACCATTGTATTAATATTATAAGGAAATCTCAAAAAATCATATAACGTAATATCACAACGTGATATATTGTCTATAAAATTATTTATATTTATGTTGAATAATTTTTACGATGCTTGATTGCATTGAAGCCTTTTTTTTTTATCACTTTCAATTATACTTATTCCCAAAAACTTGTGACTTATCTGATCCCACTAGACCATACAGTTCTTTTTTATTAATTTTATTTTTTTTCATACTTTATGTTCATAATTAATACATTGGGTGTATTTGTTTTTCGTTTTAGGAGTATCAAGGTAAACTGCAAAAAGTTTGTCACGTCCGGCAAGAAGTCAGCACACACTTGCAAAACTTACCCGATTTAGCTCAATTGCCGAGCGTTCGAGGCGGCCTAGCGCCTCTTCCATCAGCCGGTGATTTGTTTACAGTTTAGTTTACCATCTTATCTGTTATTCATGTATCTATTTAATGATGTTTATTACTAAACATTTTGAACTACCTAGATATTAAAGTTATTTTTAGTTGGTTAAATGACATTCAGTGATTATTATTACATAAAGTACTATATTTTTCATTTGATACTGCTAATGTCAGATTATTATGTTTAGATTGAATTACTACACAAAATATAAAAAATTTAAAAAAAAAATCAATTATGTCATTATGGGACGATGACAATATTAGTAGCTATGTGTTTCATCGTTAATTTTATCAACGTTCCAATGATGATAATGATGTTGCAAATTAGTGAAACGAATACTGTTGCACCGGAGGGCCACACCACTTGCCGATAAATTCTAATATCTGTTTTATACTAGATGATTGAATAGTTTTTGATACCGTCATCACTTTGGTCCAGTCGTCTTTAACGGCCATTTTACCACTTTCGAAAGTGATCGCCAAACTCTTTTTTACGTCTATAACCGGCCATCCGGATATTACACAAGTAGGATATACGCTGCCATCAGGAGCTGTTAAATTCGACGGATACAGTTGTCTTTGGTCCAACGGCAAACTCTAAAATATAACAGTATAAAATAGCATTTAAATCTGTACAATTATCGTAATAATGTTAGTAAAAATAAATAGGTTAAATAGCTATTAGATTATTATTTTAACGTAGTATGTTATTCGCTATCAATATTAGTAAATTATTAATTTTTTTTAGAAGAGTAGAAAAATCGAGAAAATACATTTTTAAATATAAAATGACAAATTAAAAATTATGTGTTATTTTTTATTTTCATATAATTGTGCATGGACTAAGTACACATTTGAATTGACATTTTATTATATAGATTTTTGTTTTTTGTGTGTGTGTGTTAGGAAGAGATACCACAATTGGACAAATGACGAATTAATTAAATATTATTACGATTATATTAATTAAACTTATGTATGTGCTTATAAATATATTTATTACAGTTGTAATCTATTTTTTTATTTAAAGTTTAAACGTCTTCGCTAAGCAAATGTTTGTAGAACTTTTTTGGTGAGTTTACAACCGAGACTAGCAGTACACTGGTCGATAAAAATTTAATATTATTAACAGATAATTGATAAATTGTAAACGATAATGACCAATAACGAAATTAAAAATTTCACAAACTAATCTAATCTAATTAATTATTTTAAACAATAATTGTTGTTGATAATAATATTAAAAAAAAATGATGTTATTTCTTAATTTTGTGTATATAATAAAACGTTAGAGTTGTGTGTAAATTGTATATAATTTGTATTAATTGTTTTCATTCATACAGTTAACGATTGTCAATTAGGCAATGTAATGCATAAAACATTGTTAATACCTTAACACACCTCCCCTTTCTCAATTATGACACTGTTGAGTGCTGTTTCGGTTAGTTGTATTTAAAAAAAAAATGTATATAATTGTAAGAGAATGAAATTTAGGACTAACTTACAATACTCAGTGTAAATTCACATTTATGGTATTTTATTATTATTAATTAATAACTGTTAGTTATTGTAATTATTATATTAAGTATTTTTATTACGATATTATTGTAATATAATCAGTAATCGTTATTGTATATTACCGTTATGACGGTTTAATTGACAAAATTATTAAATAACTATTGATAATAATATATTTTTATAACAATGTAAAATGTACATGTACTTACACGAAATAAATGTATTTTTTTAACATGTATGTACATATATATTTATTTTTTACAATACACTGATATTTAACAATAAGCCACTAAAAATGTGAATTTGATGCTTAATAATACGAGGTTTTTAATATTTAAAAACGTTTTATACTCAGGCCTAGGCCAGGTTAAACCAGTCAAGACCCATAAGCCATAAGAAAGTCGTTTATTTTAAAACATTTAAATTTAATGAGTATCGAAAATCGTTATTACTTGTTTTTTCTTAAAAAATCTGCCATAGGCTTTACTGAAGATGAATAGGTACCTATTAGTGCCAATGGGTCATTTAAGACGATCTACCTACTAAAACGCAATAGAAGAATTATCCCGAAGACAATTTTTTTTTTTACCAATTTAGTTTGTGAAGCCTGTTTTTTTTGCTTGAAGAAGCGAATTTTACAGCAAAAAAAAAGGAATTTTCGCATTTGTTAAAATATAATCTATTCAAAACTATCACTCATAAAATGAATTTTGATTAGGTAAGAAAAAACATAACATAATGTTATATTATATGTTAGCATTTATACACACATAATTTAAATACTATTAAATTTTAGTAATTAAGATGCTAAGAGTCTTCAAATGGACAACAGCATTTATCACTTAAATATTATATTATATTGTATAATATTGGTTTTTATTTACAAATCATACTACTAAAATACTATTAATATAAACACTAACGTTTATGGTTACCTACAATGGAGATAATCGTTAATCGGTATTTGTGAGATTTTAAACGGCTAAAAGAATAGTATTTAATACATTAAATGGTGGCCAAATGGGAGAAGGAAAATATAAGGTGTCTGTGGACGACTCATTTTGTTGGGAAATGTCTAATTTAAAAATAAAAATTCTTAATTTATGACTTGACTATTTTGGGGCTTATGTTGTAATTTAGGATAAGAATTGGGGTGACTGAACATTCAATAATAACTACCGTAAACTTTTTGAAGTATCTACTCATATCTAATAAATTGTGATTTGAAATTTCATTTTTGTATATGAAGTAAACAGCTATTTATTTTTCAAACGCAACTTCCTTTTTTGTTATCCAGTCGGCCTCTGTCTGGTAGAGTTTTTATATTATTCTATAGGTTTTATAAGTGAAAGTTAGACATAATAAGATTGCGAGCTCGTGGGACATTTCTTAATTGAGTTAATGTGGGGATTAAGCTCTCCCCGTAGTTTTTAAGGTAATTGGGCATAACAGTATGTTTTTTCGCCATTACACTTTTTTTAATTACTGCAGGGTAAAATGTTAAATAAGAACTAACATTCACCTAGGTACGCTCAAGTAAATATTCGAAAAAATCATTTAGTTTTTCTAAATTAATCTATCTATCTATTAATTAATTATAAATTGACGGGAATGTAGGTACTTATATTTAAAAAATAAAGTGACGAGAATCTAAAAGGTTTGCTTAAGTGATTTTTATAATATATTTTAATATCACAGAAAAATAATAATTATGTTCTCTAGATTTGTTCAATACATTTTTTTTTTTAATCGATGAAAAAATGTAAAACAAACGCACTTAGTAAAAGACGTAATCATGGACAAATATTCGACGATATTCAACTTGTTATTAAAAAAAGTGGTCTATTTAAAAATACACAACTTATTCTTATCATTTAAATTATTATACAAGACACATTACAAAGCTAAACCATTAGGTACAACATAGATAATAAAAGGTCATTGAGATTCCAAGTTTTGGTTTCGAACTCGTTCAACCCTGTTGGTGAGTAATGTGAAAACTAACGGGGCATTAAGTCCGTGCAGATATGTAAATGTATACACTATACATGTAAAAAACGTAAAATATTTGGTCAAACATTAATTTTTTTGACCCAAGTTGTTTACCCGACGCAAAGGGCATTTGCTCCAACGCAAGCGTTGTCGGTACGTCAGGTACCGACAAAGAATATACCACGTCAGAAAGTTATCCGGTCCACAGAGAAAAAAAAAGCGCTTTCAAATATTTTATTAAGTCAAGTCACGTTTGCTTTCGTACCCAGTGTCATACGTTATTTTCGCCAAATCGTCACTACCGCCCATGTTTGTCTTGTGAAGACACAAGAGGACAGCAAACCGCCTTTTTTTTTAGTAGACATCAGACCTAAAAAAAAAACTAAACAGACCCCCCCCCAAACCATAATAACTAGACAGACATATAAGGTCATAGACCGTGAAGGAACCGAGTCTTAATACACGACCTGGGGTTGAAATAAATCAATATTACCCTCGAAGGAAAGACACATATGTATTCATGATTAGATCTTATTTATAGGACATGTTTTATAATCGACTGATTAAATACGTTATTAAATTTGATATATGCCCCTCCCCTCTCCACTGGTGACGTGATGGGGAAATGTCTACGCAAATTTTAGATCGACCTCCAGTCTTAAAGCATATTTAAGCCATAAAAGACACCGAACATTATTATTATTTAGAATAAAATATTTTAAGGTCGGATTTGCTCAGCAAAAGTCTGGCAAAAGTCCATTATATGAGATTTAGCTTAGGCCTTTTGATGACTAGAATCCTCTAAAATTATTCTTCTCAAAATTATTTTTATTCGATTTTAACATTTTTAAAAGTGTACAACAAATTCAAGGAAAATGACTTATTGCTTAAAGTTTTAAATAATATTTTCATTGACTGCATTATTTGTTGTATGAAACAAAACATACGAAAAAGTAAAAAAAAAACTTAATTAACTTAGCCCTTCCCACATCTACTCATGGAAAAATCTACAATACATTATTACCTACAACCATGTTTTTTTTAAAACGATAAAAAACATTTTATTAGGGTAACTATAACTTGATTTAATTTCGTAAAGAACCGAGTGTTGCTATTATAAACGTGCCATTCAAATATTATTTATCATTTATGTAGCGGTACCGTACAAAATATATTACACAGGTTTACACTGCATACTATAAAGACATTTTGTTTACAACTAAATTTCTGCGGTCCTCGTTCTAAAAAACATAACTTGTACTACAAGTCATAATTCTATTATTTTATAAATAAGAATTGAAAATATACCTATAGCGTTTTTATTTTTTAAATAACTTGTGTTTGTGTTTTTTGTTTTGATTCGTTAAATTTAAATTTTAAGTGTACGTACATCATGACTTTTTGCCTAAAATGATCATACCTTAGTCAGTTATAGTTGTTGTCAGTCTTTTTCAACATCTCAAACAAAAATATCTATTAAAATTAGTTTTAAAAAAACGAACTAACAAGTATCAAGTAATGAAAGCACACGCATGTATTGTACATATTTATACAACAGCGAATCAGTTAAATTCTATGATTTAAATATTTCTAAAAACCAATTTAAGAGCCAACGACCTAGGGCTAAGCAAGCGTTCAGTCTCTTAAGACTAACAGCCGCTAATTGCTACCACATATGTTAAACCTATCTCAAGGCTTAATGGCCTAAGCCCAAAGGTCAAACCCTCAAGACTGATTGCTGTGGTTTTCAACAAAACCGTATTTTTTGGGTGAAGATTTATCCCTTTTACCATAATTCTTAAAAAAAACATACCGTATAAATTAACACTTACCAGCAATCAAGCGTATTCAGGATTTTTTTTGTATCTTTTTAGTATAAGAATATATATTTTGCTCAATAAAAGGAAGTGTTCGGCACTACGATAAACTAATTAAGTGTTTCGACGACATTGTTACAAAGAGCATAATATTATTATGTTTAGTCATTTCTGTTGTATAGAATTCAGTCTACTGCACCCATCGGGCAGCAGTTAAAATATATAAAATTATTATGTTGTATTTGTCACTAAAAAACATTACTACAAGGGAAAACAACAAATTTTGCGTTTGAAAATCGCACAAAAATTTTTTTATATGAATTTTCAAATCCTAATACCTATCTAGCTTTCACCCAACTCTGACAATAAAGTTTATTTTCAATTATTGTATGGAAAACATTTGTACTTACAACCAACCTTGAACAATACCTAATATAATATGCATAGAAATCAGTTGTGAGGATTCTTTTTTTGGCATATTTCATTTTAGGGTTTTTTTTAACGCCAACATACCTTTTTGACACTTATATTAGCTTAACTAACATTTTACATTTTTTCTTGAAATTTGCCTTTCAATATTTGAGGTGCATTGAATTTTTATTATCGTAATAGGTATTATTGGCAAGTTGCCGTTCTTCAAAAAAAATAATATCAGATATCTGATAAATTATTTTTGATGTAGGAGGTTTTGTCGTTTACGAACTTTTAAGTTTTAATCAACTTATATACTCAGCAAATATTAGAAATAATAAGCTTACCAATGAAATCGAAACCGCTACTGATTGAAACAACGCTGTGTACAATCACATAATAAATAAATAAAACACGTTGCAAATCATTACTTTTTATACTTCGCTTAGAGCTAACTGATTTTCTTTTTATTTAAATACCAAACGGAATTCTCTAATACATTCAGTGTAATTTAGTGACAATAGAGTCGACCAGTTTCAGGAAGTCATTTGTCTAAACAAATAACGATTTTAGGAATAGTGAAAAAATAATATTCCCTTCAATATTTGTTGAAATTACTTTTAATTTTATATCAAATAGGATAATATACTACGTTTGGTGACTTGAGATTCATATACAAGACTGAATAAACAATAAAAAAAATTGGCTAAATATCGATTTGGCTGAAAGTAGACATATAGATAGGACGGTTTGTAACCGGTCGACTTTATTGTTGTTATGAATAGGTAGTTGCTATGGGCCTGTCAGCGCAGTGTAACCCAAAGTATATAAAAACATGAGATTGAAAATGCAATTTATATTTTACAACCCGTTTCAATTAACCTATGCAAATTAAGGACGGCACCTTCCTTGGGTCTCCCGTTCAAAAATGTTGGTAATTAAAAAAAAACGTTATCTCTAACATCGTAGCTAATCATAACCATAGTCGGCAGTACACATTTCTGTCAGCAGCTTGATCTGATTAAAATTTGAATTTATTTTTGGATAGCGATGAAGTCGTCGCCGCCTATATTTTACTCAGATAATAATTATTAATTAAGTATCAAAAAAAAAAATAATAATAATCGTGATAACTTTACTTTTTTAATAAATAAACGTTTATTAATACTCCTTTATCATTAATTTCAATCATCTAAAAAATTTTAAATGATTAATGTAGAATAAATATCTGAAAAATCGCCAGTACTCTGTATGATTAATCTCCAGTAATTTAATAAATATTGAATGTATTTATTTATTATTAATCATAACCATGTTTATATTAGTCACATAATAATGGTTAGTTTTATGATTAGGACAAACTTAATCTGTATTAGTGAATAAATAGACTGAAGTTATAACAGAATGTTATTAATGCTTAATTCAACTTTCATTGATTAAATTATTCGTTAACTATTGATCAAAACAAATTTTGCACAACATTAGTTTGATATGATTCAACTAGTATAAATTCTAATTTAATTTCTCTATGAACTCTTATCATATATTATTATATGGATTGGACTAAAATTGAGTCGAACGTATCAGAAATGACCTTTCTTAGTAAGTTAAGCTTTATTAATAGTTTTAACTTCTATTGTAAGTGTTTTTATAATATATTGTATGTACATTTCCTGGAAAATTAACGAACATTATACTCACTGACTATGTTTTTCTAATATCGTCGATTCAGCTATAGAGAAGATATTATAAAATCTATATTATATAACATGTACTATATATTATCAACATAATATACTCGGTTAATGTTTGTTATATTATTTCAAAACACAAATTTATATAAAAGCCCAAATTGTATATAAATTAAAACAACAAAAACGTACCTAAGTCAGGTTCCAAGGTGTCTATCAAACCGATTTTTTTTTGGGAGGGGGGGGGGTTTCTTGTTGATCATAGTATCAATTATGCTCTATAGAGACTAAAAATCGAGTTTATAGTTTTTAAAGGTGTGTCACGGGCATTTTTTTCTTCATTTATGTTTTTTAAGATATGTAACATATCTTTTATTAAATGAATAAAGCATCAACCTCTTTACTCTTAGCACTTTATATAAATATTTTATTTTATACTCGTACAATAGATACGTCAGAAAGTGACTCTAAAATAGTAAGATTTTATTAAATTTTCGCCATTATTCAGATAGAAATAACTTTAAAAGTTATGTGACTAGAAAAATGTAAAGAACTTTTGCCTATTTAAAAATTTGCAGTCAGTTTTTTGCCTTTTAATAAATATAGCTTTTTCTGTTCCCCATATAAATTTACTAAATTTACATGACTATTGGTTTAGTTAGTAATTAATAATATTAGCTGGCTCAACGACAATTAATACGTGGCCTATAAAACGTAACGCAATCTTATCACATATTATGATAATAGTATATGTATTTAAGCTTATCACCATAGCCGAAACAATAGCTATAAACATTTCTATTGGATCAGGCCAAATCATAAACGCAACTAGTCCGTAGGGGGGGGGGGTGAAATATTCTTTAAAGAGAGCTATTTTTAAGAGGCTGCATCAATCTATTTCTCTGTCACAAAATGAAAGGCCATTTTTATATTTGAATTGACATAGATTGCTAGCCCAATAATAATAGCCTTCGAAAATATAAAAATATTTGTATGCTTCACACATTTTTTTTTTGTAATACTGTTGTCAAATTATTTTGGTGCATTAGGTCAAACCGCATTATAATATTATGCCATAAGTGGCCTGACCCTATGGTAGTCTAGTATGTTATCAGTAACTTAAAGACTTGGGGTGGCAGAGCGTGCACTGACTGTCGTTGTATTGACAAACGACGTACTTGGTCGTTATTAAATTTACCGTCAAAATAATAATAAAACAACAACGGCCCAGCTGTGACTTATAGCCTTTTACCTGATGTGTATCTCGATCCATGGCGTTGGTCAAGATCCATTCTCTGACTTGCTCGTGCTTGTCGGCCAATACATACAGCGATTGGGGCAGCGGCACGTTGGTAGGGAAATCAGTCCCTTGCAAGTCTGTGTCGTCGACCATTTCGTTTTGCCCTTCCGCTATGGCGTCCGTTATATCCAAATAATGGTTCAAGAACACAAACGCTTCCGCAAACCGTTTTCCGTCCTGCACATAAAACACAATGACAAATGACTAACAAAAATTATATAAAATTACACAGCGCCAAAACGGCAAGCACGGAATTTGTATATTTTGTGTCATAAAGAGAAAACGTTCTTTGGACTTGTGTGGTGCGAAAAGGCAAAACTATATACACCGAAAACGAAAATATTATCCATAAAACGCAGAAAGAAATATTAGTCACGTATGGAAAATAAAGTATTATGTTCTTTCGTACATCACCTTATGAAATGCTACCGTACGATTGATAATCGAGTAAGCAGAAATAGATAAAATGGTAATGGCAAATATTGGAAATACATTCTTTGTTTGAACAGTGCTTATTTTTCTACGAAACAAATATACGATCAAAATAATAACATATAAGTCTTTAAAAAATTTTTGTTTTGTCGACTTTAAATAAAAACTTTTTTTTTTTTTTGTAACCTGCTCGTGTCAGTTTACTTGTGAAAACGCTTACAGTCTAAAATTATGTCCTACTGTACTTCAATGATTTATAAAAGGAATCGTCTATTGATTAAGGCTTTCGGTATTGTACAATACATATGTGACAGAATACCGGTTTAGATTATCATAATTCATAAGCAATTCAGAAACACTGATTGAAGAAATAATCGAATTATAATGTTACAATATTAATGTAATAGAAGACAAATTATAAATATGATTATAAACATGTTTTATGTTTGTTTATTTTTGGCAGTTTTTAAATTAAATTGCTATTGTTTTTCTTTGAAAATAATAAAATGAGATGTAATTTAATTATTGTAGTTTCGGTAAATAAAAAAAAAAAACATTTCATTCAATGTTCTTATTAAAAGTAGTGGTTATCTAAATAAGGAACAAACAAATAAGTGTAATAACTATATAAACAGTGCGATCGCTCAACATATTTATTATTATTGAGTTAAAACAAAAATTATTTAACCTAGAAAGTTTGATAGTGTTAGATATATATTATATTATCATTTTAACGTTTCGAACGAATTTCAAATAAACTTAAGTCGTTTGATAAAAAAAAAAAGTGTATACGCGTTCAAAGTTTGTTCGACCTACTAAACTGCATCACAAGTTTTCTTACAAATTATTTTTTTTTCTCCATTGAAAGTTGATACTCTTTTCTCTCAAATTTTTATTATTATTATTACTTTTTTTTTGTTCACATAAATAAATATATTGTAAGTGATTATAAGTTCGAGATAAACTCTTAAGTCGTTAAACAGATATGTTTTTTCTTCTTCTTAATATTTGTTATGCGCGTTTGTGCTTTAACTCACACCAGAAGAAAAGTTTTTATTTAAAAAAAAAAATATATACACCCAAAATTTAATCGTTGTTCCCATAGAGTTGAATAAAATGATTGTTATCAGCACAAATCGTAGAGAGATTTAAAATCTATGAAAATTGTTAGCGCCGTAAATTCGTCGAAATTTATACTTGTAGTGTTCTCGTTTGCCTTATGGAAACCGTAACTCGTAATATTGATATTAATATGTTTCTCGAGGTTAACCGGAAGATCCGTTGGGACAGGTTTGGCATCTGGTGTTGGTAAACCTTTGTACTTAATCCGCCAGGAAACATCGGCCGATGTAACACTGTAAGAAAGCGATTTAGGTACCTATATTTGTACCCAAGAGGTGCATTTCCAATTTTATCTTAGATGGGAATAACCTCAACCCTTGAAGAATGACAACTCAAAACGATATGGATACTAATATGGCAGTACATGTGGTACTCGGCAATTCTTACTGGGGTGTGGGGATTTGGTTTAAGTACACTTAAATGTATGTTTTAGCAGCCGTTATCTGTTTGTCCGGTTTAGACGGTTCGACGGTTTTCATACAAACGAAATTGCAATACATCTTGACACCGTAATGAGATCTGTCGCGGGAAATACAAAATCTACGCCTACACAATAGCTGTCCGCCGAACAAATATAAATCCACCAAATGCACTCTGAATGGAAATCTACCCACACAGCGACGTCGTAAACGTCAGTTAATAACCAATACAGCGTATATCAACTGGTTAATTAAAAAAGTTTAACTCACATTGCAAAAAAACTTTACTCATCCACTCTTGTATCGCACGGACGCAACTGGTATAAATTTATGATACTCTCATTGTGTGCCCTGTGAGTATAAGGCTCTACAAATATTCGCTGTTGAGCGTATGTGCATTAAGAATAGGTATCCATATTCTGTGCACACTGGGGAATCCTCCAGTTCCCAAATCCTCTCAAGAAATTTAGTTTCTTTTTTTTTTACAAGATATTCCCCACTTGGATTCTACTAGAGTCCCCCAGAGATTTCGGTTAGACTTTCAAATGGACATAGAACAAGACGGTCAGTTTGTTATCCTATCTCTGGTATTTCACCACCAACGGGCTCTCAGCCATTAAATAGTGATTGATCTGTTTAATGTAACAATTTATAGTAGAATATTTTTTTAAATGGATATCTAATACTACATGACACTATACTGTGAATTTCTTATATAAAAAACTTACATCATATATTGTGGAGGAATGTCCAAAGCGCGGTGTAACAACAGTAGCTTTGGGGGTCTAAGACAACTCGGTATTGATTTTAGACTAGTCTCCCAATTTTTTCGTTGTTAAATTTAATAAAATAATTATTATAAAAAAAATCAGTTCGGGTGTAACTGTAAAGCTTATAGAGTATAAACAACTACAAGACTGGAATCAGAGCGTTAAATGGGTTGCCCAACAACACATCGAACTTAAAAGTAGAAATTATTCGTTTACCCCATGCATTTATAAAATATTTTGCATCAGTTTCCTAAGTATACCTATAGTCATCCTGATAACAAATTATTAAATTGATATTTCATAGGTATTCTAAAAACGTTTTAAATCATTATCTTGGCCATAAAGAATTGTATACAGCAGTTTAACGGAATGTTAACTATAAATTAACAATTTTTACTATTTATTTAAATAGGAATACAATTTTAATTTGAGCTGCATGGGTTATTATGGTATTCATACAGTGTGCATAATATAATAATTTCATATTATTTTTCTTGTTGAAAACAGCTAAGTCTCAGACGTATACAGTACAATATTTTTTTTTAAAACTACTTAATATAATGTAAAAAAAATAATTATACCGCTTAACTTAGATAATCCGCCAAAAACCGGATAATTCAGCTTTTTGTATTCCGGATATTTCTATCGCTAATAACACGTTTGACTCCTCAAACCTAGCTATGGAACGACCAAGCTGTGACCTAGCTATTTTTTAACCATAAAAACAAATTATAATTTAAATTATTGTCTACGTATGTAACCATATACACATATACAAGTTGTTTTACACTGTTATTGTTATTCTATTAAAATTATTATTATTAGGTACTATTAAGGAAGAGCATTCACCTATTAATTTCAAACAAGATGAACTATATGATAATAATACATGTCAGCGACCGGGTTTAATAATAATAATAATAATACAATAAAAATCGGTCGACGTGGATCGTTTTTGTGTAATTTTGAAAGCGATTAGTCACAAGTATAACAATCACCGAGGCAGCGGGTATGGCGCACAAACTGTACAACGTGCCGGCGGTGGTGGTTGTGGTGGTGAATGAAAAATAAGTACAATTTATATTATCAAATCCCACAACGGGTCGTCTTATTGAAAACACAGTTGCGTTGCGGTCGTAACGCGTCAAATTATTGTTCAGACAAGGAATTATTGCCCAGATATTATTTACACTGACGGGGTTGCCGCCGTTTGACTCGCATGCGAAAGTGGTAATTTGTTTGCATAAGTATTTCTTTTTTTTTTTTTGTTTCAAATTATTTATAACGCTATAATATTATGTTTCGCGCAATATTTTCAAACAACCAAAAGGTCGGTCGGCCAGCGAATATCAGAAGTTTTGCGCGTAAGCAACCGCACAACTTCTTTAAAGTTTAATATAATGTATATTACTATTTTGCTCCCGTGCAGGTAACACCGATCGTAGTATGAACGCAAGTAATGTTACACAACTCTTGTTTTCCCCAATCTATTATTTTCCATTAGACGGGCTGTAGTTTTGTGTTGGCAGTTAGCAAATCTACTATGGGTATGTAGTATGTATGTGCCGCATAGCACAGCTTAACCCACAAATCCGTTCGTTCAAGAAAAAACCATGTATATTGTAATTGTTTAAATGCAAATTCCAAAAAAACAAATTTTGCCATTTGGCGGACTAATTTTTTTTTTCAGTTTAGTTTTGAAATATTATATTATTCTTAAATATTTATTGCAATAAAATGAACATAAAATATTTAATATTATTATTATAAATCCAGTTTGATTGCAATGTGACACGCTAACAGACTTTTCCTTATGGAACGGCAATTGGAAAATAGTTTTAAATGATTAAATGAAAATGTTTGAGGAAAAATATTCTATGAATTTAAAGTTTTCATTAGAAAAATAATATATCCAATACAATGTAATTAAAAGAAATATTTCCAAGATATTTTAACACCACTTTGTATAAAAATGAATTTTGATTCATCGAATCTCTAGGCAAAAGTTAAATACTGTTGTTTTTACAACAGCCATTTTGACAATACTGTTAAAACGCTTTTTTTTCTATGCTATCGTTTTTGCTATAATAATCGCCTCAGTCTTAATGATAGTAATTCTTTGATTTATATATATGAAGGGGCTTTGCGCTACAAGGGTTAAATAACCAACGTTACTGCTTTTGTCAGTTTGGAAAAAATGTAATCGATATTCATTCAAGTCAAGCGATTTATTTCGTTATGTTGTAAGTAATCATGAGGATTAGTAAAATAGTATATTAAGGTTATCACCTTACAATTTGTTCACCACACATGGTGTAACATAAGTGATTATTATGCCAAATACCTATATATATAATTACTTCAGGCATCCCTCTGCTGTCCGTGAGTTCACTCTAGTTCAGACCAGTTCAGTCAATATTTTAACATCAAAAACCAAATTAGTGAAACAAAAAAGTGCCATAGTTTTGTTGTTGATATTTTAGAGATAAGTTGAAGATTGGAACCGCTTCTTTGAAATAACAACAAAATTATTGAAGAGAGTAGTTGTTTATGTTTGTATATCTTTTGCCTAAACACACCACTAGGGTTTTGTACAATAACCGGTGGTAATATTTCAAAATCGAAAAAAAGTGATATCTCTCAAGCTGCCATTTAGCATTTCGAGTGATACCAATCGCCCCGTATTGCAACAACATAGATTTATTGAAAACAATATATTGGGTATACCACGCCAAATCGTTAACCATTTGACTTTTCCATTTTTTTATTTGGCTGACATCTTTTTACGCTAGAACCCATACAAAATACATCGGAGCGGTACTAGCGATGAAGTACAAACTAACAAAAGTATATATCAGCACAACAAATGTGTTATCAGTTAGTAATACTTAGATCAGTACATAAGAAAAAACATATATGACACATTTCAAAAGTCCATACCTCGTGCCCGGTTGGAAATAAAAAATTCAAGGATGTTTTTTTTCGATTAGAATTAAGAGCGAAACAATTTAGCTAAAGTCAAATGTTGTACGATTTGATCACGTACATCCCAAATAATATATTTATGCGGGTCGATTGGCCCAGCCAATTTCTAGGACGATTTTATTCATTTTTATTTTTTGTAGAATTATTTTCGACCCAGAGTGACATACTCGAGTTGATAAACAACTGCCAATCAAATGTGGAATTAAAATAATTTTATAATGCAGATAGCATATAAAAAAAATGCAATTGTATAAGAAATTGGTTTGGTTTATCAACCGATGCATTTAATATGAGATATAATATACATTAGATATGTATATACGACAAGTTATAGTTTATAAGCAAAATTGGAAAAAAAATCTGTAATGTCTTATGCTCACCTGTGCGGCCACTCCGGCTTCGTAGTATGCCTTGTCGGCGGGTATCACGTCCGTGTATCTCAAAAGAGCTACCAAATGTTTCACCACCAAAGCGCTTAGTGACGAAATCGGACTGAAAGCGCATCGCATACCGTACAAATGGGATATAAACATGTATTTTTCAAATTCTTTACCGCAATCCGGATCCGTTTGCTTGGTGCTCTCCATCTGGAAACAAATTTTACAATATATGTATATCTATTACATAAAACACAGCAATATTAAAATGTTTTCCCTTCCGTTCTTGTCCTGTTTCTGCGGTTACTTTTACGGGCGTTTAATTTACATAATGCTCCTAGCCGGTGGCTCGAATCCAAAAAAAAAAAAAAACATTACCGGTATAACCGACGGCTGGTAAGGGTTTTCAGTTTATTCGTGCCTAGACCCAAAATGCTGTACATTTTTAATAAGACACAAAACCGCAACTCGTTTGACTTTTGTTGTTGTCGTTTAAAAAAGCTCCTGCTTAAAAAAAAAACCGCTGACTTCTTATTTCAATTGTATCACCCAAATAGCCGTAGTAGTTTTGCGAAACGGTGTAACAGTTGGCACCATTTTTTATGCATAAAAACAAAATTAAATACATATAACAATACAACGCAACGGTGCAATCAAGGAAAAAGGACAGTAGGACAATGTACAAATTCTATCTTGCTCATTTGGTTGGGTTTTCAAAAATATTGCAAATGACATTAGAGCTAACGTTACCCCGGGCTTTGGGTGTGTGCTATGTACTGAAGTTCTCTCTTGTCTCTTGTCAGAATGTAAGTCATCAAAGCTGTGTGTTTGCACATAGAGTGCACATTAACATCGCTATGGTCTATGAACCTAAATATTACTAATATTATTAGTATCACACATCTGCATATTATATTATAGTTGGTGTGATTTAAAAAAGTTAACCTAAAATTTAGTTTCTTAAAAACCCGATAAAATAATTTGTTGTCAGTCAGTGTTATTTATTTAAATTATTTATGATTAAATATGAATAAATAAATAAAAAATATGAAAACTTAATGTTTCAAAATTAAAATTTCAATTGATCACACTTATTACCTTGCGGTTATAATATGATGGCTTACAAAATTTAGGTTAACTTATAGGACAGGGATTATGATTATGGACTTACATAAAATTAGCGTATAACTACTTATTACCACTTAATAATAATGTGATAAAATTCCATTTGATTTTTTTTTTCCTCTAACAAAAAAATCATCGCCATGCAAATTTAATAACAGTTCTTAAAATAAAAATACGCCACTACTTTAAGAAAAAAAATTAAAACGCAATTTCTTTTATCGACAAGAAATTTTTTTTAGAAATTTACGGAAATGATGTGTTTAGTGTATTTCAAAAGTTCATCAATCTAAACTTGAAACACTTGGGAACTTGTAAGAGCTTATAAACATAAAATATTTTTAATAGGCCAACTTAACGGACGTTCATAATAGTCGCTATATTAGTATTTAATATTTTTACAGTATAAAGCTGTTTATCTAAGTAAAATATATTTGATGAAAATGTAGAAATAAAACCCAACACCAAAAAGATAGGTTGCTTTCGGATTTCAGATTTATTGAAAACCGAAAACCGGTAAACAATTTTTAGTCAAAGTTTTTTTTAAATTTTCATCAAAACATTTCACTTTCGTAAGCAGCTTATATTGTAAACATATTTAATACTTATAAGATTTTAATAGCGTTTTTTTGTTGTTGTGAAAATCCGTATTTTTGGATTTCTATCATTAATAAATACCGTTTTATTTACCCAAGGCTCAGTAAAAGTAACTAACATTATACTTAGCGCAAAAATGTTTATAAATGTTAAGGATTTAGTTTTATACTTATTATTGTTGTATATAAAATTTGTGAGTAGATCGAATATTCCGCTTCGTCTTCATTTTTTTATTTTGTATATTTTTTTATTCAAATTTAGATGACCCCGTTTTGCGATTGGGGTCCATTTGAAATACATATTTTGTAACAAAGGATTTGAATTATTTATAAACTCGGGGAGTTCAAAGCTCCCCAGAGAACGTGTATGTTGGTCTGTTTAGAAAGATGTTTTTTTTTAGAGCACTCAACGCTTTTCTTGTTAACGAGGCAGTCTATGCAATAACCGCTTATAGCTCTAGTATTTGCGGTCCGTTGTATGACCATTAGAATTTATTCGTTGTAGGCATTTTTTTAGTAGGTGCCTCTAACAGTGTTTAGGTATGTATATAAATGTACAGAGCTATACAACGATAAACTATACCATTACATAATATGTTATAAAATGAGTATTAGTGTAAACAACTAATCAATTTTAGGAGACCTAAGAAAAAAAAATTAAATATATACGTTACCAGATAATATCCAAAAGTTGATAAAGTTCTAAAAAAAGGTAAATGTGTAGGAATAATTTTATAAAATATAATATTGCAAAATAACACAAACAAGAATGTTTAAAAAAAAAAAAATATGCAATTGTTTTACTATACAAAATTTCAATTTTTTTTGAGAGAAAACAAGAGTTGGACGTTAAAACAAATAACTCGGGAAAAAAATAATTTTTGGTTGTTTTTTAAATAAATTGTTTTATGTGAAAGAAACGAACAACAACAAATTGTATCAATTATATTTTTTAGCCTAAGATAAATTAAGTAATCGTTTAAATGACATTATACAACTCTCATATATTATGTCCTACACTTCACCAGTCTAAACCCTAATAGTTTGGTTAGGTATTATTAAAACAATATCTACCTGAACAATAAAATGTTTTATAAAAAAAAAAGTACTATTATGTTGTGTTCGGTATTGAAACCACGAAAATCGTTATCAGACTAACAACAATGTTAGAATAAAGGTTTATGTAACTAAAATTAATTTTTGTAATTCAGAATTAAAATTTGTATTGTAATAGTTGCTTATGAAATATTTGCATTCAGTAAAAAACGTAACCTTAAAAATGTTTACCTTAAGTAATTATTATGAATATTTTTTTTTTAAATTTATGACTTTATTAAGTCAACATGTTATAGTTTATATTTAAAAAAACAGTCAGGGCTATGAGAATCTCCAAAAACCGTACAAATTTAAGAATACTTACAAAAACTTAAAGATTCTTCTTATAAGTTTATAAGACAAAGTATTATAAAAAAAGTACTTCTGTGAAAATCATAAGTATCTTAATGAATCACTTTACACTTCAGCGAGAAACTTTCGACACACAACTTTCAAAGTTTGCGACGCGTTAAGTTCAATGTAAGTCATGTCGAATAATAATAATTACTCCTCATCGTTTTATAAAGTAAACTAATTATTTACGTTTCTTAACTTTCGTCTAAAGTCTCAAAACAAAAAATAAAAGGCAGATTGAGTTATACAATATTTAATATAGGTAGCATAATATTTAATGTGATTTCTGGCTCATAAAAAATACAGTATGGGTCTTTGACAGGTTTATATACAAAATGTATGAAGATATGTCCAATTCTCATGGTCGATACTGTATATCATAAAAATACATAAAAGTTTACATAACAGTAGACAAAACAAGAAAGCGACTTGGAGAAAGAGGTAGACTGAAGAAGAATGAATGCATGTTATAAACCAAGACATGAAGATGTGTGCAGCGAATAAAGAAACAAGTTACAGCTGGAGAGAGTTTTTGGCTGACAAAGGCCAACTGTATGAGATAAGCCGTAGAGGAACATATTCGTGTTTAATCTTATAAATGGTCATTATGTATGAAAAAAACTTTACCAATGTGTAGAACATGTCCCTAAGCTTGGCCCAATAATCGTAGCATTCAGGTTTGTCCATCTCTCTTTTGCAAAACATGTCCAACGCTATACGCCTATAAATGTTGAAGTTCTGAGGGAAAGCGGGAACTTCTTGTTGAGTGTATAGGTTTAGCGCGTCAAACACTTTACCCTCCTGGAAAATATACATTTTTTTTTTTACTTGAGTAGTTTTATATGCATCGCTTGTTTTCGTTTTAAATTGAACGCAATATATAAAAATAATGAATTTTGACGTTTCGTTTAATTATGTTGTGGCTGCTTTTATTTTTTCCAGCAAGCCGAGATTAAATAAAAATGGCTTAACACAAATTACAATACATCAAAATAAAAAAGATAAAAAAAAGTGAACACCCCTACTGGTCGGGACATAGCGAAATGGAGCATAGTGAGGTCGGTGTAGTCACAGGATTGTTAGAATTATTGTAACTAGAGTGACTACAATATCAATCTTAAAAAACGCTTCATTGCAAATCTGTAGATAGTAAAAAGATTGAAGTAAAACAATAATTTGCAGTATTAGTATGGTAGATACAATTCGAGTAGATTGTTTGTCTATCCTAATATTTGTTCTTGTTATTACCCATAAAACGTAATTAACAATGTAATGGAAATATATTGACTCTTGATTCAATCACAGTTAACAACCTAGAAATTTGCAACGATCGAAGTATAGGTTTATTTAGTTTTTAGGGGTCTTTTTAATAAAAAAAAATTGTATTTTAGATTTTAAGAAAATTTTATATGTTTACACTCTACTTTAGATTTACCTTCAGCTAATTTTCAAACCACTGAGTCTTAAAAACTTCGCTTGAAAAAGAGAAATGAATAAAAGTTTTAATGATATTTTTTTTGTTTATCGATATTACTTTATTTAAAGAATATTCCACATAAATTTGGAACTAATTTAATTATTTTTTTTAAATATTATATAGCACGTTTTAGTTTTCTTAAAGATATGAATTTTTTTGGTGTTTTTATCGATTTTTTAAATTTTTGGCCCAATAAATTACCTTTTAACTATGATTTCAGATCTATAGACCTGCGCTAGACATCAGTTTAGCAGAAGATATTCTGGGCCCAAACACAAAAACTAAAAACACATCCTCGTAAAAGCTATACCATCTTATATGCGCGTCGAAGCTAAAATAAAAAATAATAAATAATAAATACCGCAGTTTGTTGTCGTTTATTATAATAAATTATTAATTATTATACTGCGTAGAATGCTATGAAAAACAAAAGAAACGACTTTAATTGCTATTATCATTTTCATTCCTGACCATGTACAATAATATTCGAGTGTGTTACGGATGCGATTTATGTTAATTGAATTGGACGGCGTCCAGTGTAAGCAATTCAGCTTCATCGAGGAATATAAGCTTACACAAGATAAAAAAAATGCTTCAAAATTATTATAGTTGGTAGGTGTATATAGGTAATGTATTTAAACATTTTTTTTTTAGGAAAACTTAAACACACAGTATGGGTAGTATTCGTTTACCCACTGTATAACGATAAAAAATATAGTTCAGGCTGTAAACATTAATTTTAACGCCATGTCGTTTTATCTTTACCATTGTATACTTATAATTATTTTTGACCATAAAATATTAAACATGACAACTTGTTACAGAATGATCACGTAATGGAAATACATTTTCCTAAACATGGCCATTGTGGCGAGGTGGACTTAGTGGAAATACAATGTTGAATGAGCTGGTATGACACATTTCTTTTTTTTTTAACTTAATTAAATTTTGTTTTACCCTAAGTAAGTCGGTAGCGTAAAGAGCAACGTATTTGTGGAGTACGACTTGTCCGTGTGGCCGAGCAATGTCTAAACACTTTGACCACTTGCCCTGTGCCGACAGCATGTCTAGTGCTTCCTCCGCGTCCATGTCGGCCAACAACTGTTCGGGTTTACCTTCTCTCTTCAAATAATCTTTGTAACATTCCGATACATACCTCTCAAATCTGAAAACGCAATATCGTCCCACAATTTATTATCATCTACAATACAACGTATGGTCGCACACACACACACATACATACAGCAGATGCACACAAAAACGATATTATTGGTTATTTCTATTATAACGAAAGTTTGAAAAGCTGAGTAAAAAAAAAAATAAATAATCACTTACGAAGAATCAAGTTCCGACGCGAGTTTTCTTGCTTTTGACCAATAGTCACCCGCAATAAAAGCATCTATCGCCTCTTTCATCATATCCGCGCACACAAAAACTTTGGCGGCCAGCAAATACTCTTCATAATCCATCAAACGAGGTCCTGGTAAGTCGTTAAATACAGTTTGTTTTATTATAATTACTCGTTTTCGAACTTACGTTTATTTTTAGAAAATATTTAAATAGTAAATATGTGTTTCTTAAGTACTACATTTGAAGTTAGTTTTATTGATTATTCAAAATAACAATACAATTAATCAACTATATTAAGTATTAACGACTTAGAATTCAATAATATATTAGACTACATAATGATATAGAACTTATTTTTAAATTCCAACCTTTAGTTTGGCTTTTTTCATGTAGGATCTATAATAAAATCCTTTATTATGTTTAATATTTCTGTTAGCCAAATGAAAACGTGTTGATAATAATAAATAAACGGCTTATGGATATTATTATAATCGACAGTTTGTGAAATGCCGGCTTGACATAAATAATAAATAAAACATAATATTATTCATTGTATACTTTGCGGCTCACCTAAATTTTTGGCCGCATCAGTGCACTCATCGCCGTCCAAATACTTTAATGTCAGCCGCGTCGCTTCGTTGAGCGTTTTCAAAATAATCCGATCGTCCTTACAGTTATTCGAAGTGACCTTTAACCGACATACGGTATAATGTATATAACTATTATGGTATAAATAAATATTTTTTATTCATTTGTTTTTATTTGTAAAATAATTTATCGTGCACAAATTTCAACGTTACGCGTCATCGAGCGAATCCCGTGCCTCTAAAGTGTGTTATTCGTTGTTAACAAAAAACCAAACTACTTAGTACAGTGTCTAGACAATATATATATATAAGTCCGTGGGGAAATATGCATATTTTATCCCCAAGTTAACAAAATTTTAGCGCACAAACAGAACACTCACATATACACTCCAGTCTCTACTTCTAGGTAGTGTATAAAATGTTTATAAAAAAAAAAGATTAGTTACTTAATGATTCATTATGATATTAAAATGGAACATATTTAATTTAATTTTTTTTTATAATGACGTAAAACAAACTCATTTGACAATTTGTTTTGTTATATAAAGTAAAAAGTACTATATTCTAGAAGTTATAACTCCTGAGGACTTTAATCGAAATTCCTGAAATTTGTACAGCATTAAAATTATATGTACTTGGAACGTCCGGTAAAAGTTTAGTAACGGACACTTTTTTTTACTAACAGCTAGGTATAAGAAGTTGAATTTTTCAAATTTTTCGTTTAGCAGGATTTTGAAGCATTTAGAAAATCTACTCACACACATGCTGTTCACATTAGGTGATTATGCATGGAATGGATTTCGCATTGAGAAAACACAATTGTTCCTTGTCTAAGTAATTTTTTCGATAAATTTAAGACAATATTAGTTTCATGGTTAAACGAATAAATCACAGCAAATCTGACTGTTCGTTTGATATCATTGTACAAAGTGTGGAGGAGTCTCACGGACAAGTAGGTATAAGAATGTCCCAGACACTGATGAAAATTAACACGGGGAAGATACTTATTACAGAATAACGAAGCGGTCATCTTCTCGTTGATATATCAGTATATATTCGCTATTATAGCTAATCATTATTATTCTCTGTTGTTTAACTATGGTCATTATGAATATAACCAACGAGAAGACGGCCGCCACGTTTTTGTTTCACATTGCAGCTGCCCCTTCTGATTTAATCTATTATACGGTGTAAGTACTAGGCCAGGAAGAATTTTGCGTGAACCGACATTATTGTCATTACTTTGAGTAGACAGTCGACGGCTGTTTTGAATTCTCCGTTCTGTTCCCATTGGCTGGCCTGTACGAATAGACTGTTTATGTCTCTGGTCACCCGAGCTCCACACTCTCTGTCGTATTCCTCTTGCATCTTGTCCAATTTCGCCGGCAAGTATTCACGGCACGACTTGAGCGCCTCCACCCACATCCCTTTCTCCTGTAGCACCATTATCGTTTTTCAAACGGTTGTTTTTCGCAAGTGAAAAGATAAAAAAAAAAAGATAGTTTTTCCAAACACAATGCGATCCAGAGGAATAATGAATGTATACGGGTTTTATTTATTTGTTTGCATTTTTTTTTCGAATACGAGTAATCCGTTTTCGCATAAAAAAAAAAAAAATACACAAATACCTACCTTTTATGTTACACGAAAAGAAAAATCGAATATGGAAATATATCGAATTGTAAGGGGAGGGGGGCTCTATCCTATTATGAAATAAATCTGATTTATTTTCACGTTTTATAAATCTGTCGAAAAGTGCTGCAATATATACAACAATTATTTTTGATTTTTTCAATGAGACGAGTTCGAGGGAGGAAATACAAAGGCAAACTGGAGTCCTATTATACCATAGAGATACAGTAACTATATTTTTTTACACTCTTATTAAATCACAAATGTTATATATTCTCATTTATTCCACTCTTTAAAAATGGGTCGAAACTTCAAACTTTTAAAATACATTATATCGGCTTGAACTGATTCGATGTTCAACCCACATTTATAAATTTCACAACTATCATAATTCCAATTGGATATGGAAATATTTTCCCAAAAAACAACATAGTATGTGAGTGTAAAATAAAAGCGACGGATCCGTCAATATCAAATCATAAAAAAACATGACCGGTTATACCTGATTGCTGTAACGGCATGGCGTTGTATTTGTTAATGCTTCTGGTAAGTAATTAAAGGTTTTTTTTTAAATTTTAGTTTATTTTAGGGTTACGGCAAAAACTCATTAATAATTATATTTAACCTGTAGTCGACTGCACGCTGTAGTTATGATTTGCGCAACGTTATACCATTAAAAAGCGCCGTGGAGTTTGATAAAAAATGCATTACCGAATATACACCTTTGTATATTATTATACATTTAATGTTCGCATTATTACAGTGTGTATGTATTTTGTTTAAAAAACTAAATTAATTTTTCAGCGTATGGGATCAATTTTGAGTATTGTATGCCAGGTCTACCTACGCATAATATTATGGTGATTGATTTTACAAAGTTTTATTATACGGCGAATAAAAAATTGAAAGTTTTGACGTCAGTGTTTTGAACTCTAGTTGCCTACGAAAAGTACAGTACAATATTACATTTTAATGGTATTAAAAAATATATTTATAGGTACACAATGTGAATGAAAAAAATATTAAAAAATTAAATAATTGATTAGACAAGTAGGGGACACCTTATATTATACGCGTAATATGTACATATTATGTAGTCCACACGGAATTAATAATATAAACTTGAATAAAATATTATACCGGTTTGAAATCAGGGATGCCAACAGGATCTCCAATGTTAACCAATTTGTATTATCAGTACTTTCATTTTTTTAACTTTTACACTTAAAGCAAAATCTAGTTAAGACTTTAAACTATGAATGTTGTAATTTACAAATACAATCCAAGTTAACTGTTTTTTATATATAAATCTAAAGGCGATTAAGGGGCGCATATCTTTTACGCTCTACGTATGCAGCCATGCCAATACCTAGTAATTTATAGTTTTTTTATTTTATAAATTGAGACTATTGGATAAATATATCAGTTATAATTTACATCTATACGAGCAAAAAATAGCGTTTTTACCTGATATTGCTTTACAATGAGCTCCGGATTGTGACAACGTAACAATAAAGCTTCAAACTTTGGATAATTAGCGGCTTCAAATTCAATTTTTGCGCGTGACATTAGCACATCGGTTATAGAAGTCTTGTCATGTTGTTCGGCAACTCGTTCGGCATTGTCCCAGTCTTGATTGTGTGTATACCTAACATTGTTTGCGTCTCAGTATGAATAGCGCCACTTATGTCACTAAGTGTTATCAGTTATTATAAACTTACATCAAAACGGCTTCTTTTGGTTTAAAACCGGCTACGAAATGAACTTCCGCCTCTTGAAACTTCCCATCATCTTCGAGCACGAGGGCGTATTTGTAATGGACGTCGGCTAAACGTTCAGCGTTGCCTGACCGAGCCAATTCAAACGCAAAATCAAACTGCAATAATTCCCCACAAGTAGGCGTTTATCTTAATCCTAATTACCCTAAAAATGTTTAACCACATCAACCTGCAACCTTATATGTGACTATTACCTGATAGCTGTCATTGGCGTGGTCGATGCATTCGTTCAATAGGCCCAGGCGGTTGAGTAACTTGACAGCGGACTCGCCACCCAAAGATTTAGCCCACAAAAATGCCACTTGCTCAGCTGCACGTTCCCCACCGTTGTTTTTTGCAATCTACAACATAATAATATAAGTTTAACCACGTTTAATTTAACAATATCGTCCTAAGTACACACCGCGTATGATAAATATGTTCGTTAGAGCAAAATTAATTATGACGTTGTAGTCTGGTAATACAAACATCAAGGGCTGCCCGTCAGCAGATGATAAATATTGTGTTATGGACACATGTTTGGGTTTTTATATTTTTTTTTAATAATTATGGCTTCACTGATATTTTTTTACTCTAGTATCGAGCTCTACTCAGCACACGTTTCATGTTTAACTTTGGTGTCAATTTGCTATTGGTTTTATAATAATAGTAATTTTTGTATGTCTATCAGCGTCTCGTACATATTCTTATTGTCTCAGCCGAGTTTTTTTATCAGTCTAGTTTTGATAGAGATTTTAAAATTTCCAGAATGATGATATTTTATTTTTAATACAATCATACCGCATACGATTGATTTCTGAATTTTTATCCAAAGATAGGTAAAAAATATTTATGACTTACTCATAAATATATATATATAAATAAAAGCTCAGTAAAAACCCTAAAACAGATAGCTAGGGGCGACAACTGTGATCTAGAAGTAGCAATAAATTTGAAAGTGATAATAACATATTCAAGAAAAGCGCATCGATGCGAATCTGCCGATAGCGTTAAAAAATAATGTATGCACAATAAAATCGTTTCCCAACTTTAACCAGAGAATCACGTTCAGGCGATTTTCGCGGAAGCTATTTCTATCATGTTTAAATTTATTACCCAATACCAAGTACCTTCGAACCAATATTCAAATTCTAGATTGTTTTTTTTACACTCTATGTTTGATTTTCAGTAGATAGTATATTAGTACCAACGTTCTCGTTGAAAATTGTAACGACTCGAAATTTAAAAAAAAAATGTTATCAACTTTAAGTAATTTAAAACTATTATTTATCAAAAATGCAAACTAAAATTTATCTTAAAACCATAATTCAAAAACTCCTTAAACTTCCCAGTAAAATAATATTAGGCTAATCAATTTTCTTTATTAATTTATATATATATATGTATAAATAGAGTTAAGATAATTCACATCAACACTTTGAGAGTATCAGACCCTATGTTTACTAAAATTCAAACATTATATTTGAATATTTAAAGGGACAAATTTACCAATATAACTAACATCAAAACATACGTTTAGGTTATTGCTCAGAAAACTTTCCGGGAATCATTTCAGATAATGTAAAAAATGTTTTGTATAATATTATGACGCTATAAACTGAAACTTTGAATACTAAAAAAAAACTCTACCTATTACGCATAAAATAATATATTCAAGTCAGAAAGAATTTAAGCCAACTAAAACAATACTAACACAAATAACATTTTATATTATTATGTTTCTGAGTACACTCAGAACTTCTGGTATATACTTTATATAAATAATATATATAAATATATAAAGATAAAATATATTTATATCTTGTTTAGTAGCATATTAATATCCACGTGAAAATATTAAAAATAACATTTGAAAAGTATGATTAATTGCTCGGCCAGCCAGGGCGGGTGTTCGGCGATACTTTGCCAAGACAAAATTAATCACAAACCAATGGCGGCGGCGGCAGGCAATATTCACTACCGAAGTATGAAACATTAATTTCCATAGCTTGGAACCACCAAGTGAAAATAATAATATAGTATTAGTGTACATGCGCTAACCTTGTAGGCTTCTTCCCACATGTCCAACGACCGGTACATTTTTACAGCCAACTTCCATTCGCCGGCTTGGACGTAGTGATTTTCGGCCGCCCTGTAGTTTCCTTGAGTTTCACATTCTTGAGCCAAATGCACAAAGGTGGTGCTCACTAAATCACTGTGGTATTTGCTGACCAACGTCATCATCTATAACAATTGCGTTTATACCCATTTGTCCCAATTGCCGAATTTCACCAGTGCAAATGCTTTGCACAACCAGGATAAAATTATTATTTTTACAATGTTCAGTTGGGCGACAATAATATATTTTTTTAATATTTTTATTATAGTTAATTTTACATTGAAAAATATCATATTTAATAATAATAATATATTGTCGCACTATTTTGATAAGAAATCAAAATATAATACATGCGCAGATTTAGATGTATGTATAAATGTTTGTTTGGTAGAAAATACTACAACTAAATATAATTTGTGCAAAACTTAAAAATATTTCTTCAGTTTTTAAGAGCTCTAGGAATTTTTATTGAAACGTTTACAGTATTGCTTATACATGCAATTATATGCATATATATATGCGATTTATACATAATTATATACCTACGGACATTAATTAACAACAAGTAATTTAACAACAAAATGTATTATTTTAAATCATACGATTATTCAATATATATCACGTATTACATATAAAAATTTAAAAGTAAGACATAGTAAGTAATTTTAATGAAAATTAACGCTAAAAATAAAATGACAGAACATCAAGAATCCGCATCATCCAAGAAAATCATAGTTTCTCAGGTAGTCTTCATGATTTTTACATAATATAAAAATTGCTAACAACATTACAAATTTTGTGTCAGAAATATTTATTTTATTACTATTTTTTTTCCTGTAAAAATACTGTAGCTCAAGTCATAACGAGCAACAGGGTACAAGGAAGTTTTGTTGTAACTTGTTTTTGATCTAAAGGTATGTTTGTCAATCAAACATTTTTTTCTTTGTATTTGTCATTAAAATTATTCAAAGTGATATTGAAGCACATTAACCAACATCACTCGTAAGAAAAAACAGCAAAAATTTAATACTTTCTCTTGTTCAGTTTTATAAAAATAATTTGCCCTCTTTTGGTTCTCATAGTTTTAATTATTGAGAAAATTCCGGTAGCGGTTACCTAACCCTTTCCTGGTTGCACCACTGCTTATCTATTTCCACTATGCAAAACCCAAACCGTACCTCATCGTATCTGTGGAAGTTTTTGTACATGCTAATGGCTAGATCTACTTTGTCTAGTGCCACATAAAGTTTTTCCGCTTCCTTAAGGCGACCTGTGTTCTCTAAAGTTTTACCATATGCTTCCAGATCCACGTTCAAGTCGGCCAACGCCGGATTGTTTTTCACCAACTTATGCGCTCTCTCCCAGTTACCTGAAAGTAAAATTAATGTTTTATCATTGAGAGTGTTGCCACAATAAATTTAATTATTTTATCACATAAAACGCATGTATACCACCGGCGGCTAACGTGTTACATAATGTGGAACATTGATTTTACTTACCAGCTTCCAAATGGAGCTGTATGACCTCTTTGTACATGCCACACTCCATGTACAGTTTTTCAGCTGTTTTGACATCGTTGACACTTTTAAAATGATTTGCTAAATGAGCCCCGTACTTGGTCACTAGCGATTTGTCTTCGATCACCTATAATATTTTCCAAGTAGAACTCATTAATAAGAAATGAAAAAATTAGCTCAAAAGGGGAGGAGAAATGAGGAAAGAAGGGTGATATGTTTTTTCGTATCGAATTTCAACTTAGCGGACATAAACAAGCGTCGAAAGAAAGTATACTTAAAATGTTCCTTTTATTTTTATCCCGGAACATATTTTTTTTGCTAACCAAGTGGGCTTACCTGCATAATTTGCATCGCCTTCTTCCATTGTTTGGCGCCTATTGCAGCCTCTAACGCCTTAACCGTATTCCCAGCTTCAATATAATGAGATATAGCCGCATCCTGTTGCTTTTGTGACACTAAGTAATCACCCCATTTTTCTTCCAACGTTACCACCTCTGAAAATTATATTATGAAAAATTACGACACTGTAACATCAACATGTCTTACTTTACATTGAATTTATAAATACAACTACTTCATCAGATCAGTTATACAAATTAGAAATCTAATCCATATGAAAAACTGTATTTTTTAGTATTATGCTAAGTTCAATAATACTAACAATTACAGAAAATAAAACATAATATTATTGTTTAATGATTTAATTTTTTAATTAATTATTATTGGATTTAACAAATTGCTTATAAGTACAAGTTATCCACTATTTATTATTAATTTTATTATTAACAATATATCTCTTTTTCCTGGAAAATACTTCTAGCATGTTACGTTTGGTAAGGTTAGGTTAGTTTGCTATGAAAAATTATACAAAAACATATTTTATTTTCAACTGTTAAATAGTTCTATGTGTGTTAAATTGTAATGTATAAAAAAATGAATAGACTAATCTGTCTATATTTGACATAACACTTTTTCATAATTAATTAAAAGGGGTAAAAAAATAAGCGTCAAGTATAAAATATTATTATGTTACAAACCAGCAGGAGAAACAAATCTAGCTAATTCCACAGCTTTTATGTATATATTTCCTTTACAGTAAAACTCTATTGCTTTTTCAGGCTTTCCTTGTGATTGGCAAAGTTCTCCAGCGACGTGATAGTTTTTCAAGCGCAGTAATCCTGATAACACGTTTTCTATTACATATTCGTCTGCCATGAGGTCCGGGTCATCTTGTACTAGCCTGTAAACATTTTAATGATTTAGTAGCCGTCGACTCGAAAACAAATAAAAATAAAAACTCGAGTTCATAGATTTATAAAAAATGGAGAATTTTATCAATTTTTATATTTTTTAAAATAATAAAATCGAAATTCATCAATAGCTCGATTATCAGTTAAGTTACAGAAAAAAGTGTTCTAATTTGTTTTAACTAGAAATTAAATATTATACTGAATGATATTTAATAATATTTTTATAAATTTCTATTCGAATATATTTAAGTAAAATAGAATATATTGATCAGGTAAATTTTAGTAAAGTCGATAAATTAAAGAATTGGTATAAAATAGTGCCTGTGATTTTAAACGTGTATTTTAAATACACGTGTACACGAAACCCGTGTAATTAACATATACGTGTATATACACGTGTATTTAAAAAAATTTATTTTGTCAAACATGTTAGTTTGAGTTAACTTATTTACACAATTATACTTGTGTTTGAGTTCGTATAATTAAATAAACGTGAAACACGTGTAATCGAATACACGTGTAATAGGGACCTCTAGTATAAAACTAAGTAACTTTTTTAAAAGAACAACAAACAATTATTTAACTAAGTATAATAGACAAAAGGGTTATTATTTAAAAACTAAACATATTTTCATATCTCGTTGTGACTTTTTTAATAATAATCTTAAGAAACCAACACATATGTATTTGAAAAATATAATTTGAACGTATGATATATTTTAGAATTTAACTTATTAAACAATTTAAGTCACCCTTTGAACTTATAAAATTGTGTTATTTTATTTGTTTTTCGGCGAAAAACAAACCATTTATCTATAAATGCACACTTATGTTTACTAAGTATTACATTGTCTTTCCAGTTTCCACTTAACCATGCGTTTTTGGTGCGTCTGCCTAACTATAATGCTTATAGTACCCATAGAGCGTTATATATTTAATAGCAGTTGATAATGTATTGTCTAACGAATTGTCTACAATTTATAAGACTTTATAGTTTATAAAAATAATAACTTATTATGGAATGGAAGTCACGTTTCATTCCAACGTGCGCTCATATATTTTACTTAAGTTGTAGGGAAAAAAAGTGCAATTCAAACCTATATAAATACAGTCGCCCCATTAACCTTTTAAATCTAGTACACTTTTTGTTCGCTGTAATTGTGATTTGTGTGCTCAATAAACAAATAGCTTAGCCAGAAAAAATATACACTTGCAACTAGTTACCGTATCAATTAGTCCTACCTACTATTTGTGTAGTGCTATTTTAAGAAAATATAATATTAACTTTATGCTAACAATTTTAATTTGTATTCTTTATTTCTATTAGCTTCATTTTTTTTAAGAGTACATTTTGGACTTAAAGTCTGAATAGTGAATAAACTGAATATAGATTAAATATTATCATATAGTGATTATAAAATTTAACAATCGTGTTTAAAGAAAGAGTAAACTGTATACTGGATGGTTTTAATAATATATTCTTACTTAGCTGCTCGGCTAAAGAGACCGGCTTTCATGTACAGTTCAAGGGCAGGCCTCTTGTCACCTTCCATTTCTTTAATTTCAGCCGCTCTTTCTTCCTGATGCGTCTCTAGTAGCCAAAGATGATACCGAGATTTCAAATCGTTTACATCCGGTCGATTTTTTAACTCAGCCAAACGTATGGCTAATAATAACATCAAATAAGTAATTAAGTATTGTAAAAAACTAAACACATCTGAAAAAATGATCGTGTTCGTCAATACCATTTTCCCATTTGTGCAATGATAAGTACATTTGAATGGCTTTGTCTACTTCGTTTTGTTCCAGGTAAATTACTTCGGCTGCTTGCAATTGTCCATTGAGCAGTGCTATGCGCGCCCAAACTTCAGGGCATTCCATTCCGTCGCAGTCTACAAAAAAAAAAAAATAAATAAAAAAAAAATAACATTTGACCGTTGCACAAATTTTCTAACCTACGTTGTCTATAAATTAAAATTGGCTCTTAAAGTTTTAAAATGTTATTGGAATTATATAGGGGAATTCGTCAGGTGACAAACGACACGCGTTTTAAGTACACTGATGGTACTCGCAGAACTTGAACATCCGCTTTACAGGACAGTAACAATTAAAAGGTTTGATTTATAAGAAAAACAAACAATATATTGTTGGGTTTGAAAAAAAAGAAGATTCCCAAACCGTAACAATGAACATACACTAAGATAAGGAAAACGACGCAGTAAAAACAATCCCGGTGAATGATAATTTAACGCACCCGAATTGCCAAGTCATGTTTTCTAAATGATCATTAATCAACGTTAATTAGATATAAGTTTTTCAATTCCGTTTTTAAATATTTTCTTTTTAACATTTGTAATGTATTTTCTATAAACGATCAGCTTCGCGTTGGTCAGCGAAATTGTTTTTTTTTTGGCTTTGTCAGCAACATCAGATAAACGGTCACCAAAACGGTATAAGTATAGGCAATAATCGTGCGATGCGTCATTTTTGTTGTTTAGATATAGCATAATAGTATATCACCGTAAATATGGCAAAAAAACTATGAATTCTCGACCTTCGATATATTATATGATATATATGGTGATTCTTTTATTATGGGCCACTCAATATCTCACAGGGTTTATTTAATAATCTAATTTTTTTTTGTAGTGTTTTTATATAACGTGATCTCAATTTTCCACAAATTATTATGTTCTTATCCCCCTAACCTACCCCCCTCCTTCCAAAACTAGTTTTTTTGATAGCAACTGAACAGTCAAAATATTCTTAATATAAAAAGTTTAAAACATATATACGTTACCATTTAATTTTCAAAAGTTTCTATCAAAAAACTGAGTTGGGAGGGTTGTAAAAACAAAAAAAATTGTAAAAAATTGAGATAATGAGTGGCCCATTATAAAAGAATCACCCTGTATATTATATATTTACTGCCAATAATATTATATACTTTAAAAAATCGGCGAAGTATAAATAATAAGCCGTGTGCTTATGTTTGCACAGTTGACTTGTGGACTTACAATGGTCATTAAAACAGCCGTTTTTATTGGACTTATAGGAGTATTTATTATTTTTATTATTGTTTAACATATCTGTCGATATATTCGTTTTTAAGTGTGAACAAATAAACTTTAATGTGCTTACAATAGACTAGAATAAATTAAAAAACCAACATCATAGTACAAAAATAAAAAAAAATAAAATCATCAGAGTCGTTTACAATAAATATTGCACCAGTTACATAGTTCTAACTATTTTTCATCAATACCAAAATACAATTATTTTGGTATGAATAAATTATATTGGTATGAAAGATTAATTGAGACTATTTTTACCAAACCATATATTCATAATATACAACATCTCGATTGCAACAAAAACATAGATATTATTTATCGTTTTAAATGAGTTTGTAAATTGCAAATTAAGTACATATAATTTATTTAGCCACGATATTCGTTAATATTATTTTATACTTTGTAGATAATAAAAATCTTCCTAATTAGTAGGTACATAAATATTCAGAATTAAATTAGTAATAAATATTGAACTCGGCGTACCGCATTATAAAATGTTTATCTTAAAAATAATGTATAACAAATAAAACGCTCTATATATTTGGATTAATGCGGTTAACCCTCCTAACAACAACAAAAGAAAGGCCACGTCCGGGTTAAAACTTAAACCAAGGCTGACCCATTATATATATTATGTATATATATTTTTTTAAATCTTATTTATTGCGAATACATATGAGAAAAGCACTTAACTGTAACCAAAAGCGAATAAACTTGAATTTATATAACTCAAAGCAAGGCAAAAAATTACTTTTATATTTAGGTTGTATTTTGTACATTTTGTATGGGTTAGTCTACACGGCTTCCGCATATTATTATGACCAAATTATTTTTACTAACAATGATAAAAAAATGTTTTGTATATTTAAACAATGTTATTAATTCGTTCACAAAGAATGGATTTTATTATAGTTATTTTTAACTTAATAATAACTATCTATATATTATTAATTATATTTGTATAATTTACCATTTGTATATATTTTTTATGGTTCATACATTAAACCGTGTTCTTTGTCGTAGGAAATGATCGGCAAATGCGAGTTCACTCTTTATGAGTCCGAGTTACAGAAATAAATATATTTCTACTTAATAAGTATGAATTCAATGGTTTCCATGTCGACTAATGTATTGGGATACTTGCACGGCGTTCTGATTGAAACGTGTTACAATATACAACAGGAAATTGCAGACTGATTGCGATGTACACACAGGAAAAGTGTATAATAAATATTATATATGTAATGTTAATGCTGATATTTTTACAGTTCATTTGTATCTTAATCAACCCTATAAATTGTTAATAATTGTATATGTCGCGACCGGGCGATCCACCAAAGACCGATTATAAATTAGAAAATATATACGCTCCAGACTTGTTGTATACTTGTATTAAATATAAACGAGTCTAACATACCGAGATAACGCGCCGCAATACAGTTTTATTTTTCAGAAAAGTCTTGTCCGTTCTATGTTTATTTTATTGTTTTATTAGAAATAATTAACAGTCTGTCTACGGATAACCGACTAAGACCACGGTAATATGGACGTTTAACACGGATCCGTCATTTGAAATTTCGAAGAAAACGTTAAAGCGTTTTCCATCCAGCAAGATTCTAAATACATTGATTAAAAAAAAATGTATTTCTTCTACTGTGTCGACATAGTGGTCAAAACACTATAAAACGGTAGGAAACAATATAATTACTAATTGTAATTCATTAATTATTAGGAGTTTGGACTATAAAGTCAACGCGTGAGACATTAAAATATTTAAAAATTGTTAAAAATACAAATATTTAATGCGGGTAAAATTTGACGCGTGAAAAATCGATTCGTCCATGCGGATTTTTCTAGTTCATTAAAAAAAGGGCGTAGGTTTTTTTTACTTTAAGCCTCTTAGCAGAGTACCTTTGACGTATACGATTTCCCGCTATTCATCGAAGCTAACAAAAAAATTAATCGACTATTTTGGTTCCCTGTGAATTTGATTGTCACGATATTATTGATAATAATAACAGCGAAGATAATTATTATTGTAATAATTTCCCAAAGTTGTTCGATAAACGTTTAAAACTAATTGTTGTTTTTTATTTTTATAATTAAAATTGTGTATATTATGATCTTCGGTTCAGCGTTGTGTACGCCGAAGAAAAGGCGAGTTTTGAAATAATTAAAATTCAGTAGCTAACCCAAAATGGGCTGTGAACCGAAAAATCTACACTGGACGGAAGCGTGGAGTTGAAACGTTGTATGGTATTACTGGAAATGTCTGCTAGAGAAACTTAATAACGCCGTCAGTAAAACAAACATTAGCGGATAAAATGGCTGTATGCGTGGGAACATTGAAGCGACTGCAGTTGAGCTTTGTCTGGGTGTTATTTTTATTCCTCTTTTCTCGCTCACCGCTCGTCGTTCTTTTGTTTTCGTAGCCGTTTTATATTTAATTGCAACCAACGGATAATATTCTAAGATGGGAAAATCTCATCAAGCGACCCGCAACAACAGTGTTGGCTGTTTTTGAAAAATAAACGCCAACGAAATTCCGGCGCAACGTTCACCAGAGACCACCAACTCACTCGGGCAAGTTTCCGGATAACTCATACTTACTGTTGTATTATGTATATTTGCCCTAGCACTTGGCCACCAAGATCAGACACGGACTTAGTTTAGAAACTAATATGCCAGCTGAGAATTGCAGAAGTGTGGCAATGGGCTGCCCTCGCTACTGACTTCTACTTCTCGTAAGCAACGGTTCACACTAACTTGGTCGGATGCCGAGGTCTTTAATTATTTCACGGCAAATAATCATTGACGCGACTAGCAATAATGAACTCTAAACTAGACAAAATAAAAATAAAAAAACCACCGCAAACTTGTACAGCGTTAACGTTTGTAGAGCTCGTGCGTATTGTACCCTTCAGCAACTCGGATGCATAAATGGCAACAAACTTCAGTCGCATGCTAACCCTCTATTTAAATTCAACACAAAACACTTTCAGCCAACAAACATGGGTACGGGTTACTGTAAAATTATATTCTTAACTAATTAACATTTGTTTGTCGAACAACGCGCAGCTGTAATGAATGGCTCCACTTCGATTTCAATAGCACATGCATAATATATAAATTCCACGACCAACTTTACCATAACACAACAGACATAATGTAAAAGTAGTGTTCTACTTGTAAAACGCACGAAACTCTTGGTTGTGTAATTAGAATATATACAAAATGATAGTAACCCTCGGTAAAATTTCTTGCAAAATCAAAATAAACAAAACCAGAAATTTTAAAAAATAAGAACATATTATTATGCTATAAATACTGCTGTTGAGCGTCCACGATTATTTAGATACATACATGTATTGATTGTTGTAACTCATGTGATTTGCATAGCATTTTTTTAAAAATAATAAATACATTTTGTTACAAAACCGTTATTTTTTCCAAAATTGTCTTGAAATAGAACTCTAGGAAACAATTTTCTCGCCACTAATAAAGACAACATTTACCTTCAATGACCATTAACGCGGTTTAATATATTATTTCAACCTATAACGTATATTAATAATAAAAAATGATTATGTTCAAAATAATAATAACAATTTTCCTTGATAAAATAATAATTTGAATACTGATTTTTGAGAAAATGGTATTTGTGATAGTCCACTATAATATTATTATCTTCTTTCAGTCTAAATTTAAAACCTTTAATCCCAAAACTATAGTAAAAAAAGTAAAATAAAGAAAATGTTTTGGTCTCTGCTAGGAATAAGAGTCTAGGATGTTATTTTGGATTGTCAACGTTTATCTATAGTACTTTATCTAAATAGAATATATCACAATACAAATTTGTATTTAATTCGACAATTTTTCAAAAAATTTCAGAGCACCTTAAACAAAAGTTGAAAATATGTATAGTTTGGTGGTTTTCTTAAATTTGAAGGGAAAGTGATGAACTTTTTGAACATATGGCACAATAAAAACACATTTCGGTTACGAATTTTGGTCTATAGACGTGTTACATAAATAAATCGATTCAGCGGCTTAAAGCACCAGACAAAAACGTAGAATAAGAAAATAAATGAAAATGTATCATTTTTAAATACAATACCCTTTTAATGAAGCTAAATAAGTCATTTTTGTAATTCTCGTTCTTTAACTTTCATTGGTTTCACATGAATAATTTTCGGATATATCCGCGTCAATGGTTGTTAACCAACGTTTCCGACCCTTTGCAGGGTCTATCTTCAGGGTCATGTCACGACTGTACACGGCAGCGGAACAGTCGTGACATGACCCTGAAGATAGACCCTGCAAAGGGTCCGAAACGTTGGTTAACAATCATTGACGCGGATATATCCGAAAATTATTCATATGATATTTCAATCCGCGAAAGCTTCAACACATTCATTTCATTGGTTTAATTAATAATTAAATATACTTCAGGTTATCACCAATATTGATATTATTCTAAGATCACATCTATGGGACGTTTTAATATTAATATTTCGAAATGCTGCTTTCTAGGGTAGTCAAATAGTATAAGATAGAAAATTACATTTACAGATAGAGAATACATTTAAACTTAAGTAAACACCATAAAAATAATAAGAATAGGGTTCAGATGATGAAAATGCATAATATGTTATCTATTAATCCAATGTAACCTTAAATACAAATTGGTTTTATGCTTTACAGAATCGAATAATGTTAATTTTAGTAACATTTTAATTATGAAGTGCATACAAATATTTTGACCTTATTCTTACAAGTCTCCACTGTTTTAAAACATTGTTATTTAAGAAAAAAAAGAATCTCATATTATTGACAATATTAATAAAAAATAAACATACATGCAATATTTTTATTGGTTCCATAAAACAGAGAGGAATTTTCGATATTCTGCAAATATCTGGTACGCAATAAAACATTAGAATAGGGTTGTATAACATTCAACTATAACAATACAAAAATGCTGTGTTCAGATAAATAAATCAGGCAGAATAAATAGCTTACAATTTTTAGATGTAAAAAAAGAACGTGCGTACTTTCAATTACTGTTCAGTTTGCAAAAAAAAAAAATGTAATGTACCTAAACAAAAAGCCAAACTATATAGGTAAACAGACAATGGTTTCGTCTCAGTGAATTTTATATTATTTCAAAATCAAATAAATAATGTTATGTAACTTAACTGTTTTCTTTTGAGTACTTTTCGGCGAGTTTGTTTGTTTCTTGCAAATACCAAGCCTTACAGTGGTCTCCAACACCGGCATAACATCTTGCGGCCACGGTTAAGTTCATGAGTTGAAGTCCAATGTCGGCTAGGTTCTGCCACATGCCATCCACCTCGTACTGATGATCATCGCTGTCTTCTAAGCTTTCTAAGTATAATATTGCTCGACCAAAGTCACTGTCGTGCACAGCCGTACCAAATTCGACAAGCCGTTCGTCGAGGTCGTATGTGCATTGTCTTTCGCCGTCTTGGCTATAAATCTGCAAAGTAAATTAACTTCAAATTGTATAAAGTCACTGGTCTGCGAATATAAAATAACCAAAATAAGTGTTTCATCATTGACATTATATACAATTCTACAGTACTCTAGTATAATACAGTATTCTATAAATACTCAAAAACTATTATTTCGATATATTCAGTACCTTATTAATATTTATAGTCACAGACTTCCGATTTGTATCCAAAGCGGAAATGATGATAGCTGATATATTATATAAGTGTAATATAATATTTTATGTTTTGTATTTTTAGTCATATAAAATAACGTTTTAAATTATGTTTAATCTCTAAATCAGTTTTCATTAATTATCATCAATAATTATATTTTAATAATAAGTGTATTTGAATTCAATGTGTTTGTCTTGACACTTTTTTAAATAATTATCAATGTAAACGTTATAACTACATCATTAAAGCATCTAAAATTGTACCATGCTAAGTACAACCAATAATACATATACATAACCTTACACTGAGCTTAATGTTATTTTATACAGTTTATATTTTATTTTATTTTTAGTACAAAGATAAAAAATGTAATGTAAACAAGATAATATTCTTCATTGAGGGCCTATTAATACGTATACAACGTACAAAATACTAATTAATACTTCCCTTAATTGATTTCGTCTTGGTTTCTATAAGTTCCCAACCAATAGTTATTCTTGTAATAATTGTTTTTTCAATTTTGGTATGATCTTACAGTAACGAATATTTTAATATTTTTACAAATTAATAGGCACATTTTCGTATATTTTTAAACTTTTAATTTTAATCTGTGCATAATCATTACAGAAAAACCTAAAATTTTTGCTTAATATACTTTTTTGTACTACAATCCCCTTTTTTTAAATTATAACGTTAATAAAATATGCAGTAAATAATGAAATAAAACAAATTTCATAACGGTAAATTCTTGTTATTTTAGTTATAAAAAAAAAAGGAAAACTTACCTTACTATTTGATAATTTTTATCGAAACAACGAGTTTTGCTCTAATGGAGTACTTATAAAAATCTTATGTGTTTATAAAAACCAACGGTATAATTTAACAGTTCCTAGTAAAAAATAATGAGTTAGCTGATATCCGATGCATATAGTTTTATATATAATACTGAAATGTAATACTTTTTAAAACGCCATTAGAGTAAGTAATAAAGATTTATTTACTTTTTTATTTGGTATTGTTTAAAAAGTGATAAAAAAACGTTGGTAAAAAGGATATTATACTCTCTTTTCAGATTTAATTATTTATAAGAGTATTAGTTTGTAATATTATTTCTTATAACTTAGGACAAAGAACCAGCTACATCATTTTAATTCTCGTGGTTGTCGTGTGGCGCATTGTAAAAGTAAAAACTAATTTTAAAAAGAATAGGTTAATTCTTATTCTAATTTGTTGAAAATCATTATAACAAAAATTTCATAATATGTATGCATCTTCAAACTGATGGTTTTGACTAGTGAGTTCATAATGTAGTCATTTGTATGAGGTAAAATAAAGATGTATTAAACAGTGGAACATTTACATTATTTTGTGTATTAATTTTTTGTTACTTAAATTTATAATACAATAATTATTTTTAAGCACCCATTATCTATAATGTACTGTTTGGACAAAAGAAAATAACATAATTAGAACGGCGAAGATATAAAAAAAAAAAATAAGCAAAATCGCCAATTGCGCTTTGCGTGTAACGAATTTTTGATTACTTCAAACCCGTTCCAACAATACCTTTCCTTTGTATATAGTGTATAATATGTAATTTGTATCGAGTTAGCAAAGTGGTCGGTACGAAGGGAATGGTACGTGTAACCCATTACCCCTTAGATTAGCCATTAAATTGCAACCCTCACTGAAACATTATACGGTAATACTTTGGAGAATATTTTCTTATCTAGTTTTTGCTTATCTTTTCAAAAACAAAAACAAATAATATAATAAGCATTCGCAAAGGTTATTTGAATATTTTTATTTTGATCCTATAACAGTGCAGGTTTTTAGTTTGATGACATAAAAAAAATTACATTTTTTGTACAGTGTATTTGTATTACAGTGTGTGGCGATCTGTTTCCTTTGTACAAAAGGTTTGTACTAGGTGGTTTTTCGGTTTGATTATTTTTATAAGCCGAATTTATACAGTCGCTTAAGTAAACCTAGCGGTATATTGTATTTATTTAGAGAAAAAAAAAGTTGCATATGGTAGACATAATATAGAATATATTATGTGGAGCTTTCGAGATGCCTATGAGGTCGCAGTTTTAATGGGGATTTCATATTCCAATTTATATTGCTGCTGTACATGAAAAGGTGGCTAATGCCCAAACAAAAAAAACAAAAAAATAAGCAATCTGTTCATAGGATTTACTTGTGTAAGTGACTGAATGTTATGATGTATACGTATTTGTATATTTAAAAAAAAAATAAAAAAAAGCTCTTTGCTCCATAGTCAATTGATTACACGATAATCGGTCTCATAAAAATGTACTCCAAAATAAATAATTAAGCGTTGCGTTTAGTTGGTTTATTTACTTTTATTGGTCCAAACTATAATATTTAATAAAAAAAACGTATTATTTAAACAATTATTAAAGGTTAAGAACGATATGAAAAATTATACAGTAGGAATTCAACATTTCAAAAATGTCAGAGAGTTATTTTAAATTACATTAGGGCATACACTTAAGAGCCTTCCAGGCATAATGTCTCTAATATAAAAATAGCTTTTCAATTTTCAGTGCAATAAATAATAACAATAGATGGCAGGAAATATTACCAATATCTACTTATCGTTTTTTTAACACTTTTTATGAAAAATACTTGAAATATTTGACGAAAAAGTTTTTGAAATTACGTTCTTATAGTCTTACTGACCGAAGGACAATCTGTGCTAACGTGGTCAAACACTAAAAATTATCTAACAATTAAGTTAATTTTTCTAAATAATTACCTTCCAACAGTTCCAAGAATGAAAACAAGATTATGTTTCTTTAAAATGAATAAAACAAGTCACAGTGTACTTAAAGTCTAAAGGCTAAAATTATAAAACATGCAACATGCTTAGCCTGCTGGCTCCTGAATAATGATTATTTGTGTTCTATAATCTCCTTGCAATTTATGACGATAGTATAGTGACTATACTATAGTCTTAATTATAATATGTTCTGGCCAAAACGTTGGCATGAAGACGACAACTCGTTATATATACATTTAAAGTAGACGCGCTACTTTCGTGTCGTTATTTTGTGTCGTTTTCCAGCTGGAAGGCCAAGGCTAAATCATGTTCCATGCTTAAAAATCTGTATTAATGCTCATTGAGCTATGCAATAAGTTTATATTATACTTATTGAAGGTGATACGGTTGAAAAATATTGATAGGAATTCTTTTTGAATAATATCAGACTTTTTGTGAAACAAAGTATGTCATTTATATATTTAAAGTTTAAAAGACCAAAAACAAAAAGAACTTTAAACATTTATTTAATAGGGCATTTAATTTGAATTTTGAATAGCAATGATAAAAAGACTAGACTGAAATTGTGAATTGAATATTATTTTTTTAAAAACTGCATACATTAGGGCATTGCAGTAAAATTAAAATATTTATAAAATATTACTTTTTTTTTATTGTCAATTAAGAAGCGACTGACATTAAAATAAGTACGATATAATAGTATTTAATAATAAAAGTCGTAGTTAAAAACGCAATATAGCGAAAAATGTATTAAAAATAAAATTAAAGCGGAACTAAGATGTTACTGCATTAACGCGGACAATAATTAAAGTATAATAATTTTTTTTATTCCTATTTACCTTATTTATAAATTAGAAAATATTTAGACAGGTTACATAGGTGTCACTATTGTGATCAAATATGATAGATTACTATTAAAACTTAAATCTATGTCCAGAAATGCGCATTTTATTTTTGGGTAAATTTATATTGTATTGCCGCGGTTTTTAAAAAATGCATCTGCCCATCAAGTCCGACTTTATAGACGTGTTGCGGTTTGGTTGGAGCAGAATAACTGCTTGCCGGTTCGTAGGACGAGGGTTGATTTTTTTTCCCCAGACGGTTGCCGGCCTATAGAGATAGGAGCAGCAATGACCGAGAAAAAAACCAGTGACTGCTGTGTAATACCACTATCCCCTTTGCCTACACGTTCATACCGTTCCCTAGAGGGGACGCGTGTGTGTATATTATATATATATATAAGAAAAAAAATAATGTACTTACATTTTTAAAAGAAAATTTAAATAGTTATCTAGTTGATGAAATTCACACGAGGAAAGCACCTGAATATTGCAGTAGGAACAGAAAATTTCGATTTCGATTTTTTAGCAATTACCGAGGTTTTAAATCAATCCGCGGTGAGATAGTTTTCATTTATTTTTATTCAGTTATACCAGTTATGTTATATTTTATACGAATTGCTTAATATAATATTATGTTTCAAACATAATATTTGATTTTAATTTAAAACGCCTTATTCAAATTTCTTTTTCTACTTTTGGATTCAATTTTAGTACAATAAATTATATAAAGTAAACGTTCATCGTACTTCATGAGATATACCTGGTAAGTGTACATACGATACTGCTGCCTGACGTCTGTTAAGAAATATATAATTATACTCAAAAAGTCAAAAGCATTAGTTTATATTATGGAAAACGAAAAATATACTTTAACAAACCACTGACCTGGCCTGACAATGTAAAACATGTGAAAAAAATTGGCCTAATGGAATGTAAAGAGCATCTGAAATGGCAAAGGACCCCTAAGTTCATTAACACTGGTATGGGTGATGAATTAAACTGCACATTATAACACATAGTGACAGGAAACGAGCGCGTAGGTAGAAAATGTAACAAAATGATTAATATACTATGTTATACAAATAACAATTAATTAATCTTCTTGGGAAATTTTGTTGATTCTAGAGAGAAAACTAATTTTTTGAAAACTATTTTCATATAAACTGCCAAAAAACTAAGGAAAACAGTAATTTGATAATTGTATTACAAAAAAAAATACTATGTACTTTAATCTGATCAAAAACTTTTTAAATGTTTGCTTTAATGCATATAATGTAAATTTTAAATTACGACTTTGAATACCTAAATCCTTCTTAGGTTTTTAACAAATTTTATCAGATTGCTAGATCCCTATTGTATATGATAAGACGTTTAACAGTGTGTATATTTTTTCGGCGTCGTTGAGCAAACTACCTAAGGTATTTAGCGATTCAGGTAAAATTGTGTTTTTATTATATTACAAGCTTTAAAGTTTCAAATTTACTAGGTAGCTATAATTTCGAGAAAAAGGGTCATATGAGTTGCGTTGCTCTGGCTTCGTCCAGGGGGGGGGGGGCTATACAATATGTCAATATATCAAACTGTCTATATGCTGTTAGCTGTAATATTTGCGCACGTAGCCATCTATTCGAATAAACGTTCACTAAAACTTTTAAATCTGGACAAATTTTCCAATTTTTCTTTCCCCTAAACCTTATTTGGACTATTAAGAACATTAAAAAAAAAAATTATCCAAATCGGTCTAGCCATTCTCAAGTGATGCTTGTTCCCAGGAACAACATTTCATTTTTATAATATAAAGTAAGTAATAATTATTGAAATAAATAACTACATAGCTGCCGAGAGCTTTAACACGTTATATTATGTTCCCAACTAACAACCAATCGGTTCGAATTTCATAAAAAAAAAAATTATAAAAATAATCAGTTTACCACGACTTCGTTTTATAATTACTTACTGTGGTTTTGCCAAATGCCCTGTCAACGGATGTCACTTCTCCGGTTACTGTCAGTACGGTTACCCTGTCTGGTGTGTCAATGTTGTACCACACACAAGCTCCGTGCCGTCCTTGCGCCACAACGACGTCACTACCGATCACCCACTGTAAAACATCATTGGAACAGTTATTTTGCTGTTGTTTTTTTTCACATATCATTGCATCTTCGTCCCTACTGAATGTGTTACTATTTCAAAGTTAAAAATGTTTTTGTATTTTCTCATAAAATATTGGCGGGAACAAAATTTGAGAATCATTAAAAGTAAAAACAGTGCTGTTTTAATAATTGAAATTAGTACACGTATTAATTTCAAAACCGCATTTAATTCCTCTACGCTAACATATTATTTATAATTAAGGCACGTTGCATTAAGGCAAATATTGAATAAAAATTACAACTTAACATTAAGCTTAAATTTGTAAACTCAAATATTATAATATTAACATGGTGAAGAGGTATCAATTTTGATATTTAACTTTTTGTAAAACTTTTATAGCCCATTCAGGCCCTGTTTTTGTACAAAAATGTGTGTTATTTATTTCTTAGAGTACGTTCTTAACAGTGTTGAGCAAATTGTAATCTGATCACTTTTACAAAATGATTAAATGATTAATGATTACGAAATGTAATCATAATTACTGATAACTATTACAAAATGTAATCATGATTTCTGTTTACTTTTACAAAATGATTAAATTATTAAAGATTAATTTAATCATGATTACAGTGCTGTAATCGATTACGTAATTCAATCATAAAGTAATCGACTACGCCCAACACTGGTTCTTAAGAATACTCCGATTTTAGTTTCATAAATGTACAAGTATTGTGTAATTTATAAATTCAAAGTATTTAAACATTTTGCAAGTTAATTTTTCAATGGCCAATACACTGTGCTGTATAATGTTTAATGCTTGTTGATTGAACAACTTTAACAATTTTTATATGCAAAAATAATTATGTTTAATAGACAATATTTAAAATACAGATGATATTTCCGTCATTCTATGGAAAAAACTAAAAAGATCCAGTTGTATTATGGATGAAGCAGTTTAAATATTAAGACAGTTAATTGATTAATGCTAAGACTATATTGTGTAAATAAGTACATATTAATACATTAGGCAAACACATTATGTGCTCTTTAAATATTTGTTTTACATTAATAGCGATTTTTTACTTTTTTTTTTGTTGTAAAATTATAAATTTACCTGTACAAAAGAGCAGCCGTTCAACAAAATCTCTTTGTGACCTGTTCGGGCGTCCAAAAGTGTAAGAGTCGCACTTTTGTCTCTGTACAATAACTTGTGTCCGGTCTCATTTAATTCGAGCCAATCAATTTTCGACCCATGCCCGATTTGCAAGTCTACTACACCTATTACTAAGTCCACTAAGAAAAAAGAAAAAAAAAACCTTAACACTATATTATATCAATATAATAAATTAGTAATTGCACTATGTAATTCATTCACAATATGCATAATACGTTTAAGAATTGATAGACCATAATATGCAAATAAGTACACAACACTACTGTTCGCTAATATCTTGTTTGTACGTTTCACTACTCTTTTTTACATGCAAACGGATGTACAAAGTGTGTCTACACTCCACAATAATCCGCAAGAATGCATTTCACAAAAATGCTGTTTCGCGAAGCGTAAAAGAGAAGAATTTAAATGTAAGTTGGTTACATTTCAAAATGTATGATGTGTAAAATCCATTTTAAACGGGGATTCCGCTGAAAAATAAGAAACAAATCAAAAGGATTTCAGACAAACGATTTATTTGAATTATTTTACTCTTCAATCGTTTGTTTAGTGGATTGTATAAATAAACATTTTCGATTATAATAACAACTTTCGAAGGAGTTCTGTCTGAGGAAAAGTGAAAGAATAGTATGAATAATTAATATTTTAAAGAATATATTATGTTATATAATAATTTCTACCAAACACTTTTTTTTCGTACACTTTTTTTTCGTACACTCTATCGCATAAAACCAAAAAAAGAAAAAATAATTTGTTTTGTCAGTCCACTGAGGCTTATTAAAAGCAAAGGTGTAAGGTGATGACAGTATCAGCGACTATGTGACCACTTACTCTGCAAGAGCTGTATAGTACTCAAGGAATTATTTTATTGTTTTTAAGTAATAATTTAAACTTGTATTGTTTTTTCGTTTTAAATTTAAAACTTAGTTTGAATACCAAAATATGTTGGGTTTTGAATCAATAACTTTATACATGTGTGTTGAGATCTGTCTGAAGTAAAACTCATCTAGATTAGACTGTATTGGTCAAAATAATACATAATTAATTAGAATAATACGATAAACATTAGTTAGGAGACGAAGAGAGAAATGTTCAAAAATAATGAAAAAAAGAAAATAATAATATAAAAGACATTCCAACGTGATTCCCGACAGTGCAGCTAGACTTATATTGGCAAACGTTGATCATGTTTTTAATTTGTCAATAACTATTAATTCTATCCAAATTAGAGACGAGAAATTTTCTTACACTCGGGGATGTGATAGCAAAAACACGTTCTGCGTTCAAATGAAAACTACTGTCGAACGCGCATAAATTACACAATTTTATTCCAATTTGGTATCACCGTCAATACAATATACAATAGCAGAAAACCACTTTGCTGATTTATTTTTATTGTAAAACGACCAGCTTTCTAAGGGTTAGTTTTTATTGTTTGCGATTTATAGATAAAATGAAAGTATACTTTTTAAAATACTCTATACCTAACCTTACTTATTTTGTGTATTTGGTGTTGGTTTGTGGAGATTTTTTTTTTTTATAAAGTTTTTTTGAGATATTTTTTTTTTCTTAGACGCAGAATGTAGGTAATAGAAGCGCGCAAGGAATAATGCGAAAATACCACTTCAATAACATTCCAGGGCTTATAGGTAGTTTTTATAACTCTTAGTCTTTTAGTGTTGGTTTTAGTCATAAAACTCAATATCGTCGTATATTTCTGACGCTCACATAAAACGTGTGTATGTATCTCAATGGTGAATTCCCCCCAAAGCCCAGTCAGTGTTGGTTATCTTATTTGATAGTAAAAATGAATTTGGCGGTGTTGTGATAATGGCCCTCGAAATGTAGTTAATGGAACACAATACATGCTGTTATATATTATATATAGGTATACAGTAAATATATAAACTACAAAGACGAATAAACGTATTTTTCTATTACCAATACAAATTGTCTTTAGGTCCAGTAAGTAGGCCAGCTTTTTATTGTCCTCGTTGGAATTGAATTGTTTCCGTTCGTTCAACCGTACGCTGATCAAATGAGGATTTACGAATTCGGTTCTGAAAAAAATATAAAAAAATACAACAACCAGGCATAAGTATAACAAACAAAGCTCTAAAGATCACAGATTTCGTGTGCGGTTTTTTTCCAATAGGTTGAACGATAAAAAAAAGACACGTTCGGATAACACCACCATCTTACTGCAATATTGGCTAACTTGTAAGACCAATATGTTGCTGCTACCGTGGGTAAATAGTTTTTAAGAAAAAAAAAGGTCACCAAATGTATTATACAAGATGGTGTTGAGTAATACTTTCTTATTTATTGTGTCGAAAATTGACCTCTCTGTTGTTCGATAAAATTGTATTACAATCTAAGTAGATACGATAAAAGGTCGATTTTATATTTTTAACATTTTACAGCATTTTCAACATATTTAATACATTATTTTTAGAAAATAATCAACACAACGACAGCACTAGCAAATTGTCCAGTTTTTTTTTAATGACATGCGATTTAACATAACATTTTTTTTTGTGATTGTGGATACAAAAAATATTAACAGACCCCTTGAATTTATTGATACTCATGTATATCGTGATCAACGATAAAAGCCGTTTAAGGAAAAAGTAAAATGTTTTTGGTCTTTTATGATTTCTATGTAGAAAAGTGATTTTTATTTTTATTCGATTCGTTACTTTTAACTCGGTAGCCATATAGCTGTCTCTGTTAAGCCAGTTGTCGGTATTTTCCCCTCAGCTTAAGATTTTTCTAATGTTAATCATAATTAATGAATCTTATTTTAGAACAACGTCGTTTGTCTTTTGTTAGATTTCCGTAGCCAAAGGTGACTGCTTCCTCAGGGCACCTAATTGTTATTAATGTTTTTCACTTCCAATCAAGTCTGCACCAGACAAAGGTTGAATACGTAATTAAAAAAAAAAATCTTTTGCGTATAAAAATATCGTCGTCCGCCCAACCAAAGTCCAAACTAAGGGATGGCTATATATATAGTAGTTTCAATGTGACGCAAGTACAACGACAATAACCTGCCTGCCCAATTATCCGAAAAAATATATACGGGTTTGTATTACTTCAATACATTATGTACTAATAAAGTTGTTGTAATCAAATTAAGATAGGAGAACGTATTTTTAAATATTATAGAATATCATTACTGCTCGACTATCGAGACTTTATTTTTCACAGTGTGGTCATACTGGCTTTGTCCTACTGGTTACTTAACCAGCCATCTAAGTATATATGTATATATTATTATGAATTAATTAGTTAATCTCTAACGAAATCATTCTATTTCACGTGAGCGGCGTTTAAAATAATAATAATAATAATGCTATTATTATTATTATTGTAGTAGTTATTATAACCGCATATTAAATTACCGGACCGTCGCCAAAATTTGATCGTTGCCGTACTCGACAAGGGTCAGTTCTCCACTGTTGAAAACCATACATACACTTGGATTTTCAAAGTAAAACTTCTCGTTTCTCTCGGAATAAGGCCAAACGATTTCACTTAGCAAATTTCTTTCCATATCGCCTGCACAAAATAATCACACGAACATAGGAGAAATCATTTAATACAATTACAATTACATCTAAAATCGCTTAAAATGTGGATCATAATACTGTTGAAAAATATATTTAATTGTTTTATCTTGGAAAATTATTGATAAATCTGATAACAAGACCAAATTACCATAATTTTATTATTTTTTTCAGCGAGTATAAAAGTACTACAATAACAATATGTCTATAGAAATTTTGTATTATACTAACCCAAAAGTAACGTGTCTCTGGTTCGTCCTATTAGGTATCGATCCTCGCCCATTACACGGACATCTTCTATTTCGTGACCGTATTGTGACTTGAGTATAACGCCATGCTGTGATTGATGGTCGTCTTCGGCGCTAAGCGATTTCACCAAAACCTGACTCGGTCCCACGTAAGTCATTTCAAATTTGTTTTTCCATACCGTTCTCCTAAAGCAATGCCATAGTACGGTATAGTGCTTTCAATTTACATAAAAAGCGCTCTGTTGAGGCGAATTCAATATCGATGATAATGAGTGGAAAATAAAAAATTAATAATGCTTGGAAATATTGAAAGCAAAATTATTGCAGACAACTGTCATATAAATCCATACTTTGTATTGAACATTTAGACATCATTGTTGGCAAATGATCTTAAAGCTAACCATCAAAACAAATGTTGCAAATATGTAAAGATTACCTATACGATTAGTTAAACTATAATAATATATAAACAGCATGTAACGCATTGTTATTAAAGAAGATTCTGTTATTATTATATTTAAAAACAATCAAATCGTATAACACGTGCTAATAAGCTAATGTTCAATTTGTGTTATAGAAGTTACAGAGTATTAAGTAACAACAGCTATATATGTATATAATAAAATGGCTTATTCAAATTTAAAACGTAGTTCAACATGATAAAATGTATATGTGTCTTACTGCAATAATCCCAAATATGATGCACGACTAAGCATGTAAAATTAATTAGTTTTAAACCTCCCTTTTCCAATTACTTGGGTAGGGATAATTTTAGGAGTCTAGTCCCTAAGCTTCAGTTGTCCGAGTAATTATATAGTCAGCTCACCAATGTCTGGCATTAACCAACTTAATTAATCAAGCTGAAAACCCGCAATATGTCGTGCACACCTGGGGGTTAAAACCGGCCTTTAGTCTCCGGTCCACTTGACCAGAGTGTAGTACCGTTTTTATAAGCTAAGCGTGCATATTTGTTTGTTTAATATAATCATTTAAACGGTCGCCCGAGCTCATAAACAACAACACGGCTGATGTAAGTGTGTGAAGCATAATTTGTTCTTTAAAATTATTAAAACTGGCCATTTTTGCAGACTGAAATAATTTTTTATAATCGTAATAATATCACGTTGTTTTTTCTATTTTACTTTTATTGTAGTTATCAATAATTATAAAATATTTTAATGTGTATATTATTTACTTGATCACCGATTCGAATAGGTACATGCCGCCACAGAGCGCACCGCAGACCAAACGCGAGCCGTCTTTCTTCCATGCCAAAGTCGAAACGGTATACAAGTTGGGAACGTCCATAGTTTTCTCTTCTTCCCATATTAACTTGGATGGACTCCACGAGTACAAACGCAATCTGTATACATACATAAAAGGATTTCAGTATGGAATATGTCGTGTAAAATTTTCACTTTGAAGTAATCTATTTTTAAAAATTTCGTAAGCCAAACAAATTTCAATGGAATTTATTTTCTATGGGTATTATATATTTGACAGATGAACCGTGTTTTGGAAGAATCTGTAATATAGATTCTATATGTTTTAAATGTTTCTATTTAACTACTAGACTATTATCAGTTGTGATTTATTATCACATAAAATAAATGAATGAATAAATTATTAAATAAAGTACTTAAACACTTTTATAAATGGAGTTATCTTAGAGAGAATTATCTTAGACCGTCGTCGCAGTATAGAAATTAATTTTAACTGTATTTTACATATTTTTGAAATATTTCATAAAAATAAATATCATGCAATGTTAAAAATTTAAATATTCAATTACTGCATAGTATCAGTAAGTATGATTAATCCGATACAAACATATTAATTGTATTAATAAATTGAAATACAGTAACCAGTTAGTCTTTTAAAATTTAGTAAGTATATGATTTTTCTGTAAGAATAATTCTCAGTACCATCGTATTGCGTTTCCTTTTTCTGTTTTAGCTCCTTTTAGCTCTTACTTACGGAAACGACAACAACTTCACAAAAGTTTTCATCCAAGACTTAAGCCGGCATACCGGCATATATATTGTTCACGTAAGCTCACCCATTACGAAAGAAAACATGCTAGCACTTAAAGCTGACCCTTGGTCGAATTTCGTTTACTTATTGTGATCCCTTGTTTCCTCAAGCAGTTTTCACAATCGTGCTTACTCATCCTTGCATGTTATGATCATCTATTATTTGTACAAGTACTATCATAGTTGATCCCTCGCCTCTTCAAAACATAGTCCTCGATCCGAGGTCTTTGTTTTCAATTATCGCTCCACACAGAATGTTAGGTTAAACTTTAAAATTTCTTTGAAAATAAAATATCGATTACCTATTACATTTTTACATAGGTAAGTCTTATTAAATTGCATTCCATTATCAATTGTTTATCTTTGCACATCTCTTACGTTTATTGAACCGGACGAGATATTTGTGTTCTTCTATTCTAGATGGTTATTTTAATAGATTAAAAAAAAAAATTGACCAAACCTATTGAAACTACCAACGACAACCGCTTGTCCGCTAGGGCTGCAGCAGGCTACAGTAGATTCTTTTTGATCCGGGCATCCACCAGTCGGTGAGTAATCGAATTGTCTACTGGACCGTCCGTTTTGGTCATAAAACTGAACAGTAAAATCACAACCAGCCGCAATTATGTATCCGGAAGCCCAGCACAATGCGTACGGCGGAACCGGATGTACGACGATGCATCCCTGTAAGACAAATTAGGCATTTATTAATACACATCGGAAAGAATTACAACCGTAAATAACCGCAGTGCGTCATATATGGGTCATCTGGTCTAATTGGTTTTGTGTACAAACCGGAATACATTATTTATTCCAGAAAAATATTTATTCGAATAGCCATTGAATACAGGTAGAAATAATGATTTAACTAATGAAAATAAAACTCTGTGTTATCAAAGAGCATAATAATTCACCGCATTTGTGTAAAAAAAACTATACCTTTTAAGTATTAATATATTAAAATATATATCAAGTCCATTTCCCATTATTTCTTACCAGTTTCTATTTGATGTACGTATTTGTAACAAAAAAAAAATTACATTTTTTAATAAGAATTTTACTAAATATACCTCCGTTAAAACATTATAGTCCGTTTTAAAAAAAAGATGACTCTGTTGGTAATAAACTTGAAGATGATAAATCGCTATTGTCAAGTGATATCTTAACGTGAATCAGCAATTATTGTTTCTGTCCTAATATACACTAGATATTTCAAAGAAAACTCCCTCTAAAAAAATCTGGCTATTTCTTTCTCTAGGTCGATTATGAACTAGTCACACTCTTCTCTCTGATCCCAAAACAGGTAAGGTACCAGCTATGTAATACCATTTACGACAACAAAAGTCTAACAAAATACCGCTATTATGTGTATTAATTTGCTGGTCTTTCAAACTATTAGTCTAAAGTTTCGATTTGAAGTGTTTTCCTAAAGTAAGGTTAAAATTATAATTACGCGTAAAAAATACTTTAAATATTACTATAAACTACCTTTATTCAGCTGAATTTCAATTAAAACCAGCGATCTGATGTAGGTATAAGAAGAAGAATACATAAAAAACCATCAACTGCAGACACTAAGAAATGATTACATCGAGATATAAGATCTTATGGGCTTCTCACTACGATGTAGTGTTTTTGACAACAAATTAGACAAATTTATCTCAATAGGATGGTAATAAACAAAAGACGTGTACGGTAGAAATACATGAAAACCATTTATTATAATGTATAATTATATTTTGATGGTTTATTTCTAAAAGAGCCGCTGATAAGTGCAGATAAACGGTGAAAAGAAGTAAGAACAGAATTTTGTATACAAGAATGGAGCGTTAGGTAAAATAAAATATAAAGAATAATAATATAATAAAAATAAGATAAGCCCATTGTTTTGTTTTTATCAACTAATATCCAAATGTTTTATAAAAAATTAATTTTTGTTCTTAACTTTTATAAAATTAATATATAAAAAAAAAAATAAATGTTAAAAGCATTTATCAATCTACATCTTGCTCTTGCACATAATATAGCTGTTGATAATATTTATTAAAGTGCCAACAAATTAGTAGCTTGAGACACGAGGAATAATTAGATGGTTATATGCATGCGAATTACTATTTAAACTCGAGTGCAATAGGGTGATTTTATAAAAGTGATCCACTCAATGTCTTATAGAGTTTAATTAGTAATCGATTTTTTTTTTGTTTTTTGCACAATGTGGTTACAATATTTCATCAGCCTTTATGTTTTTGTCCTCTTTCTAAATGAACTAATTTTTTATAAACTTTTGAAAGATGTAGAAAAATATATACTTTATTAACTTTTTCAATAAAAATAATTTACTAAAAATGTTGGCTAGTCTATAACCAGTTTTAAGTATATATTGTTAAAGCTATTAAAGATTAGAACGGAGGAATGGTGGAGTGTAGTATTATTTTTACCTGCACGCGTTACTCCTTCCGTCCTAATTTTTAAGCTTTATTAACATTAAAAGTATTTGATCAGAACTGGTTATCGACTAGTCAATACTGTTAGTAAATTATTAATATGATAGAGCACTGCAAAAAACAAATTTGAATATTGTACTTATTAACTGATATTTCTCCAAAAAATAAAACTCCAAAATTGCAACAATTTTGGACTCCAATAACTTTAATAATAGTTATTCAAAACTGGTTATCGACCAGGCAAAACGTTTAGTAAATTATTATTCTTATTTTAAAAATTTAACATTATATGTGCGTTCTTCAATTTAAGTTTAAAGAGCTGATATAAAAATAATAAATATGGGAGGGGTTAAAATCATAAAAGTTTATGAAGAAGTGAGATCACACTGCACATAAAAACACTACGAACAAAAAATGTATGCCCTGTATGCCCATTGTGGTGACTTAAGTATTTAAAAATGAATATTATTATAATGTGGAGATAGTTTAATCGAGGTAAAAGATCTTCATAATGGTATGGTACTTATATAGTTATATCTATTAAGAAATATGATAATGTATCAAATGATAATGGTGATTATTGGTAAGGCATTTTGTAGTAAGTACAAAATTCGTTTATTTTTCACCACAGTCAACATAATATAAATTACAACAGTTCCATCCCATGCGTGCATATTAAATTATGCAACAATTTATGTTATCATAATTTATAATAATACATCCTCCGAAAAACTATTATGTTGTTGTGGTATCAAAAATAAAGTGTGTCACGTTGTCGACGACTTTGTTTTTGTTTTAAAACTTGTATGACGTTATTTTACAAGCATGCGTGTGCCGTGGGGATTATTGTTTTCGCCGTAGGTATACACAAGAAGGACCCTGTAAAAGTCTTAACTTTAGTAAGTCAACAGAACACACGAGAATTTTAATTTTTGTATGACCGACTTAAAGTTTTTCATTGTTGTTTTAACTTAAAGTATATAAATGGCGGACCATATATCAAACAGAGTGCTCTTATATTAAAATAGCACTATAGAGCATTTATTTTATTTTATAGTAATTATTTAAAATTATTCAACAGAACTAATGTTTGAACTTTGTATGTAGAAAGTAAAACATGTAAACTGTTATTTTATATATACACATGTATTATATGTGTACAATATACATAAGCATGTGTGTACCTTGTCCCATAACGTTAAGTTTAATGTTAAATTTGTTCAAAGTAGTCGGTACTTGTCTACAATGAATGCAACACCGTTTACTATTGCATATTTTTAGAAAATAACTTTTACATAGGTAAAATGCGATTCGCTTATTTTTAATATTTAACAATCAGCTTCTTAAAAAACATATGTTTGTGGGCTTACAATCGTCTGAGACAATTTTCCGTAATGAAATTATTTTTTTTTAAAAAACATGAAATTTTTACTTGAATTAATGATTAATTTTCGTGTTAAAATCATTAATACATTAAACTGACTTGTTGTTCATTCGTGGATCCCTCATTGATCGTGTATCTTACAATTGAACCATCAGCGTGACCGGATATAAAAGCAGTTCCCCTAGCGCTGCAACAAACATAATTACTGAATCATTACTCAAAGTATTATCAACACAATATAACGGTAATAATATTCATCTAATGTATAGGTCTTGTTGGCATTATTTCATATTTTAATCAATATATATTTTTAACCTAAATGCTTTTTTTGGTTCTTATTTTTCATACAACATCAAGTATAAAATATATGTTGTTATTGCACTATTAATTACACACAAAGGTGTGGAAATATCTTACAAGACTACAAGTTTTAACGTAAATTATCAAATAAATGAATTCTCATAAGCACAGGATATTAACCAGTTATTGTTCACAAGCTGGCTCTAAATAGTTATTGTTTAAAATAGGTAACATAGGTAAATTGTTATTGCCTATAATTGTTTAATATGCTTCGAAATTATTCCCCTTATGTTTTAGATAAATTAACAATTCTAAAATCAAAAAGATTTCCTAAGAGTTTGAGTAAATTACCTATGTATGAGTCGTAACTTGAAATGTTTGAAGGTCCTTGACATTTTTTTTATTAGTAGAAAATGTTTAAACAATATATAAAATATTAAAGGTTGACTATAAACAATTTTTAGTTGTTCCAATTAATTTCAAACTCAATTTGTAAAAAAAAGACGGGTACTTAATGACATTATTATCTGCACTCAGATATTCCACTAATAATAAGGTATTATAGTTATAAGAATATTATAATGACATATTTTTGTATTTCATACAGTATTCACATTATGTTTTGTTATAACTGAGCACTTAGCGACTTGTATTGGGATGTAAAATGAAAGTTTTTACTTTTTTAATTTACTTTTATAGAAAATTTTATGTTAGTATTCTCAGAACTTGCTACGCTATAGAAATCCTTTGCTCGAATATGTTAATTTAGTTTCTTATTATTCCTTTGGGAAATAAAACAAAATCTATATTTTCGTGTGGTATACTTTAATTAAAACATGAAATTCTTAAGCGTAAGCTCATTCGTCAAATTTAATAAGAAAAAAGTAATGTTCATGAAATTTGAATAGTTTAAATTACATTTTTGGACTAAAACCCAAACATTATGCAATATATTTATTTAGAACAATTAAATAATAGTAATATAAATATACGCTTATTGTAAAATGTAAGATAGAACTTGACATTGTGATACGGCTGAAACATTTATTTTGCCAAGTATCCTAATTTTATAACCAGTTTTAAACAGTTATCGCTATATATTTGTTAGGTACTAATAATATTTTAAATTGTAAAAAATTGTATTTAGTTACACATTTTATTTGTACAAAACATATGGATGGATTAATGTATGACAATTAGAATTTAGTATAAATACTGTATGTTAGTTATGTAAAGTTAATGCGTTGTAATAATTGTATTTAAGTATTAAATTGGCATTTACTCAGAACAACGTGGTACAATATTAATATCTTGTTAAAATACACGACAACCAGGTATTTAAAGTTGGACAAAATCCAGATATTATCATAAATTTAAAATTCTCAAACTCAAGAAAAGGCTTTACTTTCAAGGTTATCTGGTTTTAAGAAAAAATTTGGTTTTTTTACATCGATAATTCGCATAACTCAGATCGTTTTGGCATAAAATGTATATTATTATAACTAACCGTAAAATGTTAACATACTATTTAACACTTATGTTATTCTTAAAATTGATAAGCTTATAAACCTCTATTAGGTAAGGCAGTAGGGTACATGATATGCCAGTCTGTATAGATGAAATGAGTATAGTTATTTCTAAACATTGCGACTGTTTCAAAGTTTTAATCGCACTTATTTTATTAGCTCACTGTTACGTGTTTATTATTTATTTGTTTTTCATTTCTTCGAAAAACCCTCCAGTGGCTTCACACTCGTTTCTTTAGCTAATTAAACGGTTATCGCTCGTACGCTGACAATACAATAGTTAGAGACAACGACTACAGATGGACGTGCATATTATAGATTGTAATATTATGGAAACGCTTTTCGAATCGTTTCGAAGTTATCAGCTTACTTGGAAGCAAGTGATACGACGTACGAACCGGTGGCGTAAAGGGTTTGAGATTTATTAGTTTTGCAGTGGGCGGCTCGTATCTTGCCGTCTAATTGCCCGTAAATTATCGGTCCCTCGGACATCCACAGCACGCAGGTCACTGGAGACTTAGTGCCGAATTTATTACATATCACTTTTTTGGCTCCCCTGTAAAATCGAATTACACATTATAATATGCCATTAACATGGACGGTTGCAAAATAATATATACACCGTAATAATGGCAAACGTGCGTGTGTGTTAATATATATATATTCATGTGTATGTACATATATATATATATATATATATATATATATATATATATATATATATATAAATACGGTAAACTGAAGGTCTTACGTATATAAACTAACGCCTCCGTGTAACTCACCAACTGTCGCCGATTTTGTACACGAACACCATGTTGTCGGTCTGTCCCACAGCTATTTTCGATGAATCCGGCGAAAATGCCAAACCCTTGACCGTATAACTTTTGCGACCGGCCTGTGTATGTAAAACGCAATAACAGTGAAGAAACTAATACAAAATCATGAACAATAATAGTTTCATAGTACACAACAGTAGTATTCGGAATGTTGTTAATGTCAATTTTTAACGGAGAGCGCAAACTGTAAGTATTAGGTATTATGTTATAGTGTTCTAAAGAGTAATTAATATAGTAATAATATTTAAATTTCAAGGTACTCGGTAAAAGAAAAAAAAATACAGCTTATGAGAAAAACTATTATGTTCAATATTTAAATACATGTAAACAAAGTTACGGAAAAATTTGGTTATTTTCTGGAAAACTGTATTTTTTTAAGCATAAAAAATAGAAAAACGACAGAGAATTAGAAATGTTTTATAATTTCTTGTAAATTTATCAAATTACAAATAATTTTACCAGAAACTCAAAAAGTTGAACTCAAAACTTGTTAAAACTATTAATGTTACATAAGACACTATTTTTCTTTAAAGTAATTGCAATTTTCTAGTTTTTCTTTTTGGAGTTACACTAGTTTATGTTATTTTATAATATTAGAAAATATTCAAACTTTTATCTTCTTTAATTGTTTCCAGAGTTCTATCAACTTATAATACTTTTATGGGAACGCATACATTTAATTACCTTTTTAAATTAAGAACAATTTGATGGACATTTTAACTGGTCAATAACCAGTTTTGGAATTACTTTTAAAGTTATTAAGAAGGCGTCGCACCGGTGATTTTCAGTGGTAAAAACATGTTTACGCCAACTGAAAATAACTCGCTTAGTATTTGTTTTAGAGTAAAAGCACCAATTATAAAATTGAAAGAAAACAATATTCCGGAGGGCAAAACAGCGCGTTTTTTTTTTTAATTCATTTTTTGAAAAGTTACAGTTATTTAAAAATGTTAAAATAGTCGTTATTTTTAAACTATGTATTGAGCGTTATACTTAGAATAATGAAAAAACGCACCGTCTTACCCTCTGGAATATTGTTATCTTTCAATTTTAAAATGGGTGATTGTACTCTAAAATCAGTTATTTTCAGTCTGCTTAAACATGTAGAGATGAAAAAACATTTTTAAATCGCTTTCAAGGATGCTGTGATAGTCCAAAAACTAAATTAACTACCAAAATAGAGTTCTAGTTATTGAACTAATAATTACACATCACAGTTTAACCTTTAAATTAAGATTTTGTAAAAAATTGCCTATACTTTACTCCTTAAAATGGACAGTACGACGCCCTCTTAAGGTTTGTAGCTTAGGGCGGGAGTAAGGTTTGAGTTAACAGTTATTTTTATTTACGAGGCTTACTCCGCCGCACTCCTCCTCCCTACCTAAATTTTAAATTGTAATCACTTTAAAAGTAATTATCCAAAACTGGTTTTAAACAAGTCAACATTTTCAGAAAAATATTCTCATTTTAAAAATGTAATTACTTATATACGCTCCCATTTAAGTTTCAAAAGTCGATAGACCTCTGGAATAAACTAAATAACGTAAATATTTAGTAATTTAACAATATTGTAAAAAAACAAAAATGTTTTCAAAAAGAAATACTATAAAGTTGCAATTATTTTAGAAGAAAATTAGTGTCTTATATTTAATGAATCACCTATATGGAAAACAAATTAATAAATCCTACATAATACATAATATTATTTGTTTTTGTAAATATTATTTTAAAAATGTAATTTCATATTAATATAATATAAATACTAAAAGTAAATATTAAATTATATTAATTGTACAACTCTTTGATTGGCAGCCAGAAGCAGTTTTATAAACGGTAATTACAACGGTTTTGTATACAGACAGATTAAATATTCCTTTTCAATTAAGCTAAGCTAATATTTGAACTAAAACAGGTAAAATCTTAATACTTATATCTGTCTCACCGTAAAATTGGCGTTTTATTGAAATTCGAAATGTATTTTAAATATGTGTAGTATGGAAATACTATTTACGGCAATAATGTAAAAATAAAATGCACGATACGGTCAATAATATCAAGGTCCTACGAATACAAAATATATTTTTCCTATTCTAGTATTTCAATACAGCTTTTGTACGTTTGTTTGTTCTATATTTATATGTAATAAATGTAAATTATCCCAATAAATGTATTCATTGTACTTTTTGTTTACTGTTGGAATATTTATAAATATGTAACTTTATATTAATTTACTTTAAATGCTAACAAAATATAGCCGTTTTTCAAATGTCCATGTACACATAGTTTTTCAGCTTATGACTATATTGATGTAAATAAGTGTAATCGATTTGGATAGTTGCCCGAAACATACATACAGTTTTATATGTACTACACTGCAACTAGTAGTAAATCATTTAAAACCGATTTCCAACAGTTTGTATATCCATATTAATTTTAATTTTCATACATGCAATAGTTCTATTTTTTTATGAACAAGATTCTAAATATATTTTCTTAATTTAACTTAAAACTATTTTGTAAAACGAGCCCAACCGTTTATGATTTTTAAATACTTGGAACAATAATAGTCTGATAGTTTTGTGTTTTTAATGGACCAGAAGTATTTCGTCCCACACATTTTAGTGGTCGCCACGTGTGATTTTGTATCTAAGAAAACTTGTTCTTTTTTATGAAAGATCCTTTTTATAAAATTATTATATATTTTTTTTTTAGTATTTTCTTTAAAATAAACTGACAACTACATACGTTAAGAACGGAATCAATCTCATTTTTAATAACTTACAATTTGTGTGGCATAACCTTTTTTTTGACGAGGTATTTAATAATTGGTATTTTGATGTAATATTACATTACAAGCATTTTTATTGAACACACTTGTGAGCGATAAGACAACTGGAATTATGATCAATAGGCTTCTGACACGTAGGAATATAATATATTAAAAAAAATTGTACATAGTTTATTGAACCCACATGATACCGGCAAAATATGATCGTAATTTATATAAGGCTGTACAACCCCCGAGTTGATGGATCACATTTTTTTTTAATAATGTTGACTTAACCATACGTCATGTTACATAGAAGAAAAATACGTAAGAAAAAATAACTTTTAATCAATATTTAAATTAAATAATGTAGTTTTATAGCATATAGTTTACTACGTTATAAAATAAATTTGTAATAAAAATTATTATCCTCGTTTTCAGTACACAAATATAGATAAAACGTTTAAAAGTAAAAAACCCTATTTTATAAAACTGTTTCAATTAAATTAACAATATTAATATATTTTTATCTAATTAAAAAATATCATAATAATAAGAATATATTTGAAATATTCAGCAAAATTATATAAATATTAACGGCAAATTAATTATAGGAGAGTTTAATATTAAATTATATTATTTCAATTCAACCAAATCGTTTATAATATTATAAAACAATATTTTCCTTATAAATTAATTTAAAACATAATTTCTAAACTAACTAATTTATTATTAATAATTAATAGCTAAATAATAATTAATAATAATTAGTAACTAAATAATTTCTAAATATCTAAACATAATTTCTAAATTTCTTTTAGAAAAAAGCATTGTAGTTTATTTATAATTGCTTCGATTGTTAAATTTATGGCGGTAATTTAATAATTCTAATATAAAAATAAAGATCTTAACCGAACCGAAATTAAAAAACCAGTACAGTGGGGTCGGGGCATAGTGGGGACGGGGAGGTCACAGGTTTACAGGAATTTTTAAATTTGAAAGTGATAAAATCACTTTCGAAAAAACGCTTCTATGCAAATCGGTAGTTCGTATTTTCAAGTCAGTACAGTCCAAAGCAAGCACAGTATAAACCAGCAAAGTTAGAAAGTATTAAATTGAGGTGCTGTATTTACAAATAAGCATCGAAACGTTAATTTGAAATTGATTTTATTCAATTTTATCACTTCTATTTATAAAAATTCCTGTAAACCTGTGACTTCCCCGTCCTCACTATGCCCCGGCCCAACTATGCTCCGTCCCCACTATGCCCGACTCCACTGTACTGGTTTTTTTTTTTGCAAACACATAGTGGACCAAATCATAACGAAAACACAGTTTTCCGGCAATTAAAAAAAAACAGTAGTGCCGAATTTGTTTTCCGTTTAATATGTTATGAAGACATATGAGTTCTAACTACTGACAAATTTTCAACTTAATGGTCCTAAAATAACTGCTAAAAAACTAAAAAAACTTGAACCCTCTCTAGGGGACGGGAAATGGATTTAACTTAAATTTGGTACAACTGACGTGTGCGGGCATACCAAATAAATATTTCTTATAAATTTCGACTCGATCCGACTCTTTTTCTCGAAATTATAGCCAATAAAGTGCTAACTTAAAAACTCGTACGTTTTTTATGTTTTTTTTTAAATTTCGACTGTGAAGAAGTAAACTTTTCAACTTTTACCTCCCCCCCCCCCCAAAGTACCAACTAGATGAAATTTGTGATTTATAGAGTTGCTACTCGAAGGAAATGGTTCAGTGTTAAAAAAGTTACAGTGTATATAGATAAAAAAAGCCCACATCAGAGTAAAATCAATACCTTCGCCGCTCTGCATCGAAGTTAAAATTAAAAACTGACGTCAAAACTTTTTTTTGATATCTTTAGGGAGGATTTTTTTAAAATTTAACTGTAGACATCGTTCGGAATTAATATGCAATACTTAATGGAATTTCGGGAAAGTTAATTGTTTGGCGAATTTCATTTCTCGACATGTCAAGTAAATGACATTCAATTATTCTTGATTCTCTTAACTTTCCTGATTTCAAAACTTCTAATAATAAATCAAATGTGTTATATTTTACCAAGTAAACCTTGAAAGTTTCTCTGAAAGTTTTTTACGGCCACCTATACAGCCAAACTATACCTAATATACCATGCTGAAATGTTATAGGAGGGAGATTATTATTATATTTTTGATTTTGAATTTCTTTTGGTAATTAATAATGGAACCGCCAATAGTAATTAAGGTGTGCATCACGAGCACAACAATATCTAATTGGTTTTTTGATTAACTTTTGCGACCAGACCATTGGTTTCCCATATAAATAATGTAAAGAACGCATCAATCAAATATGTTTTTTTCTCATTTATTAACAGCGACAATAAAAGCTATGATATTACTGGCATCAAAATGAAATAAAGATACAAGCTATTTAGGAGACATACTTATAAAAATAATATCATTGCATGTTAAAAAAAACTATCAGGTTTTATTTAGAGCTATAACCTCAGGTATTTACTTGAACTCGTCTTGCTGTCCTTTCTCGAGGAATTAACCACAAATCCACAAGTATCAGACAAAATTAAGTAGGTATAAAAACATTAAACATCCTTACAGTTTTTATCATAATTTATACCTTTGAGTAATATTAATGCAATTTCTGGGTAATAAAATAAAATGTATAATATAATATATGTCAAAATAAAATTGGCATAAAAGCTAAAAAAAAATATATCTTTGATGAGTTTTTAATTAAAAATAATCGTAGTACATACGAATTTAAATAAAACATATGTACTTATTAATGTTCAGTAACTATTAACTATTAAATATAATGTATGGATATTAAAAAGACAAATATTAGTGTGCAACAAATATGTACGTACAATATTTTTAAAAAATCGCTGATAAACAAACAACTTATCAATATTTTTTAAAGTTCTGTTTTTTTTTGTTAATGGTATACTATCCTTAAACCTACCCTTTTTGGTTTAGTTCTATATATTTATATCTATACTGGAAAAAATGTATTTTAGAGCTTAATATAAATTAGCTTAAAATTGTTTACATAAATTAAATCTATTTAAATCTACAATTTTTTAATAAAATAAGTTATTGCCTATATTTTGCCCTTATTTTATACAGGAGTTAAAACACAAAAAACTCTTTAGATGGATCCCTATGTAGTGTGTGTTTTGTATATATTTTGTAGGTTATGATCTAAATTTAAAATTAAATATATCATTAATATTGACCAATGGTAATATAAAAAAAAAAACCAACACCAGTTATTATTTAAATTTAAATTGATTGCCTTATTGTTTAAATTGTATTTGAAATCATATCTTAAATTTTAGATATTCAAATACATTTTAAACGGGTGTATGGATTTGAACGTTATATTTTGGTTGCTACAATAGCTGTTGTTTTCAGTATTTATACAGGTTAGGTTGGGTTCTCATTTAGGCATTTACATATTTGTCACGAAGACAATACATTTTTATTTCAAAGCATAATACGTTTGCGATGGTCTCTATATTGTTGTGCTATTCTTTTAGCGAATCACAAAACACAAATATCATAAAAATTACACCCCTATTCAACGGTTTTTTGGGTGCAAACAATTTTTATACCATATTATCTGGATTGTGTTGAAGCATAACAAAAAAAAAATATTAATTCATACTTTGTAAGCAAACAGTAATTATTGCTACTACAGTTAGGTTCCTTTTCAGAGTTCCAGGTCATAGTTTTCAGTTTTTGTGTTGATCCTTAAATTTATCCTATAACATCATTGGTATATTATATGTATTGGCCCTCAAACCCGGTTAGACGACCAAAACGTTATTGTAAACGTTATTATTGCTATTACTATCGTCGTCATTAATATATTAACAACATTATTATTATCTAATTGTAAAAGCCCAAAACGTCGATAGCTCTGTCCATTGGGATGAATAAACTTGTGACGCCTCCGCCGCGGACCTTAATAAAAACCAAATGGACTGGTTAGAGGACGCGGCCGGCGGTGGTTGTGGGTGTTTAGGAGGGGAGGGGGGAAGGCAGTGTGCGGTGGCCCATTTTACGAGTTTATTTTCATGGCCTTATACTTCTAATGCATTTAAATACGCCGATTTGTAGTCGGTTTGCGTTTGGGGAGGATATGAGCCCCCCGGCGCTGTCCCCACCCCCTCCAGTCCTCGTCCGACCACTACTGCTACTACACGGTTGCCGCCCCTCTGTAAGTCCAAACTCACCCCATGCTCCACAGGCTTTGTGGGAAACTTGTCCCTTTTCACGCCGTTCTCGTCGAACAACAATACCACGCGATCGTTGTTGCACACCGCTAGTTTTTGGTTGTTTGGCGACCATGCGGCAGCGAGTACTTGAGACGGTCCATTCTAAAAAAAAAAATATATATAATAAATAATATATATATATATATATATATATATATATATATATGATGCAGAAGCATGTTTTATCTAGAGTTATTTCATATTACGTCTGCCTTATACATTTTAAAAATCCAATTTCAGAGAATACAATCGTATCATCTGAACTATAAGGGTTTGCATATTTTATTTCAATAATATGAGACTTAGTGATTTGGGTAGCGACCGTTTTATCTATCAAATGAGTTATAAAATAGAAAATATTTTTTTCAGATTTATCATAAACAAACCGACGGCAAGCGGACAATTTATTATATTATAAGACCTGGCCAAAAGTACAAGAAATGAACAATAGGTTTTATCATTTTTTTACAAATATTTTCACTTTTATTAAATATTATTTAATATTTATTACTTATGATGATAATTCAGTATTGTAGCGGGGATAGTGTGAAATAATAGTTATTAAAAAGTCTGATATTAAATCATTAATATTAATATTAACACCGCACATTTGTTTAAAAAGCGACATAAGTGAAGTATTATAGTTTTCAGTTATCACCATGATAAACTTGGGTAAACATTCTTAAAAGTATGCAATAATTATATTAATTCAATTATTCCTAGCGCCCATACAGTTTGGAGAAATTATTTGTATTTTTTTTTTGTATCTGTCTTAAAGCATAGATTAAGTACATATTATTATAGAGGGCGAACGCCCGTATGTTATGGATTTGATGCTTCTTTAATTGGATTTCCTAATAGTTTTAACACAGGGAAATCAAGTAATGCGGGTAAATCGTGTTGTCTGTTGTTACAATAGCGTTGCCTATTGTATATTCAGTCTAGGTACTGTTCTAGCTATATGTATATATATACATAAAGACTAATTAATTAACTAATTTAGCTGATTCATTTTTAATTATTCGGTTATTTTGTTTACCAGTTTGAAATTTTAATGGAAAACACCACCACTTGTACGTTTTTTGGATTATTTTGTTTTAATTTTGGAAATCCCCACGTTTCTATACGTAAACAGATTAATATTTTTCATCAATTCTTTTTAATTCCATAGTATAAGCCAATGATTAATGGTTTTATTGTGATTTGTTTGTTTTTCCATTGTGTGACTGCCATTCATTTGCGATGGTCGTTACTCGCATGTTTGTAACTTTATATCCGAATATGCGAAATAATATTTATGCCTCACAAGTAAAAAGTGGAAACCAATTGTATTTTCCTGGTCTTAAATGTCTCTCAGTCCAGTTGTCCGTAAAACACATTAGTCACATTATTTTTAGTTGCAAACAATGTGATTTATCGTTTAGTTAAATTTGTTTAAAAAAAAATTAAGCTATAAAATATATTTAAACGACGTGACATCAAGCCATTTAACGTAATACGATAATTAAATAATACCTTATCAGTTCTCACTGACAGTATATTTATCAGTGAAATAAGACACGTAGTATAGAATATTTAGAAATATATTTTATTAAATTACTTCCGACTTATTTTTTTTTCTTTAATTAGATTTTGTATTGTACGTCTGAGAAAGTAGATATAGTTTAAATATTATTAAAAAGATAAATTAATTGTTTGAATTCATTTTTTTTAGTTTTACAAAAGTTGTTTTTTTGTTTATAGTATTACTTATAAAAGTATACAATTCAAAAGGCATTATTTATTTTTTAAATAAACAAAAACAATTCTTTAGTAAAGTTGTCGATGTAGACCTGAATAAACATTAAAATATAAAACAACAGTCTTTATATTATAGACTGTTTATCCATATAACAATAATATTATAAACAGTAAAATATATTGGTATTTAAAGTAAAATATATTGACATTTTTATTTTCAACATTTTAGGTTTCACTCAAATGATTGTGGTAAAATGTGTCAAGGATGATTTTTTGGATAATTACCATTCAATCAATGGTAAACTGCGGGGATCACATTTTAGATGTGTCCAAACATTTGGGTCTCATTCACCCTGTCAAGTTTTGAATTTGCCAACATAGTAAGGATGGTTTGAGAAATATGTGTTATAGGAGTTTCTAAATTCACTCCAAAACCAACCATACACATAACATTTTATATAACATACAATACAACACAATACATACAATAACATACAATACATACTAACCATACCATATATCGCTAACTCTGTCTAAGAAGCTGTTTATCAGTTAAAATGATATGATAATTTGAGTTCATGGCAGATTGTTCTTGTATGAAAATACATAATATTTCTTCTACAGTGGTCAATAATAAATAATGTAAACATTTTTTAGACTAAGTTCTTATATACTAAATATAAAAAACCAATAAATCAACCGTTGTACATGACCTACTGAACACAGAATCAGTAGTTAAATATACAATTTACTATATGTTAATCGTCAACAATTTTATAAACTCTGAAGCGATAAAAAAACTGATTATTAAATCTAGATATAGATAGGGCTCTCCTTACACTTTTTTTGGCGATCAGTTTGTTAATAAATCTATGATTAATATAATATGGTTGCTGAAATCGGATATGAGTGTAAGTTAATTCTATTATTATCTATGTCACAAAGTATTTACTAACCAGTAATGCAATTCATTTTATAATCAGCTTATTATGGGGTAATAAGTTAATTTTAGTAGATTTATTTCTTTCAGTTTATTAGATTAGAGATAAATAAATAAAATAAAACAAATGTACTATTTTTTACAAATTTCCAATCGTCATGCTTGTTGGAATTTTCAAATTAAATATGAAAAATAATACTTGAATGGGTAGTACTATTTGTATTGAATGAAAACAACTCAAGCACAGTTCACGTTCTACTCGAAACGAACGAAATTAATTTGAACCGACCGAATAAGATAAATTAACAGTGAAACAAATTTCGTTTTACGTATAACAATAACACGCTTAATTTAACTCACCTGAATTACCGTGTATGTTAAGCTTTACAATCTCAATGGATTTCACCATACAGTAATACATGTAATATGTGTAACAGATGCCCTTGCAACTAATAATAATCTGCGCTGCGTCTGTGAGTTTCAATTAACTTGAGAAAATCATTTAGAAACCAGTAGCTGTTCCAATTACTCTCATTATTGGTTCAAATCGTGTAACTAGTTTTTATGTATTTTTTTGTTTGCTGTAATGAACCCATCAAGCGATAGTAGTGTGTTTTTGTTTGTGCTCACTCTTGTTCTTACAGCGAACGGAGTAAAGTTATAATTTCAAAGAAAACTTACAATTTAATTAACACATTGCACGTCACAAGTCAAATTGTTAATTTTTGTGTAGCTTACAGTTGAAAAATTTCAATTCCAAATACACAACAAATTGTTACTAATTGCTTACTAAAAATAATAGTAATACTATAAATAAGAATGAGCATGCAAGATTTGATAAAAACACTCAACATAAACAACAATCAGACACAGGTTTTATTATCATCAAGATAACCTTCTGCAAACAAAAATAACAAAGAAAAAAGTAATATCATTGATTATAAATAATACAAAAAATATATGATTCATAATCAATGATAAAATTGAATTACCTGTTTTTTTTTTAAATTTGTATTTTCAATATGCGTACTTTGGTATTTTAACTGTATAGCTTATTAAATTATTTAATTACAATTTATTTATACGGAATTTTATTTTCATAATACTGATATTATTATTATTGTCATTAAACTTATTTCAAGTGTAATGATTTCGTCCTAGGCCATTAAAGTTATTGTCAAACCCGGCCGTATGGGTCATTTGACTCGCTCAAGCTCGTTATTATTACCTACTCTTTCCTTGCAGTGTACCTGCTCGGCTCGAGTCTGTAGAAAACTCATAAAAAACTCGCTTTAACAATATACTATAATATGCAGACAGCACGTACGCGGTACGGCTATAAAATACAAAATATACAACTACTACTACTACTACTACTACCACTACAACAACACTTCTACTAAACTCATTATTCGATTTGCGTCGATACTCTTTTTGCAATCAGGAAACTTACCTCCGGCTCTACCAACGTTTGCAGATATTTCAATTTCATAACAACGTATTGTATGTATAGGTACGTATTTATTTTTCTTAATTTCCGGCTCGCCGATAATTAGCGGAAATAACCAAACGAAACATATCATCGATAAACATTAAACCCTCATTGGAACGAGCATCGTGTACATTGTGTATTTTCGCTGTGTATTTTTTTGATGTCGAAATTAGTCGCTATGGTGACTGCGTTACGCATGGCAGCAGCTGCGGTATTATAGTGGTCGAGCAGGACTAGGGAATAGAAAAAAAAACGTTTTCGAAAAAGTAAGTACCTACGCACGAAATGCCAACAATAAAATATGTTTTAACGCCCGACGTTAAAGCATTTATTATTCCTAATTGTTTTTTTTCTTCAGATAAAATAGTTAAGTACCGGTTCGCCAGGTCCCCGAACGAGAGTAAATATTAAACTGTAGGACGACGTTTACATTTTAAAACCTTGGTTTTTTAAATCATGGGCTTGCCCTAGACGCGTTCTAAGGACTTGAACCCAGTTCTGTTTACCCACATTAATATCAGAGGTCCCAGTCTAATATTATGATACAATAATATTATGTTATATACAAAACAAAAAAAAATACATTCCATCGGAGTAGATACAAGTTAGTGACATTAATTATATTGCAACAACTAGTGTTTTTATTTCAATGTAACATTCAAAGCAAACTATAGTGCCATAGTATTCACTTATATTACAAGGTGATGAACAAATTATGTTAAGTCTCTAGTTTAACGAATTATGTAGAAAAAACTGAATTAATTAGTATACATTTTCCTAGGAGATATTATAATGTCGAATCCTTATGCCACATTCTGTATAGATACATACGCTTTTTAGTAAAAAAACAGAATAAATATAGTTTACTATCCTATTATTATAATATATTATAGAAACTGTAACAGATTTTTATATGCGTATTGGGTGACGATAATTTACAAGTCGAATTTAAATTTTAAAATTCAAAATGGTAATTTCTATGCGAAAATCATGGCACACGAAATATATTGTATAGAACCGTTCATATTTTTCTCGAGCATCCCTCTAAAATACGACCCTCTCCATTGTGTAAATGCTAAAGGTTAATTTCAAACCGTGACATAATACTCTTAATATACAAGTCATTTGCCTATATGAAATTATGTTATTATAATAATAAAAATGGACCATCCACAATTCTTAGTTTGCATTTTGTGTATTATTTGTTAGATTACTAATTATTGTAGAACACAGTTAATAATAAGTTTGTAGTATACTTACTAACACTAATATCTGGACCAATTAATTACAATTTTAAATGGTGTATTTTGGTTTTTTTTTTTAAGTGCCATGGATACCTTATGGATATTTTTCCTGTAAACAATTATTGAATTATATAAATATATTTTTTTTGCAAATCATATTTGTTTAACGTTGTGCGACTAGTAAATAGAGGATTGATGCCACACTATGCGTTTATACGGTTTTATTTAAAACTGTATATTTTATTGATGAATCGGATTATATAGAACAGATTATTAAAGATTTATTTTATAAAAATATATGTAATTAATATTAGTTGACAACGGTATTTACAGCACAGCTATGAATAAAATGGTACAAATTTAACCGTTAAGGGTTTTAAACAGATATTTCCAAAGATAAATTGATCTGGAATATAGTTATAAATTTAAATGGACAAGATAAATATTTTTATAATGTGTACTGACTACAGTAAAAAACTATACCAATATCCTCAGTCATGTGCGACTCGAGGTCTCGTCCGTTTTCTATTAATATATCTTTGAAAACATGTCTTAAAGAGGGGAATTGCAAATGTTAATTATTGTACGCTTGCTCACCACATAAATATAGAAAAATGTAAATATTATGTAACGACCTCGGTGACAGATTAAAAAAAAAAATAATGAAAAAAGTGAGTCTTCTTAAATGGTTTGGTAACGTAAGACAGTGGGACTCAGAAATAGGAACTGTCTCGACTTGCTTGTTCAAACTTCAAATACAATAGCACAAAACGCTCTCCTCCTTACATATTATTTGTCTTAAGTTTTGCTGAATTAATGCGGGACAAGGTTAGAGAGTTTTGTTTACTTTCTAATTGGCTAAGGTTTATTTTATGTTAAAAAGACATAGCTTAATAAAGTTAATTCAGCATTCCTAGTATTCTACCGTCTAATGACTACACTCATAGGTGACACTTAAGGGAAACTTCCCAGGGTGCATAACTTAACAACAATTCACCGAACCGTTAGAGGATTTGCCTCCACGCGTCATTACTCAACTCTGAAAGGACTTAACAAACTTAACACAAAGCCAAAATGTTATGCGTAACAATAATTTCATAACAATATTATTCTTATCATATTTTATCATCGCTAAATGAAATAAAACTAATATCTTGAGTGCACACATATGGCAAGACTACAATATATATTACCGTTGCAAATATATGTGATTATCAATACTATGTTTGTCCAGCGACAAAAATGTCGGGGGCGCGAATCCACTGACATGAACCGATTGCTAACGTTTGTATTTTTATATTATAATATTCATGTTTATTATTTTTTTATTGGACCGTGTTTTCAGTCGAAAAGGTGTTTTATTGGGCGTTATAAGTGGTTTTTTAGGTGTTAAACTGCGCATTTGGTGTACAAATAAGAGTTGACGTTAAAAGCGTTATCAATCAATCGGCAGGGGTAAAAAACCATTTAGTTTCAATGAGTGAGCGAACGTATATGGAAAAAAAACCCCTAACTCACCGTTAAGATTTACAGGCGTGACGGCGTTCTAAACCGTTGAGGTATTGCCAAGACCGCATCCCGATGCCTCCGGTCATTTCCAATGGGTTCCCAGCGTTGATAGGCTTTTCTTAATACGGCCAATAACGCACATAACAAACCGTGTCTCGGCGTTAAATATAGAGTTGGACAGCGATCAACAAAAATCGTTTCCTTTGGAACGTGCTTGTAATTCGTTCACGGCCATTTAAGCTGTCCAAAACAGTGTATTTAATAGTAACCAACCGCATATCCACACTTTTTTTTATTTTGGTGTCAGAATATAGTATAATATTATTGTAGTGGCGGTTGGATGGAATTTTTTTTTTAAATTTTGTACAGGGTGATCTATAAAAACGAAAGATACTAAAAAAGGTAAATATTTCGTAGTTTTATAGTATTGTACAATAACATAAGTAAAAATGATTTTAAAAATAAAAATTACAAAGTTGGTATTATCTTCCGAGTTTTCTTGTGTTAAATGAATCACCCGGTATACACAACGATAAAGCGGAGTGTCAAACATGACGTTTACATTTTATATTTGTCATCAACAGTTAATTTCATGTACAAGTAATTAATAAACTAAGGATTTCTTTGCGTACACAGTACAAGATTGTATTAGCCCCAGGCGTCCTATTTGCAATAAAAAGTCAAATGCCAACCGTTAAAAAAAAAAAAAACGGTAGGTACTTAACTCTTAAGCAAACAACTAGTGAAGATTCAATAATATTCTGTCTGTTAGCTATATTAGGTATTAAAAATACAGCGAGCTAAGAATTATTTAACATTTCTAGAAAAACAGCACTTAAAAAGAAATCTACTTGTAAATTTGTAAACATATTGAAAACAATACTGAAATTATATTATGTTATGCTTAAATTCGTTTAACGCGAAAATGAGGCGATTTTCTTAGCCACGGTATTGGATACAATGATTTTCACCTCTTTTACGGTAAATATAATATTATTTATGTATGATAATTACAGTTTTTGGCCGTGCTTCATTGTTTTGATTGTCTAGTTAATAGGCACAATACAAAGACTTATTATTATAACCGTTAAGTATGTTTTAAATTTTAAACAAGCGGTACAAATAACATGTTGTAACTGGAATTAACGTTTTTAGTTAACTAGGCTATTAGAATTTTACGTTTCAAAAATTATTGTAGAAAATAAAAATAATGTTTTTGTTGTAGGTTAATAAAAACGGATAAACAAGATTTTCGTATTTCTCAGTCATCTAATTTTTGTTATCAATCCAAAAAAAAAAACAGTGACTCGTAAAGTAATAGTTAATAAAAAAGTGAGCAAATCTTCTACCCTTACAGCAACTGAAAAACCATGGAGGGTCTTCAACGGGCATGCTGCATTTTAATAGCGGGTCAAAAATGTATGTCAATGCAATTTTCCCCCGCATGTATTAAAACTAAAAGTAAAATATCTCGACGTTTATTTTTTATTTTACGACCGTTTTCCATTTATGTGAGAAATAAAATTAACGATTCGCCGTCATGTGTGTTTAAAACCTTTCACATAAATTATGATTAAAAATATTCTTAATGCTATTTTTAAAATACCACGCCATCATTTTTGTTATTTTGTTTTTAATAATATCTTTTAGAACGTATAATTTTCTGTTTTAATACAGTGTTTGAAACATTTACTGAAAAACTGAACTCGTTTGCGTTGGCGTTCGTTGTGTTCTTACAAAAGCTTAACGAGTACATTTACAATAGTTTTTTATTTTATGAATAATAATTAGAAGCGAATTTAATCTTCCAAGGTGTATGTCAATAGTAAAATTTGCAATATAGCATTTTTTAAGTAATAAACTTAATAAAAATATTTAATACAAACATATGAATGTTCAAATTAAATTTTTATCCTAACATATTCTGTGTACTGTGTACAAATAAATGTTAAATAGGTAAACCATAATGTCAGCAAAACACAACATTGAAGTTCCAGTTTTACATTTAAATTAAACATTTTATTTACAGTAAAATTGTATAATTCTTATTGAAAAATTTAAATGAGCACTGGTTATCAACAAATCATTTGAACATAATTATTTACAATAATTTATTTTATATTTTTATTTATATAAAATTCTGTATTAAAAAAAGTACTTGGACTGTATACCTAATATTATATATTAGAAGTATTGGGTACTAATTATAACACTATAATATCATCGATATTGTTCGGTGATATCGCAAATATTTATTCCATTTTTAAGAATACATAATTCATTGTCTCGAGTTTTTTTTTGATAATTTTTTTGAATAAATATTTATTTACTGTATACAATCATTATATTAATTTTTACTATAACAAAAACATTCGCTAAATAATACTATTGAATATAATATTATTATCTATACTCACTCGGGTAGATTTAAAAACAATGTCAATAATTTGAAATCTAACATGTTAAAAAAATAAGATGTAATCAAGAAAACAGCGCCGGTTGTACTCAACTGAATACCAGGGTTTCATGTAGTTCGGTTAGGTTGTTGTGTATGTAATGCCGTTGACCGTGTCTAAAGGCATTTGTTTTTGTGATTTTGTTGATTAAAAGTTATAAGCATTTTGTTTATTTTGTTACAAAAGGAGGTTGTCTTATGTTTAGTAAGACTGATCGAGTAAGTTAGTGATCATACCGAATTCGGGTTATAGTGATGTCTACCTTTTTTAGCACGTTGTATTAATTAAAATATTATCAATAGCGATTATCAGTAAGAGTTGTAAGCCAAAGCCGACTTATATGTTTGAAAAAGTGGCGATTTCAGAATGTCATAACTCATAACATTAAGCATATTACTTTCGGAATACAACTACTGAACTGCATAGACGTCAGAGAATAATAATTTTATAATGTCATGCAGCTTTGTTAAAACAATAAATAAAATGGGAACACGATTTTTTTACAAAAAAACAGATTGTTATTTTTTAATACCATTGTTTTGTGTATGAAGAACATAACATTACCGTACCGGACATAATACCGTACTGTTAAGCCTATATTATAATCACATCTATATTGTTTCATCTAAAAGCTCATACATTTTTTTTAAAAAAACTTATGAATATCCTTAATTTTGTATATTTCAACTTAAAAGTGAATCTTTTATTAAATTCCACGAGTTAAAATATCTAGGCGACCATTTTCATTGCTTATAATAGAATTAAAACTGTATTCTAGTAATAATAACCGCTGCAATGGTCATTAATTTTTATTTATTTTCCATGAAACTTGTTAGTTATGTGGCCAATTACCAAACATAAGAAAATTACAAGTACCACTACCGTGGACCTGCCGTAGTGCGCGTGGAAGGCTGAATGAAGCGATATTTATATAAACCTTGCTTTCGACAAATTAAAATTGTATAATAACTTACTTTTTCAAGTGTTAATTATTGAATAGTATACAAATAAAATGTGTTCTTTTAATGAAAGTACGGTCTTAGCAGGGTCGACTTAACTTAAGTTAGCCCCTCACAACGGATAATATTTCGTTTGCCGTCTATAATCACGTTTTGAAACGGCATTTGTTTAGGTTAGGTACTCTATTGTAATGTTGTTTAAACATTCGTTTCTTACAATGTAGGTTTCCGCGTTAAGAAAACTAATGACGGGCATATATTTCGTACGCGGAGAGAAGAATTTCTATTTGCAATATTGTGACACGGTGAAATATTTAGGCGATTTGCAAGGGCGAATATCGTTTAACGAAAAGATTGAGTGTGCTCGAAATCAACTAGTCACTATATTGGCCAACGTTTATTCATTTTTCGTTCGGTACCATTCCCCGGGTACGGTGTGTACCTACTCGCCCCTGGCCCGTTGCTCGTGCATCGCACCAACACTCACTTTACAAAGGTCGCCCGTAAAGTAAATGGAAATAAATCACAGAGAGAAACAGAAGAGTACAGTAAGGGCTATCGCTAGACGCCAGACAGATGCGATCGCGTTGGTGTAATTCAGAATGTATATATATATATATATATATATATATATATTTCGGCAACAGAATAAAGTGTAATTGATTTAAGTGGTAGTGTACGTGTATTGTTGTGCGATAGAATTTCCATGTCTCCTCCTCCTCCCCCCCCCTACCCACAACTCTTTTGTTTCGTGTGCTTGCAATTTTTATTCACGAGTGCCGGATGATGGGATTCGATTTATACTTATTTCTTTTCGAATATTCAATCTTGTTAACGTTGACTTAACGTTAACGCAGAGCCGCCGTTGTTTTCCTCCATCGACGTGCGGAAGAACGTTGAATAAACAAACACCGATCGCTCGTCTTGTTGGCACTATTAAATTAAAAAGAATATAAGCAGGGCGTACAAACAACGTTATCGCGCTTCTCTGTGCTGTAAATCCAAATTTAGAAAAACGCTATTTTATGTTTCGTACACTATTTTCCGTTTGATACGCACCACGCACACGAGCCATTATAAAATAAATAAACTTTTTGGTTTATTTATTTATTTTCTAATAGGAATTGTTTATGTCGTGCGCGGTATTGGATCACATATTGTAGTAACAATGGCTGAAACATTTTGTTTGATAATGATATTGTCGCAGGTGCGCTACAACGTTATTGATTGCAACCTAAATCACTAATAAATATAATATGGGTAAATATATGGGAAATTCAAAACGAATACAACGTTATATTTTAATTATATTTTCATTGTCATTTCATTTTTATAGTGACCCACCCGCATAAATGTGACAGAGATTTTAAAACAAATACGCCATGCACGCTTCGTTAGTGCCCCTCGCTGTCTTTATTATATCTTATGACATATTTTTGTCGTTCACAACATTGTGGCGACAAAATTGAAATGCAAAAAGTAGAACTAAAAAAAACGCCCAGGGTCATATATTGTCTTAAAAGCATTTTAACATTTTCGTTTTACCAAAAGTACTCGAACACTTGTGTTTTATTTTGATGTAAAAAATAAATAAATAAATAAATAAAAAAACGAAAAAGAGTTTAAATCAAAGTTTGTATTTTACGCGCACTGTCCATAATCCCGAATAAAATGATAAACATTTAGAGTATATTTTGAATATGATATTATACATGAAAACGTAGTACAACAATGTATCATACGTAATACCCAAAGTCTTATACATGAAATTTAATATGTAAATAAAAATAAGGGTTTTCCCGGCAGATATTTTAAATTCATCGTAGTATAAAATCAAGAAAGAAAAACCTCTTATTTCGTATACCGTAAGATTATAAAAAGGCTGGCTACTGGCACGTATTTAATTTTATTTTAGATAAACGGAAATGCCAATAGACCAAAGAAGAAAAATATAAATTTATACATCAAATAAATATTATAAATTTTTTGTGAAAATAATATAATAAGCCAAATCCATGTTAGGAATTTCTAGAACTTTTTTTTTTAATATTTTGATTTTCCTAAGCTTTTTTAAAATAATATATTATCAAATTTAATTTTAATACAAATTTGCATTCATTATTTATTTCATAAGCACTTGACATTTGTACAGAATGGTAAATACTTTTCGAGGAACTCTTGAAACACAATATTATAACAGCTGTAAGTGCCATTGTGAAATCTATCACTTCATGGGTCGTCGAGTGTTCGCCTCTTATATTATTATGTTCTATTAGATAACACGATGCAAGATTACACTATTAAATTTTACGTGTACGACCGCCATTGTTGTTTTGTCTATAAGTCGGTGTGACACGTGATACTTCTTTAAATTAAAAGAAACATATAGTTATACATAAATAATGAGTAACGACTAACGTAGATACTGATTGAGGGCTAACTTCGCCCTTTGTTTTATTTTTTTAGATAAAATTAATAATTCAATGGTCAAGGTATGCAAGATATTGGTATTCAACACATTCTCGCTAATGCTCTACAATCTACACAACATGTAGAATATTGATTTTGTTATGATAGCATGCCAGGAGGTTAAAACGCTTAACTAATCATATTTGTTTTTTATAACTATGCATTTAGTAAATGCAGCCATCAACTTTGTGGTTAACCTCTAACAATAATCACTTTGTTAGTTTTGGTATACCAAAATGCATATTGATCCGGCCAACGACAAAATACAAGCGTGCCAGATAATCGGTCGATCGACTTGACTTAGGCGTTTCCTTTAGTCATAATATTATGATCAGCAACTGCCCTTTACACAACCCAACCTCGGCGAGTGAGTGATGCGTGACTGGGTCATAGGGTCCGATAGTATCGTTTGTGAATATTATTCTACACTGGCCCCGACACATGGCATAAAAGGCTGTGTGAATGTTGAAATGTTATATAATAATGCACACTAGGCGACCCACTTTACTCCTGTCGAAATGTTTGATAAAAATGTATTATAATTTGACATTTTTATGTTAGTTCTACTAACAGTTGTATATTGTTGGTATTTTATTTAATATTAAGTCGTTAAAAGTTTTTTTTCATGTTGGGATTTGTCAGCAATTATTGCTGTATAAGGCTCTGTAAAGTGTAACACAATACTAATATTATTATACTATAGTGTGGAACCCTGCAAAACTAACACGTGACCGAAGCTACAAGAGGGGCTGTTCTTCACTATAATAATATGTCAATAATACCACAATGCAATTACTTTGCTGTAAACACGCAAATAGCAAATGCAATAATTGAACATTTACATAAATATGAACTCCTCAAGAGGACCAACCACTTGTTTTCAGTTGTTGTAACCGTTTTGTTGTAACCCTAATAGAAAAATAAACCTGTGTTATTAATTCTTCTTACATTTTTATTTATTAACAAAATGCTTATAATTAAATGGCTAAACTGTAAGAAATAAATTGTTAACCTTACGCAAAATTCAAATAGAGTTTTGTAATTATATTAATAGTTATAATAAAATCTAAAATATTGTATTTTTCATTTTTATAACGTTTTTATTATTTATTATTACTGTGTTATATATTTTTCATGTTTTCGGTATTGTTGCAAACCACGCGTGTAATGGCGCGCTTTGCACCGAAACCTGTGGTCTATTGAATTTACCAGCAGAAGTGCGGAAATATGTATTCGAGGTTCATTCGTCCAACACAAACCAGGAAGAAAGTTAATGTTCTCTCAGATATAACATAATAAAACAAAAGATGTTTCTAGTGCAAACCGTGCGTACTGCCGAATGTCTATGAAAACCATTTGATATTATTTATACAACAAACTCCAACTACCATAAAAAAGATGTAAAAAAACCAACAATTCCATTGGTAGATTTTCATTTAAAAGAGGTCGATTATTTTTGTATTTTTTTTTTTTTTTAATACAACAAAACCTACCACCTGAGTTAGTAGGCCTTTACAGGTAACAGGCAAGTAAACATTTTTTACTTCTACTTAAGGCAGATTACACGTGTATGTGTTAATAATTCAATCTTAAACATAAAAATTCGATCCCTTGTAATAGCTTCTTATTTGATTTTATTTACTAGTTTTTTCAGGTTTTGTTTGGTTTAGCGCTAGCTCGTTGTTTGGTTCTTTGGTTAACACATCAATTAACTCTTTACTCATTGTAGTTATTCCATAACATAGTCTGTCCGATTACAATGTTAAATCAGCCTTGTAAGTTGTAACGGTTAATGCATTAGTTGTTTTTTTTTAAATTGTATAACAAGTAGCACTCGGCACGAACGACAAACGGTGTACAGTTAGTGCACGCTGTAGAATTACAACACGACCAAAGCGTGGGCGTCGAGACTTGGATAAGTACCAGGGTCATAGCAACGGGGAAGCCGCCGATGCAACGCAATGCATTTCACTTACATACGAAACAGTAAAGAAAATAAAAAATAAAAACATCGCACTAAGTATTAGAATGTTTTTTTGGCAAGCTCATTTGTTATGCTTGCATTGCCATTGTTTCTCGTGCATTACTTACGGGTATGCAATTTACTAATACAAAATAATATATATTTGCATTTTTCATTTACTTAATAACATGTCATTGTAACGAACGACCTTAGCTTTTTTGTCTTTGCTGCTTTTGTCCAAATATGCTGGCTTAAAAAAATAATACTTTTTGTTACACCAACTTGACACTAAACAAAGTGTTAAAATAAAACGAAAAATTGATTGTTAAACAAACCTGGTAGTATACCTACAGCTTAATATCCTATAAATGTTAATGTTTGAACAAAATGTTAGTTTTACTTTGTTAGTTTTTGTTGATTGCCATTGTTATTTATCACTTAATTTTTATTTAAAAAACATTTTTTTTCAAAAATAAAATCATCGCTTAGTTACACAAATTCAAACTTGTAAATTATTCAGATATAATTATTGTAAAACCAAAAAATAAGTTGCTTAATGTTAACAATTGTAATAGTATAAGGATATATACATTTTAAGTACCTAAATATTATTACTCATTAGTCGCTTATTGTGCTTTGCTGATGATATGAAAATCTTTATGCGTATGAATAATTTAGACAATTGTCTTAAGCTTCAAAACGATCTAAATAATTTTTTTTTCTTCTTTAATACTTTAGGTCTATCTCTAAATATTTCTAAGTGTAAAATTATGACTTTCAGTAGGATACGATCCCCAATAATATACTCCTGTCGTCTCTTGGATTCTGAACTTCTACGTGTTGATGGCTGTGTCATTGATCTTGGCTTTAAGCTCTGCAGTTCTTTAGACCCCAGCCTCCACATCGATATGATTTGTTGTAAAGCGTTCAAAGTATTAGGATTTATTATGAGACTAGCCAGGGATTTTACCTTAAAAAGTTCGATAAAGCTACTGTTTTGTGCACTAGTGCGGCCCATTCTAGAATACGGCTCAAAAATTTCAGAAATTTAAAACTGGTCGAAATCTATTTTTTTTGAAAATTAACATAAGAAACCTCTATTTTTAGGACAAAAATTAGTGATAAAAATTTCAAAATAATAAGTGTGGACGCAGTGTGCCACGCAGCATCTGAGGTTAAGCGGTGTCCGTTACTGCTTGATCCAGGATGGGTGACCCCCCAGGAAAATTTTCACTATTAAAAAAAAAAATAGAAATGAATCTCGGCTCACTTCCGTTATTAGACGAAAAGATTTGATTTAAGACTGATTTTATGATAAAAATTTCAGAAATTTAAAACTGGTCGAAATCTATTTTATTTAAAATTAACATAAGAAACCTCTAATTTTAGGGCAAAAATTAGAGATAAAAATTTCAAGTCTTGTATTTGACCAAAATAAGTTTAAAAAAAATTTGAGGAGGTCAGGCCGATGACCGCGTGGTTTGACTCAGAATGCCCCATATAATACTATAATATATAATATATATATATAAAATTATAGAGAACCTTTTTAGTTATTTCTCACCAATAATTGTATTATAATTTATAATTATATTTTTTTGATTGTACGATTTAATTAGTTTTTTGATTATTTACCTATATCTCTATAATATAATCTTATACTTATTTTGTAATCTTGTGTTGTAAACTCGAATGAAGTTATTTTTCTATAGTTAATTATTAAGACATTTTTTGTCAATTTAAAATTCCTATTTATGTTAAATAGGTCATAAATTGTTCATGTTATAAATAAATAAGTAATTAGATTGTTTTTTTGTATACTAATATCTTACAATTTGTTTTAAAAACGATTTTGAAATTATTATATAATTTGGGTTAAAATTGATTAATTCCATTTTCAAATATAAAACTTTTAATGTTCCGGAAAACTTAGTACTGCATTAGTAATTAAAAAATCAGTAAAATAAGAAGTTATAATTTCCTTGATTGTGTTAAGTAGATACTTTTAAATCGCTAACCGAATATCTACTTACTTTTTTTATTCTATAATATCATCATTTTACTATCAAAATAATTGCTTCGAAACGTTATACCTTATAATAAAATGTTAACGTATTATAACTTTTAATGTATACCTTTATATCGATATTTGTAGTTTTGAACATAAGCTTTTATAACATGCAACGTACATTTTCTGTAACTAATGACCAATCTGTTGTACCATACCACAGATTTATTTTGTTTAACGAATGTTTCTTCTTTCGGTTATTTAATATTAATTCGGTCGAGTACACAAACGGTAACGGGATATAATTGTTACCAATATTTTTTTCAGACTTTGTTGATATTATTTTATACAAGCTAACTAATTTTGATCAAAAGTTACTTTTGTATTATTGGCCTTTGGGTCAAGACCGCGACATCTATCGTCTGTCACTTCCCATTCACTAACATTTTTCTTATTATTTCCGCAATTTGGCCGAACTATGAGAATTTCCCGCACCACTGACTCTGCGCTTTTTGCTTTCACCGTATAGGTATTCTTCAAAACAAATGTTTAGAGTTTTTTTTTATTATTATTTCCTTTAATCCAGGCCTTATGATCGAACACTGAATGCAAAAAAAAAAATCATATTCCACAGCAACAAATTTTTATGTATACACAATATTTATGCGTTTTTATATGTGCTGTTAAACTCTAGTTAATCTGATCTACGCACACACCTTGGCAAGCGATTGGCCAAACGCCAATTTCGCACAACAATGAAAAGAGATAGTCATTTAAAACTGTCATCAACACGGTTCGCTCCTCCTTTACATCGTCTCCCCCGTTTGGGTGGTCTATATATTTTACCTCTGTATCCTCATCCCCAAAAATAGACCCCCCTTCCCCCACGCTGTGCTGGACCATAATAATAGCATGTTACCGCTGTACATTAATAATATCGTCGTCGTCGTCGTCGTAATAATAATATTACAACACCGGTGCTTTATACTACTTACCGTTGTGGGCGCTATAAAAAGACACTATACCGTCACCTCGCTGCTCTTCATCCCCCGACCGAGTTGCCGGAATATCAAAATAATAATCGTCTTAGACGAAAGTGCAACGGTGGAGGCAGTTGTCCTGTAGTAGTGGAAGCAGTGGAGCTGCTGGTTGGGCTGGGATGGTGGAGCTGGTATAGCTAGTGTCAGTATATACTGTATTGTTGTTTTGCAAACGACTCTTCCAAATAGTTAACGGCCGCCGTTTTCCGTTTGAAACGACAACGTTTTTGTCTGTTGTTCCATCATTTTATTAACACATCCGATGGCATTTCCGCGTTGTGGTTTTGTACCTACACGTCACGTTTTAGTGCACGGGTTTTCATAATATTATTTTGTTTACACCTTTGTTGCACGATGACAGTGAAATCATTTTACACGTGAATTACAATAATAACAACAACACAGCACAGTATGTATCGCGACGGTCTGGCAATTTCGTATACTCTATAGAATAATATATTATTATTATTATTATTATTATTGTAGGTACATAATATATATCTGTCAGATCATCCCGATCACCCTTGCGCCCGTTTATATGTCATTCGAGAATAACAGGATATTAAAGAACGCCATTCTGATTACCTTGAAATCCGAAAATTGCGTCCTAAAATGATAAATCCAAGATAAACTGTATTAATTTTAAGGGATGGAAATGGAGTGGACTCTTTCATCTTCAATTGAAATTTTATTTTTTTTGTAAACAACATTTATGTCATCTTGAATATTTTAAGGAAGTACTGAAGTAATAAAACCAAAATGACTAGGGTGGTTTCAAAATTTTGCAGTTGACTTTACTATTATAACATTGTTAACCCTCCGCTATTCACGCGGTCCTGGCAGGTGCATGATTTTCGAATTTTTGACGCAGAACTGTGCTGTGACGTTATTTTGCTTATATTGTTGTTATTTTGTTCATTTCAAAATGCAATAAATTTCATTATTGACATTTTCATGTCTTAGCTCTGGCACATAACCGAAAAGCGTTACGAAAAAAGTGTTTTCGTTTTATTGTTTCCTACAATATCCCTTGATTTACAATGCATTCAATGTTTGGGAATTATTTTCAAGGGATAAAAATATCTCCTCCTAGGTGTTATAGATGGTAGAAAGAGGAACGCAACTAGTGGAGGGTCTGACTGAAAACTTAGTTAAGTCAATTTGAAATTAGTTAACTTACTTTTAGGTGTAGGCTCAATTATAATGTTGGTAGTCACTTATAAGTTATAATAATATATTTTTTTGTAGATGTAACTCTTTTTTTATTTTGTGAATTAATGTAATATTTTTAATATTTCTAAGAAAATGTTTGATTGTTATTATAATTTTATACTTAATTTATTAGTTTTTGTCTTTTAGCTTCATTTTCATTATCATTTCCTAATAACATATCCTTCCATTACTCTATTTTAATTCCGACGTATTTGGTAGCTTTATTTATTTATCGTTTCACCGTGTACAAAGATAAGTCAATATCAAGAAGTAATATGAAGGTCCCTCGCGCCTTGTATTTTCCTTGTGGGTTAAATGTTGATTCTTCATGAACATCTAACCTCAATGGAATTTCTTCAATTTCACTAGGATCACTCTTGACATTGAACTATTTTGTTTGTGGCTAGAAAAACATACAAATTATAATTATTTAACTAAATTATTAATTTCAATAAAGAACGAGATCAAACTAGACAATCCTATACACGAATAACCCCCCCTGTAATTGCCCCACCTGATCCTATTGTTTTAACATTCACTCAAGCATTTTCAAATATGTATGTGGTTAAAAAACAGTTGTTGTTCGTTATCATAAAATTCAATATTCCTTTTTAACATTTTTAAATGTAATTTAATTGATTTTATGTCTATCGTACAACTACAAATAAGTTTTTGTACATTTGAATTTTCAATTTTATTTTATAAACACAAAATTTCAAAAACGCTTTAGACATTTCAATTATTTAAATATATAATAACGTAGATATATATGCAGTTTTATAATAATTATTTTACAATTTATTATCAATATTTGAATTAAAAAAAAAAAACATTGAGTTCGGGTTTGTATTTTTTGTTTGTACTCGATTATAAAGTCAAACAACGATTAAAACTATTTACATATTATAACCGAATTATAATGCTTGTGGATTTTACATTTTTTTTTTAAATTCTGAACTATCCTAACAGCTGACACTAGTCCTTATTGTAACCTACGTGATGTATAATTATTAATTATTATGCATAACGTTCTTTTTTTTTTTTGAAATGTACATTTTTTTGTAGAGTTTTGTATTATAAATAGTGTAAATCGTATAGTTCGCATTTTTTAACGTCAAATGAGTTTACACGAAAAGTATAAAAAAACAATTTACTTCCAGTTAAAAACACTTATTTTGGAATCCCAAACAGATTGACTACTGTATCAGACCGGTATAAAGCGATCAATAATTTTATATTTTAAAATTATAATTATAATTTTAAAACATTCTCACATTAACCGTATTAACTAATCAGCATTTTTATTCATGTAAGCTTGAGTAGAATTATTAATCTAAAATATATTTTTTTTTAAAATGAGTATGTCAGAACATATTAGAGATACTAACCGTTTAATCTGGTTTTCCCGTCAAACGGCACCTTTCATTTTCTGCAAAACCTATTTAAGTGGTTTAAAATTAAAAAAATGATTGATAGTGCTCTAGACCACAATAAAAAGAAAAAGAAAAAAAATATTGTATTTGTCTCGTCTTTTTTAGCGTTGCGCAAATTTAGACCCAATGAAATGGATGACAGTACAGCGATACAACGAGAATGAAGTAAATTATTAAGTTCAAGCTGCTAGTGAAATGTCAAACGTGAAAAAATACCTTGTCTTCCACTAATTGAACCAACTCATTAGTGTTAAAAATCTACAATATTATAAACCATCACGTAAAGGACTCTCTACATAACACAGAACCAGCTACCGTCTATACCTACTACACGCGGACGTCGGCATTTAAAGTATATAATTATCATACAGAAAATAAGCCTGAAAATAATATAATAAATAAACCACACAGCTTCATGAGTAGATATATACAATTATTTAATTTTTTAGCATACATACAATAATTACTCATGCCAAAATTATAGTTAAATATAATGTTTTAGGTTTGATATATTTTAACATACAAGCATGATTGTATACGTTTATGGCAAATTGAAATCACTCCCTTGATATTTCATGACAAACATGTTTTTATAAAGTTACAGCCCATTGAAACTGGTAAAACTGATAATTTGAAAACTTGCTGGAAAAAATATTATTATGATATTAATTTTGAAGTGTAACATTTTAGATTTAAGAATATTTTTCTGAATTGAAAAACATTAAGATGTTTTCTCATTTGAAAAGAAAATTAGTCAATACTCACTGTATTCTATGCGCATTTAACAACAAATAAATTGATTCTGTTTTAACTACTTCAATAAAAATAGATTTGATTATAGTATCAAAAAAAACCGATAACGTACGCAGTATAACATGTTTTTAAAAGACTACTACAGAAAAAGCAGGACAGTAAATTTCTGACAGTAATAATAATTAACAATGCCAATGCTGAACAGTGACCAAAAATAGTGAAAAATGATGGAAACAAATTCTATAATAATTGGCGGATTTGCAGTACTCTTAAATGAAACCATAATTGACACTCATAATAAATTACAGGGTAATTGTATTATGCAAAAATACATGAATATATTTTTTAATATGGCAACGTAATTTGGTTTTTATCTGATAGTGGCGGCTCTGATTTAATTTATACTGCGCTATAAATACATTATCATTTCTATAAGGCCCGTATAGTCCATTTCGCGATAATTGATTAGCTGTAATTGTGTAATCCACGAGAGCCGCTATCGCGATCATTATAATAGGCTTTCGTGTGCCATATTGTCACTAAAGCAAAAAGGCTTTGGTCATGTATCTGCTGTTAATAACACTTCCGAAAAGTGAATGCATTTAACGGCTGCTGTAATGGCTCTTCTTCCTCCTCTCGTTTGATGAATTTGTTCAAAAGGCAGGGCTAATAGTGAAATATATTATTTAATACAATTAATTTTAACATTTCATGATAATACACTATTCCAAGTAACGATATAGTTCATAACTTTTAATCAAATAAATACATTAAAATAATTATTCCACTATATCAAAAAGTTAACATGTCTAATTTTTTTAATGTTTCTTATTTAAATTTCTTCTGCGCGTTGATAATCTAAACAAGTCGCTGTTCTCACTGTTTTTGTCCTCATTTGACTTAAAACATTGTACCTAGGTGTACATTGTTTGACAATCCAATTTTTCCAAAAGACCCAAATAGATAGTCGGTCTCAGTCTGTTGTATGCGCTAAAGATGACAACATTGCTGCCGAAATACGTATCAATAGAGTATTATTTTTGTGGTTAAAGGTTTATTTTATAATCTCATTAAGTTTTAATTTTTTGTTAGTTTTCTAAAAATAAAATACGAAATGCATTTTATTTAAATTGGTAAACACTTCGTCGTCTCTAAACCGGTAGGCTCTGTATATATAAAACCCATGGGTGCAATAGGGTTTAACTAAAATTGTTTTTAAAATGAGCGGTGTCCTAATCTTTTTCTATTAAATAATAGTAAAGCTGTAAGTATTTATAGCTGTATATATTTGCTAGTACACGCACGGCTCTACAAATAATTAATATATTGTATAAAATAGGTAAATCTAAAGTAGTTTTATGCGTTCCGAGTTTGTTGTTTTGTATACTTGTATTTGGTTCATCGTTAGACACGAGACGCTTCTGAAAAATTGAAACAGAATAATATCTGTTGTAGTGAAATTAGATAATTTTAAGATCGGTGGGAGAGAGAAGAAAGCGAAAAAGGTAGATTTAGGGATAATTCGTTTTGTTGTATTCATTCGGAATGCGTCAGTCCAATTAAGTGTATTTTGATAAATTCGGTGTATCTTACCGTTTGCAGTACGCTTTAGGTAAAGAGAGCGCACTTCTGTCTTATACGTGGATCATACGGATTTAATAACGTTATTGTACATTATATAGTATGATATAATACGCCGAAAACGTTGAGTTCCATTCGTTATACATAACGAGTGCGAGTAGCTACTGAAGATGGTGTTCTTATCTTTTTTAAAAACAATTAACACTCGGTGTTTGATACCTAACAGCTGTTGAACTTTATTTCTTTTAAAGTGATTTGTAGCGTGGGAAGGAATTGTATTAAAACAAAATATACTTAATACATGTATTATTTTAAATTTATTTGTATAAAAACAATCTGTAATTATACACCATAAAAATAAAAAAGACATATCCAAACATTAGCTTTGTATAGGCGTTGGGAATGCTATCATTTGGTACAACTTTACAAGAGAGCAAATTAATAAGCTATATTATCGATGGATTTTTATGAGTCATGCTCGAGTCGTTGTTACCAAATATCTCATTAAAAAATTGTAAAAAAATGTACCGATAGAAAAATGTTTCATTGACGAACACTGTATAATGAAAAACTTGTTTTTGAGAACTTTTCTGGTTTTCTGACTTTTTCAACGTTTTAGACAATGCGATACGGTCTTTTTTTGTAGTTGTCGATGTAGAGCGTAGACCCTGAAACAATATACTTTATTGTGTTGATCATAGTTTGACAATCGATTTCTAAAGGTTCTATCTCGGTGAACTTACTTTGAAGAAGTTCTCCACTATAAGAACCTTTTTAAATGTATAAAAAAAAAACCGTTCTTTTATTTTTGTAAATAGTAATTGAAACCAAGACATAACATTTTCACTCTCGGGTAACGAAATTTCAATGTTGTGGAGAGGATTAAATAATGTTCATCCGGGACACATTATATTTGATACAATCTTATCACGCTAAATACTCGAGGGTTGAGTGCATGGTAAATTTCACACCAAGTATGCGTAGATACCTTTATACAAACAACAATATTTATTTATATATACATACAAATATATTACAGGAGTCTTAAAAGATAACGTCGAGCACTAAACTTTCGGAATTTTCATTCAACTTGGCATGCGAGTTACTCCCCAAAAGTGCTCTTGAAGTTTCACCTGCAAATTCTCGAGTGCAGACCGCCGGATACACTTTGTAAATACCATTTTCCACCGACATTTGTTCGGGTAACGTGGAACTCTTAAATTTATTACACTGTTAATCGAAAACACCTAACGCGTTCTACATATACGTACCCTTTACCCTGTCGAGGTGTATGTATTATAAGTGCGGTACAATAACAGTTACAGTTACAATAATAATATGTAAATAATTTTTTCGCACTTACCACACGAGCATAATATACTTTTCGCAAAGTTTGATTACAATTTCTCGACACTGACGTGGCGTTTATATTCTGTCGGGAAACGTATGTCAAAACACGAGTAAGGGGAAATGTTGATCGAAGTTGCACTGTGCGCCACCGGTAAAATAATTAAGAACAATATAACTTTACGGCGAAACGTGGAAGACACGGGATCCGACACTTAATTCAGTTTCTCTAGTTAAAATAAATCACGTGACATGGAAATAATATAACTTCATAAGCCATAACGCTTCGGAGCAACTACTCGTATACGGCAAAGGGTAAAACTTAATTCGCTACTTAGATTCCATCGTGCGATTATACGATATACCTTATAACATTTATTTGAATAAAAACTAAAATAAAAAAATTAGTTTTTAACTATTAATAGTTAGTAGCAAAATTATTGAACTTTGACAAAACCTTGTCACAATAATTATCTATTTTATTCTCAACAATACATAATATATCGTATTATGGTTATCACTATATTATTAGGGAATGATAAAATTAATAATTAAGTTTAAAATATTATTTTAATGATTCTAATATCAACCTTTGTAATAGATTACATTTACTAATGAAATGCAAAATAATGTAATGAAACTATTGACCAGTTATGGAAAAATTATACTTCTTGAGTCATTAGGATGGACTGGAAGTGAGGTAGCTGTAATTTTATTATGATCCACACGCACCACTCCTCCGCACTTTTTGTATTACCTAAACTTTAAACGCTAATAACACAATTTGAATAAATATAAAAACATTACCAGTAATTTTTCATTAAATCGTTTTGATTTGATTAATCAACTAAATTATGTATGCTGAAATTTGAACTTTAACAATTGAAGGGTACAGAGAAAATAACAGCAAAGTCACTTTTTAAAAATGGCAATTTTTTGCTATAAAATTTGTTTTGGTACAAAACGAACTGTTCTTTACGTTTAAGCACGATTATAAACAAAAATATACAATATTTTTAAAAGTTTTAAGAATTTCTTTAACATTTTAAAACATATTTTAACATTATTTAAACATGTTTTTCTTAGATTAGAAAAAAGTGTATTTTCTGGTTTTTTCTCTGTACCCTAAATAATAATATTATTTTGTTAAACATAAATAACTATATAAAAAATCACTTTCAGTAATTTTTTTTTTTTACTTCTCAAAGAAAAAGTACCATTAGTTTATTATTTCCATCTCCATTAACAACCTTACCTAACTTGAGATTTCTCATCGTGAAACAACCATTTTTTTACAAAAATATTTTTCTTTGTAGGAAAAATTCTTCGAAAAAACTCATAAGTTACTAATACACCGTATAAATACTGTGCACAAAATAAAAATAAATAGTTAAAGTACGTTAATTATTTATGTTTTTGAGTACACAAAGCGAAATCACGATGATATAAAGACTTCCAGTTAAAACATAAAAGTTGTTTTTGTAAAAGTATTTGATAATAATTTATATTATGAATTAAATAAAAGTGTTAGTTTATGTGGTTTACCTCAAAGTTAACGTGCACAATAGTAAGTTATTATAGTGATTCTATTTCTTAAGCTATCGTCGGTGAGTTGGGAAATAGGTAATTTGATAATAGATGGGTTTTATTTTTCGTCTATTTGGTTAAGCGTGCGTTTCTTATTTCCAATTCGTAACATCTCTATCACGTGGAATATTATTATTTCTTTGTGCCATTCGAACAGCCAACTCTGCAGCAATATAATGGCCGTATCGAATTTTTTATGTGAAGCGCGTATTCAATTTTCAGCGAAATGTAGTTTAAAACTTGACGCGAAATTACCGTACGTGCTTCGAAGACACTAGTACACTAAGTCTGGTGGTAGTGAAAAGTACTCTCTAACACTAGTCTGTTGGTAACTGTGTACTGTTGTGTTAAATTATAGCTATACCCAAAAGACATTAAAAAAAAAATGCTCTATAATAACTATTAGTATGGTATCAATGGTTAATCCAATACCCTCGAGTGTATTAGCCTGGACAATATTATTAATAGCAGTTGGACTATACATAGTCGTTAGTATGATGGTCTATTTAATTTAGTACTTAATTCATTGCATATGATTATTGAGAAAGCTCTAGAATGATGTTATTTGTTTATTATTTTAGGTTTAAATTATAAATTGGAAGTCTATACAAACTTGTACTACTTATATAGTTACTAATTTTAATTGTTAATTTTATAGTAATGCTTTTATTGGTATTTAATATCTCTACCGTCTACAGATTCGAACGTCTTAGGCTACCCTATTATCTAATTTCGAGATGTGTGTAAGTTAATAGCATAATTAATCATTACATACATTATTTTTTAGTATTAATTAATCCCTTACCGGTGACAAGCATATTTTGTAAGAAAAAAATAATTCAAAAGATTGTGAAGGGAAAAAATGAATACGATAATAAAGGTAAAGGTTAGAGAAAAATAGGAAGTAAAAGATGTAAGGAAAATACCAAATAAGCTTCTCAATATTTATGAACGAGTATCCGTAATTATTAGTCTGTACTCGCTATACATTTATTTTATAATAATGTTAACTGTAAAATTATTTAGTGCTATGTTATTTAATAGAAACAAAATAATAATATTTTCTTAGAATAGCTAATCAGTGGAGAAAGAGGGGGCAGATTAACAAACTAGTGTAGCAAGTAGATGAAAAGACCAGAATAAAAACTTGTCACTGGACATATATAGATGCTTGAAGCAGGGAATATTGATGACTAGAAAAGAGAGAGAGACAAAATCATATTGGAAAGAGAAATAGATAGGGTAAGATACACTATTAAGGTAGAATTAATACTATTAATTTAATAGATAAAGGGCAGACGGGTGGTGTCAGGAATAAAGCCCAACAATCCTTATGGCTGCAAGGCTTATGTATTGTATCACTCAAACTATAGTGCATTATTATTACCCATAAACACTGCGAATAGAATGGCCCGTTATCGCAATCCTGTGTCTCCGATCTGTATGCTGATCGGTGGGTTTGTATTAAATATTAATATAGCGTTAATTGAATTTTGTCACGAAATTGACTTGTCTTAAAATTTTACGTTTACGTTACATTAATTCAGAACGGCGCCAAAAACTGAAAATTAATTACTTCAGACTGCACTATTTTAGTTATTACCTAGGCGTAAGGAGATACCATTATCTGAAAGTTAAACAATTTTGTATTAAACAACTAAAATTTGCATGACATCAAAAGTTGTTTTAAATTTGGAGATTAAGACAGTTATTTGTTGTTTGGTTTTTGCTTATCTGTATGATGTTTTAAAATTACAGAACTTCGTATAAAATGAATATCTGAATTGATTGAAATCTAAATCTTCTGTTAACCGTTCTTACACGTATTTTGACTGGAGCAGCGTTAATACTGTTAGAAACATTATCGAATAGCCTTTTTTAATGTAATATAATTTATACTTTGGGTTTTAATAGGCCAATGCCATTTATTGTGAAAAATGAGTTACGCTTCTAAACATAGCTTCATTATAACACTCTTAATATTGTATAAAAAAAATCACACTCACAGGAGAAAAAGAATTTTGTAAAAATATTACACAGTCTTATGGGAAATAATAAGTTTCAATCTCAATAGTCAGATGTTACAAAATGCGTGATCGACCATTTCAGACATAAAAGGTAAAATAATATAAAATACAAATTACTGTTTGAAAAGTTTCAAGTTAAATAATTTGTATAAAAGTAAGATAAAATACTAAACAAATAAATTTCTCTTAACAAAAATAAATGAAATTCCTTTCTTAATTGCGCATTGCTGCCTTGATACGTTCATGAAAATAATATTTTTTTCACGTTTTTAAATACAAATTTCAGAAAACACCAACCAGCTGGAATGTTAGTATTTTTGCTAAAACTTTCGCTTTTCATTCAGAATGCAATTCTTTGTTACTACCACGTACGCCAACGAATCGGACCGACTTGCTGTTTGTTTAGTCGTGGCTAAATTAAATTGGAATTCTTATGGCAGCCGTTCTTGCCAATGTGGCAGTCTGTTGTTGCTCAAATTTGATGGTAATCCGTTTTTCTATTAAAAGGTCAACTCAAACGCGCCGGCCGCGGTTTAGCTTTACAACCGCCACAAGATAAAACGGTCCCTTTTTCCAGCTTGAGGTTTCACATGACTATAATGCGCCCATTTTAAATAAAACGCGTTCATTTCTGTGCGAACGCTTTAAAAATTTAAATCTAGTCTCTCTCGTCCTTTTTAATTGAAAAACTTACTTGGTGTCGAGACTGAAGTAGGGTCTCTGAACTCCTTCCATTATTGGGTATTTATATTAAATTAACAGATGTTGTGGAAGTAAAGAAATTGAAAAACTGTTAAAAATGCTTAAAAAGTTTGGCACGTGAACGAGAATCAAACCCAGATATATCAAGGTCGACCATTTTCAAAGCCTTCTAAAGTGATTGTCGATTTTGTTTTTGTTATACTGCTGGCCAAATTCGCACGTGGTCTACTGCCGCACAATAGTCTAAAACGCTTTTTTTCCTGACAAAATGAATAAACTAAAAAGTTAATTAAGATATTTTGATAATTTTTTATATAAAAATAGTATCTGGTCGATTATAAAATTTCAGTTCAGTGAATTTTACAATTTATCACCATTTATGTTTTATAGCATATTATAACATAATATTATGCTAAATATTTTAAACGTACTTAAAGCTTTGAGGTGATAGTAATGGTACGGATATTTCTAAAATGGTCTTTACATTATTATAGTATTTTAATATTTATTCAGGAATTAGGTAAATAATTGTATTATTATAATAAAATAAATTAAGCTATCGATATTCTTGTATTATAATATACATTTGTTTTGTTTTTAAAGATCAACACAAATTATTATAAGAATATTTTTAGTATCGATTTGATTATCTTAGATGAATATTATATAAACGGCACATATAATTAATACATGTATATAAATCGGCGGAGTACGATTGCGCGCGTTGTACCTTTTTGTGTATACGATTGCGCGCGGTGCCGGAATAACAAAGAACACGGTTTTGACCCTTCAAAGGCGTACTATTGCGCGTGAAATTGGATGCAACGTTGCCGCTAATGCGCTAATATAACGTTGCCGTTACATAGATAAATAATTAAAAAAATATCGTTAAAAAAGTTAAGTTTAATTTAAATTTGATTTAACCTGTGACCTCCTCCTAGACTGTAGCCTGCAAACCTAGGATATTTTTAGTTAGCGGAGCGAAGCGACGGCACCGAGCGAGCGAAGCGAGCGAGTGCCAAAACACTCGGTGACCTGCCGTAGAATATATCAGCTGTTGTGGCTAATTTGTTATCACATGTGTCAGAAAGCCAATCAGAACTCGCGATTTTCTACAGGTCCTCTAACAATGTTTGGTATGCTTATATGCATACAGATCGCCACAACTCGTATGGATATTTCTTATTTACCTTATTTCTATATACCTATGTATTTGGCAACGTTGCATAGAAGTACAAATAATATAGCGCGCGCAATCGTACGCCTAAAAAGGTACCGCCGATAAGGACCGCGCGCAATCGTATTGCGCCCATATAAATAATATTTTTCTATAGAAGTTTTATACTATGATACATCTACAAAACTCTGACTTTTGTTATTTATAGAACATTATGCGGTACATTGTCGCCTTATTGTTCGGTTTTCCAGGAAGAATACCATTATAGGGATTCCAAACATGAAAAAAATGAATTTTTTTCATTTCATAACTCAAATAGTATTGACTATATTGTATACATTTATATTTAATGAACTGAACTTACTATAAAATTAGTATAATTTTGTTTGTACATAATGTACTATATTATAATATTCTTCGGGATACATGTAAGAATATACTTCCTTAGAATATACTTGGAATATATCTTAGCGATAGACGTTTTTTAGAGGAGGAGGGAATGAGTAAATTAATAATTTTTTACTATTGTTGTATTTTTAAAATCTTATTGGACATTTAATGTTTTTCTTTTACACTTCGTAGTACCTACAACGTCTCCTATATCATCATCAGAAAAAAAGGAACCCTTATTACTATTGTACCTATTTTGGAGAAAGCATGAGTCATGTCAGCCGTTGTATGTGGAAATCAATATTAGTAACTTACTAATATCTTTCTCAGAACAATATCTAATTTTAATGAGTAGTGTACGGATCGGTATTTTTGTCGTAAACAATAAAAAATGCCGTTCATTTATCTTACATACGTTTCTAAAAGCTGTCACGATGTAATCTATCATAAGCTCGGTGCTATTAATATGTCTAAAAAACATATTCGTTCATGTCCAGCGCACTAGCCTATTGGAATGACCACCACGATAATATATTATTGTGTAACAACCGTTTTGTTTTGTACTGTAATTAGTAAATGTTTTTGAAGCAAGTAACATAAGTACAACTGACAATAGTATAACGATATTATGCAGCAATTGGTATGTGGAATTAGGGTGGTCGGGGGAAAAGGCGAGATACCTGTAGTCTAATATGTTTGGTCCACATCACCGATTAGGTTTAGACTCCTCTTGACGTTATTTTTTATTTTACTTCATAACAGTATTATTGTACTTTCATTCTGTTAACCTTTTAATTATGAAATATTCATTTAATTGTGTTTGTTCTCAAAATTCTATAGTAAAATCTAGTTTTCTCTTAACCTTCAGTTAATGTCCTGACATCATAGCTACGTCTGAAGGACCAGAGAGGAGGAGGTTATTGGAATGTTTAAAGACTCTTAAACTTCTTTTGGACTCCGAACAAATGTCATCAACCCAATTGGCATAGCGCCAAAGTAAGGATTGTAGTTTTACCCAAATTCTGCGAGAGCTGAAAAGTTTTGAAGGGCCTGAACTTCCCAAGGTTTCCTCTTCCATAGCTACGTCTGTACTTAATCTTATATTAGATATATATATTATTATGTATAAGTTTTTATTGGCCGATAGAAAATCACGAGCCATCATTATCCAGCCACTCAAAATGTATATTAGCGTCACAAAAATACTTTAATAAAAAAAAAGTTGTATGCTTATTTTACATATTTCATATGATGTAAGCTTAACATTATAATTTGTTATCGTAATGTCCTATGGGATATAATATATATATATTCGTAATAGAGCCTGGTAAATGATTTCAGATTTTTATAGCTTTTAATTTCACGTTCGTGGTAAACGATGCAAAACCGAGTTTTATATAAGTGGAAACATCACTCTCTTTAATGGTTCATGATAAATAGCTAACGGATTTATAATGCAGAGAGTAGGCGTTGCACATTTTATTATCACTATTTTGGTTCCCCATGTGAAAACTTTTTGTAAACATGTGTTTTGAAATGAAAAATGAGTATTTTATACTGTATATATATGAAATATTTGTACTTATACATACATATATAATACCTATATGGACCATTATACAGGATTGTAACTAGACTTCTCTTGTTAAGAACGGACAACTTTTATCGATTCAATTGTATTATACATACTGATATTATTGTACACAAGTACTTAACGTATTAGCCTAAAAGGTAACCTAATCCTAACTATATTGTTTTCGAGTATTTTGTATTTTTAGAATAAATTAGTTTATCATAGTAAAAAAAAAAATAGTGTAATTAGTTTTATCACACTTTCGTCTGGAAACACCAGATTCATAACAATAACTTAACACAATAATATTAGATACATTACAATACGGTGCAGCGACTTACAAAAAAATATACTAACGATGACTAAGATTTAAACAAAAAACTTGTTGACCTCACTTTTGATATGGTCCCACTAAAAAGAATGTTCAAGGTAACTACACCGCAAAGGCCTTTGCCGTTACTATTTTCCGCTTGTGTTAGATCAGTGGTCCCCGACGTTATTTCGTATACATATTATTATTGTCTTGTTTGGTCCATGACGTGACGGTTCACCATAGGAGATCTTAATAGTGCATGCAACATGGTCGTTTTATTTGGTTCGGCTATAAGCAACTCAAGTTTTATACCGTTCATGTACTTATCCGGTTATCTACGGTTAGAAGAATCCAGTAGAACCCACCGATTACGATTATTCGATAAAAACATTTTAAACACACAATGTGTGGAGTTGAAAAGAAAAATGCGGTAAAATAGTACGTACAGATAAAAATATTATATTTCCACTGCTTTACTAACACTTATAAATACTATGTTAACTCCAAAAAATATTATGCTAACATTTTTAATAATCTATTCTTTAGAATAGCAATCTTACAAGTATTTTTTTTTTTTAATTCGAAATAGTTTCCCAAACAATTTAACACGATCTCTCAAGTTGAAATTCTGACATACGTTAACTTAATTAATATAATTGGAGGAATGAGGTCGAATATAAACTGGTAAAAAACAGAAAACCATCAGTCTATATGAAGAGTGACTCCTTATTTTATATTTTTAGATCAAACTTTGCTATAGTTATTACGTATCATCAGTTTACATATATATATATGGTGGGGTAAAAGAGACTTAAATTTAGATAAGAGGGGATGGTGTGTTAGTTAAAGATTATAGAAAAACAGGTAAAAATTGGCTGAAGGGTACAATTACTGATAATATTAGTCATAATACTCATAAAGTAGTTTTAAATGATAGTTCTGAATGGATAAGGCACAATGATCAGATATGGCCACAAGGTCAAAAAGAAAATGGGTTATCTCCCGCTTCTAGTTATTCAGACACGCCTAGTGTTGACCAAGCAAACTCCGATTCTATTGAAATTACTGTACCAATAAATACTACAACACAAAAATCTCCAAGATCCGTTAGGATTATTTTTGCATACTATAAAAACATATTTACTACACATAATTATTATTTTTGCATAAAATATTGTTATTGTAATTTTATATTGTTTTCGTAATAATTTGTATTATCTATCTATATAATATTAAAAATGTAATTATAATATGTAAGTATATTATTTTTTATTTTATTTTAAATATAAAAAAAAGGAAAGAGGTGTTACTTATCAGCAGTTTATATGAATATATACGGTGGGGATTGTCCACCATACGCGAGTGCTACACCGGCACAACTTGTAATTAGTATAATTTGGGTTTCATAATAAACATCAGTGAATATTATTATTTATATTAATCTAATTGTTTTTTAATTCATACTAAGGTATAACAATAGTTTATATCATAAATTAGACAGACTGATGATTTATAATATAAAAATAAACTGAAAAATCTGTAATCGACTTACAGAAATTTTGTGTTTTTTTAAAAATTATTCTTAGAATATAATTATTTTCACAAAAACACTAGATTCTAAGTTTTTAGATGAACATTTCAAATTTTATTTTCTAGTTATTCCGCGGATTTTGTTATTTATAGGATTAAAATGTCTTTCTACTATTCATATATTTTCGTAGAATTATTATTATTGGATGGCCCGAGGCAAAATATCCTTTTAAAACAACCCACGTTGTTTGCTTACAGTAATAAGTATATAAAAATATACGTGTATACATGTTTACATAATACAGTCTGCTCCAATCCAGATTAAAATTATTATTATTAGGAAACAGACAAGTAGTAAAAAATATTTATTAACAGTATAAATTCATGCTTATTATTTATTTTATCGCATTTTAAAGTCTACTGACAATATTAAAAATACTGTTAAATAAAATAATTACGGCATTATACATAGATTTCAAATTTTCTCCCTTCGTATTTAATATTTATTTACTATATATATATATATATATGTATTATGTATGTTTTACTGATTCTTAAAGTTTTTTTTAGTTTTGGCTTCGATGCGACAGCTAAGAAGGTATTAGTTTTATACTGGTGTTTTTTTGTGTGTTTGAAATCACTATAACTTTCCTGTGGACCAATTTAATCGACTAGCATCTTTATCGATTCGCAATCGTATGCGTTTTGTACTTTGGTGGATCAAAAGTAGAAAGTTGGAAGTTTTTTTAATTTTTTAGGCGCAATTTACATGTACTTGGTATATTCTTACTGTTTTCAAATTCGCATCGAATCACTAGATTGTGGTGAAATGCCATTTAATAATTTTTTTGACCCAGCTTAGTCCAACTATTTCTGATTTTTGCTGTAATGTAATTGGTTTGTATTGGTTTTTTAAATTCAGACGTTTGAAATTATTTTAAAGGACTTTATTAAAGGTATTTAATAAATAAAATATCACGTATGCTTAGTACTTAAATAGTACTACATACATAAACCGTCAAACTATTTGAATATATAAATTTTTTTTAAATGTTAAAGTAAATATTAGCATGGCTGTAACTCAATGGTCATATTTATATTGTTTTTATGATTGGTCGATTTTTTTTTGTTAACGCTATACCCTAAAACAGTTTTTAAGAATATTAAACAAACATATTTATTTTGTTCATGGTAAATATAAGTGGTATAATTCATTTTTGTAGAATACATCTTGCAAATGTGTTTTGTAATAATATGTATTTTGAATTTAAAATCATCATAGAGCTTATCCGCTATAAACGCATTTCAGTGGCGTTTTGTTACCTTATTATGATCACGGCAGTGTTCACATAAAACAATAATGTACTCTGAAGAGCGCGTTGTTCTACGGTGAATTACTTCTAAAACTTTGTCGGGACTGATAATGTTATGGCTGAAAATGCAAAACGAATATACCGAGAAGTGAGCATCCCTTTCATATAATACATGGGCTCCATTCGTTTAATGATCTTTCACTGTACCATTGCATAGCACCCCACCCCTACGGCCCTCTTAGCCCATCGGAGCGAAGCCACAGTCGTTTGCGGTAAACTGTGAAGAGCTCGTCTTGGCCATAAGGCTTCTCGAACTTATGATTTGTCGCACACTTTTGTGCTCATCCTACACACTTGTTGGGGCTAAAATATTTCACGTTTGTGGGTATATGTGTGTGCACTACTTTATTTTTTCTCCCATCATCCGGCAACAAGTGCATTTTGCTCTAAATACGCCTTTGTACGGATAAAACGATTATAAATTACAATAAACCCGTTTAAGCCTTTCATTCGGCATCCAACCGCTTAGAGTATGTTAATGGGATCAATATATTTTATAGAACTTTCCGTCGCACATCACATCAGTGTCTAGAAAGTATTTGTGCAAAATAATTCGATGAACGAACCATTCTTTTAGCGTCAAGCGTATGTATTCTTGTAAACAAAACTGAAAAAATACTCTTTATGATAAGAGAAAGAAACTTTTTTCCTTTAATAGTTCCGGTATTGTATAAAATAGACTAATCACCTGAGGAGTGACAGTGTTATTAAGTGTGTCTGGTCCATAACTGTAGACCACCCGTCAAACGAAGAATTAATGAGCTAAATCCAAATTATGCAGCCATTACATGCACAACCCCGATGATAGCTGATCAAATAAAATATTAAAACTAAATATCGTTTTTGGGTTCTATTTCCGAGTTCGACTTTGGGCCAGAAATTATCGCACCCTTGGTGCAAGACTGCCACTACTCAAAAATCTTAGTTTTGAGAAATTTCAATTTTAAAGGTTTAATTCTATTACTTTCCAATTATTTTTGTTAACCGATGCTTGTTATTTTAATTTTAAGCTTCTCAGTTAAACCTCAACCAGATACCAGAAGTTAAGGTTAAGGCGATTTAGCAAATAGTTTAAAAAAAAGTAAACCGGCACGTTTGGTTTTTGTAGCAATCGACCATTTCAAAACCAAATATTTTATACGCCATATCGAGAAACGTGGCAGTTATCTTGTTAAATGATTTTAATGCTACAACACAAAATGTGGCAGTTTATTATTTATTCACGGGTAACATCCGGTTACGAATAATTATTACGTTATTATAAACTCAAATTTCGAGTTGTGGCAGTCCCGCACCGAGAGTGATTTATACTCACAATCCAACAGATGATCAGGTCTTTTTTTTGTTTTTTTTTTAAGTTTACAATGACTATTACTTACTACATTTTTTTGGCGAGGACCATAATTACTGTTAGCCCCGTGTAAGTCTTGGGTTCGTGAGACGACGACGGTGCTTAAAAAACAAAAGGGCATTGTGGGGGGGAAAGGGCACGACGAAGGGGGGGCTCTTAGGAGAGTAATAGTACCCGTGGAGGGGAGGGGTGTTGGCGGGAAAGGGGCGGTAAAACGCCGAGAGAACGTGGGGACACGCCGAACGCGGTCGCTGTGCGTTTGCGCGGCTGTTCGATTGTGTGTGGTGTCGCGGTCACGTCCATACGGGCCACACACAGACTCTGTTTTCTGGTAGTGGTAGTTCGCGTTCGGCCGGTCAACCACGCGCGCGAGTGTTATCACTCTGTCTTGTCCGGCTTGACAATCGCCAAAAAAAAAAAAATAAATAACAGCCCATAACACGATATGAACATTTGTACACTCGTATAGCGCGTGAACACCTGTCGGCGAAGAGGCGTCGCAAGAACCGTGTTTCGATCGCCAGTCAAAAAGTTTTTTCCGAATATCGAAAAGCAAAATTTTTTTTTTTTTTAATTGTGCTCGTTAAATTTTTGTTTTTATAAACTCTCATCGTACCAGAGGAGCGTAGGACTCGAATGAGTGCGGTGTCGCCGATACCATGTTACCCGACGGTCGTGACGGTCGCCGAGACCGTCGGGTTGGTGGTCGCCGTCCGTCGACTCGGTACGTCGGCCGAGTCGGTGTGGTAGTGCCGGTAGCTAGACGGTCGGACGATAGACGAAGTACGTATAAGAAATAAATTTCAAAAAAAAAATAATAAATAAACAAATCGTTGGCCGTTGCTGTCAGCCACGAGAAAACGTGGAACGATAACGAAACAATTAGAAAAAAAAAGCCAAACTCGACCGCGACAACGAGCGTTCAGAGTCAAACAAAATAGCAGAAAAAAGGTCAGTAAACGTGTTTTTTTTTTAATTTTCAGAGATGATGATGATAATAACAATAATAAATATTATTATGATAATATTATTGTCTCTTTCTCTCTCTCTCTCTCACGAGCGCGACCGTCTCCCGTCCACAGCAGTAGCATTCCAATTAGGATGGCCGTCGTAAATCAACGGGTCGCGCGTTAAGCTCTGACAGTGTCATCCGATACAGTTACCCGGAGAGCACGCGGTGGCTGGCCGGCGGAAGCTGAGGACGTGGGGTTGACGTTAATTTATTGTGCTCGTAATGAGTCAGAAATCAAAATTAGCCTAACCCCCCCACCCCTTGTACCGGTGACCAAGAGCTGCCACACACGTCGCGCGGACCATTTGTCGCGGTAAATTTCACACACACACACGACTCCCCCCCCCCGCGAGAGCGTGACCTTCACCTACAAAAGAAAATATAAAAAATGAAAACCAAAAAACCGTCACGCGGTGTGTGTGTCAAACGCGAGTGGGGCGCAACGGTTTTATATTTTTTGAAAAAACCGCTGCCGAGTGTGCCGGTCGACACAAATTATTATTGTGCGAGTATGGAGTAGAGTTTCTTAAGGTGGGATATCAGCGAATTTTAACAATGACGGTTAAAACGCTATTCTTGTGAGTTCCGAAATGATGCGATCATCGTGATTTTGAGTACACGTGACAATATCACCTGTTAAGTTGAAGTATACATATTTTTAAATGTTTAATCTACGGATGTTCCGTTAATAAATTTAAGTTTTAACTTTAACCAATATTAATAATATAGAAATAGCCAATTGTTTAAATAAAAAAACTAATTCTTTAAGTGCATTTTATTTAAAAAACTGTATTATATTATAAGTCATATTTATATTAGCCATGACCGCAAGTTTCTCTTTTTAAAACAAATTCCTGAATTTTCTGAGAAAAATAATTATTTGTTTTGTTTATTCAATTTGAAAGTGTGGATAACCAATAAAACATGATTTTGTTTTCAATATGACTCTATATTGGTTATTATTTTTTTGTTAGATTATCACATCACCCACGGTTTTAATATTTTTATACTCTTAACATAGTTAAGCCAAACTTTCTTGGTTGATGATTGTTTCTAAGCAAATATATTCATTATGTATAGAATATAATACCTGGAGGCTGTACGTTGGCAGATTTTTGATAAATTGAAAGGATAATATAATAATAAAGTCTAAATGCGACCATGTTTTTGCGTACAAATGTACAGGTGTAATATTGTCTTAATAATTATCGAATTAGATATAGTTATGTCGCTAAGATATAGTTAGGTTTACGTTAGACATTTTAAATCGACTCGTCTCAAATCACCTACTAACGCGTTAACAAAAACTTTCGTTACGGTACGTTTTAACATTTTTATCTCGCGTCTTGGTTAGTGTTTTAAAAAAAAATTATTTTGGGAAACATCATTATAATATTATTATTGCCGCTGTCGTTGATTTATTGTTTTTCTCTCGATTTCACCCGGTAAACGGTTTATATACACACTAGAATAAATAACGATGCGGCGGCGGCGGTGATATTTAATGTTGTATTGGACCTCGGCCAGAGTCTTAATAAACGAAATTAAATTTGAACACCGATGCATTTTCTTTGCGCTTTAATACAATATCGCAGCACAATAGTCAAAGAAACCAAAAAAAAAAAATATTCATGCATTCACCAACAATAATTGCATACGCTCGCCGAGTTTGTACTACCATGAACACCACTGTTTGTATACACTTTTTATAATACCCGCAGAAAACCGTACACGTCATATTAATACTACTGTCGGTGTTGCGTTTAAAAAAAAAAGAAAAAGAAATTGCGCCATTTGTCTCCGGTTAGGTTGGGTCGACAGTTTTTTTTTGTACCCTGTTGTTTTGTCGTTCATTTTTACATTGGTATTTTTGCGCTTAACTCCTGCATTCGGGTCTGTAAGTCTCCAACGCTTTCCTATATATACTGATCTATTTTCACACATGATTGCGGCGGGCAAACTACTAGGATGGCGGGGGTGGCGGCGGCGGCGGTTATACATTATACGAGTATCATTTATGTCGCAGAAATCAACCTTGCGGAGAAAATAACCGAAAGAGGTACCTACCTCTACCCCCGACTTGCCGCTCGCGAAACGGTACGTTCATAAATCATTAATCTCTTAAACATTATGATCGGATAAAATATTGTGTACCACGTTGGCGACGACCACCGACGCGGTAAGAGTCCAAAAACGAGAACGGCCGTATTAGCGTTTCGACAATAATATATTACTCTACTAGTACTTATATTTACCTACGTTCTGAAAATAATCGAAATCAACAATATAATTATAGATAGAACCTGATCTTTGACCATAAATGTTTTTATTAAGACCACGGTGGAAGTTTTTATATTGTATGACTCTTCTTCTTCTCCTTCTCCTTCGCCACCCTTGTTACAAACCTCCACTCGACACAATCTCCCACACCATCTTCACATATCAGCAGTGCTCATATCGCTTTGAATCGCACACAGCTACTTTTTTTTCTGTTGTCTTCTTTCCGTCTTTCCTCCTACGTTTATTTTCATTACAATTGTTAATGCTTTTGATTCCTTCCCCCTCGTAACATGCCCAAACCATCTCAGTCTATTTTTTTTTCATTTTGTCCGTTTTTGAAGCAACCTCTTACGTATTCATTCCTCATCCTATCTTCTCTCACCACCGCACTCATCCACCTAAGCATTCCCATCACCGCTACACTCGTTCTCTGTTTTAGTTTCCTGTCTATCACCCAATATTCTGAACCGTGTAACATGATTGGTCTCACCAAACATCTTAAGCTTCTCTCCACTTGATCCAACCACACTTAGTCTTACGTTTTACATCCTCACCAAAGCCAACGGTTGTTTGTACAAAAGACCCTAAATACTTAAAACTTTCAACTTCGCCCACTAGTCACCGCTTATTGTCATTAATCGCCTAGTCTCGTCAACCTCTTGTCCTCTTCTTCCAACTCATACTCTATAATATATTCTGTTTTACTTCCACTAATTGTTAGTCCCTTTTCTTCAGGCGCTATTCTCCACTGCTCAAGCTTATTATGTTAACTTCTTCCAGATTTCCTCCAACCAAAACTATATCATTGTGTTCCCTTCGTTACTTTATCCATAACAAAAGGAAACAGGTATAGGAGAACCTTACCAAGGTCCAAAGCAGAACCTTGATGCATACTTTTTCTAACACTAAAATCTTCTATTACTCCACACATACTTTAGACATTCGTATTTCAACCCTTCATTCATATCCTCTATCAAACTACATAATACAAAGTTACTACATAGGTTTTTTATTCTTCTCCTTATACTTTTCCACAAGCTGTCTTACGTAAAACACCAATTTCGTCATCGATTTCCCTGGCATTTTTGGCTGTACGAGCACATATAATAAATATCCTTGGTGTACGACGACTTTCTGACATATTTACATTTTAAATTCTATGCGCCATTCTGGCAAAAATTCGTGATGTACACTATTCTATATAATATGATACAGAATACTGTCTACCGAACGTATGAATTAATTTGTTTCGAATCGATTAGGCGAGTATCTCAAATGTTTATTCAAATTATACCGCGTTATTTTGTACTAGTGGGAAATTTCCCAGCGGTAGTTTTTTTTGTCCTTTCCTAATCGATTTTCTATGTATAATATACAATAATAACAACACGATTATCGCAACTACTACAACAGGATATTTTGTTTAAAATAATAATTATGAAATATAATCAGTCATCCGGTATAGTATGTACGATTTACATTGGTATACCGCGTTCGGCAGATAAATTAACATATGCGAACGGATTAGAAGCCGCTGACGTGTTTTGTAGTCCGGAGCAAGTTTTCGGGGAGAGCTTTGTAAATTATTCGATATCAGTCTGCATAACCTGAAAGTCCAAAGTCACCCGAGTGTGCTTATTGTTAAACTTAAAACAACATTGCCGAAGACAACGCGAGTACCCACCCACCCTCCACGCCCTAAAATATCACCAACTGATTTAATCATAAACTATATTGTGTTCTAGACCCCTGTAACGGCGCTTCTGTCTTTTGTTCTTTCAATGTTGTTATATTATTATTATCAAAACGATTTCACGCAGTCACGGTTTCGTTTTTGAAAAACTCCGTTTATAACACATTTATTGTAATTATATTATTGTGTTTTCATAATTATAATATTGTAAAAATATCAAAGCTGGAGTGATATATAACAATTATCTTTGGGTATTTTTTTTTAAACTATAATAATATCTAAATTTTTTTTTTTAACAAAATGCAAACAAATTTTTAACCACTGTCATAATATATTTCATATCGTTATCATTGTATTCGCAGATAATACTGACATTGGATGCAATAAACTTAGACAAAAGTCAAAAAGTTAACTGTTAAAACCAATAATGTCATGTTTAGTATAATATTTATAACTAGGTACTTTCAGAAAAATATAACGATTATTATTATCGTAAAACAGCTCTGCCTTTTTTCAGCGGTAATCTTTCCTAATTCTATTCCTTTTCTTCTTACCCTTTATCTTCCGTCTCCTTGGTTGTTTTCTACACTTAGTATTGCTGATAAGGGAATCTTAATTTACATAACACTATTACAGTGTTGATTTTTATTGGAATCGAGAAACCCCGAAAACAACCCTCGACGACCCTAAAGCGAAAATTAAGATCTGCGATTACACGACCGTTACATTTACATAGGATTAATTTGTTTACACCGCCATTAAGAGAATTGCTGAAAAAAAGGATTCTTTTAACTATCTAATTATCTATTTTATTATTTTAGTATTAATTATTATTTTTTAACTCCTTTTATGTATATTATCGGCATTTATTCTTAATGCAACCATAATTACAAGACGTTTAAAAGTGTTTAGAATGTTTTAGATAAAACCAACAATTAGTATGGTTGAGTGCTTTCCTCGTTTAGTCTTTTTTAAATAAAAAATGTACTTGTATCGCTCAGCTGTAGTAGTTAGTAAGACATTATAAACTATTATTTTATTGCTTTGTTTTCTGCTTTAATCATCATCAACATATTTTAATTTTCGGCACCTACGTATAATAAAACTCTTACTGTGTTTGGTAGTTTTTTTATTGTTGGTAAATGCAACAGTGAATTATGATTCAAATATTAATACATTATACTAGCTGTATTTAAATAATATCAGGTGTATTAGGTTTCCGTTGAACAATTTACAATATAACACTAATATACATAGTAATAACAGCTGTTGCAATTGCATTGGTTTCCATCAATAATTGCAATGCTATACAATGTGTATACTAAATTATAACGGATTTAGTTTTCGATAATTTCGACGAATTAAAATAATTTAATTTGTGTTGCGCCGGTCAATTATCTTTGTGTGCAAATATACATTGTACATATTATTACACACACTCGATTTGTTGTACCATAATAACATGGTATGCTGTTTTGTTGATCAAATAAAGCTAGTTTTAATCTCAAAATAGATTATACTACTTTCTAAAAAACATAAATAACAAGAACACATGTTAAGCATATTATTATGGTGACGCATACGGTAGTCGGTTATTTTGAATAACAATATAATACGTGACGCTGCGGTAGTCTCCAAATAATATTTGTTATGTGCATGCTGTTATTTTTTTTTTATATGTTTAACTAAATCTTGTAAACGTTGACGTTAGAAGAATAATGTCCAAACCGAATAAAAATTTATATTGAAATTTACTCTCAAACGGTACGCTTAAACTCTTTGCGCACTACCTGCCATTATTGTTGTTACCTTCAGCGAGTTTAACATGTTAACAGGCGTAATAACGTTATTATAATAAGCAAATATTATCAAAGCGTTGAAGTGCCTTTGTTGTTTCGCCATTCAACGGGTCTCGAAGCGATTAATATAGTTTAACCGTTAAAAAATCATACGGGAGTACACCGTGAGTAAACTTGATACTATCATATTGTACTTAAATCGCAGACGAAATTGAAATTCCCTAATCTAATACCGGTAACGCCTCGAGTCGATAATTAAACGCAATATTAATATGTTATATTCACATCAACCCATACACTAATATCGTAAATTAATTGTTTTATTTCCTAACACTCTTGCAGGCTTTGTCGGTTTCGTTGCTAAATATTTTTGAAAGTTTGAATGGTTCTTAACTCCCGTGGTTGGAGATGTTAAGGGGAGGGATACTTGTGTTAGCCTACTAAAATAAGTGATTCCTTGTCGAGATAATGGAAAAAATACAGCTTTTGGCACATAGCTTCTACATAATATATCTTATCTTCAAGGTTTTAATTAGCAGTATAAAATGGCTTCCGTTGCAGAGCGTACCAGTGGCTCGGTTTTGTAGTGTAGAATAATTATTTTTTAAAAAACATAAAATAATTACAAATATTATAAAGTGATTTTGCCAACTAACGAATGTTGGTTGTAAATAGAAAATTACTCTTTAAAATTAATTCATCTTAAGGTAATGTAGTTTGTATACCATTATTAACCGTGTTTGTATAATAATATGCTTTGACCGGATAGTAACGAATTTTTACTGATATAATATAAGCTATTTAGTTCTCATAATTGTAATTATTTTACAATTGTATAGGCATTGCGTTTGATGTTACACTATTAATATCCAACTCGTCATCTATAAACAAGAAGCGATCATTTCAAAGTTCGGTTGGAGGGGAAGTGTTTTCCAAATTTTGTTGTCAGATAACCGGCATTTAAAATCACTTTGCGGGAGACGTTATTACTTGTAATGTTATTATTCGACCGGTTAGACGGTGACGTAGCGATGCCCGTTTTGGCGGCAATTCAATGAGCGTTTCTTATTGGTTCCCGGCACTTTTTTGGCGGTAACGCCGAACACGGATTATCGCACGGCGTCGTGGGTATGCAATATGCAATACGTCCGTGTCGCGCCTCGGCCTCGGTACACGTGTACGGTATAATGCATACGTGTGTACATATGTGTAGCATTGTTGCACCCGACACACGCACAATTACACGTTATATGTTATACACGGGACACGTTCAAAATATATTGTTGCCGCGTGTGTGTCGACAAGAGTTGAGTTGGGAGAGGGGGGGGACGGATAGCGATGTATGTGAGCGTGTAATGAGGAAAGAAGTGGCGAGCCGGCGACGAGGGTAGAAGGGCTTAGAGGCGGTTAGAACAGTCATTTATATACTGTACTTCTTTGGCCACCGTTGACCCCGGTCTGCCCTCCCTCCGCCGCACCCTTCCCATGTCGCCGCCGCGTTCGGCTTTAGCCGCCACCGCCTGTCGCCTGCCACGGTCACATTAGTCATGCGCCAACGACTCTCGAGTTTTCCATACGCGGCGGTGCCACAAAACGCCGGCAGACGTGCCATTGCACCGCGAACGCACTTTTGCTCTTACGCGCGACGACCGCGTGACACAGTTTTGCTTTCCGCCGAGCACGAAAACCAATTTCCCCTAAAACCGACCGACCGCGGCTGCCGGCGACGGAACCGACCCGAAAGCAATCCCATTATAATAATTATTATTATTAACGTCGTTTCTTTAGCCAGTCTAATAATAATAATACAAATAAAAAAAACCTCCTAATTACCCTTTAAGCCTTAACGTAGAGCTGATAAGCTATTGGCTTTACAATTCATTGTAATAATGTGACTTACATAATATTATTTTGTAACGTAATTTTGTCAGGCTTTTAGGTCTAAATCCGTTTCTTGTACCACCATATTGGCTTTAGCTCATAGAAAAAATTGCTTAATACCCTGAATTTGTTAAAACCATTTTTTTTTCTAAATATTGTTTATTCAAAACTCCTTAAAAACCTCACGCTTTCAATCACCTTATGCTAAAAAGTTGGGCTTTAAGTCGATAACTCTAACAATTTACGTCCTTTGCAATATAAAAATACGGCACGCCGAAATAGCTTCCGAAATATAACCTTCCGAATAGTTTTGTGGAATATTCTTTTAAAGAATATAATATTTCTAATATATTATATATAATCTGTTGACAACATATTTTTGCATAAAAGAATTACCGAAAATCTTAAAAAATAAACCCATGTTTTGCCTAAATTATTTATATGTGCGTACATTCTTATCTTTCAGATTTCAAGTCAAAGTGTTTTTTCAAGACTGACCAATCTATTTCAGTTATAATAATTCCTAATGACTAGTAACCTTTCCTAATCCACCATGTTCCAACCTTCAACCTTGCTATGATTTGACTCAACTATATAGTTTTTTTTTTAAATTACATTATAACTAGAACGTTTACTTTATACATAGTCTTTAGACCAAACAGTTTTACAACGTTGACTTTATGAGGATAAGCCAAAAGTTGAACAAATTAATTCCTTCTTCGTTGAAACTAAGGAAAACCACTTATAAGTTTTTCCCAAGTATTAACATTGACGCACTAAGGATTTTCCAAAGAAATATTAAGACAATTTAAACTTTTTTATTCGATTCTTTAGATTTATTCCTATTAAACTATAGTTAAATATCATAACAAAATTATCTTTAATCCTTTTTTGCAAAAATTGTAAAAGTTTTTACATTCCGTTCTCTTTAGTGGATCACTTTCTGCGTATAGAAAAAATTAGGCGTAATATATTCTTTATTATAAACGTTGCTAAGCAAAAGCTTGGGAAGTTAACATCTTTTAAAACTCCTCCAGGCTTGCAAAAAATATTAGCAAACCGAACTGGTGTAGCACTAAACTCTTGTAGGTGCTTAAAACTAGTTTTAACGTGTTTATACGAGTCTGAATTTTCCAAACGTCGACGTTAAAAGGCCTAATGGACTGGGAATTGTAAAACAAACTTTTAAGTAGGCTAAAGTTGATTTAGACATCCTTACAGTTTAGTACCGAGTTGCTTATTATAAATGATATAAGTAAATTTACATGCGAGTATAAATAGATATAAAAATTATCTGAACTTTAGCTACTATGGCAAACAATCCATTACATAACAATATTTTGTTTGTATTTTTTTTTCTAGTCTACTGAACCAGTTATATGAGTATTATTATAATTCAATAATATGAGATTTTTTTGTCTGATCTTTTGATATTTCTATAGTAGTGGTTCGAGGTACTACATTTTGTTCATGCGCCTATTATAAAAATAACAATCCAAGAGTTTGCTTAAATAACTATACATTTTTAACATGAAAAATATGTATACCCGAAAGTTACGCGAATAACTTCTTGAATTGGTTCATTGAAAAATATTAAAAAGCAGTATAGCCTTATAAGAAAAACATATTACAATATGGAATTGCCTTAAAATAGGATTTGTTTTATTATTATGTGTTACAATGCAAAAATATTTTATTCGATTACTTAATGGGTACAAATAAAACCATTTAATATTGTTATCGAACTACAACGCTGGAAAGCTTTATTTCTATACCTATTGGGGTTTATTGTAATAAAAAAATAACATGTTTTTCTAAAAGAAAAAAGGATAATATTTTATTTACCATAATGCACGATGGACGAATAAGGAAAACCCTATTATATAGTTTAGACTGCGTAGCAGTATGGAAAAATGTCAGTGAACAATAATAATATAATAGCTTGGGATAAAAATGAAATCTACTGTTGCCGTACGAAGGCTTTTCTAATTTATAGAATACTATTTTTCAAACAAATCAACTAAGGCATACCCTGTACAGGAGTGGGTAAACGGTTATATCTCGTCGGTAGTCGTAAAATATTCAAAATACCGAGTTCTTGACTACCTCGCTGAACATAGGCGATGAAATTGTATTTTGAATGAGAACAGTTATAACGTTGTATTCGTTTTAACGAAATTATACCAAATATAAAAATGTATTTTGTGTAACTGCGAAAATATTAACCCTGAGTTTACTCAATAAATCCCACAATGTATTATGATATTACAATATTTCAATTTATAAGCAAATTGCAAGAATACAACATAAATTGTAAAATTGAAACTTATAGAAAAAAAGTTAAATTGTATAAAACTAATAATATAGTTAGGTAAATAAAGTAATTTTTAAATAGATTTGTTTGTGGTACATTTAAATAACCGTTTATTTATACATTTTAACATTTGCTCCACCTATTCAAATACAATGGCTAAAAAACTTAATAAGAGAAATTGAATTTTTGTTAAAAATGTTACACTTATTTTGGGTGTTTCCAATTTTATTAATGACGATGCTATTATAAAATGTATTTTCAATATTCAGTTACTGACGTTGCTTGTAGGTCATGTGCTTTCCTGTAGGCCATTAATATGTATTGGCCAATCCATAGTTCATTACAGGTAGTACACCGAACTTTATTATAAAACCTATATTTGCTGAGGTATTTTTTACTATACAGAGTCGACAAATTAAAAAAAAAAACTATTTTTAAATTCAAACTTAATCGGTTTCAATATTGTCGGAACCCCTATTGAAATATAATGAACACACTCAGATTATACTTGTTAATATGTAACTGCTATGGTCGGAATTTGGGTCGCCTAACTTCGCCTGACAAACAACATGCCAGACAAGTGAACAAATCATACAAAAAAGTATGATAATTCAGGATAATATTTGTATTGCATTCGCGTTTGTGGGATCGCCGCCGTTTCAAACCCTTAGGCCTAAACAAACATGAAACGTTTATGATTACTTCATCAATCACGGCCGCGGTTTCATATGAATACGACATAATGTTGTCCTCATATATTATTTTCCAAACTCATATCAGTTGTCATACTGATACTGTACACGCTGTTGTACGAATGGCAATCTTGTCTAATGTTTATGTAAATATAAGTTTATCTCATAAAAGTTCAGCTGTTACTCATCGAACAGTTTGACTACCGTAGAGTAGGGACGGGAATTAACAAAATCTAGTTTTATACAAACGCCGGATGCTACTATTTTCGAGTTTTGGAAAATAACTATTGATAAACAAATTTTGAAATAAAAAACTATACAAACAAAATTTGTTTAATAACTCTTTCATTTATTGTTTTTAATTTAGATACTAACATACTAGAAAAAACTGTTAAGCAAACTTATGGTTAAATATATTGTAAAGATATAAAATAAAACATAATAACATACTAGATGAGATACTAAACTGTACCTAAAATGCATAAAAATAAGTCTTTCATACGACAAGACCAACGATTTTGATCGAATTTTGAATTTTTGTAGTCCCACGCGGTAGACAGATGTTTAGGTTTAAGTGAAAGAATATCAATCAGTGTTTTTACCCAATGAACAACCTTGTGTTTTACAGAATAGCACCTGTCCAATCCTATGCTCGGTAAAAAAGTTAAGTGGTTAAAATCATTTTTATAATACATATTTTTATTTAAACGTTTATTTACCCAACTTTATGATATATGAGCTTCTGTTAATACCATTTTTTATATTAAGCACGCAACTCGTGTAGTATTAAACGCAACATCGAATAAAGTTTAATCGCACACGATAAAAATTTACAACATCAATTGCGACCAACAATGATTTTGTGGACTCGACATAAGAGCTACAAGGATAAACAGTTCGAAAAAATGTTCACAATATAAACCTCGCTGGGTAAGGAATGTAACTTGTGATCTGCCCAAAGACTGAACTTGTCAGTCTGAATGACATACGAAATTAAACCACTCATGACCTTTATCTCAAACGCTTTCTGAAGTACAATTCTGACTTTTACAAAAAAAAATAATGACTTAGATTGACTCTCGGAAACACAATATAGTTTATTTTAAGCGTATCCGAGGTTTTTTTGATACAGTGTTTAGTGTTTACCCTCTCCGCAAAATTGATACAGTGAAAGTAAAAAATAATTTTCTTATAAATATTTCAGTCTTGACGTACGATATTTAAAGAACTAGAGACCAATAAATAAAGAATGTCTCAATACCTAAATTCACAAAGACATAATCTTATGCTAACCGCGCAGTACTTCAATGTTTACCACTGGTTTACTAGTTCGAGATTTTAAGCTCAGCCTTTGTTTTGTGCGAGCTAATAATGGTTGCTATCAGACCAGTGTTGTTGATGTGATATAAGAAAAAGATCACCGAGAAGTGATGCTGACATTAGCCGGATTACAATGCATACAGATGGTACAACATTATTTTAACACCTTGTTGACATGTTACATGTGATTACATTCCAAACTGCAAGGTAAAAGAAACTGAAGGTAAAGAAGACTTTTAAATATAATAATAGCAAGACAGAGTGATCCGTTTAACGTAGGAGACTCATTTTCTTGAAAAATAAATACAATTTTGTAGTTTTTATTTTGAAAACATTTTGATTATTATACAGTATTATAGATTTACTAAATATTTTTCCTTTGGGGTATTTTCTAGAGCGGTGCTAAATTTTGAATTATACAATACGGTAACGTTGATCCGATATAAAATAGTTAAAATTGCGTTATTAATTAATATAACTCTGCACCAGTCTTTTTTTTAGTGATTTAACGTCAAAAATTGTCTGAGAAAAATAATTTTTATTTGTAGACAAATTATTTATGGGTATTGACTATAGACATTCGACTGTACATTATTGATGACAGTATTGTTGTATAACAATTATCACATTTTGTCATCAGGTTTTCATTTTCACGTTTTTATAGAACATAAATAATATTACAAAGGCGATAGTTCATAGAAAAATGCGCAGTTCACTGTCATAATATTATAGTGGCACATATCGCATTTTTAGGGCGTCCGTATGCTCGGCGTTCCTATTTGATGGAATTCGAGAAATACCATTCTTTAGGATGAACTGGAAATATTATAAAGATAATTTATGGAAATATGTATAATATCCATACCGGATAACGGTTACTATGCTGTATAAAGATCGTTTGGTCGACGGTTGCTTCAAAAGAAAAAAAACCAAGTCGCCTTCGACTGCACGTAGTAACAAAGATGAATTTTAAATATGAGTTAAAGAAACCAAAATTTTTTTTGCCGTGGATCCACCCACACAGAAAGAAAATTCTAATTCATATTTTCTCAATATATATATATTACACGCAACTATTATTTGTGATTATAAGTTGTAACTAGTGCCTGTGATTTTAAACGTGTAATTTAAATACACGTGTACACGAAACTCGTGTAATTAACATACACATGTAATTATAAATACACGTGTATTAAAAAAAATGTATTTTGTCAAAAATATTAGTTTGAGTTAACGTATTTACACAATTATACTTGTGTTTGAGTTCGTATAATTAAATAGACGTGATATTAAACGAAAAACTAAAATTAATAACAAAAATAATTTTTTTTGAATACACGTGTAATAGGGACCTCTAGTTATAACCAATAGGTCGTCGGGTTATACTTAAAATAAACTCCATGATGAGCTTTATTGTTAAGTCAATCGTGTAAATGATTATTTTCAAAATGTTCAGTTCCGATGTCCTCATAAAATATTATTATACTCTCAGCGGAAAAAGAGTTCTTTTTGACTTGAAATAAAGTTGAAAATAATATTAATAATGCACGCGTAGAGCTTCAAATAAAAAATGTAGCGCACTATTATGTATATCGAAACTGATAATTTGCGCTTAATAGAAGTCCATGTTATTTTGAAATAGTGTAGATGAATTATGATTATTGAACTGTAGCATGCTATACGTGTTACATTATTTAAGCAACTTAGGAATATCCACCCCAGCCAAAAAAATATATACCATTGTTGTATTTAACCAATATTAATATTATTTCAGCATTATTTGAATACTAAGAAACCATTTTATTATAATAATTGCTTTTTAATCGAATCAGGTTTAAACGGCTAAAGCATTTATCCGATAAAGTATTGTTAAATTGTTCGTTAAAACCCCAAATAATTAATAACAATTTAAAATATTAGTAACGCTACATAAATTCCATCCAAATTTCATGTATTGTATTTATTTACCCGAAATACCTACGTTTATTATACATTTTTATGGTTTCTTTAATAATTCGTGTACTTCCCTAAGCGAAATACCTTAATAGTAGGTATTTATAATTTCAAGGAATTCTAGAGTTAAAGCTCAAATTTACTGCCCAGAAAGGTTTAATTGTAAAACTTTATATAGGTTGAATAATTTTACTGTGAGGTAACGTTAACGCTTAACTAATTGTAGCTAATTGTGAATTTTTAAATTAAATACAGTTTTCGGCTGTTTCTTTTTATTACAATTTTAAAATGTCTTATTGAGTAATAAATATAACTAAAATAGTGAAACATCCTATATGTTATGTAGAACTTAGAATTTGTCATATTCAATTGGCTGTAGTTTATATTCTAGTAAATTAGAGCCTATTCAAATAAGAAACCCCAAAATTTTAGATGCATAGCTCAACTCTAAGGAATTCATCGTGAGTTTCTTATTTGCATATAAGTACGAAAATATTAATTGTTTGTTTAAAAAATTCTAACTAGGAAATTATTCATAATTTTTACAATTAATTTTTAATTGAATAGACTACAATACATTTGGTGGGTAAGTCTTAGGAAAAAAAAACAGTTATGTGTTTATAATTTATACATATATTATATACACACAATCTAACATATCGTTTTTCAAAAATTATAAATCCATGTCACACAGGTTCAAAATTAATGTTTATTTTATTTCTTCTCTCTTGTCTGAACTTATCAAAAAAATCAGCGGATGTGAAATTTGGCGTTGGGAAAAAAATAACGTACAAAGAATATTACATAGCGTAACCGAGAATAGACAAAATAGGTTGCACGCTTTTGATAAAAACTTGATTTTTATCGATACTACCCATTTACGTACGATATACATTATACTTATATCGTTGACACTTTTGATTTCCAGATTTGTGTAGAACAAATACTTTTCTCAAGTATAATATTATGATATTAAATACTACATTTAATTATTACACTCTAATGTTGAATATTATTCACCAGTTTTTCAAGGCATTCATTCTTAAACATAATAGATCAAAATTACTGTAATATATATTTAAACATTTTGTTGAAACTACAATGGCAAACACTGTTTAAAATATTAAACGAAAATGTAAATAGGTTAGGTGTTTTATATATTTTGTTAGATTTACTATGGTTAAGTAAGTTAATTAATGATTGCTATCAATAATATTGTATCTTTAAGTTTAAAAAATTGTTATATAAAAAGAACGGCTGGTAGATTAATCGAATCGAAAGAGATAGGTAGTTAATAATTAAAAGAAGTACCGTTCATTCATAGTTGTAATTATATATAATACAATTAGTAAACTCTCAATCTCTATGTATGTTCTTCCAAATCTGAGCAAGGTATTAATGATATAATTAATTCCGTCAAGCTCAATGAAATTGGGTCATTCTTTAGAAGTTCCTTTTGAAATCAATAATTACTTACCATCAAGTGCATAGTGTTGCTTATAGACAATAAAGTACTTTTTGTCTAACCGTTGTGCTGAAAATAAAAAATAATTTGTTTCAATATTTTCCCCACGATATAAGTGGTTTATGTATAAAAAAGATGTCAATAAATAATTAGATAGAAAAGTTTAAATAAGTAACGCGTTACCGCCTATACTGTACTACGATTACATTTTGTTATAATGCTTAATAGACTTTTTAGACAAATTCGGGCGGACAAAAATCAATAAGTGTAGTTTAGTTGAAAAATAGCTGCACACGCCTATATCGCCGTGTACTAAACTACTGAACCGTAAAGAAGACTTAAGACGGTTGAAAATTGCGATTTACGAAGACAATTTTTCAACTAATATTATATTAATATAAGTATCATCAACAACCGCGGTGGTCGGGTGGCAATGAATTATTTATGTTTAGCGCAAAAACAAGTTTTAATACTTCTACTGGTGAGGCGATTCGTCCTATGTGTATAATGCCGGAAGGACCGTGCAGGTAAGGCGGCGGAAAGCGTAAAGTGCCGGCGGGCAACTTTTTAGAGGGCGTAGGCCACTTAGGATAAACCCAAAACCCCAACCCCCAACACTTTGCCCGGTCGGGGTGAGACTGAGAAGGCGTTTCCTGTCAAAAAGTTGCCGGCACCACGCGTCACCAAGTTTTTGTGCGTCGCGACAAAGTCTTAGTACGGCAACACGTAAGTAACGCCCCATGCTAAGACGCATACATCCGTCATACTCTAAACCATATAAGTATAATATTATAGGTGTTTTCTGGTGGTGTGTGTGTGTAAAGCTCTGAGTATACAACTATGCATGCGACTTTGAACCGTGAATGCATACTCTCGGATAAGTTAACTCGGGTCAACCTATACGTACGGTGTACACCGAGACCGGAAAGGGACGAAGGGAAACCCGTGTGTTGGAACGCCAGACGAATGTGGGTTGGTTCGTTGAAACAAATTAAGAAGTAATGACCTTTGACGTCAGAAACCGCTTAAAGTTTACAGTCCTATGCTGTGTTGCCCATAAAAGTGAAACACTTGAATGGGGTTCATGTCACTTGGTATGGACGTATAGCGGAAAGTCAACTCGGATCAAGAGTTTAAAATATCATAATATTGTATGTACATGTAATATAGTATACAATGTAGGTATTATGTAGAGAGACGGCTACCTCAGCTATATATGTTACAGCTATAGCATGTTATTTAACTATTTTTCATTTGCACCAAACATAAAAACAATAAAAAATAGCCAACAACTCGACAGGGTTAAAGTATATTTGAACCTGAAGGTTTAGTAATGTTGATTTCAGACAATGTAATCTTTACTAAGCGACGATTGTGACGATTGGAAGGAAATAATAGAGGTAGAAGAGTAAACATAATGTAATAATTGACTATGTATTGTCTCAAATCTCAAATTTCGAAAATAGTATATCAAGTAGATGCAGGCCATTTGTATGTACCTATTTTGTACATAGTTAAACTGGGTGATGAGGTGATGTAAGTTTGAATTCCAATTCCAAGGAAATTGTAAATAGTTTAAATGAAATTTTTTATTATTATTACAACTACAAAGTCATAAATAAATTATTATATTTTTTTATTACACACTAGTGTTGGATATGATATTATCGTTAATATTCACCAAGTATTTTTCTGGAGGTTGTTCAAACAGTGTTCAAACTGTTTGCAAAAATATGGAACCTTACTATTATTATATCCTCTTGGATGGTGGATCTATGTTTATCATAGTGTATATTATTATAAGATAATATAAGCACATTATAATGGATGAGCTATAATAAAGCTATGGTTGTCAAAAGCGTGATAGTGTTTAGGTACTCTAAACCATCATATTCAAAATGTATACGGTAAAACTTTGCCATAATGTTCTGAAAAGTACTAGGTAAAACTATGTTATAACCGGATAGCGTTATGTGCTGCGAAGTATATCATAATTCAATGATTATTATTATTACTTCTATCTTTCGTACGTCACCATTAATCTAACTTGACCTACATTGGGTTATAATAGTATTAGAAATAACAATGTATGTTTTATCGTTTCTGAAAAAAAGTATATCAACATTTTATGTAGTTCGTGTAGTTTTACTAACGCAAAGAACTCTCGTATAGTCATAACTAACACTTAATTTTTTTTTTGCACTCCATAAGGTTCTGCATCATGTTATTGTAACATCTATAATGTATTTTTCAAAATAATTTAAAAGCAAATTATAAATTGAAATGTTTCACCATATAACATGCTCGTTGTATTTATATAGTCACAACTTATAATAATTATACTATAATATTCACCGGGGTGTGATTAGGGTATGGAAATGGAAAAAAATATTTAATAAGAAACTAAATCGTTTTTAAATAAAATGTGCAAAAACTTGGAAGAAAAAACCTTGTTCTAAATATTTTCATCAAAGCGTTATTAACATAAGCCATTGAAAGCTGGAAAATATTATTTACTTTAAACCCTCGACATCGGTTTTCATTTAATATATAATACATAGTTAATACATTCGACTGAATAAGCAATAGCTTTTTATTATAACTTTTAATACCATGATTTGGAACTTAAACACGTTCTACAACGAACGCAATTTGTATCGATATTAGACAGTTGTATTGTTTTTTTGTTTTTTTAAATGTACGATATGTATTAATCAACCGAAATAACTTATAAAGTCTGACACTTGTCATCTAGCGTGATAAACTACATTTGAACGTGTTATGAAATTAATTTTACACATCTAGAGTCAGCGGAGCGAGAAAATATGCATTGCAATATATTATGTATAACTATACATATACATATTATCCCTCGAAGCGCAGATGGTTATGAATCCAATTTTTATAAAACGTATCGAATCCGGGATAAGTGTCACCTATACGTGAAAAAAAAAATGCTGGAAATCCAACAGCAAAAAACGATATTGGCTTTGACATATTATTACAACGCTTTTCCTCTTGCAGAAACGTCTAAAATGATATTGTTTTATTATTCTTATACATTTTAATGTTCTCGTTTGTTTGTTATTACTACAAGCATATTCGTTAATACCGTTCGAGGATCATCCATAAACTATGATTAAAAACGAGCATGACCTAATTGGCCATGATTGACAAATATAATTACTATGTCAAAACTATAAACATTGTTTCCAAATTAATCATTTAACTGAGTACCGTGAACCCATATTAATTGCTTATTACAAAAAATTGATTGCACCTATTAATTTAGTTATTGTGAACTGTATTGCTAAATTAAAGAGTAGGACATTTTAATAATACAATTAGTATTTTAAATAAAACGTTTTTTGTTTACACCTACATGATTAATATGTTTAAATTTTAAAACAGATAATCTGTATTATTTATTATTTAAATAAAATAACTCATAGTTACTATAACAAAATAAGTTTAGGACAATTTATTTTAATTGTCATCTAACATCATTATTTACATTGTATAAGCACAGATAATTTGTAATACTAAATAAAAATTAGACGAACAATTGATAACTACTATAAAAATTATAATTTTATTTTACTGGTTGTTTTTTTTTTCATAAAGTGAAAATTGTATTCTTTGATTTAATTTTGTTGCTAGTATAGCAGTTCACTTCCTTTATATATTGTTCAATTATCGCAGTAATTTTTCTTCGAACTTGTAAATTATTAATCAAAAAATGCATTGAAGTGAATAATAGCAGATGCATGAAATTATTTGTATTATGTGTTTTAAAAATTGTATTTAGAAACCTATAATGTTCAATTAAGAGAAAAAGTCTACACACTGATGCTTTTACATGTTATTACACTGCACTTTTGCTTTTTTATTAGTAACTTCAACGCATTCATGTTATGTATAATGTATGATGTTTATATTTCTTTCGCGACTATTCATGTTATTACTTTATGACTTCAAGCTGATACATACAACATACATATATCAAAGTTCTTATGTAAATTTTTCATTTTGCCATTTTCGTACTATAGCTTTTTCCTAGAATACATTTGACTTGAAAGTAAAGCCTTCGCTTAAGAAAAGTATTCAAAGGCAACTGTGTCGAAAATTCGTACCTATTCGAAATTGATGAAAGCAAACATAACTTTATATACTTATACATACAATGCTTATGTACCATAACTTAAACATATTATATATATATATATATATATATTACAAAAATGGCGCACCGATATCGGGTAATGTTCATTTTACTACGGAATATCTGCAGAACTAACGATTTTGTGTCTTCCATTCATTATTTACTACGCTTTAATCCAGCCGTTTCTCGTCGAGTTATCCTTTAGCCACCTATCTGCGGCTTTCGTGCTAAGCTGATGGGATTGGCGAAATCTCAAAAAATATAAACGGAATTTATTTCGCACAAAACGTTATGCCTGTGGAGATTATATAATAACACGAATTGACGGCAAGACGCCGAGTTCGCACGGTAATAAAAAAAACATAAATATTTAGCTACTTTGGAGCTCGTGTTTTTCTTCTTTTATTATTTACTCCGTTTAGGTAAGCGTTAGAATCGATTTTTTTTGTTGTTTTTTATCAAATTTTACAAATTATATATCGTTATTTATGAAAATTATCTTCAACTTTTTATATAAGAATAATAATTCAAAATGTATCGCTATCGGGTTTTCGTACATTTTCTTTTTCGTAGACAATAATAATAAATATTAGCTGCGACAATATAAATTTTATTTTTTCGATTACAAGTGACAAGAGAAAATTGGATGAATCGAAATCGTTTAAAATATGTATAACAAAAACGTTTACTAGGAGAAATGTTTTATAATATTAAATCTTTTATTTGAAATAAAAATAAGTAAACTATCATTTTTCCAACATTGTTTTGTATGTGACTGTTTAAAGAATTACCAATAATATTCTAATCAAATATTGTGTTTTTTTTTTATTCATTACACAAACATATTTAATACAATATTTAGGTGGTAATTAAAATGACAATGTTGAAAATAAAAATCAACAATTAGTTAATCAAACTCATAAATTATCATTAAATTTAATGATGATGATATGTAAAGTCGAATATTAATTGTTATTAATATTAAATAAAGATCTTACAATACATGTTTTAAGTAGAAATGTTTGTTGCACGTGTTTCAAGACCTCATTCATTCGTGGTCACACCCTTTCGTTTTCGCTATACTTGCCCACTACGCATTATCCATTCGCTGGTACAGCCCACGCGACCACCAATTCTCTAAATTTGAATAAAAAGAAGCAAGTTTAAATGCTCGAGCCGTGGTGTTCAACTTCTAGAATGTTAATCAAATTTTCTCGTTTAAATAAATTATCTTATACACCATTGACGTTAGTCCTTAGGCTACGGTGGTTATTAAATTTGGAATGTGCTTTAGTTGCTAAAAAGAGTCACGTTAAGTGTATAAAAAAACGTACCTAAAGGCTCGAGTATATTATTAAATTAGATTAAATTTCGTCCAGTACACTAACCCCACGATAGCCACAGTTAAGCGACTAAACTGATTTTATTGTACTTAATTTAGTTAGTTAAATATTATCTTTTTTACTTCTTCAAGATTAGATAATTTAGTCCTGACACGTTTTCTGTTGGCTCTACCGAAGAAATATAATCGCAGGCTATTGTGTAACGGGCTTGCACTGGGGAATTAACGAAGACAAACGATATCCCTAGCAAACGCAAAATCCAAGTTATAAATGTAGAATTTTGTTTACCCAGTTACTGATGTGGCACGTAATTGGATCGGATTGACAAACGAAGGGTTCTTAGTCGAAAAAGAATAAATTATTGTTTAAGCTATAAATAATAAACCAAATTGAGAAATATGAAAAATTATAGAAGTTATAGAGAAAATATTATAATTATTTTTGTTTTTTTTTAATAATGTAGTTGCTAGCAGCCTAGTGTACAATTGTGTAAAGGCAATTTCTTATAATACAGGTTTGCTAGTATTACACAATAAAATAACACCGTATTTTATTTTTATTACTTAAAAGTTTGTGGACTGCAATGACTAAGCAACAGAGTAGCTTAATTTCATGTTAAAAAAGATATTCTCTTCCCCCAAAGAAATATTAATAATATTAACTGATATTTGTAGAGCTAGCTTAGTGATTACGGTTCTAAGAATATTCTTTGATCGGTTAAATATATACTATTAAATGGACTAACAAGTCCAATTACGGTTTTCTGTAGTTTATTTGAAGGCTTTGAAATTATATCCTCAATTATTTAGTAAGTCGATCTCCGTGAAAACCGACAAGCTTAATAATTATCCACTACTGACATGAGACTCTATCATTATATTTCCTACTGTACATTGTTATAAAATATTAATCACCAATAGATGTATAAACGCATGTGCACAATTAGCGATATGGTACAATTATATACTGTAGTATTCGTATATACGAACAATGAACATATTATTATTCTCATATATTTTAATCTCTGATGAATTCGCGTTTAATAAATCACAAGCGCAATTCTGGTGATTATACGTCTCATAATATATCATGTATTCCTACGCCAGGTATAATAACAAGCCACATGTTTACAATTAGTGTAATAGGTGTACAACGCGGCTGATTCGGGAAAGTCGCTTTTGCGTTAATTTAACAGACTTTAACTTCCAAACAAATTAAATTACTACCTATTCCTCTTAGGTTATTCTTACTACCTATAGGTATACACTATGTATACCTATGAGGAATTATTCTCCTGACGGCGACGTTCGCAGAAATTATGTTATACACCAGGAAATGCAATTTGATCAAGTACTCAAGTTGAAATATTAACCTTTTATCCGGTACAGATATGACTATAACATTAGAGAAAACGTGAAATCATATTAGAAACACATTTGGAATTTCATAGTAAACGAAGAAAACAAGAATAAACTAACTCATAAATTGCGCGACAAGAAGAGAATATTGCCAATTAAATGCAATGTCGTTACAAATTATTATTATTATTATTATTATTATAAGTATTCTCCGTTGAAGTAAAAGCGCATACTTGTCGCCATACCCCACTAAACGTTTTATTAGCTGAACGTCCCCAAAACTTTTTCGAATGGATTTCTAATGGCTTATTATTGCTGCTGACAATGCACGTTCCTATCAACGGTTATGTTTATTATACTGCATATATGGGTAATAATCAACTACACACAAATGAATACAATAATATAATGTACTATTATTAAATAGACTTGAATAACAATAATGTAATACCAGTAATAGTTATTGCTGTTCCTCGTTTCATCCGTAGATACCGAAACAATATTTCCAACGCGATAACAATATGCGTGTAAAAGTTGTCTGAGCTAATATGGAATTATATATGCTTGTAGTCGGGACCAGATTAATTAATACCAAGGTAGTATAGGCAATTTATAGTATAGGCCGATAAATAGAAAGGCACCAAGTATTTTATGTTCACACCATTTTTAGTAGTTATACATTTTTTACCAATTATCGTACAATCAAATAATAACAAATTATTGTAAAAATTAACACCTTTTTCGCTCCGCATAATAGCTAAAGAAAACAAAAAGGCGTTATCTTGTACAGTAAATTGAAACGGGTCTGAAGACGAGTTGCCTTGTGTTTTAATTAATTTAACGCTTCTGATAAAACCGTTCGAGAACACCCTTGTTATGGAATAATATACGGATCCAAGCGCTTTTGGATTGCGGCTTGTAAACCAAATATTCGCCAATGTTGGAAAAAAGTGGTTTTGAAAATATGCATTTTTACAATAATTAACTTCAAATAAAAGAAACAACAAAGCTTTGTCATATTTACTTTGAAAAAACGTCAGACCCCAAGTCGCCGACAGTTTTTGCACGCAACAATAAAAATAATAATACAAACGTTAAATAATAATTTATTTAAAGACGCTACGCTGGTAGGACGTTTAAACTTCATTATGTTTTTGTCCGTGGTGAAATAATGCAAATTTCGGTTGATTAAAAAAAAAAACCAACAGACCCCTTGTCGTCTATAGCGTTGAATAATACGGGTTTTAAATACAATTTAAGAAAAATAAAAAAGATCTCTAAGCTTTTGGCTTAATAAGTACAAGTGAAAACTACCTATCCGCTTAACTTGATCTATTTAACGCCGGAATAATTTTTAATAAACTACTTTGGAAATGTTATAACTTTCCATCTTGTAAACTTTAATACCTACGAGTGTCTTACCGTGTCTTGAACATTATACCGCTAACATAATTACACAATTCAATTTGCGAAATTAGCATCAGCCACTTTGACACTTCACAGTGTAAACTAAAACAAGTTATAACACCGCAGCGCATTTATTTCAAAGTTTCTCCTTCTAATCAGAACGACGTACAATGGCGTGGCCAAGGTAAAAGAAACTTTTCGCTCATCTTTCCTCTATATAAATTAAAAATAATAAATAAAATTATAATCTTATGATATTTCTATCATTATCAATGCGTCAATAAATTTAATAGTTTTTTCAGTTAATTTTGTCTTTTGAACAGCTGAACTAGTTATAAGTTACCATAAACTTGTTTAGCATGATATTAGTTTACATTATCGTTTTAATGAAAGGGTCGAAGACACCCGAAAATCAATATGGTTAGCATACTGCGATTATTTTAAAAAATGTAATGTTTTAACTAAATAATAATATTTTCTCAAATATTTCTAATGATATGCACTATATTACTGTCAATTAATAATTTGTTTTCTATTTTATATTAATTAATACGGGATCAAAGGACACCACGTATCTATCTATAATTATATAATTTGTATGGTAAACTGTAAATGGCCAAACGCTTTTACATCTAGTGCGGTAGTACTTTTAGGGCTTTGTGGAACCACATCAAACATAACTTGTACCCGTTACTATACCACAGGGTGATAAATAAATATATAGTACATATATGTAGTACACGGGCATACGAGGAATCTGAATAATGCGCAAACAAATTTAAATTTAAGTATTTGATGCTTTCCGTCAGATTCACTAAAGATCTAAACGTTTTTGCTATTCATAATATTCAAAACATTCTTTTCAGCGGGATGTTTACTGCTAGGTTTTTTTTTATAAGGGATAAGAGAGGGGACCAATGTTCTTTTGTAGACCAGCGAGCGAGTTATAATATGGTGGTGGTCGGTCAAATAATTTCTTTCGCATTTATATGTCTGTTGACACAGAATTTTGTTATTCCTTCACTAATTTGAATTCGTATATTTTCAACCTTCCACCTCCCCCTCCCCCTTTGACCCAGTATTTCAAAAACTTATATAATTTTTTCATTCTTGACAAAACTTTGAAAAGTTGCAACATGGTAACTGCAGTTATTTCTATTTAAGAAGCGTTTGGTAATATTTTCTCAGTGCATAACTGTATATATATATATATATATTACAAAGATTTTTCGAGAATAAATGTGTTAGTATTTGACAAGTACTGATTAATTACCTTACATTTAATTAACTTTAATTTTAATGATGATATTTTCGATGCCTATATAAGCATCGGTATGGTAATAAATTGAAAAAACGTTCAGTATACTATTATCATTCACCTGTACAATATTATTATTATTATTATTATAATGAATTAGTCATCGATTTAATATTCGAATAGTACACTCGCCGGCCATTGCTCATTCACGGATAATAATAACAATAAATTAAAGTTCATAAATTATACGTCATGGAAATAATAATTCAAAAATTAATTATTCTTTTAAAAGTTGGACCCCACGTGATTGTTATAGGATATCCGATTAAAAATAAATAAATAAATGCGTTCCGGTCGCAGCCTTTCGTAACAATAGCCCGGAGAAATATATAGTGTTATTGGAATAGGTATAAGTAGAGTGCCTAAGGAAAATTGAAAATAAAATCAGTATAAACATGCCCACTGCACTGTGGTAAAAAAAAAAGGGTAGGAAAAGTTCAACAAATATTTGGTTAGTAAAAATTGTTCACGGCTAAAAAATTACTCTAAAAATCTTTAATCCTGAAGTGTTAACTAAAATTCTCACAAGCATTGTTTTCATATAAACATAGTATTTTGATTTCCACTTCCTCAAACACGAGAGCCGTTGTTTACTTCAAAGACTGAACACGCTCAATAGGTTTACAATAAACCTTCATTACAATTTACATGTACATAGAACCCGGCGAGTTGTATTTTTTCATTAAACAACAATAAGTACCACATTTAGATGTTACTTTGAAAATAGGTATTATAGTCTGTAATCAAGCCCAGACCTGGGTCACTTTTTGTTTAAACATCAAATCACAAATAATAATTTGCAAACAATGAATAATTTAAAATACATTTTTAATTAGTGCGTAAAACGATTTTTTATTGAACAATTTTTTTTCGTTATAAATATTTTGTTATGTTTTAGTACTAGCACATTTTTCATTTGTACGGACATAGCATATCCACAGAACACTTGTCTCCATATTTTTTTTAAGCAACAAAAATCTAAAATATAATGTATAATCTAATATATTTTAAGTAGATAAATAAATATGTTTTTGGCATTGTATTTCTAGTTAAATATTTTATTTATTTTGATTATTATTTATATTATTAATACAAATGGGTTGAGTTAATAATTTAAATACGCACGTTTTAGTTTGTGTTATAAATCCATTCAAACAATTGTATAATTTGAATGTATTAATTACTAATATTAATTAATAATTAATATTATTCGGATCTTCATTTGAATAAAAATACAAATTCGTTTATTGTTTGAGATTTAAAAAAAAAAGAATCTTTTTAAATAGTTTTTATTTTACAACAGAAACGGGTTTTATTAGTAGACGCGACAAATTGATCTACCCCCTCCCCCTATTCCCACTTTTTTTTTTTACCGGTCATATGCAATTATAAGATTTGGGTGTAGAATCGCTTTGTGAAACCTTCTGATTACAATAGTAAACGATCTGCCACGACTTGACCCACATTCACCCGTATGAGTACACCGAATTTCCACGCATTCTTAGACACCACAGTGTGTAAACTTATAAAGTTAAACTTAGCTATATCTATAAGTTTTATCACCCGCATCTCGGAAAGACATCTGTATAGGTTTAAATTTTAAGTACAACAATGTTCAACTGAGATGATTTATCAAATCTCAAACCGTAATATTTGTTTGCACTTTACATGTCAATTTATAATATACAGCTACTTATTTAGTGTTCAAACATTATGTATTAAAAAATAATTGTGTTAATATAAGTATAGTATTTTCTACCTTCATGATCTAACTGTTATACAAGGATATTATGTCGTAAAAAAGAATAAGAATTATTTTTAAAATGATATCGATCACAGCGTTATAGACACTCACGGGTAATTAAACATGATTTTTAATTAATATTGGTATTATGAAACTAATCTTGACAGATTATAATATAATTTTAATATAGCAATCTTAAATATATTTATAATCAAATTAATATTTTAACACCATAATAATAATAAGAATATTTCGAAACGTTGTAAATATTTTCTTATAATTAGTGGATTATATTATAAACACAAAATTTGTTTAAGATTTTAAAAAAATAATTCTTGTATAAATATAATTATTAAATTTATAATCTGTTATAGTAATTTGCATTGAACATTTTTTTTTTAGATTGAACTTAAAATTAGTCTTTCATTAAATATTCAATAACTGTTTTTAACAACTCTGAAATTAAACTAAAATAGCATTATTATTTGTTAATCCGCATGTTTTATTATACTCAACGACAGAGGAATTATAATTTCATTCATTAGCTAATTTTAGATAAAACGGAAAAAGGTATAATTTTTAAGGATTCTGCCGTTTTTCTTATTGTACTCGCACACTCAAGCCGCACTTTTTCAGCGATTCAATAATATTTTATTTTAATGTTTAAAACATTAAAGTCACTTCACTTGATAAATTATAATAATATGCACTTGAACCCTTAACGTGAACAACAACTCTGCTATAAGGAATAATAATACAAATATTGTTACGCATCGAACTAATATATTTGGTGCAGTACATGAGATAATTTTTTATTCTACAAAAAAATCTTATAATTACTATTTTAGCAATAACAGCAAATGCATGTTATAAATTATTTTTAATTAGAGATAAAAAATACTTGTAATTAATATATTTTTAGTTGTACAATGTACATATCACCAAGCGAATAAAACTTGTACATTTATACAAATAAAATTAAATATCAGCAATAACAGAAAAATTGGTTTTGAAAACAGTCAGTTGTTAATGTGAATGCTATTTACCTAGTAAAATTTAGTAACACTTGTGGCCGTATATAAATAATTAGTTAAATAACAAAATATTTAAAAAACCATTAACCACAAAAACTTGGGGAGACAGCGACACATAAATAGTTCAAACATGACGTTTGTACCAACTCAATAATTTGGTACTATCCCCTATTTATATTGCCAATGACTGTATTTGTATTAAATATTTGCACGTCTTGTTTGTTTTCCGTTTCAAAAGTTTTCCATTGAAAATCATGAATAATAGCAAAACATGCGAATGAACTTTATAGTACTACCAGACATACTGTTACGTCTCCTAAGACGACAAACAACCTCTAAAGTATAAAACGTTATTTAAAACGGCCGTTACTTAAATTAATATACTTTTTTTTAGAATTTTACTACCCCGCGATGATTACGGTGATCAGTGGTTACAAGTGGCCACATCGGACGACGTAGTGTGAGTGTGCGAAAGTTCGAATGCATAATACAACAGTCCAGGAATTGCCTACTTATATGTTTCAACCCAATCAATATAACAAAGTATTTCCAATACGTTTTGTCTATCCGACACAGCTCAAATAACCGTAACAACACTGATAAAACTACTATCCGCAGATGTCTTCAAATGCCAACCCATGAAGTTGAATTGCAAATACAAAATATAAACAGACAAATGTTATTTTTGAAATGGAACCCGAGTTAAAAATCACCGCCGCATAAAAAAAAACTTGTTTTTACACCAGCAAACCGTTTTTCGCTATCGAACCAATTGAAAATCAAAATGAAACCTACACAGAACCGTATAAAACAATATGTTAAAACTGATACCGTAAAATGTATACGCATTCCAATCGTTACTAGTTATTTTTATTCTCTTAAGTTCAAACGCTGTGAACTCGGTATCGACCAATCAGCAATACTCGATGGACAAAAGCGTATTAATTTTATCTAGATGGGTATACATTAAATTACATTGATTAATCGTTGTTCGGTTAGACTCTATGCGACGCCTGACCTCAAGCAAATTATTAACAAAAACCGTTGAAAGATTTCATCTAGTCAGTCATACGAGGTGATTAGTCCTATTATTATCCTAAGATAGTACTAACAAACTAAAATATCACCATAAAAAGAAATTTCTCACAGTATAATTTATAGAAGAAAATGGGCGATCGTATCCATCACCGATATATCTATCACCTTCTACCCAATACCTTTATCTTCATCAACCGTAATTTCATTTTCTATTCTACAATAATAATATCGCACACCTACTACAAAATTAAACTAAATATGTGTTTGCAAATAAATACACATGTAATATTATTATGTACCGCAATGGTTTTTAAACAATAGTATTTTTACCAAAAAGTTATAATTTTGAATTCCCCCTCTTTACATTTAACATTTTTTTTTTTTTTACTTTACTACTAAACGAAATCGTTAAGTACAAATTTTATTGTATGCAGTGACCTAAATGCATAAAATACCAATTGGATCTGTCGTGCGAACGGCCCCCGGAAGGTAATTCATTACTCGTGCAACCAAATAAATTACTACACAATACACCTCTCGCCGTCCCCATTCGATTCCTGTTTACTGACCGTTCGATATCGCACAGAGCTCAAATCTTTTACACAGCCGGTGTATTTTCAAAATTACAATATTATCTAGAATGAAATCTTCGACAAACTGGATGTGTTTCCATGGCCAAATTGTGTTATTCGTTTAAATTATGCAACAGATTTACGTTTAATAATTGTTAAGCATTTATTTGTTCATTTCACCTAACGAATAATAATGACATCCCTCGAGAGTACAGATAATTTTGTAAACAAGCAAAAAACAGTACAAAAATTATTTACACAACTGTTAATCTAGGGAGTAAAATTGTACTTTAAAATAAATGGACATGCTAACCACCTACGTATCTGATTTATATATTAATATGATGTTTAAAAAGCTATGTACAAAAGCTTGACAGTGTATACAACTAGATATAATTTCTTTTTCAGATCTTTTTCCTCATCGCGCCTGCTATTGATACACCTACCAAATTACCTCTCGTGTACTCATGTGTAGTATACATATATTATGTACTATCTATATTGTATTTCGTGCAGTTAGTTATTCTGTCCAGTCCAGTCAATCTACACGTTCATATCAATATTCTAGTTTTGGTTACTTCAATTTGGCTTCCGTCTCTCTGATTATAATTTATATTCATAACTTTAAAATAGGGGTTCGGAACGCGTTAATCACTATGGTAACTTAATGTTTGATGATAATATATGTTCTACCAAAGCATGGTCTTGTGTATGAATAAACTATCACAGACGAATATACTAATGACTTGTCTTCTGCCGTAGATTACATTGATAATAATTATTTACACGATTGACACGACGTTGGCCCATGCATTTCGCATGAAGTGAAGTCGGGTTATTATATGTACCTCGCCAGAGTGACTTATGGTATATTCTATATTGTGCTTCTTCCCGTAGGGAAGTCCATATATTGCCTCGGTTATACAAATAATGTAGATCACACTGGCGCGTATGATATACAGTGAAAAGGACTTTGAAGATTGCGTACTGATTACGTACGGTAACACATGATTATGTACTCAACGGTGTGTCGTTGATGATCATCAGTGGTAAAGTAATAAGTAACTTAACAACATATCACATACACATGACTTTTTGATGAAGTTAGTCGGAGAATTATGACGAACATCGTTGTACATACCGATTTGACGAAATATTTTAATTAAACGATTTATTTAAAAATCGTTGATCAAAATTCCTCAGTAAGTCTTGTTTTTTTGTATAAGTCGCGAATAAAAGTCTTAAACTTCCCGTAGGTTATATTATATTATATTTCGTATGGAATGTACACTGCAGTACACATAATAATACTGCTTAGGAAGACATTTTTTTTTAAATGTATTATTTTATAAAAAAAAAACTATTCTGTAGATTGCACTCGGCGTAGTAGATATATTATGCGTGTACGGGGAAAATCTGCAGCTAATTACATTAATAATGTTATGGTTAGAAACGTACTACAATAAAATCCAATAACAAAATCGCTCTGTTTTAGCATATTCGGGAAGACTGTATGAACATAATATACATAACAATAATAATATTATGTATATTAACATACAAGGGTCAAAAGTTTAATTGTTTTAATAATATTATTACAAAATCGTAACGAAATAGAAATTCTAAATTTAATTTGCGCTCGAGTGAACTTATTATTATTCTATATTATTATATTGTTTTTTTTTTTTTATTACATATAATGGCTTTTAAAACTGAAAATAGTAACACGCCGAATCTCTTTTTTTTGTGAAGCAAAATTGTTTTATTTTTAATTACTGCGAGTTGTGGATAATTAAAGTTAAAACTTAATATTACAGCGCACAATTAAAACAAAATACACTACAGCGTTACAGCCCAGGTCGCGCACTGAACCGTAAATATTTTAATTTTAGTTAATTACTTACGACGAGGCAATGGTGGTATAATATTGTTATGTATTGTGACCCACTATGGCTTCGAGTCGGTCAGCTAGACTTTCAGCCGATGTGTGTTTAAAATTGTGCAGTGGGTCGTTGAAAAACGATATTAATATATTATTAGTAATGAAAAATACAAAAGAATCACGGGTCGCGCAAACCTTTTAGTAGGGGCCATTTCGTAATTGATTAAATAAGTCAGCTCGGATTAAGTGAGACTGAACGGAATCATTTAGTTATACACTTTAATTCCCCGGTACCTTGGCCTTTTCGTTTTATGGTCTTCGAGGACTACCGGCATCCAGTATGAAATTCTCGTTAACCATTAGCCATTAATAGCAAGCAAGAGAAAGAGAGTGAGAGAGAGAGACGTGACATAGGCTTAATGCCCGGGCTTAAGACTGTTTGCCGGGCGTACGTAACTACCCATGGGCGTTTTACAGGGTGTATCAGGATCACAAATGCAATATCGGTGTAATATGCAGTTCCGATCCCATACAAATGGGGGTCGGTCAGGCATTTCCCTGTCGCCGTTTCTTCACATCCCTCCACCCGTCTTCATTTATACCATCTACCCACTTTTTCTTCGGTTCGGCTCTACCTGAAATCAACTGGACACGTGACACATTTTTACTGGCAAAGATCAGGGAGGGGGGCTTGGAATAGTAAAAACCTATTGAAACTTCAAATTAGTGCTTTTCAAAATACCTACATTTATTTTTTAGTGATAGATTTGTTGAAATAAAATTAAACGTAGCACTAACTTTAACTTTTAAAGTTTTTAGAATCCTAAGTCCCCCTCCCCTGATCACACCGTTAATGCATAATATCTTGTATATTATTTTACCTGGTTTTATTTTTTTTTGACGTTTTTTGTTTTTGTTTTCAGAACTAAAACAGATCCGGACTTAAAGGAAGGGACGCACGGGTCATGAGTTTTGTTTGGTGGAAAGATTTCCGTAGAAAGCGACCGCCGCCCGATAGGCAAACGTGGAGGAAATTCGATTGCGGCCAACAACCCGTCACAGTACCGATGCCGATTGCCCGCGTTGGCGACCGTCACGCGTTGGCCCATCGGACTTAACGCACGCTCTTCGTTTGCGTTGACGATCAATTCGGCGTGGCCGTTGAAATCCAAAAATAAAAAAGCCATGGTTTCCATGGGCAGCCTTTCTAACCTTTCGGGGGTGGTGTTCAAAATCGACCAGGACGAGTTCGGACTACTGGTCGACCAAAACTCCACCGACTTCCTAAACGGCACCAACAACACGCTCGACCCGAATCGGACGTACTACATATTCGAATCGGTGTATCCGTCCACGTACTCCGTACCGGAAATCGTAGTGGCTTCCGTGTTGGTCATCATGCTCATGATCGTGGTGGTGGTTGGCAACATGCTCGTTATCATTGCCATCGTGACGGAGAAAGCGTTGAAAAACGTGCAAAACTGGTTCATCGCCAGCCTGGCCGTGGCCGATTTCTTTCTAGGGCTGATCATCATGCCGTTCTCGCTTGCTAACGAGCTAATGGGCTACTGGATATTTGGTGACTGGTGGTGCGACATACACGCCGCCCTCGACGTCCTCCTGTGCACCGCGTCCATCATGAACCTGTGCCTGATCGCCCTGGACAGGTATTGGTCCATCACGCAAGCTGTCGACTACCTGAAAAAGCGGACGCCGGCTCGCGCCATCATCATGATCGGCTTTGTTTGGATATTCAGCGGCGTTATTTGCATACCACCTCTGCTCGGTTGGAAAGTCAAAAGAGTGCCTGAGCGATATCCTAAATGCGAGGTAAGAATCCTAAAACAACATATATCGTAGTATATACATATTTTTCAAAAATGACACAAGTCAAAAAGCAAACAAATATGATTTTTATTACAGACTTCCTTACGTAGTCATTAACACGACAATAGCTCAAAAAAACAAATTATGTGACTTGATTCACTTTTGAAACACATATGTCACATATATAACTATATATACTAGAAGTTACTCAAATCAGCTGATAAGTGGTAACATAGCGGCAAAAATTGTGATTGATAGAGACTTACCAGCAAGACATATGCTACTAGCGATTGATAAGGATATATCAGCTATTTAGTAATATGATAGTGATAAAACAAGAAATTGATATAATAGGATAATTTGATGGGTGATTAGAATAGAAGTGAACATTTAATAAGGATTAGTTGCAAACAATTTTCTACAATTTTAATTTCAGAATTATTGTGGAAATGATTATGTTTTGTTGTTGAACATAGAATGAAAATTAGTTCAAAGCCTGAAATTGCGTTTTAATCACTCAAGTCGTAAATTAGGAAATCCTAAAATAACATTAGTTATCTAATTTTCGTATGAGATTGTAAATATACTGGTTTAATAATAAATAAAAAAATAATTTAATAAAGAACTATATAGAATATCGAAATTGAATGCTATAAATTATAGTCGGATTGCCTATAATATTCCTTGCTTGCTTTTAAATATTATAACTTTTAGTACATTCAATTTAAAGGTTCTATCATACACTAAACAAATTAAAATTATTTACTATTTTTTATTTTTATTTTTAGGAGTCTGGAGGTAGGGAAGTTTAATTAATTAAAATTGTTGGTTTACAATAATTTGTTCACCGGATTTAAGGGATCATTTTCGTTATTATTTGAACAAAATTAACTGAATGGTTTAGGTAAAATTCGAGAATTGGTCGAAAATAAAAAGAAAGTTATTATGTTATAATACACAACCGAGGATAGAACCTTAAACCGTTTACGTCTGATGAGAATTACCACTCATCCAATACTTAAATCCTTATTATCGAAAATACAATTTTTTTTTTGCATTTATGCAGTTAACACGATAATTAAACACTCCTGGAAGCTCACAGATTATTTTAGTATTGATTTTATAAAAATCGGTTCAGTAGCTTAAAAGGAAATGGGGAACATACAAACCTACGTACATACATACCACTTAAACCACTTCTTCTTCTTCCGCAATCGGGTAAAAAAACGCTTTAGTAATATTATCTTCAGTTGTTATTGTTGAAATTTGTTTACCATGTAATAGTATATGATAATATACAATATATATCCGACAGTATAAAACCCGAACTAAATGTTTCTATTATAAACCAAAAAATCGCAAAAGGAAAGAAAATAAATATACAAATAGTAAATAAGTTACGCAGCGGGTAGTGTATTTATGGAAATCGATTCAGTGTTATTGTACACTGAACCGAAAAGTAATAATATGTCATATTATTATTGGAAAAAGAAATACCTCATAGGTCCCCAACGGAAAAGTTAAAAAAAAAACATGAAAATCGCAATATTAGATACAAAATAGCAAATAGGAATGTCGATAGTATTACATATATGTATAGGTTCTTTGTTTTTCAAATTATGCCGTTATGCATTTTGTTATTCCAAAGGCGTAAACACGTTTTCAAACAAACGGAATGGAAAACAAACAACAACAGATTAAATTCTGTTAACAAACAATTTTCCCAGTAGCAACGCTAATATGTAAATACATAGAAACAAAAGCAATTTCAAATATTCCAATTTCTATAAATACCAACCTATATGTACAACACAGAGGAGTGCAAAACTCATTTTAAGTTTTAAAAAAATTAAAGCTAAAAAAAATAGTCAAGCGACATACATAATATACATGTTGTGTATTTTTTTATTAAGTATTATGTATTTTAACGGTAACCGTTACCGATAGAAACACCAAAGAAAAAAATTCCATTATAAAAATAAGATTGTACCAAAGAAGAAGGGGGAGAAGGTGCTGATTATGTATTGAATGTAAAAAAAAATTGTATTTATTAACTACCCTCATGAATATTTTCTAAAACTGCAACAGAAATAAAATACCTTTTGCGGCGCTTTATACTAAAATAGTTATTGAAGATATTTAAAATTTATTTTGAAATTTTCCGATGACCTTTGGGCTTAAGGTTTTCATGAAGTTACAGATTAATCTGCAATGCTTTGTATTTATGACACACTCTCTCTCTCTCTCTCTCCGTTGATTTGGTTATTATTGAGGCAGATAGTATTATGTGAATTTAGGTTTCCGAACTCTTTACATATGTCTCCATGTGAGCTTATACTTATAAATTTATTCAGTTAATCGTGTTCGAAAAAGTTTTTAAAGTCGTTGTCCGTTTAACGCATTTGTACGACTTAGGTTATGTTGAAGTCCCGTAGTTGTTTTTTTTCTAAAGCCAATAAAAACAAAATAAAAAATAGGTACTTAAAATATTTCTCCGCGCAAATAGCCCTTTTAATATTTGTACATTTCAATGGTTTGAAAATACTTTATGAAAAATCATACGTCGTTGAGTTTTTGCTTGAAGAATAGCAAAACTGTATTACACCGATGATTTTTAGAGCTCAAAACTGAACCTGAAAATATTTTTGAAAACCTTTTATTATTACAATTTGTTTGGTTGAATCAAAATCTTTCTTCGCTGATTTATTTTCATTCGACATTAAATTTATTATGATAAAATCCAAAACGCACTATAAGCAAACGAGTCAAATGAAACAAATTCAAAATTTGTGGATTAGTTACGTATGTAAATAATAAATATATATATATATATAAATATTGTATACACAACAAGAGAATTTCTACAAATCACAATGTACCTAAATTTATATTCGTTATGCAAAAGAATATCAACAAAAGATATACATAAATTTAATTTTTTTTACGTTTTTTTGAATAGAATACGATTTCAAAAGGGCATGTCATGTTATTATATTGTTGTTTTGCAAATAAGTATGGGCCGTCGCACTAGCAGTTTTATTGTCGGTACACGACCAAAAAAACAACAGAATAAAGTATTATTCTATTTTTGCTCATCAAAAAAAATAGGTTTTTAATACTAAAATAATTAGTAAAAAATAGTTTTTTGAATAAAACGTTGTATTAAATAATCCTTATTGATATTTTACAGTTAAACTTTACAAATGTACCGCCTGTTATAACTTATGACATACAACGACCAAACAGCAAAATGAGTAAATTAATACAAATTTATCGTTAGCTTTTACCGACCAACTTAGTTGTTAGTTAAATAATGTTTATTCTTATTGTTTTATTTTTCCCCATTACTAATAATATATTTATCATTTTTGTATTAATCGTTCATACGATCAATTCCTTCGCATTTTTGGTATAACTAAAATAAATGAACATTTAAATATTAATTTATTAATAAAGAGGCTCTTTTCTCTACACGATCATTAATTTAAGTATAAAGTTAGTTGATTTGAAACGCTACTGATATAATTCTTGTTGATTGAACTATTGCTAATAATATGTTTAACATAAAATAACATACAGTTTTTCTATGTACAACTATTAATTGCTGAGTACTGACTTTTTAATCGAGTACAACCTTTGATCGCCAAACAGGTGGTTTGGGTGCAATCATCAGTTAAAGTTATTTCATTAAAACTATGTCCATGAATTTAATTTAGGTTCTTGGTATGTACAAGATTATAACGTGCCAGAAATAATTGTATACTTCACAGTTCAACCATCCAATTGGGACAGCTGTTGTGCTGAATGTTCTTGTAAGACTTTTTCATTTATCGTTGTTTATATGGAATATGTTTGAGAATACATATGATATGGAGTTTTCGATTTGTGTTGTGTCTTCTCGCCAAATCATATGTTTTCAATTCAAATGAGACCTAAACGTGGGATTGAACCGATTCCTAAACAAGGTTGTGTTCTTTATACAATAAGTGTTGTATGATATCAGTGAGAACAGTCGCTAGTTTGAAGTAAGCAATAATCATTTGCGTTAAAATTCATAACTATAGATTTATAAGTTTGAAAAAAAAACATATTTTTCACTTGAATGTATAACTTGTGACGAGACAGAAAGAACAAGGATGAACTAGTGTTTGTGTGGTTACAGAAAAACAGCAACCATTTTGACCTACTTAATAAGTTATTAGAGAATAACCTTAGCCTTATAGTCAAATCTAGTAAATTCCTAATTGCTTACTGCATCAACCGTTGCCTTAATACAGTTTTTATTTTTTTTTTTAAGTAGCAAAGAAAACCATCAGTTCTTATGTTGTTATATTGTCGTACACTGAAAGTACGAATTTTTTTTGGATTGAGTTATATACCTATAATATTATGTAAATTGTTAAACATTATAAACGTTGAATTTAATCAAATGTTTTTATCGATTATTTAGCGAAACGTAAACATTTAATGGTCAACAATGTTTCATTTGTAATAAAGCCAAAAATATGCTCAGTGAAATGGTAGCTTTTTATTTGTAAAATCTCGATTCGCGCTTTTATATACGCTCTGCATTGTTTCAACCGTGTTATTTTATGATAATAATAAAAAATGGGAACTAATTACATTTTATTCCGCGGTCATAATTCAAGAGTTTCTCATTTAGTAATGAATTTAGTTAAAACGTTTTTTTTTTGCTGCAGAGTTAATACGTTTGTTGTCATATTCGTTTTAAATATAATTAAAAGAAAACATGACAGTTTTGAAACTTTAAAAATAATGTGAATGCTAACTTCACGATCCCCTTCTATATAACTATTGACAAAGTACAACGTGTAGCATGTTGCACAATAAAATAATATAATATGTTTATTTATACAAATGTTACTATATTCATTACCTACCAACTGTACACAGTGGCTACTTAACTATTGCTAGTAGCAGTTTCAAAGCTTGCATAACGTATGATGTATAATATTATCTTACATCCAAAACGAATGTGAATATTTTTCCTACGGGTATATTATTTTGTTAACAAAAAAAAACACTAATATTCGGCTGAGATAAATAAAGCCGTCGTTGTGCTTCGGTGTAGAAATAGTCTAGAGCATTATACTATAGTGGATTTTTGTAGAAAGAGATAAAAGTTCTTCTGGCATCAGAAACTAAGGCAATAACACGAGTTCAGTTTCATCACAACTCGTTCAGCTTAACTTGTATACGACGGAAGTAACATTTATTTTAGCAATACACGGTTGGTTGGAGAACACGGTTGGTTGTGTTGGGCATTAAAAATGTTTGGATAGAGAACTTTCGCTAGGTTCTATCAATTATTTAATCCACGAAACGGATAACAAGATTTTGTTGGATACGTTAGACGACGTGAAGCTGGACGTAAAGTTTTATAATCAAGTAGATGCTATTTCGTTGGGCAACTGTCGTCTGCTGATTACAATAATAATTCATTTAAATACTAGTACTATTTATAAACAAGTATACAACGTTTACCGGTGACAGTTAATTTGCAGTTATTGTTTTTTTTATTATTATTAGATTTACTATAGAATTAATATACTATCTCGCTTATTATAATGCAATTGAGAAAACAGTTTTTGTTAAAAAAGTTTTTTTCCAAACACTTTATTCTACCGATTCGAATTTAATTACTCTATAATAATATTGGCTTTTATAATCAAACGTTTGCGAAACAAGTGATCAGTGGATTAAAGATTGTTTGTAAATACAGGTTTTTACATTTTATGAAGTTTTTTTTTGTAAAATATTCCAAACCGACGAGAAAATAATGAGTTATTATTATACTACGGCTGTGGTTTATAATGGGTTTTATTAGATTACATTATTTTTAAAAAAAACACCTATTTGCATATAAAATTAAGAGTTAAATTGTTAAATTACATTTTACATAATTTACAAAATTATTATAAAGTAAACTTTAAATAGACATAAAACGAAACTTTTTAAGTATTAAACGAAATTACACTGTCTATATTTAACACTCACTTATGAATTGTCAATAGGCAATTACTCAACAATACCTTTTGAAAATCAGTTTAGCCCGTTTTTTTAATAGTAATATTTGTATTAATTCAGAAATCGGTTCACTACGGTCTATGGTCGTATTAAAAAAATGAATTTAACGATTCCATCGCAATATTTTAAGGTTGACGAAATAGACTATCGCTGAGTTTATGGAGAAATTTGCCGAACATTTTTAACAGAAAACATTTCACGTTTTAATAAATGTACAAAACAAATAATGGAAACGTACACAAGTGTCGTCTTACCACAGCAGTGCCTATAACGTACCCGCCCACTCCAACTACTCGACATACCGTCGCATCTTGAATAATAAAATCCTGTACACTCGCGTCTTCGGTACCTACTTAACCAGCAGCGGTACTACGTTAAATGAAAATATGTTTCCGTATGTGGTGGCGTTTTCCCGTTGAGATAATTTTTTCATTTTTTTCGTTTTTTTTTTTTACTTGAAATTCCGCACTTTCGGTTTTCTGGCGTGCGCCGTTTGTTTATTGCGTATTACCATAATAAACGTCCGTCTCGCTGACGACGGTCTTGCACGTATATATAAACATATATATATAGAGACAGTGTTGTGTAGAGTGTGTCACAGCTCTGGTAATTGCGAAACCCAGCGCCTATCTTTATACACTTTACCCGGCCGTGTGCTCGTCTCCGCCTTGGGGCTTCTTCTTCACGCCGTGCACCCCGAGGACAACAAGCTGCTAAACACCACGGTCGAGGAGACAAACATCCTTGTACCCGCCACCGTACGGCTGGTGCCTTCTCATTTTACCCTCCTCGACACGGTGTACACTCATCCGGCCAAGTCCGCTGTTGGGCAACTCCGTTGTATAAAGTAGAGTACAGCTTGGCAGACATGAATTTTCGGCTCAAAATGTCGTTAATCATTGTGGATTAAGAGCTTGACGCAGTGACGGTGGTTTGCCGCGTTACGTATTGACCTATCACTTACTCAATAATGGATTAAGCGACTGCAATACGACATCGCACATGCCGGATCAAAGATAATGTGTACAACGTAGTTCATGCTAAATACACCGCAACACTTAATTTTATTATTAATTATCATATTGATTAACAGTTGAATTCTTAACAACTCTCCGGTACAGGGATTTTTATCCAACTTACTGTGCATTAGACCAGTCAAATCGTCCGTTTGAATTTAAATAATTTTTTAAAACAACTCCATAGAGAAAAATAAAATAATTAATTAAAATGAATAATACTGCATGAATATGAATATGAATAATAATGTAGTATTGTTACATATATATAGGTATATATGTTTATAAGTTTACACAGCGCTCCGTGTATCCGTGTGGAAATTAACTACTAATAGATAAAGCATTTTTTAACATTGGCTAGAATTTATAAATAATTATGCGAGCAATGTTTGGGAGTAATGTTATGAGACAAAGATTTTGTTATTGCATTTATTTTTATCTGTGCGTATTGTCCAATTAAATTACTTGACGCTTTAATTGTACTTATGATTGTGTAAATAATTTGTTTTATAATTATCAATAGATGTAATGATTTAAAAATTACAACGACAAGACAATAAAATCGTAATATTCCAAGTTTTTTACCGTTCACGTCGGCAGTTTAATATTAACAATTTTTATTTAATGTAAAAAATGTATTTTTAATAATACGTTTACAAATGGTATACCCGTTTTGCTTAACTAAAACATTGAAATTTGACCTAAGAAGTTCATGTGGAAAATAATTATGTTACAACTCTTGTTACTCTTGTCGTGTTTATGTTTATTGTTGTTGCTGAAAAATACTATTTTATTAATTTCCATAAAAAACATATAATATAAGTTTATGAAAGTTGTAGGGTAGCCAAGCTCGGAGCGGTCACGGCAGCCACTTGGTTCGAGTGCGTGGTACTTAGGAACACCTGGCGGCCAGCGCGATAGAATAAACAACAATATATTTAACAGCAAAGCACATCCTCATTATGAATATAGTTAAATACTCGTTGTTCAGGCAGCACAGTGTTTAAAAGTGCTAATGCCTTTGCGATTCAACGGAAATGTATTAATGAATTAACCAATCTCCCCTAATTAATATGATTTCAATTACCATAATTTAACCCTATATATATATATATTTACACACACACAAGGGTGTGTCTAATAAGGGTGTGGAGCAGAGGGGGTAATGTGTATGCATTTTTGGAGCTCAATATCGTTAACTGTTACCATCTCGTGATGGCAGTGTTGGGCCTTCAAGCTACACAATTATTACATGATGAAATTTAAATATATTATCTATTTTTTCCTTAGATACAAAAAAACAGACATTACCAAATTAACTACATTGTACCACAGTCTTGAAACATTAATTAAGTAGAAATAGGTAAATATATATATATATATAAAATATATCTAACAATAGCATTATTAGAAACTAATAAAAATGTAATACAATAATTTACTAAAAGCAATCAATTAAAAACAAAAATTAATACCTAGCAATTTATCATTCAATTTTTTTAAATTCCATTCCGTCAATGCTTTTATTTTAGATTATCTTCATTTATTTTCCGTAATCAAAACTGATTTCTAGCAGATACTTCTTAAAATAATTATTAGTTATTATTTAATAATTTTTATACATACTTATTAAAATAACTAAATTTCGAATACGGCGATTCTTTCATAATTTATGATAATAATAAAATAAATAAAAGATAAATAGAGTTTATTTGTCGGTTTTCAGAACAAAAACAAAATAGTTGCGTTGCCTTAACCCCTCTGATAAGACTTCATATTATTATAAAGGCTTATGAAAAACATGATAATATTATTGTAATTTTTCGAAATTTTCATAATATTACAAATTAGCGTATTAATCGTCTGTATGACCTGTTACAAGGATTCATACTTTGAACGCTCTGTATAAAACGAGCCACAATGATTTTTTTTTTTATGAAAATTCCCAACTAATAACTTATTTAATACCGTTTCGTACGGTAACTCGTAAAAAAAAGGTCATTATTCGTTGTCATGTTCTCTGTATGTATGTTTTATAATATTGTGTTATTCGTGTGTAGTGTCTACACGGAATGGGCGTTATATCTGAGTACCACCTAGGTTGAAAAATGGGGGACGGATAAAAGCATAGAGATAGAGACACATTCGCCAAATACAACACGGCATGTGAAATGATATAATGCCACACGTGACTACTGTTATGTTTCTAACAGGACAATCGCTAGGCTTCAATAATTATAATGGATTTTACATTTTGTTATTCGCACGTGTGTGATGTGTACATTTTGTGTATAATATTATTATTATGCATGTAAAAGGTAACAGCGACTGCAGCGTTGTGACGTTTTCGGGAACTTGTAAGCTGTATAGGTAATTCGATAATTTTAAAACGGACTAACATCACTGAACACAATAAAAAATACATAAAAAAAAAATTTTATTACAAAGCGTTTGTTCCTATTATCCAGTTTCCCCTACGAAACAACCAAATATCTAGTCTTCTCACTGTTCTAGTTTAGAGTTTGAATTTGAACTAGAAGTATCCATTCTACGGCGAGGTAATACAAAATATTTCATAACTAAAGAATTATTAATTTTCGCTCATTTGTGTAGGAAGTTTATTGTTATTGTAATATTACTAAATATCAAAAATATCATTAAAGTGCCCAACAAAAAGTATAAAATAATAATAATTTGTGTTCAGGTTTTTAAATAAAACTATTGTATTTGTGTTCTACTTATTTTTAAAAATCTTAAACTTAGCTAGAATACCCAACGGAAATGGCAAAAATATCTACAATGAGAACAATCATTTAGAAGACAGTCAGCAGACGACCACATTACCTAACCCTTCGATAGTATACCACATCTCATGAATATAATATTTTAAGTAAATTGGGGAAATACCGGACCGTGGAGGTATAGTTGCCCTACCGGCGAAAGTTGACAACTGAATTAGTGAAACGTTTCTAAGACGGTTAACCACAAATTGAGCCACGGAAATTAGCATTTTCAAACAATCACCAGAAGCGATGAAACGCAACGAGGTCCTAAAAGGATTGATTAGTAATACTAACGAAGAACAACAAAGGGAAATAAACCAAGCAAAGGTAACGGGGAATCTCCTGCATAGGTAGCTGACCTTAGCGAATTAGTATTAATTTTAAACACATTACAAAATTATCATAAGTTGGCATATTAATGTTATTTTCTGCTCGTAAATATTTGATAACACAGAAACAATAAACCGTGGTTGATTAATAACTATTTGACGTTCGTTAACCTGTACAAACTATATTGTAATATGTGTAATGATTTAAACATTAAAGACATTTTGTTATTAATTTAACTATTAAGTACAATGTTTTTTTTTCTCGGTTAGGCTCCGGATCCAAAAAGAGGGGATCGGCGTTGAGTTTTTTTAATATATTATGACGGTTTTCGCATTTTAACAACAAAATGATTTGTGTTTTTTAAGTTTTGTCAATAAAATCACAGTAAACTCGAGAGAGCTGACAGAGATGAGGTACGCAGATAATATATTGTTTATTTTAAGTGTTTGCGGTGTTAGGTAATCAAAAATAATTATTTGTTTTGCTGGAGTGTCTGACCGTAATCAATTTTGAAAATGAGATTCCCGGCGGCGGCGGTCGGGTCAAAACTGGAAAAATTGATATAATTTATATTCTTGTACATTAACAACAGAAGTTCGGCTCCTCGGGAAAGAAGGGGGGGGATTAAATTTTCTTCTCCTTTATCGTCGGGAATCTGTACCGGGCACCCGCTCATTTATCTGCACGCGGTCTCTTTTTCTGGAAGAATAATTCGGCGTCGTTTCGGAATCCGCCGCGGTTCAACGAAAATCGCACTACAATCTCAGCCATCCATCTTCATTTTAGGCTATGTTGTAATATGCTCCCTTCCCCCCTCGGCCAATATAGTCGCACTGATGCCGAATTTGCATATCGTTTACTCGGGTACGAACGGAAATATATAATAATCGTATACAAATTTGCGGATAGTAAGATAAACAAAAAAAAAAGGAGGATAAGCGAAAACAAAAAAAACCCAAAAAACTACTATGTAATCGCTTATGTATCGACTTTTAATTCTCCGCTTGGGTTAGCCCGGGATATCGTCACGCATAATTAAATATTATTATTTTTATCGTGGTATGGCTCGTTAAAGTGAAGCGTAAGAACCCTTTGCGCGTGTATTGTTGCCCTTCCGTTGCAAACAACGTGGGGTATTTTTTATACTCAAACATATAGAACATATTATGTATATGTTTATACTATTATGGTGTTCGCTACAGAAAACGTAGAGTATATTTTGTATTATTATTATTTGAGAGCGCTGCTGTTGATCTTGGTGGTCTTATACGAGTGTCGCAAAATAGACCACATGGAAACAAAAAAAAATAAAAATAATAAAGCCAATACCGTTCAGTGTTGTAACGGTATTGGTTAAGTCGAGGCCAATAGGATGTAATAATTATATTTTAGTTTCAAGACAAATAAACGTTAAATAAATTCAACTCTGGCGGTTTGATTAGAAACCGCTATCGAACCACTTATGTTTAATCGAAAATAATTATACCGTGTGCATAGTAAGTACTATCGGGGTAATGGTATAATCCCCTTATTGTTGGCGGCACTTGGCAAAAATTAACCACAGCTCGCACGGCTGAGCCGTTCTCGTGTATTTCCTTTTCGTATTTTTAAAATCGTTTATAAATCATTTCTATTCAATTGTGTACGATCAACTACTTTGAACCTAGTAAAAGTAAAAATCATTTAGCTGAACCAATTCGACGAGACCTTAATTACATTAAAAAATCAAGCTCGATGCAATAGTTTGAGTCTCGAATTTTGAGAAAGGGCAAATAAGGGGGACCCACGTCATCATTTAGAGTAGGATTTGAAAGGTGCTATAACTTTTGTGACGATAAGTTTTTTCGCTTTATTACTACTGAAATACTACTGAATTAATAACCTAGCTGTGAAGGGACCATTTGGGACATAGAGAGCTTTATGAGATGGGAGGACGTGATACAAAAATATATGAAAACTTTAGGAGAAGGCTCAGGGTAAAAAGAACATCTGAGCATTTGACAAGGAGGAGGATTGGCTAATTGACGGGATGATCCTAAGGCCGATTACTTTTACTGAATAATAAAAAAAAAAAATTATAAAAACAAAGTAAAAAAGTTTTATAACTAAAATAATCAAGAGTTAATTAAGAGTTGAGCCATTAAAGAAGTTTAAGTACAGCTAAGTAGGGTTTTCTAAAAATATTAACTGGTCGACACTAAATTTTGAATGAATACTTCTGAATTCTTTTTTCTATTTATACCACCGCACTTACTACTACCTCCCGACTACATATTTATATGATAATAAATTTAAAAGTGTTTATTCAAAACATGCTATCAAAGAATTAAATTTATAGAAAAACCTATTCTTCTAACTGTTTATTTTTATTGTTTATTAATACTCTTTTTTATTTATTTCAATTTATAATATATGTACATGTAACCTATAACCTAATAAAGTATAGTTAGGGACAACAAAATAAAAAATGTTTTATAGTATTTTCCCAATTTCTCATAACTCGAACTGTAAAGTTTTAAGAGTCAAAATTATACTGTTCACCATTTACAATATTCACAAAGAATATTGATAACAGATGACTTTAGATCTCAACTCTTTTAAGGTGTGCTTTATGTGATCCTTAAAAATGATTGACTAATGGGAAAGTGGTTGAATATTTCAAAACCTCTACTTTCTACTGTTAAAAATCAATTTGAGTACCAGTTATAGATAGATCGCGTTGTAAAGGTCTCGAACCACTCCGACAGTCATGGGCTATAACTAATGGTTCGTTGATGTGGCGTGTACGAAATCAGGGGTTATATCATGAGCTGTTAGTACGCAGAGGGTTAGTGGTGAGCCGTGTGAACTCAGCCTGAACAGAAACAATAGATGTTGCATCTTAATGTTGATGGCAGTAACTGTAAATCTCAACAATCTCTTGAACTGATGATAAACCACCCTTCAGGGATCGCGATAGGACAACAACATAGAAGTTTGTGACTAATGCTTTTCATTCAGATAAAATCCAAGACAACGTGTGTAGGTAAGAATTGGAACCTTAACGCTAATAGTTTGAACTAGTGGTGGGACTATTCGAATAAAAAAAAATCGGACGAATATTCGTTATTCGAATAACGAATATTCGAATTTTGTATTCGAATAACGAATATTCGAATTTTGTATTCGAATAACGAATATTCGAATTTTGTATTCGAATAACGAATATTCGAATTTTGTATTCGAATAACGAATATTCGAATTTTGTATTTTATCATTTTCTTTGCAGGATTAATTAGATTAAAAAAAAAATAATTAAGAGACAACAAAGGTGTCCTTGATCTATTTTTAATAACTTTTTAACAAAATAAATATAATTATAACGAATTATTCTTTTGACAAAATAATATATACTTATTACAATTAATTACAAAAAAACATAAATTTGGCAAAATATTCGAAAATTTGAATATTTGAATTATTTTCTTACGAATAGTATTATTTGATTATTCGAATAATTCGAATAATAGAAAAATTCGATTCGAGGTCTCAGCTCTAGTTCCTACATTTTGATAAAGAGTCGAGTTGATTGGGTTGTCTTTATTTATCCTCTAATTCTTTTTTTTTTTTGTTATTTGATGATGCAAACAATATAAATATGACCCATCGTTGTAAAAATATAATATACTAGTGATACAGTTATGATGCTTACATGAATAGTAAATTGGTAATATATATTTGCAGTATTACACGTTTTATTTCAGTTCAAAAGCAGTTTAATTATATACCCGTATATTATATTATTATACAGGTATAATATATTCTTGGCACATTAAACAAAATTGAATACTTTCTACGACCATTCTAAAAAATACTCCTTGAAATGAATGTTGTTTAAAATTAAACTATAATAGTATTAAATATATTCATTTTTTTTTTTTTGAAAATGATGGGTACTGTGCAAGAACCGGTTATTTCTACTTTTTACCAAAAATTGATTTTTTATGGAAAAATGATTTACATATATATTATAAAACGCATTTTGCTCTGTCAACAGTGGTAAATGGGTCAATGGATTTTCTTTTGGTCGTCTTATAGCCGGTTTTTGCACTGGACCCTTCAAATTTGGTTTCAAGTAGGTGTAAAAAAATCATGCGGTTTTTACAAAACAATAATTGTACCGTGTATTTTATACCTAGGTATTTTTTTTTTTTTAGAAACATTTTTAAATTTTACGCAGTTTTATTTATTACTTTTATATCTGTAATATTTGTAAAGCTATATTATATATATATTATTATTATTTTTGCAATCTCGTTTTTATGGATCTAGCATTCGCTTGAACACTAACTTATAGTGCATTTAAGTATATATAGTTGAACATATGACATTTTTTGTTTTGCCGGTTGATGGGATTTTTTTCTATTATCCTTTGATTCCTATATAATTTCTGTTGCCGGTTTTTTGTTGGAATTTTTTTACTCGCATTTTTTGAAGCTCTATAATAGTTTCCCAGTTCTTGTAGTACGGTTTTGTACGTTCTTCTTTATTTCCAACATATCCCAGTCTCGTAGAAATAATGTAGACATAATACAAATAGTCATCATGAGGAAAAGCTAATTTAAAAAAAAGCTTATTTCTAAGTATGAACTAATCCCACATCACCACTATAATAATATATAATATAGTCGCACCGCGAAATGTCAGGGTTGTTTCAAGTACACAATATATAATAATTATCTTAGGTTTTTGTATTATGCCCTACGACAAACTTCGCTTGCTTTATTTATACATACAACATAGGTACAAAAACATTTTGTATGCCCCCCCCCCTCCCAAATTCCGAAAATACTTCCAGTATTATAGGCTACAGTATCGATTCGGATACTATTTGCGTTACAGAGTGTTTGCATATTATTTTGTAAAGTTTTTAATGGCAAAATAATGCTTTAATCTTTTTTCGCAGGAACGAGAAACATTAATAACCGACAATATTGATTTTAATTTAAGTTTTAAAACTACAGTTATTATGATTGGAATCACTTTTGAATCCGTTCTTGTTTAATGCATATTAACTTACAAACTTTTACGTTCGGCGGTCCGCGTTTAGGAATTTTCTCCCTCGGGACGGCATTGAGTATTATTTTGAAATGTTTATTTTACATTTATTTCCAAGCACTTAGCCTGTGGATGATGAATTTTTAATCAAAATTCCTAAGACTGAACTTATGAAAACAAACGGCAAGTATGGCGTTCAGTTATAAAATATATTTCACACAGATTTGAATTGTTGTTTTTAAATGCATTTTCGCCTATGCTATTGCACCAGAAGTATAAATGTTTACCGTTTGAAATTGATTTTGTCTAACCATAAAAAGAAGTTTGAAAATAAAGAAAAATACAAGAAGGCAAAAGGAAATTGGACATTGGATAATAACAAAGAAAATCGTAAAATACATGTTTCCCGAAACGCGCGCATCGTCTTACATTACATTATTTATTTAAAAATATTAAACCCAAAAATATTACTAACCAGCCCGCGTTCTCTTTGTATCCGTCCTTTTTTACAATTTTGTTTTTTGTACGCTACGTTGTTATTATTACTATTCTTTTTTTAATGTAAAGTTTCGATCAAAATGAAATCAAAGATAGTGTTGAAAAAAAAGTGCGCGTTCTTCGTTTATAATTATATTTTTATATATACGTAGATATTTGTATTATTTATGAGACTAGCTTAATAATAATAAAAAAAAAAAATTAACAGTCAAACAAAGCAACAAGATTTGTGCGTATATTTTAATAAAAATTATTAACGAAAACTAAAAAAAACATTTTTTTTAAAGGGCAAGTATAGGGTAATTATTATGAGTCTTCAATTATTTTTTTATTTTTGCCCCTCCTGAAATCCCTATATTGATATTTTTTTAATATACTGTATTTTTTTTACATATTTATTATATTATTCATGTGAAGTATACAGTTTTATATTTTGGCTTTGTAGGGAAAATTCATCCTAATTAGTTTTATTATAATTCGTGTTACCATAATTATATTAAATCTGCGTGACAGGTCTGACTCGGTGTAAGCAATTTGTCTCGTCGTCCGCTATCCGATAAATTGGCTGGCCGGCAGTTATCCCTTCAAATCTTAGAGTATTTAATGTACAACATTACAAATGGTTACACTTCACCCATAGCGCATAATATATCCATATATCCTTACATATATATATACCTATAGTTCCATAAAAACGAATTCGCCACGGCATACCCATAATAATTGGCCCATATAATTCAGTTGCCTAAACCAGAGCCCGACCCTGTTATATTTTCGCAGATGAAATTATAAAGTTCTCACTTTTTGAACAACGTCGGGCGGACAATTAGCGCTGTTGCACAGGGTCTAATATAATATAGAGGCAAGGTGTCTTGACCGGGAAAAGGGGAATTAAAATATGCTAATTGTATATAAACTTCCGTCTGATTTAATAGTCGTTAAAAAAGTTAAAACATTTTTAAAACTCTTAAATAATATAACTTAGAGTCTACACCTCTATGGGCTACAAGAATAATTAACCGAAAAAGTATACTCGCAGTCATAAAAACTTTATAAAATTATCATTTTGTTTTACGCTGCTCTCCCTTCTAATCAATATTTACCGAAGTACATTTTTAAAAGATACGCAAAAAATAAAACTGTTTTCGCACTTCAATGGTTGTTAATAATTATCACTTACCACGTACATTGAAAGAGAATAACATGTTAAGTAAGACAATTAAACCAAATATAGCTACTATAGTGACGTCGGCATAGTTTTGCACCGGGAAAGGCGACTTCCAAGTTTCGAGAATCTTGTCGTGGTCGAAATAACAGAATAACATATACAATATGTAAAACCACAAAACAAAGTAAACTTATAGTAAGTATTTAATTTGAACAAGTAAAAGAGAACTAATAACGGAATCAAGCAAGTTACAACTTGTTGGTTAGAGTTGGAGTTAATAAGACAAACTGATACGTTCATATTTCTTGATAACAGCCAATAGGTACATCAAGTAAGAAAAATATGGTATCATTAGACTTTGAATGTTAATTAGTGTCATATTGAAGATTAAGTGTAAACTAAAATTGATCGACGGGTAAAAAAGAATAAGTCAAAAGTAACTACTACTTTTGTAAAATGAAGTTAAAATTTTACAGTTTTATTAGGTAACACTATTAAGTATAAAGTTTGGTCGTGGAAGTACCTACGACTCTTTAAAAATTATGAAAGGTGAATAATTTGTACACGTTCATTGGTCTGCTCGATTTGACAAAAATCGACTTACTCTCCTTTATTTCGCCTTCCGAACAATATATTATACTTCCAAATTTCACTACATATAATTTTTTTCTGGGGAGGAGGAGTTAGAATAGACAGTGTTGTAGATAGGGGTAACTGCGGGCAATGTGGTAGCGAGAGGGGAAACACGGGGGGCGATACGCAACACTTCCTCCGGTTCAGCCGATAATTTATGTCTTTCATAGGATAATGCAGCCCAAAATAACAGGCATCTTTGCACCCTGCTCCCGTTCCTGCCCTTGGAGTGCAGCAACAATAAACCGACATACTCATAAATATGTGCTTTAACGGGCGCCGGATTCTTTGTGGAGAAAACCGGGCATCGTGGGAGTTTATATATTATGTTTATGCCTTTTTTTTTTACACAACCACCGCTCACCTTCGTCATACGAGTAGTATTTTGGCCATTACACTCGCCCTCTACAACCCCTCCCCCCAACCGCCAAGTATACGTCATAAAGGTGGATTGAAATGACTTATATATTTTACATAAAAAGTAGACGCGAAATTACGCCATACTTGTGTATATATATATATATATATATATATATATATATATATATTATGTTTATGTATTCGTTTTATTGTCTTCTTCAGTCGTCTTGGTTTTCTCTGAGTGTTAAACATATTTCCCCACAACATTATGTTGTTCGTGGTCATTTTCTGAACAAGCTGTGCTATAAATATAGAATAGTAACAGGACCCAGCTAGGTCCTGCGCTGGTCCTCACAAATATTTATTATTATATAGCTTTGTTAATTTCCTGTCGTAAACAACCATTCATCATAATGTTTATAAGTAGACTAACTATCTTAACCCACCAATTTTTTAAAAATTTTTATTGAATAGTTTAAGGTACTTGTTTACTTTTAGAAAGTAACTAGACTAAGTATGCCTCCAAAAACTAGTAGGGTTTAGTAGATACCGGTTAACCGTATTTTGCAGATATGATCCTTTCGTTAAGTGGAATCTCGGGTTTTTTTGGACTAACACATAACTTTCCCAGAAATTCTGTCCGCAACTATGCATATTGTATAGTACCTAATAATAATAGACTATTGTATTTTTAAAGATATTTACTTTTAAAGGTATTTGCTTTCAAAGGTGCTGCGACACGGCGTTTGATCCTACAAAACTTTACCTTTACCCTTAAGCATTGTAACATAGTTTTTCTCGGCCATTAAATACACACAAACATGTTTGTGGGCAGTGTAACAATAATATCATGATATTAAATGTAATAATAAAAATGATAACGGTGTACTGGAATTGGTAGCGTGGCCTCCGAAATACTGAAATTCCTTTTCTATTATTTTGCCAAGGTGTAATTTAATGATAAAGCCCCAAGACTAATCTATGCGGTCGACCCCGGCTTAAGCTCCAGGGATAATAATAATATTACCAATTCTGGTGTACAATCAATGCGATACCCGTTCGGGATAGCGTTCAGTTTGAAACTACAACAATGCCAATACAGCGTATACAGTAAATTAAAAACAATATTAGTACATAGTGGTATATTTTTAAAATTTCAATTGATTCGTTTGCAGAACAGTTATTATCATTTGAGTATAGGCTATACTATAATAAAAAAAAACAATTCCTCAAACAAAAAACAAATTTATGTAACAATTATGCAATTATGCATTAATTGACACTTATGCAAAAGTTTAAACAATACATTTAAAAAAAGGATTGTTTTCAACATAAAACTTAATATATAAAACTATTACTTGTATGATTATAACGTTTTTTTATATTTAAACTTTGTAAATCAGTTATTTGGTCAACCGCAAATTTTTTTTCTAGTTGCCTTATAGTTTGGTCTTTGCGATAATACAATTGGAAACGTGTTTTGCTCAATTTCGCCATCACAGTTGGTGGCCATTTCTAACGTTTTAAAACAAACTTTCTTGAAAATATCACACAACTTGTGAAATTTTCTGGTTGTGACATTTTGACCTTTAAATGATCTGAACTAAACACAAACAAAAGTCAACGGCATTATTTTAAAAAATATATATTTTTCCGTCAAGTAAAAACGGATGAAATTGCTAATATTTTCATTCTTCAATCCATTTTCTATTAACATTGATTTTAGAATTTACAGATAAGCGCCATTTTTGTGTATAGCACCGCATATATGTAAATTCTAAAATCGATGCTACTAATGAGTAATATAAAATCACAACTATAAACGAGATTAAAGCAATTAGTATAAATTTAAAGTAACGTTAAAAAAAACTTGAATAACCAAAGAATTTAACTAAAAAATCGAATTAAGATAGTTGGGTTCTATTAGAAATTATATACTTAGAACTTAATTGAGTTTAAAAAATCATATTAGCCTAATTAAAATTCATAATTTAATTCTGATATAATATTTAATGTCAGTAATAAATAATATTATTATATGATTTCAAGTACAGCTGATATTTTTTAAGTTATTATTCTTTTACGTACGATTTGCCTTTTAAGATACAACATAAATATTATTATTTGTAAATCATCAAGAACATTTTTTGTCTCCCAGTTTAATGTGTCTTAGTTTTTAACTTCAATAAGTACTAAGAAATGGAAGTGATATTAGTACTATTAACCGAATACAATATAATATGTAAATCAATTAAATCTGTCTTTTATAATTAAAGTCTATAAAAATAAACCAGACACGTTTTATAAATAATTCTATTTATTTCTATAATACTATTTATGGATTTAAGTTTTGTTTTAATAAAATCAAATGTTTTCAGTACAAATCCTAGAAAACACTTTTATAAAAACAAAAAAATAAGAAGATAATATGTTTATATATTTAAAAATTGTTACTCTAAGGTAACTTTTAATTTAAAACTAATTAAGCTATACTAATCTGTGTACATAAAAGTTGTTTATTTTGTATGCTTCGCTGGTTTGAAAAAGAATTATTGAGTTTGACAAAGCAAATATAATATAAGAAAAAGATAAGGGAGAGCGAGTTCGCGAAAGTTCTTTAAAAAATAAGTTTACTACAAGAAGTAAGACAAATGTTCATATAATTCTTAATATTAAAGAAGGCATTACTACATTAATAACGTTAGGTTTGTTTTTGACATTTAGATTTATTATACTAGTTGCCATTGCTAAAACATTTTGCAAAAATGTATGTATTGTGTGTACATTTAATGTATCTATTCAAATTATTCTCATATTTATAAAATAAGTACTATTTCAAAAAACTCTAAGTTTTTTTTTCTACTATAGACTGAATAAATACCAATTAGTTTAATAATGATAAATATATGGGGACATTTGACACTAAAGAAAATATAACTTCTGACCTCTGAGAGATATATGTAGTTTAAAAATGTCAATACTGAATTATTTGATTGAAAATATCATTTGTTTGTTGTAATTGTTACAATATTTTAAAATCATATTTTAGCATCAAATAATCGTATTCAGGTTGATTTTCGAAGGACAAGACATTCATTTTCTATTAAAATAATTGCAATTTCATAGTTTTCCTTTATGAAGACATTTACGTTTACGTTATTTTACAATATTAGACAATATTCAAATGTTTTACTTAATTTATTTTCCAAAATTCGTTGATTTTTAAACATTTAATTTACATTTATTTACATTTTTTAAATATGAATAATTTTTTAAAAATGTTGACTGGTTGATAACCAATTTTAGATAATTACTTTTTAAGTTACTCAAGCTTAAAATTAAAGACCAGAGGAGGAATGCGGATGAGTAATGCTCGCACATAAAAATAATTCTACACTACACCCATCCTCTAACATAAGTTTTAAACTTTAATAACTTTCTAACTTCAGTTATCATTTTCAGAAAATTCTTATTTATTTAAAAAATAATAACAATTTATTAAAATTACCATATACGTTTTAAAAGTTGATAGAGCTCTGGAAAATACTGAAAAAGATAAGTATTGGTATTCTTATAATAATAAAAAATAACATTAACAAAAATGTTTTAAAAGAATAACTACAAAGTTACAATTATTTTAAGAAAGAACGAGTGTGTTATTCTTAATATAAAACATAAATTCAATTAATATTCATTTATTGTTTTCTAACCCTTGAATAAAAATATTATTCTTATAAATTTGTCAAGCTTAAAAAGCTTGACCCAAAGCTTAAAAAAACATGTTATAACAATATGTTTAATATTTCTAAATTATGTTTACACTATTGCAACACAAGTAAATAAAATCGTAATTTTTATTACAATTAATAATGTATAAAATATAAATTATATAAAGTGTATTAAAATTTGTATTACGACCATTTACTCGAGAAAGACATAAATCGTATTATAAATAGCTTGACTTTAATAACGGTAATTTTGAACCTGGAGTATTGAAAGAAAACAGCACCGAGTTTTATGCTGGTAAAACTAAGGAATGTTCGTTGAACGCCAGCTTAAGCTGAACTGATGACATAAAAGGTATTATAGACAAAGTTCAGATACTCCTGGGCGTAAGCCTTACTAGCGTGTAATACAAAAGACTAAGGTATGTGACATTTTAAATTCACAAGCCACCCTCTTAGGAAAACCGAAAATTTGAATACGTTAGCTGACATTATTGAAATCCCCGTTGAGATTAAGCAAACTACAACAACACAAGATGTGTGGTTGTACGAAAAATGTTCAGCAGAATATATTATCTAATAATAATAACACACATGACTTGTTATGTGTACTTAAATAATTATTATGTCAATTTCCACTTTTTTTAGAAATAGAATTTTAGAATTTAATTTAATCATACAGATTACCTATAAATGTTTTACAATAGGCTGTTTGATAAGCACACAGAATAATATAAATCTGTCTGAAAACCGTTAAGCAAATGTAAATAATATCAATCAAACCGATAACTAAATAAGTTATCATACAAACTTTCTGCTGATAAACCGAATACTTTTTAAATGCTATCTGTTAGTTCAATTAAAATTACTATTTCATTGTACTTAGTGTATCTACTTGACATTTAAATTCTTTTAAAATGATTTAAAAATGGTTTGTCACGGGTAAAAATAAATAAATTTACTATAATATCTAATCAATATAATATTGCCAGCATAATAGCCAGTTACAAAAAGTAAATATTATAATTCCAGTTCATTTGTTGATCGGTTAAAATATATTATATTTAAGCCTGATGACAACATTGTCGTGACAAGGGACTGATCTTTTTTATGATAATACATGATTGGCCGTCAAAATTAATGATTATTCTTTTAAATAAAAAGCTTTTTAGTGTTGCATAAAACAGTGTTGATATAAATTTTAATACAAATAAAATGATCTCCTTATTGTTTGTCGTCGTATTATCGACTCCGCTTCTTTTTATTACAAAGAAAAACAATAAAACGATCGGTATACGAATTGCTTAACGAAAAATTTAAAGACTATAAAAATAAATAACAAATGTACACGTATAAAATAATGCTATTGTGACGTGCCGTCAATAATAGTTTACATATTTTATGGTAAAAGTAATACAAATAATGCTAGCTGCTACAAACAAATAAGATGGAGAAAACTGCTGTGAGGAATTAATATAAATCCTAAGTCATTATTTTTCAGTGTCTGTAATCATTATGATAAACATTAATAAAATAATAAATCCACGACGCGAAAATGCACTTTAGTCAGCGGTTTTTTTTTTTTGTAAGACGAAGCGGTTAATCAGGCATGTCTAATCTCTACGGTTAATGTGTCACGAACAAATGTAACTAGACTTTAGGATTTTTTCGCTACCTTGACTTTTTACCTTTTTTTTTTACACTCCGTCAGTTGTAACGAATGATACATTGAAGTGCAAAAAGCATAATCCACGACTGTGCGTTCAAGAAAAATACATTCGACAGTGGAAATCTTCTTTGAAAAACTGACAGGCTCAATGACTCCGTTGCGTTAAAGGTGAATTAAAGATACTCGAACACTATCAATCCTCTGTTGACTAGCCACCGGCAAGATTACGTTGAAATAAAAAATAAATCGTCCAGCATTTAATTTTGAAAATCATTTTTCGTAATTAACTTTTTGTTTTGTTTTATGTATCCCATATCCATTTTATAGATATTTTTAGTTTTTTTTATAAACACATTATAGGTAGTAATATTTTTAATGCGCAATTTTTATACCCTGTTGACAATTTTTAGCGAAAAGCGAAAAATTTGATGTTTTTTTTAAATTTTCAATAAAATACAGTAACAAATATTTCAGATTTATTTCCAAATAAGGTTAGAAAAAACGTACTGTTTGATAGGTTATGTTTACTGACGGCTACTTTTTTTACTTTATAGTCAAATTTCAAAAGCATGACATGTTTTCTTTTTTAACATGTATACAATATCTATATATCTACAAATATATACATATATAAGCTGCACAATACGTAGCATATTTTTTTAAACAAATATTTGTATATATAACTAGTAACTACTCGCATGTGTTAATAGTATATAATGTATGTATAAATGTACATGTTAAAAAATAACAAACTTAATTTATTGCAATACAGCAATTCAGTTTTGTAGCATTATGTTAAATATTGACCAAAATCTTTATTTAATCGTAAGCTAATATTACTTTCAGTATACAAATGAATTGTTTTTTCAAATTCATATGAATCGTCCAAATATTATTCAAAAAACTGTACTAAATAAATGCCGGGTTATCTGCCAAAAAGGCATAATCGGAAACGGTGGCAAACCTTTCTTCCTACAGCCTACAATAAACAAAACCCACACAAAGTATGTGTAGTCTTCTATTGTTTCATTCATAACATACTCTATTAAAATTAATTTATCATAACACTATATGCTTATTAATGTTTCATATCGAGAAATAGAAATATTCGTTAGAATTTCTCTTTGTATAATCAAAAATATTTATTTTTAATGCACATTTTAAATTCATCAGATTATATTCCTCCTGTATGGTCGTATTATAATGTAAAATGTTCATTTCGGAAAAACCTGTTTCTGTTGTATGTTTGTGTTTGAAATATCTCTGAAAGAACTTCATGTGAATCGTTCAAACTCTATTTAAACATGCAAAATTTACTACAGAATTATTTAAATGAGAAGCACCGCTGGCCGATTAATGCATTCGTATTAATTACTAAAAAAATGACACTACAGTAAAACCGAACAGCTGCTATACTATCATAGAATATGTTAGAGGAGCATAATACACCTTTTCTTTCCTTTATTTTAAATTTAAACCTAGAACTAAGTATATTTTGTAAATATAATTTAATCCGTAGCATTAGCCGCTACAATCGCCGTCTTCTTCATTAGTTGGTTAAAATATTGTTCTTTAAAATTTGGTAACGCTGGTAGTATTTTACCTTTTAATTTGTTTTATTTTCTGGGAGTGGATTTCGCACCGACGCGACGCGACAACGACAACGTGGTTAATCAAACCAGTACGGTGTCAGGTCTTAAGATGCCAAATAATTATAAGAATAACTTAAGTTTAATCGGACGCATTATTATTCTGCCCTTTAGTATTATGTAACTCGGCCAGTGATGGCACAAAGTAACGGATTTTCTTCTCAAATTAATTTAATTTAAGATCACACTATCTCATAACTTGTTCATTCCGAAATATTAATTTATATGATGACATAATTAGGCAACGCGTTTTTTGTATTTGAAAATCAACCCTTACTTGAGCTATAAAACTATAATAGATGGATTTATTTTAACACTTTTAGATATATAATAAAGTTATGTGCCTATTGTCGTCGGAGTATGTGTCTACTATTTAGAAAGGTCTTACAACAAAGTTTCTTTTCTATATCTTTGTACTCAATATCTGCGTTACCCCGCAAAATTCTTTATCGATCAGAGATCGTATCTGCTAGTGTTTATCTAGTCGGGACATAGGAGAAGTTGAAAAGTATTTTTTTCTCCCGCAAATGAGTTAAACCTCTAAAAAGTTAACAGGGTTTTCAAGTTTTAACGTCGCGATACACTTTGACTTCATGAAAAATGTTCAGAAGTATTCCTAATGTGATTTATAATGTTCTTATGGAACAATTTTTTTACAACCAAGAAAATATCACTAACCTTTGTTATTATTTTAAGTTTCACTATCTCGATAAATGTATACATATTGTATATATATATATATATATATATATATATATACAGGGTGATCCAACTAACGTAAGACACTCATTTTCTCGGAAAATATAAATATTTTGAGAATTTTTTTTTTTCTAAACTTTTAGGTACATATTTTACTACATTTTTCAATATTTAGAATATTTTTATCTTCAACCCTTATATGTAAAACAAGTATCACATTTGGTTTTTTAAATGGGAACGTATGTTTTTAATTTCATAAATCTGTAGACAACATTTTTAAAAAAGTTTTAGCGTTTGAATTTCTAATTTTCATCAATCGGTTTTGTAGTTATTACGTTGTAAAGATTTGAAATTTTGATCCATATTTCTTTGGGATTTCAAAACAGGTAGCATATTAAATACTATTAAATAATATTATCGACCTCGCCCCGTCGTCCGTCGATAAAACCGATAATCAGATAATAGTAATACTCCTTACTTTTTTTTTTTATAATATATGGAGATGCGGTTCTTTACCTACTGTCAGAAACCGCGATACCATATACATGTCTGGTCAATTGTTCACATATCTTATCAGTAGACAACACTTACGACGAAATTTTTTCCAACCTTACCTACCCATATTATCACGGTATGATTATGATATATTATCAAGCCCAAAAAAAGTGCGTGCAACCGGCTGCCGGCAACGTGACTTGCATTGTGTATTCAGAACCCGGAAACGTCCTATACTCCTATGCCGTTTTTTTTGTTAATACATTTAACTATTTAAGTAGAGTCAATTGTGTTTATATATTCTCTAATTGTGACTACATTTTATATTGCTCTACAATGTACGATGAAAACTAATAAACATAATGATTTCATAAGCAAAAACTTATTTCTACTAGTAATAGTAAACATTTTGTAAATATATTTTTGATATTTGACATATTATGGGAAGTAGGTTTATCAGTATCGAACACCGATTACACTATAGCGTAATAATAATAATAATAAAATATATTTCGTTTGTCAGATCTTTGTAGGACACCCTGTATATAATAAAATATTCTATTTAAAATTGTAATTATTACTAAAAGTATATTCTACAAAAAAATGAATATTGATAAAAAAAATATTTACATTAGTTTAATAATAATTAAAAGAGCACAAGTGAACAACAGTTGAATTTTCAAATCAATACAACTACTTTATTTTATTTTATGTACATTTACTGACTTGATTAAATCATCAAATGAAAAAGTTTGATTTATTGTTAACATGTTATAACCTATACGCATTTATTTGTCAATCATTAATATTTTGAAGAAAATATTTGGTATAAAATGTATGGATGATAGTCAAACACCAAGTTTAATTAATTTTATACTCCATAATCAAATATCCGTTATGCATTAGAAATGCAAAATATGGGTTAGATTACAAAATTTTAAATTAAATAAAATCTGACATTAGATCTACCATAAATAAAAATATTAACCAAATATGAATACATTTGCTTCATTGATAAAAAAAAATATTGCTACATTTTTTTTTAAAGATGATTTCATTCATGTAAGAAACTAGAAAACAAAAGCTACCACATAACATAAAATCTAACTTTTTTCATTTGTTAAGCCACATTAAAAAAATGAATAGTCAACTATAATTATAGAGTGACTTGACTAAAAGAAACTAATATTTTTAACATTAAATGGTACTAATAAAAATGCTTATACAAGTTATTATTAGAGACAAATAATTATGATGTTAAAATTTAACATCCTTATTGCAATCTCGAACGTTACACATCTTGAAAATATAATTGTTTTCTTATATTTTATATTAATATTTTTTTTTTTTTATAGCCTTTAAATATTTATAATGAGTTCTTTTTGGGCCACATAAAAATAATCGGCGGGCTGTATGCAGCCCAGGGGCCGCTGGTTGAGTATGGTTGTGTTAAATGCTAATATTTTATTCTTCTAAGATTCCAAGTAGAAAGCAATATTTTCTTCATCTGAAAAAAATAATTTAATAATTATTAACTTATATCTCCTAATTTCTATAAAATGCCTAATCTAAAACAATATTATTTTTATTTTGTACATTTTTGGGTTATATCTACAAAAGACGACTTCAAAATGAAGACGTTGACACAACTGAAAATATACAAAGTAACAATTTACTAATAGTAATAGTGTAATATCTATTATTCACAATATACAGTTTTTCAATACTAAAATATTGCACATCTAGACTCTAGTGCATATTGATATTCGAAACATACCTAACTAGTAACTGAATAATCATAAATGACATATTGATATGTAGCTTGATAAACCAATACTGACTATTGTAATCAGTGACAAATTTTACATTAAGGTTTCAACACATCATTATCTTTCCAGTAATCTTCTTAAAAAATGTCCTGCTAAAAAATACAAATTAAAATTTTATAAATTAAAATTTTAGTATTTAATATATTGTACTTACAGCTTTCCTGCGGTTAGTCATCAACATTTATTCCAGTTAAACTATAATTAACAACTGTTAATTGGCCATATAATAATAATATATTACGTATAGTATTAAATAAATCAGTAGGTATATTGTATAACTTGGTTGTTATGTTGAGTTTTCCAAGTCTTAAATACAAATTTCACTATTACTAATGAGAACTAATTATATTTATGAAATCATTACATTCATTATAGTTTCAAAATAAATTGTAAAATGTATGTCACTAACCACAATTAGACATTTTAAAACACAATACTAGTTTCTTCTTTATATATAAAAAAAACTGTTCACAAATCACGAGTACACGTTGTTTGTCGTTTGACAATTTAAGTTTTACTCATACCATAGTATAATGATACTGTGATAATAATATTAACGCTATATTATAATCATACCGTAAAAGTGGTTTAAGGCAAAATCGTCCACATCGCAGTCTACTGATAATACATGTGAACGGATGACGGTTATGTAAGGTATATTTGTTTCCAAACAGGTAGATTAAGAATCGATTGTCCATATAATAATAAAAAAAAATTAGAGCCAGAGTTATTTATGTCTCATTATCGGTGACAGTATTATCGATGGGGTCCAATATTATCATTATTTACTGGCAAATAAAAGTGCAACTGCTGAAAAACCGAACAAATATTGATTTTAATTTCAAATCTTTACTAAGTCACAGAAAACGAACAGATAGTTGAAAATTGAAAATTCAAACGCTAACAATTTTTAAAAAAAATTGTCTACATACTTATGGAATTAAAAACATATGTTTCCATTTGAAAAAACGAGTTTCGTAGTTTTATAACGTATAAGGGTTGAAAATAAAAAAATTCTAAATATTAAAAAATGTAGTAAAATATGTACCTAAAAGTTTAGAAAAAAAAAAATTCTCAAAATATTCATATTTTCCGAGAAAATGAGTGTCTTACGTTAGTTGGATCACCCTGTATATATATATATATAAAAACTTAAAATATTATTTAATTTAATATTACATACTATAAGAGACTGGATTTTTTTTCTAACCTAAAAATATTAGGTATTATTAGTAATTGTATTGAGTTGTTATTTTCAACTTTGTCGGTAAAACCACTTTTCCAATCAGTTATCATTTTACGATTTATCATTGACATTATTACTATTTATTTAGTTTTTAATAATTGCACTGTAATAATTCGTCGATTTTAAAAACAAAATAAATATTTTACCTAAATTGTTTTTGTTATAATATTCAAGCCATAATTTAAAAAGATAAAATAATAATTTATAAAACTACAATAGTTTTTGTTATAAAAGTATGCATTTTTTTTTTTACTAATTTCATTGTTTGTTTTATTTTATAGGTAAGACAAAGTTTAATATCAAAAATTGGGATTCAATTAAGGTATTATACAATTATTTTTAATTAAGCTAACATTTTTCTCTGGTGTGTTACTTTACATTTTCAGTTAAATTGCGCAACCTAGTTTATGGTATTTTAACGCAATCTGTCTGCGCAAATAAACTGAGCCATTTATTTAGGACTAATACTATCTCAAAAAGAATTTTTTTTGTGACTTTATAATTTTGTTTTTTAATAACAATAGTTTTAATTTTTAAACGTGTTTAATTTTTTTTTTTTGTGAACAATTTTTGTTTTATTTGTAAGTCTTTTGAGAATAAAGAAGAATTTTTTGAACTGATAAAATTTAAAGTATCCTATACCACAAAGTTCAATTTTAATTTTTAACCTATCACTGTTCGAGAAATGCTTACGAGTATACTTTAATAACTTTACAAAATATAGTTTAAAAAAACTAAAAAACACGCTTAAATAGTAAAATAAACTAAAAAGTAGAAAATAATTTTCAATATAGAAATCAATTAATAAAAAATAAATAGTATTATTGTGAATAAATAGTATTATTGTGAAAAAAGCGTGGGGTGCTACATATATCAGTTCTTGAAAAGCGCCCCACACTTTTTTCACAATAATACTATTTATTCACAATATACTATTTATTTTTTATTAATTGATTTCTATATTGAAAATTATTTTCTACTTTTTAGTTTATTTTACTATTTAAGCGTGTTTTTTAGTTTTTTAAACCTATATTTTTTTTCCACTTTTTAGTTCGATGTGCTTTAAAATCGTGTTTTTTTAAATTTTAGTACATACGTGTCTCTATTACTTGAAAACTTCAGGTAAACAACAATGAATACACGCATGTACGTTCGGTTGCCTATCTCTTTTATTAGTTACATAGTTACATACAAACATACAAGTGAAGCTAATATAAGCGTGTTAAAAACAGCTAAATGTTTGAATCGATAATCGTCATCTTGGCGTTTAATACTGTTTCCGTGTGTTGGTTTTGTCGTAGATGCACTTATGTATTATATCTAATAATATATTTCTTTCTTTCGGATTCGGTCTGGAGCAAAATACATGAGTATGGCAAAGAAAGAAAAAGCAACAAAAGAATTTTCAATAACGCCAAATCTTACGACAGCAAAAGAGACACATGACACACATTTAACCGCTATTTCTTACTCCTCTCGAATTTTGGCGAACGAAAAACAACACTTTACGGAGTACTATAAATTTTCTGTTTCGAATACGCTATTCTATCCTATGTTTTTACTTTAAACAATGGCGGCGGTGACATTGATTTTTTAATTTCATTGAAATACATATCTTTCCTTCTGTATCAGTGTTAGCCCGGAATAGTAACAATTTAACTCGCATTGTTTGACATAATTTAACAGCTTTCGTCAGCTGTAATAATAATTGTTGTTCACTTTATAATAATTAACCCTATCATTTATTTCAAATACAATAAATCGCAGGATATTTCATTAAGAGTGTCTCGTTATACTGTTTTAAGATTAAAGGTTTTTAATTTTGAGAATTTCATACAGAATATATTTAATTTAATTATCTATGCTCCGTTCAAAAGTAATTAAATTAATAAAATATATTCAAACTGAATCCACAATAATTAAAAATAATATTTGAAGTTCAATACTTATACTAAATATTTAGTAAGCTGTATAAATTATTTTAATATCAATTTTTTGATATTATTTCAAGATATAGGAACTGTTTACTGCCAATCGAATATTATACAATACTGCGGTTATTGGTTTTTTTTTCAAATACGTAATATTTAAATTTATTCAAATCAAGTATATAATAAATTATGTTTATCATAAATTCTTAAATTTTTATCAAATATCGGAAACTGTCTACGTATGGTTGTTTAGTGGTTACTAGATTTGTTTCAAACAGCAAACGACTTATTGGTCGTATGTCGTTTACGTTTATTTTGATTTAGACAAATAAAAATAACCATCAATGCCATTCTATATTTTTGTAGCACTCATATAGTCACTCTACTTATTGATTTATTATAATAAAATTATAACTATTTTTTTTTAAATGATTTATGACTTTCGAAACAGTTTATTTTCAGGTTAAAGCTAAATATTACAGTCTCGATAAATTCAAACATGAACTCATTAGGTTCAAAGGCGTTTCTTAGTACGGATTTCTTAGCGGTGGCTTGATGAGTATATGGTTGTATGATTTGTGTCAGTAAAACATAGGGATGGCGAATAATACGAGTCATTGTTATTATTCCTCTCCAGATCTACGTTATCTTACTGATTTATTTTTAAAGTTATTGGATGGGATTTTTGTAGCATAAATAATCAACAAACATGTTTAATTTGAATGCGTTTAATTACGTGACGTTAACGCATTCTACAAAGCAACAAAACGGCCATTCATACCGAAACTGTTGCATTTGCTTTGTTCCGTAAGGTTGCAGTTAACCTAGTTTGCTAAAATTAACGGTTGTTTTCTATTTAAACTACATCTCTTGCATAAAGCTGTCAGATTTTTACGTGTCACATAAATTACTATAACCTATTGGTCACACAGAGGTTGTGTGACGAGGTATGTACCTACTATTGAATGGGACCGTCGGTCTTTGGGTTTTTAGCTGACACGCGGTCACCGAGTCCATAATATTAGATGACCCCAATTAGCCCTATGGCCGGTCATCGGCGTACGCGTTAAATAATTTATTTGAACGGCGCAGGTATAGAACTCCCTTCGAAATTTATGATCTTATAAGTTATAATTATTAATACCGTTGTCCGATATTCACGGTGGTATGTGACTCGACCATATAAATATCAACTTCAAACGGCATTCGAGGATTCCCCGACCCTTTCGATTCGTCCGGACAGAGTATGACGATTTTTGCATTTTAAGCGCGCGGATTTGTGTTTTATACCGCACCAGAGTTTCCACAAACTGGTCGAGCCACTGTATAAAGGGAAACTCTAGAAGGACGACATCGCCGTTTGGTGTAAAATCTCATTCCTAGCCGATTTTAACTCCCTTGAGATATCGATATAAAGGCGAGTCCGGCAGACGGGTTATTATGTCGGAAGACCTAGTACGTCGTGTCGTTCCGTATCAACGTTATGCGGCCTCGCAGACACGTTTTGCGCTGTTATATATTGTGCACTGTTTTATACGACGTGGTGTAGGTTATTCCGCGTGTAAACCCATTTCATATAATACCTTACCCTCGGTCGTATATGAATTATTATGAACATAATAATAATATTATTATGTTGCTGACACACGCTATTCAATAAGTGCAAATGCCATTCGACTTGCATTAAAGGGATTAACAGCCTTGCCGACACACACACACATACACATGCGTGTTTACTATTACTGAATACCCGTGGAGTATAATATAATACTGTTGAATACTTGGAAAAATACCCTACACAGTCGTGTACCGATATTGCCTATACGATGAGCCGTGCCGCTGTAAGTCGATTACTACTGTTGGCCATTAACACCAAGACAGTAGGCGTCAGTCGCGTTTGGTCAGAGAAACATTTTTGGTATGTTTTATTATAATATTGTGTTTATTTTTTACAAAAGAGCCATTGTTTTAAAACGATATGAACTAAACATAAATCTATGAACTTAAAAAAAATGTATGTATCTATCCAAATGAGCGCGTAGCCTGCTTAAAATATATTAATCTTATCGTTCACTTTCATATATATTATTCCTGGTTGGTTTCTTTTTCTTATGTAGCTTGCATTTTAATAATCTCCGCAGTTACGGATCTTTTTTTTAAGATATCTCTGCAAAAATGTCAGAAACTACAAACTCACAAATTCTTTGTTACTTTTTGACCACAGCTATTGTTTGACATCGGAGACAATTTTCATTCTAAGTTTTTCATTTTTATTTTATTTAATATTATGTTTTCTACTATAAATAAGTGAAAACAACTAAAACGTATAAATTGAATTGTTATCGAGCATGCCCGCGAGTCTTATTTTTGTTCAATTTCCGTCAATTTCTTTGGTTCAACATAAAAAAGAAGTCAGCTAAGATTACTTCTAAAATTATTTCAAGGACTATTTCAGTTTTTTTTTTCAATCAAAAACTGTCCAGTGGTATTCGTAAAACGTGGTAACAAAACAACAAACATCATTATTAAATTACTTTTAAATACGCATAACACCCCCCTTCATTTATTTTGTGGTCGTATAATCGAATAATACATGACAAAGCACAGTAGCTAGGAAAATATCTATATGATTTTTCGATTAGATCCGAAACGTTCGTACGGCCTCTTGTTGGACTGATAACGCTGAAAACGCGTTGTGATAGGTTTAAAACGCGAACATCGCCGTTTGCCGCCGCGTTCTGACAATGTAACGATTGTTATCGATCATACTGTGTGTTGTATTTTCGGTGTTGTGTAGTAGCAAGATTAACCGTCACCGACACCGTGATGAGCGTGCCGGCGAAATATAAATTGACCGAGCGGCAAATGGACCGAAAAACTAACCGTATTTAGAAATTACACCCATCAAAAGTTTCGAATAAAAGCATTTATACACTCGGTCGCGTCACAATGGCCTTACCTCTCTTGCCGGCAACTCTCTCGCCCCCGCCGCTCTTGCCCGACATATATACTGGGCGCGACCGGCGGAAGGGGTCCGGGTGAAATATCATTCCGTAAAACTCGGTATTTCTTCCTCGTCCGTCCAATCTTTGCCATCTAGAACACTATGTGCGCGCCACTTTGCCCACCGAACCCCCCCCCCTGCCCTGCCCGCCTGTACTAGGGTACTACTCGGCCTCAAAACTCTTCTCGAAAAAATTGGATAAATACCGCGGTTGAGCCCCGCCGGTCTCGCCGGCGTCGGTGCTAATGAAATTTCCTAAACCACTATTTTCTCCACGCGTCGCGTGCGATTGCCGGATATGCTCGCACCCGACTTCCAGACATACATACATACGCGATAGGTATATTTATATACATATACAAGTCGTACTATATATATATCCTCTGTATATTATATTGATCCGCGTTATGCCGGCCAGCAGACGGAGAACCTCCCGCTGTCACACTACTGCCGTGCTGTACACGGTGGTCGTCGTCACCGCACAATCCCCGACAGTCTACACCATTTGATTCTCGCATTACCCAAGTTTCATCTCCCTTGCTCACTCTCCCGCTCTTCCATCCCGTAACGCGTTTTGTGACAAAAATTATTTAAAAAAAAATCCATTGACTTACAAATGGTAAGTCTAAGGTGAGATTTATGCTCTTAGAGCGAAACTTGACCCGGTACTAGGGTCTCGACAGGTCTCGATATTCTGAGTAGCTAATATTAATATACTATATTATGTACACAATATAGAACTCGAATCGACTAAATGAACCACGTGTAACAGTGCATACAAATTTGTACTTAACGAGTGCTCAGACACTTTACAAGCTATAGATAAAAAAACAGAGAATTTATAGCAAATGCTATTCGATCCACGGTAAAAATATGTGGTTAAATTTAAATAAAAACCTATAAACCTTACCTATGACCTTAACTTTTTATAACCGTTGAAAACCTAATAAGTTTTAAATGAAAACATGTTATTAATAATAACATAATATAACCGGGTCTTGATATTGTAGAGCACATTTTCGTAAGACCACAGTTACACGTTGGTTATATCAGACACACTATTATCCATTGTAAATGATCTAAGATTTTTTGAAATGGTTTGTAGAGTTTGAATAAAAATGCTTATACATTTTGTGTTTATAGATAACATCAAATTTATAAATTTTAAGAAATATTTTCAAACATTTGTGCTAACATTTTATGTAAAACTACTTTCATAATGTTTTTATAACAAATTCTATTATTTTTGTGTAGACGATAAGATAGTATTGTTTGATGTTTTAGAAAATATACTACTTCTAACCCGAAATAAACACATCCGAAAGAAAACAAATGTAACAGTTGCAACAATGATAACGTGCATACTTAGGCAATTGTATAAGTGGATTCTTATCAAATGCCATGCCGTTCAAACTGACAACATCAACTGCGGTGATTAACGAACAAAAAACAATTATCGTTGAAATACATGCGGACATCTTAAATTTTGTGGCGCTATCTCGATAAGTTAGTTTAATGTACTAACCCCCAGTTTAAGGAACGTTTTCGATATAACCGCGATAAGGTCTATAATTCTTTTGGCACAAAACTGGGGCCACTGCGGCGATACCCAAATACTGTAGTAATCAAAACCGCACTGAAGTATCTAAAGAAAAAAATGTACTTAAAGCGTGAATTATTATTTCATAATAATAAAGTACTCGGAAATGTATAATATGTTCCCCGGGGATTTCATTTTTATATTTTCGGTACTAACAGGCCTAGGACGTTGATAAAAACTAAAACGGGGAAGATACTTATCACACACAAACGAAGCGGCCATGTTTTAAATCTGATATAATCATAATAAATTATATCTATACGTTATTATTTTTAGCTGTGTACTGATATAATTTTTTATGATTATTGCAGATTTAGAATATGGCCGCCACGTTTTTGTTCACATTGAAACTATCCTTTCTGATTTCATTTATTCTATGGTACTACCCTATAATACTTCTTCCGTGGCTTTTATATTGCTATACAACATCAATAATAATATAATGACACTTTTTTTTGTATCTTAAAACTTTAAATGAAAGTCAATTATAAACTATAGCTGTTTATTAGTTAAAAAAAAAATACATCTTTGGCTTTCGTTTTTGCTGCCATTAAAATACTTCAATGGATGTGGTAGTCTATTATTGAAACAAGTGATAAAGTACTAAAGCCATTAAAGACTGGCTAAGCAATTAATGATCAAACAACAAAAGCGCACATCAAGTAAAAATATAATAATAAATAATAATGATGTTTTACAACTTATGGATTCGAATTTATAAAAACAATAGAAAAAAAGTGATTCTGAACAATTACAAACTCTATTTCACTTTAATGAATAGTACTGCAAATACATAGCAAAAATAAATTATATTCTAAGTCGATTAGGTAAATATTAAAAATAATTTTAAAAATGCTCTACTTTGCAGATAGATAGTATAGATGTATATATAACCTATAGTCCCAATTAAACATTTAACAAAGGAGACAAAATGTAACATCTTTTATTCAAATAAAATTTATATTTAAGACATCGCGAAAGAGTTCTCGTCTCAAACCATACTATACTGATATTTGTTTTAAAAAATAGCTGAAAGAGCGAAAAAAGAAAAGATCAAATAGATGAACTTTGCCAATTGTTTCGCTCTACATTTTTCATAATTTGCAGTAACCTTAGAAATTTCCCTTTGAATCATTTGTTGCAAAAAATAAATGAAAAAAAACTCATATTTTTACTTTTTTTTTTTTGAGTACACAGTCAAGTAAATTTTATGTCAATAACGCGAATTAAACTTAAATTATTTGCTACTTATTAAAAAAAAAAAAGTTTTTACTAATTATGAGGACTGAAAAATACTTATTTCTTTTAAATATGGTTATTTAATTAATATTTGGAGTACTTGAAGTTTTACATATTGTCCATAATTTGAAAATATATTTTGAAAAACTAATTATCATTTTTACGGTCTAGAAACGCAAAAAATATAGTAATAAATTATATTATAGTTATCATATCGGTTGTGTTTAGTGACACAATTGTACACAGCAATGTATATTAACTATTTTATTAATTCCAAAATTCTCAGTATTTCCACAGAAGAAAATCGCCGAATACTTGATGTTGTTTTGGTGGAAACTAACTATTATTTTGAAATTTATTAACTTGAAATAAGGACCCTGTAATTTTTTTTTTAGTTACATTATTTAGATTTACCTTTTTGCTAATACCAAGTAGGAAGGCAAACCGATGTCCGACCCAAACACAACACGTGTTTGGGTCGGACAGTAAAGTTTATACCAAGTGATTCGTTTAATGCTCTACGCTAGTTTACTCTTAAAATAATTATAATTTTTTAGTTTTTCATTTTAAAAATATTTTTGCTTATGCTATATTACAATACCTCACAATACTCAAATTTTTATCTTTTTTAGTATTTTCTAGAGCTTTATCAACTTTTGAAATTTTAATAGTAACGTATATATTTTATTAACTTTTGAAATTAAGAAAATTTTCTGAAAATGTTGACTGGTCGATAACCAGTTTTGAATAAATAGTTTAAAGTTATTAAAGTTTTAAACTTAGGACAAGAGGAAGGGTAGAGAGTAGGGTTATTTTTATCTGCGCACGTTTCTTAACCGCACTCCACCTCCTGTCTTAAATTAAACCTAAGTAACTTGAAAAATAATTATTCAAAACTAGTAATCGACCAATCAATATTTTCAGTAAATTATTCTTAATTTAAAAATTTAATTAAATATATATGTTACCTTTTAAGTTTCATAAGTTGAAAAAGCTATAGCAAATAATAAACAAAGTACACATTTGAATATTGTCTAATAATGTACTATAACATTAAATTAGCCGTTATAAAGCTACTTAATAAAAATGGTAATCGATCTATATCAATAACTATAGACCTATTTCAATGATCAGTACCTTTGCTAAAAAACTTGAAAAGATAATAAAAAGTAGTTTGATAAAATTTCTAGAAAAAAATCATATTTTGTCTAGAAACCAGTATGGTTTCAGGTCAAAATTAGGTACAGAAAATGCGTTATACAATGCAACAAAATTTATTTATGATAAAACTTAACAAAAGTGAAAAAGTAACGGGAATTTTTCTGGATTTGGCTTAAGCATTTGATACGGTGGATCACATGGAACTTATTAACTTACTTCCAAATTTCGGAATAAATAAGTTAAGTCTAATATGGCTGAAGAGTTATCTAACTAACAGGAAACAACAGGTCAAAATCAATGGTCTTACAGGCGATGACTTGTTAATTACTTGTGGAATACCACAAGGAAGCGTTCTGGGACCCACCTTGTTTATATTGTATATCGATAGTATATGTGACTTAGATATCAACGGGCAAGTTGTAACGCATGCAGACGACACTTGGTGTTACTTGGGATGTCGTGCTAACCAAAGATACGCGTGACCTTAAAAAAGTATTAGATTATCTGAAAAAGGAAACTTACTATCAATTATAAAAAAAACTAATTTTATAAACTTCAAAATAACTTTGATCATTTAAAAATACACAATTGTGAATGAAAACCTTTGTAGTGAATTAACATGTCAAAACATTTATAGAGTGACTTGTACCAGATATCTAGGATTGACAATTATTGATAAAAACACGAGATGGAATCTACACGTGAATAATATTGTTTTGAGACTTCGAACTGTGTCCATTAGCCTATATAAAATAAGAACTTTTTTACAGGTTCATACTTTCCGTATAACTTATTTTGCATTATACCAAGCGATTCTATTATATGGTCTGTTGGTTTGGAGCGGCACAGCCAAAAACGCATTACGGCCACTCATAATAAAGCAAAGGCAAATTATCAGGATCATAACTTAGAAGGTTAAACCATCGATAACTTTAAATTATTAAATGTTTTACCGATAGAAAAATTATATAAAAATCGCTATTAATTTTATAATAAAAAACTATAACTTATGGATCGATGCAGAAAGCATATTTGATAAAAGGGAAAATAGAGCATAATAATGCAAAAGTTACTTATTTTAATAAATCATTTGGTCAAAAATTCGTTGATTACCTTGGTCCTACACATTTCAACACTTTGCCTATTAATATAAAAAAGAAATATACACACTAACCACAAGAATCTTAAAAACTTTAATCACAATTAAATAATTGTTAATTGGTTATTCACATTATTAGATTAATATCTGTGTATTGTATTTTTTATTTTATATTCATGTATGTATACTAATAATCTTATATCAAAAATTGTGTTTATATTTTTGGACTGTTAATTTAATCAGTTAGTTTAAGTGATACAAATTGTAACTCTCTACCACCAACACAAGCATAGCTTAAATGTGGTAGATTCATATTTATTGTAACTTTTTGTTCTTCAAATTATAATAACTATTAAAAAAAAAAAAAAAACATAAATAAAAATGTTTAAAAAAAAAAAATACAAAATTGTAATTATTTTAAGAGTAAACTTGTGTAGAGCGTTAAAAGAATCACCCGATATAAATATACCCTACTATTAATACACTGTACACGTCTGAATAATAGTTGCCTAATTTAATCTTTATCGCTAAAACATATTTTTAATTATATTTTGTAAAATTATTATAAAACTAATTAATTTAATTAAATAAGCTCAAACTGAACACAAACTGAACTCAACAAAATTTTTAATTTTATATATAATATAAATATAAAATTAGCAAAGTAATTTAAATTTGCTTTGTGATTATGAATAATTATATATTGTAAATTTCAAACAATGCTATATTAATTCTAATATTAATTTTATTATAATTCAAATCACATATTTATTTTTATAGATGTACCTTACATATCAAAATATAATGTCATATTAAGAACTATTATAATAGTATTATACTTGAATTGCTTCAGTTTTATCAATTTCATATTTAAATGGTTTTTTTTTTCAATTACATTTAAAAATAAAAAATTATCAAACCAAATATATATCATTTTTTATTTGTGTAGGCAGTTTAGTATTAATTTATTTAGTTATGGCCCGCAAAACAATTAAAAAAAATTAAAATATAATATAATTCTTCAAACTGTATTTTCTATATACCTTTCCTTTGTTTATTCACTCTTTATTTATACTAGTAATATTTATTTAACGTCATGATTTATTGAATTTTTCAATATGATTTACTACAATGTGTGTTATAAATCCTATACAATAAAGGTACATTTTATATATGTACCGATCAGTTGGGTGGGACCTTGCGTGCTACCTGAAATCCCGGCAGCTTGCCATTAATAAACAATCGTATACTAAAATTTCTACCGTTTAGGTTCCGTAAATTGATTGAACTACACACGGTCCCGTTTGCTCTTCGACTTTTCAACAATAGTTTTTTTTTTTAATTTTATTTTAAACTATTATATTTTGCACTGACACGTTATGAAAATATATGTGTATGTTATGAAACAGAAATGAAAACACAATTATTTAGAGGTTCTCTTATGCCCTGCTCTGGCATGCTACCTCGCTGGCTCCTCGTACCACAAATAGGGGATAGAACAGGGGATGGTTCTGAGTAGCTTTTACTGCCCAATCATCATGGCCAAAGTGCATAAAACATCATAAAGCTAGTTTGTATTATATACTGGTATACATAATATTATATACTATTTATTCAGAAAACGATAAGTATGACATTAACACTTGATCACTTTCACGATAACCTGTATAATACCAGTGCACCAATTGGCACAGATGAATCGTTAAGCAGGACAACCCCAAGTGCTGTTGTGCGTTACTCGCTGATAGACGTTGCGGCCGTGACGTCACGGTTTAACGATTTCTTTGATCTCACAACGTCATCTTTCAGTAGCCATTACAAGTGACGTCATCGTAACCGTTGCCATGGTCACCCTTTATGGCTGTGACATATGGACCTAACCGGAGTAGAGTTCGCAGTAAAATTGTAAAAATAAAAGAAAACCCCAAATTTTCCGGAAGTCTCTTTTCCTTTTCTTTGTACAAACGTTCGCCATAAATTGTTTGTTAAAAAAAAAAACACGCCTATATAACTTCCACCAAATCGTGTTAAGCAACCACTCAAAAACTGCTATACACGCTTGTGTTAAGCATTTTTAAAACCTTATACACCTTTGACGGTTATCGAGATCATTGAAAAAATACCCTTCTCTCGTTCGACTTTGACTTAATCTCTTAAATTAATTACACACTGTTTTCCAATCAAAAACTAAATATAATCGGTGAAAAGCTGAGCGTCGACTCGTTAAAAAGTTTTGCTGATTTCTAACTTATAAACCTAATGCCTGATATATATATATATATTTTAAAAGTATTAAATATTATTAACTAAATCATTTACCAGTTAATATTTAGTTAACAAATCGGTTAACCATACAGCTGATAATAATATTATAATTAAAAAAATTGCTCCAGTGTATTACAAGAAATTTTCACCCAACTTGAACACTTCAAATTTGATTTATAATAGTTTTACACTTGTTTGTTTTTAAATGAAAGTAAAACAAGTTCAATTAATTCATTTGTGCTCTAGTAATGGTTCTTAAAACTTCAATTTCTATCATTATCTCCACCTTATATTAGCTATTCATAAATCTAACGTTCCTTGCTTAAATAATCAAATCCGGGATATATATTAAAGTAAAGTAAGAATATTATTTATTTAATTGTTATTCATTTAGTTTAACTTAACGACATTAATGTAAATCCATTGACTTGGATTAATGTGCATTTTTCGCATTAGTTTTCTTATTCCAAGTCAGTATACGGTTCGATAAACGACTAACGATAAATAACTATTTATCATGGTCTGTTCAGCTTAAAAATTAAAACCCTACCAAATTCAAAATAATCCTATGTAGTTTATGGCTGGACAGTTGATATATAATATGTTGAACGATTCATCGCATTTTATTGTTCATCCGTAAAATGTGAATTTTGTCAGAAAGCATTGCAATTTAAAAGAAGAAAAAAAATCTATATTAAACAACACTATAAATATAAATCATCAGCATCAACTGTTATAGGTGTTAATAATATAATAATGTATTTAATGGCACATCGAGTTTGGTACATTTAAATATAAAGTATTAGTAATTTAATAATACCCGGTTTCCCCGCTCTATAAACCCAGCAAATGAATACGATGAAAGCATTTTTTTTTTGTGTCTACCAAACATAAAACGCAGCGATTTTATAAAAATCAATTACAGCTATGGTGATTTATAATAATTAGCTTCGATGCGGAGCTGAGAACTGAGAATGTATCATTTTTACAATAATGTGTTGTTATTCATTTTTTTTTTCGTCGAGACGCACCAAAAGAAAAAATATAGGAAAATTTCTAGATTGCTATGTGAGAGCAAGTTAACAGTTAACAGGTATCTGAAAAATAGTTGAATTATGGTTGTTATTTATGATATACGGGGGAAACGACTACAAATTATTATAGATCAACCCTAATCGTAACCCTAGTCAACCCTTTATATCAAAAATACAATTTCAAGCATATTTTTGTCTTTCCGACGATTTAATCAATGTATAATATTACTACCGTCTGTAAATTCCCATCGAAGTGTTTATTTGAAAGTGATTTTATCACTTTTCCTGTAAATCCGTAATCTACCTTCTCTAATATGCTCCGACCGTACTGGATTTTTTATTTGTTATTATTATTATAATTTCCATTGAACAATTTATATACAAAAACTTATATGTTACCAAACATAAAAGTATATCATGTTTATAAAAGTCTTAAGAGTCTATACTTCTTTGCATGTTTTTTCATAGTAGATATGGTACACAACAGTTCATACTTGTTACACCATAAGAAAAAGTATCAAAACAAAATTTATATTTAAGCTAACCGAGTTGAATGAACAGGCTTACATTATACATTTATAAGCAAATTATAAATAATAATCAACTAAGTTTAAACATAATAATCATATAACTAAAAAGTTATTAATAATCTAACCAAACAGAACATTAACATGTATTAATTAATATTCTTGACTAAAACTTACTATAACTGTTTATAATAATCTGTCACTTTTCGATAAAAATTAATTCAATCATACGCTTGACTTCTGAGTTTTAGAAGTGCGGTTATTAATTAATAATAACCGCATACCCTTAAATAGCTTAAATATAAAATAATGTTAAAATATTTAAAAAATTTTTAAAAATTGTGGTAAATTGAATTATATGTAAAGGTTAATAAAGCTAGATTCGATGCGTAACGCAGGAAAAATAGGTTATACAATAATGTTTTTTGTTGTGTCTGTAGAAACGATAACTTTTTTTCTGAGTACTATCTGTTATCCAGATAAAAGTAATACATATTATTAATGTTATACTATTACCTAAATAATATTTTAACAAACCATCGGTCATCTCATCTAGATATTTTAAATGTATCATGCACAAAACTGATAAATGGTGTTGAATATTAAATTCGTTGATTTCTTTGTGATTAGATAAATGTAGTATTGTAAACAGTCGTGTCTCTTTAATTTTGCCATTGACGACACAAATATATTATGGTGGGGTAGAATTATTTCGAATTATCGAATATTATTGTACTGCATTTAACACGACTCGAAGTAGCTACACAGTCTTTGCATAAATGCAAATAACGTAAAATTCAGTTTAATATGTCGTTGTATTTGCATAAGTTTGTGTGTCACTGGGGTTTAAGTTAAACTTTTAGGTAAACTAATATGAACCATATGTTGCGAAATCCAAACGCTTGGTTCGCTCGTGTTTCCGCGACCGCGGTGTCCGAAGGGTGAAAAAAAAAATGTTAAAATCGATTTCGCCAGCGAGTTCCGTAGGATAAGAGTTTTTTATTTCCGCATATACAGCTGCCATATTATCAACCCAACCCGTTTGGCTAGATCAAAATTGATTTGCCGGCAGAACGACTGCGTGACCAAAAAGACCCGAATATAATATTAACAATGTAGTAGCTACACAACAGCTGAGCATATGTGTATCGTGTGCGTTCCAGTATGACCTTTGCGCCGCATTTTGTACAGTGAAGAAATCGCCTGGGGACGATATTCGGTCCATTTGTATTTGCCACTGTCAAAGGCCTGCTGCAGAAAATCGTCCATATCCATTATCCGCTAATGAATCGGAACGAGTTTTTTTTAGCAAAGTATACGTGTCGGGAATGTAGTACATATATACATAGGTCACACACACACACACACACAAAGAACTCTGCGTTTTATAGTAGGCGTGCACGGTCTGTCCTTAAAAAAGTTGCTGGAAGCATCATATCCCAATGGCCGAGACAACACTCATACCGTCGTGCTCTCCATCTTTATTTCTTTAGTCGTAGCATTGGCTTTCTTCCCCGCTCATTCCGTCTTTCACACAGTCTCTGTCTCTGTCTTTCCCTCTCTATCCATCATCCCCTCCTGCCGTCGTTTTCGGCTATTTCAACCCGTTGCCGCTCTCCTGATAAATGGAATAACTCCATTCGAGGGGCACCGGCAACAGCAGAAGAAAATATAATGCAGTTAACCGTAATCTATCGTATAAATCATGATTTGTTATATGACCCTGAACGCGTGCGCCCAAATTTTACTGAAAACAACGTGCTCGAAACCCTTATAAAAACTACAATGATTCTTAGTTATGTTCTATCTCTTTCCATTCTCATTCTCTCTCTTTTAGTTAGATCCCGTTTCCATTTTATACCACGCCCGAAGTTTTATTTATACAATATTTAATAAATAAATAAATTGCGTGGAATAGACAATGTATTATTATAAGAAACCCCGTCCTTACATTGGCGCTCGTAACCGTTACCGGAAACGTGAGAGTTTTCCCTTTGAACCATTTTCTCTCGACGGATTTCGTATTTCGGAAAATAATTGGCAAGAAATTTAAGTATTGATAAACTTAAATTATTAATGACTTCACCAGATTAATCACGAAAAACCATTACTTCCAAAATATATTGACAGAATGTTTAATCAAAGTTTTTATCTTTTCTCACATTATAACAACCGGCAGGTAAAATTGCATGGTAGCTAAAAAACATTAGTGGCACTATAGTATTACAATAATCTTAATAAAAACTGATAAACATTGTCCAAAATACGAGTAGACCTACTTTATAATTATACTATAATTTATCGATACATACTTTAAAGTGCGCCTATATAATATAATAGAACAAATGATAATTTTAAATAATATTTATTCTAAACGTAAACCTTACAGAATTTTAAAATATAGTACTCATTTTAAAAAGTAGATTGAAGTATAAATATTAACTTATGAGCGTTTAAAAAAAAAAAATGTTTTTATAAAGGCTTATGATTTTTGAACGATAAAGTGCTCACGTTAGTAGAAGGTTGGGATTTTCGGTATAATTAGGTTATTTGAGTTTGTGTACAATAAATATTTTTTTATACTGAAAAACTAGACAAATGAGATTAGTTAATAGCTAGGTGGGTATGATAAATTGTTATGATTTATACTCATAAAACAAACAAATTACGTTTTGAACAGCAAAAATATTTGTATGTACAATGATAACGATGAGAAATGTTTAGTATTTCTGAAAACCGTGCATAAAATATTAACGATAAAGTAAATATTTACTTAGGCCAATTTAAAACATTAACCAATTTTCCTCAGTATAATCTACAATGCAATTAAACAAAAACAATATGCCTTGGATATAATAATGTTAAATTTAATTTACATTTATAATTATAATTTTAATTACCACGTTATGTTATAATAATATTATTTGCTTGCATTATCATGTGTTCTGGTTAATACCAAACTACCAATTATACTGCACAATAATAAGTATTTGTTAATTTGCATGAACACATTGTTGTCGTGAAGAGTTAAAACTTCCTGTTCAGAATTATTTAATTTTGTAATAATAATAACTTCATACGTGCCCATATTCATACTGTTCACTGCCCATAAAATATCTATGCTTGTACAAAGCCTGACCATTTTCATTAAGTTTATAAATGTTAGTAAATTTTCTATTCTATATTCAAGTTGACTTTTGTTGACAAGTTTTTTGCTTTCCCGTCCAGGCACAAGTTAATCAAAAGATTTCGGATTAAATCCCCCATGCGTGTCGCTGCATCTGTTATAAAGATTATAAAGCGACTAATGTTTTTTTTTTTAAAATATATAACACCAGCACAAACAAAAGTGTAGGATTTCTTTTCGAAATTGATGCATGCGTGGGCATTTTCTACGAGTATTATAACCCTTTTAAGTTAATAGAATGACTGGATGTTTTTATAAAATATTGCTCATAATAAAATGTATTATATATTATATAGATGATTGAAAAAACCTAAAAAAAATATATCATAACTAGTGAAAGGCTTTGCAAATTTAACTACACTAACTGAAATAAATAATTATTTATTCAAAAGTTGTTTAAATGAATTCATATTATAATATGTAATATCATCAGGAATTATTAATTTGTATTAACTGACTAAATTTTAATTCACTAAATGTATTAAAGTTCAACAAAAAATTAATTATTTTATTTAGTTACATATTATAACGTCTAAAATAATGTTAGGTTAGGTTAGTAATTATTAACTTATGTACCTAATATTATTGTAAATTACAATTCACGCGTACCACAATGCATTTAGTTTTTCATTAAATGTAAGTAAAAATAATATTTTTCATAATTAGGTCCCGTGAAATCAGGTGAATGTTATAACACAACGCATTTGTATTTTTTTAATAACGGCTGACATAACCGATAACTGTTGACTAATACGTCTTCGTGCGGAATTTCGAATAATATATTCGTGATGATAAAGCGTTCTAGAGAACTTTTTAATATGTATATGCCGTAGGACGGTCATCGATCAACGGAATATTCCTGTACTGCATTATACTTATGTGTTTTAAAAGGATTCTACTTTTTTTTTTATCTCCGTCGACAGCGCTTATATTATTTTGAGATTGATTCCGAGGAAAAAATATATATATATATATATATATATATATATATAAAAATAATCGTCAACGTCACCGTGAATTGATCACACGATTTGGTCTCGTATTATATTAATGCGCACTGTGATTGATGGTGGAGCCTACGTACGGATCAGGTTAGACGCTTGGACATTATTGTTAGAATCGAGGCTGTCCTATTAACAAACACTACCCCCCTCCCATTTTCTCGATCACCCTCCATAAGGGATGCTATATTTTGTACTGCTACCCGTCAGAGGACGACAACTCGGAATCGATACCGTAAATACAGTGTGCATGTATTGTAGTACATAATATCACATAGACCCGGAGAACACAACAAAATGATATCGCGTTTCGTGTCCCTATAACCTAATATGACGGATCGTTCAAGTCATGCACGCGTGTAACGTTTGTTTGCTCGCGGATGATATTAAATATCAGTGTTAATAATAATATTATTGGAAACGAGCAGCAAAGACGCTTGATCCCATCATAGCCGTCAATGATGTGCAACCGTTTCTGGTGACCTACACCGATCAAACCAGCCATTACGCGGGTTTAAACTGGACTTTTGTCGATTTTCCAATATCGTTTTATGGGGTGTTGAAATTTTCGCTTAAAAGTCGTTCTTCCCGATGGCCGTCTCTTGTTATTTCAGTCCATACAAACGGTAACACCGTTCAATATACCGAATAGGTTTCCATTTTATAACGCATCGTATCGTTTTGTATAGTTGTGGGCAACTCTCGTTTTCGTCGGATATATAATAAAATATGGTGTTACGACCGTTTGAACTTGAAATCGGATCCGTATTTTATGTCACGATAAACTTCCACTTTTGCTTAGATGTATAATGTTACTCGCATGGAAAAATTTAACACCCGACATTCACGCGGACAGCTAAATCTCATGTGAAATCTGGTCAAAACATATTAAGAACATTTACACGGGATGTTAAAATACCAATAAGTGAATAGTTGACTTGATATAATAAGATACGGCAATTTGGTTGAGATTTGTGATTGAACAACTCTAAAGACTGGACTGCCCTAGTATTGCATTGGGTTCTTTGATACCAATCTACAAGAAATTCGTTGCCGAGATGAAATAACGAATGTGGAACGTACTCGCAATCAAACAAGACAATTTTTCCTTATTGCGACTACTGTGGCGGAATAAAAGGTGACTTTTTTCAGACTGCACACTTAAAATAATAATATAACAGTTTCGTACACACCTTTCAAGTTGGTAGTACGGATTCCATTGTAAATACCGCATTTAGATGGAAAACCCCAAATTTCGTACAATATTCCAAATGTCGTATGACCTCCTTATATCGCGTTAAGTATGGGACACTAAATGTGGCAAAAGGCCTGACAACAAAAATTTGAATATGACCGTACAAATAGCATTTGAGATATTTGATGTTGGAGTGTAGATGCGTGAGGGTTTGCAACTTTGTCATTGATAATATGTAAAAGAGTGGGTTTCTTATAAATCTCTAGATTATTATATTGTAGACGTTTTTCCATAACTATTGGACATAGAGGAAAAGGAAGATGTATGTGATGACCCATATTGGAGATAGTATCATAAACCATCACGTTAAAAAATTATGTCATTTTGCAGTGGATCACGCAACGGCGATATATGTGTTCAAAATAATTATCCTCAGGATTATTATTTACAAGAATGGAATTTTCATAATAATATGCAGGTGCAAAAATGTTAAAAAAAAAATCATTTTTGTGAAAACTAATGATATTGATATTACATATCACGTATCATGTATGTCGGAAATGATATTTCAATAATTTGTATGGTATACACTGGAACTCCTATTAGTTCTAGTTTAATGGACGCTTATGAACCTAATTTAAACCTCTGAAGAATTGGTTGATAATTATGGATATGGTACTATCGATGCTATCAATCAAATGTCAGATATGAGTGTTACACCGCGTCTTATCTGGCATTAATCTACTAAAAATGTAACTTTTGAGCCGAGCAAGTCTATATGCTTACACACAGGTTGCTAAAAGGAGATTGATCCTGTGACATTTAATTTCAATGTACGTAACAGTAACCTTGTAATGTACGAGTTCGAGTCTTGTATTAAGTTGTTGCCCAAAATCATTAGACAATCGAAACGAATTAATTAGACGCAACGAATGTAATGTATGGTATGTTCACTAAAGCTAAAAGCTATTGACGCGACATTTCTTGTTCAAAAGCGTTTCCTATTTGACATCAAAGCAACTCTACATTTGCGTTTGAGTTTCATTAATTGCTTGGTGCAAATTGTCTATTTTGGAGCTCCTCAACTAACCGCCTATCTTATCAAATATTGAATGTACTTTTAGCACTTACGTTACTAATTGTTTTGTACAATATTATGTTTTACTTTACTTTATTACTAGGAATTAGTGTAATTGTCACTTATACTATCTACATACAAATTAAAATTTAGAGTATACCTTTATTGGAAATCATTATCGTATAAATTAAATACTATCATTATTTAAAACTATTAATCACATAGTTTATTATACATAGTTTATTATAGAGACCTTATATCACTTTGCAGTCTAAATAGTATCTATACTTTTAATATTAAGTTTTTTACTTATAATCAACATTTGAAGCTATTTTCCATGTACTTATTTTTAACCCGACCCCTCGATGACTACAAAAGGGTCTAACAACGAGTGAAAATAATATTCTGAAGCTCAGTTAGAACCATCTGTGCAATAGTGCGTGGACGATTTTCTTGTTATATATTATATAATATTCTTATGGCTTATAATTTTTCTCACGTCTCGTCGAAAAATGAGACCCCAATGCAAAATAATCTGACCCGACCCACATAATAATACGAATAATAACGATAATGCTTGTATGGTTTGGTGGAGGGACACGTGATCCACCATTTATTAAAGCTATACTAGAAGAAGGAGAAGAGAAGTCGTCTGCTGTACTAACACATATAAAAGGGTGTATTGGATGTCGTTGAATAGAGGACAGAGACTATGGGCTACAATCCCTATTGCAGTCAGTCACCCAGGGTTCTCGCAAATAATTTTAAATAAATGATACATTTTAATATATTTTGTTGTCACTGTTTTGTGATAGTATGACTTTTGTGTGTCAGGTATCAACTGTACTATTTTTATCATCAGCACAAATAATATTACAATATTTTCCTTAAGATTCAAGCATTTTCTTTAGGTACTGACAAGAACACGCAACCAAAAAGTGTAGTTACATGCACTTGTCTTGACGAGAAAAACGATTCCGGAATTCTGGGAAAGAGATAATGGAAATTCTTCAGACGGATGATGCAAAATAATATGGCAAATGGTCTACTTCAGCCGTCTTTTTCTATTTAGGTCATTACTTTTGACAAATCATCCTATATTTAATTTTAAATTATTTTAGACTTACATAAATTTCCAACGAGGTGGTGACGTTTTTCGAGGTATCGTTTTATCAATATCAAACGCTGTACAGAGCTTGTGATTTATTAACAAAGGCTTGAAAGATGATGAAAGTTTTAAGAGAAATTTCCATTTAAGTTGTTTGGACAACCAATCGGCTTATAAAATTGGTAGGTATCAATCACTATTTGAATTCAATTAAATACGAGGTCCAAGTATCTACTGGGGGTGCTAGTCATATTACAAAAACAAGTAATACAATGTATTACCGTTTCACATTATCACATTAGCGGGAGTCCCGTAAGGTTCGGCAATTTATTCAGCTCACTAACCTGTATTACCATAAAACCTGTAACGAAAAAAAAAGGGGAAGATAGAATATAGAATATATAATATATATATATATTTATAGTTTTATACCTATAATGGTTATGCGGTTGTGGTGCAAAGCTAAGTAAAAAATATTAAAGCGTACCTCTCATGAAGCAGAGAGCACATTTTAACATTTTTATTGACCAACTATGACAAGCTTAATCTAAATTTGGTTCACTTGACCGGAATTTCAAGTCCGATTAAAGTTTCCTACTTTCAAAGGTGACATAATATGGGAACTAAGTAAACAGCATGATGCAATCTAAATAATATACACCGTTACTAACAAATAAAAACTGTGTAAGTAACATTACCAATAAATAGTCACACTATACTTTATTAGAAAAAGTGCAACTACATCTTACTTATACTATTTCCAATGGTTATTTTGAACGTAACCACATAAAAGGTTTCGAAAAGTTTAAATGAACTGGCAGCCGAGGGAATCGGATAAACTCTGTTGAGTTTCATGTTTGGATAACTTTTGCTATTCCTTAAATTCAACTTTGATGAGATAGTGTGAAGTTTACAGACCTAAGGTTTTCCCTGATCATAAATTACACAAAATAAGACAATTTCTCAAGTTTACACTTTTCATATTTTCCTATGGGGTTTGGTTCGAAATATTTGTTCAGTACTATTGCAACCAACGTATCTTAAATTATTACATTATTATCCTTTGCGGTACGATAAATCGTATATTACATAATACCTATACCTTCTAAGGATGTTTGTGTCTGTTTAAGTATACACTATTATATCCAAGTGTTGGTACACAAAATAGTTTAAAATTGTGACTAAGATAAACGTCGGTAAACTTAACTTTATAGATAGAAACGATGTTATTTTTTAATTAAAACAAATTATACACAATACAAATTAGAATAATCTCTTTGTAGATATTTTTACACAGGGTTTTGATCCTCCAATAATATTTATAACGTAAGTTTCTTATAAATTATCAGTTTATAATCTAATCGGAATAGAGATGAAAAACGTGCCCTAATTTATATTTTTAAGACAATTTTGTAAATAGGTACTGTGGTCAATAATATAAAACTATATTGTATCATAAAAAAATATACAACCTTTTAAATCTCATATTTTTTTGAAAACAGGACTTAACCTAACTGTTTCCGCCGGTGGCGGTTGTTGCGTGTTCAAGTTATTCGTTAACTTGATGCTAGTGTTATGGACATGTCAATGAGAGAAGTGTTTTTATTCGCTTGTTTAAATGGACAGAAAATGAGCCGAAGTGGACGCCAGTGGAGGCACGAGCATGTAAGGTTGGACCTGAACCTGGACGTGGACGTGGTTGTAAGAGATGATGACTCTGATCCCTCTGAGCGACTGACTGATATGCTTGTGTGGACCTCCTTATATATTCTCACGCTGGAGCATGGGTGCTGTTGATTGGTCGTGGGTGTGGCGATGTCGAGTACTCTCATTGGTCGGAGGGTTGACTGTGGCTACAATAACTAAGCGAACAAAAGATTGGTTTTTCCGTAGGTAAAAATAGTATATATTGAGAATGTCGCGCGGCCGTGGCAACAACAACCATGTAAACAAAACATTGGTTTTGTCGTAGCTAAAAATAGTTTGCACCGGATGTAAATACGTCGCCGTGATAGCAACGGCGTAAACACTTAACCATTACTTAGAGATCTGGTGTATCCACTTTTTTTTACTACCTTATTTTATTCAAGATCTGCGTAGTATAAAATCAGCATTTAGCGCTATAAACAGTTATTACAGAGTGATGTACCCCTCCAATATTTTGTAGGAGGTTGTAAACTTGTAAATTAAAAAAACCCAACAACCTTTTTATAGAATTTTCAGAAAATAACAAATAACAGCATAAACTAACTATCAACTTAATGTTGAGGTTAGTAAATTGAAAACTCCTTGTAAATTCACTTTAAACTTTCAAGGAAACGTGTCAATGTAAATCTGTCGAATGTAAACTTTTTACTGTGTTAACCCAACCTAACCTAACCTTCATCGGAGCCTTTGACAGTCAATTTAAAGTTCAATAAATGCTTTGATCTCACTTTTATTTTTAATATACCGGTTCATACGCTGTGATTGTCGAGTTATTTTCGGTGAAACCCGTGTTATTAATCACTGGTACAGAAGTAAAAGAAAATCTCTTACACTGTTCCATATTGTGAAATCTGAATGTTTTGTGAGATAGTCGAGCCTAGACCGAATTTGTCATAATATGTGAAAGACGACACGCGAAGAACATAATATATCGTCAAGACGTTCGGTTCTGTCACATACAATATAATAGTATCATAATATTAGCTCAACAACATTACCTCGGATTTCGGTATGTTTTGTACGCTTCGTATGACAATACAAATGGAAACCAGGAACTTTCCACAGTAAATCATCGGCACAACATGTATGTAAACGTAACGTATCGCCGATAATAATAAATTATTAAACTCTTATAGCGTTGTATGTGTATTTCTATTTGTGTGTACTATGCAGTGCACGCAAGCGGTATAATATCCCAGGAAGTTGTTCTTCGGCAAACGACCGCCGAATTCAGCGAGCAAAGAGAATATTATTTTTCATCGAAAACGTTTAACTCTCTAACCAAGTACCTACCCTTGCGCCTTACAGAATTACTGTTCAGACATTCCTCTATAATATTGCTCTCTGTTAATACGCACCCATCCGCTGGTCTGCAACGTAACCAGCTAAAATGGTCCACTTAGCTTAGGTGCCGAATTGAGAAGGCAATTTACTTGTGCTTACTGATGAAATACCGCTTATAATTCGTACGGAAATAAAAGAGCACACACAATAGAAAAATGTTATTAAAGAAATATACAATATCTTAAGCTCAACGATAGCTGTTCTACATTCACGGTCCATAAAATAATTAATAAAATATATTTTTACATGCGTTCAACGATTACAATTTGCTCTACACTAAACGAAAACAAAGAAAATACAGTACATCAGTAAAAATATGTTTATTGATATTGCCACGGTCTCTTCGAGGGCCCGTGTCGAACTATAGCTCTTTTATTGGTTACTTATTCTCTCTATCTCAGTGAGTTTACTCAGTTTTTATACATCCAGTGTTTATGCGATACTCAGGATAAATGTGTCACTACCAACTTTCTATGCATTCGTACACCACCACTGCCGTGTTGTACCCACTGTGAGCATGTACAATATATGCAGAGTGAACATATAAATCTGCATCAACATGGTCTACTACGGTACACAGTGTTTCGGTTCATTTACATTCAGATTTAGGCTCAGAGTTCGTTAAATTCAATAGGACCCCTGCGTGGAACACTCACGACACTATACGGTACTTTACATATAACGATGTGTCTATGCGTGTGTATGTTGTGACATTTACACATTATTCGCGAAAATCCTCGCTATCACTTTTGTCATAACCATATAAGTTTGTATTTCAAATGAATAGAGCCCGCAAGTATAGATGATACAAGCACCCTTTTCATACAACAACAGTGTAGTGCATAATGTATATATGTTACACATATTACATTATCACGGTGATGATAATAATAAGAGCCAGTACAGTGGGGTCCGGACACAACGGGGACTGATCATAATATATAGGGATGGGAGAATTACTGGTCTTCAGGAATTATTTCAAGTGAATGAGATAAAATCGTTTCGTCTTAATGCTGGTAAAATACAAATATCGATAAAATCATTGTAAAGCCGTGTAATAACGTGTATAAGATTGTATTTCAGATATTACGGTGGATACGATTACGGTCGATGTTCGCCTATAATAATTTGTTGCTGTTGTTAACCATAAATCATCTATAATAATGCAATGAAAATATGTTTATGATCATTGTAAAAACAATATATTCTCAGCTATGCATCGAAGCTAAAAAAGGCTATTATCTGTTTCCATATTTTTCAGAAAGCACCTCTAACATAATATTTTAGTGGCCTATTAAGTTTCAGTAACAATAGAAACTTTTAGACAGCGGTCTATGAAGTCTTTATAAGCACAAATAGCTTAAAATAATGGTCGAGGTCAGTGCTCCGGTTTTATCTGATCTAAAGACTGTCTACTCTCGTTATCTGTCAGATTTTGACTGAAATGTTTGTTCATTAACCCAAGAAAGTTTTATCAGTAATCCGTTTAGTCTAAATTACCCCTTTTGCCGGATTATTGTGGGCTTGATGGACTTAATCATGTACAAACAATTTATTTTATGTATTAAGGGCTTTATCTGATTATTTGGTTTCACGTAACTTCCTAACCGCGAGCCGTGACATACTCCTTTTAAAACTTCTCAAGTTGCTTTAATTATTACAATACAAATATCACTATAATAATAATTAAAGGGCACAGGGAAAGAACGGTAGTAGTCACTTTATGAAATTTTTTTTTTTCAAATAGTTTTTTTCAATTTATGCCATTAATTTTTTTTATTTATGTCAATAGATTGTTTAAATAAATACATTTTTTATTAAAATAGCATTTAATGTGATTTTTTTTTTGTTCTCATGTAAGAGGGAGAGGAATTCACGAGCTTTGTTTTTGCTATACTCTAAAATTTTCATAATGTGACTACTACCGTTTCTCCCCTGTGCCCTTCAATTATCAACCCTAACGTCATAAGGAATGAGTACTCCATGTAAAATGTATTCAAGTTATAAGTAAATAAATTACAAATTTAAAAAATCGTTTTTAAATTAGGTAACGACAACAAAACTAGAAAACAAGAAAAAACAACAAACTAAAAAGTAAGATCTCAAAGACATTATAAATATTTATGTTTTATAATAATTAATTACTACTTTTTATAATAAATTTTTGTTTTATACTATCTTTGGAGAACACTTTTATAATACGTCTATTTTTAATATTATTCCATTAGAAAAATCCTCGTCTTCGAGCTGGTTATTTTTATAAACCCAATTCGCTGAAGCGAAAACTTATTAAAAACACGGGAAAGTGTAGGTGTGCCTTATGATAAAAAAAAATCTTAAATCGTTTGCGTGGATCGACTAATAGTTGGCCTTTCCTTTTGGCGTTGTACCCATACAACTTTACTTTATACACTTAACTTTTATTATAAAATTAAATTTCACTTTGTTAATTATCATAAACTTCACAGGTGAATTATTAAACGGCCACGCTAGAGTTTGTTCCATAAATTAAAATTAGTGTAAATTAATTTTGATGTTGGTACACTTACTATATTTTTACCTACTATACCTAAGACGAGCAGACAACTCACAATAAAATCTAGTGTTTTAGCTTTTTAATAACAATTAATAATTTATATCTTTTTTGGTATTAACAGCTACATATTATAGTTGGAATCAGTAAAAAAAATAGTAACACTTTCAAGATAACGACTATTGGATATAAAATGTTTCCTTGTACTCCTAGGAGTGATGGTGGAGAGGGAAATTTCAAGAGGAAGTGACATGTAAACATAATAGAAAACGATCGATATTAGTATGGAATCCATAGTTTTCGCGATAAAAACGCCGGCTAACTCAGCTAGTAGCTCGATAAAACAAAACGATATCGCATTGGTTGTTTTCCTTTTTTAATTAAATTAAATTAAATTAAATTATACACAGTGGAGGTTTTATTTAACCATCGTGAAAGTTAATGTATTACGTGATTTTTATTACTAAAAAGAGTAGCGAGCGGAAACGAATTAAACATTAAATTTAAAACGTTAAAACTAAACAATTTTATTTCTCATGGTTCGCCGTTATATTGCGCATAAAAAATAATAACTGAAAAAAAAGAACGACTAGTTTAGAAACCATTGTTAGAAAACGTCACCGTAAAATCTTATATGCATTTTCCATCCGAAAAATTCAGATAACAAATATAAACCTGATACCTATTTATATAATATATATATATATATATATATATATGTAAATATTTTTTAGTGAAAATATTATTAAGTTATGTGCAAACCGTACACGTGTGTTCGTCGAATGAACGTTAAAAAAAACAACTGTTGTAACTTGTACATCGAGTTGTTACTAAATTACAGTGTTCTATAAACGACACGACACTACGGTATAGAACCGAATTGAATGCAATATATTATTATGATTGTGTTTAAAATGTATTTTGGGCTGAAAAAGTCGTTTAGATAAGGAACGCCCCCATTATTCGAGATTTACTTGACAACAATTTTAAAATGGAAACATAAACAGATGAGATGCGAAGATTTCAAAGGGAATTAATCAGATAACAACGGCCGTGCATGCATCGAATGAGAAATAAAATAAAACGTTTACTCGGATTCATTCCACTGGAATGAAAACGTCTAAATTTTAATAGGACCAAAACAATTTTAGGGCGAGAGACAGAGAAGTGATCATACAAGATAACGCGTGTATTAATAGAGATGAGTAAAGGGTGACGTCAATAGGTTCAAATATTTGGAATCCCTAATAAAAATAATAAAAAAATGTGCGTTTCGAGAAAGGCAAGTGGATTAATATTTTTTAATGCGATTGAACTTAGTGGAATGTAGCAGTAGGTGTCTTGTTTGAAGAAGGGTACACAACAGGCGGGAGACCAAGATATAAAATCACGCTAGGGCGATTTTGAGGCCAGCAATAATGTTAATATCAGAATGATTGGTTTTAGAGCACAAACGAGAATATAGATTTTAGCAGTAGAAGAATTATTTAATCAGGTTTTGTGAAGGACAAATACAATTACAACAAATAGTTGAAATCTAACACCAATTTCTATAAAACGTAGGAAAACTTTCTAGAAGGACCCAAAAATTAGAAGCCAAAGAAATTATACATGTGGTTTAGAGAAAACATTTTAAGCTTAAGACTAACGTTGTTATTATAGTATTCTAAGGTTAATGGGTATTAACTATATTATACTATTATTATTACATTATATTTCCTATGCTTACATCTACTTACGTTTACTAATACTTACACTAGATTTCCTTTATAATTTGTTATTCTCAATTTTCGTACTCGTAAACACCTTTCAATTAATTAGTATATTATAATATGTCGTAAAATGAAACTTATGTATTTTGTCAGTAGTTATACAGACACATGCTTATATGTCAATGTTATTGCTAATTGTACAAGTAAAATATTCTAAAAATGTTTTAATTTTTAAAATTAAAATGTTATCATTATTTCTTTTCTTAATCATATTGTTAGCATCCGCTTACTACACGAACAACTAATTAACTAATTATAAAATAACTAAATCATATAAAATAACAAAAAACAAGTTTTTTATAAATTGTTTTATGCCCGAGTCCACCGCATAACTTTCAACCAGAAAACCTAAATTCGGCCAATCGAAAAAAAAAATATATATATATAAGGACAACAATTATTAATAAAACGCTTTACAACTTTTTAAAAACGTTTATAACATTTTTCAGATTCAAATTATAAAAGTTATAACTGCACAAAATAGCGTAATTGATATCAGTTTGTTTTTGGGCGTTCTTTATATAATGTCTTGTCTTCAATGTACATAGTTACTGAAGTTATATTATTTTATTGTCAAAACGCTTATAAGTATGTTATAAAAATTATTAGTCACAACTTTTTTTGTATATCCAGTAAAGCCGGTATGGATTTAAGCCAATATTGATCAGTACTAAAATATCTCCTATACTATATCATCTACTATAGAAATCATTATAATTAAAATAACTGTAATTTTTGTTTTTCTAAAAACATTAACCAACAAGAGATTGGCGCAGTTAATTTTTATTTTTCTCACTTGATAGTCATTTATTAATATTACTATTGCTTTTTTTTTTTTTTTGGAAGCAGATTTATGACCAAATTTGCTGCGGCGTAATATAAAGCTGGCGTCGACGGGATAGATGTCACTTGTACCAAACGATATTTAGTCGGATTCTCACCAAGTCTTTATCGCTCTCGTCCTACAAATTTCGAATAGCGTTTAGCCTCTTGTGGCAGCGTAGAGTAACACAATTCATGGAGCCGTAGTACATATATATATATATGTTTACATACTCACACATCCATAGACATGCCCGTGTAAAACTATATCAAGTTGATAGAGAATCAAACTTTCCATCTAAAGTGCGTAAAAAAACAAAAAAAGTAAGAGGTTCACTTTGTTATAGCCGTGAAAGGAGACAAAAAATAGCGTAAAACCCATACTAAAAGAACGACGGAGCCCGTAGTTGATTTTTATGAATGCTATTTTATATTTTGCATCCCTTTAACGCCAGCAAGAGTGCAAATCGGTTTTTATCCAACTCCGCAAGACCGTTACAGCAGCTATTTTCTTGTAAATTGAAAAGGAAAATTCCATTTCGTCGGATTAACGACTATTCGAATACAGCAAATATAGTTTTGCAATAACACTTATTAGTATACGCGTCAGAGTGTTGAAAATATAATATTATCACTCTATACTCAGAATTAGCTTTCCTCTATTACCTTTTTTACTACTTTATATATTCCTTCCTTTTTTTCAACGAGCCCAATGCCCATCTCAGTCTATATTCCCATCCATATTCCATTAGCGCAACTCCCATGATTAAACTCATATAGCTATTCCTAATCCTATCCAACCTAGGTATATATTTGATGGCCCACACAATGCCATAACCAGTGTCTTCGTTGTATTTAATAAAACTTAACTCCGACTTAACGGTTCGGGTTGGGAGTGGGATGGGAGATCCCTTTTGAAGCTTACATAGCCCGCAAGCCAACATACCAGCTTTTATCAATTCCGAGCATACCATAAACAGTCTTGGTAGATACTAATTAATGATAATATTTTAATTCGTGTACTCACAATACAAACATACAGTAAGAAACTTTGAAGATCTCTTTGTTTTTGAAATTATTGCTAGGTAGGACAATATATAAATCGAATCGTGTATGGTAATTTTAGTCATACAAAAAGTAACTATAGTTTCTGGATGGTTCTGAAGTATAGTCAGCTGTAAAAGTCTAACTTGTGCACTTTTTTTCAAAACTATATTTAGGATTGCGCATACATCACGCTCCTTATGTTCCTTTGACTACACTCGGTGAATAAAATACAGACATTTCCTCGTCTGATGTACCTATATTTTATATTTTGTTACATTTTATACATGCCGCACCCCGGCAGGGTTAGCTAATTTACATAATTTAACAGAGCATGCGCTGCAAATTAATTTGAAATAACTATAGAATTCGTTGATTCCATTGTCTGATAAAACTGTTTTATTTTTTGTTTCAGGTAAGACACTTTACTAACGCAAATTCATGATGCGTTGAATATAATAAAATATATACTTACAAAATGTAAGTATGGCATTCCGCCATAACCATAATAATTAACGACATACTTCAATGGTTTACTTACTATCCAGGTAGAACTTTTATTGTTTTTAAGAGAAACCGTCGTATATCGGGTACTCGTAACAATAAATACTATTACTATAAATACTATTATTAATAATAAATACTATTACGAGTGAACAATAAATATATTTATTTATTTTTATTACTTATCTACATTAGAAAATTAGTTTGGTCGTTAAAGTCGACGTGTGCAATAATATTGTGCTTCAATACTTCAAATATAAATGAGACCCTTAATAACTTGACATTGCACTTTTAATTTCCAAGAGGCCGATAATACTGTCTAAGACAATTTATAAAATAAATAAAATACATCTCGCTTTCAAAAGGCCTACTTAAGAAAACGCTTTAGTGACAGCCACTCCGTCTTATTTCTTTTACGTGCAGTACCTACTCCACCGAAACACTACAATTCACAGTTTTTGTATTTATGTTGAGTTTAACCAATAAACCGTATCCTAACAACAGCCCATAACAAGTTTTATAGACGTGATAAAAAATTATAATTTTTTCATTTCACAACGAAAATATTATATAGGACGTTAAAAATAACGGCCGGTTTCGCTTTTTAACGAAATGATAGTAACTTTACAATTTTATACCAGCAAATAATATATTATGTACTTCTTTTTTTATTTATTTATTTTAGGTCTTTAACTGTGGTTATTAGCCAAAAATAATATATGTATATATATTCTATATTTATTCTATATATTGTATATTTTTATATACCTTGTATATGTATTATTTATTTTTTGTAGAAGTTAAGACCCAATCTTTTGTATCGGAAAGTTTTGTGGAATATAATTTTTTATATAAAAACCGTGAGAAAGAGTTAAGCGGGGATTGGTTTTCATATTACCCCTAACTACTGGGGTAAGTTGTATAATATTAAAAAACTTCCTTCCAATCGTTAGAGCAACTCATAAGTATAATAAATACATTATTATTATACGACTTTACTGGCCTGCGGTTATAAATAGTTTCGAATTTATTATTCTGTAGGAATTCATTAAAGAACATTTACACTCGAGACCGAAAAACGAAGGCGAATCCATAATATTATTTTTTTATTTTATAGCAAACAATTCATAATAATTACTAAAATAGCGATGCTTCACATTAAAATATGATAATTTTTTTCTTGTTTACTGAATTGTTATATAATTTTTTTTTAACTTTTTATGGATGCTGTTTGACTGTTGTATAGTTACCACTTAGTATTGCATCTATAATAAATTACAAAATTTTAATTTTTACCTTGTCAAATAGACATAACTGGATGTGGTGTTATTGTGTTCATATCAATTATTAAACTCAAAAAATCATACTATAATATTTATTTATGTTTTACTGCTGGCATTGAACTTCCACAATGATTAGTCGCTATAATGAATGAGAAAACCTAGAACCACAGCAGAAGTTGATAAAGCAATAGTCTAGCGACGTCCTCTGGGAGCAAGTCGGGCGTGCTGTTTGTAAACGATGTCCCTGAAGTTTCCTTTTATTTAGTTAAACCCACTCGAGGGAAATCGGCGCACCGAGCTTTGTATCAGCGCTAATTTAATAAAGATACTGTAGGATTAAAAGTGTAAGTTATATATTACATTATAATATGGAATGTTATGTATAATCGGTATGTTAAATAGACTTCATCTGGAAGCTGGCAGTCTACTGTAAGAATCGATGACACCACAATATCACTATTACCCATAGTGCTTTTATTATATAAAAAAATAATAATTTTTTGGAAATAGAGGGAGAAGTCTACCAAAAGTCCCTAATTTTTAAATCCTTGAATGATTCAAAACCGATCATAGCAAATAATTTGTTTTTTTGTTAGTGGGCTATTTTGGCCGAATTTTAGTCTCGCCTTTTTGGTACCTGTCTACTTGTCTACAACCGACCTACTATGGTTGTACTTGATAGTTGATAGTATCAATCAATCTCGCGTAGGTCATTGGTTTTAAACAAACGCTGTACGCACAACATATATTTTAATGGTATTATATTGTGTGTTTGTGAGTAATTTTATTGTCGTGAGTTACTTTAAACGTGGAATAATATTATCACTGCGTGTGCAGGAATAATAATTAATTTACCTATTGTTAGAAATAGATAGTTCGCATTATTATACTAAAAATTTAAAGTTTTATATTAATTTTTTAACACTGTAAATATTATCAAGGTTTGGTCCTAAATAATTTATATTGGTTTCGGGTTGTGTTAGCCGTTGAGTATGTTCAGGTTTTAAAAACAAAAACCAATTAAATCAATACAATTTTGGGATGTTTATTTAACTGTCATTGTTTAATGTCCGCCGAGTAAACTCCAACTAAATCAAACAATTATTATTGAATATAACGATTTTATATTTACATGAAAAAAGTTAGGTCTTGATAAAATTTCATCCATTAAAACTACTTCCATAAGTTAATAATTAATTAATAATTCGTTTTATTCAAGTGTTTGATTAATATTCTGGTAATAACTCGAAGTTTTTTGTGATAGTAGTTAGCGTGATTTATAGTATCTCTATTTAGATTTGACAGTGGAACTGTAGTAACATTGAACGTTTGACTATGGACATTTTAGCAACATTATTTAATATTTATTCAATTCTAAGGATGCCATCGTTTGATTGAAGGTCCATGAAAAGTTTCCACGGTATAACGCATTCATTTTACTCGAATTTCTCAATCTTACGCCATTCGTATTATTTATGTATCGAGTTTGCGATAAAAGTTTCCTCAGCGATTGACCAGTGAACGAAGACCGTACTGACTGCGTTAGACAACAGTCACTTAAAGTTTTACAATCGTTGTCCTACTCGCTAAAACGTTACAAGACTTGTTATTAACGAAATGTTCCTATCAGCGATTGGGGGTTTTTTTTTTAAGTAAATGACAGCCTGACCGAGCTGTTGGTTCCAGGCACCAAAAGGTATGGCGCAATATAGTCATTTGCTTGCCGGCACCTTACTTGTACAAGCCGAATCGTTTTAATGGAATAGTAATTTAAGAAACAACAATGCATACGTCGTAACGATAACGATGCACCTCCGTTCGGTATACGTTTTGATTGTACCTATTTATAGCTGTATAACGTTATGTACATAATATAATGTATATTTATTATATTATGATGCTCGTTAGTCGATAAAATCCGCATGGGAAACGTGAGCTTTACCCGTTTTTTTTTTTGTTTCTCTGTTTTCGTCACGAACCTCAAATCAATGTTTTCCACGCCGAACGACGATGATAACCATAATAGCTTTATTCCCCCCCCCCTTCCTTTCCCGTGCCCCTAAAAATACAATATATATTTATATGCGCCTACCCGTTTTAAACTTATAAGAACCCGCATATTTTCTTATAATACATACATTTATAAAAAGTAGAGCACGCGAACTTTAGTCTGACAAAATACAACAGATACATAGTTTACTATATTCAAAATAAAAATAAATAACTGGACCAGCTGATTTAGGTAATCTACAGTGAAGCCATGCCTCGCTAATCCATACTTTTTCGGATTAAACCAAATGTGATTAACCGGGCAATTTTTCCCTCTTCTAAAAATCTCCAAGAGTCACCATTTTCTTTATGTACCCACTCCTCGCGCTTACGTATTATCTTTATTTATAACGTCAATCCGCTTTTTCTTCGATTTGTCTTAACCTATAAATCTTATCCGATTTACCAATTTTTGTATCTCCCTTCTTTGTTTACGCCCAAATCATCTCAATCTATAATTCTTACGCATATTATTGCTTGCTGATGACGCTTACTAACTAATCCTATCCGACACAGTTCCTATAAAAAAAACATACCGACATTCTCGTTTTATATATTTTTATTTTTATCTCTCTTTTTCAACTCCCAGCACTCGTTTCCATAAACATCAGCGAATCCTAATCAATTGTTAATAGATCATAGATGGAGAACGAAGTGGAAATCTAATTATGGCAGCATTGGGTTTTCAAGACTTGTTAATAAGCGCGTTAACGACGGTAGGTGGATATTTTGTGTAATAAAATACATTGTGCGGGAATGGCATTTTCATTTTTTTTTATTTTGACAAAAAAAAAATCAACGTACCGCGTGATTGATTGCCACCAACAAGATTATGATTACACAATAAACTCTGCTCTTCGGGAAAAAAAAACTTTAATAATTAACAACGCAGCCGACCCGACGACGTTTATGTCCTTGTTTTTTTCCCCTCCTCCTGCCTTATGGTTTACTTGTCATAGGGCCATGTCGGCCAACTTGAGCTATAAACCCGACCAAAGCCGACGGAGATCCGAACAAAAACCAATTATCCTCGTCTCTCTCTTGCAATCCGTGTCGGTTAACTCTCCCACCACTGTCTCCTTCCTCGACGGTATCTGTTCAGAGAAAACGCGACGTTTTTCTGACATACGATATGCCGTTCCAAAGAGGCAACTGTTGAAGAAAAAAATTAATTCGTGTCAAATGTTTGTTTTATTATCATATTTTTTTTTTATCCACTTTTCGACGTCGGCCACTGCCGTCGGTTATAAGTTTTTAGAGAAAACCCGTTTTTCTCGGTTTTCAGAATCACCGATAACAGTGCCGTGTTGTTGTCAGCGTGGCAAAAAAACCCTCGTCTGCCATTACAGCGTTGTCGAACACAACGGTTTGTCCTTTTCATTTTTTCTCATTCGATATATTATATGAAAACGCTTTAAACACGTGTATAGTATCAAATGTAGTTTGAGTTGCTGGCCGTCAGGCGCATTAGTTCGAAAGCCCCCAGGGCCAACGACTTGGGGCAATAGTGTGTCGGTGTATTTTCATATAAACTATTTGTGTGTATATGTATACCTATATGAATGGTATTCTTGGTTCTGGTCCGTGCCTAAGTGAAGAAAGAAACGGACGTTTTTACTTTCCAGATTTTCTCGCGCTTGTATTCGTTTCGGTCGGTTCCAATTTAAGGCCGGCCGAGTGGCACGCGTTTACTTTACACGCTCGGCCGTGGCTCAAATGGTAGAGGTTTACGGCACTGCCGGAGTGGTGGAGACCTGTGCGCGGTTGGGAGGGGTGGGTCGCAACAGCAATGGGTGGCTGTTACATAAATCAAACTGTCGGATTCTTCGCCACCTAGACAAGCGAAGAAGCCTCCTTCCTATTTATCAATGTTCTATAAACCGACTTTTAAGACAATATAATATATATTATAAGAACAAAACCTTCCTCACGTGTCGAGAGTTCTCTCACTGTCTCACTCACTCCCAGACATAGTGTTCGCCACCATGGTCTTCCATGCAGTGGGTACTACAGGCGGCGCGACGTCGGTGTGTATTATGTTTACTTTTGCCACGTTCGTTTGTCTGAAATTTACTGACTCGCATGTTGTCTTTGGTCTAAGTATAAAAATTCCCAACGGACCATAAATATATCGATTTTATTCTCTATTTTCGAACATATGAATTACCTATCCTAGCCGGTAAACATATCGTTCACTCGGTAATAATTAATTTAATAATTGCATTATGTAATATTATTTATTATACTATGTGTCGAATACTTAGAGCGTTTCTGTTTATTTGGGATAATTTGCCGGTCAAGCGTTTTAGAAACACGCTATACGTATCTGTAAACAGTTGTAATATAAACGGTAAAGACAATACACGAATAAAATATAAAACAATACAATAACGTCGCTTAAAAAAAGTTTTGAGTTCGATTTGTCGACGTTTATTGATAAAACTATACATAAAGGATCATCCATACAAACTTGGAACTAACTCGGCTATCTTAAAAAAAATCATAGCGCGCCGTAATTTTAAGTAGAAAAACATGTAAGTTTCCTCGATTTTGAAGAGGAAAGGGTGAATTTTTTTTAAATTTTAGCCTTAACCGAGAGTACTTTTCAAGTACGATTTCTGATCCATAGACTTGCTGTATGAAGAAATCAGTTGAGTGGTTTGAGTAGTTGAGCGGACAAAAAAAAAATGGTGTATAATTTTAATTCAATAGCTTTTATAAAAAATCAACCATGTGACATGAAGAACTGTAGTTGCAGCATTTAAGTTATTTTTTAACTGAAAAATAATTACGTACTCGGGGAGTAGAATCATGTGGTCCTATGTGCAATAGGCCTATGGCAAAAAAGTCCATGTGTTCCACTTATGTAATCTAAATACAACTGAAGTACTCATCAACCGAACAATGACAGCAATGGCGAGCGGAACTAATGCCCAAAAACAATTACGTCCTTTACACATTTGTGCTAACACGATAATATAACAATCAGCAGACCTTATAATTCATGCATTATACTTCCTCACATTAACTGACGCTATTGTGTCGTTTAAATTAGTTTATTACCCGTTTCTGTTATGTATGGGTTATTTTGCAATGTTAAAATCAACAAAGAGTTTTAGGGTAATCTCTACGAATGTTCATTTATCATTTTGGCTGTAAATGTCCAACTGTAATCCTGCATGTTCAACTTGCTTAGAAGTTTAAAATTATCTAAAAAGTTGGAAAAGTGACAACAAAATACTATAGTTCATACAACACCAATAGTACCAAATAACCTTTGTCGAATGCTTCACCAGCAAATCACTTTACATACTAAACACATTTTAATTTATTAAAGCCATCAACACGTAAAAAAAAAACAATAAAAAAAACCATTACGAATATTATATTATATTAATTATTCAATATTATTAAAACTAGTTTATAAATCATGATTCATATTGTACTAAGGTTTAAGATACGAGAAGTCATACACCATGAATAATTTTCTACTGGTTGATCCTGATAAGGTTAGGTTACTGGACATAATATATTTTATTACTTGGGCATATTCCGTTTAGAGTTAAGACCAACAAATGGAGGATCTCTAACTCAAATATTGAAGAAGTTTTGACGATTTCTGTATTTAAACACGTAACTTTTGTTGCTATCAATTGAACTTAACTTGTTCATTTTGGAACCAATAAGATATTTTCAAAACAATTTTGGTCACAAAAATGTATCTGCGATGGTTACATTCGTATCTTTCAGTTTTCAGAATGCCAAGTGTCAAAGATTTGGCAGCGATTACTTAGAAACTTTTCGGGATCAGTTTCAGTATATCTTTACCCTAGATACATCGTACGTTATTACAGTAAATTTTATTATTTCTACTATTACTCAGAATAATTCAGAACACCACAACAGTTGTTTTAGACTTTGGTCGGAGAAATTTGATTTATTGGTTAGGTGCATTCACTATTAGTTTGCAAACTATTTAGATGAAGATATTATTATATTGTTGCTACTTGCTAGATGGGATATAGTTGGAAAAAAAAATGCTCATCGTAAGTCGTAACACCCTTCTTGCCTATATATATATATATAAATCCTACTGTGTTGTAAAATAAAATATATATATTAACATTAACAAATATTTGATATTCATTATGAATATTTTATATTAATTAAATTAGTTTAATCGGGTTTTAAACATACAACTGGTTACTGATAAAACAATAAAAGCTTACAAAGATCATAAGGAAAATTCAAGTATATAATACTCAAAATTACCCTGACTTTACGGCCAATACTTTTATTTTAATAAATAACCCGATTTGTCTAGCGGTCATCCTGTTTTGTATAACAGGTTACCTAATTGTTAGTATTATTATATTTTATGTATTAAACAGCATATTCTAGTGTTATACTTTTGATGGTATATTTTTTTCTGCATTTTTGTAATTTCTTATTTATATTATTATTAAATGAACACGGTTAAAAAAACGATTTTCAAAATAATTTATAACAAAATATAAAGGCTAAAATGTTTATACATATTTATGTACTCGATAAAATGATTTATCCCATAATAACAACTGATAAATGCAATTTATTACAATTATGTATGTTCCCAATACTCCGTTTATATTTTCTTTACTGAATAAAGAATATCTTACTTAAAAGAGCAAATATAAGATTTATGTTAATATAATACAAAACCGATTATACACTTTTGGTTTAACAGACTAAAAAGATAACAATAGCTGTGTATTCTTTATGAATAACATATTTATTTTAATAATAAGCAGTTGATTTAAAATCGTTTTATAATATTAAAATAGGCTTACTATAATCCGTTTGTTTATTTTAAAGAAACCATTTGTTAAAATAATATAAACTAAGAAAGACAATTTTGTTTTTAATTTGTGGGAACGTGTATATTCTTATAACTTTTTAAATAAAAATATTTTACTACAAATTCGGCTGGTCAATAACCAGATTAAATAATAATTTTGAAAGTTATTTAAGTTTAAAGTTTTGGACGGATTATTATTTTTATCTGCGCGCATAACAATCGTACTCCACTTACCGTCTTAATTTTTAAAATCGCAAAAAATTAGTGGTTATTAAAAACTGGTTATCGACCAATCTAAAATGTCATAAAATTATATTAGGTATTTTAATATTTGATAAAATTATAGATAACACTAAAAAGCTTAATATTTTGTAATTTTACAATATTGTAAAATAGCATAAATACAAATATTTTCATAAAATAAAACTACTAAACGGCGATTATTTTAAAAGAAATTGAACATCACATGTGTAATATTACCAACATCAGTTTTACTTCCAAAATTCACTCAAAGATATAAATTCATTTTGTTGGTTACTAGGCCATTTTTGTGTGTGAACTTATTTTTTAGATATTCCGGTATCCTTATAGAAAACCGTGGTTAGCTTAATTTTTTTAGTTGCTTATGCTATATTGTTATAACCACAAATGTTAAGGTCTTAGGCACTTTTTAACCATAAGTATTATATAATAATCCAATGTTTTCGAAAACCAAAAAGCGCAAGCGCCAAGCTTCGTAAAAGCTGGCGCTTTCAGAACGTAAGTGTAATAGGTGATTGGCAAAGTAAAGACTGATAAACTTATTTGTCTTGAAATAAAAAAAAACAATCCAGTTTTATTTTGTTTTTTGGCAAAGAAGTATGTATTATTAATGGTATTTATTTTCAGAAACACTGAGAAAATAGATGTCAACTTCTCGAGTGTGTTGTTAAAAAAAATAATAATTTGGAAAGCAATGAATGTATTTAATTAACTAAGTGAATTCCAGTTAAATTTGGGGTTATATTGTTACATACTCGTAGGTTTCAAAGCGTGGTCTCATATTTTATAGTGTGTTATTGTGACATAAGAACTAAAAAACAGGGCGTGATCCGTAATATATTTAGTTTGTTTTCCAGACTCGATACCAGTTCTCTCTATTATAGGACCGTCGTGGTTTTTATCTTGAAATTGCTTCTTTTTCTCAACGACAATTTTGAACTAAAAATAATTATACATTTTATTTCTTTTACGGTTATTATTGGATAAGGTTACGGTTTCTAACGACTATACCAATGCCACACATTTTATTCAGTTGGCCGTTTAAACATTTTAGATAAGAGTGATTGAGTGATAGGAAATATTCTTAAGCTAATCATTATCACTTTTGTTCATGATAACACGCAATTAATGTGCTATAGTATTTAAAAAAAATTGTATACCTATAAATCAATATATTCTAATCACTAATGTCATTAACCAAATAATTAATAAAATGCTATTGTTTGTACACTTTATGGATAAAATTTAACTAATTTTAGTACTTCCAAATGTATTTCTTAGTTTCTTTCAAAACAATAGTTACTACTAGTTCTTGAGTACTGTAATCCTTTTTCTTCATATTGTGAGTTGTCGTTTAATTACTTAAAATATACCTATCTTGATTATTTTAATATTTCGTTATACTTCAGTAGAAATCGTTGTTTAAAAGAAAAAAAGAATAATGTAATACATTATGTAGATTGTAGATGTTTGTTTTTGTCTGGTGGGTTATAATATAAAATTGAATATACGTTCTAAGGACTTTTTCAAATAATTTATTACCGTACTCTTACATAGTTTTTTTATGTACAGTATACATTTTACCTAAAAATCTCACCACTGCCTCTCGCACAAGGTGTCTTGCAAGAGTTTACTCGTCGCAATATATTTTATAGGGTAAATATTTTTAGTAATTTTTAAATTCAAGAATTTAGAAATGTTAATCCTCCCTGTACATGACTTTATCAGCTAGTTTCCAAATGTGAGATGATTATATGCTGGATGGCAAAGCGCAACGAATCATGAGAAAGGCAACACCTTTAGAATTTTGCTACCGTAACGGAAACTTTTTTCCTATTTTGCTACAGCAAAGTCACGACATGTACAACAGCTATCACACGCCGTTGTCTGATCACGGACAAAACGGCGATGGAGATCTGTAACACAATGATGGAGAACACGGTGTTGGACGGTGAATGGAATGAATGATACGACGAGAAGTAGGGAGACAAGAGAAAAGTTTTTAAACTCTGTACGGGTCATCCCTGGCTTGGAAACTTTGAAAATCTAATCATCTCACTCTTGTACCAGTTTTCTAATTCTACACGCTTGCTCTAGACCCTGACGTGACATCTTTGAAAGCGACGCGACGGTCTGTTATGATAATACTATAGGAAAACGTGATTTCATTTTTTACAATAATCTAGCAGTCAGTTTGCGACGTTGTTGAATTCGGATTCCTGTCAAAAATGATTAAGCTTTACTATAAAAATTACACGTTCTAGTCGTGTTCAATAGAAATTTACACACCAAAAAAAAAATACCGAATTTCGGCTATCTATCTTAAACATTTTAGGAGTCATGAAGATTTTCGTTTGCGGACTTGTGTTGCTTGATTTTTGCTGCTATCAGTCGAACTAACATCAAACATTTAGACCCTGTTGAGAGTGTTTAAACAATATTTTTACAATGGTTACATTTATGTTGTATATAGTTTTAAGAAAGTCTGGTTCCAATGATTGGGCAACGGTTTTGGGATTGAACTCGATTGAGAATAAAAAAAAAAATGATTAAATATATTCGGTGTTATCGTTTTATTGTAGTCATTTAATGGCAACCGGAGACTACACAAAGTGACTGAACGAGTAGCCACAGCACCGGGATAATGTCGGTGGTTGCAATCAGTTTTGGCGTTGTTAATGGTTATGGTGAAAGTAAAGGCACGGGCAGTGGCAGTGAACTCATAAATATTTAAATTTGAATTTCCTGACCGGCAATCCCATAATCCCAGACCCTTCTCTCGAACGCTTCTTCTTCTGACGTCTCTCGCTTTCTCTCACCTTCTTCCCGAATCCCTTCTGCTACCCTCAGCTCTTGTCTTGTACACTTCTTCCTTTTCCGATTTCCCTCACATTTTATCTAAATTACCGCGGCCGCTTCCGCCGCTTAAATCCATTTTGCAAGGAGTAACTCGTAAATAAAATTCTCAAACGATTCGAATCAAATTAAAACGTTGATAGCTTGATAATTTATTGTATTTCTTGATAATGGCCGTACGCCACTGTGCCAGAGTTGACATAGACATTCTACTATTGAGAGTATAATATATAGGTATACAGATATTATTTTGAAACGGAGCTAAAAATAATAATTTTATCAACAAGTTAGAGTTCGGAGCGAAAAAAATTATTTATGTCAAACGACCGTAAACGTTTTGGTTGGTATATATGGGGAAAATATATTAAGACAAGGTAATACCTAGACCTCGTGAAAAAAAATGTTTGCTAGGACTTAGTATGTGTTTTGTTAATATTTTTAGATATAATAACAAAATATTTGTGATATTTTTTAACCATAATCCATATTATATAATGAAATATTGATAATTTTATAATACTTCCTTTTAGAAGGGGGAAATGAGATAAGTTTTATCTTTAACAATAAAAAAAATATATAAGTAAGATAGATGTTGAGATGTCGTTATGAAACCCTATTAAATAATAGATCACACGAAAGTGATCTTATCTATTTTAAATACTAGTTTAAACAATATAGTTTACTAAAAAAAATCAGCAATTACTAACAAACTAGTAAACGACAATCAATCTCGTTGTACCCCCTGTTAATTCAGATAAACTCATCTGTTATGGGCTTAATTTTGTAAAAACAATTCATTCTTTCTTTTTAGAAAGCTTTTAAACTCATAAGTATAAATTTACCAAGTATAAAAGATAGATCCTTATCGAACGAAAGATTCTAAACTAGACCCAACACAAAGATGTATTATACGACGTTTTAATAAGTATTTAATGTATTATTTGCGTTAAAACAAAAGTTTGACATTTTTTTCTAATTTATGTAAACCAACAAAATATGTGCACGCTATTGAAATAGGGAACGTAAAGTAAGAGCTTTGTCATTTTTTTTTATAATCTTGTCCTATAACATAAAGCCAAACCGTAGGTTTTATATAAACAGTTAAAAAGCACGTAGGTCGCCTTAATCGACTTCATTACACCTAATTACCTAAGTTCGTGTAAGCCAGGGGACGTTTTTTTTTTTAAGTGGAAATCATTTAATGTTCACGCGTGAGTACATCGCAATTAACTTACTAAAGGTACGGGTCCAATGTGTATAAAAAAAAACTGTACGCTAGTAGGCCGAGCTAGAGTCTATAATGACCGTCTTACATCGTACAATATCAGTCGTATAGTTTACCAATCTTCTAATGTACGATACTAACAAAATGTAGAAATGTAGAATTTCATAAATTCGGTATTTAGATTTAGTAATTTGTTTGTCCCAAAATTTGTGTGAGATTGTATGACGTTCACGTGTGCCCGAGAGCTACAAAGTAATATTTTGATTACAGAATACAAAATCAGTTTACGGATGTTTTTTTGTTTTAAATCAACTCAATAAAATTAAGGAACTTCAGCATATTCAAGCGTTTTTCTTATTATTATTGTTGAATTATGTTTGTAACACATAAACACAAATTTCGTGTGAATACTCGAGTTTTGTAATCAATTATCTCTTGTCGTTGATATTTATTACAGTCTTATACATAATGCAATGTACTCCCAAATAATTCTCGGTAGTGTTTCGAATTCAAAACTCACTATCTATACACTCGCGATACTGCGGTTTATCATTAATACCCGTGACCGTGGTTTATAAACCTAATTTCTGCGTTTCTCGTACTCGCTGTATTCTAAGCGATTGAATTAGAGAACAACAGCGTTTTGGTAGCTATTTAATGTAACAATGAAGAGTCGGAGTTTCAGGAATTACGGTTCGCTGTAAACTCAAGAGTTCCACAAAAATCTGACCGGCGATTGCCCATACATGCACAAATGACCATATTGTTCGGATCGGATTTTTTAACTTACTCCGCATATATTTTATAAAGAATAATTATAGTAGTTGTCAGACGCACGATCGTAGTGTGTAGTAGCCATGCTGAAAACACAAAATAATGACAGCTGTCATTTGCTAAGTATATACTCGTACTTATAAAATACTCAAATACACAACAGGAAAACATTTTTCAGTAAAAATGTATACAAACACTGCACAACTGTCATTAACCTAGTTCTTGGTTTAGACAACAATAGCATTAAAAATCGGTACCTAACCTAACCTAACCTATAATTCTTTGGCGATTTTTATTTATGCTTAGTTTTATGAACTGGGTTTTTATATTAGTGTTAATGATACTGATTCGGGTTACAAAAAATATATATAAATTGTTTAAAACTCTGTTAGCATCTGTGTTTTTTCTTAGTCCTAAGTCCTCGTTCGCTCGCATAACTTATCACAAATACTTAAATACTGAGAACAGCCGTCAAAATTAATACGAATGAATAAGAAAAAAAATAATATTTATCAAGGAACTGTATAAAAAATATAAATTATATAATATAAAAATAACTTATCAACCCAGTGGGTGGTTTGGATAAATCAATATCGATTTAAACGACCGTTTGGCAGGTTGGTTTTTTGAAAACTATTTATTATTATAGTTTCAACTCTTGATAGTTTTGTTTTGCACATTCCGCAAAAATATCTGAAAATACCGGTCAAACTATAAAGTACAGATTTGGAAGGGAAAAAAATAAACTTAAACTTTATACCCGGATCAGATGGAAAGAAATGAATAATTTGAATGCTTTTTTCATTGCAACAACGGTACTTACAAGAAAAAGAGGGTCAATAATGTGGGGGTCACAATATGGTCACACGGTGTAGAAGATTCGGGCGGAACGTTAGGATTTTGGTCGCGCCGTTGCACATCGAGCAATTGTTTTGTCAACAGAAGAAACAGGGCGCCTTTTTTTCTTCTCTTCAGAAAATTTTAATGCGACTCAAAGTTTGTTTGCGAGTTTTGCAATTAAAAAGTTACAAAGAATTGATTATAAATAGGAGATACTCTGGTGAACGACTACATATATATATACATACTTGTATTATATTATTTATTTTTCTCTTGAAAGTTTTTCGCCGGCCACGCCATTTTAGAATATTCGATAAATTAATACGCGTCCATACCCAAAAGAAACCATGACAAACATGAAACGACTGACTGTCGTCGACTAACGTATAAAATGTAAACTATACCTTATACAACTTACCGGTTATGGTAAAACATTTTTTTTAATTTTAAATAAACAATAAAATAATTTGCAGATTAATCGGAGCCATTAGGTTTGTCGTTTTTAAAAACATTAAAAAACTGACTAATAAAAAAAACTAACAAAATAACTGATAAAAAAAAGTATCCGCCAATGGAAAATCGTGCGACTTGAAGACACGTGTAAATAAAACTCTTAGAAGACGATAACAAAATATCAGTGTAATGTATACACCCTAAAATGAAAGTAGAGTTATATCATTATTTTAAAATTAAAATTTAATAAACTATGTATTATTGTATTTAGTGATGGGGAAAATACAGTATTTAAATTAGAAAAAACAATATTTTTAGAAGCGAAAATAAACGATTATATTTTTATGTTAAAATATTTTGTTTAAAATTATTCATTGTCGAAGCCTAGAAATTACATTAAATAAATGTATCATATATTATTCAATATAAAATATACTGATACAATCAATAGCTGTGATAAACAACAAAACACAGCGCTATTATATTATATAACATTATATTATAGAGCTAAAAGTTTAATTATACAAATAGGTTGAATACTATTTACACGTTCAGTTCATTTCGAATCCATTTCTGCTATTTAAATAAGCTTGTGGACTATTATACAAATTACCGGCTTACTTGTCGATGGGCAAACTTCAAAGGGAGTAATTAATATGATTGTAATGCATTGCGCAACAGGATGTTTATTGAGTACTGTGCTAGAATAATTACTAACACCGTTGAATATACATAGGCTTTGCGTCATAATTGAGTTGATGATTGGAAAATCATTTGATATTAACTATGAGCGTTACAGATTTTTCAGACTTTGGTGATACGCATTCATAAGTCTATAAATATCAGCCAAGCCAATTAATTTATTGCAAATATTCTGTTTAAAATCAATAGAGCTACATCGACGATGCAAGGCTTCCAAGATTGGTTAGTTATGTACAATATTATAATATTATTTTTTACCTATAAGCACCGCTTATACGGCTACTAACTTTTTCCATTATGACTATCCAATATTATTAATATTTTATCTTGTTACATAAACCAAAAAACAAAAAACCAATTCGCCTACGAAAATTAAAAATGTGTACCTTGCTAAAATATTATGATTGAGTACACAAAGGTATGTCATACGCTGCAAGAGCAAGCAATAATTGCTGTCATAAAACATTAACCTATTATGGGTACTCTCACGGGATATCGATTTTTAATAATAAAAAAAATGTGCATGTTTTCTAGTAATAAGGATTTGATGAATGCGAGAAATGTATTATTAATCGTGTATAAAAAATGTAATCAAATTCCACTTGTGATAAACATTATACTGCCATACCCATAAAAAATAAAATCGGTGACTGTCATTTTGTGATTTAATAATATCAGCTTATATAATTATTGTTTTATGTCGCTGGCTATATTGAAAGCGCATTAGCCAAAAGTGTGTAATTTCCTAAACAATATTTCTAATCTTAATTATAATATTATTACTTGAACCACTATAATTGAAGGGGTGAGTGGATAATGGTGTTAAGTGAGATTTTTTGTAAAATTATTTTTATTGAATAAATGAAAGTGTCACAATTTAGTAAAATATTTTAACAGCTGAATTGACTAATACGTTGCACGTAGTTTTGAAATTGTCAGTTAACACTTTTATCCACTTGCCCCTGCAACTAATATACATATTACCTAATAATTATAGTACTATATTGGTAGAAAAAGTAGATAAATCGAACATCCTCAAAACCTTAAAGACTCATTACCTAGTTTATTCTCATCGCCTTGAAAACGAAATGATTAAAATAATTATTCTTAAAACAAAACCACGCCGAACCCTGTTGTTCATTTTGATATTTTCAGAGGAACTTTTCCGGTGTTGTATTTTTAAAGTTCTACAGAACCAATGACCGTTAAAATTTTAAAAAATTCTATAGTTTCTTACATAAGGCAAATCTGAGTAATTTATGCCGGTAAGTGTGGTGAATATGAAGTGCACTTTTTTTTTTATAACAAGTGTATGTAAACTTGTTTTTTTTAATTTATTTAAAAGCAATCTTATTATTGTTTCACTTGATGCTACGTTACAAACGAGGAAATATAATACATCAATTGTTTTATGAACCGAAAACTGATCAATCTTGCGGCTTCGGTGTTTGTAAATAAATATTTGTTATTTTTCTTACAATGGTGTTCGTATATCAAAATAGAGTGCGGCGTCAGTGCAGTGATGCGTGCAGATAAAAATAAAACTACTTTCTACCCTTCCCCGCTCTGAATTTTAACTTTAAAAGTAATAATCAAAATATGGCTATCGACAAAACAAAATTTTCAGCAAATTATTATTAATTTAAAAAGATAATAATGTGCATGCGCTACCAATTAAGTTTTAAAAATTTATAAAGCCTTAAATAATACTAGTAGATCATGAAATATAAAAAATTAATATGTATGTATGGTTATTTTTGCCTATTTTGATTATTTTACGAAATTTCTACTGGAACATAAAATTTGAACGTCCCTTAATAATACAAGTTGTTATTCATAACGACAGTGCATAAATGAATGTCAAATAATCGGCGGGCTTCATTTTAGGGTTGATAAAATAATATTTCCAAAAAAATCTGCTGTAATGATGTTTGTAATTCGTCTGGTCTCACAAAAGTATTGATATAGCGAGTTCAATAAGCTAAAAAGTGGCTAAAATGAATGTTTTTTTTTATATTGACTTAAATGTTTACACGTGTAATTGTATGCTTAAATTAAAATTAAACCGGAAAAAGTTTGCGCTTTTTGTATAACACTTTTTTTTGTTGTAATTTTGAAATATTTAAGAAACATTCCAACAAAAGTGTTGTAAAATTGTTTTATTGAATAAAATGTCCAAACAATCGACTTAATATCATTATGGTTATTGTGGTTATTATTATATTTCGGTTAAACAACAAACTCGACCGACCGTAGCCGTCGGTTTGAAATAAAAACAAGTCGTTCATTAGATAACAGAGGCTGGTCGGACGTTATTGGATTTCATCTCGACCTAGTTTCCGCATTCAAATACACACTAAGGCGGCAAAAGGATGGCAAATTCAATTATTATTCCGGCGTTGAAGTAAAATTTTTCTTTCCGTGTCCGCCCAACGACCACTGTGTAGAAATGTCACCACCTTGCAACAGCAGCAAGCAGCAGCAGCAGCTGTCCGTAAGAGTTAACGCCTGTACAAGTAATTTTGTTTTTTGTTTCCGTTTTCCCTTTTGTTTGCACTTTAGTACAGTAATATATATATTGTCGTTCGTTATCGTTATTATTGTATTAGCCGTTTGCCGGCTTAACGCGCGGCCGTCGATTTTACAAGTTTTGGACCGACTCGGAAGAAGATCCAGATTTCTCCCAAAAGCCAAACGGTTCGATAGCGCTTCTGTATATAGGTACATACAAAAAAACAATATATATATACATATATATATTATTTTATATTATATATATACATATATTGTTTTTGGCCAACCGTGTATTGGCAAAATACCGTCAGTTTTTTTAACGGGTCTAAACGGGGCAAAAATAAAACACAAATAGCCATCGTCACATTATGATATGCTTCGGGAACGACCCCCGACCGGATCGGGTAAGCATTATTCTGTTTTGATTGAAAAGCTCTCTTTGAACCTTTTAATCGCGCTTTTTTTTCATTCCTTTGCAACAGCCGCCAAGGTATTTGATAAACAATGCACTTTATTATCAAAGCCTATTTATCCGGCGTTTAATACAAAGTCAATGAGATAAAAAAAATTATATATATATATATATATATATATATATATACATCCCCGGATGACGAAGACTTGATAATCGCAAATAACATTTAAAAAAACGACATTATGTTTACATTTTATAGTCCCGGCTTGGCGCTAAAAGAGATAAAAACATATTAACAGCGCTCTGTTTTATTTCCCCTTTGGGCACGATGTTATAGACAATCTTTGGGTCTTATGGCTTTCAATTTTAAGATACATACACCATTGACTCGGATTGAGTTGTACGCCTGGACTGCAATGAACAATAATATAATGAAAATAACTGCTGTCTGAACTCTAAATACCGGTTGACTATTTATTAGATCACATATGGCCACCTGGAAATGTATTACCACAAGAGTACATTTATCTTCAGTTTAATATTTTCATTTTAAGTCCTAAAACTGCACTTAAACAAATGAAATTAAAGAAAAGTTTCTACCTATTTTCAAGGAAAGGGTTATTGGCATTATTTTGGATATTTTATTATATATCGGTAGGTTTTATAATTATTTAATTTATTAACGTTTTAGTGTATAAAACAAATATAGTTATCACAAATCGCTTTGTATGATTAAATTGTCAACTTACTTTTGTGTGAAATTATTACATAAACATATTTCTCTGAAATGTTTTCTACAAATATTAGTTGACAATTGACATGACGCTGACAAGTCAATTGTCAAAGTAGTAAAATTGGTTTTTGATGAAGTCATTACAAGTTTTTGTTTACCGCGCCGATTTGAAAAGTTAATGTTAAAAAGGTCAACCGGATTCTATAACGGACGGACAATATTGACGCATGGTATTACATTAAACGGTTTTGATTTTAGCTGGCGATTATAACTTTCCTGGTCTTGTCAATCAGTAATGGTCACTTGGAGAATATTATTTCAGGTAGCTGATTTAACGCGTTTAACTTGACGCATCCCAGTTAAATATTATTACTTATTAATCATCGGATGGATTTTTTTATTTGTCTGGTGTGTGTTATATTGGTCATTTCATTACCGGTATATTTTTAATTTATAACTATATAATACTATACTATATTAAATTATTTGGACTGAATTTGAATTTATAGAATATTTTTGCACTGGTTCTTAATTAGTAGCTGACGATTGGTTTATTATCAAAGCCTAATTTTAATATAATCTATAACGCAAAGATCACTTGAATCCTTTTGGCTCTCAGTATTTCAATTAATTATAGTTGCTAGAAATGTATAATAGAGCTGTTAATTTTGGACATGGAAATTTAATTTTAATAATAGACTCCAACAACATGAATTTGACCGTTAAATAAAGTCGTTCATTAGAACATTAGAGTCTGGCCCAGACAAACGAGCGGTCGGTGACTACACCTATTAGAACTCGCCTAGTAATTAGAAATGGAATTTTCTAAAAAAAAAAAATCTGAGTTTGATTGCCGAAAAGTCATACCAACCGTAAAATGACTATAACATGGTAGCTCATTGTTAAATTGTATACAGAAAGTGTCTGAAAACTGGAGCCAATTAAAATAAAGTAATGCCAATTTTCAAGTTAGGGCCTTGTTCGTAATAGGGGAAAATCATGTAAATTTATATGACAACATGTGTGTTTACTAATGATAATAATAACCATGTACAATTTACATCATGTCATATATGATGTCACTAACGCAAATATTGTTTTGGTTTGTTTCAGTTGAACAAAGATCTCGGTTACCGGATTTACTCGGCTCTTGGTTCCTTCTACATACCGTCGTGCATCATGGTATTTGTGTACATCCGGATATACTTTGCGGCCAAAGCGCGGGCACGCCGGGGTATCCGGAAACCGCCGTCCAAGCCGAAAAACCAAAACCGGACGACGGCCAAGGGCGGCACCCAAAGTCCATCCACAGTGTCGCAGACCACTAGCTTCATTACCAGGCCGGCCGCGGCTATGGTGGGCGGGTTGTCATCGCGGTCACCGCCCGCCACCCCCGTCACCAACACGTTGCCGGTGATCGCTTGCGACTACGCCAGCGACGCGAGCACCAGCGACGTGAGCAAAGACGGAGACAAAGATACGCTCAAAGTGTTCACCACTCAAGGCAGCCGCCGGCTGACGGTCAACGGCGACGTGACCGCCGGCGGTGCAAGCAGATGCCGGGCGCCCAGTGTTGGCGTGGACACCGACATGGTCAGTGAACTGGACCCGTCATCGTCAGACTCGGGCAACGTGCAAAAATGCGGCGTGGTCAAGCCGGTCAAAGCCAGGCTGTGCAAGCCAATATTCGGCAGTCGTGGCAAGTCGGCTAAGGCGGCGGCGTCGGCCAAGGCCAAGCGTGACATCCTGGACACGGGCAAGGTATCGCTGAGCACCAGGGAGATTGCCCCGTCACCGGCCACGGCGTCGCTGACCAGGCCCAAGCCGCGAGATCCGGAACGCGAGAAAAGGCGAATCGCGCGCAAAAAGGAAAAAAGGGCAACGCTCATACTGGGCCTAATCATGGGTTCGTTTATTGCCTGCTGGCTGCCCTTCTTCTTCATGTACGTGCTCACGCCTCTGTGTTCCATTTGCTACATACCCCCGCAGGCTCTTACAGTGGCCTTTTGGCTGGGCTACATGAATTCGGCTATCAACCCCGTCATCTACACGATATTCAACAAGGACTTTCGACGAAGTTTCCGCCGTGTGTTGTTTAAATAACATAATAATTAATATTATTCCTAATAATTTTCGAATAACTACTTCCATTTCTACCACTCCTTACTCCTTCCCAATCGACTCATTCCTCTCAATTAAATCTACCCATCCTATTTATCATAGTGCCATTTCATTCAAATAGTCAACTGAAACACACACCGGTAAAACCTTAAGCCTCTGAATACAACACGACCCCAGCAAATAAACCACCATGTAGACAATTTCCTAATATCATACACCATACTCGATGATAACTTTGTGCTCTTTGAATAGACAACAAAACAAATAATAATAAACCGGACAATGTGGCTAATACCTCCTAATATCAAACGAAATAGTGTGAGCGTGAAGAAAATACTAGTTACCACAATGGTTGGTTAAACAAAAGCAAAACCGGTCATGGATAAGAAATTATTAACTATTATAATTTATTATGAATTTTAACTACCAAAGTTATAACGTCTAATCGCCGTTACCGCATAGATGACTAGTATTCTTCTCGGAAGTACATTAACACAACGACAAATGGAAAGGTTGATTTAATTTTGAACTGGCTTGTCAGCTTATTTTTTATTAGCTCTCATTTCTACGCGCCATCTACGTTGGTTAATAAAGTGCGTTTATGCGTTTGTCAAAACGGTGAAGGTATAAGCTAGGGGGGGGGGGAAATAACAAAGTATCTACTACTTTCCGCCGATCCCACCAAACCAGGTTTGGACTTTGGTGGTTTATTTATTAATACACTTTACTTTTGACGAAGCCCAGTGTTTCCATTAACCACTGTCGCTCCGAGCGTATTATCGATACAGTTATGCATGCGAAACTTAACGTTTATCCACGGTAACCATGGTGCCGGTTGATAGGCCACGATCGCATGATTAATAAAACAATTAATCGGGCTTTTTATTTTATATATTTATAATAAATATAATAATAAATTCGACAAATACGTATGGGATGGGTCCATTAACGGATTAGAACTTAGATCCTAAGATGTCGGTACCTATATAGAGAACTGATTTGAGTTACATAAATAATTATTATTTTTTATTAATCGCTATAGTCTAATAAAATGTATAACTGAATAAATAAAACGATAATAAATAACTTGTCGTTTGCGGCAACAATATTCGTATTATGTACATTGTATAAATCTAAAAAAGTGCCATGTCTGCCTGTTGAGACTTGGTTTTTCCTATAAAAATTTTCAAAGAAATATATACATCTTTTTTTTAAATCTTTTATAGCTCAGAAAACCCGGTCACAAGTCGAAAGAAACATAAACGACTTTTTATTACAAAAGTTTGTCCTATTTAAAAAAAAATTTTAGCCATTTTAATAATACGGAGAACTTGTGCTTCCATCTTAAAACATTAATGAGATTTTTTATTAGAAAATTTTAGTTATTAATATGATCAAAATTACCGGGAGGGGGACGTGTAAACATCCTTGAGCTGGCCGAAAAAAATTATTGCTGATTGATACTTAAATCATGATTTAGTATTTGTTTTTGTACTCATTGTTTTATGTTGGGAGTATTCTAAAAAAACAATTATAATATTCTGAAGGTTCAGCCGTCGACTCGATTTGCAAAGCTGGATGAATTATTGATTTATATTCACCTCGTTAAGTTAAACGAAATTATCTGTAAGTTAAATGATAAAAATATATTAAACTCGGTTAATATAAAACAGTTTACCGAATCGACTACAGTTTTACATTGTTTTATAATTGATTTCGATAAACCTGATAATTCTCATTTCGGTTTCTTCTTTGATATTTTCTGATAAGTTGTTTGTTTTAATAGGTATATTAATTACATAATTATTGCGAAACTAATAAATTGTAATTATGCGACTGTTAAAATAAAGTAATTTAAAATCAACTTAAAGCCTTGGACGCATAAATGCCCTGCCTTGTCAATTAGGCTACTTAATTAAAATAATAATTCAATTCATTGATAATCAACAACAACAATTACATCACTTTAAATCCCGTTTTCTTTGGACAAGGTGGACTCACGATTTAAGACACGTTAGAGCCTTAGCCAGTCTTAAGACAATGTCGGCCTTGGACGACATTTTTTCATGGAGTTGATATGGAATCCAAAGGCCTGAACATCATCACCGGTCTTCAGTTTCTTGGTCATCTCGGTGTAGATGTTAACACCGCCCGTCTTCACCACCATGGCAACTGTTGCCTGATTTGGGGCCCGGTCATGTCTTTCCAAAGCAGGTCCTCTTTTTCTTCTTCTTGACTTTTATTTCTTCGCCTTTTCGGCCCCTTGTCTGGTAACAGGTTGTAAAATAGTCTCTATAAAAAAAAAACATTTCCAAAATCAATTTTCCACCGGAACGTAACAAGTTTTTAGCGATTTCCCATCCGTCGAGAATTTTTTTTTTCAAAACAAATACAAACCGAATCGGTTTAAATGTTTTGTTTTTTCACCGAGTTGCTAAAAGTAATAGTAATAATAATAATATTATTTTAATATCTAAAACGGCAAAGAACACCGGGCACGTCAGTTCATGTTTACTCTGCGTGCTGCTAAAACTGGAGTGAATGGAGGGGGGGGGGCGCTGAAATTGATTTAATAATATACATAGATATACAAAGCGACTATTCGGAATGATAATGTACTCAACACGGTATTCCGGTTTGCCGATCACGTATCCCATTCACAACGGTGTTTACAACAACAAGGGCAATAATATTATAACATCCGTCGATTGTTGGTTTTTCGACGATGCGTTTATTTACTTAAACGCACGTTCGAAACATCAACAATAAGCTCCAGCCGTCCGTTTATGTACACAATACATATTGGCGCTTTGTGAACAATACATATGTACATACACACTCACCATACACTTACAGTTGGTTTTTTTTTTTTTTAAATCTTGTTAAACTGACAATCATTCGCCAACAGAAGAGTGCAGCGCAGCAGTTCTTGTTCCGTCCTAAAAGGGATTTACTGCAAATAATAATAAAACAATTAAATAAACAAAAGCAAAACAACGTTAAAGTAAGAGTTTTTTTTTTGTTTTTGGTTTATTACTAAAATATATAAATATATATATATACATATATTTTTTTTGTTATGTGTTTGTTTGTTCTTCGCAAACTTTGGCGCGCGTTTGTCTCGACTTAAGAAGTCTAAATCGGTTTATTTATAATCAAAAATAATATATTTGTTTTACCATTCTTACTACAACGCTTATTTTGTCGTTTGTTATTATTCTCTTGTTTGGTTATTATTAGTGTTATATTATAAATAACTTTTATAAGACAAATTATAATAATAACAACGGTTGTTCGTTCTTTAGGCAATTTTTTTGTCACGCCAGACACAGCACAAGCAATAAGACGGGATTTAATTTATAATAATATTATGAAGAATACGATTTTATTTGTTTTGCGAACATTAAACAATGACCGTCTAGGGACTAGGTGCGGCCGAATACCGTACATACCTAGTTTTGCACGCTTGAAGATCGCCCAAACGACCTTGTGTAAATCCTTGAGCGTATATAAAATTGTCGTTTAGTTTTTCTATAAAATTTTTCCCAAGAAAATATTTACTTCCGGCTAAACGGTGGTCGCCCTTTCTTGGTTCTATACAAAAACAAAACGCAACTGTCGTCACCCAGACTATTAAGTATATTTCCGTTTAATCCTTTTATGTACGATCAGACCAAAGTTCCAAATGTAAGAAAGGAATACACCTACGACGGAACATAGACATACACATTGGCGACGCCAACTTTTTTGCTATTTGAACAACAAATTTTGCTTAGACCTTTTCTTCCCCCAGTGTATTCTGTACACTGTTCACAGAAAGAAGTAAAACAAACTTGACCAATCGGTTTTGGTCGGTGACGATCAGACCACGCCTCACTTAACCAATTTCCCTCTCCCTTCAACTGATTAGACCAATCGGCTCTAGTCATTAATGGCAAACGTGACCTGCCCCGCCCAATAAACAACTCATCTATGCACAAAATATTCCTTCTTATTTTGAATAGTAGGTATAAACTCTTTCATTCGCTTGTAGTATTTTATAATATAATATGGGTCCAAAAAAAAAAAAAAGAGGACGTTAACGCTTGAGCCTCAAACAATTGTTTTTTTTTTTACATAATTACATATTTAATATAAAACAAAATATAATAAATAATATTATATAAAAAATAATAATTTTAAAAAATATCAAATAAATAATAGATATAACAAAAAAAAAAATTAAAAGCGTACAAAATATTATAAAATTACTATGTTATAATCAAAATTGTATTTTTTAATTTTACTCAATTAACTCTAAGTCCAATTGTATAAGTTATATATTTAATAATAAATAATATGTTAAATGTTAAGGAAACAAAAAAGTGAATAAAATACTATTGATAATTAATAAATAAACACCTCACATAAATGTTTTTATTCTATTTTATGGCTAGCATTTTGTACGAATTATATTTTAAACATTGTATTTTTCTTTCAAATTTACATCTTTTAAGCGTCAAAAAAAATTAACATTTGGCAAATTCAAAACTATATATTAATATGCTTTCCCATATTATAGCTTTAGTGCCTAAAATAAAATAAATATCTAAGCAATTCAATGTACATAGTTCTTTAATATTATACTTTTACCCAAACGCCTTTGGATGACAAAACAAAATCATTAATAATTGTATTGTACATATTATTTTGGTACACGTGATTTCGCATTAAAACGTTTTTTTTTAAATTATAGATAATTACATAAATATTCTAAATTTCTGAAATCACGATGTACACGCCTATTAGAAATTAAAGTTCACGTTATATTTTTTTTTTAACAACTCAATCTCACACTGAAATTGTAAAAAACAAAAATTGTATAGTTCGTATTTTTAGTATATTATTATTATTATTATTATATTATTGTCTTCCATTTATTCCTATTTTAAAAATAATGAATGTTAAATAAATATAGGATATGTTTTTAAAAATTGTATTTATACATAAGTGAACATATTATTATTACGTGTTTTACATCCATACACATAAGTAATAATAGAAAAAAATCGCATTTTACTCTAGACATGTTATTTTAAATAATTATTATTGTTATACTGACAAACATTTATTATCTAAATATTACTATAGTTATTATTAAAATAATAGTTACATATTATTATACAGCTATAATTATTATAATTACTACAAGTTTATTATTCTCGCTATAGAGTTTATTATTGTTTAAATAGGTCTAAAATGATTTATTATTATTATTATTATTAAAATTATAATTATTATTATTATTATTAACTATCATTATTATCGACATAATGAAAAATTGAAATTACTCATCTGTTTAGTTTATTTTAACCATCCTTATAAGTTCTTACTGGTAAGTCAAATATTGATAAGGATAGGGTCTATTCAGCCGAAATAGACCTAAATCTTTTCGGTCATTTAAATTTAAACAAAAATCAATAATAAAATGTATGGGAACTACTGGTGTAAAATATAATATATACCTATACCTATATATATATATATATTTTTTTTTTTATTTTACTTAAGTTTTTGTTTACCATACAGCGCCGGCTGGATTATGTAACTAAGTTATTTAATAAATATAATTTATTCAAGTTTTATAAAAAAAAAAGTTAAATAAAATTATTTGACACTACATGAAGAGCATGCCCATATAAAACTCGCTGTTATGTCTAGACGGAAGTTCATGGCAAAGGTGGAAGCAGTGATGATATCGGTAAATGTTTGTACCACCAGTATAGAAACAAAAACGTCGAGTCCTACTTGATAATTCGTTTAGAGTACTTATAAGGTCAATAAACCTATAAATTTAAATCAATGGTTCCCAAATATTCTATTATTGGTTTAGTGTTGAAATTACCAAAAATCTACTATATTACTGACACATAAGGTTTTTAAGTTTAATGTAGAGTTAAAAAGGTTACTGTCGGTACTATTTCTAAAGACTGTCTATTTTTAATAGCCCATATGACGTCATGCATTGGTGAAAATATTAAGGTGAGTGGGAAGATAATTAAGTATTTTAGTCTGGCAAAAATAACTATGAGTTGTAGCAGGAAGCTGGAGAATGATATTTGAAGAAAGTTGACTTTGGGGATGTAATATCTCTTTAGGGCTAAGAACCCGTGGTGAAAAATGCATCTGATATTATAAGTCAGTGTGGATATATTTGTAGGGAGTATACTAATCTTGAGCTAATGATATTATGTGCACAAACTGTCAAGTGGATACATATGTTATAATTTTAAATTATGTAGAGATAATATGTGTTTATGTGTAAAATAAATGTAATTTGTCATCAATCGAAATCAATCGACAAACAATATATATTTCGATAAAAAGACTTAAACAATTTTAATATAATAAATATTCTTATAAAAGTTTACATCTATATATTATGGTGTTTTTTTCACAGTAACTTAAAACTTTTTCTAAGATTTGAAGTGTGTGCGTAGCTATTTATTGTTAACGCACATTGTACTTACTTACATTACTCCCAAAGATTGATATAGTGTTTCAAACACATTACTGATCATAATGAGCATAACGAAAATAAACGACTTCGGTGGAAATTGTGTGACATTTGAGCCTATTCACACTATAAAAATGTAATGACTGCTAAGTTCACATAAGATTTATATACCGGGTACTAAAATGAAAGACATATCATAGGGTTTGAAAAAACTAAAGTAATATTGCTCTAAAGTAGACTAAAGTTTGCTAAGTGTAAACTATTAGTTAATTTTGTTCAAAAACATTTTACTCAGTAGCAGTTAACGTGATTTATTTATTTATTTCTATGATGTTATTATATTAAATTGATTATTCAAATTTATTAATAGATAAAATCTTAAGTCTTAATGATAGTGAAGAAAATTAACATTTTCCTACACAAACAAATTTAAGTATTGTTTATATTTATTAGACAAACAATCTTTGATTCATTTATAATTTTGAGTAGTTTAATAATTATGTAAGAATATGTTTAATTGTCTTTTTGATACATTAAAAATAAATCGTTAAAAATAAAACGTTTCAAAAATGTATGAAAACAAATGAAAACTGTTTATGCGTGACCACAAGACCTATACACCAATTATTATAAGTGTTCTAAAAAGAAATCATAATTACAATAAAATGCAATAAAAATGAATTATGTATAAAAATATAAATACATTTTTCACAAAAATAAAGAAAAATGTATAAGTCTGTATTCCGAAGTCGTACATTATACCTAATATTTAAAAACTGCCACGCACACTTCTCAACTATTACTTTAAAGTCGTTGGGTAATTTAATTTATTGTTCCAATTAATGAATATAAAGTAAAATGGTTCCTACGAAATTGAGGTGCGATAACAATAGCTATTTCAAAATAATTAACTTTACACTGTACATTTATTTTTCAATCAATGGACGTTTTTAAATAGTTTAACATATTGTCTGAACGTTTGGAAATTAATTACAAAAACAAACACCGTTCAGGTTATAAAAAATAGAATTATTTGTATTTGAATTCAGCATAAACGCTATAATAAAAAAAATTAACTAAAAGTACAAAATTCTTTCGGTAAAAAAAAAAGTTATAAATGATGCGATAAACATTACCAGGAAAAATTAACAAATTATGAAAATGAAATAAATTATAATTTAGTCGGTCGGAAAAAAGTATAAAATACGAACGTGGTTATAATTAAATCATAACAATTCAACATGGTTAAGACTATAATATGTCTGTTAAAATAACTTTGTACACATTTTATAACAATCAATATAATATGTATAATTATTTATTTTCCAAGGAACTACACCGATGACTTATTGGTTAAATTACAAGTTAAAATTCCTTGTAATATTGTGCTGTGATAGTATATTTTGTATCAATAATACATTTTATACGACATAATATATAACAACATTGCTTATAAATTGTTTATAATCAATGATAACACCTACACACGAGTGTAGCGATATTGCATATCCTCAACGCCGACAGTATTTAAATATAGCTTAATAATTACTATGGCGTTACACTTAACACTTTATTATTTAATAATATTATACTTGAGAATACAGTTTTTTTTATTAAAAACACATAAATTCAAAAGATATTTTATAGTGTTTTATATAACTAAAATTATATTTTTATATTATGGAGCCTCTACACTAGCATTTCTAAAGACGTTTTAAATGTTTAAACATATATTATATAACCACAAAAAAAAATGATGCATTTTGGTATTTTTTTTTTTTAATTCTTATAACTATGTAGAATCTATTTTCGTACAAAAACATGTTTCTACTTTAAACGTACTGTTCCTTAGAACACTCTGATTTAAGTTTTGAAAAGCATTAACATTTTTCATAACAAGGCATAGATCGTGACACAATTTTAAAATTACTTTAGATAATTAATTATCACAATGTAAAAAAAACTGCAATTTTGAAACAGAAATAATTAATTTAATAGAAAAAGTTTTAATTATGTCACGATCGATGCCTTGAAATGTTAAAAAGTATTGAAATATTTTGAGTACTACTGACTACTTTTGAATAGTTTTGTGTTCTTAGAAATAATACGTTTGAAGTTGAATGAGTTGTACCTAATAGCCATCTATCGGGAGTACTCTTGTTTGCGTATCCGAATAAATAATTACTAAAACAACATCATTTTTGAATTAATACATTTTAATCCAGTTGTGCTGTAATATGTAAAACATACAACAAACGTATTATAATTTGTATTTTAATCTTCGATGAAGAGCTGAGAAGGTATTGTTAATACAATGATGTGTTTTTATTTTTGTGACCGGATCTACGATTTCTTTTTAACCGCTGAATAGACTTCTTCATATAGCAATTTTATAGATCAAAAACCGTACCTAAAAAGTACTTGATTGGTCCAAAAATGTAATAAAATTCCCCATTCCGTTTCAAAATAAGAAAAACACTACAAACGTACATATTTTTCAACTTAAAATTACTGCACGCAATAATTTGTTTTTAAATATGTATATAAAGTTCTATTGACAAAGGCTGCACAAAAATATCATTAACCCTTTCCCTTAGAAAAAGTGGAAACTTTTTTTATAATTTCACATTTTATTTAAAATTATTTTTTAATTAAAAATTAAACATTCGAAAATCTAAAAAAAGTCTTTACAAAAATAACCGAAATTCTAAAAAAAATTAACAAGAACATGAAACTTTAGGATTGTTTATTTTAATTTAAAAATATAAATATATATTATAAAAGTATACCATTTATCAAAATTAAGGTAATTTTTTAAAGTTTATTCCTTTAGTTTACAAAATAAAAGAAAAAATAAAGTTTGTTATCCGGTGCATTTCGTGTAATAAGAATGATGTATGTACAGACGGTGAAAGTTTTCCTAAAATATTATGGTTATACCAAGTCAAACTCCATATACGTATATTTAACTCTTGTGTTACCATGTTGTTTATCTATAAGGTTTTTGAGATATAAATAAAGCAGTATATAAAATACAACAGAGAAAATAATGTCTATCAAACATCATAACTAATAACACCTTGTTCGGTATAACATTACCGGATAGTTTTCAATTATTAAAAACGTACGAAATTATTATCTACCAAGTGGGTTGTATTAAAAACTGTAAAAAAAATTGGTAAATAAATGGTACAGGAACAAAGTTGCTTGCTATATTTACTATTAACTGCTGTGTTTAAGACACATAATAGTATTATATTCAATATTACAAAACGTTTTTTCTACTATTGATAGTAACTAAACATTTCAAACGGCAAGAGAGATAACAGTTTGGATATTATAATTTAATGGTAACTCTACCCCCTTACTGAATGTATACAGTATACACATATTTTATACTAAAGCCACATGATTTATTGCCCTCACTTGGTAAAAAAACATTTTATATAATACATATACCGAGCGGCAACAAGTTTAAAACTTGTTATTTAAAAAAAAAAAAATAATAAAAAAATGATTTGTTGTCATAAACTTTACAATAATATTATATATTTAACCGATACGATATTTCAATTTCGTATGTGCCTAAAGTTTCTATACGCTGACAAGTGGTTAACGCTATTGTGTAACCATATTTTATATAAAAATACTCGTATGTGAGCATTATTATTATAATTTGTATTATATACCCAAACATAATCCCATAAAGATATTATCTTTTAATATGAGGAACAGTATTCCGAGTAGAAGATAAACACTAACAATTATATAATATAAAAAAAACATAACTAAAATATAAATAATTTACTTTAAATTATTTCAGCATTCATTAAGTGTAAAATATACTCTATATATAAACATATTAACGTTATTTTTTAAGCTCTGTAGTTACATCTAACTGCACGCTATTAACCGTTCGAGTCAAAGTTTTGCGTGCCGGAAAATTAAGTAAAACCTTGCACTTACACTAGCCACTTAAGTAAATTATTTGATTAACATAATTTGTTCATTATTATTTAAGCTGTAATAAAGCCACTCTGTATGGGAAGTAACAGAAATGCCGACAATAACATTATAATATATACAAACCAGTAACCACTTATTGTTACTTTTTTTATTGTTAGAAAAACGCAGCGTGTGATTTTTTTAACTAATCTCATTATTAACCCCCTGATCTCGGAACTATCCGTGCACACAATCCCTGGTGACCCCAGAAGGCGCCTAAAGCGAACGTGGTGTCGCGATCTATTGGTTGACTAATCCACGATCTCACACGTCATGAAGTACCAGCTCTGGCTGGCCTCTTCTAACAAGTCTACTGTATCAATATATTATTATATATTTGCCTACCATGTAAATTATCCTTTGTTCTTATTGTAATTACATTTTTTACAGATTGTACAAATTCTAAATAAAAAAACAAAAAAAAAAAAAAAATCTCATTATTAGTAAAAAAAAAAGCTTGGGAATCTAACATAATGAAACTTTTTTATATTAGGCTGGTGATATGATGTGAAACCAAATAATTTTTTTACGTATTAATTTATTTTATAATGTGTAATGATTAATGACTGAGTTTGGCGCTTTCGTTTACAGACTTTATCGTTGGATAATTGATTAATCAACCATTCGGATTCTTTTCGTATCATAATTAATAATAAAAAAATTAAAAAATCATCAAAAATTAATTGGTTTGTAGACAAGAGTCATGACCCTTTTAATTCATTGTATACAACGTTTATTTATGATACCGTGTACCTACATTTTTTGCCAAATTTGTTTTATGATAAAACATGGTAAATGATAATGAACGATCACTCATATATTAAAAAAAGTTATTTGTTTATTATTTTAATGATCGAATAAAAGCATTATTTAATAGTTAATATAATTTAAGTGTATTACAAGTAAAAAGTAGTATTTAGTAGTTTTCTACAATTTGGACTTTTTTTCCTTAGTTTTTCATAAATATACGATTTTTTTATAAGCAAGACATATATGCCATAAAATAATATTTACTACTATCTTACTTACAATACTGAAATAATATTAAGGTATTCTTTAATTTTTTCCAAATTCAAGAGTGATGCTGCTATAATAACCTAACCTGGCCTATTGAGTTTTATTATTATATTATATAATGGAAAAGCACACCAGTATCCAACGAAGACGCTCGAACAATATCTGGAAAATGAAATACCTACATCTAACCATATGTCTTTAGCTAGAGGTCATATCCCACACACGCATTATTCGTCAAACAAGTACAATACCATTTACACACGCGCACACTATCTCCATCCTCGCGTCAACAATGATTTATTGCCATACATGGGGAGATGTTGGCGATCTCTTAGCATAAATGAAGAGTCATCAGCAAAAAGGACCTTCTCTTACACACATACACACACACACAAGTACGAGACTGCCGAAATAATTGATGATAATAAACGGCATTGGTCCCTCGAGAGTATTGTGTATACTATACAATGCTTAACGTCCCTTCGCTAACAACCTTTTCACTCTATACTTTGCCCAATCAAGCTATACCATCGTGTGATTTTACAAGAACCAATTTGGTACCGCTGAAATTCTTCGCTAGCCCCAACCAAGAGTGTGCCTTTGAATGTAATAGGTAATTTAATATAATTTAAATACATCAGTTGTAGATAATTACAAACGAAATCAACGACTTCGACCTAATAATATTGTAACAACTTATTTTTCATAGTTTGTTTTTTTCCTTCTAGGTATAATTTGTAGAAAAAAATAGTACAACGGGGTCGGGGCATAGTGAGGATGGAGCACATTAGTGATAAAACCACTTTCAAAAACGCTCCGAATTACAATCATTATAAAAATCATTATTACAAATATTTATAAAAACATTGTAATATGATGACAGTAATTTGCTTAAAATTGATTTCCAGTAGGGTTCATTGTCTGCAATATATATTTATTATTATTCATGTATCGCAATTAACAATATAATGAAAAAATCAGGTATGATTTGCGATCTATAGAATTAGAATTTAGAGTTCCATGACTAAAATATACCGTAAGTCCAAATACACTTAAAAAAGAACACATTATTGTAGTAAAACCTCAGCTTCGCATTGAAACTAAAAATGGTAACACGGTGAATCTGGAAAATAACGCCTGTATCAATACCGGTTAAATGAACCTATAACTTGTGCATAAATTATAATAGCTAAGAAATAACAATAATTGACCTTACTATGTCCTTATAAAGAAGAATCAATACTTGTCAGAATAGGCAATTCATAAAAGAAACTAATAGGAACAGTTTAGAGATGTGTAGACTAAGAGTTTAATCTTAAATTATCACATCACCAATACAGCACAGGGATTAAACCACACCCGTGGAGCCCCTTTGGGAATTTAATTATCATTAATGTCTCTGACATTAATTGAATCGTTTATATCAGCGGCTCCAAGCGCATAAGGGAGCACAATACACTATAAACTACTATGTACATTGCAAGATAATATAGGGTTATCCCACAAGCAAACAATTCACTTGATTGAACTAAATTTAAAGGTTTTTAACATCATTAAAATCCATAGACAATTCTAACAGCTAACATGCGTGCCGAACGACTATTCTTGCAAGAGTGATCATTATTTCCCTAGTTACCACTTACATGGCTTAGGAGGCTAATGATATTATGTCTTTGTCCTGTGTCGTCACTTAACTTATGTAATGATATTGTGTACTATTACTACATAATATTGTGTATTTTTATTTACGTCTACATACGCCAGATGTACTATAATTTATTATTGTATAACTAAATATAGTGGATAATATATTTTTATACCTTTCGAGTATCAATAAACAGCAGGTAAAAACATGATTAATTGCACTGCGCACACGACGTGTAGACTATATAAAATCATTCGAGTTGGTTATAAAATATACTGAGAGCCAAGTTTTAATTACCAAACTATTCAATATAAATGAAAATCCGACAAATTTGAACTTTAAACATTTCATATGGAAATTTAAAGCACGTTATTGAATTCCATTGTGCTATTAAACTTTATGGCCGTTTTATATTCTAATATAAAATACAAATATTCATTAATATTCAATTTTTAAATCGATTGACCGCGTGTGCACCACCATACGACGTATTCGTCGAAATTATACAGTTATGTTAAAATTATTAATATTACATGATTGTATTATACACACAAAGCATATTATTATATTGTATGCTAAGTCACCACAATAATTGGTTATAGTAATGAGTTAACTTAATTGTTAAGGCCAGAAATAGTGAAATTGCCTAATCGCGACATACCTTAGCAAAGTAAGGTTCTTGTAGACCATGAATTGATCACACAAAGAGAACACGGCCATATCAAGTTTATCGACTTGAAAAACCACTGTAGAGGTCATAGACATTTACTCGGCTCCGAATCTTGAAAGCAATTGAAAGAAGTCAAGCAACCGTTATTCTTTATCGACGATAATAGACGAGCGTGAGTCACATACGGTGACCCATACGTGGGCTTTCACGTCTGCCAAACGTTTGTATGATTGAAACTATGATATTTTGTCAAAAAAAATAAAAGTATCAGAGACGGAAGAAAATTTATGGATTCGATTATATATGAAACATGCGAAACGTTTTTCTAGACAAAATTTAACTTTGAAGAATAAGCTGTAGCTAGTATTCTGCAAATAAAAAATGTATTATATACTAATAAAATAGTTAGTCCGTTATACACGTAACGAGCTTGAAAAAACTTGGAAATATTATTTTTTGGCAAATAGTAAATGACATTTTTTTAGTATTTCTCAAACGCATGCATTTACATTGAAAATAATTCACCGTTGTTTTCGGCTTCTCACCATAGACTATGTGGCTCACCGAACACAAAATCTATTATAGTTAAATGTTAACCGCGTTTCCGAGTTAAGGCGTGTTAGTAAATGGCATTAAGTTGATTATCAAATAAAACACGTGAGCGTTGCTTCAAAGGAAAGTTGGTATCAAAAGATGTTAAATTACGTTTAAAGAATTAAAAAAAAAAAAAAGAAGAAGCGAATCTACTCCAGCCACTTGGTACATTTTGCGAGTAGCTCCATTATAAGCCTCGGGGTCTTTCATTATATACAGCAATGTTGATAGTCATCAAAAGAGAAAACGCAATTTTTTAGCTTCTATTTTTAATTACATCGTTTTTTTTAGTATTGTTAATTTATGCTCGCTATTTCAAAGCCCTTTCGTTCAGCTATACTGTGTACACATAACCGTCGGGGGGAAGGGGAGGGGATCAAATGTTAAATTAACCGACGACAATGGGGTGGGGGAGTAGAAAAGAGTAAGGGAAGATTGGATAATTTCGATAAGATGGGTTTTAACGATGACGATTTTGCGAAGATAAAAAACACCCTCTGTCACAAACACACGACAGTATTTAGGCACTGATGTTCACTTATTTTAAACGTGTAATTTTGTATTCAACGTCCTGAACTAAAAATGATATGTAAAACTAATATCATATTATCTCCCTATTTTACGCAATAAAATATCAGTTTGACTTTGGATAATTGTATTAATTTAATGAAAATAATAAGATATTTTTATGAATAATAATATATAAAACTTAAAAATAAAAAATAAACTACAATTGTAAATTACACCTACAATTTCAGTTAAGCCCATCAGGTCTAACATAGCGAATAAGCTTATTTATACTTTTTTATTTTATATTAATCGTTTTTTATTAATTATTATTTTCACAATCGGATTCCAACAAAATGTAGTTATACTTTCAAACATCATTTAAACGTCAGTCATTATTTTATGTAATATGCGTTTTAATATCTTTAAGAAAAAACGTTGCTTGGAAACAATTTTTATTTATTAGTCCTTCGTGGCTTCATTTTATTGAGGAGCTCTGAACTGCAATGAAAACTAAATAGTGTACATTTTATATCTATTGTAACTATAAAAACGCCTAGACTAAAATATATCCATCGAATGGGCATTTTTGGTCTGGAATTCATTGGGTCAGATCTACGTTTATTTCCCATACATTTTAAGCACCACAGATTTGAGACACCATTTTAATCATAGACAATAATTTTATTTATTCCAAAAAATAAGGCGTAACTATTAATTAATTAATTATATTTAAAATTTAAAGTTGTTGATTGCAATTTTTTTAAATAAATATATTTAATTTAATTAGTAGTTTGTTGTCATATTATATGCGTTATTACTTAATTAGTACTGAAAAAGTCAAACATTTAGGTATACTTATATGCTTAATATACCTATTATGCTTAATAAAGTTGGACACTTAATGCACAACAAAATTGAACATCACTCGATTTAAAAAAAACCATAACCCGATTAAACTATTTGGGGCGTAAACCCTATTACAAATTAACACGGATTTTTTTTTACCACAGGGTCTTGTGCGGTGTAATTAAACTTGATTTTTATATTGTTGAAAAGTCATTGGCGTTCTTTTATTTGATTCTTCGTTGGTCAATTGCCATTACAAAGCAAACGTCTTCCGCTCTGATTCTAATAAAAGAAGTCCCAAAACAGAAACGGTTAGGTTGGTAACTAAAAATCGTTTAAATTGGACTTTCCGGAAAACGGTGGTGTGTGTTGGGCTTGTGAGTACCGACCCGCGATCCCGTGGCCAATCTGACTGTATTATCCAACTGTACTTTACTTAGCTAGGTATCTACCTACTACGGTTATTGGACTACCGGGTGTAATATCGAAGTGGCGAAACGTAATGTATTCGCCAAATCGAGCAATAACCCCTCGTTCCGATACGCTTGTGTTTTATGTCTGTACAGCTATAAGACGAAGTGAATGTGTGTTGTTTATTTTTTTAACCTTGTTACCATCTCTCAGATATTCCCCTAGTCGACTACGGGCTGTCATGATCGTTTTAAAATATTGTGTTTATTTAGGTTTAAAACAAACTATAATTTTTTCCAATAAAAACATTTCAAACATTATTCTAAATAAAAAATCGAAACACAAAAAAATTCATTAGATCTTCTATTGGATTTTACTAGAATATAGCAGATATATTTTTCCCTAGCATTGATAAATAAGTAATTGGTGAAACTGAAATTTACTTATATACAACTAAACGTAGTAAATTCCGCACCTTTCCCCAACGAAATCAAGAACAAATCTTTGAAGACACTGTTAGTCTTACAAAAAAAAAAGTTTTACCTTATTCAAGTGTTATTCTGCATTGTTTTGATTAGCATTTACTAAATAATAACGTGTATTTATATATACACGTTTTATAGGTGGTTCTAACTTCGTAATCATAGTGTTGCAACTTGCAACTATTAATAGTTGTTATTCTAAAGCGTTTAGACTAGTTTTAGGAAAACCGTCTGCATTCAGTGATGTTTTTTGAATTTGATTTGTTTGCATGCATTTAACATAGACAGGCCCATACAGACACAGTGCACCTGCTACTCCCGGAAGCCAGTTTTAATTTTATACCCTAACTCTTTTTAGAGTATACGTTAAGTTCTATGTCGTACAATTTTTCTGGGTGTTTCTCGTGCGACAGTGATTGATCGGCAACAATATTCCACAAAGTAGTTGCCGGTGAAGACGGCAGCCCTCAGGGTGATAAGGTCGTTTCCAGGGAACGATAGCTATCCGAACACAGCCACTCTTACAACACCCGAGTAAAATATATAACACTATAGTCTATATTATACATCATTTATATGTTAGATGTACTTTTATATATGATTTTATGACGTGCAATATGAAAATATATAAGACCAAAGTTTTTAATTTCGACCCGACAACAACGGAACTAGAATCCATTAACCTTGTTGACACACTATGTAGTGTAGACTGGCAAAAAAAAAAATATAAACAAACACATCGAAAGGGTATCTATCAATCATCACTAACACTTATTTTATGAAAGTAAAAACTATAGCTGTTATCGTAAATTGAAATACAGTTTTCATTACATTCGAAAAAAAAATTTAGTTTTGATACCAAACCAAAACAATTCTATTGATGTTACAACTATGAGTTTTTTTATTTTAAAGTAAAACAATGTTTATCTGTTATGAGATGATTGAATTTTATAAAAGGTTTTTTTGATATATTTAAATAGTTAAGATTACACCTATATTAACAAGTTCGCTTTTTTAACGTTCTGGAAGCATTTCATCTTCCATCAGGGCTGTAGTGGGTGCTGGTTATTTCTTGTTCGCTCTGCTGCTACCTGTAGACTGAAGCGATCATAGTTTATATATTATGCCGAAGCGTCTTCTACCACCACTATTATTTTCTTGCTGCCGCCTATTTGACTAATTTTTACATTGAAAATTTTACAAGTATTTATGTAATGTTTTGTTCTGTTGTAAATTTCCGTAATAATAATAAAATAGGAGGAGGAGTGACCGCGTGGATAAAGCGGCAGTGTGTTAGCGGTCACTGTCGCCGGTTCGACACTCGGTCACGGGCGCTCCGTTTGCTGGGCGAACAATCATCCGGTGAAAATAAACCACCATTCCCCTATCTGGCGACGGACTGTTGACCCGTCCCGGATAGCGAATTCGTCAAGAAACCATCTCATTATGGCAGGGTTAGGCCTTCATGTCCCGTTAAGCTACACGATGATGATAATAATAAAATATAAATGAGTAAAATGTATAGACAATTCAGATATTCGGACTATCCGGATAATGATGTTTTTTTAATCCGTATCCGATTAATCTCATTAACCGAATAATTTAATTGGCCAATTTCCCGTTACTGGTTTAAAGTATACCATTAACGATTAGGAATTGTGTTATGGACTAAATTACAAGCATTCCAATTGTATATATGAGACTCATCTCAATTACAATGTTTTATGTATCAGATTCCATACAGTATGAGTTTTGTTTTATGAGCTTTTACGTGTCCCAGTTATAATAATAGCTTTAATGTGTTTTACCAAGTAAACTATGTGTATCGAAGTCATAGTATAGCTATTAATTTTAAGGACATACTATTCGATTTCGCATCCAACATTATTTGGCTGAGTACTTTTAAAAGTTTATACAGTTCAACGTTTAATATATAGAGCGTATATAGAAGCTTATTTTAAAGGATTACTTATTGTTGATCACGTATCGTGTTTTTGACACTCACTCTACACAAAGTGTACCTACTAGAAAAAGATTATTACTTACTGCTCGTTGGCGATTGAAGGAAGAGTAATCCAGTGCTAGTAATACACATTTTGAAACGAGGATTATGTGTTAATTTCCGGTAGGAGGTTTGCTAATGTTTTAATCATTATGCTCGTCGTTAGACCTGAACAATTTACATAATAATAATAATCTACTCAATACATCATTTTAGGTTTAAGGTCTTTGTCTTACTCTGTAATAACTTATTACTGTTGAAGATTCGGATTTAAAAATAACTCACCTACATTATATAATATTTCAGTTTTCAGAGTTCAAAAATCGGTTTGTTTTAATAACAGATTATGTTCATTATGTATAAATCTTAATGCGTTGCTCGCTATATATGTATATTGTAACAGTTATCAACAAATTAATAATTGCTATAGTAAATTATACAATTTTTCCAAACTTAATTTCGCAAGCCAAATTACATGGGGTTGGAGCTCAAAACTCATTGTGTTTTGTCACTTAAAAATGAATAACCACATTTAAGACGCAGTGGTTTTTTTTTATCTCGTTTCAGAGACCACGCTAGACCTATAGTGAGTTTTTTGTTTATACGAATTGTCTATGTTAGTTTTTTGTCTAAGTCGACACCGAGGTATTTAACTAAATCGTCTTTGTCATTCCAATCGATAACCCCATTTCCAATTAAGATACGTTCGAGACTTAGAGTAAAGATTATTGTTACACTTCTGTTGGTTTTAAGTTGTGTTTACATTTACTGAATCAAGAAGTAATTTCATTTAATGAAGTTCGGAGGTTTTTATATAGATATGTCTAGGGAGTTGAATCTTGAGTAAGAATTGTTCTATCTCCAGGGAACATTACTAATGTGGGGTCGTTGGAATGTAACACCAGTGTTACAATGTAAATTAAAGAGGGTATGTCCTTAAACTGATCATTGGGGGGACACGAGTTCCTATTGTCTGAGATCTAATGTTATTCTGACTTGATAAGAACGGTTAACGGTTTATAATAAACTATTGCTGAGTTTTAAGTAAGTATATTGAGAGGTCTAATGAGTTGAATTCATATATTAATCCGTCGTGCCGACCGTGTCATACGCTTACGTTAAGAAACCCGACATCAAATCAGTTGATGGCATGTGGAGTGGTAAGTTTAGCTTCCATGTGAAGCTGAGGGGCTATTGGTTTATGGATAGTAATTATTATTCCATGTCTCCAGGTTGTAGGAAAATCTAAGTATGATAGAGCCTTGAATGTTAGATTTTTTAAAAATTGTATTAGTTATTTGATTGTAACCAATGAGACTTTTCTTCTTTTTAATTTGTGATATTCTTTGTTGTATTATCACGGGCGATGTAGGGATTAACTTACTGGTCGCTAGACTTATTGTTTGGTGTATATTGATTTAATCAAATTGGTGAACTATGTTTCTTTCTTAAGTTATAAAACAGGATTCAAAATATTTCGATATTTGTTTTAAATTTTGCCAAACCATTTTATAAGGGGGTATTTTTAAACGAATTTTTAATACCCTTTTATCATTTGGATTTATTTTTCTTGGATAATCACGGTACCAGTTGTATCTGATGTTTTAATCTTCTCTTTAGCTGTTTTCATCATAACATGAATCACTTTTGTAAGCTTAAGTTAACAACGCTAATGGTTTTTAACTCCGAGGGTCTATCTAAATAAAGTGAAAAATAAATATTACGACCCAGAGGGTTAAGTCTCATTATTAATAACAAAGTGATTTTATTTTGAAAAAGTCTTCCAAATAATTAAAACTTTTTAATTTAATTTAATTTAAGTTTGCTGAAGTTTTTATCTGCAAAATAAACATTGTGTTCATTTGTATTTACTCGATTAAAAATTGACAATTTTCAAGTTTTATTTTTTTAGTTTTAAAACTCCTGTATGTTTAGGCAATTTATTTGATTAATTTCTATTAAAACTCATTAATGGGTTATCATCTACATAATGCTATTTTAAAACGTAAATTATTTTTTTAACAATACAATTTAATCAATTGTATTATAAGTGAGTGTAGAAAGTTAATTGTTTTATCCATTGCCACACCCCGGTAGTTCCAACTTTCTAATTACTAATAAGATCACTTTCCGAGGGTACTATAAAAACTGTAGTTAACCGGCCCTTAGCTACTACAAAAGCATACGGAACAAGAAAGAAAAATATAAAACTTAATCTATTCAGTACCTATAACAAAAAATAAGTATTATATATGTGTATTTTAAGAATACAAGATTAATAGCCACTACACTGTGTTGAGTATACGTATCATAAAATATTAAGTTTTGCTTATATACTGTCTATATAGTTAAAATTCCAATTTCACTCTCAGTTATAGTATTAACTTTAGATCGTAATCTGTTAATACTGTTAAAAGTAGTTTTCTCGGTAGATTATAAAAAAAGGACAATATTTTACATCGTTCCAAAACGCATAACTTACTTAACATTAAAGTTTATTTTTAAATTGTATTTTACAAGTCTAAACCAAGTCCACACTATTAATCATTTATATTAACATTTGTTAAAAAATAATACAAATGTTGGCCTGATAACGGTTTCAATAGTACACCTAACAATTTAAGTGTAGACTAGCCTATTTTTTTTTTTTGTATTATTATTATTAAGCTATACTTAAATTTTAAGCTAAACTGACTCGTTTTAACATAGATTGGTGTTTTTTAATTTCAGTTGTTATAGGTATACGAGTATATTAATAGATTAAAGCGCTAGTATGTTCAAAACTTTCCACTTTTATAGCGACCATCTTCTTCTATATTATTATGTGTCGACATAAAAGAACTATCGGAATCTACTTAGTATTAAAGGACTTGACTTACTATAAACTTACACTTTTTGTGCTAATTCAAATACATAACGAACGTATAATATAACTCATGTTCTTTGTCTTTATGACCCGACGCTTGTCTACAATGTATCAATTGGATTTCAGTTGATACACGGTAAAACTATTTCGAACTTCTATTAGCTCTGTTTGCTCAACATGGTTGCCTATTGCGTATTCGTGTTTTATTTCATCCCAGTCCATCAAATAAACTTCAACTTCCTCGCATTCTCTTATTGTCTCTCATTTTATGCCAAGTGCTTTTCCGTGTACTTTTTTTCGCCCCCGACTGTTATACAAAACAGAATATTGTTTAACCGTCATTGAATTATTTATGTTATAATACAACACTAAAAATTATTTATAATACATAAAGGCGGTTAAATTTTGTCAACTCGAAACATTGCAAATATTGTAAGATAAACTGTTGAAACAATCAAATGGCAAATTAAATCGAATAATTCCCTGACTACATCTAAATGTCATCATAATCCAAGTGATAAAAAAAAATTATATTTATGACGAGGATTTTTTCAAGTTGTATTACGCTTTTTAAGCTCTATATTTCACTGAATTAGAATATGGTATGAGTTAATTTTAATTGTTTCTTGTTAGGCATCAGCAAACTTATTGACAGATTATGATTTGTGGATTAAATGATTTACCTTTTTACTTTAACTTAAACATATTTTGAAGATTTTGAAACTTTGCAATAAAAACTATACCTAGTTGTATTTTTGAATAATGAAAATGAAATCAATTTTTTTGACTAAAGTATGTATGATAATGAAGTGTAGTCAATAATAATCTCCAGACAACTATTAAATATTTATCTATATTACAAATTAATACCTATACTGAACAATATTATCTTGACTAAATCGGTTGTTTACGAATCTGTCGTAGATTTTTTATTGTTTTTTTATTTTACAGGCTACTGCTTGGTCATAAATTGTAACAATCTATATCTATTCATAGTTTATTTGTTTTTCAAGGCTCGTCTCGGTCACCTTTGACCTACATCATTTACGATTGTCTACTTACTGCAGTACGTTTAATTTTCACTTCTCTCTTTTAAAAATAGCATAGTTATTTACTTTCAAAACACTCTCAAGTAGGCTTTTTCATTTATATGTCGATGAAAAAAATTGGTTATTTTTGAAGAAAAAAAAATGTATAAACGTATAAACTGCTATGTGATTATGTGATTCATTTTATTTTATTGTTAGTTTGTTTGTTAAAGAAGACAAACAGACAATAATTGCACGTCTTACTCCTTTGCAATAACAGTTATTACTATTATTTGGCATATTACAGGACTATTTAGTTTTATCCTGTATCTGCCTTGTGCGCCCACAGAGATTCAAAGTTTTATTATTCAACCGCACGGAACCGAGAGTCAAGGTTTTTAACGACCTATTATAGTAATATGACTAAACAAAATGTGCGAACCTCTCGGTAAGGCACACGGGCGTTTTTGCGTTTCATTTTTATTTACCTACATTCGTTCAGTACAGAATGTAGTTTTAATAACGACACCGAACAAACAGTAGGGCTTAAAGGGTAAAACGCAGAAAGAGAGACACACGTTGTACTTAGTAGTAGGTGTAGTACACGGTAAGTGCAATACGTTATACCAACAGTGCTCACCAGACGCGGCTCTCCGTTGTGTTTCGTTTTAAAACGATGCCTCGACGAGAAAGTAATATTATTAGTATCATACAATCTCGTATTATACAATGTACATATTTGTATTTTGGAAAGGTGGAGCACACATTTATCAAATCGCTTTGTACTACCCGGCGGGCGTTACAAAATAAAACGCGTGTAAAAGCCGGGACTTAACGATATAATATAATAATAATTTTCTTATTAATGTGAAAAAACAATCTTTATCCCACCCACATACCTAGGTATATTTGTGTGCCGCCTGTATTGCCAACACTGAATTTATATTTTATGCATGTAAACAATATTAAATCCCTCACATGTTTCAATGTTTAGTAGTCGTTTTTAGTGAACAAACATATAATTATTTCAACTATCTAAAACTGAATAATACATTATAATACTATTGTTAAGGTTGGTACGCGTGTTCGCGTTCAAAAAGAGTCACGTTACCAAGATTGTTTTATTATGTATTAAGTCCATTTATGCTCTTACATAAGACCAAGAAACGTATACTGAATCCGCACAGAAGAACAAAATATCAGTGCAAAATAAAATCTCAGCAACTTGTGAAAGAATAAGTCCGACCGTCGCAGACAAGAGTTCATTGATATCCTACTAATCGATAACCGAGAAACAGCCGACAATAGAAAATCAATTAATTAAGAATAATTGATTAATAAGATAAATACACGTGATACAAGACAAATGGAGTGTTCAATTATTTAAATCTTACTCTTGGCGGTCGAAAGGTAGTTTATAGCAAATACTTAACGTTAGAAAAACAGTAGTTTAATAGCAGTTTCTCCGTTTTAAAATATTGTTCCTGGAACGAAGCGTTTATATCTTTTTAAAAAACAAATGACTTACACCACGATAAGTAAGATTTATAACTTTAAATTGAACATTCCCTTTGTCCCGTAACGGAAATAATCCTTGTGTTTCATAAAAAATAAGTTATGATTTGATATATTACATTATTATTATTTGTTAACAAAGAATATTAGGTATATAACTATTATTATTATCGCTAATAAAATATTTAACCCAATTCTAAACAAGCTAAACAAGTAGTGTTTTTAAAATTAGGTGGTTTTTTTTTTCTAGATATTTTTAAGCCGTTAACTTGATTTCTTCGTGTAACAATTCTATAAATCAGAAATCTTACTTAAAAGGTATTTTGTCGGACTAAACATGTTAAAAATTCGAATAAAAACACCTAACAAATTTACATATTTTTCAAATTAAAATTACATAACAATATACATTTTTTTAAAAGTATTACAAATACTCGTACTTCCAAATTTATATGCGATATTCATTAGACAGAGTATTATCAATATCCGTTGACAACATAGAAAAAAATTTGAAAACGCTTTCCCCTAAAAGGGATGAAAACTTATTTTTTTGATTTGTAATAGTATTACCAAAATTATTAATACTAAGATGTTATTTTTGGTTTAAACATTGTTTTTCTGGTCGCTTTTTTAAAAAATGTTTATGGTCAGAGAACGCGCAATTCCAGAGGTTTTATGTCGCCTGGTTCTGGTCCGTGACAATTAAACGATGTACAATTATTATCACATAGCAATAATAGTGCGAAGGACAGTCAGGCGAGTTATTTTACAGCGAAGTTATAAACAGTCACTGGCCAATAAAAAGAGCGCGTTCTTAATTTAAAAAACACATAAAGTAGAGTTGTAACGACGCTGTAAACACAGACCACCGACCATCCGTAAGAAGACATCAACAATAATAATAGTAGCAAGAAACCGTATAAGAAATCCGGCGACCTACTATTCATGGAAAAGCAACTACAACGAGCCATTTTCCCAAATCTTCAACCTTTTGAGGTCACGATCATTAAAATTTGATAGTCGGATGACCGAATAATATACTACACGATCTAGTGTAGAAAACGATAATGCTATAACGTTAAATTACACATAATTCTATAGGGATAGAAAATCGATTCAAACAAAAAACTAGTAAACGTTTAATTTAACTAACCGTTATAGATATAGCTAATAGAAAGGTATTATAAGATGATTTCGTTGATGAAAATAAAAATTGAAATAAATATATTATTATTATTATTTAATCCATAATATAAAAGAAGTAATGTGTTCCTTTTTTTGCTCTAGGATCATTATCGACCGGTTTACGGAAAGCTCGAGAAGTCTTAAGGAGAATATTATTAACGAGTGGTGTGTTATCTGGATTCAATTTAAACGTGAACCAATTTCGTAGTTTAATTAAATGTGCCCGTCAATTCGGTTCTTCAAAATGAAAAGCAAAAACGATAGGTCCACCACGTTACACTATACAACGCTTCAGCGGTCTCTTTTTTTTCATTTTCACGTCACAATCCAAGTACTCAAACGTCGTTACCCCTCCGGCCAATTTCTAAATAAATTGTTTCTTTTACTTAAAGTCCAAAGAGTTAGGTTGTCTATGGTTTATTTATTTATCGTTTCCGAACTTTTCCATCGGATATCGTTAAAATTAATTAAGCTATCGCATTACAAACTTTATGGCCGTAAAGCCATTGCTGTAGGCATTGATTGAATACGCTAAAGAGGATCGGTACTTCCTATCTCAAGAGGTTGTAAGCTATATTTTGGAAATAAATTAATTAATTTTTGCATAAAACAATATTATCTAAATGTACCGTAGCTGTTAACGTAATTCTGAAGTCAATCGAAAGGATTATGAAATAAGAAATACCTCAAACAAATAGTCTTTTATTTAATTGACAACTAAAAAAAAGTTATATAGCGTGACTATTTGAAATTCGAACAATACGGCAATTTGTAGGACTATTTTTCTCGATTTTCAAGAAAAATCAGCGATTTTTTCAACTTTTGACCATATTTCATAATTTTGCCTCTATTTTACCTCATACATGTTTAGACTTCATATATATTATGTATATTTGTATTAAACATAAAACATGCCCCATTGCAATTCTTATAGTTTAAACAGATATTGAAAGAATCCATCGGGGAATATTTTACAACTAAAACAAGAAAAAATCTGAAAACATTCACATGTACAAGTACTTCCTAATAGGGTTAAGTGTTTTTTAATTTTATTTTAAAAATGTATAATTTAACAATTTTTTTTTTATAAAACCAATTTTTTTAAAATTTAAACAAATTAATACATGTAGCCCTAGTAATTGGGCATAACTATTAGGTGGACTTCAATTGTTGAAGTTACGAATATTTGTGTAGACCGATGCACAAAGAACCGTATAATCTGATCGTTAGCTTCGAGCGACTTATATAGTATTAAAGTTTGATGCCGTTTAGTTGTCCCGATATACTATTTTAACTGACCCAGCCATAAAAATTATCTACATCAAAAACATTAATATCATACTCATGCCGTATTAAATTTCCAAGTTGTTATGTATAAATCAATCAACAGTATACAAGTATCTCAAAAACTAAAACAAATTATTATTATAGAGAAACTATCAACTATATTAAATATGTGTACCATCTTTAGATTCGCATCGAATCGTAGTATATTAGAGTGATTTCGTCTGTATCATCAGTGCTGTACAATTTCAAATGCCAATTGTACAAATGATATTATTATACGTATATTATATATATTTTTTTATTTTTATACCGACTGCTTCAAAGGTTCACATCGAGGATAAAAAAATATATTATCAATGATAACTAAAGTATAGTTAAAGATTACCTTGTTTTTCATTTACATCTGGATTTTTATTGGAGTAATCTCGTATGAATTTGAACTTTTCTTTGGTTTCACCCATGTACCCATGTACAACTAAAACTACAGTCGCCTATAGTGTTAACACTACAGTAAAAATAATTTCCAATTTTAAAAAAGCTACTTAATAATAAAACTGATAATCCTTGTTACGTATCAGCAGTTTATATAAATAATGTATATTTATATGTGAGGATTGTCCACCATACGCGAGTGCTACACCGGCTCAACATGTTATTCGTGTAATTACTAAATTAGGTTTCATAATAAACGTCAGCGAATATTATTACTTATAGTAATCTAATTGTGTTTTACTTTCATACCAAAGTATAACAGTCCAGAACTCGATAACCTATTAAATGCTTCCCTGTACTTCTAGACATTAGATAGGTTTGAAAGTATCCTAGTATGACCAGAACTACAGCAATTATTTTAATAATTATTAAATACTAAGCAAATAGAAGCAGGTTAAATTCGTTTAGATAAATTAAATATTCCGCAAAATGTAGGTAATCGGTGTTTTGTTTGAAAAAAATAGCGATTTTCGTGTCATAAAATTTGTTTTGACTACAAATATTTGTAAAAAATTGTTGAACATTTTTTTACTTTTTTAAACATGTTATTATAAGACTATGAAAAGTTGTGGGGTTTTTCTTGTGGCTTTTATTTTTGACCAGATAATCGTCTTATAACTTCAGTAACGTTACGGCTGATACGGTTTTTCTAGATGCAGCGCAAGTTGCTAAAGTATGTTCACATGTTATGCAGAGGTTTGTACAAAGTTCATCATATAGTTTAAAATCTATAGTACCTAAAACAAAAAATGTTTATTCTAAAAAAGAAAAATTATTTATATATAGGAAAAAAAGCTAGACGTATATTTAATTTTTTATAATTACGAAAGAGAATGCTTTCTTAAAATAGCTTGCCTCAAAGGTTCGCATCGAAGATGAAAAAATATTATGTTCATGATAAATAAAGTATAGTTAACGGTTACCTTTTTTGTTATATGCAGCTGGATTATCTTTTAAGTATTTTCGAATGAATTTAAAATGTTTTTGGGTTTTACTAATATACAACTAAAACTCATATATTGTAATTGTACTATCTAGGGATTCGCCCAACCATTGTAAACTAGAATATCAAGAATTACTTAAAATCTAAAAAATGGTTGATATAATTGTTTAACTAATTTAAAAAATGTTTAAATTGCAAAGGCGCCAACTACACATGATTTTTACAAGCCATTAAGTTTTAGGAACAAAAATAAATAAGCGCATAGCAGTACAAATTTATTAATCTAAACATTATTTTATTGTTGGTTATACAACACAAATATATTTAAGTTCAAAGTTGTACACTAATATAAAGCTTATGGTACAATATGCCCAATTAATTTAAAGAGTTAAAAGTTGAATTGAAAATACAAAAATAAATTAACTATTAAAACATTGACAAAATTCTTATAGTATTATTATAGTTGTTTATGAATTATATCAAAATTATTTTTTTTTTCATTTTGGATCTTGTAATTTCTTGTCATATATTGTTATATATGGCGATTTAAGTGATAACTTGTTATTACTTAATATAACTAATTTTTTGTACTCTTAACGGAAGACTAGCGAACATTAGAAGGTTTTGAAATTGAACGCTTAATTATTAATCGATGTAAACAATAATAATAATAATTTGAAAAACGGTAGCACGAACGCCCCCGGTTGAAATAATAATTAAGCGGAACATCAATTAACGTTGAACCAAGGACGCCGTGCGGGTTAGGGATAGGAAACATATTTTACAACCGACCCGGCCTAGCGCTTCTAAGCCGTTTTCAAATATTGTTGTCAGCCTTTAATCGATCAACGTACATTTATCATGTTCTTCCGGCATAGAGCAGTTTAATCCCCCCGTCTTTCCTTCCTCCCTGTACACGGGTTAGGTTCACATTATAAACTATAGGTATACGGCCCGGCTGAGACAGAGAATTATTATAATATTACATCACAAGATGACGACGACGACAACGGCGAAGAACAGCCACGCGGTTACATATTATTAGTCGGTATTACAACAATGCGCGCTGGCAAAATAACATATTATATTATATTATATACTATGACAGAGTGTATTCTATGTAAAATCGTTTTAGGTACGCCTGACCGCTGACAATTATTAATAATCCGCCTAGTTTTTGCCATCAGCTAATCCAATCCCCGTTTCCGACCAATTACATAAAAACCTCTTCGTTCCATTCGTCAGGTGTTCCCGTAGTTTTTTCGTATCAAAAGGGATGTAACTTTGAATTAAAAATAACCCTTATTCTCGTGGAACGCTTTTATGTAAACAATTATATCTAATTACCAAGTTTTCGGGGGGGGGGGGGGGTGATTAGTATATTATAATCTAAACGGGTTTTTAATTAAAACACAATAAAATGACCTAACGTATAAGGCCACAACGTCCAACCGCACGTAACCATAAATATTTTACCACGTTGTCTTCACTTGCGTAATTTGTTTTTCTTAATTCAAACACCTTTGTATTTACATATTTTAAATATTCGAATACAAACAGTCAAGCGCCGGCCAGTCAAAACTCTAGGTACCGTACCTCCAAGAAATTAAATGTAAATTTTTTTTTTGGTTTTAGTTTAGAGCAAAATGTATATTAATTAGTTTTTCGTTTGGACGATAAGGAAAATTATAAATAACCGTTAACAAAAACCGCATAAATAATGTAACGGGTATGGTAGCTTCCATTCGCTTATGGACTTACAAGACCTCCGAAAGTATTCTTATCAAGCGTAAAAATCGGTAGCTCTATACTTAGTTTGATACATGACGGTCAGTTAAAAACCATTTGTGGAAGACCTTTAAGCTCATCTTCCTGGAAACGTCTCGTTACACGTTTTATGAATTACCGTGATAACCCCTGACTCAAAACCACTGCTAGATTCATCACTTAAGGCTAACGGCTCACATAATATGCGAATGATGACCGCCGCGATAGTGGTCGCTATAATGGGTTAATCTTTAACTTAATACACTTTTCTAGGTGACCGCAAAGATTATGGTACTCGAAAAATAACAACGGCGGATGAGATACTACATCGACCCTTCGCCATGGAACTTAAGGCTATTCGTTTGAAGATGACTGAATAGCTGGATAGACCTAAGTGTGACGCAATTTTTTTGTACCTCAAAAAGTCATACATACTTAAAAGTTCTAGGCTCTGTGCCTGATACGGTTAAATATTTGTATCGTTATATGGATTTCAACGTCGAACAACACTGTTTCTAAGCAATATGTTTATGTTGACGGGCCTTAGCGGTCATTTATACTGCATATCGAACCTACAATTCCCATCTCTTCAATTATTTATTATATTGCAAAACTGATTGATAGTTAAAGGTCTTATAATTAAATAGAACGCTCGCTTGTCTACCGGTGCTGTATTGATGATTATGAAAAATATAATTATGTTAATATTTTCAGTGCCTAAGACTAAGTAATTCAGTTTGTGTATACACACAAATTAAATTATTACACACTTAGTATTGAAATATTTGTCTTCGAGATATGTGAGATAGTATCGAGACTGTGAAATGTACTCAAATGTATTATAATTTTGATCTAATGAGATAAAACTCATTATTTTTGTATTTATTGGCGAGACAGCATGTTGTTGAGAATCGTTGGCAATGTATTATTTAATAATGTATATTAAAAAATTGTAGCACCTTTTGTTTTTTCTGAATTTTTTTTTTCCTTTCAGCACAACCGGCAGGCCCCCTTCTTCGTTCGTTAACCACGTTTCCTGCCTATGTCTATTGATGAAAAATACATTGTCATATTATGAATAATCTTTCCACAATAATGGATTTTTCTGCTCAAATGAGTCACATTTCTTACTGAAGGTATGTCGGAGGGAAATTGCAATTCACCACTAATTTTCCCAATTGACTAGTTTGTCCGGTCAAATGTGAACGTTGTCAGAGGTTCCTTTTTCACATTTTCTTTTTATTCTGTTTAGTTTTCGCAGTACGGCCAATCTGAATTAAAGACTAACGTTACATAATTTTTTCAATAAATCTTGTTTGTAATTACTTTTTAACAGTTTTGCTTTTCGATTGATTCAAATAGAAAAATATTACCCAGCATCATCTTTGACTGAACTTACACTCACTCTTTCTTTATAAAAACTAAACTTTTTTTATGTTACACAAACAAAAATTCTTTCCAGTTCTTCACGTTCCTTTATTTTAAAAGGGAATAGTTTGAAGCCTCATTTTTACCAAAAAAAAAAACTCACTACAGAAATTCATTTGTTTTTTCTCAACTGTCTTAAAGAACATAAAATTTTCAGCTTTGATGCTGAGCTAAGAAGGTAATTAAATATTTATATATAATAATATAATAAAATAATTTATCTCTCTTCTGTATCAATCTCAATTTTGCCAGTTAAATAAAACATCATTACTTTACATGATTCTAATGTATATTTGGGATACATGAAACTATTAGCATACAAATTTTCCCCTTAAATGTGTCTAATACTACACTCTGCATTTCTTAAAACATCCTAATCTAACCGTTCATATAATGTTATAGACAGTGCCGGATCTAGGACATTTAACGTCCGGGGCTAATAAAAATGTAGCACCCTTACAATAACCTTTTTTGTTATATTGCTTAACATAATTTCTATGGGAGCTTAATGGCTGATTTTTTATTTTAGTTTTCAAAAAAAAAAATGTATAAGCATTTATTTTTTTACTTTTTTAAAGTTTTTCTAATAACTAGTTTTCTAATTGCTTAACCAAAGGTCAGCCTTTTAGCCCCCATAGAAAAAATAGTAAGTTTAGCATAAAAAAAAATTGAAATCAATTTAGTATGCAATATCCAATAGATACGCCAGAAAATTACTTCTACGGAAGCCACTTTTCACCAAACTTTCGCCACAACTCGTAGACAAATAACTTTCAACATAATATAACAAGATAAACTCCATATTTTTTTCCCTAAAATTAGTCAGCATATAAAAAATACAAATTAACGTAGATTTTTTTCGATAATGTTACTAGGGACTAAGTTATAGATCATTGAAGTTTTTTTTTTTTTTAAAGCGTATATCTTCGTTGCAAAATATTTTATCGAAAAAAACCTCTGTTAATATGTAAATAAACTCTTAATCTTTAATTTTGTTTATAAGCATGTATGCGCTAAAACCGCTCAGTTACGCGCAGAAAAAAAGTGGTGAGGCTTCCTCTTAATATTCAATACTAAATTTTATAAATTTGTTTATTAAACAATAAAAATTAATTTCTTGTTACAAAAAAATTAGAATTAAATTTAATTTAGATGTTCAAAAGTCAAAACATGTTTTAAACATCTCAACCCTAATTAAATTTATTAAATTAAAAAATATGTTTAATTAAATTTGACAGGTGTTAAAATTGCTTACTATTGGTTTCTGTTTTTGAAAAGAAATTGACGATTATTGTAGTTTTTGTACCTTTTTTTCAAGTTCTAGTTTTCTTTTTCTATTTTCAGCCCCACTAAGCTTTTTTTTTTGGAATTCATTAAATTTTTTTTAGTAAAATGAATGTTATAATAACAAAATTTAAAATTTAAATAAATCAGACGACTGTCCACTACTTGACACTCGCGAGTTGCCAGGCACAAATGAACGATACAAATATTATCGTGAATTCGAACATCGTACTTCAATTTAACATTAAAATTTATCGTCGGGTCAGGTTTTCTCCGAAAACTAATATACTGATAAAGACTGGGAAACTTTAAAAGACGTCAACACCTGACAAAATTAGTTTAAAGATAAAACTTATATATTTTTAAATAACAAATGTGTGATATTATTTTTTTCTTGATGGATGTTTGGAAGTACATTATAAATTATACATATTTTATTATTTGTATGGCTTTTTTTTTTTTTCATATACCTATAGCGCCTGGGGCAAGGATACCCACTTGCCCCCCCCCCCCATAGATCCGGCACTGGTTATAGACATTGTTGAACCCCTATAGATACTTTATACGAAACATTATAACATATTGTAATATTTATAATCAATGTTGCTTTTTTAAGATTGAATTAGAGAAATTAACTGTTGAATTTATCTACTCGACAAGCTTAAGTAGATTTTATGGTAGCTGTATAGTGGTTGGGACCGCCAACATAGAAAATGCATTTCATACAAGTTTGATGTTCATGGAAGTGGAGTAGTTATTTCTTATTTGGTTGCTCACCAAGATAAAAATCCAAATGTCATAACTAAAACGTTATAAACAAAAATTTGTAACTAAATACGTAAATATTAAATGAAATTTAATCTCACATGAATAATTTTCGGATATATCCGCGTAAATGGTTGTTAACCAACGTTTCGGACCCTTTGCAGTACAATCACGGCAGCGGAACAGTCGTGACATGACCCTGAAGATGGACCCTGCAAAGGGTCCGAAACGTTGGTTAACAACCATTGACGCGGATATATCCGAAAATTATTCATGTGATATTTCAATCCGCGAAAGCTTCAACACAGACATTTAATCTCTTTTCTTATCTTATATATTGTATTTTATTTTGTCTATTTGTCTACAATTCAGTTCATACCAGTCAAAGTAATGTAACCTGAAGAGCGTTTAAGAGTAAGGTCTTCTCACTGTGATCATATTACCACTTATTAGGTATAATTTTTCTTTAACGACGTAACCTTAAGAAAGCTACTTCAAATCATTATAAACACAAGTCTAAATAGGAAATATAGTGTAATTATATTATATTTAGAATAGAATTATGACTATTGACTTTACATTAAAAAAAACTATTATAACAACATAACGTCAGCTGCCGTACATTAAGTTCATAAAAAGTAGTGCTTATATACGTGTTATATGAAATTTAATTAATGTAATTTATAATGGTTTTCAATAGGAACTACACAATATTTTCCTTAAGTAAACAGCTGTATTAAGCAAAAACATATTTTTTATATACAAGTATGAGAATAGCATATTATTGTACCTCTATTTTTTTCACTGAATATTCATACAAATTATTACCAATGTGAACAATGAAATAAGGTTTAGATTCTTAAACATCGGATGTTTATTTAGCTAGCTAACTCTTCTTGTATGGAATAATACAATACAAAATAAAATATAACAACCAAATAATATATATAAGCTGAACCTAAGCAAATATTTGAAGTTACATTACGATTCTTTAATAAAATATATTCAAAATCATATGCAAGTTAAACAAAAATAATATATTTTCAGTTACATTTATGATATGATATTATTATTGTTTTTCACTAAAGTTATTTTTGAAATTGTTACTTTTTACACAATTGCCAGTAGTGGTTCTAACGTATGGACAAAGTGGGCAGCACCTGTGCCCAATTTTCTATTGTGAGCATGTTAAGGCGAAAAAAAATTGGAGATTAAAGTTTTGCATATAACTCACTTAAAGTATTATATTTTTCCGTACAAAATTTAAGTTTTAGAAACCTCCTGGAAGTTACCAAACCCCGTTTGTTCGTAAAATCAATAAACATACAGTATAATTATTTATTAATTTATTGAAATATTAATACTCTTGTAATTCACTAAAGTATATAAGAGTGGAAGTTGATATTGAAGTAAGAAATAAATCATATATCTAGTTATAATAAAGATATAATAATCAATGAACAAATGATAGTCGCGTGATATACAAATTAATGTGTAGTTGCACAAAATATATTTGCAATCACACATCACGTAAATTATAAAAAGTTGCACGTTGATCTGTATAAACAACCTTCAATTATTACAAAAACATTACTCTTTTCCTGTCTTATATAATAAGTGTATACTATAAATCACTATATAAAATATTAATTATATTTCAACGAGTATCCTATAAAGTTACTCCAAAACTCATATAATATGATAGTTATGGATTCAATGGAATGTGTGTAGTTCTTTTTTTAATGTGTATTTTAATCTATAAACAATAATTTTAGTAATTGGTAATATCCTCAACACCGATTCAAATCAATCACAATCATTTTCTAAAACATTTTATTTTCAATTTAACGTTTTGGTTACATTAACTGATACTGTATTATTATTTTTAATCTAACCAACATAATATTATTCTCACAGTTTGAATAAAATTAATTAAATTGAATATATTGTGTTCTTACAGCAATCACAAAAATGAGTCATCTTGATTTTTTTATAATATCTTATAATAATAATTTCCATGTTCTTTAAAACTACATAATTATTTATTTGTGTTTTATTGACTCGACGTGAAATTCATTTTAACATTTCTGTAATCCTATCGTACACGTCTGTAACTAAGTATATGTGTTCTAATATATGAAGCCGTTGTGAGGACATTCGACTCACAGTGTACACTAGAGATTAGACAACATAGTTGAATGCAAGTCCTCTGGAGAGAGATTGTTGCGCGGGAATAACGATGTCCAATTATTCTGCACGAACAATAAAACTTGAGCTTGACAACCAAAGCAACGCAGCGTATGTGCCGAACAAAGCGTATTAGCCTGTTTGTATATCTACCTGTCGGCCTACACTTTATGCCTTTATACATTCCGGTCAACAAACGAAAAACTAGTGAGCCATTAATTTCCTTCATGCGAACACTTATGTAGGTATGTATTGTACATACAGTTTCACTGTACAGTTTAAAGTTTGCCGATTACAAGGGATAGGTAGGTATAATTTTTTTTTCTATTTATGATTCGTTGAGTTGTCAATAATGGTTCACAGAAAATAATATGAATGGATATTATCAAACTTAAGCAGCTCGTACTCGAACCAATAGTGACAACAGTTTAGCAATAATACCTCTAATAGCGCTGGATAATACTGGGAAAGTACCCGAGGACGTCAAAATCACTACTCCACGCTAAAGTCGGAATTCGAATAGAATTTAATGAATGAATAAATTAATGGACATAATACGTAATGTTTAGCTATTATTATTTATTATGCTAGGATGACAAATTTATTCCCAACAGTTATATGATTAAAGAAAATACAAAAACATTATCTGCATTCATGTCCTATTTACAGTTTTCAGTAAGAGACCAAAGCGGAAACTTCCCGTGGGAAGAGTGAGTTTTTGAGAACATATAATTGTATGTGAATATAATTATGTACAGTAAGTGTGAAGTAAAATTATTTATTATGAGAATGTCTAAGATTTAATCAAGAATGGCTTAACAACAACCATTGAATATGCAAAACAAGCTCAAATTTATCAAAGCTACTAAATTTTACAAAACCATTAATAATATAAGAAGTATAATTAATTCTATAACCCGTAATATTGTATTCAAATTTTGTAACTATCTCAGCTTCGCATCAAATGTATAATAAAAATGGTAATGTGATTTTATTTTACTAAATCTTTATTCTCGAACTTTATATTATTACTGGTTTGGTTTTACCCAAATTACATGGTTCTTTACTGTTTGTTTAAAATTAGTTCGAAACAAATTACATTAAATGTTTAGATTTGCCCGTCCTATAATTCGACCGCTTAAGTATAGTTTGCCAGTCGCGATTTATCAGTCGTTGTGCATGGTTGTTTAATCTCTATTGTGCGTGTGCGATAAGTTTCTCCCAGCTATCCCAGACATCGGCAACCCAACGATCTTCCGTGTTTTCCTTTGGACTACACCGGACTCCTTCACATTTTCATTTCGTCCAGCGGGGAACAAAATTTAGGGAATCTCCATCCAATTAAAATCGGCAAACTCTTTTCGAAACTATTTAATGGCATTTTAAACATTTCTTCAATCGGCGCTAAACGTGTGAGAGTTACCTTCGACTCTATTGTCAACGCCAATGCCTGCCTCACCTCATCGGCACACTTAGAAAACGGCCTCGTCGCCTCCATTCCTAGCACATTACTTTATTGCCTAGGCGTCATTCACCTGGATCGTAGTGTCACTGAAGAAGACTTCTGGGAAGGTTTAGATAGTTCAACACCCATTGTTTCATTTCGTCGGATTAATTCCAAAAAGGAAGGTTCACTTGTTCCTTCAAGTTTAGTTGAACTAATTTTCTGCGTTGCATTACGGGTACAACGTGGGGTTCCCACCCGTCCTCTCTACTCCTGATTTTTAATTCCGTAATTCGCTCCAGAGTAGACTATGGTTCTTTTCTTTATTCTTCAGCCTCGTTATGCCACCGTAAAAAATTAAATGCTCTGTTATCTTCCTGTCTCCGCCCAATCGTTGGCGCCCTTTCATCAGCTCCAGATCCCAGCCTCGAAGTGGAATGTGCTAGCCCTCCAATCGAGGTCAGAGCCCGTCGTTAAGCTGGTAAATTTCTTTTGAAATCTATCTCCTCTCCTTCTTCCTTTTTATCTCAAACTTTTAAATCAGTCCATAAATCCTGGAGATATGTCCCCAAATCTTTACCTATCCTTTCTTCTCTCTGTGTTTCTCTTTGCCCTATTTCTCAGTATATTCATTCTTCCAATAGCCGCCTTTCTTTATATGACTACCCTTATGAGGCTCTAATATCTTCTATCATTATTCACATCCTTCCACAGTTTCTTGGTTTTTCTTCCTCTAATCTCGTATCCTTGCTTTCGTCTGTTGTAAATAATCTCTTTACACACTACATGCGCACTAGCTTCCCTGATTTCCACCTAATTTTTACTGACGGGTCTGTCTCGACCTCTAAGTCGGGATGCGCCAACGTTATTCCCAGTCTTAGTGTATCTTTCTCCACCAACTTATTTCCATCTTCTTCTTCCTTTACCGCGGAATGTACTGCCATTCTTCACGCGCTCCTCTATATAATTTCTTTACAAGAAACTCGCTTCCTTATCTGTTCTGATTCCCAAGCGAGTCTTCTAGCTCAAACTACTAATCCTTTCAACACCTATATTTCCCCTGTAATCCTTTTGATTAAATCCCTTTTAAAAGAGAAAGAAAAAGCCCCTCCCCCCCCCCTCTAGGAAACGGTTTATCATATTATTTTGGTTTGTCAATCCATTTATTCATAATCATAATACTATATATGAAGGATATTCCATACAAATTCGATTACTTAAAAAAAATGATACGCCGTAATTTTAATTAGACAAACATGTAATATTTTTGGATGTTTTTCTTGAAAAAGTAGTACTTTATATATACCTACAAATATGGATCCACAATAACTATTTTTAAAAAAGTTAGAACGCGCCAAACTTTTAAGTTAGTGAATGTGTACATATTTTAATTTGTTTTTCTCAATTTTGAAAGAAAATATTTTTTTTTTCATTTTTAGCCCAATAAATTCAGGTTTAATTTTGTGTAAACAGATTGAGAAATCGGTTTAACGGTTTTAGAAGATATTTTGGGCAACGCGAAAAAAAAAATAAATACAAAAAAAAACACACAGTTTTGAAAAAAATACCTTCTCATCTTCGCAAAGAAGTTAACAATATTTTATTGCAATTAAAATAATAACAGTTTTTTTAAAACCTATTATTAATGTCGATTTAGTATTTAAATAATGTACTAAATAACTGGTTGATTATTGAATGCCTATTTACATTAGGGCATTTAATATTTTATTTTTGTGTAGAAACACTTTTTTTTATGAAGTTTACAAAAACCAATTTCTTTTAATAGCTTCTTAAAAAAGCAAAATCACGCTTATAATAACATGGTACACGGGGGAGGGAGGCGAGAAATCCGAAAGTTTTAAACGTCTACTCTTTAAGTAGGCCTAAATTTCAAAAGCCACGACCGTAAAGAGTCAACACACTTCATTTAACATTGTTCCAACGTTGAACAATAAAACGCTTAAACCTAGCAGAAAAATAATTATTATCAGGTCCATATTTTTTCGTAAGGGGAAAGGTTAATGTCTATACTATTTTTATCTCCTAAAAGTTTACATTTTTTTGTCAATTTCGTCATCTAATGTACTTTTACATTAATTGATTTATATAAAATGTACAAATATTAACGAACTTATATAATGTTACATTGTTTTTTTCTAATATATATTGATTGTTATAGTTGCTTTTATTGACAATTGACATAACATAACTAAATTATATTATTGCAGCTTTGACTTCTAGTAGTTGTTTACCATACAACACGGTAGACATTGTATAGTTTGTACTCAATTAGTTATATAGTACATTTTTTGAAAAAAAAACCAAAATATATGCATTTTCTATAAATTGTTTACCTATATGGTAAACATATGTTCCAAAAAAAAGGTAAAATTTGGTTGAAAAATAATATTTTGCTAACATATAATACTTGTGTTATTTATTTATGTAATTGTTTTACGTGAATTTGTTAGTTTCTTTCTGTACTTTTTACTTAGGCCTAATACCAAATATTGTATACCTATTATAGCTTGGCCCTACGTGGTATAGTAAATACTATAATAATGGCAAATAATATGGTATACACAACATTCTCAATAACACAGATCCTTACAAGATTTTAATTAAAAATGTACAGGGTAAATAAAAACCACTTGATTGCAAACTGATGTATAGTGACTCAGCCAAGCATGACCCAAACATCAAAATGATGAATAGTCTTTGTATAAGAAGGGCTAGGATTCGTCTAGAAAATAGTAATTTATTGGAGCCCCTGTGTACCGCCGCGCTACCGTCTTTGGCAGTCTCTCTCTAAGCCTCAGCACATTTTCAATAAATTGCTTGCCAACGGCTCCTTTGCCATCAATATAACCCTAGTATTATATTGTCATTTACTCCGTTTACTTGATGTACTACATACGATCCACGCCGTTTTGATTCATTAAACTGCGCTCTCTGTATAAACATAAATTTCTTCTTTGGTTTTTGATTATACTTGCTTGTTCTGTTTTACACCATTGACGGTGTACTTGATGGTTTTCCATCACATCATTAAGATGACAAAAGGTTAGGTTTTGGACAAGAATTCCATTGTCTTTCTACTTGTATCTTTAGTAGTCTCAAATACATTACGATATTAGAAAGTATATTTCCCTTAACGTAATGCGACTCACCGTGGTCACCACCTAGAGCTTGGTAAAATATAATTTTGTATACAGCTTAGTTCAGTGATGAATTCATGTGATATTACTAAACGTTTATAACCCAAAACAGGTTATCGAACATTTTATAAAATATGATAAAAATAATTGTTTTAGAGTATAAAGCTTAAAAAATAACAACTAAATATACCTATTTATTAAGGAAAACCAACTTTAACTTTAGTAGATAATATATAATAATGAATAAACTTTTAAAAATTTTAATTATTGTTAAGGATATTTTGTGGTAACAATTACCGCCCAAAGTGTAAAAATATAATACAAAGGAGACAAATGTACTAACAACTAATATTGTTCAGTGATCACTAACTAAATTTTAGACAACAAAAAATAAATCACGTTGCGGCGAAGTACATAATATGTCGGCAAATTTCATTTATAGTGAGCTTTTGATGCTTAATAGTCAAACGTTAATAATTCCACTTATCATTTTATCTTCGGTAGCAAATTATATATAATAAATATCCAAAATTAATAACTGTTCGACTCACTGATGTGGTTATTAATGAAAGATTGATCATTATAAATGAGACTATTGTATTCTATATTAACAACTGCATTCAAAATCCCTAAGCCTTCCGAATATGATTTGAGTAATGGATGATGAGATGTTATCTATCTACACATGCATGCTAAAGATTAGATAATTTAACAAGGAATAGGTAATTCTAATTTAGAAAATGATTGAAGCGCCGTCATGTCATCAGTTTAAATGTTTTGTTCGGGTGACGTGACCTGTGACAGCTGGTATGAGGTTTGTGTGCGGCTAGTTTGGAAAGTTTCAAACGTTTTTTCCCCACAGTTAACAGGAAGCACAAAAAACCGTTAATATGACATTTGTTTTTTTTTCTGTTTAGAAGTTTGAACATTTGTAACTCGACGAACACCTTACCTAAGCCAGCTCTATTTTCTTAGATAAACTTTCAAAAGAAACAATATAATATTATGTTACGGCTACCAGAACAGATTTTCATATTTTCTTAAAAGTAAGACAATGCAATAAAAAAAAAATCACCATTATCATTTTGAATAGTAAGTACCAGGTATATGCTATCAAAAATATTGATTCTTTATTTGTGAGCTCATAGAAAATAAAGTTAAGAAGAGCTGAAATAATAAACAATCAATACGATGAAAATTTGATTTGTTTTCAATATTCCATAGATTTTATCGGCTAAACTAGTTGCAAAAACTCAACTATAGTTATAATTAATCTTGACGGACTTTTCGCGAGCTTTTAAACGCCAGTAGTCAGAACCAAATGCCTTAAACATTCACGAAGTTATTTGCAATATAAATAATAATTCACCGTGCTGACCGTGGATTTTTAGGTTACACTGGAGTCTGCGTTGTGATTATAGCAAGTTAAAAAAAGTGAAATAAAAATGAAAACTTTCCTTTTAACAGATATTTTATTTCACCGAGATGTAGAAACACATTTTCGTTGTAAATCCGAAAAAAAATCAAACCTAAATTTGAACCCGTCTAATGCATATACTTACTTATTTTATAGTTCGGTATGGGTTTTACAACCAAACCAAAATTATTTAAATATAATAAAAATAATGAAGGAGTTAGGTTCAACTTCTTGGGGTTTTTTTTTAATAGCAGAAATTCTGCCATCTGCCTACACCAGGTGATGAAACCATTCGGGTAACGGCTCACGTTAAAACTTAAAAATATAGTTATTTTTATAAAATTATAGTACAGCATTTTATGTTAGTAAATTTAACACAGTCTAATTAATTGGTAACATTTATCGCGTTGGGCAAAAATTAAAGCAAAAACCACCATGGCGGGTTAATCGGCCTAAAACACATTCCGTTTTTATACCGATGCCTGTCTTTAAACCATTTAATTAAGTCGAATTTCATTAGAGATAAAATCACACACCAGGTACTGTCGTCAACAAACATATTGATATTGTAAGTATAGTAATATATTATCCTAGTTTGTATAATTCCAAAAAGGATTCAGTGTCATAGCTGTTTGGTTAAGAGGTTGTCGCACCGGTGATTTTCAGTGGTAAAAACATGATTACGCCAACTGAAAATAACTCGCTTAATTTTGGTTTTAGAGTAAAAACATCCATTATAAAATTAAAAGAGAACAATATTCCGGAAGGCAAGACAAGACGGTGCGTTTTTTTAAAAAAAATTAATTTTTTGAAAAGTTACAGTAATTAAAAAATGTTAAAATAGTCGTTATTTCTAAACTATGTATTAAGCATTATACTTAGAATAATGAAAAAAGCACACCGTCTTGCCCTCGGGAATATTGTTCTCTTTTAATTTTATAATGGGTGCTTTTACTCTAAAACCAAAATTAAGAGAGTTATTTTCAGTCTGCTTAAAAAACATTTTTAAATCGCTTTAAAGGATGCTGTGATAGTCCAAAAAATAAATTAACTACCAAAATAGAGTCCTAGTTATTGAACTAATAGTTACACATAACCTTTAAATTAAGATTTTTTAAAAAATTGCCTATACTTTACTCCTTAAAAATGGGCGGTGCGACGCCTTCTTAATGGTTGTTTTTCGTGTACACCAGCTGTTATCTTTTTTGGCGAATACCCCTTTGTTGGTACGCTAATGTCCCAAAAAGCCACAAGAAAGCGCAACAAAACTGACTTACTGCCCCATTTATAGGAATAATTGTCTATAATATTTTATAATTGTATTCTTTGCCTACTGTGGTAGACTTGTATAGTTTAAGATCCAATACCCATGTCTGCTCCAAGTTCGACAGAACTGGCGTGTCGCCTTAGATTGTTCGTAATCATTTTTGCTTACGAATCTGGTTGTATATAATAAATAAATAATACATAATAATAATCATAACGTTATAAATTATGTTAGTGATCCGTCCAATCAAGAGTGACAAAACAATAAAATATGATATTTGTTTGTTGCACAGTATAAGTAGGTACTTGACAAAACAATGTAAAATGTCAATCGATCCTTTAATTCAATAGTATTGCAATCCCGTATAATATGTCTTTATGGGTATACTGTCTATACAATAATATGTTTAATGTGAAATGACACAACGAACATAAAAATATATGTTATATTATTATGGAAAGCATTTATTATATGTTTTATTACTTGGCCAAATACGTTATACGCTATTGGTAATATACATTTATTATGACGATAATTAATTTTAACCACGTCAGTACAGTCTAATCCATAGGACAAAAATCAATCTCAAGCAGTATACTTTTTTCTTTTAAATAACGTTTATTAAGACTATTTACAATCTATAATATGGGTAAAATAAGAAAATTTGAGAAAAGAATAACAGTGATTATATCTTTTCCATTTGTACCTGGATTACTAAAAATGTTGCATTGTTTATTTTTTATTTAGCTTCGGTGTAAACCGAATAAGTAAGTGTTGATTTTTCGTACTTTCCGATTAGAAAGTGATGCATTTCCATTAGCATTTCCTAAAGTGTCAGTTAGATATTTGGATTAAAATAGTAAACACAAAGACACAACGACTATATAATTACAAACATGACGGAGTTTTATTACAAATAAACTATTATAAAATTATATAATTTTTACAAACTTTTAATGAGACACTTAGTAACTGTGTGGCCTGAAAGGATTGTCGGGGTCAAACAGTTTTGGGTCGTGGCTAAACTCCGGGTTTCTGTAATAGAACGGCAACAAACCTGAAAGACGATTGGACAACCGTAAAAAAATTATCAGATCAAATTATAAATTATTTTTAAACGGATTTGAACCTGCCTCCAAACATTTTCTAATAATAGAAATTCGGGTTTAGCTGAAGGGCATCAACCTAACCGACCTCTAAACTAAAATGACGCTCAAATTGTGTTATCATACAACGCTCTCATGTCGTGTGTAAACTTGAAACGTTTCAGCTTCGAAACGTTTTTTTTTTTTTTTTTAATGAAATCAGTAACATAAAATTGTAAGTTTTTTTTCTTTTTGTGGTTATTTAAGTCAGTGTAGGTTGTGAGAAGTTTTGTAGGTTTTGAAAAAAATCGTTTTGTCTAAGTTGACAAATTTTAAGTAAAAATATTCAGTTATCACTTTTTCCCTCAAAAATCACCTTTACACTCTTAAACAAGCCTAACTAATGATAATAGTGTCTAAATTTTGAGACGAAAAATAATTAGGTTTATTTAGGATTAAAGAGCCAAAATTACATAAATATACTTTCTTTGCGTGGTTTATAAAATTAATATTCAGTATTCGAAATATGAGTGAAAATTGTTGTTGTTTTCAAATGGAATGGCCCTATTTGTGTAGACCCCCGACCATAATGCTTGATCTTTCATTAGGATCAATTCGGAGGATAGAAATATTAGGATACTGTTATGGGCATAAGGCATTATATACAGTTATTTATTAGCGTATAGGCAACAACCCTTACCCGCATTTCTGGCTTTTTTAATTTCCTCATCCACTTGTTGTTGTTTGTGTCGGCAAAGACCTGTAATGTGTCTGCCGTAAATTCGGCCTGTAAACCTGGATATAAATTGCGATAGCATTCTTGTATTTTTGTAATCTGGAACAATATTCATCTTGCACAGTATGCAAACCCGTTTTTCCTTTTCGTAGGGATTCGGTATGTTTACCAAATGCTGAAAGCAAACATCAAAACGCTTATAAAACTGTGAAGTCATTGAAACGGGTACCTACCTACATGTTATTGTAATAATTAATATTGCTTAGGTGAATTATATATTATGTACATGGGGGTCTAACGCACGGTAATAATTATAATTTATATCAAATATATATTATTCGAATTACCTTGCTGGTAGTCGTTGGTAGATTTTCCGCTATCGTCGCTGGCTTTTTTCGGTCCAACATTTTGTCTAAATTAGTCCACGGATTAAATCTGCTGAACCTACCCATGGTACGCACGTTGCTTACACTGATACCTTTTCCTGAATAAATAAATACACAATTAAATGTAGTGCTTAACTTGCGTTTACAGAGAAATCGCTAAACAAATATTACGTTACGGATATTATCTGCTTTTGAAATCATTTAAAAAAATAAACACCTTTACATAACAATATACTTATAAATTAGTTGGTGACCTAAAAAAACCTTGAAATTTTCTTTTAAAACAATGAAAATATGACCTCAACTAGTACAAAACAATATTTAGTAATAAAACAACTATCAAAATAATACATTTTATCTAATTTTGCAAAATCTTTCGGAAAGCCGTAGGTTTATGAATATGACTATTTTTCTCCCCTAATCGTGACATAAAAATGTCCACGCTAATTTCGGATTGACCTTCCCTAGTTGTAGGCAAGACATATTTATGTTAATATCGAAAAAAACGAGCAAAAGTAGTAACCAAGAAGAAGTAAATATAACAAAGGGCGTAAACAAGGGTGTAATCCATCACCTATTTTATTCAATTTGTAAATAAAGAAAAAAGCTTTTGAAAGAATCGAGGGAAGAGAATATTGGAGGAATAAAGATTAGCGCGATATGCAACTGCCATATTTCGCATAGACTTAGACTGTCTAAGACAGAAACAGTTAACATACTTGGAAAGCAAGGTGGAAAAAGTGGGAAAGACATAAGATGTAGGATCGCACAAACAAAACGAACGTTCTATAAAAAGAGAAACGTTTTACCTCAAACGCAGTAGGTTGAAATATTAAAAAAGAACTTATCCAAAATTGTGTGTAGAGTTTGGCACGGTATGGATTTGAAACGTAGGCATTACTTAGACAGAGACGGTCAAAATTGTAGTCTTTGAAGTGTGGTGCTGGAGAAGAGCATTAAGAATTTCATGGACAAAAAAAGTGTTAAAAATCCTCTTCATTTTTCGGAGGAAAAACCTGTGGGTGAAGTTGATTTCAGTGTATTTAACACTTAAATCAATGTAGAATAAGCTTGAAGAGAGAAGGAATAAGTGGATTGGGCATTTAATAAATATTAATACTTCCTAATAGCAATAATCGAAGCACGAATAATTCAATGACAAAATTCCATCCACTATAGACTCTATCTATTTTAACAACTCATAAAGTACTAGAGAGTACACCTCGATGATCTGAAATATTTACATACATCTTATACATAGTTGACGAATCTGTTAGGTACTCTGATAAATCATATTTTTTTTTAAGAGATTTCTAAGTATGATTTTATACAAAATACTTATGAAGTTTTTTTTAAAAATTTACTAAGGCAAGCAATCCTAATTAAAGAGAAAATATTCTAGTTCATCATTCTCTCATAATATATCGTTATATTTGTTACAGAATAAATGTACATTACACACATTTTGAAACCAATCAACTGGATTTTAACTGAATTGAAGCTAAAAATAATTTGATTTCTTCTATTTCATTACAATTTATTAATAATTACTCAACAGTTGATTATTATATATTATATTACATTTTATAATATAATAAAATATTTGAAAAATGAATATATTATTTTAAACATTTGGTACCTTCGTCAAACCATAACACAAATAGTAACACATATTATCGTACTGTTATAATTTATTATAATTTTTTATAATAGTAAATTAAAGACCTACCACATACTGCATTTAAAAAAAAATAAATTAGTTTATGAATTAAAATCATTGAATTACATAAAACTTAGTTAGAAATAATTTATAAAAATATATAAACCTAATATTGTAAATTATACTCAACGAGAAATGTAAAAATATAAAGATGTAGGTATTAAAAATCAACAAAGGTACAAGAAACAAAAACATTCAATTTTTGAATTTGTTTTATTAAAAACTACACATTCATTTGTTAAAATATTATAACAAATCTGAATCTAATAATATTCCTCCAAATACCCCGGTTCTAAAAGCATTTATAAAATTTCTGGCCATTCCCAGTAAATCCGGACGGTATATATATGATCCATCAAAGTTTCGATACTTGATACTAGCTTGACGATGTATTGCTGCTTTTGCTAAGGCTATCCTTATATCGTCGGTAGGTTCGTCACAATTCAAGTAACTAACATAGTCAAAGTTATTAGTTTTGTTTAGATAGTACAATAAGTAATCTGCAATAATTTGTTCACCAACTAAATGGTCTTGTAACGTAGCACAAAGAGCTAGCTTCAATCCAGTCTCGACATTTTTAATTGATGGTGACAATATTCCAGGAGTGTCGAAAACATAGATTAACGGATTATGGCTGACTTTAATTTGACTTTGAACAGACCTGGTAATACCAGCTACAGCCCCCACATGAGCAGCACTTTTTTTTCCTAAGTATGTATTTCTAATTGAGTTGATTAAAGAAGATTTCCCAACATTCGGTACACCGATGATCATAATACAGAATTCTTTATTTTCAGCACGATTATATCGATTTGATGATTTTATTAAACGTTGTGCGGTTGGTATGATTTCTTTGATTCCAGGGCATAGCGATTCCTTACAATTGGTGTAAATTACTTTTGACAGGTTTTGCTCACGTATGATTTTTTCTTCAACGACATTTTTATATTTCATATCAGTTAAATCCATTTTGTTTAACACCAAGATATGGGGTTTTATTCCTGAAATAGTATGCTTAAAATCTGGATTGCGTCCAGACAATGGTATTCGAGCATCGTGCACTTCTATAATACAGTCAACGGATTTAAGCTTTTGCTGCATTTGTTTCATTCCTTTTCCCATGTGACCCGGAAACCATCGTAATAGTGCTTTATCCACAACTTTAAAGGATTCCCTGAATTTTGATGCCATTTGTAATAGGTACCAAACTTTTTTTTTTTATGCAAGGACGATAATATTTGCTGCAAAAAAATAATTTCAAAATATGATCTTGAGCTTCACTTAACTTACACAGCTCCCAAATTGAGGGTTGATAAAAAAAAACAATGCAGTTGAATTTAAATAATTAAGGTACCTAAGAATTTGATAACTTGCATTAGAAAAAACACAATTTTTTTTAAGTATCTCGTAGAGTATAAACGACTAAAGTTTACCCAGTTTCGAACCATCAATTATTATAGAACGAATATGGTTTTACTTATAATCCAAATACCTAAATATTTTTAATCCTTATAATATACTATATTGGACATAACAAAATCTACTAAACATTGGATTTACCTTTAAACAGACTATCGCATTTCTTCAATATTGAAAACGACATATTATTCCAATTTCAAGCAAAAACTTATAAAACTAATATTTTTTCCTTCTTACTAACAACTAACAAATAATGAATCCTGAAAATAAGAAACTACTTAATTATAAATAAGAAGTAAGAACGTGCTTAATCATGTGAAATTCAAGACGGTTTTTATCATCTATTGATTGTCTTATCATTTGTCTGGAAATCAACCGATCTAACGTGTGATCAATTCTTCCATGATTTTTTCGGGTGGAGTTACCGCGCCCACTTGTGGAAGCTTGGCAGAACGGCACTCGACAGTTATCATTTTGTTATTTTGTTTACAACCACTAGAGTGTAATAGACCAAAGTTGCGCATTTTTTAAAAAATTCTATTACTTTACTTCACTTGCAATTTATATTTTCATTGTTTCTCACTTTTGTGATTCCATTATGTTTTTCAAGTGCTAAAAAAACAATTATCGTAAACACCACAATGAATTCGTCAAACATGTTAGTTCATGTTCTGACTGTTGCACTTATACTTGCAAATGTCACATTCCTGCATGGTTCGTAATATACTAGTGTTATCGTTAACTATTAATGTTTTAAAATTTACCTAAAATACGTCTATTATTTAAGTTAACTTGCCTTTTACATAAACTTTGCTCAGGCTACATTTCCGATCAACTTAATGAAAAAAGTAGTCGTCTCACTTGGTGTACAATAAATAGCCAAGAACAGTCGAAATGTTTGAATTTGTCTGCAGCAGTCAACAGGGACAGACAAAAATTCTACCAAAGAGATTTCATGGAACTTATTTGCAAACAGGTATAACATTATTTAATTTTCATACTTGTTAATTAGTACTATAAATATAAAGCGAAACTGTTAATAAAATTTGCTACTTTTTTATATTTCTTCAGCTAGAAACTTCTTATTTCAAAACGCCCATTTTTAGTTAACCTTATTTTTAGTGCTTGATGGTGGGTTGCTATACCAGATTATTAAACATTCAAAATGCCAATGAATCTTGCCAAGTACTATTCTAATGAATTAGGTTACCTAGGTTATTTTAATCGCCCTTATTTTGTAATTCCTTCAACAAATCTTCGTAATCTTATAACGTGAATATATTTATAAAATTGCTAAACTATGATTAAGTTATACCAAAAGATGCTTGAGATTCAAAGAATCTATTTTATTTATGATGCATGCATGACAATGTAAGGAGTGCCTAATATTTGAGATCTCCCAATTCACAGCTGACGTTTTAATAGCTTGTGTTTGTGTTCTGATCATCTTGTTTTATCATCTGTAAATTAAATTTGATAGACTAATATTACATATCTTCATATAATTATTAGTACAATTTTGGACTCAGAGAAAATATTTTATTTGTCAAACAACTGTCTGGCTGAAGAAATCAAACGCAGTTTAAAGCAGTAGATGTGGATGATCACTGTGTGTCAGTTTTTATTTTACCTAATTTCTTATTTCTAGGGTAGCAACAAAGAAGACTGTATGGTAATGTTAGATAATGGCATAGCGGATATTTTAAGCTTAGACGCTGGAGAAGTTTTTGTTGGTGGACGATATCACAGTCTTATACCATTGATGCAACAGACGTATGAAGGTAACTCTTTAGTTTCACTTATTAGTATAATAGTCCCTTTACAGCAATTAAACTGTTGTGAATTAATTCTTTAATTGTTTTTATAGATGGTACAGATGAATATTATGCTGTTGCTTTGGTAAAAAAGAATACAATGACTGATGTTTATAATCTTGGAAACTTAAAAAACAAAAAGGCTTGTTTCGCTGGCGTTGGCACACAGGCTGGATGGAACATTCCAATAAATACTGTAAATTTTATTACAATTCCTTTTTAACACATCATGCATATATTTAACATGTAAAACGTTTCGTTTTAGCTTATATCAAAAGGTTTTATGAAGATTATTGATTGTAATAATCATGTAAAGACTGCTATCGATTTTTTTGGTCCTAGCTGTGCAATAAATTCTCTTCTTGACAAATACAACCCTATGGGTAATTATTTAATGATGATGAACAATTACTTTTTTAATGTAAATAAAATAATAAAGATGTGTTTATTTTGTACTCATAATACTATAGAACATACTCATAAGCGATGTAGGACAAATTAATAAATTGATCAAATTCAAGGTTATGTCTTTTATTGGTCTATTAACTTTTCAATATAATGTATGTGGTTGCAAAATATGTATATGATTGATTTTTTTTTTTTAAATAGTACATAAACAGTTTTTTTTTATGTCTCCTTGACAGGTTTTAACTTTTTTTATATACTCTAATATAACAATTGATTTTATTAGAACCTTATATTTCATATTGGTTTTGTAAAAAAAAAAAAAAATTACTCTTGCTTATAACTTTTAACAAAATTAAGTTTTTTATACATATATTAAAATATTGATCATAAGATTTTAGTTACACAGTCATATGATTAATGATTATATGATTTATATAATGATGTATATATTATTATTATAAAAACACTTTTTATTTCATGTCATTAAATTTTAATATTAATTTTATAGCTTATAACTTATTTTTCCTTAATTTTTAGGTGATAATTCTGACCGTCTGTGTGTTCTATGTGCGAGCAAGGTTTCGGGTCAAAAGTGTACGTGGAGTGATCCATATGCAGGAGATGAAGGAGCGTTTAAATGCTTAATTGAGTCTGGCGATATTGCTTTCTTGCGACACACTACGGTATTGGAAATGGTTAAAGACCAGTCATTGTTTAGTGAGTGATTAAATCTACATTAATTTAATGATATATAAGATACCTAATTCAATTTTTATTTTTTTTATTATAGTTCAAACAAGAGAAGATGATTTGGAACTATTGTGTTTGGACGGTTCACGGCGTCCAATAAATGAATATGAAAGATGTAACTGGGGACCTGCACCTACAGATTCTATAGTTACAACGTCCGCTAAATCGTCTTCAGCCAGAAGCTCTTATCAAAAATGGCTACAGGTATGTTTATACAGTACATAACTTAATAATTATTAACAATATTTTGTTGTATCTAAAATAAGGGATTCATTACTGATAGTAATCATAATAGTATTATGTATAATATTTGATATTGGCCTTTCTGTAGAAAGTTGTCGAGTTATATGGCCAATCAAAGCCATTGAATTCATACACGACAACTACAATCAACCCAATTTGGGGTGGGTTTCCACCTCCAGCACAACAAAACAATGTCTTCAGCAATAAAACATTTTATTTATTCGACTCTTCTGTCTATAACAATCACCACAACCTTTTGTTACAGGTAAAATTCATATAACTTATTGTGTTTTGATATTAGTTTATAAAGTTAATTAAAAAAAACAAAATTGATTATAATCTAAAAATTAATTTTGTTTAATAAATCAGGATACATCTAGAAGATTAAAATCACTTGAAGAATCACATCAAACATATTCTAAATATTTAGGAAGATCTCTGGACATTATACTTGGTGTTCGTTATTGTCCAGCCACTCGAATGACCCTTTGTGTTACATCTGAACCTGAGATGGAAAAATGTATTAAAATGAAGGTAAAATTTAAACAATAATTTTGTGTAGTTACACAGTTTCAGTTGAAAGGTAAACGAAATTGAGTGGATTTTTATCAAAATTCAAGTTATGATGATGTTTTGATTACATGTCTTATGAATTGTCCTTTTGATCCGACGCTCACCTGCTGACATATTTGTAAATTATGTATCAAATTCAATATCATCTCTTGTCCGATTAAATCATATTTAAAGAGATACTTATTATTATATTTTAAAACAAACCTTGTGGTTTTAACACAGTTAAAACTGAATTTTACCACAAGTTTTAGTTTACAAAAATGAGTATTTTATTTGTGCTCCTTGAAAAGTTACGATAGTGGATTTTTGCTCTCTGCCTCGAGTACTAAATTTTCATCTTTTTTATATATTTTTCTTTTGTAAATTAAAATTAGAGACATAACAAAATTTCTGTTTAAGTTTTCAATGTTTATATTTTGTTTTGCATAATAGATGGCCCTGAAAGTTCAACTATTAGTACCCGAAATGCAGTGTTACAGAGGATACAGTCAAGTGCATTGTATGCAAGCTATTAGAAATGGGTAAGCGTCAATTTTTTATTTATTAATATTTTTAGTGGTACTACAACTTATCGTAAATAAAATTCTGTTAAGAAATGCTGATGTTGCTGTGATGGATGCTGGTGATGTATATACTGCAGGATTACAGTACGATGAAATTCCTTTTATAACTGAAATGTATGATCTACCAGAACCAGAATATTATGTTGTGGCTGTGGCTAAAGAAGAAGATCCAAGCACAGAACTGACCTATCTTAAAGGTTCTTATTTTGCTTATTCTCATTATTAGTATTTCTTATTAGGTTCTTATATTTGTACGATTGAATTTTATTTATGTTTTAACATTATTTTTGTTCAGGTAAAATGACCTGTCATCCGGGTATTTATTCAGGTGGTGGGTGGATAATACCTATGGCCTTTTTGTTGAGCAATGGATGGATGAGAAGCTATGGATGTGATTCTATACGAGCAGCTTCCGAGTATTTCAGTAAATCTTGTGTGCCCGGAGCTCTGAGCAATGAATACAATCCAGGACTGCCGTATGATAACCTTTGTCATCTTTGTAGAGGGTCTAGCTACCGTTATTGTAGACGTGACGCCACCGAAGATTTTTATGGGTATACAGGTATGCCTTCAGTTTTAGACACAATTGACAAAAAATAATTATTTTATTCACATTGTTTTTATTATTCTAAAATAATTGTAGGGGCCTTGAGATGTTTAGTTGAAGGTGGTGGAAACGTAGCGTTCGTTAAACATACAACTGTGTATGAGAACGCAGATGGAAAACGCAAACAATGGTGGGCTAGAAACACGTTGAGCCTTGACTTTGAACTTTTGTGTCCAGACGGTAAGATAAATGTTTATTGTTACAGGATCAATATGATCTGTAAATAGTGTTGGGCAAAATGTGTATAAATTAAATAATAAACTATCTTTTATTTGCTAATAAAATTATTTTTAACTTAATAAATAATAGATAATTTGTTTTGTCTTAATTTTTATTCATGTTAAATAATTATTTTTATTCTGTGTACAAATTTAAATGAAATAATTTTTTATCTTGAGTAATTTAAAATTGTACTTATTATTTAAATCTATTTAAATTTATTTTATAAATTCATCTAAAAATTAAATTTAGATCTCAAGGTCAAATGATTTTGAATTTTATTTTAACCCACCTTCAAAAATATGAAATAGAATGAAACCCAAATCATTCAACTAATGGATACAAATTGCCAACACTTGTTTTATTTATTATTATACATTTTTTTTTTTATTATTAGGTACTAGATCTACTATTGATGATTACAAGAGGTGTAGCATAGGAAAAGTTAAAGCTAACGCCGTTATTACCCGTGGAGGTGAGTCGTACAACCAGACTGAAGTGATGGCTTACACTAATCTTTTTATGGCAGCACAACAGCTATACGGTCGAAAGACCAATGACGAATTCACGTAACTATTTATTACAGCATTGATTATAACTTATATATTGTTAAACTACAAAATATTGCACAAGTAAAACTTTAGTTTCAGCATGTACACATCACCCGAACCGTACAGCGATCTGATCTTTCAGGACGCTACTCAACAGTTGGCGCCAATCGAAAGTTCGCAAAGGCATTACTCGACTTGGTTAGGTCAAAATTTCATGCGTGCGCGCAGATTAGTCGATTGTCGAGCATCGGGTACCATGATTTACCCACTGGGCATGTTCACTATGCTTATAACAATACTCTACGTACACTCGTGGTTTTAAGTTTTTGTGTTCAAATTGTATTATTATCATTATTAATATTATTATAAGATCTGAAAAGGTTATCTTTGACCAATTTAATTTAACGACTGCTAGTTATGTGATTAAACATTATTGCACTACATATTCCATGATAGATTTTGTATCAATTTGTAAATTAAATAGACAAAAATATTATCCGTCCATTTTTTACTATTAGTTATTGATCAAACTATTAAGTATTATCTTAATACTTAGTGTTAAATTTATATTCATATATATAGTAATTTATAAAAGTTGTCTAATTGTAATAATTTTAAGGATCTGAACCGTATACTGATAACTATGACAATTATCCGTCCATTATTATAAGACAATTTTTTATATCCATTTTATATTGTATTATATATTTTATTTATTATTTTTCACTTGCAGATAATTGAATTTATAAAAATAAAAACTCTTAAAATACATTCAATATAATAATTTACATTACTTAGAAATCACAATTTTCTAGTAAACAATTATTGTTGTAGCTTAATATAATTTTAGTGCAGTGTAGCTTTTGAAAACGAGCTTTCTTAACACCTATTAAGTATTATTTATTATTATACTATAATGTATTGTATACAAAAAATAAAGTTATTCTTCGTGTGCCTCATTAGGTACACTAAAAAAACATTGTGTTATTAATACTTTAAAAAGATATAAAAGATCAGAAAAAATCACATTTCATAAAATATTCTACTTTTTGTAGTTACATTTATACTCGTGATACCTCTAAAGTAAAAAAAATGCCATACAGTTTGTCAGTTATAAGTAAATACATTAGTCCAATTTTCAATGTGTATACGCTATTGTTGAAGCAATATTAGGAAATTTTGGTTTATTTCTTATATTATTTATTATTACAGTGAAAAATTAAATCTTTATAAAATATTATATAGAACATAATTGAATATTGCTTAACTTGGTTTTAATGGACTAAAATTGCTCATCTAGCATAGAGACAGTTTTTGTTTGTCTTAATGTATTTTTTTTTTATTTAAGTTTTCACTAATTGAACATTTACTGTTTTTATTCAGTAGAATGTAACTATAATTCCTTCAAAAAAAGGGGTATAGTATAGTTTAAAAAATTGTAACCGGTAAAAAGCAAAAATAACAATTTTCTAATTAAAACTAATTAATTAATTTTTCCCTGACAATAACTTGAAAAACTACCTATTATTATTATTTTTCCTTAGTGAGGATGACTTATACTTATCAATAATACTTTACTTCCTATAATACTACCAAGGCAATTACAAGACCGAGTTGGTACAAGTATGCACTAAAAAAAATTACCAATTAACTTTTATAAGCATTGTCAAAATATATTGAATACTGTAAACAATGATTGTGTGAATAAAACGATTCATTGTTTACACAAAAAGATTTTGACATAGTAGTATAATGATCTGCAACAAATCAAAGTTATTATATTATTTAATCTAGGTTGTACTGAAGTATAAACAACTGCTAGACGAGCTAAACTGGAAAAGTAAACTTTAAAGTTCTGCAAATCAAACAAATAACGTGTATTGTGTTAATATTCTTTGCGTTAGAACACTAAAAGAAAATTATTTTTTTAGAATACATCATTACTTTATTTATTGGTAGGCTACATTTTGGGAAACGACTTTGGTTTCATTTAATTATAGCCTATAATATAATCTTCACTTTTACATATAGGAGTGGTCAATTTTAATCCAACCTGTTTTTTTTTTGTTCATATTATATAACATACATATAATATCATAATACCTATCCAAAGACCCAACGGAATTTTCGAGTTCACTAGAATTAATCCTTCGGATTAGACTTTATTTATCTCATTTAATGAATTTCATCTCTAAAGTCTACCTTACTATACAATGCGAACAAAATATAACTCAAAACAAATGGACATGCCTGTAATTAAATTGCATATTTTAATATCGACGAACAATCTTTTTTAAATATATGTATTTAATAACTCAATTAGTTCTCACGTTTTTTTTTTGAGTACTACGTTAACATTTTTCCAATTAATTATAATCATTCTCACGGAAGTAATTAATTATCATTAATAATAAAAATTACATTTGGGGACTAAATAACAAGTCACAAGGTAAACTAATTATTTGCATTTTTTTTTTATTAATTTATAAGTCTTATACAATTTTATAATTTTTTTTAAATTTTTTATACGTTCAAAAAGTATTGTGGAACACTGATTAACAATAGTTTTTAATTTGAATGTGAGAAACGAGCAACTAGGAAGTAAACATATATGTAAATTAGATTAATTATTAGCATTAGACTCCGGCAAAATTAAGTAAATCATAATGGGTATAAAAACAAAAATTGTTATATAAAACTACTAGGACTAATTACAACTAAGTTAAAAGTAAAAGGACAATTTTATTTTGGTAACTTATGATTCTCTTGTTTTATTTGACGCAAGCTTCGTCACAGACGCACACCTAAGTTTTTCATCCATTTGATATCATCCGTGCTGGATGTAGCGTGTAAGTAATTACATTTTCCCTTCGCGATCCTTATACGGTTTAGGGTGGTCCATAACTCATAAGGCACGTGGTAAGTTTAAACCTGGTATTCTTACCGTATTAGATCTTCGACCAGTGATGAATTCCGCACCTCAGACTCTAACCATATCCTTTTTTATTTATCCTGTGAATCGTCATCGTTTGTTGCTTCTTCTCATTTGGGCCGTTTGGATTTTAGCCTTTTATTTGGTTGGTGTACTATGTCATTGCAGAAGGCAGTGTGTCGTTCCTTTTAATTTTACTGATCATACTTTAGGTAGCTATTTATCTGCGCAATTCCAGTGAAAGGCAGGTAAACATTTTTAAAAAATTGTGAAAAAATTAGATTACATTGTATAAAACCAATGTTAAAAAAAATGTAATTTCTTATTAAACACTATGAGATATTGAGTGATCTATGATAAAAAAAAATCACCCCGTACAGATGGAAACGAAATATTGTAAACCATTTTATTGGTCATTATGACTTGTGTTAAATTATAGTTAATTTTTATTCGGCGTAATCAATTAATTGTATTCTTTGTGAGATGTATGCAAACCGCAATTGCCATAACGTCATTATACCTATGTACAAAAATCCTTAATGATATTTTTATTTCACTACTGCGTTTATTTAAAATAAAATAAATATACTATTTGTTGCTGGGAATTCACCATCGGCTCTTCTTTAAGTCCGAGGCTTGCATGGGATCACAACAACGTCCCAAACACATTTAATATTATTTGCACGGCACATACTGATCCAGTGCCGCTTTAATTTTGCGGGCTTAATCCAAAAGGGTTAACCAAAACTACAACACAATCGTTTAAGCTTTAGCGTGCAGGCAATATTGTCCAGGTCGGTGTTTCGAAACGAAAATGGTATTTTAGTCCTTTTAACAGAAAAGGGTATGTATTACAGGTATTGATAAAAGTTCGATAAATGGCGTCTTAAGTCTTTTCGGGCTTCCTCGTCCATTTTAGTATAGTTATCATCTATAATTATTACAGCAACTGCACACTGCGTGGTTAAACATTTAATAGTAGGTATCATACATTGTCAAGTTCTGAAGAAGACTGAATCTGTTCCGGGTACGATTTTAAACAAAGGACCAAAATGGCAAAATGAAAAGTTGCTTTTTTCCACATACTGAGTTACTTTTTAAGATGTAATAACATTTAACCAAACGAGTTGTTTGTAAAAAGAATCTTTACTTAACCAAGTTACTTTTTAACACATTAAACTAGTTTAGCAAAAAGTAACTTTGCCATGATCGGTGTTCATAAATGTGATTCATTCATTTTCAATACATTTGTACGGAAATTGGTAGAAGTGCATGCGTTAAAAAATCATTTAGCTGCGATAGTTATTGCAAGGCCGTCGCTTGGTTATTTGTTTCTCACATAATAAATTTCAAAGCGTCACGGGAAATAATATTAAAATGTATGGAATATAGCATAATAATTACAGAAACGATAGACAGGACAATTTATGAATGTAGAAGGGCATGTATTTAAGAGAGCAGCACATTTTAAGTACTTGGGTCACCTTCTAACGCAAGACAACGACTTGAAAATGGAAATCAGTACTAGAATACAAAAAGGTAATAAGAGCTTTTTGGTATTGGAAAGATACTGAGCTCAAGAGCTATATCAGTTAACCTGGAAATACAGATATATATATTATATGACCCTAATACGACCTATAACATTATATAGCTCAGAGACGTGGCCACTTAGGGAAATTGGAGGAAACAAGATTAAAAGTGTTTGAAAGGAAAATTCTTAGGAGAATCTATGACCCCTGCATCGACACCCACACGGGAGAGTGGCGTAAACGACATAACTATGAACTCAAAAGAACTGTTTCAAAGACCGGATATTGCAAAAGAGATTAAAAAGAGGAGACTGACGTGGGCAGGTCATGCGTGGCAAAAAATCGGTTCAATAGTTAAAACAACTGTCGGGGAGAAACCTATCGGTAAAATGCTACTGGGAAGACCACGACTGCGTGGGAAGGAATCGACCAGATATACCATGGAGGGAAGCAGCAGAAGAGAGGGATGGATGGAGAGGAATTTGTTTGGCGGTATGGTCTCAACGACCGAGAAACCTAAAAAAAAAATTTTTATTTTGGAATTCTTTTGCATATTTAAACAAATTTTAAATACGATTGTTTTTTATACAATTAAGAATACATATCTAGGAAAACATGTTAGTAATATAACATAGTCACGCCTAATAAGTTAAGATACTGTTGAAATAACGGGATGTCTTTAAATATAGCTAAATGTCAATCTATTTAAATCTTTAAAATAAAAAATCCTATTAGTTACACTTATAGTCTCTCTAATCTTAAACTTTCACGTTGCTCCTTAATTAAAGATCTTGGTATATTTTTTGATTCCAAACTTTTATTTAACCATCATGTATTATCCATTAAAAATAAATCCCTTTCTATGTTTGGCCTAATTAAACGCAATTGCTCTAAATTTAACGACCCAATAGCTTTTAAATGTTTATACACGTAACTGATAAGATCTCATTTGTAATACGCAACGATTATTTGGGAAACTCGTAATATTGGCCATTCTAACCTGATCGAAGGTGTCCAAAACAACGTTCTCAGATACATTTGCTTCAAATGTAACATAGAAAGGCCTCAGCAATCTGGTTATAAAGATATTCTTAATTTTTTGAATCTAAAATCTCTTCAAGATAGAAGAATTGACTATTATTATTCCTTTTTAAAAAAACTATTAAATAACAATATTGACGACCCATTGTTGTTAAGTTAGATTAATTTTAAGGTAACACACGTAATATTTTTTTATTTCATATTCCATTTTACCCACAAACTTATATGTCGTCTTCTCCAGTTAATATTTTGTCAACCACCGGTAATAGTGTTAATAGTGATTTAGATATATTTTGTTAATGTAAATATTCTTTAATTATTGTTATTTTGTTAATTTATCCTTCACTTTATATATTTCTTTATGAACTTAGACTGTCATATATTCATTGTAATTGGACTTAAGTCCGTGATTTTAAATAATAAATAAATAAATAAATAGTTGGTTCGTGATTAGTATCTAATCTTATGTAAACATGACCATAGTTTGTATTATACTAATCGTTTTTTAATATACAACGAATTATCTATGTAGATTATGAAAGTGCGAACAATAATGTTCTTAGAAATATCGAAACTGGTAAAAGAATGAGAGAGTGAGTACTTATTTTTGAAAATGATTTATTTATCCATTATTTAATACTTTACTAAATTTTCGTAAAACACATTTTTTAATGTATTTTATGGTTTTCTATTAACTGTACAGTCTTGAGAACAATATTACTAGACATTATTCGGTATAGTCATTTATTATTAATCTAGTTAATAAGTAGATAACTATGTTTATTCATCAATTGTTTATTTTAGAACTCGCAAGGATATCTTTGATACTTACAATAATTCCATGATTTATAAAACCCAACCAACTAGTCATGGTACTTAATTGCCACAGATTTTGTTTTATAATCTGGTGTCCAATTTAATAGAACAACCCATTATTCTAGATATGCCTAGACATATGATGCAAACATGAGTTCGATTGCAATTTCCACAAATCGAATAAAGTGATTTTAAAATTATTTTCTGTGTGAGTTTAGGGACAAGAAAACGGTCTACGAGTAATTTTTTACAAATAGATTGGTTGATATTAGTGAAGTATAATTAAATACTATATACTTGATTAATGTGATTTTTCGTTTGGCATTTAAATATTGGTTGAAGCCAAAAACATAAAACTACCTGACAGGGTTTGGACAACCCAGCGTTTTTCCATCTTTCGACATATGATATTATATTTTTTTTACATAAATATTATCAATGCTAGTTCAGTTTGAATGTATTTTAATAATTTATTTAATAAAAACTTAACTTATGACGATACAACTTGATCGTTGTCTGATTTAACCTGTAAAATCGATAAATGTTAATGACCTTGACGAGAAATAAGGTAATTAAATATTGTTGTACTTAAGATTGGAAGGGGCAAACCGAAAAAATATATATAGTTATTTTATATGACTGTTCTTTATATTCTGCGGTTTATGTATTAATTACTAATTTAAACATAATAAGTACATCAGTTTTAGCCTTGGTCAAAAGTTTGTAAAATTCAGCATAATCAGATCAGTGTATTCTGGATACAGAATACAACAGAATCGCGATACCATCTTTGAAGGTTGACGCTATTATGATGTTTTTCCCATAACAATTTCTCTATTTCTTCTATTTCAGTGTTGATCATTTTTTATTTCAATTAAAGCATCCGTGTTTATTTCCCTAACAATTAATTATTAACCGATGAATATATATGGCAAATGTGCTTAAATAATATAATTAAGGCTACATAATCAAGCTATATATTAGTAGTTACGTGACGATAATACAGTAGTTAACATACCGGAGGTAAATATGTAGCACCGGTTTATTACATCATTCTACAATTTGTTATCAGTAGTATACTTTTCTCTTAATTACTCAAATAAAAAACTACGTCGAAATTGTATTGTGTATACACTAAGATATTCTAAGAGAAGCTGTAATTTTTTTAAAAGTGTTACCAATAAACTACACAATTGGACCCTCCATATACATACATGTATAAATACATTATATTTGTTAAGATTGTTTCATCTTTATATTTTATCTGGATTTTAATTAATTAATCATTTATATATTCACTCTTTATACTTTTTAAGATTTATATAAAGTTTGATAAATTAGGCAAATATTTTAGACGATACTCGTTAAACAATCAACACAACATTAAAGTGTTTTATACTTAATAAATACAATATCATTTATCGTTTTTAAAATTGACTAAAATTGAAAAATACATTTTTGTTTTTATGAAATTTAATTTGGTCTGCCTAACCTAAAATATTTTAAACTAAGTCGTCCTATGAGTGAGTAAGAGAGAAACAAAACTAATTTTTTCCGTATTAATTTCGATTTTAATAATTAAAAAAAAAAAATCAAGTTAAGAATGAATAATGTTTGTATTTTATTCAGCCATGCAGTACACTTTATACTCGTAATTAAAAGTATTTAGTTAAAATTGAAAATAATTTTCACAATTATTGTCAATTACTTTATTCAAAAAGCATAATTTCCAATTACTACCCTAATTGAATCAATGTAATATTTGTGTACGAGTATTAGCGTTAAACCTAAAATAATTTTAAATAACTTACCTTAAGAAAAATAGGGCCTTTACTATTTTTCTGATGGTATCTATGAGAATTTATAGTTTATACATATTTTTTATTCGGTTTAAAATATTATAACAGATAGTTGTATTTAATTTTAATGATTGTCGCTGTAAATATATATTACCTATTATAAATAAATTGTATACGTCATTGGCATTCTATTATTATTGAAATATTTTAACGAAAATATGTTATTATAGCCAACACGTTTGTGTAATAAACGACGTACGTATATGTATACAGTCACCTCTTTTTTTCATATATAAATATATATTTTTTTCATACAAAAAATAATAATAATTATTAATACTATACGTGATGACAGTCTGATGCACCAAAACGACCGTCGCGGTGTGGACCGATTAGCTGGCCAACTGACGGTCGGTGGACGTGTGGTAGCGGACGTAATAGGTAGGAAAAACGGGTCCAGAGCGGGAAGTCCATGCAACAAACATTCATTACCGTAGCTGGTTCTAAATGGCCGTATGAAGGTCTCTTTTCAGTAGGTAGTTATAAGTATGTAGCATTAGCGAAATAATTATTTTATTACGTACTAAAAAATAGCTGTTCAAAGCTAAACATTTAAAATTATAGTTGAGAAAAAAATTCCGGATGGAATATTTTAGACGAAAGCGAACAAATATTATCTGAATCTTATTGTGTAATAAATAATAATAATAATAATAATACTCTGTTTCAATGGGTATGCCGATTGGATTGTTTTCGTTTTATAAAGGATACATTGTAAATTAACAAGAAAAATATATTAATATTGCATTTTAATTAGCGCACAACGACTGGAATAGTCCCTCCATATGGAATAGTTACCTCTCCGCCTAGGGCATCTAGAATTTTAGTAGCCTAGATTTTTTTTTATTAAGGATAAAGTCACTCATTTGTTTTAGTTAAATAACACAAACTAAAGTATCTCCAAAAAGATAAACAACAAAATTTCAATTATTTTAATAAATTATCATGTACCCACTATTATTGTGTGAAGGATTTTAAATTGTATTTAAATAATTCACCCCTAGGTATTTAGAACTCAGAAAATGTCTGGATATGTATACATAATCATTGAATTGCGTTCTGATCTCAAATCACAAAAGTTCATAGCAAATAGTCAATTGTTGAGTATTTTAATTACATAAGGTCAGAGTCTTTAAACCGTCCAACGTCATTCAATTGTAATTTCTTATTAAAATTCCGCATTGTTATACATTCCCAAGAGTTATTAAATAAAACATTTCCTACTAAATATTTACACTGTATAATTTCAACCAAAATTAATTATTAAATTTTATTAATTTGGATTGTAAATATTTCTATAATATAAAGCTCCAATAAAATTTATACCGAGAATTATAAGGTATCTAGTGTATTTATACACCTGATACACTCTATGCATGGAGTACAACTCATCGATACTTAACCAACTAGGATATTGACAAATCAATAAATTAACCACGGAATGAATAAGTGCAATCTTCTTCGGTTGCAACCTTCAATTAGCTTTTAATGTCTGTAAATTAGTATTAACAACATTGAGTTTAGCATTAAAGGTATTCATTAATGATCAATGATCATAGCTATGATTTTTATATTTTATGTGTATGTATTATCTTCGTTGTAGATTTGAATACTGTAAATACCATTGATTATAACAAATATCCAATATAAAATAGTGCTTACAGTTCGCCAAGACAAGAATACAACACTTGTTAAAAAGCAAAATATGTATTTTTTTTAATTATACGGACAAAGCCTTTTGAATATAAGTGCACACACAAATTACATATACAACACATGGAACATACACAACAATTAGTATGCATAAACGGTTATAGCTAATAAAATTTAGTGTAATTTTTTCATGTACAAAAGTCTGTTTTTTTGTGCAAAATTGTTTCTGCCTCATGTTTTTGACGACATGACACTATACCGTTAACTCGACCATTGAAAATGTACACAAAATTGCAGTGCTGTTTTTATTATGCTTTTTTGCATGTACTGGTTTATTTTGCAATAGAAAATTAAGCAAGTAGGTCTGTAGGTTGACATTTCTTAACTGTATTTATGATAAAAACAAAAGGCTTCAATTATACCAAAATAAGGAATGTTCATTATTTTTGACATATTATACAATGTACAAATTCTGTGTAATATAAAAAACAAAAAATCTGCCCAACAATACGTCAATACCTGATTACAAAGGACATACAATTTGGAAATAATTGCGTTTTTTTTTCACTTAAATTTTTATTTTTTTATATATAAAGTACTTCATACTTAAGAAATATAGTAGATAACACATAAACAGAAACTAAGAACTTTATTGAAATTAAATTTGAAAAATTACTTATTATAAAATACAATTACCTAACACTAATATACACATATAACCTATACACAACAATCCATCAAAATAAAAAGTAAGATTGAAGTTCAATTTACAACCTTGTATTAGGTATGTTTTAATGTTATTAAAACGATATTTAATATTGTAAGTGTAGCTTTCAAAATGTATCTACTCCACACACAAAAGGAAACCCACATGAGAGATACTATCTTATTTTAAAAGACTGCACTTAGAATACTTTTGTATACACATAAAATAAAAATACTCTATCAATTTATTTACCATCCAACCTAACCTAATAATTGTAGTTAAAGAAATATAGAAATATTTTTACCCTAAAATCCATATAATAAAATAATGTTATTACAATTTAATAATGGGCCAAAGGCCTAAATATGACATCAATGTAATGTTATAATGATATCTTTAGTTATGCAATAATAAAGTTTAGTTGTTATAAATAGTATAATATAATTTAGCGTCTAAAATTAATTACCAAATCTTAACTAGCCAACTAAATTAGCTACCGATTGGACTTCCATATGGAAAGCTTAGTAGACTGTTTTAATCCGCAACAATCACTATTAGCACTTATTGACTTGTAAACAATAAAAGGTGAAAACTTACGTTTGGTATTTATTTAATTTATTTTTCATTTAAAAAAAAACGTTAATTAAATAAAAAACGAATATTCTAAACAATGTCCTCATAATTAATTTACAAATTCGTGAAAACGTGAAGGTCAAACCCGTCTTAAAAAAATATAAAACTAGTAATCACTGGTTTAGAGGCGGTCATTAGTCTGCAAGAAACAATAAAAAACTATCTTTTTCTACTTAAGTCGTATATTTTTTTAAAAACAATTTTTAAACTTACATATGATACATGCGAAATCATACTACTATGGCGTCTATTTATTAAAAATACATTGTTATACATAAATTTAATATGGCAGATGTGTGAATTGTGAAATTTTTTCTTTAGTCAAGCAAATCAAATGTTTTTAATCGTAGGCCTTGTATTCATTAATCATTTATATGTATTAGTTGTGTATACATTTTTTGAGCTTAAATTCAGCTGTTTGTAAGCCTTGGGCACTTGAGCATAGTGGGCTCTCATTTTTGTAATATTCCTATAAACTACAGGAATAATCTAGAACGTTATCCTAGGTTTAATTCCTTTAGTATCTGTCTATCAGTCCGGCCCTAGATTTGTTTAGAAATAAATGCACCCAATAATTGTCCATACACATATTTTGGTGTCAAGTTCACATTCACTGATTCACCTACTGTACTTGTATAATTTATAAATATCGGAATGCACATTACACACAATAACAATAACAACAGACAAAATTAAAACAAATTGTTTTTAAAAACTATGTAAGTAATAAAGTAATCAATAATTATTAACTGTCATGTTCAAAAATAAAACTTATTATTGAGTGTAATATTATTATTTATAACTCTCCATATGTAATATTACTTATCATCAACATTCAATGCAGTATTATAGATTAACCGTTAGTTAGTTTTTTAATGTACCTTTGCCTTTTAAACTTGTCAAAAACAATTGTTTATATACATTTTGCAAGGCCAGCGTTTTTGATAGGAAAATTAGTATTAAACATTTTTTCTAGTTTTTTACGGTTTTAATACAATTTTATTTACACGAGAAAGTTCTATTTTTCATAAATACTTTTGAAAAAAAGGGTTAGGTACTTGTTGATTTAAGAAATATTTGGTTATTTGTTCTAAAGCTATTAATATTAAATTAACAGTGAAAAATTACGAACACGATATTTTATCAATAATAAGTTCTACATTATGTTTCTCATGTAAGCTCTACAGTCTTAACATTGATCAGAGTTTTAATTTGGCCTAGGCCCTGGTCATTATATTATACATCATCATACTATAATAACTATTAGTACACAACCTTTTGTCCTAACCCATTATTTTGTATTATTATACGGCTCTTCGAACGCAGAATACGTATACCTAAATGTCATTTTCTTGACACATTTGAATTCGTGTCAAGTGCTTATTTTCTACCGTTGGTTTTTTAATACTTTATAAATTACACCTATCACTATTTACGTGGTACAATGCATTATCATCGCTTTGCGGGTAAATTAAAATGATGTATACGCCTTGAGACCGAGTAACGCTATAGTGTTATATTATAATTGAAAATGAAACACAGTCACAAACGAATTTAACGACATGCCTACAATAGTAATGCGACAGATTCATAGGCGCTATAAATTGAATGGCATTGTCTACAGACAAACTATGCGTGCAGGACAAAATATTATTATTCGATGAATATTGCCATTTTTTTTCCTGAGTAATTAAAAAAATAATAAAGATTCACGATGTTCCCGGTTCCACTGAAGTGTTGACGATAATCTTTGACCGACGTTTTATAATGCAAAAACAATAATTATCGTATGCATTTTTAAACGAACAGAATATAATATTATGTGTTATCTCTTATGCACACAATAACACCGTAAAGTAATCCGCGGTCATAGTAATATCTAACTGAACGGGCATAACTGTGAAGTGTAAATGGCCATCAAAAACTATTGTTGCACCGAGCGCGAAACTAATAAATTCAACTTTTATCATTTCTTACCAATACAAGCATTACGGATAAGTGGTTAAATTAAAAATTAAAAATATACTTTTGAGTTTTTTTAATTATCAAAACAAATATTTTATTGTCATTTATAAAACAATGCATAGATTTTAACAAATTTTAATTTACATTTTGTATAAAAAGAAAAACTTTTTTCAATAAATCACTGGTATTAGGGGTTTTTCATTATAACTTTATTGTATTATCATTTAGGGAAGAGTTTGTGTGGGAGGGGGACTACTCCCGCCCAACGTTAAGAATTATTTGATAGGGAAAAAATTAATAAGACTTAAATCATCTCCAAACACTATTTATTTTAAAACATACTCATTGAATGCATAAAACAAACATTTTCTTGTCATCGACGTGACGCTTAACCTTAGCGATCAACGTACATATAGTTAGTAGTTACTAGTTAAAATAAAATACTAGTTCTAATAAAATCAGCCTATCATTAATGGACGTAAAATTATTTTGGCTAAACGTTTTGTCTGCAAGTTTATGTGTTAAAAAGAAAGTATTTCGAACGCATTCAGAATAGGATTACCTATTTGCACGATAACGCGGTGGTTTGAAGCGTGACCGAAACCTATTCTGTCGTTTGACTCGCCGAAATCGCCATTCAAATGCAGATTTGTAGAGTTATTTTACAAAAAAAAAAAAAAATGTATATATATATATTTATATATAATAACAATAAATAAACGATAACAATACTAAATTGATCTTATTGTTGTGCGTGGCTATAGAAAATCATCTGTTTCGCTCAAACGGAGAAATTACACTGCAACGACAACGCTAAAAATAATAATAATGATAATAAGTATAAAAAAAAAAACAAGCGACGTAGTTTGTATGTATAGAAAGTGTCATGGACAAGTGTATTCGATGACACCTTTTTATAGCGACCTTAATCCTATAGATTTGGTAGTGTTTTGTTTTTTCACAATACGGCTTGACTATGACTTAGTCGTAGTCGTTGATGGTATTCATTTACCTTGTCAGTTATTCCATCAAATTATTTGTATTTGCCCGAATTCAACGACAGCAGTTATTATAACATTGTAATGTTATGTTTACAACAATAATTAATTTATTCTTTAGGTTCTGAATAGTTTAATTACATATTTTTTATTGACCAAAATTGAAATAGTCTACTTGCTTTTGGACTTTTCCTTCAGCGGATGTTTAAAATCTGTAACATGAAGAATACTTACAAGGACTTTCCTCATCCGGCTTATTTGCAGTCCAATCAATGAAAATGAAAAAAAAAAATGAATTAATTCCATGTTAAATAAGGGTTCATCGGTATTGATTGAGTTCATGTATTACATGGGATCATTAAATATGTCAAAAAATATAAACGATACATGACCGAGATATTTTGTACCTTTCAAGTATGAAATACGTTAATAAGCAAAAATAATTGTATTGGAAAAACATGGTGCATATTCGGATTTACTGAAATATTATTTTGTATGCATATGAGGCTATTTTTGGCACTCATGCTTACGTGCATTAAATAATTACTTGTTGAAGGACTGAAAAACTTTAGGTATTCTTTGGATAAAAATTAATCTTATAACACTCAAAAACACAAATAATAAGTTGCAATAATAAATCAAGGACGATGGCAGATCTACTGTAGGACAAGGCTTTGATTGTGGGTCATACCCGTTCTTTTTTTTTGTCATTGGCTTATTAATTAAACAAATGAACATTTGATTGGTAATAAGTAATAACCTACTGTAAAATATAATATTTGTTTACTGTATTTATACATGTATATTTAAATTATTTCAACATTGTTTTATACAGTTACACCATTTAAAAATGTTTGGATAAATGTAAATTCTTTATTTGTTTGAATATTATTTGTATTGTTTTACTGCTGTAAAAAGTAAAACGAGGTCCAAAACATAATCCCTGATTTTCTCGTAGGTCTAATTAATTAAATACCTATTACTCAGTCCAGCCCTAGATTTATTTAGAAATAAATGGACCAAGAAGGTCCATAAACATAGGGCGTGAAGTGCACGGGCATCTGAAATTATTAGGTATCGATTAAATTAAAAGTTGTATTTGGCAATTGTCCAAAACTATACTTGAACATTTATTTAACTAGTTAATTAATATGGTTTAGTAAGTTTTCGATTGTAATTCCTGGGTGGTTAATTAATGGTTTTTTCTAAGAATAAGTTTCTGCCAAAACATTCCAAGTTAGTATAAATCTCGTTATTATATTTGTAAACACAGTACTTTAAGTAAAGAAGCGTCATTTAGGTGGCATGATGGACATTGTGGCTTCCTTGTTTGTTCTGTATTTATTTACGTTTCTAACTTAATGAAAGGTTTTATTATAAACTGGTGTATATTAGTATTATTGCTGTCTACACAAAAACGAAAATGGTGCACCTAATTTAACGAATTAATACCATACAAATATACTCATTTAAAACAAAACTTAAAATTTTTAATTTTCAATTTTTTTTTTTTATAGTAGCTTATACATTTTAATTTTCCTTACCTTTCCTCACCATACAAACCAAGGTCTGCTTTGCATGGTTATTTCATTTCATTTAAAACTATTTCTATAGATACAAACAAAGTACTTCATAAATCTACTAATAAAAATAATTAAATTTTTTAAGTACAATTTTTAGAGAATTAAAGAAAACAAATGTCTTGATTGTGCACGTTACTATACGATTTAAATGAATATAACACAAATTAATAAAAAGATAGTGTCGACAAGTTTTAAGCAATTTTGATTAACAAGTGGGGACAATCTGTCAAAAAATAATTATTTTACTACATACTTGACCGAACGCATATTATTTTTAATGGTACATAGTTATATGTAGGTACTTATCAGTTGATATTTAATAAATTTGGACGATTTTTGTTGCACCGAAAGGAAGCAAAACAGTTTTATAAAAAAACATATTGATAATCATTATTAGTTATTTAATGTCAGTAAATGTAATACATGAAAATTGGCCAGTAACCTATATAAAGTCGTTTACGTATCATTTTGTTGCTGCGATGCAATCACCGCGACTGTAGGTAAGTTTGACTTGTTTTCACATACGAATTTTATTATGCCGGAGTTTAATTTAAACATATAAAATGTTAACTTTTAAAATACATTAATACATATTAATTAGTTAATATTTTTTATTATTGTATAGTAAGATTTGAACAATGCTAACAATAAAGATAATTGTAAATTTCTCCGTTTCAAGTTGCTTAGATTTTAAAACTTTATATAAGCCTCGATGAATACTTCTTTTTAAAGCGAAAAATAATTGAAAATAATCTAAAAATTGTTTTACTTCATAATTTGTGTTAAATGTTTCGACAATTGTTTTTACCAGACCGGGTTTTAACAAAAAGTATTAGATGCATGCGAAAATGGATTAAGATGGTGCAATTATAATAGACTTACATACCATAATTAAATTAAATAATCCTAATTTCATGTTAATTAGTAAAATACGTCACGGTTTTATAGCAGTTCCATTCCACTAACAGCAATCTGAAATGCAAAGTGATTCGTTGTCGCATATTGGCAATTCAAAAGAAATGTATGCAAAAATTGAGGTTCTGTGCAAATTGGAATGTTTATATTTGTCCACACCATTAAACATGTTTTGCTAGCGACTTTCACTATCAAGTTTTTTGATGGGTTTTCATTCCAATCGAATAAAATGTTTAAAATATGTTTCTTTTCGTAAAAGCGTGTTATTTTGATGGTATCTCAAATATAACTAGAGACTTGCCAACGAAATCATAAGTGAAGTTTAGCTTTTAAAATGCATACAAATTGCCAATCATACATATTACTTATACATACAAAACGTTAAGCAATTTCGCCAAGTATAGTAAACAACTATTCGGTTTCTGCTAATCTTTAAATTTCTCTAGTTCAATTATATTATTTAGTAGACTTCAAATAAATAAACAAATTTATGAAATAGATTATACAAATCATTCCAAATTAATAAATTCTAACAGTTGAAACAGATTAGGTATGATTACAAAACATGTGTTTTTTGGTGTTAAATTGACTAAAATTGTTGTTAATAAGAACTTAATGTAATATTGATTTTTGCCTGTAAACATGGCATCTGACCAGAAAAAAATTGCAGGTCATACTTTCACCGCAGTGCTCCTTCCATCATCTCCATCTAGCTATACTTTCATTTGTTCATGCGTTGTTTGGTATATATTATACTTTATATATTCCATTCATCGTAATATCATACCAAATTTACAATTCTAATGTATATATGGTAATTCGTATTGAATACGTTTCCCTATTCTTCCATAGTTATGCCTTCATTTTCGCATACATCATGTATACAACTCAGTTTCCATTACCATACATATTATCATAGTATTTTTCAACGTAAATAAACAACAATAAGTTAACATTTCTGAAATCCATTGTCTAGTTTAATCTCTATCATCCATTGTTTTTGGCAAATCATCAATGCCATAAGCATTTTTTTTTTAAGTCAAGAATTATGTACGATTTTATTGGCCTTGTAATAAAAATGTTAAATCTTATAAAGAATTGTTTAACTTATAATTTGTTTTATTGATAAAGCATAAAAACTACTCAAGTTCAGTAATTTGATTGTAAAAAATACTTTTAATTGTCAAGATCAACTTTAAAATTAATTTGTTAAAAAATATTTAATACATTATATCATATTAATTTTTCATGGTCATTATCTAAATATCTACGTAGTTCTATAAAACAAAATATAAAAAAACCTAACAAGTAATAAAGTAGATAATAGTTAAGATAGTAATATTTGAGTTTGAATGATTTATAAAATTATATACGTGCTATCACGCTAATAATCATATCTTGTGCTCTACATTTTACTTTACTATTTTACCATTTATTACCACCTTGTAATTAAAAAAAAAAATGTTTTACGTTGACTTACATACTTACGAATTAAAATTTAAAGCTCAATTTAAAAATCCCTTAAATACAATTCATAATTTAGGTTATAGTAAATTCTTTATGTTTTTTTTACCGTCTACTGCATTAAAAAATTATTACATAATCTGCCAAAGTAAACAAATAATTACTTATTTTATAACTTATCCGTTTTGTTTTAAAATATTAAAAAATAATTGTTATCTAATCAGTTATAGAGAGTAGTTAACCGGCTAGGTTAGATCAGGTGAAATCCCGTTGGGCCTCTCACTGTTTAAACATTAAAGGAGCCTGCATGTTTTAGGCCTCTTTTCTTAATTCCACCTTAGATATGGCCAATGGCCCGGAGTCTATTTAGATGGCAGGCAACAATTTATAATGTTAATTTAAACATAACTATTTATAAACATGTAAGTTATTTTATAACTATCGAGCTGATTTAACTAGTTAAAAAAAAAAATACGAAAAATATACATTAATATTCAATAGTTTAATAACACTATACACCTAGTTATTTTCTAAAACATTTTTTTTCTTCAAAAATTAAAAGCAATTGCAAAATCGATATTTAATTGATGAAAACTGAACGCATCAAATGTATATAATACTGATGAAATAGGTATTAATAATAACTAGTTTATTTTAATAGGGTTATAAGTACCATTAACAATATTATATTATATTATTGGGTTATTACATTACTCACCTTTTAACATGTTAAAAAATCAATTAATTGCTGTCATAATTGAATTTCGCGTTAGCACAATGTATAAATTTTAAATACCTAATAAGTCAATACAGTTATGAAATACCATAACGATAACCTTAATAATATACATTTCCACGATTATATTGATACATGCTATAACCCTATTTTCGATTGGAATATTATAATTGCATCTTCAATAAAAGATTAATGGTTTTGACCTATTGGTTATCTTTTTTGTCCCAAATTATAATATGATTTTACTTCTGATAAAAATTGTGACAATTATTATCTTAGCGTATATTCTGAGTTAATATCAACTATAACATTATAATATATGTTTTTTATGCAGATATGGGCTGAAAACTATACTGAGTTAAAGGAAAGTTTCACTGGAGAGCAGTGAGTATTACACATAATATTTTTATGTTATTCGCATTAGGTTAATAATATACATGGTATTAGGTATATAATTTAATATTATGTAGTAAGATATGTGTCTTTCATTGTAAAAGTGAGTTATCTCCATGTAATTGGATTTTGAAATAACGAGCTTTTTTAACTATTGTGTAGAAAAAAACATACAAGTGTTCATTCAGTGTTTTCTATTTTTTTTTAAATTTATTATTGGAGTTGCTTCTCTTTTATAATGAAATAAATGACTAAATATGACTTCATTAAGCAAAAATATGTATGTTTTAAAAATTTCGAATTACACCACTTTTACAATTAACGACTCTTTTTCCTATAGTGTTAAAATGTTTAACGGGGTAGTAAATGTACTTTACTAAAGGCTCATAATACTATAGAGTATACCTAACTCTATTATTTATTTTTTCTGTCCATTTATGATTTTTGAAATTTCAAGTATTGTATTCGCAGAAATTAAATTGCAATTAATAATTTTTAAAAGTGTGTTACGGATTATTTTAATATTATAATATAATTTTAATTTTAAATGTTGGAACCATATTGCAAGTATTATTTTATTTTTTAATGTACAATGTGCAACCGCCATAGTAGGCACACTTTAAGCAGTAGGTAGATCGAATTTAAAAGCAGGACACAAAAACAGGCTCATTTGTGTTGTGAAGAAGTAATGAGTAAAGTTTTCTACTATATTTTTAGTATAAGACGGCAAAGGAGAAAGTCTTTGAACTTTAAAAAAGTTATTTCAGATTATTGATGTGCGTGTTTGACAGTTCTATGATAAAAGTGAACTCAAAATCACCAAATGACGTTTGTTATAAATTATATTTTGTTTCTTACTTTATTTGAACTGACTAATAATCAAGTAATGTAATAAAGAATGATATGAATTATAATAATTTAATGAACTGATCTAGGGCGGCTTTTTTTTGTGACAAACAAAAAAATATACACTTGTAAAACATAAAATTGTATTTTTTTTTCAAAATTGAAAAATTGGATGATAGTTTAATTAAAAATTAAGAAATTATCTACAGGGCAACCAACTTATGTGAACCACTCAATATCTCACTGGGTTTAATTAATAATTGAATTTTTTCCCCATAATGTTTGTATACAATGTGATCTCAATTTTTTATTATTTTTTGTGTTTTTACCCCCCTTCTAACTTAGTTTTTTTAATAGCAACTTTTGAAACTTAAATGGTAACGCATACATTTCATTAAATTTTTTAATTGAGAATAATGTATTAAAAATTTTGACTGGTCGATAACCAGTTTTGGATAACTATTTTTAAAGTTATAAGAGTTTACAAGTTAGGATGGGAGGGGAAGTGTGATTGGGAAATGTGCGCAGGTAAAAACAATACTACACTCCACCTTTCCTTCTGCCCTGAACTTAAGTTGTTTTGTATCGGGATAAATTCAGAATTATTTACTAACTGGAAAAAACAAAAATATTGGCATTTTGTACTTAAGTCTCCCGGCGCGGCGGTTAGATGATCAAGGCTTGTCGATACCAAATGATTATTTTAATATTACTGTGGTTCTAGTGTACTATTTTTAATAGGCAGCGTCATTTTAGGTATCGCTCGCATTGGAAAATATCATCGGAAGGTGTTTGACGACAACCGTCGTCGACAGGTAAGGGAGTTCCGCTCCGTGTGCGGTGTCCCCTCTTTTCGGTTTCGATACTTTAGAGAAACGACAATATACCTTCAACAATATCGACCGGGTATTGTGTAGAACCACTGGCGGTTAGATACATATAATATAGCTAATAATATTATAATAGTGGTTTATAATTAATATACAATCTAGAAGAATGCCGGGCGCGTCTATGTCCCGGTCGACCTTCCACGGCCCGTTGGTTTTTGCCTCTGCCGCCGCTACCGCCGTCGTTGTCACCGGCCGATCCGGTCCCCCCATAGGCACCGGCGAAGAGTGAAACGCGGCTACAAAAAAAACCGAACCACCGTGATCCAAACGGGAGACCACTTGTCGCGTCGTTCTTCCGGCACAGCACCGACTGCTGTTATACCTAATACTATATTATATTGAATTATATATAGGTATATAGGTATACATATTATATGCACAAGCCTAGGTTGTAACCGGTCGGCGGCAAAGCCCGCGTACACAACAACCGCACCATAGGTACGTGCACTCGCAGTCAGTCCCAATCGTTTCACTACCGTGACACCGGCGACTCGTGTGTACGCGCGTCCCGTTACCAATAGTAAATTACTATTAATTATTGGTACTCGAAAAAAAAATATTTATATACCTACATATTAGCCGGTCTCTTAAGCGTGAAATCATTTTATCCGCCTTTTTTTTTTTATTGTATCGCGGTCGTTTTGGTTTTTATTATTTGTTTTTGTGTTGCCAGTTTGTGAAATCTTTCGTGTTTCCGATTGCCGCGTATACCCGTCCTTCGACCGCAGGACACCCCCGAGCAGCCGCGGTTCGTACACAAACGCGATACCAACCATGGACGACAAGGATAAGATACGCAGGATGTTCAGCTGGAGCTCCAGCATCACGTGAGTACCGGCTGGTCGCTCGTTTAAATTTGTCATTACTGTTTTAATTTGCCGTCTCATCGACGCGCAAGCGTCTTATCGTTTTGTCGCCCATGCAAGCGATTATAAAACATTCATCATTTATACCGAGTCTGGTAATTATTAATATTATTATTGTCGCAACGGCGGTCGGCGTAATAGTAGTAGTGCATAAACCGCGGCCGGTTTTAGGCGGTGGACCCTTCGGTCGAAAAGCGAAAACGAAAAAGTTTTGTGCACCGTCGTCGCCGTCGTCGTATTCGTCGTCTGCAATGGGTTGCGCAACGGAAGAAGAAATCGGCGGCCGAATCAGGCAAGGAGAGCCAGGGGGGTATACCGGTTTGTTACGCCACGGACGACGGTAAGTGCCTCTCCCGCCCGCCGGCCCTTGGCAAAGCTGGTTATTCGGGGTGTCGGCCGTGAGACCTGATGGTTTTTTAAAAAATATTTTTTACACACACACACACCGATAGATACTGATTAATAGTAATAGTGCGTTGTGGCTGTTTCAATAAAAACATATTATACGACGTCGTCGTCGTGTTACGTGTACGACGATAATATTATTATTGTGAACGTTTCGAAGAACCGATCGCTATATAATTATTATTATACACATTTTTTCTTAACACACACACACACATATGATGATTATAGCATGTAAAAAGTTAATCACTTGCCTTGTGTATTATAATTTTTCTAATGTTATTATATCATAAGCGGAGTCGAGCAAAATCGTCCGGCAGACGGTTTTCATAACTCCAATCCTCTGCCCCCCCCCCCAAAAAAAGAACTGATGAAAACCCAAATATTATGGTTTTAAATATCATATCACATAGTGTACACTCTGTCAAGTAAAGTTGCATACTCACACCCTATAACGGCGTTTCTGGCAGCAAACGTTGATAATAATCTTTTCTTATCGTCGTTCAGCTTTCTATTATCCGCTTCGGCCAAACTGTTATCCCCAAAACTAATTACTAATAGGTTTAATGTCCAGCGCAACAGTTGTACAGTCCACTTGTTATCTATGACTCACGAGTTTTAATAATTTTAATTTTTTTTTAATTTGGAACAGCGTTTAGTTTAAGTACTAAAATAGTTTTGACTCTAAACACATGACGCTTAATGTAGATAAAATAATATTAACTATGTAATCTGTTAATTAAAATCAGTATAAAATTCGTCAGCCTAATGTTCATTATTTCAGATATTTTGTGACTAAAATTCTATAAAATAGTTTGTACTTTTTTGTATTAAGGTGGATACGATTAGAGTTGATAGTCTGTCTTCATTAGCGTTATTATCCGTATATCTTAATTAACAATACAATGAATACATGAATTATATTTTTGATACTTGTTGGCTGTTGATTTACTCACACATATCAAACTATAAATTTACAACGGTCAGTGTTTTTCCTTCAAAAAAGTTTTACTACACATTTTTGAGAAAGTTGTGTATGTCAAAGCACCACTTTAGATCTACATACAGTCTAATTTGCAGACATTAAGCCCTAAATTTACACCTAAAAAATCGAACAAATAAAAATAGTTCACTCTTTGCTCCGCATCGAAGATAAACAAAATTCATCTCCCGCAATAAATAGTAAATAATAATTACTTATACATGTGACAATTGTACAAACTTTTAATCATATATTGTCGCTTTAATTAATCAACTGGTACATAACCATATTATTTCTTGGCCATATATCATAAATATAATTATTATCCTTTGCAATTTATAATCGTTTATAATTCCTTGTGGACAAGTTAATTCAAGTAAGTTTTTTTAGAAATTGAAATTGCTAAAATTTCTTTTAGAAACCACTGAACGTAATCCATAATAATTACCAATCGATGTACCGGTAAATCCAATTTAGCTAAAAAGTGTCTTGACCTACTGTAACACGGACGTGTCGTGTTTGTTATGATAGTAATATGTCTACCCTCGTCAAATTTCTCCGCAATCAGTGTCTATATAATATGTGTATAGTAGGTCCGAGTGTATTTGTATTACATACCATTTTGTTATTAAACAATAATATTATTATCTTGCACTCTCATTGCCGATTCAACGGTTTCCAGTTGTGCTATTAGTATAATCAAGAAAACCAAAAGGGATTCATGTGCAATATGTACAAAACATTATGGTCTATTGAATAATGCGACAATGCTCACACTGTACTATAATCATCATATTATTATGCATTATACTTAAGCTCCAACTCTCTCTAACCTGTTATTTAGTAGTTCCATTTATTTAATTGTACAATCATGTTACATCATCGCATCGCGTTGATATCTTCTAAATAATAATAAATGAATAATAATTTGTTACTGTTGTGCTAATGCCATAATATTTATTTTTATCTCGAACGCTGTAAAAAAATTGAAAAACCGGAGCGACATTGACATAGATAGTTGCTTAGATAAATAGCATAGCACTTAGAAATTTATCCGTGTCGTTGGAACGCAAAAGACTGGTAAACGATTTGCGGAAAAAGTTAATAAAAGTGAAAGGTTATGGGTGATAATAAATTTAATGATAATCTTGAATTGCATTTTTCCACACCCGCAAACGCTCAGAGTAAACATCACTATTGTAAAAAAGAAAAAAGTAAAAGTTTCCAATACCGTAAAGTATAGACAGAGTTGGGCAAACTTCGGAATTTCATAATTTAAAAAATCCAAAGTACAAATGATTTGCAATATCCTATTTAATATACAAACAAATACAAAGTATTGTTCTTAATGTTTTTAACAGTATTTGCAAATAATGTTTTTTAAGTATCAATTTAGCACAATGTAATTGCATTAAGTTGTTGCTTATTCTGGTCAGGTGGCACTGCTGAGAATCTTCCTATTCTTACATTACTGTCACTGTGTCTTTGTCATCAGACTTGCTGATTATATATATTTTGTATAGATTGTAAATAAAGAAAATTTTTAATAAAAAAAAAGTTGTTGCTAACATACTGCCACGACCACCTTACCTGCTCGGTTAGTCGTCCTCTTTCACTTGAACTACACTTATCATAAAGATTTGTCTTAACTCAAGTATATAAAATTGATGTTAATCCAATAATTATCCTTATTTTAATTTAAAATAATTTAAGTTGTCTTACTAAGCTCTAAAAAACCTTTGAAATACATTTTTTTCCATTATAAATAGGAAGGGTTATTACACTGTTACTCGATAGCGTTTTATGTTTGACAAAAACTGTTAAGATCAAAAAATAAAATACAAATTAGAATCAAAAAACAAAATATGACTTCACACCTTTTGACTGATCACCAAAGGGCAAATAGGTACAAGGAAACAAACTTTGAGTATCCTTCGACATATTTTTTTTAATGGAATTGCTAATCTATTACATTTTTATTATTCGTGATAATATTTTTCAATCAAAAACCATTAGCGTTAAAGTCTAACGCGCGAGCTATAATATCAAGTAAATTATTAAACGTATGTTTGTATAGCCAATAAAACGTGACGGTTATTCGCACGATTGATGAATACTTAGCGCGGTATAGCCTTGAGTAGTAGCGACGTCCGAAATATTGACGTCATTATTCACAAACAGAATCGGACAAATGATATGGAAGACGGCAGTAGCTTTTACTACTATATGGCTATTTGCAACTACATACAATAATATAGTGATGTCATAAAGTTTCAATTTATTACATCAACGCCGCGATAACGGTCGCATCCATATATAACATATATTATAATCATTTGTGTTGATCAAAATATTCGTTTTTGGCAATTGCCATTAATTTATATAATTCAATACACAAAACGCATAAAACGCAATGACCCTAATTATTATCAATTTATAAAAATATTTAATGATATTATAATACATCTGCGTCTACGCGCACGGCGAAAATCAAATACTATATTAATAATATATTTTAAAAAATAATAATCATAATAAAATTCGGTCACATAAAATAGTACACACCCGTAAAAATAAACAACGGTTACGGTGGTGAATACTCGTTGAGAAATCATGTCATTCTTTATAACTTAAATTATAATAATAATGCTAAAATCCAAAAAATACAAGTAGTATAATAGGGCAACGGCCAACGGTAAAATATTAGGTTGTGTGTTCGTCGTTTTTTTGTTTTTATTTATCCGTGCCCGCATCTGTTATTTGTCAAATCAATGCAAAATATAACTGTTGTTGTAATGACATTTTTGGAGTATGAAATTCGAATTCTACAGCAAGAAAAAATATATACATATATGTGTGACTGTAGAATAGGCTGTTGCATATTATGGACGTGTCCTTGCATATTTCTGTTTAATTACAAAATTCTGTTCTGTTCAAAACACATCCATGTACATAATTGTAATATATACATTAACTATTAATCGAGTGCCCTGAATTCTCAAACAAGTTGTTATTGATTCTAAATCCTATATATTGACCGTCCTTCTGATCATATAATATTATCATTTAGTTTAGAGCGATATTTCTACATGTTATTCTTACATACTCGTGTTACGTGTATACATGTATATAAGTTTGTATTTATGTGTTATATTACTTGTAGTTGGTTTTGTATTGGATAAATGTATTATTGGGATACATTTAAAATGCTTAAGGTTTACTATTATTAAAAGAATAACAAAAATATAAATCCGCGTCATTAATGCAACTAATTTGCTGAATTAAGTATTATGGTTTGAAATCATACGCCAAAAAAAGAACAAATTGCAGTAATTATTTTAAAACTGTTTCTTAACAGTTTAGAGGTCTTACATAACATGATTTGAATATTTTATAATTTAATATTCTAATTTATATTACAATAAAAATAATAAAATCTTACAATACATAAGACTAATAATTTTGTATTAATACTTAAGTACGATGTGAGTAGGTGTCCAATTTAATACAAACGGCCTTCCGCAGCGACCAAATGGATTACAGACCACTAATCCTACAGTATGAAATATTTTATTTACACGACTATATTATAATTATAATGTTATGTAAAAATTCTTGAGCAAGAAGCGGAGTACTAAAATGTTTTACGTTAACACGACCTAAAATACTATAATAGATTGAAGGTTAGAATTTTTAAATAAAGATTACGTTTTAGACATCGTAATGAAGTCGAGTGAATATAAAAATTAAATTTTTTTTATAGCAGTAAAGCGACGACCAATTAAATAAGTATTTTTTAAAAGACATATTACATTTATATTTTCATATTATGATTATTTGATATTTTCGAAACAATCATATTTTATCTTGTGCAGAATTGCGCATTAAAACAAAAGGCAGCAAAAAGTAATTGGCATTTAACTTATTGGGGACAAAAATGTATTATTTATTTTTTATTGGTTAATTACTTATATATTTTTTTGTGAATCGTATGGCTTTTAAATGCACACGGTTTATTAGTGAATATAATAACAATAAATAATGTAATGTTGGTATAAATTTGTGTGTTAATTCAATGTCGGGGTATGATTTAGATGAACTAAATACAAAGCGCTTGCAATCCGTCATTTGTTTAGCTGATTTAATCGCTCAATTAGTAATGAAAGTTTAATACACACCTATCGTATACACTTCTATGTAGTACAATTAATATGAATATTTAAAATAAATTATTTTTTTAACATACTATAACTATATGTAGTATGAGTAGAACCGCGTTGATTCGATGGTCATTAATAGTCAATTGTTTGTTCTTTGTTTCTCAAAACATAATAATTAACGACTCGACAGACACTTAGATAAACAACCGTAGAAAAAACATTTCGTTCTAAGTGTGCACAGTATGTCACAGGACACAGCAGGTTCAGGGTCATTATATTGCACGGATAATTATTTAAATATGACAAAAAAAAATCCGCCTTCTCGTCATATTAAATCGCACCATGGTTTATTATCGAGTAGGTATTATACATTATAATATTTCAAGGAATTTTTGGGCAACCACTTCCAGCGTGGTAGTTTCGCAAATAACGAAATCCATTCATTCATGCGTACCTACTTATAGTCATACTGTAAAACGAAATAATAATCTGTTATAATAGAAAAAAAGGCAAATTTTCTCCGCTGCTCGGAAAAATATTGAATCGTGCATATAGTTTAGATTTGATAAATGTCCTCTCCCCTACCCTTCTTCTCTCCCTTCCTTGACCTATCTTACGGTGTCGCGAATTGATGACGCTAATCCCAGATAGACCCCCAGCCCCAACACATATCCATAAAAATAAAAATAAACTTACAATTTTTGTTTAAAAACACTACGCATTATAATTACTCATTACCTACTTTAAGTATTTATTTGGTATGACATCGTTACCAACGCCAGGATTGAAAAGAATACATTAAAATCCTTTTTTACTAAAAGACTAGTTTAGAAAACCGGCGCGGTTTAGGTTCATTGTTGTTGTCCTGAAGTGTGTCAACGTCTTTGAAGACTTATTCAAAAGACTCGATCGAGGTTTTCTATCCAAGCGTAGATAGACTCAGACTCTGAAAGCTCAGGACTTAAGTTTTCACAAAATTTGGATAAAATAAAATACCTTACTTGGGGCTACGCTTGTTAGGTTGTTAACTTTTTTTGAAGCGTTAAAAAGTTTTTAATGTTCTAAACTTGTCAAGAAATTGATTTTTATCGCCAAAAGGTAAATATTTGTATTTCCTCCAACTTTCATGACTTTTTGTCTCACAATAAAATTTCAAATTCAAATTTAATTTATATTATTTTGGTAAAATTTTGGTCTAATGACGTTTAGTGTAAACCACTTATACAAATTGGCCGATGCACTTTTAAGAAAATGTATTTCATGTACATCATAGGAGTTGTAGGTTAAAGTAATTTTTTTTATGGGTCATCGACGTCTGGATCTACTCTCAAAACATGAAACTAAAAACTAGGATGTTAATTTATTAAATCTATGAAATATGCAATATTTTTTTAACAAACCTATTTGACACATTGTTACATTAAAATTGGTGTGTGCCGTTTTTTTTTTTTGCGTAGTTTAATGTTAATCATTTTACACTAACTTTACTGATTTAAATACGCGTGCTTACGAAAAGCTAATCGTTGCTCTTTAAAATATTTAGTCAATGACGACAATCCAAAACGTAAACATATTGAGCATAACGTTTCAAGAATTCATACGAGTTGGTTAACATCTACAGAAAAACGTCTCGTCTGATACACAAGTAACTCGAAAAATTTGTATATAATTTTACTTGACCAACTTGACTTGTACAACAATAGTATATTTATTAAAAATGTACACATTATTATGTATTACATAACTTATTCAGTTTACATATTTCCTGTAGGTTTTTGAGTTGAACTGAGGAAGTAAAAAAGTTCATGCCATTGTAAGTAATAAAATTATTTCATATCAAGTGGTATCTATAATGTAGACATCATTTATTATTTCCTATTTTTGGTAAGATATTAATTAGTTTCACGTAATATAATTTACTATTTAATAGAATTAGTTGTACTAGTTCCATTGAATCAGTAAGGTGACTGTGTCTACCGCGAGTTACATCGATTAGTTATTATTAGTTGTCATAAGTCTATAATGCATAGTAAACATTAAACTCGCGTTTTTTTAACATATCTAAACATAACCGTAAAATATTTGTTAAAAATAATATATATATAAAAGTATTTAAAGTGTCCTAAATATCGATTGAACAATGTATTTTAGTATTCTTAAGTAGTTTTAAGTGAGATAAATGAATAACATTTTAAATACATAGGTCAATAACCAGGTGTGAACACTATTCGTGAGACGGTTAAAAAAAAAATATTTAAAAACTTGGTAAAAAAACTTTTTTGATATTATACCATGATATATAGCTGTAGGTTTAAGTTATGAACGCCAAGTTTATACTCCCGAAACACGTTTACTCGTTCAGAAATAATAACATACATAATTCGAAAACCGAGAAGGTACACATGGAGTCACCTGTTGGTTGTTGACCTCAAAGACAAATTCCTCATAACGTTTTTATTTATTTTCATATGAAACCTGGGTATGAATAGTATTTTTTTTTTTTACAAGTAGGTATCCAAACGGTCCTACTAAAGTTACTTACGCATCCGTTTTAGCATTTTTTGTTTTAATCCAGATTCGCCCAATACATAATTGAAGCTTTGATGACTTGTGCCACAGGGCCAATGCGGTTTATGTAGGAAGCGTGAAATTCAGTGATCATAATATTTTTGTTCGTCAAACCACAATCCATTATTGCAATACATATTTTTATACACAACGTTAATGTTCGATGTTGTTTTGTTTACAGACTAACTTCAAGGTGTTCATTACCTTGTCTAGTATATTAAATACCTACAGTAACATATAGTAATTAACATGAGTTATACTTTTATTGTATTGTATACAAAAAAAAATCTTATCTATAGCTGTTAAAACTACAATTTTAGCTTAATTGGACTTGGCCGGTTTTAACCGCCCACCGAAGGTTTAACAAAGCGTCAATAATATCGTCGACATCATTTATAAACATTTTTTTGCGGTAACACAAAAAATGGATTATTTTGAAGAAAAAAAAACTGCCAACGCTAAAAACGTAGGACTGTTCATGGCGAGTAAAATATACAAATTTTAAATCTAAAAACAAAAAAAATAATCAACCCCCTCGCGCGTTTTGCTTATACGTTTTAAGTATAATTAGTTATGTTTATATAATATAATATCATAAATACATGTATATATTATATATTTATCCTTATCCGGTCTTCTGGCCGGCGGCCTTGTCCACGAGAAACGAAAACCGTGTTGTACTTCCTGCACAGCACAAAACGCGCATACTGTAAATATAATATACTATATGTATATATTTGTATTGCACTGTGTACATAAGTGGAACGCGTAGGCACCAGTGTCGTGACATCGCACTGCGGATCTTAAACCGTCGTACATGTTAGCATTGTGTGTGTTTTAATAATACAATTATAATATTTATTTATACAAATATATATATGTATATATGTATACGAGCAGCATATTTTTGTAACTATAATAATATTAACACGTACAGTCAAATCACAGAAGACACGGTCGGTGGCGGCGGTGGCCAAAAGTGAAAGTATTCCAGGCCCGTACGTAGTGACCGTGAAGGTAATTCGATAATAATTTGGTTTCGAGGCAACACCGTGGCAGCAGCAACATAGTACAAGTCACACATATCTGTGGCGAAAGCTCTTTTTCCTCCTCTCTTGGTGTCGTCATTTCTTTCTTTCTATACACACATATATATATATGTATGCATTTAGTTGTCTTATCATTATAACGGCTATTACATCTACGGCCGTACTGGATCTGTCGTCATCGTCAGTGGTTCTTATCAAATAATATAAATTCGTCCGCTGCCGCATAACAGTATAATAATTAATATACAACATAATATTGTATGCCGGGGTAAAACTAGAGTGTGTTCGGCCCTACAGTTTCCCAAGTTACTTCTATCATTTTTTTTTTTTCGATAACAATATTTTATCCTCCCAATAGCGGTTTGGTCGGGTTTTTGAAATAATACAATGGAATTGTGATTTTATTCGAAACTATTTATGTAGGTTCGCTAATGGTAGTCAAAGTCTTCCCAACACGTTTTGTACGTCGATGCTCATTTTCTCTTAAAGCGCATCTAAAATCGCATGTTGTATGCTGTTCCGTCAGCCTATAGTAGAAAATTGTAATTACTGTTTACTATTCGAAAAAAATGTAAATCTGAATTTAGTACCCATAGATAACCGAATAATATTATTTATCGCTGGCTGGGCAATAGGTTTAAGCCTCGCACGTATTACAATAATGTTATGTTATAACAAATATGCATTATGATTCTGTAATAGGTTTCTACTTTAGACAGAGATCCGCAAATATTTTACGCAACGTTTTTACACGTAGTTTTTATAAATACCAACAAATCAACTTTCCAACGCATAAATTATTATCGAATCGGGTATCACATCACTGCGTTAACGCCAGTTAAATAGAAATGCTCATAAACGTGGTTTAAATCGGTCGCGCTGATGATACTAAGAGCCAGAAAAATGTTAAATGTTTTACAGTCATAGTCAATAATAATTAATATATCAACTGAAATTTTGATCCTGTTACGTTAAAAAAATATGTATAGTTTATTTATAATGTAAATCATCGTACGAATAATAATTTCAACAAATTTGTCAATTTAACCGTTTGTTCACAAATGCTCCACATATTAAAGAATAGATTAAATTTAAAATGGTCACAGACCACAGTTAAAGACCGTACACGGGCTTTTAAGGGAGTATGGTGATTTTAGATAAGCCGGTGCAAACCCAAAATAAAGAAGAATAAAATATTGTACTCAATTGACTACCTTTTGATAATTTAAGTATTAGTGGCAGATTTAAACTTAAAATTTTCGGTTGTTTGACCTATTATTCATTATTGACCATTAAAATTCGTTTTCTTATTAATTGATTTGATATATTTTTGAAGTAACATAATTATTGCGTTAATCTCATCTTATCGACTAAAAAACTATACCTAAAAAACTTAACGTATTATTATTATTATTCAGCACAAAAAAAAAGTATTCATTTTTCCAAAGCTGCGCCTTTGTCCTCTGTAGTCTGTAGATAATACCACCTATTGTTTTATTTTAAAAAGTGATATTTAAAATGTTTACCAGCTGCATAGTTTGCTTAAAATACATATTTTACATAATCGGAACTATTATAAAATAATTTCATAAACAACAGAAACATAAACTAAATAGTGGAGGACACCTTTGAAGAGTGAAAACATGTGAATTGTTATTGAATTTGTAGTTAAAGACGAACAATTTTGTATTTTATAAATAACATACATTAATACATTTTAAAATTTCGTTCTATTAACATAAAAAAAAAATGCATAAAAAACTATATAACCAATATCCGGAAACATTTTGGAAAAACACGCGTCTTTGGAAAAATAATAGTTATTTGTAAGTATTAAAATAATCAATATTAATTGTAATTGAAAATACTAAAAAATTATATGTAATTTTCATGTAAACTGTATAGAGACGGTTATAACTCATGATTATTATAAACATTTTAATTTTTTTAATTTTATGTACTAATTTTGGATTATATCAACCATCATTTATGTTTTAGCCTCGGTGTATTACATTTTTTCTTAATAAATACTAATGATTGTTTATTTATGGAAAACAACTTAATTTCACATAAAATTAAATTGTATACACAATAATAATTACTAAAAATGTACCACATTTACAAGCTTACACTTAATCATGTAACTATGGCTTACGTTTATCTATGATATTATTATAATTATTTAATCTATTCCGTTGACATAGAGTCTATTACAGAAGAATGCGGTCAGATTTATTGCGTAGACATGTTACAGAGATTATCGATGGGCTCTACAAAAGGAGGCGACAAGAAGGTTTTTTAGGTGTTCTGTACAAAGCTGTGTTAAGGGAACAAGTGCCCTAGGGTGATATAAACGTAGAGACACTAACGTTATAATAATATCAGTAAGAATCTTTAAAAAAAAACTACTGCGCACTTACACTGTCAAAGTATACGGACATCCTATTTTTTTATTACTTTTTATAAGTTTGCCTAAGTCTTGTTTTCTGCGACGTTCAGTGTGTTTGTCGATTATTTTATGTAAGCGTTTTCGATCTATACCCATTAATTATTACAGAGCGTATAGTAATAAAATTGTATTATACTTAACAATAATGATTGTGTGCTTATTGTTAGATTGTGGTCGTATAATTATTACTCTTCGTCCAACAGCAGCTGACATTAACGTTTCGATAATTCAATTAAATTTCTCGCATCCAGTACGGTGTATTCTCCTTGAGGTCATATAACGGAATGTTTTTCCCCTTTCAAAAAGGACACTATTTTATCGCGATGAAGGTCGCCGAGAAAATGGCGAGCAGGGTGTTTCATCAGTGAACTCGTTCTTTTGATGGTGGCCACGACAACAACAGCTAAGAATATAATACACACGTCGTTTTTCTTTTGTATAACACTATAGAGAGCACCCGACCTAGTTTTCCCGAGCGCATCACCTATATTATAATAATACGATATTATAATATTTTATTATACATGTATAAGCGTGTGTGTGTATGTCTATCGATTTCTATACTAACTATAATATATTTTACACTGATGCGTTTGCCGGCGCATATTTTCTCATCGCCGAATGTGTAAAATAATAATTAGTTTATTTCACGCCTCTTCCAAACACATTATGTATAATATACGGATAGTTTTTCGGCACGTCGTCGCTTTTCAAGGTACATACAAAAATGCCTGTACTGTATTACCTACCATGGGGGAATATTTCTGTTGACTTATCAAAGGCAAAATAATAAATATGAATACTTATAGTCTGTAACTCAACTAACTCATAATTAATAGCATATTTGTTTTGATTGGTATAAAAAATATGAAAACAAATATTCAAAAATATTAACAACACCCGAACAATTTGTTCGACAAACACATTTTCATTATTTTGTAGGTATTTAAGTTTTATTTTGTTGTATTAAGTTTGATGAATGGTTAAAAATCGATTCTTCATTATTTTTGACGGGTTATACACCTTCGTACTTTGTTTGTAGTGTTTTACATTTTAGTGAAACAAAAATATTTTAAAAGACAAGATTATACGACGTACACCGGCGGAAATTTGGGTGAGGCTTGAGTGTACTTAGCACCTCAACATTTTTCGCGTTTCTTACTATTTTCTTAGTGTGTCCAAAACTTAAAATGTTCCACTGTTTCTATAATCTAATACAAAATGATTGTGGTGTCTCTTGACAATAATATTATCATCATGTTGTTATTGCCAACGCCTATGTGGTATTTATAGATCTTGCGTGGCAGTAGCCGGTAAACGGTCGATCTTAAGAAAAACAGATGAAAGAATTTCCCACAGTTTTTTTTTTAACACAGCAACCGCCGCCGCCGCATGTGTCCAAACGCGTCGTGTGTCGCGTGCCGTTGATAATTTACCATTCTGTGTATAGGCTATACACAACACACACAACAACCGAGGTCGAAAGTGGGCCAAGTGGATTTTTGTATTGTCCGCCTGAATTTCCACGTGTGTCCGGCGACCCCCGACTGTTTTTTTGCTCGCTGGAAAACCGTGTACCTATCTCGGCCGACAGTGGAAAAGCATAATTTAATAATATGAACATATTATAAAAAAATCCACCGAGGAGACCTTCGTGTCGTCGACGCTTTCACTTGGGTGTCTCGCGAAGAAAGGGAAGAAAATTGTAATTCGAATTTAATGATTGATTAATTAATGAGTATTGTTAATTGATCGACCAATGGTATTTAATGTAGTCGGATGTGATTTAAATGAATTATTATCAATATACGCTTGCAAAAAAAAAAAAAATATTTTTTGGGTCATCATATAGTTGGCCGCTTGTGCAGTTTTCTCCTATTCATAAACAAACGGTATTATTATTTTGTTCAAATAATATTGAAAATCTAAACATAATGGTTCCAATTTAATACATTTTACAAGAACGCTAATGTTATGATATGTTTGTGGGACAGTAGGTTTTTTTTGCATACCTAACTTTAGAGTATTAGTACGCTTAACCTATTACAGCGATTAGCCGAAAAACACTTTTAATTATTATCAATTTTAAAACTCAAAACCGGTGGGCCCCCCTATTGATGTTCAAATTTTACATATGAGAGTTTTTTTGAAGTATAAATGATTAAACTTGCCCATAGCCCAAACTCAAATCTACAGAAAAACGGTTTTATTTAGGTTGCGAGTCAAGGCCAGTGAGTTTCAATGGTCTGTATTTGAAGCGAATTTGATAAATATTGTGTGTTATCTTGTACGGGTACGCTGGACAAGTTGGGCGAAATCCGGGTTTTTGAAATTGGTTGTTATTAAAATTCAAAATTTATTTGTTAACTCTTAGTACTATTTTAATGCATTTTGGTTTGTGCGTTGTCGAAATTCTGAAAATCCGGATTTCGCCCAACTCTACCCGTATTATACAGCTACTCTATTAGTATAATAATATATTGTGACGGCCGTGGTTTTAGGCACCACTGACTGTGCATTATGCAACTTAGACAGCCGTTTATATGTACGTACCCGGCCCGAAGAATGTCGTTTTTCGAACGGCCACGGCCGCCGGCTCGCACCACGACGACCGGTGCTCAGCTGCCTCTGTTGTTGGCCAACTGGGAAACCATTATCTCACACACACATACGTACACTGTACACATAATAATAATAATAATAATAACAATAATATTATGTATAGGTACATTAATTTTGGATTCAACACACGTACTATGAGTGTATGTGTAATGTGTACTTGTACGCACGAGATGAATGTGTGTGTTTGCAAATTACTCCTATCTGTTAAAATATAATATCATTACCCATATTTGTAGATAATTCTTAAAAGTATCTATATACCTTACACCAGCGAACATCGATACAGAGATAGTCGGTATTAGCTTTTCCTTTTTTTAACACTCATTCGTACCTACACGTTGTTTTTTGTCTCGTCTTAAATTATTGTGTTATTATTATTATTATAGGTATAGACGTTAGCAAAAGGAACGTGATTCGGTAAAAATAAAATCTCATTACACGTACACATAATACTATATGTATATTGTGTGTACTAAATATAATGCACGCGATGATGATCATTAGCGACGGTTGATGAGACATTATATATTATGTATACATGTTTATATTATTAACCGGAAAACCAAATTACTCGACCTCCCCTCCAATTGCATGCGACCACAACAATAATAATAATCATTATTTAACTATCGTGATTACGCGCAAGGTCTAGATGACAAATGCAAGTTTTCGATTAATAATATTTATAATACCTATTTAGACGGTGCGGCCATCTCTCCGTATGCAGTGACCTTTAAAGCGACGACGCGATTCGAGTTCAAGAACTTCGTTGGGTTTTTTATCTGTTTTCATGAAACTTAACATTTATGACTTGTACCCGGTATGGATCAGTGTATAATGTTCTAAGCATAACTTCTAAGTTCGGCACTTACTATGCAAAGTAGACTATTCTCCATGGTGTGTTCATAGAATATGTTCGTTTATTCTGAATAGATGAACACATTGTATGTTTAATCAATGCTGTGTACAACATTTTTTTTTACTATAAAACATGTTTTTGTGATACACTGATACCCCCAAGCGTTAGGAGAATGCAGACAAAGTAGGAATAAAATATATAGGGAGATAACAAGGAGAATTCAGCTAACATAATATAGCCTGTATGTAACAATGATAAGGAGGCTAATATTTGAAATAATAATCAAAAGAGTGTTTGATTTTTATAAAATTTAATGTTATATGATGAGAAAAATGTTTTTAAACAAATATTTATCTTGTAACCTTTTGGTTCTCATGACTTTAATTAATATTTAAGAAGGCCGAAGGGTCATCTGAATGGTTATAGTAAGATTATATCAACTACAATAAAGAAAATCATTTTTTTAATTATCTGCTTCTATACAACAGTTTAAAAACAGCCTTTAATTAAAACATGCAAAAGTATACTTTCTTTTATTATTCCACAAACGTGTCCAAGTGCCAACGCTTTTTAACGATTTTTTAAAATTAATTTTCTTCTTTTTTGGTTGTAATTTATTTCATTTTTGTATAATAAAAATGTTGTATACTTTTATGCAAGTCATTTTAATGTTATTTGTCGCCATAAATGTTATTTGTATTGATAAAATCCCTAAAATAATATAATATACACTGTCTGGTCCACAATGAAATGTTTTCTTTTAATTTCCTTCTACATCGTATTTCCAGTGTCCTACTCTCTTTTGTATTTTTAATTTTCTAACTCTCTACCAGTCATTATTTGACTAATTTTTCCTTCTTCCTAAGCTGGTATAATTTGTATTATTTCACATGCATTTAGTAACTTATTAGCATTGATTTGTAGATTTTTCAACATTTTCAATATTTTACTTATAAAATCGAGGAAAATTGTTACTTACCGTCACACCCAGGTCACATAACACGGTTGTGTTTATATTTTGCCTCCCATAATTATGTGCTCAAAATAGAATTTCACATTGATCCGGATAAATGCCGGCCAAATTCGAGTTTGTCTTTGAATATTTTATTATTTTCCTCTCGCACACTATAATTTTTAACGGTCGATAATTTATTATTACCATACATCCCAAGTATTCGGCTTCCAGAATACTGTCCGTTTTGAAAGTTGTGCGTGTTGTGTTAGCTCACGGAAACGACACGATCAAAATTAAATTAGAACGGCCAACCGTCGTTTAGGTGATTCTAAAGACGGAAACCGGCGGTCGATGGCCCAGGACTTCACAGAGTGTAGACAAAACTTGGCTGCTGCGGTAACCGGCAAATAATTATATTAAAAATAATGTATGCTAATGCTGACGAACCTTTCTGCGGGGTTTTTAGTCTCAATGCAAAAGGCCCGTTTTCCCCGATAAAGTTGTTGACGGGAATGACAGCTATATTACATTATACAATGCCGGTCTGCACACTGCCCCCGCCTAACCTAACCCGACCATTTTGCCTTCACGGTTCATTAGCCTGGAGGATGTGCCAAAAAGAAGGTGATGTAACAAGAGGAAGGCTCCGACCAATTATTACAAATGCCGGTCAATTATAAAAACAAATAATTCGTGCTTTACATGGGGACGACGACCACTTATAGTAATACATCATATACGGGTCAGTATCACAGTTGAACTACAAATTATACACCAACCCCAGAATTTCAATTTTGTTCTGCCTCAGGGAGGTTCTCTACTGAAAAATCTTTCAATATTTTAAAATGTTTACAGTATTATTAAAATTTTTATAAACTATCAACTATTTATAGAAACATAAAATTGTCCTAATGAACGTTTAAATTTTGTAGATTCTGTTAAGAGATCTGATAACTGAACAAGGGAAACGGCGTCTCCTATTTCATTTTATTGTCTAAATTGGACGCGATCATTCGTTGTTACTTAATTAATTATTGCAATTAATAACTGTCGCAAGTTCCCATGCACCAATTTTAATTATTAACGTGCAGGCCTAAACAGTGAAGTGTAAATTATTATTAACTATAATAGATCTGTGATCTATATTACATAACTTATTTTCCTAGCAAATTATGGATTCGTGTCATTTAATCAAACTTAGTATAGTATTAATAAAATATCGATTTTATATTACAATGATAATTGTTCCACATTTTATTTTATGATATAAGCATATAATCGCCGTCATATTGTTGTCATGATAATATTAGCTATTAATATATTTTTTTGTACACCACCTACGCTTGTTATGTAGCGTTGTGAAAAATACTCTAAAATTACAACGCGTTTGTGCTTAAGAATAAAAAAACAATAATTAATATAGTATATAGAAGCTTAATGTATGAGACGTTAACTTTTCTTTACACGGGTAAGACCGGACGAAAACATAAAACAATAATGTTTTGTTTTTTTAATTTTCTTCTTTGCTGGATCTTTTTTTTTTTTAATTTTCGTGTAATTGTCTTATTGTTTGCTGTATTATAATCGTTTTGATTAAAAATCGACCATCCACGAATGTAGACAGAGAGAGAGAAAATTACAATGACTATTTTTTATGGTTCGTTGACCATACTCAAATGTTACATAAGCGTTGAGCATTTTGGTTGTGTTCTAAAGAAAGTTACATGATAATAATTACAACCGACCATTAAAATGAATATACTTTATAACTGTATATACGTTTAATCGCTATATTTGCTCGTTATAATAATTATAATAATCAAATATATTATGCATGTTAAGTGTAAACGTTGGACAATGACATGCGCCGGCAAGTAATGAAAACGTTCTAGTCGGTCAATTTATTTTGATTGCCCTTAGACAATACATACATATATTTAAAATTCAGCTTGTGACTTGGGCGTCTGATCAAAACTTAATCTGCGTTTTCAGATAACAGATAACAGATTTTCATGTTAAATACGACACAGATCAGGATAGATTTTGCAAAAATACTATGACGATATATCGAGACATTTAGTTATGTCTTTATGATTATTATATTATAATCCAGTAGTCACTGGTAGGACGACCCATAGTGAATATAATAGGTATATTATAATAGTAGCAGATGGAACGATCAAAGAGTTCTAGGTTAGGATCGTGCGCGTAGCCTTGTAACACATCAGCTTGCTATCGACGTTCTGCAGTTGAACATTTGTATTGTGCCGTTGACCCTCGCCCGAAATTAAGAGAATAAGGGGTTGAAAACATGAAGATGTTTAGTATACAATAAATGTATTTCTTCGGTAGTAAAAAGTCAATAAGCGATAACTCCAAAGTCAGGTGGGGTAATCGTACACAAACGGAGTAAATGTAAATATGCTATATAAAAATATTTAAATTACTAAAATAATTGTCTAATTTGCTTACAATAGTTACCACACTTGACCCTATTTCTGGTTTTTAACGACATTGTTTTATATTTTTACTAAAAAAAAAAATAAACAATGCCATTTAAAACGAGTGTTTGAATTTGTCGTTTTATCATCACAATACTATGACCTGTGACCACAAATTTAAATACTACATAATAAATAAAAATAAGCTAAAAACCGTGAATCAATTCGGCAGCTCGCGCTATCGATAAATTATACTATATTTAAACACTATAATATAATAATATTATAATCTCGATACTAGTGTTGCACAATACACTAAAAAGATTAATGGGTCGATTTAACGACGTTTCCTAGATAAAGGCGGGGGATATCACTCGAAGGCATGACGCAACGCGGATGTGGTGTGCATTCAGTAATCGTGCGGTCGCAATTATTTGGTTTTTAGATGTACGGCTGCTTAAAAGTAATATCTATGCTTAAAAATATAATATCGATTTCATTTATAGTATTATTATTATTTGTTTTAAGTTAAAATTAAAAACAGAAAAATATAGTATTATTATTATTTGTTTTAAGTTAAAGTTAAAAACAAAAAAATACCGTCAAACTTTACCTCAGAAACTATAGAAATTTTGTCGATTCACATATGCATATAATTTATAATATAATATTACTATAACTGGTTACCTAATATTAATTTACGATTATTTGACTTCTTTCATATTCTTTATAAAAGTCAAATAACGAGACTTATCATATCAACGACCTATGATAACAACACTAGCTGCTTGGCGCGTATATATTATACAACAGGGCTAATACGCTTGGATAATTACAAGTATATGTTGAGCTTGTCATGCTTATTAAACATGCTAATCGATACCACTGCACGTCAACTTGCTCGACTAAACCTTATAAAAAAAGCGCTAGAGCAGTTAAAAGAAAAAAATACCTGTATTGAAACGAGTTTGTTATTAGTAAACACCACTTGTTTTTTTTTATAAACTGACTTGATTAAAAATGTATTATTGATAAAAAATAAACGTCTATGTAAATGTTGTATTAATTATTATTTTAATGTATCGTGTATCAGAAATTAGTGGCACTTGCCTTATTATTCCTTGAGGGTTGCGCCACTGGTATAATATTATGAAGAAATTTTCAGTCCGTTGAAAAGACGACATTTTCAGCAAGTATGTCATTAGGTAAAGCGTTTGCTTTGTATTAATGTTAAATGTACGATGTCTAATCCTGATTCAATACCTGATCGAATCAAAGAAAACCCTAATTTTTCACGACCTTCGACGACCAGAAGAAAATTTAAAAAAAATTACCATGATTTCTAACCAGGAGCGGTATTACAACTTTAACACCAAATCATATATTATTGTGACGAAGGTGAGGAAGACGGGGTCCATCGTCGGCCAGGAAGCACCGAGTGGGTTCCATGTGTAGACGCGTTGGTTTTCCCATTGCTAATAATGAGTGCCCACACTAACATTGAATATTATCATATTTTTTTATAAACCGAGATCGCAGGATAACATTGAGCCGACTGCGAGGGGGGATTCAGTATGGGAAAAACACTATATAGTATATCGGTTGCCCGGGCTCCGGCGACGGCGGTGGCAATCAAAGAAAGGAAGAGAAAAAAAATGGTGGGGTCCATCGAGGAAGGCTTTGTGGTCGATGGCACTGCCGTTCTTTCCCGACCACTGTAGTTACCTATTGTCGTCGGCCGCGGTCCGTGCCCGGTACGTTCACTTTTTTTTCGTTTTGTTTTATTATTATTATTATCATAGTAGTAGTAGCTTATAATATATATAATATTTATATATGTATGTATAATAAAATATCGTTTTTAAAGCGCTCGTTTTTCGAAATAAAAATCCGTTTGCTCGCAACCCGAACCGATCGATTTTCGTCGAAAAATTAAGTGTAATTTTTTTTCCCTTTAAAATAAAAAAATGTGCGTTTTGTGTCCGCCGACGAATCATCACCTCTGAGTGTGGTTCGAACACGCGCCATCGAAAAGTTGTGTGGCACCTCGGTCGCCCAATCGCCGTTCAAAAAGTTTGTACTCAAAAATATTGTATTTAAGTCCAAAAATCATTCTAAATACCTAACCCGTTCGTCTACGAATTTCGCGCGTAAACTGTTAAGGCCTGTTCGTCCGTCCGAGAGCCCCTCGGTGTGGTACATAATAAACTTTGCAGAGTTACTATGATTATAGTTGTTAAAAAATAGTGTAACCGTTATAATAGTGCGTCTCTGGTCGTTCTCTGTGAGACGACGAGCACAAAAAAAAAAAAAGAGTCATCGACCAACGTTGTAGTATTTTCTTTTTGCCCTGTAACTGTCAACACTCGGACGCGTTTAGCCCAAATATTATTATTATTCCGGTGCACGCGCGTTGACCGTACACAATGGTCTTTGGTTGCCGGCGTAAATAATAACAAGGAACTGTCCGCGTTCCTCCTCTTACAACAGCTCTTCTGTTACGGTTCAAAAAGAAATCACAAGCACACACACACACACACACACACACACACACACACATACATGCACACGTGACACGTCCTATACCACACACACACAGCTGCTGTTGTACGACAATAGGTTGGGTTAGGACATAGGTTTTCTTCTCTTTGGCCTAGAACACCATGGGTACTAGCTATATCTGGCCGCAAGCCAAACGCCGTTTACAAAATACAATTTTTATGAATTTTTTTTTTCTTTTGCTATTCATTGGACGTTTTGATGGTATAGGTATTGCCTGGTGCGTTGGCTTTACTCTTTCCCTTAAAATTGTCTTGTACACAATATTAATAATAAGTAATAACATTATTATAATATATAATATTACACTGTCTTTCGCCGTTCCGCATAGTAATCGCGCGCGTTAAGTGACTATAAAGCGGCCCGTATCGAAACAAGGTCGCAGCCGACGGTAAAATAAATTATTATGGTAATAATATGTAATATGAAATTTATTACAAAATCGCCGAGTTTTAACAGATACACACACACGTTAGAGGAGTTTTAAAACGAGGCTTGATTTGTAAACCGAGTCCAATATTTTATTGTGGAGTAGAGACAAATTTGATAGGGCAATCGTTATCGGTTTCAAATCAATCATTAGTCAGATGGGCAACCGAAGACCGTCTCTATTCTGAAAACGGAACTTTGAGCACATTATTTTTGAACTTTTATTATTGCTGTAAAAAAGAAAGGCGAAACCCGAGTCAACGTTAATTACCGGTCGACGATAATGCTGTTTTTGTCGCTCTCCAAAATGAAGAACAACACTGAACACACACACTCATATACACACTATATAATATAGGGTCCATAAAGATAATATATGACGGAACCCCAAAAAATGATCATTAATTATCTAAGCGTGCAAAAAATTACTATTTTATCGTTTTTGTTGCCAGTTAATCGCGTGGTTTGTTAAATAATAATAATAAATCGGAACAGTTCTGCGATAGTTAAAGATAATTTCGACTTTATCTTGCTATTTTTGGTGGTTAAGTATAATATCTAGGAAAAACTTACTAATTAACTTAATCTTCTATTAAAACAAAAACGCCATTTTATAATTCATTTTAAACTAAAAAAAATACTTAATTGGTAGCTGAAAGATAGAATACAATTTTTTTCTTCATTCTTGTAAGTCATATTTAGCTTATAACCTTATAGAGAGCAAATAAAATTAAAAATCAATATTTCACTTTTACATGTTTATAAATTATATTTTTTATTGAGCTTAACTAAGTTCATGCAAATAATTTATTTGCTTGTTTTTTATAAAAAAAATGTATTTAATCAACCTTCAATATGAGTAATAACGATATGCGAAAGTCACATCGATCGACGAAATTTTGACGGACGAACTTAAGTAGTGTGGCGAACGGGGTCAATGTGATTGTCATCATCGATGGATTTAATTGTAACTGACCGAGTACAATCGCAGAACTTCTTGATAACATTGCAATAGCGTGGCTGGTATAATATCGTGTGCACGTGGCTCGGAAAATCTATATAATATAATCAGAGGATAATCCGGTACCCAAGATTATTATAAGAGGGTGGTGCATCCTTATACCTACAGCTTGATTAACACTTTCACATTGTGTTGTGGCTTTTGAAGCAGCGGGTGGTAATACATTGTTTGACTCGACCAAAGATATACCATATTGAGACTTACTAATAAGATATTTTTCGACTTGGTGGTTTTTTACTTTATTGAAATTCAGATTATTATGAATATTTTGGACGATATTTAGTACAAACCAAATCCAACAGACCTCTTTATAGTTTGTTATTGCAATGACAGTTTCCAATAGACGTTTTAGAAAATTCTCCAATAGTTCTCTTAGCGATAGAGTCCATGTCTACACACTCGTTAAATAATATTGAAATGTCTTGAGGTGAATATCGCTATTGGTACAGCTACGAACGATGGACAGAGATTGTTTTGCGTCAATTTAATGCATGTGCAATCCAGTGGCTATTATGCGTGTAGGTACATTTGGCAATAGTCGATTAATGAGGTGTGTCCACAATGAACCGATTATTACCGCCCTAATTACGATTGTCGCTAACTGAAATTCAATACTCGATTACCAGTTAAGCGAATCGATGGGCCAAACAATGTTATACAACACGAAATTCCCATCAGCCTTTTCAAAATGGCTCAATGGTTCGAACGCATCGATGAATGAGAAAAAACAAATGGTTCGTCCCACATCATGTGTATAAATATTGTGCATCTATCAGTAGAGTTTTAAGTTTTTAAATATTAATATTGATGTCAAGACTACATTGTATCTACATTCGTATAAAAATAAAAGAGCATACATTGCCACTTCTTCATTTTCCCTTTCAAAACCGTCTCCTCAGGTGTTTTTAATATAGGAGGGATGTGCGATGGCTTATCCATATCTTCAATATCTAAGAAGACAAGAGAATCATAAACGATATTTAACCTTCTATCGTGTAGCTTTTGCCGATTTGGCAGAATTTTCGAGGTATCGCCAAGGTTCTGCTATGTCATGTAGGAGGATGTTGGTAAACAGTTTCTCTGCATATATTTTTGACCAATAGCATCTTTTTCTTCTCCTTATGTCGTGTACTTTGGGTCGACTCAAAGGTGCATTGACTATGGACTGCTCACCCTCATCCCCTACACGATTATTACGAACGTGGTATAATTGGAAGATGAGAACCGAGTCAGATGAGTCATGAAAGAAAAAACTGACCCTATGTAAATTAAGTGATCCAGCATCGTTAGTTTTATCCCATGTCAATGGTCAATTTTTGTTTTGTCCCATCTTCCATAGTTTTATTGGGTCAGTGCGTCAATAGCATAAATCAACCTCATTCCGTACCCTTCGAAACGGGTCAGTAAAATAAAACCGTAATTTTAATTTTAATAGATAAATAATTTATCCGTATCCTTCGTTTGAACGATGAGACCAGTTTTGCTCTTTCACACGCAGTCCATGCATCGATAGGACCACAATGAAGTGTATTGGTAAAAAAATGGTCAACGAACACCAGACAGAGCGAGTCGTAACGTTTCACGTTTCCACGTGGGTCGGCGTGGAGAGTTTGAGCCGTCTAGGAGGTCGTTCCCTAAAATGCGTCACGTAACGTCTTATAACAGCACAGCTCGTGTAGTTCGTCTTGAGCCTTGGCCGACATCACGCGCTCGTTGTCCCCAATACCGTCGAAGCGAAAAAAAAAAAGAACACACACAAAAACCATTGCGATAATTGTGTTTGAAGTGTGATAACACAGTGTGGAGTGCCCTAGTACCTAACGAACAATCTGCGGTCGTCTCGAACAATATATTATTATTTAGAAGCTATTTATTTTTAATTTGCGATTCCTCGGGCTTAACCTCCTTTTCGAAGGAAGCGATACACAACAAATAATGTGTAGTCGGCGGCGGCAAAGAATACGCAAAAAACTATTTCGCAACTGGTGGCCCGAGGGCTTAGGTGTTGTATACATGTGTTTCCGGATAGACACATTCTCTTTCAAGCGACGGCGGCTGCGATTAGGTAACCCGTGTGATGCAGTAATCCACGTGTTTATTGGCACAGCCAACGTAAACGGTTGATCCCGGATCTTTGTGCAAAAAAAAAAAAATTAAGAAAGTAAAAAATTAAAAGCAGTTATAATGTTACAGCATTGATTTAAAAAAAAAATGTTTTAAACGATTTGTCTTCTATCTAAATAGAAACGTAATTTGAACAAATATTTGAACTGAGAACAACCTTCTTCGAAACGTCAAATGCAATCTTAAAACTTTTTTTTAACCACTTACAATTTGTACTTATCACACTTATCTCATATCTCAGTCTGTCCACTACTATTTATATGTTTTTATGTGATCCACAAATTCGGCATACGACGTTGAACGTATGTTATTTAGGAATATTATTGTGCAATCAAAATTAAACTCTTCGATATGATGATTTATTAGTCGATTTCAAATGTATAGGTTCTTAGTAAAATCCATGACCAATTATAAGTTTGATGGAAACGTACTCGACTAATATTTATTATATTTTAACTTTTTCTAATCATGTAATCTCTTATTTTCAGTATTTAAAAACCTAGAAAAAACCGGACTTCTCAAAAAATTGCGGATGTTAGCTCAAATCCAAGACCGTATATTATTTTGAAGTCTCCGGGAAACATATTTATATTCGATTTTAAATCTCGTGTCAGAACTTTAGTTCTCAATTTTTGATTTAGTGTAATAATATGTTATTGTATAACGAATAGCAGTGAGATATACAGTGCTGTACAGAGCAAAACAGCTGACACGGGAAGCGCGATGGCCGCCGTGGCGTTCAGGGTTGAAAAACAAATTTGAATTCCTACCGCGATTCACTCGAAATTCGTAAGGTCAATACGGTATAATTGCATAAATATATAATAATATAATAATAATAATAACGTATAGGTATGTAATGTACAGCGTTTTCAAGGTATACCGGCAATCGCTAGCGACCGGACGGCGGCGGCGGCCACGCATCCTGATACACATCATTTATGTCATAGTAAATAGTAATGATAATATTTTTTTTTTTTAATAATAAAGCTCTTTTTTCCTAACGTAGCCAACCGAAGTACTACTTGTTTTGAAATTGAAGACTTTAGTCGTGTGCGTTAACGTTAAAAATGGGCAAAATAATATGGGAGGAAAATTGTAATAATAATAATTTAGCAAGCGGCTTGTTAATTATTATCAATCATTTGAGCGTTTGAAATGCGCCAACCGTTCATAAATATTAAACTAGTGTAATGCGGAAATTAGTAGAATTATTATTTCCGACAACAGGAAAACCGACGCTCGGTTTTTTTTTCTTATTATAGTATAATACAATTATTCAACGAGAGTATGTTATTAACAATTATTTATATGGTCCCCTATTCAGTATTTAGTTTGGTTGTACCTAATTGCCTAAAATTGCATTAACGAAGCTCAATTTGTCAGAGAATGACAGACGGTCGTCCGTTTAAAAGTTATAGTTTGTGTAATAATTGTAATAACAATAATTATTATTTAGGTTTAAAACGGTGTAGAGTTGGTTTAAAACAAGTAAAAATACGTCACCAATAAGGGTGAAACGTCATTAAATTGTACCTAATATTTAAAATATTTTTCATAATCGCTTTGACGCCCATAGACTATGTTTTAAGTCTTGACCAATATGTCGTGTCGTTTAGTGTTCATCTGGGCTCTCCAGTGAATAATATTCCAGTGTTAATGACTAATGTATTCAGTATTGTAGTATAAATTCAGTCGTTTATACCTACACATTTTACGACGCAGTGCACTAGTTTATTTTTCAGTAGTTACGAAATTTGTTTTTGCACTTTATCGGTATTATAATTACAAGTATTTTGATGGAAAAAAAACTGGAACTTGAATTATGACATTTTGTTTTAGTAAATTGATTTTCTAAATTATCAACATGTATATTATTAGTTTTGGTATGGATCGAATTATGTACTATTATAGTGCACCTTACTATACTGATTTTGACGTTCCCGTTTTGAATTTCATAATAACTTAGCATTCGTGAAATTCAATAACACGGCAATCTGACCGACTATTATCGTCTGGTACCATAACATTTCGCGCGTAACTCTTGTGTTGTTGTGTTTGCACTTAAACTAACGATTTTTTTTTTGTATTGTTCTTTAGAGAAGGAAACGAAGAAACCGGTGGTAAAGCGATGATGTCCTCCGGCGTGGGCAGTTCTCCGGACGTGGTGGCCATGGAGCCCAGGAGTGGCAGTGTGGTCGTCGGCGGAGTTGCTGGCGGTGGCGGAGGTATAGTCAACCCAGCTTTCCAGCCTCCGTCCCTGCTCAGCCAACAAAGCACCGTGTGGACCCGACGCCAGCAAGCAGTGTGCGTCCGGCATGCGTTTAAGCACTACGGTTCGGCCAGCAAGCCCAACCACGTGCTCAGCAATCTCAACATGACCGTCGCAAAAGGCACTATGTTAGTATACCTGCACTCGATAAAGCTTTTAAGTTACATATGACTAACTAGGTATTTGCTGCTTTAAAACTGTAGTGGGTTTGCAATTCACCACTAGCTGTGCCAAATTCCAGTCGCTATCCGCTGAAGTTCTTGTAAAGGAAATGGCTATGACTTTTTTTTATTAAGAGGCGATATTTAACAAAAATTGTTCCATATGGCTTATTTCAATTTTGTCGATTTGTTAAATGGTACATAAACTACATATACCGGTGTCATAAGTGCATAGTTTTAAAGCAAAAATATTGGAAGAAGAGCATAGTTATGATGTTGGAGGAAATAAATGTCAAAACATCGTCCCTGTCAAATTGTATGACACTCGTGCATTATGTTATAAAATTATAGAATAATATTAGTTTTTACATTTTATTTTAAATTTCCATTAGCTATAATGAATTTTAAAAAAAATTCTTAATTGGAAAATATTTTTCGTTGGGTTTCGGTTTCATTATCATTTATCCGGTTTTTTATAAGTGTTAATTGGGCCTTAAATTAATTTAATTTATCACAAAAAAAAATATTTTCCGCAAATCGCCTTTTATGTCTAATTGTAATTTGTATCCCCTTATTGCCATGTCAAATTTTCACATATGGATTTCTTTGGTAGTTCTTGTCGCTTTTTACCCAAGTTAAGTTTACTATAAATACTCGGTTGCCTATGTAATACGCTTTTATACTGTGAACGGATCATGTCATCTGATTACACAGTAATTCAAACAATGTCTAATAGCTGGGCTGCTTCTTTATGCTCTGCCTATTAGCAGTCGGTTGTGTATTTGCCGCTGCATTTTGCCTCTGTGTTGTTGCTGTTCGTTTGCGATGTACAATATAATGTATTTCTCGAGGAAATTTCAAGATACATCCTAAAACAACTTTCTACCAACGTTTCAGTGCATCCTCCTAAAAAATAAATAGACAACGTATATTTTGAGTTGATCAATGTTTTTTTATTATTATATATTTACTATAACTAAAATGTCTCAATTTGCTTAACGTAAAACATAGTGACATCCAAGGTGTACTCTAGAAAAACGTATACTAGTAAATTAATCAAGTACACCACGTGCCGTTACACCATTAAGATTTTTTATGATTTCAGCTAACGAGTTTCATACTCGAATGATTAATTTACATTTTTAGTTCCCTCTTTATTTGCCGACTTAACTAATTCACGGCTATTGCATTACTAAAATAAAAACAACACGTGTCGGGCGAAGCTAATGGCACTCGAAATTCGTTCTTCTCGCGATGATCAAGTGGTTTTTTTTACAATATTTTCCGGATTAACGTCTTTTAAATGACTGTTAAGATGTTGGGATGATGCATCGTTTATAATATGCCGTATAAATATGCGTTTTAAATGAATTCCAGCTCAGCTATAACATTTCATTAATCCTGTTCGTGCGAATACACTACTGGCCAGGAAATCACACTGTACAATTATTCTTTGTCTAGCATTTCCGGGTTGGCGCGTGGTCGGTTGGACGAAATACAATATTTAGAAAAAAAACCCTGACTATATACGAATGTCAACATTTTTTTATTTTAATTAATTAAAATCTGTACGTTTTGCACGTCGAGTGTGCTATTTTTTTTGTTATTGTCTTTACGATGCAAACTTAACGCGGTTCCTGAACCTGCGCCGTGCCGTTAATGTACACACACGTGTGTTGTATGTAAAGAGAAGATTTGCACGATTCGGTTTCCCACAATGATAGTGTATAATGTTATGTAAACAACAGAACCTAAATCGCCTCCAAAAATGTTATAACCAATGTTTGGGCGGTGGTCGCATGTAGGATATATACACACACACTTTCGTCTGCTTAATACCTTAATATAACATAATATTATTATGTCTCGAGTAAATACAAAATATGTTATCTTGCAAAATTCGGTTTCCATGAGAGATTCGCCGGCGACATAATCGCCACACACACATATGCGCACATTACCCTTGGACCGACCTCCAAATAATTATAAGTGAGTACTGGCAACCGGTTTAAAGGTTTCGAACGGCGGCTATAATAATATGATGAGTGTAATAACAATACTGTAATATAATGTTTTTAACGTTATCATCGTTGTTACGTGTAAAACGCGTACGACCGAGACGATCTGACTGTTTCTTCATCCGCGGGCATAAGCCACATATAATAATAGTACTACCGCTGACGGTATTAAAGCGTTTGGTTGTTGCCAGTATTTTCAAAAGGGCACTCGACTAGCATTTACATACATACATTTTCGGCACTGCACAGTAGTTATAATCCGTTTCAAGGACGGGCTGCCGGCCGGGTTTAAACGATTTCCAATTGCACGTTAGACACGATGACACTTATATCGTCGACTAGGTACACTCAAAAAACCTCTTTAATCGTATGCGCCGTGTTTTGTTTGTACAAAGACTACAAACACTAGCCAATGTGATCTTTGCAAAGTATTGCCGCCGTTTTGTAGGGTCTGAAGCAGTCTGTGTACGCTCAAAATATATTCATAGAAGGATGTTTTACAAGCGACCAAGTCTCAAGGTCCGAGAAACAGCGAATTCATTTTTGCCGACCAATAACAATAATTACAATATGTGTTGAAACAAACGTTTGGTCGACACGGTCGAATCTCCTTGTACTTAATAATATATGTTTATGCGATCAGTTCTTTTTTTTTTACTCGCTCATTAATTGCACGCCGATTTAAATAACTAATCTTAATTGACCAGATGCCACTGATTCGCTAAAATGCCTTGTTCGCGGTCGCCGTGACTCGACGAGAATATATAATAATAGTATTCCACAAAGCTTGTATTCCATTCGTATAATTCATCTATCACAAAAGTAGATATCCACATTATGCATAAAAATTAAGATACCTACTCATAATCAACTATTTTTATACGGTTTTTTTGAAGTTTTTGTTACGCGCCGTTTGTTAGAGCAAAACTTAACGGAAACCCATTAACGATCTAAAGCGGTTAAATGCAAAACATGACGTTACGGACGGGTTAATAATAGTAATACTTGGGTATTGTCAAGTTGAATAACACCGATTAGCCTACGTCATACCTGTACAATCTGGGTTTTACCTGATTGCGTTAAGAGCGCCGGCGAAACCGCAGCGCTGCAAATAAAGGATGTCGGAATTTAATGATAGAATATTTTACCATACGGTTGTTGAAAATAACAATTACTTAATAATGAGTTCAACGTGGGTTTTTTTTATTCAGACTGGTTGGTTTTTTTTTTTTAAAGAAAGATCCAAACGAATCTTTAACGTACTCCGCCTACGTTTTTTTAGTCGCCCTTTCCATGTTTGTTACATATTATTTATATTATATGTTTGACCGATAAAGCATTATCCATATTATATTGTATGTGCGCTAGTAGCCGTATTATATAATTTCAATATTAATTTACTCGTTTCTATTACAGCTATCTTGGTGGGCGATTATCAAAATTTGAATATTTACACCTGGTGGTTGAACGGAAATTTGCATAATATCTAATTGGGTTTAACGCTTAATCCTCTTTGGACCTTCTCTAATTAACATCGTGCATTTTGGCCTAGTATGTACATAGACGACCACGTTGTGTTCCTTGGTCGAAAATGATGTTGCCAACACTTTTTGTGTGTGTGTGCATTCGACTCCTGTCGAAAATGTTGGTTTTTATTTTTCCAATTGTTTGTTTTGTTTTACAGATACGGACTGCTCGGTGCTAGCGGTTGTGGAAAGACTACTTTGCTCAGCTGTATTGTCGGTCGGCGGCGACTGAACACCGGACAGATCTATGTGCTCGGTGGAAAGCCCGGAACCAAAGGCAGTGGAGTGCCCGGAAAACGCGTCGGATACATGCCTCAGGTGAGCGATGCCCATGATAAGTCTTGTCCAGCCAAAACCTCAAACTTTGTTTCTCACACAATTATAAGGGTGGTTTTTCACCCTGGGTCTTGATAAAGCAAACCTTTACCACCCAAGATGATGCGTTGTCTAAATTTGGACTTGTGCCACTGGAAATACTTTTTATAATAATATATTGTAACTCCAATGCGTTTGATGATGCATCTAATTAGGCAACGCTAAAAGTAAAAAAATTAGATATAGCGTTGACCACAATAATAATATGTCCATTAGTCGACTCGAACGGTTTTCCCAATCTTATGCGTACGACCTAGGTTCCTAAACGTGTAAATCATCTGATCTCACAACGTTTTGTGAACGTCGTTTCGTCGATTGTAAAACAAAATGACCAAACTAAACTAATTCGAGGTTTTATTTGCTAATTAGCGTACCGTGAGAAACACATTGTTTGTTTACGAAATATGCCACAATACTTATACAACAAGTGATTTTGGCCCTGTTGCCTTTACCGCACACGATGAAATAGAATAATAATCGTAATGGTCATCACCATATTATTGTGAGTCTAGGACCCACAAAATAATAGGTAATTGTCGATTAACCATTCGGTGTTACAGTGCAAAATTCATAAGGGCAACGTTTTTTGTTCAACAATAATTATTTCAATGTAATTTTACCTTAAACCATTGGTGGCCAACGCGCTAAGTATATTGCTGTAATTATAGTATTTTTAGTGCAGCTTATCCGTGTTTGATCGAGATGAATCATTCGCCACCATCAAGTTCTAATGTCCTTCGTACTAGTGTATATTATTTTTAGTTTAAACTGATATTATACCTGTCTAATATTAGTGGAATATTCGGGCTCATTAGCAGATACATTTTTATGTTATAAGTATTTTCATGCACGTCATAGTGATTGGGGCCAGTTTATAATTTTTTTTTAATTCGCGTTGTCTGGTTTTTACATTTCTTCTTAAAAACATTATATTTTACACTTCCTAGCCGTGTAAACCGGTGGATTCCTATTAATATATGGTAATGTATGCCGGCATCTGGAAACTTCCGGTTTACGACCGCAAAGGGTTGTCGTCGGTACCGGAACAGCGAGTGTCTTAGCTACTATCCCAAGGACCGTCGTTTAACGTCTGTCGAAAAACCTTTTGGATGACTCGGGGGCAAGGCAAGGTCAATCACTGTGGATACAAGTCATTCCAGAGTGGACGGCGGCGGCGGCGACAACTTTTCAAGGCGCATGCGGTTAACACGCGCTGGTTCGGGATAGCCGTTTTTTTATTTATTTTTTTTATTATGCTATTGAGGACGACGCCAAGGTCACATATGAGCCGTATGAGTCGTCGTCAGTACGATATTATACGCAATGACGGCTTAATTAACGATTAATCATCGTAAACGCGTTTAAAAATTGTAAAAAAAAATTATTCATGTTTATTTTTTTTTTTCTGAGTAGGTACTTATTGTATAATGTAATAATGTAACACAAGTTTTAACGACTGCGTGGCAAAGTCCTCGCATAAATTCCACATACTTAACACATTAGACCTCGGGTAGTGATGAACAAAAAAAAAAGAAGCTACTGAAAGATGTTTTTCCGTACGTCATAGCATGAAACATTAAACAAATGTTTCGACTTTTTTTATATCGTATATCATTGTATTATATGCCGAGAAGGATTTCAAATAGGTATATCATTACTTTAACCCTTCAGGAAATAATTCGGTTGTGTCAATACAACGACAAATACGTTCGAAAACCTTCCCCCCAAAAAAAATTTGATAATCAGATACCTGTCCAGAGTATTTCCAAAATTTTCTTCAGCAGCATTTGGTTGTTTAACCACTGCCGAAATTTGACACCTGGGGCCCACTTTGTCGATATGCGAAATTCTAAATTAAGCGCATGCGTTTTGGTCAAACGCTCTGCTTTTCGACTAAATTGCCTTTGCAGATGGCTCAATTAGAACAACTCGATTTCTATACAATTAATAACAAATAAACAATATAATCAATCATCATACCCGACCAACACTTAATCTGTCGGTGTGTTTTCTTTAGGACAATAATGATACCACTATAATTAATTGTTATTAGAATGCGGCGAAGGTACAAGGTAAATAAAATTTGTTAAATTTGCCAATGCTAGATTTATAGATTGTACACGCGCGTCCAATATAAGTGTTTGGACAAACCGACAATGAGAGCTCATCTACAAAATAATATTTGACACTCACATCATGCCGGTTAAGGTCATAATATTATGTTTTATTATGACGTTCACGCACCCACCTGCGTTAACCGGAGTAACCAAAGAGAATATAATACAAATGTACTTCGGTGAATTTGTTTTCCACACGGTAACACTTGAGCCGCCCGTAACGCAATTGACGCTTAGTTTTAATAACAACAATTATTTTGTTCCAATAATAAAATACGGTCATACCTACTATACAGCCAAGGCGTGTGATCACTGTATACAATAATAATGTTATAATACTAGTATTATTGTTATTGTTATTATTTGTGTCGAACCAATTTTAAGATATTATCATCATGTAGAGGTATAATTATATATTTTTTTATCCAATGGTCCGATGATTTTTGCGTTTTTCCATTCATTTTAAAATATTTCATAATAATTAAAGTTGTCAATAATTCTATATGTAGGCAGATAAAGAAAGAGAGGCGAGTGGACTGATAATATTTGCTTTCATTATAAATTTAAAAAATCGTTTTTATGCAAATACATTTTTAATGCTAGTAAATGACTCTGGCGCATAAGACATATTTTTAGCCTTTGATATTATGCCTTTTTTAATTTTTTTCTAGGATAGTGATTAGTTAGTTTGTCTAAAGTCTGCAGATTTTTTTAATTAAAAAAAACTAGATTTTCTTGAGTTTGTAGAGCATTAAAATAAGAAATAGTGTGTATAGTCACAAACGAAAAGAAAAAAAATACAACCCCATCAAAACTGCGGTAAGATACCTAGTAGTTTTGCAATATTAATTATAATTTCAATTTTTTTCCTCGGTCAAACCCGTCTACCGTCCAAGATGTTTCTTGCGTCATTCTTTTAATACGTCATTTCTTGGATCTCCTCGCAATCTGTCCTTAACCGATACCGTTGAGCAAGCTTATAAAATGTCAACCATACAATGCTTTATGCCCATGTTAAATGATGGGTAATAATAATTTTGACGTTGTACATTACACATACATTCAATGTATCGGAATAGTTTAATCAAGTTTCGGCACCATGTGTAATTTCTTATAATTTTTGTATTTATGATGTACAGTATGATTTTACTAGAGTATAGCTATGCTGATTTCCATAGATTAAATCAATATCGCTGTTATCAGCAGTTGTAACAATATTGGGTTTGTTTAATTGTCCATTTTTATTTTTCCCATTAAAAAGCGATAAAATGATTATCTCGAGAATAGTTTTATCCGGCTCTTTCTCACCCTGCTTTTTTGGTTTAACTTAAATTACCATCCGCTTTATGGTACTCGAAAAAACTTTATTATAATTTAACTACAACACTATTTGTTTATATAGTACCGCACCAGCGACGACGTTTAAGTTAGGTACTATTTATTACAGGTATTTGACAATTTTACTACGGTGACACCGCCGTTATACAGCACATTAAGCCAACCGCACACTATAACGATATTATAATTGATATATTATTATCCACATAGTGCTGCAAGTGGCTGTACGATTTAATTATCATAACCACGCACAATACAGCTAACGAGTCGAGAAGTCGTTTGTCTAAAATTAAGCACGGCCCGGTTTATATTTTATTCGAAATCTAGCAGCCATAAAGTGATAAACGACATTTCCCGTCGTCTTCGTTTCAGGATTGTTCTGAAGTCTACTCAAAATATCTTTAGTCCTCGATTCTCTGTAGTCAGTTACAATGTGTGTATTCACACTGTAAGTTCTCTTTTTCTACAGTCCTGACTCTATTTCTGATCTCATTCGATTCGTTGTTTATACATATGTAGTGTAAATGTTTTTAAACGTCTTATACATCGATTTGCCACACATCTAAATTGTTCTTTCAACCGGATTTGTGTAGATTAATGCAAAGTTGCTAACTTCTCCTTCAGTGTTCCCGCAATGATTGTTGTAAATAAAAATATAACATGGTTTACGACGATCTACATAATGGACTCTAGTAAGATAGCTCGATAAGGTTAGGTCAAATATGTCTTCTCTGATTGGTCAACTTGGTCAATGTTTGGTGGCATATTGTAGTTGTTGTAGCAGTTCTGAGTTCAGAACCTGTTGGATTGAAGATTTTTCTAGTCGCAATACCACATGTTCTTTAACTATTACTCGAACCTCGTATTTTGTTATTATCAATTATGTTAATACCGCGCTAATACACATTTATACTCGACCGCGACCGAAGCGAAGGTTACAAATTACAACAGAAAAATTCAACAACAACTATTGTAATACCTACTGTAGAAATTATTGCTTAACTCGCATAATAATGTTATTATCCTATGGATAGGGCTATAATAAAGAACCATATTTTCGAACATTTCTGTAAACAGGTACGTATACCTGTTTCTATTATTTCAGAAGTAACGATTATAATAATATTAACATGTAACAGCCAATTAAGTTTTCTAAAGAACTGCGCAGTTTTTCCACGTAAAAGTACATCTGTACAAAATTAAATACCAATCACTCAACAATTATGTATAGTTGTATTTTTACACAGAACAATTATTTAATTCTTTCAGAAAAGAATGATCTTCTGAAGTTATTTGTATTCCTCCGTTGTTGAGAGTGGGATGCAAATGTTTAATATCAACAAGTTGCACCTGAGCAGTTTTTCCTTATACAACTAATAATTGATTTTTTGTATAAAATAAACGTATTGTTATTTAATCATGTATTATTTGACGGTTTCAAATAATTATTTTTAATACTCACAATTTATTCATCTGTATAAACATAATATTATGGTCTTATCTATAGACCACACGTGATTACTAAGCGTTACTGACGTTTTGATTACTAAGCAAAAATTATGAATTCATAATTTTTAATACATAAATATATAATTTTAATGGAAATTGCTATTTTGAACAAAATACAAATGATATTGTAGTTCGTATTTTGAATGGTTATTAGAGATTTATATTTTTTTTTATGTAAATATTGCCTGGATCTGTTTGTGTTAATAAATGAATATGGCAAATTGAACTTTATATTCAATCCAATCGAATACTTTAGTCTTTTACTAAACAATAGATAATGTGGTGTCTTTTTAAATATATTTTATATAATTTCCCATTTTCCGTTTTCAATTATGTTTTTTTTTAAATACCTAATTCTTATTAATAGCGTTAACTAACGCCTAGTCGAATTCACTTTTTTGTTTTGTCTAAGAGACCCAATCGTACGAGTTTGATAGTTTTTATTATATTATTATTATAGAATGTGTTCACTTATTGGAATTACGATTTCTCCGGCACAGACGCTGGTCCTACCATGCAATTTCCCCACTAAAACCCACCGACTGTAACGGGCTTATACACAGGCGTCTGTCGAATATCTGTAGTACCAAATTGTATGTATGTAGTGTACTACTAGTAGACACTAGATAGTAGGTATAGTTGTAGGTTTTTTTTTTATTTCGTTATTAACACAATGCAAAAAATTCTAGTCACAAACGTGTCGTACACTCCGAGAATTATTGTCTTTTGCTCCGTTCGTGTGCGCGTGTGTTATGTTTAAACCGCATACCCATAACCATACATTAGTTTGCACAATCGCGTTACCAAATATTAATACAGGTACCTACGGGTTTTCTTTTACCGTATCCGTGTGCACTCACACAAGCGCATTACACTATTTGTAAACGCATTACGCCCGTATCTATTGAACGACGTGTGTACCGTTATTTCGCGTCCACCGACGACCGCATCGCGTTTTTAATGAACTACATACAATAATAATTATCGTTTTCGTCCCCAGTGGCCAATTAATTAGCAGTTACTCGTGCACACTTGGGTTAAAGCCATTTTATTTATGAAAAATGAATAACAAGATGGCCAAAATTCAAAAATATCATTACTATTTGTTTAGGACTTTTGACCATCACTCTAAGTTATAATATACTCAAATGACAAAAATTTAACGTATAAAAGTATTTGTCTTTTTAACACAAGCTTTCTTATTTTCTTATGTTCAGTTCTTTCTAAAAAATAATCAATAAAATCGCCTGCTGTAAAAAAAAACTGTGAATTATTAGGTTTCTTTTTTAACAAAACACATCTTGGTCTTGAAACGTTTAGACTTGCCATTTCGAAATTCTCTATTCGGTATATATTTATGTCCGGCTCTGTGTAGAATATCATAGACCGACGATTTTTTTCCGCCTTCCCGGCGATATCATTGGAGTTACGACCGACCATTGTGTTTTAGAAGAAAAAATAATAATGTAGAGAAAAGCGATCCTCACAGTTTTTATTCATACATCATATTGTGGTGTCATTGCCGTTTGACTGCCCCCTTTGTCCGTCTAACGTTTTAGAAATTGATGGATTACCAACGGAGCAAAGAGATTAAAAGTATACCAATCGCGTTTTGTGCTACTAATACAGCCACAACTAAAGCTCCTTTCTTCGTGTTTAAGATCCATAAGGGTAGGATATTTGCGTGGAATACTGCTGGCTAGCGTTGGCCGTTCAAGTTAAACACCCGGAAAGGGCATGGCTGTTTCTGAAGGCTGTCGTCTATTAACTGCCAATGACTGTGCCTGTAACTAGATGGATTAAATTTTATCTTTATCTCGTCTAGCAATGAACCTGACATTAGCCTCATCCGAAACAAATGTACATACCTATCTATGAAAATGCTATAATAAAACGAATGAAACATAATATTAATATATTTTAAAGATTGTCTGTTGTTGTGGCATGGTGGTATAAACACCGCATAAAGTAATAGTTTATATAATAGAAAACATAGTTTAACTCCAAAATTGGTGACAACCAAGTTAATTTTTTGGAATCCAAAGCCCAATAAAACTGATATTTTTGGATTAATTCAAAGCAGTTGCTGCCCTTACACAAACCAACTGGGTGCCTAACCATTCATTAAAAAAGATTATTCGAAAAATACCTAATTAGTATTTGTATACCTCAATACTATACTGATTAATCATTAATGAACGGTGTTGTTGATAAATTGGTCTTTATATAAGCTTAATATTTGACCTTCAGTATTTTTTACCTTATAAGTATTTGGTTTTGGCTGTTGTATTTTTTTTACATAATTAATACTTGTGTTGACCATCAATATTAACTGTTTTGCTTTGTTTCATTTTATTGCTATAGGAAATAGCTCTGTACGGAGAGTTTTCCATAAAAGAGACTATGATGTATTTCGGATGGATATTCGGCATGGAGACGACCGAGATCAACGACAGACTGCAATTTTTGTTGAACTTCTTAGACTTGCCCAGCCAGTCCAGACTGGTGAAGAATCTCAGGTGACTGACGAAATGCATGCCGTTTATCTGAACCCGGAAATAATTGCCGTTTTTCTTATATTTAATACTGTTATTTATTTTTACAGTGGTGGACAGCAGAGGAGAGTGTCGTTCGCGGTTGCCCTTATGCACGATCCGGAACTTTTGATTTTGGACGAGCCGACAGTCGGTGTGGATCCTCTGCTCCGGCAAAGGTACAGGCGAAATTCCTTTTGATTTTATTAAATTGATTATGTAGATAAGAAGATAGAATTTTAATTGTCTCTTGTATTTTCAAACAGTATCTGGAATCATTTAGTTCAAATCACAAAAGATGGCCACAAGACGGTCATAATCACTACACATTATATCGAGGAAGCCAGACAAGCTCACACGGTGCGTACACTTGATCGAGTTACCGATTCGGTGGTATAATGTGTGGTAAACAATAATAACATTGTATCTTTTTCGCCCTTTTAGATCGGTTTGATGAGAAGCGGTAGACTGTTGGCCGAAGAGTCTCCGGGCGTGTTGTTGTCCATGTACCACTGCCAGTCGCTAGAAGAAGTATTTTTAAAATTGAGTAGGAAACAAGGTTCGGACGGACAACCACAAGAGACTCCCGTAAACATATCAAACAACATTTCACTGGTGAGACAGTTTTGCGACTATCTTAACACTATCCTATTACCTCTCCCTCCCAAGTGTCCCAACACGGCGTTTTGGATAGGCAATATATTAGACACCCGCGTATATGTGTTTACTAACTCTGTTATCCCGATTGTAGGCGACATTGAACTGGGGCAAAAAGGACGAGCCCGTTTACGTTACCGAAGAGAGCGGCGTCGTGGGCCTTAACTTCCACCAGTCCAAAGAGGTTCTCGTCCAAGACCAGACAAACGGCGTCAACGGAAAGCTATCGGAAATGCAAATGATGGAGCCGCAATACGATTCTAGCTGTTGTGAGCTCACCACCCGAGGCAAGACAAGGGCTCTGTTACAAAAGAATTTCTTGCGAATGTGGAGAAACGTCGGGTAAGCCGGTCTCAAATCGAAACCACCCGTCAATCGAATAATCTTATTTTTCCGTTCGATTTCAGTGTGATGTTATTCATTTTCGCACTGCCTGTGATGCAAGTCATCCTGTTCTGTTTGGCCATCGGCAGGGATCCGACGGGACTACATTTGGCCGTGGTCAACAAGGAAATGAACTGGGAAACCCGGGAGTGTCCGATCTACGACAACTGTACACTAAGCATGTTCTCGTGTAGATACCTGGACATGCTGCCCAAAGAGACAGTAGTGCTAGTGAGTATCGGAGTGTTTTGGTTTTAACGTGAATTTACACATGCTCGGTCGCTAAAAACGTTGCGTTTTCCCACAGGACTACTACCAGGACCCCGAGAGCGCTATAGAAGCCGTTAGAATGGGTGACGCTTGGGGAGCGCTGTACTTCACAGAGAACTTCACCGACGCACTAGTGGCCAGGATGGCTTTGGGCCGAGAGTCCGACGACGAGACTTTGGACCAGAGCGAAGTCCGAGTGTGGTTGGACATGTCAAGTAAAAATAAAATAAAAAAAACATACAACCCTCGCGACTTTCATGCCTGTATTCCATTTAATGATGAGCTAACCGTTGCGTTTTAATTTAGATCAACAGATCGGTTTGATGTTGAACAGAGATTTGCAGCTGTCGTACAGAGACTTTGGACAGGGTTTGCTCAAGAGTTGCGACCAAAATCCAAAACTCGCCGATATTCCTATCCAAGTCAGTATTACAATAGTTTTAGGCATTTTTTAATAACACGTCAGATTAAAAAAAACTAACAAAATTAAAAAATGCGTTTCAGTTCAAAGAACCCATTTACGGTAGCTCCGACCCGAGTTTCACGGACTTTGTCGCACCCGGTGTCATATTGACGTTAGTATTTGAACATTTTTTTATTTTATTTTACTTAGTTATCAGCTGTTTTATTTATGGTTTTTTTTTTAAATTATAGAATTGTTTTCTTCTTGGCCGTGGCGCTCACGTCGTCCGCGTTGATCATCGAACGGACCGAAGGTCTCCTCGACAGAAGCTGGGTGGCCGGTAAATCATATAAAATAATAACAATAATGTAACTTGAGTGCAGAAGGCGAAATTTCATATTACTCAATTACCGGTTTGTGTGTGATAAGAAGAATCCAAGTAAAAAGCCTAACACGGTGACGACGGCATTAAACGTGTTCCTATTTTCTTTCATCGTTGTTTTGCGTAATCTGACGTCTCACGAGTATTCCCAGTTCGTGTCCTAAAAACAATATTGTTCTTGTGTACTATTTGTTTTGCATTTAAAAATCCAAAATAACTGCCACGTGCGACACGTTTTATTAGAAATAATAACAGTGTAATATATGCACCATCTAAAAACCGTTGCATCAATCAGGTCGAAACCCACGACAATAATGGTATAATTTATAACGGTATACTTATCTAAATAGTGTAATATATTATTACATTTTACAATGTCTCACAAGTATCATTCGGCCCGATGTCAGCTTCTAAGTAAACATAGATATTATATTATTATTATTGTGGAGTTCAGTTTCATAATCTTCTTGTACACGACAACGTTATGGGTTTTAATGTATTTTTCATCGTTTTTTTGTACGGCTAAGCTGTAAAAAATAAAAAGTCAAATAACTATCAGCATTCCATGAAAGCGCTGCTCTTAAAAGCGCCGCACACGCGGAGGTTAAAGTTCATCAGTTTCTTCCTCTCGTTGTCAGGCATCCGAGTGATGTTTAATCAAACTAAAACATAATAATATGATTAAAAAAATATAGTTTACTATCGGATCAGTTATGGTAACCGTAAGCGTATGTTTTACAGGTGTCACCCCGTTGGAAATATTGTTCTCGCACGTTATCACTCAGTTTGTGGTCATGTGCGGGCAGACAGCCCTTGTGTTGATCTTCATGATACTTGTGTTCGGCGTTGAATGCAAAGGAGACATCAGCTTGGTCATCGCGCTCACGATTTTACAGGGACTTTGCGGCATGTGCTTCGGTGAGTACCCATTTGTTAACCATCATACTTTATTGCTATAACATAACACATTAACTCTGTATTCGCTTTTCTACCCGCGCAGGTTTTGTCATATCGGCTATATGCGAACTCGAGAGGAACGCCATTCAATTAGCCCTGGGAAGTTTCTACCCGACGCTTTTACTCAGCGGTAAGTACTAAATAATCGTGGTATTGTCGTATGACGTGCAGTTGGCTACTGTTGTAGTTTTGTGAACCCTTAAACGTCAATCTTGGTCAACCTTACTGTAAACGCGGTAACTGTTTAACTATTATCAATGCGCTATGGGTAACTTAGTCCCGTTCTATCCAATTCACGGTTAAACGGACACTTAATTGGGTGATCCATATAAGATGATGGCGGTAGCAAAAGGGTAGTCGGCGATAAGAGCCACGCATATAAGGTCAATCGCTAATTTTTAAATTGACTTTAGTTTTGATGATTAGTATGACAGAAATGCAAAAGCAACTATTAGCTAGTTATTATGAATCGATTATACATCTTGAAAATAAGTAGGTATTTATAATTCCGTGACATTTTTTTTTTTTTAGTAAACGGTATTTTTTCATTATCATAAAATTATCTTTATTTTTTATTTATTTATATTTTTTTTTGTATGAGTTTCCATTTAGTTTGAACGTTATGTGTGTCATTAAATCATACACCGACGCGTTTTCGGTGGTTTAAACAGTGCTTGAACAATTAATAATGTAAAATATGTAAAACTCGACCGACCAACCGACCGCTATGGCCATTATGGTAATTTACTAAGCAGCAACCCCTTTCCGCACAGGTTATTGTTAGCAACACAATACGGCGGTTGCTGCGCTTTCATTTGCGGGTATTTGTTTTAAGTATGACTTTGTTTTGTGAATTTTTTTTTTTAGAAATTGTCCGGAATAAGAAAAATTGTCCAACCCGTGCACGTATTTTGTCGGGTCAACACACGTTTATAATGCGAGCTTTAAAAACGGGGTTTTGGCATGACCTAATAAAAACATATATTATTAATATTTGTTATTTTACTTAAAAGTACAAACCGTATATCTTAAAAACATATACCATATATTATGTGACCTAACCCCGATATTGTGTATTACACGACTTAACTTGAACAATTTTGAAATCAAGGTCAAGGACCAGAGTGCTTGGGTTTTGTTATTTATTTATATTTATTTTTTTTCTGTCTTTGTTTTCAGACGTAAACGACAATGGCAATATCGTCGTACATTTAAAAGTGGTCTCTCTTCTGTAATATCAAAAGAAATTTGCTTTTGTTTCAAACACAATTTTTTTTCACTATACTTTCCCCCCGACCACCGGTACTCAGGTAACATGGATATAGCGTGTATCCAATATAAAACGTCCTTATTGCGGAAAGAAGAGCTAGTCTATTGTCATCAAATATTTTTCTGTGTTGTAATTATTAATAATACATGAGATTTGCGGTGGCCCTTGGGAGATGGAAAATTTTCCAAGATACCTTGATCACGTGTAATTTTTATTAGTATTTGGCCCTTTTTTATTAGTTATTTTGTCTTATTTCTTCGTAAACGAAAATGTTTAAAAACTAAACTTGACAAAGTTTTTAAAATGAAAATATAGGTCGAATATATAAAATAGTTATAAAGAAGCAATTTGTATTGAGTTGTTACAAAAATGATAAAAGAAATGCTCGTGTAAGATAATAAGTTGTTTTTGTTTTTGTCAGCAACTTTCTTTGTAGCATTTTCGTATATTGTCAGGGGGTATACGCACTGTTCTAATGGGTTTTTATTTTTCATTGTGTTGCAGTATTATTAATTTCATTATTTGTAAGTTTCAATCCGTGGGAGGTTGTAAATTAATATGGCTAATGGTTATGCGTTTAATTTTCAACAAAAGCGATAAATATTTTATTACCGTTGTTTTTTTGTTTGTTTTTTGTGATACCGTTGATTTAAAAAATAAATATATAAAGACTCTGTCTCGTGAGAGGACGGTACTCTTGTTTACTTTAGTCTGCGCAGGCGCATACAAGAGTAACGCGTTTTGGTTTCCGTGCAGTGTCATTCTCTCGCGAGACAGATCATAGACCGTTCTATCTTTGTCAAGTGTTAACGTCTGACTTGACGATTGTACATTAGGTAACATTGGCTTTTGCACCAACCTGTGACCTAATCGTTTGACTTTGTATGTGCTACAGGTGTCATTTGGCCGGTGGAAGGTATGCCAGTGCTGTTGCGGTACGTCAGCTACTGTCTACCCTTGACCATGGCCACCACATCGTTGCGAAGCATACTTACCAGAGGCTGGAATCTGCTGGAGCCCGACGTGTACCTGGGCTTCGTGTCCACCATATCGTGGATAGTGCTGTTCCTGTCCATCAGCATGGCCGTACTGAAATTCAAACGCGGTTAAATCGCGAGAACCTCAGCTTCAACACGATTAGACCCCCCTCTTCTTTCCCCCCTCTACCCTTAATCTACCACACCCGAGTTGTACGTTAAAATATTATGTTAGTTGTTTGTGTTAATATATTTTATATGTGCGAGTGTGCGCGTTTGTTTACGGATAATATATTATAACATACATAATAATATAGTGTAGTATAATATAATATAGTAATATTATTATTATTATGGTGTGTGAAAGATGGGAAAAGGCCGAATGGCAATGGACGACCGACCGGCGCCGGAAACGTATACAACCTCTTCTCCTGCCGTACGTTCGGTCTTTTCCCCTTGTACCGCATAAAAACTAGTGACGATGTAAAAATATGGTATTCTTATAATATTTGCTCAGCATTCTTTTGTGACATAAGTTTTAAAATTACCGTCCAAAATTATTATATATTATATTATATGTAATTTTTATTATTAGGTATATTTTTTGTTTTTACTCAGTGACTTTTTATTACTTAATTAGGTTACAATTTTAATATTTATACACAGATATATATTTATAATTCTAATATTATATAAATATATATGTTTTCATGTATAATCTACATCACCAAAGCGCACATTTATATTTCTAAACCTTGTTTTTTCGTTCAATCGAAGAGCTGTCTGACTTTCTAGTGTTGCTGTTTTTTTTTTTAACAATTCACCTTTAAAAAGTTCTCAATGTTTATGATATATACATAATGTACACTTGTGTAAATTAATAAAAACAATAGAAAAAGTTAGCTAATCGGCCGCCAACAGCCCTTCGATTTTTTATATTGTTTTTAAATAGATTTTGTAATTGGTAAATATAATATAGTGTAATTATTTTTAATGAGGCAAAATCTGACGATTCGCGCCTTGGCTTTTTCCCGTAATTCAAAGATCGAAACAAATATATCTATTACTATCGTGTAAATATAATTATTATTTGTATTATTTTATTATTATTATTTTTATTATTATTATTATTATTATTATTATTATTATTATTATTATTATTATTATTATTATTATTACTATTAAGGTCGTGGAATATTAACGTTATTTAGAACCAGTTTATGTACCTAAACATTCGGATAAATATAAAAAATAATAAAAACAAATGACTATATTGAACCAAATCAAAAAAAAAATTTTTTTTTTTAGTGTAAATACAATATATACTTGTACTATTAAAATCGTATAGTACGATTGTTGTATAATTAATATATAGGTAATATAGCTGTTATTTCGGTTTTATATTTTTTCAGCGCATAAATTCGAGCAACTCGAAACTGAATTGCATTTTTTATAAACAATACGGTTTGTACATAAACACATATAATAATATTTTGTATAATTTTTTATTAAATTTTTGCTTTGTTATTTCGTTTAGCGACACACCCGAGATCCAACTGTGCATTCTATTTTAACCAATTTAGGATTTGTATTGTGATCATGATTATTTTTTTTTTTCAAACGAATAAACGAGGGATGAAAATTCCATCCCTTGTTATATCACACGGTGTGCATTCAAGTCGTTTATTGCGCGTATCGAATTACCGTTCTCTCTCTCTCACATACACACACACACACTACGCCTCCACGAGGGGAAGGCTCCCCCTCTGTATCTTTTACTGTATTTATGACTACATATATATGCTCTCGGTATTGCGTAATATACGAGGGTATATTATGAGCTTCGATAGCCTTGACATCTCATGATGTGGGCTTCTCGTCCGTGTACATCGAATGGAATCAAGTGAGAGGTAGCAGATTACACGGGGCGGTTAAAATTTAGGACACGTTGACAAAACGTTTAGTGGAGTTTTTGGCAAAACTTTTAAGCACCATAATATACATGACGAGGCGTATTCAGTGTTGAATTACTACACACTTACCTAATATTATAGCGTTTACTGTAATTAAACGTGCAGCCATCAAGTACACTAATTCGGAAAACGGATGCGCCGCCAATAGCCTAAATTGGAAGTTGAAATAATTGAAATGAGCTAATCTGTTCGTATGCATAGTTCGGCGTTTGTGTATTTTACACATTGCTAAAGTGAGTAGAACATTTTTTAGTTATTGACGATAAGTATTAAACAACTTGTCTTCTGAGTTGTAAGCATGTAAGTGCCTAACTGTTCGCAGTTTTTTATCTGCTACTGACACCTTATTTAAAATAGAAAAAAAGTAATATTCAAAGTACTAACAGATGCGTCATGAAGACACACCATGGAATGACGTCTGGTATGAATAAATTAAAACGTAGTAAAGAAAATGTCAATGTACACTGACACCTAACTTGATGTGCTGCGCCGTCAAAAAGTAGAATTAACATAAACCGAACATTTTTGTACGCTTTAAAGATTATTTCGAAACAAACCGTTTGCTTGATACAAAACAATATGACATCAAAGTGACCCACACGAAAAATACATTTGTAAAAATATTTGACTTTGTTGAAAATTAATAGCATTACATTGAATACCTATATAACCATTTTAATATGTATAAATAAACATATAGGAGGAGGAAGAGTGGGCAAGGCGGCAGTGTGATAGCGCTCACTGTCGCCAGTTCGACACTAGGTCATGGGCGCTCTGTTTACCGGGCGAGCAATCGTCCGGTGAAAAGGAAACGCCATCCCCCTCTCTCGCGACCCTTCCCGGATAGAGCTAATTCGTCAAACTACTAATTTTTCTTTAATGAACTCCTCTCCCAAAAAAAAACTAGGGATACTACACTTTGATTGTAGTCAATTTCTAGGTTGTTATGTGAGAGTGATCCGATACATGAGAAATAGTTTCTTTATAGTGTTAATTACCGATACATAGGAAACAACGACAACAAACTATAAATGGACAGACGATCAGCCGTTTACCTAATACTAAAAAAGTACAATTTTATGCACATTTTTGTCATTAAAATGATTTTATCTGTATTTTTATTTCTAACATCTACATATTCGCATCGAAACGTTAATTTGAAAGTGTTCCAACTCAGTATGGTACTGGCTTTTTGTTTACTATCCTTTTTTTAATTTTTACCAACTGAAAATAAAAATTAATTTTTTCCTTTTGCATATTCGGTAACGTTTTCAATTCCTGATTTTAATCACATTGTATTGGTATAAAGTGTACAAAAATACATTAGTATCCGCACAGCTCTGACCGTGTAATCTCTGCATTGAATGACGCATTGCTCATTGGGACTCGAATGTCACGATACACAATGCCTAACAATCGTCACGTCGTATTGGTACATTTAATACCGAGGACCTTGCGGTTGCAATACACTTTTAAAATTACTCGAATGAAAAAAAACAATATATTCGAACACAATATATACAGTAAATTGTCGGGTTTCTGCGCATTAACATATTACCTATTGTACCATCGAACAATTTTTATTTGTTTACAGCAATATTATTGTTAGCTTTTGTTAAATGTGTACGTAAAGTTGCTTCCGAGACAGATCCAACGAAACCTCATATCATTGAAAAACTATACTTATGTTAAATTATAATTCATATTATTTTTTATTTAACAATTTTTTACAACTTTTTTTCAGTTATAGTTGTTTTAGGAGGAGTGGCCGAGTGGGTAAGGCGGCAGTGTGTTAGCGCTCACTGTCGCCGGTTCGACACTCGGTCACAGGCGCTCCGTTTGCTGAGCGAGCAATCGTCCGGTAAAAAGGAACCGCCATCCCCCTCTCCGGCGACGGATTGACGACCCGTCCCGGAAGCGAATTCGTCAAGAAACCATCTCATGATGGCAGCGTTGGGCCTTCATGGCCCGTTAAGCTACATGATGATGATGATGAATAGTTGTTTTACCAAGTAACGGATATTTATAGCGTCTCACTTAAATGGATTTCATTTTATTATACTTATTATCATTCAGTGTTAAGTTGAGAAAAACAAACATACCAACATACGTTCTTGAGCTTGATCTTAAATCTCTGGTGACAGTTAGAGACTTATCAATACATTTTCTCGTTAGTAGTCACTATATCGCCTGACGTTTGTTATGAAATAAGAAGAAATATTAAAAAAACGTTCCTGTTCGACATGGGTAATATCGCTTTCGGAGATTTGACGGTATTGTAACTAATAATATAATGTCATTTGTTTTAAATTTTAATTAACGTGAATTCGACCGTTTGATAATAATTAATTAACAGGAATCCTGGTTAAGGCGGCCACCGAGCGCGGATGATCCTTTGGCCGCCGACAGCTTTGCAGGGGCGCACCGAGAAACGAACAAAGCACACACAACATACTGCACACCTACGAGTCGCACAAAGCTCTACAGGTGCCCTCCACCCTATGACCTACCTACGCCCGCAAAAGTCGGCCGCCGGTATGGGAAAAACAGCGATAAATCATAAACCATATTCACACATATTCAATACATATCATACCTATGTATAACATATACATTTTTATATATATGTTGTGTGTTTATCTCCTGTAGCCCGTTTAATCAGGCGTCAATGTTATCCTTACGGTGCTATTATGACAGCAGATTTTTTTTAAAAAACTAGGTTAAAACACGGTCAATATTTTCTCACATCAAACCCCCCCCCCCCCCCAAAAAAAAAAAAGAATAAACAACGACTATACTAAAAAATATCGCTGGAAAATTCGTAACCCTAATTAATTTGATATTCGATCTCCAATAAACTTCATCTCTGCAATCGACTAATTTAATTTCTTAGTCTGTTTTTTTACCTCCTTTCCTAATCATACCAATCTTCTCCCTCACACTTCCCTTCTACTCGTTTTCACTTAAATATAATTATATTATTTGACATTGTCGCTAACACTATTCCGGTCAATCCATAGTTTTTATACGTTTCACATCACACAAGGTAGTCGTTATTTGTAATATCGGTCATCTATATTATATTTATGACGTTTATTTAAAAAAAACATTTTAATATTCTTGAATAAAAACTAAATTAATTCGAAAAAATGAATAATCCATCAAATCCGGTTAGATATTCTATAATCATTTCAATTGTCTTATAATATACTGTATACTACATTCCTTATCAACCACAGATACAAACAGAGCTGCACCGAAAACAAATTTTTTTTTGTAGACCTTTGTTATTTTTGTCTTCGTGTAATCATTCGATAAGATGTCTACACTTTTTGGGTTTTCATTAGTTATTAGTATTGTATGAACATTATATTCAAACTTGTCCAACGTAGAAACTTGATTAATGTACACTATACTTTTTGAATTCGTTTTACTACGTTTTCAATAAATTGCTTATGCCAAACTCTCACAAAAGTGAAAAAATATGAACACTCATGACTACAACATCGGCAGACAAACGGTTACCCTTACCCTAACCTGGCCAGGGTAAAAAGTCCGTCCACCTGGAAGCGGTTAGGATTTTTTAGTGAATAACATTTAATAAACAAGCCAACGCCCATTACCAGTGTTGCTTATAATATATTAATTGTATTATTAAATTCCATTTATTTGTAATTTGTAGCGCAATCGGCCAGAGACGGGTCGCTAAAAAATAATTTAATTTATATTTCTATCTTGCTCTCGTTTTAAGTGGGCATTTCGGGATCTGTGGTCGCTCAATTTAAAAAGCAGTCGTCAACATGGAAGATTTTTTTTAAAAGAATACCGCATATCAAAGGGCTTTTTTATTATTTATTTTTAAACCGAAGTCGAGATTTCATGATGATTGTGTCGCAGTTAATGTGGAAAATGTTAAGTAAAGAAAAAAACTGTAGCGATTCGGAAAGTCGGTTGATAATTTTTTTTTTGTCGGCAGTAAAGAAAAAAGAACATTTGTTGTTTTTATTATTCACTTTGTACTTGTACGCCGTAAACGGTTTTACATACATTTAATTCAAAAAGTATTTCCCCCTAAAAACATAAACAGTGTTATAACATTATAATATTATGTATATGGACAAACTTCCTGGTTTGTTTTCCATCTAGTTTGCATATCTAATGCACGTTGTGCGTATATAATATGCGTCTACTCTCGTTAAGTACTTAAAATAACATTTCTTTTTTTTGTTTTTGTTTTCATCTCGCCATGTCCTAATTATTTTGTACCCGGTATAGTACAGGTCGGTTTTGGTAACCATACCGTACCGCACAACGCGGATTAACCTCATTGCGTTTTGTCTTTCAGTTTTGTATTTTTTCCCAGACAACTTAGGTATTGCTACATTATTAAAATGAATATACACTGGGTTTGCTGTGACGTGGGTCAGCGGCTTTAGTATTAAATCCAACTACTATTTTGTTCTCACCTGGTACGCTTTAATGATCGCTTGATTGCGTTATAATAATAATTTAATCGATGCCGATACATAATTAAACAGACGAGCCAAGAACGCTTGACTAATATTATACTATAAACGCATTTTCAGCTTGGCTAGTCATTGAGAATAATATTTATTGACGACGAATTATTGCATCGCGAGATCGAGAAATTGTCATAGTTTCCCATAGGCTTTATATAGCATTTGATTATGCAAGCCGGGTAGTAGGTACGCCATCAGAACAACGGGTATAAGAAAATTTAATTTTAATCAAAATGGTTTATGCTCTCCTATTCACTTGGCCTTACCCTACATAAAAGTAACCACAGAATTCAGTCCTTGCCTTCGGTGCATTAGCATTTCTGTACTTCGGTTTACATTTTATATGTGTATTGTATAATCTCATAATATACGTACTTGAATTACTAATATTATCAAAGCAATTTCAAAGTGTCAGCAATTGACATCAGACATAGTCGTCTGGTTTTAATTCTAAATAAATTTCATCGACCGCGATGGACAAGTATAATCAGATCGTCTGACAGGTTAATTTGAATAAAAAGCCAAGGGATTTTTACAATTCTGTCTACGGCACAAACTTCTTTACGGCTTTAGTATACCGCGTCCAATTGTAAGTCACAGCATTCGATATAGTAAAAAAGTAAGTAATTTAAACGAACCATTTGACGAACCATCTGCGTTTAATAATCCTGTTTTTTCTATTGGCTTTAGCAAAGGTTAAATTTATATGGGCTCTTATAGCTAATATCTGAGGATAATAAAAGTACATATTACATATAAAAGTACGTATTTATCTACTCGAAATAAGAGAAGTGCAAAAACTCGATTTTTTATGTTTCAGTTGATACGTGATGGTTGGAATTAATAACTAGCTCAACTGTTTATCATAATTTATAGCTTATTTTTTAAACTTAAAAAATAATAGTAATCATCGGTAAAATAATAGTCATTCATCGGTGTTGTTTTATCATCAAACGATCAAATTGTTTTGAAGCAAAGCGTTTATCATTGCCGATAAATTAAACACTTTTTGGGTCGACGACCAGAAATATGTCTTATCGCGACCAAGCCATTATGATAAAATGAGGGTTAAAAAAATTTTTTTGTTTTAACAAATAGAACGCCGTGAAAAATGATAAAATTAACAATATGTCACGCTATAAACGGTAAACCTCGTCATTAGTCTTAACACGTCAGAAATAATCACGTGAAATATCAATTTAGCCAACGTTGTTGCCAAAAATATTACCAATTTGCGTTGTAAACGTTACGCTTGTTTTTCTTCATACACCCGCATATAATAATATATTAATACAATAAATCAATTAAATGCTGATTTACAACCTATAGATACCTACAACAGTGTGACACGTAAAAAAAATATAAATCAAGAATTTTTGCACTACCGGGGACCGTACAATTATAATTATTAATTATTATCCGTAAAAATATATACTAGTATTGTGTGTTATGATCAATACAGCCGTCAAGGGAGATTGAAAAAACTATTTATAAAGCAAATAATTGAAATCCTACAGAACTAGGGACAACAGTATTATTACAAAATAAATATAGTTTTTTTTTCATTTTATAATGGCATAAAATAATACTCAGGACAATTCATTTGACAAACAATAAAATTCGCATGGCTGCCGATGATAAACGAAAATAATATAAAATTTAAATTACCCGCATAATTTCCTCAATTATCATAGTACATGAAGTTGGCCCTCCTACCTTATACTATCGACTTTAAATTAGTGTTAAAAATGTGTAAATTAATAGTAAACAATTGTAAACGAGTTTTAATAATTTGTTAATCATTTTGTTCTGTATGGTTTATTAAAAATATTATTTTGGGGAGCCGTTGTCATAGCGCCCCCTCCCCCAAGAATCAGAGTTTAATGGCTCGACATCAAACTGGGGTCAATATTTTGTATTAAAATATTTATTTTCATTGATTCTATCTTAAGTCGGCCATGTACTTGTCATATTGTATTAATCACGCTAATTGTAATCTGAAGGAACTGTTTTGAGCAATTTTAATATTACCTATCTATGAAATCTATAGGTACTAGGTTGTAAAAAATCAACTCGGTTTCGCTTTAAAATACATAATACTCGTAATAACGAAAATGGGGATTCCACAAAGCTACAGTTTGTAGTACTGTTATAATATATAAGCATTCAAGTTAGAAAAACAAAATCCTCTTTAGTAAACGACGCGACGTTTATAGCTGTTGGTTTATGTATAAAGCCTAATGATTAAAGTAATACATATGGCTGAATACATACGGCTACAAGGTATTTTCAATAGTGTTTTTTTTATTTATTCAAAAGTAATTCCGTTTTAGGTCTGTGCATAATATAATATTGACTGTGAATAGCTGTTAATTATTTTAATCGATTTTATCTAGTGCGTTGCATACACCGAGATAATAATGTAGTGTTGGTGAATAATGACATGGGATTTCATAAGAATGGGACACGACGAATTGCATTTTATAATGCCGATGACTCGACGGTTTTTTACAAGCCCCTCGATGCAGCGCTTAAAACATTCAGATATCATCTCTGAAGGACTCGGACTCGACAAAATTCACGGGGACGTTATTATTATTATTTAACTACGATTTATGTACAGCCATGTATATTATTATTTCCGTTTTGCTTGTATGTAAAAACGGTATACAATTTTAAAAACCATTGTTCTCTGCTTGTCCTTATTTTTTTTAGAAATAAAACATGCATTTATAAGCGGATTCGTGCAAAGTACACGCATACAGACACACGGTGTTAAGGACATAATGTAAATATATCAAGTGACGTAATTCCGTAAGCAAACGTGTTAAAGGAAAATGCGGTTATAAAAAAATATTGACAATGTTGATTTGAATATTTTTAACTATACATTTTTGAATATATTAACTACAGTCTAAACTATTAATTAAAATTCAAAAGTGAATATTTATTCCATTTTTTATTCCGTTTACATTTATTCCATCCAATTAAAAATGCCCCACAGGACCAATATTGCATATATTATAGAAAAACGGATAATACTCAATATGAACTCAATACGGTAACATTGCGTTAAGAACAGCATTAGGCCGTGTATATATAAAAAAAAGGACCACAAAATGTTCCCAATTTATAATTTACATATTATGTATTTTCAAAATGGGTTCGTTCAATGTAATGTAGAAAAAAAATTACAATTTGTTGTTTTCAAGTAACCGATAATCAATAATCAGTAAAAGTCTGAACGCTTAATATCACTTTTTTTATCCCGTGTAATTTGTGATATTTTTTCTTCTACACAACTGGTTAAAAGTAATGGGGAACCACAATTTTAATAATTCTGACTACGAAACCGTGAGCTGTGAATCACACAAATTATAATATGAAATCACATATTGATATTGATTGATATGTAATTTGTTTTGTTCGATTGTACGCCGTATTATTAATATTTTAATACGGTAAATGTATAGTTTCACACGTGAAAACTTAAAGCAAATACCAAAGCCATATTATATAGATCAGTATTGTTTTAATCAGGCGCAAGTGTCGTCAACAAAACTAACACAATTGTATTTTGACAATACAACAATAATAATTAATGGCAACGCCATAGAGCGCATTGCTCGAGCATTTTAATATTAATAATAACGATAACAATATGTTGTATAATCTAAATATGATTGATTCAACGATAAAGCTACTGTCTTTGGGTCTTTTATTATTCAACGACAAGGCCTTGTCGTATGAAAATGCTTGTATGTGACGAAAAAAAATATGTCAAGTTTTTTTGTCAACGAGAAAATCGCAGGCATATCTGCAGTTGTCAGCGCGCTTTTTGTAGGTTGCCAAAAGAGTAGAACATGTAGGTACTTATTATTTTTTTTCCTCAACAGACCAATCAATTTTGTCCCCTTGGATTTTCACATGGAACGGAGTTGACCTAAATCGACTAAAATGGCTTATATAACAAAACGAATGTGATTAGTGTTGTTTTTTTTTTGGATGATTAAATCACAAAATAATCATTTCGGTAATATTTTTAATCAAAGTGTTGTCATGTCTAATAAAAAAAGTTGTACAGACTATTAATATGTAAAATGTTTAGCTTCCTAATTGATAAGTAATGGTTAAAAAACATTATAGACAAATATGTAACGTGCTTCTGATAAACAGTTTGCAATACTATTTATTATGTGAAATAAAAATGTTACAATTTTAAACAAAAATTGTTTTTGTTTCACGTCAACTGCTATATAAGAACAATAAATCAACAAAGAAAATAAATTATTTTTAAACTTGACCTTGATGACATTACAAGCCACAAATAATGTTTTATTTATAATATTGAAGGCCAAATGCTACCCCATTATAACGCATATCCAAAGTTTAACAAACAAGAGCGGTGGTTTTTTTTCTAAAATTATTTGTGTGTAGTTTTTAGTAGTAATTTTTTACTACTACTTTATACAATAACAATATTGCAATAAAAAAAATATGTCGTTGATTGGTTATCATTGGTTTGTTGTTAATTCTACTTGAACAATTCCAATGATACCATCTTCTTAAAACGTTTCATTCTTTCACAGAACATGTAAAAAAAAAAACGTTTTATTTTATTTACTTTCAGTCCCACTGCATTGTGCGTGGCGTATCTTCTATCTTAGTGAACGATTTATATTTTGTAAATCACGATAGTTAGACGGAAACTTAATTTTGAAACATTCCAAAGGGAAGCGGCTGTAATAAATTACAATATTATAATGCGCGTGTGGGTAATTAATTAAGTGGCATAATACGTGCCTACCTATTCCAGTGTTTTATTATTTATGTAGAAAACAATTAGTCCTAATTATAAACGTGATAAACGTCGCCGTTTAGGGACGGAGTTAATCACACTGGCTGCAATCGAAATAATAACACTAATATACGACCGCCACTAGTTAACGGTTAACACGGTTTAAATTTAAATGTTTTTTTCTATTGGTTATTTTATCGTGTGAGCTTAAAATATACATTTGAATTCCGATTATACAATAATAATAGTGAAAACATTGATTTACAAAACCAATAATGGAAATAATATTGACCTATCAAATCGCATAATTATTATTTGATTTGTTTGATTCTAAAATACTGCAAACTATTAGCATTTTTTAACCAGTTTTTAAAAATTATAATTATTTTTGAGGTCACCAATCCGAATCGTAAAATTATGTTTTATGAGTTTTATTGCAACTTATAACTAGGAAAATTTTTTTGAAATAAAACTGAAATATTTTATTTTATGACCTAGGAAACAAAAAAAAAGTACTTATTATTCAAGGTGTAAAATAAATATACTTCTACGTTGAACAAAATATTTATTTTTCACGAATATATGTTATGGGTACTGCTCATTGGAGCCTTATGATTAAACATCCAAAATAATTTTCTATAACACGAATACAAATTTACAACAAAACAGATACGATTCGCAGAAACCGTCTGTTTGAGTTAACTAAATGTAAAGACAATTTTTAAAATCTAAACATGTTTTACTTGAATATCCTAACAAAGCCCATAGAGTATTTGATGGTAAAGTTAATTATTTTATTTTATTTAAATTTCAACTTTTACCTGAACAAATTAAATTTTGTATACATATAAATATATATAACAAATTTATATTTCTTGTAAAAATAACAAGTTAAATTTTATTTTTTATATTTATTTATTGAAATATGAACACCAGATCCTAAAAATAAACTTAAAAATGTGTAAGTGCAAAATAAGTTAAATTTCTGGAGTAATCAAGTTATTTTTAGTTAGTGTAAAATTTTAGTTGTATGACCTATATTTAATTTTGGAAATGATTTATTCAATTGTTTAGATACAAATTAAGTAAATGACAATATCTTTTGAACACGTAATGATAAAAACAAATTTACTACATTTTTGCCAAAATGTCCACATTATAACATTGATGTTTTATTTCGTTAAGATCTTTAATATTATTTACCATAGAATTGGAAAGATGGTAAAAAGAGAATAAAATATGTATTTACTTTTGAGTGTTTTGACCTAGCAAAAGTACCAACCGCATAAATTTTTAGTTCAATAGATGCTACTTGAAGTCAGTCACTAGGTGAAAAGTTACCTTACCAATTACAAACACAAAAAAACGTCTTTGTAAAATTAATTAGATTACTAAGGACCAGTAGCATCTCTCGTATTGGTCCAATGGTGTTTGGTTTTAGCTTTGAAACGGATATGAGGAGTTGTTGGGTAAATCGCAAGTTTATTGTGGTATGTGGTGCAAAAGAATAATGTTTGTTTTAGTAATTACGCTTTTTAGTTAAAACAATCTGGATATTACTGCTGATAACGGTCGAGGGTCATTTTGGCGGACGCCCACTACGATAATATTGTTTTCATTAAAAGTGCGCAGTCAGGTAAGAAACAGGAAATGGAGGTTTTGGAATTTCACAAAAAACAATGTTTTACTGTTTTCAGATCCGTGGCTATTTCGACAATTTTTTAAAACATTTATTCATGGTTTATCACTTTAAAGTCACGTAGATTAGATAAAATTATATTGTCAGTCGACATTTTTTTTTTAACAGAATATACTTAAACTTTATCAAATAATTAAATTTTGCTTCTACTAGTTTCAAACACATTTTTAAGCGGAAGATTTATTCAAATGCCTGGGCTTATAAGCTTATGTATAGTATAAGATGATTTTCGAACTTTCAAGTTTTTGCATACATTATTAAATATACATTGAAAATATCTTATAAGACCGACTAAAGTATTATTCAACATAATCTTACACTTTGACATTAAATATTTGGTAGATTTTTCTTTAACATTTACTGAAAGCTTTTTGATAAGCGAAAACGATAAAATAAAAATAATTTCATGGTTTGCTAAGACTGCTTCATATTATCAAACCATCGTCAAAAACGGAAGCCGAGTAAAACTAAATATGTACACATATTTGTAAAAGTCTCAAGAAACTGGGAAATGTATTTAAATGTTTAGTTTTTAGCTGTTGGAGTTTCAGTATAATGTATAAATGCACTTTTTTTAATGCACTTTGACAATATAATTTCACATTAGATGATTAGTAGGTTTTTTTTAATAATATTTTTACAGTTACACGCACGAATATGCATCATTAGAAAAATGTATTTAATAAAATAAAATAAAAACAGTTTGACCTATATTCGTATACACATTGCCAGAATTAGTAAAATGAAACGAAAACGCGTTATATAAAAAACCCAACAACGAGTAAACACAATAAAAGAAACGACAACAAATGGCTTATATCGTTTTTGAAAACATGATATTTTTATTGTGTAACTTTGTTGCTTTCGAGAATGCGACAGAAAGGACAAACGCGTAGCGCTCGAGTGTTATATCCTGAAGGTAATGGAAAATGGTTGTAGAGTGACAAAATCCGTGGCCATAATTCTAGAAATTATATCTTACTTAGTGATATATATGCGTGTCATATTTTTTTTCTCTAAAATTTTACTTTCAACGTCGTTTTACTCACTTGAATGTCGTATGGTTGTTTTTTTTTACATGAAATTTCGACAGGTTATAAGACTGGTGTCATTTCGAGGGAGTAATGCTTGCGCGTCCCAAAGAATATTATCTTGATGAATTTGTTATCAAAGTGGCATTTTATATTACAAATTAATTATTTATCGATTTTTACACATTAGTTAATTTTTACTCAAGAACTGTATAAAATGTTGTTTAGCGTTTTCATTGTATATTTTGTGTTAGTTGTAAAAGTTATATTACTTTTTGGTGTTCACAAACTGAAGTGGTTTTGTCACTGTATGTTGCATTGTTAATCGTACAATGGTTTCTTATCCACAGAATTGCGGAATGTAAGACAACAGCTGTTCCGTGAAAAGGGCTCGTCACATAAATTATTAGCCGAAATTCGGTATGGTAAAAGAGATAACCGTACCGAGTTTGGGCAACAAGCCGTGTTAGAGTTTCACACGTATCCGATAAGAAAATATATTGACGGCAGAGCAATGAATAATTTAATAATAAATATCAAAAGACACGCAACAACAGCTCAAACAGTTTAATACAGCGATGATATTGTGGTATTTGAAGTTTTCAAAACGTCATGTTCATTTTTTTTCCGTTGATCAAAATATTAATATTATATATAATATAAATATATAATATATATATATATATATATATTATATAATACTTAGCTATCTACGTTTGAATTTTTGGCTTATTCATTGTATCGCAGATATCCTTGAATTGATTTGATTCTTGTTCATATGCGGTTTGGAATAATGTTCCATGAACTTTATGTTTAACAATGCCCAAAGTTCACGGTTTCTATCGTCTAATTAATTCAATATTAAACCATCTGTAAGCCTAGCGACATTAGAGGTTTGCCAAAAAATAGTTTGTTTAATAAATAGTTATAAAAAAAATCTAGCGTGACAATAGATATATGTATATATATTATTATAATACGTGGTGGCCTTTATTCTTTTAAAAATCGAGATTCAGGGTCGGTTATTCGTATCATTGAGTTAATTGGGACGCTACGCTTTGATACTTTTTTTTTAATGTTGACATATGGTGTAAGGTGGTACTTGGCAATTTTACAAATTCAAACAATAATTTAAATATTTAAAACATGTTGATGTATTTTTTCATTTCCTATACTACTGACTAAAATGTTTAGTCCAAAAGTAATATTTTTCCAGAACAAAAACCACTATTGAGCACAGCACGAAACCCTTGTTTTAGTAAAAACTAAGTGTAAGCCAGTAGAGTTATAAAGTTAGCAGAAGAGACACTTAGGCCAGGGCTGATAAGTGTCCGACATTTTGTTTTTATGGATTACTTTCAATTATCACGCTTTGTCATGGAAATATCTATAGTCCATCTATTATAGTCTGGCTGTAAGTTTCCTTTCTGGTTATTCTGTGATCATACTATAATATCCCATTTTATCAGTAAACACGGGAGTCCTCGTCCTCTATGAACTTCGGGCAACGTCAGATTATTATTACAATTATTTTATTCTCACAAACGCAAACCAATAAGAAATAGTCAAACGCTAATTGCAAACATACGTTGTTTGTGTTAAACAAAGTCATTCATGTATAGTATACAGTGTACCTATACATTTGCGCACAAACACAGCTAATATGGCGTAGGACCAATTTGCACGCCTTTAATTTGATTCGAACACAATTAGTTTCATGCCTGGTCTGTTTATCCATTTAGTTGGCAACGAACTAATTTAGTTATCCTGAGTAATGTTTATTTGTTCTGGCGTAAACTCGTGTAACGTATGTATGTAACCTTTCCACTTAATCTGAACATTTCTTTAAATTTCTTTGCACGGAATGCCAATTACTTCTAGTTGAATGTTTATAGTGTCTTCGTTATTATTATTATCTACAATTTTGAAAAAAATGTCATACTACAATAATTTGTAAAGATAATTACAATAAGTTATCTTGTTTACACTACTAAACCATGTAGCAGTAAACCAGTAAAAAAAAACAGTAAATTGAACAAGTTAAACATATTTAAGTTGTCGTGCCAGTAAGAAAATTAATGTAATTAGAATAGCGTTTATGGTAATGTGAATTTTGTATTTTAGAATGTGAACCACAACTTTTGGATACAACTCAAATAAGTCCTGTGCTCTACCACTGCTACACAAAATGGAACTTCGTGCCATATTAAACAATAAATGTTTTGAGTTAAACCCAAAAATACATGAAACATTATTAAGGTCACTTATATTTCACGTTAAAAGGCTATTTTTGTTAAATTGTACTATTGTGCATTAGATAAATTAGTAATAAAGCAAGTGTTGTACTTTCTACAAAAAAAAGTTTGACAAGATACAAGCACATTGTTTAGACCAAAATCTGTGATCAAATTATATTCACGATTTTAATTCCACTACTTTTAGGTATAGACTACGGTTGAGTTAATGAGTATGAGGCCATCACTAACCACAACCTAACATATACGGTATAACTTGAGTTATATCAATTTATAGAGTACATATAATATTGTTTGCTTGTTTACTTGGGATCGTTTATCCCACTGAGAAAATAAACGTTTCAATTTGCACCATTTTCAGAGAATAGCATTTTTACTTTGCACAAGATCAAACAATGTTGAAAGTTTTATTGTTATTCTTTTTTTTCAACAAGAATATAATATTTATACTCAGAAATAATTTTCAGTACAAAAAATCTATGTAAAAAAAGTAATCTATGGGAAAATATATATAGCTCACATCCTGTCTGTGGACAAACCACATCCTTCCCAAATATATAGTCTATTTTTTATAACTCTGTTAAGTACATTGTATAGTTTAAACTTTGATAATGTGTACATATTGTCACAGTAATACATTGAAAACAAGTTTAAGTTTAGTTATGTGGAGTATTAGTTGATAAGTCAATATAACTTATCAATACATTATTGCAGTCCGTGTAATATTTTGTGTATTTCATTTTGAGAATTTTACATTATTTAATTATTCATTTTATTCATTTGGTACATAAAATACATTAATTTTCTCGGCCTTCGAAAATAATTTCAAATTATAAAAATAAGTTTACCTTGGAAGAAGACTGTCACGTGTAGCTTTCTTAAGATGAAATTATGTTTAACATTGTACCCATTGCGACTAAGTATTTCAATTATAATTATAATATAGCGATGCCAATAAATTCAAACGCTACCGGATTATGTTTTTATTTATAAAAAAAAAATAAAGCTATTTTCAGGTACTTGTATTTTAAACTAAATTTCTCGATAATACTTCAGCGTGTATTAAACGATTCAATACTACTTAATAAAATCACACTAAATGGTTGTTAAGTATATGAACTAGTTATTGGTTATTTACGGACATCGCCGCTTCTGTTCTTCTAGATTAACGTCCATACGAATATTATATTAAATCATTATTATTCGATTAGGATTAGGATATACGTTTTATACAAATGCGTATTTTTGTATAGGAAATTGCTACTTTAGACGAACACAGTTCTATGAAAATATGTAGAAACAAAAATATAGCTATTTTTTTTATTTTTTACATTATCCTCAAGAAAAAAGTTTTTTCTTGAACACATTTTTAGATGAATATAAAACACCGTTGATGTAAACCCTGTAAACGATGCAATTACCTCTCCGAGTGTTTTTTTTTAACAAAACCTTTTTTATTAATATTAAACTGTGTAGAGATAGAAAAACTTAGTCGGCATTCTCGTTCATTTACATTGTGAAATCTCCTTCTTATTTATACCCGAGGCTTTATTCGAGCACTTTTATCATAATTCTCTCTCTTTAAGCTCTCTACTTAAATCTTGACAACCGTTCCTCTTATGTATTATGCATTAATGCACGTACGCCGACGTTAAACGACTTGAAGTGTTTATTGCAAGTAAGAAATAAAATTTAAGTTTGTCATTGACGTGTTGTAAAATATATAAAAAATGTTAGAACTGTAATAATTGTACTGTTAAACCATTCCTTTAAACATGACCATAACTTGTATACTTATTTCTTGGAGTTTTTCTTGCTGATCCAAAACTGAAAATTATTAAAAAACTGTAGTAACTTATAAAAATCCTTACCTCAATAATTATAATTTTAAAACAAATTCAAATATAAATGTATTAAGATTTAAGATCGTGAAATAATAAATTTAATTAACCTATTATTTTTTAGTGAATATCCCGATACTTTTATTATTTATTGTTAAAATATATTATTCTCTTTAAAATTAAACATTCAAATTTATTTATTCATGATGAATGAAAAAAATTTACAGTTGTTAAGATTGTTAAGATGTCATACCCCCTATTTATTAAGGAGTTTAGTTTAGGCAATTTTTTCAAAATCTTCATTTAAAGATTAAACTGTGATGTGACATTAGTAGTTCAGTAACTAGTACTCTTTTTTGGTTTTTATTTAATTTAATTTATTTTTTGGACTACCACAGCACCTTTGGCAGCGATTACAATACTAGGAAGTACACTGTTTCTAGGTATAATGTACTTTGCTCAAAGATTCCTCTTTCCGGAGCGTTAAAGTATATACGTTGAAAATAAATTATTTTTGTTTGCCAATAATGTTTACTTGGATAAGCATACTATCTAATGTCAGAAACAGATTGTAATGGATATACCTACCGAATAGGAGTTGAGCTGTTTCAAACAGTTCACTGGCAAAAATCAAGAGCTTTATTTCGTCTTACAGTCCCTTAACTTCCTTGTTTCGAATTCACCTATCGTTAAGTACATACATATGTTTCTCGTTTCCAGATTAGTGATCTGTTTTAACTATTCAACTGGAAAATAACATTTTATACTAATAAAAAAAATGATCCCGATATCGGTTTAAATCGTCATTAATAAATTAGCCAGATTTACGGTTCACTCTAGATGATTATTTTTTATTAATCCGTTAAAAATGAACCGTGTAAATATCAAAATCATCCGGACTGAAAGATTTACAAAGTTTGGTCAGGTCCGACATTAGTTCACTTTGAATGAACATGCCGAGTGAATCGTTTATACCTGATTATTAGTGTGTACAAACATAATAAACTTATAATTTAAGGTTGCGGACTTCCGTCAATAATAAAGCGTCAGTAATATTAAATATTTTAGTAATTCCAGGAGAATGGAGATTGGATGGCACTTTGGGCGGTTTTGATATTTACACGGTTCATTTATAATTGGATCATTTGGATTAACCAAAAGTGATCGTCTAGAGTGAACCGTAAATCTGGCTTTATTGATAAATTAAAATTATATGTTACCACCAACATAATTTTGATGGTACACTTAAGTATCATCATTACGTGAAAAGAAGTTAGTACACGCGTTACTACCTTCAACTTGACTACGTTTTTGTGGGCGACCCACACCTATTTTACCATACAAAATTGCAATAATGCAAATGCAACACTAGTTTATAAACGCAATTTGTTTGAAGTATTGTTCGACTGCGTCATTTTTTGCTATGTAACCAATGAAGTAATTTTCGGCTGGATCATTGTTTCCAGAACCGACTAAATAAACCCCCATCTATATTAATGAAACACAGTTGTAGGTATTGCCATTCGTCGGAGCGTAGCATCTATATTATATTACTACTACTAGAAACCACCTGATTGAGTAATAATACTGATTTTATATGGCAGCAGCCCCGAAAATAATGTTAATTTTTTCCAGCAACCCCTATTTTTTTTTTATAAAGCACAACGCCATTCCGAAGAGTGTATTAAAAGCATCTTTAGTTTTATATATTTATTTTCTACTTGGCCCTAAATTATAAAGCAAGACAGGCTCGTGTGATGTGTCTATTTTGGCAAACGGGAATTACGGCCCTGGTTATAATACAGGGTGATCCATCTGATGTAAGACACTCATTTTCTCAGAAAATGAACATAGTTTTTTTCCTATGGTAAATATTTTACTATAATTTTTAATAATTTGAAAATATTTGTCTTCATTCCTTATACGTTCACAAGTATGGACCATATGTTTTCAGTTTCATATACGCTTACAAATGTAGACGAAAAATATTTAAAAAATGTTAGCGTATGAATTTTTCATTTCCATCAATCTGTTCGTTTATTGTGACTTACATATGTTATTGCATTTCCCCTTATATTTTCCCTCACATTTCTTCGGTTTTCCAAATTCCAGCAGCCCATAAAATTAAATTTTATGGCGCATTGTCCGGTAGGCGAGAATACGAATAACCAGACATAATGACATGATTTGAGATAATGATAAACAAGTGGTCTTATCTACCGATTCAAATAAAGAGATGATGACAGTGCTATAGACGGAGGTCAATATTATTATTTAATGGGAAGGTACTTTGCTACTGTTGTAAAACCCGATCGAATATATTGATCAAATCTCATCAAATACTCAAATCTTTAAAAAGTTGTATAGTGAACGAACAGTTTAATGGAAATTAAAAATTTTAACGCTAGCAATATTTAAATGTTTTTGTCTACACGTTTATGTGAACGAAAAGATATTATGTTCTCATTTGAAAAAACCAAGTCCATACTTCTTTTACACATAATGGATGAAGGTAAAAATGTTCAAAATATTGAAAAATACAGTAAAACATGTACCTACCCGTAGGTATAGGAAAAATATAATTTTCAAAATATTCACATTTCGCGATACAAAGAGTGTCTTACATCAGATGGATTACCCTGTATAGGAAGGATATTAGGTAATCTCAATACACGAATCCGTTCAAACTATAAACTACGATGCTTGTTCGCATTGCGAACACAATAATAAAAAAAACATATTATTAATTACTAATTAGTATACAATATCACTTACACAATATTACATAATTATAGTGTATACGCGTATATTATTACATGCATGACAGAAAGCGATAGTTGTTAGTATACGATTAACCGCGTGACCGTTACTTGGCGTGCGTGTCCGCTTCCGATCCGTTATCGACGCGTTGGACGTACAAAGCGGCATTTTTTTTTGCCGTTTTGCATTTCCATCGCAGTCTCGCCGACGGTACAACGCCACAACGGTTCCCGTTACTTCCGTAACCGGGAAAATGATGAAAATCGCCAATAACGGCCATTCAGACATACTCGCCATGGTTGTCGTTTGTCTGCTGTTGTCGACGTGCGACGTTGTCCTTGCGAAAGTGGCTTTGTATAAGTGCTGCAAACGGTCCAACGAAATTATGGTGGACAACAACTGCACGCGTGTGGACGAACGGCTACCGCCGCTACGTGTGCCGACGGCCAACGACGGACAACCGGTGTACCGCTACCACGAATCGGACACGTTCGACGTAGTCATAGGCTCGCCGTGCCCGAACGGGGTTTTTCCACTGGAACCGGACCGGTATTCCGAAGACGCGTACCGGATCGACGGCACCACCGGCCGATTATTTACCGTAAACGTCGGTGATTTCAATCCCACTGAGTACTGCTTGGAACGACTTGAAACCAACGCGGTGAGCGCGTACCCGTGCTTACCCAACGACACGCAGCACGTAAAAATCGACTCTGACGAGTGGCAGATGACCGTCTATTCCACCACCCTGATGTTGTCCGTGCCGTTTCTGATCATCACGTTCCTGGTGTACGCCTGCTTGCGAGAGCTCCGCAACTTGCACGGAAAATCACTCATGTGTCACGTGTCCAGCCTGACCGTGGCCTACTCTTTCTTAGCGTTCATTCAAGTCAACAATCCTACCGGCAATTTATGCATAGTTACAGGTATATTCTCACAGGGACAGAGCTCACAAAGGATACTTAACAAAGCTTAATATGGAGTTCATAGGCGTGCGTACAGAGTATTATGCAGAGTACGCGCAGCTGAATATATTAAACAAATCTTAAGCGGTGGACAGTCAATTAGCTAACACAGATTCTGCCTAAAAAAGAATGAACCAATGCCACTATCATATTTAAAATTAACTATAACAAATGAAGCGTCTAGTTTCAAAACCAGGTAAAAGCCGGTGTTGGTGAGTTGCGGCCAATCCCTAAATCAAGTACTTGTTGCGGACCGGGTTTATGAGAGGGACGTATGAGTTGCGGCTCGGGTTCATGAGAGAGACGTTTGAAACTAGACTCTAGACAAATGTTTAAGTATTAAGAAAAATGTAAATACGCGAATGGCACAATTCATACCGGTAGGAATCAATTAGCGATACGCTCAGTATAGTCGCGACAGTGACTATTTCTCTAAAGATGGACCATACAATGTGTTCGAAATGGAGGGTACAGAGCAAAAGTTGTCCATCACAGCTGATTTCCAGTAATTAGCTCCTAAATTGTTTTTCGTATAATCTACCCAATGGTACAATGCAGTAGTGTACATGTTGCCATTTTGCCATAAAGCCTGGGAAATAAAACTACTTCGATTGGTTGATATAATGAAAATAATAATGAGATAATTTAATTGTCATTTAGTAGTTATACAAATGTTTTTAATGACACTTTTTAAAGTGACAGGTACTTTCATTATGATGTAGTTTTTTAATGTTATACTGACGCTATCTGATCATAATATCGTATTTAACACAGGAGTAATTAAAAAAAAACATTTTTATATCAACGGTATTATATTTTATATAAAATATTTGCTTTTAATATGTTTTAGGTTCATTGTTTAAATTGTAAAAGTATTACGTAGTTTATGAAAAACTACACTTGGCACTGGTTAAAAGTGTAACTGTTATGATGAACTGTAACAACTGTACTTCAACTGTACTTATTTTATAGTTATTAGCTTGTGGTATATATATATATATTATAATATCGCATTAATTGTGTATTTTTTTAAATATTTTTTTAGCATTCATTATTCAGGTTTCCTTTTTGGCTAGTTTCTTATGGTTAAATGTCATGTGTTTTGATCTTTGGTGGACGTTCAGGTAAATCGATAATCGTCGTTTAATTATCATTAAATGTTTGTTTGTAATATTCTGTTTTTGTATTCCTATACGGTTTTCGCAAAACTCTAATAAATAATGATACACACACCACGTCGACTATGCCCTGTAGTCTCTTGACAATAATTAAAAGCCCTATCATACTTTTCACTGTTGTTAATGTATATATTATAACAAAATAAAATATGTAATATCATGTAGCAATAATTATCATAATTACCTAGTTTCAAAGCACATTAGATACGGAAATGTAAATGTAAAATAATACAAATATAATACATGTGAATATTTTAATGTCCTTTTCAGTAAAAAAAATAATGTCTGAAACATTTTTATTTATTTGCAAAGTATAGTTTAATTACTGCTAAAATATTTGAAAGACATAACATTTCTGGTCACAAACACACTCACATACACTCACACTCACTATAGTGACAATTGATTTACTATCTAAACCATACTACCTTCAATTGTCCATTCCCAAACTGTAAATTTATTATTTTTTAAAAGCTCAAAGATCAAATAAAATAACATTAAGTTGTAAAAACGTAACAAGAAATAATAATACAAAGCATTTTTTTAAAATCTAAACCTCTTTATTAAATAAATGTCCTTATTTGATGCATTGTAATAAGATTTAAAAAAATTTCCCCAAATTTATAGGTACTCATTTTTCCTATTGAAAATGAGAATGTAAAAATTCAAAGTCTTAACGTTTTTTTATTTGTGGTTTTAGCGGATTTAGACCACTAAGGGGAAATGCTAAGAGACAAGAAGCTAAAAAGTTTGTTATATATTCAATATATGCCTGGGGATGGTCCATTATTATACTGATTATAACTTTATACATGGAATTTTCGCCAACGGTATCACCAAATGCCATCCGCCCAGAATTCGGAAAAACCCGTTGTTGGTTTTCTTGTGAGTACAACAACAGTCAATAACATTATAATATTATATATCTTCATCTTTTTATAATAAATAAAAAATAACGAAAGTATCTGTAACTTACTAATTTATTTAATATTTATTATACTATGACCTTTTGATTGGTAAGGTTTGAACCACGCAGGTTTTTTATGTATATTATGAGATTTTTATTTTTTTATTTTCTACATTATTGTATCTAATTAAACGTTATTTGTTCGAACAACACACAATAATGAATTTTTTTTCAAAATAGATAGACTAATAGATTTTAATTTTTTTCAACGAAGATTCTATTAAATCTAACGTTTTTGTAGAGAAACATTAATTTGAAAGAAGATAACAGACAAAAATCTGTTAAACGGTTACCAAGAAGCAAGACAAAATGTTGATGTTCGATCAACGGATAAAGTTAATTTCTGTTTTTTGAAATACTTATAACTAACTCAAGTTTTAAAAAATTGTATTGCCATTACGTACAACATTTCACTAAAACTCTAATCGTTTCAGTAAAAACCGCATCATTTTTGTATTTCTACGGGCCAATCGGTATACTGTTATTCAGTAATTTACTGATGTTTATTTATACCGCAGTAAAAATAGTCAAACGCATGAGAGACGCAAAAGTACTCGTCGGGTCAGAAAGCAAGAAAAACATTGATCACGAAAAACAAAGGTATCATAATAAATTATGCTATAAACACATCCATATTATCCATTGAATGTGTCTTATTATAATATACAATATCAAAGTACATATCAAATCTGCCCCCTTTAGATTTAAATGTACCTACCATAGTTGGGGTAGATTTGAATAAAAATACAGATTTATTTAGATATTAAAAGATTGTAAAAATAGGTTTGTATTGCAGATTTATGTTGTACTTAAAATTATTCATTGTGATGGGAATAAATTGGCTCACGGAAGTTATATCGTGGGCGTTTGATAGTTCGAAATCTGTATGGTACGTGACTGATATTGGAAATACCCTACAAGGAGTGTTGATATTTTTGATTTTCGTTTGTAAAAAACGAGTCCTGAAATTATTTAAAAAAAAATTGCGTTCAACCTCTACACAATCGATGAGAAGTACGACGTCGACCAGGACTAGCACAGTCTCTAAGTCGTGTTTAGGAACTAAGGATTCGATGGAAATCAATATTGTCAATAAGCAGACTTCTACCAGTGACTCAGTTTCAGATTTCCAAGCTTAACAGTCGCGTGTCATTTTTATATATCAATCGTTTTAAGAATTAAAATTATTATTTCCATTTTTATTAAAATAAAAAAAGGATTAAGAGTTTAAATTGAAATTTTTTTTTTTTGCTGTGAAAGTTATTCAAATTCAAATTTGTTTTAAATTATTATTTGGATGTTTGTTGAATTTGAAAAATTATATACTATTTATTATTTTAGCTTTTTATTAAACAATCCCAAAGTTTGAGATAAAATCGACATTCAATGCCAGTAAAAAAAGTGTTTTGTCTTTTCTGAAAAGTTTTTGCCAATAGAGCTATCTGATTATTGACTTACTTATCATTAAATTGAGAACAGCGTTCCCTTTTTTTTAATTTGTTTATTGTTTGTATACATCTGCAATTTTAAGCAATTTGACAAAAGTAGAGTTCCCATTCGAATATTGTATTGTTTTAATAAAACTATTTAGAATACAACAATAGCGTATTGAATGGTATTAAGTTGTCAATATTTTATTCTATATTCTTCAACTAAATTGCATAAAAAACTCGTAACTCTTATACAAATAACATATTTTTTCTTTGTTTTACTGTTTTTTTTAATCTGTTGTTTTGGAGTTGACTACCTTTGGTTAAATAGGATGCTGATCGATCTAATAAATTATAACAAAGTTTTAATTTATAAGGGCGGGGGGGGGGCGTAATTTCCAATTATGCTAAGGCCCGGATTTCAGTAGAGTTTGTTCGTCGAATAGCTCAACTTATTCGTCAGATAACAAATATTTGTGATTTTTCGGTTTTTTCAATGGAAGAATAAGCCTTATCTGAAGAATAAATCGCAGATAATTTATTCGGTACTTTTTTCGTCAAATAAGAATTTATGACACAGCGTTCGATTGTTTATTTCAAGAATTTAACTCCTTTGTAACGGAAATTTTAACAATAGCTCTTTTTCCGCGAAGGAAAAGTTAGTAGCTCTAGGCCTTTTATTTTGTACATTCGTAAAATTGCCATTATAAAATAGTAAAATAAAAATTGTTTGTGATACGAGTATCACAAAAATTATATCGTTCATTATTACTGGATAATTGCTTTGTCATTATCACTGATAAGAAATTTGAACCAATAATAATGGAATAGATCTCCTTGGATAATTTTATTTTCCGAATAGTTATTCAATGAATAAAAATTTTGCTTTGAAAAACACTTGACAAAATTTGTTATTTTATTCGGTAGTTTATTATTCCTCGAGTGCATTTATTTGCCAAATAGTTATTTGAAGAAAAAACTCTTAAATGAAAAACTGGGCCTAAAAAAATGTTTTTATGAGGTATACTTATTTTGTGGTTATATAACAGGTTAAATACTAAATTTTAAGTTACTTCACAATTTCTGTGTTTCTTTTTATTAATTCATACTGTTAACATGGAATATGTTATAGGGCTGGGGGTCAATCGGAAAATCTGTGCGTGCGAACGCTAAACGTTACCGAGTATGTATATTTATATAAATATATATTTAAGATTAGAGATAATGGAATTGAGATAAGAGATTATAGTTAATAGATAGTACAGCTGGATGCTGAAGGTGAGGAGGGGAGGAGACAAGAGATTATAGTTAAGAGATGGTCCAGCTAGATACTGGAGGTGAGGTAAGAGATTAGAGATAAAACATTCGATATTAGAAAGTACTAAAAAGTACCAGGGTCCTATTTTAAGTCATATCCATATTCCTATGTACTTCCGTGCAGAGGAGGTCATGCCACTTTTTTTTTTTACTAAACTGGTTTTTATTTTTAGTTATTAAATATTCAAAGAATAGAAATACTTTAGCTGTTAAAATTTAGTAGATAAATATTTAACTTGTTATTTTAGAAATGTACAGCTACGGCAAAAATGACTTACTCGTGTAACATTGTTCCCAAACAATATATATATTATAAACTAAAAAAAAGAGTACCTAGCACACACTACTCGCACAGAAAGAAAAACTAGGATTTACTTATATATTTGTTTGGGTCATAACTCGACGATAAAACTTTAGTCGTAAAAACTTCAAAATTTGTTAATGAAATTTCATGACTAAAAAAGAGTACTTATTCAAACTCTAGCGCAGACTTGTACAATTCCGTTTCCTGTGTAAAGAACTTGTCGGTTAAAATTAACCACGTTAAATTTTGATGTTCAATTTTAAAATCCATATTGTTGCAATAACGCGTTCTAACTATTGCTTTTTGCTTTACTAACACATGGCGTTTCTGAATGGTAATAATAACAAAGATATAGTTCAAATAAAAGGTTACAATCTTACCAATTAAAAATTATAAGGTATTTTTTATGGGAGTATTTTAATTAAGCTTGTAAAAACCCGTCACTTACATAAGTAAAGCAGGCATGTTCAATTTGTTATTTTGTTACTATTTATTTAGTAATAATAAATTGCAATAAAACATTAAATTCAGTACAAGATTATTTCTCTATAAAATCTGTTCGGAGGCCACACCTTAACATCGCCAACTTGTCCCACTCTCCCCTACTTCAATTTGCTTAAGACAATAACTGTCATTGGATTGAAATACCCTAATCTATAGTAGGGTGAAGGAAGGTATTTCGTGGCATAAGCAATTTCGTGATTTAGTTTGTTGATCGTATCGCGTAATTCCCTATTAGAAAATTGTCTTAAAAATCACACTGATTCTTAAAACACAGTTATTTTAACAATCAGTGTGATTTTCAAGACAATTTTCTAATAGGGAATTACGCGATACGATCAACAAACTATATCACGAAATTGCTTATGCCACGAAAATACCTTCCTTCACCCTATATCGCTGTAACTTCGATTTCAAAGTTTTAAACTGTGGTTTTTTACGACTTTAAAGTATAGAAAACGAATAAAAAAAATCATCCCTCAAGAAGTTTAAAAACTTTTAACTTATATCTTGAAATGTTGTCCACTAATTTTCAATCTGTTTTAGATTTCACTCAGTGCTCTTTAAATACGAGATGAAATTCACTAACACAATTTAATTTTTTTAATTTATGCGTGAAGATTAAAATGGCAGACCTCTCACCAAAGTAAATTGAGCCGGAGAAGGAAAAATAAATATTAATATATTGGGGATGAAAAAATGTCCCGTTTTTTGTGCCTAAACGATTGGCAAATACTATGGCGTACATTTGTAGAGAAGTGTCACGAGTGGGCACGTCCCCTGGCTGTATATATATATATAAATAAGTTATAGGTACAACAACTTGGCATTCGCAAAGTATTCAGGACCGATGTAATCAGATCCTGTACAATTTATATTATACACTACAGGGTAGGGCAGGTTGCTGCCACGACTAATGAATGTCCTAGACATACAAAAACATTGTGAAGTGGCTGAGTGCGTTTTTTTTACTCTACCGTTTTGATTCGTGTTGCATGATTGATCTAAAAATATTAATATCGTATTGGATATACGATGTGGCAACTTGACATAATGTACATTATGTATATTTTGTACATGGCATATTTGAACGACTTGGCAAATATTTTAATATCTAGCTAGCCAAGGGGCGATTCCGCCATTAAAATATGATACAGGATCTAGTGCGCAAATAACGTACATCTTTCACGGCGAGATATGATATGCTTCAAAAACACAATTCCTTTACAATTTTTTTTTTTTGTGTTTTTATTCTTTATCTCGCGCTATTTATAATAAGCTATCGACCTTACGTATTAGAAGTAAGGCGTCATCGGAACCGGTTTGTTTTTACTATTGATCTCCCCTAAAGTGTAAATCATCAGAACGATCGTGCGTAGTATATTAACCTAGGTCTCTTCGGGCGGGCCGCTCCTCTACTTATATCATGATTGATGAGATAATCTCATTGCACAATATAATATGTTCCACGCTCGATTCGTTGTGATTCCGAAGGTGCACAAGAATGCGAGCAGCGAACACAATATATCATTATTATTGCCGAGAACTTTTGACCCGTCGACGCCACCAAAAGTGTAAAAGGTTAACTGCGCATTTTGTACCAGAAAATAATGTCGTGGCCAGTAGACGGGTTGTTGTTAGATGTTTTTACACTGTTCGGGACAACATAAATACTAAAATATGTTTAGTGAAAAATGACACGGGTAATAACACAGAACCGGTGTTTTTGGATTCAGTCCATCGAGTGCCCTAATCAGTACAAATTTATAGGTATAATATTATTAATGAGTAATAATAATACAATACCTATGCATTACAACCTTGCACAGTTCTGGGAAACTCTATATGGTCCAACTTAATCTGGGTTTCTTTAATAAGCTCACAATGATGTCATTGAAAAATCGCCATTCGACAGTACACTAAAAATATTTAACATTTAGGTAATCGTTCGGCTCGTTCGAAGTTCAGCCCAATAATTTATTATGTACTCGTATTCAATATTATTATAAACTCGTTTGATAGATGAACAACAAGAGTTAAACACGTGTGACTGTTTACCTACAATTTGTATTCTCTGGAACCGTTGACTGGTTACTTTAGGTGATTGAAGATGAAAATACTATTACAACCCAAAACAAACGCTTTAAGGTTAAAAACAAAAATTCTATTTAAACAAATGGCTAATATTAAATTTTATACATAGCGGTCAGCAACAACTACAAAAATAATTACATTTTGAACAATAAATGATTAGGTTTATAGTTTATTCATTGTCATACGTATTCCTAATTCCAGTTTGACATTTAGAATAACAATATTGTAAACATACTTCCATGTAGGTTAATCAAAACCGGAACTAGAAATATCTAAGAATATATTCCTATTAAAACGACTTTAATTCAAAATATATGGTATGCTATTGTAAGTGTTCTGAAAAAGTGTATTCATTTGAATACTATCGTAGTGTGTTTTTCATGTTTTGGTTAATACATTATCTACATACACAAATGTATAAAACCGACTTAATAATATTATATAACTGTATCTCAATTGTATGTTGTATGTTCTTAGCAAACTTAATACACACAGGCCTTTGTTCAACGCATACTAGGTATGAGCTATAATAATAAACATATTATGTAAACTTTTATTAAATTATTTTAATGTTAGTCGTAAAAAATAATTTTATCTTTCTCAATAAAGTTTAAAAAGAAAAACATACTTTTTAATAAAACAAAATAATAGAAAAAAAAACGAAAATTCTATTTCACATTCTTCACCCTACATTCCCAACTACATGGGGTAGTCCACTTAGGTTAAACCTTTATAAGGCTTAAAAAATATATAATGGTATCCTATAATCAGATTTTCATTGTGGAGCTATTCAATTTTAACCAGTTTTCTCCGGTAGTTTGATTAGCATTCACATTTTTTTAGTTTCTAAGAGTATTATAATTTTATTTTATTCCCGGTTGTGCAAAATAAAAAAAAACAATTATTATGGTATTTCATTATATTATTTCCTCTAGGGGTCTCCCGTGGCTCCCTGGTACGTTGCATTTTCAACGGTAAATAACGGATTTTAACGGTTGACTATATTGTACTTTGTATTGTTTACAATTTGACATTAAATTGACCTAAAGAGTCCGTCGGTATTCATATAATATTGTATTTATATCTTATATTTAATTTTAAGCTAAAATTAGATCACTACAACAAATAAATAAATAAATAAAATGGTAAGTTTTGGTCCCGACTGATATTAAACAAAATATATATTATCATGATACACATGACCTCTGTAGGCGATGGCCTATGACACTTACCCTAGTAAGCACGTTTCTAATAACTAGTTTGGGTGAGAATAATAATATTTTCCTTGGAAATAAAAATATGATGTACATCACGTGAGTTATATAATAAAGGCGCCTCGAAACCAGAGTTTCTCAAAATGCTTGAACGGTGAATTCGTTGAAACGTCTTGAAGCAAAAACTATGCAAATGACGTCAATTCTCGCATAGCAATCACAAACCTTATTGTCGCAGAGCACGAGGTTAAAAAAATGGTAGCTGACCGTGAAGCTATGACGTTCATCAATAAAAAAATACTTAAAAATAGTATAAACCGGATACTACACGTCAAGCAGCTTCAGAGGTTCAGGCGGTTTGGTAGTACGTAGAGGATAAGTCATGGTGGCCGTTAGGATAATAACTCAGTTGTAAATATTTTAATGTCTACTGCAAATTCAGTAAAATTAGATTTATTTTCTTAGTATAAGTGACATTAAGTCAACATTTAGTGAGTAGTTGTAAAAATGTTTTTGTTAGTTTGTAAGTTTTTCTTATACTGTTCTTTTTTTGTCTATACTGCTGTAATATTATATACTGTAAATGGAATTAATTCCGTAAATAAATACATTTAAAAAAAAATAAAATAATAAAACTACCTTTAACAATAATGGGGTATTGTTAATATTAGTGTATTAACAATACCCCATATACTAAATTTGAAAATGGATTTGATAGTATAGTTGTATTCTATTTTTTTTTTTATTAATATAAACAAAGAGAAAAAATTCCTTTTTTTGAAGAATAAAATAAATGAAATTGAATTTTACTTTAAAAATATTTTTAAAAAACTTCATGGCCAAAAAACTGATTTTGTTTCAAAACTTTTTGTATATTTTTTTTAGTGTATCGTGAAAGGAACGTATAAAGGTTAATTGTATATAGGAACGAGAAAGAAACCGAAACCGTTCAAGAAAATAACCATAACAACACTGATATTCTTATTCGTAATATATTAATGTATAATAGTTTTTAAGTTATTAAAAAAAAATCTGAAAATCCAATAAATGCAAATAATTATCCATAAACCTAAAGTATTATAAGTTTTAATGTATAGGTAACATGATTAATGTTAGTCAAAGGCTGCAAACAAAAAAATGTTTTCCAACTAAATTTTCCGTTTCAGTTAATGCAACCGACTATCGGTACTTCGATTTTTGAAAGCTGAATTGTAAAAAAGCTGAATTGTACCAAGACGCAAGAATTGCTTACATTGCATGGTTATTATATAATTATGTAATGAATACTATTAAAAAAAAAAAATTGTACAAACTAAGAATTTGTATGCAACTGAAAAAAGTTAGGCAGGGATTTCACGTTTAAAAAATGTCCAGTGAATAAAATTATAATAATAATAAAAAAAAATAGTTTAAGCATATAATATGGTAATATAAGATGAACAACTAAAAATTATAACCTCCAGTCTACATTAAAAGAACTCTTATGTCACACAATTATGTGTTATTACTATTATAGTCACAAATTGTACTCTGAGAAGAATAAATTGGAGAATATATTTTTACTTCAATTCAAAAATTGTCTTAAATGCAATATGGTACCTATTTCGATGTAAGTTGTTAAAACTTTAAACACAATCAAGAGAAGTACACAGTTTTACTGCTCGCGATGTAGTTTTCTGAAAAAAGATTACACTACTTGCTTTTATCTATTTTTTAAGTACACATAACATAAATCCATTCAATGTATAATTTTAACACATAATAACTATTAGAACGTAAATTTGTTTACCCAGAACAAATAATGTAAACCAGGATGTAGGTATCACATTTTGATACTAAATAAAAAAAACCTTATGACCTTATTCCTTATACGACACAACAAATGCTACTTAATACATATTATGTTTTCACGTAATGTTAAATGTAACCCTTTTATAAGTGAAATTGAAATACATTAATTACGCTATAGGTGCCCTTAACTAAACTTTTAAAAGATATGATTTTTAATTATGCATTTTAATTTACGAAAATCCCTATTCACACTATAAACGTTACAAGATAATTACACCTAAGTAAATAAGTTTACGGCGCTTTTTAGAGTGATCAGTTTAAAATTTGTTGTAAACAAGTTGTCGCAAAAAAGTAATGTAATAGTTTAGCCGGTGACGTCATTTCTATGAGCTATAGGTATCGACGCGACATATTCAGGAAACTTTCCTCTTAGGCCTTAATGTCCTTACGGTTAATTATTCAGTATTTAATGTGATTTAGTGTATGCCGAGGGAATTCAATGTCGATAGTGTTAAAATTTATGAGTATGTTCCTAATGCGTAATCAATACTAGCTAATAAATTACTTACAAGCCACTCGCCTCTCGCCCTATATTATACCACCAATGTAGGTAATATAAGCTGCTGATCAACAAACCAAAATGACGATGTTGGTACTCATAAGCATTTCAGATTTCACACGGTTACTAAAACGGATTAAAATTTGTTTGCTAACACAATAGAATATTTACAATTGTTTAAATAACAATAATCCTTACTCCATGTATAAACGCTATTTCCTATGTTTCTAATTTTTGTTTTTTTTAGATATTTACAATTTATCTTTAGCTTGTCTCAAAAACATCAATTAAATACATAAGGGTAAAACCCTTATTTGTGGGAGAGGGTAGGGGGAAATGTAATTTTAAAAAAAGTACTATAAAAAGTCTTAGATTCACATTACCGCATTTGAATGGTATCAGTTGCTCCAATTTCATACCATTTTTTTCTTATTATTCTTATTCAGTACTCAAAACTAGTATGTCTGTTTTTTGTCTATTAAGATCTCTCTTCCATCCAAAATTATACAGCTTTAGCCTGTTTCCAAGACCAAACCCTACTTTATTCTAACCGTTTAGTCTTCCATGTGTTTTTTAGTATTTTTTATTTTCCTCCTCGACATTGTTTGTTAGGCATTATCAATGGATTACCATGTTATTTACTAAACTAGATTGTGTATAATATGTATAAATACAAATTGTATTGAACATAAAAATTGACCTCCATAGAATGATAAACAAATACTTTAAAATTTCAATAGCAGGTATTTTTTATGGTTTTATTATTTGTATTGCCTATCGTTACAAGTAGTTTTCACAAGGTGAAATATATCATAATAGCTTCTAAATAATGTCTTTAAAATTTCAATGGTTGTTCTCTTGTAAAACTTAATTTTCAAATCAACTATCACATTGTTATAGTGATGATTTATAAAAGTTTACAAAAGTAGTGATTTCGAATTATTAAAAACTTTAATCCCTACGAGATCAATATAAATTTACTAATGGATTCTTAATGTGTAAAAAAAATTAAAACTTAGCGACTGCCGCGTCGCAATAAAATCTGAGTAACGAAAATATAGATAAGATTTTATAAAGTCCGAGTCATTCAACGACGTAAGTAATCATAAAAAGCAGGTGACACCTTGCGGAGTTCATAAAAAAAAAATACTTATCTGCTATCATAAACAATATAGTTTCAAACAATAAAAAAAACAAAACGCATCATAATATTCAGACCGTGCATATTGTTTATCTTAAAATCTAAAGCAATAAAAAGTCATATTAGCAATTAATTTTTTTCTCGATATAACACGTCTATTAGGTGGAACAAACTAAACGTTTGTTAAAAAAAATGTATTTAATAAAAAATTAGAAAAAAACTTGGGTCTTTGTTTTTTTTTAAAAAAGATCAGTTGTACAGATTATCTTAGTAAGCAACGTAAATTAATTATTTTTATTTTTAAACACTAAATATCCTATTTTTTTTTTTACAAAACTATATAGAAAGGTTCATTTTAACTATCGACAATTTTAAGTTAACAGTTTGTTGTTAATTTTGTATTTTATTTCTTTTGAAATATAACTAGACTCTTATAATTTTTTCAATGTAAAAAATAATACACTACTGATTATTATTAAAATGTATATATTCTATCATGACATTTACTCACATTTTATCGCTGTAAAATCACATTTAAAATTATGTCAACTATTTGAGAAGCAACGTAGCAAAATGAACAAAATGAGATTATAGAAGATTTCCATTTTTAAAGATTGATATTATGTCCTGACAAGTATCTATCGGGGAAAAACCACAATCCTTTTTCCACTAAGGTTCATGTATTTAAAATATCGTTGAAAGCTCAAAGCTATGTAGTCTTATACTCTTTCACAAATTACTGATTAAATTCGATTACAGATATTTGTTTTAGCCTATAAGCTTTCTTTAAAAATTATTTAATTTAAAACATATTACTTCAATACACCTAATCTAGATTCCTTTTCAAGTCGAAGTGGCTTATACTGTGCTTGCCGATCTGACTTCACACACATTTACATTGTACCAGTTGACATTGATTTGGTTTATGAGTGTTATATAAGTTGATGGTAGAATCGTTAATCAAAATCAAGTCATTGGAAAACACTAATAAAATAACAAGTTTAATTGAATTAAAATTATAAAAGAATCTATGCGAATATTACAAGATGGTTCCTTCATTGTCTAATGTCAATGGAAAACCTTCAACTGACTGCCGTCAAACAGTTATATAATAAACAACGAAGAGACGGAAAGTTATCATGATCTTTCTATACATACATTTTTAGCTAAAGTGTTTCCTTGAACATTAATTATTCAATTTATAATACTTTTCTGTTATTTATTTGAATTCTAGACTTGTTTAATAGTATATTATTTGTTTTTTATATGGTGAACAAAATAATGGATCATTAAAGCAAAAGATCTGTATCTTTGACCCTGGGTGTATTTTTCGCAAATAAATTATTATCATTATATTATGGGTTTTTATATGTTTTGGTTAATAAGAATATATGCCAGACGGTAAATCTTTATGATGTGTAAACTGTGATATGCCAATTAATTTTGCCGGAATTAGATTCTAGTTAACTTAGAATTCCTCTGTAAAATTAACAATAATTGTTAACGCATTTGGTAAACCCGAAGTTCGAAAAACCCTCTTATATAATCGTTATTTTTTTTTTTTAAAGAGAAAATGTCGACAAGATATATATTATAATAGTTACCGTTAAAATTAAAAAAGTTTAACTTTTAAAAATACTCCAAAAAAAGATAAATCTTTGGAAAATAATAAACAACTGAAATAATAATACATCTAAACAAATTGTCAGTCGGACAATCCTGCGTATAGTTGGTATAACAATATCGTAATTATGTTTTTATAGGTTTCTATTATATCTAGCAGTTGTAAACTGTTGGCTTCACTTAATAATATGTATGATACATTGAACGCACGTTAACATTAAAGGAAGAGTTTAGAGAGAAATAGCACAATTTGTGCGTGTCAATATTGTAATATTTACCAAATATATGTCAATAAAATAAGAGCAGTCGTGTGGAAATATGTTCAGTACGTGATTGTTGAGTGAATTTAGCGATTTTGCACACTCGTGCCCTCATCGACCCTTTCGGTTTTTTTATTATTTTCTCTACAGGCAAAAAAAAAACAGCTAGTTTCAATTAATACATTAATAATCGATCCGTCTCGTCATATCGACGTTTTTCTGTGCAATTAAAAGTTACAAAAGTTGAAAGGCGCGATTATTATTTTATGCAAAACAAAAAAAAAACGCCATTCGTGTTTTTTACGATATGAAGTTCAGTTATAAAAAAAAATCTTTAGTGCACTAAAAAAGGTTCGAGGTAGTTAGGAAAAAACCAATAATAATCAACCCTTCTTCTATAAAATTATTTATTTATTTTTATTTTTTTTGTTCAACTAGCAAATACGGCATTGTACAACGGCTATAATCCCTAATGCACAACACTCAACGAAATAATAAATTATATTAACAAGATAATATTATTACACACTAAACGTTTAGCTAGTTTTTATAAATATATAATTTAATTATACCGTATTATTAACCGCTTTACTTTATTGCTGCGATAATTTTTTACTATAATATATTTAGTCATTAAGCTAGTAAACTAAACGTTAAATCTTGTTAAACTGTTTTCCCTTAATAATAACATTACAAAACTTCCTATTTGTTACTATACAGATTTAAAAAAAAAAGTTTCACTTCGCTAAACCATACTATGAGCAAAAATATTATATTACGTTTAAATAAATAGTGTTTAAACCTTAAAATCCCTTGTATACTTTTTACACTCTTAGTCGAATAATGAATAAGATAAAAGTTTTCTCCGTTTATTTGACGTTAGTAGCTACTAACAAAAAATATAGTGGAATTATATTATAAAAGTCCTCTCACTGAATTCAGCATTTTATTTGTTTTAATTTAATTTTTATAACATATTAAAATATTTCTTTAAACATTTTCATAATATTATTTTTAATTTTTTTTTTACGTTATAATATATGTAGATTGATAACTTTTTAATGTTTTCTTAGTTTTTGTTTTTTTCCTTTGCTACCACTCCAATAGTATACTTGTATCAGCCTAAAATGTTTAATGCCCCCTCCCGATCTAATACAAAATATATTTTAATAACTTAATAAAATCCATTTTATTTTTAACTTGCTAAAAATTGCCGAAATACTATATTATTTATATTTTACTATTTATATGCAATAACGAATTGAATAAATAATATGAACTGCTGTTCAACTGTATTAAAAAAAAAATGTGTTTATTCTAATGGTGTTTTTACCATTTATATAAAAATCAACAAAGGAACCCTATAATGAGCAACAATGCAAGCGACGATGGTCTAGACCACGACGATGGTCTTCAAATCCAGAATCATTTCTGGACAACAGTGATAATTTTCATTTAGGTAGGTACGCAGTTCAAGTATTATAGGTGTTATATATAACTTCCATGTTTTAGAGAAAAAAATATTGTATAAAATTGTGTGGGAAAATTGCGCATTATAAAATTTGTTAACTAAATTTTGGTTTGATCGATGGAAAAAAACTTGATATAATCGGCTAATATAGTGATTTTAAGCGTTTGTACTAAAAAAAACAAAATATAATAAAAGGAGAAATTGAAGTATTCCGGTTGTATCTTCGGATATTTATTAGTCGAACTGAAAACAACAAAAAAGTTAAGGCCGTTAATTTCAATGGACTATAATATCAAAGCTTTTGTTTCCTTTTATATTTTTGAATCGAATTAAAATGATTAAATAAAAAATCTAATGAAAAATTCCAATTCGCAATCTGACGAATAAAAAACAAAGGTTATATTAAATACTACAACAAAAGTTTTTTATTCATTACGAATCCCCACCTAATTGCTTTGTTCGACCAAAATTATACATGACTTTTTTTAGTTAACATAAATTTCAATAAATATATAAGGCAATCTTTAATAAAAAAAAAAAAATATATAAATAACCCGAAAGTCATGTACTTTATTACGTGGTCCTAACAAATTTCATTTAATTAATTTTTTTTAGACAATATTGTAGTAGTTTTGCATTTACAGTAAAACGTCAAAGGCAATTTAATGGCAAACGGTTTAGATATTATTATATATTAGAGTCGAGAATGTAAAAAATGGTCAACGTCTATTGCCAATTCAAAGAGTGTAACGTAATATTTGAAAAATATTTTTTCTTCTTCCGAAAACCGTCATAATGTATTTTTTTTTACACGCGTGACAAGTCACATTAATCTCGATCAATAATGATGTTCAAGGTTTAGTAGGTATATTAAAAAAATACAGAGGAATTCGACAATATCCTCAGCTTTTCTACTTGGCTGTTTATCGTCAGAAAGTGTATTATTTTCACAAAACACTATCTGTTACTTTTAAATCTCTTAATGGCCTAGCTGCTTAACTTTTTTGTTTTATCCGTTTATCCAAGAGTTTCTTTCTTGAGTGCATTCGTTGTATTATATTATTTAAATAATTCAAATGTATGGCGATACTCTCAGGTACAAAAGGTATGGCCAAGTTACGCTCTATGTAATATAATTATGTAAAGCTTAAAGTAGTATTTTTTTACCATTCCATTAGAATCCGTTAATTCCGTATAAACATATATAAATAAATATTTAATTGTCTTTTTTGTCTCTTCTTCCTCGCCTTGCATACTTCATACACCTCCGTGATTTTATTTCCTCACAACCCATTTTTTTTTTATTTCTGTCTTCTTTTAACTACAATATCTTGTTGAACTGAAATATAGCTCAGCGGATAGTTTGTATTAAGGATAATATTAGATAACTGTTATCGACGATCTTTTTCGATTAAGTATTTACTAGCCGAACACAATTTCTAATTAAATTCTAAATTTAATAGTTTTTTATTTTAACTCACGGTGCTAGCCACGAGACCTACATTGCATTTACATATTCTGGATATAAGTTAAACATACAAAAGTCAATAGAAATTGGATTCAGTTATTAATACTGGTTTAATTTAAAACACACCTGCAGCAATCTTCAACATCAACCTTTTACTTTTTCAATTTTATATTAGCAACCCAACTTAACAGAGTATAGCATTTTATTATGATTCCAATAAAAACCGCTTTTTAAACATATTGTTTAGTTAATTTGAAGATTTAAATTACTTTCATTTTGGAGCTAAATAAAAGTGTACATAAATTACAACTGTAATTTGACGGGTGAATAAATTTTTTTACAATATTATAATATCACTACATACAAGTCTAACTTATAATACTGTCATTATTGATATAAAAAATAAAATATAAAGTACAAACTTTTTATTCATTTTATTATTGCAGCTCCAAATTACTACACCCGTGTTCTTTTTTTTCAATTTGATCAGTCCAATCACATTTGTCAGTTGTCCGTAAGGCAGTATCCAATTCGATTGTGACGTTTTTCCCTTGATAGATGTGTCTTGCGTCCACTCGTTCTGACCTGCCGCATTAACTTCTAAAACGATTTTTTTCTATTCTGCCCGGCAAGAAATCATAGAATTGGTAATTGTTCAAATCACTCTAAAAAACTAGATTTGTATCTTTCAAATTTATATCCGAATTTGATGATTAGATGTGGTACCTATTTACTATATAAAAATACAAATAAATACATTATTACTTTTAATAATTTATTGACGCTCGAAAAACAAAATAATGCAAAATAATACTTCAGTACTTCGCTGACGGGTATAACAAGGATTTTCGAACCACTATGTATTTGCTCTTAAACTATTTTTTCGTTTTATTTGCGCTCGGTTCGGTATTAAAATGTTCAATTTTCTAAAGTTTGAAAACTAATTCAGATTTATGTTTATGTTTAACTCGAAAGCTATCTCGAAACTAGCCGAGTACATTATTATAGATTTCTGTCAAACACACATAATATATGTATTATAATACGACCTACTTTGATTTGGTCTAGTTTTCAATAAAATATATCAATGTGATAACCAGTAATTTCGAAAATTGCTAACCGAGGCAGTACCAAGAATCGATTGCTGTAAATTTTTTTGCCATTTTTTATTCATAATACTTTCGACTTTCTACTAATCTGCTTCGCCTTTTCTGTGTCGCTCGCGTGTTTTTACAGCCCTAAACCATAAAACGTTTATTAATATGATCATCGCATTAAATTGAGAAGAACTACGATTTACGACAGAAAAATAATTACAATGTATTCTTTTCGGAATAATTATTATAAATTTATTTTTATTACATCACACGGATTACTACGGTATACATTCTAAAAAATATTAATTGTTGTATATCCAAAACATAAATTGTAAAGTATTATGCGAGTCAACTTAGGTAAAACTTTGTTCATAGATAACATGTATAATAATTACCGAACATCAAATAAACAATCTATACCTATTATTATTAATACTATCTACTATAATGATATTTTTACATACAATTTCTATTAGATATATCTTATTTATTTTGCATGAATTGTTTTCAAACCATCAAACAAATTTCATACATTTCAACAATATATTCTACTAAACTTAAACAAAACAATTATACTTCCAATTAGCTGCGTGGGATATTGTCGTAATCACTTAAGTATTACACACATTTGGTTGACCTAAATGCACATACAAAATACTTTTTTACTATAAAATGAAATCGTTTAAATGTTAAAACTTTCAAAACCTTATATTATCCTTTCTTAATAATTCAGTTTTAACAGTTGGAAACTGTACTCGGTCGATGTTATTGCATTGCTACACAAAACGATACTGGTGTAAAACGTTAAACTTATTTTTAAAAATACCACGATGTTGATAACAATTTATGTTCAAGCGCGGTATGTATGTTATCTACAAACAGCTATAAAAGGTAATAAGGTAAAAATTACACCTTACGCTTTTATTAGCGCGAGGTTGTGGTTACACCGCTCGATAATAAATTTTATATTTTATTATATTTTCCATACTAATGTTACACTTCATTTCCCATGAAAGGTATGCCGTTGCTCTACTCTGTTGTTCTCTGGTCTGTGAGGATAATTATTGTTAAACATATTCTGTACTTTAAAAATATCAATCCACTAATACAATGGGATGCAATACTATTTGAATATACCATAAATACACTATTATTTCTATTAAATCTAATCAAATAATTGTATAGTTAAATAATAATAATACAACATTTTACTGAAACTGTAAGAAATATATACCTTAATCTGAATCCAAAATAATAGAGTTAATTTCATATTAATGAATTTCTCTGGACTTATTTAAATACACATTTGATTTATAACTGTCCATAAAAAGGCATTAGCTTAAGTTTGCTATCAACGAGAATACATTTTAAATAGCAAACTTAAGAATAATTTCCTTCACTTGTCAGAACCATAATAGCGACGGTGTAGGATAAAAAAGTACGCCCCTTCTGCTATTATTTTTTGATAAAAAGTAATTGAAGTTGGTACGCCCAATCGATAGGTTTACGCGGTGTCTGATTAATGAAATTTCCAAAATAATTTATGCGTTTTGTATAGGGCCTAGAAATTCTGAATTCATTATCGGTATAACCATCGTCCACACTTCCCTCCCTTCGTCCAAAAAAAAGTTAAAGTTTAAACCGTTTAATATTAATATCATATTAAATATAATGAAAAATTAAAATTAATTAGGGTTTAACGTAGGCTTTAATATTGAATACTTAAATTCATTAAAACCGTCAGAGTTGAGCATTAAATGAGGATAAAACGAAAAGTAATTACTCATTACTTTGTAATATTAATTATACTATAAGTCATAAAAAAACTGCAACATCCGCACTTTTTTGCGAATATCGTTTAATAATTATTATAGATCATAATAATTTCCTTATACCTTAACTAGTGTCACGGGACCGGTTGTCTATAAGAACAAAAAACCACTTGGTAATTGTAGCCATGTAATACTATTTTATTTATTGTTATTATTAATTTATTTTTGCCCATTTATATTGATTCTATAAAAAAAAAGTCCAACTAGTCCAGCTCACGAAAACTGAACGTTCAAGGCCGATGGGCGGTGGCCAAATATTGTCGATGCCAGTGGTTCTCCGTATTGTACGTATCATTGTTGTTGTCAGCTGTTATGTTAAAATATACATACTAAACATATTTTTATTAATTGTTTTTGATTGCTATATTCTTAATACGTAACGTAGTGCGCGAGACAAAATAATAAAATATGTACATTTATACATTTCAAAAAGCGCGCCAATTATTTTGATACCCACTAATGGCAATTTGCCACTGGTAGCGCTGATGTCAACGTTCAGTTTTTGTGAGCCGGACTTTTTATAAACGAAGATATTCTTGTAGAAAAAAAAGTATCCAGGATAAAAAACATGCATCTAGAGGTGTAAAATTTTCAACAAAACAGCGGGAATTTGCTTAAGAATTTTAGATGTAACGGTTTTGCGACCAAGTCATAACATTAATTATTTGTCATTTAACTGCGACTCGCGTTTGCTGAATGAAACCTGTTGTTTTTTTTAACCGTAAATGGTCAATCATTTTACATGTTATAAACCATTGAACCCGATTAAAAAAAAAATTCCAATATTTTTTAAAAACTCACGTCATTATTATCAACCCAACACATAATATTTGTTCAGTCAAAGCCAAAATAATAATCACTTTTCGTTTTCACGCGAACTGCGTAGCTCATAAATGCCATTTGAAAAGCAATATATATATATATTTACAGGGTGGCCCACGTTTTATTGCACTTACCTGTTTTACTTTTTTTAATGGTTTTTTATTACATATTTTTATTTTTTTTCAAGAGAGCCATTTTGTTCAAAATAATTTTTAAAAAAAATTGGCAAAAAAATGGCTATCTTGAAAAAAATAAAAATACTATTAAAAAAAGTAAAACAGGTAAGTGCAATAAAAATCTCGGTGCTTATAGCGCAAATGAGTATAAATTATTTTTAAAAAAAAATCTCAAAAATATTTACTAGAACAAAAGTTATTTTATTTGTCAAATCTTCGTGGGCCATCCTGTATATGGACTACCTAATAGACTTTCACCCATATAAACTCAGCTGTAGTCTAACGACACGACTATAAACTAAAACCATTGGTAGGTAATTGATGTATAAACAACTTGTACAAGTGATGTGTAACATATAAGGATTTGCTATCAGATGTTTTATACAAGATAATGGAGAAATTGAAGTCGGATAAAGCGAATTTAGGCAACGATAATGCGTTATCCAACAAAACGCTTCTAATGATAGGATGAAAGCCAGATAGTGTTATGGAAGTGAGTGTTGAACATTAAATATAAAAGATAAATAAAAAAATAATAGCATGAGATAATATGAGAATTTTTAGATGTCCACAGCTAGTAAAAATAAATAGTAATTATACACAAACGTTTGTAAAATTTGCTTCAAAATAAAAACTCGATTGTTCTTTCTCATTTGTTGTATTAGTGGTAACTATGAAAAAGTTGTGTAATTGCAGAATTTACTGCAGGTGTGCATTTTAAATTGTTAAAAATCTAGGTTGGCCACTGATATGTTAAAATATACGATAAGTTTATTGTTTGTAGAATTACGTGTAACTATGTAGGTTGTTATTTTCCACATTTTAAAAGTCTAAATCGACAGCTACTGAGCAATATTTAGAATTGTATTCGTTAATTATGTGCTACAAGAAATTATTTAGGTATTTGATAAATAATACGTTTATTCTATAAAGTATAATAAACTCTATTTATATAAATTGAACTATTTTGTATTGTAACGGACAATGGTACCGAACTCGAATCAGTTACTAACTGACTAAAGTTCAAAAATGATATTACTTTGAATTTTTTTATTTGTATTCAATTCAGAATACATATTTTAATGTAGGTCTCGTGGCTTTCGTGGTACATAGCTAATAAACAATAAACTATTTGGTTTGGCATTTGTATGCATACAATTAACCGATGAATAACAAACACACAAGCTTTGTTGATTTTTGTATTGTGTTATTTTTTTTATTTATGCGCTCGTTTATGTATACAATTCTCTCCGGCCCGCTCTATAATATTATATTTTCTACTATAGAAAGCCACCACGCCAGAGGGGTTTTTAGAGTTTTATCTAGGAGGAGGAGGGCGACGAAAGTAATTATTGTAGAAGCCATCAAATAGAATTCAGATGAGTTAATCCTCTTATACTCCAGACGGACTTTCAATTGCCCCCATCTCCCGCCAATGATTACAAATAACCCTTTATAACCATTTAATTCATTAATTAAGAGTTTCTTAGTTCAGAAAAGTTATACTTGCAGGACATGTTTTTAAACAAAAATAGAGCCGACTGTCTTGTTAAAGATAAAAATAAATATAATAAATACCAATTTTACTGATACCTCTTTGATATGTTAATATAGGTGTATATAATTTTCAGTTTTATGTAAAGGTTCAACGACAAATTCAAATCGCCTATACATTACTCATTAAAAAAATAGGTATTGTAACGCAGGGTGGTTCAATACGGATGTCACTCATTTTCTAAGAAAATAATTGTAATTTTGTAGTTTCTTTTTAAAAACATTGTTGTTTATATTATTTACAATATTTTAAAATTAATACATATTTACCCTTTTTAGTATTTTCTGGAGTTCTGTCAACTTTTGAAACTTAAATGGTAAGGTTATTTTTTTAATAACTCTTTGAATTAATAATTATATGCTGAAAATGTTGACTGGTCGATAACCACGTTTGGATAATTACTTATAAAGTTATGAAATTTTAAACAGGAGGATGGGTGGAGTGAAGTATTATTTTTATCTGCGCGCATTAATCTACCGCACTCCACCTCCAGTCCTAAATTTTAAACTTTAGTCAACATTTTTAGCAAATTATAGATGTGCAAAAAAATAAAAAAGATACAAATTTAAATATTTTCTAATATTGTAAAATAACATAAACAAAAGTGTCTTCAAAAATAAAAACCACAAAATTGCAATTACTTTTTAAAGAAAACCGGTGTCTTATCCTTAACGAATTACCCTGTATAGGAACGTATTCTGCGTAAACATGTTTTTACGCTTTAAAATTAGGCGTCCAACGTCTTCTTAATATAAATAATCCACCAGTCCCGCGTTAACGAAATCTGAATTCGGCTCGCTAATTAGATATTGAGGGGGAACAAAAAATATTAAAATCGCGGTAATAACGTGAACTACAAAAAAAAAAACACACGCGGCGAGGGCGGGAGCCTGCGTTTTTTTATTAAGGGGTGGACGACGGAGGCGGAAGGGGAAATGTCCTTGAAAAAGTAATTTTTATTTTATTCGTAGGTGAGCGTTGATTTTTGAAGAAGAATAAAAAAGAAACGGCGGTGGCAGTGGAGGTGGTCGAGGTGAACGCGCAAAAAGAACGGGTACCTACGGTAAGAAAAAAAAAGTGAAAAAAAAATATAGAGGAGAAATGTGACGAGCAGGTGGCAGAGGGGCGGGCGGGCCGGCCATCAGAACGGGAGAGGGAGGGACGCCGGGCGGCCAGCGAGCACACCGCCGCGCCGTCATCGGTCATCCCGCTCAATTGTGGATCTCCCGTCCGCGTGTTCTCTTCGACTCGATGCTCACACATAAAAAATAACCATAATTATTATTACATTACTATAATAATATATTATTTATACGGTCCAGCGTTTCAACGATATATTATAATATAAATATATATATATAATATATTTTTATCATAATATATTATGTCGATGATATTGTAATATTATTTTTAACGGTACACGGTTCGCAGAGAATTTTAATTGTTTTTTTATTTCTTTAACTGACATAGTTTTTATTTCGGTTTTTTTTAATTTATTACTCGCGCATTTTTATTTTTCATCTTTATACCGTTAATTTTGATTTTTTTTCCGTTTTGTTTTGTTGCGTCACTAAAAACTGTTTTGACATCGAATGTCGTCTACCGCCGTCGAAAGCTGTTGTCACGATGACTCCTCCGCCACCGCCGCGAGCTGATCCCGAAGAGTACTATACGGCCACACCGACCGTGGCCACCGTGGACGGACGCATAGCCGCCAGACGTTCTCTGTTCAACTCGGCCGACATGAGCGGCCGGTATGTAGTCGGCGGGCAAACGCGGAAACCCTTACCGCCGCCCGCTCAATTCGAAATGAGTTACGGCTCGGCCAACGACAATCACGGCAATGTGGCTAGCACAGAGAACTTGTTGACTCCTAAAGGTGAGTACCCCACTAATTGGATTTTTATTTTAAAAAAATGTTATCTCAGCCGTCGTCGGCACTTCGCTCGTCAGAAACAACACGGAAAATCGTTTTATTATGTTGCCCCGTAAAAGCTCCTCGGAAAATGTTTGAAAAATATATTCGACGTTTTATTATTATCCAAGAACCGGCCCACGGTCTTAGGCCCTAGCACTGGCATTGGCCCACCTGCTTCCCGAGTGGTCCACTTCCAACGGTGACGATGAAAATATTAACTTGGTTAAATTGAATTTGATTTCAATGTTATTATGATTGTAATCGAGTCCGGCCAGTGCGCGCATCCGGTTATGGCGCGGGGAAATCAAGGGATAGCCTCTTATTCGGCACCCGCGATTTCTGTTATCAACGCGTACAAAGCGTCGTCTCTCTAATTTTAGGTTAGAACGTCCCGTGTATAAATAGCGAGCTGCGTTGTACCGCCGGTGGGGTGATATCGGCCGCTGCCGTCACGGCCAACGATAAACCTTTTAAAAACGTTTTTGGACCGAGTCGATATATACTTTACTCGATTTTTGTTAACCTCTTCGAAAACGAAAACAACGTTTAGCCATAATTGAAGATTTGACAGACAACAAAAAAAAAGGATTACATTTAGGCCGAGCAGTCGACGAAAGTTTTGAGCGCGTGTCCCGCGTATCACAGCCGGAACAGGTTCTCCGTATGATATATTATGTTGTTATTATAATTTTATTATCACCTCATAGCGGTTATTGTATTCATGTTGCCGACCCGCGTTCTACTATTCCCAAGCACAGCCCGTGTGTGTTTGTACAATCATTATTACAGCTGTGTCGGTTCGACGTCGATAACGATGTAATGGTTTATTGCCAAAGGTATAATTATTTGTCAGCGTTTAACTGTGTATAGTATAATATATAGAGCCGCCCTTCTAGATATTACCGTATGCTTTCTTTTCCCTGACAGTTCCCGCGGTGTTCTGTTACAGTTAAATACAATTGCCGGTAATATGGCAATTAATTTTACTCGATATTAATAAAATAAAATAATTATAAAACAAAACCTACTTCTCACTTGGCGGTGACGGAAAACTAAAACCAATCGATTAACCAATTAAAATAACTTTTTATATAAAGAATAAATGATTCCTTTTTTTATTTTTTGCAAATACGCTTATTACGATAAATGAAAAAAAAAGCCAATTGTTATTCATAATTTTGTTAGTTAATATATTTTGCACGTGGTTAACGTTATTTGCAATTTTGAGTTTTAAAAGGATGTTTAATTTTCAAAAATGATCTTGCAACAGCGATACTAATACTGTTATTAATATCTATTTAGTCTTTCGGTAAATGCGGGCAAATTATTATGTCTATACAGTACTTTCGAAGTTAAATCATCTTCATATTATGTATTTTTCATAGTCCATCGTTCATGGAAGCATTCGCGTCGATTTATCCCGGGTCGTACTATTTTCGCTGCAGAATTCACGATGATTATAATTTATAAATAATTCTCATTATTATTATTATCCTTTCACCTTTCATCTTTGGATCGACCGAGGTTTTTTTACAATAGCTATTCAACGTGTAAACAAACCGCTCGCGCGATTCGCCATCGATTTCGGAAAATGTCGTTTCCGCACGCTTTCTCTTCAACAGCAACAGCGACAACAACAACAGGCGACGGCAATAATAATATACTCCGGGTTCCTTTTAAACGTCTTACCGGCGACCGCAATGTTATTGATATTCCAAAGGCGTGTCTCCACTTGCCACATAGCCACGGCACGGCTATAATGTGACCGAGTGCCGGCGGCCGTTGTCGCGGCAATCCGCGTATCGCCCGACCTTTGAATTAAACGAGCCGTTGTTTACCCAGAGCGCCGCGGGTCTGAGGGATTTTGGCGCCAGTAGGAAAATAATATATACATTTAAAAAAAAAAAGGTCAAGGAACCGTAACGCTTAGGCCGTCGAGTCACGCGCGTTTACCTTGGCATTGGCATTCAACGCGCGACGGGCCGCCATTCCAGCGCGCTAATAATAATATTGTTTATTACATTACCGCCTTGTAATTCTGTGTGGGCCATCCAAAATTCAATATAAAAAACGAGGCTTGATTTTTTACACATCCTCCATTCGCCGCGTGTGTACCTAACAACAACAACAACATATCCGATACGGAAACTCGTAAAGGGTACACTAGGATCGTCTTAGACCTTACGGCCGAGTCTTAGAAACGGCTGGCGAATTATTCTACGAATTCCGCAGAAGGATTTTTTTTTTATCGCTTAGTTTTTTTTCATTTTAATATATTTTTTTATAGCCCGACTCCGTCGCGGTATGATAGTATCGCATAAACGCCGTGTTTGCACTTAGCAGCCGCGCCTGATCATCATAATCCATCACGGTACACTGTAGATCACACTATGATTGCAATTATTTGTATTGGACAATTAATTAAGTGTTATATTTTACTATCCGGCGAAACAGTTCGGTAATCGATTAGGTATTATTATTACTTTTTTTTATTGCACACAACAAAAATATGCCATATAAAATCGACACCATCTCATAATATTATATACCATGAACCTGAGCATCGGTATAATATTGTTCGCCGACTTATGTGCAAATACATTAATACACTACGAGTGTTTTCTATAGCCTCGAGATCATTGTATAATATATACTAAAAATCGAACCTCGAGTGGTTTCATTTTAATACCTCAAAATTGTTATTTACCCAACAACATCGTCTTGGGCGTTTGTAGTCACATATTGCGTCATTCAATCGGCTTACGCCGCAGTGGTTGAATTTTTCGAATTTCAGGACAACAAAATGTGTTTTTATTGATTTACAAAACTAGTTTCAGTTTTCACATTTTCATTTATAACTCTAGACTGCTCTGAAAAAGAATAGGAATGTTTATAAAAATTCAAACCTCAAACATTTTATCAAAATTTGTTATGGAACTTCACACGATTAAATTTGTCTTTTTTAAGCTAAAATCCAATTTTTCAATAAAACTGTCAATACTTCCTTAACGTTTTGTTTAAGTTTGAGGGAAAATAATAAAAGTGAGATTCTGAAAATATGCACTTATAGTTTTTAAATTTATAATATGTAAAGTGTAATTTAATCGAATAATTTTCTGTTAAATTCAAAAAACTGTAATGAACAAAAAAAAAAGTAAGATTATATTTTATTGATTTTGAATGAGTTGGTATTTGTAAACATTGTACACCTGCATACCCCTTAAGAGTGTTTATTTGTAATTATTAAAATAAATAAATAATTTAACATCATCAGGACGGTCACTATTATGCTATCCTTTTCTAACCAAAACTGTAACGGCGCCACTAGTGATCTCGTAGGGTCAGCATACCGTGTCTTATCAAGTTTAGGTTAGGTTAGGTTAATTTACTGACTGGGAAGCTCATTTGCAACATAAGTACAAAATGCCTTTACTGGTCATAATCGCCTACCGAAGGTACACATATTAACTTAAAATGAGGCGTACCCAAAACGTCACAGGGGTACTATGTTCGGTTCGGTGCAACCCAAACTGCTCCCATCCATTGTTTGTTTTTTTCCAAACGGCTCCGGTATTCGGTACTACGCGTATATTATCAAGTCTCTTTAACTTTTCAAAAACATTTAAACTTAAATTTAAACCTGTAACCTCCTCCTAGACTGTAGCCTGCCTACAAACCTAGGATATTTTTAGTTAGCGGAGCGAAGCGAGTGCCAAAACACTCGCAGACCTGCCGTCCTTATCAGTTATCAATACGAATTCCGAATTTGGTAAAAGTGGTAGCAACCCCTATTAACCCTTCACTGCATAATGTTCCATATATGGAACAATTATATTTATTGTTTATATCTGCTCATGCTATTTCCATGAAACCAAAACTAAAAAAAAAAAAAATTTTTATATTTTTAAGTAGTATTAAGTACATTTATAGCATATGGTTAGAACAAATAATTCTTGCAGTGAAGGGTTAAATCTATTAAAATTTTTGAAAAAATTATAGACAATTTTTCGTTTTCTTTCCATAAAAAACTCGCTGACGAGAAAGAATTTGTGTTGTAAAAAACCGGTGCCGTTTGGGAATTTACCTTTTTGTAAAACGGGAGCCAAATGGGCTACGTCCGTTCGGTTGTATCTTATTAGCTACTTAAATTAGAATGTTAGTCGTGGGTTGTGTCGCATATTTTGTAATTGGTTTCAAAGCCATAGGTGTGTATTTTTGCTGTATCTGATCCATTCGCCTGTCGATTAACGGACGTAAGATTATATTTTAATGGTTACTAATACATAATATTAAAGTACAAGTCTGTTATATATTACAAAGTGTATTAAACGAGTTTCGCATGTATAACTTTCACCTTGGACGTAATGTGAATTTTATGTTTATTATAATATTATTATATTAATGTATCGACCGTATTTTTATAATATTCTTTATTATTATTATCTGTGATAATAAAAGCATGGCGATGGCGTATCGGTTAACCCGGGTGCCTACGTTTTAACGGAATGATTTTCAATTATGGCTATTGTAAACCGTTTTGAATGAAACCCTTTGTACGGTTTTCTGTACATAAAAGCTTGCAGCGCACGGTCCATTTGCATAATATACCGACAATAATAGTATGATATTATAATGTAACATTTTTATCAATGGAATTCGGACCTTAAGTTGACTTCGCAGACCGTAATAGCCAATAGGTAGTAGTAGGTACTGTTCGGTAAAATTAAATATCCATGGTCGTGCGGTCTCCACTCGCTGGCTAACAGCACCGCTATACTATTTACTTTTTTACACAGCAAACGTACGTGACACACATAATGATAATAACGGTCACTCATTGTATATAGATTATTGTGTGTAAATGAAAAAAAAAACTGTTTAAAAAAAATTATATTAATGTTCAATGTTGAGTGTGACATAACAAATATTACTAGGCATTTAGTGTGCCACGAATAGGTGTTTTTATTTTTCTGTGTTAAAAAACTAGCATTTTTCTTTGAAAGTTAATTTGCTATTTGTAGCTGTACCTATGATATGTAGGTGGTGATTTTTTTTTTTTTTTTTACTTTTGCAAGCGAATTCGTTTTTTGATTTTGCGCACCACTGATCCCGGACGACCGGTGACGTTGACGACTAGTTCCGATTATGGGCTACAATATATTATTTATCCCACACATGTAAGTCGCCGTGACCTTAACATGGCGAGATAGGGGAACAGAGTTATAACGACAATAGCCTTAGGGTTATTATTATTATTATATCATTGCTTGTCGGGAGAAAAATAATCTATTGGCTGGTTCAAAAAACGCTAAAAGGGATCAGGCTTCCTCTTCATGTAAATTTATATAGTAAATACTAAGTGCATACAGTATGATAATGCGTAGTATGTCGTATATCTTTGATAGTATGGTACGTTGGAATATCTTATAGAAAAAATGTATATTATGTATTATGTATTGCTAGAACTATAATGGTAGACTGGTAACAGTTCATTTTATTGCATTGTTTTAATATAGTACACTTAGAGTTCATAGAGTGTAAAGTTGAACAAAATAAAGGCCAAAACATTGAAAATATTATAATAAACAAATTGTAACACACACGAACATGTGCAGCAACATATTAGTGTGTTTGGCAGACAGTTGACGGGACAACTTTCCAATTGATTGGTGCATTACTATAATAATACATTTATCGACCACTTACAGTATCGAAGAAAGCTAATAGATGTGTACATTTTATTTTTTAATGTAATATTCGATTATATTGCGCATTATTAGTCAACCGACACAATTCGACAAGTTCAAGAGAATAAAAATAATTTCTTAACTTAATTTTTTTAAATAAATATGGAAATATTATTATAGTTAACACATCATTACAGGTTCAAATACTTTAGCCATTAAGAATATATAGTTAAATAAAATAATATCATTTTTTTTCTGTTTATTCAAACTGCTATAACGGCTAGTTCATATTTTTTCCATTCAAAGGGTTAAAAATGAAAACTTAGTCTAATAAAATTATATTGACGTGTAACAAATATGTTTAATGATTGTAATATTGCTGAAAATGTGTTTTTCATTACAATGGTGCGAAGTTGTACAATATATGTACAATAGTGGTTAGTTTCAATATAACTAAAGTCTACGCGTGACTAGTTAGTTATTTTTTTTTTTACATAATTTGAAGCCTAAATTGATTGTTGCGGTAGTTAACCTTTAATTTATTATTAATGTGCAATAAAATGTTGCTAACTAATAAATTTACACTAGAATGTTTAGTTATAATGTAGGTAGAAAAATGATAATTTAATGATTATAATTTTGTGAGTACATTGTTCACAATAATAGTTTTTAATCGCCGTTCTGCTGTTGGTCGCGTAATCCGTGAAGGAATGGCAGTGCGTGGCCTGTGTTGTGCGATTAGCATGGAAATTGCATACAATTTATAGGTTTTTGTTTTAACGTCTTTGAATTCCTAACCATAGTGCCTGTAGATAATATACCTGATGTAAATACTAACGACATTATAGCGTATACGATGAGTCTAATCCCATATTGTAATGCAAGTAAGTGTTTATTATTGTTGTTGTTATTATTATTATTATTTTTTTGCCAACGTTTCTATCGGACCTACAACAACATTTAAACATATTTGACATTAAAATAACGCAGAGTGCTATTTGTTATCGATAATATGGAAGAAGCGCTATTAATCATTAATATAGGCAAAGCGCAGTCGCTTTTTGTATAGCCCTGTTGTCGACAATACTGCCGGACTGTCGTGACAATAATATTAATATAATATGAAAATTGTTGCATTTGCTAATTGATTGGCGTGCGCTATTTTAAATATTGTAACATTTTTTTGATTTGCAACACCTAACGCGCCAAAAACACAATTCATTCGCCGTGACGAAACGCGGGTTTGCTGTCAGCAAAAATAATATATAAGCTAAGCCATCTTGTCACAAAAATAGATCAGTCCGACCGGTTGATGTAACCGCTGTTTCGTTAGTTACTTTTTTTTTCTATTTTGCTATAAAGGTCAATAACGATTTGATTTGTTGTACTGGCGTTTAAAACTAGTTGTCTAACCAGTAACAATGAACATGCACAGTACTTACGACGCAAAACAATCGATATTTTGAAATGACAAAGCAAAACAACCAAAAATGACAGCCGACGCTTAACAAACGTTCAGCGGTTTGGAAAACTGAAAAAGTATTTGAGAACTGTCAAACTTATTATAATATTGTTCGCAGCAAAAAAAAACAAAATTTGATAAAACCTTGGAAATATGTAAATCACTTTAGTTGTTCGGAAACAACTAAAGTTCTATGTAGCAAATACAATGCAGTTACTACTACTTAAGAAACTGCTATGTTTAACCTCAGTTTACATGAGTAACTCTCAAGAAGTGTATTTGCGCTCTACTAACGGAGCATTTTTTTTATATAAATAGCTACAATTTACTTAATACAAATATATAAGGTTTCATTGTATTTTTTGGTAGTGTACTTATGATTTGTGTCTCTATCTTAGTTTCGTAATCGTGTGGTTTATTAGAGTACTCCTTAAAACTTGTTGAAAACTAAAAATGTACATAATTAATAAACTGATTTTTGCTTGAGAATAAAACTAAAACTATTTTACTTTAATTACAATAATATTTTTTATTTTTGCATTATTTTATAGGTTAAATAGTGTTCAGCGTGTGCGGTCAGGTTTTCTGAAAAATTATAATGTTTTTTAATTTTTTTTTTTTTTTTGAGGAAAGGTAAAAATTGCATACATTTTAATATTAAAACGTGAAAACACTTTCCAGAATTTCTATGAACGGTTTTAAAAATGTTTTGGTGTTGTTGTAAAACATAACAACTTTTCATCGAGTCCTATTAGGGCGTTTTCTGTTTTTGTTTTAAATTGAGTTCTTAACTTTTTTTATTAATATTATTCTTTTTAGATTTGTATAATGTATATGCAAATTACAACTAACTTTCTAAAAATAAAATTAAAAATCGATCTTATAGACCCCATAGATAAAAATTGTACAATATCCAACAAAACCAACTTGTTTGGGAATCCTTTTTATTGATGCGTCCAAAAGTGATGGTATTATCAAATATCATTCGCCATGACAAATTAAATCAGGTTGGTGTGTTTAAATAGCTTCCTAGAACGATTTTTGTCAGATATTGCCTATCTCGTGCCCCTTATAATGAATAGCTCTTTCCGTTGCCTTATTAAAACATGAAATACCGTACCGTTTTTAATGATGTACAACTAATTAACGCGGTGTTTCGATTTTCCAGCTATCGGTCGATTGGGCCGCAGTTATTGTTTCACCGATGAAAAATCCAACCGGATATTACTAGCATGTAAAGTATTATATTAGTTTTGCGCCGAGTCGCCTCTCCACGAACCCCTTGAGCTTTGTGCTTGGGCGATTTTTACGCAGTTCACTTGACGTTTCCGCCCGGCCACGGGTTTTACCGGAAATACTACATATTATTATTATTATTATTATTATTATTGTACACGAACCCTCCACGTCGGCCGTACACTACACACATATATAATTATATATTTTAATACCGTGGCTCAGGTCTTGGACTCGAGAAATGCCGTTGGTAGGTCGGGGTTGAATTGTACTTGGTTTTTTCTATAATTTTATCGTCATATATAGTATTTCACGTTTTTGAAGTTTTTCTCTTCTTTTGAACTACGTTGTCGGCCTCTAGACGGGGTTTAAGCACCGGACGGCGACTGTAAAACAATTAAAAATCCTTCGTACGGGACATTCGAGACTTCACGACTAATTGCTCGACTATTATTTTCTGCTCTACTACAAGTCATATATATACTATACTCACACAGACACACTGGGCCAATGTCGGTTAACCGTCATCGCTGACGCGTCTAAGACCCTCTGGCGAGAGTAGAAAGAGCTGTCACGCTCGTGTGCGACCCGCAGAAAGGATGATAATAATAATAATAATAATAGTATGGAGTATGCAAACGGCACACGAGCAGCTGTAGATGATCATAATATAGATGTATGATATATTATGTATGTATAATAAAATGCTGTAAACGAATAGAACACTTTGAACGGCATTTTTCGAGTGGTTTAAAAAAAATCTTAGACGGCTTATTTTTTGCCCCTTCTTTTTCTTTTTTCTCATTTACCGCCCGATTCGAGTGATCTCTAGCTTTGTTCTGGCGATAACCCGATTTACTTGCTTACTCTTCATAATAAATATATGTCGCGTATTCTCGGCGAGACCTTGAACGCACTTGACCTATATACATGCACGAGACTCTTGTAGACTGAAGCAGACGCAGCCCCAGCGGGGACTAAATTCGAAAATAAATATACGAGTTCAAAAGTGCACATACACAATGACAATCGATAAGCGCACTTCCCACGAGTTATGCTGAACGGTTTTAATTAAAATGCTCCGGGGCATACATAGAATAATACATTATTAAAAAAATGCCAACAGAACAAAATTTGTTGTACTATTATGATTTATGTATAACACGTCGAGTTTTGATAGAAAACATAAATCTGATTCGTTTTAATAATTATTGGTCGTTAGTCAGAGCCTTTTTTCGGTTAGGGTACTAAACAGCCTGACGTTAATGTGGATTCTATTTATACATTTCAATTAAACAATAAAAAAAAGGCCTATAATTATCTAGTGCCATTTGTCCAGAGGTTCAGTCCTACCTTGGAGCTTTTGGACTTTTGAACCGTCGGCTTGAGTAAAAACTAAGCATGTTATGGGGTATCACACAATTGCTTTTAAAATATGATAGTTCAATAACAAATTAAGGAGTTTATGCAATTTCTCAGAAAATGTTTACATTTGCCCTATTTGTTTACAGTCACCATGCTTACCCTCTAAAATTCGGGGTTGATGATTTAGAGTTGAGAGTCCTAAATTTTAAACCTCGACAGTCGTATTCTCATTTACTATACAGACATTTAATTTTGTATTATACAATACGGCTTAACATTTTGGAAGTCAAATCAAAAATTAAATATTATAACGAAAAACAAAATAAGCTAAAATGAGTTGGTTATGTATTTTGTATTCAAATGATTGAGTCAAATCATTGTAAGTATTTTGTTTAAAATATAATATAATTACATTGAATAATGTTAATGATATCGAATTCTTTATATTAAGGATCTTCTAATTTAACAATTATGATAGCTTAACAATTAAATGATTTAGATATGCAACACGTTTAAAACAAAAAAGATAAAAAAAAATTATCTAGAGCAATATTACAAAATGTTATCCATCGAGCTTGATGTAGTATAATGTTGTTGTACAGTTTTAATAAATGGCACAAGATTAAAAAATAAATTAGAATGTTTGAATTTTTGAGGGTTTAAAATGATTGATTTTAAAATTGAATTTTGCTTAAATACACTTGACATTCGTGCAACTTAAATCACATTGCTTCTATATACTTAATATTTCATGTAAAATTATATAGACAAATGTCCAATTGAATTGCGCTGGTTGTTATGTTTGGAATGAATATATTAATAATTTGATTTTTTTTTCAGGTAAGTTGTGCTTTTCATACAAAGTTTGCAAAGAAATTTACGGTCGGTGATTAATGATCAAGAAAATAAATTCTTAGGCGGGTACGTGTTTTATCTTTATAATAATATTTTATTTTTTTTTAAATATTTTTGCTCAAATGGTTCTTTTTATAGAATAGCCATTTGGATAATATCATAACTCATTATATATTTTAAAATATAAAACTTTATCTGGGAACTTATTCATGCTTATATGTATAATGACAGTAACTATATTATAGTGATTAATCGAATTAAATTAAATTTATTGAACAAACCAAGAACATATTATTAGCTCTGCTATGCGGTTTCTCGTCTGCTCGGGGAATATACACTTCCTCTGACCTTCATACTGAACAGTCGAAGCACAAACAAGTTGGAAAGTTTTCAGTTTGAAGTTCGACTTAATTAATTTCGGTGACTTATGTAACTATAATTGATATGACATCTGAAAATCGATTATATTATATTCATGTTTTTTGTAGTATTACTAAACTTGTGAAAGTAGTCCAGTAATTTTTTAACTAATTTAAAACCCAAGGCTAATCAGTATCGAGTTTAACTACAAAATTAGATTCCATCTCGGTTATTCTACTGATTGTAAAGTTAAATTTTCATAATTATTGCGTTGGCTCATTTTGTAGAAAAAGAAATATATTTTACTTAAAAGTTTATTACAATTAATTTTTTTTCTATGTAGACGTATTGTAAAATACAAAACAAAAATAAATACCTAAAACTATTAATATGAATTTTTAAAAACAACCCATTTGCGTCAAACCATACACGCTGTCCACAGGTGTTTGATTAATATTTTAGTTATTTGTGTAAGTCACAAATTAACTTTTTTTCTTTCTTTCTCTCTCTCTTTTATACAGTCGACTGCCATCCGAGAAATCCGTAACTTTGAATGACGGCCAATGTCATGCATCGTGACGTCACTAGTATAGACGTTCGGGTACGGTTTGATTCGATTTTCTTGGTCGTCGGCTTAACATTGAATTCAATTCGCAACACGGACATAGTGTTTTTTATAAGTAATATTTCCTACAAAAAAAAAAAAAAAATACAAGTACAATATATTTTGGAAAAAATTGTATACACAGTAGCGGTTTGGTGCGATTATATATATATTTATAGCAATATCATTATTACAAATTATCAGAAATTTCCATATTTTTAGTATAATAAGCCATCAGTATGATTTTAATATCTGTTGCCGCCACAGGAACGTTTCAGAAGCACATCGCGCCTACGTACACTTAAATTGCTGGTTTTGTCTTTTTTGGGTATTAATTTATATTTAGGGTGTATAAAAACATTATAGAAATACAATATTATTACCAAGTTATTAAATAGAGTCTTAAAATATGTTTCCGCCGCTAGAATATATACAAACAGCGTAAAGGTTATTAAAATTTAAGTTTTAAGAGTTGATTAAGCTCTGGTCTCTGGAGAGGAAAAAGGGACTTATTTAGTAATTTTATAATATTGTAAAATAACAAAAATAGTTTCAAAAACATGATTTAAAAAAAAGTAATTTAATTATAAATATAGATGATCTGCAATGGTTATAATGTAACATTGTATATAATTAATGTACAATATTATTATATCATATTATTATTTTACCAGCTGAGTTGAACAAGTATCAATTTAATCATAATGACCCGTAACTATTGTATTGTTGCCGCAGTTGTGTTTTTCATTAAACTTATGCAAAAATAACAATGTACTTAGGTACAATGTGTTTAGTTTAACCATAACTACGCGTGGCTAGTTATTTTTAAAGCCCAAATTAGTAAATAAACGTTTAATAAACCTGTAGTTAAATTGATTTAACAGATTGGGATTAAACTGACTATTATAGTATCCAACTCGATACAGTAAAAATTATATTATTCTTTTGAACGATATGTGTACTTTCTATTCTTAATAGAAAATATGGGTTGATCCGTTGATCTTAAACGAAGCTGCTTAAAACATAGAGTTTAGCGTGTTCGCGCCAATTTTAAATCAAAAAGGTCACCGCTGGTCCGCATTAATCTTTAATAGGTATTATCTCTTAACTAATATTTTCTTGGTGATCATAATTATGCTATCAAATTATCTTTGAATACCGCGTAAATCACGGTTGTTCCTATCGTTGCCCGTCAATGTTGTTCGACCGTTACGTGCTGTGCGTCAACTGCCGTTGTAGTAGAAAACTAGTAAATACTGTTGTGTTTTTTAGTCAATGGCTTTGGTATTTTTCAATAATATAACCGTATGCAGTAATACCCAGTAACAATATTGTTACATGGTTGCGATCATCAGTTGAGTGTACGAGCGTACGATTAATTTTAGTTACTACTTAAATATAGTTATAATATAAATCATGGCTGCTTCCAGGTTAGTTTTTATTTAATTGTTATAGTTTCATTTGCGTATTTTGGCTTAGACTGAAATCAAAACGGACCTCTAATATGCCAATAGCACTCGGCTTATTGTTTTATTATTTTAAAATACAAATATAATAAAACGAGCACAGCGTTTTTCCTTGGTTAGCTATTTTTGCTTTTTTTAAATTATGCTTCGATTACTATTATGCTACAAATAACAATAACGTATAAAAAGTGGTAAAATTAAGGGTTTTTTTTAACCAACTTTTCTGGCGTATTATTGATAATAATCGACCGTTAGTGCGGTCTGTAAAATAAATAATATTTTTGAAGTAAAAAATCACCAACATCCGAGTTAGGATCTTTATTTTGGCAATTAATTTTTCATCAAATATTCGCTTCTACTAACCTTCTGGTATATCAGATAAAATAGATAACACTTTTGCTATGTGACTAGTCGTTCATAGTTAATTGCTATAGTTAAAATGACTCCAAGAATGATATGTCACCATATTTTGATCGCCTATCGAAAATGTATTCCAATTCGTTTTTCAATCGTTTAAAGGCAATATTGCGGTATAATTAAGTGTGACGGCGCTCGTCAACGTCAAAATGATTGTGCCAATATTATAATAGTAATAATAATTGGAAAAAAACGATACGATTAAGGAGGCGTTATGTCAGTTCGTATCGCATTGCCTCGAGTTGAACCGAAGGCGGATTATGCGGGGCAAAAGAAACGTCTTCCTTTTATTTAAAAAGAATACAACTATAAATATATTTATATATATATTATATTTCTTCATCCTTTATTTCTCTTTTGTCGATAAACGGATAACACATCAGCCGTCGGCGAGGTGAACATAAATTGAAGCTGACACGTAGACAACGAATTCGCCGACTCACGTTTCCATTATAATATAATGTTATTATTATTGAAATGTATAATAATAATAATATTGATAAATAGCGTGTCTGTATGCGCGCAAGTACACCGAACCGACGGTATTGTCTTTGCGCGAAATCCAGCCCTTCTTTAAAAGTATATAATCTCCGGGCAAACTTGTATAATAATAGGTACATACAATCGGCAGCCGCACGGGACTCCGTTATAACTCATTGATACACCCAAAGTACATACACTATCAATGGCGGCTTAGTCTGATAGGTATTATTTAGATCAAGGCCCGTATAGTTTGTAACGTTCAAACGTTTATCATATCGCGTTCACAGTCAGTATGAATATTTTACATCCATTTGGGATGGTTTGAAAGTAAAATTTAGCGCGTAAAGATGGCGGACAGAAGATTTATGGAAGCCGTCGGTCATCCGACCCAGTCGGGGAAGAAGAAGGCGAGATTTTGCGAGTAAAGACTAAAATAATATTAGTATTTAGTAGGTAATCAATATTTTTGTTTTTCTTGTCGTCAAACGTTGGCAAACAATAAACCCACAAACTGCCTTATCCGTGTTGGCCACTAAATACTGGTCGCGGTCATGAACCGAAACCGAGTATAGTACGAAAAAGTTTTATCATAGAACATTATATTGAAGTTGTTCGGGAGACCGTTTGTAATGTTTGCATGTTTGTGTTGATTTTATTGACGAATAGTTTCACATCAAATTATAGAGGCGCATCAATTTGTAACCGATAATGCAATTTAAAAAAAAAAGTGTCCGGCGTGGTATTTTCGTCAAAAATATTTATTCATACCTAAAATTAAATAAAAAACTGAAATTTTCTTAAATAAAAAAAATTTTTAAAAATTTTGTTTTTATTATTAATAGGTATAAAGTGATAGCTTTTAGTGGCTGTACCGTTTTATATATATTACACTCGTTCGATTGTATACTTCCAAGTTATAATGATAGTACGTTTTCATTTAAAAATTACAATTCCATTCTTTGAAGTTGGTTTAGCAATAGAAACTATCCTCAATATAGGGCCTTACTCGTATTTTCTGAAATAAAGTCGGGGTCAGACCTTTGTTTAAGCCCATTTATTACTCAATTAAAAACGTGGGGTTTGTTAGATTTCATTGGGCTTATGTCTACCCAAAACAACCTAATTGGGCCGGAATTTAAAAGTAAAAATGCAGGTTTTAGATAACTCTGGCATATTTTGTTCTGTGTTTACATACAATTTCGCGTGTCGGCGGTTGCGCATAAAATTAGACGCGTTAATTAAAAATAAATAATGGTTCAATAAACTTATCAATCGGAATCCGCTTAGGCCGCACTAACAACGTTGACCCGGAAGCGGGAATGTACAAGCGAATGAATTATGAATGCCGTGCACAAGACTGAGCGGCGCTAAAGAAATTAAAAAGTAATATCCCAAAGGATCAACAAGGCATGGTCATTTATTATTTGATGGAAAAAGAGAAAACAAATTTAATACAGCTGTTATTGATGTTCAAAGTTTGTGTAAGTCGTGCAAAGTGTGCCGCTCGTCGTATGGGCGGCCTTAACGAACAAATCGTTGCCCTATCAGATCGGAACATATTGTATTATCTACATCAACAATGGTTTTGTGTCTGGTCACAAGGACTGTATACCACCTAGGGATTTGATTTTTTTATCTTTGACGCAGAGTTTATATTCTTTCTATGATCTGAATGCGATAACGTCACACCTCTACGGGGAACGCCAACGATCCATTATCAAATAGATAGACAGCCCACCCAAGCGAGATACACTTGAACAAAAATTATAATATATTATAGCTATGAGTCTCCAATTATAGGTCATAGACTTATTTTTAGGACTCCAGTGAGTAATGTCTCCATGGGTGACAAAGAAACTATAGGAGTTACTGGACACGAATGGACATTTTTGACCGAGTATTAAGATTAATGATAGTTAATTATTATTAATTTATCATAAACTAAAATGATTGTTGCATTGTAATAAGATAACGTTATACGAGCTAAGTAGAACTTTTTGAACACCAATAATAATTACCTTTTTACTTTATTGATTTAGCAATAAACCATCTAACCGATAACAAACGTGGATAATTTTTTGTACCTAACCCAACTTTGCCAATAAACGACAAATATAGTACGAATAATATCAAGACATGACAAGAAAGGTGGCATATAGCATATGCAAATATTATAAAAATCTGGAGTCATTGGACTTTGGTTTACTCTTCTTTAGCTTACTGAAACCAAAGACAGCATACGTATCTCTATATGGCTTTAGCTTATATTCAGAATACTTCTCTCTGCAAGCTCAGAAAAACATGGATGTTTAGTTTGAGTGTTCAGTTTATAAATGTGAATTACCCGCAAGATGTTTTTCTTTTCAGGATTGTGGGTTGTGCTACCAGGAACAACAATAATAATAATTACTAAGGGCTAACGCGTTTCGAAACCTACAGCGACTCCAAAAGTCCAAAAATCAAACCCTTCTCAGATTCCAACAGGTCGATGGCAGACTTAATGGCCGATTTAATAACGGATTATATTGTACGCCCTCCGCTAGTCCGTGTGCCAATTTTCGTAACATCCGAGCTTAATAAACATGTATTCTTTGGGGACCTCGACCGACGTTCGTTGGTTCGATCGCCCACTCAGTGTCCGGTTCAATATGTCATTATGTACAAAACTAGAACGTACACAAACCGAACATTACCCGAAATAACGTCATGCCAGCAAATAAACAAACTTACCTGTGTAACACAAAACAAAAACTGCGCGCTATCAAAATAAATTATCATTATTACTTTGATGTTCAGACGTGCCAATGACAAAACTGCATGTATGTTAACTTTATTTAAAGACGTCGGAGAGTTCTCTTGATGATATAATGTTGCCCCTAAGTATGTATATGATGTCTACACACACTTAAGTACACTCGGTAGCATAACACTTTTGACTTTACACGGCCGAAGTAGGTGTATACGAGTGGTTTACCTTGTACTAATACTAATGTAAATGTGTAAGTAAACGAGTGGCGGCTCGTCAAACAATTAAAGGGCAAGGCGGAGTGTAGAGCAGTATGGTCATTTTTGGCTAAGCAGAGGAGTTATGGATATTATAGCGTGTAGATTCGTCGCGCTCATTAACCATATAATGATAATAATAATGTTAGCGATTCAATACAAACCGTTTTTTGTCGTCCATGGAATATGTTTATGAGAGGAAATCCGCACTAAAAAATGCGTTGACATTTGAGTATGTAAAACTAACTGATACCAAACCGTTGTAGAAAATTGTGGACTTAGTAGGTTAGGTTAGGTATAATAATATAATAATAGTATTCTGCTTAATAATTTATACAGGGTTTAGCCCCTCTTGTGCCGATCCCTTTAACCGTCGTTTATGGCAAACAATTATTGGACGCAAACGACAGACTAAATCATTCAGTTTCGCTAATGATATCGGTCAGCAGAGCAGTCTATTATGTACATAAATACATAGCTATACGTGTGCGTTATACAAGTACCATGATAAAGCACTATTTATATAAATGCGACCGTCCAAAGCCCACTCAATGGTCCGCGATGAGTTTTGAGGAGTGGAGCTGCTAACGATGTGCTAAGCCGTTGTTGTAAAAAACAATTTGGGTATGACGGCGGGTCAAAGCTAACGAAGTAACGTCTTATGAAATAGTCAATAAAAAATAGAGTATAGTGTTGTCGAAGAACGGTTAAAATTACAGAGACAGCTTTATAGTAATAATAATAATAATAAATTATTAATTTTGAAATCGATAAACGGTACCGTCGTATCATTTGCAATCCAAAAACAATTGTTATTATACCGCTGTTGTTAGAGTTTTTTTTTTTTTAATTTTTAACCAGAACTAAAACTTATGTATTCAGTACCGCCCGACACGTAATAGGCCTTGCTCGTATAACAGCTGTTGTTACGGGTCATATTATTATTACATTATTATCATGGTACTTACAGCTGTTATGCTTTGTTTGTTTATTGTATTTTGCTATTTTGTGCGAGAATTCTGCCTAATCCGTTCAAAAAGGAAGCGAGAAAATCCTCAAAACAAACGTTTTTTATTTCCGACTTTTGTGCTTAGGGCTTGCCCTACATTCAGTAAAATATACAATAAACGAAAGTAATTGTATTAAATACCTACTGTTAAATGCTTTACGGTTTAAATTATCGTTTGACGTGCAACGATTTTAATTAGCTTTAGAGAATAATAAACGAAAAAGCTTTATATAAAATATGTTAAATTTATTGTTTCTCACAGTGGTTAGCAGTCAAGTGACTCTTGATTATAAAAGGTCTGGAATCGAAAAGAATTTGGAATACAAAAAGAGAGAACCAGAGTAAGACATACCGAGATAAGTTCTGGAATAAAATATGCAAAATACTCAACCCGAGTCGTACGCGACTCTCCGCGTACTCTCCCTTATTTTAAAATAGTATTATATTTTACCACATTGCATAAACTTTTGACAGCCAAAAATATATAAAAACATTTTGTTTTGGTAAATACCCAGGTCAAGTAGTTTCAACTGCGTTTTATTCATTAAATAATAATTGGCAGAGCATATAAAAATAAAACAGCCCCTTAAATAAAGTATAGGTTTGCCCGACAAACCGTACTAGTTAAATATTATTATTGAGTCACTGAACCCGATTCCTAGGCCGGAGTTAGCACTTTTTTCAATGTTTTGATGGTCACGAAAAAAAACAAAAGCTAACTAATATAATTCCGACCTAGAATTCAGATTCAGCGACTCAAATAAGTAAAAATTGACTAGTGATGTCCGTCGGAAAATATACATACCTTTTTTTTTGAAGGGCTGTGTAATTGAATTTTTTCTATTAAAATCGAATTGTCATGTAATGCCATGGTATAATTCTTCAATTCAATATAGTATTTATTGATCTCAATTCAACTTAACGGGAGTCTTATTGAGATGATCCTTTACTAATTGAATGTGCGGCTTAGGGCTTAAACTGGGCTTGTGTAATAACTGAGCAGGTCTGCAACCACGCTCAAAGTGCTTTCAATCTACAAGCTTTGTTTTCAACAGAGATGATGTTGTCCAATAAAGCCTTTGAGGTTTTTGAACAGATGTGAATATTTTCATTGGTCGCTTATCATAGTAACTTTTTTTTTGTAATAGGAACGGTTTTGGGTTTCAAGAACAATACAACGCGTGGCATGGTGACCATTTGTCAGCTGCAGTGATTTACCGTTAGGTCCGCTTCTTTTTCTAAGCTTCAGCAATTTTGTTTTTTTGTTTTCTTCATACCTTGGCAGGCTTGGACAAAAGGCGTTATCTCAGATTCGAGTACCTACTGAATTTATAGTTTAGGCGTAAAATTAATAATATTTAATTCCCCTTATTTTCCAAAAATCACAACTGATACCCAATTGATTACCGTTTACCGTGTATTAGGCGGTACCATGAATCTATCATCTATCTTATCGTGGTTACGATAATGTGTCATCGTCAGTAGTTTGATCGAGATTGATGACTAACCAATTGGGCATGACAGTTGAGCGCTTATGCTAAGTATTCTATTGAAGTATACAATGTAATGAGGCACCATCTAGTTTGCAATTGTCGATGTTGTGTACTTTTGTACTTAAAATTGAAACTATTTAACCATTTGGGGTGTTGTAAATCAGTGTTTTTTTTGCTTAACTCAATAACAGCAATAGGTGGTGCCGCTTATTGTTTTGGTCTAACATGGATTGACGTCTAAGCTAAAATCATGTTATTGGTTGAGTAAATTTTAAAAAAGTGAACATGACTAACAAGTGATATTAGATAATATATGAAGGAAACAGGGGAAAAACGGTAGTAGTCACATTATGAATTTTTTTTTTTCAAATAGTTTTTTTTTCAATTTATGCCAATAATTTTTTTTATTTATGTCAATAGATTGTTTAAATAAATACATTTATTATTAGAGTAGCAGTTATTGTGATTTTTTTTGTTCTTATGTAAGAGGTAGAGGAATTCACGAACGTTTTTGCTATACTCTAAAATTGTTATAATGTGACAACTACCGTTTTTCCCCTGTGCCCTTCATATGAGTTATGACCATTAATTCTTTCGAAATTAATTCTTTCAGTATCCCTTTGTTTTATTACCTTAACAACATATTTTGATCCGTTTGATTATTATTAATTTTTAAGTTTTCGTTATTTTTTCCTCCGTTATCACATATATTAATTATTATATAGTCAGTCTTATTATTATTGCCTTTTTTAGGAGCCGTGACTTGAACCCCTAGATATAAATAGTTTCTATCTTCACTATTCGTCACTGAACTAAACACCAGATTAAAAAAATGTCCAACCCTGGTAGGGTTTTATTCTAGTATAGTAGAATAGTAAACTGTAAAATTGTTTATGTTAATTTAACTGTTTCAATAAACAACTATACGTAAATCGACTATAGCAACGTGCGTTCCATATAATCAGTTTGGTGCTTCTCGTTTATTTGTATCTTGTTTTGCAAGTGACAGGAAATGAAAACCTATTTGGAAATACATTAAAAAAACAATATGTTATCCGTAGATTTTAGGGAAAATATTTATTTGTTTTAGACAAAAGCCAAGCGATAATTTACCGTCGATTATCTATTAAATTATTTTATCCCGAGAAAACTGGCAGCCTTTTAAGCGACTTTTTCCTTCCCGTGCTTTTATCGGTAATCCTGTCGCAATGGACGTTTCCTTAAACGGGTGCCAGTGGCGATAGGGAAGACACCCAAGATGACGGGTATGATTGAATCCACGTGTGTGTACCGTGTACACGCCGAGATTTCGTTAGGGGGTCTAGTGGCGACAGACGTACCGCGAGGCCATGCACACCGGTACATGCATTACGGCAGCCCGGTGTGAGGGGACTTTGGCGGTGGCGGCGATGGACGGCGGACGACGCGATCGATACGCCTAGAGCACGCAAGCGCCGCCGGGCCGCGCGACGGCCGTACCGGCGGCGAAACCGCCGCTGCAGTCCGCCGCGGCCCTGTGCGCTATCCAGCAGCACCCGGTGAGTGTGCAGACCAAATCGTGTGCGTGCTTCTGTCCGCTCGCGAGCGTGCGTCTGACAGTGTGCTGCCGCTGCCGTCGAGCGCGCCAATCACTCGCACTTACCCCCCGGACGCCGAAATCGTCGGTTTACCCGCTTTGTACCTGTGCCTGTGTGTGTGTGTGTGTGACAGTGTGTGTGTGTGTCTGCTTTTGCCGCCGTCGCCGTATTTCGTCGACATGTGGTGCAGCCGCCGTCGTCGGTCGACTACTTCGCGCCACCGGCACCGGTCCGCCGACCGTATCTGAACTTAAGCGGTTCGCCGTCGTCCACATACTGTGTAACTATATCATAACTGTTATTATTACTATTCGGTTTCACCGAGCGTTGACAAGCGCTTGACCACCAACGGGCTAACCGAAAGAGTTATTGCGTATCGCATCAGATTAAGTCTCATGCCATACCCAAACCGCACACACTCGGTGAAACCGACCAAATGTTTAGAAAAAAAATTATAGTTATCCTCCAAAGCACTTGCCAAACGTTACACGACATTCAATATTAACTAGATTTCTAAAAAAAAAACGTTAACAAACTAAACTGTTTTGATTTTCTAATTTGTCTATTACCATTTAAACATTTCTAAATCGTTTTTATAATATTACACCGTTTTGAAAAATAAAAACGTTTACAATAGAAAATTTTTTTACCGTTTTTAATTATTTGTAAAATGGTTTAGTTTCAAAACTGCATAAAACTGTATAAACTTAGCATATCATTTTTTAAAATAATAAACATAATGATATCGTCGTAAAATAAATGATAATAGCTAATATTATACTGTTTTATGTTGGCCGCCAACGCCGTCGAATCGATTGACGACGCGCCCTCGTGTATTATTATTTTTTTCCTATTCGTCCGATATTGTTAGAAAAGTAACTAAAAGTATTATAATTTATAACACTATCCTAAATATTCGTCATAGAAAATGATAAACGGAAGTCCTAGATCTCAAGACAACCGATCACTTAACTGGCGGGCACGTCGGTCGACGTAGAATTTTTAATTGAAGTTCCTATCGAGTAAAATAAAAAAATCATTTTACCAACAATATATTTTCTCTTCCTTGATTTTATCACAACAAACAACTTGGCCCCGACACGTGGTCTGTTTTAAGTAGATAGGTATCATTATCGACATTAATCTAATCAACCTCGGGTCATTGAAAGAGTATTTGTTTTTAAAAGCAACGTTTAGCAGTAAGCTTTGCCTAATATTTCATCATAAGGTTTACAATGCGCTTACTTTGGAAGTCCTTCGTCTTTAATCGATAATATAACAGCGTTATCTATGTTTAGTGAAAAAAAAAAATTGGAACTTTAACAGTTCAATCACATTTTATAGACATTTTTACATTTTGGTAGCTTGCGCGTCGTTATTATGAACTAATTGGAGTTTTGGGACTTGCTTTTTTAGACTTTGGCTGTAGAATAATAATTTGCCTTGACGTTTCCTATTTTACGGTATTTAAAGCTCGAGCATTTTATGCGTCGTTTTCCGATGTATTCTCCAGTTTTTGTTTTAACAGTTAACATAATGTACAAGGTGATTACAATAATACAATTTTCTATGCCCTGAGACGTTGTGTTTCGGTTGCCTAAAATTAAAAAAGTCGTTGTTCACAAAAAAATTCACGTTTATTGTATTAATGTCTATTTTGATGTTTACTTGGTCGAATGGAGTTTTTTTTATGTTCATGCCGGCCCATTTAATAATGCGCGATATAATTACTAGGGTTCAGTGATTAAATAAATGGGTCTGCCATAAATAGGGATATGATGTGTAGGCATATATTATTATATGTAAAATATAAATCCATCACAGCGATTCCTTTCCGTTGTTATCTAAACAATACACTGATTAACGTCAACATTTGTTAACGATATGATTTTGCATAGACTCCACAATAATGTGTATTATGTAATGTCGTAGACCGTTAAATGTATGATATGTGTGTGAAAAAAGAAAAAAAAACGGCACGTAAACGTTCTTAGGCACGCACTTTGTCGCCTCGGTGAAATTTTTGTTTGCTGAAAAATAAAAATAAATGCTTTCGAATGATGTATAATATCGTTTTACGGGAACGACCATATTTTATTTCTCAATCGATTGCGGTGAAATATGAATTACTTTATGGCCGTTATCGTAGGGGATTCGTGGGACTATTTAAGCCCGGCTTAAGGTCCTCGGAGACCGTTTCGTTTGCTTCTAAAAAAAAAAAAAAAAAAAAAACAAAAACCATCGGTTTACGCGAGTTTTATCGTACTTTGACCGTTTGATATGTATTTTAGCAAGGCGTTGTGCGCGTAAGAAGAAAATTTCACAAAATAATTGTACCCAAGCTATTTTATTAAAATCACATTTTGGACGTTTGAATTGTTGTAAAATATAATTGTTTGTTTTTTAAATAGACGCAATATTATGTGTTACAAAAACAACGGTTTTTTTTATGTTTTGAACTATCCGGCTTGATGGTAAAAACAACGCTTCCGGGGACAGACGTAGAAAATTGTGGTTTTTTTTTTGTTCTCACCTTCCACCGTAATATGGTAATCGTTTTCAACTCACCCCTTTAATATTATGCTATTCTCTCACATAGACATGAACGGGTTACGGTGTTAATAAAAAAAAACCGCACGACTGTACACAATGTTGTATTCATGTATAATATATTTTATTTAACGCCGTTGTCGTCCGCCGTTGACACGTGTTCCAAATTCTTTGCAGCACTATTTTTGTCAAATTTTGACCGGTTACCGTGTCTTTAATGAAACGCCGAACGCAATTCCTGGCACGGAGTCAACTCGGCTTATCGTATGTGTGTGTGTTTTGTTTTTTTTTTTTGGGGGGGGGGGGGTTAAGTCGTCCCCTACGGCGATTATGTATGTATTATGCGCACAACGCTTCAACGCGACACGGGCGAGCAACGCATTCATAATGATAATAATAAATATTGCTGTCAAACTCATTACCTGTCGCTTGTCTGTAAGGTGAACTTCCCCTTCCGGCGGCAACCGGCGTGCAAGATCTTTTGACGCCGGATAACCGCGCGAATATAGTACTTACGATCAGAGACACGACCATTGTCATCCCCCTGTGTATTTGGTTATAGTTTGAAGTTTATAATTTTCGACGGTATTGTTTTTTCACTCTACAAACGCCACTATGTATACTCGGTATCGTAATTTAAGACAGAACTATAAGAGTACAACCGAGTCGATGATAATATAGTTCTGTTGTGTTTGACCAAAGGGTATAAGTCAATATTACTATTTTTCCAGTTTTACCGTCTTTTGGCATATTCATCTTAATTTGAACAATCGGTTAAATATATTATACGTCACCGTTTTAAGTTTTGAATAGTCTACAGAGCTCTGAAAAATACTAAAGGATATTTAGTAATTTTATATTTTTGCCAAATAACATAAACGAAAATATTTTCACAGAGAAAAACTACAAAACTGCAATCGTTTTAACATACAAACGAGCGTCTTATCCTTAATGAATCACTTTGTACTGGCCGTGTTGTGCAGCTGTCAAAAGCGGATATATCATTATTGTTAATATTTGTCTCACGTATTATGTTTTTGATTATAGTGTGTCGCGTGGGTGATCAATACTATTAAATACGAGTTGGGGATAAAAAGTAATATATAAAAAAAAAAAAAAAACGGTTCTGGGATTTTTTTTTGCAGCGATACCGTTGAATAGTACGAAAATAATAATTGTGTGCCGATTGTAGCAGCTGCTGCAGGTGTCGACTCAATTGGGTTTTCTTAATGATCCCCCTTCGAATTGCGTTGGTGCTGTACCTTACTTTATCACATACGTCGACGTTTTGTTCGAAGGAAACGGATGGAAAGAACGGGCAGAGAGCAATCGAAGAGTATTTTTATGACCTATGTTGGTTGGGGGGAATTCAGGGGTCGAGGGGAGGACTACCTCCTGTTCCTCTAGTGTCAATAATTGAGACTCGGCACGACGACTTTCCTCTTCTTGCGTTTATGGCAACGTACACGAAGGTTTATATTTATTTTCGCATTTCCGTCGCACGTTTACAGACGGCTAAGCCATAGTAGAAACAACTCTCCCCCCCACCCTGTTTCCACTGTCTGTCTGGATTGCTCGTAACTGGACGTCCGTCCTTATATATATATATATATATATATATATTATATATATACGTTGTAAGGAAATATCTTCTTTTTTTTCTTTTTTCCTCTTCTGATAAACGAAAAGATAATTATTACCGTTTAAAACTTTAGAACGACGCAGTGTAAACAAAAATTAAATTGCTCTTTTAATTTTGTAAAATTTATCATCATAGTAATGTACTCAAGCGAGTTCAAAACGAGTTCATAATTTTTAATAACCGAATTACAATTATTTTTCCTCGTTTGTTAAATTTTTAATTCTAATTGTGAATGTAAGTTTCGTTTCTCGCAGTTTACGTTTATTCGGAAATTGAAAACAGCCTAAAAATGTATGGAAAATAGATTCCAAACAACCAAAGTCCACATTGTCGCAGTATTTATTAATTGGGACTTCGGTGTGGTGTTTAAGGAGTCGTTTGAGGATCAAGAGGAGGGGGAGGGGCGATTATGGACAATATTGGTTCGGGTAGTAAGGTAGCCAATGTACGTTGGGAGATAAGTATAAATTATTAACGGTGAAACGGCTAACGAGAGTAAATTGTTCCGTTTAAACCGTTTGCTGTATGGCCAAAATAAAAGTCTGTCACGGCAACCCTGAACCGTTGGCAACCGTGTTAGACCATTTGTACAAAAAACCGCAGCGGAATTTGATAGGAATTTAATTAGCTTTGGCTAAGCCGCCAGTGGTAGGCTCGGGAGTAGAGAAGGCCGAAGGGGTGGGAAGGACAATTCTCCCCGTGGGATTTTCTACGAAAATGAGGTATTATGGGAAGTCCAAATTAGGAACAGTGGTTTCTCGGTGACACGGACCATTACCGGTTTTGAATATTTCTATAGTCGTTTGTCACATACATCCCTTTAAGACGGACACCCACACGTTGTAAAAAGTTAAACGATATCGACTAAAAAAACACAGCCGAGTACTTTTTTACACACATAACGCAACACAAGTGTTGTACAAATAAAAAGACGGCCTATTGTAAGCGAACGTTTGAGAAACTTGTGCAAAGTTTGATTGTTGTTGCTTCAAATTATTCCCACTGAAAAACAAAACTTGTTCGGGCGAGCGCGCAAACAATGACTTTCACCCCGTCGTCGTCATTATTGTTATTGTGAAAACCGTACAATTTACTTTGTAAACACACCAGTTTCGGATCTGGTGTCTGTGTTAGATGTATTTAATATTTTAGCACCGTATCGCCGGTCCTATCTTCTCAGTCGAAGTGCAATCTCTGCAAACCAATTCGACCGTAGTTTTGCAGTTGTATCGCCGGTACAACGTCTACAATGTGTATAATAAGTTTTATCCATTCCAAATGATGATGTTAATCGCAGGAAAAAATATTCCAAAGCAATATTAAGAGAACATTTTTCATATTGTCTTATTCGAGGTCTAAAATTTTTCCGAATCATGAATAATAAATATTAAAAAAGAATAATAATACAAATTATAGATTGTTTTCGCGTTGTTTTAGTAATTGTTGTACTTTTAAATGTCTACTATTATTGCGACAAAGGCTTCGACGCGTGACTCAATGGGTTTCCTGTCCAAAAAGAACCGGGTAAAAAAAACGAGCATTAGAGCGCCAAACAAAAACCAATCATTATAGAGTGACCACCGCCGTTTGCTTTTTTTGACAGCGGCTTAATTACATAGCTAGCTTGTTGATTCAATGTTTGCGCTAGTCGTTTGACCACCCCATATGCATCAGAGGATCCAATCCTTCATTTTGACTTGCTTCTATTGTCATGTTTGTGCCAGTGTCCGGCTGATACGGTTTAATTGTTTTTTTTTTGCACTCTGGCGGTAGCTCGCAGGTAAATTAATTACCGGTGTGCCGTGTTTGTTAACCTATCGATTACCCACAGAAAAGGTAAACTTAACAAAAATATTACCTTATTAATTCCATAATCTTACATTTTTCTACCACGTGTACTACAGTTTTTCAAACATTTTGACTAGGCTACTTGTCATGATACCGCGTCTTAGAGATTGTCGTTTATCGATTACACGATCAGGGTCTCTGGCCAATTTGTCCCGTTGTCAGTCATACTCCTTGTCGCGTCGACAACCGTCAAAAATCCCCTAGGCTTTTCCTCCAAACGCAATCTCGATGAAACCCCGTTCTACCTATGTCTTGCAAACAGTTCATTAGATTGGAATGGCCAATAACTGCGTATGACCTCGAGCTGTAGTGTCGTGTAAGTCAAACGAGTGATATTGAAACGGGAATACATTATTAGAGGTTAAACTGCAGGTAAATAGGTAGATCGCACTGTTTTTTTTAAGCACACAACGAGTGTAATATTAAATTTAATAACTTTCAATTTCTAGTAGTATACTTCAGTCGTTACACCGAAACACGGTACACACAAATAGAATACATTTCTAAAGACATATTTTCTGTGTAAATAATTACATTTTACTAAACAACAGACATATTTTATTCCGACTGTCATACGCGAAAAGTCATGAGCAAATTTTTATGTTTATAGTCACTCGGATGTTGTGCTTTAATGTGCTAAAATCGCTCTAATTACTACATTAATTGTTGGCAAATATTCCTTTGTTTTTTTTTAATATAAGCCTTAATACTAGAATATAAGCCTTAGGTTTCTACACAGCGTTAGGTAAATTTATTATAGCGTTTTCACTTTGTTCGCACATAATAATCATCTATAAGTTTTCATGTTGTTGTAATTGAACGTTCCGCCTCCATGATAATCTAATAAAACGCTTTTATTATAACCGGCTGGTTAATTAGTTTATTCGGTGCAAGTTTAGATAGCAAATGCTCTTACAGCCGTGTAAACTTTGAACGTAAGTACTCCAACCGTTGTTTATACATTGTATACATTATTGCGTTAGCCAGTTATTTGATAGGTTTCCATCAAAATAGTAATGCTTTTACGCCAAATTGAAGGCGACGTAGTGGCCAGGCCTCTGAATTAAGATCAATACTTCAATTTTAAAAGACTCCGTTTGCTGATCGTTCTGCGAATCGTAACGACGATAATGTGTTAAGAAATTTTTAAAGGACCGGAGAACATATATGTTATACCATAACACTATAACATCCCAAGTTTTTTTTTAATTAACAGATTATTAACTTAAAATGATAACGTCTTTGGCTTAAAAACATAGGACTTTAATCGGCATCCGAGTTTAGACTTTCGAGATTACGTTGAAAATGCCTAATTCGTCAATCATAGTAGCTTAATTTGACGGAAAAGGCCTCTTAAGTTTTTAGATTAAGTCATGCTGTCGAAGTAGCTGCTATTAAAATATAACCTATGAGCATGCAGAATCTCCCTTGTACCGGTGCCATTACGGGGTGTGACTCTTGTGCGCGTTTGAGTGTCAAGTGCTTTGGTAAAATTGAACATAACGGTTTACTTGCAATTTTAAATGGAATGTGTATAGTAACTAGATTCGTTTTGGTTGATGAAAATGATTAGATAGCACAAGCACAATGGCAGACTGACCAATGTGTTCTACCGGTTTTGGTGAAAGGGTATCGTCGGGCGGTGGTCCTTGCTGATGTCCGGCCGCAGATGGGATGGAGAAGGCGGCCGCGGCGGGATAGAGTCCGAGGAGGAGGAGGCCGGCGTGGGCCTTATGTCCGGTGTCAAGTCCGTCGTCGAGGCAGAATCGTCGTTCGGCGGTGCCGGAAGTGCGCGAAGCCCGCCCGGACCGTCCAACTGCGGAGTTAGAAAATCCTCGGGACACGTGCTTGTCTGGAACCAACCGGAACTAGATGAGCTGACCGCCACCGAAAACCACAACGGCTACAGCCATCGACCCGTGCCGTCCAAAGGTAGAGAAACCGATAAATCATATTTTGTAGCACATAAAAGGTGATCCGATTCAACCGATCCACTCAAATTTACTTTTTGGGTGGCTAATAATCAATAATTTTACGGTATCCCGTGTCTAAATTTTCTGATACAAATTTATTGCGGTTTTGATAATAATGTCCTCGAGATCAACCTTTTGAATTTTAATTTTTAATTTTCCCATTTATATCACGGAGACTAATAAAAGTCAATATAGTTAATATTGGTCAAATAGCCAATCAATGCTATCTGACAGAGAGGTACTGAAAGAATCGTTTTAATTGGATCACTCGCTGGTTTAGTTTATAAGATTTTTTTTAGACTCCCTAGTAGTACAATTAATTATAACGTGTGTATGAAACTGAAAATATCTACTTAAATATTTTGTTGTTGAAAAATTGCCGTTCGAAAATTATAGTGTAGTTCGACGTGCGACCTTTTGTTAACATGTAGGAAACTAATTGTTAAACGGAATAATTGCTTGATATTCGAGGAATTTAGAAATTATAGGGTTGATGCCATACAAAGGTAAGATATCAATATTCGTGTATTATATATTCTTGTCAAGTAAACTCGTTATGGCTAAAAACTTCAAGCGAATACGTGTTACGGATGAGTTCTCGCCTTTTCTTAGTACAACTAACGTTTTTAGTACAGACCGAAACGTGATATCTTGATGAATACACGCTGCATGTGTTTTTTGTTTCACATTTAATTGCAGAGTTAGCGTTAAAACATTGTGTCAAACATTAACTGTGTTCTTAACGATATTGGGCTTATATGCCAACAACTATTTATTTTAACTGTGTAAGTATGACGTGAAATTAAGTTCAAAAATCTGTTTTTTTACCTTTATAAATATAATTACTATACCTCGAAAAGAATTTATGTCACGGTACATTTAATTTACTATAAAACCTTCTTGGCGCAACTGGTCTAGAGAATATTGTTTTATTTTCTAATAACGACAAATACAGCTTACAGTTCTAGTCTATCAATGAATAACGTATATCAATAAGTAGTCGAAATATTTTCGAAATAATAATGACCTGACATTAGATAATAAATTCTCCATGATGATATCCAACTATCATTGAAGTATTATACAAGAAACAAGCCATAAAGCACTGATACACTCCCTAAGTTGTACAAAGTAGCTATCTGTACTTTCACATAAAAGCTGCTTTCAGGTTTTGCTCTGAAAGTCGAATGTCGCATGTCGCAATGGGGCCAATTCGGTTGACTTATGTCTATACTTAAACAGTCCTCTTCAATTGCAAGTTTCGCAATCAATTGAACCATTTCAAATCACTCTGGTGGTTATATTGACCTTTATCTCCTACAGATCATAGTTGACCGGTTTTTAACAAGTGAATTGATTGTGCAGATTGGCGAATAAGCGACACCAAACACAGAGATATTATTTCAAAAACATTGTTGGTACCACATCACCCATTCGTTGCAAACGCTTGTTTTTAAATAGGTTGCCTTCTTACAAACATAGCCGGCCAATATACTTATTGCACGTGTTTTTACATTTCGTTTAACATTTTCGGAAAAACAACATAAATAAATAGGTTTATTGTCGCCGTTGACGTTATTTGGCTATCAATGGTTCTTAATAGTATTATGCTTTTATAATTTTTCTTAATATTGCACATGCAGATATTATTATCTATATTTACTTACAATATAATGTATAATGAGTCAATATTTATTTTTTGTTTTAATTGAAGACATTTGGTCACTGATTATAAGAAGTAGTAAATAAAAATACATTTGGCAGTGATAAACATTTTTTTAACAACGAAATACCAATTGCTGGAATTGCTCTCGAAAATCGCGTTTTATACAAACTCAAAGAGTTTTGAATTTTGGTAAAAAATTACATTAGCAATTCATTAACGCGTCGGTTAAAAATGAGTCTTGGACTTTCGCTGTGGAGATTAAAGGATTACGTCGAGTTTTATAGTTTTTAAAAAAATTACTTAACGAATCCCTTAAAATATATTACTATTGTTGTCATATTTTAAGAACCGACGACGGAGTATCAATCATTATGCCGGCTTTTAGAGTTCTGTAAGCCACTTGTAACGTCCTTGTTGTAATTTAATGTCAGAGAGGCGAATAATGGCCAAAACTGTGGAATTACAGCATGCTTTTTTTTTGTATATAAACACACCAACCGTTACAGAGGCATTCTATTAGTTGTTTAAGAACATTCGGATTAATAAGATTATTATATATTCTGGTGTGTCGTTCTCATTTGTTGAAAATATTAACAATATATAACCGCGTTAATCAAAATCATGGCGCGGACTATTGTTATATTTTATAGTGGCTAGTTACATCGTCAAAATAAATAAAACAAATTAAAAAAGTTATCTTTCAACCCGATCCATTACCTACTACTATTCTTGACGGTGACGGTGTCGCTGTCACTCACAGTGAGGTTGTGCGTGCGGTCGATATGTGTGTGGATTTCAGAGAACATTAGCAAAGCGGTTGGGTACGGTTTTATTATATGGAAATAAGATAATGACGAGATAACGAACAAACGACATTAATGAAGTACTGAATGACGACAAATTAAGATGTAACAATGGCTCATTTTGTAATGTCGTCGTTTCATGTTATGCGAATTTGTATTAAACAGTCGCTTCACAACCCAGTTTGCCTGAAATTCGCCGCAATACCGTCCGATGGTATCAAATCAATTCGTTTATATTATGTTTGATATGGACGTCATCGATATTGACACAATTACACTCTACAGTCACTTTGTCTGGTACTCACAACGCCAACGGGCATTTTGTTCAATCGCACGTGTACATTTCAATTTTTGCTGGCGATTTTATTCACCACCGTCTTCTATGAAATATAATATGTAACCAGTTTCCAACAAGGCAACTTTTTCCGCAGACTTACTGCCGAATACATTAGAACACAAGAGAAATTATCTTCAAAACATTGATACCACATCACTATCATGACGGCCAATTGTTTTTAGTTACACCTTGGAAATGTAGCCAACGGTGAACTCTTCTACGAAATAAGAACCACATATTTGCCATTAATGTATTAATTATGTACATAAATATCCTATAAACTTTATAAAATAAATTAATACATTCACGTTTTACTATTGTTTCTACAAAAAACTATTCAACTATTAGTTAAGGTTTAGAATAACAAAACATCAGCAAATCAGTGATTATTCATAAATATAATTAATGAATGTATATAAATTAGCTTGATAATCAAAATTATGTGAAATTAGACCTTCGGATTTAAGTACATATTAACTTTAATATTTTTCAATGTTTTTACAAACAAGTACAAAATTATAGCAACTAAAGTCTTGTAATTATTCGTGTATGGTTTATGATAACACTGAAATATCACAATAATTGTTTTTTATTAACATTCACAGTAACGATCCAAACGTATTCAAGCGGAAGAATGATTTTTTAAATTATTCCGTTAGATAATTCCTAACGTGCATTATTATCGTAAACCATAAAGTTTGACTAAAACTTTACATGTCTACTTGGGTATTCGCGACAATTTAATGGTATAGCTGAAGTTGTTAAATTATTGATAACCAAGCTTTTGTCTTGTTTCGAGGCGAAGCGGGATTGACGTTGTACACATTTTGATATTATGTTCATTTTATATTTGTATTACATTGCCGTCGTTTAGTTATAGATAACTAAACGAGATACATTTATCTTGATTATTCAATTGGTATTTAGTGCTAAAACTTTATATGAAACAGTGTCTCATGTAAACATTTTTGTTTTGGTGAACGATTACTTAAGTTCAAACAATAAATAAAATAAAACAATAAAAATACCTGTACAAAATTATGTTCACGGTAATAAATACCATAGAGTTCAAAACTTTAACAAATAAAGTATACAATTTTATGTTACCAAAAAAAAGAAGAAGGATTTAATTATGTTTCTACAATAAAATTATATTTTGTATTTAGTTGAAACAAGTGTTTTTTAGTTTTCAAAAATTATGTTACTTAATATTTTGCTCTTGAGTTAAATTCGAAAATTTGAGTAACGCTTTTGTGACACTATGTGGAAAGAGAGGGAGAAAATAATGAAAGGGATAGGATGGTTATGAGGGGAAATCTATAATTCCTAGACAACTGATAAGAGAATATTTAGAGAATCACAGAAAATGAGCTAATAATAAGCCATCATAATATTATGTTCAATGTCTTTTCTTTTATGGAAAAATTGAACCGACTTTTATATTACAGTGGACTTGTACTCGTATTTGATACTTTTTGTATGTTTTGTACTAGCCTTGAAATGAATGGTTAAATACTATTCCAATATGTATTGCTTTACTGTTCCGCTTTATAACTGTACTACTTTTACAATGTATAGAAGTATAATTTTTTTATAGTAATTCGGTCTTCCGAGTTAGTTTAAAAAAATGAACACATGAGCATTATTTTGCGTTTTATAATTTCTATAAATTGTAGTGGCATGTGGAAATTATAGGTATTGTTATTATAATGAATTTGGGTCGGTCATCATAATGACAAGCCAATGACAGGTTAGGTTAAGAAAGTGATTTCGTCAAATAGTTGAATTGAAAAAGTTACGTTTTACTTTAGGCCGTTTATCGATTTCTTTATTGTATTTTCAATTCTAATAAATAACCAATATTTGTTTAATTCAATTTCAACTCGTGACGGGGAGAAGTATTAAAAAAACGTTCAAGGGATATTCCCGATATTGACTGTCTCAAACGTAATAATTTCAAAGGTATAGGCTGTACGGTTTTTGGGAAAACCATCGACGGTGGAGTTAAAAATAATACTTCGATGGAAACCTATCTCATTAACTGCTATTGTCATTCTACAAAGAGTTAATCTGTGTAAAAGCAACTCAGGATTCTAGATTCTGTTTAAAGTATTAATTTCTAATTAATAAATATATACATTTTTTTATTGCATGAAATTACTGAATCGCCTTTTGACTTCTCATCGAATAACAACAGTTATGGTATCGGTAAGACAAAATCCCGTGCCATTGACATTCAGTCAATATAATATAACGTTATGACTAATATAAGTTATAACAAATTGTTTTATTTTTTTTTTCATTTTCGGATGCAATACACGTTATAGAAACGCGGACTTCGTGTCTCTTATAACTTATTGCTTTCACCACCCGTCGTCTTTTCTTAATCTCTGTGGGGCTTCCAAATCTTCCGTTTTAACGTTTCGTCAGGTCAACATAGCAAATACAATATCCTATAATAATATGATGAACGAGTTTTCCATCACGGACTACTTGAATCCATTTCTTTTTCATACGTACGTTTTAGGAAAACCATATATATTGTTGATATCCCATCGACCGGCTGGAAAATCGGGTTCAGGACGTGTCAAATTAAATCTCTTTTTTTTATATTGGTCGTAAAAGCACGACCATCTTATTCTTTTGTGATTTCATCGGTTATTTCGTTTTTTCTTAAACGCTCTTTCGGGTGCCAGTGTAATTTATCGGGGGCTTACAGTGGAAATGACCGTTCCGGCAGACGGCCAAGTTCCCAAAGGTAAGTCCCGGAATGACTTTTCCAATGTTTTATATTACAACAATAGTATGATAAAAAAAATGTACTAGAATTTTTTTTCTAGTAATTTATTAAAAATAAATCGACGTTGACAAGTGGCAATTCTGCGACATATTTTTTGGGACACTCTGTAAAAGCATAATGGCCGAAAACTATGCAAAACAAATTATAGTACCTACCAGCTATCTCGTACAAATTGAACGCAGCCGGATTATAGGATAATAATAGTTATTCTAAATTTATTTTATTTTCAAAATGAAATTCGAAACGGGTCTTTGGTGCGTAAATGGTTTCGGGTTAAAACTGTTTTCACCCTTTCAGTCATCTCTTGATGGAGTCGTTGGCCATGTACCGGTGCAAACCGCAATCAATATTTAAGTCATTACTCATTAGTCGTCGCCCGCAAAGAACGGATTTGCCTGGACGTCGCTTTTACGGCGTGAGCTTAAGCGGATATTAACGAATTCCAAAATCCCTTTCGTGTGCCACACACACCGCCGCGATGGTCTGACGGAACTTAACGTGTATAAAGTGTGTAGGTATACGGTCGTGTTGAAAAAGCAGCTTAAACGGATGTAGAAACCCAGACGAACAGTGATTCTATACTATAGCCCCACACAGCAGCCAAGTACGCGTCTATCATTGACTTATATACACGGTATAATGTACCCGAAGCTTTTGGCAAACTTAACTTGTTAAAAGTTTCTACAGTAAATACTGCTGCGTATACCGCCTGTCCGGGAATTCGGATTAAAGTGTACTCGACAGGGTCCGTAATCGAAAAAGCACATCGAACGAGCAAGTCGACGAGGACAGTTGAAGACATACATCCTTCCGCTAACCACTTCTACCATTGGCCACGGTAGTTCTAGGACCGTTGAATGGAAATCATTGCACAACAGCTACTGTACGATACAATCGAACTTTTTTTTATACTTCCGGTACAGACGCTGTGTCTTGTCCTGCTAATGCCGTTTAAAAATCTGCAGGAAAGTAAAGAAAATTGTTATTATCCGTTTCGGAAGTCGCCGTGGGAGTGTGCAATTAAACGGTTTTATCAAAATGCCTTTGATACGACACGGGTATACGTCAAATGCCTCGCTGACTGGCTGGCCATACCGCGTATACAGAAGCCATTATAGACCGTTGCCACGTTCAACGCGCAGTGATCGACTTGTTCGATATATACAAACAAAAACATGTAATAATAATAAAGACTACTCGTCTAGACGTTATTGTTTACGTAACCAGTCGTTTTTGAGAATTCAAGGAAGTCCGTAATAAAACGGACCTTTAAGAGAAAAAGAAATACCAAAATACAATATTATCGTTAAAGGTACTCGTGAGAGTATTTTGTTCGTCGACAAGCAAAACAAAACTATCGATTGACCTTGGGAATTCTGTTTTTTGTATTAGTCAAATCGTGATTCGTTAGGTTGTCTCTTATTAGTTGTAATAGCGACTAATAAGCAAGCAAACATATTTTATACACTAGACCATTTTTAATTGTATTTTATTATTATTAGTATTTGAATCGTCGCCATCTAAAGGACATAAGCGTAACGCGTAACCTTGCTCGGACGGTAATTATATAAAAAAAAAAATGCCAATATAGTTACAGAATTTCGGTTTGAAGAAGGTTAAGTAGAAAAAAAAGTTTCTCGAAAGTCGAGCTGCATGATCAGTCTTGCGGTACACATTAAGTTACACAACTTTTGGGTTATCAGTCAAACGGCATCCTTATGTTTTTTAATTACATTCGTCCGTGTTGCTCGTCCACTATAATTATAATTGTTTTTCTTGAATCCAATAACAGAGTAAAAAAAGAAGAAATCTTTTCAAAACCATTGAACTTGACCCAACAAAAAATCAACTTACTGTAATGACTTTACTATAATTACCAACGGTATTATTTTTACCTTTTAAAGTTGTACCGGCTCACCATAGTAATAATAAATAAGTACTTCCATTAGCATTATTACAGTGTCATTAAAAAATTGACTATACTATTATACTCAACACAAGTAAAAATACTCAACCGTTTAATGAGGGAGTAATGCTGGACAAAAATCTAGTTGTTTAATTATATTTGTTACTTTCAAGGGTGTTTCCAGCGCATCGATAATATGTAGACCACATTCTGAAGTATTTAGTATTTACTCACCTCGCTCCTAGGCAGTCAAACCATACAAGCCAGTCAAACATATTTCGAGGATTTTTTTTTATAAGCGTTCAATCAAAGTTTGTAATTTATTCACGGCTATATTTAGTATTAACCGTTTTGTACTACTGTTTATTATTTTGCTTTATGTAGTAAAACATATAATATGATAAAGTTAATAAAATAGTTTAATGACATCTACATTCTACATTAATAAAAAGAACAATACTCAGCATTTATGTTAGTTTACACCATATAAAATGGTTGGATAATTATTTATGAGCCGTATAAGGACAACATAATATAGTTTGGTATTAGTTTTTTTTATAGCATTTAGATTTATCTTTTCGTTCACTAGAATATAAAAAATAAAATAAAATTCCTTAGCCCAGCAATAAATTCACGTACTAGCGCTTTAGCTGTTACTTGTATTAAAGGTATATACACACGACACAAAGGCCGCGTGAACATTAAACTCCTAACATGAACTGTTATGAGGCATATTATTTTAGCTAAATGTCTATCCGTCTGTGTGGTCATTAAACGAGCACAAGTTGCTCGAGAGCGTAAAAAGGAAACACACAAATATTTTTTATCACACCGGTGACATTCATCACACTTCATTATTATATAACGTCAAACAAAAAAAATTCTAATTTTATCTACATAATAACATAATGTTGTGTTCCTGTTGAGTTGCAGCTAACCTATACTTTCATTACACACCATATCTGATGTATTTAATTTTTGCTTTCTTTGTTTCAAAATTCCGGACAAGTTGTCGATTTAAAAGGTCTTAAGTGTTGATGATGTAACATTCGTCACATTATTGATTTCAAAGAAGCTGGCACAGTGAAATTGGGTCAAAGTAGGGACGGGGCATATTAAAATCGGAAATGTCCCAGGATTTAGGAATAACTGAATTAGATGAAATCACTCAAATTACGGCTTCGGTGCGAATCTGTTGATGGTAAAATATTAAATATCGATAAAAAAATTGTAAAGACAAAAACATGTTTAAAATAGTGTTTTTACTTTTTAGTATTAGGTTGAATACGATTGTGGTTGACTGTTATTCGTTTATATATAATATAATCTGTTACTGTTGTCTCAAATATATTAATGCAAATATTTTACTATCCTACCTGCTAACTTATGTACAACCTGGAAATGTTTTATGGTTAAAGTATAATTTTTCTTTTTCATTGATAAAAAAAATTAATGATTTTTTAAAAAAAATATATGTTATTGTCCATCCATTTGTTTTTGTTCCAATCCAGGGTGTCATATTTATGTTATTTCAATAGAAGCGAGAATAAGTTGTAGATATAAGCATTAATATAAACTTCATTAAAGGTAAAATTGAAAATGTTTTTTTTTTTTTTTACAAAATTACCTACCATTGCTCACGTTAGTTATGCAGTGTATACTAAGTAAAAACAAATTCTTGTAAGCATCAAATAAAACGTTTTTTTAACGCGACAGTTAATGCAAATTTTTTAGCAACTAAGTTTTTTGCGTTGTTTGTTAGTATATTTTTCCAATAGCGGTGATGCCGCCGCCGAGGTCAAAATAGAGAATACATTAGCTATGAAAGCCGTCTTATAGGATTTTTTTAATTGCATACCGGTTTTGGGGTTTTTTCGCCGTGATACCGAGAACTACCATGGGTCTATGAGGTCATGTTAAACCACAAACAAAAAACAGGCTCCGTTTTATAAATATATATGTATAATATGATTTATAGATGTTGATTAAGTACAGTATGTCAATGGTGACAATACGGACGTCTTCGCTAACCGTTGGTTTATTATATCCGTGGTGAAAGGCAAACGTTTATTGGATGAGGATGTTTACATTTGTCAACAAAAATTATTTATCGCCTAAGCGCTCCTCTTTCCTGTTTACAATGTTAATCCTGTTTTGTTTCCGCGCCGGAACAATTGAATGAAGAACTGACAACACTGATTCTCGTTACTGCATTCTGATTTCATTCACTAAGTCCTTGTCGATTAAATAGAGATTAAGCAGTAAATGAAGGCTTAGTGGGTAAAAATAACGGTTTCAAACTTTCTTGAAGAATAATACCTTTGAAATCTTTCAAAATTTAATCATAGGCCGTAGCCTATTCCTTAATACGGCAGGCAGTTGTGATTTCCAGTACAGTTACTAAACATTTAAATGTATGTGTATATATTATGTATTATATGTATGTTTTGGTGTACTATAAACAGTTTCCTTATTTGCATATAATATATTAAAATAATTAGGTATAACGATAAATATAGTTTTAATGAATGGCTTGTTTACATTTTTTTTAAATTTAAACTTAACGAAAGAAAGCATATGTCAGTACTGTATCTAGTCCACGAAGGTGATATTAAATTGGCATATGAAGAGCTTTAATCCCATCTGGCAACATGCCAAGAATGTATTTTGTAGTTTTAATAATATGTTCTCACATATACCAGAAAATTGGAATACAAAATATTCATGGTAATTATTTATGTATTACTTTCGTTTATGGCTTTAGTAATGTCTAATGACTAATATTATGTTAATAAAAATGACATTGAATAGAATAGTCGCAAATAGTAAAGTAGAATATTAGAATTCGTAAATTATTAAAACATTTTAATGTAACTGCTCGCATTTTGTAGGCATGTTATTGTACACAATTTTGAGAATATTGTAAAGACAAAAATATATTTATAACTGTATTTTTAGTATTGGGATGGATACGATTATGGTTGATCTAAAATAATTTGTTGTTACAAAAATATTTATTTGTTTTTTGTTTCTACCCGTGATAATTTTTTAACCACTGAATCGATTCCTTCATGTAGTAAGCCTATAGATTAGTTACTTTGTTGGCCAAAAATGTATAAACTTCATCCAAAATACAAAAATTTACATATTTATAAACTTAAAATTACGGCGTGCTATAATTTGTTAAAAAATAATCAAATAAATTCTTAATTTGTATATTTAAATATAAAATTCATAATTAGAATATTCTATAGTTAATAAATCAAAAAAATGCATTCATGTTACATTTTTTCTAACGGTTGAGCTATCTTGTATTGGTTAGGTTCAGAGTTATGCATCATTCAAATAAAAGGTTATCTAAATAATCATCTAGATAACACATTATTCAAGTAAAAGTTATTCAAACAATTTTTTATTCGAATAATTTAATAATAATAAGTTAAAAGATAATTTGAATATGTCTTTGAAATTGTGAAAAAATTATTCGTAAAACGCTTTATTTGAATAAGAATTTGCACAACTCTGGTAAGATTAAAATGTTGTTAGAAAAAAACTAACGGTGCGAGCAATCGCGTAAAATAAAACACCCAGATCCTGGGTTAAGGTTTGAGAGTTATATTAAAGTTAGATCTAGAGAGATGCTGTAACATATAAAATGTTTTCAAAATTTGTAGTATTTTTTATTAAGGCAAATAAAAAAGAAACGTGCAAATTGTAAATAAATTTACTTATTTATGAATGTTATAGCTTTCTTAAACTGAACTTTCGTATTTATTATTTTGAGTATTAGATATTGTTAAATCATTCTCTGTATAATGGGTAATCTAATGCCCAGTTTCTAAAACATAATTTGCAAAATTTTATTAAAGATTTTTTATTTTAATCTTCTTACAAAACCCTGTCAAGAAAAACACATTGACCTTTATTATCGATCGAGTATCAGTGTTTAAAATTTGCGCATACGTAACAACAATTAGTAAACTAAATGTAAAAATGTAGCAAGTATAAACTATACAAGTGATATCATGATAGCACTATCATTATCGCGATCGGTAATCATTACTATATATATTTGTGTATGTGGCGGTGGTCTCTTCGGGTAGCTCTCGCGCTGGGCTTTTGCAAACAATATTATGTTGTTTATACTTATGAAACAGATGTTAGGTCTCGTCGTTAGTGCGACCAGAGAGTCCACCGTCGTGATTTTCTCAGAGAAAGTTTTCAACTGTTGGCTGCGACACGCCGTGTGTTTAATGATGGTAGGCGAAAATGGAAAAGAAAAATCCGAGGACAGTATTTGCATAATAAGCAGCCGTCTTGTATAACGGAAAGGACGTTGATAAACCGTTTTTCTTCTGTAAACAATTCCCGGTGGTCGTTATAATAATATTATTATTATTATAACATTACTATATTATAATATGTAGTAATTATACTTGACTTGGATAAAAAGAAAAATCGACGAGTGTTATCCGCTTGACGTGATTTCTTAGTGAACAATTTACCGACCTAAGCTACCTTACTTGAACTCGAGAAATGATAATAAGTAATAACAAACACTTTCCAACAATTTTCCCGGACACTAAAGGATCAAGATCGCACATATACCACTCAATGTTTATGAAATGTTAAAACTTGTTCACTGTACAAAGATCATTGTTATTTGTTGTTCTCATAATATTTTATAGTTTTACTGTCTGAACCGTTCTACAGCCTATTGCCGGTGGGAAAACAGACGGTGTCACTTCAAAAACCAAACCCAGTACTACTCTGCTGTAATCATAATTACCGAAAGCACGGTGGAAGCCCCTACATTCTTGCAATGTTAGTTTTTACACAATTTTTATGATAAAAATGTATTTTGTAATAGTTTTACAATAATACTATGTCATTTGCCCCGATGCGTAAAAGGAGGGTAACGTGCTTAGGTGTAATGTATGTATATATTTCATTCTTGTTTTATATTATCTTTATCATCTCATCTTACAATCAACAAGTGCATATTGTGACGAAATATATCATTTAGAGTGAAAAAGAAAAGTGATAAAACTGTAGTAAAGCCAGTAATCATATTAGGGAGGAACTTTTATTCAGTATACTAACTGTTGAATATAAAGAGTGAAAATAATATATAGTAGTAGTTAAAACGTGAATGCTAAAATAGTTTTTGACGTTGCCGCAATAAAAACAAAATTATCCAATCTCATCGAGAATCATAATTCATAACCATGAGATAGATTCGCTCCATATTTCGACCTTTATTTATTTAGCTCAGTTAAAAATGAAAGTGCTGGTTCTCGCATTTACGCTACACTTGCAACTAATTATTATTGTCGTCTACAGTTAGTTTTGTAGAATATACTTTTGACTTTATGTATATCTATGTATATGAGACATCACCAGACATCATTGGATGGGTTTTTTTACGATTTTGTAGATTTTGCTAAAATTCCTAATCGTCGGACTTGGCGAAGTTCGAAAAGTTTATTGCTTAGTTGCCGTATAATATGACTGATTTATTACAGCAAGACACGCCGACGAATAATGTAAATTTTGAGTTACAAATTGATTTTCGAATTCTGCACGTCCGAATTAGTCTAGAAACATTAATAATTCGGCGTCGAATACACACTTTGGGCATTAACGTTAAAACTTCAGTCACGATTTCCCGATGCACTTAACATTTTGGGCGGTAATGTATTTGTGCTTAACAGACGGCCGCGGTGGCATAGCGGCGACACAGTATATTGAAGTCGGGACTTGGAGTTATATTTACCGAAAATCGTTTTTCATTCCTTTGTTCGGCGTGTACTTACTTACTTCGTTGATGTTTATGATACAATACATAATAATATATAAATTATATATTTTGTACGTATCGCATGTACCCAGGCTGTCGCTCCCCCCCCTCCTCCTCCGTTAATAACAATAAATTATTATGTACACATGTAACCGAATATGTCGAGAGTTCAGTGTGTTTTAGCGCAGAACAACAATAACAATAATTATAAACGTGCATGGGCGTAGTAATTTGTTGTACACAACAGAAATGGGGCGAGGGAGGGCCAAGATGGATATCGAGTTTCAGCCCACCCACGAGGCCGAACAATACTAATTATTCTTCATTTATTATAATTAACACCGAACGATGGCTGACCTTGGCCGGGTCGACCAAAAGCGTTTACCCAAAGGCTAAATATATATTTTTTTTTCTGTGAAAAAAATTCGCAAAGAGAGCGCTTTCAAGATACTTTTGTCGAGAACCCGAGGGGATAACCTCCCGATGTTAGTCTACTTTTTATTATTATTATCATCGTTACTTACTATTCTTTTTCTTTTCTTCATCTTTTTGTTACCTTAGAATTATGCCACGACGAGACGGCCTAGGACTTTACTCTAATTTACTTAAATCTCGTGCACTTGTCTAAAAAACTATAAATATAGCAATAGGTGAAGTCTGTACAGGTTAGTAGCGCCACAATCGATTAAAAACTTTTACAACTTCCGACAAAATAAACAAATCAACTTTGCGGAAACACCGTGACTTACTTGTACTGTCAAAAAAAATTTAATTATTTTTATCGCACTGCCCTAAACTTCTACTCGCAGTAAATTCCGAGTTAATAGTAGATTTTTAAAAAATAATTTACCAAATGTTTTCTTTTAAGTTAAAGCATTTTGCGAATTTAATTAACATTCTATCAAAAAGTTCCTAAGCTCTAGAACTTTGAGAAGTATTATGCCAATAACATTATGCCCGACTATGTTTAACAAATTCTGTTAATCCATACCGTTTATGAAAATCCAATACTTCGTAGGCCTACTTTATTTATCACCACAAAGAGAGAGATTAATTCATTTTCTCGTTTAGCGGTCACGGAAACCTTTGAACATTTTTAATAATTCAATAACGTAAATACCTTCAGTTAAGATGTACTGGGTCGCTTATGAATCAACTGATATAATATCGTATACAGTATTCTAGTAGTAGAATTATTGTAATTGAACCTTCGTCAACAAGAACCGTACACAAAAATAGTGTAATTATTATAATAATAAAAGTTTAAGTATCGGTTCGCGGTAGAACGTTTGAAGTGTTACAAAATCATATAATACCACTATTTGTTCAAATGTAACAATATATGAGTATTCATATATATATATACATATAGCCGGCAAGAGGGTAAAAACAGAGAATGTACACATATCAAATAACGTTTCACAATTAAAACACAGCTAGGTTAGAGTATGAAATATGTATGTAAATAAGCCTCTAGCTATTATAGTAATTAAAATAACATCTGACAAACAGTACTCTGGTTACGGTAGATGCTTTTAAAAACAAACAAGTTCAAAGACTTTGCTTTCGTATATTCCTACCTATTATAACCACTACAGTATTTTTTTTATTTTTTTTGTTTATTTTAATTAAAAAAACTTTTGTTAATACTGCGCTTTTGTGTTTTACTCCGACTCCTTAACACCTGTTACTTGCAATATTCCATTCCGCCTTCTTTGTTCGCAGTTTTATGTTTATTTTAATGAATTTACATTTCGCTAGAAGTATCAAATTAAAAAAGCAAAGTTTAAGGTGTCATTTTTTAATTTTCAATGCAACATACATTGTTGTTGATAGGAGGACATGATTAAAAATCGACAGCTCTTAACGGATACAATTTTAATATTATTTTAGGCTGTATCATAATATTGATACATCATGTTCAGAGGTCAGGTAGAATTCAGCACGTTATACTTTCGGTTTGGTACTTTTGGAAGTTTGAACGAATTAACACTGATAACATTGTCGTTTTATTTTACATACATTTTACAAACTGGGGTGTCTGAACCCTTCTAGTTGTTTTAATTGGATAACATATTTGAGACAAACGATAATGTATCCAATCGTGATAGTAGTGATAACTATTTTATTACCAAAAACATATTGCGTTTCAATTGACTTAACTTTTGACATTTTTATGTCTTTGCTATGGCATACACACGGAAAATCGTTTATCATAACGAAAAATAACAGCTGATTTATCTGATAAGAGAGATAAGAGATAAGGAAAGGAGATAGGGGGTGAGAGATAGGGGGCAAGAGATGAGAAAGGGTTGGGGTTGAGGGTGGAGGCATATATATTGTATTCACAACGCTCAAAATAGAAATGAATAATAAATTCAATAATTTAAGGGGCCAAATTCTCTATGAATTGGTTTGGGCCAGATATTATGAAAACACTAAAATATTAGCCAGAAACTTGATATGTTTACTAGCCACTTAAGATACATAAAAATGTATCCCGTGGTGTTGCGGACTCGTACGCAAGCTGTTGAAATTGAATATGTAATACCTATGTGAAAACCGTACGTATATATCAAATCGTATATATTTATGAACTACAAATTAACAGTTTTTTTTTATTATTTAATTAATGAACTGTTAATTACTGTTTTTAATTAAAACACATTGTTTTTGCAGCATGGATCGGGGCACGTCACATAGTGACGTTCATGTTATTCCTTGGCATGGCCAACGCCTATATAATGAGGACCAACATGTCCGTGGCCATAGTGGCTATGGTGAATCAGACGGCGCTGGAAAGGGATCCAACCATTCCAGACGACGAATGTGATGGGTACTATACGCCTGTCGCAAACTCCACCACAAACGTGAGTTTAACCTAAAAGTCTTAATAACAAATCAAATTTTCTATTTGGTCCTTTACGTCGTTTTCTCTAGTTTTTGACCAATTATGTTGTATTATTTATTTTAAATAGGTAAAATCACTGTATTACAAAAAAAATGTTCCCACGCCTCATCTTTCGCTTTAAAATCATCATTATATTTTTTTCAACTGAACGAATGTCGCATTAACTTACATCTATACCAGATTCAGTATAAAGAGCTTTTACAAAAATAATTCTTTTTTTTTTTTTGCGAAAAAAAACATTCGTTTATGCCAGAGTGTTTACTCAACGTTCGCTTTTGGCTCTAGACATCAACACTTTCACTCCGTGTTACTAAAATAAATTATCTACATTTACGGCCAACTTTACTCCTCTGAGACAAATGTTTATATTATAATAGAGTTTAAACATTTATACTTTACATTTGGCAAAGTAATATATTAATGAAAACAACCCACTACTTCTTGTAAACCTATAGTTTTTAATTGCCATTTAAATCTACGCAGTTGTATGTAAAATGTTCCTTATTCTAATTCAAAACATAAAATATTGTCATAGTTTGAAACTTGAATGTAGGAAATTTCTTATGTTATCTGACAGAATTCAATTTATATTAAACGGTTAATTCGAGTTTGTTTTTCTAAAATGTAGTATACTTATTCAATACAAATGTTTTGCTTTTATCTTACAATGTTGTTGTTTACAATACTTACGCCGCCAAGGCCTCCTTGCTGTTGAATTTGTAAAAGCTTTAAGTTATTTTTGTACATATTTTTGATACTTTATATATTATCTTTATAACAGTGCAACTTAAACGACATTTTAAAACTTTGATAGTTGTTTGATATTGTTATTGGTAAATGCAACATAATTTTTAACATTTTTTTATTTTGCATTTTTGTTTTACTGAATAATGTTTTACTGAATAATAATCGATGATAATCTGTATTTACATATGGCCGTGTTGCCCTTAATAGGGCTGTTTTGAGTTGTTCTAGCAGAAGAAATAAAATTATTATCGAAGGTTTCCAAGTGGCGTAACGGAAAAGCTGTATTTCACTGTATATTATGTCCTGTTGCTTGCCATCGCGACGGTCGTGGCATCACACTTCACTTTTAATTGCAATTTTTTCTTTCCGCGTTGGTTGTAAGTTTTATCGTGAGATTTTGATTGATTTTTTTCTTTTTTACTTTCCTACCGACGTTGTTTTGCATAACTAATTTATTTTTATTTCCCGTAATAACGAATTTCTTAATAATTTTTGATGGTATAAATAAATTTCTTTTCACTTACAGTACTCTTCCTAGATCGTCGCAACATTGTTATCGGGACATAATGATTTATAGAGCTATTGTACCGGTAAATCATCAATCAGTTTCGACGGTGTGTTTTCAGTCATTAATAATTTCCGAAGCAGAAATTTGTACAGTGCTCGTTATTATTATAAAAATAACTCTAGATAACGTTGGTGCCGAGAGCTGTATTCCAAACTACAGATACTACTTACTGTATTATTGTCATACCATAGATGTATTAAAGAACAGATTGAATCATTAGGTTCAATGATTCGACGTTACAAACTTTTACATGTCATAATACTTCAACCGTTAAAAATTCACAAGTGTTATAAACTATAATAGCGAGACGTTAATAACATTGCAAGTCAATGTAATATGTGTTCTAACTGATTTCTATAAACCATTGAGGTGGTGATTATTTTTGACCAAACGTACCAGGGTCCAGGACCTATAACTAATCAACTTTAAACTGGCGTCTTGTAATATTATTATGTTTTTATTTCAGAGCGTATCCAACGAAGGATCGTTTTTATGGAGCACGTCCCAACAAGGATACGTACTGAGTTCCTTCTTCTACGGATACGTCATAACGCAGATACCGTTTGGGATATTGTCGAAGAAATATGGAGCTAAATATTTCCTAGGCGTCGGCATGCTCATCAATTCAATATTCGGGTTCTTGGTGCCGTTGTCGGCCAACTTTGGCATTTTTTCGTTGATCGCCATTCGATTTATCCAGGGACTGGGTGAAGTGAGTTAATCTTATTACTCAAGCCCAATCGCCCGACCAGAAACACATTTATACTAATCGCAGATTATAGTCGGAGTCGTAAACTAAATGATATAAGCTAACCGCGTCCTACGACAACAGTAGTTGAAAAAATCAATATAACTATAATTAGGAGCCGACGACCTTTAAAATCTATTTATACCCAGGATAAGGTGTGGGGGACAAGTTAACGATTTTCTTGAGTCAAATGTTATCCAGTTTGTTGCAGGTTAAATTGAATTTCCGGTTAACCTGTAATACATTTATATCATAAATAATTAGTGTTATTAATATTATTAAAAAAAAAAATTGAGTTAACTTAAACTTATTAACGCATAAATAACCAACCTTGATTAAATTGTTATTTGTATGGTTTGTACGGTTTTATTGAACGCACGAATTATTATTATTAATTAGGTATACTAATTTTCCACTGAATAGGAAATCGTTAGTCCAGATGGGAAACCCTTAAATTATCTGTTGTTTGCTTTCCCCTTCATCGTCAGACGAATATGACCAACTGTTGTTGTTGGATGAAATATTTACCGGCAAAGGAAATATGTTCTTTTCCCGGTCAAAAATAAATAATAAATTTTAGATTACATCCGAAATAAAAGAAAAAAAATCTATATATTTGTAGTATTACGTTTTTTTTAGGCTTGGGTATAACTAATTATTGAAATAGAGATTGTTAGTTGACCCAAACTGGAATTCCAACTCGGCTCGTACACGTGAAGAGCATGTAAATCGTATCAATAATTTACATTTTACTTTATGTTTTACCGTAAAAATTTCCAAATAATAACTCCTATTTCCTGGCAGTACCATAATTTTATTTTGAATATGAACCTGAATAATCAATCAGCAGACCTATGTCAATTCGTATGCATTAATGTATTCAGCTTAACGTGTGACTATGTTAAGATTTTGATAGCGTTTTCGGAAATGTATCAAAAGAGAACAAGTAGTTTTTAAAACAATCATTAACGTGATCTACCTTTAAAAAGATAACCATTTAAGATGAACAAGTAGAGAAAAAAAATATAATTTAATTTTCCCGAATGAAATTACAAAACGCCATTGAGATGAAAATAATTCCACCAAAACTAAGCAATAACATTCGCTATTAAATTAACAAATTAAGTATTTATCATTCGATATAACTAGAAAACGCAGAAGAGATTTTTATAAACCACAGAATTATTTACAATATTATAATATATACAGGAAACTATTCCCCCAGTCGACTTCTCCGTTTGCGTTGGTCTTATTCAATTTATTATAAAACTTCGGTTGAATCATATGATCGGTTTTTTTGACGTTTATAAATTCAGCGTAGACGACATTTATTAAATTTTAAAGTAAAACGTCCACTGACGCGGTCCGTATTGATTTCAGTTTGTGTAAAACCGTCTTATCCACACAAAATGGTATATTTAGACAGGTCGTCGGATAAATTACACATTTACAATATTGAACTACCTTCGTTGTCCGATATAACCCCGGCCGTTCAGTTTTCAATAGACTAACAGACCCTAATGGTTGCTTGTCGTGTTTAATGTGTTCCAGGGTCCCATAGTTCCTTGTACTCACGCATTGCTCGCCAAATGGATCCCCCCGAACGAGAGAAGCAGAATGGGAGCATTCGTCTATGCAGGTTAGTAGTTATGTAACACAATATACAATAGAAAAGGGGAGCGGCCCATTACTCTAAGACCTATGCAGCAAACTTAATTTTATATTTGAATTGGGATTGTAAGACCTACAGTACGAATGTATTCTGTTTGTGTTTTAACAGTTTACAATTGCAAAATGAAACGAGTAATCCTTTCGAGTTGTAGAACACTATCGTAGGGTTTCGCTTAAAACTATTCTTTTAATTGAAAGGAGCCTAGGTCAGGTCCTATTTTTTTTAATTCGGAAAACTAAGCGACATTTTTGATGTGGCCAAATCCGTTTGTATATGGGATAAACCGGGGAAAGTTTCGTATTTTATACTTGCTTTGAATTTGTATTTTAATGGTTTTATGCAGGAGCGCAGTTTGGAACGGTGATTTCAATGCCACTCAGTGGAGTGCTGTCCGAATATGGATTTGCCGGTGGTTGGCCGTCGATATTCTATGTGTTTGGTGCCATAGGAACCTTATGGTCGGTGGCTTTCTTGTGGTTTGTTCACGAGGATCCCGAGTCTCATCCAACCATACCGCACGACGAGAGAAAATACATCATCAGCTCCGTTTGGGGCGCTGCTGGTGTATCTGTGAGTATTATTGTTGTTAGCTAAATATTTTGTATTATTTACAACCCACCGGGGCTGTTAATTTAACGGTGCTCTCGGACTGCACACACGGACCAGACTCTATTTATTGGTTTTTGAAATGACAAAATATGCGTATCTTCCACCTTCCCGGAAACCGCACTACAAACCTGTAAAATTATTGCAACCGAAATCGGATATAATATACAGAACCCGGTACACGACATTAGAATAACTACCAAGCCCCTGTCGGTGTGTAGAATAAATTTGGAAAACCGCAATACCTATTTTCGCGAGGGTTCCTATAAAATAGTCACAATTAATGTTACTGGCATGTACGGTTTGTGAAAAATGTTCAAATGAACACAATGTATTTGTAGGTATGCTCACCGGGTCCGGGTGTATTGTTCAATTAGCCCAATTCGGAATTGCATAAACAGGGTGTTTCACGCTGCTTGGCTTTGACGACTTTACATATTTTGATTCATATATTGAAAAGTTATCAAATCGGCGCGTTACTACGTTAAACGGTAACTATTTTATTGTTTTGCGGTATAAATAGAAATTTGTCTAGAACCAGTGTTTAAAAAATTCAACCCACACGGGGAAGCAATTCAAATGGCCACAGTGTGTGTCAATCAATAAATTTAACGGATTTTAATAATTTGTATTCATTACTGTTTCTTAACGGTTATACAGCATACCAACAATAGTAATTCCTGATAATTTGAATTTCCTCGAAATCGCTCACCGGTTTGTGTCGGCTGAAACATATACTTACACGACTTACAATAAAGACGTACGGGATCGAATTTCGGAAAATAAAACGCATTATATTGCCGTATCAAATATTCAACGGTTAGGCTACCGTACCTGATTTACGGTCGAGAAAATCAGACGGTACGACTGGGTTGGTATTCTCTGTTGCAAATTAAAAAAAATATATTATTTTCTATATTGCCTTTAGGCAATGTTCCGATTGACTGGCTGATTTTTCTGCACGTGCGCGCTGGGAATTGTTTTGTTTTTTAAAATAACACACACACATATATATATATATATATATATATATAATAATATGTTCAGCGTGTGATCGTAATGGACACAACCTCTAACAGTGGCATTATTCTATATAGCTGCTAACTGCATACAAGTATACAACCTCTGTACACGTGTTTCGGATCAACGGTGAACAGTTGGCACACGAAAACATGTGTCGTACCTTAGGCTTTTAACCAAACAACCGAATGTAGTAAAAAAAAAAAAAAGTCAATGGCCCTTTTAGTTTAATATGTGAAATTGAAAATTCCATTTCGACTATTCAATTTGGTTTGTTATTTAGTCCACGCTTGCTCTAGCGCAACACCGACTTACTAGTTTAGAATCCATTTGAAATGTCGAGTATGATCATATACAAGTTTTGCAATTTTCTATACATTCTATTTGTTTGTATAATGAAACTTTATTAATCGGTTGCATCGGATACCGATTATTTTTTTAATAAATTATTTTCTTTGACAAAATGTTTATGACATGTTTTTAATTATACCTTCCACTATTCCACCTTAGTAGCAAGTTTCAAACTAAGTGAACAGAATTTGTTTAGATTGAAAACTTGATTGCTTAAAATTATATTGCCGGTATAATATAATGTAATAGACCTTGTGTGATTATCGTTTAAAATTAAATTATTATCTATGAGTAATTAAATATCTTTTGAAACCCCAGCGAGTGATATATTTATATAATTCCGAAAATAAAAACGCTTTGACGTCAAAGGTAAATACAATAATTTAATTCGTTATGGTTAAGACCGTTTTTATCATTAAAGAATTTTAATGCTGATCACCTAACCAACGCAAAATAAATTAAATTAAAATATTTTCGCAAGAATATTCAGACTTAAAACTTTTTTTTCTACTCATTTTCGAGGTAAGCACTCGAGGTGGATTTAAACGAACAACACACCTTTACTTATTATTTATTCACTTATAATCTCGGATATACTTCTTGTGCCCGGAACCGACTCTACCAGCTTTTAGAATAACAATTTCGTTAGTGCTTTTTCTCTTTTATTTTTACGTTCAATCTGAGTGCAATAATTGTATCATGTTTTATTTATGTTTAGTTATGTTTCCGTCTCTATAAGTTATATTACATTGTTCCCGAAGATATAGTATAAATAATAATGATAAATTAATATAACAAAATATATTGTTTTTAATTTGTATTGCAAACAACCGTGTGCCTGTTTAAATTTTTGGACAAACGGGTGTTGTGTTCATCATATTGGACTATTTATAAAATGCATAATGTAATACCAGTTCACTGACTATAAACATACTCAGTAGTCAGTAAATATTACAATACATATCGTCAATGGTATGAGTCAAAACAAAAACCCGGGGGGGTATTTATTAAAACTGAGCGCGTCGGTTTGTGTGTAAAGTTGTGCTCATATATAAAATTATTAATAAATATATATATTTATATCTTTTTTTTTATAGAAGCATAATATAGTTTTCTGTGATTTATTTTATAGTCTCCGCCGGTGCCATGGAGGAGTATATTAAAGTCGGCTCCGTTCTGGGCGATATTAGTCGCTCACATGGGTCAGAATTACGGATATGAAACGCTCATGACCGAGCTGCCGACTTTCATGAAACAAGTGTTGCACTTCAATATAAAAGCTGTAAGTTTAATACAATTTGTCTCTACCGCTCTCTGCACCTCACCGCATGCATTGACTGCTGTATTTTTACTATTTTCACATTGAGCGGCCTTGACAACTTTTTGTCATGGAATTTTTTTTATCGTACTCTCCCGTGTGATTCAAAAAATGACTTAACGAATGTTCGCAGAACGGAACATACTCGTCACTGCCGTACCTAGCTATGTGGTTATTTTCAATGGTGGCCAGCCACATAGCTGATATGATGATCTCTTCCGAGAGGTTCTCACACACTGTTACACGCAAAATCGTCAATTCCATCGGTAAGAATAAAAACATAAATTTATTATTAGTTATTCCGTAGTATAAGGCTATTAAATATATATATATATCCCTAATATTTATTACATTTTCGCTATTATTATCGGTCTGCCCCTAGAGCTTTTATAAATAACTGGAAACTTTTAATTTTAGACTAGGGCTCTCCATTTAGCTTTTGACAAATAAGATAAACATTAATCATAGAACCCTTTTAAAGTATACAAGTTTTATCTACATTCATTTTCAGATATTTAAAAGCGATTTGCATAAAAGTCCATTAAGAATTGAACAAGTGCTTGAATATTTATTAGTAGTCCCGCTTAAAAATCAAATAGCAAGCTATTTAATCTGAATGGGCCTGTTAAAGTATTTATTTTACTATGCGTAAAACTACTAATTGGATAAGTTTTCTTAATCATAACAAGAGTTTATATATGTACTTGGTTAAAGAACACGTCATTATAGTCTTAAAAAGTCCGTGAAAGTTTATGATTTGGTTCTGCCTCCGAAACTTGGTATTCACACTAAAATAATAATAATATACTAATACTCTTCTCGCTAATGTCCAAAACCGTTAAAAAATGTAGCTTCCTTTTTGTTTTAATGGTTAGCGAGCTTAAGCGGACAAGACTTCGGATAATCTAACTTAAATATAAATGTAACCACCATAAACATAGGACATGCTTATTAGGGTGTAGTGAAAAAAGGCAATTTTTGAAATCGTTTTCGTAATACCTTACAAAACTAGCGTGTTGGTTGGTGTATATAAACCTAAAGTAAAAAAAAAATTTTTTAAAAATATTTCCACCGCTCCAAGTCAAAAAACCAATATTCAGCAAAAGTATTTAGACTTTTTATCATAAATAAAAAAGTTTCAATAACAAAAAAATTAAAAAACTATAATTTTGTAGAAAACTATATTCTGCATATTATACGTGTACAATTTTATTTTTAGCTTCAATGCAAAGCGGCGAAGGTATTTGTTTTACTCTGATGTGGACTTTTTATTTATCTGTATACACTGTAACTTTTTTAATACTGGACCGATTCCTTTGAGTAGCAACTCTATAAATCACAAATTTTATCTAGTTAGTACTTTGGGGGAAGAGCCCCAAACATCAATCGATAATTCAGTCGTCAAAAAAAAAAACAAGTAATATTATTATAAACTACTATTTCGTGATTCTGAGAAATCATTATTTACAATTTTTCATAATCCGGGTTTGGGCTTTTTTGTTTATGGTTGTTTTATATATATATATATATCATTTTTTTTCAAATCTGATTTTGTTGTGAAATAAACTAGGCTAGAGCGTAGAAAAACTAATTTTTTAAAAAAAACTTTATTATTCACTTTAAAAATTAAATCAAAGTTAAAAAAATTGTTTTTGCATGTTTTTAAATTTAAAACTTTATTTTTGGCGATTAAAAAAAAATTTTAAAAATAAAATTGTACACGTATAATATGCAGAATATAGTTTTCTACAAAATAATAGTTTTTTAATTTTTTTAGTATTGAAATATATATAGTTATGATAGAAAGTCTAAATACTTTTGCCTGAATATTGGTTTTTTGACTTAGGGCGGGGGAAATATTTTTTAAAATTTTTTTTTTTTACTTTGGGTTTATATACACCAAGACGCTAGTTTTGTAAGGTATTACGAAAACGATTTCAAAAATTGCCTTTTTTTACTACACCCTAATGCTTATGGCGTCACGATAAAAAATGAATAAATCTTTAGATGTTTAGTCGTTTTTTTTTCAGTGCAACGATACGCTTGATTGATTGCGTTTATTATTTTTCTCTTTGTTGAAAATATTGTTTTCCTTTTGCAGGTCAATTTGGTCCAGCTATTGCGTTGATCGCTGCTTCTTACACGGGATGTGATCCGTACCTGACTGTTGCAATACTGACAGTGGGCGTCGGCCTGAATGGCGCTATTTACTCGGGATTCAAAGTGAACCATCTAGACATATCGCCGCGGTTTGCCGGAATATTAATGAGCCTTACCAACTGTCTTGCCAACCTGGCAGGACTGTTGGCCCCGATCGTCGCCGGATACGTTATCGATAAAAGGGTGAGCGCATAACAAACAAATCTATAAAAAAAACATTGTGTTTAATCGTCATCGATTGTCGCCATAAGATGACCAGGTTTGTCCGTTAAAACAAATTACCAAAAGACTTAAAAATTTAATTTGAAAATACGTCACAAGAAATGACAGCTGTTGACGGGGTTAAAAATGGTGTACTTCTATTACTGTGCTTTATTGTTTTTATTATGTCAGTAATACCTTTTTATTTATAATAGCTTACATAACTGTAGTCGGTTCAAGGATTTGTACACGGAAAAAATAGTAGGATCGACTATAATTGTTATAGTTAATATTATAACTTACTATAACATTATGTGTAACATCCACGAAGCAGGCCGTAATAATAAAAATATATTGAACGCAATGTTGATATTTTGTAATCCTAATAATTGAACTTGAGTTTGATTTGCAAAACAAAAACTATTCGCAGTACCAAATGTAATGGCATATTGCCACGCATAAATTTACTCTTGGAAACAATAAAATAATTTTTTGTTTTGAATATATTTACTGATTGATTTCCACTCGTTTGTATTGGTGTTCGATAAACTTTTGACTATCGTAAAGTTTTATTATTTTGTTGGCAGTAAACCGCTATTATTATAACGCGTTACATAATTGTAGGGCATTTGGCTCGATGAGGCACTAGTTCACAATAATTGTTATTCGGAAAATTGAGCATAGACTTTATTTTTTTTTTTTATATGGATGCGTGTTTTGATGTAGTTATAACTTTTTTAAATACTAATCAAAGTTAGATAAGGAGTATCAGTAATTACTAACAACGCAAAGTGTACAACAGTGTTTTTGAATAAGTGCTCGACCTCGTTTTTTTTTTTCGAAAAACGAGATTGACCCACTATCAGTCCCGAATTTCAGATTATCGTTTTTTTTTTATTGATATTAATGTAGATTAATTTCTTAAAAAATAATAGATAATAGATAATACAGTTTATGGTTTTATGTCAAATATAATATGTGTGCCTTAATAATAACTATTCCGGACTTGATGTACGACTTTTATCAACGTGTGCGTGTCTAACATGAGTTTTCACAGATGGACTAAAATTACTTTACACCGTTCCGACTTCCGTCTTACCTTTTGGCTTGGTTTCATTGTACACTAGGTCATAGCCAAATACCCAAAACTTAGCTAATAGAAAACACAATATTATTATATTTATTATACTCCCATTGCAAACTACCCCGTTGATAAACAAGATAGCCAATTTTTTGAGAGGGTAGATTCGATAATATAACAAGGTATCCGGGAGATATGTAGTTTTCCTATACCTCTATTCCATTATACTGGACATAAATTACGTAGGTTGAATATGTCGAGAGTAACGTGGAAGGCGTCCATTTAGCATATTTATATTTGTCAGAAACTAATGAAAGTCGAGGGTAGCCATATGCATGCAGCGATATGAACACGAAATTAATAACTATAATAACAAACTTGGTGGACCGGTCGAACATGGCCGCTTTTCGCTAAAAAAAAATTTGTAATTCAAATTAATCGAAGAATTGCCTAAAAAGAACTTAACACATCAGTAGATCGCCGATTTGAATGAATTATATAGATTTTAATTGAAGATGTGACTGTTTTATCTAGTTTTAAGTGTTTTTTTTTTAAATTTTATATTGGCCATGAATAGTTTTATAAAATAATTATCGTTTTTTGGCGTTTTATACATTTTTATAATTATTACTAAAGCTATGATGAGTTTTAAACAAACAATATTTATAACATTCTGACTATTTTATACAATTTTAAAACTTTTATGATATTTTATTAGTCATTATGGATTTAGTTAACAAAATTGATGATCTGACTTTTTATCTACTTTTAATATTTATTGTTATTATATTATTGTTCACGATTTAATAAAAAAAAACACTTTTGGTTTCACTATGTAAATAATATTGAAATAATATTAAGAATGTAAAAATATGTATTTAAGAATTAATTCCTTCTATTAGATTCAAACCTATCCTTACTGACGTGTTCTGTACATTTATTTTACTGTTAAAATTTGTATGTTTACTAATATTATTAATTTTTTATAAATTTTCGACCACAGTATACAAATTTGAATTCACCTATGAAACTTTAAATTTTGAACAACAATATTGCTTAAGTTGTTTGAGTTTATTTTGTGTGAAAATGAATTCCTATTTAATTCTTTCAACTTCGCGATCAACTGATGTGACATCTTCTTATTAGACAATTATTCGACGTATAAGAATCAGAATTTTTTTTTTTGGTAGAAAATTTTGGTAGGAGGTCTGGCGCTAATCTTGGCGTTAAGGGCGTTATCTTGTTTGGCGAAAAAGGATAAGGTACAGTTTTGGCACAAGAGTAAATCGATTCTTATCTTGTTGGCGGAAAAGGCTCGACCGGTCAAAATGCTCGCGCAGTTAGGACAGAGCTCCGATTAAAATGAGTGCGAGAAATGGTGTGACTCGAAACAAAGGAACATAGATGTAAAATGGTACTGTCACTCCACATTAACATAACCGTTATATCTCTCTATTATATTAATTAGTATTTATTATATTTCTAAAAATACATCTATAAGGTAACCAAAATAAATAGACGAAGAAGGTATTGTTTTTGTCTTAGAACTATACAAATCGTGTGAATCTAAATTATACAAATCTGAACTCATTATAACTAAATTGCCATAATAGTTTGATCTGAAACGTAATGTTAGAATGAAAATCAGAACATAGCACTTGAGCTACTCCTCGAACTACTAACACGAATCATGTGTTAGTTCGCAATTACAAATAGTGTGATACTGATTTAATTATGTTTAACTGTCAACTAATTGTTAAGTTACTGCGTTTAATTAAATATCATAGTTTTATAATATGCTAATTATAAAATTCAATATCATGACTGATGCCGTTCTTTGAACTGTTAACAAATGAACGAAAATTCAACATAAACAGAATATTATATTATATATATATATTGTATAACGCTATTTTGATCGGTTTCCGTCGTCCCATGAAAATTTATATTTTTATTTAGGGCATGGGACGGAGACAAAACATATTTTGTGGGTAAACGACCTCGACTTAAAATTTAAAAAATGTACCTAGTTTTTTTCCGACCAGAATACTATTGTTTGATTTGTTTTGTTCACTTTGTGAATGGTCTTTATTTGTTTAGTCTGTAATTGTAGAGCGAGACTATAATAAAAAATTAATATCGTGTTTTTTTTTTAGCCCACACAAGCGGCCTGGAGGATTGTGTTCATCACTTCGGCGTGCGTTTACATGGTGTGCTGTACTATTTATTTAGTGCTCGGTGACGGCACCAGACAGCCGTGGGACAACCCGTCCAACGATCACCTGAACAGCAAACAGCACAAAAAGAAGCAGAAAGATATCGAGACCACCATTCAGTGAACAACAGCAGCCATCCGTCTCCCGTTTTATCCCAAATCAAATTCCACCACCAACGGTCCGTTCCCGTAATGAACCCGTGCTCTCCCGCTCCCGACACACCCCTTACTCCCATAATACCGCCCGCCCGTCTTCTCCGCCCTTTCTGTAAGACACTCTCTTGTGGACCTCGATTGAAACGAGGACTATACGTGTGTGTGAGTGTTGTCTAGATTTTACTGATTAAAAGCAAGCGCGTCTGTGAATAGGTTTCAAAAACGATATTATTATTCTACGTAACAGTATATTATTGTTGATATATGTATACACTCTTTATTTAATATTTTATTTAACAAAAAAACCTAAATTTTTTTTTAGATTTACATTAAATTTTACTCGGGTGTCGAATCTTGACACCATAGAAAGCACATTCTATTAATTATATTTTTTTATAATATTAATATTCGATAAAAGATAGATGATTATTGTCTATTTTTAAATATAAACATTATTATCAAACTGATATATACATATACATATAATATATGTATATTATATATTATAATGATAAGTTTAATTTTTTTTTTGTTTCGTTCTGTATGTATGACTACTTAGCTTTAAAATTAAAAAAAAAATTAAATAAAAAAAAATTGTGATATTGTTAGTAGCGTATTATTATTGTTCCGGGGAAATAAAATAGCCTGATGTGTTCTTAAATTTTCTCTCAAAATGTATGTCTTCCCCAGTCAATACAATATTCAACTACTCCCTCTTGAATTGTTTTTATTACTTATGATTGTACTTTGATGGGTTTTTCATTAGCAAACGAATGCATTCAATGTATACATTCAAACGTGTTATGTGTAAATGTATATCATACCATAAAATAGATGCACCGATTTAAACGTTATACGCGTATAAATAATGTCAGGTTTGCATCGAAGCTAAAGAAATGTTATTATTATTTTCAACACATTTTATGATCTTGGTGTTCCTTCGTCTAGCTCAAATATTTGTTGTTTTTTTACGTTAATTATTGACCGTGACAAATAGCGCAATACGTTAATGAAAATACGATCTTAAGCAATAAATACAAAATTAGATTTTATCTGTTTATTGATTCTTCTGTAGATTACATTTTTTTTTTGTGGGGGTTGGTTTTTTTTTTAATGTGTACGTTATACAGTCGTCCAAACTCGTTGACATATTTTTTCTCAAATCCTCAATATTTCCATCGGCGAAACATTATCGATCAGTATTTTTGTTCACATACATACACACGATACATATTTTATTTTTCAATTCTTATTATCACCAAATACATTTTTTCCAATGTGATAGTTATTAATTATTATATTTATTGAATTCTTTGTTAAATTATTATTATATATAATATATATATATATATATATATAAACATTTAAATTATGTTTTATTTTTAAGTAAAAGTTTCTAGATTATACATTATTATTATAATCGTTGTTTAACAATTTAGAATTTCATTATTTACCTAGTGAGAAATGATATGTATGTTGTTAAAAACTAGTAATAAATATAATATTTAAAAAATACCATATTATTTATGATGATTCTAACATTACGTTATAGCATTGAGGAGACGGTTGAATAAAAATAAAAAGTCAATAGTAGTTTGAAAGTTATGTTAAAATATATTATATTATAATTAGATACGTAGATCTAGGTAATTTTAACAATTACTTTCGTTCATACTACTGCTAGTTGATCTATTAAGTTACCAAAAAATAATATTTAATAAATAGTTTTTAATATTATTATTATTTTCTTGTGACGATTAAAAAGTAATCGGCTTCTCTATAAATTAAGTATACCTAAAAAAAATGATTACCAGCTCATTGTTTAGAAAAAAAAAATTATTTATCTACTTATTTGTTGATCTGTATTACTTTATTTCCTTATGTTTAACAGGGTAATATTATTACTTGAAGCTAGGCATGTATTATAATAACATATAACTTACTTATACTATTATTATTGTTATTATTATTATTATTATTATTATTATTATTATTATTAGTATCTATCTAAATTAATTTGACCATTTTGTCTGATGAGATTATTTTATTATCTAGGTATTTTTTTTATCGTTATTTTTCTTATTTTTTTTTCACTCTATGCACAACTACATTTTTTCACCGATAATAACTCATACTATATTCAATAGCCATGCAATATGATTAATATTATGTTTGTTTAACCCTTGTATCTTTTGTTGACTTATCGCGATGTTCAACTAATTACCATTGCAACCTACTCTGCTCGTATCCAAAAATAATAAAAATATGTATTATTAACGACAGTAATAAATACTACTTCAGTCATTTAAAACCAAAATACACGTAATAATATTTAACAAAACCAAAATTAAGTTAATAGTAAATAAAAAATTGAAAATTCAAGGGTTAAAGAAATATTTTATTATTCATTAAATTATTGATGTACTTAAACTTATATTTGATTTCTATGTACTTACGCCGGAGATGATCTGAAGGTACGTTCTACGCTGTGCTTGTAAGTCTTAATGTATGACGGAAAATAATAATAATATATAAAATCAACGATATAATTGTATACCTAATATTATAAAAACGTAATAATAGTATATTGAAAGTTAACTGTCTGTTCGTTAGTTGAAACAATATTATTTGTTTTGAATAATTATTTAGGTTGTCAATTATTATTCTAGAAATAAATACATGAAATGTCAATACAAAGTATACAAGATGTATTATGTGCTTTTTTTTTTTTGTTGTTTATTCAATTACCGGTTTATCGCTTTTGCGAAAACAACGTGTGGATTCACTTTTAGAAAACAAAACAAAAGAAATAATATTGATGTTAAATCAAGACAATATTTCACGTGACACGATACCTCCCACACAAAAAAAAATCAAGAGCAAATCAAATTGGCCGTTTTGCCACGCAGCACGCGACGTTGGAAGCTTTAGATCGATAAGCGCAATTTATTATGTCGTCCCATTTATATTATATGTATACCGTTTTGCTATAAAGTATAATATGAGAACGCTTGCCTCTACACGGTAACCGACATTTATTTTTTCCCTACCACTATCAACCCTTATCATTGCTCATCATCTCGACTACGGAATAAATCAACATAATAATTTCAGCGCACATTTATTTTATTACATCTCTTCTATCGTTTTTTTCTTTCTTTCTTTATTATTATTATTTTTATTACTTCTTAGTAGACGGCTACCATTTTTTTTTACCACGCTATAATAATATATAATTCCATAAAAAAACGGTATTGTAAAATTTACCAAACCAGTAACGGATCACGGATCCAATGAGAACTGATATGAAGACGCACTAATTATCCTACTTGGCATAAACGGCACAAGAGGGGAAGAGTGTAAAATCCCTGTATTTTTTTTTAACTAGACAATCATTTTTTAAATACCTCTTAAAGTGTATACAAAAAATGTTTGTCAATACATGGGCCAAGACATTCGTTAATGTAAATTCTATAATGTTTTGTATTACTTTTAGGATTTGTATAAAACGTTTTTAATGCGAACGATTTATCACATTTAAATTAAATTTTACCGTTTCCATTACATGTCTATAATTGACCATCGCTCGGATTCAACATTTTCAGCTTAACAGTTAAAATTGTTATTTTCTAGCAGTTAAAAGTATGTATATACTATGTAGGTATTTTTTGACCTGGGATGTAAAAGAAACGTTGGGTGGTCGAGTATACGACCCAGCAATGATATTATAATTTTAGTGTTTAAAACTTAAGATTTATTACGCTTGGTCACGAGCATGAAAATTTCCAAAACCTGATTGTTCACATTATATTGTTAAATGGGTGCGCCAAACAGTAAACTTTTCATTAAAATTTACATAATTTTCAGTAGTGTGCAGGGAAAATCCATAGTCAGCCTTCGATGTTTTCGTGCGGTAAGTTTTATAATGACTTGAAAATTCAATTTTTGCATAATGTAAGTTTTCATTCGAACCGAGTGCGTTTTATATACACGCTCTACCAGGAAATACAAACCATATATTATTTTCTTTTCTCCACTTATTTTTTCCTACAGGAAGTCATATTATCGTATAAAACTGGCAAATGAGATTTTCCTATATGCACGACTACTCCTGTATAATAAATATCACAATTTACACTGCAGTATAAAATATAAATCACTATAAATAATTTACAATCCTTGCGTTTACCTAGCTTGTACATTTTAAGACTTGAATAAATTAAATTCCAATGTGTAATTAAATGTTATTATTAATTATTTATTGATTCTCATCATCAAATTATTTAGACATCAATATTAGGTAAACTAATATTATGTTATTTTGTAAGTTATAAAATAACATAATCAGTTTTAACGAATAAAAACAAAAAAAAAAGAAGTTAGCGAATGGTTATTTGTGGGTTAAATTTAAAAATCAAAAGACTACATCCATATTTTATTTGCTTATTAAAATTAGAATGATATAATGGAAATAATGACTAGTCGAAAAGCAGTTTGGTTTAGTATGCGGTGTGTACGAAATATGTTTAATAAATTATTACTAAGAGGATGTGTGATACGACATAATATTGTACTGCCCATTTAATCGTGCATAAAAACACACACAAGAACATACTTAAAAGTCAACAAATTAAATAAAAATAGGGTAGTGTACATGCCAAATAGTTCTGTTGACTAGTATACAGATTGTTTTGATGCTCGTGCCTATGTATATCACAGACACGACTAACACGTGGGGAGGTTGAGACTCCTGTGGATATTAAACGAGATGAATAATAAAAATAAGTTTATTTGGCCACCTTATAAGAAAATTGGCTATTCGATCAATCCGCTGTATATTTGAGCAAAACTATCACTATAAGTTGGTAATATTGTGCCGTTTGCTTTATGGTTCGTATACGTAGCAAAATGAGTTTCTTCTATGTGAGCTCCATAAAGTTCATCCTAGACACGAAGTCGTAATGCATTTCGAGCATAGACTACCTACTGGTAAAAGGTAAGTTTATGGCGAATGATCTTTTATCGAAAAGAAACAACAGTTGCTGACAGCGAATACTGGAGGCAGAAACGCAATATAATAGTATTAATAATAATAATAATAAATATGGCAAATGGTTTTCACAGCACCCCAGAGGCACATAAGTCAACACATGTGTTCAACGGTAATGGAAAATTCCGAATAGGCCGTATTTGGTCGGCTCTACACTTATTGAATCCTGTATGTGTAGACCTTGTGTTTTCGCGAAAGCTCTAAAGGTTTTTTTAGTAAAGGCAAAAGATGAGAAATAAAAAAGCCGGCGGTGCGGTGTGATGAAATATGTACGTGCGTTGGCAATCTTGAGAATCTGCAAACAGAGGCATCTCGGGAAGAGAGTATATATAATATACATGTATAAAGTACATTACAAATTTCTTCTCCACGTAAATTTTCTATTTTGATAGACATCTGTTTTGTCGTAAGCTTCCAAGTCTATGGATTCCATTGACTGCATTTAAGGTCAGTTTACCACGGAATCGAAAATTCAAATCATGTCGCCTTCTCGTGATTCTACTAAACAAAATATTTACCACAAGTTTGTTTCTTTACAGCGATATGTATTTGAATTTTTATTTTAAACTGTGCAGATTTAATTTTTATACTAATATTTATTTTTTCTACATAATCCATTATTTGATCGTTTTAATTATTTATTTTTTTTATACTTCTTTCACGAGCTTTTTGATCGAGATTGCCTAGTATGAATCAACCAACGCCCTAGTCTAGATCGTGTCATCAATTCGTCGTTAAGCATGGACGACGAATTTTTAATTGAACTAGTGCGAGAAAATAGTGTGCTGTACGATTTTTCACATTGTAAATATTGTGATACAAATTTTAAATCCAATTAGTGCAAAGAAATCGGGTGAAAATTGTGTGTCTTCTTTTCTTAAATCAGTTTTAACTTTTGACAGTATCTCCATGTATTATCCGTGAGACTTACAAAAATATTTATAAAATTTTACGTCATCATTTACTAACTGGCGATAGAGTGTTAAATATTGTCCTTCCTCCTGGCGAGCCCGGACTAATGGGTGAACCCAAAACCGTCTACTCCGTTTCCTTTCTCTTATTTCTTCCTATTCATTAAGAATCGGTGCGATTTTCATCAAAGTACGACTTAAAAATTCCATCATGACCGGATTCTACAACACTTGGTGGCAACGAGCTGACTGTCTAGATTTGATTGTTTGTGATCGTAATTGACCGTTATAATGTGAATTATACGTCATAATCCTTGACCGTGATCGGACCGAACCGAGACCGCCAATGTGAATAGAGCTTAATTGATCAGATATAATTATTGATGATCACAGGCATCAAGTAAGTATAAAAATATAACGTAGGTACGTTAAAAAGAAAATTGCTCATCTAACATTTATACATCTAACCCGGAAACGGAAACTCACGAGACACATAACTTGCATACCTCACAATTACTATAGCCGGTAACCGTGAAGAAAATTACAAAATTAAAAAATAAATATTTTATGAAATGAATTACTAAATGAGTTTCTATTTTTTGTATCAGGCAAGTATACACTTTTGACCTTTCCTTCTATAATGGTAACATAATACATTTTGTTATAATTTTGTATTATAAATATTACAGAACTATTAAAGATTAAATGCTTTTTAATGTAATTTTCCACGTAATGAAGTAAATACTAATTTTAGAGTAAAAATTGTCGATTATAATAGAAGGAAAGATGTGATTAATCGCGGTTGTTTACAAACATTAGTCTTATAACATTTTTCTACACATCATATTATTATATTTAAATAGCTCACTTTTTTATATCGGTAACAATGGCACTAATGATCTACACAATCTAGGAAGCTAATAAGTAATACATATATTAACGCTAACAATAGTTTGCTATACATTAGTCAAAATGCAATTTTAGTGTATAGCAAATATTATTTTAAGTCTAAAAATGTACACGTATTATAATGTTTATCAAATGCAATTAATATTATTGATAATATTCATTAGTTTTTCTTAAAGTAAATTGTAGGAATCCTTTTTTGTTTTGTTCAGAGTCTATGTGTTACGTTAAATTCTGAATGACAATGACAGCTTTTAATTTCAATTAAGTTTAGCGTTAACGTACGTAGATCTATAGAATGCCATCGCTGTGAACAAATAATTTTGTTTTTTATAAACCTACAACCTGCCGCTAAAACCATTATCCCGTCGTCCTTAATCAAAATATATATCGCATTATTATCGAGAATGAGTGGCGAGGGATAATGGAAACCGGAAAGACGTCCATCAAGGTCTGAATACAAGAAGAAGAACACATTTTTTTAACAAAGGCATCAGCCGGTATTTTTAGTGTGATATTGATCGAATATACAAGTGAAAAGCATATACATGAAGCAGCTGTGAAATTACGAAGTAAAGATATTATTAAAACAAATTATTTAGAAAAATTATAGTAAGTACGGTGTATGATGTAAGCACATATTATAATAATTAGGCGTAAACTTTTATAAAATGTATTAAAGAAAAACAAACCCTTTACACCTTTACGAAAAAAGTTATCTGAAAATTCAAATAATATTTAATTTTATGCTTAAAAATATTTCATTAACGTTGAAAAAAACAATCAAGTGTATATATATTCTTTTTTTTGTCATTTATGCAACCTGGTATTAGTTATATTTTTAGGCGTTTGTACGTTCCTAACAATTTTTATATGTATTGCGCTATCTAGTGGTCGTCTCTATAGTTACAAAGTAACAAAGAGTACATCATGGTACGCTGTATGATCCAGATAGGTTTACTGTTTAGTTTTTTTTTTAATGTATTAGTCATTACGGGAATAACAAAATCTTGAATCTTGAAAAACTATTTTTATTATTACCATTTTTTTTTATAAATTTTTTTTCTATTACTTTATTGTCTATAAATAACTTCATTTTATTTTTCACCGTCTCATAACTTGGTCTTAGTAGTTCACAACAAATGTTAAGATCTGAAATCATATTCTTCAAACAACAATTAAGACTTAAATTAAACAACTATGTGTATAACTGAATTATTGTATAATTATAATTTGAATTTGTACATTATCTGATATCATGATGTAATCGCCTCGTATATTCTAGTAACGAATATATTAAATAAAATAAAATTAAAAATAATTAGGTACTAATACTATTAAAATAGGTAGTTTATTAATAAAAATATTTATTGATCGTTTTCAAACGAGTATAAGGTAAAAAACATGCTATAAAAATGATTTTACAAAACTCACTCAACTCATAAGTCAACCGCATTATAATTTGGAGTGTATTAAAATGTAGATAAAACATTACAAGTCAAAACATATAAACGCGAAATTTAAGTATAAAATATTTTTACGAAGATAACAAAACAAATACAGGTATACATTTTACATAAACATATTTTTTTTTCCAAGTTGCGTTAATAGTAAATCGAAGAAAGTCCTTGGTTATGTGTCGTATCGTAGTACTCCAGTTCGGTGTAAGCGTAATCAGAATTTTCGGTAAACTTGACCAAACCGAACTTCTTAAATTGGTTTCCCCACGTTCGTTTTGACGTTTCGTAAAGCAAGGCGTTGATGATTTTCGACTTGAGTTCACCTAACGAGAATAAATACCACGTTGTTATTAAAAATATTACTTATATTACACCATTGTCGGTCGTTTTCGTACTATTTATGTTTTTATTGCACACGATCGCAAAAGGGGGCAACGGACCGATGCTGTCCAAAATACAGATGTCATCGCTGTCCTTGTGTAAAATGTTTTTGTAGTTGTAAAAAGCTGTCGAGTCCACCGCGGCCGCGGTCACTTGCTTGTCTTGTACTTTCTTAATGGACAACAAGTGATTTCCAGTTCCTACGGAAATAACCAGAATTTGGATTTACGTAATTAAATATTTTTAATTATTATCATAACATGGCTACAATAATCCAGTAAAACAAATTGCTTTCATAACGTATTGCGGTTAATAGTTTCACCATCACCTAAGTAAAGTATATTTTTGTATAGTTTTGCATTTTTTTACTACTGCAAACGTAAGCGGTATGCTTAAATAAAATATTGTTATGTTAATAACATTGTTGATAACATTATTAATATCATATTGTATTGTTTTTATTTGTTTTGATCATCACAAAAAATTAAAAGTATATACCCCTATTATATTTTACATACTACACAGTAATTATTTCTTAACTATTCGAGTTGCCTTTGCTGAAAAAGATGTATATTTGATTAATATTGGAGAATTAAAATAATTGACAAATCCCCCAAGTTAAAGAGCTTAAATTCTCACATAGGTTTCCAGTGTTATTTTAAACATATATCTATAAGCACCTAATATTACAATGTTATAAGCAAAAAAAATAGTCGAAAAGCAAAGCTGCAGTTCGAAACAATTAATATAGTTATAATCTAAATACTTTTGACTAAAAAATGAGAAACAACAAAATAATATTGATAGGAATTATTCGGAAGGTATTTTGATTTGTGAAATTTGAGTTTTTGAAATCCTAGACGTTTTTTTTAATGTTTGTAATTTGAGTATAATTATTATGAAATCGACAATTCAAACATAAATATATACTAAATACATAGACCATATTATGTTGTATTTAACTAACACCGACTAACACAGGACACGTGATTAAGATTTTTTTTTTATAGTTTTTATGGCTAAATTGTAACATTATGTACCGGTCTTGTTCTTGTTATAACTTATACATAATGAGAATTGATTCATTTACTCGTTAAAAGTTTTGCATTCTCTTTAACAAATTTACATGTAAACTTTTATGGAAAATGTCTTTAACAGTGAGAGAATCCCTTAAATAGGTATCAAGTAGGTATAGTTGATGCAAACTGTCTTTAGGGAGACAGGATTTGTTTAGTAAATTATTGAAGAACTATCGGGTATCAGAATACAATTAATAGATTTTTTTAAAAAAATTATTGTCTGTGTGATAGTTAGTCAAAGTCATTGTATATTAAAATCAGTCTTTACTTATTGTGTTGCCAAAAAATGAAGAATTTTCTCCGTGCGTCCGTAGCAATTTCTGAATGGATATACTGCTACTTAACGAACTATCGCTCGTATAGGCCCAACTGTTGCCGCGTAAATCTACAAACGAATTGACCGTTTTCCTATAAAAGAAAACAATTGTCAAGATAAATTCAATAATTGTAATGAACGGTTAAAAAAATCCTACTAACTGCACGTCTTTATGCATGATAATATCGGCGTAGTATCCAGAATGTTCATTGTTGTTTTTTTTATGGGAAAAAACCGGGGTAATGGGCATTAGTTCGAAATGTTTGATTAGGCGTATTCTCTTCAAGCTTACATACTGCATTGGACTAAAAAAACCTATAATGTTTTACCACAACAGATTAGGAAAAAATGTTTTTTTGTATATTGTTAATATGTATGTATTGAAAAATTCTATTATCTCATTTGCTAAGAAAGCATTTGTTAGTATCTGCTTTAAGTGTCAACTATAGTAATATGTCTCCAACATAATCCTAACTGTTAATTGCTGATTTCATTTATTCACACTAATCCTGTTTCCGGTGCATTATCCGATGGAACATGTAACCCATTTTCATTTCAACTTGTACTGGTTGTCATTTAAATTTAATATTTCTATGTTATTTAGTAGTTTTTGTATAACAGACAGAAATTATCAGCTATTTTGAAGATATTTTAGAACAAAATTATATTGTTTTATCGAATTGTGCTCGGTGAGTTAAATTAAAACTTATTTTATATTAACTTTAATTTTTAGATTCTAAATTAATTTAATATCTTTATAATTCTATTTTTTTACGCAAACAAAAAATTAGAACTACCTAATTATATTAAGCTTTTCGAATAAGCTTCCAATTACCGTACTAATAAAAGTACACCAGTGTTATTTTTAATTTAAGATATATTAACCCAAATTGCCTATATCGAACCCTTCATTTAATCGAAACATACAGCAGTTGTAGACTGTGGTCTTAACCGAGTTAAATGACAATTAATCAATCTTTAGTTTCTAACATCATTAAATTATTTATTTAGCATAACATGATTAAAGGTCGAATTTTACAAATACCGTTTCCCAGTTTTGATAACTAATACAACAATTAAATGATTAAATTTTTGTTTAAAAATAATTAGAATAAATACATACATCTATTTTTATTCTAAGGTCATGGTGATTGTTAACTAGGCATAATGATAAAATTTTTTTTTAACATGACCATAAAATAACTGCACTTCTATTTTTTAATAGTAATAATAATAATAATAATAAATTATTATTATGTAATAATATAATGTAGTCAATTCAAGAGCAATTTAGGATTACCAATCATGTTAATGGTTAAAATATTAGGTCAAATTATTAATAATTCCAAAATCTGTAAGTTGATATTTCTATCAAATATTTGGCGAGATTTAATGAACAAAATGCGATTTTCCTATTACGAATACATAAGTAAGTAATAAGTAACATAAATAATACATAAGCTCTGCGTTCAAGACTGTAATGACTAATAACTTATGTAATTTCGCGCTATCAGTGCAATGACCGTTCGTTATCGATTTTTTTTTATGTGAAAGTCGACTTACAATTTAAACGTTCTTGGCGACATTAGGTAGAACTGAACAACGTACGCGTTTCGTTTTCCATCCTTCGAACAGCTAATAAAACTAAACTGATTTCTGTCTATCGACACTGTTAAATTTCCCGGTATCTATTTCAGTAACAAAACTACTACGACATGTTGATCATTAGTTCCATCTCCCACTCTTAAGTCGTCGCATTTGAAACACGTTGTTTTTAAAACGTTGTTGGAAATTATTTTTGGGTCAATAATGTTGGGTATTTTACATAAAATGGGACAAATGTGGATTTGCACTATACAATATAATAAAATTAATTTTAATTGAAACTGAAAGCTTTATTCTTAAACGATATTAATGCATTTAAAAAATAAACAATACCTGTTATTATATTAACAACAACAGTTTCTGTCAAACGTTTATTACTGGTATTTCATTGAAAATCTACAAGTACAAATTGATGAACCCGACTTTTAAAAAAAATATATTTTTTTTTTTACAACAATAAGAAAATTTTCTGAAAAACTATTACAACTTGACTATATTAGGTCCTATTTGACTGTTATGTTTGTTCAATTAAATAAAACATACCTACCCACTAGGTTTTTGGTAATTTCGATTTACTCGTATGACAACAAATCGTATTTACTTTTTTACCATTTGTCTAGCAATTTTTTTTTTTAATTCTCTTAACGAGCGTAACTTACCTATGTCGGCTTCGTTGATCGTAAAAGGATCCGATCGGGTCTCGAACAGGTCGATGGAGTCTCTGGACTCGTAGAACAGCGTGGCTTTCAGTTTGAGTTCGTCTTCCAGGAAGTGAGCTATGCACTCGTACAGCTCGACGGGATGGCTGGGGACCAAGTAGGTGATCAGTCGCAACGATTTTTCCATGACGAACTTACTTTTGGTCGAGTCTTAAGCACAGCAAAACGACGGAGACGATGACTTCCCGGACTTTCTATAATGAAACGCTGACGACGGCGGTTGTGTTGTAACGTAAACCGCGCAGACCGGTGGGATGGGAAACATGTTTCCCTGGATATAATAATATAATATACATGCACAGAGGTGGAACCACAACGATATACCAAAATATATATTATATTATAGTATATAATAATAATAATAATACCAACATTGTAGTAATAATGATATTATTATACATTTAAAAGTACACGCTTATCGGCGAAAAGGAAACTATGCTTTTTGGACATTGGCGTGTAGATAAGCGGCTCGCGATTACAACAGCTACTTCAATAATACTCATCACGATGTACCTATATGGACCAGTCTCGATAAACCCAGCACAAACCGTTTACAGGAAAGAAAAAAAAATACACATTTGTATCCAGTTGTTAACAGTAGTTAAACTCATACGACGTACCTACCGGGATCGGGACATGGGCTTTTTTCTAATCTATACAACTCGATAAACCTAATAGGAAATGTCTGCCCAGAAACTTCCAAATCTCTTTCTAGCTCCCAAAAATTTAGCGATTCCACTGGTGACCTTGGACATTTCTAGATAATTTAGGCCTATACAACGTCATGTAATGGTATATTATTTTGCTCTAACGATGCCGATACTTTTGGTTTGCAACGAACATAACAGCCATATCTACCGCAGGTGGGGTAGAGTTGGAAACAAATACTATACACTATTCTGGTTGGTCGGAGGATACTAAAAAAATGCTGACGGGTAAAAGACATCTCACGTTGTGATCAATGCATGTACTCGTAATGGTTTATTATTATTATTATATTAACCGTAAGAACTGTATTGTGGAGGTATGCGTTGGAATATCACGTACACTCGTTTACCGCACCAATTACACACGATCGAGGCGAAAAATAATCAAAAGGTTCGAAGTCTGGGTATGCGCCGAGCAAGAGAAATTTTTATTTTTAAATAAAACATTAGTATCTAGAAACGTGTAAACTTTCTACAGAATTATTGATAACGGTCGCGTTAGCTTCACAAATCTATACGGACATACCGTTCTATAAAAACGTGACGAGGCGCCAAAGTCAAACTGTTCTATATTATATTATACTTATTATATTTACTCAAGATAGTACAGGAAAAACGGCTAACGAAACGACCATGAGCGTTGGTCGTATAGATTTAAAAAAAAAAACCGGTGAGCTGATGCATCATACTATTGGTTAAAATTTGGTAATAATCGTAGTAAAATGAATGACTAATAATGATGAAAATAATAATCGTTGTAAAATAGCTGTTGCATCACAGTCAGTTAAAAGTTTCAATAGCAAAACTTTTATCCGAGAACGGGTTTGACCAAGCACCAAAAATATAAGGTTATAAATAGCCCAAATAGTCTGTGTGGTCCAAAAGATACAAGCACATTTTATACATAACAATATAAACGAGTAAGAAAGGTAATTGTTTGATTTCTATCAAAAATTGTGGGTGGTTTTTACATTACGGGTATGACTGAGGTGTTGTTGTTAATCTAATTTGTGCCACGGAGCCGTTTAAGAGAGGTACGGTAGAAAAAAAATCAAAAACCGTATAATCTGTGTCTTGAAAATAAGTTCCTGACGAGATCAGTGTTGGAGAGCCGGTACAATCGGATATTGTCAAATGTCCATTACAACAGGTAGTCGATATGCTTGCCGGTACTTACCGCGGCCGCCTTTGCGCGGGAACGCCTTTACTCCAAGACATGATAATGCACGTATGGATTATAATTTTTTTTTTTTTTAGTAATATTGATATCCACCGTGTATATTATAACATTGTGCTTGACCGGGTAACCATATGTAATACTAAGTTCACGGCGGGTCGACGACACCGAGAGCGATCCAAACGAACGAAAGTCCCACCGACCGACACTGATTTTCTAACACGATTGATGAAACCTTCGCCCGTCCGTAACGCACTCGACCGACAATTTTTTTTAGTAAACCAATTTTTATAAAATAAAAAAAAAGTCAATTTTTTTAACGCGCATTTTGAGTACACTTGTACATTTTTCTTTTAATCCTATAAAACGAATCGCACAAATCGACACCGCGTCTCCGTCCGTACTGAACCGACCGACTGTTGGTCGCCAGACATGCATGCACATTATACACACTTTCTGCGAAACGCACTCGCACACTTAGACGCGGCACGACGTCTAATGGAACAGCCGGTCCGGTTGACCGTTTATAGACCATATATAATAATAATATTATTTTCTCTGCCACTTGCCGTTTGCCTGTATAATATAATATCCACTAGCGCTGGCGAACGCGAAGCAACACACTCACTCATTCACTCGCTTATACACACACACACACACACACACACACACACACACACACACACACACACACCGCATATCGTATATTATACGCTAAAGCTAACGCAGCCGGATATATACTATAAAGTATAATATAACATTATTATACCGGACGGCACAACCGGTATTGTTATACGGTATATCTACCTATGTGTGTGTTTACAACACACGGTATGATAGGTATACGGTTTGTGCAAAGTTGCCGGCCACGTCCGTCCGCCGTCGAAAAGGGCAAAAAAAACCTATTACCGGAAATACCGGCGAAATCTAAACCCAAGTCCTTTATAAAGTATCAAGTATACGTGACAGACAACGGGGAGGAGGGATCAATCCATTTAGGCCGATACTTTTCACTGAAGATTTTCCCACCACACACACACACACACGCACGGACAAACACATACCAAACGTGGTTGTGGTTTACATGCACAATCCGGTGGAAGTTTTATTGAAAAAAATAACCTACGCGTTAACCCACTTGGACAGTACCTAGTACGAATTTTTATGTAAGAATTGCTTTCTTTTGTATACCAACATAGAATACAAGTTAATAATGTAGGGGATGCTAAACATTTTAGATTTAATCTTAATCTGACAAGAGCAAATTTTAAACTAATACAAATATTCACACTTATTAGATTGGTCATGAGAAACGCGAAAGATGTTAAGTTTGGTTTAATACTTTTTTTTCAAATTTTTTTCAATTTCCATCTGACCTTTTGAAAGTAAAAGATATCTATTTTGTTTACAACCAGCTCAGCCATTGAACGATCAGCAATTATTGTTATGAATTAATCGTTAAACGAAGCGATGAAAGAGAATGCATATTGCATTTAATTTAAGGTTTTAAACCATTTTTTTCTTTAACGCGCTAAGGACGTTTACTTCAATAAATGTGCCTAATAACGTGAAAGCACGGTGTAAAACGTTGGCTACCGTTTAATACTAATAACGACAATTATTGTTATTATAATAAGTATATTAGATATATGACATTTTACAATGGGTTTGTGACTTATAATTGTTACAAATTTAAAACACGAGGTAATTATCTGGTTTGATGTTAAACGATACATTACTATTATTATTATTATTATGTATTGAGGCATTCGTTTTTACACGACGGCTATGTTATATTATTATGATTTATGCCCAAGACGAGTAGGCGTGTTATGATTAGTGATTACCACAAGGGTACTGTTTAAATGGGTACCAACGAATATGGTTATTGCGGAAAAAACGGCACTTTTGCTAAGTATAAGTTGAATAATTGGGTGGATTTACTTAAGTAGTATAAACGGTAGCAAACACCAAAATAAATATAGGTACGTTAAAGTTATGCCACACGTATAATAATTAAGTCGATTTCACGTAATTCTATGATAGTTTGCATGTTACAATGGAAAATGCAATATTATAATATTGAATTTTCCGTTTTAATTGATATATCTACAAATTTTACTTACCTACTCCAAATTTCTTGAAAATATTTTAAGTACAGTTTTGAGTAAACATAAGTCATTCAACAATAATTATAAGACATAGTAGAATAATTTAAAACAAATTTAAATAAAACAATTGACCATTTTCAATTTGAGTCAAAAATGTTAATGTGTTACAAATTATATAAAAAAAATAAACATATTTTTGTTTTTTTTGTACCTACAAACAAAATTGATTTTGCATTTATTCAATTGGTTTAAAATTATCCGTTGTTAAAAATTGAACAAATTTCCGGTTTCCAGTAAATTGTCTAATAACAAACTCGCTGACAATTTTGATGTCAAATTTTTTTTTACTACAAAACGAACTATTTATTTTGGCAGATTTTCTAGTGACGTTATTTTTCCTCAGTCGATCGGTCACTTGATCGAAATGATTAAGTCAAACCTTCGTAATAATGTCAAGTTATTTAGAAGCCAAAAAAATCGATGAGTTGTCATTTCTAAAACTAAAACAGCTGGTATCTTTTAACTGGCCACGTACTAACAAAATAATTATTCAAGTGTGTCTACTGTCTACTAATTATAATATTTATGTATCATCATTGTCAAAAATATTAACTTTTAAATTGTTTGCTCACAAATTGCTTAAAGGGTTAAGATATTCATAAAACTAAATAACTAGAGAGTTATTATCATGTACCAACCAACAATTTTTAATATCATCTAGAATAGTACATATCTATTATTATGTATACTTTGTAAGTATAAAATATGCCCGTAGAATTCTATAAAACATCATTGTATAACATGCAAGATTAAATTAACGAGAATGTAAAAATTATTTATAAATATTTTATTTTTAAACTTTATTACAATGTACTATTGGACTATACTTAAAGTTTAATTTGTATCGACAATCTGATAAAATATTATTACTTTGCATATTGGTCCACGGTATGAAATTTCAAAGAATGTAAACATGATTGTATATTATTATTGTATAATAGGTAATTATATAATATATAATTATATTTTATATTTACAATCGTGTGTAACTTATTACAACTACGTTGATAAGTTATAATGTTATGAAAAGAGATATAATACGTCAACCAGGATACAGTATATCGGTATGGCCCATTTAAATCTGACTAAGAGAGACAAACATTTTTGGCAAACTTCCATGATGTTATTGTATGTTAATGACCTTGTTGTTATTGCTGTATGTAACAGAAAGTAACTAACTCGCATAACACCTAGGAAAATCGTAACATAAGCATAGTAATGTATTAACAGTAAAAATGTTCATTACATATTTTATATAATATTATACTTGTATTACTTACTACTGTTTTGCAAACAATTTAATTATTTTTTAGAGACAAAATAATTAATCTAAGCCACAAAATGTAATTAAAATTTGGTTTTGTTTGTTAGTTTTCAAATCGCATAACAAAATCAAATTATTCATTCTTATTTTATTAATACTTTAAAATGACGTTGAAAATAATATACTAGGCGGTAGTTTGGGTCTTATAATATTTTTTAATAATAGAGGTAATCTGAGAATACATCGATTATTTTTGTAATGTTACAGGAATCTGTCGGTCTAATATGTTTTGATAAGCTTGTCTTGATCAGGATTTTTATTAACAATAATTATTATTGCAATCGTAAAATGCACATACACTTTGAAAGCGATCGAAAGACAGTCTAGTATGTGAGTGTGTTCGCGTGCACCACCGTGTCATATCCGGTTACCGAATGCCGCTGAATCAGTGCGTTTGTTTTTTTTTTACTTTTCATTTCAATGCACATTATTGTAATAATGTTTAGTCAGACGATTGGAAATCCACTACATCGTTTCACAACGCCCATTGCGAGCCACACAAACTATGTATTTTTATGAAACTGTTACGATTATTATTTATTCTATAACCCACCCCCCCCCCATATTATCAATGCACACGAGAAGCAAACGTTGCATAATAGAGTAGATCAGATGGTAAGCGAACGGGTAGAAGATAAAAAATCGGTTTTGTAGGAAATATAGATTCATAGGTAAGGAAAATAGAAGAAGAAGGTATAAAAAAATACGAAGACATGAAAGAAAAGAAGGGCTAAAAGAGGAAGAATGGTAACAAGATAAATGTATTTAAGAGATGGTGCTAATGTTTATTGTATTTTGTGTTAATATATAATAATATAACACGGCACCTATACATGTTATTATATACTTAAAATGTTCGATGTCCCCAAAAAAAAATGAACCATAAGGTGTTTACTTTCAGGTTTTATAAAAATATCTTTAACACACATTCAATTTAATTGTAATAAACTTTGCAGATTGTGCATACTTATTTTTAGATGTTATATGAACAATGTTGTTGAGCACTTTTATTGATAAATATTGTGAAACTTATTATTTTAATTTAACACCGTAACTAATTAGTTTCCCACAAACGAACAGTATAAAACTATTTCAATAGATTTTTTTAATAAATTATTCATCCGTGTGACCGTGTACCTAAGACTAAACATATTATATTTTAATTGTATGCGTAACTAATTCTATATAATTACTAAGCTCTTAATTTATTTAATTATATTTTTTTACATAGTATAATATATTCTACTAAGTATTTTAATATCTAGGTCGACTGCTACTTTTTAAAGTTTTTACTTTAACATTTTCTTAACGCATTACATGGCTCGACTATCTTGATTCGTATCTCCTTTAAATAACTAAATATTCAAAATATTATAGGTAGTATAATTATTTTGTCAATTTTTTGTTAGACCAACTGTGGTAAATATTATTTTTAATTAATGTCACATTACTATGAACCCTATATAAATCTATTGATAATAACACAATTTAACACTTTTAGTATCTATATATTATTTCTATTAGAATTGTATTTTTTATTTTAACAACACTGAATTAAATAAAATATGTGATTTTTACACTCTTATATAACAACCAAAAAAAAATATCTGTTTTTTTTTCACTTATTTACTTTTGCATATTTTGCATTAATCAAAAAAATAAAATATGATAATTAAAACAATTGAATTCAAATCCATTTTTAATCATTACCATAAAAAATAACGCTACCAAATATATACAATAACCTGTTTCCTAAACATGAACATATTATACGAAAACAATAAATATAAGATCTATAACGTTAATTATCGTTAAAATATTATAATATGTTAGAATTCGTATAGTGACTTTATTTAAGAAACTAATGTATAGTAATAATTTGATGGGAGATATCAATATCTATAATGCATGAACTATTTAAACCCTCTTAGTACTACACAATATTATTTTGTTTTATATTAGCATTCTATTGAATTTATTTAGTTTTTACATATTTAGACACAATTTTTATAGTGTACAAACAACGAAATATTGACATTTGTACAAAGCAAGCTGTAAAGGGTACGTAAACATGTCACAGCAGTTCCATTAAAAACTATGTTTTATTTTTAAATAATATTTTTTAATAAGAAAAAACAGTTTTATGGAGTCTAGAAAGTCGTTGGAAACTAATTACTAAAATAAGATACTTGTTTATTAAATACCATCAACTAATTATTTAGATAATAATTAATGTGTAATGCAACCATCAAAAATAAAACTGTAACTAGGAGTAAGAATAAGTCTGATTATCAAAATATTGGGTCGTTTAGGTAGTGTTATGGCCATTTGAAAGATATTCTGAAACACTTTAATTTTTTTTCAAGCACCTCCAAGGCTTGTGTCTAGAATGGTAATCTTACTTTTTGTAACTTTTGACAAGCGAGCTTTTAAGTATTTATTTTCTTTAAGAGTTTGCGTGAAATTGTGTACCAAACTAATTCAATTTTTGAATTTTTTTACACAAAGTGAAGGGTGTTTCATCGTCTACCAAACAGAGACATTGTGGTCTTCGACATTACCTAAGTATACGGGCTAGGTCGACTTTATTTGATTACTATAGATCGTCCATGTTATTTATATTTTATTACGAAAAAAATGTTTCAAATGTTCTTCATTAGTTATGAGAAACTGGAAATATACAACACAATTAACGTTGATTTCGAAAACACTATGGCAGTTTGACTAATGCTATCTATAATTTCTATGTAGCACGATATCGATACGACTCCCCCCCTACCCATCGTTTATATTGTAAACAAAGTTATTCGATCGATGGAGGATATCACTGAACAAAATTGAATCCCGTAGGAGACGCGATGGTGACTCGTGTGTGCTCTAATGGCATTGTTGTTGTGCGTTTTAGGGAAAGGGCGGTAACGGTAACAGAACAAAGTCAGCTAAGGGTGAAAACGACTACGGGTCGTTTGACCTAGAAAAGCCTGTCGGTATACGCTGCAAAAGGGGTGTGAGTGATATCCTGTGTGTGTGTGTGTGTGTGTGTATGTGGATGTATATAAATACATACATACACACGTATTGGCCAGTTATCCGAGAAGACAGTTTGAAAAATTATTTTGCGCGTTAGCCGATTGGGGCGCGCAGACAAAACGGCGGCGGCGGATGTGCTTTATGTGCGGAGGTGGCGCTTGCGTGTCGACGTCGGTGGAAGGTAACCGTTTTACCAGCAGCGGCACTGCACGGCCCATATATATGTATATATATACATTTTACTTACACATACATAATATTTTATCGACTCCCAAACGGCCAGTGCGACTCTGACTTGCTGCACCGCGGGATGTGACTTCTCCACAACCGCGAAAATCCTGTTGATACCATCAAATTTTCGCCTTATCCTCACCCTTCACCAACATCTTGGTCGTGTGACGACGGCCGTTTGCGCACACCGACAACCGTCCGGTCACCATTTATTGCTGGTTGAGTTCTTCGTCCCCTCCGGGGAGACATTGTTGCGGGACACCGCCACTGGGTCTGCCCGGCAGGAGAGGTACGTGACTATTAAAGCTTACATAGATTACTGTAAAATAAAAACGTAATTTATCATGTCCGCCGAACGAATATTTGCTGGATTTTGGTAACCCGTTAAGTTCCGCAGTTGCTCGCGAAAAATATATTACCACATCAGTGGTTAAGTTGAGTTACTGCGGTTATTTAACGTAACAAAAATCAACAAACCAATATTGCCCTATACCGATGTCACGATGAAAATGAGAAATCTAAATAAAAGCCAGCATCGTGAGGTTAGCGAGAAGGGGGTATCGAGTCATTAAGAATTATCGAGTATTAAGAACATTCAAGAATGTGACAATTTCACTTTTTTTAAGAAAAACCTCTTCCTATAACCCCAACGTTAGGGGGCAATTACTAATTAGTGTTTAAAATCGTGTTATTAGGTTATTTTTGGGGGTTTTCCTCTATAAAAAAATACATTTTGACTTAGGATCATAAAGAAATTTTATACAACAATACATTGAATAATAGGGCACACATAATTTTACCAGCAGACAAATGTTCAAACCATATTATGTCTGAAAAATACCCCACAAAAAATCTAAATAAATAAAAAAATCTGTATTGTAGTTTTTTTTTTTTTTGTATCATAAAGTGTGCTATAATGTGTAATTACAAAAGCAAGAAATTAAAAAAAAAAAAAGATCAAGCCTTTCGGGAAGAAAATACTTTTGATCCTATAACTAAGGAATAAAAAAAATTTTTTTTTAAACTGATCATACTATTTTTCGCAGTTATTTTATATAATTTTGTTGTTTATTTCAAAATATGTGAGTTTTTAGTGTTTTCCTGATTTTTAATAGAAAAGAGTATACTTTTTTCAACTTTTGGCCTAAAAGTACCTTACAATGTCTATAGACATACAAATAAATACATATTAAACATATTGTAAAACAAATTCCTTCTAAGCTAATTGCCAAAGTTAAAATAATTTATAAAGACACGAAAAACATGTTTATTTTTTCATTTATAACATTTGATCGTTGAAGTTGTAACTCAATATACATAAGTCACTAATGTGGGGAAAAAGTAACGCGTTCAACAATTACAAACTTACTGACTTAATTTAAACTATACAATTTCTGCCCAGCTCTGATCTGTAAATACCTAAAAATAATATATCACATAGCGTTAACAGGAAATCCAATACGTTTGGCAAAATCAAATGAAATTGTAAACTATTTATCATCCATAGCAAAAATTATGCCAAAAAGCATTTGATTGAAATAGAATTTCTATTTCAAACGTTTTGGCGATGGAGATGCAATATATTTAGTATTAGAGAATTAGAGTTATAACGTATATATTTTTTCTGTAGTACACTAACTATATAGGCGTTCATAAATCATTTAGTTACTCAGAGACCTAGGACTAAAAGTGAACTTGTTCCTATGACCTAAGCCAACGTAAATTCGATTTGTTTTTTCAGCTTCGATGCAGTGATAACACTAAAATATATTTCCCACACTGTCGAGCGTAAACAGACTATACACCATCATCATTATAGAATATATTTTTTTGCTAACGTTGTGAACCTCCTAATGGACATAGGACATGTAATATAAATTATAGAATTGTATTTCCACAAGACCGTCAACCGACGTTTTAATAATAGGAATAACGTGGAACGTAGATTCTAGTGTTATTAATATCAGGATGGCATTCGTGCCCAGCTCTGTCATCATAGTAATAATATAAAAAAATTAATTGTTAGGCAAAAGCCTTTTGTATTGTGTAAGGTCGGTGATATAATGTACAATATGTACTCAAAACGGTATGAAACTCAATGTATAGGTATAACAAGATATAGATTGAGGAAGAAACCATTTCCCGTTATTTCAAGGACAAATACCGCATTAATAACAAGACTGAAATGTGGATGAAAAATTAATTCATTATCCCTTCTTATTTAATACGTTAAACAATATTCTTATGAAATGTTATTATTATAATTTTTTTTTAAAGGATTTTTCCCGACGGTCGCCATGCAAGAGGTGGAAAGGGCCAAGGCCAAAAAAATGGCGAAAAAAGAAAACAGTTGAGTATACCTAATATAAAATATTTTTGAAACAGTTGAAATCTATATTAATAGTATGATATATTTTTTAATTACACTAATGTGTTAGAGATCTATAATCGATATACACAATACACGATGCGTTATTCGGCACTTTACAATAAGCCGACGCATTGTTTTCGAGTGAACCTCCCCGAGTTAAGCCTATCCCGATGCCATACCAATTGCTCTACAATTACCTTATCTACATAATATTACCGACCGGTGACAATCCATAGCTTTAACGCTTAACCGACCGACATACATATCATCATTATCATATTATCTGTTAGTTTTTCTGCTAACAATATTGTGTAGAAGTTGTAAAAAAAATAAAAAGTAATATTTAACAAATAATTATTTTTACTGAACCCAAAGTCAGACGATTATTCATTTTAATACAGGAACATACAAATGCGTAAATAAATTATTTTTGAAATAACTTTTTTTTAAACCTTTTGTAGGTTTTTAATACGGAAACCTATTTTGTTTTAAATAAACAAAAAAATTAGGCTGAAACAAGTAAAAGAAATTAGTGCAGATGGATTAGAGGTATAAATGGACAGAAAAGAAACTGTGTGGGTATAATAAATAAAAGCTAAAGCCATGGAAATATGTGGACTGTAGAGTAAGATGGTTATGGATAATGATTTATGGACAGGGAAAAAATGGCTATCCTACAGTATTCGTATGGGATAAGACGAAGGAGAAAATCTTATTTTAGTTGTATAACAGGATAAACTTTCAAAATACCTAAATAAAACAGGAAAAAATTAGAAAAATATCCAAATCAAGACTGCAGTAAAAAAAAGATGAAAACATTGTTGCCGAAATACGACGTATTCGCGGAGAGTAAATAATTTGTATGGTTAAGGGTTTTTATTATTATTTTATTACATATAACCATAACCAATAAGTGCTTAAGTTTTTTCTAGATCAAGACTGCAGACCAGGTTTTAATATTACACATAATACAAGTTGTGATTGGCATAAAAACTCTATGTTAATAATATGATTTATATAATAATAGTACCTTATCAGGTCGTTAAAAATATAAATTGTGAATTCATTGTTTTTTAACCCTTTCGTTCCTGGGAATTTTTTTTTTCGAAAAAAAAATCAACAATTTTTTACGTATCGGACTGATATTGATGATCAATACAGCTGTGTCGATTTTTTTATCATCAATCTATACTAAAATTTGTGTTTAAAGACAATTTTGATAATGATAGAACGTTGTTAATATTTTATTCAATTTTTTAAAGTTAAATCCTCGTACTAGGATGTCAGTAACGGAAGGGATAATTATTTAATTATTATTGATAGATAATTAGACTTGTTTTTAAGAACTAGAACATTTCATTACTGCTACATATTTTCTTTTGTATTAAATGTGTTACAATTATAATAAAATATATTTCATAATAGTTTTCTGATTATCCTTCGACATCATAAATTAATTCGTTAGGTTAATGACCTAACATAAGCAAGTTTTATGTTTTATACTTAAGTAATTGAACTAAAATTAAAAAAAAAAACGGTAGGTAGAATTCGCGGTAAAAAAAATATAAGTACAGTTATGTTAAAAATGAGTACTGCAATTTGAATAAGTTATTATAGATATTGGTGTTAAAAAAGAAATAACTTGAAAAAATTTGAAAAAAATTGATAATTAAAGCATTCTGCGTTAGTTTAATTAATTTTTTAATTAAATTAATCATCATGATAGAAAGCAATGTTATAAATTATTACTGTGATAAAAGAATATAAGAAATTAATATTTCCTATTAAAAATTAAATGCTCAATAACAATAGTGGTATTTTTGTCTTCTTTTAAGTATGATTGGGGGAAAGTAATGGCCTAGGCTAGCCCCCCTCCTTCGGTCTGTCATGCACCAAAAAAAAGTATTTTTTTAAGTATTAAAAGATAATCTTCATTAATTAGTCTAATCAACCAAGTATTAATTACGCCACTGTAGATTTATGTAAATTAATTTCAGGTCTGAAATATTTTTGAAGAAACAGCGCTAACCATCAACTAATGAAAAATTCCAAGACCGCATAAATATTACTTACAAGATACTTCATGTATATACCTATAATCTGCTGGCATGCGTCTTCCTGCTTGGCTAGGTTCAATTGGTTCATAGCATATGGCGACTTATTATTACTTATAATCAGAGCCTGATTTAGAATTTTTGAGGCTCCGGATAAAAGAAAAAAATGGGCCTGTTATTAAAAACTGTAAATTAAATTAAAAGGATTAAATCTAGTAGGTGGACCCCTGATCCGCATGGGACCTAGACAAATACCCATAATGTCCTTGCTTAAATAAGGTTCTACTTATAATAAACCATAAGGATATTGCTAATGTTTGAAACAAGGCTTTTTATTATCATAAATAATAATAATACTATAATATAGAAAACATCATCATCCGTATTATCAGTCATTATAAAAATGAAAACCTTACCGGTCATTAACCTGGTCTGTTTTTTTTATAATAAACTTGTATCAGAAGTCTTACGTAGCTTTCTATTATAATATATACCATAATAACTTATGAACATTATCTGACGGTATTAAATTTGTCACAGTAATTAGATAGTATTGTTTGAGATGAGCGTTATAATGAACGGTAAATTAATACCGAGATTGCATGTATACCTTTAACCCTGAGAAAATGAATAATTATTTAAAAACCATACAACTTTATTTTCGATAATATCTAATTTAGTAAAAATTTAAGTATCATAGTTTACAAGCTTTATAAAATATTAATTCATACGATTTAATATTCGTGCACAAGAATGTATTCAATTATTCAAATTTATGTTTGACTGCATTAATAACAATAAGTTTTTAATTCCTTTTAGGTAAAATAGAACGGCAGAAGTCAATGGAAAACCAAAAAAAGACACTGCCTAAAGCACCAAGCACGGAATCGAAAAAACAGGACAAATAACAAAAAAAATGAAGCACTTATCAATTTTAAAAGTAAGTAAAATACAGTAGTAGAAAGTAAGTAATACAAAGTAAGTACAAGAAATGAGAATGGTTTAATGTAACTGACAGAGGTACTTTGAAAATCAGAATAGGAAGAACATAGACAGGTAAAAGTTAAATAATTATTAAAAAGTAGGGGCATTAAAATAAAAAAGAAACTGAGTGCGAGGTAGTCTCAAAAATAAATTGATGGATAAAAAAAATGTATGGCCGAGTGATAAGCATACATCCATTAGCTATCTTTGTCATTCTAAAAGAGAGCCAGTGTTTTGAAGTTTTGTACCAAAAAACATCACAAGACGTTGACTAAATAACATACGATAAGTCCATTCTTGTTATAATTTACATGTTTGTTGTTCTGTCCAAAAAATATTATTAAAAATACATTTTTGAATTTCGATTTTGAGGAGTACTAAAAAATACGTTTCATTAATAAAATGTTTGCAAACTTGTTGTCTTTAATCACAAGAAAATAGATTTTTCAACTGAAAATCAGTTTCATAGAAAACCTAGTAAAAAAAAGTTTTTCAGCCGAGTCTGCAACCACGAAAGAGCATTTTCATGTCTCGTTGAAGTACCGAATAAATTTAGATTAGGTGTGGAATTATGATTAAAAAAAAAAAATTATATGGAGCTTCCAGTTACAGCATAAGCCAAGGAGATTAAAAATTATGTACAATCATGTTTCTGGCTAAAATTGTAGTGTTTATTATCTGGCCATAAGTAACTTAACATAGTTTAATATATAGAGAATTAAACTGTTTTGAATTTATTATTTAGTTCTAATTTGAACGTTGAACGTACATCATATCTCTTATCTCCTATATCTTACCCCTATCACTCACCCCTATCCCCTACCCCTATCTCCTGTCCCCAACCCCAACCCTATCCCAACCCCACCCCTTATCTCCTATCCCTATTTCCACCCCACCCCTTATCTCCTACCCCTATTTCCACCTCCAACCCATCTTCGTGTGGTAACGCTCTTTTGGTAACGCTTTTTTTCGGTTATTTGCCATAGCTAATTCCACACCTTTCCCATACCCACCTCATCTTCAACCCTTTCGCTTTTTTCGTTACGCCTTTTTGGTAACGCTCTTTTGGTAACGCTTTTTTCGGTTATGTGCCAGAGCTAAGACATGAAAATGTCAAAAAACCATCGACTGATTTTACTGATTTAAAATCGGATCTTCTTAATAACATTAATTATTGACCTTTTTGTTTTGAAGTCGACAAATTTGTCATACTATTTAAATGCTCAAAATCCATCTAGGCGTTTATATTTCTTAGCTTTTTTTCCTTTTTTTTTTACTCAACATTTATGTATTTGAGTAGAAAACTGACCAGAAAGGTACCAATATGATTTTTTTTTTAAACACATATTACCTTTATTTATTTAGAATGAAAATAATAGTTTATATTTATTTGTTTGTTTCAGTTGATATTTTTCTATCACCGTATAACAAGTCAATAATATACCAGTACACTTTATATCGAAAACACATATTATTTAACATTTTATTATTATATTATACCGGATATGAGACTCATCGATGTACATATCACTATCGATGGATCGCCTACGTTTTTTATCAAAATTATATTATATAATTTATAATATGTAGTACGTAGTATGTAGTAATAATATTGTGTAGGTACCGTAAAAAAAAATAATATCTGTTATGCTATTTGAGTAAGTTAACAGCTTATACACTAAATCGTATGTATCATTACTAATCTTAGTTTTATTATATTATTTATTATGATTACAATTTACACAAATAATAGTATTATTATTATTAATTTAATAACAATGTATGTTGTTGGTATCACACCAAAATTGAACGATGATACTTGTACGAGCGTTATAAATATACTGATTTATCAAATGTCAAATCATCCGCTTGGAAGGCAACTGCGGCGGTGTGAAAGTGATTGGTGTGGACGGATGAAAAACGAATAAAAACCTATCAAAACACGTTAGTTTGAATTTCTTTTTCCGCTTCGATAGGTATCCTTAAACGACCGGCTGTCGGTATAATATTAATTTTACTTGGGTAAAATGCGCGGCAAAACTCGTTTGCTGTCCGCGCGAAAGGTCTATAAAATCGTCGAGGCACAAATAAAAAAACCAAGACGAGTAAATTATCAAAAAAGGCAAAAACCTTAGCAAACAGCTGCTTGTACCACCGCACTATGAAACTCCTTCACAAAGATAACTGACCGCGCTGACGTCAAGCTTATAATTTTCTCTACAACCCGACGTATCAAACAAACCATCCGTTTACAAATATTTATAAGTGCCCAACGTTGCTCATGCGAACAGTGATAATTATTTGATATTGACCATGAAGTGCTGTCATATAAGCGTTTTATTATAACCAAAACTGGGCAAAATCCTATTCTAAATCTCTCTCAAAAAACAATAATATTTCAATCTATTACATGAAACTTGATTTCATTTTAATTTGTTGTTGCCTATTGTGTTCTGTGCTTTGTAGGAACATATTGTATTTTCATCTAAGTCAGGTCGTCACAAAAATATTATAAGAAGAAAAATATGAAATTTATTAAAATTAAATTTGAATACCTGACTTCCAACAGACGTATTACAATGTAACGGTTTTGTGTTTTTTGTAAAATAAACATCCCACGAGGATTTCAGGTCTGGTATTGCGAATACGTAACGAATGGATATTGCGGATATAACAAAACAGATCCGAATAAAACGGTAATATCAGTCGGGAGGAAAAGCAGAGTAGGTACATCCATAATGTTATTAAACTAGTTTGAGCTGCTAGTTAGTTAGCTGCGCATTCGTTTGTACGTGTTTGGAGAATGAATGAGTCGTTAGTTAAAATAAATAAATACAAAAAACTTATTAAACTAGCCGCGTGACGGGCATAATGAATGAACTTATATGGTATATGTGAAACATATGTTATACTCAAGAGTCCGGGAGCACTAAACCGAGCACCTATTTTCACCGAGGGATGTGTGCATTCGCTTTTTATCATATGATAGCAGAGATCTATTATTGCACTAAGAGCAATTACCTTGTTGATATCTTTAAAAAAAATAATAACAGTTTTTTTGTTGTGTTATGTAGAATAATAAATACAATTACAGTAATAAAAAACCTATATTTTACATATTTTGAAGCTATATCGACTTCTAAAAACTAATAAAGATCTATAAAAAAGACCTAAACTTTGAAAATAATCAAACGGTCAAAAATTATAGTTGATAAATTGTTTTCAGACATCAGGTATAATTTTTTTCTAAAAAAAACTAATAATAATAAATAAGAAAAAACCCATTAGTAGGGTTTTCAGGACATCCGGTGAATAATATATTATATTATTATATACCAGTGTACACGCCATTTTGCTGACACGGTGCAATTTCGTCGTTTGCTTGAACGCGATGGCGGCACTTAATTTACGCTTGACACGTAAGTATAGTGTAGTAAAAAATCGATCGAATTTTTATATTATGTACAACCTTCAGGTGACTTTTTGGTGGGATAGGTGGGCTACATATTGCCTCCAAAGTCCACATTAAACTTTATAAAATTATAGTAATTTGTACTACATTACGACCTACTCTATTGTTGTCTAATTTGTAAGATTTTTTACATACATCTACTACTAATAATATATATGAAAATATGTGTATTTCAAATTTCTTACACATTTTAATTGCAAACAGTTTTTTAATTTTTTCCATAAAAAAAATTCATATTACATAAATGTATTATTATTAAAAAAAATATCACAAAAATATCAAAATATAATTTAAAGTAGTAATCGGTTAATAAAAAGCTTTGAATAACTATTTTTCTTAAAGCTAAAAACAAAAAATAAAGATTTTATGTAAATACAGGATATATTGTACTACCGTCGAGTGTAACTTATGAGTAGATAAAAATAAAATTACATTTCACCTCATCTTTGGCTTAAAATCAAAGCGATTATTATAAACAAGCTTATAATACACTATTATAAAACCATCAATGTTATAGATTTTTAAGATAATTAAATTTGCCGTTGTCAAATTAAAAAGTAGTCAGTAATAGCCGCCAGAAAAAGGTTTCAACACTATGTGAAATTCATAACTATATTACTTAATGCATTATTACTTTAATAACTTGGAATATTAAGTATTGGAAAATATTAACCGGTCAAATTATAACACAGTGAAAGAGCCGGGGATGACATGACGTAGCACAGTCATTACTTACAGATTATAATATTTTAGTTGATATATATATATATATATATATATATAATAATTAATTATAATTTTGTAGGGCACTTGGAATAATAAACAACGCAATATTCTGTCACGGAGTTCTAAAAAATATATATATATAACGCAATATCTATTTTTAGGTCGAGCTTACGGACCTTAAGTTGTTTTATCGATTGCGGTAGGTAATACGGTCAACTCTGAAAGTCCGAGGGCCAAAGTAAACCGTACCAGATGTTAATCGTTAAATTGACTTTGGAAAATACAAAACCTATACAATTTTCTTACAGTAAAAGATTGTTTTCCAAAACGACCGATACCTAATAGTTTTTAGACCTGACGCTTAATAAATAATAGATGGGAAAATTGTTTTTCTACTACGTCGTTGTTCGTTTAAAAATCGTGTTAAATGAATCTAGACTTGATGAGACTAGATTTTGTTATAAACAAAATTATGAATGAGATTCGACTAGTTCATTGCATAATATACCTATTGGATTTTGAAAATTTTAAATAAAGCCAAGGCATTATGATGAAGAAAATTTTGCATAAAAGTCAATTTAGCTAAACCGCCAATGTGTACAAAATATATTATGTACCGTTTATGGTAGGTTTTATATCCGTTATATTGGGTTCTGTGAAATCAACGTCGCCGAATGAGTGTTAAATATATTTTATCATGAAATACTACAATACTTATTATTGAAAAAGTATTTGCGGGAACGACATTAAATGCGAATTCTTTCTTAAAATCATGTTAACTTAAGGTATTTTGGCTGTTTATACATGCATAATATGTAATATGTTAGAAGGATTAAAAATGTATCTAATCTTTTATAAATTGGCTGATCAGCTAATTCGATTAAATATGATGATATAGCCGTCATTTTGAGTAAAAATAAGTAAAATGGTGTTTTCATAGTTGTCGATACTGAATTAATATTAAACCCAATTTATTTATTTTTACTTTGATGTAATACATTACAATTTTAAATTTATTTGATACAAATATATTATATTAACAAACAAGTTTAACATTTTCTAATTTTTATTTTTTGCCAAATGAAAGTTGTATTTTCTCTATTTCTTAATATTGGTTTTGTCTAGCATTCATTCAGCTCAATCAGTCAGCTTTATATTTTTTCGGTATACTATGAATGGATCCTTTTATCGTTTATTTATTTACTAAACTAATATTACTAACTAAATAACTAAAATAACAAAAAGATAAATGTTTTGTAGAAATGGTAAAATTGTAATTCTAAACTTTCTATTTAATTTAAAATTTACCCGAATGTTTTAAAAAAATTTAATCATTTTTTCTTTGATTTATTTCAACAAAACTGTAAATTGAAGACATAAAAAATAAAAACATAATTTTACAAAAAAAATTTATAAAACAATCAAATATAGTCGTAGACTAAATGTAAAATTTTGAATTTGTTTATAAATCTAATAACAATAAAAATAAATTGACATTTTGCATGTATTTCATTATTAGCAAGTTATCAATGTTCATCTAAATATTTTAAATGAAGTAATTAATTTTGAATTTATTATATTATTAACTAAACTTTTAATTTACTGATTTTTTTGATACTGAAGTATCCCTCAACTATTGAATTAATATAATTTTTATATATATAAATTTATATCGTTGACTATATTGTATTATCATCTATCATGTTTGAATGTGAAATTATGTGCCCATCAAAGATTATTCATAAAATTTTTGACATTTTGCATGTATTTCATTATTAGCAAGTTATCAATGTTTTTTATTTTATTTACATACTAACCGATTTCTTCAAAAAGTTGAATATTTAAATTTTGTATTGTATTTTACGAAATCATAAAACAAAATATAATGTGTGTATAAGTATAACTATAAGAATAATAACACATTTGTATTTTTTGTATGTTTAAATCCGAATGATTTTGGACGCCAGACGCACTCAAGGCACGTGCATAACCTGAACGGCATTGACTATGTGCGCAAAACTCACGTATAAAATAATATTATATTGACAAACGCATTTTAAAGCAGAACTTATACATATATATATATAGTTTATACAGACTGGTTTTGCCATTGCCGCCGCCGGTGTGAGTGAACGACCTCTGAAGGTCTTTATCCTGCATTCTTTGACCTAGAAAACCGGCCTACCATTAATACCTCGGCGGAATAATATGTGTGTTTTTTCCTACCTCGTCTGTCTGTCGGCGACGACGAGCCGGACATACTTTCGCCAATCGTATAATATCACATGTACCTTTCCCCGGACAAAAAAAAAAAAAGTAAATAAAAAGTTATATTGCATTCCGCAGTCGCTACATATCCGTCACATCGGCCGTTATGTTATTTTATACATATCATATACAATAATAAATTATGCCTTACAGCAGTGGTTGTACCTACTCCACAAATTGATGTGGCTGTACTTTTATCCCCCCCTCACAAAAAAAAAGAACTGCCCAATCCTATAAAAATATTATTCACGCCGGACTTCCGATCAAAAAACCACACAAGTAGTACTGTTAAAAACGTTTCGCTGAATATGTTCCATTTGCCCATATCATATTATTGTACTATCCGCCATCGCCTACGCCTTGAAAACTAGTTTTATTGAGTCCTAGACTGAATATGTTATTATGTATAGCATTGCCCAAAGTGTTCTGAATAACCACTGTTACATCATCGGCGCATTAGAATATACCTACTCTGAATATTATGTGACTATTACTATATTGTTAGGTATATCCGCAACGATATAATACTCACAGGGCACCATGTATACATTGTTAATTCAATTTTATTTAAAAACAAAATTAGTTTTAAACTCTTAAGACTTACTGTCTGCATTAAAAAAAATATATATCAAAGGGTCAAGCCAAGAAAAGTTGAACTTAATTAGTAACTAAAAAGTTATTGCTCGTCTGGTTTCTTGAGTTATTTCTGAGGTTTCTTAAACAGGTATCGTTAACACTTAAAACTTATAACGGATTGTTAATAATTTAACATGTTTTTTTACTATTTGTTGACATAAAATCCAGTATTCATAAAGTTTCTAATCACACTTTAACAGTCACCTAAATAACTTGATGCAAATATATAACGTTCTTTTTAAAGTCATTCATAAGAACTGGTGCTGTGTATTTTTTTAATGTGATTTTATTATTATAATATCTTTTCCATTTATTTATATCGAGAGCAATAGGTAATGACTAATGACTAAAGACTAATAAGAAATGACAACAATGTAATCGCTTAAATTTATTTATTGCTAGTTAACAATAATGGTGTAACAACGCCAGTGTTGTCAAAAAAAAGTACCACCTATATTTTTATTTAAAGTGTTATACAATATTTGGTTGGTTCAAAAATTGCATTCTAGAATGTCTAAAAAATAAATAATAAATACAAGTGATATATATAATTTACAAACATAGTTAGTAAACAAAGCTAGAAATATGGTCAGTACCTAAATTTAATGTAAATGATAATATATTAATTAAAAATAGTTCATGATACAAACTATATAAATAATTAGTTAAATTTACTAATAAAGAATATCAGTACATTCCACAAAAACAAATAACACAATGGACTCAGAGTTGAATCACCAATATTTTAATCGTACACGATAATATAGGGTCTATTTTAGTTGTAGTCAAGTTAAAATGTTTATAGTTTTCTAATAAATACTTCGAACCACAATAGCTTTTTTCTCGAATTTTAATTTTATACCACTTTGGAGTCTGTTTATTCTGGAACCGCACATGAAAATACCTTCTCGAGCTACTCATCGAAACTAAAAAATTTAATGCAAATTTTAAGCCATAATTATATGATAATATTATTATAGAAGTTATTTGAATATTAGTCCTCGTTGACCACCCAATCAGAATAATTCTATGTTTCGGCTCTTAATAATCCGACTAGTTTGTCAACTTTTATACCGTTTCCTTAACGAGTCATATAAAATGACTTCAGAAATTATAATAGTTATTATTTGCACAAGTTGTTTTCACGAATACCACATTTGTAATTTAGTATTATATTCTCCTCCGTGTACGGACAAGACAAAATAGTAAAACCACTATAATTATAAATAATTAAAGATTTTCGGCGTTAAAACGATTATTACTATATATTTTATAAACGTTATACCGTAGGCGATCAAGACAAAACATTTGTTTTACATATTTAATTATAGTCTCGCCATTACAATTACATGCTACGCCGTTAGGCATCTTTATACTATTTCTATCATGTAATTTACAAATCACAGTAGATACTTCATTGTATGCTTTAAAAGTATGTATTATGGAAATATACGATAAGTCGGTCATAATCAATTATATCAATAAACTACGTTGACTTGTAAAATTATGCGAACTTGTTGCGTTGTTATTTATTTATTTTTGAGCTTATTGTAAACCCAGTTGTGACGTTTATCAAACGCACATTGACATTAAACCGCGATGGAGCACAACATAAGATAGCTAATAATAACTAGTAACGTGCTTCGGTAACCGATAAGTTCCGCTTAAAACCTACAGGTCACATAGTACACAATTCAAGTGTACTTAATAAACATAATTTGATTCGGCGTTTCAAGATCTTAACTGAACTTTCACTGGAAAGGTCCATCGTCAGTTGAATTAAAACAACGCTATAATTTTTGTTACCGAATAAGGTCGCAAATTGCTCTACCCCGTCGTCAGGTTATTGTACTACTGGAATTTCGAAAGTCTTGGCTTAAGAGGTTGTTTCCCCAGCATGTACTTATTTTTTCCACATTAGAACAATTGCATGTCATAGAAACTTGCGCTGGCAGCACTATAGTTTCCATAAGTCGTTTTATAAATTTTAGACGCACCCTTTGAATACACTTTATTAAAATATGTAATCTATTGTACATTGAGCGGTTGGAAATCTGCTGAATTTATAATGCCCTTGACCAATGCGGATAATAGGTATATGATAATTTAAAACAGCTGCTATTATTGTTATTTTAAAGTCGAGTGAAATTGGCAATCGTCCGACGACCTCTTGCGAACAAGATATTACTATAGTGACGTTAGATATTAAGATTTATTATCGCCAAAGTCTTGTTTTAATTTCACTCGGGCTAATTAAAAAGTATAAAAAATTATTATTGCCATGCAAAATTTGTGCCAATATTTATAAATTATATAATGTTGTCGCTATATTATTGTAATTTATAAAATAGTTAATGTATTACTATAATAGCTTGATAAGACGTACAGTATACAATATTCAGTCGAGTATTTCATGCTTTTATCATTAACAGACCACGGGGCGAAAAAACATTAAAAAATTGGCTCTACATGGATAAATACGTTTTTTAGCAACAGTATAGTGGATTATTACCTACAATAAATTCTGAACTTATATAATTAGTATCAACTATGGTTTCATTTGTCTGATAGGTATCCGACTTGATGGTTTTTATTTGTATTTTTAAAAGCTATGGCACAACGGCAATTGTTCTTTGTATTTCGTATGTATCAAATAAATATTTTAAAGAGAAAAAAACTATAGTACTATGATCGATGAGTAGTTATTAGTAGTAACTCGTAAAATAAAAAGACATTTCTTAAATAATATTTTTTATAATATTATAAATATTTAAGCAATTTATAACATGTTATTATTACCTTTAAGTAGAACGGATAGTTTTAAGTATGGTGTGTTATTTTACTAACAAATGTGCATACTGTAACGTACCTATTTGTAATTATTATTATACTCATGAGGTAGAGGCCGTTTAAAAAATGAGTCAAAAATCTGCTTTCAATAATAATATGTACCTATTGTTAGTGCACATTGCCAATGAAAAAGAACATAAGTTGCACAATTCCGAAAAAAAACACTTATTAAAATTATTTTTTGTTATTTTGTTACCACAATACATTTCCTCTATAAAACAACCACAACCATAATTGCTCATTTTACTCACACATTTTTTTTGTAACGTTTGCTTACAGCGTTGATTCCCTGTAATTCAGTAGGTAAATAATGGAAGTTTTAATGACTTAATGTGAATTCAATCTATTTAAAATATTACTTCAGTACATCTAGCTTAGCTTACTTCTTATTTCTTCTATTTGCCATTTGTTTCTTGTCCCTCTTTTTTAATATTTCGGTACAATATGTCATTTTTTTTGCTAATTTAAGTAGGTAAACTTTTTATTAACGTTTCCAATCCATTACCATAATTTTGCACGTGCGCTAAATTTTTAAAGTACGTAGTTATTATTTTTAAATAGTACATTTTATTATTTTACAAAAAAAAAAAACAGTGGGCCATTTTGTTTATGTAATTATTCTGTTTATATTGTAAATCATTTTGAAAATATGGTAGATGTAAATAGTTATATAATAAATTAACACACCATTTTATACAATAGCACATGTTGCATTAGGTATGTAAACTATTAAACTTGTGTAGCTGTGTAAAATTAACACGCGTTAACAATAAAAAGAATAACTACCTACACACAATTAAGAATTTGTTAAAAAAAAAAAAAAATGTACTATAAATAAAAACCGAAGGCAAAAATTATATCTAGTACGAAAATTTCTTGTTTTACATCATAAGTAGGTACATACAATATAATTATTTATTTAACATACATATAAAATGGTGGCTATTAAAATAAAAATGTTTGTGACGTTGTATGTGGCAATAAATATTCTGCAAGTAAGTTTTGTTAAGATTTGTAGAAAGTCCTTTGCTTATTGTGTAATGTTATTATTTATTTATTATTTAAGTATTTGACGACTCGTTATCGTTATAGAAAACATTTTTTAGCTGTGTTAATTTATTTTTAGTTTTAAAATTTGTAAATATTTGTATTTAGAAACCATCATCTCATGATGGCATCGTTGGGCCCGTTAAGCTTGATGACAATGATGAAATATTTGTATTTTAAGGAATTAACCAACTTTTAAACATAAATCCAATTATATACCTAATACCAATTAAATGTAAATTTGTAAACTTAACTTGATTATGTGTTTTAGGTATTCAATGGAGTATTGGCTGCGCCTCAGCAAGGGGTAAACCATTTATTTATTATAACACCTATAACTAATATATTATAAACAGATTAAGTAGCAAAGATGAAAATTGCTTTATTACCAAAAAAAATGCTACGGAAAAGTTTTATGTTAAATTATGACTTTCGTCGATGCTTTAATTTGCTAATAGCGAAGCTCTTACAATCTAAATTAAATAGAATTATACTAATTTAATATTATCAATTAAAATATTGACTTAACTTAAATCGTGTATAGGTCCTATTCTACACATGTAATATATTTCAACTGCTAAGTGGTTATTATCAAGAATAATCGTAAAACGCAGTTATTCATAATTCCATAATTCATAATTAGCTATGTATTACCAGAAGAGTGTAATAAGATCATATATCATTGTAGGTGGTAACAGCTTTGTAGTTAATAACTATAGTCATATATCTTATGAACATGTTAAGGGCATTGTGTTCTTAATGAAAGGTTATACTATCAAGTAACAAGTCAATATAATGTGTGAAGCTATTACTTTTCTCCTTCGGCTCAACAACACTTCAAGAGCTTTTTCCATCATGCCTTGCACTCTTTTCTTCTAACCCTAGCGTGTTAGGTCTCGTTTACGCCCCATTATTTCGCTTCTTCACGGTCTTCTTTTGATCTCTTTCCAACTGGGTTTTCACTCCAATATAGGCACTTCTTATAGGCTTGATATTTAGGTGCGTTAAGTGACTATACAGTTATAGGAAAGCACAACATACCTAATTATACAAATTGTCGTACGCGCCTGCGTCAACATAAGTAAACATGAGTAACGAGTTTTGATTTTTGCGCAGTATCGTTTTCTCGTGAGACAAGATAACTTAACGCAATTTGATTTTATTTACAGAATAATTATCCATCGTTTCCGGCTCAACCGGCTGTTGTTGGACTAGCAAATGGATCGGCCGGCGGATCACCTTATGGATCGTTCGGTGGATCACCTAATGGATTTATCGGCGGATCAGCTAATGGACCGGTCGGTGGATCACCTTATGGATCAGCCGGCGGATTACCTAATGGATCGATCGGCGGATCAGCTAATAGACCGGTCGGTGGATCACCTAATGGATTGATCGGCGGATCAGCTAATGGACCGGTCGGTGGATCACCTTATGGATCAGCCGGCGGATTACCTAATGGATTGATCGGCGGATCATTTGGGGAATCAGCTAATGGACCGGTCGGTGGATTAGCCGGAGTGCCGGGCGCAAATGGCCAACAATCGTCGATCCCGTGGGAGATGATCAACCAGGCCAGGCAAAATTTTAAGGATACGTTAATGGCCACTGGAGTAGGCAGAATGGTGGACGTCATAGATACGGCAAACTTGGCCACGAAATTCGTTGACAATAGGATGGGAGACTTCACGGATATAGTGCACAACACTTTTTCAATGGCCGACAGACTGGCCAAGAGAAAAGCGCAGTACGTGGCCAACATGATCGAAATGGCCGGTGGTAGTTTTGGAGGTCTCATAAGTGGCGCGCAGTCAATTGGAGGAGCTGGGGCTGGAGCCGTTCAAGGGGTTTACGATGGAGCTGTGGGAACTACCGCTAACATCGTAAGAGCTGGTGGGCGTGTAGCAGCGTTACCCTTGAAAATGGCAAAAGGCGTGACGGGTATCATCGGTGGAGAGCGCAGTCAGCCAACCAATAACCCAATTACCAGCAGAAAATTGATATCTGCATATTGAGTAAAATGATCTAACTGTTAAATCTTGTGTCAGATTATCAAATCGCAATTATGTATTCGTTAACTTAAAAAAGTGTTTTCAATTAAAACCATTATTGAACGATACTATTATTTGTTTACCGCGTATTAGCTTTTTTACAATAAAGAGTACAAAAAATATAGACTATAAATCACCTTTTTTTAGAATAGACATTTCACGGTATGTTTTCATAGATTATTTACATATTAAAAAAAAAAAGAAAGGATACTCTTCATAATATATTATTATACATTGATGTACGTGTACCTATTCTATTTAGAATAATAACAAATTATAATATTAGGTTAAAGACTTAAGAAACATCCAAGAGTGTCGATACGACTTTACTAAAATTCAATAATGATCGAATTGTTTGCCAATGAAAATAATTTATTTTGCTGGAAAAATTACTATCATCAAATCACTATTAAACTCGGTTTACACTACACAATAAGTTTATATATTTTATACATAATATAGTCGAACGTGATTGACTTATCCGAATAAATTGCTGTTCAGAAGTCTGAGTCGTCACTATAATCAAATTGCTTGTTAACAAAAGTTATTTACTCGAATTTAAAAAACCAATAACATCTCCATTTATTTTTAGCTGTTTTAAATATTACGTAATATGCTGTAAATTAAAGGTAAAATCGTAATACCTATACTTCATACTTGATCATAGGTGAAATTTAAAACATTATACAATAGGTCTCATCCATAAGTTAGTTCATAATAATTACACATCATTTCATAGGTATTACAAAAGTAGACTATAGTCATTAAAATATACTATTATAATATTTTAAACTTTTTATTACCTATTAAGACACATTCAGAGTTGTGACATTCTCTCGTAAAAAGCAGATATTAGTGTAGTAAAAAAAAGTAAATATTTCCGAATAACGATGGCATTCTGACGTGATAAATCCTACTTTAAGGTCAATGTTATCGAGGGACAAGTATAGGTACCAGACAAGCTGACATTTTTTAAAATATGAAAAAAATAATTTCCATAAAATACATTTATAAATGTGCTTGTGAGAAAACTCCCTAAAAATACATTAATCATTTGAAGGTATAGTTTTATTGCTTTTTCTTTTGGTGATGTTTCTCTCACTTGAAAAGGATTGCTGGGCCACGTATTTGCAACCGTGCAATATATTTTACTAAACATAATTTTAATCACTCTTGTAAACTTGTTATTTTGGTAAGTAGTTCTTGTTAGTAGGTAAGTACTGATATTCTTTTATCGTTGTTGATGTAAACCATGTACATAATCATTATTTAGGAAATTTCTCACTAAAAATATTTGCATTTTATCTTGAAAGCTCTTACAAAAGTAGTACTAAGTACTTGATTTATTTAAATTTAACAATTTTTAAATAGTATTGATCAACAAAAATCTAGACTTTTTACCCTAGATATGGTGAATACTCTAAATTTGAATGTTTATAATGGTTGCAACAAGTTCGTCCAAACACTATTTTCATTCTAGGAACTTATGAATAGGCCGATTAGTTTGTGTAAAGTTAACATAAAAAACACAAAAATTATATTACCGTAAAAATAAATAATAATTTTTAAAATTTCTGATTAAGTTTGTTTTCATTATGCATACGTATAGATGGCCATGTACCAGAGTGATCTAAATTTCTGCAGCCAAAACTAGGTTTTTTAAAAACGAAACTTAATATGCTTAGGTTATAACTTGTAAAAAAAAATTCTACTTTATAAATTATAATTTTCTGTTTTACAAATATTGTAAATAGTGGGTTTTGTCATCAATTATGTAAATGTGAAATCCCCCTGTGAATTAAGTTAATATATTCGCGGTTTAGTAAAACACATTTTTTTAATAATAAAAAAGAGCTCATATTATTATCACATATAGACACTATACCATGTAAATAATTATCAGAAAATTACTCTAATAGTCACAGGTATAAAACGAAAACAATGGTTAAAGTGACGGCGTGCAATAATTACTTTAGACACAAATTAGTTTTATTATTTTTAATTTTTATCGACTTACTTTTTACACTTATATAATACTTACAACCAACAATTTTAAAACACACCTACTATGTTTTTTTAAACATAGTAGGTAATGTTTAGTGTTATGACAATCCAGTACCCGACAACAAGGTGGTCTCTTGGAGATTTCAATTGTACATAAAACAAATAAAAAAAATGCGCACAAAAACTTCATTACTATGTATAACAGTCATACTGCAGGTATTATATTATTATTTAAGTATGTATTGCTTTCGTTTAGTAAGTACCTATAAATATTTTTGATATAAATTTTAAAACTGCGCCGATTAACCGATTATTAGATATTAAAATCCTTGTTTTAACCCTTCAAAATAACAACTAGGTATTCGAAAAGTAAAGAGTTTTTAAAATTAAATATTGTTTCTCATGCTATATTGAGTATTTAATTCAGAATTAATAGAATAGTTTTTTTCGAAAATTTGTTTCATCTCATTGAAAATTTATCTATTAATGTGTAAGCCATAAGAGTACCTACTGTTTTTTTAACCTATATTATGACCTATCCCGTATTGTCTTTAAACCAAGGATATTTTTCGTTTGAAAACAAGCTTATGTAAACAACCGTATTTAAGAAAATTGGCATCTAATGATAGATAGTATGATTTTTCATGTAACCAAAAAAGGTTTCATAAAAAAGTACGGTTACTCCTTGGACCACAATATCATCAGTATACGCCAGGATTGAAATTTTTCTTCCAGTGAATCCCTCAAAAATGTCCTACTAGACCTACAGTCACTTTACTTGACCTATAGAGTTTTAAAAAATTTTTTTTGATTTTTTTTAATGGTATCCCAAAGGGTTTGGTCCTTCAATCGGCGTGTCGGGTATTCAATAGCGGCACAACACCCAGAATGGACTTAATGTCCGAAGAAACCACGATAGCTTCTACAGAGTCTAGTGGCAGTACAGCTGAAGAGACCGGTTCATCATTTTTGACTTCAAGGGATATAACACCGTCCTACTCGGTTTCCAGAGCCATCGCCACTAGAGAAATACCGGCCAGACAGTCGGTCACAGAATCGTCTCAGCAGTTAAAGCAGGCTGTACAAGACGCGGCCAAGGGAGGTGTAGTGGACGTGATTACCACAGCAACAGCAATCACAAACATCTCAAGCTCGTTGTCCAAGTCGTTTGTGGATCTGGTACACGAGGAGATGGCCAACATCGAAACGGTTTGTAAGAGAAAAATTAAATTGGTTTCAGATGCGTTGAACACGGCAACAGCCGCAAAAATAGCCCTGATGGACGGCATAACAGACTTGGGCTCTTGGAGCGTGATCACTGGCAAAAACGTAGCTTTGAACGTCGGCAGTGGTATCGTCACAGCCTCCAAAGGTATCGCCAATGTCCCTGGCAAAATAAGCAGCTATCTACGCGGATCATAATCAAATTGAAATTTTAGTAGATCAATAATTGGAGTAGGTTTCTACTTCTTCTTGTAAATTGTTTCACTTAACCATGTAGTCGAATAAAGTATTTTGTAGCGTGTATTGTAATATTTTAACAAATCTTTCTTGGAAAAATAAATTTAAGTAACAAAACCATGATTGTTACTTAGTGTGTTGATAAGATGTAGTTGTATTTTCAAAAAAAAATATTGCACAATAATTATTGAAAAATATTGCTTACAATTAGTACTTTTTGTAAAAATGAAATTTTTGATCATTTAATGTTAGATCTAAATTCTGTAAAATAGTATAAAATTATACATATGTTTTACTTAATACTAGAATAGTAGTGATGTAGAAAAATATATGAGATCGTTAATAATAATAATAAAAAAAAAATTAATCATCGAGAACGTAAACAATGTCTCGCTTTGTCGAAAATTTCTTTTTTTAATTTAATTTGTTCTGGATTAGTAGTGTTTAAATCGAAACACAGTTCGACAGATTTAGTGTACTGTTTGTTTTTGTATAATACCACTGCCAACTTGTACCCAATTTTAAAGTCCTTTTGCCCACACAGTGCCCACGCTCTTTTGTAATGACTGACTGCATCGTCTAAAAATACAAAAACCAAATTAAAAACATACACAATAGTAAATTCGAGAAAACAAAAATATTGTACCATATTTTTGTTCTTTTTCGGCGATAGCACTCATAAGCGTTAAACCTTTTACTGAAGACTTATTGTAGACTAACACTTTTTTAATTAGTTCAACAGAAATATCGGTTTTGCCAGACTGAAAGTACAATTCGGCCAAAAGTAACCAACTACGTTCCAAGTAATCGGCTTCTTCAAACTGCCATGTCGACTTTGCCACTCTTTTCAAAACGTTACGGGCTCTTTGCACCTGTTTTTGATAAACAAACGCTATAGCCATGCCCAATGTCGCAGCAATCCTATAAAAAACAAAACATGTCATACAGTAGTTTCTAAGATATATGAATTGATTATTATTCATAGTTATGAGAAACGTATTCATAAAAATTACTTGTAAGACTCCTGCGACATTTCAGTAAATAAATTCATTGCCTTTTCAACAGACTGTTTGTCTTTGGACAATAACAATATAAAAGTGGATAATAACTTTAAATTGTTCTGTTCCTCCGGTGTATTAGGTTTCATATCCTGGGAGTGATATAGTATCATTAATATAATATATAATATACGAGGCGCACAGCGTCAAAGAATCTAAACCCTCAAAAAATAGAATTTTATTTTATTACGTTAAATATTTTAGAATACAATGTCTTAAAGCCAAACCTAAAAAAAAAAAAAATTTATCTACTAAATGGTAAAATTTAATTTTTTTGGAATTGCCATTTAAAAAATTATACTTGTTTTTTTTTTTGTAATAATTGATTGTCAGTTAAGCTTTTTAAGCGCTATGCACCTTATATAGTAGAGCTTCAAAATTAAGATCTGCCTTATTTTTGTTTATTCATTTTAAACTAATTTAGGGGCATCCCCGTTGAAATTTCTCCAAATCCAAAATAAGAACCACTTTTAATATAAATTAATTTTAGTTTACCTCTATTAGTTTGCTTGCTAGGCTTAAGTTCAAAGTTGCTTCATCCAGACAAATAAGCACCATATTGTGCAATGATTGTTGTCCCCATTCAACATCGTTTTTGGCCAAATTAAAATGTTCCATCGCGTCGTTAATGATTGCCGTGTACCAACAATAGAGGCCAAAACAATAATGGAAACCTGCCTGGTTGTTGTGCTTATAAGTAACCGTCATAGTAGTTTTTAGTTCTTCTAGAGAATCCATTCTCCGACCAACCTCTACCAGACGGGCTAAAGCCGCCCAGTTGGTAGGATGTTTTTCCAGAAGCTTGCAGAAATGTTTTTTGGCCGTAATAAAATCACAGCGTCGAAACGATAGGTCTGCTATTATCAAAAGTGCTAAATCATTGTTTTTGTCTTTAAGCAACGACGAGCATATAATTTCACAGGAAGTCCAATCGTTTACCTGGTAATAACAACAACAAATAACAATACATAGTGAGTAGTCATAAAAATGTAATATCATTATAATATTTTAACAAGTAACAGTAATGGGAAAGACAAAGATGTGTTTGATGAACAGGCAAAATTTTAGAGAGCAATAATAATTCTGTTATATAATTTAAAACAAATTAAACACAGTGTTAAAATTACATTTAAGAACACACATAGATATTTCCTATTAGGCAGTATGTACTATTTTATAAGAATTATAGAAGTTTTATTGTGTTTTTAATTTTTCAAAAGTCTTCAAGAAATATTATAAGTTATAACAAATATATGCTTCAATGTGAAACTGTAAGAATAAAAACTATCTAATACAAAAATAAATTTTTGCAAAATACAAAAGTCAACAGGTTTTAGAAGTTAACAAAAAATGTTAACATGTGTTTTTTATTATCATTTTATGTTAATAACAATCTACTGAAAATTTTGACTGGTCGATTATTATAAGTATATAATATTTTAAGAAAACCTACAATATTACAATTATTTTTTAAATTAAATTTATAACCCTGCATATAAGACAAAAAAATGAAATGCCAACAAAAACCACAATAGGTATTTGTAATTTAAAAAACACATCATTGTAAATACAATACCTTTTCCGCTTTGTATTGAAGCTTAAATATACACTTTCCTAAAAATAATGATATATTGTTTTATTTAAAGCTGTTAAATTTTTTTTTGCTGACATCATAGTAAAATATGGTCACGTGCGTGACATTAGTTGTGAAAATATAATAATAAAAATGGTTAAGAACAATACAAGTTATGTTAGGTTTTATTTGTATAAAATGGGAACACAAAAATTTAGCTTTACCAAAAAAAAACTTTATTTACTTATTAAAAAGCTTTTTGTTGGGCTAAATACATATTATATACAATACCTACATAGATACGTATCGGAGTAGAAAAACACTAAACTAATTAAGTCAATTTCAGAATTATTGAAATAACTCACTTCCATGTATAAGTTGGCCAACTTTATCTTAATTTCGTTAGCTTCATCACTGTCCACTTCAACCGGAACAAGTGCTTGTTTGTATAATCCAATAGCCAAATCGTGTTTACCTAATTTTTGTGCTATTTCACCACTACGTCTTAAAATATTCAATCGCGTAGTTGTGTTTTGGTTTTCCAAGTAGGAACATTGTTTAAGCATGTCCAATGTTTCTTCTAAATTTCCTTTTTTTTCCAAAGCCTATTAGGAACAAAAAAAAACAAAAAATGTAAACATTAGATGTTATTGTCATTTTTTTTTTTTTGAATAATGTCTTACATACGACATTGGCATAACTTTCACTTCCAACGGAAGCGGCCCCAGAACTTTTATTGCCATATCACACTGATTCAATTTGATTAATAGATTTGCCAATTCAATTGCACCATCTTTACCTGTTATGCAAAAAAATAGAAACTTTTAGATTGTTCTTTAAGTTGAGTATAGTAAATGTACCAGATTTGTTGTAATAATTTATTGCTTCTGTGTACCGATGAGCTGCAACTAGTACTTTAGCTACTTTTAAACAAACAGATGGGTTGTTTTTTAAGGTTAATGCGTTTTTGATGACTTTAACAGCTTCATCTGGTTCCTAAGGGTTAAATGGATAACTTATTAGTGAAATTTTAAAATAATTAAAATAAACTAATAAAAAAATATATTAAAACACAACCTGAATTTTTAAATATGCATCTGCCATATTAATCATGTTCTGTATGGTGGGATGTGAATCGACTAACTTCTTGTAACACTCTGCATACTCAACTGGATCTAGATTGCTCTTTAAATAAATATCAGCTTTTATTTCCTGAGCCTAGAAATCAATTAAATAATATTTATTTGTATAATTATAAAATTTCAAGTTATTTTATTAAAACATACTTTAATATATGTGTGTTGATCAGGACTAATACCATTCAAAATCGCTAGCGCACTGCTAGTATTGTTTTTGTATAATGCGATATTAGCTTCGGCTAATTTTAAGTCTTTTTCATATTCGGTGCCTTTTAGTATTAAACTATTGTAAGCACTTTGTAAGGTTGTGTTTGCATTGTCGATTTTTTCACTTATACAATAACTTTGAATCAAAGAAATATATAACGTGGTTAAATCTCGTGCACTAAGAGTAGGTTCGTCTAAAATTTAAATTCATGAGAAATTTGTCATTATTTTTATTTTCTAGAATGTTTGAAAAAATTACATACTTGTTAAATGTTTTAATGCATTTTCAAAAGCTCGAATACACTCTTCATGTCGTTTGTAATGTTCGTGTATTAATCCGTTAAGCATATGGTATAAAGGCAATTCGCCGATTGAAAGGTTGTAACTGAGACCCGAGTCTAAGCTTTTAGCGGCGTTTGAAAAATCACCCTAAATAATAAACACAATATGTTAACTATTTTTGACTAGTAGAAATATAAAATATTACTTCTCGTATCATGAGGTTGGCTATCATAAGGTGTGCATCAATATTAGTAGAATCCATTTCCAAGACTTTTTCTAGAGATTGATATGCTTTGCTTGTGTTTTGCACGCTAGCCAACATTATCCAACAATCAATAAGACCAGGACACATTTTTAACAGTTTATCCAAAGTCGTTTCTTTATAACTATTATCGGATATATATTTAAGGAAAAACAAAATCATGGCCGGATTGAGTTTGGTCAAATATTCTAGACCATACGGTAAGTTTTCAACAGAATTAAATAACTTGTCGATCGCCAATTTGATTAAATTTGTTTTTAAATTTACATCACTCGTACACAAAGCGTTCATAAAAATCAGCTCGTTAGATTTCAATTCTCCCCCGATTTCGTTTAATAAACTAATTTTTTCTTCAACCTATCAACATTATAAAAAAACAACAAAATATATACTACTTCACTATTATACAATTTGTATACACTTAAATTTTTTAAAACAACATTTACTTGTGTAGACATTTCATTCATTGCGATTTGACATAGAATTATTCCTTCAATAGCTTTTGGACGTGATTCGTCGTCATTTGAGAGTTCGTTATATAGCCTGATGGCTTCGCTATGCTGTCCAGATAATAGTGTCTGATACGCTAATTCTAATTTGTTACTAACGCTTGGATCCATATTAGTAGCAATTTGTGTAGCACGAATGCACTCATTAACAATTCCACAGTGTTGACAGCAAATACGAACTAATGTAGAAGACCACTGTATAAAAATATGGGCACACGGTTCTGAATTTTCTACAATTTCAAAAAACCGATCTGGTATTTCATCATATTTTCCATTTACGACTATGCTGTGCATAATTTGAGTCTATAATTAAAAAAATTAAAGCTGTTAACAATACAAATATTTGTAAAAGTAGATTGACATCAATGTCTCCAATGATGATTTACCACTGTTTTATACTAACCATTAAAGCAACTGAACAATTTGGTTGTATAACTATAATACGGTCAATTGTTTCTAGAACTTGAGGCCAGTCTTGAATTCTCATACACATATTCAATTTTTCAATAAGCGGCGGTAGAAAGTTTGGTAATTTAACAATAATTTGATTCAACATATAAATCGCATCATCTGATTCAACTGTTGCGACTTCTCCAAGGTATGCGTCAACAGCATCGTTGTTCTAATAACAAAAACATTGATATCACGTAATTATTTTTTACTCAAAAGAAAGGCATGAAAAGTAAATATTACCTGAGACAAAACCGCTCTGAAGCAACTTCTGGAACTTTTAAGATTATTATTTTTCAGCTCTAACCATCCTTTAACCAAAAAACCATGAACTGAACTGGGAAAATCAGACAGAATACGATCAACGTATAACTTGGCTTCCTCCAAATTTTCACAAAGAATACAAACGTATGCTGCGTGAAATAATACGTCTTCGGCAAGATTGTAATCTTCAGTAGCGAGTTCTAGATTTTTTATAGCATTAATATCAGGGAACTAATTTTTGTAACATAAACAAACATTTAATTTTAGTAGAGATTGTTATTATTATATGACGAAATTCTAAATATTACCTCAAACTGTTTGTGTGCAAATATCATAGACAAAACAGAAGCTAATCCAAGTAAATCATTATTTGTTAGAGAATCCAGTATTGACAATCCCTTCGACATATTCTTTTGAAGAATTAATGAAACTCCATAATATAATTTGTAAACTGACCCTTTATTGCTGTCTAGAGCACTAGATGCTGCAATTTGAGCACTATAGTAAAACTTATTTCTTAGGTAATATTGAATAAGTTCAAATTCCATGATTGTTGTTTAGATGGTATCCGTAAATGATTTATATTAGATTATAAAAAAATTTTCATAATTCATTTGAAATTCAAATACACTTTCCACTACCATGTAATATCTTCAGTATACTCAAACGGACTTGTATCTATAGTAGGTAATTCCTCTAAAATGTCATTCAATTGGGGGCTAGGGTGTTCTATAACATATTTTATCAAAAAAGGACAATATAGTGCTACATTGATTTTGCGCTTCCACAAATAATCAAAGACTTCCTAAAAAAAAAAAAAAAGATTAACAATTCAACAATTAATTAGTATAATACTAAAAGAGGAATTAAAAACAATATCCAAAGAATATTTTTAAACAGAGTTGGGCATTATAAAACTTTTTTTTTATTTAGATGAAGTAATAAAAAAAAAGTTCTTTATAATTCATCATTACTTATTCGATTATTAATATTAAAGTTATTTGTGTATGGTTATTTTACTTAAAATTATTCATTAATTCAATAATTTATTTTTTGATAAAAAAAGATACTTATTATTTACAAATTAATTAATTTACATAATATTTATTATTTGTTTGAATGTTTAATTATTTTAAAAAACTTTTTTTAAATTCTATAACTCTTTTGCAAAATATAATTCAAAGTAGAGTTTGTGTAAATATAAAGCTGGATCAAAATCGAATCCAACGCTTCAACCTTGAGACCATGATTTAATTTTTTTGAGTTAAAGAAGTGATTTTCAATACATTTATAAATAATAAATAAACAGATTATCTATTATTTGTCAAGCTACTTATAATTTTATGATTGAATTTTTGTCAAAAAAAAAAAAAGATTTATTATTTAATTTACATTTTTCCCAACATTTTTTTCAACTTCCTAGATACAGTCCAAAACTTTACATTAATATGTTAATTTTATTAGTAAGAAATTAGTTTTGTAAGAAGGTGAGATCTACAGTTAGGTGTTTGGCAAAAGGCTCGGGGTACAGTTTGTGCCATTTGACACAAGTAATAAATGCCATAAACCGGATTGGTAAGCCATACCATTCTCACTGCTAAAGAGTGCTGAGCCTCAAGCTTATTACCTAATGCAAATTTCCCAGCTATAGGAATCCGCTTTTAGTTTACACAATAAAATACCTAACTCAATGACTAAATTAAGGAATACAATAGAAACTGTTAATAACGACTAAACTCGGGGTTTAAGCTTATTACAGAACATAAAATTCTAGTAGCTTTAACGAATATGTCATATTAACCGATGTCGCTATAATCAATTTCTAGAGTAGTGTATAATTATCAATTAAAAAACAAATGAATAAAACACTAACTTTAGCAATAGAATGCCCAATCTTTTTTCCTCTAAGTGCAACTGGAACGTATGTGTGATGCAAGACTAATAAATCATCTACTTTTTTGTACTCAATTTTAGCAATACGGTTTCCTATAAAAAAGCAAATTATTATACAAGACTATTATTGATTATTATCAATTTTAATAAACAGAAAATTTCAGATGATTACAATTAAAGGAGTCAACAATACTAATTTTCAAGAACTCTTGTTCTTTTGATATTTAATTTTAATTTTAAGTACTAAAAATGATTATAAATAACAGTTGGTTTATAAATATGCAAATGACATATTTAAAATCAAACCAACGTTAAATCAGAAAAATATACTTAAATAAGAAGAGGATCACATGCATTTGAAGGGCTCTGGGGAAAAAAGATCAATGTCAATTTTCTTTCATTCTGAGAAAAACATGTTTTTAATTTCAAAACGTAATACATTTTGCCTGTATGCCTAAACTTTTGGCGGTCGTTATTCTTGACTAATCTGTTTTTTTCCCTGGTTCGAGCGCATAAAAGATACAATATGTCAATTCAAATTATTTGAAACCAAAATCTCATTTTCAAAAAAAATTGACATTGATCTTTTTTCCCCGCGGCCCTTTATTTATATAACTTATGTTTGGTCTTTAAATAAAATAATAAATACACCTTTTGACTTCTCTGAATAAACTTTTATATTATGCTAATGGTATTTATTTTATGCTTGATATTATTTTACTTGGTTTTTTATACTACAAATATATCAGGAAATTAAAATAAGAATATTGGTGTCCACGGTAACCAAAAATGTCAACAATGGATAATACAAAAAGAAAAAATCGAAATTACAATTACTATACACATAAATTGAATGGATAAATAAATGTAATAAAATATGAAAAATTTGAAAATATTAGGGACAAGAAACAGATAAAAATAATATATCTAGGAATTAGATAAACATATAATACTATAGTGAATAATTTACCTGGAACATGAGCAATGTGATAGACAAAACGATTACTTTTAATGTCATGCTCAAGAACGTTATTATTCCTCAGAGTAGCAGTACAAAACAACCTAAAGTGTACTAATCGATTTATGTTCATTTTACTAGGTGCAATCGAAAAGAAAAAAAAGTGCAAAATATTTTACTGACAATAAAAAAAACCATACCTATGCATTTGAATATTTCCTTAGGAACGACAACACTAAAAAGTAAACATCAGTTTAAAAACAAAACGTAACGATTATTATTTTTTTTTATTTCAATATCAGAAAATAACAATAAACTACGATAACGTTATCAACGAAGATGTTATCATAAAATAAATTCAAATATTCATCAATTTGTGTTGGAAAAATTAACTGTTTTTGAACTTAAAAATATTAGAATTATTTATTTTTTCCTAAACAAATTTACATAAGTTATAACATTGATTTTATTTTACGTAAATGATTCCTTGTTTTTGTAATAATTAAAAAAAAAAACATGTCGGTAGTACTTATAGATAGCGCAGTACGGGGCAGAGTTAAGGAAAGGGTAAAATAAGTCGTACGTCTGAATTTTTTTTTGCACCAATCCTATGTATTATCAAATTATAATTATTTAATCTCTATATAAACATTTTTTACTCGATTAACCTGTTTTCGTACTAAAATGACAAATGACAATGATTAATACTACCTATTAGATAGGCATTATACATTATTATGAAATAAGGTCGACTATCGAAGTCAATGAAATTCTTTAAATTTTGTCTTCAGTCTTCAATGAAGTGGTTTTATAGTGTTGTAGAAAGAATATAACATATAGGCACAATGTTCAATTTTTTAAAGTCGCCTAAGTTTATTTGTATTTTGTTTGTATACTTAAAAAATGTTCATGCTTGTCATGACCTAAATGCCAATTTTACCCATTATTTGTCATCGAAAACGCCTTATAGATATGTAGCAAACTATAATACAGATCCACTTGAATACGATGGTAAGTAGACACATAATTTCAATACCGCAATTTTAACATTATATTGTGTTATTAACTTGAAATCTTCTGAAGGTTGTAAAGCGTGGAAAATTTGGTTAGTCCAAAGACATGGTACGAGAACTCCAGGCAAGCCTTTGGATGTGTTTGTCAAGAACAGACTCCCACAAATTCAACAAGACATTGTGAATAGTCTAATTAAAGGTAAATCAAAAAAAATGTTATTGCGTTTTTTAGCGTTTTACTACCGGAAATGTATTGTAATTAGATGTATGTCTTACGGTTCAGGAGATTTATGTAATGAATATGAAATCAAATATTGGAAGCCACACAGAGAACTAGATGACCAAAAGAGGTTGACCACTGAAGGAGAAGATGAGCTTTTCGAAATAGCTGAAAGGTTTCAACAAAGGTTACCACATCTACTCGATCAACCCGTGGAGAATACAAATTTTTTGGTATAACATTTATTAATTAAAGTTATTGAAACTATTTAAGTTTTAATCTATATAGTTTAGGTTCACTGACACTCAAAGAACGGAACGGAGTGCTCTACAGTTTGCGACTGGTTTATTTGGTCGCGTTGAAGTAAAAAACATATCATTTCCAAAGCCTCTTGATAAGGACCCATTATTGAGAGTATGTAATTTTTATAACTTAATAAACATGTTAAACATTTTCACTAATATTTGTTTGTTCAAAGTTCTTCAATGTGAAATATTAATAAATATTTTTGTTTTTTTTATAGTTTTACAAAGTATGCCAAAAATGGAGAAAGAATGTTAAAAAATCTCCTGAAGCAACTATCGAGCATAAAAAATTCATCGAAAGTAGTATAGTAAATAAAACTCTTTCACATTTGTCAAAACGGCTTGGGCTTGACTACGTGTTGACTTTTAGTAAGATTTGTTTTTAATTATTTAGATATTTATGGTAATTTTTTTGGTTTTTTATTTTATATAGATGATGCCAAAAATATGTACTCGTACTGTGCTTTTGAAACCGCTTGGGAAAAAAATAAAATTTCACCATGGTGTTCAGTATTTAGTGAATCGGATTTTAAAGTAGTTTTTTAATTGTAAATGTTGTTACAATTATTTTATTGTTGTACATATATTTTTTTACAGGTTTTTGAGTACAGTGAAGATTTAAAACACTTTTTAATAGACGGTTATAACTATGAATTGACCTACAAACAATCTTGTGTTTTATTAAAAAATATGATTGAACATTTTGAGTATGTATTATTGATAAATGAATCAAGTCAATCAAGTGCATTATAATAATATAGAAATTGATTTAATTTTTTTTTCTGGAAGTGATGAAGACTTAAACAGTAACAATGGGATTTTCTATTTCACTCATTCCGGAACAATTTTAAAAATGCTTGGATTGTTGAGCTTATACAAGGATGACAATTTTTTGAGGCACGATAACTATTTGGAAATGGAAAATCGTCAGTGGAGGACATCAAAAATTGACGCGTTCGGATCGAATTTGGCTTTTGTCCTTTACAAGTAAGTAGTAATTTTCTTCACGTTGGACAAATAATACATTTCGAGTTACTCTTTATATTTATTTTTAGATGTAACAATGATGATATGAAAATAATTATGTTGCATCAAGAAAGAATTATAAAAATTCCTGGATGTGACGCAGAACTATGTTCTTATGAAAAATTTAAACTACATTACCAAGCAAAACTTAAAAACTGTGATTTTAATGAAATGTGTGGTATTCATAAGTAATCCAAAACGTCAAATTTAACTAATCGTTTTTATTTATGGTCGTTACCAGTTTTGTGTTCTATACTAGTGTGTTTTAATTAGCAATTTTTGTTATTGACAGTTACCATTGTATGGACAGCATCGCTATTCAGCTTATATTAATGTATTTTGATGCAACTAATGTACAATAATGTGAATTGTAATTTAATTTATGTTTTATGTATGTGTGTCAAATTTTTAACAAGGCAACTGTTTTATTCTTTATATATAAACTGAAATAAAAATTATTATTTTTATTATAAAAATACAAAAAGTTCTAATTTCTATGAGGAGGACATATGAGGAGTTAATTTGAATTAGTGCCATTGTAGAAGTTGTAGAAATATTTTTATTTGTTTGTTGTCAGTTGACTAATAAGGTTATGCAGTGATGATACACAGAACCATTGTGAGGGTTTATTTCATCCAAATAAAAACACGGTTGATGTTAACTTAACGTGTTTTTCGTATTTATGATATCATAATTAAAAAATTAGTTTGACGACATAAATTTAAATTATTCCATTTCGTATACTTCCATCATCGATTGTTGTTAAAAAACGTTTAAAGATGATTGACTATTAGTGATATTTCCTTTGCATGCCTAAATTTTACAGGGGCTATGTGTCTAGCACTTCCTTGCTGCATCCCTTACGTCCACACTAATAACATTTTAATTGTCTTGCAACCTACTGGTTTAACACAAACATGGGAGTATAAATATCTTAATAAATGTGAATACGTTTATATTATACCTATTACATCACTAACGTTTTAATGGGATGAGGCACATAATAATATTTAAGATATAGTAAAAGTTAAACACATAAAAGGGAGATAGAAAAAGTTAGTTGTAATTTAGTCTTTGGAAGGGCTCGCGTTTGCCCAAGCGTTGTAAATAATAGTTAAATTATACGTCGTTGATGAATCTTGACCGCGCAGCCTGTTATTTATCCCTTTGTAATTTCGGAAAGTTTTGAGCTGTGAACAACCTCTTTGCTGCGAGTTTCTACCCTTTAATTTGTAGTCTTTAATTGAACAATCTAAAATGGAGATGAGACAATGTGAACTGTATCAAGAAGACAGCGCTGTAATAGAGGCACGCCACATCTGTACATACATTTTTTTAAAAACTTATTTTATTTATGTGCAGGTCCAATAACATAAATATTACAAAACAAAAAAATGTAGTATTGTGAATAATGTTTAAAGTGATTTGAGTTCACGACCTAAACGAATACGAATACAATATTCGTTTTGTTTGTGAAAACTTGCTTCTAAGTATCCGAGTTTTTTATTAATCAACGGTTTTTATTGTAAATTGATTTCATGAAACACTTTATGACTCTTCGTTAGTACTTTATTGTAATTCAGACACTACTTTTACCATATATACACTTGAATGATTTCTCGATCGACAAATAGATCAGCCATGTGTACCTACGCACTTGCGCACCTTTCAAAAATAAGGAAATTTGTAAAATGTATTATTTTTCAAAGAATATGTACGTTTGACGTTTTTTGTACACATGGGAGTAGTATAAAACACTGACGTTATTCAGTACGCTACAGTTAAGTAAACACACGACCGACATCTAGGAACAAAAGCAATTTTAAATATGTCACGTCAGTACTTGCTTGTTTGTATGTTTATAAAAAAAAAGAAGAAAAACTGTTTAACATTGACTATTGGTTTTCTGCGAATTTTCTTTAGTTTAAACCGCTACAATGGCAAACTTAGTATTCTTTACTTCTGAGAGTTACACTTAAACTGAGAGTATTATTTGCTTGTTTAATGTTAATGAGGTTGATTTTCTTTGTTGGTTTTTTTAAATTGCTATACCTATAGATGGTTATTTTTATAAGTAGGTATATTTAGCCATTTAACCTGTAAAGTTTTAACTTTTTATTTATACAGCTACAAATCGTTTTGTGGTATTATGTTAATAAATAAAAAATAGTATTGTTCATTCAATCGTACTCGGAAACTGTTTGGATCGAAATGGAATTTGAAAATTATTATTTTTCTTTGTAACTCGTCAGTAACTAAAATATAGTAATAACAGTTAACATAATATTTTTTAGGCAATATATTTTAATTTATATTCCATTATTACCTTCATAATATCTTATTTTAGGTATATCGTTATTAATTTCAATGGCTTCGCTAAAGTCGTTCGAAAACTTTTTATAATACTTATAGTGAAGTGTTTGAAAAATTTGGGAAAAATAATGTATAGCTATTTATAAGTCTTTGCAACAAAACATACTTCATATACATTTTTTTGGGAAATCTTACCGTGTATGTTACTTTTTTATAACTGCAACTATAATCACTCGAGTGTGTAACATTATTACTGCAGTTATGGTAACTAAATTATCCGTTCTGTTTGTACAAAACGCTTTTATGTACTGTTTCGTGTTGATTAAACCAACACGAAAATTGAAATGCATTGTCAACGCATAATTTACCATTACCACTAAGCGCCTTAAACAAACGTACTAATTCATATTTGAAAAAATGCTATATAATTCAATGAAAATTCGTTATTGGTTTTATATCATTGTAAAACACAGATGACCTAGAAACACAATCTTAATAAATTTAAGATAATTGTATAGCTTTGATGTAGTGGAGCATCAAAGTAGGAGAGAAGGTGTTTTGTACTTACATTTTTTAAACGCGTAAAACTGATTCCTTTATAATATGCACACCGTCAATCAGTTATCGGTATTTAGTGAATTAAACTATAAAAATTCAAAACATATTACCCATTTTCTTATTTAAAAGAAAATGTATTTTAATTTTGTGAAAAGTATAACATCACAATTTTAGAATTTTTGTTTATAATATTATAAACGAACAATAGTATGAACATTTACTTGTAGTTTTTAACAGCTATATTGTAGTACTTTGATTTTCTTGAAAATAATTATTGTTTGCATTTATTCGCGTTTTTATAAATATGAGAAATTAGAATACAAGAGTAAAATCTGTTCAAATGTTCAATGAACCTAACCTGTGTCCCATTGGCGCATCTAGGGGAGAGGTGAGGAGCTAGGGAAGATCAAATCCTTCTAAACTCCTCCAGGCTCTCAAAAAGTGTCAAAAAACCAGGCATAGTCCCTATATAACGTTTTTAGTTGATACCGAAATTCTGAGGGACCTTAAAAAGTATTTGAAGTACTTCATCAGGCCCCCCTCTAGTTGTGCCAATACTGTGGCCCTACCGAATCTGCTATACTTTGCCTGAACTTTATTTTATTTTGAGATATAAGTGTAATATATTTTGTTATGTAATTTAGCTCCAATAAATTTTATTTAATCGTTTGATAAAATACTACTTAAAGAGATTTATTGTATTTTATAGCGTCCACGCACAGGTGTAAATATAATGATTTTTATACTTTGCTCAACAATACACAAATCTATCGTATTTGTTGTTTTTTTATGAAATAGTTATTGATAAGTGGTACTTCCAAGTTTACCGTACCTACCATTATAGTTATATAAATATTTATACGAAATAAGTTACAAATATACATTAACGGATGCCAGATTGAGTTTAATATGAAATTAAGAGTACAAAACAACAGCATGTTAACATCGTTCAACTTGTGTGGTACATATTATGTCGGTTGCCAGTTGTCACACAAACGCGGTTACCTATTCTTTACCTAAATGTTTTAAGCTCAGTAATTAAACGTGGAAACGCGGTGGGGTTTTTGAATGGAAAACGTTTGATGTCGCTCTAGATGCAAATTTGAAAACGAGTGTCTCTCTCAGAACACACGGTGCTTTAATGTCACGAACAATACACGGTGTGGGTACACATATATGTACATCTGCGTTTTGTTCCTTTATGTATTGTACATTATAGAGAACAACCCTTTGATATAAGGCTATCCCCGGCGTTGAGATTTTAATTAACATGCACACACGCACGTTATCGTACAATGACTCGGTATACCGTCTATGGGTGGTTTTTGATTATCATAAACAAATATACCTACAAGAGCCGCGCTCTTATAGACAAAGAAAATGGTTTAAATTTGGCATCGACGTCACGCACAAAAAGAATATTGATCAAGGCGAACATAGTTTAATATATTCACCGGCGTTAGCAAACATCAATCCCGAATCGCAAGTGTTAATATTCCTCGTGTGCAGAATATTCACCCACGGGTTCCAAAAATATTTTATAATCTAATATATTTATTAGATTATACTTGGCCATATTGTTTGTTATAGGCGTTATAGCTCTTCTGTTCGCTCTAATCCATATTTCAGCCGTTTACTTAGACAATCTCGTTGGCTTTATCCCACGCGATAGAGATGCTAAATATGCGTAGCGGTGTTGTGGTTGATAACTTTGCTACAATATACTTTGTCTCCATGTTAAATAGAACGTTATTGAGTATTGTTTGGATTGTTTGATGAGATATGTGAAAACGCGCACGCCTCGAGTAAAACTAAACACGCTATAAAACAGTCAAGGTATATAATATTATCATAATATATGTTTAATCAAACAAACTACATTAGATGTATTTTATTAAAAAATGACTCGAAATTAATCGAGTTTATCATCGCAATTATTAGTATGTATTATTTTTTACTAAACAATGTAGGTCTGCAGTAATAACATTAGTTTTAGTACACAGCATGTCTGTAGCTAAATTGCATAAACGGCCCGCCGTGATTTGTTCTATTATTCGATGTAGTTATAATGTTTATCTAGCTAAATGTAGTACATATTTTTTACATTTTATTTTTATAAAAATCCAAAACGTCCAAGAGTGGTTAATAAATGATCATATTCACTACAGGACATTGGTTTTAAAACGATAAAACAAAAAATAACACCATTAAGTATATTTATTTGCGAAAACGTCGCCAATGCTTTTTCAGACAAAAAAACAAACATATCACTGTGTGTAAGCAATAGGTTTCTGGGCTTCCAATCGAATCTCGAGTAAGACACGGCTGAGTAGATCGTAATACGTTACAAATTGATGATTTATCACGTACATAAATTCCATGCGATGGGACGGATAACATCAGCTGAGTACCAGCATCACCCAATCCAAATAAGTAATAGTCGCGAACATTTTTACCAATTCAGCGATGGTCTTAGGTCAGTTTCGATTTACCAAACGTGTTCGTGTCTTTTAAAAATATAAGCTTTAATTTAGATAAAACGTTATTTGTTTTTTTATTTCCATAGATGGAATTAAGAGATGCACCAGCATGCACAGTTAAGTATAAAACTACTAAAAAAAGAGAAGGCCCAACGCTGCAATAAATTAATGTAGAACGCAGTAATTATTTTTGTAGTGGAATGCTGCATAACACACTTGTATTAAGACGTGCATTTTTTTACTTGCAAAATATCCGGAAGAAAATAAGTGAATTTTTAATCATATCCTCACAGAAAAAAACTGCTTGGAAAATAGTGTGGTTGAAAAACGTTGTAAGGACACTTTGTGTGAGATAATAAGGCGACATATAGAGTGCAGGGAAAAGCATTGATTTTTGAAGTGTGTACTCAATACGAAAGATCATAGGTAAACGGAAGTGTTTGAAATCAGCCAATGACGGTAAAAATAACAGACGCCAAAGTAACGTGAGTACATGTAATTAATGGCGATTGATAGAGATTTATGGAGAGAGAGAGGATTTGTCCGGCCCTAATTGTATAAGATAAGGTTAATTTTTTTACCTCATTCTATACAAATAAAGAAGAAAATACAATTTAATCTTGCGATATTTTATATATTTCACGATCACCATTTTATTAAAAATCACCTATTGTATAATATTATTATACTAACAATAGCTGCAACGGTAGTGCATTGATATTATACAGAAACTGCAACTGTGTACAACAGTTATATGTCATTGTACTGTTGCTATCACCGGCCGGTGCTCGTGCAAGGTTCCTCGGGTGTACTTAAACCGTAGAATTTAGTTGTGGGCGTGGTTCGCCGGCGCATTGGGCTAGACGTTGAACCGAAAACGCATAACCGTTGCCGGCACCTGAACGAAAGGCACGCGGACACAGACCACAGTGTCGTGTGCGCCTTCGATCATGGACCACCTTTTATGCTTCTTGGTCGCTTTAACCGCACAAACAGCATCGGGTAACTAAACCGAATGACTTATTATTGTAGTTGATTTTTTTTTTAGTATTTGCTTATTGTTATTATAATTTTTTTTTTAATTTGCCGATTAAATGTAGACAAATAAAAAATTGTAAACCGTCGTAGCACACACGTGTCATAAATGCATTTGATTTTTTTGGAAAACTAAGCTATGTTTAGTAATAAAATATCTTATCTACAATAGCCTTGTATAAATCTTGAAATTTTTCCTACTAGAAGACTCGTGTTCATTATTGCGTTAAATACATTAAAAATTACAAAAAAAAAAAACAAATGCATTTATGACACATCTTTAATATCTTACATAATAACGTATATATAAAAATAAATTAACCAGTGGGTTGGTTAATATAGAGAAATAATATAGACTAGAATTTTAATCAAAATACGCATTTAAAATTATTATCAAATTGTTAATTTGATAATATTTTCAATAAAAATTCAAACCAGTAACTTGTTATACTTGTACCTAATAATTGTACCTTATACCTAATATTTGTACCTAATATATATCCAACATACAAATAGTAAAACATAAAATATATATATATATATATAATATACGAATAATAGCTGATCTGAACTTCTATATTTAATTTCATAATTGAAATCGACACTTAAAATCATGTTTAAATATAAATCCCAATACTAATACAATAATTTGTGTATTTATTACTAGAATATATTACTTGTATCATGTATATAATATTAATTTACTAAACACAAAAAAATACCAAGTGCCGGTTAATGAATTAATTTTAAAGTCTATGACTTCTAGATAAATATACTTATATATGTGCAATAGTATAATAGTATAATACATTTTAACTAAATATTAAAATAATTAATATATTTGTTAAAATAGTTAACTAAGTAATTACTTATTATAATATATTTGTACCTATGAGGTCTAAATAGGACCAATGACAATTTTTAGTAAGTCAGGTAGATGTAGTATTAGCAAGTAAATTTAAACACACATTAAATTGTGTAAAAAGTTACGCTATCAGAACAAAATCTGAAAAGATATGAAGAGTTTTGTACATCACTAAACATAGGGCGTTATGGAAAATACAAATGTTGTAAGCTTGTTTGCAAAAACTTAAAATTGACGTTTTACATTCAAGATACAATTGTTCGTATGTACTCGTATTTAATATAATTGATGAAATATTTACAAATAGTATTACTTAAGGGGAACGAAAAGCAAAAAACTGTATACAAAAAAAAAGCGCGAAGTCACTTTATGGAGTCTTTAATTTAAAGTTTAAATGGAGGCTAAAAGGCCAAATTTTATTTTTTGTTTTCAAAATTTTATATTTTTAGTTCTTTTTCTGACAAATCTAGCTAGTTTTTAAATAGCTAAATCAAAAATCGGCCGTTTAGCTTCTATAGAAAAAATACTAAGCTTCATATAAAAAAAAATTGAAATCCGTCCAATAAATACGCCCAAAAAAGTAATTTTTTATCAAACTTTAGCTATAACTCGGAGAAAAATAACTTTAAATTAATTTAAAGACTTAATATTTTGTCATCTTAAAATTACTCAGCATATTTAAAACTGCTACCAGATTAATTAGGTTGTCAAATATTGCCTATCCTTTGCCCCTTAATAAATAGCGCTTTCTTTCCCCCTTAAGAGTTTAGACTAAACTGTGTACACACGTATTTAAAAATCTTTAATGTCCAACGTCAAATATCAACAATATTCGGCATCTTATCTAAAAAGATAGAATACCGATATTATATTAAAAAAATGTTTTACTTTCATGACCATTTTCAATAAGTTTAATGCATACAACAACGTTTATCTTGTACTGTAATCAATATAAATTACAACCATTTCTGAAAAACTCTAATATCTTGTTTTAGTTTCGATGCGGAGCCAAAAAGGTATTGGACTACCAATGATTTATGCTTTGTTTTTTTTTGAAACCAAACCCTTTTTTAGTATACACTAAATCGATCAAACATAGTTTTAGTCTTGATACCTACCTAACTTATACTTAGCGAGATCAAACATATTTTTCTCCACTAAAATTTTAGTAAAACCCTCGAAAATGCAATACATTTTCCAAGTTCCATCAGAAACACTTAAACTTTCACAACAATGTGATTTTTAAGTGGTTTTGCGGATATTCATTATTGGCATAATGGTCGACCAATAAAGAAAATAAATTGTTTTTCCAACAATCCATTTTATTTTATTACTATAGCTGTTAGGCTGTAACCATATCGATCATTAGTATATCACTGAGATTTCTATGCAAATACTTATAACTGTATAACAATGTTTCTATTTAAAATTAAGCTTAAACAAAAAACATTTTAAGCTAATTATTATTTTAAAGCAATCATTAGGTTATAGAATTATATTATAGTATATAATGAAAACTAAAGCTGTAATTGGATTTTTACAATATTAATTACCAACTAGAAATCACTATTATTATATCTTATTAAAGTTTCTCGTGAAAAATTACTAAAGACGTTTTTCGGGCCACTGTTTTGCTTTATTCCCACGTTTTTACAACGAAGAAAAAATGTCTAGAACCAGAACTACAACAATGAAATGATAAAAAGACTGACACAAAACGATGATAAAGACGTTATTTCTATAATATTATAATTTGTATTATGTAATTGATCATACTTAAAAAAGTTACCGTTAACTATAATAATTATTAATTTTCTTATAAAATACATTTATTATACTTGTGATGTTAATTACTAAATCAATTTACTAAATTTCAAAGTAATTTAATTGAAATTAAAAGTGAAATCTATGGAATGATGTATAAATAAACCAGGTTTAATTTTAACTAGGTTTATTTGTATAAAATAAAGATGGACTTTCTCAATACGAATTTAAAAACTAATAAATATTTTTTAAGATTGGGTTGTGTGGAAAATTAGATCAGACTTATATATATGAGCTTAGTAAGATATAATCTGTCAGTATGTATTATTGTACAAATAAAATGTGTATTATAAAATTAAAATAAATAAATTGCTTTTAAAGATTCGCTTTAAGTTGTGGAAAAGTAAGTTTAAATATAATTGAAGAAATCGTTTTGCAACCCGTAAATTGTATCCACGTAAACTTCCACAATATCTATAGAATATATAACATGTCTTGTTCAAATTGAAAAAATTATCCTGACAATATAATCAGATTTGTGAAATAAACAGAAAGTTTTACAAATTTCGTCCGATAACACAAAACTCATTCTAAATTGTACAATTCCAAATTGTTAACTGAATATTGGCAATGTATTTAAAAAAAAATATAATTATTCAAAAGAATGTCTGAATTCTAAATAATAATAATTTTGATGAGACATCCTAATTGTCACAAATAATCCCATTTAATAGCCTTGAGTAGACAAAATAAGAAAAACATTTAATTTTGTTATTTGGCTGAGTTCCTGTGTTTCTGTAAAAATGTTTTAGTTTTTAATTAAACCCTCCCTTAAAATAAAATATCATTGTGAGATTTACAATAAATGTGAGTACGGTTAATATACGGTTGTTTCTCGGTTCATAGTATTGTATAAGATATATTACTTATATTTAAGCCAAATAAATTGAAAACCATTTAAAATAACGATAAAATAACTGGGATTGACAGTATTAAACTTTTTAAGTATTATCATATGTACTTTATGACATGACAGCTGTTGTTTGTATTTTGATCTCGTATAATAAATATTTTCTTTTAAAAATACTTAGATATAACTAATAGAATAGTTCGTCGAAATGTCTACGTTAGGTACCCAAAGACGATGGCTTTACTTTTAAAACCGTAATTTCCCCTTGCGTTTCTGAAAATACCGCTAGGGAGATTGAAAAGGACCAAAGTTAGACACATTGATGTATTATGTTTACATACAGGGTAAGGTATAGATTGGGTATAGATTTTATGTAAAAAGGAATGGAAATGAATGAATACGGAATCATATAGTATTATAAACATCAAGAAGAATAGAACATTTTGAATACAACTTACCAAGGATTCTTGTCAATTGTGATGCACATTATTTTCGAAGGTAAACATATTCAACGTACACAGAAATAAAAATTTTAAACAGGAAATATTTCTAAAACAGTGCGGTGTGGCGTAGGTACTTACCATAAAATAAAATATGTACCAATATCACATTTTTTTTTAAAGAAAATATTTAAAAAAATACCTATCTACTTTTTACTAATTATTAGTTACATCCAAATTATAGATAATTTGTTTAAACAATAGTTAAAGTAATTTAATATGTGAAATAGTTATAATAATTAACATTGCAAGATATAGTATATAATACAACATCTTATATAATATCTGTTATATAGGTGTTGTAATATTGTGAACTGTAAAGAAAACAATTTACAAGAATAAAGAATATAAACACTAAATTATTAATTAATTAAACACTAAATTATCGAGCTTAGTGCTGAAATGAACTAAAACATCTAACTTATAGGTATAATATACAATTATTACAACAGTACTTATACAATATTTATTTTTGTATTGGCTAAAAAATGTATGTTAGTATCTTGAGTTTTGGTAAAGCTTTTTGAAAAATGTATGTTTATTTTTGAATCGATTAAACCAATAAAATACGACATACACAAAAGGTTTACTAATCTAATAAAAAACTCAGACAATTGTAAACATTTGATTTTTAGGAATGGTATAATAAAAATCTCGGAGAACGTTGTTTACGAAGAAATAATATAATGTAATTCGGAAAATCATAGTATAACATTATATACCACCGCAGAATATTTAAAAGCACAATTCAATCAAGAGCTTTGTTTTTTGTAAAAAAAAAATATAAGATTTCACAACACCCAATATTATTTTATTTTAAAATGTTTCTCGAGCGAGAAAAATATTTTATTACAGTTATTTGATACCGTTGAACAAAATCAACTGGTTTTACATAATTTAATTGAACGCAAATAATGAAGTGCTGAATAATTTATTATACCCCGTACAGGGTGACGAGTAACGACTTCCTTTAATATTATGATGAATGATAAATGAGATAATGATTATTTAATTGTGCTTTTTTGATTTTCATAAAACAAAATACAAGTTAATTGTCTACGATTTGTTTATTCGTAAAATTATAAATGAGCCGTTTCAACATTTTATTTCTAACACAAAAAAAAAATATTACCCTCCTTCTTCTGCAGTCGGGTAAAAACTAAAATTTTGATCTACTTCGGAGAAATTCAATAATCGTTTCAGTATTAGATCGCGTTCCAATGTTTAAATAATCAAAAGGACTTCATATTATATTCTTGCTATTTTTTTTTATTGCAGAAAATCATGTTTTTAAAAGTTTCACATTGGACGGAGTTTTGTGGTTATTTTTTTAGTTAATTATTTAGACGAGTGGCGTTTTGTATAAAGTAATTTTATTTTATATTTCCCAGACGACCTAAGTAGTATGCGGTTTTTATGACATTCGAATACAAGCACATTTCACTTAACGTCCGCGGTAGAAGTACCTTTATTGAACACAATATTATTGTTAACCTCTCGACGATTAAGCGGAGCGATTGGGGGAGGAAAGAATGTATTAAATGTTCAATACATGCGAGGACGTTTATTCGTCCGCATTAGACAGTTAAAGCACGTATTGTTTGTATGTTATGATGACAGAGGCGCATAAAAATGGCAATTCCAAAGTGCGATTGCAAACGCACAAGCAATAACTGGCCTACTATAATATAGGTGTGCCGTAGCTCGGCTCGTTAAAATATTAGCATATTTTTATCTTCACCGTCGCATAATTGTTTCTTACCTACCACTGTAACAATTGAGAAAACAATAACGTATGTCCTGCCCAGCCCCGACTAATCGCCTATAATGCTTGCCGCCCCGTGCTAAGTTTACGACCGAAAAACAAACAGCCCGTAAAACACAAGCCAAACGCATCTTACGAAAAAAACATTAAAAGTTCACTTTAACGTTTGACACTTCCAGTGCGATTATATGGCCCGTTTTGTGCAACCAATAAGTAATTCGGCGAAAGGTGTACCGCGCGAGATTAGCCCGAAAGCGCGCGTCGATCAGAACGGCCAAGTGATAAAAAAAAAGAGATGTTCTACATATTTTATTGCTGTACTGTAGACTGTAGTAAAATTATAAATTTATACAAAAAAAAAAACAAGTATTGAACGTATTAAATAATTATTTGTTTATTTCACAACAAAATAAGACTTATAACATAATGTAATTATTATACAGCTTTACAATAGTTTATATGTAATGCCGTTTAAGGGGTTTAGTAATCAATTAAAAATGCATAAATATCTTTTTGATGCCAAGTCACTAAATTTTGGGTAAATTTGATATGTTGATTTCAAAAAGTTGTATAATATTACAAATTTAATTTCAAATATTTTACGAACAACTTATTTTTAGTTATAAAGCTAAAATCAATAATTGTTGAAATCTGAAGAAACGAGCGAGAGGTCAAAGTATTAACTTTTTTAGAAACAGATAAACACTGCCTCTTAAATCTTATATATGCTCGTTTTTTTATTTTGTTAGCTTTCACTATAGGTTTTTTGAAAATTTCCATTATACTCGTATTTGCTCCATTTACATATCCACTAATCAGTATTTTGATCTATAGGAACAAGAAGGTCGGCCTCATAACTGTTCTATAGAATTCCCCCTACAGTGTATCAATATTTGCTAATCACACAAAACACATTCGACACTTCGTCCAACCTTATATTATTGTCTACGCTCCACGTCTTCCTGGAGACCTCCATTTTTTAAACCCTTTTAAAATAGTGTTTGAGTACATCAGATCAGCCCATATTACAATAATTTAACGTAATTTAACATAGATGTGGCCAAAAATCATGAGTTTTTCTGAAATACAACTTTTCGTTTTATTACTAGGTATGTGATAAATTTAAGATTTTTCCCAATAAATTAATCGTTTCCCCTATTTTTCTTAACACCCGAGTTCATTGTAAAAAGTATTTTTCTGTCATGTAGATTTGTATTGTTAATTGTCTACCTTTTATTCATAATTATCAGTATGTTGTGGCCTAACGCGATAATAGTGACAAACTTTCTATAGGTGTTCATTATCAACCATTTGGTTGTTAATATATATTTATACGTCCTATACATTTTGTTTGTTAATGGCGGTTTTGTTGTTTTGCTTTTATATATTTAATCGGCCTAGACTTGTAGCTAGTAGTTATTTTCCGGGTTGTCAGTGGTCTTATTACCAAGGTTTCGATTTGTGTTTAGCGATACAGTATACTCTTGAGCACAGAAATGTCAGTTTCTATTGTGTTATATAATATCGCTGAACTTTCACAGCACTTTAATATTTGATGAAATTCTTCATTATATAACGTTTCTACGTATATTCAAATTCTTAGTATGTAATATGTATCGCAGTTTTAGCAACAGGGCGTGTTCAAAGCTACCTTTTGTTCGTAAAAAAAAAAATCTGTTTATAGTTGAAACTTACAAACACAATATAATATTATGTTGGTGTAGGGTGTCTCACCTAATTTTTACTTCTGTAATGTTTAAAGTTTATAATAATAAAATAAATTATAAGATTTATATTATTTTTTAAAATTATTTTACTCGCAGAGAATGTTTTATTTGTAATTGGGCTTTTTAATACCAACAAAGTGTAATGATTAAAAAAGCTAAAGCTATTAGTATAGGCAAAACATAGTAAAGTATGGTTGAAATATACATGAGTAATAAATAAATTATTGGATAAAATTTAAAAGTTTGTGCTACGTCTAGTATAATATATAATACGTAATTTTTATGTCTCACGGGAAAAATTATTACTTTGAATTTTTCTATTTATTCATTCACATGTATTTTTATTCGTCCGGATAAGTTCCGTTTCATGTGTAGATAACAAAACGAAAACTATACATTATTCGTAACTTTTAGACCGAACAAGATTGCCAGCGGATCGAGCCCCCTAACAACGCCACAATAAAAATAAATCCGAATAGGTAGACGTAGATATAGATGGAATGAAGGGGAAAAAAGAGTACAACATTCAGAAGAATAAAGACACGACTTATAACGATAAGGACAAGACTCTTGGGAGGCGTAAAAACAATAGCTGTAAGATGTTACAGTAGATTATAATATATAGAATCTGCATTGTACTGCAGTTATGATATTTGATGAATAGTTTCATTTTTATTACCATACTTTTATGTTTTGTCACTTAATTTTTAAGTGGTATGGGAAAAATTTCGCCATGAAAATGTTTATTGGTGGGCTCCAATAAAATAATGCCCAAGTTTCCCAAAATATTGTCAACGTTACAAAAAATTCGAGTTAAACATAGCGAGGTGGACTTTAATTAAAACTATTTCAAAAATCATTCAAAACTTGCCTTTTTTAAATTTTGTTGAGTATTCTTTATTCTAAGAAACTGAAATAAATATACAGGGTGTTCCGGCAATGAACCATACTAATATATAGGAGGACATCAGTGAGATGTAAAAATAAGCCCCTCGTTAGTTGATGTCCATTTTTGATTATCTTAAAAATTAATAACAATCTCCTATGTCTAAAAATAATAAATTTAAAAAAACGCGAAGTGTATTTTCGTAACCTATTCAAAATGCTCAATTTAAAAGAGGAGTCACATCACTTCCATCCCCTTTCGGGTCCGAACTTAAAAAATAAAGTGACCTCTCTTTTTAGATGATAATTTATTACCGATTAATAATGTACAATGTTTTCGATTATTTTAACTAATAAAATTGTATGCTTTTCTTTACACATTTCGTATTTGGGTTATAGTTATTTATGACTTATGAGTTATGCCAAATCCATTTCGTGCTTATGTAATTAAGAACACCCAATATTCGAGTTTTTAAATGCATACACTATCGATATTGATAATGTATTGTAATTATTTCATTAACAGGCAACCAATACCACTTTCGTTTATTTTAGCTAATAATATTGTTATTCCCCATTGCCCTATTTAGGACCATACAACATAATAATATTGATATTTTATCAGGTTTATTTCATTCTACTGCACCGCCGGTATATAATCCATCGGAGCTCCGGTAACTATACGATTGTTATCGTTCTCTATTATCAGGTTGTAAATAGCTGCCGAGGAATACGACTGTGGATAACTAATGCAGTCGGTTTATTTACTTTTCTATTTCTTGGACCGCTGTCAATTTCCTATTTCATATATATATATAGATAGCTGTTGCTCTCTTATTTTTCACGTCTTTGGAATTAATACGTTTTCCCCTTATCTGTGTCGTTACTAAAATCGACGGGGCGTATGTGCGACAATGAAACGGTCTTAATCCAATAATAAACAGTGGAATGGGGAGGAGGACAAAAGTATCGGAGGCGGAAGCACAACTGGTATTACCGGGGAGCCTGCGAGCTCGTTATTTAAAAGTAGTGAGTAGACAGAAGGAATTCTAACGGCAGAGAATAGACTGCCTGGGAGATAATGGAAAAACGAATGGTCAATATTATTTACTCGGGCGACACGGGGATTCCATAATTCCGCGACGGTTCTATCAGATATGCAATATCTTATGATAATTCGGTCGAAAGGATTTTTTTTTAAATTTTCAAACAAATCAACTTTGATTGTTTTTGAAATCGGAAAAATAATAATGATTGTAAATTTACCTATAATAATAGTGAAACACTAGAATACAATATAACAACTTAAATTATCATAGAATACATCGGAAAATTCATAATATAAGTTCAAAACTAATGTATGGAACAATATTACATTATAAAGTGTTTGTAAAATGATTCACAAATGAGTATTGTAATATTTTATATAACTTTTCTGTACTACAATATCATGATATTGTACTATAATATACTTCCAAAGTAGTATATATACATATTACTAATTGTATATAAATTATTAATAAATGTTCAATATTTCGACTAGAACGTTCTTAGACCCTTCCAAATTTTCTTTTATTTGAATTTTATATAAGTTATAACCATGTTCTATAAAAGTAGATAAGCTTGACAAATCTCTTAGAACTTATATGAAAATAAGATTTTCATATTTTCATATTAATCTATTTGTGACCATATTTTACAACGCAGTTTTTGTTCTAAAGCATGTTTCGAGTAATACTCATTTCTGGGAAATTTATACCATGAACAAAATGTATGTTGGACATTTTTGGTGAAATATTGGTAATTTGTTTTTAAATATATTGAATTTTTAATTCAATATATTTAAATAGGAGTTTTTAAATATATTATTAAAACTGAAAAAGTATAATTAAAAAAAAAGGGGAATTGATAAATCGGTAGGTATATTACTTTAATTTTTTCTTGACATAACAAAAATAAGTTTAACCAAGACAAAACTATAAAAATCTTCGTGAGTTAAAATCTCAGGTTTTACTCACTGATGAAATTTCAGTTAAGGAAATCTTAACAATTAATTGTAAAATACTCATTTTTAATTTTTCCGGATCAATTAAATCTAAAATGTTGTTTATACCTTCGTGACTAAAAATAAACTCAGTACAAATACGGTAATACTTATTTACTAAGATCGCGAAGAATAAATCGACGTTAATTTGCTGTTACACTAAATTGAAATTAAAGCCATTTTTTCAGTGAATAGGGTATTTAATTTAAAAAAAAACATAAAATAATATATATTCCGCAATTAGATTATAATACAAATTATTTTCACAAAAAATGAATCAAAGCTCAAAAATATTAGTAATACAATGTAGTGCGCGACTGCGATTTTTGAATCGATTGAATGATAATAATATAATACACTTGGATGATGCTAGAAATGTAGAAAACAAATATGAAAGTCATGAATTCGATAAATCTATTTTTGTATATATAATGGAAACACCAGCCGAGTAACATACTGTCAATGTAAAAACTCGATCGACATTATTGTTGAGTTTAAATGGAGTAAGAAATCCTATAACAAGACTTTATAGTACTTATAATATAAAATATTTTTTTTTAATAATCATGAGTTTCTTGGCTTCTGTTGATTGACTCCTCGTAGTAGGTTTTCAAGCTCGCATGTGTTTCATAAATTACTAAATATTGACTATTCTACTTATACAAAATAAGTGTTGCCAACACCTAATAACGTTAAGTAATTTCCTTTCTAGCGCACGCAGCGGTTCAAGTAATTTAATTAGCGATGTTTATGAAGTGCGGTAATTATTATCAAATTAGAAACATGTGTAATACTAATTATAACAATTTATACTAAATGTGCGTACAGCAATCGTGAAATATAAATTCTTCAGTTCATATCTCGTTCAATTTAATTACCTTAGTTTGTCATCGAAATATTTTCGAACAGGATATGTACGCATAAAGTCTGTTTAAATTGAATAATTCATAATATTATCTATGGGTATAGTTAAAATAATATATTATACAAGGTGTTCAATAAGTGTAAAATGTATACCAATATTTTATGCCATTGTGCTACATCTTTTGTAAAACTTATACTTAAATGAACTTACAGTGGGGTTTATCTGACCTAGAACGCAGGCCGCAGTTCATCACAATACACGACAAACGAATTTATCAATTAACTTAAGTATTATTTAATTTTAAATTTTAACCACCGATAAACGGATTTGATCAGCTTAATTTTTCGTACTTGATAAAAGTAATGAACATGGTTGGTCACAAAAATACAAATAAAGTTAAACGATTAGTTTGTACTGATATATTCAATGGTAAATAGTATAATTTATGTGTTGGAATAAAAAGCGAAGATGTGTATATAAGTATGCACGAGTGCAGCGATATAATATAGATAAATACTGTATTCAAGCATAAACATCTTCCATGAAACTAGACAATCGATGAACATCATAATATATATTTCCACTAACTTCGTGACAAACAAACTTCCAAACGTTACAAAGTTCCTAAATAGAGTTTAGTGAAGCGGCCACTATGTATTATCTAAATGTATAGTGAGAAACATATTATTAGGTACAGCAACTCACCCACGGAGAATTTTCAGTAGGTAACTGAATAGCTATATATAGAAACATGAACATGTCACCCCAATGGCTGCTAACTTGCTTAGAAATCAAAAAAACACTCACATATTTTAATGTTAGAAATTAAAATGGTGGTCAAAATTTCAGAGTTCTGATCAAATGTATATTGGTATAGAATGTACACTTAAACACATGTCAAAATATCTTATGTGTGAATTAATTGTAAGTATGTGACGAACATAATAATTAATACATTTTTCATTTCTTACTTTGACGTAAGAGGATTGATGTTAGTCATTAAAAGTCAAATTTTCTATCGATATATTTATTAAAATATTTACATAACTTAAAACAGTTGTGAACATATCGAACATTAAACGATGCCTAAGTAGCAGAACCCTATAATTTAAAATTGAGTTATGCAAAAGCCAAATTTATCGACAAATAATATTTTAAGACTAACCGCATTACTATCTAAATCCTATATAAATATTACAGTTTTGTTTTAAAATAATTTTTAATCGCAATAGGAGTCCGACAATAGTTATTTCTCGCTTCAATTTTTTAACACTATTCTACTTTGAATTCCTCCCTTATGGAATTGTTATTTATTAGAAACATAAATTATCCTCAAAATGGGGGCTTTACCGATGTTAATTATTTAATTAAGCTGCGTACGCATACAAAGGATATCTTGCTTTAAATCAAAATAATTCACCGGTTTTATGGCTGATAAATTTTTTAAAAAATATTTAATTACAAAAAAATACCGATAACAATATATATTGTTATGTAAATACGTTTGGGGGTTTCAATAATTTTAGATTTCTGATGACTGTGATGAATAGCTGTTTTCAGTTACCTGCTTAACCGAAAGTTTCCCCTTCGTCACAATACCGAGATTTTGCTCTAGTCGAAATGACACCATTCCAAAGATTTCCGACGCCCAATGCATGTTTCCGTGTGAATTCTATTGGCACCGAACAAATAACTGGGCCGCGCATTATTTTAAACAAAATTTCTGGCGATTAATAATCACTTGAAAACGATAGCTGTTGACAGGGATCCGTTGATGACGCCCATCTGAGCGTCAAAATATTAACAGTACAATGGCGATGGCTACAAGATAATATAATAATATATATATATATATATATATATATATATATATACATAATAACAATATTATGAAAGCCCCGTGCGCGCAAAACTGATCTACGGATTATATTCCCTCATCTCCCCATTCCACTTCACCAATATTGGGTTTCGTATCGCCGTTAATCGATTGTGAGTCGGGATACACCCAACAAGCTCTGGAACAAAGTCCATTGTAGTATCGGCATCATTGTTTCTCTTTTGTCGTTCTGTATTTTTTTTTTGGGTTTCATCAGTAATTCCCTTTGTCATACCTAGTTACCTATGGGCCATCAATAGGTTTTTTTTTTTAATCAAAACCATGCCAATTTCTTTTAAACCGGAATTCATTTGTTTTAAACAAATAGTACAACTTAATAGTAGTAATACTATTTTAGTTACCTAATGCAACATACTGTTGATGTTAATTTTTGTATACAATGATCACCAGGTGTACAAAAGATATTTATTAAAAATACAACACCATTTAAAACTAGAGCCGACGATTCTACACGTGTATTTTAAATACATGCGTAGGACAACTTGACTCAATGGCTATAATACTTTATCTTAGTGACAACCATTAATTAAAGAATAGTATCACGTAAAATTAGAGGTTTTTTTAAAGCTTACAGTTGTAAGAATGCGTGTAGTTGCAGATACACGTGTACTTATAACTACACGAACTTCTACACGTCAATTCGAACTACACGTGTTACAGGTGTATTTACTTACACGTGTAATCGGTAGCTTTATTTAAAACTCATGTAACATCTATAGTTAAGTATTTAAAATTAAAGTTTTACATTTGCCATAAAAACTATTTTCACTAAATGTGTAAATAGTGTAAATACAATAACCCACTCAAGGTTTAACTACGTATTTTTACACATTATAACCACCTACAATCAAGTTATCAGAATTTTATCTTCGATGCGTTTAATTTTTACCATCGCAATTATAAAAAATTAAGAGCACTTAAAAATCCGCCCTCTTTAGGACAGAGTGGGATTATTAATTAATTGACGTTATCAATTATAAACTATTAAACATTTGTATAAAATACTATAGAAGAACTCTCAAAATAGATTTGAAATTATTTTGACCGTTTCTTGCATAGCAGTTAATACCAAGGCAAAACACGTAAAAACCTTTTTGTCTCTTAAAAGTTTTTTCGATTATAAAGTGAAAGCAAGGGAGTTTTTCAACTTTTATGCATGAAGGTTTTGGTTCAGCGATACCAGAAATTTTGCTCACACGCAGGCAAAAATAAAACCTATTTGTTGTAAAACCAATTTCTTTTACACATTCACAACTCAGGCAATTTTGTTCAACATGATTAGATAATATATCTAATCATTTGTCGCGAGTTAAAACCCAATACAAAGTTTTTTTAGCCATAATCAAGTTAAATCTAAAATCTACGTTCAATAATATGCTCTATACTAACAGTTGTATTCAATTTTCTGTGAAATGTTTTGAAATGCTGTACTATTGAAATATTATTAGTATTAAATTAACCACTCGAGTGTAATAACCGTTTGATAATAATTTGATTTTCACCAACATCCAATAATAGTTCACGTGTAGTCTGCAAAATTGAAGTACTGAGAAATGTTGATATTAAAAATAACCATTTTTAAATTGTTTACTGCTGTTGAGTGTTGCCGTTGTACCTATTATAGAGATGTAATCACTAATTCTTATATTTTTTTCTTCAATTTAATGTTAACATACACTATATTAGCTGCTTTAATATATTAGTTAGTTCATTTATTAGCATTGCTTCCGCATGTATATAATATTAACGGCTTCTTTTAAACTATTCACTTAAACATGACCTTAGGCAATCGTTAGCACGGACGTTTGAATACATTATTATCGAAGACGGTCGGATGTATGACGTTATTGGGTAGTTTCTAATCTGCTAGAATGAAAACATCTCATATTCTCGTGGGAGGCCATAACCCAGATACTTTCTGTAAACCCTGGGTACCTTTATTTTTATTGTAATTCGAAGCAATCATCGAATACGTTGCCTGCAATAACTGCAAGGTTTCCAAAAAATAGCTAACCCCCACAAACTGAAATTGAATTCAATATGATTTCCACGAAGAGTAGTCCAATTTGTTGTTTATTCTGTCCTATAGGGTATAATAATTAGGTTTAAAATTTAAACCTCTGGCGGAAAATGATTAAGTGTCGGCATATTTTGTCATGTGGACATATTATATTGTTTTGCCCAATTCAAAAGTCCAAGCTAAAATAACCGTTTTTTTCTCTCGTAAAACAATAGGTAAGCACCCACAATGAAATAGTTCCTTTATGTAAGCATTTCTTTTATTTCTTTTGCGGAATAGTCATAAAGAAAAGTAGTAGTAACTGAAGAAAAAAAAAGATTAATAAAACAAAGAACTCGCTTTTCACTGGATGAATCCTTTAAATACGAATAAGTTATTCAGTATGTATTTTTTTAAATATTTAAAGTAACTTTTAACCATAATATACACTAATTTTAGTAAACTTATTCAGATGTTTAATTTTTAACGTAATAATATTATTTAAATATTCAAACAACTAAATATTATGTTTTATAACCACTAACAGTTATTTGTTATAATGTTTAACCATACATAACTATCAAGCCAACAGCGCTTTTTGATTAAAGATTATACTTGATGCTTTAGTTTATTTGCGAATGACTATTAGGTATTTTTTTTCTGATGTTTCAGTCCTAATTGACGTAGCATCAATGATCATCATCAATATATGTCTAGAATAATTATTAATTATGAAATGAAAAAAAAACAAATTTGGCGTCACGGGTACGCAGATGGTCACTTGTTTAGAGTGACAATAAAGCAATAAATCACATCCGAATCTAATCTGTAAGTGATTAAAACAGTGTCGCTAAAAAAATAACAATAAATCTGTCGGCAAAACTTTTTGTGACTACGTTGAACTTTGTCGATGATGATGTCAAATTACTGAACTATTAAAAAAAAAAAAAATGACAGGAGAAAAAGCACATATAAATTGTAAACTTGTTCTCTACTCTTTCTTAGGATGGTTATTGGCTATCGTGTAACGATAAAACATGGTAAATACGATCACAGTTATTTGTAACTGTACAAACAGCACGCATGTAAGCAACCCCTTTTAACTGTTTTTAATTAACTAAATCGTGCAACTACAATTAATGCAATGTGTAGTTTAATATATGGATATTTTATGGACAGGAATTTCTATTGTTATTCATGTAATTTGAAAAAAATATAACTTTAAATTTATGTCGTTATTGTTGGTTATATTGAGTTTTTTTATGTTAATTTAACATTTCTACAGATTAGTAGAACGTTAATTATGGGTTTATTCATCGTGATAATAATATTGTTAATAATTAGTCTTTTTTTTTTTTTGGTTTCTATTTTAATAAAAAAATGCCTGCGTTATTTTTATACATACATACACAAGAAAATAATAAAAAATATTTAGTTTTTAAAAATGTTCTTAAAATATTTAAAAATTAATATACGTTATAAAATTATGAAAAATCTGGTTTTAGTATAATGAAAAACAATTTAAATAATGTTATAGAAACAACCTATGTATAGTTGTACTGTTTCATCGAGTTCTTGTGCACAATAAAACTTTGGCTCCACAAAGCTAATTAAAATGACTGAAAATTAATGTTAACTGTTTTTTTTAAAATAAACAACAACGAGGAAAGGTAGAGGAAAAAGGAAATACAATATCATTATTGTTTCATTATTGCACAGTATTTTTTAGAAACATATTTTAGATACTTATTTCTTGCACAAAGAAGTATATCAATCATATTGTGTTGAATAAAATTATCTTAGAAGAGTTTTTTAGCGATATTAATATATCGCGTAAACCTAAATGACAAATTGGTTTCGGTATGGTTGAAATATTAAAGCTCTGTGTTTGTGACAGACGTTGTTTCAATTTTGTTTATTATAGCTTGGGGTGTCGACTTGGTAGGTTGCCCTATTAGTATCATCTAACAACGCAGCGTCGCGTTATCTTCACGTAAATAATCCACTGATGGAAACGTGACTTCTGAAGTGTGGAAAGTCATGGTTTGGCGTCTGGGTTTTTTACCTTGTCACTATACGAGCTTTTATATAATATGACCCATGTGTGTTTGGGTAAGAAATAGAAATAGGGAGAGAGAAGGGGAGCGAGAGATGGACGTCACTATGGAACCAGATGGGTTTTATAAGTCGGATCGTTTATCCTCATTACAAGGGCCATTTCGCTGATCAACTGTCTACCGCCGACCCTGTATCGTAAACTCTCTCTGGCCTCTATTCGTGTTCATCCTACTCCAGCAAAACGTTAACCGAATAAAATAAGAGAGGATTGCTCGGTGTAACCATACCTCTTCCGTTCGTTTCTCTAAAAATAACAGTCATAGCTACTTATTTACGGTGGTCATAAAAACTGCATTAACCGAAGAACTATGGGCCAAACAGCGTAGTTACGACCGTGGTGTTAATCTCCAGATAAATAAATAAAGAACACACGGAAGCATAGAAATTTGTTCCGACCCCATTCGATGTCATGTTGGTCGCCGCCTTAGGGAAATGTAATGCAATCGCAACAACCAATTCGTTTGTACGTAATTCGTGTCAAAATTAGCAAAAATATTAAAAAATATGACAAGGACGTGTTCGTAATTTAATTGAGATATTTGAAAAAAAAACTATTTGTCGTCAGTTACGTTGATTGCAACTTATATTTTATTACATTAGTGATAGGAGCTGTGGTAGAAACTAGGACTGAGAGCGTTATGGGATGCTTTAACACAACTTGCCACACGTTTGATACGAAAATGTTTTTGAGATTTCACCCGACTGTTTTCTACGTCGTATTTTGTGGTGTGTAATACAAAAATCAAGTGACTCGCGCTATAATTAAGAAATTGCCACCCTCTTGTTTCGTGATACTTCGAATTAAGTTTCACCTCGACAATGGTAAATATCACATGTCGTCTAGTCGAGTAACGCGAGAATTCCAAAGGACAAGTTTCGCATTTTCCTCGAACACAGCGGAGTCGCTGATGTGCACATTTTCATTTTCATTTTTTTTTCCATTTTAACGCACATATTGCGAATTTAAATTTTGCATTACGACTGCGTGCATTTTTTAATTAATTTTTCTCGGATTCTCAGTATTGTTTTTTTACACTTTAGCCGTCGACAATAGAAAACTACAAAAATACAATTAACCCAGGAATACATTGTAAAGCTTTTAAGTCGTTTTTAATTATTTATTAAAATAAGCCAACATCATTTTTATCATTTTATTTGTTTTTTATTTAACACATTCTGTTAATAAAAAAACAATTTGTATTTGATGGATAAAAACTGTTCGCGAAAATCACACACTCATTCTATGCTTTGAGTATTTTTCAAATCTACTATATTTTAGTGACACTGGTCTAAAGTATTAAAACGCAACCACTACTTTTACAACCTCAATTGTCGGTCGAGTAATTTCTAATTACTATTAATATTTGAAAGAATTTTATTATTATGTGTCTCATATATTATTAATATACTCATTATAACACTTATGCTATGCGATTTAATTTATACTGTAATAAAAATACATGATACTAGACTAAAATTAAAGTATTATCCCAATTTTTTCTTCGACGGGTTTTGTAAATGTTAACATTTTACCAATTAAAGATGTCCTATTGTCATAAATTCGCCTAACGAAATATTTGTTCTAGTTATATATTCGGTACTTACGGGAATTTTTGGGCCATACTAGTCTAGGGAGCTCACGCGACAAATAATACATTATATTATTCTTGCTCAATCGTTTTCCCTGAAGAAGAATCACGATTCTCGACCCCTTGTATATCATACCGAGACAATATTATAATACAGTACTTTATTAAAACTGAATAGATTAAATATGAACAGTCGGACTCTTTGGTGTTTAATATTTATGATCGTTTATTTATTTACAATTGTTACTCGAATAAATTACTTTTAGAACGCGCATTTTTATTTGTATTTTTTATGTTACAGTTTTATCTGTGCTGGAGCCTGAGTTCGCCGAACCTATACCGAACGTTACGATACCCGTGGGAAGAGACGTTTCGCTGCCTTGTGTCGTCAGCAATTTGGGAAATTACAAAGTAAGTATTTGGAATTTATTTATAATTGATTTCTTATTCCGCATCTGTTACTTGAAGTCTCCGCTCTATATTTAATTTGATAAATATAATTTATATGAGTACTGATTCGTTTGATTCGTTTTACTACTGGTTTTAACAAGTAAAATGATCAACAAAACTTTGGCCAGTAAAATATCAATAATGATTGTAATAACTACTGTACGATATCATTGAAAAGCTATTTATGAATTTAGGTATTGTTATTTATAATGGTATTAAAGGGTTGGACGTCTAGAATTTAAAACTACAAGCTTACTATTTAAACAATTACGCGCAGCGCATTTAATTTCTCCTCAGGTGAATACCTATCATTATGTATATTTTTTCTTGCCTGTAAGCTAGAAATAAAATACTGAGATTGATCTGTATAATTGTAATCTTCAATAATAAAAAAAATATTTCTTTGGCTGGTTTAACGAATAATTTGTAGCTCATTTTTGTTAAATAACATATTTTAATAATACAATTTGTATACATATGACTGGTAATTGAGACAAACGATTGTAAAATGTTTAATATATTATGTTTGTTCTAAAATTATGTTTACAAGTAAAATTCTTTGAGAACTCACAGAAATAAATGAATTTAAATTTACTAAATTATTATACTGTTGAAGAATAATTTATTGCGCAATGATATAATAGTATATGTAATCTGACATCATAATTCTATGTTATAAAAATTCAAATCTTATATCAATTGAAGGTAGTGGCTTGATAAATTAGTACAGAATCCCTTACAAGTGCGTATTAATTGATAACATAAAGATACTATTTTTGATTAACGTTCGACGGGTACAATATTTGTTATAATATGTACATTATATTTCGTCTGTAGGCAGCATAAATTAATTTTCAATCCTATAATTGCACTCCAAGGTCCTTCAGGCAAAATTTAACATTAATTTACTATCACTGCTTCGTTTACAATATCTAAACTAAAGGTGTTTGTTTATTGAATCACATATCATCAGTTAGATGAATTGATGTGTATTACATAATCATTTTAATCATCAATTAGGATAAACAATTTTTATATTTACATAAATCATAAAACTACATATGATACGAAGTTTACAATGACAATATGTGTTAGTAAGTGAATCTGATATAACTGAGATTATTTAATACTTTGATGGTTTTTGTCCATTTGTTTTTTATCTAACACACCTATGCTTGTATTGTTATCTTTTATAAATGTGTAGGACATTAATTGTTTAAGTTTTTAAAGTTATTTCAGTATTCAGTAAATGGGAATATTTTAAAACTAATTATAATATTATTATGATTCGCTTCAATGCTAATATTATGTACTCCACAGTCCATTTTACATTATATTTCCAGAATATTTATAAATTTGATACAACCTATGAAATGTATTTTTATTTTTATTGCTCGTGTCGGTTTTTGAAACACAGCTTCTGTTGATTTCTAAGAATGTAGACTATTTCGGTGGTATTTATTAGGCGACAAGTTATTTTGAATTACTCGCGTATAACATAAGTACAATACCTAAAGACGAAGAAATTCGCTTTTGTTTAAATTAATTTCGCAGGAAATTAAAACTACGTTGTTTTACTGAAAACATCTGGAAAATTGTAAACACACATAAGTACACATTTTTGTATTTAATATAAGTTATAACAGTATACGTCATTTTATCTAAAATACTGAAATGATAGGATGAAATTGGTTCGCAAAACATCTAAAAACCTTCTAACATTTCTTATATCTTAATAATACTGTAAAAATTTAAAAATATATTACTGTACTAAGTGAGTAGCTATTTAAATATATATTTTATTAGTAGTATATTTTTAAGAAATAATTTTTCTAATTGCACATTATGGTCATAATAATTATTTTGTAGCTTTATCAAATGCATACAATGTCTATACAACTCTTAGAATAATACTTTAATAAATTATTATTTTTTGTAATAGTTAATAGAATTTAATAACTTGTGATGATTTTACTTTCAATTCAATTATTGTAACTTAATATAATATATTTATAATAATAAAATATATGTTTTATTTCTTATATCGTATTAAAATGTATTTTATTGATATGCAATGTAATGGTAGTATATAAGTATTTTTAAAAAAGAAGCATAATTTAGAAACACAATTTGTACATAAAGACTTAGATTCCGCCTAAAATGTTCTGAGTAAAAACGCCAAAGGCATAAAATGAATTACTGTTATTACAAACAAATATTTTCTTTTACAATATAAAATTGTATTTTTTAATATATATTGTAAGCAAACTGTTTATTTTACAAATGTTTAATATTTGTGTTTTAACGGGTATGCAATCATACACATTTTATATTTTATAAATAATATTAACCATACAAATAAATATATTGTATATATTGCAAAGCATATAACTCTATAAGAGGCTAATTTTTGACTTTGTTCAGTAATACTAATGATTTTCTCACAAGAACATTTGTTACATATAATTATTATTTCACTAAAAAGACATTAAAAATTCATCTAGAAAAAACCTGAGTAAAACTTGTCATTAATTATAAAAAATAAATTATTAAAATACACCATTAAATACAAAAAAAATCGTAGTTGCGTTAAAATGTTTTATAGTGGACTTAAGTCTCAATTAAACAAATTATCCTTATATTCGGTTTTTAGAATTAGGTACGTATAATTTTAAGTAATTTTTTATTCTACACAATATAATATTATGATTAGTAACAAATAAATGTACCGCAATTTGAAGGTAATGCACTTGATTTTAATATTCCTTATATAAACCTGTTTTTTAAACCCATCACCGATATTTCGTGTTTTCTAACGTACATATATATAGCACTTATCATATTCTTCACATCGTATTTTATAAAATATTTTTTTTCTTTTCCTCTATTTTATCTTTGACGCTACTAAATACAAATTTTAAATTATTACTTTCTTATGCAATTGAAGTTATACAGTATTTTTAAAAATGTTTCTTAAACCCCTTGAGATACCTGAAATAAACCGTACCCGATCTATTTATTTTTTCTTCATCCTTCCAACTGTATACTGTTTTCCATTTAACAACTCTTAGCAACTGAATTTGTATGGGTATTTATAATATATACATACATACATATAACACATATGATATACATACATATATATATATATATATATATATAATTATATTATAGATATATTATATGTTATTATGTAATTCCTAAGGTGTGTGTAAGCAAATGGTAATAGATAGTAGTCAATATCGAAGTCTATTTCAGTGTAACCGGTAAACAATAAATGCTGGCATTCTCTGTTATACAGAACGTCTAGTTTGAGATTAACGGCATAGAATACACAGATCATAAACAAAGGCTTTATTTCCGTGGAACCAGAAATTATATTTGGTCGTACTATACTAGTCGTAGGTAGTAAATCATAATATGTCTGTCTACAGTATATAATATTATACTAATGGAAACCTGAACTAATATCTCTCCTGTAGACAGTCTACCAATTCTCGTGTAATATATGGAGCGTAAAGCGACAAGACACATTTCATTATACACTATATCTTCTTTAGAGTTGGAAATAATGTTGTCCTTATAGAAGAAACACAGTATGAGTTTTGGATGTTTGACCAAAAGTAGAATTTAAATTAATATAGCAATATTTCTCTGAAATATCTCTGAAGTGAAGCGGTATCTTTTCCCATATGACATAATTAAATATGGGATTCAAGTTGATGTATCTGTGTAAGCAATAAATGTGATCACTTTTCAAACCTTGTAATTTTGTGTCATATGAATTGTGATGTAACTTAATTATACCGTGTAATATCTCATCGAGGGCTCTTTAACGATAATAAGAGTAAACTATTACAAAAAATAAGAAGACAACAAAAAAATGAATACATTTTAGACGAATATATATTAAAATATATATTTTATTGGATTAATGTTGAAATTAATTTGAAATTAAAAAGAAATTTTTCAATGAAATAATGATTATAATTAAACGAAGTAAATATTTAAGTATTATACTTAAAGATGGGTGAGAGATAGTGTTGCAACTTTATTAGGCAAACTGTGTGGCTTCCGGCTTGCAAAATAGCCTAACATTTAAACAGTACAGATAGTTGAATTATAAGTAACTAAAGTTATCATTTATTATAATATATAAAATACTAAAAAAATACAAATATGTCTAAAACAGTCTACCTCATATACATTAACGTTTGGCATATAAACATTAACATTTACATGTTTTTATAATAAACCACATCAGTTTATAAGTTTCCTATTAACAAGCAATCATACGTTTAAGGGTTATAAAAATATATTATATATAAATATAGTTTAAGAAACGATTATGTATAATACGTATAGTAGCTGTTAGTTAATTCGAACTTTACCAGTATTTAAAAAAAAATTATCACGATGTAGAAACTACAAAACGTGACGTAGCAGACTGCACGTTACTTTATTTTATAGACAAGTGAATGACAATGGGGTTTGTATTAAATCTAAATTCTGACCACCGGTGCGATGATTTGAACATTGATTAAACATTTTCAAAAGACAAAATCAGTGAGCTTAAATCGCATTAGGTTTGACAAAACATGATAAATCCATTAGTTGTCATTCGTCGCATACGCATTGAGCGCAAGTACACGCATTATGGCGTGTATTAAATCCTATTCCTTCACTCCAATATAGTCACCGTTCTCCTCTGTTCCAATAAGTTTTGTAATTATTACCACTATGCAGTGATGTGTCGGCAAGTCACCGCTGTAGTTATGAACGTCATATTCTGTTGAAATGCTTTTAAAGTAATGTGGGACGCGTAACACATTTATGCACAAATAAAACAATATGGAATATCGTAGCGGTTTAATAACGAAGACCACGTCTTGTGGTTTTATAGTATTCTCGATTCTCGATTGGTGAAAACTAATAATATAGGTACTTGGTTCAGCTGGTCTTCTTGTAGTACTAAAAAATCATAACCAATTGCTAAGCGTATTAGTAAGTTAATGTAATTCGTTATGTACTTATTTCTTTAGTATCTATAAATGTACAAGTAATCCAGGGATCGAACTTAAGAAATATATTTTATTTCAAAAAATACCAGGTAAAACTTTTATAATATGAGTTAAAAAAAAACAGTTATTTTTGAATTTTTATTTGTAAGTATGTCTGTATAACTGTTATTTTGGACATTTTATTTATAAAAATTGTAATTTTAAGATCTTTTAAATAAATATTTTTATGAAAATGGAATTTTCATTTTTGATCATTTTTCAAAAACTGTTTTTGTGCTAGATTTTTTTTTATGGTCCTTCTTTAAGTGTTAAAATGTAACTTTTTTCGGTTCTTGGTCAAAATTCGTTTTCGGTTGTTTTTCTATGCCTTATATCTTTAAATTTAATGTTGTATTTTGTCAGACACAATTAAATTGCCGTTTAATTTTCCTCCGAACCAGTGACCGCCCTCTTAGTACCTTAGAGTGAAATTAATAAGTATAATCTGTTCACGAAACGTACAAAGAGTAACGCGATTTGGTTACTGTGCAGACAAGTTTTCTCGTTGACGAGACTACTGTAATGAAAAACAGCTGTCGTCCGGCGTTTCAAATAGGCAATTTAGCATCAGAAAAGCCATACATAATAGGAAGTTGCCTATATCACTTAGACCACAATATTAATAATATGTTTAACAGGGGATGTAAAATTACAACCAGTGTTATGTGTTAACTTTGTTAATTTTACTGCTTGTATTGCCTTTAACCAATGAATTGAACAAATAAAATTAATAGTTGAGGTATAGCAGTGTCGTCGTATCCATTATTCCGTGGAAACCATATAAAACGTAATGTGTTACAAATGATTTTCACCGTGACTTTGAAAACTTGTTGGGAACATGTCTCGATACTGACGTGCTTTTATTATCAATTTAAGAGTTTTTTAGCAATAGTAATTCAGGAAGAAATAAGAAGTACAACAAAACAATTTCTGAACAAGTTCAAGCTTTGTTGTCTGAAAAACAAATTTTTCTAAAAATGTAATATTATGTTGATACATCATGCCATGTAATATATGATTCCTAAAAACATATTAGAGTGCATTAAACCCCAAGATGTTACTATTTCTAAGAAACCCTTCATACGTTTTAATTTTGTATCTGAAGCAAATCAAAAATTCATAATAATAATATAAAAACACATTTTTTTATCATTCCTATCGCGATAACAAAGATATCGATTTATTATTAGATTTGTCCATTGAATAGGTTACCTATTTTTTAAATTAACAAACCGCAATAACTTTTTATCTGTTTGTACTTTACAATGCATCATACATGTGTAAACACCTGATGAATGTTAAATAAAAAATATCTATTTAATTTTGGAATGTTACATTGTTTACTATACAAAAATCGTTGGCTTTCCCAATTAGCCGACCACATGCCAAGAGGTTAATTCTGTTTAATATTTTATTTGGTAGAAGTATTATCCCAGTTCGTGTTATACAGAATTACTCTTGAGGGGTAACACTTTATACATTCATTAATTTTCATTTCATTCGTTCATAGTATAAAAGGGCACCTCGCCTAATCCTTACAGTAACAATATATTCGTATAGTAATAGTATATCAGCTTATTTACTAAACATGTCCGTTGCTTTTTAAAATATTTTTCTATTACACGATTGTCTCAAAGTTGTAAGCACGGCATTGCACTACTGGAAATACACACACAAACATTTGTGTTTATATTATTCATTAAACGTCAAACTATTAAAAAGCAAAGGCAATCGTGGATCTCTCCGTTAATTTATTACAAAAGAGCCAGTAAACGGATTGTTTCAATAATATTCACGAACATTCAGCAATGCTTTGATGATGACTATAAACGCTCTGAAGGTATTTTCTCTTAGAGAGTAAATTTTGTGGAGACGTGCTTTAATTAGCGTATTTTATTATTACTAATGACAACCAAAGATGGAAAAATTCTGTTTTATTTTAATCCATTTACCCGATGTCTGACGTACAATACGTACCGTCTTCTAATAATTGTACAAAGTTTTATATAACTGAACCAATATGTGCATATATTTTTACAACTGGTACGTTTGCGTTTAGCTTGTAATATTATTATTATAGAAATTATGCTGTTTAAAAAAAATTGGTACTAGAATATGGTTTGTTGTATAATTATATGTATAATACGGTTTCAAATAAAAATAACTTGTGCGTAGATGCGGTTACTAAATCAAGTTGACAAAGCTTGCGTTTACCTAAAAATTAAAACAGAAACGGTTTTTTTTTAAAATAAGCATAAAACCCTTGATGCGTTAACCAGCGTAAATGTTGTCAAAAAAATAAATGATTGCACAATCCGTTCAAATAAAATATTCTTATAATAATAATATGTGGTTTTTCACTGGGTACAACGATTTTGTTTTTTTATTTGTAGGGTGTTTTAACAGATTCGCATTGTTATTTGTTCGCTGCATATGCAAAAATATTTTATCAGTGGTAAGTGGGTATGAAACATTAAATATAAAGGTAGAAAAAAGCAAGTGAATAAATTAAGTTTGAGTAGAACAATTAAGTATAAAGGAGAAAGTAGCAAATAGGGAAGACAGAAAAAAAGGAAAAGGTGAAATTAAGCAAAGGCTCGATCAAAGACGGTGGGCAGGGTATTATTATATATTTTTTATAAAATATTGCTGATAATTATTACCGCCAGGTCAAGTGGAAACCCCGTTAGTAACCCACTCTTCACTTACTGTTGAAGCAATTTTTATAAATATCTGTTACATAATATTTTATACATGGTAACCTTAGAGAAAAAGGTCTTTAATCGAAGTATTTCCATTAAAGCAAAATGCTTTTTTACAATTAGTTTTTGTTAATTTTTCAAGATATTTCAGTTACCTATATATTTATTAGTAATTTAATCCTAAATTGAGAATATGAAAAATACAGCATCCGACTATACATAATTGTATTATTAATAATGGAAAAGGCTATTAATTATGAAGGTGTAAAAAATAGAAAATATTAAATTTCTGTGTAAACGTTTTTTTTTTTAAATATCCATACTTAGTACTACTCATTTGTATACGAACTTAGCCTTTTGGTCCCCATTCCCTACAGGAAAACACAAACAAATTGAACTCATTAGGATTGACCATAGAATTTGACTTCGTGTTTTGGTCTAATATAGTGTCCGATCTAGATTTGATTAAAAATGTATTAAATTGATTAGACTTAATCCTGACGATTAAACGGTAATGTAAATTAATTTAAAACTACTTAATAACATTACACTACTAGAAACAATCTAAGAGTTGTAGGCAAAGGCTGTATTATGAAAATTAAAACATGATAGTATTAATGCGTTGTCATCATAAATATCTGTAAAAATGTATTTTCTTTCTCAGGGATGAATCTTAAGATCTTAAACTTAAATAACTTAATGAGCTTCGGGATGCCAAAATACACTACAGTATAATATTATATAAAATTTAATACTAAAAGGTAAACCCGTATATAGGGCTGTACACGGTGTAGGTATATCATAATGTGGATAAAACAAAAACAAAACGCTCTTTTCTTTTTGTTCTCGGTGTATCGATTATAATATTATAATAATAATTATTTTATTATTTTTCGATTTCAAAGGGTAACAAATGTTGTGTGCACTATAACTACCTCGTCGAGTGATTTTAAATTGCTGAGCTTTGATGTAGGTACACTATTGTGTGCACGCATTAGAGCACTTTATGTTTAGGCATCGGCACATGTAGCATAAGACCGTTCAAACGTCAAAGCGTTTCATATTCCACGGAAAGTTTATACTTGTGTACTTTACAACAACAGCAATAATAATAATTATTATTATCATTAATATATTTTTTGCTCGCCTTACGAGTTTCAGCGCAATTTACACTATACATAGTATACCTTCACACGTTAACGCGCGTAACAGTGATAAATGGTCTTTGAATAATAATATGTAGGTGTGTTATTAATACACATTGTGTATAATGTGTGTTTGGGTTGTGTGCATCTGTTTTTCACTAGGCAAATTATCGGGCATCGTGCCGTCCGTTGGTGTGTTTCCGGCGGAATAATAATAATAATGTATGTATGAATACATATATATATACAAGCAAACGTTTGGAACATTACAATATAGAGGTGAGCGGCCGCGCAAGGTGTTTCAACGGGTTTAATGAGTATTTATGGATTATCGTCCGAATTAACCGCATCGCGCAGTACCTATGTTTTGTACAAATGTGCGAACCCTTAATGTCCGATAATCCCCCCGAAACAAGGGAACGGCAATATTATTTCGCTCAGAGTAAAATACACATTATATAGTATGTACACGTTCAGTTTTGGATAGTATAATATATCATAATACCTACACACGCCACGCGATTGCCATAATATGGATAAACGGGATCATAATAATAATAATAATTATTATTATTATTATTATCGTTATTGTTATGGCGGGATTGCTATATTTTATACCCGTCGTGAGTACGAGATGACAAACTTTTTGGTGTTCATGCACAAGAAAATACATTTTCTGTAGACATATCTATGGTGGATCATACTTACATTGGATAATTAGATAATATGCTATTTTTGTCCGTTAGACAACCTATAAAATATGTGTTAAGCCCGCATAAGTCTTTAGACTAATACACACACGTTACGTTTCTTGTAAGATAACAAATCGTTATAATAATATAGTAAATTATATTAAAGTTATATCATCTGATTCATTGTTCTATCAATCTCGGGGGCATTTTTCACATACACACTTTTCTATGGAAATTCTGAATTGGCCATTACAACTCTTAAAATATGATTTTATTGTAAAACTTTTGCGACGCGGCTGATAGGGGACATATTTAATATATTATAACAGTTTTAGCTTATTACAAGTTTTTTTGAGAAAAAATGCTCTTGGTGTAGATAAAACAAATAACCACTCTTACCTACACAAGTTTACTTATCTTTTACTATAAAAATAAATTTACTGACATTAGTTTAGTTTGGTTATGTACCTACATAATGGTTCAAACTTAACTTACGACCATACCTGTTTGTTGGGAATGTCTTTTTAAAATACGCCTTTGCGAGGCATACACACATTTTAAATTATTTGTTATGATAATATATTATTGTTTACACGTCGAACAATATGTTAATCACATTATGCGATGCCATTTGTAGTTTCGACAAGTAAAACGTTAACAAATTGTTTTTACCTTGTATGGGGAACAGTTTGCACACTTAACTACTAATTACATTTTGTTGACTTAGTAATGAGTGTTAATTCATCAACACTAAAATATTAAATGATTCGTAGTTATATTATTTCCGTTCAAATATCATTGTATAAATGATTGTCACAAGTAATATGTTTCCTAATATATGAGTTTAAATAATAATTGCAATAGCTAAGCCGAGTCTCGTGGTATGTCCATGTATGTTTGTAAATAATATACCAGCTCCATATTTAAACAACGCCTATTCAAAGAACAGAATATGACAGTAAAAAAATTATGATAACGTTTCAGTGTACATATACTATATTAGTATGCTATGAATATAAAATATAGCATTGAGAAATGTGTAACTTTAGGGTCAATTTTTTATAAGAGAAAAAATGATTCTAAGAAGCTGATGTGAGTAGATTAAGTAGATGTAAGCAGCAGGTGTGCTATACGACAAAAAACGCCGTTTAAAGTGAAGGAAAACAGCTGTAAACAAAATCGTGTAGCGCTTTGACGATAACTTATGGAAAATAAAAGTAAAGAGTTAATAAAATTAGGGGTGATTGTATTGAACTAAAAGCAGTTGTGAGATTACAATAAAATGAAGTGGGAAAAGATTGGATAGGCAAATAAATGGATAGAATGGATGGGAAGAGGCGACTAACAGAAAACAGACAAAGAAGTTAGGCCGATTGGAACAACCGTACAAATTACTATGATATTGTATTTGTGTTACACAAACCAAACAGTACCAATTACTTAATATTATTGTTTTAAAACATAACCTTTATTAGTACAATTTTCGATTTATGTAATCTTTTTTTATATGTATTTTGTATAAAACTTAGACCAAGATAGCCTAAATTAAGATGATATTTAATTAAATATTTTAAGGTATCACGATTATTTGATAATTTCGCATACATTTTCCAATAGGTTGTGTAACCATCACAGTATGTTTTATACCAGTTTTTCTTTCTTCTATAACCAGTTTTATCTGGCATCAGTCTCAATTTCTTTGGTTTAAAAATCAACTGCTAAAAATTGTATGTACTACACAAATTATAAGATGATTCCACGTTGTCTTGATTTTCCTTGTATCGCGTGACAAAAGGTGAAAATCTTCTGAATATTTTTCTGGGAATCGCTTTGAGAATTTTTCGTCATGACATTGCACTCTACGGCCGAATTATCGAGAAAGATAACGAATATTATTTTATAATAAATAGATAACAGTATTAAGATAAAAAACAAAGAGTATGTGGCATATAATTTAGTTTTCAAAGATAAAATAAAAAGTTATATGTTAATGTTGTAGGTATAACACGGCACAGTAGATAATTTAAAATACGAACGATTTCACATAAACCGGTAAATGCGTAACTAACAGCTTTCAATAAATGTTTATCTTTTACCCATACTATTTGAGTTATTATGCCTTCCTTGTACTTGGTAAATACAGAAAGTAGAACATAGAATCATTTAAAATAAAAATGGGTCAATATCAACATAGCACTCATTTCAGTTTAAATTTACTTTAATATTTGATATTATCAAAGTAGTACATTTATTTACTTACATTTCTTAGAATCAGTATCGCCATAGATGTACTATAACGTTCCTGCTTTTCATTCAATAATTCTGAAAATGAATCCAGTATTAATTGATCTGTGTAATTGCATTTTTCTTTGATAGTATCCAATTCAGAAAGTTAGAAATGAAATAATCACAATTTATTAAGTTCTTTCTATATAAATCTAGCTTTTAATTTATGGTTTATTATTGAGTTTTTGTTTTAGAGTTTAAGTATATATTACTGTTAATTATACGTACTTGTTATTTACTATTATTATAAATATTATCCGTAATTCTAACGTTATGTAGTTTACACCAGCAAGTAAAATGCAAGCTCCATGTAAAATACTGTTGAAGTATAAAAACCATTCATTTCTAAAAATGTTAATACCATTAATTAGGGTTAAGTGAATATTAAATTTATTATTACCCATAAAAGTTGAAAATGGGTGCAAATAATTAAACTTAGCCTGTTGTCTATTGATATAGGTACAAATGTCTTTGGTATATCTTTGTATAGTAGATAGTAAGACATCATACAGATTTCAATCTTGGGCAATATATCATTATTAATAGACCAACCAGGACAACGATGGAAAGGATTGGCAGCACGGAATGTAAACTCTGATAGCTTTAAGTATGTTTTGTTAGATATTATAGAGATATGTAAATAATAATACTCGTAAGTTACTTGTGTATTTTTTTCTCAGTAAACGATTTAATCGAAAATAGTTGCTTGTAATCGAATAGTGATTTGTTGATAGATATTTTTTAAAAAAATACGCTTTCATCAAATTTGTTGAATAGAGATTTCACGATTCTTCAACACTCAACTAAAAAAAATAACTGTTTATTTATATAACATAGAATTTTTTTTTATATTTTGATGTACTTATAATGAATTTCGTTTTTTTTAACATGATGATTCGTTATTAAATACCATTTGATAAATTTCCATTGGTCTTACTGCTTTTCCGTTCCAACGTATATAATGGTTTTTACTCGCCCTCGATTGTACCGTGTTATATAATTAAAAAAGTTTTGAATACAATAAATATATATAAACACTACGGTATCTGAAAATTGAGTTTGCTTTGCCAATTAGTTGTTCGCACGAAATCTCATTCTTGTATCTTAACTAATTTTTACTCCATATAGCTTAGCAATGACCGGTTATTCTACGAAAAATTAATAAGTACCAAGTAATCGACTGTCTGTAAAAATGTGTGCGACTACCATTACTTACGATTATGTTAAATTGTTAGTATAATTCAATAATAATTATGACTTATTCCGAGTACACTTCATCGTTTCATTATACATTTAAAATTTAACTAGGAAAAATGTTTTAAAGGATCATTAATAATTTTCAAGGAGTTATTCAGAAAACTGATATCAAGCTTTCAAATGTCGGTAATCGTATTCTATTATCTCAAAAATAAGCATTAAATTAAAACTGAACAGTTTATTTTTATAAGTCACAAAAAGTCACACTACATTACAATTTTTACTTACCGTTACATCATTAAAACTTCTGTACACAGTGTGCAAAAGTATTATGAGCTTTTTTGAGAGATTAAAATGAAGAACTAATAATGTAATATTTGTTTTAATAAATCTATAATATGTAGTATATACCTATATCGTTTGCCAATTAATTTCTAATCACCTATAATGGTGTAGGTTAGGTTGGTTGGTTATGTTATACTCAAATGTTGTTGATTCGTGCTCGGTTGTCTGGCCAAATTGAACATGCAAGCATCAGTTAGTTAAAGAATTTCCCTGAGAACAATAATTGTAAAGAGCTGGGTTTTTCCCGAAGTTTTTAATGTATTTATATTTATCTTTACTTATTACTAGGTGTCGGCTATTAATTACGACTGAACGACAAGGGATCGGGGCGACGAGTCGAAGGGCGTGGCTAATTGGGTCGCGATGGAAAATTCTAAGTAATTAACAGCGGGGACGCTCATTAATTTAAATTACCGGAACTACCATAAATACCGGACGAACCTCTCTGGAGTAACTTGTTTTTACTTCCGCCACTTTAAGACAGTGCAACTGCGGCAGTTTAACAACATAGCACTACATCGGCGGAACACCGTGTGCGCATTAACAGTCATAACCATTATAAAGTCGAAGTTAATTTTCGTAAATGCACCTAAATGATATCATAAATATGGGTTGTTCTCTTATCCTTCACTAAATCGACGCCTAACTAACCATGCAATACTATTGGATAAATTACCGACACATTTTAAGCGTATATATGAATATATTTGTTTTGTGTTAGGTTTATTAATTATTATACTACAATATTTTCCTCGAATTAAACAATAAAGTAAAACTAAGTAAGGCATTTATGTCAAACTTAACTTACTTATCAATAGTTACAACAAAATGTATAATACAAAAATCAAGGGTGTTATAAATAACGAAATGTACAAAATATACACAATTTTAAATAATTATGAATTAGTTTACTACACAAAAAATACAATATGTATCGCAGATCTTTCTATAAATGTATCATTTTGAACTGTGTTTTTGTTGTTCAAATTTATGCAGTGAAAAATAGTTATAACATTTTAAAGCAATTACTGATTCAATTTAAAACACTATAAATTGATTCTTCTACCCTGCTATTTTTGAATAAAATAGTCATGATTATTTATATACTCACCTTTTTTTTATAATAGTGTGTCATTTATAGCTTTTGTAATATTATAACGTTTATTATGTAATAAAATAACGAAATCTATCATCGAAACGTGTCAACGTGTGCGCGATTTTTAGTTCCATATAAATTGTCTAGTTAATTATTTATAGTTATTGTGAAACGTTGTACTATATGTTTTTTTAGTGACTTGAGCGTTTAATCTGGATGTCATATAGACGTGCTGCGAGTCTTTTATTTTTGAAATCTAAATAAAATCTGATGAAGTTTTCCTGTATATACTGTGAATATAATAAATAATGCGTAGATGCTGTACTATACTGCGTCAAAGCTGTCCATTGAATTTGATATAAAATACGAAGCACAAATGTTATCAAAATGTTTTTCCCTGAACACCCTGTTTTAAGTGCTCGCTAAACATGGCGGGGGATACACGTACATTTGGGGACATACATATTTTATTGTTTTTATTTTAGTTTAACAAACTGCCGAAAAATACATGCTGCACGTGGTTTTAAACCTCGCCGAACAACGCTAAACTAGGTACAAACTTTCAATTTGTTCCTATAAGTTGCTGCTTGTACGGCACTAGAAAAGATATAAGACCGGCGATTACCAACAGAGTCGAACGACTTTTAATATTATTTTTTCGTAACGGTTTAACGCGTTCCTGGAACTTTTGTAAATAAGATGACAGCCGGTCATGAAAATATATATCATCTGATGTATATAGAAATATGGTGTTTTTGGATTACTTAAAAGAAAAATAAAACACTCCTTACACGACGAACAGGAAAGGTATGACGTTTTCTATTTAGCCATCTAAGATAACTTCAATTACTAACAACTTAAGAGTAAGTTGACCATATAATTTGTTGAATAACCACAACTAAGGTGCAAGTAGCCTTTTTTTTATTAACTAAAATATTCTATTTAAAACTTTACACTGTTCACAATAAGTAAATTTGATGAATTATTTACATGACTTGAATGGCGGAGAGAGAAAGACATTCATCGATGCCACTTGAGTAGCGCTACTCTGCAGTTTTTTCTTATATTTAAACTTTACTAACCGCTAAAATATAAAAGGTAATTTCATTACTGTTCCAATGCAAATAAATAAGTAAAAATTGAAGATTTAAGTAATTTAAGAAAACAAATTAAATAAATTATACTGAATGAATTATTTCTTATATTTTAATATTTAGGTATAAATACATAATGATAACTAATAATACTTTTTCTTCCATTCTAAAAACTATAATTTTTCTGAAAATTGTTATGATTAGTAATTAAAATTGTATATAAATGTTTTCGAATTTTGAAATTTATAAATGGTGGGCCCTTTTTAGGAATAATAAAGTAGTCTGCTTTTAACAGATGGCGAATGTTGAACTGACACCTAATTATACTATAACTGTTTTTATATTTCACTCGTTACTCTTTGTTTATTGAAAATGAAATATATTTTATTGGTAATTTAAGACTTGTTCTTATATTTTTTTTAAGAAAACTCATAATTTTTAATTCTGTACAAAAATTATTGAATGGAATATAATATTTTTCTGAATGGTTTTATCGGTATTGTTTAGGTACACTAAATGTTATAGGCCTGAAGTTCTCTCGATAGAGGAAATCTTCAATCAATCCATTCAAGATAAATAATATATCCCTTGAAATTGTAAACAGTTATTTACAGATTGTTTCGCAAAAAAACAAATTTGTAATAAAATGCATAACCAGTAATTGAAACGTTTCAAATCAAACTACTATTATCTTAACTGAACAGAATAGCATTTGGGAAATCATTTTTTATGTGTTTTTCAGTTTACGCATTACGTTTTATATTTCTATAGTAATTGCCAGTTTTTTGAGTTTTGCACACATTATGTCGTTAATAATAAATCTAAACTACACATATGGCTTTTACTCGTTGATTCTGTAAACAGCAATAGAGATAAAACTAAAGCGTAGTGGATGCATTTATTCAGTTTATTATATTATCCATAAACTTTTTATAGTTTTTCCATTGCATCCATTACACGCGTTACATCGACTTGAAAACACTTCAAGGCATATTAGAAAAACGGTATATAAGTGACTATGCTAACACCAAATCGACGATTAACTTTATAAGCATTATCATTATGAGGAATCGTTGATGTCTATAAAATAAAACTATTGCTGTCATAACGTATACTGTCATACTGTATTATAGTCGCCTGTCCTACTATTTTTTAAGTATTTCTTCTTTAGGTATTTCTAAACTATTATATTTTTGTATTATATTTAAATCACGAGTTATGTTTATGGACTTTGACAGTATAAAAAAGTAATTTTGTGTAATGGGCTCCACACCGGCATTTATTAAGGAGTATAGGCAATTTTTCGCTAAAACATAACATTCAGCTAAATATGTTAAACATACATATACCATAGGAAATAAGTATCTATTTTGATAATTAATTTTTTTTTCAACTTTTATAACGCATATAGGATCTATTTTTGTACAAATACATATGTTTCTACTTCAAACGTACTGTTCCTATGAATACTTTGATTTAAGATTTGAAAAAACATTTGAACTCTTCACAACATTTACAAGACATTGACCGAGGCACAATTTTGAAATTATTTTTGATTAAATATTTATTTCACTTTGAAAAATTCAATTTTTTAAGTATTTTAAAACAATTTTACAACTATATTAAAAACGAAAATTAAAAATGTACTTCGGTCATTGCGTCGAGGAAGTATTGAAAAATCTATGTCCGTTTTCAAAGTTATGGTCGGATTATGCGTTTTGGAGTTCTAATTGAATTTGAATTAGTTGTTTTTGATTAAAAATACGCAGGTAGTGAGGCACTTTAACTCAACAATGGAAACATTAATTTATAAATAGTCTATAATAGTACTTCAAAAAAATACACCTAATAATAATTTAATCAAAACCAATGAATTATAAAATTAGAGTTTACTATTTTTAATTTGATCGAGTAAGAAAAAAAATATTCATATTTAACCATACACTTGTATACCAGACTGCCTAACTGCCAGACTGCCATATGCAAAAAAGGTTAATGTTTTTCAAGCAACTACAAGTGTGTTCGACCCTTATGTGTCTTGTAACAAGTAACAACTTGATGGATTTTGATAAATGAGGTGTCAGTCGATACCTTACAATCTCACGAGCGTCAATAAGTATAGGTACTTTAGTTGTAGCCCAAAAACCCAAAATAATTAAAGTTAAAATGAAATTTATTCCTTTAGAAGACAGACTACATTTTTAAAATGATGTATATGCAATTATTCTAAGGAATTCTTTTATTTTAATTTTTGCATTTTTCATTTCATGTATTATAAAACAGTCAGTTTATAGTAATTTAGTAGACGTCTGCCCTTTATTTAATTGCATACAACTCAATTCGATGAGTGAATAAATCACGTATATAATTTTTATATAGAACATGTTTATACTTCCTCTGTAAACGTAAAAGAAATCTGAATAATAGCAACAAAATTACTTTAAATATTATTTAGATTAGTAATATAAAAATTGAATGTGCGAAATTGATAAATTAATAAAGAAAAGGGGCAAGATTTTTGTTCGGAGAATCGTTTCTTAATTTATCCAACTTACTTTTGTTTATAACAGTAAAATTTTAAGTGGAGTTGCTAATCGGTAAACTGTAAAGATCAGAATGGTTTAGTTAAGTAGGCAGAAGCCATAAAATAATTAGTGCACTATTAAGCGTAGTAAGCAGGAAACTAATTTTTATTTTAGTTTTTTATAATGAGTAGACGGCTTACATGTTCCCAACGGTTTATGAAAGGTTAAAATAAGTTTAAAAAAAAAAGAAAAAATTTTAATTTCCGATTACTGCGACTAACCATTATGCCAATGAATTATGAAATTATCACTGCTTATAAAAATATATTGACATCGTGGTACCTAATGAACGATCGCGATTTGGCTTTCCATATTTAAATTTGAAAATTTAACATATTAATATAAAAAAACTCCTCTTTATTCACGTTATCGCTCTGGTGAACGTCCGGTAAAGACTTAAATATAAAATAAATATTCAGGTACGTGTACGCCAAAGAGAACTTAAGATAGGTGATAGTTTGGTGTTGGTCGTTAGGCTCAAGACATTTTAGCCGTGAATTTGAGTCTGTGGAAAAACGGCAAGGAACTGTGAAGGTACAAGGGTTGGCAATCGGATTAAACGATATTGTGAGGGGTGAATTAATTTAAGAAACGGTCGCGGATTAGTTGCATGTTGAAAACATTCTAGGGACTCAAATTTTGCAGTATTTTCAAATTGAATTAGACAACAATTGACAATTGCGTACAGTCATTTGAAAGTGGAAGAAAGCTTATCAGCGTCTCACCACTCGGTAAAATTGCATTCAATCAATTCAGCATGCACACGGGTCTACTACTTAATTTTTGTTTTAATAATCACTCGAATGCAAATCCCTTTTCGTTTGGCCTATCATTATATTAACGCTTAGATTAACAAAAACGTTAATGTTTGGCGCAACAGACAAAACGCTACACAATAGAACGATTCCAAATAATAATCCTATTTATATTGTAATTTATTATATAATTATAAAATATGAAAAACAATAAAATGACAAAATCATTTATTAATTTGAATTTTTTACTTCTGTAACGGACCGTTTACTGATTCTCATTGAAATTTTCAAAGTTCCAGAGTGGCGTGGAAAACGTTTGAGTTTACTATTTGCTTTCGGTGGAAGGATACGAAAAGAATGTTGGCTGAACTCGGCAGACACATAGGTCAATATAATTACAATTACAATGTGTGCAATATATAAGATGAAGATAACGGGCAAATACGGGTTTATTGGGTATCGCAAGCGACTTGCTTTATAAAAAGTAGTGGAATATTATACGTCTCGGTTGTGTGTGCACTTGTACGGTATACATATAATGGTGAGACAGTTATTTAAAAATCTAACGTTTGTCAGAACAATATAAAACAGACTTTCTCGAGGGAATTGAGGAAAAGCTCTTTTCTATCGCATTTATTTTTTTATTATTAACTTTTCGAAATAGATATTTGTAGGGTACTGTTGTCATTTGTTCTAGACCAAAAGCGTTGACCCCTCGCTTACATTACCATTCCTCTGAAATCCACTACATTGCATCTATGCTAATTCATATTATACAGTGTAGAAAATTCAGACGGAACTTGGTGTGCAGTTCAATACTCATATAGGTTTCTGGTAAAATTACTAAAATAAGAGGATTTAGAAAGTAGAGTAAATATTGTTTCTTTTAATCGTGTATAGCGAGTACTTATATATATTTTCTGCGTTATAAAAAAAATGCCAATTAAAATACGTATGGGGTTTAAATTATTATAATATAAAGTAGATCCGCGAAAACGAAGGACTTTTTTATATTGCGACTATTATAACATAGTGGCACATATTCAGTTAACAATATTGAACCTGACAATTACCTGATAATAATTTAATCCATGGTTTCATAATAACTAAAATTCCAGCTTTACAAAAAAAACGATAGATGCTACTATTTTTAGCGTTAAAAAAATTTAACATTAATTAACAAATGTCTATGTAGAAGTATAGTACAAGAAATATCCATAAAAATTGAAAATTTTTAAGTTTTTATATATTTTTGTTTAGTTTTGACTATTAAATAGGTAACCTTATAACAAATATTTTGAATTTAGATATATGTGTGCAGGTTATGTCAAGCATTACCCATATTATTAAGGATTTTTATATGAGCAGAGTAACGGGGTTTTATACATGCTTTAATGTTCTTCCACATATTTATTTCTGTACATAAATGCATATTGTGTATTTATTGAATATTTAGTATACTCCAGTGTATTATTTGTGCATTATGCAAACAGAATAAAAGACAACAACTGCAATAAACATGCGATAGGAGGTTATTCGGCGATAGAACCAAACTTGTAAATTAAGCAAGAGAGTTTATACTAAATTTATAGTTCATCGATTAAAAAAAAAAAGTCCAATCAAATATATAACATTTATTTATAAGACTTAATTAATTCATTCAAGAAAATAACACATGTTGGCGATAAAAAAAAAAGTTGCAACAGATTTTCTTCCCCTCGTTGTTTTTGTTTATATCATATTATTAACGTTATTTGTTTTTTGTTATTCAAAATTAAAACTAATTGTAAGTGGCGAACTGTGTTTTTTTCAGGCGTCTTTGCTTCGTTAATAAAAGTAATTAACCGTTACCCTCTTGCTCTTTTCTATCGTTTTCAGTCGCCATGAACATTATCAATTAAAATATAGAAAACACTTTTTTTTTGTGGTAGTACTGTAATAGGAGGAGGGAGGCGTGTAAATTAAATTGCTGCCGGAGGTTTCAGTTGTGTAATAAAAAAAAAATCGACCTAGTGGCAAGGCTGAAATTATCTCTAAGGTATAATTAAAATTAAATTTTGTTTATTACAATGAGTTGTACCTTCGTAAAAGATTACAAACATCTGGAAAGTTAAAAAAAATAAGCACATCTTTTTTTGGTCTTACAATGATTCTTTTTTTGTTTGCTAAATAATTATTCTAAGTTTTTAAAATAATTGTGTACATAAAATAAAATCCAAAAATTCTATTTTATTTTTACAAAATATAAAAGTGCAAAATTCTAATCTACATAGCCTGTTTAATATTAATAAATATTTTATTTTTTAACAATATAATTTATTTTTAAATAAAGGAAAACTCAGTGTAGGGCAAGAAAGGTCACCAATAAAAAACGTGATATCTCATGCGGTTTTCTTTGTTATTTTATTATGCTCTAAGTGACTAACACTGAAGATGGTCTCTGAAATGGGTCCGAAACGTCATGATCACAGTATGAGGTATGCGAAAATTATCAAGTTGAAGTGCAATTGGTTTTTGTTTTTAACTACGTTATGAACTCAATTGCTATTTTTTTTTATGAAAAAACGGCTTTAGCTAAACAAACGTACTCGTATCTCATAAAAACATTTGTTATATTATTAAACTATTCGACACAACTATTAGTTGTTACAGAGTAACTTTTAAAAGTTAAATAATTATTATACATCATACATTAAAATATAATTCACTTTTTTAAACAATAATGACCCGGATTGAATAAATACTTTTTTCTAGGTTGCTTGGATTCATCTTGATCGAAAAATGATACTGACTGTTCACAAGCATGTGATCGCTAGAATACCAAGATTTAGCATGTCATATGACGGACAAAAGACTTGGATGTTGCACATAAATGGCGTAAGAACATCTGATAAAGGCATTTACATGTGCCAAGTAAACACCGATCCAATGATCAGTCAAAGCGGTTACTTACAAGTGGTCGGTGAGTTGATGATTACAGAACTACGATATTTTTCAAGTCAAAAATAATCCATCATATTTTTTTGCATAGTATAATAGGGTAAACTTAAAATAGCTGATCGTCGTCGTCGAAGCCCATAACAATTTAGTGTTGTTGAGCTAAATTTTGAAACTCTGTACACCTGAGTAATGAAAAACACGAGAGCGTCTGACGATATAACAAAAATTTAATTAAAAAATCCTTTTACCTTGAACCGCAGCTTACAGTTATGAGCTAATTTGTTTTTGTGGTATATGATGGTACGGGCCAGTATATTCGTCTAAGTGAACTTAAAAATATTTTTAAACTCTAAATCCATTTTTTTTAATTAGATATTTTACTAAAGAATAATGGCGGTAGGATTAAATAAAGGTAAAAAATCTTACATAGATTTATATAATACACACTCGCCTTCATTATTTTTTATTTTGCCTACAATTTTTAACTTTCACGCCTTTAAGGATTTATTCACCAAAATGTCGAAGAATCCCAAGAAGTTAAATCTGTAGTTTTTTTAAGCAAATTATATGTCGAAATAGTTTAAATTAAAAATAACTTCACGAACAAAAAGGATAACATTTGTTGCATTCTATTTTCATTTCTTGTGACATTTCGATAGGGAAAATACAAACTGTTCCATAGCAACGTTTACTTTTAAACGAAATGAGATGAGCCATTATACATATTATTTAAAAGTATTGTAACATTCTTTGAAATTCTTGTTATGTATAAACAACGAATGAAAAGACGTTAGGGTATCCGACATTTGTTTTAAATGTATATTATAAAATAAGTTCAAACTAGACATACTCTGTTCTTTTGGTTTTTACTACAAAAATATTAAATTCCAATTAAGTTAAAATTCTAAACTTAATCAACACTTGATTGTGTTGATGGTATTTTCATTGCCCAAGTAATGCATTTATTATGACATAATATTATACTATAATTTTTTTAAATTTATTACAATGCAATGTAAATGTAAAAGTATCTGAAGTTAGTTCAGTAAAAATTATTTATTTAGAATTAAAAACAAAAAGATTTAAAAATATATAATTAAGTAAATATTTTCAAAATAAAATTAAGCAATTAATTCTAATAGTTTCATGTTCGTTTCAACTTTTATAACTGAAAAATCACAATCGCAATCACGTAGTAGAACTTTTTTTGAAATTGACATTTTTTTTTATATATTTGTGGTAAACTTAAATGGAATTGTTTTGTTGATAGTTCCGCCAAACATAGCAGATGAAGAAAGTTCTGCTTCCACCATGGCCGTGAGAGAAGGGCTCAATATATCGTTGTCTTGCAAAGCCAAAGGTTATCCAGAACCAAAGATTGTTTGGAAAAGAGAAAACGGTTTCGATATAACAATAGATAGAAGGAAAAAAGGTAAAGTAATAATATTATTAAAACTATATCGTTTATTAAAACTGTTGGCGTTGTTTAAGTGTTTTTAAAGTTTGCGTATGCTTTATACTCATTTTAGATTTTATAAAATTACACAATTGAAAATAATATTTAATACGATAGCAATTTTATTTATAATGTTATATATATATATATATATATGTATATATATTTATATAAATTAATTGAATTTGTTTAAATTAGACACTAATGTATCAAACTCGTCTAAAACATCTGATTTAACATAAACTTTTCGCCTTTTCATATTGTGTCTGAAAATAAAATAATTGATTACGTATTAATAATTAATACGTAGCAAGCTAATTAAAAAATATAAGTGCAAATATTTAAAAAAATTTTAATTTTAATAAATTTAGATATTTTCAAATTAATTTATTTTAGCTTTAAGATTTGTTTTTACAGAATAATCTTTTTTTAGTTAGGTATAACAATTGTGTTTGAGGAAACGATTTCATAGGAGATGACACCTTGTAAAGTGATTAATATTTTGGTAAATTTTATTATTTATTTCTTGTATGGCATTTTTGGTAAATTAAGAAGATTTATAAATATATATATATACCTATATTAATATTTCTAAATTTTTGTATAAGAGAGACTATAATTATATTAAACTCATTTAATATATATAGTGATGCAAAGACTAATAATTTTCAAAAGTCGTATATTTTTATACCATCTATATATAAATTATATTTTGAAAATAGAGTGCCAATGCACCTTATAAGAAGTTTGCTTGTTACAACCAAACAAAAATTAATAAAACTCGGTCACTCGTAGATGTGATATGACAAACGCGTACCCTTAAGTCTGTTGATACAATTATATCATCGATATTTTTATACAGCTGAGTATAGTATCTACTGTAGTTTCAAATATTATTGTCAATTAGTCAGTATTTAAAATGCATTATAATCATGTATTCTTCATAAGACTGGCAATATCTTACTCAAAGCATGTTTTTGCGTAGACTATAAAATCAACGGTTACTTGAAAACATTTTCTGCTGAGGACTCATCTTGGCTATCACAACACGTCATCATGACTTTAGATTGGTCAATGCATTTTGAACATTCTTCGCATATTCTTTGACAGTCATTGTATAAAGGCTGGTGTGTCGGTTTAGATCTGTTATTTAAAGTACTCTCTAATTGATTTATATCGTCTCTGGATAAAGCCAACAACTGCATAATGTAGCGCATGAGCCTTACATCAATTGTAACGTTTTTGTTGTCATAAGCTTTTGACGAATCGTCCATCATCCATTAATTTTGTATATTTAACTACTAGTTTTTTCTAAGTCCAAAGCTGTAATTTAAAAAAAAAGATTACGTTAGGAATGTATCAACGGGGTAATAGATTTCAAAAAGAATGTTAATAATGTATATAATCAATACTGAAATTAACAAATACAAATACTGCATAATTATACGGTTAAAATGAAATACTTTAGCATAACTGATTTAGTGTATAAAACACTTGACGGTGAACGAATTTTATCAAAGTTTAGCACAAAGAGGATTCAACTGAGTAAAATATTAGCACTTGCGCTGTTGGAACAGAACAGCACTACTGGAAGTAAAGTAGTAATAAATTAGACAGTAGTAAAATCATTTTCAAAGAAAACACATTTGCGGATAGTGATGACAAAATATATTGACTTTTATAACATGAATTATTTTCAAACTATCTGTCTGAATGTAAGTAGATTTTTCTTAAGTACTGAATTTGTCTCTTTCAAATTTATTATTTTTAAGTGGTCGCTTCCACCGTGTTGTGATATTTTTTACCGTTTTGGCTTTTTAGTTAAGACATGTCAAAACAAAAAGTATATTATCATGGAATTTTCAATTTTCATTTTATTTTACTAATGTAATGCTATACGTAGAGCTAAATCTGTATATTATATATTATAAGTCTTATAATTTTTGCGCTACACGAATAAACAATTAGATGAAAAAAAAAGTGTTATCTGAAAAATAAAATGTATAAATCAAAATAATGTGGAAAAATAAAAATTTTAATGTTCAAGCCGTAGGAATAATTCTGAATTCAACAGACGGATTTGCTGTCTGACGGGTAAAATCTTGGTAGCATTCCCAAAGGACATGCCGTCGCGTTCCTGCAAACCGCAAAGTCCGAGCAACAGCAGAACGTGCACCTCTGTGACCGACATACTGTACCCTAAATATATTTATTTTACCATTCGTTAAACTACCCATAAGCATAAATTTTTATTTCTGTAATATATCTAATATTGTTTTACGGTGAAAGTCTAGAACGTAGTAGTCAGGTAAAAATTATAAAAGCTTTTAATGCAAACACATATTGGACAAAAACTTAGTAGCATTTCTTTTATGTCATATGGTTATTACTTACCGATCAAATTCAGGTAGTAACGGATGTAGTTAAAAGTGTCAAAGTTAAGATAAATACATTGAAACTAATGCATAACAATCATTTGTTTTATAAGATGATCTAAACTTACGTAACCGATTCTATTAAAATGTTATAATATCTAGTAATAGGCAATATTAATAAAGAGACGTTATGATATATTATGTTACTTTTACTTTATAGACTTTTAGATTGACTTACATATGTTGTTATTATTATTTGTGTGACTATATCAAAATTAATAATTAAATTGTAAAAGTATTATTTTTCGCGTTACATACTATTTATTCCGGTATTTCGTTAGAGTGCTAATTTTTCGTTGGTTGTTGTTACACTAATAGACAATCTGTTATTTTTGGTAGCACATCAGCAGTTGTTTATAAATTCATTGTCGTTGCTCGGTAAATTATGTTAAAATGCACAAAGGCCAAGAAGTAAATAAAACGAGCGCCCATGCCGAAAGCGAATTTTTTATGTACAAAGTTCGTCGACAATATTTTGTCGTTCGCTAATGGACACCGTCGTGAGTTATTATATTGTTACATGCGTGTATTGTATTATTATATGCCGTAAAAAAGTTATACAACTCCTGCGAGGCGGTTAATCGTTGATGACTTGGAGCAATAGAGAGAGATACGAGTTTTTTTTTTCAAAGTAAAATAACCGTTAAAATATACAAACCATAAAAAAAAAATACGGGTAAAACTCTTAAGTTATGCGATGTTACATGAAGTGCTCCCTCAAGGTAGAATAGAGTTTATGTGATTACTACATAAGTATAGCTGTTGTAAAACGTGAGGTGGTCGAGCAAGACACCACGTCTGTGCATTTTTCTTACCTGTAGAATTAGATTACCCGGACACGGTATAGAATTGAGTTGTTGTTTTGCGCAAAAATAACTTCAACCGACATGACAGCATTTTCTGATTTGTTCGGATAGGTAAAGTAAATCAATTTTTGGACGTCCGGTTCGTGTAGGCGGCCATTAAACGTGGTTCACGTCGCAGCAAGTGTCAATGCCGTTTTTTACATTGTATTGATAAAATTTGGAGGGGGTGGAGGGAAATACTGGGTCTGTTATTGTGCGGCACAACCGTGGAGATTTATATAAATCAAATTAAGCACGTTTTGCAGTGGCATACATAGTCTTGAGGTAATATGATGTGACGAGAAATTAGTGGCAGGGGGGAAGTACTCAGATTTTCCTTTTACACTCGGGTAAAGATGTCTTGAGGATTTTCGGGAGTCGATAAGAAACATAGTTTTAATCTGAGCCAAAACGGTTTTGTAGAAAATTACTGTTATAGTTTATAGTTTTCCTAATTATTATTAAAATATATACTAGCATTAGTGTTGTGAATTATCTAGATAAAACTATTCATGTGTATATGCAAATTATTATATTTTAATCTTATCTAAACAAAAAAAAGGTTATTGGAGAACAATTATCTAAAAAATGAATCTGTTAATATTCTGGTAGTTTTATTAAATAGATTTAATAAATAATTAATATACACAATGACTTACAGAGATAATAAAGATTATTTAATAATTATTTTTGACTGGTGGTAATACTTTTGAAAGAATGGGCTAAATAAGTGACAAAACACACATGAATATAATACATATATATTATTATTTGTATATGTATATTATTTGTGTATATATATATTCATTAGACGAATCATCTGCTATTTCATCTAGATAACTTATTAAACTTCTTTGCACAATACTGACTATTATAATATAATGAATAATTAGTTTGGAAAAGTATCATTTATGGGTACATCATGTTAAACCCAAAACTTTGTTACAGTAAAATTATTACATAGGTACGATGAAGAGTATCTTTTCTAAGAAATTTAAACGTGACAAGACAATACGACGGACAACTTGACTGTCATGAAAAACAGTACACAATTTCACTTAACTCTCTTAAATTGAGCCATCATATGTTTACCAAATAAAGGTATCAAAAAAAAAACTCGAGAATCAAAACAGTTTATGGACAGGCCAAGTCGGACAGATTATATCCAGACGTCTGAATTAACATAAATCGTAATAATACAATTTCATGGAAGATTTCAAATTTTTTTTAACTACATACCTAGTAATATGTACTTCGCGGTCATGTTAGTTTTGATTTTAACTTACGACACGTACGGATGTCAGAATTACACTAGTGGTTATTTTTTTAACGTAACTCCGTTTTAAGTTACTATTTACCGTACGACGCTCAAGGGTGATTCTATTGTCTGTTTAAGATGACAGCGAAAATAGGCCACAACAGTTTTGTCATATGTCAAGCAGGCAAAATTATTTTGACATACGTGCTCTTGTAACGGAAATGCTGTAACAACCGTGTATACTTGCATAATATATATACCTACCATCGGTTGTTTGCGCGATAAAGCTCGACTTATGTATGTATTCACACAATAGGAAGTAAGTGTAAATTATGTTCTTGAGAAGCATCGGTACATCTTAAACAATTTCGTCAGAGTTCGTCTGATAACGTTTTCGTATGATAAACGCAGTAGTTTGAGTTCTGCTGTCACGTAACAATTAAAATTATAATAATTTTAATTTGGTCTTTACGTTTTAACAAAATAAAAAAAAATAAAAATCTAACATAAGTACTATTTTTTCTTAAAAAAAAAAAAAAAGAGTTGGGTTACAAAATTTGAATAATTTACTTAGTATACACAAATAAATAGGGATAGTTAGAATAGTGGGACTATTCCCTTAGAACTAAGTGTTTAAAAAATATTATAATGAAAAGTGATTATAAATTTTAATAATTGTAACGATATTTTTAAAATATTGACAAAGTATTTTAATTGACTTCATGTTTTGATTATAATATTAATGTTTCAATCAGCTATTGATAATTTTATAATAAAATGTTAACACATTTTTTCTAAAAATAATAATAATATTATTCGTTTTTTACATTTTCAGTCGAAAAATTCCACGGCGATACTTTAAACTTAACAAGAGTCACTAGGTCCGATATGGGATCTTATCTATGCATTGCGTCCAACGGCATACCTCCTTCAGTCAGCAAACGGATAGTTCTCGACGTCGAATGTAAGTAAACGCTCATGAGCAAAAATAATATATTCATTGAATATATTAATTAACTTAGTTGATTTATTTATTAAAGTATAAATACATTTTAATTATGATTAAATACAACGCAATAGAAGTTATCAGTTATTTTTACATTACCACAGAGTATACTTAAAATGTTATATAAACGAAATAATATTAAATTTTACATGAATATCAAAAATACGATTAACTTAAAAATAAATTTGTACATTCTACAAACATGTATGGATATAAAAGTTAAAAGTATGACATAAGAATAAAGTATAAGTATATATAAGTTTTATTATAGATGGTTTAATGTTAAAAATCAGTCTGGCCGTTTTTAACGAAAAAAATGTTACTCAAAGAAACCGTCTTTATACTATTATTTAAAGTAAAAACTTATTTTTTTACTTGGTACTCATAATAATATCTTATATCCGGCCATACGATATTATAACATTATAAAAGAATTTCGAGTTATGCTAAGACAAATTATTTATAATATCATTACTACATACTACAGAATGTAACAAGGTTGCAAAGCTGTGGTCGTTATTATATAATATAGTATTAAACTTTTCTTTCAATTTATATTTCGTTGAATAATAAATAACTCATTTTTATATCAATTAACTCGCCGTTTTTCTTCCGAGAACATAAGACTTACATCGCCATTTGATATGATTTTATACGTTTACATATTTTATGCAGTTGTGTTAAATTTCCTATGACGTTCAATACACAGCTCTCAGTCATCTATAATATATTACACCTTACTATATAACACTATAACGTGTACAAAACGGACTAGCCAAAGGCAATAGAGTACACGACAAAAAAAATAAAGAAAAAAAATCTCCAACGATGTCCGCAGTAGTGTATATATGTATAAGGCGTCTGTCATCGTTTCGTCGCAAAAGAAGCGTAATCCCTTCTTATCCTCTTTAGATATAAACGTGTATAAAAAAACAAGTATTGGAAATGAATGAAATCGAAAATTCACTCTTTATCACAACTTATATATATATAAACCTATGCTATTAATATAACAACAGTCTCGGTCGTCGGGGACAATGAGGGTATAAATCCTTTAGAGAGAAATTGAAACCTCCCCCGTTCACCGTGCCACGTTTGTCAATCTCTTGCGTGAATTTCTATAGTTATTCCATCTCTTATGGCATACAAAACAAGTCCAATTAAAACAATGACGAAAACCCGCTTTTGCCCATCGTTTCGCAATCTTCGTCGTGGATTCCAATGCGTACAAGACGGACGACGGTCCGTGTGTTGCACTTGAGTCACGCGACACCGACGATAGTAATTGTAGTAGTATGAATTATGATAATTTTATAGGGTTTCAATAATTTTTTCCCCTAAAATACATTGTACGTGCAAAGCCGGATGCACGCGAACATAGTTAATCGACTCTCGTGCAATTCATATTCACGTGTACAAACCGTTTAAATACATTAACCGTCTAAAGACCGATAGCGCCGTAGCGACGCGTTCGTTTGGAATAATCACCTATAGTATAGTTAAGGCTTAGGTTTCAAAATTCATAGATTTTATTTTAGGCTTAATATTAAGGGCTCAATTTTTTACAGCGTCTTTTAAGCTTCTTAAGCTTAATCTATGTTTCAAATTTCAAAAGACCAGACAGAGATATGAGAGTTAGAAAAACCGAGTGAATTGGTTCGTGTAAAGATAAACTGAAACTGCTAAAACTTGGCCTGGGCATTACCGTACGCTCAGATAAAATGGAAACTAGAATATCTTTATATCAGTATTATTACATAATAATTTTAACGAAAAAATTATGAAGCAAGTTAAATAAGAGCTAAGCGATCAAATATCTGAAAACTCAATCAACAATTAAGGAAAACTTAATGGGCCCCTAGTTTGCATCTATGTCGTTTGCTAAATTACTAAGCCATTTTCAATTATATATTTCTTACTAATCCATACTGTTTATAGCTGGAATTTTCCCCTTTTTGCAACTTAAACCATAAAATCCGCTTGACCTGGAATAATATAGTAATTTGAAGACGGCTAACTTTTTTCTCTATTTGTCTATTTGTAATAAAGTTTTAGTTTTTTTTATTGTAAAATAAAAACTAAATACGTTTTTTTTTGTATTATTATCAAGAAAATATCGTTAGGTATCATTTTCCACATTCTTTATCAATTTATTTTTGTGAATAAAATACATCTATATTAATAAACGTTAAAAAAGGACATGTTAATCGTGAATGAATGTATATATATATACATATATATAATATACAAATATTGACTGAGAGATGATCCAAAGAAAACACGGTAAGTAAGTGGTAATTGGGAAGTGTTGTATGAGAAAATGTTCAGGTGTGAGGTGTTGTCGAACATATGAAAGTGAAGAGGGATTTAGACGCGATGGGAGTGACCAAACAAATTTAGATTAAACAAATGAGTATATTAAAAAGTCTCTAACAAATTAACAGTAACCATGCGCCCATACCTCAGTATACAATATGTACTGCATAGTTGATATTTTTACAGCCTGCAGTATTAGCTCCACCTCGGTTAGGTTAGGACGTTAGGTTATATTTATATCTTTGAGTCTGTAGTGCATGGACCCAGATAAAGCACTTCAATTAATGGGTTGTACAAGAGTATATATAATTATTATATTTTATTTGTAGACATAAAACGAGAGATACGGCGGTTTATGTCAACCTATAGACGTCAGAGTACTCTTTATTGAACATAGCAGAAATATAGTTATATGATTTTCGCGCTCAGGGTCGGCAAACGTTTTACGGTTCAAATCCTAAACAAACCTTATCTGTTCCAAGAAAGTTATTTAAAATACATATATGAATTGTTTAAACTTTAACATATTAAAATATATCCGCAGCATAGAGATAACTGAGGCTGGCCTAACACAAAATAATAATAATTTTATTATTTAAAATGTAGTCAAATATTATAGAATTAAAATTAACAAAATTTGAATTTTCCATCGTTATTTTTTTTCCCTTTGGTTGAAAAATTAAATTCGTTTATTCTATAAAACGTGAATAAGATATTATGATAATCGTAATATTTATATTTATAATAATTCATTTTCATATAATCTGGTTCAATCGTTAAAACTGTCAAAGAACTCAGCTGTTCGTTCGTTTCTGGAACCTAAGATAAAATTAAATACTTTTGGAGACTTAAAAAGTTTTCTCTGCCAATTAATTGAATCTAATAAGCCAGAAAACATGTTTTAACATAGTATAATTCTTGGTGTAATTTCATACATATTCGCATACGGATAATAATATTGGAATATTTATTTATTTTTAGTCTTTAATTAAAGAGAATATAATATAAGTTTAACCGTTTGTTTGTTAATTTTGTACAGGTTTTTCTATGATCACTGCTAACTTTAAAAATAAGTTTTTTTTTGCTTCGGTGCGGAACTGAGAAGGTATTGGTTTTACAATAATATGTTTTAATTTTAATTTTTTTACTATTATTTTTTTTTTTGTGTCTGGACGCACAGTATCTCGTAAACCGCTGAACCGAATTCTTCGTGTAGCAACTCTATAGATCAAAAATCATACCTGGAAGGTACCTAATTGAGCTAATAGTTTAAAAAAGGACCCCTTCTTCATTAAAATCGAGAAAAACACCAACAAAATTTACAAATTTTTCAACTTAAAATTACGATGCTCTATAATTTTTTTAAAAGTATTCGAAAAAGTTTCAAATTTATATGAATCGTTCTTCAAACATAGTACTAACGATAAACATAATAATGTTTTTCTTTATTTCACTTTTTCAAGCTAAGTTTTAAAGATTTAAATCTGAAAATTAGACCAAAGGTCTAAAATGGAACTATAACATGTACAATTTTCTCAAAACTCTGTAGTCAAACTTTTTTTTTATTAAGGAAAAATACCAAAAATAGGGTAAATTTACACGTGTGAGTGAATCAACAGACAACAGGTAATGAAAATATTTTCATTATATTGTTAATTACGATATATGGGTAACTATGACAGTACATTTTTATAGACAGACGATCGACCCTTACCGTATCCACCCTGCACAAGACTAAATATTAAATTTTAAGTACATTATTGCTGGTCCTACGATATCTTCTAAACCGCTATAACTGGTTTGAACATACTATCCACAGATTCGCATCGAAGCGTTTATTTAAAAGCGATTTTATTACTTTCAGTTATAACAAAATCCGTAGACCTGTGATCTCTCCGTCCCCACCGTACTGGATTTTTTTGATATTTTTCTACCTCTCTTGTCATTATTATTTAATTTTTTTTTCGCCGAGTTTGAATGAGTGCATCTGGGGGCGCAACACTAGTTTTTTTTCGTGTAAACCATGTTTTAGTACCAATATTATCACCAACGAGTCTATTAGAGCATCTAAACATCATTAGTATTTGTTTAATATTTATTTTCAAATGATAATACTTATATAAAAAATGATAATACTTATATGATGCTTTCGACATGTTAGATCATATATCTATTACATTTGTAATGATGTAGCATTGTTCTTATGAGTTAAGCAAATCAATTGTGATTGGATCCGTGAATTAAAAAAAAAACTATCATTGGAGTTGCTTATAAACCACTTGTTTCGTAATGTACTACAAGTTATCGATCGTTTCGAAAAAAAATATATACATATAATAAATATTGGATGTACATTTTTTGTCAATATAAAATAATACTAATGCTGAATTCGGAGCATTGTGTAGAATTATTTGGGATTTTCGACGTTGGCCAAATCACTCACCGACTAATGGCCAACTGTTAAAATCCGTACAATTGTATTAGCTTACCTTATTCCTATACAACATCGACGGTAAACGTCACCATAAATTCCAGTAAAGCAATGAGAGGGTATTCGCTAAAAGCGTCCTTTTTCGACGAACTTCCGAAGGACATTGACATTTATTGTCTTTTTAGATTAATGGTGGCCGAAGAAAAAAAAATATCAATCGAGTGTATACAACCCCGACACACATTTATTAAATTATAATTGCTCAAACCAACACCAGTGTCGTGTAAGCGCTGTTGTTATGTAGTGTACATAGTTGGCAGGTTTCTATGTAATGTATATTGTATTATTATGGTATGCATTTTTTTTCTCAAATTCAACATTTTATGAACCGTGAACCAAATAATACACAATAATATAAAGTGTACTAACGGTATTCGGTCACAAATAATTCATACTTATTTCGATTGCAAGTTTAAACAAGTAATAATGTAAACCATGAACTAAGGAAGTTTAAAGTTTAAAAAAACTTTATAACTAATGTCCACTTCATATTTTTCACATATTTTACTAGAACCACCCGAATTGCTTGACATGGGACTTTCGAATTCCTTCCATTCTATTATCAGTTATACTAAAGGCAAACCAAACTACGCAAATTTAAAAAAAAGTCGTGTAAACAAAATTACACGACGGCTATTATGCATACAATGTTATGCATTTGAATTAGGTTATGCTATTTAAAGTTATTTTTTAAATGCTCATTACTCACATTACCTCTGGGATTTAAAAAATAATACACACTCGATTCACTTGCGTACCATGTAATAATAGATAAATCAGAATAAAATGTAAATATTTTTTTATTTACCCATCTGTTGTTACTTAATTTATATTGCCTAAATAAAATTGCACCGATTTTTACTATGTTCAAGCCTAGGTAACATTGTAGTAGGTACTCTGTTGTGCTCAACAGTGTCGGGCTGCGTTTGATTTTGCCTAACCATAAAGCGCGCGTACTTGGGCGCCCAACCTATGCGGAATTAAGCTCCAATTACATGCGGTCAAACTTTTCCGGACTTAGACGGTTATTTCTAAAGTTCCCAAAACAAAATTACACGCAAACACACACAGAGTACATGCTCTCCCGGTTAGATTCGAAAGCATTGACATATTTTATGATTTACATATGCAGAACACGCGTTGTCTTATTGCGGTTTGACACTAGTCAAGACACTACCGCGCGGGGAAGCTCTTTTCCGGTTTGTTCTCGCAAAAACAAAAGGCTGTGATCCGTTAAAAGTTAATTTCACACCAGACACGCGCCCCTTCGTCAATTATTATTACCTTGAAAGTTTGATTAAGTCTCCGCCAAGCAGACGAGCGTCGCGGCTCAAAGTTCAATCGACTTTTCTTACACACAAAAAAAAAGAACTTTACACCACTATTTATTGAGGAGTTCGACATGGGAAATTTTTCGCAAATTTTAAGTTTAAGCTAGTGTATTTTTATTTCTGAGCGCTGTACGTGGTCGGGTTTTTCGAAAATAACTATAAACAATTACAATTTTAGAAAACCGCTAACGTACAACCTTCAGAAATTGCGTATACTTTCATGATTGATACTATGGGTTATTACTCTACAACTACTCAAGAGTATATAAATTAATTAATATAAAATACTTTATAATAATAAGAATATTAATAAAAAGATAGGTATCATTATTATTAATTAAGGCTCTAGATTAAAACCAAGAAAACGCAACGATCAACTTTTCCGCTGGACGTTAGATCGACGTCATTTTTAAGTAAATATTATTCTGTTCTATCTCTACATCTATGATAACAGCTAAGTATTATATCTAATTAACATCGCACCGCTAGCGTCAAACGAGGATCTCTCGTGAAAACGTAGGAATTCCATTATATGTATTGATACAATTTAGTACAACTCTATATTATTATAGTCTAATCTATCTCTGTAGTGCGCAACACTGCGGTAACCATCAAACATCAAAACCCCTATAACATTACACAATGCGTATACTATTGTAGCACGTGTAGGTCTAATTAAAAGAATATATATATATTATATATATATATATATATATATATGTTCAAACGCGTTCAGTATGGATTTTGAGGGTTTGATAGATTTATCGACAAAAGGTACGTGAACCGCTGTCAAATCCTCGTGACCAATACACGTTTGTGTATTAATTTAAACTTTGATCGCAATTAATCACTTATTAAAAAAATTAGGGAGGTAAAATTATTAATCGCACCTTATACGCTCAGTTTCACTACCTGAGATAGTCCCCAATCTACATGTAGGTCCAAATGGTAGTTATAGATCTGATAATCCTTTCTGAGATATGTATTATGTCAAAATATAATCGCATTTATGGTTCTTTTTTTAGTTCCTCCCATGTTGGCGGTGCCAAATCAGTTAGTGGGCGCTCCACTGGGCACGGACGTCACCATTGATTGCACGACTGAATCATATCCTCGACCCATCAGCTACTGGTTATTCCAGAAAGTTAAGTCGATGATATTCTCCAGCACGAAACACAGTCTGGTGCTGGAAGAAAACGGATATAAGACGCACATGAAGTTGACAATAAGGTCATTAAGTCCCGAAGACTACGGCAGCTACAAGTGCGTTACGAAAAACTCACTGGGCGAAGCTGAAGGATCGATGAGAATTTACGGTATGCTAATATCATCGATCAACAAATATCATAATTATTGTAAACTCATTTCAGTATATTGTATTTTTACACAACCCAATAGAAACAATACGCTAACTGCGTGTAAAATATGAATAAGGAAAAAAACATTCAAGTAAGAGAAGTTGTGATACAAATTTAGAGGCTAAGTACTTATCATTATACGTAGAACCAAATTAATTTTACTAAGCTTAGCGTTTAAATAAAAGTATAACCATTTAAGTGTATAAATCGCCAAATTTTTGTATATGAATTTAAAAATTTAATATATTACCTATAGCCGCTAAGCCAAGTAAAATTATTTCGGTTCTACATAAATAATATTATTTGATTAAATACAATTGTGTATGATACTACTTAGCCCGAAAGTTTGATATAACGGCGTATCTAACTTAGTACATGTTTTTTTCTTAGTGATATTTTACAAGCTGTTTGCAAAGGGTTAGAATATCACTTATATTTTTATTTATCTTGATACTTCTTGTTTTTTTTACATGTTTACTTTTTTTTACCGATTTATAGTAGATTTCGATTTTTACCTAACCTTTTTATATTTGTACACTCAAATTTACGACGTTGATACATATTTTTTTTTTTGTATAAATATTGGAAATATTATTGGAAACTTATATATTTTATTATTTAAGCCGGATATAATAATACCGTGTATACAGAGATCTGTGTACATCAGTATAACATGCATGTGTCCGAGATTGCTGTATTAGGAAATTAGGTACCACCAAGTGGGCGACGGGTGTCACGACTTACAACCTCTTTTCAAAATAACGCTATAATAATTATATATTATTATAATCCGTTAAATGAAAATACCAAACACATTGTAATAGTTAATAGTGGTAGTACATAACTGATTAATTATAATGGACAAACAGAATAGTGCAAAATTTACTTAAAGGACAAACGAAAGACAAAGTGCAATAAGTCCAACCATAAAACATGACACAACAAAGTGAAGAGTTAACAACAGTAGAACAACAACATATTAATATAATGACGGTTAAGACATTAGACGATGGTCAAAACGTGCACGGGGATGAGGGGGGGAGGGGTATTCTCTATGTCTCGAGCCTTATGTTTCTGATCAACTTCAGAAGTTTCAGCAGTATCATCGACACAACATGTTCATTATACCATGTAAATTTCATTTAAATTTCTTCATACTTTAACCCACACAAGTGTCAACAGAAATGATTGATAAATTGCCCGGGATGAGTATGGGTTGACTGGGTTCTGTAAACTTCCGCACGCACTTTTTTCTTTTTTTTACACCTAACTCTGCGCAGCGATTGTGGCGATGCATTTTCTTTTTATTATATAAAAATTACATACAATTATTGACTGTAAAATAATGTTGCATATTTTTACTATTAATAGAAATTCCAAGGCCCGTTCAAAACCCAAGGAGTACGTCGGGGTTGTTAAATGGAGCAAATGGTAAGTCAATTAAATTTTGATTATATTTTTGCTAGTTGTACTGCTATACTAATGAAATATTTATAAAGATATGAACCAAACTACACGACGACTATTATTCACACAATGTTATGCATTTAATTAGGTCATGCTATTTAAATATATTTAAACGCTGATGATTATGTTGATATGTTAACCCAACACCGGTCGGTGCTAATTGCTAAATCCAATATTTTAGTTTATATTATTATAACTAAATTCGTACATTCTAATCGTGATTAATGGTGGTCAAGTAATGCTGAATTATTGTCGCTGTTTATATTGCCGTGGAAGACTGCAAACTCTTGAACAATTATACATGCCTATTACGGTTTTGTAAAATCTAAGTATACAAATAATTATGATCGCAGCATTAAAACAAATTACATATTTTGGCCAAGTGGTTGACAACCGCAATTCAATAACAATAAGCCAAACCAGTATTAATTTATATTGTTCTGACGTAATACCGATTTTGAAATTATGTTACGCCAACAGACAAAACTCAACATGATAATTATAACAATTACAATTGTAGTCCAGCTGCTGCTTGATTACTAAATAATTTGCAAGCATAATAATATAATTATTCCTAGTAGTACTCGTAAATAGATTTTAAATTATCCTTCCGATGAAACTATTTCAAAATTAACTGGTAGCACAATCTGATTCTACAGACGTGTAGTTATGAGATTTGTGCTAATATACCAAATACCTAAAGTACATTAAATTAAAATAAAAACCAATACATTGACTTTAACATTCAACTTTTATAAAAACAAACCTAAGGTATTTGATCCTGAAATGTACTGTTATTTTTACATATTTTTGTTTGAATTGAAGATGAAAGTTTTAATTAAACTAAAAAAATGCGATGATATTAATGTCTATTTTATAAATATTTCTTAAAATAAAAAACATTTGACTATAGACTACTATTTAAATTGGAATACTTTATTATAATTAATAATGATGTATGGTTTAATAATATGAAACTATTTTTTAATCAAAATATTATAAAACATATTATTATAATTTTACTAAAATATCATATATTTAATTTAGGCAATTAAAAGGAAAAGTATTATAATTAGACCGCCACATCATTACCAATGACAAATTTATTTATTCCGAGCATTCACATAAATAAATGTGCATTTACCCTTTGAATTATTTATACGATAAACGCGTCATGTACCTACCAATGTGACAAGCGTGCAATTTACAAAAAAAAAAACAATTGCTGTATGATTAAAATGTATTATAAGCGTTTTAAACGAGTAGCTCGTGTGTTATTTTTTTCGGATTCAGTTTAACGAAAAAATTGCATGCGTTTAAAATTCAAATCAACGGCCTACCTGAATTTAGAGGTTAATTAAATTTATTGTACTACAAAAAAAAATGTATATTTCAAACTACAATTCGATTAATTTTGATAAAAGAAAAAAAATAATGGCAGGTAATAAACTTTACAAAAAAAAAGATAGGTACATATCATATAGGTATGATATTGATAACATTTTTTGTTTAGTGGTTACCCCGACGGTTATTGGTGTTCATATATTATATTATTATGTTTGCAGTTGAATGTAAAAAACGTGGTTGTAATTTATCAAACGCAAACCAATTCTGTTCCACGTTGCTAATAATTTTAACAGTTATTACACCTAATAAAATAATAACCAAGCTTTAACAATAACTTTCCACAAAATTGTATTTTGCCGTAAGCGTTTATTATTTAAATTAACAGTGCTATCGTAGTAACAGTAAAATTATTCATAAAAAAAAGCTATAAAAAATGTAATTGAATATTCAGAGAATATTATAATGTGGTGTTTGAATGACTTATAATTTGGCGATAATAAACATATGTGTTACTTGAAGCAGACTTGTGCTATCTGTGCAAGATTTTTTTCGAGGTAAGGGGGGGGGGGGTTGTGGTTAGACGATGATTTTGGAAAACGTCGAAACGACAACAAACAAAAATAATGTTTTGGTATTTATAATTATGAACGATAGTATGTACTATGTACACAGAATATAAAATGTATTTTTTTTGGTGTATACACTTGGACTCGTGTGGTTTAAAGATATACATAAAATAAAATTGTGGGGTAGGGTAAACACGGGAAATTCCTCCCACAAGTCTGTATGCTTACAATTTGTGTAAGGGCTAAAGCTTTCCATCGAAATGCATCGTGCTCCACCTATGCGTATTCACTTAGAATTGCCCTACTTGACCTCACACATCAACACGCGTGAGCCATATTAATACAAACACTGTTTCGGGGTCATACATAAGTCAAATATACCTAAAAGAAAATTTTTATTTTTTTATTTTATTCAAATATAAAATATATAATATACTTTTGTGGAACTTATGTTAATAATACGTTTTAATCCTAAAAAAACACTCGAGTTACGACAACAATCTACTAAAAATGTAATAAAACGTCTTGTATAATATTCGGGACGCTATTATTTGTTTTAAATAAAAACCAATATGTAAAAAAAAAAAGTTTTAGGCATGTTTTAACAAAAAATGTCAAAATCGTATGGACTTTTTACAATCACATGGGTGTAATAAAAAAAAAGCTAAAAAGGTATAATAATTATATGTTTCATAATGGGAAACCGATCATGAATATTGATTATAGTATAATCAAATGTATAATCTTTACATTATCATTATTCGTTTCATATTATTTAGTTAAATGTGTGTATCGTAATTATTGCCTCTGCTGTATTATACCTGTTTAAATACTATTATTTATTTAGTTTTTTTTTTTTTAATACATTTTACTTAACTTATTCCACTAAAATAACAACAGCTTTTGTACGTTTTGACTGGCTAACCGTAAATTAATGACCAACTCGCATTGTTGTGAATTATTTATACAATATAATTCATTGTTTTCTATTCACTTACCTGTGTGGTCGCATTTATTCGTTGTTCGGTTTAACGGGTTTACATTAAATATCAATATATGATGTGTCAATACTTCTATGCTAAACCATACTTCTTTGGAACAAGTATGTCGGATACATAACTTTCCGACGTTTGATAATCATACAGACTATACATACTGTTAAGGAAAACCAAGTAATTCAATTTTCTATGCATAATATAATGTTCGTCAAACAATCGATTATATTTTTATAGATAATTATCTTTGTATAGATAATTATCTTTATGCACCAATTTTAATTGGTTAGTCTTAATCAGTCTCGACTGTTAAATTATTAAAAATCATTTAGGTAATATTGTAAAAAAAAAGTTTGCGTAACACATTGTGTACTTACAGTATATTATTAGGTGATTAAGTGATGGTATTCCATATGAGCACATTAGTACATCAAAAACATGCATTTGTAATTAACGGCTTGTTTCTGTTTTGTTACAGAAACAATCAAAGACTTGCATCAGATATTTTTGTAGGTGCACTATATTATCACGTTATCTAGAGTCTAGATTTATAGAAGTCTATACATTTTCAATCCCAAAAGTACACTTTACCTTTTATCGCACTCCTGAAATTGACACAACTTTAAAAATACTAACATTAGTGAATACGTAAAAAAAGCGACAAGATTACTAAATTGCATCAGAATTAGAGTTGTGTAAAATGATTAAATAACCAAAATTCATATACTAATTAAAAGAAATGATATTGTTTTACTAAAATCTTTTTTATCTATAGTCTTAAAATTACATTATCCGATCATTATCACTTATAAGACTAATGCTCATAATTTATTGTATTCCAATAAGTAGTTTTAGTAGACCTATGAAAAGTTTAAATACCTACTGGAAAGAATATATTAAAGTGATTGTTGAGTTGTTATTTCTTATAACATTTAAATTCCTAACAACATTTTAAATTATTGATTAATAACAATAATTAATAAGTAAAATACAAAATAACTGTAATCTTTTAAAAAAAATTATGTAGAGTACTGTTTTTTTTTTTAAAAAAATCATTAAATTATATTCAACACAAATTAGATACATTAAAACTCTGAACAAATTATAGGTTATTTTTTTTAACGCTAAAATGAAATTTATAATACCACTTTCTTTACGTTAATGTTTATTTTATGCTTATATAACGTTTAACATTAAAAAAGGTAAAAAATATCGATGCAAACACAATATTATTAGTGAAGGTATATTTTTTTAAAATTTACTATGGAACTTGTTTTCAGTAAATATTTAGTTGTCAAATTTACTATAAATATAAACTCATTATTGAAACGTATAATATATAATAAAAACTACATTGATTGTTGAAATAAAGAACTTTTAGAGCTACTATCGTTAAAAAAATCCGTCATGTAACCGAGGTACAAACAAGATACTAGTTAGTGACTTCAGACTTTCCAAAAACAAAACTACTGTAGTGAACAATAGTGAATATTTAGTACTTTCTCCCCTGTGTAGTGTGCTTACAGCCGATCCCTAAAATATGTAAATTTTCAAATACGGTATTGTCCAAAAATATGAAACGTAAATCCGTATAATTTTATTTTAGTTAACGCGATAACAACATGAGACTGATCATTATATTTTGTTCACGGTCGGTCATGTTCGACAAAACTATTGCCTAAGTCAGCACACGCATTGCCGAAAGCCGTTATTTGGAAATACATAACTTTATAATAATTATTTTGATGTTGTTCGAGGAAACATTATACCTTTATCGACCTAACCGCACCATTTTCCAGAAACCAAAATGCTATTTAGTTTAATAATGGACAGCGCCGACTGTATGCTGGTATACTGGAATTGGCGCAACTAAAGCGAGACCAAAGAAGCTCAGTCCCTTTAAACCGTTTTAAAACAAATTCCAGTTGCGCCGATTAGTACCAGCTACTAATCGCATTTATCACATTTACTAATAATTAATTTTGAATGAATGACTTATTAAAAAAGTTAAAAAAATTGTACACAACCTGGCTTATTTTAGCTATCAACTAAATACTTTTATTTTTGCATTGATATCGATTAAAATATATAGTTATTGATTAAGTTATTCAACTCATCGGTACTCATAGTTATGGATTATTTATTAATCTACTACCTAAACATTAAAACAAGGTAATTAAATTTAATACTTAGGAAACAATCTAGTTTGTCAATCGCTTCACAATGACCAACTAAATTTTGGGATGGATGTTTGCTTAATAATTTTCGTAAACACTACACACGGTTTACAAATACAAACAGCAGAAGGGTGAGTCTCTCATCCTCATTTTACACTGGTAACCTTCACTTCAGTGGTGGCTATCCTATACTAAAGGTGTATCCGTCGATACACCTTTAAAATTGGGTGGGTTGTCATGGTGAATGAGTGACTTGTACAATTATAGAATTAAATAATAATATATTTGTATTATGAATGTGTACTGTACATATTAAATACCTAATAGTTCTTAGAATTTTGTGTTAGGGTGGGTGGGTGGATTATGGCTTTAAAATTGATACACCATTATTTTGCAAGATAGCCGCCACTGCTTCACTTATAAATTGTCATATTAGGTTTTTTTTTTGTCTTTTAGTGAACAATAATTTCTAATAATTGTTTTAAAATATTCAATATTGTTCGTCACACTCGTTACGACAGTTCTTATCGATATGCTATTCTAATCCATCAGACGATCAATATGAATTGTTTCCAAAATTACTTGCAAACACCCACGATTCGACGGGGAAAGTACCTGGGGGGGGGGGGGTCAACGTTATTCAGCCCGAAAAATATTAAACACCGTTTCAAGTTCGGGGTTAAATTCCACACGTGTTCACTGCTCTGACCTCTATAGAATACATAATTCTCCGTCAATTACAAGTCCGAAGTAAGTTCAACGCACATCCCTTCGACCGCACACTGTTAATTTTGTATATTATGTACATAATATACAAACGAGCCACTTACTACCAACACTTAGAGGATTTCGCTGAATCTATAGTTGTTAGTTGATAGCGAAACGCTATACACGACAGTCTACGGAAAATATAATGTACAGCCTTGCGTTAACAACCACAGTTGAACCAAATTGCATAGTGCGCTTGACATTTAACCATAATAAGTATAAGCAAGATGCATACAACTTGGAAAAACGGTTCAGTATGTTTTAAATAGGCTTATCTTAATACTAAAGTCTAAATTTACGGATTAGAACATACTAATGTTTCTGATTAATGGTTGCCAATTTTAATTTAAGAAGGCCACAAAAAACTTATATTTAACTTATAACTTAAAAAACTATATATTATATTTATTTACAGATCACACTTTTGTTATAACTGTTGTTCACAAAAAATAATAAAAATAATAATTAAATTCATCTCATTTAATTAAACTTAAGTCCACTCGTATACTATATGTTATAAAATTAAAAAAGAATACCTAATAATTAAAAAAAAAAACTTTTTATTTTTTTGTCAATTAATAATTGAAATTTTTTTCCTAAGAATTATTAGTATTTATTTTTTTACAGTTTGTTAGCAGACAATATTTTGGAATTATTTAATTAATATAAATAGCGATTGTGATGAAAATAAATTTGACTACATTGTAATATTTATAATAATAATTTTGTTACCCTTCTTAAATCCCACCAACGTTTTAATAAGCTCCGTTTACTTTCTGCCCTGTTTACTTTGACAACCTGCAAAACTTAAACTTGCGACACTAATCCTCCGAAATAAACACCTTCGCCGAGAAAATAGTTGTACTTTTTTAATTTTAAACTATTTAATATTTCATAAAAACTATTCAGCTCACCATAAAAATCAATGAACAGATCAGATCGCCTCGGCTCTGACCTAAGCGACCGCCTATTTTAGTGTTGTATACAAATATTGGTACCTTTCAGCCATCGTTGTGAGTTGTAATTGTGGATTATGGTATGCAAAGCCACTGAACTTGTCCAAAAAATGACTAAAATTGAACAACAACAGAATGTGTTTATTTTTATTTGCATTCGAAAATTAGATCAGAAATGACAGGAAATGGTTAAAATTGAGATATTTAAAATATACTGTGTTATACTTAAACATATGCTTTAGCATTGTATATGTATATTTTCTTTTGCGGATTACAATAGAACCTTTCCTATTATCAAGTACATATTAAACTATTAATAAACTTTTTTCGTTTCAAAAGTGCATTTTAATGTTTTAATGTTCTATAATAATTAGTTTAATGCAAATAAACGTTAAAAAACGTAGCAAAAAACCTCGTTTAACCAAAACCATACAAAAAAAATAGTACTTATAGTTATGTACGTGGTTCTCTTCAGAAGATCATAGAACTAAATATTTTCAGAACATTATATTACTTTAATTTATATTTATAAAACATATTTGCATATACCTATTATATTAAAACACACTCGTCTAAACTAATCAGTAGGTTATAAATGACAAAATAAAACAAAACATAATATAATTTGAGTATTCCTACAAAATCTTATTTGTTTAAAATAAATTCACCTGAAAAATTTACCTAATCAAAAAAATACAATTTTGATGTAAAAAATTAAACCCAGTATGATGAACAACTTTGGCCACTGTTGTTCACAAAAAAATAATAAAAATAATAATTAAATTTTCTACTAAAATATGTTTATCATTTCAATAATTAATTCGATTTGACATTATTACTACACATAACTACAAATATGTACACTTCAATCTAATCAATAATCAATTTATCCTTACTCTAAGAAGATTGGCCGAAATAATTTTTTTTTATCGCTGCGTTAGGTATTTAATTTTTGATTTTTGTATTTATTGACATTATGCGTCCTATCAGGTATTATATGTATGTATAATATAATAAATATACACCTATATAAAGATTTGCCGCAGGTGGTTTCATCTTCGGTGTTTTCACCACGCCACTACTTTACTCAACAGTTTTATGCATGTATAATAATATTATTATAAGCGCGTTAAAGTTTCGCTATACCTATATATATGTATAACATCTACTAAATATTATATTATTACAACTAAAGTTAATAATTGGACAGGTAATCTTCTAAATAACAGCGTAAGTGTAATGTGTTTAGTAGCCGGGTAAACTTTTATGTGGTGTTAATACTTCGTCGGTAAACTTACGTTTTACTGTAGCTATTAGCATATATTATTTCGGTTCCAACAAGTAATTGGTCGGATTCCAGAACTTCACTGAACTGGCCTCCAGGGACATGGGGCATGGGCACACTGTTGTTACACCGTGGTTACAGTGTTGTACGGTGTTGCTGCAACAATTTACTGGCTGGCAATCGCAAACATTATTTTCAGCCGTTCGCGGTATTTCCCATGATATAACATGTCTAATGCAAAATATCATAACACGCTGTAATTTGCTGTACTCGTCTCAAACCGTTATGTATATATATAGGCGATACAAGTAGAATACAACAAATGATCATATTTATTGTAACCACAAAAAAAAAAATCGTTAAAAACAACTATCTCCACGATTGCGTTCCGAGTAAAATGTAAAATAAATTTCCCTACCGAGTGAATTGCGAATACGGCATATTATATTAAAAAATAACAAACTCAAAATATTATTACAAGTGTACGGCGAATATCGATTTTTGAATACCTTTACAAATGGCATAACATTATTATTTCTTTAATAGGCAACGACGCCGTTCTGTGTCTTTTACCGCGCTAATATGAAAACATATACATTTTTTTTCCTTTTAGCGACAATAAAACAAGTAGGTACATACAATCATTTTTTTAACGATAAAGTACCGTCGCAATAGGTCCTAGGCTATTTTCGAAATTTACGTAGCGGAATAATCGTTTTTTATGTTCAATTTTACGACCCGAGTTTGCTTTTCTAATATCTAAAGGATCGATAAACCGGAATTTGATATCCACGCTATTCTACTGTTAATGATTTGGTAAAATATTCCAATTTAAAGAGCATAAAACAAAAAAACCTACTTGCTTTAGTTACTTGCTATACTGCTAATATATGCAACAGCCAACCGTTTACTCCGCTATATAATATGCATTTTTGATTTTAACTAACCTTCGCTCGTTTCCAAGCCACACACGATGATGCCCTAGAATGAAACCTTTCGTTTTTAATCTGTATCTATGTTAATACTTGGTCGTAAACGTGCACGGTTTATAATATTAATAATTTCTCTGAGGGAGCACTCTGTCCAATGAGTTTTTGAAATAAAAATTAATTCAACGGAAGACTTGATATTTTATAGCCATAAGACACAGCTGATGCACTCAAGTGTTATTTTTTGTTGGCTTTTTTTTCTTCTATACGACCTGAATACACGTGGTAGTATATGAGTTGATTTTTAGAAAACCAGCTAATTTCATTTCAGTGTTCACAATGATAGTGGCGGTCGCGCCTGACCCTGTTCGGTATTGATATGCGATTGGTTATTTACTTGAAAACTTACTACTCGGCTACTTAAAATAGCGACTGTGTTTTCGTTGACAACAGTCGCAAGACACAACAAAGGCCAAGCCAAAGTTTAATATTGTATTATATAACATTGATTTATATATCATCATTAAATATGTAGGTAGGTATATGAAATAACAATATAAAAACGCATTATATGTACAAAAAAAAAATTCACGTCATCGAAATAATTTAATGACATAAAATGTGTTAACGCTGTGCAACAATAATGAAGGTCGTTAACTGGAAAAAATCATGGACTCCAAACGCTTTGGACCCGCCTGTCCATTTTTCGAACCACCTAAAATATATAACATAATATTTCAAATAAAATGATAAATGATATTGTTATAAGTATCTTTTATTATTTTCCATAGACTATACCGACCTTGTTGTAAGTTTAAAGTTAAAATAAATTGCATTTATTCATTTTTTTATAATTATTATAGCTTCAACAACATCGGTTATTAGCCTGATTATGCTTGAACATTTTTAAAATAGTGACCTAAATGTAAGTGAATACAATATACTTAGAAGTATAGTAGTACTCAAATCAAAAATAAGTATTACAAATTATACAAATATCCGTCGGTTAGCCCAGCATTACTACGGGCAGATTTATAGTATATAATTTAGCCACCCCTTAAAATAGTAAACCTACAATAATACTGGTTATATTCTGTCGTTAGCACCATACCTACGCCAGTCGTATCCAACTGTGGTACACGATTTAAGCTGCAACGGCTGTTTTGACTCCAATTGCAATTTAGTGTCAATTATTTGTTACCTCAAATTTGATTCAGTCGATGCGCAGTAGAACCAATAGTTTTCTCTATTAAAATATGTGTCCTAAATACTGGATTTAGTAGAAAACTTTCCCTCGCATAAACATAATTACAGTTGGTTCAAACCCGTATAAAATATACACGAGAACAAGAACTCGATCAAAACTACAGCTGTAATTGTCTTTGGCGAACCCACTTCGATAATAATTGAAAGTAATTCGTCTAAAGTTTCTAACCGCTAAGTAGCAAGTCCTAATATAAGTTATTTTTCTGTTTGGGACCGGTTGGAACAATTTTAGATCCTATTCGATCAAAGACATAAAATAATTACTATATACATTATTTTTAAATACCTAATTAGTAATTATACTGTTTGCTGCTGTCACTGTCCATCGCATTATAGTGTCAAAACGTATCAAATCATTGTCACCTGCAGTTGGTAATGAATAATGATGTAGGTACACACTTCAAAGTTTAATTATAATAATGAAAGTTTCAAATTGGTCTAATCAGTATAAGAGTATAATAGTATTTAAATAATTAATACTATTACGCAGACTTTTATTAAAAATAAATAATTAATTAAGTTTGTTTTTTTTTTTGAAGTACCTACTGCGGTTTACAACTCAAAGAACTTCTCTTCAAAGTTGAAATAGCAAATCTATTGGTAGCAATTCATTACACAATAATATAATGACCGCTGTCGTCCATTTATAAAAAATAGGAAATTGGTCGACTAGTTTCAGATTGTACGTCATGTTTATATGTATTTGATATTATAGTAATCAGTTAATTATCTTATTCAATCAATATATTATAGCTTTTCGAAGTTAGAGTGTATTATTAATCATACCCATACTCGGTTGTGGAAACAAATACCTATGGAAAATAGTTATTCCTATGTTCATTAAAACACAGCCAGGATACACAGCCCTTACCTATAAGTACTATCATTTATCCGTATCAATCTAAAAACTTACATAATATTAAATACTTATTACCCACCTATAGGCAGTAGATAATATGACAAACGTTTATTTTTTTATTCAACCAACCTACGCGGGATAAATATAAATAATAATAAAAAACAATTTTCGAGGGAAACAAATACAAGTTTTTTTTAGTAAAAAAATCACACGATAGTGCACACGAATAAATAAAGTTATTACACGTAGGCTAATTGAATTTAGTAGGTACTTTTTTTTTACATCAACAAATACAATTCTTATGGCTCGCGGTTATGAGTTACCGAAATTAATAAGTTCACAAATAATATGTATATCAGTATATGCTGTATTTTAAGCCATCTCAAGACTATTCTGAATTTTTTAATTAAAAATGTCTTTTCGTTTTTTAATACATTATGATGTATTCAATTTGTTATATTTTTCATATTAATATACTCGTAACGTAGCATGAAAATCAAGTTTTGTATAATTATAACTAATAACGCTTTACAAACAAAATTAGTCTAATAAATTTACAAATACTTTGAAGTAAAATTATTTTTTTTAATACATTTAATTATTATTTTACTTTTTTTTTTAAAATTAAATTAAATTAGTATTTTATTTAAATAATTTAATTAATATTTTAAAACTGGAAAATCTTAAATTCTCATTGGTAGAACAATGTGGTTCTTTAGCATTTTTTTTTTAAATAATCAAACATTTCTAGTGGGTCAAAATACCGAATCTAACGCTTATTGCCGTTTTCAATTTAAAATTGTTACACTTTTTAATTTATTCTCAATTCTACAGTAATGAAACCGATTGAGATTTGTAGGCCGCGTTTTTTCATGAACTAGTAGTACAACCATTATTTTTAAAGAACACAAAACACCCACAGTTGGTTATGACGTGTTGCATACTATTGAATAGAATTATTTGTTCCACTAATACATATGTTAGCAGTAAACAAAATTCTAAAATACATTTTTTAATTTTACAGGTTTGAATAAAAAACACTTGTTTTTGCTGATATCTGCATCAATATTGACATCGTGGCCATTCACATGATTCAACCATCGACGGCTGTAATAACGGCAGAGATGTGCCTCTAACCTACAATATATTATACAAAAATACTACATTAACATTATTCATATTTGTACATAACTCTTATAATTGTTTTTCAATATTGACAATTTCATTTGTAGTCGTTCTTTCGGTTTAGGCGTTTAAAACAAAATATTAGCAGTTAGCCAATACAAATAATATGTAGACAAAAATGTCGGTTTTAAGAAATCGGTTTCTTTTTTTTATTATTATTTCTTCTTTTTTTCTTTCTTTTTACATTGTATGAGTCATTCTACAATATATTTATATAAAGTCTTTAAACAATATAATATAATATAATTTATAAACAAACTATATATAAATGACAAAATTATATGATAATAATTATATTTACACCAGGTATTTTATCTTTTAACAGTCCTAAAATAATATAATAATTATATATAAAAAAAAAAATAATATTAAATTGTCTCATTCGCAATTTGTAATTAATAATAATTTATAAAAAAAAAAAATGTAATTTGCGTTGTAGTTATAAGAGAAACAATTGTACAACAATTATCCAGGATGGAGATATAAATAGATAAATTGATGTGGGATTATACAAGTTGTTATTAATTTTCTACATTTTCCCACTAAATGTTATTTGTGTACAACTAGAACGCTACATACACAACTTTTAACAGAATTGCTTAACACTTACAGTAGTAAACTCAACGATTCACAATCACAGTTGAAATCGATCGATACAATATCATATATTTTTCATAGTAGGACGACAATATTACTCTACAAAAAAAGCGATACTAGCATTTAGACATACATCATAATTAACACATACAAAATAGGTATGAACGAATGAGAAAAATTGTTTACAAAACTATTATACGATACACGACTTGTGTTCACAAACTAATAGCACTTAGTTTAATTGACTTCATTCGAAACGATAAATCACAAGCATGTGCACGAGAATTAAGACACTATTAGTGATTTAATTATGTCAACAGTTTATAATTTACATAATTCGTTATCTAATTATTCAGTAAAACCCCAATAAAACATTTGTTATAAAAAAAAATTACTTTCCATAAATACTACATAACATTATAACATTAAAAAAAAAAAATGTGTACATAGTTTTTTTTTAATAGTCATAACGGATGTTTTTGAAAAATTTAATTATAAACTAAAAAACAACCTGATATATTACAATATTGGTATTATAATGATATAATCTGTGTATTACGCTTTTTGATTTTTTACACTTACAAAAAATTTTATACCTCGACTTTGGTACATACTTTGTAAAAGAAAATTAATGTAAATGTACTAATACACTGTTCGAGTAGAGCATATAAAATGTCAATATTATAAGAAATAATAAACACAACCTTTTAATAATAATAATATAATCTTCTAATTTACACAATTTAGTAGTAGTAAATAAAATGCCAATTTCACATAACAACCCTTGGGGACTGCAACAATCGGTTGTCTAGTGCGATTACTCGTAACATCTGGACGATTAATCGTAATAGGCTTTGGGGAGAAAATATTTTTTTTAATATTTTTATTTTCGACAGGTCTATATTTGGACGGCAAAGGAACAAACATGAAACTATCCAATCGAAAAAAAAAAACACATTAATAATAATAATAACATTAAAATATGGACAACAAATGCTCAGAATTATTATTGACGATTCGAGGAATGTTTTTGTGTGATTACAACGTAACGGCCAAAAAATGTTTACGCGAAATAATTGGACGTTAAACGGGGACGGCAAAACTTGAGTGGGGACGATATAATAAATTTAATTAACTTTGTTCAATTCAAACAAACATTATGTTTAGACACACACATAAAATATGGCTTAGATTGTTATAAAGTTGATGACCCCCACTTTGTTGAGCAATTAAATTTGTCTTAAACACTAAGAGTATTATTACTTTTGAAAATTGTGTAAGTAGAAAATATTGAAACATATTATATTTTTGTTTTTGTAACATCTTATAAAATATAGCTTAGGTGCTCTTTGTTCGGTTATATAATTAATTAAACACATTATCGTCATTTATGTGTAATTAAGTATTTTCATGATTCATTCTAGAAGCCCTCAACAACACTGACGCATTACTAACATTAAAGGTATGAACATAGGAAATATAAAATAAACATCATCACAGCAAGATGGCTCGGTAGCCGAGACGTGTCTGGCCACAATTGGGCCGCACAACTCAATGTTTCTGGTAAACAACTATATATACTTATATAATATTATTTTTATTATTATTCTAAACTTTTATTGAGCTAATTATTAGTAATAATTTAGTAAACACTAAACGCGTTCAACATTTGTATGTAGTTCTCGATTCATGACTCAGATGAACGCCTTTAACACTAAATATGGACACCTCTGTACAACAAAAAACAAACGATATTAAAAGTCTATTTGAATAGCCAATATAGATTTTTACTTACCATCTGGAAGATCGCACAGCCCTTTGGGAAGCGACGTAAAATATTTGTGCTTGAGACCGGCTTCAGCGTTTATCCGCAAATCCGGGTTAAGCTACAAAATTTAAATAAATGTTTTGAGAATTTGACAAAAAAAATGAACAAAAAAGCTCAGCAAAGCACAGCGCAGAGCGTTCACTTTTAAGGTAATACATTAAGAATAGTAAGAATCAATTAAAGACAATGATACCGAATGAATATTACCTGAAGTAATGACGTTGCTAAATTTTCACCTTCAGCAATGTCGTACAACCTGGGGAACACATGACCGAGTTTTTGGTGGGGATACATAAATATTTTCCCTTTGCCTTCTTTGTAACCTTTCAAGTGAGTACAGCCTTCCCAATTATCTTCAGTGGGCGTTCCCAAAATCTAAAAACGAATTTTATTTGTGAAAAACAAAAAAAATATAATAAAACTAATAACTTATTATTTTATCAATTATTGAATCAACCTAATACAGACCTTGAAAATTTTGTCTAGTTGATCGTATGTGTCCCGTACACCAGGGAAAGTAGGCACGCCGGTGATCATTTCAATGAATATACATCCCACACCCCACATGTCCAGAGATGTCGAATAGTCCGTGGATCCAAGCAGAACGTCGGGTGGCCTGTACCAAAGTGTGACTACTTCGTGGGAATATGTATGGCTGGGAACAGATTTAGCACGAGCCAACCCTGAAAGACAGTTGTTGTATTGAAATCCAGTGTACCATAATAACTAAACAATAAATGTGTATAACAATGTATCAGGCAAATACCGAAATCGGCCAGCTTGAGTTCTCCGATCTCACTGATGAGCAAATTCTGCGGTTTAACATCCCTATGTAATACACGCCTTTTGTGAATGTACGCCAGTCCTCTGAACAGTTGATACATGAACAGTCTTACGTTGGAATAATCCAAACCGCCCGAGTGCCTTTCCATATACTGTGACAAATCCGTATTCTGAAAATATAACAAACAATATTAATTTTTTTATTAAATAATTCGCTTTAAAATATGAAACACAAAAGATGGCCTATAAAATCGTTGAGATGAACGTGTGTGAAAATTTAAATGTTAATCAAACGCCGATACGGCTTGTGTCAGATATACATTTGCAAAGTTAACCCCTAAACGATTAAATTATTTGATTTAATTTAGTTGTAAAACTTAGTCTTTAAAAATAGATTTATTTGAAAAAAAGGCTGTAAGCATCAGAACATAATTTTATGTCTATTTCTAAGCTTACAGATCTTTGTATGAATGTTAGCGTTATTTATAATGGTCTTCCTAAGTTACAATATGTTAAAAAGTTCATGGGTCTTTTTTTTTTACTAATATTATCGTGTGATTTCTACACATAACTATTACTTAAAACAAAATGTAAACAAATTCACAACAGCTGTGACAGTGGACAACGGTATTTTCAGACTTTTACGACATATTTTCCCACGGACTTAAAGCTGTGCTCACAATATCCGTTTTATAAACATTGGCTGGGCATTCCTTTTAAGGAAACACAGCTGCAACTGTTGCATCATTAGCATCCATGGACTAGATTAGTCATCACTGGTCAGTGTGGTCCAGTTCCAGCACCCACAAAGATTAATATCATATTTTTTTTTATTAATTTTAATTTTTTTAAAATTAATTATTCATATTATAACAGAGACACACTGTGTTAATAATGTCATACTGTTGACAAAAACCACAAGTCCGGTTTAAACAAAGAAAAAAAAATTACAACGTTTTACGTTGAGAGGCACACATCTTTTTGACACACTATCCAAAATGATTTAAGTGTCCAGGTGTGGACAGGCAACGAGTAGTGAGAACTTACCACATATTCAAAAACAAACGTTAACGTCTCACGGGTGTGCACTATGTCGTGTAACGTAACAACGTTGTTGTGTTTCAGTTCTTTCAACAACGAAGCTTCGCGGATCGCAGTGAAAGGCGCGCCTTCTTCTTCTTGTAGTCTTATCTCTTTCAAAGCGACGACTTGATTGGTTAAACTTGGTTGGGAGGAAAAAACAAAAGAAACATGTTAGGAATATAATTTTTTTTTTTCGAGTTGGCAATAAAAGCTGAGGTGCTTTTTTAAAAACCAACTGAGTTGGGCTTGTTTGGGTATTGAATAAAACAAACATGTGTTGTCTCATATATTAGGGTAAATACAAAACATTTACCGAGGCTGAGTTTGGGTTTTTTTTTGCCAACTCTGTAAAATAAACTAATAATGACCCGTCGAATATACTTACTTACTGTACCCCTTAAACACGGTAGCATAAGACCCTTCGCCGAGCGGATCTAGTTTGATATATGCCTCTGTTTTGCCAAACGGCGAATCACCCTGTTTTAATAAACAAAAAAATTGATTTTATTGTACCCTCAAAGAGAGGTAGAAATACAGTCTATGTTAGTAAGTGAAATACAATATTATATTCACACAAACGAGGTGGGACGGCCCGTATTAATTGTGTCGCTTTTAACGTTTTATTATGCGTGGGGTTCGACGACGATGAAAGTTGGAGTCACGCGCCATTAAGAAAAAAGGAAAATGAAAAGAAGAAAGGTATAGAGAAAAAGAGAAGTTATAAAAAATCGTAAAATATATTCATTATAATAAAACGGGCCCCGGAGATGTATTTGCGACACAATGTGAGCAAATTCAGACGTCGTTAAAAGGAAAAATAAAGGACAAAAGAAATGTCATTTTACACGAAATGGAAAATGGTTTCAAACGATTGGATGGACCACTGTTAAGTAACAAACGCCGGGCAGGATAAACTCACCCCGAATGCCGAATAACGCTTAGTCCTCCTGTTGTTGGGCTGGTTGAGGAACACTTCGGATTTGGGCCTTGGCGGTTTTTTCGGTCTAAGTATGACACGCGTCTCTTCGCATATGTCCTCGTCTAGCAATTTCGAATCGGACGATACGGACAACTGGCGTTTCACTGATCGTTCCGGGTCACCGAGGCCTGAGCTCCAGTCTGAAACGATAAAAGATCCATCCCCGTTATTATAATTCAATGATATGGATTTAGAAAAGTTATCTGTTTTTTGAGGACTATACCTGAGGGTCAGGTAATTAACGGTATAGACAATAGGGCGATAGAAAACCCAAAACATCATATGAAACAAGCAAATTACAATTAACGCTTCGAGTTCATCATACAAACTCACAAAAGCCCGTTATTATATTACTATACTACTTTAATGAGTCCCCTAACTCCTTAAGTACTTGTTTGTGAACGTTAATTGTTCGTCATTATAATTAATGGTTTATAGTGTACGTGTCATAAAAACAAAAATTAAGTTAAGTATTAATAAGAAATGAAGATTTGTAAACATACTACATTTATGCAATGCTAATAAATGGTAAACAATAATCCTTACGCAACAGTTAGAATTGTTTTAACTTCTATTATTATTTCCGGCAATACTACAGAAAGTGGTATCATTCAATATTATATGAATATATTCAATATTTATATTCAAACCTTATTTCAAATTGTCCAACTACCTAATTTTAAGTGCTATGTTAAATGTACCAATAAATTAACAGAAATTGTTTTCTTCTTTTTGTTAACACCTCAGTGATACTTCGCTGTTTCATTGGAAACCATTCAAATGAACCACAGGCTTTTATAATGATTCTTAAAAAAAATTTTAAAACAATATTTCGTTTAATGGCCGTTTGCAGAGGCAGTTTAGTTTTATGAATTCGGGGTCGTACAGAGTCCATAGTGGGTTTACAGGGACCCCGTCGCACATAATATTACTATATAAAATATAACAGGCAAAACTGTACTTAATAATTGTGAAATGGCAATCGCGGGCGCGTTATCGCACGTTTCGATAACGGCCATTCGGCCGGACACGACTATGTAGGCGGCCTACTATAAATTAGAACCGCCATAAATTTTATGCCAAAATGGATGAACGTAGTAGTAGCCCCTCCCCACAAAGGAAAAAAGGGCAGTAGCCGATTTTTATGCGTGCAAATGAAAACTATTACGAACGGCTAGTAGTATAAATGCAGCGCAGTGGAAAAATGTTCATAAATATCAATGTAAGCGCTATGATATGGGAAACATTAAGCTTCAGCGAGCGGGGATTAATAGTGTTTTAGATAGTTGCAATAATTAAAGTACATTAATTCCTTGTAGTTCAGGTACTGCAAAAACGGATGACTTGAGACACCCGGTATTAACACCTTAACTTAATTTTGGTTTTAGTTATTTTATTCAATACAAAAATATGGTTAAATACTTTCATCGGTGGCATTCTTCCCTCCCTAGGTCTGAAATAACATTTATAGTACTAATATTAAATAGTGAATATCTTCAGTTCTCTCTTATACCATTTTCATTTAATATGTTGTTCGTTGTCGAATTATAATAAAACTACCGATTATGCTGGTATTTCACCTCGAAAAATATGTATCTGTTCACAATTTTTTTGTTTGAACTATTCCTACAAGCATTTGTATGAACCAGATATCTTATTATTATCAATCGTAGAAACCAACATAAAAACAAGTATTTAGACAAATTAAAAAATACAAATTATTAATTGTTCAATTTTTTTTTTTTATCTGGACTGTAATATAAACTAACATAACTTAAGTACCATATTTTCAAAATTATATTTATGTAATTACAAACAAAATATTTTAAAATGCAAAATTCCATCATTAAAATATTAATTTACATAAGTACCTTTCTTTTACGCCTTCGTGCTAAATAAATTTTGCACATTTCTTTACCACCGTGAACCGTCTTCTAACGGCATCATCACTCAATAAAACAAATATTTAAAAACCTAAAACTATACAGACCCCGAGACTATTGTTATAAGGTAAGAACTTCCAATACAATGTGTTGTTCAGTGACTTGTAATTATTAGACACTTTACCCCGATCAGTATCTCGCCAACTCCCATAGTGAACAAATGTTTTTCTTTTTGGCGTTGTTTCCACCGGGTAGTAGTGATAAATCGTACGGACCCAGTTTTTGTGCTACCGTAGAGCTTTAGCGGGTGTCTTAAGCGGTGCGCCGCATTATAGAAGATTAATAGAAGACGGTTGGTTTATTGTAACGCTTTAAATTTGCAATCATTATTGTACAGGGTGAATAGCGGTGCGTTTTTTTTAATCGATCATTTTTAATAACCTCAGTCTGCGGACAGAATACTGGAGCTTCGCTCGGGGCGATACCAACTGTATATATTTTTGTGAATGGTTTTCACATGCCGGCCGGCCAAATACCAAACCGGCTTGTACTCTACTACCGCAGTACACGTGGTTTTTAATATTAGTAAGGAGGGTGTATAAATAGAAATTCATTAGCGGCCTCCCGAGCAAATAGATGACGTTGGAAAATATCTATTATTGTTAGTCGACCGTGGAATTTACACGGATTCGGGGATGAGAAGAAACCTTAACGACCGAGGCGGTGGCAAGGTGATGGTGGTGGTGGGAGTTCGGTGGATGTGGGAGTCATCCAAAACGTCTAAATTGCACTCTGTATCCGCTTTTGTCGCGCTGCCAAAGTCGAGTAAATGAATCCCCTCTCTCTCTCCGCCGCTGCTTTTTCACTACAACAGCCCTCCCCACACAAAACGCATAGGTATATACATACTTACATATAGGACTCATATATTGTACACGATTCCCTATGGCCGTTGCCGTAGAGCCGCAGACAACAGCTCTCGTGTGTGTAGGGGACAAATTACTTTTACCTGATGAAATCTGTTCGTTGACCCTTTTATAGATTTAACAGCGGCGGTACAGGAAATTAAAACCGTCCTAACCGATTTATTATAACGCGCAATCTTTGTTGCCGTTTTTCATTCGACCAAATTTATAATAGGTTAGGCGCAAGCGGTTAATGACTTATTCATAACTCCGAGCACGTCCGAGAGAGAGCTTATAAAAAGTGTCGTTGAGAGAGAGAGAGACAGGAAAAAAATAATATTTTTCGACACCACCGGGGGGGGGCGTTGCGCTTAAGCGGTGGTAATCGTTCTTTTTGAAATCTGCCGGGTGAAAGACGACTATTTTGAAACGTTTTAGGGTTTGTTTTTGTTTTTAAATAAGTGCGAAGTAGAGTGGGCACGTCATCGTATATATGATAATAAGCAGCGGCGGCAAGTGCACACTGGAGATGACAAGCGGCAAAGGCTATTATTCAAGGGAGCTTTTCTTCATTTTTTTTTTTTACTTAAGAGTTTCCGCACACGGCGGGGGTAGTATATAATACAAGAAGAGTATGTACTGTGTATATAAGATAATATATACTTTAATAAGAGAAAACCGTTGGGGGATACATGCACCGCCAACGCGCGCAGTTCGGAATATGACGTGAGGTTTATTATTCATAACTAAGAGGGCACAGCTTACGAGACAAATGCCAACAAAAGACGGATAAGCCACAGGCTAACGTTTGCCCACGTTAAAACATTTTCCGACGTGGTATTTGCGAATTACACACAATGCACGTCATAAAACGAGAACGGGAGAGTAATAGACATGAGAAAATCAAGAACCAAGTAATTAAACGTTACATAAATAATATTTGTTATACATATTATATTTTATAAGGAAAAAATCAACGAACCGTTCATTAATTAACAACATCGACAAAAAAATATATACAAATCTAAAACGCACAATGAATGGTGGGCCTTGTCAATAATAATTATGAACAAAGGGTGTTTTTTTTTTGGATTTATAACATAATAATATTACTATGCCTGAACCCCGTTTGGGCGTTTTTACGTCCGCTGCTGCCGAAAATACAATTATTTATAATTATTTTTTTATCAGGCGGAAAATAGGCTGTGGAAAAAATATGGTCCGCGCTTCATAAACGGTTCGTCGATACGTTGTACATCTATCTAAATTACAATATATTATACATTACAAACTCGGCCCGTGCCCGCATTAAACTTGAAATTGTAATATTGTCGATCGCGCGTGTGCTTGTTTATGACCGGATATTTATTTTACTATTACCATTCGATCGTTAAAGTACATAAATTATAACATATAAACTTTTTTATACTTACATATATAAATATATAACACGAGCGAGCAGCTTTTACTATACTTGTTAAAATAATTACACCTCGTGTTTGACTAGGTACAAGAGTTTGACGACACGTGACTCTTTAAAATATGTCATAATAAATGTAGCTTTAATAGTGAAAATTCTCATGCCGAGGCAAAAATGAAACCCTCAGCAGTGGGATGCGCATATCATCTCTTATCAGCTGATTAGCTTATGAATAATCTCTAATCAGTTATCCAGAGATTATAGATTTTCCCTTCTTTACCCTTGCTCTCTCCTCCCATCCCTTAAAAAGGTAATCCAAAATCTTAATTATAAATTTCTTATTTAATATATTTTTTACTTAGACCTTATTTTAAACAGTATTAGTGTATAAATTTAATTAAAATTGGTGTATAACTGAAATTGATTTTTAAAAAAACGTTTAGGTAATTAAATTAATTGAAAAAAGGATGTAAGTCGACAACGCGAAGACCAATAATAAATACCGCATAACAGATGTTGTCTCATTGGTGTGGAAATAGATGATTTACAACGGGTGATTTCCTCTTATAAATACTTGTAATGTTACTTTAAGCAAAGCTGAACATCGCGTAAAGATAGGTTGACCGTTTTAAATTCACATCAAATGTAACTAACCCATTGAAGTTTTTTACAAAAAATTTCTGAAAACGAAGACAAAATTGAAACGTGAAGAATGTAAAACGTAAATATTTTTTAGCTCTTCTTTGAAATAAAACCTAATACAACTTAACAACAATAATTTGTAACTTAATATAGTTCACTTAATTAATTTTTATTGCGCAACCTAACTATATATTCTACGTAACGTAGATTACGTTGAGCTTAACGTTAAGATCCCAACTAAATTAATGTCTGTATTATTTAATTTAACAAATACCGTGCCCTACTGAGAGAACTCGTCCGAGGGTCTAGTATATAATTCATTAATATTGGAAAACCTTGATTTAAAGTGTTTAACAAACGACTAAGAAGTAGATAATAGAAAAATGTCTCTTACTACTGGAAAATAATTTTGAATTATTTTATGTGTTTTAGGCCAAGTAAACAAGTTGACCTAAACAGACAAATTGATGATGATTTAGAATAAAAATAATAAGAACCTACTTCTAATATGTCGTTAAGTAACTAGTTTGTTCTTTACTAATTTTCAGAGTAAATAATAAGGAGTGGAGTTCGAAGCGGCCATCTTTCCCTCTCGTGTTACATAAAACTATAATGTCAATTTTCCTAAACACATTATAAACACCCGAGCACGTACCACTGTTATCTCCAGATTATTATGTTATTATAGCTGCTCGTTAAACGCTAAAGTATTATACTAAATGAAGCAGCGAAGCAAATAACTGTTACACTAAATCGCACGGTAAGCCTTGCTTTGTTCAGCCGGTCCAACCTTGACTACAACCGAAAAAAAAAACGCTTGCCGAGGTACGGCAAAATAGGTACACCTATTTTAATATAATAATATAGTAGTATAAGTAGTACAGGTCGCCAGTGCTATGATATATTTTGTTAAATAAAACCGTCAAAGCTACAAATGTGGACTATATGTTTACTTATCGCCACATAATTTACGACCGAAGAGAAAAAATATGGTAGGTACGCGTACAATGCCAGCGCGACACGGCCATGTTTACTTTGGTGCGATAATTTTTTAGCTTTTGAAACTTTATGGAAGCCTACACATATTTTACTATATGCTCGTGCTACGGCAATCAATGTATAAAGGTTATAAGATAACAATATGTATTAAATAAACTGCTCGCGTAGGGTAGAGGACACGTTTAGGACTGGAGGTATATAAATTACATAAATATTGTTTGGCTAAGATATGTCTTAGTAGTTTGTAATATTTTTTTAAATAAATACAAAAGGTTGAGGTCGAAAAGTTTTGAAATTTACAGACTATATTATGTTTCTACAACTTTGGCGCCGATATTATTCAGATGAATGTTCCAATGTTTTTTTTTGTAATCTACGTTAATTTTAATAACACACAGACGTCGCTAGGTCACCGGACTGCTGGTATATGTTAGTCAAAATAGCGATCGGATCGCATTTGTTGAAAGGACGGGTAACAAGTCACTGTCTAGTATAAACTGTAAAGATACCGTAGGTATGGGCCATGGGCTAATAACAATAAAAACGGTACACAAACACTAAACTTTTTTCCCCACGGAACGGACGAGAAGAAAAAGTTGAATGCGCACAAAAGATCATTCCCTCAGGGAAATCTTTGCGGGCGACATTAAAAAATAAAATCTTCTTAAAAGCGAAAAGAGACGTTTGTGGTGGCAATTTCATACATTTGACAGACGGCGGAAAATCAACGGGTTTTCGACAATAATAATAATGTATTGCGCATTATTGTAGACAATTTTTCAAAAACCGTCATTTCAACATGAACGGCGTATCTTTTGAAATCCGTATGATATTATACATAATATATATATACCATAACGCGATGATACAATAGTAAAAAAAGCTCATCAATCATTGTTAAAATGATAACGCATAGAGCGAACGGCCGACATTTCATAATATATAACTATACAGTGATACGCGGAAACCGTCATATCCTTTTCAAATCGGATAGACAGAAAGTAATTTCTTAATTTTTTTTTAACCTCTGCGTGTTTAGAATACAATATTATCTCGAGCACATTTTACGGTGAAACATTAAACATTTCATTTATAAATAATATAATATATTACCTCATCAATATTGTTTTTAAGGTCTACCGAAGTAACAAAATTCCTTAAAACCACTAAGGCCGATAGTGAGATGCCCAATCCTTTGACAAATTATTAACGAAAGTCCTGCGACTAGAAAGGGAATTAAACGACAGTCACGAAGCAAAAGTAAGAGACGGTTAAGAAGTTGAAACTAAGTTAAACTTTAATTAATAAGGGAGGTCTTTCTCACCATTCCTCTCAAGTTGCCTTTTTCCATTCAGCACCATATTATTTTGTAGTGCTAAGGCCGATAGAGTTGTGTTTTAATGATCGTTATGTTAACAGATTTTTTACATGTTTCATGAAAACAACAATTCATCAGTCTCAAATATTTTTAGCGTAATCATTTATTATATTAATGTATAAACATAGTCATAGTTAAAAAAACTGTTATAAGTTTAATGTTTAGTCTAAAATAAAAATACAATTAAAATAAACGAATTACAACAGTACTAAAAATTTGTAGCAATAATAAATACAAATTTGAAAATACTAATAGATATAATAACTATTGAAACGAGCAAGGCTCTCGTGAGAAGTTTTCAAAAAGTTAAATGAACATATTTTCTGATATGGACAAGCATCAAAACTGATCGTCTATTTTTTTTAATAGTAAAAAATCATTAAAATTCGTCATAATTATAATACAATGAGTAAAACAGATATAAACAATTTCACTTAATAGGCTAAACAGATTGATTGAAGGGGGTGTCCAGTGTTACTACTTGATTAAACCAAACTCGGGATGTAGTGTTATAATAATGAATAGAAAGAAAACAATTTTTGAGAACAAATTTCAAACATTTACATTTTACATCCTAGTCAGCAGTTCTGCGATACATTTTTAATATATATTTTGTATTATATTTTACCTCTAGACAGTCTCCTGTCTCAACTATCGCCATCTTATAAAATAAATAAAACCACCAACAATTAAGACACATAAAACGCGACATTCGTATCAAGCATGTTCTGAAATTACTGTTGTCTGTTATAGTGTAAGTATTTTTTCAATTGTTTTTTTTAATGTATTTTGAAAACCGTTAAAACTGATTAAATGTCGACTTAACATAAAAAGTGAGACACTGAATTCTTGCCAACAGGAACATATTATATTATACTCTGTGTTTGAAACCTACTATTACCGTCCGCATGAGCTTATGAGAAGTCGCCGAAATTTAAAATTCACCCACACACCCCATTTATTATGCATGCACAGTATTACACAAGACCTTTGCTAGTGCGACTTATGTGAAATCTATTCGAAAAGGTCGAAACGCTAACCCAGTCGTTAATAAATCAAAGCGTATACCGTAATACTATTCATATTATACACTTGGTACAGATTACATGGGTTCTGAACACGGACGAACGGAAGCGGCACTAGCTTAGGTGTTGACTTACGCTCTAACGGCAAGGGAGACACGATATTGAATTATCGAGTAACGTGTCGGGTTCGATCATACTATAAAGTTATAATATTTGTAATTAATTTCGGAATTTGCGCCGTCGGTTCGACGCTCAGAAATAATTATGATGGTCGCGTCAAAGGCAGATCATGGATTTTCAATCGAATTATACAGTTCAGCCGTTGCTCAGGCCTAACCCTGCACAGGGTAATAGATAGAGCAAGAGCGAGGGACGAATACCGAACACCATAACAGCTACCAATCAAATACCATTGACGGGTAGATAGATTGTAGATATTAGTTAGATATACCTTCAATAAGCGTGACCAGGAAAAGAGAACACACGTGCAGCGAATTAATTAAAATCGCATTTTTAATTAAAAATCGCTACTTTCATTAAATATTATCATCCGGACAGACCCTTTTCGCCAGACAGTCTCGATAATTGGCCACGTATTTCTCGTTATTTACATTTTCAAGAAATTTCAATTTAAAGCGGTTATTTTCGAAATAGTAAAATAGTCATCGTACTCACGAAACAAAAAAATAAGCGCACTTTAGATCATAAAGTAGAAAGTAACAAAATTATCGCAAGTTTAATTTAAATTAAATTTCCCTTTTAAAATTGAATTACCTACTGTAGAATAATTAATTTTTTTTTTAGTTTGAACAGAACCAGTCTAAATTACTTCGACACAATAACAAATTCGATAAACCGTTAGATTGTTAAAAAATAACTTTCGACGTACAATGATGAATCAAAATTAGACAAACATTAAGCTAAGAAGAGCTTATACTCACTAAACCTTTGGTCACAATTGATTAAACTTTAAAATACTAACGGTAATGTTTATTCTTGGACAGCAATATCACATTTAGTAAAGCAACAGTTTTACTCATTTAGTATTTTTGTATAATCAGCATCCGGTTACAAGCGTATCTTTCATCTGAACAGTTAAAATTAAAAGGCCTTGTTTATATATTATGTATGTAGAATTAAAAAAAGGTCTATTTTAAATAATTAATGTATACGTCCGTCATCGGCCAGAAATTTATCATCCCCACACTTGTGAATGATTAAACAGAAAATCGTGTATAAAAAAAAAATCGAAACACATTATTTTATATTCCTGGTATTCGATTGATACGGTCGACTGCACACGTTAAGCACCATAGAAATGCTGACAGCGTTAAGAGGATAAAAAAACAAAACCTTTTTGGAAATCCATGGAACACTTAAAAGTACAACGATTCCGCTCGCTTTTCTCGGCAAAAAACAATAAAACCTAACAGACACTATATTTCATAGTTTATGTGTGTTGATTATTTATCTACAACAAATAAACTGTTTGAATAACAACAAACCCAAGCACGAAAATACTCCGTTGGAATTCATTAACAATTTTAAATTATAATCGTAGAGTCAACATGTGTATACACTTTTTTAATTGCTCACACGTCCGGAATGCGACATAATTGGAGTCTAGACGGAGTTAAAAATACATTTAGTAACAAAATAGAAATGGCCTTTTTCAGGGAAACATTGAAAATATATGTTTTCATCGCCAAGCAACAACATTAAATTGCCTTTGATGCACTACCTCCTCCTCGCATGTACTAACATAATATTTTACATACTATGATGCAAGCGCGTTACACATCAAACGGAATAAATAACACACAACAAATAAATTCCGTGTACATGCCGCTAGAGGACATTAAGACCATTGGATACACGTATTGATTAAAATCTCATTTTAGAGCCGTCCCCTAGTTATACAGAATGTGTTGTTGGCGCTAAAGAGTATATTGTGGGCATGTTATAATGGTGTGCTGTGCCGGTTCCAGTCAATTACAATACGCATATTCATATATTATGTACTTTGCTTCCTCCTCTCGCGGCCTAACGCCGTGTACTGCACACCGCCGCTCTCCCCAACCCTTTTACGGTTTGATAATTTTTGACAAAACTCTTTTAACTGGGTATAACGTTTAATATAAATACATACGAACCGCCGAGTGCGGTGGCGCAAAAAGGGAAGCTGGCAAAAAGTTTTTATATACACTGTGTAAGTACGTACGGTTGACGCAGCGGTACAACTATAGAATCCGTCAACGTCTTTTTAAGCTCATCCGCAGCGGCGGTACGCGACAGTACTGTACAAAATGGTCGGTTGAGGTATTTTGTTCTCCGCCTTTAGCTGTAAGGGTAGAACAAGAAAACGGGTGCAAAATTCACTAGTCCGTGAGTAAGTCCGACTCGTTAGCCCGCGGTCGACTCGACTGCAGCTGGCTACGCGATGAAGCGTGTACCGGTGTGAATAGAAAACGTACAATATTATATACACATATATATGTATAATACAAACATCGGTATAAATGAACGTAGGTAATAATTGAACGTAGGCACACGTGACGCACATATATATATATATAAATATATATTTACACTCGTAAATAGTTATATATAAAGTCGGTAACCAATCACATAGTACATACATATAACATACTATACTATACATATAACAAACACGAATATGCACCTTATGCACGTCATGTTATTATTAATATTTTATATATCCTCTTCTTTTGGCGACAATGCGCAGAAATAATATATATTTAAGATGACGACTCTGATTAACCATAACAAGACGGTAGCATTTGTGTGTTATATTATTTAAATCGGATTGTGGCAGCATGCCATCACATTAACATTACATACGGTTTTCTCGGTGAAGGTTAGCAGTTTTTATTTTATTATAATTACTTTTTTTTCTGGTCGGTTGTCACAACTTTAGAGTGTATTATTATTATCACCGTATGGGTGATGGCACTCGAAAAGCCGAACGTCTTAACTCGAGGGTGAAGTCGTTAAGGAGTGGTTTAGAAAATCGAACAGGCCTGAGAGAGAGAGAGAGAGAGAGAAGTGGAATTTGCTAAAAATATCGATTGGCTGACAAAGACAAGCAAAACAAATGTCGATGGCAGGCTCATTTACAGAATTAACAAGGTCTTTACAAGACGACGACACGCATAATAACTTTTACTTTACGGTTATGATTATGTAAATACATTTTATATAGGTTTGGCGGTTTCTTCGTGGGGTTCTTCGGTAAATAATTATTTTCGTACTTGCAACTCACACACGACGACCTTAGACGTCTCGCAAAACCTAACCCAGCAACTATAATTGGCAAATACAATATTTTATGCGCATATTTTAATAGAGCAGATTATTAGTACAAGCGCTTTCGACGAAAATACATGTTGTTTAACTGCAATAACGGTTTACCCCTAGGCCCTAACACAATGTATATACATTGCATTGTGTTATGATTGACCAGTACACAAAATGTAAAAAGGGAAATTGAAAAAAAAAAAATCAAATAAACATACAATAAGATGGGAAGGATTATTATAAGAACTAAACATTTAGAAGGCATTCTTTAAATTACTAAAGCAATATGAAAAAATTGGAATGCGTAAAACGGTATCAACTATCAAATTCAAACTATATATTTAACTATCGGGTTATAACAGAATTGTATACAAGCGGGTTTTGTTGGAAAGTCAACTTTAAACTAAATTTGTCTTATATTGCATAACTGGTAAGAATTGCTATGCTTACCGGAAATCTATTACTAATTACAACATACAATTTTTAATTGAATAAATATATACCGTATTGAATTATAATTACGTTACTAATAAACAGCAATTAACATTCAAATAAGACGTTCTCTTAGAAATATTAAGCCTAAACTAAATAAAACTACGTCTTATAAGTCTGTTAAGAAATGTTTGATTAATAAGATATTAATATAATTCAAATGGAATACTGCAAACTTTTGCCTTTTTTAAAAAATAATTTTGGGACCCAAATAGGATTCATTCAAGTCCTAGTCAGCAAGTTTTTAGGACACCCTTGCGCTATTTTGAAAACTCTTAACTTTGTACTTTTTCAAAAATTGTAAGTGGCTACTTAACAAATACAATATACTAACTCGTGACGTTGGTGACGCACAAATATTATATTTTACAAGTTTAAAATTATATTTAAGTCGGCCCCTCACGGCGAGTATAGATTTATAAATAAAAGTACTCGAACGGACAAACATGCGGTTGTCACGTTTCGTGTCGTTGTAGACCCTATGACATGAAATAATTTTAGGAACGGCACAGTCCCGATTCCATACACAAATCTGGTCCGGATAAAAATTATAATATACATAGCATACGAACGTTAATATAAGGTTACTAAACGTGCAACACACCCATGTATATACAATATAATACATACGTAGATATATGTTGTTGGATGGAGGCAAAGAGACCTCGAACGGAAATGGTTTGTACATATAATAATATGAATTTATTTCCGACTGTCAACGACTGAATATAAAATGTCTAGCATGCGAATTAATGATGTCTGAAAGGAATCAGCGCAAAAGTTTTGACACGACCTAACCGTACACGACAAGGTTGCCGTGCAAAATGCAAAGAGCTGGTGTAAGAGTGAGTATTTCAAAAAACGTGTCATGGATTTGGTATTTCGACAGACTACCCGTTCGAGCGAGTCGTACAATCGATTATTTCAGTTATGAAAACAGTTAACAAAATTAAATGTTACACCGAGGTATAGTTGAAAAAAAAAATATATTAAATATAATCTTTATTACAGCTGCAGTTGATGAAATATAGTGTTCAGATTATTATTACTATATAAACGCTGTTGTAAATGCCCTAATGGAAAACACCGGTATTAGTCGGAAGCTTAAAAATGCTAATTTACCCTTATTTGTCAAAATCGTTATTCGACGCGCAAACAATATAATGAAACTGGGGGGGGGGGAAATATCCAACGCGAAGATCACATTTTATAACATAAAAAAGGTTATCGTTCATTGTCGGTAAAAAACAAAAAAAAATACCAATTAATTTTGTACCCTAGTGTAGTGTCTATACAATAGCTCTCTCCCATTACCGACGAGACCAAAATGTGATTGATGAGCTTCGATTACAAGAAAAATAACAGTTTTAAAAAAAAAAAAATTATTATTATAAACTCGTTAACCGATCAATTAGAACCAAGACTAATAACATTTCACTTTTGGTACCCTTAAAACGCATTATTTATTATTATATTATAAATTCATGCTTGTGTAATTTTAGTCGACCATACAGAAAACAAACAATAACACATATTTTATTGTTTATAATATTCTAACTCCGAATGTCTTCCATAATTAAACACCATTACAAAAAATGTAAAACCGGAGAAAATATCAATCCCTTTACATTAGGGTACCCACTCATTTAATGTGCACCGGACATAATGGTTTTTGTTTAGATTTTTATTTTATAGAAATATCAAAAGAATGCGGTTGAAATAAAAAAGTATACCGACCTCATACAGATGAACATTAATATAATACGGCTCGGAAAACTATAAGGATTCCACTTATTACATTGACAAAAACGTTTTATAGTCAAAAGGGCAGAGATGTTATCGGTTAGGCCGTGTACTTAAATATTAGCGGAAAGAATCGATAAAATAGGCGGTAACTAATCATTTCGTTTCTATACAATTATTTGTACAAAGAATACTTGGGCCTCACAGGTTATAACTTTGTGATCGCAATAACATCGAGTTATTATCAAGTTTATTTTGGACGAGTTCCTGTTTTTTAATGGCCTGCTAAAAAAATTTAAATACATCTAACGACATGGCAACAAAGTACAATAAAAAAATGTATACATCATATAATATACACGAAACAGAGTAATCCCATTTAACCCGTATAAATATTAACATTTTCTTTGTGCAGATTGCGAGCGTAAGGCTGGACAGAATTGATTATATTATGAGGTGTCAGTAAATTGGGAAAGTTGTCTAGATGTCTATATAGAAAAATTAGACAGGTTCAATACTTACTATAAGTCTACTGTCTCACTATGAATGTGAACTGTAAATATCAAGTTTGAGGTAATGACTATAGTTCTATACTAAAGTACTGGAAATTGTCTCTATTTTATTTCTATATAATTATAGGTGTGTTATAATATTAATAGTTTATTGGTAGGAATTTTAGTCTGGGTATTTTTTGAACACACCTCGTACTTAGATGTAAGCAAAAATGTACATTTTCGAGATACTTCTTTTAAGCATGTTGTTGGAGGATTAATACTATTCTCAGTTTATTATGTTCTGTTTTTCTACTTCCGACCTAATAAATTCAATTTCGATTATTACATGACTACGTTTTGATACATGTATACAAATAATGATATTTATTGGTTAAATGTATTTACATAGATTTTATTTGTTGGCAACGGTGTATATTATTTAGATAAAATTATATTATTTACTTAGTTCCTATACTATACAACATATTTTAAGGTTAATGTTAAAAACACTTCTGTATTTTATTTTTATTTAGCGACCTTTTCAACTTAGATAACGAAGTGTTTTTGTTGGGATTAACTGTTCAATATGACAACAATGATGCTAATAATTTATTATTAACATTCGAGTGAAAATAATTATTCTTGTTAATTCACCAAAAAGTCGACTGCGGTAGTTTAATTAAGAAAGTTACCAATGTTCGGTTACCATAGCATTTTGTATGAGGATATTCATCAATTGCGGTGCTCATTCGCGGTTGTTTTTAAAATTATTTATCGACATCCGTTTTGGCGGACGTGAAAAGCTTTCTTAGCCCTTAATGCCCGTTTGAAAAGCGTTAAGCTTCAATTGCAGCCGACCGTAAACTACCGAATTCCAAGTCAAGTCGTTACTCTCTATATAAACAGTCTAGTCCGAAAGACTTTAGCGTCCGACAGAAACAAATTCAACGCCTTTTTTTTTAGCTTCGATGTGTATTGATTTCAACAATGACGTGTGGTTTATTTTGCCTGTTAGCACTAAAATGTATTTTTAAGCAGCAAATATTAAACTACTTGATTTCATACATATCACCGTCAAATTCGGGAAAGTTACTTTTATAATTTAATAGGCAAATGGTAATTTTAGTTACAACATATATTAACATTAAAGTTAAATTAAAAACTTAAGTAGACATCCATAGTAAAACTAAAATTAATATCTAATAATACGTCATATTCAAATCAATATATTAAGCTGCTTTTCAATTTGACAGTGCCATTATGGCAGTAATTCCAACAATTAAAAAGATTAAATATAAATTGCAACAAGGCATTGAAGATATTAAAGCGTCATTTATTTTAAACATCTATCGTTAACGGTAAAAAAGAACGATTATCATAATCACAATTGTCTATTCGAACTTTCGATGTTAATAGCAAACGTTAAACTTTAGTAATAAAAAAAAGGTGTCTCTAGAATAATATAGCCATTATTATTATTAGAAATACATTTTGATCTCTATTATTCTATACTCATTGTATCCCTCATAATGACTCTGTTCAAGCAAGCAACTATTGAACTATAAATAAATAGTAAACTTTAAATTTAATTTTAGTTATTTGAAATAGTTACAAAGGACTCGTTAAAGATAAATAGCAAAAAATATCCTATTCATTATAGCAAGTGCACTCGACTAACAACTTCATAAGTGGCGAAAAAGTTTTTAACAAATTTAATTGTAGTATGTTTATTTCTTTTATTACTAAAAACTCATGGTATAACTCTTTTTGTCTGCTTTTAAGTTGTCAAACCTAACATGACATTTTATATATAAGCAAAAATGTTTAAACAGTAAACAACTAAAAAAAAGTACAAAAACTTGGAAGTTAATGGGTTAACTAATCAAATTTTACACACGAAATCATCCAAAATGAGTACACAATAAAACCAGTATGAAGGATATTCAAAATTTAAATTAAATCATAATATATTATTTTATTGATCCGTTTTCCTTGTATTATGAACTCGATGAAATAAAATTGATACAACAAAAAGTCTAACGAGTCACGACTAACTTAACGAACCCACGCAATAAAATGTATTTGAGTATAATTAAATATATTATTACATGATGATTACCAGCTAGTCAATAAAAACTTTGTTTAATAAAACTTGAATATTTGAACAGTTTTTTTTATAAATAGGAACTTTTTGAACGTATATATAATAGACGTAAACAAATTCATACGCATTTTCAAGTTCATTATTATTCATTTAAATTTCATGTCATTAATCACTCTAAGGCCGTGCGGTATAACAGAAATTTTACTAAGACATTGTCAATTAATAACGGATTATTAAAATACATGCAATTTGCATACCATACACACTTAGTTGTATAATTGGAATAAAATTATCCTTAATTATTTGGGAATAACCAAAGTTTACTTAAATTTAACTTCGTTATGTTACTCTTGTAACGAGCTCCATCGGCGTAAGTTATATGTGCAGAAGTTTTTAAGACTTAATGAAAAATAACTTACACTACAATGTTAGAGGTAATCATCAAAAATACTACTCTATGACAAATAAACATCAAAAGACTCCAGACTAATAGTGGTACCCTTATTTATAAGTTATACTGATATGAGGAATAATTCAAAATTAAAAAAGAGAAGAATACGATTAATAAAACATAATAACCAGTGTTTGAAAACGTTTTCAAACCAAAATGTACACTATTTGTTATTACTACAAAAAAACGTTGAGTAAAATTATTGGCAGTATGATAATCAGATAGCTCACTGATTTTTAATTTGTAAAAAAAAATTAATAAAAAACGTTTTTAAGTTATATTGTGCCTTTTTTAATTATATAAAATATAGTTCCTGGAACGAAACGTTTATATTGTTCGAAGCTATCTACTATTATACTGTCAATAATTTGAATCAACGTTTTATTGTAGTTATAACAAATAGTTAAAATTTTGGTTTGAAAACGCTTTCACTCCTTGCAAACAACATTATTGATTATGCTGTTTAGGTTTCTTTAAGCACAGCGTAATTTCTCAATGCCGTATTTTTTTCTATTCAACAAATTTGAAGTACGAATTTTTTCATTCATAAATCATGCTATCATATATAATATTCACTCAAGTACAACCTTTACAATAATTCGACAATTGTATTGTCCCCGACCTGGAAACGTTTAACAAATTGCAAAAATCGTTAAATTATCATATTACTAAATAATTAGTATATCCTTTAACTGTGACATTGGAATGCGTATTATTATTATTAAACTCATTATAATATAAATAATTTATCATGTTGTTTTCTAAAGGTTATTCGTTTGCAATTTACAACACCATTACACTATTAATAATAATAATAATAACTGTAAACAAATTCATTTTAAAACAATTTTCTGATTAATATTTTTAGCGATAATAATAGACATTATAAAATTTATCAGTTCAGAAAATTATTGTAATTCTTCTTATAAACATAAAGTTGCTGAGAACAAAATCCATGTGGCGTCGCTTTATTATCCGACGGCAACAAATTATCTACATATAGTGTATTATTATAATTTTTTTAACTTGAACATTAGCCCGCAAAGTATACTAGATTTAAACTCACTCTCGTGGAAAATTGCATATGTTTAATCGCTTTTATGGAAACTAAATTACATTTAATGTACAGAACTCTAGAAGAAAATGAAAATGAAACAACGGCTGAAATTCCAAAAAAAAATCCATCACACTCTCGACAGGCAGTTGAATTGTAAAAATTTTCTTTCTTTATTCGTCACCCATATCCGTCTTTTGTATCGAATGAGCTTGAGAGGATACTATGTGAGATTGTTGGGGTGGCAGTCAAAGGATTTACGTAAGCCGTGTAAGTATAGTTAGGGGTGAAAAAAAACGTCTTCACCATTGTGTTTTCGGGCCTTTTTGGTAGATAAAAAGAAAGAAAATGGTCATTGTGAGTCAAATCAGAAGAAAAGAAAAATCAATATGCAATGTCGACAGGAACGGTCCGAACGGTAAACATACTTTTTCCTCTTCGTCTTAAAAATTACTATATAAAAATAACTGTAAAAACAGTCATTGCTAATAGAACATTAGTTTTTTTTCCAATTACATAAAGTCTAACAAGAACCAAATTGTAAAATAAGTTATACGGATTAATAAAAAAATATAATTATATCGACGGCAAAGGAAAAAACAATAGTTTAGTGGAATGGCCTATTATAAAGATTTCTTTACGTAGGCCTTCTCCCCTACGGACTACTTTACTAAATAAGCTTACCATATAATGATCTCGTTTACTTTTATGCAAACTTCGCGAACCCATAGAAAATAATTTATATCTATTTTTAGAAAAGCTAATTTAATTAAAAACCCCGTTTTAAGCATTCCACAAAATCATTTTGCATTCAATAATAAATGTTTGTTGAGAAATGCGCGGTATAATTAAATACCTTCTCAACTCCATGTCAAAACTAAAATCTTAATTCAATAGTAATAAGCGTCTACTCGTATTATTACGTTTACTAGGTCAAAAAATACAATAAAGTAAAACCTAAACGATTTTTAACTACAAATCTTAATATTTTGTTTAGGGCGATTTGACTAAAGTGATAGAACTCGTTTTAAGACGAATGACTTTGACGTGCAATTTTTATTTTTTTTTAAACAGGGCGGCTTACGACACGAAAAAAAAATTGATATAATCTAATAAATGTCATAACTCACCATATCTAGACAAGTGTTCGTCATTAGCACAAGGTATATTTCCGTTTGGTTCGATCCTATCTAGGAACTCATCAGAGTAACCGTTGAATGCCAGTTTGTTTGTTATAGCATCCCGAGATGTTCTGTTACGATCTGGATCTTCTTTCGAAATTGCTGTAAAAAAATAAAAAAACACATAAATAACAGAATAAATAATATGCCCAGTGCTTTTCTAACGACTTACGCGGTTCTATTTTATACATAGGTTTTATATGTTTTTCTTTTTAAATTGCAAAATAAAAACTGTCTGTATCACAGAGACTGTAAAAACGTCTTGCAGTTGCGTATACTAATAAAAATTTGCATTATAGGTGCCATGAATAAAAAAGTTCATATGCCATATTGCGATTTCTAGCGGATTTATATTTTTGTTTAAAAACTGCAATTTTGCTCAATATTGATACCACAAAAATGGAAAAAAAAACCTTTAGAAACACTCATAATATGAGGTTTAGACATTAAGCTTATTGATCGAAATGTACACACGGCCAAGGTACCTACAGATGAAATTACAGAAATATTTCAGAAAGTAATTTCCGATCGGTACGAAAGTCAAACATTTATTGATGTCAATTAGCTGGAAATAACTTCATAAATTGGCCCTTGGCTTTTATAAAACGAATAAACTCGGAAACAAAATTAATATTTACTGCACGTTCAACTCAACAAACTATGTTACTTTTTTCGACATAGGTACAATACAATATTTTATACAATTTTTATTTTATAATTATGTATATGATGTGTATTATAATATATAGCTTATCACTTAGAAATAAAATACGCGAGACGACGATTGGTTAAATGTGTACATTATTATTTTTATTCTGATATTATAAGTGTCTAGCTGATAAAATACAACTTAAATGGCCACCGTGAACGGTAAACATAATGAGTGATTGGTAAAAATTAACATATTTTTATTATTATTAAACTCACACAATTTTTTTACAATGAATAATTATTTAAAGAGAACACGAACTTGAAGTCAAGTGGACGACTTGCGTGTTGACAATTATCTATTTTATACTATAATTCATGTTATAATATTATAGTTGCACTTTAATATTATTATAATCATGTCAATACTCATTTCTGAGATCAGATTATTTATTAATAATAATATTAAACCGATTTAATTTAGTAATTGTAATAAATTTTTGAATTACTAAATCAATTTGAAAAAAATGCTTGCAAATCAATATAATTATTTTGTTTAATTTAATTTTGAATGTATTAAACGAGTTTTGAATACTCAGAAAAATACTTAATAACATTTTAAGCTTCATTTGCGAATGATCGATTTCAAGTGAAGTACATGTAATAATTAGTTAAAACTAATAAGAACCTACATGGTTTAAACGATACATTTTTTAAAAACTTGATTTGACGCTTTTTTAAGAAATATCATCAATAAGAATACGTTGAAATATTGTTTTTATTTTATTCTCCTGTAAAACTTTATGCAAATGACTTACATCGTTGTATATCACTTGTCTTATATTACTTCAACTAATGTTTTCTTTTTAACTTTCACAAAAATAAATATGATTTCCAGATATAACGATCATTACTCTCGGATAACGTCTTTTTTCATAACAAATAAAGCTCGAACTATATAATATAATACATAAATTAAACCCGCATAACAGAAATAAGATTAGTAATGAATTACCTAACATAAAAAGAAAAAATCATTAAACCCACAACCAACATTTTAATTAAAGAGAATTATTAACAGTACGATACACAAACTATGCAGACATTTGAACTTTTTAATCATTAACTGAATCTCATTAAATTTTAAAAACTAAAAATGTTTTATGCAAGAAGAATTTTTTGAATGCTAAAATAAAATGAGTTCCTTTCTGGTGCTTAACGAGAGCTTGGGGATATTAAAAAAAATAATGCACTCATGCTTCATATTATAAATCTTTAATCACGTAAATTCACTTTCTCTAATCAATTATTTAAAAAAGATTTATGTTCTTTAATTAACTCACAAAAATATAGTTTAGTAGTTAGACTACATGAAAGAAAACTATACAATTCAATTATACAATCATAATGATTGTATTGGAGCAAAGAAGAGTTCACTAACACATCAAAAACTCTGAAAATATATTAACTATGCTACTATGTAAGTTATTTAGGGCAAAATAAACATCTTTTTTAGTTTCTTTTTTTTTAGACATAACGTATATCGACAACAAGAGTACACTTTGGAAGCATGTACACATAATATACAAGCACTACAAATACAAAGCAGATTCTGGTTAGGGTTACAGATGAAAAGAATTGAGAACAAATATGAACAGTGTAATATGGTCGGTACGAAGAAAATTGCAAGTCACGGAAATGACAGCCCACAATATACAAGAGAGCTCAGTAATCTCAAATTGTAACGTGCACTAAAGCTAGGATGTATACAAATCACTAAACATCTTATATCAACCGATTCGAGGAGATTATAATCATTGTCGATTTGTCGAGGTTTAAACCGTACGTGAGTATATAGATACAAGTTATATGCATCTTAAATCCCCAAAGGGGAAATAGGATATCAAGGGACTGTGCAAGAACGTGACACAAGCGGCGCCGGTGGTACATCTCATTTGCCAGTTTGTGCAAAATAATATAAATGCGGGTTATATTAAATCCCCCCGGGCGTTTATATACTCTACAACAGTAAAAACTCAACTTTTTTCCATCAATATGTTATATAATATAAAATGGGAAACTAAGGCAGTAAAAAAAAAAAATGTAAAACGAAAATGGTTAGGTGATAATTGATACAATATTAATGGGTGGTAATTAGTTTGCTTTTATCGCTTTCTGGTAATTAAACATCTCTCAATTGTTTGCAAACTTACAATTAGCCATTTATTTGGCAGACTTTCTAGGGGGAACATTTAGCTTTGTACCGATCTCAATTGGCGGCAAGGGTAACACTTCATGCTCCCAATCTTAGTAGTTAATTAATGAAACAACTAACAATCAATAGATTTAAACAATTGCTTTTCCCGAGAAATGACAAATAATAAGCTGGAAATACAAAACCCATATCGTAAGCAAGTCGAATGGGTCAAAACATTATTTTAAAATATTAGCTGTAAAACGCACTCAGTCAATCAATCCTGACGTATCTCGTGACCTGCTGGCCAGGTTCCACGTCGTTTGGTGTTCGTTAATCGTATAAACCCCAGATGTTCCAGACCATAAACCGTAGTACGCGACACAACGTGTATTAGGCACAAAAGATTACACGTATTCAAAGTTATATAAGCGTGAGCAGTGAGCCTTCGAAAATGGCTTTTGATAGGCTGATGCGAATAACTTCAAAACCACACCGTACAGAAGTCAATTATCTTATAAACACCGTTTATTATAAAGGATATTGTACACCGTCTGTCTGTATAAAATACTCAACAAATTGATAAACTTAACTAATTACCTAATAATTTTATAACTGGACAGACATTTTCTTAACGCTTGTGAAGTCTATTCTACCAATTTAACACAACAAAAAAAAAACAATCCTTAAAATACTAGAATGTAATTAATATATAAAATACATTGACAGAAACTGATACATTCGTACGGCTGAATTTAACTGGATACCATATAAAAACAAACCAACAAATAAAATATAACTAAGAATCACAGAAATATTATTTTATTAGGTGACCTTAAACTACATACCATATTACTCAAACAATAAACGAGAAAGCAATATTAGGCGTTTGTAGGTAATCCGTTACCGATTGAATTACCTTTATTTTGAACATTATGAAAATGAGAATCTTGTATGCTATGAGTATAATATTACAATATAACCCACTAAATGTTTTATACATTACAATTCACATCATAAATATATATATATACATTAAAATATCATAATAATTATGCTTGTAAAAATAAGACCTAATTATTTACTTAATGATAAACTGTGTTATTATAAAGGGACTCTTGTGTGATGTGTTGTTACTTGTTAAGTAAAAACCCCCAAAAGCAATATGTTGCATATTATTAAAATTACAATTTTCCTTAATTGAAAAAAAATGTGTTTTTGGTTCAGGACCTGGCAACTTCAAAAGTTTCGAAGTCCTAGTTAACAATGAATCCAGTTAATTCTTGTTTAAAAACTTTGCACGAAGTCATAATAAATCAAACCCATTGTTCTAGCAGGCCGGAGAGGGTATTTTGAGTTTTCCATTATTATCAAAAACAAAAACCGGAGAAACGCTCGGACGATTTAATTAATGCATCCACCAGATGTGACGCCTATACAAACTTACTCGTTATTATTATTATTTTTATCTTTCCATTCATAACCATTAGAGTACAACTATTATGTCGGAATGATAGCTCATTTTTTTTGGATGGGTATCATACAACCACAAAGTACACGACCGTCAGCTTGGTGTTATAACCCATCATACAAAACTGATATGTATGTACTGGTTTTTTCACGGTGCTGTGATAACTAGGCAATAACTTTTATTATATTTAACGATTTTATATAGTAATGGTTATATATATTTCAATATTTTACTTAAGTCAAAATGTCATACGTAAGAATGATTTTCCAAAGTAGACAACTTGTTTTGAATTTTTTTATTTACGATAGCTAAAAAACGAGTAAATAAAACATTTGTTTTTGTTATAGTATTGATTAGAGTATATATAAACACAAACACCTATGTATTATTAAGATATATATTATAATATAATAAATGTATATAATATTATATGTATAGCATTATTTATTCTGAATAAATATAGGACCCGATAACAAAGAGTACTGTGTATACGGTCCTAGGATTACTAGGACATAAAGAAAATGGAAAACAATTTGGGAATACGAGCTCAAGCTGTCGCATAAAATGATTGATGACAGCTATTATTATTACGGCAGACCCCAGGTTTTTGTATACCATTTTACTGGGGAACGGTCACATATAAGGTTAACTTAAAAACTAAACCTTCTTCTTCTTATTATTATTATTATACATAGAGCCCCTGATTTAGAAAAACAAGCACAGCTGTTGTTCTAAATCAAATAAGGGTACATAATTTACAAATTTTTAACAAACCATTTTATCAACTTTTTTTTAAAAAATTTTACACGACAAACTTTAGAATTTATAATAGTACCTTAATAGAGTAATTTAACCTTTAAAAATTAATAAGGCCTCGCTTTATTCTGAAATTCAAATTCACCAATATTCGCATAAATCACATTTAAAACATTTTAGTTATCAGTTGGTTTAGGGAGGGAGCTCATATTGTTTCACGTCCATTTGTGTGTGCATAACTTATTCAACGAACGTCATACACAAAATTATGTATCACGGAAAATCACTAGCGAAACGAATAAAAGTTTTAAAAAAACCGAGGGGAAATTATTATGGATTTTTTGTTAATATCCTCTGGTCTCGTCTAACTCAGTTTTCCCGGGAGGAGTGTATATAGAAGTCGTGCAAAGAATTTATTACCGCTCGATTGGAGAACTTTTTCCAGCTACTTCCAGAGGAAAATGCATATAAAGAAAAGTATTTCGAAAAAAATAAAAGTTATTTATTGCTTCCGAGAAATTGAACAATTTTTTTATTCAATTCGTTTAGATAGACTGAGTTTGCATAAGAAGATAATAAAACACAAAATTGTTATAAACAAATAATATAAAATTATATTATGTATCTATAGATTATAGTTTATTTCAAGTACTTTCGTATACAACAATTAATAATTATTCAAATATTTACACTGGAGTGTACCAAGTGTAAGTTAGTAGCAACGGTAGATAAAATATTTATATTCGAGTCTGCTCTTAAATTTTATATACTACGCAACCACCATCTTTTATAGTTAAGCAAATAACACTATAAAATACAGTCTTTAACGACTAAACGTACATATAATAACTACGACTACATTATAATACTTTTGTCGTCTATGTTTTTTTATTTATATTTAATTTGCAAAATGTTTAAGTTAGATAAAACACTCTAACTTAGCTATTTTTTCATAAATATATATTATATTATCAGTTAATTTAATTTTTAATTTTAACTAATTAAGTTATTGATTTGGCATGGAACAAGAATATATTATGTAAACAGTGAAATATTACAAGTAAGCCTTATAGTCGAAATAAAAGATACATTTTTGAAAATGCTCAGAGGAGCTTCTTTTTACTTTTACAAAACTTTGTTACAGTCTTAACCATATAAAACTGCAATTTTTTGTAACGATAAATAATAGGGCAGATAATATACTAGTAGTAATTTTTTATATTCAGTATTCACTATCTATGCCCTATGAATTTATTTCTTAGAATTCCCATACACATATCTGTCTGTGAAAAACGACGAATGGCACTACAGGGGGCGCACAATAACACGCCCAGGCGTCATAAATAAGTCGGTCGATTGTTATCTCGATAGAAATGAAAAGTTGAAAAATAATACGAGGGTAGTTTGTTATTGCATGGGAATGATAATAGCGATAATAGCATTAACAAAAAAAAAAAAAGATTTCTTTAGAAAAAAATTAGAATAAAAGCTTATGCCTTTTGATAAAAGAAAGAAATATTTAGAACGACGAAGCCATGATAACAAATAACGGTGATTTAGAAATTGGATTTATTTATCCTCAGAGGATAACCATTTACCAATGAAAACTGAGAAGGAATAAAAGTTTTATTTTTCCAGTGTCTGGCTATCACAATCAATTTCGAGTTTAGTTGGAATTATTTTATATTGAATTGCTTCGAGTAACAAAGAAATCACTAATGAAATAATAACTAGTATTGTTATTTTTATGAACTTGTCATATTTTTCATTCATAACAGTAAATTTTACTGGTATTTACGTTTTCAAACTACAAGATTGATTTATTTTTAGCTTTTTAGATCGTCAGTTAAATATTTTCTTTTGCTTTTAGCTCTAGCCGCGCAGATCTTTACATTGGCTAAAACGACGCGTTTTTACAACGGAACAATAAATGCCAAAATATTCGTTAATCTTTAATATATTTTTACATTGAAATTATCGGTGTGTGTGGTATTTGGTTGATGCGAAACACTTGGGCAATGATTACTTTTTGCATTAAGCCTTTTTATTTTAGGTGAAGCAATGACAGTAACCACATTTTAAATGCTGGTCAGACCCAAGTATATTATATAGATAGATACAACGTTAGCGATCGCCAAGTTAGTTTATTTTTACTGCGCGTGGCACTACTGTAGAATTTTAATGTTAACTACACTAAGCAGTACGCAGAATACAGCCACTATTCGCCAACAAGAAAAAATTGCAACTACCCTAATTCGAAAATGCAATACAAACGTTAATAAACCGAGACAGTTTAATCAGATAAAATGTAAAATTAAAGTGAGCATACATTTATTACCTAAATTGATTTACTAGTATTTCGATACAACCTAATAATATATTTGATGATAACTCTTATTATGTTTATTTTAATTGTATCCGGTAAAACCGTGATGGAATCGGGGAGCTACATATTTTATTTGTTAAATAAAATCCATTCGTTTTGCGTTATTACAACGTTGTGTACACTGTACATATTATAATTTATAACACATAAAATACCATAATATAGTCCATGACCATCCACCGCCCAATTTCACGGTAAATAATGGTAATCAAAAAGGATAATACGCAAGGATTAAAAGGTTTTTATTTTCATTTTTTTTTTGGAACCCCTTCGGGGTCTTTTTATTTGAATACTGCCATACCAACACGTGACCTATCGTTCGCATGTAATTCGATATGCAACATACAACGAAAGACTCAGAAACAACAAATATATAAAACGACACCCGAAAATTTGTACCGTTTCCAATACAAAACACACAAAATAAGATAAATAAAAACAAAGGAGTATCTAACAATTTTGTTTATACATGTATAATATAAACATTTCATTTGTATCGATCGTCAAAACGCACGATATTATATACGATATACAATATTTTTATACATACAAAATACTGTTCACACATACTACATAACTACATCAAGACTAAAGTATATATAAAAAACAAATAATACTTTTTTTTTTGTCGTTTACAAAAAAAAAAAAGAAGGGCAGGACATGGTATAACTAGAACTAGTAACATGTATTTTTCGAGTTTATTGTTGTGGACAATAAACAATACACACTCTTATTTTCCAGTGGGTGTTCGTTAACTAGAAGCTGTGAGGGAGTTTTAGAGGGAGAGCTTACACAAGGATTTCTAGTTTTGTCAGTTGAAAAGAGAAGGAAGAGGGGAAAATAAAAATGTTAAAGGAACTGGAGTCTAAATTGATGCTAACACGTGTCCGGCCGCGACATAATGGTCATGTGATTCCATAGAGAAATAAGCTGACACTACGGCGAGACATAAAAATCAAACTATTCTCGCAGACTTTCCGGTATGTAGGTACATTAGATGAATTGAACATAAATCCATCCATTCAATCGGATAAGAACCTTAACGGAAAATCATATTTCATATTCGCACAACACAATACATTAAGCTTCCAATTTAGACCTTCAGCAGGGTAAAAAAGTTAATATATTTCTATTGTCAAAATAAAATTACATTACGAGAATCACATAATACGTTTTATGTTGTAAATTATATTATAATTATTTAATTATATTAATAAATAAATATCCGTATAAAATCCTCTTATATTTTTTATGGTTTGGGAAAAAACTACGATCATATATTTATATGCGATATACTCAAATATAAATATTATAAAAATCAAATGATTTTAATGATTATGTGATACTTAATATTTTATAGTAAAAAATTAAAATTCACTGTAGTTATAGAACAATTATAACACCAGTTCAATAATTAAGTATATTATTTTTATAATTTCATAATTTTTAACACATTTTATAACAAATAGAGAGGTAGTACGTTATTGATATTTTATTGTACCTACCTACTTCATTTATAGGGGCTAATTCTTCGCTCACAAGAAGTATAATTTGTTTGTAATAGAGGATTAATTAATTAGGATTCATTTGTTTTTTATGAACGATTTTAATTTTAAAATTAGGTAGGTTTAAATATATATAAGAGTTAGGCTAAGGATCACGTAATAATATAATTAATATAAGTGTTTGTTAGGTAGAGCAATGGTTCAGACCGGTAATTGGAAATGAAAGTTTACATAGTATCTCTAATGATAATGGCGAAAGACTGATATCCTTCGCGACGACAAGAGGCATGACGATTTCAAGCACGCAATTTCAACATAAAAACATCCATAAGCACACATGGATGTCACCAGGAGGCTCTGTAAAGAACCAGATAGACCATGTGATGATCAATTCAAGAAGAAAACGATGTGTACTATACGTAAAGGGTTGTAGAGGGGTAAGCGGAATTTCGGACCATTTTCTTGTGCGAGTAAGATGCGTATAAGATTATCAGTTAAGTGGAGAACTAAGAAAACCATAACCAAGAAATTCGATATTGAGAAACTAAAGGAGTAGACGGACAAAATTGCGTACATAGAAGCTGTGGATAAGCTAAGTGAAAGAATAGAAAATCACACAGTAGACCAAGTATGGGAAAAGATAGAAAATTCTATCAAAAAAGCAGCTAGTGAAACACTAGGATACAAACGGAAAGATAATAGAAAAAAATGGTTCAATGACAGATGCAAGCTAGCGATAGCAAAACGAGATGCAGCAAGATTGAAACTAATCAAGACTCCTAACGAAGATAACAGAAGGCAATTGGCAATCCAACAGAGAGAACTAAAAAAGGTAATTCGAACTGAAAAAAGACAGTGGGAAATGAATCGTATACAAGATATAGAGACGAACTACAAGACAAATGCAAGTGTCTTTTGGCAGATGCAATGAAATAAAAACAGGCTATAAACCCAGAATGACCATTCTGCAACAAACAGATGGAACACTGATTACGGATGGATCAGATGTGGTGGAAAAGTTCAGAGAGATGTTCGAGGAACTTCTAAATAAGCCAATGCCAGAAGAACTAAGGAATACTCGGGTAGTATCAGTCGAACAACAGCTGAATGAATCTACAAAAGAGGAAATACAAATGGCTATCAAAATGCTTAAAAATGGAAAGGCCCCAGGAGAAGATAGCATAACTGCGGAGCTCCTTAAACATGGGAGGAACATGATTACGACACAAATGGAACAATTAATAAATAAGATATGGAAAGAAGAAAAAATACCTGAAACTTGGACTCTGTCAATTATATGCCCTATTCACAAGAAAGGGGATATCATGGATTGTAGGAACTATAGAGGGATATCACTACTCGACTCTTCATACAAGATTCTGTCAAACATACTTCTCACCAGACTAAAGCCATATGGTGAGGAAATAGTCGGTGAGTATCAAGCAGGTTTTAGAGCAGGAAGGTCAACAGTGGACCCAATTCACACCATCAAACAAATAATGGAAAAGAGCTACGAGTACAATCAGGATCTCTTCTTATTATTCATCGACTACAAGCAAGCGTATGACTCCATAGTAAGAGAGGAGCTATGGATAGCAATGAAAGACTTGGGAGTTCCTACCAAGTTAATTAGACTGATAAGATCATGTTTACAGAACTCCAAATGCAAAATTAAGGTCAATGATTATATGTCTAAGGAATTCGAAGTTAAAACAGGATTAAGATGGGGAGATGCACTGTCTCCCATGCTTTTTAATATTGCATTGGAATCGGTGGTTAGAACTGTATGACACTGACGTAGGGATTAGATTACTAAAAAAAAATATTAACCTATTAGCATACGCGGACGATATAGTGCTAATTGGCAAGACAGAGGGCGAAATTAAGACTTTCGCAAAATTACTTATAGAGAAAAGCAAATCAATGGGACTAATGGTAAATGAAGGAAAGACAAAATATATGATATTACCGCGTAAAAACAACAACCAACAAAGCTTAGCGGTAAACGGAATGCTTTTTGAAAGAGTTAATACATTCAAATACCTCGGGGTGGAATTAAGAGCAGATGGAGATAACCATAGAGAAATCCAACAAAGAATTAATACAGCTAACAGATGTCTCTTCGCCCTAAAACCTGTTTTCAATTCTAAGTTTGTCTCATTTAAAACAAAAACTATATTGTACAAAGTAATTATACGTCCAATTGTTTTATACGCGAGTGAAACATGGACTACTACAAAAACAGATGAGCAAAAAGTAGCTGTTTTCGAGAGGAAGGTGCTAAGAAAGATATTTGGCCCAAAAAAAGATCGCTCAACCGGCCTGTGGGAACGACGGACCAATTTAGAACTTAGGGAATTATTTAGTGAGGCAGACATAGTAGCAACGTTGAAAAGCAAGCGTATTAGTTGGGCAGAGCACATATGGAGAGCACAAGACCAGATAACTCGAGAGGCAACAAAATGGATCCCCAATGGAAAGAGGCCACTAGGAAGGCCAAGACAAAGATGGGTAGACAGAGTTAAGAGTGACCTGCAAATGCTAGGAGTAATAAACGGCGAAGAGCTAGCTAATGACAGAGAAGCATGGAGGGATGTGGTGGTTGCGGCGAAGAGCCTAAATGGCCTATACTAAGCCAAGGAAAAAAAAAAAAAAAGTGTTTGTTAGGTAATAATATCGATTCGAATATTACGAAAGTATTGGACTGATAAGTTATATTATGTTAGAGTCGACTGTGAGAAACTTATCAGCGAAATTTAACTACAAAAAAGCAAAAATTGGTATTATTTATAATCATAAAATCACCTAAAGTATGAACAAAATTCAAAACGTTAATGGCGGTCGAATACATTTTAATTATATATCATTATACGTTTCAATATTCGTAAATTGGACGTTGGAAAAATGGTTTCAAATAACAAGAGATATAAACAATTAAGTTGGAAGAACAGTATTGGCCGCCTTTTGTGCATTTCTTTCGGGAAATATTATTAGGGTCCAGCTAAATTACTTGTACCCGCAAAAATGGAAAAACTATAAGAAAAGTTCATAATGGTCAACAAATCCAAAAATATAAAGATGTTAGAGAGTTTTTTACTCTCCGAGATCCAATCGCTTAATTGTAAGCACAAAACAATTTTTTTGTTTCCCAGCATTGACAGTAGCATAGGTAAATAACGGTCAAAAGAAATACTATGCCTTGTTCGTACATAATGCGGAAGACTGTAGCTCAGAGAACAATGAACAAAAAAATGTATACATACCTATATTATAGTACCAAAAAATATTGCCCTTATATTGCTACCGTCGTTCGGAGTTCGACTTAGAGGATCGCAATGTAATGTACAATGTCAAACAGAATTTAGCAATATACAAATGTATTTTGTTGATATTGGATTTTATTCAGTAAATATGTTCGACATTTTACATTTAAATAATAAAAAGCTTAAATAAAAAGTTTTTGTACACCTAAAACTACTTTAAACAAAAAAAAAAATATAGGATTTTTTTTATTCAATACGTCAGAAGACATAGCTGTTTAACAATAAGCCGAATTCTGAAACATTATTAGCATTTTACAACAATGCAATTTCCATACACCATCTTGAAATATATATATTTACCGCTACTATACAATATTAAGTTTTAATAAAATGCAAAAATAGTAGTATCGATTTTAATTGACATCGATGACAGCACTCTTAATCAGATTCCAAGACTACACAGAGAGGAAAACAAAAACAGGGATACATTTTTTTTTATTTGACATCTTTTTCACTGAGGAAAGTACTCCGGAGAACTGTTTTTTCATAAAATTATTTATTTCCTGCTCAATACTTTTATTTTATTATTTTTTTAAAACCTAACATTGAATTATGATAAATTTTAAAGCCAATAGCGAATTCTTTACACCCGACTACGGTAAATATACATACTATTATTTGCAACGTAGAAATGTCTTCTTCATCTTCGCCTTACACTTCCAATTGCATGGGGTCAGCCACCCTAGTCTTACACCTCTATCTCGAGCTCGATCTCCTACATCTTGTTCAATCACCCCAGCTATCCTCATATCATTCTCTATTCCATCTATCCATCTTTTCTTCGCTCTTTCTCTTCCTCTATTTCCCTCTACATTAATCTTCAAAGATAAAGTTAACCTATTCGTTGATAATATTAACATAATCAGAAATGATAATTTTTTTTTATGATAAATTCGCACCGTATTTTATATTTTCATTTCATTCTTGGGTAAAATTATGAATATTACAGGACAATAATGTTACAATTAAAATGTTTATAAAATAATAACTCAATGAAAAATTTCAGAAGGGAATACTATACTGTTAAAATTTAACAGTTAAATAATATAAATATTAATTATAACAATTATTAATTATAATAGCAATTAATAATTATTATAAAAATTATTTATTACAGTTATGGCGGAATCGAAATTTATAAATGAAGGCGCCTTGTAATAATGTTTTTTTAGAAAATGCAATTCCTTAATATTATTATTTAAAAATATTATTATATTTCGTGTTATAAACTTGTACTAGTGTGCACCAATCACATTATCATTACAAAGTATCTGTTTAATATTTTATAGAAACAGAGGTACTAAATTACTTAAACTGTTTCAGGAATTACAAATTGCAACCCTTCGATAGGTACACCTACTATTACAGCTACAAAAATAAATATTACTAGGTAATCTCGTTTAGTAATTAGTATTAAAGTTCGCGTACATAAATTCTATCATAATAAGATATTTATAGTACACACGGGTTTAAGATAATTATACTTCAATGTGGGTAGTAGTACCCTCGGACAACGCGTTTAAATTTACAAATAGGTTACGTATACACACTATTGCCTGTTTATAGAACATTAAGCCTTACATAACATAAATGAGGACGTTGTCGTTAAATAATAATAATCATAATGAAAAAGTAGTACCACCATTCGGGAACATAGCTTTAAATGTGTTTGAGCGCTAACTTACTTAATAAGTAGACAGGAGCCTTTAGGGTCACTTAAGTATTCCAAACAATATTAAAGCCACTCACTGGAAGTGTTATAAAGTATATTTTATAACGAACAAATAAATAACAAATAACAGAGAAAACCTCTTTGCAATGTAAACAATTAACAGTAAGATGCTGGATTCTGTTGTACCAAAAATTGTTCACTAAACATTATAATAAATAAATAAATATACGTGCGTCTAATTACAAAAAAAAATTAATTAAATTAATATTACTTATTATAGCTTTGGCCGTTAATGGGCAAAATGTTAACAAGTAAAACGAACTTAAAAATTACAATAAACAAAAAACAAATAGAAGCAAGTTTTTTTTTCAATAATGATATCACAAAAAATGTAAATAGTGATAATGTAATTCTATCTGGAATACAGATATGACACATATTATTGCGACTGTAGACATATAAAATAACAAAAATGAACTAACAATAACTTTGAAATGAGTCCATCATTTACTTTCTTAATTATCCAAAAGTTAAACTGTTATTTACTAATTTGGACTATTATGTAAGAAACGTTTAAAACCATTACAGACACGAAAGAAACATCGTACATCTCACCTCCTGTATTTAATGCTTACATTATGTCATGATATAATAGCAATATTTTATAATTTTACTAGAATTTTCAGTTTTGGCATCAAAAAAAGTAGGGGCTATAATAAATTGCATATTTAATCGTTGCACTTAAACATATATATAAAAAGCTACCATTCAAAATATAAACACGAGAATCTCAACATAAACACTAAAAAAACCACTTATTACAAAATATATAGTGTCGTGTAGTCATACACGAAAACAAACCAAACGTAGCGCTTGGTAGTGTTTCAGTTTTTTGACACCTTGTAAAGCCGAATTCTTTTTAAAATCTATAGTCATAACACGAGGGGCCTAAATGCAACGAAAACCATTAATATAATAAAAAGAACACGTGAAGGTATAAGCAAGCAATACTCTGAACTGTCATCCATCATGTAAAATTGAAACAATGGATTCTACAAAAACAATAGTCTTGCGCTTAAAGTAAAATGGAAACTAATTAAAAAAACAATGGAAATAATATTAAGTTATAATATAATACGCTCGGTACAAGCAGATAACTAATGGCTTAAATCTAACAAAGACATAAACAGGTTCAATACAATTGCATTATTTTAATATGGACCATGTAATTAAAGTGTATTAAATTTCAATTGAAAATTACATAATTTTAAAATTAATACCATAATTCGTAGACCGAATATCGTATGCATAAACATTAATATAAATTCTACAATGAAATTTATATTAAGTTATTTTTAACAGCAACCCGTCTATTAATCAAACACACAAACAAGCGTAGAGTAATGATGGTTATATAACACGGTAAGATAATTTATTTTGGGTCATCATCTTCCATTTGTATAAGCAGACATTATTGATCAGCATACAGTACGGATAGACACAGAATACGCCCTCTTTTATATATCTAGTTTGCAAATACATAATACATGATTCTGAAGGATTATTCCATATTGTCTAAATGCGAAAGCTGCAATAAATCAATGAAAACAGAAGACAAAAGCACATACGCTAGACGAACTTTGCAAATAATATATGTAGGGGAATAATCTCGTTTATAAACACGGATTAGACGAACAGACACTTAGCTTGAATTGATTGCGCAAAATATATATAGCCAGCGAAAACGGATAAGCTCTATTCATGCTGTTTGCATTTTTTAAATTTCCATAGCTATACAAACGTCTTCTTTCCAATTCAATAACTAACCAGAATAGATTATAAAACAATACATTTTTTGTAAACTATCATATGTTCCAGTAAAATAATAATAGGCAATTTGTATAAAACTACCAAATATATGTGGATACACCTGCGGGGTGTACCTGATATAATCCAATATGCAACAAAATCCAATAAGATAAATTGTATACACTAACGAGAAACTACGAATGATATGGATGACAAGTTATCACTTATTACAATCGCATAATTATCACTCGATTTCAATTTTAAAATTAAGTTATGAGGTCAAAGATCGTAATGGAAGTACATATTATAAAAAAAATACTCATATAAGTTTACCATATACTTAAAATTGAATTATTATTTTTGTCATACATTTATTTGCTATATTATATTATATTAATACTTCCTATTGATCCTAGTAAACCCAAATCAGAATGTCATTTCTATAAAACTAATAATAATGAAATTTGTTACTTAAAAGGAAAACCGCTGACATTCCCATTGTGCATAAATAGAATTACTGAGATTAACACACATTTGTAACAAGCGGTCACGGTGTATGATTTCGCATCCAGCCGAGTAAGTGCTACACGCGTATTTAAAGACTTAATTATGTGTTACTTTTACTTAACTACACGCGAACTATATGTAAACGCTAATAATCCGAAATAGAGAAACCACATGTACGATAGACAATATTGTTTGCTTAAAAATATAAATGATAATACTATGAAAAATAGTTTTTTACAGCTAAATGGAAAGGCCCAAGGAAGAAACAGGTGTTTTCAACATATATATTCACATCACGACCCTTCTAGTGCAGGGACATCAGATCCCTCGACAAGGCCCTTAAACGATAAGTTTATCTCCTCGGGGTTAAAAGGGGTTAACTTATTCAACGACAAACACAGAAGCTTTTAAAATCGGTACACTTGACAGCCGAAAATAAAATAATGGTAATATCGAAATAAAACTAAAATATATTACCAATTCAAAGTGTTTGAAAAAAAAATAAAATGTCGAAGACAAAATATGTTCTAACATTTTATACTTACATTCCATTAGAATAGGTACAAACACTAGTGAAGGTCTTTTATATTAGGTCAAAAAACAAAACTGCAAATAAACATCGAATAATTACACATTATAATGCCTTTATAATATAAAGTTTGGTCGGACCACGTGAGTTTTTTTCGTTAAATAAACTAAAAGTAGGTGTAATAAACTTCACAACAGTACACATGTACATACTAATATTATATAGGCACCAGTTCTCGAATGTTTTTTAACAGAGGATATACGTGATTATATGCGGTGTGAATGTCGAGACTTGTGATGCGCTACTGGTTTGTTTTTTTATGATCTATACACATGTGCCGGCCACAACAGGAATGAGCATCGAATGACAATTAGGTCTCAAGTCAGTTTTCCGGAACTCGGCGCACGTATGACTGACGATTGTTACATATATTCATTCTTCTCTCTAAATATATATATATATATATATATATATCTATGTGTGTGCGTATGTGTATATAGCTTTTACTACTTCCTATCCTTAAACTTGACATTATCATCGACGAAAACAAAATAAAAAATATCATTCCGCACGTTTTTTCGACGCGAACAAATGCGCTTAACATGTTTAAATTACTTTTGCTGAATCATATGTTTTGTATGGGGGAGGGGGGCATATTATATAATTTCATTATTAATATAATCATTACTTAGTTAGTATAAAAGTTAGTTATTAGTACAAAAGTACCATGTACAATTCCTAATATAGGGTTGGACAGCTAAAAAAACAGTACTACATATAGAAGTTTCACTTATAAATATGTTTAGGACAAAATTAATAAAAATATAACAACCATTTTAACATATTGTATCGAAATAAGCCAAATGAAAATTAGTTACCTATAGGCACCATACTACAACTTGTAACACTTATAATAATGAGGCTAAGAATAACACATTTACCAATGCAAAGTGACATAACAGACAACAAAGACTGTCCAAGCAAAATTATTTATAGAAAGCATCTTTGTACTTACTGTCTCCACATTGTCTGTCAAGCTTATTTGATTTTGATTCCTAATTACTCAACCCAATTTTAAAACGGAGCGAAATAAAATCGTTTGCCTTATTTACAATAGCAGTAACATAGCCAAAAGTTACAGCAAACGTATTGTGTAAATAATAAATAATGTTTATTTTATAAAATCAATTAATGGTAACCAGTAAAATAGTAAGATTTATTAAGAAAACAATCGTAAAATAAAATAAAAGCTATTAATTATCGTCAAGTAATGCCAATAATACCGATAATATTGGACTGGAATTAACTAACAGTTTTAAGTTTTGTTCATACTAAACCTGATCAAAACAATATTATATTATATATTATACTCCAGGTACAATATTTTTATAATATTAAATTTAGATACAAAGTCATTATTATATTTATACAACGATATCTACATATTAGGAATGTATTTATCAGTTTTTAGTTCAGATATATGGAAACCGGAAAACGATTGTAATATAATTATGCCTACACTAGAGGCCATGAGTAATGCATATTATTAGGAAAAACGTATGACTAAAATATACGAATATTTATCGTTAATCGTCAAAACCGACTGGTTTACTCTATTATTAGATACCTACTACTTTATTATAGTATATACATAGATCTTATGCTAGCCGTAATGGTATAATTGAGTTGTTCTTCTAGTTCCATAGAGTAAATAAAAAATAAACCATTGATCATAATGTTAATGATCGATGATGATGATAATAATAGCGGTAATTAATTTAAACAACACACCTAAAAAAAACATCACACGAATTATAAATGAAAAAAAAACCAATGACATACGCAAGCCTTATAGTAATAAATAATAATTATACAGTTCACAGCTAATGAATGAAACGGAACGTTTTGAATGGAAAGCAGTAAATGTTTAGCACCCCTGAATATGCATGGAAATGAATCATCAGCTAGACGTCTAACGGCCAAGGCAAACATGAGATGAACAGACCTCTCGGCGATAGAATGTCGTGTCGATAAGAAGATATTCATTTAAACTGTTTGCGTTGACGTATACAATGGAAATCGCGTGAAATGTGATATAAGGCAATTTATTTCAGGATAAAACACACAGTTTGCCAGTAATTGTTAAAACCCGAAGCAAGGTCCGGTGGTGTATCTATTGTGTCAACGTACGTTTATTTATGCAGCAGATTGTGGCTGCGTTGGTGACCCGATTCAATGCAGGTTATACTCATGTGTTGCATGGGCGTCAATATTACCCACACACGAGTCTCGGTTCAGTTTTGGAGACGGAAAATGTGAATCATAAGTACAAAAACAATTTCAACGGTTCAGTTCATGTGAAAAACGTGCGTGTTTCGAAGGAGGTGCATTCTTTTGCACCGAACAATTTCGAGTATTATTATTATCATACAATATGTAATACATTTCTGAAACGAACAACATATGGAAAATATGCCGAGGCCCCAAAGGATGCGAAATAATAATAGAATATAATACACTCAACGTTTCCCGAGACGGTTTATTCATAACATTAATAATTAAGCATGCCTCTTTAAAAAAACATCTGCATTTGTCACAATGTATTAACCATTAATTGTTATACATTTTCTAGAATTTCTCTCCTAGTACCAAGAAATTTGACAAAACAAAGGAAAATAATGTGTAATTATTGTATTAATCGAACATTGCATGTTAACTATTGGAAAAAAATAAACGCTTCGCGAACGAATAAGATTTGCGAAGTAAATTAAAACCATATTTTTAACTAACAACGTGGAGTATAACTTATCTAGCATACCTCAGACATCGGTGCATGCTTACATGGCCTATTATTAATCGGCTTAGTCACATTATAAGAGTTTCGCAATACAATTTACTCATTAACAACACAGGAACCTTAAAATATAATTATATCAAATGAAAAATAATATTGTTTAAATACGAAGTTTTGTGTGTCACAGATAAAATAAATTCAAAACTAAAAATTTGGTTACCTCTCAGTTCCTTTAGGCTATTTGTTTTAATGACAATAAGATAAAAAAAATGATAACTATTAGATATGTCATATAATGTATGTTAAGAATTTTAATAGAAGTTTATGGAACATAGTAAACAAGGTCTTAAACTAAACAACTAAAAAGCTGAAAAAACATTTAATTAAAAATTAACTTTGACGTTTTTTTAAACGTGTCCATAAAAAACTAAACCAATTACATGATTTTTTTTTTATAGAAATAATAGCGTTTATTTTAAAAATTTACAATCTGAGTAAAATAATAAGTAATCAGATGATTTAGTATGTGCAACCGCATACATATGGTATGGACTGATAAAATACATTTCGAACTAGTTTTTATTATTATTACATGTATTTTGTTTAAAACAAAGAGATAACACGTGCGTGTATTTTGTTCTTACGTTATACAATAAAACAAAACACGCGTTTCAAACGCACAGCTCAAACGAGACATGGTTTAGGTAGGAAATGAAAAAACGACCGCAGTGACTCACGCTCAATTAATTTGTAATAAAGCCTAGTGATAAACAATAAAACCCCTTTAGTATTATTGATAAAAAAACCTTTAACGGTTCGTTATAAGCCAATGAAATAATTTGTGATACATTATTATTACTGTCATCTTTAGACATGCTAGTATTACGTCAAATAAAAACAAATATTTTATTATTATTATGGCGGACTAGTTATATAGTCGATTAGGTAATTTCTCCAATAATAGATCGATGTACTTACACGTCATATTCGTTGTTTCATTTGAAGATTTTTTTCAAGACCGATGGGTTATATTCGATTATTCCATTAATTTAATTTTAACCGATAACGAATGGACAGATAACAGAAAAAAACAAATGATTTAAAAAATTAAAACACATCCGATCACCAAACTGTTTTTACTCTTTGATATTATTTTATAATATATGATATTATTGTCCGTTTACAGATAAGATAATTTCCAACGTTATACATATTGTATTATTATTATCGTCATCATGAGTTTACACACTCTAGCTGAGACACATTTTTTCTCGTTCCTGTATTCTTATGGGATGTATAGAAAATAAACATGTCGGAGGTTCGCAGAATCCGTAGGCTGACGGACAGCGTAGGTATTCTGCAGATAATGGAATATGAAACCGCACCGGTAACTACGGCGGCATAACTAAAACAATCAACCCCTCTCCCCTCTCCCCCTACCACCGACAACCCAGATTCCATTAGCCGTGTATTATTATAACAATTTATCGATTGCACTCCGTCCCGATGCACATGACCATTCAATTAGATGCTAGTTAGTACGTTTACCATTATTGTTATTATTTTACCTTTAACCCACAACCAATACCCCACATATTATTATGAAAGCTAACCAGTAATCTAATCATAGTATAGAGAACGAACGAATTATCATTACTTTACTCGACAATAACGACTCTAATTTATCGGTACTTACAGAGTCTGCCGAAACTATGACTAAGACGTTTTTTAATTTTCTGCACTTTGCTGAGTGCACCACTCTTCTTTTCTCTCATGGTAACTTCTGAAACAAAACAATTAAACCGCCATTAATGCACACAATAATATTATATGAACGCGACATGAGCAAAAAAAAAATCTGAAAGTTGAAACGCTGTACAAACGTAATGACTATTAATATTTAACTTTTAAAGCACATACAATTTGTTTAAAACGACCGGTAACGTTATACAAACTAATCGCGTTTCATGAAACAACGATGTATATTGTATACATCTTTAGTTTTGATGTTTATTTATTTATTTTTTGCAAATAAAAAACTATTGCGATTAAAAAAGTACAAACTCGCGTGCGGTCTTGTCACGCTTAAAACAACAATACTAGTAAATTCACCTGATTTGGCGTTTCGTTCGAAAACACCAAAATAAACGACCGGCGTAGCAATTTTTAAGTAATGTTTATCATTCCTGAGAAAATCAACACATTAGACACGTTATATTTATACTTCGTAAAAATGCAATCTATTCACTCGAGTAAAAACACGAAATATATTTTACGTTTATAATTTGTATTATTATTAACATACGGTAAAAAAAAAACAATGAAAAAGTAATATCCCAAATGCAATATTTTTTAAATATTATTATGATTATGATTTACATACTAATATTAAAAATATATTTTTTAACACAACTACACGGAACGCGGCACGACAACAACAGACCCAGCGGGCATCGGGTCACGAGAACCACTAACCAAATCCAGTAGCAACTGGCGAGCGATGTCAGCTCAGAGCCGCCAGTGTCGCCGTTCACCAGAGTGCAATAATATCGCGTTCATCCGCATAACATTACTGTAATAATTCTATTCACACTATCCACTGATATAATCGAAACCGTCAGTATAACTAATATTAATGATAGGTATTACTAATATCAATAACACTAGTCAATTGACGGTATATTCTAGGCGTTGAATTAACATTGTAATTATTTTTTGTACAACAATAATTAATCCCCATAGACCATTTTCTAAAAAATTCAGAATTCTGCGTGCACTTTATTGTCATATGGAAACATACATATTTATTATATAATTATCATAAATTCGATCAGAGTAGGTACCTACGCATCTTTTGTAGTATAATTTGTATACCAGTAAACAAATTCAGCTAAACGACTGTTAATGATAACAAAAGCCAAGACTTATCTACAGACTGTACGGTAATTAAGCAAAAACATACTATAAGAATTATTTTCAAATTACCACATCACAATACCCTATCGATTTTCCAACAGCGTTAAACGTCAAGCTAAATAACATTGGTCATTTCAAACATCAAGTTTGTAAATATGTGTCACACTTCCGTGACAACATACATAAGCCACGTATGGGGTCTCTTTTTGCTTACAACACAATACAGAGGGATATAATAATAATAATATAAGCTTCCCCTTAACACATAAATCTGAATGCCGATCTTACGTTAACCACGCTTGACAACGAAATCCTTATCAAAATCAAAAAAGGGGACATGGATAGGGGTCTCGTTTACTCATTCATTCACTACCGCTCTCTCCCTCACACTATCACTGCCTACACTATCCAAAACAATATTCAACATCTGGCGTATAAAGGGTCATTGCGACATCATCTACATCGTTCACGAACCCCCTCCTTCCGCTCTATCTAAAGTGGTCGTAATTAATTGTAATAATAATAATTGTTATTATTATAAGGGCCGGCAGCGACACACCCAACCCACACAGCATCGTCCCCTATATACTGGACAACAATACTGTATAATTTAGGTTGAACGCCTGGAGTTTGGACTCTAACCGATCGACACCCGACTGAGAACCCTGCACTCCATAGGAATTCCGAATGACGTTCATACAATATGGGATTAGTCAACAAATCGAATGTGTCTAACTATGGCTTCTTTTAATCAAATCCAAACACTGCTATATAATGTTTCTAAGTACAGTTGATCCGCGTTTGGTCGTATTAAAGTATCAAAATATCCGTTTTATTATTAGTATTATCGCATCAACGGCGTACTTGTAAACAATACGTATAAAGCTGGCTAAAAATTACAATTTTTTCTTAAAAAAAAAATAAAGGTTAAGAACATACCTTTTAATAATAATTTATACATAATATAATTTCTTTCTATTTTACTTTTATAAAAACTATTTTCAGTATAAGGTAAAAAAAACTGCGTAACCCAAAATATTACAGTTAATTTTGAAAAATAAAATGTAGTGTTAAAAAACCATTTTCCCGTTTGGAAATTAAGGACCTCACTTAAAACATTTTTCTGTTTATTTGCTATTTTTCATTTAGCGTTTTCCTAATAAATATATGACTTACAATAAAAGTTCCAATGAATTTTAAAGTAGCATTCGTTCGTTCTCAAAAATTAATTCCTAATTTAAATTCAAACTCTTGCCGTTGTCTTGCAAAATAAAAACAGTCGAATATAGCAGCATCAATTTTGTTTCAGAAGAAACCACACACAGGGGACTATCCGCCAAGGATTTCCCTAACGCTGTGTATATGCTATACCAAGGGATTAATTATTCAGAACTCTCGCCAATGAAACAAACGAGCCAATCGCACGGTATTGTTAAATTCAAATTGAAAACTTTCTTCCTTACAATAATAGGTAATGCTTATCGTGAGAAGGTTTCCGGCACGCTAGGGTTATGTTGTCTTTGTTTGAAATGTTACACTTTTTGTTCGTCCAATCAAGCAACTTCCATACATACAAAAACAATTACTATTTACTACACCGCTAGTACCGAGGGGGAATAAGCATTGGGATTCAGTTACCTAGAAAATGTCCCAACACATTATTGTCCACCAGCGAGGCGGTCAACTCTCCAAATTCAATTACGGCTCGTTCAAAAACGGTTACGGACAAATGGTGAACCGCGACGGATCCACCCTTGCGAAGTTTGATTTTAATAGCAACGAGTGCATAATGTCGTAGGAGTTCCTCGAGGGCGTAAGTTCAGTGAATCCTTCAAAATGTTACACATTTCCCGTAGAATTGAGTAACATTTTCAAATATACTGCATAGAGTCGTTGAATAATCAGATAAACATATCCATAGGCGGCAGGGGCTAGGTGCGAGAAGGTGCGCAAAAAAAAGTCCTTTCAAAAATTGTATTTCCTCGTACAAAATAAAAGCACACAAAAATGGCTGGGGAGTCAAATTGTATTTATTACAAACATTTTTTGAGAACTATTTGAATATTAAAGAGGATATCCTTTGGTCGATTGGACATGTGTAATGCCTTTGTAGCACATAATACTTAATACATACTTCTGATTCTAGACCGCCGAATGCAATGCCAATACGTTTACAATAGAGAGTAATATTTTATGCAAATAGTGTGTAAAACAAATGTATAAAATATTAATTTATTTTTTATTTTTACGATTAATATTAGAGATAATAGACTATGCGCCATACACATCCTGCCTATGATTGGCGGATACTAAGAAAAAAATATAGATTACAGAGGGAATTACAGCTTATCAAAATATGAAAAATTGTATTAGCTTTTCATTTTATAATTATAACTTTTTAAAATACAAATAGCGGCAGTAAAACTATAAAAATCTAAAATTAAATTTCCATAAAAAACAATTTTGACTAAAATATGTAATTTGTATTTTTGGTCAAATGCTAATATTTGCTGGGTTTAAACTGGGGGTCAAAATAGTTACGAAACTGGATAGTCTAAAACGAAAACTGAAAATGTTATATGCATATGACACACAATGTAGCATAAAATTACGCATGCAGCATAAATCGTATCATTAGGTGCACCTCTTAATCATTACTTAAAAAATGGCTATTTATTCGTGTGTCACTACTAGTTAATTATACCATGTTAAGCGATGTGAATTGGCAATTCATTAACAACATTAAACGGAACCCTAGTTTACAGAGCATAAGTCAATTTCCCACCAAAAGAGGAAATTACACGACAAGAGACACCGGTCTAGTGTCGTGTGCTGTTATTTAAACCGAGGTTAATTAAACCTACTATTCATTTGCATAATCAAACTGACGATACACGCATATTTATAAACTACACATAATTATGAATGTACTAACCACCAGTAAAACAAACGTGAACAATACTTAAAACTTGGTTTTATTTTTTAAACATCGCCTAAATATATTATATACAGCAATGGGCAAAACGTGTAAGGTTTCGTCGCAGTCACGTGAAAATTATTGTTCATTGCAAGAAACGTTCACGTTTTCCTTGGCCTTGAATGTAAAACTTGAGTGTAATAATTGTACAGTACAAACTTCAACTTAAAAAAATGTTTCACTAGTTTTCAAAGTAACGAATTCAATAAATCAAAATGCAAAAATAACATGTTAGGTATAACAGGGTATTATAGTATACTGCATTTATCAAAAAGAAAAAGGTTAATGAAATTAAGCTAGAATAAAAGTTTTGAGTAATGAAAAATGTCTCTTATAATCTATTTAATAAAACTGATTTCAAAATCAAAAATCAAATTATCTTCTTTATTGGTTTGTTTATCAAACCTAATAAAAAAATGAATAGATATGCTATAAAGTATTTAATTAAAAAAAAAAAGAATAAAATCACTTACAAATACTTATGATATAATCGTTTTACTATTATACAATATATATAGTTTAACACAAAATCCATAGCACATAAACAAAACTTAGTGAAGCGAGGTTCGCTTGCCATAGTTTCTTATTGGTCAAAATAAACGGTAACAATACGGTGCTAAGTAATAGAAAAGGTCGACTTTTACAATTTAAGTTTTTTTTATTTAGGCCCCAAAAATGTAATAACGTCTAATTGTTTCTTCTAAATTATTACACGTAATCATTTCGAGAGTCCTAAGCAATAAAATACGATATTATTAGAATCAAGGTCATTGTGATGCTCCGACCATGGTAGAAGGTATTTCATTCCACGACTGGAATATACCGTTAAGGAGCAAGGAAACAATATTCTGTTCGCAAAAGCTCGGTGAAAGGGGGAGATCTCTCTTCTAGAATAAAAAGGGCGCAATAAATTACTGTTCGCACCCTTGAGAGGCAATCGACCATAATGTATGCGTTTATCCAGAAGCTCAGCAGGAGGTCCTCAGACGTGTAATAATTATTTTTGAATGTAAATTATCAACAGGGACTTGAAAAACTCTTCATATTCGAGCTTGAGGGTTTATTAAAATGGAATCGAACTCAACATGCCATACATTAGTTTGGATCAAACGGGTCTAATGATTTAATTTAAAAGGTTTCATTAATAATTTTATGTAAGGCCTTTATCACATCTAGAACATACTTAAATATACAGCATACAAACGAAGCTGTTTAAAAGGCTATTAACTTCAAAAATAACTAACAACAAATACCCAACCAAACAGCAGTGGGTAGTAAAATAACAATTAACATAGTAATAGCACGGGTACCATATCATTTTATATGATTAATAATAATAAACATTAATAAGTTTATCGCCATATTTACAATAAAAACTAAATGCTACCAATATATATATATATAATTTTGCAATTATGATTAATGTTTGAATTTCGAGATCTATAGTTAAAGTACGCGTGTTAAAATAACAATAAAAACAGTACTGAAATAATTTTTAAAAAAATGCACAATAGATACAAAATAAAAAAGGAACTTAATATAATATTTACGTTTTCAACGAAAAAGTTTAAAATTTATGTGTACTTATTACACGCATTAAACAACTTATAAAATTTAATATTTTTATGTAATATATTTTTAAAAATATATAATAATATATTGAACCAAAAATAAATAAAACCATGAGAAACATACCTATTTGTTATGTTAACATAATTTAAAAATATTCTACTTAACTTGTCACACAATGTACAAAAACTAGTACAAATAAGTAATTATATAAAATATACTAAATTAATAGGTAGTAGGTAATATTTTTATTTCATTTCCAACATAATTTTTTTAACTTTTTTAGTAAAGTAATTTTTTTTTTTTTAAATCTAAATTTCACTAAAAGAAATTAATTTTGCAGTAAAACATTTCAAAGATGAATTCGGTGATTAAGATGAATATAAATTCAATAAGACTAAAGAAAAAAATTATCTCTTGGATAATTTTCGTGTTTGTAAAAAATAAAATAAATATGTATCCATTTTTTTGGACAAGTTTCACTGTACAAGGTACTATTCACATTATTAAGAGAAAATAATTATTATCAATAAAAAACTTTTATAGTTTTAAAATAATTGTATGTAATGCATATGTTAAGAGGCACACCTAAATACAATTTAAAAAAATTGAATTTTTTGTTTCTCACAAAAATAATATAACTTTTTAAAGTATTTAAAATACTCTTAAAACTATGTCGCAAGTTCAATAATTTTACACTCAAAAACAAAAATTTTAAGCGGCCTTGTTAAAATTGTGTTTGCACTCTACAATCCTCTTATATAAGATATTTTATTACCACATATTTGTGCTCTTCACAAATATTTTTTTAAATTAAATTATTTTAATATTCGAAACAATACAGTAAAACCTTGCTAGGACGGAATTGCTTGGGATCGACTAATTTTTCTATCTTAGTGTTTCGTTTCCAGCTTATAGAAGTTCTTTTTTTTTTATTCTTCGACCAATTTTGATGCAGAAAGATGCCTGATTTCCTTATTTATTTGAACTTGGGCCAAAGATTTTTTTTGTTTTTAAGAGGTTTTCGTTTTAGCAAAGTTTTACTATGATATGAACATTCAATATAAACTAATAAAGTAATCACATCCACTACTTGTTACTAATATTTTTAGAATATATTTGCAGCGCGTGTTGAAAAATGTAATTGTATTCTTTATACATTAATTCAAATTATTAATAAAAATGTTCCAAGTACATTAATAATCATATAAGACACTTATAGATGATTTATGTATGTATTATAAAATATGTGTATAAATAAATGGCTGATAAACTATAAGAGTTACATTATTGAAAGAAATAAACATTATACAGTCATGACATGGTTTAAATAGATAATAATTATTATATCTTTTAACGCTAATATTGCCTAATTCTGGTATATCTTTTCAAGTTAATTGGCATATGTATCTCATTATCCACTATAGTGTACATTGACCTATGAGAAAAATGCTTTTCTATCAAACTGACAATTAGATTAGTATGTTTAATTAGATACTATACGACTAATGGTCCAACATTCTTAATCTAATTTTAATAGTTGACCAGGTAAAATATTATCTTTGATAACAAAATATCATGATAGGTATGTTATAAGTCATACTATTTATAAACAAAATTATAAAAATACAATAAAAAAACTTCACACTTATCTAACAAAATAGTTATCAATACTTCTAAAAATGATTTAAGAAAATCTAACGTTTAAATAAATAAATAGATAATACACATAATATTCTTGCCAAAATACACTTAAAATTTATATGGACAAATAATCAATAATTTATCAAAGAAGGTAAACTATTTAATTGGCAGTTGACCAAATCCAAGTTAATGTTAATCCTATCAGTAAAATATCTGTAACCTAGATACCTACTCTCTGTTAATAAGGGTCTGTTTATTAGTTAAAAACGTAACACTACACTTAGTTCAGTCGTTTATTATGAATTAAATTACATTTTATATCAAACTTACCATCTTTCAGTTTGGACGTCGAGTTGTTGCAGTTTGGCTGGCAGTACATGTTGTGTCATTTGTATAATATCACATTCACTTAAAATATTTTACTTCTTATAGGATTTGTTGGTGTTGGAAACTACGACTAATTACACGCATTAACAAGCGAACATTATTTTTTTAAATAGTATTACTATTGTTCTCTATTGATGTGTAATATTACATTTGCATTAAATAATTATCGTTATTAATATAATGTTTTTTGTTGTTATTATGAATATTACTACTACCCGTCCATCGCGTGAACACAGTACGGACGCGTTATCTCGGTTTTTGTTTTTCGTACCTCCGTTTTTCCTTTATCTGCGTGGGTGACCGATTATTTTGCAGGCGTTTGCAGTGTGACCAACACATATCATCCGACTGTGAGCAGCACAAGCACGAGTGCCGCGTCGCTTTGTCGTTGTGAAAAGAACCCAACTGTACCGTGCGCGTTGTCACGAATATTTTAAGTTGCTCGACAGACAACACTGATCGATAATAGCGGGATCGCGTTTTGAACACACCGCGTAGCCGGAACACATCAGCCATTACCCATCGACTACAAACAATGCCGGTTGCCTCTATTTACACATAATACAATATTTAACTAACGATTATGCACCACCTGCGGGTTTAAGGATTAGGAAGGTACATTGTAAACATCGAAATTGTACCTAGTACTTGTCCGAATTAATAATGAAAACACGACATTAACATTCAAAATGAATTAAATCATAGGCTACCTATTTATGTGCCTGGATAGGTATTTGGTATTATTATGCATACATACAAATCAATAACAAAATACTGGTTATTTTACTTTTAAAATGATTAAATCATAATTTAATAATTTAAGTTGTTTTTTACTTGTATTTAGTACTTACATTATGTAAAAAAATTAATTACTTTAAAATATTAATATAAAGAAATCTAAGTCTTCCAAAAAGACGTATTTTTTTTAACACGACAAAATATTTAGACTATAAATTGCTTTTAATACAACCGTTAACATTACGATTTAGGACTTGAGGAAACTATTTCTATTAAAGGAAGTTTAGACTTTAGAGACAAACATATTTTATTATATTTGATAATATTTTTTTATTTATTATACTTTACTTCATGCCGTAATAACATTTTTTTTTTTAAATATATAATTACATGGTTTTTTAATGTTTAATAAAATAAGGTAAGCCTATTGCCTTAATAAAATCAAAATTAACTAATAATTGAAATTTGAAATTTTTCAAATTAATGTATTACCTATTATAAATAGTATTTGTCATCAGAATCTAATTGTACCCATTCTTTAGTATAATTGCTAAATTTCATCAAATTACCTTCTTCACACGCCCCGTCTGAACTAGAAAATATTTGTTATAAATAATATTTTTAATAAGTAATAATATACATTTTTGTATTTTTTTCCAAGTGTTCGGCAAAATGTGTAATATACTATTACAAAAGATAGCAAAGTAAATGAGTTATAGACTTAATGACGTTGCTCTAATTAAATAATATGTAGTTCGCGTGTGAAAAATGAAAAATATTGTGTCAGAGAAAAATGTAATAAAGATAACATACATAACGGGTGTAGTATAATTATTATTAAAAAAAAGTTTACATAACGTTTAAATATGCCTAATAAGAACTTCATTTTTTAAATAATTATTAATTAATGTTTTAATATTAATATTTATGTTCATCTTATCATATTTGTAATATTATTTATCTATTACGTTAAGGAAAGTAATATAATTTGAAAATAAACAACTTTTATAATTAAGTACGTTATTTCAATATAATACACTGTATCTAATAGTACAGTTAAAACAATGATAGTTGTAATAACTTTTCCGGTATTAGAAATAATAATACTTAATAGTTTTAAAAATAAAAATACAACATATTATTTTCTATTGTTATCACTTTTGTAGGTTCCACTACTACCTAATCAGTAATCATTTATACATATTCCTACAAAGTTAGATATGTATTTTGGACGTTGCAGGATGGTTACAGCAGAACAAAATATGTTTAGATCAAGTGGGTGTTCAAAGTCCACTGTACCAGCTGTGTATTCTGTTCTTAGGACCACCCTCTTATGGCAGATACTAATGTCAAGCGTAGGGTTGAAACCCCTTTTTGACCTTCCGCGACCATTAGTGTAACATGAACCACAAGGGTATACCTAACGTTTTGCAATGTAGATATAATACGTAAAACATAATTATTTCATTATACATTTTATAGTAATTATTCTACCACACGTGGTTTCTCCTTCCTCCATAATACATTAGTGAACACTGAACAGAATGCATTTAGCAAAATAGGTAGAGTACAAAAACTATGTTAAATTTTCAGGTTTATTTGTGAATACTTTATAATTACTTTTATCAGGGCACGTATAAAAGCTTATAACACTTATAACAACTGAATCTAAAACTATAAATTGCGAAAATAAATTAAATTATAAATATAAGAAATACACAACATAATAAAATATAGACATCGGTACACCGATATGAGAACTCCAAAATTAATATAAGTTACTTAACTATAGATCAGCTGTGTTGAAATTAAAACTAAATGATTAATGTGTACTGTATGTTGTTACCAGTAACAACAAACTGTAAAAATATTCTCAACAATAATATAGGCGTAAAATTGTAATGGTTTATAAGTGTTACCCGAATATTCCATCCTGGACACACTTATTAATTTTAACACTTTCTGGTTTTGTCATAAAATGTACTGCGATGTCGTTGAAACTAAATAACTTGACTAATATGATCAGAAATGGCGAAATATTTGATGAAGTTAAGTACACATCGTGATGATGGTCGTACATTCAAAATGCACGTGTATTGGAACCTTAATAAAACCGTTATATGTATTAACAGCAACTAAATGTACTTTCAAAATAATACCAGACCATCTCGAAGTTAGTCATTTTAGCATAATGCAATAATTTCAATCTTATTGTTTTTTAATTGACCAATAATCATTACAAATACGTTATTTAGGACAGTCTTTTATTAGTTATAATATACTGACTATAAATAAAATAAATATTGATAACGTAAGTTGAGCGGATAAGAAAATTAACTAATAAGAGGAAATAACTGGGATGAAGGGTTTAGTCGATAAAAGAGAATAAGAAAGGAAGTTAAGGAAAAACTAAACTAAAACAGCTAAAACTAAATTTAAGAAGTTATCAACTGAAAAGTGAAGTTGAGCTGACCGGAAAATATAAGGTAGGAATGGAGGAAAAGTGTGGGGTAACGATTAAGTGTTAATGTAGTATGGCTATATTTAGTTGAAAGTTGACTTTAACTGAAGCATTATTCAAAAATAGGTGACTCAAGGTCATCACAAAAACGTCAAGAAAAAAAAGAAAAAAATACTATTGAGAAACGTCGTCAGCATATTCCAACATCCCGACTATAGCCAACTCGATACAATGCCGGATATATCGATTTTAGAAGTAAAGTATAATGTGTTATGACTTATAAGTTATAATCATGAGTCATGTAAAATAATATATACATAGGCGCAATTTCAATTTTTAACTCGTACCTTTAACTCTGAACCCCGTACATAGCGTCTGTCAATCCTTGTTATCAACATTCATCACTATTTTTTTAATTAACAAAAAATAATTAATAATATTTATTCCTTGCCTGAAAATTCATCATAATATATACGAAAAATGACTAGTTATGTCAATAGTGTAGCTACCGTAGATGCAAGGGAGACAGCTGCAGTCTCGCAGTCTTGCTTGTGTCTTGCTCCTGGGCGCTTTAGTCTCTAATTACGCCACTGAGTTATGTAGTAGTAATAATTAGTAGCCTACATTGAGCATTTCACAATATATCATTTTAACTTCCTCGGCTAGTAGCAGGCTTTTATCGTGTTATATAAGCATTTTTCAGTATGAAAGAAACGTCGTTTTAAATAAATCATTCGGGTAATCTTCTCTGGAGAGCGTTATCCCGACGTTAAAAAGTATAACAGTAGATTCTGTTTATGAACTAAATCCTTTTTTTACTATCATATTATCATAATAGCATTATTCAGCAGCATCAATACAGGGTCGGAAAGTCCGAGACGTAACAATGGAATGGTATGACACAAATCGATTTGAATGAGATTTACATTTTGATTTAACCGAATATCATTTTTCGAGTCGAAGAAGAAAGGCTGGACGCTTAAATGGCTTTAATTACCTAAGTTAAGTCGGGATAGTTGAAATATTTAATATTTTCAAATAAGGTAATTGTAATTAATTTAATTTTAATATTCAATTATAAGTAATACAATTTAATAGGCATATGTAGCGTGGATGTAATGTCATATATTTTACCTACATAATCGTTGTAAACTTTTAATTTATGCATATCAAGTTTTCGTTTTTATACATTTATTTGTTATTCAAAACAAAATACCACTTAAAATGTAAAATAATTTTTATCTGGTAATGTTGTACGGCGCTATCTGGTATACAAGTCTTGTCATGACCCTTCGTACTTCAAATGTACACTGATAGTCTGCACTATCTACATTAATGTTGTTCAGTTTATACAATTTTATTATTTTAGCTCCGACGCGAAACTGAGTAAACCAAACATTATAGAAAAAAAAGTTATTTAAACTAACTTACTTTACTGTATTAAAAAAAAGTCTGAATAACTTAACTTGATTGCTTGTTTTATAACAACGAAAAAAAACAGTATAGTAATTAAAAAACGCAATACTAAAAGAAAAAGTAATCAAGTAATGAAAAATTCTAGTAATAAAAAATATAAAGTATGATAAGATTATAAGAAATATAGGTGAGTGCATATTCTAGTACAAAGAAATAACGTTAAAATATTAAATAATCTCATTATATTATGTTAATAAATCAATTACATATATTTTTTACAGAAACTTATTATTTAACACTATTTTTGTCTACATAACACAATATTATTATCATAATTATTCACAATAATATTTGGGTAGTAAGTATTACAACGGTAACAGGTGTAACAAAACGAATACAAATTATCTTTTATAAAATATTAAAAGTAAATAATTAACAGTATATAACTACCAAAATCATATTTATAATAATTTAATTAATAATCGGGAAAATGGGTCAACAAAAAATATTTGTGTAAAATATAATATTAGTATTATATAAAATATGACAATAATAAAAAAACAATAATCATAATACTATGGGATATTAATAGTAACTAATAATAATAAATATTAATCTTAATCGTCATATAAAATATTGCAGTAATAGAGTTATTTTTTAGTTATATTATTAATTTGTCTCTGATATTATTAAAATTCGTCATTTCAACATTTTTTCGTTTTTGTATATATATTTAACATAACAGATTATTCACAACTTATTCACTTGTATTATAGTTATAGGTTGATAAGTGTTAACTTCGTTACAGGTTTATGACATAGAAAGAGAAGATGTTTGAGAACTTTAGTTTTAAACAAACCGATTAGGATATGTTTTACAGATATGTTGCTTAACACTTATATACATAATGATATTGTATTAATGATATCTATATGCGTGACGTGTACAAAAGATATGCAGGTATACAATTAGTGTTTTTTTAAATTATTGACAGGCAACAGTTAACCCTAAAAGTTTGACGGAAAACTAATAAAAGCAATTTGCTTGTATTTCCCGTTGTACTATGTATTGTATAAAAAAAGACTGTTACGATATTTAGCCTCTTCTCGAGTTTTAAATTAAAAAAGATTTATTTGTAATTAAATCTAAAGTATGTTTGACTAGTTCAACGTGAACATAATATTATAATAATACTGCATCAATAATTTATTTAAAAGTTAAACATGTACCATACTAAATATGTTTAGGAAACAAATTTAGCTACTATAAAAATTATTGAATATATTCTAATAACTATCTGATAATTGGGTAGACAATGTGTAACATAAATGGGTAACATTATTACAAGATTATTAATAGTACCTACTACCTACTGCTTTCAAATTTATTAAGTAAATGACAACATTTTGACACAACACAAACATTTAAAAAATATTATTGTTATTTAAGTAATGTTGATCGTTGAGTTGAATAATTCTATCAAATTTAATCAGGTTAAAAAAAATTGAGCTAGGCAAAAATATGATTGTAAAATGTAAAGTCATCCATTACAAATTATACCAAACAACCAACTTCTACATTATTTTTAAATAGGTTATGATTATTAATAGTAAGTATATAGTAGATAGATATCTTATTATAGGCAAAGAATTATATCAAATAAATTATTCAAATTCTAGTATAAATTTTGATTATACTATTTGATTATATTATACTGTTTTAATATTTCATCCTATTGACTGTCGAAATTAAATTAAACAACTCAACGACGTTTATCATTTGATTCTTTAACCACTCAAAACGTTAGTTTGACAGCTAGTTAACAGCGTATAGTTAACAGCTATGTTGTAGTTAATACTATTAAATACTAATATTACAGCTACATTATATAACAGCTATTTTAAATCCAATAATACATGTTTAAATATAAAACTATATTTACAATGTATAAAATGAGCTCATACAAACGTAATGAACGGATTAGATTGCGGTATATCAAAGCCGCTTTACAATAAATTATAATGTTATAGATACCCCATACGAGCTAAGTTTAAAAATGTGTAAACAATAAAAAAAACTTCATCATTAATAATGAAGTATTATTAATAATTTATTATATTTAAATATAATACTGAATAATAAATGACAACATCGTTGTATGCATCATTATGTATAAAAAAAAAACAATAAGTGTAGTTAATAGTGTAGTTAAGTAGTTTGTCGGTAAAAATATATGATCAATTATATTTATTTTATAATTGTTTAACGGACAAAAGTTACGCTACAAGAATTTCAAAAACGTTAAATAATACATTTTTTGCTCAGTTTATATAAATACATAATACTGAGAATTCACAAGGACTAAAACACGCTTACCTACGTTTATTTAAATTATAAAAAATGTAATTGTTGTGAAATTAAAGTCGTTTTCTAGTGTTTGTCCAAACGGGTTGAATTCAAACCGACAACACCTACATGCTGCCAAATAATTTATACAGCTCGCGATTCTACTTTTTTTTAATTTTAAATATACAATATGAACAAATTACAAGTAGTATAAAGGAACAAGCGACTTAATTAATAATAAAAAAAAACCGAATGCTAAAAAAGAACGGACAAAGTATGCGACTTTAGCCATCGAACGTCGAATTAGGTAGATGTCATTGCATCATAGATACAATTGCATAGAAAATAAATTAGTACAAAAAAAAAAACAACTTATACATAGATGTCGTCGATGAGTTTCTGATATTCTTCTTGATTCATCTCTTCGTGACGTCCACTCCTGCGTTTCCTCGAGAACATGGCGCCCGAATGCGGTGTGATTTCCACGCACAGCACCACAAAGAAGTTTCGACAATCGTAAGTAGTTTGATCCAATAGTTTGGCCTGTAAACTCGACCTGGGCACCAGCGACGAACCCAATCCGTGTTTTTCAACGCTCTCCGAGTTCCAAGCGTCACAGTTGCCGTCTACTGCGCTGGCGCCCGAAGTAGTAGAACCGTGCCATACGACTTTCTGAGGCCTGGAAAATATGATGTCAATATGACGTTTAAATCAATGTTTGTAAAAATATTAAGTACACTAGGCTAACTAAGGTTCGAGCGGGTCCAATGTACGCTATTGCAACGACGGACTTACCAAGAGAAGTCACTGAGAACGTTTTTACCGCTGAAACTGTATATTCTAGGCTGGTGCGACGTGAACGCACCGTTTTCAGTGAATATATCTTTCCATGAGTTAAATAATACGTCGCCTTTGATATTCACGACGGGCAAATCCGTATCCGACTCGTGCACGATGGTCTTAAGGTTGCTCAGTCGAGACGACAGGAATGCTTTGAACGCCCCGTGGAGTCCGGCCCTTCTGGATTGACGATAACATGAATAGTCAACACTCTGAACGCCATGCATGTTGCCTGAATACGGTTCATTCAATGCTGCTATTCGCAACTGTCGGCAAACATAATATTGTGTTTATAATCGTTAATTTGCGGTAATTCCAGTTGAGCTACATTTGTCATTTTTTAATTTCTATTTAAGAAAAATAATTATACTAACCATTTTAGGATGCCACTGAAAAATAAACAAAAAAACAACAAATCATTAATACAACTGTGGCGTGTGCTTAAATGAAATTATTATAAATTACAACATCCAAAACAAAATACGTTCATAGATGGTTTTGTACAAACTAAAAAGTTCATTAAATGTACGAAAACTTTCGAAAAATAAAGCAAATCAATAAATACTATATAGAATGTTAATTATTCTTAATATTAATCAACATGTGTTTTGTTTAAATACTAATCCAACATTTCAAGTGCAAAATTAGGTATGAACAGAGTTGGGAAATATAATTCGAATAAGATTGTAACCAAGTAACATTAATAATTGTTATTCGAATATTGTTATGCATATTTTACTCGAATAAAAAATGATACAGTTATCGCTAAAAAAAACTTTCTATTCTAGTGAATATTTCCTCAAATATAAATATGCATACTGTCAAAAGTCAGACCTCAGTATAAACAAATTGTATTTTAAAAATATATACTTACTGATGAATTTTCTTTTACCGGATGATTATGCACCAAGTTTGATGATTCTAATGGCGCTCTAGTCGGCATTGGCATATTTGTGGGGACCGCTTCTGTTCCAGATGTAATCAAAGAACCCAACTGGAAAAAAAAATAGTAGTTTAATATAATACAAGGTTTTACACGTGTTAACGTTTCCTACAGAAATGTACTGCCAACCGAGCGAAACCCGTACTAATAGAGCTTCTTCTTCGACGATAAACGCAATGGTTCCTACTTGAGTTTTATCAGTCATCTAAAAATATGAAACAAAATATTATTTTGATGTGGTTGTAAAATAATTGACGCTTTGACAGACTTACGTTTAACATTGATTTCTTATTTTGAAACGTCATAGCTCCAGGTACTACTACAGGATCAGTGACGTGGCCTAAAATATATAACATGTTATTATACATATATCACATAATATCTAACTGCATATTTTCAAAAAACAATTTTTTTAAACACTAACTACTTCGGAGAGGCGCCGTCGAGAATCCTGGATCGCCGGGTTCGCCTTTCTGACCTTCCACCGATACACCGGGTGGTCCCTGTAATTTATCATATTCATTATTAGACAAATCGTTCTAAATTGATTGCAAATATGACTCACTGGAGGTCCAGGTGGTCCAGGAACAGGAACATAAGTACCTCCTTCCGCAGGTCTGCCGGGTAACCCGTCTTTGCCGGGATCTCCCTTTTCACCTTTCTGTAAAATACAAATATTTACGCCAATATAAGCAAAAAATAAACAAATGGAAATTCAATATTTTAGTTGTATTCTGGCGAAATTATTTAATTACTCACAATCGATAATCCTTGATCTCCTTTGTCTCCTTTTAAGCCACCTGCTTTACCGGGTAATCCCTTAAAGAAAACATACATAAATATTAAACAAAATAGGTTAATACTTTTTTTTTTATAATATTCGGAAAAATCAATATAAATTGTGTAATTTTGAATCTATAAAAAATTTCATTAACTGTTGTGGGTCTTAAAACACCATTGATTTTTTGCTGAATAAGATTTGAACACAAAATAGTTTTTGGTTGTCTATTATAGCTGCTTTTTTTTTAACCGCTAAATATCATATTTTAAATAAATGTTTTAAGATATGAGAGGTATTTTGAACATGAATTCTACGTTTAACAATTAGACATATTTTTTCATTAATGCACTTACGTCCTCCTTTTTTCCGAAATAATGAAAAGGCAAAAAACATCATTAGGTTGTGTTATTTAAATTATGAGTTTTAATATAAACTTACACTTAGTCCAGGAAGTCCGATTTCTCCAGGAGGACCCGGTGGACCTGCAGGGCCTACAAAAATATTTTAAATTAACTTTTAAACTGTAATTAATTTCTTAGTATATTTTTTTTTTTAATGAAAATAATTAAAATAGTTTCAAAACGAAAATCCACCTTCTCCTTGTTATAATTTCTCATTATGCAAACAGGGTTGGTCTATTATCGTGACTTAACTCACACTAATTTTACATTTTATATTAGTTTATTCATAGTTTTCATAAAAAAAACAATTATGTTAATGATAAGTTATCGATTGATTACCTTGCTTTCCGCGTCTTCCTCTTTTTCCCATATCGCCTAAAATAATTTATAAAAAACGTTTAATTTATTTGGATAATTATTATACTATTAAACTAACGATAAGTACTAGTTAATTTTATAAACATCCAATACATATTATTTGGCTATCACAAAATCTTGCCTTGTATCTTAGTCTTAAATAACTTATACAAAACCCTTCGAAACGAGGGTATAACATAGTTCGTTAGCCCTTTTACAACGTTGAGTCTGGATAAGTTGATATTCTTTAACAATATCGTGTTTACATAGCAGCAAATGTGGTATATTAATATTCAGAAACGGCTTATAATAGAATAGAGATGACCTAATAATATGTACTGTAGGTGAAGTACTTGCAAAGACAACTAATGCAGCTAGAGTGTTAGGAGAAGGACTAGCAATACAGATTATTGCTATGAATATCGTGACGGTATAATATTAGTGTTACCTTTTTCTCCTTTGACACTGACTCCTGTTGATACACCAGGTAGCCCAGGTTCGCCTCGGTCGCCTTTTGGACCCGTTAATCCAGGTGGACCCTAAACACGAACAGTAAACATTAACAATAATCGCCAATATAAGACACATAATAAATCAAAAACTGTTTTTATAGAATAATGTATACGTTTCCAGAAAGTAAGGTTTAAAATTAACCGCTTTAAAATATTCTGAATTTTTTTTTTTTATACAAAGAGTTAAATATTATTTTCACTATGTTTTAATAAAAATAAAAACATTTTTTTTTTCGGTAGATGAGATTACTATGTTATGATCTCTGCCTAGAAGCTTCAGTATTTAAAGCACCACATAATTTGTCCCATTTTAATTATTCATACTCACTGGGTTTCCACTTGGACCTAAGTTACCGGAAGCACCTTTTTCTCCACGATCCCCTTTCGCCCCTTTGTCACCTTTAACTGGCATTTTCACAACTGCTGTGCCGACTAATTAAAAATGAATATGAATAAAATAAAAATATCACCCAACATATAATTATATTTTTCTCTTTCTTCTATTAAGAAAAGTGTTACCTTTTTCTAATTTTTCGGTTAACGAGGAAGAACCTGGAAGTCCAGGTGGTCCAGGTGGACCAGGAGTTCCAGTATCTCCTATAATAATAAATCAACATTACGATTGAGTAGTGCTAAAAAGAGATTTCAATATTTTCAAACTACTTTATACACAACAAAAAAACGGTCTTAGAAATTATTGTAATTGAAGACAACTTGACATGTTATTACTATATCCAAAAAAACAAACTAACTACTACAATTTCCTTTCAATTTTTTCATAGATAATTATGATTATCTGCAGAAATTTTGTTTTATACAAAAATACACCTACTATAAAACAAATTATTAAATAGTTTACCTTTTTCGCCTTTGGGTGCTGGACGTGCGTTTTCGCCAGGCAACCCTGGAGTTCCGTCAAAACCGCGCTGCCCTCTTTCACCTTAATTAAACAATAAAATTCATTTAATTTATTCGGTTTATTTTAACTAAATTATAAATGTGTTTCATTGAATTAGCTAAAAAATAGATTATGTTGTTTCCTCAATTGCTAATTTTGGCAAAAACTAACATTTCTAACAATTATATTTTAGCTGGCGTATCTCACAGGAAATAATAATTATAATTTATAATACTCACCTTTTAAACCTTGTGGTCCTGTAGGTCCAGCATATCCCTATAACATTGTGAATAAACAGTTATCTATCGTTAATGGAGAATTTTATCATTGCTATAAAAAAACTATTTTAACTGAAAATGTTTACTTAAATATTTCGATTTATTAATAAAATACGTATTATTAAAAAAATTGTGTTTAATTTAATTTATACAAATTGGTTACAATCGCTTAATAAAATCCTTTATTATTATTACAGTTGTGATTAAAAACAGTTTATTCTATTAATGTACAGTTACAACTTAAGATAAAGCTACAAAACTTATAATTTCATTGAAATTTTGGTCTTATCACGTTGTACTTCGAGTGCTAGCACAATTTAATTAAATTAAAAAATTATTATTCATGTAAGTTGTTCGAGTTAGATAGTATGAATGGGAAATCATATGAAAACAATATACCTAATTTGGAACGCTAGTATTGTAGCTGTTGTACATGACGTGTATATTTATGTCCATCAGATTGTCAATTACGAAAGAATACATCCAATTGCGATGTCGTTTTAAATATTTTAAAACAACGGTAGGATACCAAAATACATAAGTGCATTACCTTATCTCCTTTGCTGCCTTTCGCGCCAGCTTCACCTCGAGCACCTTTGTTTCCTTGGACGCCTTTTACACCTTGATAGTTTTAAAGAAAATTATTTTATTACTATAATAATTACAAACGTGTTAAATGTTTTTGAAATCATAATAACACCATTACAGTGTTGACTGACGTTGTTGGCTAAAAGTAAATTTTTATTTTAATAAATTATAATTTGATTGTTTCGTTACACGAGTTAAATTAAAACTTAAACGATATACAGTGTCACGAATTTTATTAAATTTTGTAGTGCTTTTAACACCTGTTTTTTTTTACACCATCCTTATAAAAAACGTCGACTTAAAATATAATTTCATTGTCTCGATATAAAAATTAGTTTACATAAAATTGAGGTACAATATTCATTGTTCTGTTAAGCAGAGATGGGTAAAAAAATATAAGCCGATACAAGTATCAATCATAATCTTAATTATATTAGACTCATTGATTGTCCAAATTATCAATAAATGTTGTCATTGGAAATATTATTTATAAATACATCATCTTGTACAAAATTTTAATTTAATTTTTTTATTTATGAGTTTATCAATGTCACCTATTGTTTTAAGTATTGTTATTAGAAGTATATATATTTTTTAATTTTTAAAAATTATTAAATTATAATTAAGATAATTTCTTTAAATTTATTATTTTATTTAAATCATTTTTACTATACGGTAATTTATACTGTGATATATTTTTTACCTTTTAAGCCCGCCAAACCATCCAAACCAGGGTCTCCTTTTGGCCCCGGAGGCCCAGGTCTTCCTACATTAGACTCGAATCCAATATCCTATAAAAATGACTATATTTTAAATATATGATAATTTATGTATATATTTATTACTTAAATACTGTATGATATATTTTAATTTTTTAAATACAAAATCTTATTATTATTATGAAAACCAATTACCTACCTTATAAATTGGTCTGGGTTTCCAATTTGGCTGTTAGCGTTAAAAAAACATATTTAAAATAATTTTAATTTGTGCGTTACTACGCAAACCTAGTTTATTACATGTTTGTATAATGCCCTCATTTAAAGCATTTCATAATTTCAAGCATTATTTTATTTTTATTTTAGACATGCAATCTAAAACAATTTATAAACAAAACATGATAATGGTATAAATATCCGATAAAACCTACATCATTGCTTGAAAAATCTCCATTTCCCGGTGGTCCTGGAGGACCAGGCGGTCCTTGCAAACCTCTCTCTCCATCAACACCCGGATCACCTGTATTTTTTTTAAATATATATGATTATCCCAGAATTTGTTGTGTTAAACAGTACATTTATCAGGTAAAAAAATGATTTCAAATCTTTAATAAATTGTTTATCCACTCACCTTTAGGTCCTTGCAATCCTTCATTACCCCGAGGACCAACGTCTCCACGATCGCCCTTTTCACCTTAAAAAAAAATGTCAGCAAAATGTATAGATTTAATTTTTGGCAACATGTATGTATAAAGAAATAAACATATCATTTTTTTGTAATGATAAACGCAATGAAGCTAAAAATGACACAATATTGTGTTCTATATGGAATTTAAATACAACAATATTAACTCAGTTTAGAGGTCCGGTGCAAATATAACTTGAATTTTACAACCACTTTACAATATTCAGCAATAGACAAAAAAAAGTACCTGAGTGAATAAAAAGCGAGAAGTTTTTTATGTCAACATTTAAATTTAACATAAACTAATTCTAGTTAATATAACACATAATGTATTTTGGGTACCTTTTTTTTATAGTTTGGATAAAATAATATATATTTTGATTAAAAAATATGATACCAACCAATTAGCATCCTATTATAAAATTTTTGAAAAAATATTAATGTTTAAAATGAGTATCTTGGACTCTAAACTAATTGTTAAAATGTGACAGTGTTAAAATAAAATTACAAATTTGAAAAGTTCGTCGGTAGTAAAGCAAATACTAAAGAAATTATGATTAAAAACTTAAAAATATATTAAATATAAAACTTTTCTTCACGATTTTAATTGTTTTTAAAAATATTATTGCATTTTAATGTAAAACAAAATATAATAATAAAAACTGTTCATTCTGCTTACCTCTTAATCCTTCGGGCCCACGTTCTCCCGGTAGTCCTGCTGGGCCCTACAAAATCAAAGTTAAATTCTTTATTTTAATATGGTCATTAATACGATGACGTTAACTTTGTAAACATTTATCTAGTATTCTTAATAGAATGTTGAAAAATATTTGAAGAGTGAAAGTGTCAAATGTTCCAAGTGCCAAAGTATAAAAATTTAACTTTATAATTTGTTTTGTATTTTATTCATTACCGAAAACACTTTAACATATTTTTGAGTTTTAAATATGATTGATTTTTTTATAAATAACTATTCTTTACTTGAAAAATTTACAAAATTGTTTCGGGTAATGAATAAAATACAAATCAAATTATAAAGTACAATTTTTATACTTTGGCACTTTCACTCTTCATTTCTTATCATACTGGTAAATAATGTATATATATATACATACATATATATTTGTACATACAAATGTATATATTATTTTACATTTTGTATATTATTATAATAATAGTATTAAACTCAAATGAGATTTCGCACAAATTTAAAATATTTCATTAATCATATAAACAATATTATACATGTACGTGTTGTGTCACGTATTGCATTATACAATAAATCTCTGACATTTTTCCGTCATGAATGTCATTATCGGTAAAAAAGTTTAACACTGTAAACGTCTCTTCGTTTAGTGTTGCAATGGAAACATTAAAAAAAATTTGTATACATTTATATATATACACAGGGTGTCCCATTTTAAAATACTAATCGATTTTTCTCTAAAAATACTGATCCAATCAAATAGTTGCTTATTAGAGACTTTTAGAGTACAAAGAGGGACGTTATAAAAAATTAAAAAATAGGGTCCAAAATTCAAAATGGCTGACTTACATTAAAAAACATGTTTTTTTTAAATGGAAACCATGTATTTTTTGTTAACCAAACAAATGTTCTTATCAAAACTAACAACTTTTGTAGAACATTTTTTCGAAAAACCCATAATTTTTAAATTAAGTATCTTTAGCTAATTTTAGTTTTGTTATTTTATTTTGATGCATATGGTGACCTTGTCATGTGTAGTAACCTTGGTATATGTGGTAACCTTGGTTTGTGTGGTAACCTTGGTTTGTGAGGTAACTATGGTATGTGACATGTGTGATAACTTGATATAAGTGGAAACCTTGATTTATGTGGTAACTGTGGTATGTTTATAATTTTCTAACCTAACCTAACCTTACCATTACATTATCATTATCTTTAACGTTAACGTTATCCTCTTTTCTGTGTATCGCAAAGACAAAAACCATGGTTATCACACATACCAAGGTTACCACACATACCAAGGTTACTACACATGACAAGGTTACCATATGTATAAAAATAAAATATCAAAACTAAAAATAGCTAAAGATACCTAATTTAAAAATGATGGGTTTTTCGAAAAAAAATTTCTACAAAAGTTGTTAGTTTTGATAAGAACATTTTTTTGGTTAACGAAAAATACATGGTTTCCATTTAAAAAAAACATATTTTTGACCGTAAGTCGGCCATTTTGAATTTTAAACCCTATTTTTTAATTTTTTATAACGTCCCCCTTTGTACTCTAAAAGCCTTTAATAAGCAACTATTTGATTGGATCAGTATTTTTAGAGAAAAATCGATTAGTATTTTAAAATGGGACACCCTGTATATATATATATATTTACACGAATTTAACAAGAAAAATAAGTATTGGATAAAAAAATTACACTATTTCTAATTTAAAAGCCCTTACGCAATATTTTATCATTACATACATGCATTTCAACTTTCATGTACAGTAATTATAAATCTTAATAATTCAATTTATTATTGAGATTAATACTTCGAGTGCTGTTTTGATAAATTTACATACAAATAATATTATGTATAATTTTCGAAACGGCTAGAGACCCTTCATATGCATAATATTATATTATTATTGTAAATGTATTATTTAATCAAGAACTCTATGGTTCTCGACAGCCAATGTCTTTATAACAGACATATTATATACGTGGAATTTAATACAAAACGACTAAAATGGAAATTTTAACTTCATTTCATATTGATATTTTTTGAAATTTATACACAGAATACATTTAATCAATGTAAATTATGTTATGTGCTGTTTTATTGTTACAACCATACACAACAACAATTTATTTTATTTTACAGCTAAGCCCACCATAATAATGCCCATTGGAAATTACCCCGTCCTATTATATATATAATCTCAGAATGTGCTCTGGAAACGACTAAAATTGCTATTTAGCGTTATTATTTTAATGCAAGAGTACGTACTTGCCAATTCCCCAGTGGTCATTTAACCGCCTTTAATCCCAACCGTGTGCAATATATAAGTATTGGTATTCTGTTGGTGATATACCTATATTAAATGGTGATTATAATTTTTTTTTTTTTAAAGGAATAGGGTGAATTTGAATACCAAACATTTATTTAAATGAACTTATACAAAGTCGGCCTTTATTTGTAATAAAACTAATAAATAAAAGTTTACCCTTAGCAAAATGTACTATAATATAATATTATCTCACTAAAAAGAGATAAAAAGTTTCTAGTTTAAAAAACGGTTTGGCTAAGTTTGTTTATTTCGGTAAACATAAATGTTTGTTTTGTAATAAAAACATGGTGGTTGCATTTATCAGAGTACTCTAAAATAAATGTGATCAACAGTCCGTGGTAGGTCTAGGCTGTATATACTATATAGAAAATGTAAAACGTTTACAAATAATTTCGAGGAACTTTGGACCATTTAAAGGGTCTTTGCCTTGTTATAATAGTGACCTTTAACAAATTTAACAGTTAAAAACTAAAAACGTACAGCCTCTCTTATTAAAAAAATATATCGTGATTTTAATAGAACAATGTAATTAAACGAAGAATTATGTAATACTTTGACAAGAAAGAGGCAAGTCAGATTTAGCCAAACACAACATAATTTTTGGAGATTGGCTATTTAGGTAGGTAAGTAGTGTTTTAAAATGTATTATAAAAATATTTAATTCGATTTATAACAGCTAATATTCATTTTAGTATCACAGAATTTAATATGTTTCATATTAAAATGTTTGTTTTACACAAAATGTATTCAAAAACTTAACTGACTTACTGTATTTTATCAATGAGATGACATTTTTCTATATGTATTTGTTTTGTAATTATTATAAAAAATTGTTGAAAGGTTGAAGGCCGAAAACCACGAAGAAAGGAAGGACATTTTCGAAAGAGATATTGCAAAAATGAATTCACACAAACCATGTAAAACATGTAGTTAAAATTTAATTTGTATTTTTGCTCTCTTGTAAAATGGTTATTATTTTTATAAAATCTTATTTTATACCGTTTTGATTTCTCACAATCCCTAACAGAACAACATACAAATGGAAAATTTTACTGAAATCCGAGTCCGAGGGTCTGAGACCCTCCGAGACCGTCCTTCGTTGTGTTGTCAGAAATCGGTTTTGTAATTTAAACTATAAAGATATGCCTGTAGTCTAACATATGTGTATGTACTCACCGGTAGTCCAGTCAACCCGGTCTTGCCGTCGGTGCCCGGATTGCCCGGCGGTCCCGGTAACAACTCCGGTATATTTCCTGGGGCGAAAAGCGTAGTCAGGTTGCAACTGCACACTCCAGGTGGACCTCTGGGTCCTACCACTCCGGCCTTGACGAGCTGAAATCACAATATATATGCATATACATATACTTGCAGTTATACAATAATTATACATATACAATGAATTATTAATTTTGTTGGCAATATAGTTTTTGCAGAATTTGATTTGCACGCGCCTCGTCCAACCGACGGGTAAAAAGGCACAGCGTCGGACGCACTATCAAAACTGCATATTAGCAATTTGAAGCACGTGGTCCAAAAGCGGATTAGTGTATTAGCCGTACATAAAACCAAGGCGGGTTGTGTGCAGTTGCCGCCGAAGGGCTAAGTATTTGGCCAACTTTATATAATAACGGCAAACACGACGCACACAAGAGGAAGCGAAATCGAAACTTTGCCAATTTAAATAAGACGCACACAGCTTAGGAAACGACAACCGATGTAATACATAATCTTGGCCACTGGTTTTGGTTGGCCCGACCCAAGAATGTCCCAACAAATTACGCAAATATCATATTGTATTGAGCTGTGCGAATAATTCTCGTAGTCCGGTATGTATTGAGATTTTTTTAGTTTATATATTGTTATACATTAGCTTTTGTCAAAACATTAACATTTCAGCCTAACAGTTGGCTAAAACAGATTATATAATTGGAATTCAAGTTATTTGTAAGACTTGGTAGAGTTATATAGCACTGATCCGTATTGCCATCCGCCAGAATTATCCGGGCAGTCTATTTAGCTTTGTAGTACTCTAATAAACTCCGTATTGGGAATCGCTAACAATATATATTTTCAACTCTATATTTTCTTAGACACATACCACATTTAAATAAGATTATCACAATCTCGATTATAAACGTTTTCCTAAGAAAATTGGCTCTCGCTTTTCCATTATAATTTTAACAAAAATTAAGATAAACATTTTTTTTTTGAACATTTCAAGTTATCGTTAGTGTATTAAATTATTATTTTTGGTTTGTAACCTAGTGTAAACCAAAAAATAATCACCGAGAAAGTATAGCACGAGTCTTGATTTTTCTATTAATGTCAACATTATGTTCATATGATAAATATGTTATAATCATCAGTGTATACAGATTTCTAACCCTTGTATTTACATGAAAAAACGGCATGTGTGGCGTCCTATTAAGTATTAAATTGCAAGATAATAACGCATTTAAATATAGAAAACTATAGAAATATTACATGTTTAAAATTAGGCTTAATAATAATAAGTAGGAAGTATTATTATAAAGTAAGACGTCTAGACACTTACTCTTCTTTGGCGACAGCGAAAGAGCTTAATTAATATTTCTAAACTTTTCAGGATAAGCTTTTAAAAGTGGTTTATTGCATTCTATTCATAGAAAATTTAATTATATTTCTACTCTCACCTAAATTATAATGGTCTGGGACTTAAGTTTTCTAGTCCGAACAAAAAATAAATCTTTTTTTCTGGTTAAATTATTTTTCCTTGAAGACGGACTTAGCCTTTTTTTGGCACCAAAAAATTGTATCCTTATATTTGACGGTACAATTTTTATAATTTCATAATAGTTTCCTATTAACAAATTACACTGCTGTTGTACATTTACACGTTTGCACTGTATTATTTTTAACTTAATCGATTGCTACCTAATTATCCAAATTTAATCACAATAGGAGTATTGGGCGGTAAATTAATTAATTTATGGCTACAGGACTCGGATTAGTTTCTATTTCGCAGTTCATTAAGTAGTGGGGAGGGGGGGCGCTTGTATAGTGGACGCAGGTCTTAGTAGTCGGTCATTCGTTTGATTGATAAAATTAAAAGGCTACATTTGAGAGTTAGCAACGTACTGTGACATATTAACTGTATAGATATGGGAATTTAATATCGAAATAAGTTCCACCTTGGACACATGTTATCGGATGTACGGCGAGTGTATTTTCCCGCGGTAAACTTACACAAAACAAAATGGCTACAAAAACAATTACGTGTACGGTATTATGTGTTACAAAAAAAAATAGTAGGACGAGACAATCTCCTCGCGCGACGCTAAATTTAATTTGAAAGCTGTTCGGTGTAGTTAAACTATTCCCACTACTAAATCGGGATTGCGGAATTTTTATGACATTAAAATTGTTACGACTACATGTTGCGTGGTACGTGCAAAAAACTCAGACTCCTTATCCACCATCGCGAAAAATAAAAACCGCAATGGAAACAATGCAACCAGCCAAAAATTACAGATTTTAACGTGTATTGCAGGTGAAGTAGTACACGAGAGAGAATAGATTTATATGTTTTGGACATGTTGAAAAAAAAGGAGGAAAATAATATAGTCGAACGCCTATATAGATGATAAACCGATGAAGGAGACACGGAGCTAGATAAACAGAGTAGCAGTATATGTTACCAAGACAAATATATATATACTTTTATACTATAATTATACAAAACTTGTACAAATGCTTGTCGAAAACAATGTGCTGTATAATAAGTGCAATATACTAAAGTATGTACAACATATTTTTTTTTGTTCGCATATAAAACGTAGCATTGTTCAATCATTACTAGACGTGACAAAAGGTTCATTTATATTAAACAAAACGTCGCTATCACCGATGTCGTCGCCAACATTAACATTGTAAAGCCCGTTTACAATGGTGAAATCTTAATGAACGGATACGATTTGATTTCGAGTAATTACAGGAAAACTCATCAGAAATACGAGAAATATGTGCCGGCGCTTGTCTGAAAGGATGTTGTCAGTTTAAACTGAACCCGTCTCATTCGGTTGACGTTTTAATGTTAACTGCGCTTGCCGTCGCCGAATGGGAGTAACAATAATAATTGTTATCATCATTAAGATAGTATAATTATTAAAGCTGCGGCAAACACTGAGGTCATTTTCACGTTCAGACAGTAAATAAATGTTCATAATTTTTACAAATTTGAAAAGCTATGTATGGCGTTTTACTCACTTGTTCGTCGATGGCAAAGTCACCGGAAAACGGTGTTCCTGGGGGACCCGGAGGTCCTGGTGGTCCACGGATCGACTCTCCCTGTAACAAAACATATTAATGTCAACCAATTATTGTTATTATTACGGACGACCGGGAAACCATTAATTCCTCGAGATCAATATTGATATGCTAACGAGCGACACCGGAATACCGCGTCGGTGCATGCTAAATGGTTTATTGCCTAACGTTTTGTGCCCGTGTGACACATTTGTAATAATTATGTTCGCATAACAAAATATAGGTGCACACATGATAAACGCAAAAGTATATTTACCTTGAGGCCCGGATCTCCCTTTTCTCCTTTGAGGTTTGCCACCTGATACTCGTGATTCGCTGCAAAAGTAAACACACCCTAGTTCACTGATTATACTATGATAGATGCAAGTTGACATGTTATTATGTACTATGCGTTTACTGTATATAACAACTTTGTAATACTAAACAAATGGAATTCTCTAGTTTCAATGACAGCTCTAATAGAGTACACTTTGAAATATTCAGAAACTATTACGATATTGTGCCCTCATGAGAAATTATCCAATGGACATGGAGCATTCCACGTGGAATCGATCCGGCCAAAACCCTGACTATTTCAGAATGGGTTAAAATTTGGTCAGACTTTAGTGTTGATCGATAAGAGTATAATATAAAGTACATGGTGTAGCATTTTAAACAGAATTGTTTGAAAGTTATTAATAATTGGTGTACTAAATGGGGAATCTAAAAAACTATTATTCATACAACGAACTTTAAATAAGACAATTTTTTAATTATGTATACTTCAGCTAAATATTATTATACAAAAAAAACTTGCGCACATAAAAGTTCAGAAATAAAAAAACATCAATTTTTTTTTTAGATATCTCAAATAACATAGTACATAAGTTTTTCGCTCAATTTTTCAATGAATATTCCATGACGGTGCTCAATTAAAATTTCAAACGCAGTTAAATGTCTAATACTTGTGGAAGCGGTTTTATCGTAATTATATAATTTTGGAAAAATGTATTTCTGAATTGAATCGTCTAGTTAAATAATTTATCGCTTTACCATTCGAAGGAGGTGGTGGAGGTGGAACTGGTGGTTCATCTGTATATCCGGTTGCTTCTGGATTCTTGTCACTATCCGGCTGCAAGTAAAAAAAAACACAAAATTCAATAAAATGTTTTATTGCTAAACGTACATTGAGCAATTCATAGCATACGTTAGGCCGAGAGTGGAAATCAATTTAACTAATCATCCGGCCGATTTTACGATTACGATAGGTTTGTTGGCTGCCTAACCTAACTTAACGATTCTAGACGATGTTTATTTTTTATCACTTGTTACACACTGCGTACATTGTAGACCGAAGGCATCGACTGATACACAAGCCTATTCAGATGCTGTTAGATCTAACAATTCCAAGTCTCGGCTATTTTATGCTGTTCGCATACGTAGGCGTTTGGTTGGTCGGGACTATATTTATTAACAGTAAGCACAAAGTTACAAAAAAGTTTATCTGGAGAAAGAATAGGCAAATAAAAACACATTTGAACCGGCTGAAAGTTTTACGGTTTTAAACATACAAGTTTGGTTCGTTAGTAGTAACTGTTCGCCTATAAACGCGGGCACTGCGTTTATAGAATCTAAATGGAGTGCGAGTGAGAACGATTATTATATGTAGTTATTTTTTGAATTGTCATTGAATTTGTTAGTTAGTGAAGAGTCGCCGATTGTGTACTGACATTTAAATAGACTTTAAACAAATCGTATTGCGTTTCACTGTTTTCAAACGACAAAATTAAAAAAAAAAACAAGATTATACTGAATTGTGTTTATATTTTATAACATCAAGGTCTAACGGTTAGATTAACCATAATAAAGATGGTCCAATTGAAGTCGTAATATCGCTTGTTTATAACGCTAGTATTTGTCCACACGGACCACAGACCTGGGACGAGGTCAAATCGAGTAAGTCATATGTGAAATAAGTTATTGAGGAGCAAATTCAGGATTTGAGGAGGACCATTGACTAAATCTCATTAGCAAAGCTTTTTTCTCCCCTGTATTATCAGTTTTCTTCTACACGCAATGAATTGACTATTGAACCTTTTTTTTTTTGGGGGGGGGGGGGTTAGAGCCATAGGCTGCTATGCCTCCTACCCTCTTGTACGGGCGTTTAAATAAGTTAGTCACAGTCAATGTACATAATATGATTTTACAGTTCAGGCCAAGTGTATATTTTGCGTGCGTTTAATTAATTCGACGGTATAACAATTTAGTCGGGCTATTTTGTTTTATGACAAACGCGGTAGCTGGATTGTAGCCAGCAGATCCCGGGAATGCGTTTATAGTGTGTGTAGAAGTTCGTCTGGAAGGGCAAAACTACAACTGCTCGAGTTTTAAACGTCGGTATCTAAGACGCGGATGGGCGTTTAGAGAGAGAGTGGTTTTGTTGAATAAATCTAAGCACGCGTCTAGCAGCGTATCCGTTGTTTGTGTGTCGGCCTTACCGTATACGAGTGTAGAAAAAATAAATAGCACTTAACCAAGAAAACATGTGATATGTATGTGTATAGTACAGATCGAGCTTTGTACACGACCGGCTCTTTTAACCCGTCACGGCCAATTCAAACAAACATCTAAAACAGAGAATGTAGCAACTGTTTCTGTCGCAAAAGAAAAATTGCCAATAGCAATTATCGCCGTTTATGCTTTTTATAATTAATATCATTCGCCATGTCTAAAATCACCGAAGCCACAACCGTAGCCAAAACAAAATAGGTACAATGTTGTAATATAAAATGAAGGTAAACACGAAACGGACAAAATGTCTCCTATATTATTATTAAACAAAGTGACATTTAACCGTAAATTTAACGACCCGGAACAAAATGGCATCGGTTCAAGTAAAATTATTATATTATCGTACCTCTCGAAAATAAAAACCGGGTTATTTACCTAAACTTGTTATCACGATGTAAGCATGGTATAGTTTATTTGACTTTATATACTTGAAAGTTCAGGACCAAATGTTGGTTCCATTGTTTATGTTTTAGATAAGCTTAAAAATTCCCCAAAAAACGAATTCTAAAAATTTTAAATAACATTAATAAGTAGATACGTTAAAACCCTATTTGTCGTCACTAGATGCCATATGGCTACGCTGCTGTATAAAACAACAAACAGGATAGCTACTATTAATCCACACATGTTATAATAGGCGCAATAAATATAAAAATGGTAATTTAATAACTTTAGTATGGTTACTTTGGTATAGTTTTTGATTAGGAAAATTTTGTTTTTTTTAACTACATTGAAAACATTTTCTTCTCAATCCGTAGAACAAGTTTTAGTTACAATTAAGTTCAAAATAAACTATGCAGTTATATTAAAATTATTATTTGTTGTTCATTAATTGAATTGTACCAGTCCCGTATATATAAAAATAAATTAATATAATTTAACCTGATTGAATTCATCGATTAAATATAGTCATCGAGTTGACTGTATTTAATTATGATAATATTTGTTGAATGGCAGGTATGACTGTATATTTTGTATAAGTATACTTGATATAATGTTTAAATATTAGGTTGATGTATCTCTTGATGCTTGTATAAATAATATAATATAATTAAATGTTTAATATAGGATCGAAAGGGCACAATCATATAAAATACTAATAAGAAAACCATTTTTTATTAGGTTTTGACAAATCCACGGGTGAATAAACACAATTCAGCTAAACCTCGATATAAATATATTTTTCATTTATACAATTATTTATACTTCACAAGAACAAGACAACAGATTTTCCCTTCAAAATTACAAATACACAATAATTACAAATTTATTCTGTACTATCATAAAGATAATTTCCGTAGTCTGTATTATTTCCTGTGCCACTGCCATGATAAGCCTCTGAACAAAGAGCAAAACGCAATTCTCGGGAAGAATGTTGTTTTAAGTGTAAATTATGCTCCAATGACTTGTCAATCTTCATTAAGTAAAAAAACCCACGACTCGTTAGCATGAAAATAATTGAAACAGAAACCCATCAAATAAATCTGAAGTGTCAAAATATAATTATTGACAGAGGATCTCAATAACAAAAAACTTAGCCACAATCTTGTAAAGAACTTTCACAATTTATTTAACAAACTGAGTAAACTTATTTACAATTTTTTGAACTTGTATCAGTTATTTTTTTTAACAACTCTTTTAGATCCCATAAAATGAGAACACTTTTCGTTCCAATTTTTGTTTGCATGCTTAATGCGGTTTTCGACAACGTGAAAGATTTATAGGTCGTTTGGGAGTTGGGACAACTATATAGTTAACGAAAAATCCAAAAGTCCACTATGCACGGGTAGTATAATACTCAAAGGTGTAAAGAACTAAAACTTTTACATTGTAATAATATTTTTTAGTACAAGTTTTATGGTACAGAAAATTAACACAATCATAATGTATGCCATAAACAATTGATAGTTTCTCTAAAAGTTAGTTAAAAGATAGTTCTGCTAAAAAAAAATCAGCTGCACCATTAAAAAAAATTGGTCGCAATGTTTGCGCAAAATAATGTTTAAAATTTACATCGGTTAACTCAGATTGCTCTGCTTCGTATATAATATATACACACACATTCACGAGCGCTACGATTTTTTTTTAATACTAAGCTTTGTGCCATTACCGTGTTGCTGGATATTATTTTAATATACACACATTTTAAGCAAACACTTGAATAAGCTAATTAATTAATATTTGCGTTCAATTAAAAATCGATTCTGTTTATTGCGCGCCATAAAAACATGTACAATAATATTTTATTCTGAGTTTTCTGGGATAAAAACTTTGTGTAATAAAACCGTTATTGTAATAAAAGATCTAGAATAATATCACGTTTTCAAGTTAACACTACTATATTAAAGGATGGTTTTATGGGGTAAGTCGTAATTTTTTAATGTTTAATAAAGAAGTATATAGTTTATATTGCAAATATTATATCAACCGAATGTTTTTATTTTATTTTTACTCATTTAAACTTTTTTAAGTTTGGCGGGAAAAATGTTAAACTTGTCCTTAACTTGTGTTAAAAATGTTTAAAACACTTTAAATAACAGCTAAACGACACATTGTAAGTTGACGTTTGAATAAACAATCATATATTGTTAGTGCCATCATCCGATATTTAATTTATTTTTACTTCCGAAAGATATTTGCTCATAAATCTGATATTTAAGAAAACTTGTAATAGCATGTAATATGCTGAAACATTTTAGTTTTGATAAATAAATACAATAAAAAAAATCTGATATTTTAAATAAGTTATATTATCTATTATCATGTGCATTACTTATATACTTAATAATGATATAGTAAAAAATAAAAATAAAATAAATAGTAGTAAAATAGTTATAAAATCATTATAAATATTTAGTCTATTCAATTTTAGTGAATTGTTCAATAATATCTTAATCAATTATTTTTCTTTAATTTTGCGTTTGTACTTTATTACTATGCCAAATCTACAAATAAACAAATCGTACAAAAGTTAATATGATTTGTGCTAAATGTAAGTACTTAAGAGTGCATTGAGTTGTTGACATCTTAAAAACGCTTAAGCACAGTTAAAATTATATTTTATTTACTGTGAATATTTGTTGATTTTACAAAAATTTTAAGACACTTTGGTTTTGATCCATGCAAATCAATTTGATTAACATTTTTTAAACTTTTTCAACATTGTGACTGATGGTCATTGGTCTGACAAAAAAATAACAACCAAAAAAAAAAAATCCACATTGCTGTATTTTTAAGTATACTTTATAAATTTAGCTCTATAATATTATTTTGCAAAGAATCGACTACACTTCACTCCTTAATTAATGGGTCTTGCAAAAAAAAAAAAAAAATAGCCCACGAAAGAACCTAATTAGCAGTCGACCCGGGTAGGTTACAACAATTCCGGAAATTGGTTAAAAATTACAAAAGATTATAAAAACAGGGAAAAAAACACGGAAACAATTGTTATAAGTTCACTGGATTCATCTTATTCCTAGTAAAAGTAAAATAATAAATGTTGATAAAACATTTGTGTTTTTTTCCTTACCGACTCGTGATATGAATATTATTATACTATATTGTATTATAATAATACTAGAGTACATTATAATATGCATTCCTATGACATTCCGTCATAAATTTAAAATGTTTCTCTCGATTATGAAAAGAATAAGATGGACTTTAAAATTTCTAACCTAAAAATATCAGAAAATACAAATAAATGTAACTATCGAAATCTATCTTAATAAGATTCAAGATTTTTAAATGGTAGTGTTGGCTAATCTTCCAATTTAATGTACAATAATCTAATGGCATGTCAAAATAAATTGGAATGGATTATTTTGAAATTGTATTGTCTTGTGATATAATATAGGGCTCAATTAAACAGGATTTATTTGTTGTAAGCTCTTATATGTGCGGCAGACTCTGCCCACTATAGGTAAGTATAGTACTTACCCACTACGTTCTATTAACTGTATAAGAAAATATAAATTGAATGGTTGGTGTTAAATAACTTCGATTATTTTTTTTACATAGTCTAGAGTAAGTAACCTTTGATAGTAAATTTGATTTTAATCTGCCATTGTTAAAGGTATTTTGATATCTTGAAGTAGCCAAGGTTTAATAATAAAAGTTAATGATGACACTTTTTTCCTCAATAAATATTTACAGTAGGTGATTGGTGATCTGATTAAAGAAAAAAATATGTTCATGGAATCCAAACAGCACAAAAGGTATTTGTTGATAAAATAACGAGAACGGATTTTATTGCCTGTGAAATTGGATAATCTTTTATGTTATATTTAAAAAGAAAAAACTGCTTATCTATATTATCTGCAAAGCTTTAAAATTAGTTTTATCACTTTTGTAAAAGTAAGAGATGTTAATTATATAAATGGAACCAGTCAATGATCCAGTCGATGTACAATTTCCGTTTTGACTCGGTAGTCGACTGAAATTGTTTAGAGAAAGACATTTTGGACCTCGCCTCTCTGCAAGAGCAATGTACACTTCTTATGCAGTTTATGAATTAACTATAAAGTATGCGAATTCTAACTTTAGACAAGTCGTTTCGAGTTCTTTTGAATTGTAGATTTTGAGGTGACGTGGGAGAAAGTCAAAACTAAAAAGTAGCACCGATGATCTGCATAGAAATTTCAATTAAGAGCACATATCACACACATAAATGCATAAATACATATAATATTTAAGCTTTCAAAAACAGCAGCAGAGAGAAAAACATTTGTGGGGTAGTTTGAAATGTGTTATACAAACTAGCACCCGTCTAGGGAAATTTAATTAACGTGACACGTTATTTGATCTGATAATAATTATTATCTGGTATATTAACTGTTTGTCACCGATGCTAACCTAACAAAATATCCAAAATATACTATTTATGTATTTTTTGGGAAATTTTGGTTATTTATTATAAACACTAAAATGTGGATACAAGCGGTTACAGAGTTACAAGGTTCTAACATTGGTACTATTAGACGATTTGAAGTATACTCTAGAAATATAATCGGAAACTGTCAGTTTTTTGAGAGGTAAGTTCGTTAGATCAATTTCAATACGCCAAGGCATAGATATTTGGTTTAATAGCACGTTACTTGCTAGTTGCTTATGTAGATGATATTTTTATAATAGGCAAAGTGTGACAAGAAGTAGTGGCAAGATCAGATGATTCAATAAAAGCAGCTAAACCACCGATGGGCTTGAAACCAATTAACCTGAAAGATTGAAAGTAAACAAAGTAGTCATGTCAAGAGGAACAAGAGACGATTCGGATCTTGGGGCAATTATAACTATTGCAACAATATGTACAAATGCACAATAAAATCCAATCGATAATACCTGCTGTAAACAAGGGTTATTTATGCTTTGGATAAATTGTTTAAGCCGGATTTTTTTCTAGACGATCAAGAGGAACGCCTCTGTGTAATGTTAAGTGGAACGGATATATGGACCAATTTTAGAAATTACATGAACAGAAGGAAAACAAATAGAGAAGCGCAACAAATATACCAACAACCCGGTATAAATGCTTACCTGGTGGTGTCTAGATGTCTAACGGCATCTTGAAGAAATCTCTGACAGGTAAGATAAATGGGAAAATACCTAAGGACCACCTTAGACAGCGTTTAGCAAACAGAATCAATGATGATATAAACAAATGCACTCGGGGAATAATAATAGATGATAACATAGACAGAACCAGGTGGAGTAATCTAGTAGAGGCAGCGAAAGTCCTTCGAGGACCCTGGACCGTAGAAGATCAAGAAGAAGAAAAATATTCTTACTTGTACTCTCATCTACATAATTTGTTTTTTCATAATTATAGTGATCAAATGGATCAAGAGTACTAAACAAAGCTAGATCTTGGAATATTTATCCAGTTACAGGTGAAAATAAAATAACTGACTCGTATCTTGAACGTTGATAATCCAATTTAGAATTATGTGAAAGCTAGTGACTTTAGATTTGGTTCCGAGCACCGCTATTAACTCGAGAGGAACGTTCGATTCCGCAAAGATATCGTTTAAAAATCGTTTTCTCTCATTGTTTCAAAGTTTTACCATGGAAGTCTACATCCATCGTAAAGCTTTTTGTTTTTATTCGAAACCATAAAGAGATAACCCGACAAGTGAACAAAAGAAAAACGGAAAGCCACCGTTGTGGGGATTTAAATCGTTTAAAAAAAAGGTTTTTCGTTGATGCTTCATTGTTAGTCGATAATGTACCGACTACTGATGTTTACATTTTATACCGATAAGACTGCATACTTTTCCTATACAAAAACGCCAACAAAACAATTAACATTTGAATGATAAATGCCTTTTTAAAGCAGTAAATGGGGTTTACTGTATTATAATGATTTAAGTTCTTTATGTTAACAAATTTATATAAATAAACGGTCAGGATTTTATTAATGGCCTAGCCTTGACGCCTAGTTAAGAATGTATTGCTACAATTATTATTTTTTTGTTTAGTGAGAATGTACCCACTATATGTTCTGTATTGCTGGACTCATTTTTTTATGTAGCTACTCTATAGTTCAGTAATCGTATCTGAAAAATCCTTTAATGAGCTAGCAAGTTCACCCTTTCTCCTTCAAAATCAAACACATCACGCAACAAACTTACAAACTTTTTATTTTATATTACGGCGCTTTATAACTTTTTTTAAAAATAGTCGAATTAGTTCCAAATTTGTATGAAATATTCTTGAGATAAAATGCTGTCGATTTATCTTGAGTTAACTAGACGTAGATTTTCCCATAACTAATGAAATTTTTAACACCTATTAGCGACTTATCGTTGGCTTCAAGGTGTTAAACAGGGCTAGAATAATAATAATAATAATAGTAACAATAAAAATAAAGGGTTTCTCGGCGCCTCATACAACATCATTTGCCCTGGCAATTAGGACGTGCAGAGGGGTTCTAATTAAAAGGGTATAATACATTTTTATATTCTCTGGTAGACAAAGAATTTTTGAGAGAAAACTTATAATCGGACGTTTTCTGGTGCGCGCACACAGCAGGTGTAACAAATTGCTGGAATTGCCGGCAAAAACTGAGTTGCGCTAAAACACATCTGGACACTCGGAGGCTCGAGAAATAAAAAAATAATAAAATAATACATTCATATCTAATTACCTCATTAGAGTTTTTCTATAGTTGTTTTTGCGGCACAATGTTCTACCACGCCACATTGTTTTTATATAAAAAAAAAACCATAAAGGGTTAATTTGCAAAAAAACATGGTTGCCGATAGCAAAAGTCGATAAATTACCGAAACTACTGAAAAACATTATATGAATAAAAATTGTACCCCAATGGTTGGTGATAATGTTGTTCTCTTTGTGATCTATCGTATACATTGAGTTCCTCTTGTTCTTTGCAATTATATATATATATATATGTATATGTGTGTGTTATTACTAAACGCACATTATACACATGTCCTCGGGGAGTTAAATAAACATGACAAAGAATGATGTTGCTAAAAAAAAAAATGAATAAAATATTTCATAAACTATTTATCACAGATCGACCTACTTCTCGGTGTTTGCTATAGTTTGTTGCGTTAACTCTGGATAATTTGAAATTTAATATTATTATTGGTCATAATGGAAATTCGGCCGTTTCGAAACTGATTAAATGCATTTATATGTCTTGTTTTTGAAAAAACAAATGGCATGACTGGAAGGTATTTAATAAAAGCAACAAGAAATATATTATATACATATTATGTATATACTTCGAAACAATTCAAATAATTAAATTTACGATCAATTGCTATGAAATGGTGCATTACTAATAGTGAATCTCTTTTTATCTTTTCATCTCTTTCACTTTCCAAATGATTAAAAAAGCATTGCTGCCGGCATTACTAACGGAATTTTAGTTAATTAATTTTATTCTCAGTTTAATACAACGTTATAGAATATAAGATAAAAAGTATTTTTTTATTTGTATTGTTGATTTCAGTAAAATCGAAACATTGTGACAATCATAGCACAATTGTTTGTCATCTAACAACATGTTAAACATCGAAAATGACAAATCAGCTGCGCGCCTACGACCAGACAAGGAAGAAAGGTTAAGAAAGTTTTAGATATGGGTATAATCGTGTGGAGGACAAAGGATGCGAAGGTGAAATGCTAGTATACAAAAATTAAATAAATATAATACAAATCTTCAATAATATGATTTTAAAAAAAATGATATAATCAAGAAACATAAATATACAGTAATAAATCATTTATTTAATAACTCTAAGTTAAATAAATTACACAAATTGTAAGTACTCTGTACTAATTTTATTTAGTATACACTCTTTATCTATATAAGTAGACAAATAAAATATAACAAACACGTTTTCGAGTGTTTATCCGGTTCAAAGTTCAAACGGCTATTATTAATCCACTGTATAATTATTATTTAGAACTCTTTAGACTGCGACAGTCATCCGAAATGATAGGTACTCATGATACGTGTTGTCAACCTGTATACTATTAACTTCTAATGCCATCGTCATCTGATACGGTTGGTTTAATGTGTTATTGTTAGTGTACGCAACCATTGAAAATGCGACCACAATAATTGTATAACAGATCCCTTCCAGTCAGCTTATGTTCCACACCTCCACCGCGAAACAGTGATTAAACGGCGAAAACTTACAGCCCGTGGAAATTAATTCTACTGCTAATTAATGTCTGAGGGTTTGCGGGTTCGGTTAAGCAAACACTGTTAGGGAGGAACACAGGCCGGTATAGGAAGACGGCTGGCAGCACAGCGGATGGATGGTTAATGCGTTATTGACCATTGTGTAACTTTTTGTTATTGCTCATGCAATTACGGTGCTTTTAAAATGTTTATTTGGTTAAATCCTCTGTAGCCACGTATGTACGCGTCGGCAATACATCTCGAGCAAACGATACGGTTAACATAAAACTCCAAATCGTACATGTTTTTAATTGCGCGAGAAATTTTCATGTTAAAAAAAAGTATACCTGCATACCTACCAGTATACCTACCATGTTGTTAATGCAATTGTTTTTGCTTGTAAAAAACCCCAAAGATTTGTGTGTTTTATGTAATCGAGTTAATTCACTTTTATGCAACGGCTACATATATATATATATATATAAATATGCCTATAGACTTTGGCCAGAACTAGAACACCGATAAACGCATTATCGATGGGCACGCGCTTATGTCTTATCGAATTTTAGTATCAAGTCATCTAATACCAATAAAAGTAATAAGTTATTGGTTACCTGGAAACTGGAAACGTTATTAATGAAGATTGATAATGGGATTAAATTTAATTAACCGCAACAAGACGACGTTACGCATTGAATCGAAATGGAAATAAAACAATACGGTTGTATATTAATATTGTACAAAGTTTATGAGGAAACTTTGGTTAAAGCAGAATTCCGGGGAAATTTTAAGCGAGTTATGTTATTTAGGGCAAATTAACATTCGAGGTATTGTTTATATTATATGAAATACCCACCTCAAAGGCAATATATAGTTTTTGTTTCTGCCTGCGAATTATGTGACTTATGACGATTTACAATAGAGATGTTCTAAGTAACACGTATCAAAATCGAGTCGACATATTAAAATATTCCTGTTTTGCCAACTCGAGCGAAAGCTTAAAAGTCGTTATATATTTCCATCAGAGATTTTAATAAAAGGGTTCGGATAAAGTTCCGAGAAATTTTGAAATTTTACTCTCTGACTAAAAAAATGTTTTTCCGGAATAAGCGTACAATAATTTTACAGTTTACATATTTTTAAAAAAAAAGTGTAAAACAGTATTTTATTTTTACCCGAGTTATTCTCTCCGGGACGAATAGATTTTTTTTAGTCAGTGAATAAAATAGAAATTTTGCTCGGAACTTTATTCAGCCCGTTGACTTAACACATTTTTACGTTAATTTCAAAATTTTCTTTTAAAAAATGAGTTTTTCGAAAAATTGGGAACAAGTATTTGTAGTTCTAAATTTTAGGGGATATCAAATTAATTTTTATGTGACTTCAAATCTAATATTTTTAGAAATTAATTTCTTTCTAAATTCACCAAGTTTTCTTTATTTTTGAAGACTTTGGGATACGAGTTTTGTTGTCATCATAATCTAAGAATTTCCAATATAATCGCAATAGGTAATTTTGATTATAAAAAAAAATTTTTAATTATTAGATAATTTAAAAAATTGAGTTCCGATTAATAATGTATTAACTAAATGTTAACAACGTAACAACAGAGCCTCATAATACATAATCGTCTTTAGCTAATCATTTTTTGGAAATAATTTCGGTCTAAATTAATGGCCAATTTGTTTGGCCTATAAAAAATGACGCGGGTAAATTTGTTGATAAAATTCACACTTCTGTGTTGGCTATTCATTCGTTTAATCAAATTGTATTAAAATCGCTCAATATTTTGAGTTTAAATACGTATTTTAATCTCACGCAAATCCTTTGTATATAGAACGAAAACTGTAACCCCTGATTTCTAACGGTCACTTGATAAAATGTACGATTGACCCTTATAAACCTAATATACATAAATATATTATGTATAGATACACACACTCATAAACAATAGCTGTGGTGACATACTTATTGAACCCTTCGATTTTTCATTTCAAGTGAAAGGGAACAAAATAAATAAAACAAAACAGACGGCACACTTATATGAGTATTATTTTTAGGGTTGCCCGGGAATTGCACAAGCCATCTCACATCTGTACTGCATTATAGTGTTTTTGGATTTATGAACTCCAATATAAACATCTACCCAAGAGTGTGTACGAAGAGCAGCCGGAAAATATACAGCAGACTAGATGTACACACATATATTTTATACATAAATATAGATGAACAATAGAGAATAACAGTGTGAGTGAAGTGTGTGGACAAAATAACGTTGAATAAAATGAAATCGAACGCATTTGCGTAGCTTTTACCGTCAAAATTGTTTTGATAACGAGTCCTTTGTTCTTAGTCTTAAGGAAACCAATTGGTTTTTGAAAATCAATGGAAAATAATAGAATGTTTATAATATTTAAGTATAAATTATTTTTCAATTAGAAAAATAAAAAAAATTAATGAAAAAGATCATAACCGAATTAATTAACTTTTCAACTTCGGAACAGACTGTGAAACACAATTTTTTTTTTTTTAATACTTAAATAAGAATTCCTTGCAACACTATTAATTTATAAATTATTAACTTTGTTTACAAACTAATTTCAAAGAAAATATATTTTATTGTATTGAAGTTTTATCGCGTTGACAAAATTGTTTTTTTAACAGACTTCCTACAATTATTAATTTCCAAGTTAATTTATTTAAATTCTAGATAAAAATAATAGAAGACATAATCATTTTCATCTGTTGCAGACTTTAATAACGAAAATTGTAAACAAATAAAATTGTTATTTTTTAACACTTTGAATTTCAGGAATTCAAATACAAATTATTTAGAGTTTTATAAAACGTTGCAAAAAATGCAGATTGTATAAATCTTTTGTAAAATAAAACAATTAATACTTCAATCTATGAAAGTTTTAACATTACAGAACTTATGATTGTCCATCATATTATTATCATTTTTTTAAGATTATGACAAAACGGATAAAATACAATAGTAAATATTTTGTAATATCATGATGTCGATGAAAAGGTTTATTCATTTTTTTTTTCTGATTATCCGGAATCGGGTTGTTTGATGTGTGTAGTATATTTTTACTAAATTTAAGTCGGCGAAGCGGGAAAAAAAGTTAATTAAACTTATGTTCTCTTTACAGGCGAATTAAAAAGTATAGGCATAATTTGGGCCATTTCTCTGGTCGGACACTGTCGACTAATGGTTTTCCGCTTGGAAGGCAACGAATTTACATAAGCCGGCGTTTTTGGAGATGTAAAAAAAAAAACCTATCACAGACTATTAACCGCGCTCTGGCTATGGTAAAAACTTTGTAAGCGATTACGACCGCCGTGGGAGGAACATATATAAGCAACAGGGTGACTGTGCAGTGTATTTATAGGAAACAACAGGTCTAATCGAGAGGGCGGAGACGATATCACTCCTGCCAACATTAGAATAAATTGTCACCTGCAAATGTGACATGAGCGTGAAGATATCACTATATAATAATAATTATAAGTATTTTCGGCGTGTTTGCCCTCCCCCATTTTTTTAAACACATATTGACTCAGCGAAGGCCAGTTTAAAAGGTAAAAGTGATCTTTTGTTTTTGGGGTCAAACGCGAGACACGACTTTTAATTTTTATATTCCACTCTGGACCCGCGACAATGGAAAGCACCGTTTGATTAATGATTGTAGGCGATCAAAGAGAAGGCGAAACGGATTTAACTTGTACTCGATTACCATATTATTAATATTAGTGGGGATGAAAAACGGTGAGCTGTCATATTTAAATGTAACTGTCAAAACTCAAAACCCATAGGTGTCTGTTCGTTATTCAATATGTAATTATTCTTTGTACGTTCAATTACTTTTCAGAGAAAAATTGTTTTTATTGAATTTAGAAATTAGATTTTAAAGATACTTTTATTTATTAAATATAAGAGAGCCTAGATGAACAAAACAGGTTATATATTATACTATACACTTATGATGTACTAATATAAAACAATTAATTATTACCAGTCAATAGACCATAATAGTTTCAGCAGAGTTTAAACTCCAAGACAATTCATCTACTAATACGATCAAAGCTAACAGCAACTTTCGTGAAAGCTTTGGCGGTTGTACAGTCTACGACAACAAAAAAACAATTTAAAATATGTTGTTTTATGCAGCGTTTTGCTTTCTGTTTTGATAATAGTTATAGATAAAATTGCCGAATCGTGTTATTTGTTATTGTTCTTCAATACAGACGCATATATAAGATTAAAAAAAAAAAATTAAAAAAAATATTTACAATTATTAGCAGTTTTTTAATTTTCCGCGTTTATTCCAAGATTTTAAATTATTTTAAAATTATATCTTGCCGAACTATATTTCTATATATTTTAACTTTTAACTATAATTTTATTCTTTAATGATTTTATTTAAGAGGGTGTCTATATTATTATTCTGAAGGAAAACGATTTTCGAACGTAATGTACCTTATATAACAACACATATTATTTTGCCAACTAGTAACCAGATAGATAACAATTGGTATAATTTTATTCTATTTTCGATTCTATCCTTTAGTATAACTGCGTTGAGACTTGGATGTGTATATATATATATGTATATATATATATATATATATATATATATACATGTTTATAAATACTCAAAAGCATCACTGTTGAACCGTAATGTTCTTCGATGATTCAAATGCCACGAAGTGTAAAAGGTGATGGACCAAATCTTAAACGACTCTCAGACAAGTGTGCAATATACCAAGAGGATCACCTTTCGCGTTTATAATAGAAATAAAATATGGATGAAATTTCGTCGTGCGAAAATATTTCAAACAAACACTTCCACCAAAAATGTGAGTACGCCTTACGCCGTTGCAAATACCACACCCAATCTCATATCCCGTCTACCATCTAAGCCTTCCGTTTAGAAATATTGTGCCTCCAAAGTCGACAAATAGACTAATATAAATTCACAACAACATCTCCAAGATATTAGATATTGTAGGCTCAATTTCCTTCGAAATGTAAATATTTCTATACCTATCAATTGTCTCCTTTAATTATTTTTGCATTTATAGTCATGTTGTTCTTAAGTAATGGAAATAATTACATTTATTGGATTACTTCAACGTTTTAAAAGATATCTACGTTCCTAATTTTCTAGCCTTTCGTTAGCCATAACAGCACGAGAAAAACCAAGGAAATACCCACTGAGGTCCATGGATGCTTTTATTGACGGTCCGAGATTGCTTTGGGAACACTGGGGATACGTTCATTTTTCTTGTGTTATTAAAAAAGTTAAATTACAAAGTGTTTATTGTATCTAAACCAATAATCGATTGAGGTAAAGCAATTGTTCTCGTGTAAAACTATATTGTTGAAGTTACGTGTCTAGGAGCGGATCCATGCCAGCTAGTTATTGTTTCTCCTACGTTTTGTCACACTTTTCGAGTATCAATTAATAATAAGTTAAATTTTCCCTTGTGATTTCTCAGTGATACTTTGATCTAAATAGTATGTTATTTTACCACAGTATTATTTTCCAGATCGTAATTCATATGTGCGCCGAGTTCGGTTAAAATCCCAGACGTTTTATAGTTATGCTTATGCTACATATTATGCATACATCAATTTTTATAAATAGAGAAGAAGAATTTTCCTTATACAAATTTTATTATTTTTTTATGTTTAAATTTGTCTTCAAACTGGCCGCATTAAAACGCGCCCTTATTATTTCAGGAAATACCGCTTCTATTCAAATGTCCGAAGGCGTAACCAATGGGGTAGATTTATCCGAGGGTAGTTTACGGCGCGTACTCTAAAGGAAAAATATAACACCGTCGGTTTAAAGGTTATTCCCTTGATAACGTCTATGGTTATACGATGATGAAAGTGTCGAAAGGCGATGCCAGCATTGACGGTCTAATGATATCAGAAAGGCCTTTGTGGTCAAACCCAAACGTGGATCGCCTTGGGTCGCTATACGAGAGAATATTATCTTAAGTTTTCGGACGGTTATTACTTATTATGTATCCGTTTTACATTCACCATGATCGTGCTTGCGGTGGACATAACTATAGAATTTCGACCTAAACCTTAGAGTACTTGTAATTTTAACCTCCACACCAAATTCATCCGTCAAATTAACTACAGAGATACGGAAATTTCACTGTTACGTTACACAATTATTGTTATCTTCTCTTTGAATAAAGATTTAATCCTACTAACACTTTTGTTAGTATTTTTGTTTTTTGTTTAAGTGTACTAATAAAAAAAACCCGCAAACACATTTTGTCAACCTATTTAGAATAACCGGTATAGTGGTTAATACCACCGGTAAAATTTAATAATTGTCAAAACACAGAATAATTTACTAATAGCTGTCAAGGAGCTGCAGGCTGCTATATAGACACATTGAGCATTGATAACTTAAGTGAGACTAGTCTACCCTGTCTACCCGTTTACGATTTAGATATTATACTTTGCGTATGTACATGTACTTTAAGTCTATTTAAATTTGTCGCTTTCAAAAAAAAAAAAAGTACCATGGTCATTTATTCATGTTTTTGTAAAACGTGTTTTATATGGAAATGTATTTAAACTGCTAAAATAGTCATCACCTTTTGTAAGTTTTGGGTCAAATGCGCACAGAGTTGATGTTTTTTTTTAACGCTCATATTGTTTTATTTTATTCCGAATTTATAACGCGACCGTTAAAAAAAACGACGCTAAAACTATAAAAAAAACTACGGTTTTGACTTTTGAGATTTGTACATAAAAAACTAGGAAAATGTAATATTTTTTACCGACCAACCGATTACAAAACGTTTGAGTATTTTTTCATGTTGTTGTATTTTTTTTCGAGGGATTAACGACGTGTTTATTGGATTTCTCTATGCTTTAATAGCTCATAACAATCACTGGTAGTGTGTTTTATGGAATACCAAATGATATGTATATCAAAATTGTAAAGTCGTCTTGAAACCCTACACGTGCTTTACAATTTACCTATATTTAAATTGGTGACAAGTTGTCTATTTAAACCACGGGTCAATGCTTGTACACAATATGCGCATGAAGTTACATCGAAAATAATTTAGTATAATATTTCAACGAATACACATTTATGGACCGCAAATACTAAGCGAAATGCAACGATAAAAGGTAAATACTCGGTTATTGGTAATTTAAGAGCATTGTTGTTTGGACTAGCTTAAAAATAAGAAAATGCAATTACTCGGCACTCATCTGTACATTTGTACACTTTATTGCGACTTCACACAAATATTGTCAAAACAATGCACTAGGACGATAGAATGCTGCAGAATAACAGAGTTTTGGATAAACAAAATTAAGTGACTTTCAAGTGTTGGTTTTGAGTTTTCAAGAATATTTTAATCATTCAATTTGTAGAGCTATACAGTAAAGTATACGAACGGAACTCAATTAAAACGTTAATTTTTTTCTGTTACAAGTTAATTTTTGAAAATCACAAATACTAATTAAGATAACTAGTCATTTGTGTACAGTATTCGCATTAATGGAAAGAAGAAGTTTCAAAACAATTGTATCTTTTTAGTATTATTTTTAAACTTATCATATAGCTGTTAACATGTACTATGTGTGTATGCATTCCCCCCACCTCATAAAAAAACAGCTCTAACAAATTTTTCTAAAAAAATACATAAAAAACTAAAATCATTATATACGAAAAAAGAAATTGTTTGCATAATTTAAAACAAAAATTTAAGCAGGGAAGGGTTATTAAAATAGTGACAGCTTTTATGCTCATATATTATAATTAACAATTATTTACCAAAGTTTTAGAAAATTGAAATTAGGTAAATGAAAAGTAGTGGATTAAAATGAAAATCAGATTGATTGTTAACGAATTAACGGAGCACAATAAAATATTCAATAACGAAAACAGTGTTTGAAATTCATCAAGACAACCGTTATCGGTCTAATATAAAAAAAACACTAGAACCATTATTCCGTCTACAGTTTACATAACATAATAAACTAAAGTTTATCATAATTTCAATAATACCAACTTAATACTTTAAATCTGTAAATTCACAATCCCAAAATGTTTCTATCATTGTAAAAAACCAATTAAGAATTTAACGAACCATAAATATGGTAACTGGTTCATTATTTTATATGATGAAAATTATATTATACTTTATTTTTTTTTTTTTCACTTGAGATCAAATAACTTGATATTTACACAAAATGAAATTATGTTATGACATATTTCTCGACTTTTCCTTTTCTGAGAATATTTCATTAAACTCGAAATCTGATACCACAAACAAACGTCAAAGTATATCATACCGTCACGGGAAAAAATAAGCAGATGCACAATGCTCAACATTTTCGAACGACAGATTTTCTAACTAGCAAATTTGGGTTTGAACTAATTACAATATAATAATAAAACAAATAACATAATGTACATTTATATAAATCAATTACAGTAAAAACGGTAATGTTGTATTTGTACGTTGTTAGTTATAAAACATTTTTAAATACAAATAACAGTTAAACGAAACAGACACTGATAAAAAAAAACATGTTCGATTATTGTACCTAGGTATAAGATAATTGGCAAGTAAGAAATAATATACTCTCAGCTAACATACCGCAAAAATGAAATATGACCGCATAAAAAATGTGTTTACAATATTTTTCGAATTTGTTGGGCTTGATACACAAGAAACTCACATAGTACTTCAGATATGCAATTTGTATGATCAGACACGGTGTTCAATCATTTATTTTCAGCACGACCGTGATTGTATTTCGTTAGTCAATCATTCTGCATGAAGGATTATTATGATACTTAATTATGATTTACGTTTAGATTTAATACGGGGGATGATAATAAGGGATGTAAACTCATTTGGTATTCAGCCGATGGCGATACAGATCCGTGGGGTTTCTCTTTTCTCCAATAGTAATAATAATTATATATATATATATATATATACATTTCGTTTCTGTTCAACCGACAATTAAGGAAGTCGCTAAGTACCTGTTTTCGGTTTTTGAAATTCAATCACGTGCTACAATGTATACCCCGAGGACACCGCAAAGTCAGGAGTATTTTTCATCTGCCCCTCGTCATGCTACTATTAGTATTACATAGCTGTATTCTGTGTTGTCATTGGGTTCAAAAAGATGGTTAATAAAATATAACCGGCGTAACATCAATACGAAGTTATTTAAGTATTAATCAAATTACGAATGTGTGTTATACATTTTTATTTTTCAACTTGAAACTCGTATCAAAGCTTAATATAAATTATACACAGACACACCACTTGCAGTAGGCTATTGTGTTCACTGATTCTATACAATCCTCCGGTGCTTGATGCCGCACTGGCAGCCTGGCTGTCAATGATAATTATTGATTACTATCACGGCAAGATAATAATATAATACATCGATTCAAACGCAAGTCTTAAGATAAAATTAAAACTAATTAAAACATCAAAGAGACAGAATTCTATATTAAAAATATAGAATTCTTATCGAGCCACACACAAAAATTCCCTATCACAATAATTAATCAATAATGTTTGGGCTTTATTGGATTCGATATTTAAAAAAAAAAATCACTAAACAAACGAAACTCATTGGATTTTTTAAATCTTAATTTCACCGTATAGTGTAGTTTAATTGCCAATCGATATTATTGTGCGATGGGAGAGGGGGAGGGCTTTAGATGCCCTAAAAATTGAGGTGATGCCAATTTATAAGGGCTTTATTATCAATTACTTATTTGCGACACTGCGTAGTTTATTATTACCGACTATGTTATTACTACATTAATTACTATATGTAAATTATATTTAAGAAATGTATGAATTACTTCTTACTTTAGTCTTGGGTTGATACTTAGTTGTCGATTAGATTACCAACCGTAGCTTATTCCTTACCTGTAAAATATACATTGTAAAATTAGATTCAATACTTTTAGGTGTTAGGCCACTCTACAACAGTTTAAATATTAAATAGTTTGTCAGTTACGAATTTCAGTTAACTTAGAACGCATAACAATATGCATTTTACCAATATGCAATGTAATATAAATAAATCCCTTTTCTTGTTGTTGTTTTATTGAATAATTATTATACTTTTTGGTAAACCCAATTAATGAAGATAGAAATTTCAACACCAATTGTTTGATACTTTGGAAAAACTGCTCAAGTCAATTGACCAATAATAGAAAACAATTTTTCTTAGTGAATTTTTTATTATTTTATTGTCTAAAACTTGGAAATTTCAGAAACTAAAATATAATAAAACCTACGTATAAATGATCTTTGATCACTCGAAACGATATGGTTACTTAATTATACGTTTGTGGGGGTTTTCGCTAATGAATTAACTAATTTGATCGTTGTTTGGGACGTCCCGATAGCAATACATACATCAGCTGTGTATGTAGGAAATGTTAAATTTTGATCATGGTACGGCGAGTTGTAACCGAGTTGTGGTAGAGCTCGTGAACCGGAAATGGAAACACGGAAAAGGAAGGTTGTACTGTTGTGAGGATTTGTATACGACACATTGTAGTTGAACCGAATGAGATATGCGCAGTATGTCGTTGCTAACGATGAGATTTTTAAATTAATTAGTTTACATATGATAACATACACAAGTAATTATCAGCTACTGCTCGGTTAGCCGACGTCGTGTCATGTTAACACACAGTTTACATTTTACATTGCGAGAAAAAAATAAAATTAAAAACGTACAGGAACTAAATGTTTTAAATTCGCTCTGGGGATACATTCATGAAAAAACGGATTGCTGCGTTGATGATACAACAAGCACATTTCGTTTTCTGCGTGCTCATTTAAGTAAATAAATGTATTTACATTAACTTGATAAATAAATATAAATCTCGTTTAGCAAACATACGAGATGCCTATATAAATATTACTAAAAATTCAATATTTAAATTCATACATTCAATGCAGACACAAAGTCGTACTCGATCTCCTGCATAACTGAGCAGTTCAATCACTCAAAATTGAAAAAAAAGTTGTATTGACTATACTATACTTAGAATATGAATTAAAACTACTTTCTCTAATTAGGAATTTGTAACTTATTGCTTAAAAAGACTTTGCAGGCAAACACATTTAATGTTAACAGATTTTTTTTTACGGTTTTAAATTGTTGCAGTTTTTAACTGAGGTGTCAATATAATTTAATCAAACGAATAACCGTTGAAGTCATCAATCCGAAACAATTTTAATCATAATTATAGGCAATAATGTAATTTATATTATAGCTGTACAGAGTCAAGTAAAAGTAGGTACATAAAAACACGTTTTACCTAATCGATTCGATCTCTTTTCATAGTAAAACCTATTTTCCTATTTTCTTATTTTGTTTAACCACAACATATTTTATCAAAACGAAATCTAATATTTAGAAAAAATTTAACTCTAAAATTCCATCGTGGGTATAACTGAGATTACACACTTCTACGTCATTTTTTATAACGTTTTTTTATTTATTGAATGTCCAAGTATTTAATATTGTTATTAGAAGGGTTAATGAAATAAATAGGATGTTTAGCCTTTTTACGGCGGAAATAAGATATTACGGTTGGCTAACCGTAAGTGGGTTTTATACTTACACAATACGAATTGGTTTCTCCCGCACAATATAGAAAAGTACAGAGATTTAACTACAGTAGAGCACACCTGGGGGCTGAGGGATTTTATACAAACTACTATATAAGTACCAGCATGCCAACGGTATATAAGACGATACCCGTGGGAAACTGATATAGTCCGTTGAAAAAAAAACAAAAAATGATGAGAGGAGAAAATGGGCCATTTAATTTTGAATAAACATATTTTGGATTTAGAACAATTATTATCATCAAAAAACGACATTAAAATTGATAGAATTACAATGGAATTTCCAGGGGACCAATAACAGGCATTTGTACATAGAAGTTGAAACGGTTTATTAAAATTTTAAGAGCCAATTTTTTCGGGGAACAGTTAAATATTCGAGGATCAGTGTCCGTTTGATTCATAGAGTAAAAATATTTGTTTGACTCTCTAGGGACGATCAGATGTAACAGACCTGCATGGTACTGATGTACCGTCGTTATCTACTGTGACTTTTGTAGCGACCATTTATAGTGATCAGCTGTACACGAATTATAAGGACATGACTCGTCCATGTACAGAATTCTGGAAATGAATAAATACAATTTTAGAAGAAAAAAACAAAAGGACGAGAGCAAGATAAAAACTCAATACGTGAGTTTGGTTCTTAGACAGTCAATTTTCGGAATTATTTTCATCCGTGTTTTCTGTTTGCAATATTCTGTGCAAGTGTCAAATGCAATTTGCTAGGGCGTGCACGTACATGGCATGGAGCATGTAAAAGAAAATCACAGCCGAGGGAGGAAGGGGGTGGGCTCCTTTACCGGAGACAAACTGTTAGGTCGGAATACAATCCAATTTAAAGGTAAGCGCCACAAGGCAATTTGGGGTATTTATTTTTGCTCTAGGTTATATAACGTCATAGAAAATACATCATATCATATAATATGTATTGTTTAGATGTGTTTTACAGGGCAAAGTGACAAGTAATTTTTAGCTGAGCCCAAGCCGAAAATGTATATACGCAACTGTGGAAAAACTAAGCATAATATTATAAAAAGTGGCAAAAATTGAAGGCTGTGTTTTTTTTAAATGTGTTATAGGTACCTACTTATACTTATAATGATACTTGACGGACTTTTTTTTTTAACATAAATCTTCACAATGCCTTGTAAAACGTATTTATGTAGTTTCGCAAAAAACCGACCCATTATTAATAGTTAACCAAACGTTTCATAAAGTGTCAGTTTTATTACAATCCCTGCAGCAGACAATATTATTATCACACATAGAGCTGTTTATCGCCCATAAAGATGGGTAATAGGAACATATTATAACAATGGCACATGATTTAAGATTATAAAGAAATTGCGATGGAGAAAATACCGTCCATTTACTCTTAAGATAATAACATCATACATAACAAACGTCTAATAACCTAATAAACAGCGGCTGTTAGAGTTTGGTTTAGACACATAGCCGATATAATATATGCAAGTTGACGTTTTATTCATTTTAAGCGCATATATATTCTCTGGGAAAAAGTAAAATAGTAAATCACGATTGTTTTTTTTTTGTTTAATATGAAACAATAAATTGTATGATATTGTGTTAATATACAATTTATGATATTGTATTACTTTTTTTTTTTTTTTTAAAGACATAAAATCATTTTTCATTAAAACCGATAAATTAAGTATTTTACCAAAGACTTACGGATCAATTTAATAATATTTTAATATTATCACTTGATACTCATCCGACATTTATCTATAGAAAACACATCATAAAAAATCTATAAGTCTCTTTCTCTCATATGAAGTATCGCTTTTACTGAAGAATCCGTTATCATACATTAGCTCATTTGGACCCACAAAAAAAAAATACTTAAAAGTTTCTGAAATGTTACCTAAAACAAACGTTATATCGAATTTTATAGTTATTTTGTTTCCGAACCGCATCTGGAATTTCAGACCAATATTGTTCCAAAACGCAAAAGCTTCTTTACGCGTTTATTGCACAACATTTGGTCTGTTTGGCTATCATTGCGGCCAAAGTTTGTTTTCAAAATGCGAGATACAGTGCACAAGTTTTATTTTGCGGTCTAAACTATTACCTTTAAACAACCATAAGGATCTTTATATAGTTTGATTAAGGTCCGTACTTTATATTATTATGCAGAATTTCTATATTACTAGAAAGTAGAAAGTGCATTTCTAAGTAGTGAATAGAACCGAATCGCAAGTACACCAAACATAAGAGGGGTTCAAGAAACCAATGAAAAACAAATAATAATTTAATTAATTACGTGCCAAATGATGAAAAGGCTGAGTTTACTACTAAAACTTCTAGTTGCATATTTTAAACAATCTTGGTTTGCCCCGTTCATATTATTATAATGCGATGCATACAGTTACTTTGTGCATTTTTAAATATAATTTGACTTTATGTTAACAAATAGCATTATTATATAACAAAAGTTTCCTAAATTAAGCAACGAGCGTTTTGATTTTGAGTACACCGAACTTTTTCTTTTGATACAATTTAGCATTTTCAAAATTTTTCTCAACACTCGTTAGACAGTGTATGAAAGTTAAGATTATTCTTTAGTTATATCATATTATTATTAGCGAAATAGTATATAAGGATAACTATTTTGTTTTAATTTAATATTTTTCTATTTTTTCCTCTATTGGATACTAAGTAATATTATACTAGATAGAAAAAATGTTCAATCTAAGACTGGCTTTCGTTGTATTCTTCATTTAGCCATACAACCACAATGTGAAAAAAAAATAAAGTTTTCGTAAGACCACGACAAAGTCACGTTATTGAAAAGCTCCTTCAATAAATTTCTATTGTATCGATTATTGCAACAACGCAGTTGTCTTAAACCGAAGTTGGGAAAAAATACTAACGATTTCGGTAACGGGCTAAACAATATTTTAATATTATACCTACAGCTATAACCTAGTGGAATATGATACGGGTTCGGCCATTTTGGATTATGTCATAGTGGTAAATTACGTAGCGTGAAAGAGGGCGAATTTAAGTAAAAACACTTCATCTTCTTAGCACAAAACGTATTAAAAAGACCCAAAAATTAATTATAAAGTAAACGCTACTTTCGGTTTGGTGCAAACCATGGGTTCTAAATTAATAATTTTGTTTAAACCAGAAATGCAAAAAAAAATTGTAAAAATCAATTATTAAGAAAGCAAAAGTCATGTTAAATTCGGAATACAGTAAGATAAGTTCATAATAAAAATAATATACATTTCACATACAAGACATTTTATAGTGGTTTAATTAAATTTCACTCTTAACACTGTTAGTATATTACAGATTTAATATTTTTTTTTTTCAAACCACTCATTTTGATTACCTACCAGAATATGTTGCGAACTCTACTATTAGACTTAGTTGATCTATTAAACAATTATGTATTATGTTTATAATTATAACGAAGCATTATAGTTTTTTAATAGGTTAAAATATTTAATTATAATTCAAAGACATATTTATAATTATTTAAATTCACAAACGAGATTTAAAAATGGGTATTATTGTTTTGTAAGTCTAAATCAATTGTAGTATGTCATGTACACATAGTATAAACTTCATTATTATATTCTAAAAACTTTTACAGAATTAATAGCGACATTGTATTGTTGTATAAAAATTACACGAAAACCAAAAAACTCTATTAATAATACTATGTGTGTGCAGACTTTAAATCTTGTTTTTTAGTAATTATAATATATTGACGATGTTAAAAATTAATCTCAACACAACTTTTGATAATTTGTTAAATTTGTATTACTTAAAGATTTACATTTTCCGATACTAGTATATTTATATTAGTAAAATGTATACAACATATTATATGCCCTTATATGTTATGACTTTTGCAAGTTTTTCATTAAATAATATGATTTCATGGTATTGCATAAGTCATAACTAAATTAAACAAAAAAATTGTTGAGATTTTCTATAAAAAACATTTACATTTCTAACATTCTTTTGCAATTACAGATTTTCTCACTTGACCGTGACCGTTCTAATTGGTTTTGAATTATCCAATTTTGTTATAAATAAAATAAAAGGGATTTGCTGAAATAGTCAAGCATGAAGTCTGTTATTAAAAACCGTCTTCGTTTTGACTCTCCTGGAAAATATAGCATCGTACACAAGATTTATAACATTATGGTTTAAACTTACAAGAGAAATTTTCATTTTGTTTTTAATTGTAAATTTTTAAATTAGGTTGAGCCATTTTTCATATATGGAAATTGCTGAAATGCATTTTTGGTGCAATACATATTTGATTAACGTTTTACGTATGTAGAGTAAACTTGGTCGATTTTCTTAATTCTGCGCCCAAGATAATATAAGATACTCATATAAGATGCTGTTAACGTTAACTGCAAACAATACTAATATTATAATACCTTCTATCCGGAATGTACAATGAATATAATTCAATCATATTCACCGCGTTCATGGAACACCGAAATTATAATATATACATCATATTCTCAGGGTGAACTTAAACTATATATTTTACGGTAACGTTTGCATAAGATAATATTGAATGAATTCTATATTTTAGGTAGGTATTTCTCGTGTTCTTATACACATAGACTTTGTTGTAATTGGTTGGTATTATGTCCGTTTCAGAAGTATTTGTCAGGTTAGGTTGTTTGTTTAATTTAAAATGAATTATCCCAAATAGTATGCAATTTTAGACCATTTTTTACAAAAAAATGTTTAGTTATTAGTAACGGTTAGGTTTTTTATGGATGTGTTCATATTTGATGTTTTTATAATTGTCAATTGCCGAATCAGTATTTTGACCGATAATCACATTGTAATCTCTTATAGTAGATACACGTTATGGTCAATGGTAACAACCAGGGAAGTACCTATAAAAAATGTCTCTATTTCTTGTGTACTTTCAAGTCCATATACATAATTGGCCACCTCGATAATCGAAATTCCAAGCATATTATGATTAAGTTCGATATTATAAAATATTCATAAAACATCAGTTCTAAGAAATGTTTACCTGTATTTTTCAGCGTCATATTCAACCTGTCAACTTTAACAAAAATAACCAGTAAATACCGGAAATGTGTTCCCCCACTACATCAAACCTTATGAAATAATAAAATGTCCGTAGGTAATCAATAAGCTAATAATCCAGTGCATACAGTTTAAAACTGCACTAAAAGCAATACTGCGGAATTTGGTTATGGATACTTATTATATTGTGTTTTCGTGCAATACAATCAATAGCATTAAATAATCAACTCGATAGGTTATGCAGATGTTATTTATTGCTTTGTTAACGTATTTCTCGGAATTGGATTTTAAGTTAATGAATAATTGTCACTCTTCATTTGACTAGTATTAATGGCAAATAAATTAAACTACGTTTGATCTTGCATAATTTATTATTTTTTTTTTAGACGCATTTAATTGGACTCTTAATAGCTTTCCGGCATATATTTTACAATAATTTAGTGTGTAGGGTGAAAAAACCTCCCACTTAATTGAAAACCTACCGCAAATCGTTGACAAAGAACGACCTCTTCCGGCCTATTATTTGGCGCTTTTAATGGGTTTTACACGTTAATAAATTATAAGAATAAATTACACGGGGACAAGCAATTAGGACAAAAAGCACACGACTAAATATGATGATATAAAATAACCCAACTTTAACACGGTTTACATGTTCCATGAATAATATCACATACTATTATTAAAAGACCTCGGCCCCAGGTCCTCGACATCAAACTTCGATAGGATTATCAAATAGAGGTCGGTCGCATGGCATTTATATTGCGTCCCGTTTATGTTGTGTGTTGACACGAAGTTGATTTAAACGCAAACAGAACGGTATGGATTACCTTACAGTAAAAAATAAGGATGGAAAAATAAAACTCAACATTTTCATTAAGGATTTCTGTCTTATATTTGTCTTTATTTAATACGTTTTATTAAACACAGTGAATAAAAAATGATCATGAGAATCGCTCAAAAAATTGAAGACTTGAATTATTATATTTTATTCAACAAAATAAATTTAATTACATGGAAAATCCGTACTGATATGAAACTTAAAAAATGTACAAATATTTTTTTTATAGAAAAATGCATTATTTTAACATTGTTTAATTTATTTATACAAATTTACGATGTATATATATCGTAAACACAATATATATGCTATACATGAAACAAAAGACATAAGTTAATGTGATATTACTGCAGACAAAGAAAACAAAATTTGAGAAGAAAAGCGGATAATAAATAAAACAATCGGAAAATTACAGTAAATTATAATAAAAAATAAGTAATTTTCCAAAGTACTTACAGCAGAGCGATATTATATCAAAGAGTTATTTGAGTTAATCGAAAATATTCCAAAATATTGAATTAATAACGTTATTGTGAAATTGGTTTTAATTATAATATAATCGATTAAAACTTAACCGTCATAACCTAATAGTACTGTATTATTTTTTAATTAAATCGAATATAATTTCAAATACTTAATTAGAATATTTCAATAATTAATTAGTTAACTAAATTAATTATTTATGTCAAATAATTGTTATCTATTTATTGTTTTCTTATTTTATTTTAGATTAGATAGATAACAATTTTGATTTATTTGTATGTAGTTTGATTTCGGATTACGGTATGTCAGGAATACCATTTTTTTATCTAGACGAAGGATCTTGTTTATTACAAGTAATAATTTATTTTAGTGTAACTTTGCACGATCAACTGCAAAACGGTTGTACTAGGAACTCTAGTATAATTTGTTTTTATTTAAAAAAAAATTATTTTAATAGGTCATATAAAAAAAATATCTAGATTTCATTAATTCTCATTACCAGAATTTGTTTGCCAAAAGTGTCGATTTAAAGTGTCGATGTTATCTATTAAAATAAAGTTTATATAGATCGATAATTCGTGGCGCGAGCTTAGATTCAAGATTAAGATGAATTATCTAAAAGAAAAAACCTGTAGGTATTTATAAATTATTATAGTTTAACGAATATTCGAATGATTCCGACGCGGTGCCGATCTTAACGATATTATAAGTATATTATATTATGCTCGATTTGAAACGTATATACATATTTCATCATTCACAATATTGATATAATCGAATATATTATGACCATTGGTCGATACATTATATTATTATAAATTGTGCCGAGCTAGTACAAACCATATTACTATTATGCAACTTACCTGTAGGACGTCGGTGTTACACTGTAATTCGGCCAACTCGGGCGAACTGTACACCTTCAGTTCTTGTAGAGCACCCTTGATTGATACGCCAATGAAAACACATGCAAAGAACGCGTTCATTATTAGTGTTATTACAAAATGTCATGTATATAGCGTTACCTGAGCCTATAGCAATAGGCCTGAGGTCAAGTACCGAGTTAATAGCGTAAACGCTGGCCCGTCATCTCCGAGACAGTCGAACACACCGACTGATCTACACGAAGACGACGGGATAGATCATCATCTGCTACCACATGCTCTTTGGGAGGTATCGGGCCGGGAGTTCCTAAAATATCGACCGCGCCCCACGATCGAGTATCAATAGCCCGGCATACCGTATAATAAGTTATGTATGTATCTATACTTATACAATATGTTTATAATCGTTTGATAGAAATTATTTTTACTTCTCGTTTCGTTCTTTACGGTGATGTATAATAATAATATTATACAATAAAAAAAAAACTATTTTTCCTTTCTTTGGCACCGACCCCGAACGATTATATTTTCGTATCATATTGGATCATATTCTTCTGTAAAGACTGCGTGGCGTGAGTAATTCAGTAGACGGTAAAAACATATTTGTACTTTGATGATAATATAATAACCATGTCTACCCGTATATCATATTAATGTTAAAACTTCCGACATTATACGTCTTACGGCTAATTGTGATGTACAATTTAATGTATGTATAGTGTATACATACATTTATATGTTTTTTTTATTTAATTGCACTTTTTTTCTTAATCCATTTACCTTATTCATGTCACTGTCAATACTTGTAAATATTATTTATAATGAAATTTAAAATATATATACAATGTAAATTTTTTTAAAAATTTTTAATTTTACTCTGACTTTTTCGGGTTTTTCTCGATTTTGGTGGTAAAGAACAACCTTTTTCGACTTTTGACCCACTAATATAACCAATCGCATACGATTTTGAATCTAAAAATGGTGCTACACGAGTAATTCGGTCCTCAGAAACAACAATTTTCTTGTTTACAGACACAAAAAAAACACACATCGTTTAAGAATCAATACCTTCTCAGCTCCGCATCAAAGCTAAAAAGTACTAAAATACTAAAATGAAAAATTTTAATTTAAACCGTATAGACAACCTTACATAGAAGGGACGTCTGGAATAAGGGCAATTTCTTATCGTTTTACAAGAACGTTATTTGAAACATTATAACGCACTATATCAATCCATTTCTTTGATACACCCGACTGTCTGATAACAATAAACGATTTGAATATTTGTTAACCGATTTTTGATCACATTGTGTAGAATACTATTAAAGCTTCTATTGTAACACACAACCATCATTATTAAGTATCAACTAAAAATTCCATCAATATAAGTTCAGCTTCGATGGTTTTACAATAATGTGGGCTTTTTTTGTGTCTGTATACACATTTTTACTGTAACTTTTTTAAAACTGTACCAATTCTATCGAGTAGCAATTGTAAAAATCTTAATTTTAATCTAGTTGGTACTTTGAGGGAGGGAGAAGTTAAAAATGTTCACTTCTTCACAGTTTAAATTTATAAAAAACATACGGTTATTAAAGTTTCAACTATTACTGACTATAACTTTGAGAAAAATTGTCGAATTGAGTTTAAATTGACAAGCAATATTTACTTACTACGTCCCTATACGTCAATAGTCTGAAATTTAAATTATACCCAATAATTAATAGTATACTATTTCAGTAGCTTAAGTAATAAACTTGTAAATAAAAATATGTAATAAAAAGATTAAACATCTCAAAAAAACGTTTTGACTTAATATTTTTTACAAGTTCAGTTATTTTTATCAGAATATTACGATATTAAATTGTTTTAATAAATATTCGTTGTAGTTTCAATAAATAATGTACATTTTGGCTTGAACGATTTTAATCCCTGTACAAAAATATTATACTCAACATTCGTTTAAATTTAACGAACCGATTCCAGTTTATGCACCGCTAAATGTTGTATGATAAGTTGAACTTTTACATTAAACTCGAAATTAGTATACGTGCAACTTTATTACCAACGACTTTTTTATACATTTGGTGCAAAGAACAAAAGAAATCCGTTCCGAGCTTAAATTCTCGATGAATGATATGAATCTCAGTAGCCAAAAGCGTTGTCCTAATGTCGCATCTTCAAAGCTCGATTAAAAAAAAAAAACTCAAAAATGATCGGTCATTCGCGTAATTATTTCCAGTTATTCTTGGAATAAAGAAAGACAATACAGAAGGAATTGGTTTTACAACGATGTAATAGTATATATTTTTAATTTCAACAATACTTCTTTTGTATTAAAAAAAAAAAATGTTTTAGTCGTATTGTTTTTAAACACTATTGTAATAATGAAATATTCGCATCTGAGCGTTTTGCGAACTGCAAGTGATATATCATTGTAAAATGTATTACCACCGCCCAATCGCTGACCTTCTTCGCACCGAGACCCGCCTACAACCAGTAAACCCAAGTTTTTTCCTTTGCATTCTAAACCTAGTCGGTTTTGCATATGTACAGATGAAAAAAAAATAGACACTCTCATATGTATATATTAAATCTTAATTAAACTAATATGGCGTAATAAATGTTTTCCCGGAAAAAGTCGTTTGGCCGAAAAAAAAATGAGTTAAGCAAGGATTATAAAGTTTCGTCACATTCAAAGCGGAATAATTATTATAAAGCTCGCAGGAAGTGGCCGGACAGGCTTGTTTTGATAACGCAAAAACGTCAAAGTTGGTATTTTATTTGAAAATAAATCCCTAGGAAAACTTTTCATAGGTGAAAAATATACTATCATGTTCACACATACACACACACACAGTAGCAATGTGCATGTAGCTTAATAAAAGTTTTGGAGTCCTTATGAGCAAATCCTACGTTTGCTTTGACGTCTCCACTTTTATATGGGAACTTGTACTTCACACTTTCTGCTTTAATAGGATTTTCATTTGATGCTCAAAACTTTTTGTAACAATCTCGACTTATCTATATCATACATCTTGGTTTTATATTTTATTCTATATAATTCATTTAACACAAAAACGACGTCTTTTATGTAGACCAAATAAAAACTAGTTTCTGAAGTTACCTTTCTAGTAATTAGTGTTACTAAAAGATATGTAAATAGCTTATTTATTATCAGCTTTAATTGAAACTATTGCATATAATACAATCGTGTATTTAACCGCAGATGACAAAACAAATTATTTGATAAGAAAATGAGCTGTCAAACCTTTTAATGATAGAATAGAAACAGGTATTGATTTTTATCTTTAGCTAGTAGCTACCTACAAGGTTTTTATATGTTTGGAAGCCCTGTTCGGATGTTGATACGTCTAGTCTCAAAATATTTATTAACTCGTTGTCTTTTTTGTTTACAGATTTTCTAATTTTTATTTTTTATAAAAAAAAAAAACTTTATATATTATACAAACCGGTTTTCAAACTATAGTAAACATTTAAATAATATATTCAGGTATACTGAAATGTGTTAGTTTGGACATTAAATATTACTATTATTATATTTAAATTTAAATAATTGCTATGCGAATCTGTTTTGTGTGGATTTCGAAAAGCTTACAGCTTAAAAGCTTAGATACAAGACTCGGTAGGGAAAAATACAACAGAAATATAAAATCCACACTGACTGCTTTTATGGTTGTATATCTATATTTATATTTTATATAGAAATGATTTACTCGACACTTCCGTTGACAATAGGTGATATTTTCCAATCTCTTAGTATGCGTATTGTTTCGCTTTTCTTCTTGGAGTATCCATCCATGTGTAAAACCAAAATGGAAAACGTTTTACTCCTTATTATAACTGATATTAATATAAAATAGAAGCCGTAGACAATTTTACAAATTGCACTATAATAAATTGAGGATGTAATAAATAAAACAAGTTTAAAAAAAAAATGTACAGCTAAAACCAATAAAAAAATTATTACACATGTTGCTATGCAATCATCAGAATAAAATCCGATGAATTTGTTTAATAAATTAAAGTTTTAAAGATGAAATTACTTAAAAAAGTACAAGTCGCCTACTGATATAAAATTATTACGCAGCGTGTTAAAACGACTGAGAACACATACAAAAAATTGTTTTATGTAATCTAAAAATGACATATTTTGTTTGTAGTAATTGTGTCTAGTATTGAAAATACAATTAACTGCATTTAAATAAATAATGATGTAAATCATTATTTTGTGTTAACATATGATTTGTGTATTTTACTGTGAAAGTATTATTAGGTAACACGATTATATTATTATAATCAAAATTCAAATCTGAGTATTGTTCTAACTAAAAATAAGCTAGTAGAGTGAGGTCAGGAAATACTAAGGACGGGGAAGTCACAGATCTAAATTAATTATTTTATCTGAAAGTGATAAAATAACTTTTAAATAAACGCTTCGTTGCTTATCTGTGTACACTGGACCTCAATTTACAGGTTACTTTCTTACTGTTCGGTGTATACTGTGCACGATTTACCTATAAATATATATTTATTGTTTAGCGAGAATACCGAAATATTATTAACGAAAAACCGCAAATAGTAATTTTTTAACTAGGTATTTAATAATAATATTAATAGCAAATATAGCAGTACATCAAAATATTATATTATTATTACGTTTGTATATATTTCAAAAACGAAAACTAAAATGTGTCAGTAACTCAAAAGCAGCAAAGGCGAAAAAAATCAAATGCATCATATCTATCAACTTCGGCATGATAATTTAATGATAAACGATTCAGATATTATTTCACTCCCCGCGTTCAACCAATGCAGTATATTATATCAATGTATGCAAATGTAGACCTCGACGGCCAAACCGTCATGCACTATCGTGGCATATCTAAATGGAATATTTTTACCCATTTACCAGGAAGAAAAATATTGTATACAAATATAATATATGATATTTCATTATTATTATTATTATTATTATTATTATTATTATTATTATTATTATTGTTTGACACTCGATCGCAGTTCAATTTAGTACTGAAGCGTCTAAGGCAATCGAATACAGCAAAGTGTGATATAATATAATATGTATAAAGAGTGTATTGTCGACAACTGGGCTCGAGTGAATTGCAAAAGACGACCTTAATAATACATTTCACTTTAAAAGACGCAATTTAAATTCTACATACAAGGAAACCCATATTTTAATGGACTACAGGCCGATGCTAAACAAAATTGTTGAATTATTATGATTCAAGTTGCATAATCCGCGAGAGCGGTTATGATTTAAATGATCGATAAATAATATTGATTTAGTTTTTCGCTGTATGATCTACGGACTTTAGCATAGCACTGAAAAGTTTTAAAATGGGACACCACTACTTCATTATGATATGCCAACTTTTTAATTTTAAACTAAAACAACGAAACGATCATATTTTTAAGAGACATCTCCGCAAACCGTGTTCGAATTAAAAAAAAAATATTTTTATATACGATAGACATTTGTAGTAGTGGCGTTGCATTTGTTGTACCTTTTGTTTCTACGATTCATATTTTAGTAATGTTATTTTTGCATAACAATTGTTCTTATAATAATTATTATTATTATACTAATGTACATCCGTTGAAAATCAGCCGGTATTGTAATAAGGAAATACTCTGGATAATTAATATTTGTTATTTCCTTTTCCGAAGGATTAATCATTAACTTTAAGGGTATAAACAATCTAATATTTTAAGACAAAAAATTCGTTATCGTTTCTACAGAAAAATAATTAATACCCATGGCACCGATTCTATGAATTTGTTTTTTTTATTTAGAACCCTTTAACATGTATATATATATATTTTTTTTTTTTTAAACAAACTAGGTCACTTAAAAATGTTTTTATATCATAAAAATATTATTTATATTATGAAATGTTCGTTTTGTAAACTCTTAAGGAATGTCATTGACTTATTTTGTAAATTATATATTGTCTCTAAAGGCTAAGGCATAAGCAAATATTTTTTTGCAACACAGTTTCATCGACGCGATGCTTTTGTCCTTACTGCGTAAAATAGTTTTAAAAAATACACAAACATTTCTTGTTCTTTTATTCAAACCTGACAACAAAGTTTAAACACAAGTAAAAACTTTTCCGGACTAAGCACGGCGTTAACCGGTGATTTTTAAAGTGACCCATTTTTTTTTCTCACGGTGCTATCGTCGTCCTTTCTATACACAACTTACATTATACATATATATAATACTTATATATAGATTGCATCGCTCGTTTTGCTTCCGAAAGGTACTTTTTTTAATGGACCATTTAATGAACTGCAAACTTAAACTTTCCAATTTTACGACCGAATATATAGGTAATAGGTGTAATATATACACACAGCAATAAATCAATCTGAGCCAATACTTGCATTAAATAACCGTAAATAAATATTTAAAAAAAATACCCAAACTACTTGGCATAAACGTTTTGGCCATAAAGTTATAATTCATGAATATAAAAAAAAAAAAATGTTTTCGATTAAAATAATTTGTGGTTATCGAAAAGGTAATTGTTTTTTTTTTTTGCAAAAGCCATTTCTTTAAGATATATACAAAGTCGAAGAGAAAACGACAAAATACTATTTTATTTTTTTTACAATCATAAAATGTTTTTAATTTAATCACTAGCATAATACGATATTTTAATAGTTACAGTATTCTATATATTTTAATCATTAAATTTAAATATTTTGTTTTAAGTTTTTCGGAGTATTCTGGATATAAAAATAAAAATATTAAACAATAAAATTGTAGTTATTATATGTTGAATAAAATTGGTATAATTACAATATGGATTTTAAATGTAAAATGCATAACATGCATTAACATTTTTTTTTGCTTGGTTAATTGCTACTATTTATAGGTATTTGAAGGTCACCGATTCCAAAAGTGTTGTTCATTTGCTCAATTGGCTTATGTTGTCGGGATATTGCCTATACCCCATATTTTTGTCACATTCCATATACAGAAATTAAAAAGTGTTGATTTTAAATAGATATTTAAAAAATCGAATATTGATTGCAGTTGATCATACCCATGTTGTGTCTAAATCATTAATCACATATGATAAATATTTTCAAGACTTCATTCATGAATAAATGAATTATTTAAGTTTAAACGGAAACAAACAATACTGAGAATATAGACAAATATAGATAATTAATTATACATGCTTTAAATTCGTCAAAATATTTACAATTTAGAACATGAAATAGTTTATATTAACTTCATTGAGGTATATCGTTCTAGAAAGATTCAATGAAATATGTCTAAGTTTATGTGAGTGAGTTTATATTTAATAGTGTGCTGTTTAAAAAATCCTCAATTGGAAAAAAAATTTTTTGTTCTCATACAAATATAAATATTATAAATTTAATTATAATTATATTTTAGATAGATATGACCCGTATCACGACAAGCGAGTCGTCTCCACTGATAAAAGTAAGTAATAAAATGTGTAAATATTAAAGATTATCAACCGTTAAGTTATTTGTCATTAAACCTTTTAAACTAATATTTCATTCGATTTTGTTTGTAAAAAATAATAATTGAGCTTCGTCTTTCTTTTTTATATACTTTATATTCAGAAATTCAATTATAGTTTTCAAAAGATAGTCTAATCCGCTCATTTTTTTAAGTTAACAAATGTGCACACAAAATATCCGTACACAAAAGGTCCAATTGAACTGTATTTCGCATAATATGTTAGGAAAAACCCTTTAATAAATTCTTAAATGGACTTTTGCAGGAATCATGATTAGACACAAAATGTAAATTCTTTAGTCGTAGGATGAAATCAGTTACGGGACAAACATTTTTTGCGAAGTTAATTTTTTTTTAAATGTGCACTATTTTACACAATAAGTATCAATTCTAATAAATGTTAATAATGCTAAAAGTGAAAAACTGTTATATTTTTATATTATTTGAAATTTAAACTTAATATTACTACAATTTGCAAGTACAACAAAATTCATTAGTTTAACTCCCAAAAACTCGTAGGACATAAATATTATTATTTAGTTACTAAAAACCAAAAATTTAGTTATCAAAAAAACCTCTATTTATACCACTTCATATTTTAACCATCGTTGATCATTAGAAATTAAAATTCGTTCTAACAAAGAAAAGTTTTATACTTTTTGATGCGGCCTGGATTTTTAAAACGATGACATGCTGTTTTCTATTTATAAAAATGTTTATTTTGTTTGCTCCTAATCGTTTATGATTTCGATTTAAAGAACAGTATAACTGCTATATTTCGGCATCGCAATAGATTTTACTCCTCTTAAGAATATCAACAAGTGTCTCTCAAAGAAGCATCCTATATAGTTTACCATCCCTGTGACATAAATCTCATAAACCCAACATTAATCTTTCCAGTGACCCCAGTCTATTAGTGACAAAACGCTTTCATGATTCTATACCTACTTACACTCACATATAGTGACAACATAATTTTCACCGACAACGTGTGTGGAGTTAAACTAAATATATTTGCTATAATGTGTAATCACAAAAGCAATTAATAAAAATAATAAAAAGCTTGTTTTTTATAGTGTTAATGTGTCCGCAACGCCCAAAAGTATGGTCCGGCCAATTTTTACAAACCATAATAATCTCAATATTAAATAATAATACTTGTATATTGTATATGCAATGACACTTAAATGAACTTCGGTCTATGAAACACCATCAACAACATTTCTCATAAACATTCAAAAAAGTTAAACAATTTACCAACGCGGACAGATACTTTTTTTAAAAAAAAAACTAAAACTTACACATACCTATTATTACCATGGACTAGCCCACCACGTCATCTTAAATGATGCCGGTGCAGACATCAGTACTTGAACTATTACTCATCTAGCTAATAGGATTCTGTCAATGAACAGTTTTTCTTTCTCGCTTATTTTTTTTTAAATTTCACCGTTATTTACTCAGCCTAGTAACACTTACTAGAGCTGTATATTGCATTTTTTGAAAAATGAATCTATTAATACAATTGGTTGCAATGACACTTCATGGGTCAGAAAAATATACCTAACATTTCTTAGCATGGAACATGCTTTAGATTTGGCCTTCCAGCTCGAAAACGACTCAAAAAACGACACGAAATAGCGTGAGCGGCTCTACTTCTGTTAAGATTGATTTGAATGCTCTAGATCATTTTGATGTGGTCGGTCCCTGTGCCTCTTGCCTCAGCACCTCTACTCATATTATGCTGCACGACTGAAATGGGCGTAGCGGTCCCCATTACGTCTCTGATGCGGCGCTCATATGCACTGTGGTAACATAATATATCATATAAGATGCCATCGAAATAATAACAAATCGTCGTCGTCATGCAAACGTTTTGGCCAGAACATATAATTAAGACTATACTATCGTCATAAATCGCAAGGAGATTATAGATCAGAAATAATCACTATTCAGGAGCCGGCAGGCTAAAGCATGTTCAATGTTTTATAATTTTAGCCGTTAGCTTTTAAGTAGACTATAACTTTTATAAAAAAAAAAAATCATTTGGTATTTTGAAAATATAAATGTTTTTTTTTTTTGTGTTTTAGGTATACAAATACAAATTAACTGTCAAAACGTGGATGACAAAACTCGTATAACATCTTATTATGTTACTGCTTCTTTTATTGAACTATACATTTCAAGTGTAGATAAAAAAAATATAAATTTTAAGTGCATTAATATGAGTGTTAAAAAATAAGCATTTTATTATTAATTCCAGTTACACCGGGTGTTCATGAAGTCAAAAAAACAAATTCAGTTCTCGGATTATCCTTATCTGGTGGGTGGCATGCAGATACATAACAATTAACGTGGATATAATATCAATCAATCAATATTGTTATTTCGAAACTAAATAGATACATAAAAAACTACTAAAAAAAAATAGCGTATTTTGTAGTACATGTATTTTCCCGAAATAATGCATTTATTGCATTATGTTTGTTCACAACGTCGTTACACGTGTTATCATATACGAGTAATATGCGATCATCTAAGTGCTCTCGAGATATATTTCATCGCATGACGTTTCTCGTGCCTTGTGAATGTTTTATTCTAAGAAAGTTATCGTGATCTACTAACGCGGAAAAGCCATTTTTCTAAAATTTTCAAGAAGTCGGTCGCAAGGCACACGAGCTTAGACACTATTATACTACTACCTTGTATGCTATTTAAATATTAATGGATGTTAACCACAAGCACATGTCATCTTTGAACGTTACTTATTTGCAAATATCCAGTTAGAAATATTACTATCAAGTTCGCTATACGTTTCTGTTACATTCGGCGGTTCGCCACGTTGTTACACTTTGATTATTTGCTTGTGTTGTTAACAAACAAACATAATAATATTCATCCTCCGTTTTCATTAAACATTTAATCCCGAGCACGTGTGTACAACGATGGTTCAGCCAAAGTATTAGCAACACCTCTTCAACATCGGTTTCCTCATATTGTTTCAACGTTCGCATCAGCTGTGCAGTTTTGCTTGTGTTCGGGCGTCGAAAGGTATATTTTATTGCGTTTGGACTTTCGCCAGGCAAGCGCCTTCTCCCCAGACGACAACTATGTAGGTACAATGCAACGATGACGGGTTGTAAATCCGTTCCAGTGTCACTTTGGGCGGTGACAATTCAACTAAGTTTTTTACTACACCCGAAGAGTAATCTGTTTGCATTGTTACATACTATACATGTATACAAAAAATACATGCCTACTTCTTTACCCTTCATCTGGTTTGGACTTCGGTCCGATAAAATGTTAAGTGTTACTTTATACGACTGGAGAAACATTAGCTCGAACAAACAAAAACAAAATATCACACAATTAGATTAGGAACAAAATCAACTTTTTTGTAAGGGAAAAAAATAAATTTTATTATACATTTTTATAAGATAAATTGAACGGCATTAACTAAATTATTAGTTTTAAACTGAAACCAAAAGTAAGAAAACATTTAGGTAATAACAGTTTTTATTGGTATTATGCACCGAAGAGAATTTAAATTAGAAATAAGGTGATATTAAGTATTGAAATAGTGTTTAATATAATGCTACTAATTATTATGAAACAGAAAATTTGGTAGACATGTTTCGCCGATGACAATAAAATAACAATGTGCTCAGTGTTGCGAGGATAAAAGTTTCACGAAAAGAAATTTATCAGCACCTAAGAAATGCAATTGTATACTTTGAAAAAAATGCTTCCTTGCCGTCTAAACTATTCAGGCGAATGAAAAGAATGTCGTGTCTTTTATTATAAAAGAAAAAAGAAGCGAAATGTTAGTAGGAAGCTATAGATTTCTAAACAATAATTAATTCCAATGTCCTTGGCGGATATTATTGTTAGACTTATGGGACTTCTAAAGAATGCTGCTCCTGGACGGTAAAAGGACACTTCTTTGGACTTTGTTGACAGCAGTTTTCAAGAGTTTAAATGAAATAGTAGAGTTTTGGACCTAGTCAACAGGAGATACTCAGAATGAAAGTTTTTTTTTGCACGGCATACATATAAACATGGTAATAGAAGAAACAGCAAAAACAAAAAGTTATAAAGTATTTTGTAGTTATCGAAAAGCAAAGTTGTTTCATGTTTTACAATTAACACAAACAGTGCGGCTATTGTGCTTCGGGGAATTATGAGAGTAAAATACAGGTAAGGTCGTAGAAATTAAAAAAAAACGCATTAATTAAACAGTATAATACACTGAAAAAAATATCACCACTTAGTTGGCGAAAAAACTTCATCTTTCAAAATTCAGAAACAACAACTCAACTTCCACTGTGAAAGAAACCAAACACTTAAATATAATTTAATATATTAAATAGTTTATTAATATATAATTCTAAAAAAAAAAAACAAAAAACGACTTTTGTCAATATTCGCGATTAATTTTTTATTATATTATGTTGTGATTAGCTCTAGATTACATAAGTAATATTGTGCGACATTCATAATAATGTATACAATGTATTTGTTGTTATGTTTTAACTTTTAACCATTGCTTTCAATCGAGTAACGGCGCGGCGCAACATAAAAATTGTACACCTTGTACAATTTTTAGTATATACTTAGTACCTAATACCTAATTATATATATCTTACAATTTTAGACACATAGTGTACTTAAGCACACTGTTTATTGAATTGGTATGCTTTCAGAGTTCAGACAACAGTTTTTTCAAAATTAGATCATCGTGCAGATTGACCATTTAAAAAAAATTAATTATAATTTAATTATTAATTTTGTAAAAAAAAATTAAGACATATCTTTGATAAATTGTTTGATGCACAAAATATTTTTAGGCAAGATTACACACGTCATCATAAATGCAGTTAGAAATCATGCAGTGTTATTTTGCTATGTATCAACATTTCAAAATAAATAAATAAAAAACACAACCTCCCTGGATCAATGAGTTTGAGTGTATTCAATGAGTAATAAAATGAAGATCTAAAATATAACGCTGTAAGCATCTGTTATTTCAACGCTACAAATTTACACCAAGATTAAATCCTAATAACAACAAAAGTATCCTAAGTTACAGTGGTGTATTAGCTTTTGGTGTTTTAGCGATAAATAAAACAAACCTACTTAAACTTTGATTTTAATTAGTTTTAATGTTGAATGTGAACTGTAAGAACCAAACAAATCTATTCTATTTAAAAATTAAACTAAGTGCTTAGGTAATAAATTCTTATTTGTCTACTAAAATAATAAATAAATATACATATACATATATATATATATATATATATATATATATATATATATATATATATATATATATATTATTAAATAGATTTGGCCTATGCAGTTTAGCCACGTTAATTAAAAAAAAATATATATATATATTTTTTTTTAGATGGGAAATAATTCCAATTTTTTTAGTTAACGTGGCCTAACTGCATAGGTCAAATCTATTTCATTAATTTGATTTTATTCTGGTATTAGCCCAACATGAGCATTTAATTATTTTACCAAATATTTGGCAATAATTAAACTGTAAAATAATTAATTGTTTTAAATATTGAAGTAATCGTGTATTAGTGTTTGTTACACATTCAACTTATGCACACAACTGTGTAATGGGATTAATAGACATTACAGAATGTGTGTACGTTTAAATCATTTGTAGACCATAATATTATATAGTTATCGCTATCACTTTGCCGTTATGTGTTATACAAAGTCAATTAACGTGTGTATTGCCCTTTGTGAAATAGTAATAATGATGGGCCCCCCTTCCTCGTCATTTTAATCACTCAGACAAGAGGTTTCAACCTGTTCTGGAGATTAACGTTCATTAAAACAACTTCCTACGCGTTTACAAATTTAGTATTACAGCCTCTTGTTACTATTCAGCAAACTCAAACGTCTTGTTTGTTCCGAGAGCGTCGATGTATATACAAGTACCTACTTGGAATTTCTATGCTATAACATATTATTAGTAATAAGAATATTATAATAATTACCATTGCTCATATTATATATAGTTATTAATTCTAAATTCATAAATTTCCCTAATATCTTCAATAATAAAGACAAGTGCAATTATTTGGAATGTATAAAATTATACATACATAGTAAATAGTTGTAATAAATGTTATTCAAACGGAGTTTCTATGCTTTCTTTAAAAATACTAGATAATAAATAGTTTCGGGAAAAAAATTGTTTCTAGTAAAATTGGTGCTAGTAAAAAGCAAGTATACATAATGACGAAGATCAAATCAAAAAGTTTTGGGCACGTTAAAGAGAGGAATTGAAATTAATTAACTAATGTAAAAATACAAATAAAAGAGTTCAGAAGAATAAAAGGAACATTCTAGGAGTAGGCTGATAGTTACCTCAAGTATTTTAACTTTTTGTTATAAAATATAAATACTGCATTATTTATAAAGAATGTACTTAGGGTACAAAACGGTTCATTTGTGTTTAAAATGTATTTATTATAGACTAAATTATATTTTTGGACATATTGTTGTGTTTACAAAAATCAACAGTCTAATCTGCGAATAAATGTATACGGTTATTATGTAAATGTATAAACTAGAGTGCTTAAGGTTATTTTTTTCTATTGGGTGAGATTAACGGTTACTTAGTAAAAAAAAAAACGAAATACCTATAGAGTAGTCGCTATTTCTACCGGTTGTTTAAATTAAAAAAGGTTTATTGTAAGCACAATAATATCTTTGTTTGACAGGCACAGACTAAATTCAAATTACAATGTAGGTACATATAATATGTAAATTTTATCAATTTTCAAACGTCAGTTTATTGCTTTAAGCGAAAAATTATCCATGGAAATTAATATTAGAAATAAATTAATCTGATGAAAAAAATAACCTGTCAACGTTTTACGCTCGTGTGCGGGAAACCGAAAGGTAAAAAAAGTTGTATACAAGCTTTTCACATGGTCTAGAATCGAATTTTTATTTTTAATTAAAAACACATGCCACCGTGGCGTATACTATATGGTATTCCACGAAAAGTTGAATATTATATTATTAAACATATATTGTATCCAATGGCGTCACTAGAGGGGAGGGGGAAGGGGGGTTGTGCCGAGGAAGTTCGGACATTTTAAAAACTAAAAAATTCTCTCAGCATTTTAGTAAAATATGTAAATAATATGAGTAAGGAAGGGCAACGTAAACAAAAAAAAAAAAACGCAACCATTTTAAATTTCGTCGTCGTCAGTCGTTTTAAATGTCGAGTTGAACGATGCGAATTTAAGCCTTTAATCATATACGTGTTACACATAACATGTACGTGAGATGTCTGAGGAAATTTTCAGAAATTAATAGTATTATTATTATTATTCTATAACCTCGCGCCCACACAAAACGACGGAGATTAATAATTGCTATTTTAATGTCATGTGATATTTAATCAACGTTGTGTACGGATGAACGGGACGTTTTGACGATGGCAATTACCATTTGAGCGCGACTGTTGCGGTAGTGTTGTGTTAGTACAATGGTAATGTAGCAATAAATAAAACGAATAACATAACAATTAATATGTGATATTAATAGCTCACCTGGTTATCGGATATCGACGATTGATTTAGTAGGCGGGTTACAACTAGGCGGTCCCGAGTAGGAGAAAGGTACAAAGTAATAAATAACGCAGTGAAATGGCGATGGACTGAATGAGAAATACTAAGCGGATGCGGAATGAGTGAATAAAAAAAAAGATGAGATTATATTTAATAAAAAAATGTTGAGAAACAAAAACAAATGTCATATTTTAATTTTTTAAGAATCCATATTTCGTATCATTATTTTAGTTATGTTAATATTATATAATAAAAAAATGATCCAAGTCTTTCGTGCAACATCTTGCATAATAATTATTGTCGATAAGGACAGGGATAAGGGAGACGCGGTTTACCTCTGATGGATTTACGGAAAGTGTTTAAACTATTTGTCATTACCAGATAGTTTTGTACTGTATAAAGAGTAATAACAAAGTTAAAATACGTAGTAGTGCGAAGTGTCCTATTGCAAAGCTTATTTAATGACTTTAGTATGATCTATATCGATTATCCATCCGTGTCTGATATTTTAGATCAATTATTTACTCTGTATGCGATCGTAAACCAGACAAATTTTACATTTTTCAAACCAATAATATAATATTTGTTACACCAGCTGTTTCCTATAGTCCGGTCGCGCAAGCAACTACAATTAAGTTTTCAGGCATAGGACATAATATTCAGTGAATAGGATGTATACTAAAACAACTTCTAGAAATCAATCAAATTAAAGTACTCATCTCACTTATTTCCTAAATTGATTTTGAATTTTTTTAGTGTAGAATGTCGGAAACATAATTTGTTAAATAAATTCCACCAAATCCTTGCAGGTCATATAGCCATTAATCATAGTGTTGGCATTGACTTTTCAAGTTTAAATACAAATTTATTGGGGTGTTGACACAGAGATTTCACAACGGTCGACGTAGGTATATCCTACGAGGGTGTTTTTTAATCTCATTTACTTTTTTTAACTACATGCGTTTAAGCGAAAAAAAATACCTCTAGGATTTTAGGTCACGCAGTAAAAAGGTAATTGATTAGATTACAAAGGTCTGAAGTTACCCCGCAAAGTAGCGTTTTAAAGAGCTATAGTTTTAATAGGCGTCATTATATTACGAAATAATTTATTGCGTTCGTCCCTAATTGCACGGTCTTAAACAAAAATTGCTTAATTTTATATCTTATTCCGCGGCCAATGTGATAAAGATATAATTCTGCAAAATGCTCAAGAGTAATAATAACAATCATTTAAAACCTTTTCACGATTCACAAATAGTATTAAGCGCGGTAGATCATAATTGTTTAAAGAACGCTCGTCGAACTCATGCGATTGGATAAGTTTAAGTTACATACGTGTTTTTTTTTTGTATTTATAAGTAATCAGAATATTAAACAAAATTAACAAAATTCATACTATTATTATAAATAAAAGCAAATAAAATATTCTTAGTTTTTACTTCAAAAGAAAAATTGACACAACATTCAAGCTGCGACGTAACTTTACGTTAATAGAAATAAAACCGATAAGAAAGAACAATTTTTATTTTTTAACTCTCTTCTTATATATTATATTGTTAAGTTGACATACTAATATAAAGCTACAATAAAACAAAGTCATTGTTATTTTTGTAACTTTTCTTAAGTGAGTTTTTTTTGTTGACAAATTAAGTTAGGCAAAATGGATTCTACATATTATTTTGTCATTAAATACAAAGATTGATATCACATAACACTTTATCAATCGTTCTTCTTCTAAAATGCTCTTTCATAATATGTACAGTATGTGTAGTGTATAAAATATCGTTATATGTTGTCATACCTTTATAATATGAGTATGCGCTATTGTTAAAGATTTTACTAATCAAACTAACTATTCCAGTACTATAAATTAACATAATTAAATCACAAGCTTAAAACTTTGACATGAATAATAATATATTTTCAAATAATTTACCTACTAAATATACCGAAGTACACCAACCTAATAATTATAATAACATATTATATCTACCCAGAATTATTCTACTTTTATTTTACGAACGATTATTATATCATTATGCTATTATTAGCGAAAATATCTGTTCACGGTGCAAGTTTAATGGACACACTAGACTTGTTTATCTAAAATAAAAGTTTACCACGTGCCTCTTCGATGTATTTATTTTATGTTTAACTACCGCAGAGTTACTTCAGGCACAACGATACCTACTCTAACAACTATAACCTTAAACTTTAAGCTGTAACAAACACAACGACTCAAATTTATAGATTGTATTGGAACATATTGTTACTTAAATTGTCAAACCTTCTATATAGCAACTCAAGTCAAGTCACACGGATCCACTTTTATCGCGTGGGAGTACCTAAGCAAACGCAGATGTTCGAACACATTCAGGTCCCATTTATCGTTCTCGTTTTAAACCAGCTTAAAATATATTTTGCTTTACGTGATTAACAATTTTTTAATTCGCTTTTACGGCCAGACACAATACTTAAGGCGTTTCCTCGAACCTTTCACGGTTCAGGCCGAGCTGTATTACTTGCTGCGACGTATTGCTGCTATGGAGATTGGATATACTTCCTGCATTCTGAACTGGTGACAGAAAAGCGGCCGCTTCAAGGAATTCGACGACGTCAGTTATTGCACACGTCAGCTTCAACAATGGATCTTAGTGCCTAACTTTATCTCAATTAAAGGTTTTAACGAAAGTAAATAATTCAGAACTTATTTAACCAGTTATACTAAATTCAACGAAGTCAGTCGTCATTATAAGTTTAATTTCTACGAATTACTTGTTCGTTTATATTATAACGTAACTAAAAGCATAATAATAATAGTTTTCAGATACATGTTGACTGTTGACTCATTCACACATAGCAATCTGGAAATTTAATTAGGTCATAGTATATTTTCCCATTATAATATTTTTTGTTTTTCTTAATAAAAAAAACTGCCTACAATTTTTTTTTTTAATTGTGTATACTATAGTCCAATATATATCTACTTTCAATCAAATTTGTAGACCTTAAGCGCCAAAACTACACTAGAAAAAGTAAAATAATTAAATTAATCCACCCTTCCAAAGAGAAGGATTTTTTAAATTTGATTCGATAGTACCTCTAAAAATTACATCTAAAAACATTCTCCATTACTTAGTTTAGGACAATAATAGAGTATACACGTACTTCGGTCAAAACACTTTTTATTAATTACAATTTTTTTTTCTGGGTGGGTTAAAACCCGAGTAAGTAATTGTTCTGTTTATTTGTACTTCATTAAATTATTTTTTGAACATATTATACAATACACACGATTTAATTTAACATTTTCATTTCATACTAAAGTCACAAATTGTTCCCCTAAAAAATATTAAGCTTACACTTAGCTAACTAATCAAAAATAAGTGCATCTCAAGCTATCAAATTCCTAACAATTATAGGTATAAGTACTACAACTTAATTGACATACATAGTTATTAATTGGTAAAGTAGTCTTACATAAATTTTAACTGCCTTTGTGATTTTATAATTCAAAATTCAAAATCCTGATAACCAAAAGTCCAGTATAATAATAATAACATAAATATTTTAGTTAGTGCTTATTATTATCATCAACCATATTTTGATTTCAAGTATAAGTATATCAGAGTACGAAACTACTTGATTCATGGCTAATAATTGATTACACATAGAGTTAAGTCAGTGAAGAAAGGTAACGTTGTTTACCCCTCGTTAACATCTACTTATATTTGCTGAAAATGTTTTTTTTAAAAAGTTTAAAGTATTGATTGCTATATATTTAAGTATTTAATTATAAGTGCAGCTCAAGTTTTTAGCATAACATAATCAAGACTATTTTATAATTAACGTAAAATCTGATAATAAAATTTAGACCGTACCAGTTTATTATATTATTAAAACCTTCTGTAGATGAGAATTAATAAAATTTGTTTCATTATTAGAAATTTTAATTTGAAAATTTGAAGAGTACTAGACTTTTATATACTGCACTCCAGAAGGCAAAGTTTCTATGGATATAACACGCTTATTTATAGAATATTTTGTGATGGAAATACTTAAGATCGGTAGCGTTGCTTTTATAATTATTTAAAAGATGATTTCATAGTTGTATTCTATCTCAACAACGCGTCGTTGTTTTTTTTACCCATTCGTTCGCATCATTATTAACGTCGCGCAAAGTGATTTTAATGTTGTTAATTATTTTAAAAGCAAAAATTCTAGTTTTTTCTTGATGGAAATATGTATGAGAGCCGAGAGATGGATAACGATGGTTGGCCGCAATCGCAGACAGTCCATTATCTTCCGTATTTATGCAGCACCTCACCGCAATTACGACCATTTTAAGTACCAAATACTCTGTTAAACGGTAGTCGCACTTAAAATGAGGTAATTGATAACCGGACAGTATACTCGAGGTTTTTAGTAGTTTATGAATTATGACTCAATCTCGATTGGATTCGGGCCAACGATCTTACTTCTATTTAACTGGTCCATCATAACGGCCTTGGTCTACACATACATACGAGTACATAGTTCTAGTAGTATACCTAAGTGTCTTATTTTGGGTGATTCCGCTATATTTTGTTAATTATTTATTTCTTAAACGGATGTTATAGAGTACATATGGTAGTTATTACTGATCAGCACTGGACGCCATTAAACTTTGGAGCTTTGTCTTGAAAGGGAAACGGTTTGATTATTTTTTAAATAAAAATTATTCGCATACGAAAAGTTAAGCTGAATATCGTTTTTGTTGCTGGTCGTTAATGGTAGAACATATTAACAACAGCCATATAAAAACAGGTTGTGTTTTTCAAAATATTATAATAGCTCCAATAAATCGCAAAAGTATTATTATATTTTATCTGTAAAATTAACGTTTCTTAAACCCATAAATTTATCAGCTAGGTACTAGAAAAATAATTTCACTTGTGGTAAATTTTTAACAAAAAAAAAATCATCAAACTCTAAAAATGACATCGTTAAAATGTATTCAATTTTTTTAATAAGTAAAATTTTACTATAAACGCAATTCTGACCATTAAGAACAAGTTGACACGACCAGAGGAAATATAAAAAAACCGACGATAACGATATCGAGTAGTAAGGAAAGTTGTGTTCACAAACTTTTGATGTAAAGGTTTAATAATGTGGATATTTTTATTTTTTTGTCGATCCAAGCAAACTGCCCATTCAAGAGTTTTTTTATTGTCAGCCTTTAAAAATGGGGACGACCTGCAGTCTGTCCATTATCCTAAAGATCCTTATTTATCGGAATAACACCGTCCTCTTATGTCTGTAATGGGTTATAGCGTTAACAAGAATAAATTCTGGTAATGATTGTCAATGCTCTAATAGTACATGGGCCGTGACAGATATGAAAATAGCTGACGTTATTGAAAATATTGGTAGTTTTTGTTTGATGCACGGATCATAATTAATATTTTATTTTATAGTGTAAAAACAATAATAGTAAATTATATGTAATATGTAAATAATTACATATTAAATACCACTAACGGCGTTAAAGCAGCAAAAATTACATAGTAGCAAATTCGCAACCCTTCTCCCCCTTTGAAGGAGTAGGCCAAACGGGTGGAATGAATACTATTTTATATTATTATTTTTTTAAATGACTTACAATACAATTATATTTTAGAAAATCATTTTTTTAAATGAATAAACATTGAAATATATTTTCTATATTTTTCTGCTCTTAAAATTCTCTATTCATTTTTATCTCATCCTATCTTTTCAATACAAAACATTTTTTACTCCTAGCCACACATAATTGGATTCTTAATAAGGTGGTTAAGCAGCACGGTAAATTAATGATTTTTTAAAAATAAACACATTGTGTACATCTTATATTAATGTAATTGAATAAAACAGGTTAATAAAAGATATATCTGCTATAATGCGCACTACATTCAGATATAGACCAAAAGTGCTATTGTTTTAATGCTAAAAACTATTCAACATGAACTTCTGAATATTGCGACAAGATAAGTGAATGTCATACCTACCTATTCGTAATAATAGTATTTACGTAATAGGTAGTTAAATTAAAATATGAATTATTTATTCGAAAAGGTCCTTAGAATTTAGAATAATAAACATCACATTACCCCTACTCTTGCGTTCACCAATTTAGATTAATTAAAATAACCTAAAGACGTTATCTGAGTATAAAAATCTAACATACTACTACTGTATTAAATTTCAAATTTTTCGTTCTATTACAGTTTGAAATATTTTTTACTCAATTTTACTAATTACCGTTGAAGTTTTAACATCGATATTAAGTTAGATAACTGCTATTAGGTCAGTTCAAAGTATGCAGACTCCTTGGCCTTTGTAAATAGATGTTGTATTTCAATACCGAACTGTTATATGTTTGCGAAAATACGATAAAACAGAAACTATTTAAGGAATTTTAGCTGAAAGTAATGAAACCTTTAAAAGACAACTGGAATTTAAATTAATACCGTTTGTGAAAAAAGTATGATAACGGGCGAAAATTCAAATGACAATCTTTCGTATAGGCCTTTTGCTTTTAAGCTCTAAATAGGTACCAAATTAAATATTAAATTTCGCTAAAGCGCACTAGCGGTGCTGTACACCGAAAGTTGTTTTAAAATCTCGACCCTTTCTTCTCATAATCAGTAAACTCATCAAATTATAAGCGTTATCGATTTTTTTTTTTACCGTCGTTTAAACTCATTAAAACCACGAATCGAGTGAAGATAGTTTTTTTTTAATACTTTGCCCAAATTAAATGGATCTGCGAAATATTACAATCCAACGCCTGTGTGTTAAGTATTTTATTTTATAGAGAATATTATACGCGCAATATTATTATTATGATTTATCGGATTCAAAAGCCCACGACGACTATAACATAATATAATAATATATATATATATAATTTATTGTATTACTAGGATGCAACGCCACGTCTGACACCAAGACACGTTCTGTGCAGGCAAACATATTTACCGGATTACAAAATAACCGGCCAGGCGAAAAGTGAAGCAATGCATGTACGTTTAAAGGAGGCGGCAAAAGACAAACCTATGCACATAGGCGTGTTGCCTTCGATATGTATAATAAAGATTGGCGGCGACGGCATCGGGGCATAAAACACAATTTTATATAAAACAATTCCATTCGGTGTTTCCATTTGATTCCTATAAGCAACACATTCCGCGTCGCTAAACACAATCCACTTGCTACGTACGTATAAGAACGACTTGCACGATGATCGGACGATTACATATATACATACAGACAAGCGTTATAAATCATATTGAGACATGAAAGACAACCTTGCCAGGTTAGCGGCTAAAAAAAACGGCAACCACATCATACAGTTGGTGATGATTTGAAAATTACACTTGTTTTTGTGTAAGCGAAGATATTGTGGAAACCCGTTTTGCGAAAAGATCAAGATCTAGAGCGATCGAATGACGATTCCAATAGTCTAAATGGGAATAACGGTAAATACTAAAAATTGTCCCTACCTCGAAAAACACCAAATTTTAGATGTATGTAAAATTATAAAACAAAGACTAAATGTTTTTTACGTAATCTCTATTCTACTTTATAAACCAACCATAGAAAAATGCGTGAAAAACAATAAGAAAATTTTATATAATAAAGTATACATGGTTCAGAAACCATTTGTCTCTTGGTGTTGAGAAATACTTTTACGCTTTGCACAATATGATTTATTGGAATTAAATTTCCACTACGTTCAAATTCACTAAAGACCTTTGTTTTTCCTAGAACTTCTGTTTGGTCACGAATTGTCCGAATTGTAATTAAATACAAATTGTGTTTAACAACATTAGAGCTTGATTGAACATTACTTTATAAGTCTTACTTTAACCTCGAGAGCTTTGTATTGTTTCTTAAATAATCTAGAATCACATATTATGTTCCTAACCGTTCCACGAAACGACTGAAAACGCTTCGGGATTATCTTGTTAAAATTTCACTCAAAACGAATAAGTCAGGATTGAAATACCAGACACGTCTCCTCCATTGTTTTTCCTTATATCTCACAAGATACCTATTATATTAAATACAAATAATTTAATTCATGCATTACCACCATAAACTATAATCAATTACCAGATTGATAGAATTTTCGTTCATTTTAAATCTATAAAAAATCAGTTAAAAATATTTTTTTTAATTCAAATATTGATTATGCCCATGTTTATAATAATTGTAGTATAGAAATAATTTTAAATTTATGAAATAAATTAGTCATAAATAAAAATCAACCACATTATGTTATGTAGAACTACAGAATTTATCTGTGGCCAATGCATTTATGTATTGATGATAAAAGTAACATATTGATGAGAATTAAAGATCCGTTACACGTATGATTTAGTCTCCTGATCCTTCGTGTGTATTTAATAGATTATAAATGGGGTAATATAAAACTTTAATTATGTGGAATAACTGGATATTGTGGTGGATGATTGGGGAAACGGAAATAACTAAATATGCATACCACCATAAATACAATCATTAGTGTAGAAGACTGTTGTGCATAAGTATAAGTAGGTACTTGAAAAGCAAATACCGTAGGTATTTTACAAAAAAGAGCTGTGATATTTGTTTTTATTAAAAATTTATTGAATATATAAACGTTAAAAAATATAATTGTTTTGTATACAGCACTATGATGTTCAAAATACCATGCACTTGAACTAAAAAAACCGAAATGTAAACTAAATAAACTTAGGTCATATTAAAAATTGAATGCGAACATAAAAGTATCCGTAACTATAGACACATTATATAACCCAAGGTATACAATAATCGCCTGTACACTTTTATTTGTTGACATTTAAATACCTCATATATTATATTATTAACGTGCTACGGCCTTTAGCTATTTCCTTATCCTTTAGCGCATAAGTTTACATATGTATTCGATCGGAAATTGGAAGCTGTCACGTTTGTTGGTTTTATGCGTGTCGGCGACAGACCTTAACGCTTAGCACAGAACTACAACCCTTTGTCACTTGGCAGTTGGTATTATATATAGATGGACATAAAAACTGGATACTACCGACAACTGGATCGTTATAGTATATGTTCTTATAACAATGCATTAGCAAACTATTGTCGTCACGACATGAGTACAAGTGAATTCAAATGTCAGATATAAAAACGTTGCTTAAGAAACACACATACTTGCTAACAAAATGCAATTATTTTCGAACAAAACTAATAGCGCATTTAACGTTAGTGGTTTTATTATTTCAACAAAAAGTCGAAAGTTTTATAACGTGTTTTTTTTTTTAAATAAAATTAATAAAGAATACCGAGTGCCTATTTCAATTAAATTAAAAAGTTGAAGCAACGTAAATTAATATCAAAGTTTTAATACTTAAACAGTAACACTGCCACAGTATCTTTTCAACCAAACTAAAATTCATTATTTTATTCACTATGCTAAGAAACGTCTGTTACTATAGACTACTACCGCCTTTGGGTGTATTTTTAATAATGCAAACATAAAGCATACATTATTATTATTAATAATATTTTGTTATTAAATATGTGTTTCCTAATCAAATATGAAGTATAATATTATTATTTCTCGATTATTACCAGCCATCACAGCTATAATTTCCTTCCCCCTTATCGCTGAATTTTGTAATTAGTATCATCATTTAATATATATATATATTATAATGGTCAAACTTGTTTTTTCTTTCCCATTTTATAATTTTGTATTATTGTTATTTAATAATAAAACATTTTTTCTATTAAAGCACTTACAATTTAGTAGTACTTTTTAAGCAGTATGATAATACTTTGTAATAAAGGCTATACAAAACTATATTTTAATAATGTAATTTTTCAATTTAACTTTAATAAATATGTCTTGGCGCTGTAAAGACAATTTTAATTTACACTGATAAGTCATCAGTGACATATTTTATCCTTTTTTTATGTTAAGCTTTTGTTTTTAATTCATAATGCTACCCAAATCACCTGACTCTAAGTACTTAGGTAGTATATGTTTTTTTTTTTTTGTTTGTCTTTAAGTGAATATACTTGTGCTAAAGAAAGAAAGAGGTTAAAATAATTTGAAGTGCTGGTAGCGTAAGTTGCATTTAGTAATAATGTTTAAACATCAAATATTGAAGTTTATTTAAGTATATTAACGACACGTCACTCATGAGCGCTGTAAGTGTGGACCGTATTCCATGCTAACAATGAACCATCATGAGGGTCATGTACCTGCTGCTATAATATGTGTAACTTTAAGTCGGGCAAGCAATTCTCTTGGGGGAATTTTCAAAATTATTTTTTAATAAATTGTAAGGCATAATGGTAGTTCTTGTGTTAAAAAATTATAATACCACGTACTATTTTTGTAACTCTAGTCGTTATGAGACTGTGTTCATAAAATATTAAGTATAGCTAAAACAAAAATTACGTTGATTATGTACATTAGTACACGATCATACTAAGAACGATCATGGCTTTTTTGCTGTATTCCATGAATTTAAATTATATTTTTAGTAATATAATTACTCGCGCGCAGACAGTCCAATTGTGCGCACGCATTTATACATCACTCCCGGATTATATCCAGCTCTGAAACTTCTACCGAACAGAAAATTCTGCATTTCACCTCATTCGACGAAATATTTGACACTCTTGCTACAAACTCGCAAGGTGAACAACCTTCGGGACAAATACTTCTCCAAATCAAGTAATATCGTTTAATATTATTTTTAATATAAATTATATTCCACTACTCCGACACGCATTACAATAATAGTCCAAACACTAAACAGACCACAGGCACCGTCACGCGCGGTGACCTTTGGACTCCGATAACACTGACGACATGGCCTCCGGAACTGTGTCCCCAATTAAAATTGTCAATAACCAAATAATCAGCAAAAATAATGAAGACAAAAATAAAAATAAACGCAACATATCTACATCGTCCACACCACCGCAATCGCCATCGTTTACAGCTAGCGTTAAGAAAGCTAAAACGTTTATCACGCCAAATAGATACAGCGTTCTCTCCATAGACGAGCCTACCATTGAAAACCATAACATCACATATGATAACCAAAACGAGGAGCAACCGAATACCACCAACAACACACCAAAAACAATTTTGCCTCCACCCATCTTCATTAAAGGGGTCCTTGACTACATAGGCTTGCTAAATCAATTTAAACAAATCATCGGTCCAAATACCTTCTCGTGCCAATCAACCTCAACTCATCTAAAAGTCCAAACTGATACCCCAGATAACTACAGAAAAATCATTCACTTATTGAAAAAAATCTATGCACAGTACCACACATACCAGCTCCAATCCGATAAACCTTTAAGGGTAGTCATAAGAAACCTACATCCATCTACTCCAGAAACTGATATAACAATAGCTCTAGAAGAAATAGGTTTCACGGTGAGAAATGTCACCAACGTTAAACACCACCAAACTAAAATGACGTTGCCCATGTTCTTTGTTGACATAGACCCAAACGGAGGAAGCGATACCGATATCTTCTCTATTACTTCTATTTTGCATACAAAAATAAAAATAGAAGAGCCTCAAAAAAAACGACAGATACCCCAATGCCAAAACTGTCAAAGCTATGGCCACACACGCTCATACTGCGCTTACCCACCCATATGTGTAAAATGTGGAGAAAATCACCCTTCTTCCTCGTGCACAAAATCTTCAGATCTACCAGCAAAATGCGGCCTCTGTCAAGGGGCACACCTAGCCAATTACAAGGGATGCACAATATATCAAAAAATCTCCCGGAAACATAACAACCACACCTCAAATAAGAAAGCTCAACAACCACATCCACCCAATCTCAACGCCAATCCTGAATATCAACATCAACAATCAGCCACCGAAAACACACCCAGGTCACGTACGAATGCAAATGTAACTAAGGGTCACCAGTCCGCTAACTCGAATACCCCCACAAACATCAATGAAATCTCACTTCTAAAATTCCTTGACGAATTCAAACCTATAATAAACCCTCTTATCTCTCTCCTTACCACCGTCCTCTCAAGTCTCATCAATACTAAAAATGCCAAATAATAACGCCACATCTCACTCTCTCCTCATCCTTAATTGGAATGCAAATGGCTTAACAAAACACAAAGACGAATTTCTAGCCATATTACAAAATAACAGGATTGATATCGCTCTCATATCAGAAACTCATTTCACCAATTCAACACACTTCTACCTACCCGGGTTTCAAGTCTTCAAAACCAACTATCCTGATGGCACAGCACACGCTGGCGCCGCCATCATAGTGAAATCTTCCCTACTATTCTATCCACTTCCACAATTCCAAAAGGATCATATTCAAGCCAGCTGCATACAAATAACACTTAACAACACCCCCCTTAATATATTTGCAGTATACAGTCCACCACGCCACACAATAACATTAAACCAATTCAACGAATTCTTCCTTACTCTTGGTCATAAATTTATAATAGGAGGAGATCTAAATGCTAAAAATATACAATGGGGTTGTCGTGTTAACAACCCTCGTGGAAACATACTTGAAATCACAACACAAAATCGTAACTACAAAGTACACTCTCCTCCATCGCCAACATACTGGCCCACTTCACCCAGAAAAAGGCCAGACATTTTGGACATATTTATATCTAAAATCCCCAACAGTCTCCACAGCCTAACCACTAACCTCAATGACCTTTGTTCTGATCATTCAGCTATCCTCTTAACAATTGACACTGCCCCTCTTGTTAAATCAAAACAACCAAGCCTCATCCTAGGCCAAATGGACTGGGAAAAATTCAGATCCTCCCTCGATAGTCAATGTAACCTCAAAACTAGATTAAAATCTCCAAACGATATAGACGAAGCGGTACACCTCCTAACCAAGTCAATATAAGAAGCTGCTTGATCTTGCTCCTCCCCAATGCCAACCACTAACCCCACCAGTAATCTTCCCCTGCATATAAGAATCTTAATCTCAGACAAACGAAGAGCTCGTGCAACATGGCAGAGAACTAAATATCCCTCTGACAAACGCAAACTTAACTATTTAACTAATAAACTCAAAAGACTCCTAGCCTCTATTAGATCAGAAAATTTCACCAAACGTCTCGTCTCCCTCTCGTCTACTGACAACTCACTCTGGCAAACAACAAGGAAAATCCTTCGAACTCACCAATCCGTTCCTCCACTAAAAAAAACCGATGGAACTTGGGCCGTCACCGACTTAGAAAAAGCCAATATATTTCGACACCATCTCTATTCTACCTTCCAACCACACAACAATATTCTCTCTCCTTCTCAAATCGAAAAAGTAAACCACTTTCTCTCCTACCCTCTACCCATGACTCTCCCACCTAAACATGTTCGACCTAGCGATGTTGAATATTCGATAAGGAACTCTCCTCATCGCAAAAGCCCAGGATATGACCTAATCACAGCTGAGGTAGCAAAACAACTTCCCAAAAAAACTTAACTTCTCTTAACTCACATCTATAACTCTATACTTGGACTGGCATACTTCCCTGTTTTATGGAAATTCTTAATCATCATTATGATCCCCAAGCCTGGCAAACCACCCGACTCTCCCGAATCATATAGGCCCATTAGTCTTCTTCCGCTATTTTCAAAAATGTTTGAAAGAATTATCCTAAAACGTATCCTTCCTATCGTAGAAGAGAGCATACCTAATACCCAATTTGGATTTCGTCATAACCACTCCACAATACACCAAGTCCATCGCCTAGTGGATAAAATATCCTATACTCTTGAAAAAAAGCTTATTTGCACAGCTGCCTTCCTTGACGTGTCTCAGGCATTTGACAGAGTATGGCATAATGGCCTACTCTTCAAACTCAAATCTATTCTTCTACCATACTATTTTCTTTTATTTAAATCTTATCTAGAAAACAGACATTTCGCCGTTCGATCTGGCTTCTCCTTATCCGAAGTATCACCAATCCACGCGAGAGTACCTCAAGGATCGGTATCTGCGCCTCTACTTTTCAATTTATTCACCTCAGATCAACCTACCACCCCTAACACTACGACTGGTGACTTTGCCGATGACAAGGCGCTTCTAGCCATCCATTCCTACCCTGAAATAGCTTCAAACCTCGTACAAAATCATAGTTAGAGATAGAATATAATTGAAAATCACGTTTCAATACCATGTATGTATACGTTATTACTCCTCAGCTTGGTCATAGTTAAAGATTATCTTCCCAAAAGAAATGTCAAAAAAAGACAACCCAGTACCCCCTCAAAAAAAAAAAAAAAATTGTTATTATATTTTACTTCTATAATATAAAAAATCCTGTTTTCCTTTCAATTTAGGTACTGAATTTAATTGTCAAACTAAGAACAAAACGCTAAATAATCAATATTTTAATTTTGTATATTATAACTAATATATTGTATGCTCTAATACAAAAATGATTCTATTCATTATCAGTTTTAATTGGTAATGCTGTATGATAAACTAAAATATTTCAACGCAAGTATAATATAATTATTATAGAATTTAATTTGAGAAATTTGCATGCGGCATTCGCGAGTATACCGTTTTAATTCTAAATGAACATTGTTCGTAATTAAATTGTCCACTAAAATATTATCTCAATATTTTCGCTTTTAAAGTAATAACCGTTTGTGTGTAGCTACTCTTTACACAAATGACGGTATAAGGTCTTAATTATAATGCAAAACAAAATCCAGTAATGTAATAAAGTCGCACGACCAAAATAACGATTTCAACTCTAGTTTTTGAATTCACCCAACGCTTAACATGCATTCGAGTTATTGTTCCCAAAGGGTCTCCGTGTTTTGAAAACGTGAGAAGACGCAGGCTTTTCGTTATCGCAACATCAATACAAAAGTAGGCACAAAGGCAGAAATATAACATAACGAACACATTAAATAAACCACCCGGGTACACAGCACAGACATTATAATATTATCGTTATTATACAATATACACGTGATAGTATGTTTGGTGAAGTCCCACGGTAGTGACCCAACGTTCATTGTTTGGGTATATTAGAACTCTGGACGATACTATAAAATGACAGTTTTTTGACATAGCCATCAAAGCCCGTAGCTTTTAATCAACGCAAATTTTAAATAAATGAATATCGGTAAAATAAAAAAATAACATATTATAATCAAACAATGCAATAGGTATAGTAGACATAGGATTTCCTATAATTAGGCCCTGAAGGGTGTCATTAAAGTTCGAACTTCGGTATGATAGGTCATAACTCATAAGTACATGATAATGATATTTATATATACAGTTTGAGTCATGAAGTAATAGTTATACATATTATAAGAGTTATATATTATTTTTTAAAAAACAACTTTCGGGCCAGACTAAAAGTGTCGAAAGATAAATAACAAGTAAAACGATATTTCTGAATAATTATGTTATTCTAGTAAGACTAATAAGTTATTATATGAAAATATATTGTACTTTCGAGTTTGTTTCACTAAACAAACTTGATGAAGTCGTCGAGCGTGTTTTCTGAATCTTATTTTCGCTCTTCTAATAAAATCAATTAGAACTCGATTTCCTGCGGACTTGTGGTTCGACATTTTATCACAAAGTTATTCCATAACCACATTTCACTTTCAAATCAGAATTAACAAGTCTGGATGTGACATATCATAAAATAAAATATTCCTTATTGTATGGACACTAAAAATTGAATTGACCATGTTTTTTTATAAATGTATACGCCTTATATCGGCCACAGCTAAGAAAATCCAAAACAATTCGACCGAAAAAGCAAAAGAATGGAAAATTTAATTTTCAACATACTTATAGCGTGACCACTTACTTCTTTTTCTCGGCTGTAAGGCGCCTTTTTCTATCGTTTCCTAACCCATGGTGTCCTTTACATTATTTATGGCGAGAACAAACATATACAGCGAGTATTTTCCACGGAGGATTTCATTCGTCCCTGAGATCACAATTGAAATCCCTTTTTGGTAGACAACCGCGAAAGGAGCAATAATATACTCACCACTGCGAGGTCTATTACTATATGACCGTTTGGTATGTATACTAAGGTTAATATCAATATTGATCTGAAGACACACAAGGATTTAGTATTTTTTTTTCATTCTTAACGTGGCCGACAGCAAACCGTGTTATTATAGAGTCCTAATATAACAGACTCTCGATACATTCGCCCTGTCATATCATCAACACTGTATTATAGCATCTGTACTTTTTATCTAAAAGAGTCTAGCTCACACTTCACCTTGTCTAAAAAAAATTTCGCTTTAAAGGCCGTTATTGAAAAAATGTTACTTATTTATAACCGGGTTTGGTAAGGGTGAACAGCTATATGTATTACAAACATGGGTCTTAATGGAAAGTAAATACAAATATGGTTTATTACAGGGTAATATATTATATAAGACATTGTTGAGGTCATAATATTTTATTTGCCCCCTAATATGAGGTTAGATCCAAGGTTTGGTTAGGCAAGGACTAGGTATACACATAATCTAATAAAAACGTTCAAGTTAGATAGAAATATTATAATTATGTATAATTTTTAATATTTCTTTTTCGACCTGATAGTATTGAGTAAAAGCACACATCAATCAAGTCTCGAGTTACTATATTGTATATGTGCATTCTACTTAATTTCTAAGACGATTTTAATTAAACCCGTGGATTGAGTGGAAGTCGTCAACGTGTGAACGTATTGCGACATATTTGCAATGGAGAATAGGGAACGGTAGAGAAGGCTTATTACAAAATAGCTAAAACCCATGTGTCCAGCGAGGAAATTGAAAACTAATAAGTGTACTACCGTCAAACGCGTGTATTATCCTTAAACGCCCACGAACATAGTCACCTTTTCGATTATCAAAAACTGGCTAAATATAATTAGTTTTGTAGTAATTTTAAAAAACAAAATTGTTTAAATATTGCACATGTATTTTTGCGGATTTCAAGCAGAAACGCCGACTTTAGAATAGTTTCAAGAATTAATTAAAATATTATTGAAAGTTCGATGTCGGTTTATTCTTTATTAAACTCAAGTTTTCTTTATTATTTTTTTTAAGTTTCGACTACATTATTTTGTTACCAATGCCAATTATTTTTAACAATCTATAAATAATTCCACAATCGTGGATTATTATTTTTGTATTTTATTACAAAAAGAACCGTTGTGATTAAATTTAAATAAGATGAAACGATTCTACAGAATACTAATTTAAAATAGATACTTAGGTATTTGGTATCTTTTTTTCTGATTATTTTATTAGCTTCTACTCTTTTGGCTCAGTTTCCCCTCACTTTGGAATGACCGCCAGTTGTAAAAATACAATATAAACTTAATATATAGCTATTATTACTACAATTACCTTTTGTAACCCCGCCAATTGAATAGCTATACACAAACAAAATTCAAGGAAGTCCAAGTTATTCAGAAGATAGGTACGTAAGAAAAAAACACATGGCATTGCAACTCATGTGTTGTATAATCTTTTTTAAAATTAAAAAAAAAACACAATTTATGGGAACGATAAAAAATGACATTTTGAGTTTTGTGAAACATTTGGGCGTAAGCACTTTGAATGGCTCTTCAAAAAAACATTGACTGATTTATCATCTAAATTTTTGTATTTATTTAGTAATAATTAATATGTATATTTTTACTATTCATTTACTTGCCTCTCATTTTTTTTAATTGTTTACTATTATTAATAATTGTTAATTATATAATTTAATTGTTATCTTTATTATTTACCAACACTTATGTATTTTTCTTGTAAATTGCTGTCAGGTGTAGAAATAAATAAATTAATTTTTAACGGAATAAATTATTTAAATATCAACTAGTTGATACAAAACATTTTCAATAATTATATATTATTATGTTTTGTCAACAGTTTTGTTTTATTACAGTCAATTTTGAAAAGAAATACCGCGACAAAGATATTTTTGAGAAAATCTACTGAAATATGTATCTGATACAATCAGTGACGGTGTTTGAAGATGAAATAAAAACGTTTTTTTTTTATCTCAGCGTGTTTTAGACATTTGCATGATTTATGTATAATCAAAAGTGCAAATGAACACACATGTGATTCCCAGAAACTGCATTTGAATATAATACAGCCAGTCGTTTGTCATATTATTATATTATAAAAAATGCACAACATCCATTGTGAACTTATACCGGTGTCTTGGAACTCACAAGCAGCAAATGTATCTCCATACAACAATATAAGTCGAAACTAAACACAAAAAAAACCCTATATCATATACAGTGCGGAATGGGGACTTGAATGGTGTAGTGAAATATAATTGTTAATAAGATCTCCATCGGCGAGGTTATTGTTTCAAAAACATAAAACTACAATGTTTTATAGCACGTTAATAATTATTATGACTAATAATACTTGACAATTTATCACTCATTGTCAGTTCACTAGAAAACTATACGAAAACTTTCAACAAAATATATCTGATAAAATATTGTATTTTCGTCGTTCTTGGAAATGAACACCCAACATTAGGTTTTTGTAATGTACAAAAGCTAAAACAGATGAGTCATTAACCTAATTGAATCATTGACGGTTTTCTTGAAAATTAACATTACTATAAAGTACCAAACAAAACGCGGCATTAAATTTATTTAAACAGTATTCAGATACAACTTAAAAGCCATTACTATAAGGAATAAAGGTGGTTTTTGAAGTTGTCATTTTACCAAACAAAAAGTCGTACAAAAGCGATTAAAAAAAAAGGTCAATTGTAAATAATATATACGGAATAAATTATCTGTCTGCCTATTTTACGATTTGCTTTTGACATTTTCCCTCCGCTAATCCATAAATAAACATAAAAGGTTTTTTTAGTGCCTGGCTTGTACAACCCTTAACATTTGGCGACAACCAGAGAGGTTTTTATTTTGCCAATAAACAGATATTTGCGGTAGCTAATGTTCCCGCCAATTATTTTATCGAGCAGTTTGGGTTAGTGGTATTATATTATTATTTTGTTGACGGTCAGCTTGATTACAACAAAATCACACGGTTTTTTTTCTTTTAAAACGATACTCTATTTATTTGACTTAAACGCTATTACCTATGGGATGTTATTACGGTTTCGAAAACTTGCGTCCGAGTCTCAAGTCAATTGTTCAATGTTTTTTCGACAGTTTGTATACGTAATATAATTTTTTATAATTTTTTTTATTACTATTGATCACATTGTACTGTTTTTGTTGGTCGCTGCCACCCGCACTTTTGAAAAGACGGTGACGTATAATATAACAATACCGCGCTATTACAAAACCGTTCAAAATATTGCCATTGCGCCCTCTGCCGAAACTTTTCTACTTAAGATAAAATAATAATGAAATACGACGTTTTAGCAGTCCGTTGTGTTTCGATATAATCGTGTACCGGTAATAACTTTAAACGAGTTTGTAACACTTAGCGGCAACACCATGAATCACGTTTCAGGATTTAATCCGTAGTGACTAATAACGCCGCGACTGCTCAGACAAAGTTGTGTATTAACTATGTTAAAAGACGGCAGGAAAAAAACGGGCACTTCGGTATTAAGTATATAAAAAAAAAAAAAAACGAATCTCGTTGTTCCGTTTTGGTTTTATTTATTTATTATCACCGCGTAGTATGGGTTCCGCCGTTGAGTTAAAACTAATTTTTTATTTTATTTTTATCGTAACTCCAAACTAGCCCTCGGAGGAAGCTCGTTAGGAAGTCGTTAGAATATATATTATTCCTGTTTGAAATTATTTCTTTGCCATTTCTTTTGCGTTCACCCCGTCCGCCGTCGCCGGACTCGCCCGCCTTGTAAACATCGTTTGAACAAAAGCCACGCTAATGTGGTTTTGTTATCTACTCTTATCTATTCGCTCGCTTTAACTCTCACCAATCGCGTTTACCGAGTATATCGTATATTACTTTATGTTGGAATACAGCTAACGTTCTGTTATAGTAAATAAATATTATAAACTTTAAATTACCTAAGTGTACTTCAATCTACTCGAAAAATAAAATAATAATAATCTATTCTCGTTATTGCGGCTAATTTGTATGTTTTTCATAACAACACAGGAAATCATAATTACTCACAATCACGGTTTAACCGTGATACCGTGGTTTTAAAAAATAAAATATTTCTACTCTTTCTACTTGACTTTTTTTTTTGTTTTTGCTCAAAGAGGAAACTACGGTTCTTTGGAAATTTGTTTTTCAAAGTTCGGGATGAAAATAAGACCATAATATTATATATTCTTATGAAAAAAAAACTTGGCATGCTGGCCGAGTATGTGTGCATTCCTAATGACACATTTTCTCCTACAGTATATTTATTTAATTGCCTAGATGATCCGATTAAAATTTGGTGGTGATTGGATTCTATGTTGACGCAAATGATTTATTTTCTTTCAGAAATTTACACAGTTCGTGTGGTTGTTTTATATGACGTGTATACAATTTTTAACCTCTGGCTCAAAAGTTACGACCGTTTTTGCTGTTATCATTCAAACTTACCTTATTTCCTTTGACTTGATTACTTGTTACCCGCTGATTTCTGTATATTTATTTTTTTATCAACATTTTTTACACTTATTATGTTTAACTCGTTTTCTTAATAATAACTATAACAATATAATAAAAGCACTACTATGTAAAGTGTAATGGTAACCTTTTGGTACAGCTGTAGTGATGTCGGATACCAGTGTCGCTTGTATTTGTCTTCTTTGGCTATTCTGACGGTGTGGTCGGCGATTTCCGGGTCGTTCCAGCCAATTAAATTGCAGAACAGTAGACCGGATAGAACGCACGCCAAGCTCACTGCCCCGCCTGTTATCACCTTGGACCTTGCTGATAACACGATGGCCATGACGCTGACAGCCGTTCAACAGCACCGGCACGAGAGCCAACCATGAAAACGTGTCATGTTCGCGATTACGCGGTTCAATCCAATTTATTGTAGATCGTATAGATCGTAAATCACATTTCGCGTTTTCCTTGACTACTGCGGTAATCGTTTTCTGAGAAACTTAAAAAACAAAACAAAAGTTCAATACCCCAGAAGCCTAAGTAGTAGCAACATTGAATCGGGTACACTGTGTTTTATGGTCTTTCGGACATGATACCAACTGTTTAAACAATCTCCGTGTATCCATTCCACTCACTTCTTTTACGACCCACAATCCATCTATCCTTGCTTCCGTTTACTTCCATGACTCTTGCACACTACTTCACTTTTCTCATTTCACTGGATATCTGGGTATCTCTACTCAACATACAATGAATATATCTCCTTACCCCACTTTTAGGCATTTTATTTTTAATTTAATAATTTTCAAGAATTTAGCTAGAAATATAATATTTTGAGTCGGATCCAATCTAATTTAAATAATCTTTCAAGCACGTTATGGACCCCCCCACCCCAAACTCCAATTTTCCCATTTTAAACTGACCGACGAGATTGTTACGTGTGATAGCTTCATCTGAGACTGCCATTATACACTCTTCTTCACAAAAATGTTTGAATCATCTGTGCCTGTTTACATTCATTATTCCTGCTATCTACACAATTCATATTCTATGTATGACTAACAATCACAATCGTATAACGCTAGCAATAATAACAATTAACAACAATAATACCCAATAATGTGAATGCAACGTTCATTCAGGTTAGCTCTGGTGGAATTTACATAAAGCTTATTCCCGAGGTGCACTGTAATATATTATATACTGCGGTCTAATAATATGAATGGCTAGTTTCTCAACTTGTGTTGAAAAGTTCTATTTATTTTATTTTGATAAAATACTTGCAAATCCCATTAGCGCGCAGTAGACGTAATTTATGGCGCTGAATCTGATGGTCTCGCTAGAGATTCATTGTGCAAAAATGCGTTCAACCGAAAATTGGATAAATTTATAGACATAAAATAGCACCATAAATGGAAATATCAGTGTGTAGGTATGTTCTCAGCGCCGAAGACGAGAAATAATAAGAAAATATTTTTAATATAATATTATTATAATTTAATACATTATTGAAACAGCAGCATAGAACATGTTTTAACTGATGCACGATTGGACTTTGTTTAGATAAATGAGCATACTGGGTTGATTTTGGTTACTCTTCAGAACATTCTAAAAACATTTTAAACAACTCATATATTTATCTAGGTGCATATATAATTCGGTTCGTATGTATGTAGTTCTGCGATAGCCAGCCTAATCTTCGGCACGCAGAGATGTGGAATTTTGAACATATGTGGACGGAAGGAGCTTCGTATGCACATTGAAGCCAGATTTTAAATTTTTGCATTCTTTCTCAGGTTATGACGTGAGTTTTACATACACGTGAATACATGTGTTCACTTTTAATTATGTCAAGTAGACTATGAAAGGGTAATATATTGCTCACGGCAGATTTTAGGATAAAATAAATTCTGGCATCAATATTGCCTAATATTTCTAGCCTTCATTTTCGACGGGTTATAGCTAGCTTTAGTGTACTGTATATGACATTAAATTATTTAGTGATATTATAAATTTAAAAAAAATCACTTGTTCCCTTTAGTACAACAACAACCACTCCGGCATTTATTTGTTTCCACCAAACGAATTTGATAGCATAACATTATGAATGACACCAATCGACGTAGCCCGAAATTGGCAAAACAATAATCTTGTGCTCTTTTGTTCAAACATTGTTGTGTTGAATTGTCAAAAATGTCGCAGATTATTTCAGATAGTATTAATAAGTAAAACGACCACACATAAAAACGATACGATCTATGCACATCCTCAAAATGTTTTATTACCCAAAAACTCCTACTGCCACAACTCGCTTAATATAATATATATTTATATATTATATGCATTTGTAAAACGATCGTCTTTGTGTGTTATGTCGAAAAGCATTTATACCTGTTTAACGTCCTGTGAATGGCTGTCAGTCGTTACTACACGTTGTTTATCCCTATAATATATATATCTATATATTATATACGCCCGTACATTTATTTTAAACCCTACGCCACAGAATAATTATTATTAGCTCATTGATTGTAAATCCAACTACCGAGGGAAATTTGCCAAACAAATGGTTAAAATAAACAATTAGCCGTTATAATGAATCGCTAATAATTATTTTCGAAAACAAAACGTTATGAGACTTAAGAAAACGTGCGCAAACGACACATCTGTGACAAAAATGTTTTAAAAATCTTAAAAATTGATTTAATTCTATGAAATCCAGTATACTTTTCAGCAGTCTTTACAATTTTGAAAATACCTATATAAACAAAATATAAAAGGACGATGAGCTAATGACCGAAAATCTGATACGTCAAACACTTTTCTATATAATAATCGTTCAATAATTATTATTTAGCTAACCCTTTTTAAAAAAATATTTTAATAATTAGAATGTTTTTAAATTAAAAACAAAGCAGGTGTGTTAGTAAATATCAGTACCAACTACCACGATTAGTTGATTCACTTTGCGAAATAATATTTTTACCGTGCCAACATTTAACTGTTTTATGGACGTTTATGTACATTAATTTACGCATAATGGCAAAATTACAAAGTATGTTTGAAATACTGCTAGCTTTTTCGTGTCATGGAAACTGAAACTGTGACAAAGGCCAAACAATAAAAGTTTTTAGCTATAATCGAGTACCTTTTTTTAACCTCCAATCGGTTTATTCCTGAAATCGCCAATGTTATGGCACACGTGGTTTCGAATAATGTATAATAACTTTTAAATATTCGATTAACATGTATGTCAAAACCAAATGGCTCGACCGGATAAATGTTAACTAAATTCGTTAAAAACAACAACTAATTTTTTACATAGTAATATAAGCACGTCTTACTCAAGTTTTAATTTAAATGTTTTTTCAATTAAAAGTTTTTATTATAATATAAATAATTATAAGAAATCAATACTTCACAAAATTGAAAAAGTTATCTTATTCCAGCGGTTTCCAAATTAGACTTAAAATGGGAAAATGCGGAGTAAAATATACAAAATATACCTACACTTATTTTTAGACCATTTTTGTGGTAGACAACTATTTATTTTGTTGAAACGTTAATCGGTATTATCCTATATTATCCCCATATATATACGTGGGTTACATAACAATTCAGACTATATACAATAATTAGGTACTATTTGAGAGATTAATACATGAAAAACAAGCACATTGTTCGAATTAATTATTTTGGAATACATAACATTAAATAAGTAATACTTTCTTTCGTCATAGATAAAAACTTTATTATTAAAAATGAATAAATGATTTTGAATCAATTTTATTGTGTATACTATTCATGGGAGACATGAAAACATTTTTTAAGGATGCTTTTATAAAAAAGTTTGATAACCGCTGTCCAATTTATTCTATATTGTTATTGAACGTAAAATAATATTTAACTTTTAAAAAAAAAAAATGATAAATTATTTTAATTGCTACATATTTTTAAACGTTTAGTTCGGAATTTATTTTCGAGTATCTTTGATATATTAAAAAATATATAGATTTTATATATTATACGAGTTATAATTATTATTTTTAAATGCATAACGGGAAAGAGCTCAGTTAATAATTTCTACCAGAGAATTTTATAAAAATAACTTTTTTCAATTAATTACAATCTGCTAAATATATTTAGATAATTAATATGAATCACGAGGATATATCTGAATAAAACAGAATATACATACTTACTATTTTGTATTGGTTTTTATTTATTTTATTACAGTAACATTGTGTTATAATAAATAATTATTATCTGACAACTGTATTTTTCTCTATTATAATGAATTATCATGAATGTTTCACAAAAATGAGTTAATTATTCTAAAACTATGGCCTTTTTCACTAAAGTATTTGCAATTGTTGAACGTTTTTTAAGTATATTCCGAATAAACACATCTCTATGACAAGTATATAATGTTATGTTAAAACAAAATAAAGATAAGGAAAAGCATTGTCATCTCTTAGACTATTTTTGTGGAGCTTTCTATGTCGTATGTTAATAAGAAAAGTTTTCTATAAAATAATTTTTCTTCTAGGCAATCTTTGTTATGCTATATTTGATTTAACTTAGTAAACTCGGATCTAAGAAATGCAAGATCATCTCGGATTACATTCAAGCTAGCTATGCAATACTCTTCCCCGAATAGGTTGAATGAAATCAAATTTGTTTGCGATTCTTTTTTTTTGTGTCCATTTAATTGTAAAAATAAATACTTTTTAGACGCTTAATCGAATTTGGAGAAAGCCTATAAATGCCAATATTCCAATGTTAAATAGAACGAACACAATAATGAAGTTCCTATAAATTGCATATTCATTTAAGCGAAAATGATTTAATATTGCGCATATCGTTACAGTGTACATATTATAACATAGTATAATTAAATAAAATTACTATAAATTTTGTATTTTGTTTCACATTTTCTGAAATAAAGCTGAGTTAATTTATTCGGAAATAAGCGGAATGAAAATAATATTGACTGTGTTGCCGAAATGTCAATTCCTCATCATTAAATACAACTGTTTGGTTCGTCGACGAATACAAAACGAAATCAGAACTCAACTTTCAAACAATGTCCTTGTGCTTAAAAAACGATTTATTTTTTTTTCATCTTCTTCTAACAAAATAAATTTTAAACAAAAATGAATTAGTAGAAAAATAATAATACGATTACCCGTCCGAATAAAAAGTTATACCAAGGCCGACTGTATTTTCGGGATTTCCAAAATATAATTCATTCAAATTTATAAAAACCTATACGCTTGGGCGTGAAAAATTGTTTATCACAGCAAAAGACAAAACGAAAATATTAAACAATTACCTCTTGTAAATGTAGTTTTCCTTAGACACAACGGTCTGACAACAATATTATTTCGACTACTTGGAAGTAACGAACCTCGAGACTGATATGAGCTTTTCTTGTTCATTAAGAACACCGGTAGCTACTTATTGCCGAGAACACTAGAGTAATTGATTATTATTATTATTTTGAGCTTGTAAAACGTTTGTGTAGTTCGTACATAAACGCTGGATCAGACCAACAAAGATTTTCGGATTCGTATACGGTTTGGTTTATAGCCGATTTTGTGCTTTAACAAAGCGAAGCCACATGTCACGTCGGTAAACCCTATTTAACATTATATTGTAAAATCATAGTGTGCAACCCAGTGGGAAAAATCATGAGAGAAAAAGTTAAAAATAAATAAAAGTTTTTACTTGACGTTAAACTAATTGAATGTATGTAGATATGCTAATTTTTTCGTTTTGTTTGTTTTTTTTCGTTAACCCAAACCGTCGCAGCTTTTGGTAAGTACTGTGTTGTAACTAAACATGGAGGTTTTTCACAACTTAAGGGATCACCTTTAATTAGTTTTACATTTATTATTTTAAAATAAAAAACTCATCGCGATTAAAGAGAAACCCTAAAAGAAACGTTGATATTATACTTTTCTTGTGTGTTAATTTTATGTTATGAGGAAAGAAGTTTAAAATCGAATATCACTTTAAAAACAAATTAAAACCCTATTTGTACAAAACTTCATCGTCTTGAAATGTGCCTACACAATAGCTATTTTAGCTTTAACTTATGATTTGAAAAATCCGAGATATATTACAATTAGAAGGTATAGCGCCCACTTGAGATATAGAAGAAAATTTCTTAATAATTTAGAAAATTGCATAGATTTAAAATGGTCAAATATAAATGAACAACTAAATAAAATTTTTGGATAGAAAAACTATACGATGAAAAATAAAAAGAAGTCTAATTAAAACAAGCTGATATATAGAGCGCGCCAACACGTCAGTTACTTAGAGGAAAAATCCAATTAAAAACTGCAATTAAATATTGCATACATATTACATACGACTATTATTTCAAAAATGTTGTATGTATACATTACAATGGAACAGCATCAGCCTGATCGTATGACCTGCAGTTATACCCCAAAAAGAAATTCTATTTTTCGGTAAACCATACTATTCGTGAACAGGGTTGATCCCAGATAACAAAAAAAATATCTAGATAAGATAAAGATAACTAAAAAAAAATATTTATAGATATATATAGATTAAGATAAACAATTACCAAACCCAACCGGATAAGTTAATTTTACCTAGTTAAGATCAAATATGAGTAGGGTTTATCTAGATAATTTCTAACACTGTTTGTCAACTACAAATTACTGGCTCGTAATCGTCGTGTCGACAAAGGAAAATGTACAATTTACCTGTTGGAATAATGAAAAATAACTCATCAGCTCGTGCACTCGTCTGTGTAAAACGGACACACGATTGTCGTTTCGCTCAGACTCGCAGTGTGTCTTTAGACAATAATATTTGTGATAATTTTGTAGAAAATAAAATATTACAGTGTCACCGAGAATACATATTATTTTAAACAACGATAACTGTTTTATTTAATTTAAATTTTTCATTAATTGTCAATTAGTTGAAATTAGGTTATTATTGTCGCGCTGTTATTGTATATCAATATAGAGACGATAACATAGTGATGATTGTATTTAATTATTACTTTCTGGTTGGTCGTCTCGTCGCGGCTTAGATCTAATTTATCGTTTTATTAATCATCCCGCGATCGTTCATTTTGGTTTCGTATATTTGGACTTTAGGGTAATAGAAATCCGGTCGCAACGACGACATCCGCTAATGTAACCGACGACGGGTAAACTGCAGCGTGGTCGGTCTGAATTCCCAGCGAATGCCGCCAAATCATTGGTAGCGCCGGCGCCTTGTCTACATAATTTTACACCTGTACTTCAGTGTGTACTGTTCACCTGAGCATTTATAACTATCTTTTGCAGTTATTTATTTTTTGTTTTTTTTTTATTTCACCGCCTTGTTTGGAAGATATCTGTAAGTAACGGACAACGGGGACGATGCCGCCCGAGCCAAAGGATTAGTAGTAGAAAAACAAATATACATATATTAAAAAAAACGTTAACAACATTGTCAATAAATTATTGAAATCCAAAATAAATAGACGGTGCTAAAATCAGTGCTCGAATCGGGGAGGGGGTGGGGTCAAAGGACTGAGTACTCTGACCGTTTTTACAGAAACTGTAGCGTACTTCTACTAAATTTTATAAATGTTTTTTTAGGGGTAAAAAAAAGGCAGTTACACTTTTTTTTTTAAGTAAAAAAGTCACCAATCTTTTATTGTTCTAATCCGAGCCTTGGTGTTAATGAGAAATGGCACGAGGCTAAGATCTCGTTAAGTTTTTCAGAAGATGAAACCGTATAAAAAATTATTTAGACGTAAATTTCCAATTTTTTTAAAGTAAATTGTTAACTTTAGAGATTTAAAATGTATGGTTTAACAAAATTAATCAAATCATAAAATTAAAAAGAAATATTCTTATAATTTTGTAAAACTGAAAAATAGTAATTAAAAATGTACTCTGTAAGTACAAAACATTTCATCTAATTTTCAACTCCTTACTCCTAAAATAACACTTAGAAAAAAAACCAAACAAATGAGGTTTACTCTTTGGAAGAAATGTGTGCCTTAAATTGAAGTTAAGTAAATTGATAAATCGGTGCATTTTTAATGATTTTTATTTTCTCAGCTTTACATATGAATAAAGCACAATTTTAATAATTATGTGTATGCTTTTTGAAGTTTTATTGGAAAACATATTGTTTCGAAAAACATATTTTATTACATTTTGTTGTTTTCTTCCAAAGTTATGTAATAAAATATATTATACATTATAATATAGTTGAGCTAAACAAGTGGGATTTTGAAAAAATGAAAAATGACACGAGCTGTGTTTCACTATATATTGTGTAACGTGCGTATACAATATCAGAATTAACATAGCAAAACAAACTATAACATATATTTTTCATATTCTAAGTAAAAGAAAAATACAAAAGTTATTTGCTTACTTATCAAGAAAAGGTAATAAAACGCATCTAGATGTTTGTATAGTGTATAGTTCGTATAGTGTAAATACATTTAAAAGTCTAGGTTTTTTCCCAAATACCTACTTGTAAAGTAGAAATGAGGATAATTGGATATATTTTGAATAATAAAAATTACTTTGATGGAAAAATTTAATGTTCTTTCGACTACTCGTCGTAAAAATCATAGTTCTATATTCTCACGTGTTGTGACAGAGTCTTAAGATTAATAGAAAAATTGTCTATTCTACTAAATTCAGTTCATCTTCAAATCAGCGCAAAAAAATATAACTCAAGGTTTTCTTTCTCCAAAAAAAATCTTTATTGATCGTCGATACACAAAGTTATTTTAGATTTGTAAGTCAAGTCAAAAACAATACAATTTTCAAGTTTTTTTTAAATGGTCATACCAAGTAAGAATTCCACATAAAATGTATGTAAAGAGCATCCTGATATATCTTGTATATTATAATGATTTATAGTTACATTATATAATTAAAATGGTTATTTAAACTGAACGATTCCGCTAAAAAGACCAGGTGTATTTTATTTTAAAATAAATTCAATAATATATAAATAAGTTTGTCAACGTGTCACGGCGTTGCCTAGTAAAACACAAAATTGAGCCGAAAAAATTACTTTCGTTATTTTGCATGAGAAACGCAAGGTATTACTTTGATTAGGTACAGGACATCGACTGATTAGTACAATAATTATGTTCACGAGTTCAAAGAACCTGAAAGAGCCTCTAACCGTTTTACGAGAATTTTCTTGTGCTTTCTTAAATGCACACGCCCTTCTATATAATTATCAATACAAATGCCACGACCACAAAAATTGAGAACTTCACACACAACGAGGAATTTGATTTCAAATAAAGAAAAAAAGCTTATGATAATATGGTAATATAAAAAATATATTATGTGAATATAAACATAGTGGACAAATATTTGTCACTAGTTGTAAGGAATATTATTTCTCAGTTGCGTTAATAGCAGTCAGATACATGAAGTTTTTCAAAGAAAACTTAGTTATCTACTATTCATCATGGTTCTATAATGATGTTAAATTATTATTCCATTACAAAGCAGTTTTATTAAAATAAAAAACTTTTTTCATTACGATTGGTGGAAAAAACATCAACTTTACAATATATTTGACTAAGTTTATACTCTTATTACTATACAAGTGTATTGTAATTACAGTCCTATTCCCTATTACCGACTATGTCACATTTTAAATTCTGGTTTTTTATGCGTCTAACGGTAAGATGTCCTTTAAAGCAAATAAAAGTTACCGAAAGATACGAGGCCAGTAAAAAGATATTTCATTTTTTTATGTTTTAAACCCTGTGCTGCATTCGCCTTGAGTGTAGTAATTTTAGATTTCGGTACGCTAGAACATGTATTTTATTACTATCACCGCAATAACGTATCAAGATTCCTACCTAAACTAACCAATATATCTCAGATTTTTAACTAAAAAAAGTTGTTTCGACCTGAACCTGCCCATTATGTGTTAAAAAACGGTCATACGGAGGTTGGAAAATTACGATTTTTATGTTTTATTATTGCCGTTAAACTAATAGCAACTGAATACTAATAAGAATCGAGAGACCGTCTTTTTCTTTTTAACGACCATCCTTTTAGATTCGAAGGTTTTCCGAGCCACTTTTTACTGTCCATTATGCAACTTTAATGGTCAATATTGAAATATTAAATATCTACAAACATCGGCGCGGTATCTTATAGGTTTGATAACAACGGTATAATCGCCGAGCACATAAACTATAAGTCTACAATAACGAGCTTTACCAGTGTGGATTTATTTTCGTAAACAAAATTTAATACTTAACTCTTAATGGTATGATGATGAAATTATTGTAGAAACATGACAAAAAACAAAATAATTTCATAGTCAATATACTATATTTTATATTTAATGTTATCATAATATACAATTTAATTTGTATAACCATTATACACCAAAGTTTATTTGAAAGATACAAAATACACGATGAATTTCAATGAGTTAGGTAGCTTGACACACACGTCTGCTCACTCTGTATACTCAGATACTACAGAAATATACGAGCCACGCTGCTTATCAATGAGTCTAATAGGTATAGAATCCGATGATATACTTCAATCTCCTATTCAGGACGGACCTCGCATTATCCTTTTGTAAGATTTATAAAAGCGCATTGAATTAGAACTACAGAAAGTGGGACGTACTTAAAATTTTAGGAATTTGCAATGCATATTGAATACAACTATAGATGTAGGCGGTAGTTCTGTGAATTATTATTGTTTATTTTACAACTATAAACACATAGACAGATAATAGCTGATATTAACTAAATAGAAAATATGTACTACTTACTCACTAACAACGAGGTACAGACTAACTAACCAGAAAAAGTGCCGATTGGGGCTTGGTGCACGAAAGTTCACCATTACTCAACTAGTGTTGGATGTTAGACTTGAATAATTTGACATCTATAATTTCACTGACAATATAGCACTTCCTCTTCGCCTTCTTGACAAAAAGTAAGTCTCATCGAGAAGAACTAGAAGGGAAAGCTTATAACTTTGTTGGAAATAGTTTTGACGGAAAAGATGTGCGACGGTTACATATTAAAAGAATGGTTTTAAGTTATTTGTTATAGATATAAAGAGTGGCGCGTGTGCGCTATATGGCGACTAATAAGAAAAAGAGATTATCGGTGGCGATGACGTGACAAAAAGATTAATAGTTTATTGAAACGTCTCGATTTTAGGGAACAATACAAATATCGTTCAGCGTACTTGTCATCGACATAATAGCAGTATTATTTTTATTATAACCCACAACCTAGCATGTATACCTATTTACTATATAAACATATTTACACACACCTTCATATTGAATTTCCAATGAGAAACCATAAAATATTTTACTATGTAAAATAAAATGAATTATTAATCTTATAATAAAAAAATTCTTCTTTGCACGTGGGGTCATAAATCACCATTTTCAAGTTTTATAGTTCACCTTCTGAATCCGAATAGTTAATCACTATGTATTAACCAAAATGAATGTTTTATCAATTCCAACTTTGTTAAGCAATGATTTAAATATTTTCTATTAAAACACTTAAATGATATTATGTCAGTCAGTTTGATATTTGATAAAATTAGTGTTTATAATAACTTATATATAAAAAAATACTTTTTTTATAAAATGTATATTAAAAAAAGCCAGCACAGTGGGATTAAGCCATAGTGGGGCAAGTCACAGAACTGTAACTTGTAAGAATTATTATAAAAGAATGATGAAACCACTTAAATAAAACACTCGGTGCGAAATTATAGAATGTTTCATTCATATTAACAATCATTATTCATTATTAATCAATAAAAATCATTGTAAAGGCGATATTATATTTAAATTGTATTTTTAATATTATTAGGTTGATAGTCTGTTAATAACAACTTGTCGTTATTACTCATATAATATATTTTTTAGCCAATGGTCATTGTAACCGAGGCTTTTGATCAATAAAAAAAAAAAAATATATTTTTTAATACAATATAATAAAAGTATTTTTCTAATCCCTGTTAACTGTTGATTCATTCACACGCATCAAACTCGAAATTTATTACGGTCAAAGTGTAATTTTCCCTTTTTTTCGGGGGGGGGGGGGGGTGAGGGGTCTCGATAAAAAAAAAAATTTGACTGCCGATTTGCAACTCTACTGACCAGGTTACACCCGGTAGATATCAATTATACAACTTAGAGTTTACAATACGCGTTTTATATTCGTATTATAATATATAAGATTGCATAATTGAATAGACAAGTTGTGCGATTGACACGATGACACGTTGCGTTTAAATAAAATTACCTTTTTACTGCTCTGGTCAATGTTATGAAAGGCGCTAATAAAATACTAACATGCGTCTTGTTAGTAGTCATAATAAAAAAATCACATTGTATAATAAAAATATTATTTTATTTTCGTGTCGTAACTACAATAGGTTTTAATATCAAACATTTAATACATGTCGATAACGCGCGAATAGCGTATTATTATGTATCGCAGACGTTAACATTGGAGAAAATAATAATATTATGTTTTTAGGCTTTTGGGTATCAAAATGCGATATAAAAAAAAAGAAGTAAAACCTGTAGGCTCACAAATAAAAATGTATTTCTCGGCGGTATTACAGTGTGCTGTGTTTACTTGCGTCACGTGTTCGGACTAAAGAAAAACTTAGTCACACGTGTCCACGATATGATGACTTTTATTGTAAAAAAATGTCTGTAAAATAGAAAATGTTTAAAACAAAGAAACAGGCATGCCGGCATTCCAAGTGGTTCAATCAATACATTCAATAACAGTTTCTATACCGTACATATCTGATATCCGTTCAGTTTGTCAAACGGCCAAAAGGGATGAAGCGGCCAGTGTTGTTGTTAAGGTCATATGGCCGGATCGGTTCTCAATCACTAGACACTGACAGTATTTTTTTCTTTGGCCAATCGACTGTCTATAGAGAAAAGAAGTGGCTAATCCCCTACCAATCTTGTTTGGTCAGCGTCAGAATGGCCGACATATTGTTATGCAATCTAAACCAGCCATATTGAATCTTAGTGAGTTCGGCGAGAAGAATAAGATGCTTATATAATGTTTATTGTGAAGAACTATTGTCAAACGACCGCAAATAGTTCTTAAAAATATTTTATTATACACAACGAAACGAATCAATAAAACTACCTATGCTATAATATATACAATATGTGTTTACTGTATTATTTTATTGCATGCCCCGTTTCGAGAATTTAATCATACTTAACGTTATGGGCTTAATTTTCTATTTCATTCGGCGATAAATACAATTTATTCCGCCGTCCGCCAATAAATCGAGTTTAAGTTTGCAGTGCACTTAAATGCAATAAACGTTTTGCACAGTTTATATTATTCACACAGGAAAAAAAAACATGTACCCATTAGACGACGCATGGTTTAATATTCTACCGGCATGGCTTTCAATAATTAACAAGTTTTAAAAACGTTTGGCTACATCGAACCGCGGCCGATGGACCTTAATAAGTAGTAATAACACATACCAAGTATTGGGTTTTCGTTAAAAAAAAAAAGACTGCCATTTTACCCGTATAATGATATTATTTTCATAATATCGTTTGTAATGTTCTTTGCTATGAAGTTAAATATTTAAAAGAAAACACAACAAGCTTACACACACATACTATTGTTATACCTTATACCTTCTTAGATCTGCATCATAGCCAAAAGCATACACTTCAATCGCTAACCCTAATCCACCATATTGTAAGACTTTAGTTGAAATATACAATATTCAGTATACTTTGTGCCCCTAACAATAGTGTAGGATATTCTGTAATCTTTATGGTTTTCGTGTAAAATGTAATTTACTTTTATTGTTACCAGATTACTAATTTTTTTGCGGTTCTTTCATTGTTGCAGCTCAAAATCGCATTTCGTACCTGAGACGTTCGTAGGAGTTTACCCATTATACTATGTAATGTTGTATAGATGTTAAAAGACGATTACAGTAGTTTAGGATTAGATCTCGAGCTTCGATAGTTTTATAACTTAATTGTATTTCAAAAAGATTTGTAAATTTGGTTTTGATACTCTGAAACACATTTTTTTATAGAAAACAATAAAAAATATCAAAAACTCATGTTAAACATCAGTTAAATAATAAGTATTTGGATCCAATTAATATAGTCAACGATTTAGTATAATGAGCTCCAGAAAGATTTCTGCAAAAACAAGACTTCGTTGTCGGTGACTGCCAGCGAGTAAAAGTACAAACGCGCTGTTTTTATGTTATTTGACTTTGGCTAACTTTCCGGCATGCCATACGTACCCGTTAGCATATTACTGTAACATAATAATAACATCACGGCAGTGGTGGTGATGTGTGTGTAAAGAACAGACCTAAGAAAAGTTCAAGCGGAGAAAAGTAAACGCATACAACATGCCTCCACCTTAGGATATATTATGTGTGCCGTCAACGTCGCTTCGTGGTCGTGACTTCTAACGAATGTGAGGGATAAAAGTAGTAATAATAATAATAAAATAAAAACCCTAGAAGGAACTCGAGCTGACTGTATGTATTTGCCCAACGAATAAAATTGAATATTCTTAGATTGAATAAAGACAGACAGTTGGCCGCTGACTGAATAGCGATTGTAATGTACAAGATTTATTTCAAATTGAAAGATTCTACTAAGAAGTACGTGAAATAAAAGTTTCAACACTAAACAAACACTTGGATTCCTGTGGTTAACGTCTTTCATTTGACTATAAGTGGTATTTTTTTTTACTAAGAAAATGTTTAAAACTATAACCGCAACGCTTAAACCCATACCGACATTTAAAAATAACAGGTTTTTTTGATAATCACTAAAAATTTGATTACTATAACGAATGCCGTTTCCGTTGTGTCGATTTTAAAAGCGCTTATAATTATAATTAATTAACTGAGTTTTTGCGATTTTTTTTCAAAACAAACCAAAAGTACCGTTCAATTACAATGTATCGCATTAAGTTGTACATAAAAAAATAATATGAAGATATAGCGCGTTATTAATTATGGCCAACGCCAAGTTTTATATATATATATATTATTATTTATTATAATAATATATATTTCGGAAAATCGAAAACGTGTCCTCGTCGGTTGTTGAAAACTCTGTTTCCTTCTGATAGGAATTTAAATTGAAAATACAAAAATTGATTTAACCATCTATAAAAATCCACTTGTCATCGACTACAATTATATTACTGTTATTATTATATTATATTTGACCGTAAACGCACGTTTTTCACGAATTTTCCATCTTGAAGCACGTTTCTGCACTTCTGCTGTCAACGTAAAACCACTTGTTACTATCAGAAAATATTACACATTATTATCCGCGTTCGGCTTATATTTTGCTTTTGTCAAAAGACAAAAATCCAACTTTTGTGAATTGTGGTACCAAACGTGCACTAAGTATTCGGTTGACGTTTTCAAATTGAATTTGATCATATATTTTTTTCTTTTCATCCAATTCGCATTATTCGGTATTATTCTTCGAGCCGCGTATTATTATCATATTAATATTAATACAACATTCGGCCGGGAGAAGAACTCTTGTCGTACCTACGACGTAGCTATATATACTGGCTCCGGTAAACTCAACTAAAGTGCGTGTAGTGTAATCTGACAACACACGTTGCTAACAAAGTTCAACTAAGCCATCAACTATTTGATATAGTCGGCCAAGAAGTATTTTGATCGACGCGACTGTGTAAGACAACCGACCCATCCGGAGGATATTAATTATAATAATTAAGAACGCACTGTGAAAGTGCACAACAAAGTTATGCCTAAACTTTGATTGTAATTCAAATTATTCGTCGCGGCGTAACACAGTACCTCCGGCATAGACGAACATTATTGTGATCGAAGATATCCTACAACTTGAATTCTGTGGGCTTGTGTGTAAATATTTTCTGTGTAGCTTCTTGTCTGATGTGATTTCCAAATGACGAACATAGATGAACGATTCAGTAGTCATAATTTTTACTCTTGCCACCTATAATAATCGTATTTCGATTCTCTTTCCAAAACGTCTTCCAAGATATGAGTTTATAAGTAAATTAGGATTGTGAGACTATATCGAACGCAATTAAATACATTCACGAAATTATATATTTAATTTATTTATACGATATAGCATATCTATATAGTTAGAACTGGGGAACCCTAATTCGTTACAATATGAAGCTGTCTTCGTTATCGAATATTAATATTATACACTAAAAAATATTTTGTTTGCAACAATAATAAAATATATCTGTAAATTTGGTAAATTAAATCGTTAGCGTGTTAAATATTCAATTTCACATCGATGTAAAACGTGTACAAATATTATACTTCTGAATCAATCCATAATCATTCGACATAATTATTTTACTCGTTACATTTATAATGGTAAACGCAGACATTTGTTTTCACATAATTTAAGTATATTTCTGGTATTCTATTAAAACCGGTTTACGATTAACCTTCATTAAGTAAACGCCAAAGGGACCGATTTATATTTGTGGTGTAAAGCATGTGGACGCAGATGATCTCGTTTGAAATGAATAGTTTGTAGGTACTTACGTCGAACGCGCCTTTGATGAGTGGCCCAGCTTGAGCAATGTACAATGTCGATGCCGAGTCGAACATAAGCTCCAACGGATCTCTGATAACCGACTGGATCTGAGGTTTTAAGCACTTCCCGTCCAATACGACGTTCTCCTTTGTCACCTTCAGGCTAATCCGCACGTAATTATTGAGTTTCCATGGCACAGAAAACGTTGCCAACACGTTGGAAGTCGATGAGTACTTGTTAACATCAGTGTACAAAAGACTGACGTTCAATGAGTCGGCCGACGTCGGCACGACTTGCAATCCCAGTTGCACTATCTGTAGAAATAATAATCGTATTGTTAATTTTCATTGCTAACAAAGTCAGATATATATTTAGTATTTACAGTACCCGGGGGCCATTAAACATTTAGTATTATGTTAGAAACCGTAGTAATAATGACCAGTGTTTCAATTATTTTGATCTACAATTTTGAGAATCCCGTGAGATTTTTTATGACGGTGGTAGTCGATTTTTGTTATTTACAATGACTTAGGAACCGTTAAAAATTGTACATAGCTGATAAGTATGCATTTTGAATTTATATGTAAAACTTGAACACTATACTAAAAATATTTACTCCTTCGCGATTTAATTGCGAAAACAAACATACACATAAGTATTTGATTAGTAATTTTTTAACTGAACTTTTTTCCTTGTCCTTTGAACGTGAGCAAGAGAGTTTTCAATGTGGTGATTCTGTGAAATTCAACGTATATTACATTGGATGGATACTTGAGGTAGCAATATAGACCTCGGTTTATATTGTATTACTTTGTGTTTCTCGTAATACAATTATTCAAAGACAAACACAGTATTCAAATTTTAATTATCAATACATACAGTTATAAAAATCACAATTTAGTACATAGATATTTAACAATTTGTTAAATAGATGTTAAATTAGATCACTTGATTTAAATTTACGACAATATAAGTACTATGTGTATTAGTTGTCGATTGTATTGGAATGTAAAATCAAACTAATAAAAAACAAAAGTACTCGTTGAATGACTATGATTTTTTTATGACCTCGTGGCTCATAGATTAGGAAGGGTATTTAACGTGGGTTTAGTAGGGTATATCTACCTTCATTTGGTTTTTAGTTTATTTAGTTTACTAATATAAAAAAATAATAAAATTACTCACATTTTCAAGAGGGTTTACCACAGCGAACAAAAATCCTCCAACCATGGAATTTAATTTAAAAGTGGTGACGGTCGAAAACTCTGGATAAAACTTTTCAGGGAAAACCAACCGATATGGAGCTTTGATATCTGAACCGGGTTTAATGCCAAATGCTGGAAACCCGTCTTCGCCCGTTACGAAAAATATATGCTCAGTATCACGAAATGGCATTTCAATAGACGATAGCAGATCTAGTTCACCTGAAAACAATAAAAAAAGATTTCATACAGATAACATAATGTTCATAGAGAATGATTTCAGGAAACAAACATAACGTAGATATAGCAATGATTCTAAACGTATTAAATATGTTAAAATATTATTATTTTATCAAAATGAATAAGATACTTTAATACAATAAATATAAAGTACATATTTTAATATACTAAAAGAAAAGTGTTTAGTACTTATAAATAATTCATTTTATTCAGGCATAATTTTTGGTAATGCATTTGACTTTTAAACTCAACTAAAATATAATACAAATATATTATACATACAGATTACAGAGTTTTCAGAACTTTTGGCCCACTTGTTTTCTTATGATATACCAAAATTCTAAGAAAGGACCTATGTAAAACTCTTTTAATAAATAATAAATTGTATAATATACAGGGTGATCATTTTATCGTGAACCACTCAATATCTCAAAGGGTATCACCGTGTATTATAATACTATTTTTATTTAATTGATTTGCCTATTAGTCCAAAAAGTAAAAACCTTTTTGAGCTACTAATAATCTTAATTTCTGCTGACTCACAATCAAAAAGACCCCACTTAAGTAAGGGCAGAACAAATCAGTTTCACAGAACAAATGTGCAGGATTTTATCGTCTATGAATAAAAATAGCGACTTAACGTTTTGTAATCTAGAGGGTTCGTTATAGGCGCAGTGCGGTTGTTATTGGCGGATATGGAAAGGACTATACGAGCGACGCTGCTTTTGTACATTACAAGTGACCCGAATACGTTGTTTGCACGGCGTCTTGTATGAATCACATGCACATGCACACAAGCAAGTTTACTGACTTCTAACGTATTTAATTATCTTGTTAAAAGCGGCATCATCATCTAAACAGTCTCTTGGAAACAAAATTTTGATAAAATCTCCGAGGTCTCTTAATGTTATTTCCGACATCTTAAAACCTTTACAAGTGGCCTATTTCCGGGTTTCCTCTTTCTTCTTCCACTACTAACTTGAGGGGTACAACTCAGGAAATTATCTTTTTATCGATCATCCTCCACAACACAACCGCCATACCACGTTAATCATATACAAAAACTTGTTGAAATACTTTTCTGAACGTGACTCGACAATAAACACATAACGCAATTTTCAAATATAATTATATATTTTATGTTCGTGATATATAATAATAACACAAGCTCTATAGTCTATTGTTACAGTAAATTACTGAAACTACTTTTAGCTTATTCACAAATATAAATTATATACTTATACATTTGTATAATTTCCTCGTGACCTACACAATTTGTTTTATTACTATTAGTTATTAAATGACAACAGGAAATTACACTTTAACGTTTAAATGTATACTCTACATGATCTAAATTGATTTCTGTGCATCATTTTAGACTGATTGAAATAAACCGATTCGTTATTTAAGTATGCACGACGTCAAATATATATTCATTATTTCCTCGCCACGAAGACGTTTTGACTATGCTACCGTATAAGCATACTCGTATAATTAAGTTCCTATTCACGCGTGTGTTAAATCACACATAAAGGAGACAAATATATAGTTATCTAGATGGTTTCACAATGTTAATAGACACGCCCAGTATCATAAGAAGGGTTTACGACATGAATACTAAGATGATAGTTTATCAGTTACCCCTTATATTTTGTAAACTTTAAAGGTAGATGCATTTTTCTAAGTTGCTTTTTTAAACTAATTATAATTATTAGTTGTTTGATATACATTATACATATTTCATTTATGAACACTAAATATACAATACTGCCTTTAAATGGAACTTTAAATTGAAAACAGACATTACAAAATAAATTGAAATTATTATTTTAAGCGCAATTGCCGGTTGAACATTTTATATTTTTTTATAAAAACATGATTTTTTTTATATCGTTTTTCTTTACCTTTACTAAATGATGATAATATTTAAAAAGCCCCGTCAATTGAAGTTTTCTTGATGTTATTTACATAAATAGATTACTACATTCATATTTGTATACACATTTTTTTAATTTTAATTTTTACACGTAATAAACAATCTGTATCAATTATACTAGACACAATAAGAATATGTGATAAATGTTATAAAAATCATGAAGTTTTTTTGAAACAAGTCATTGATAACACTTTCTGTTAACTTGCTATTAATTTAATTTAAGAGATCTCGATACCAATTACGCTTCAGACGTCTCGGAGGATTACCAGTTATTGTAGGGGTGGCCAATTTTTTTATTAATGGATTTGGATGATTATTTAGGCGGCTATGGAATCGTTTATAAAAGATTTTTGCTTCATCATTTATTGTTTTTAATTTTAAGTCGGAATGTAGTGTATGATTTGACACGTTGGGTGGAGCATTCGTTAGTTTTCTAAGTGCAATATTTTGAAAGGCTTGGATTTTCATTATGTTTGACTTTTTCGCATAGCCCCAGAGTTGCAGGCCGTAGATCCATAGTGGTTTTAAAAATGTTTTATGTATACACATAAAATATAAAACGTGTCTACCATTTTCAATTTATATTGTTTCACGCGTTTATTTTATGTAAAAAAAAATATATTGAAGAGACTTGAACTTAACCGAATAGTCCGGTTTCGATTCGTTACTTTAGATGTAATTCATTTTCATAGATAAATTAAGTTGAAATTGGGAATCATTAAATCATTATTTATTTTTCTTATGGACTCAATTTTTGGGTTTTAGATTTGTATTGTCCGGAACTGTTCAAGTAGCATATTAACATACTGCGGTATGTTGTGTCGCGGCGAGTCATAATTATTTAATACAAATATATATACTTTAATACTTTTAGTCTAACACGATAATAATAATGGCCGTTTGTTGAAGGGGCAGAAGACGGTTAAGACCACCTTTTTGGTTGACCAACGTCGACAGAGGTCATCACGTTGACGGTGTTCCGCCGGAAGTACCGCGTTAACTCGGAACTTATTAGCGGAAACGTTTTTTGGCGTCTGTCTTTGAGAAACGAATGGCAGCGAACGGGAGACGTGGCGACCGATTTATTTATGGGATTATCAATGTTTGCCACGGATACCAATCTGTTGGTGCCGCCGGCCGTCATCAATTTCCCGGAGCCGATGAGAAAAAAGAAATAACGAGAAGGGGGTGGGAAGACAGTCAGACGGTGTATATATATATCCGTATACGTGTTGGTTCATTTGTCCCGTCGTAAATCCGTGTGGCCGACCGATTTTTCTAGAGGTTTTAACTGGACCCGAGAAAAACGTAGACCGCACAAACTAAAGGATAGGAGGACAGCGAACTCGGAAAATAATTAAATTCCGTACAAAAGGGTCGCGGCCCCGGGCCGGAGGAGGGGGAGCGGTAGAAGTACACGGCGGCAGCCGTGGGATACATCCGTTGTCGGCGCAATTTATCAAACGATATTTTTCGGTCGTCGCGGAATTACACCGCCGTGCTCCGAAAAGAAAGTCATAAAAAATATATATATATATATATGTGTGTACAATAAAAAATAGGGGGAACAATTTTTAACTCTTAAAAATAACGCGATTCCGCACGCATAATATTGTAAGCGTTGCGGATGTGGTTACGGTTACAGAAGAAATCACGGTCGTCGCTCGCCATCTATCATACGGTCTCGTATACACTAACCAACACGAGGGCATTAAACAGACAAACACAGATGGCTGTCACGTGCGAGTTTCCAAGAGATGGCGGTATAGTACACACGCATGGTGATCATAAAATTTGTAAATATATGCTGCTCATGATGTACATGCCCAGAGTTAATATTATGTAATAATTATACAATACACGAGCTTGCAAATATCATTAAAAAAAAAAGGATACCGTTTTTTTTTTAACGCAATTAAATCTAATGCCATTCAACAAACATAAATTATATATTACTTGTAGTATTATAAAAACACTCGAAGAAACGAAGATACGACATAATCTTATTATCCATCTCAAGTGTAGCAAAATAATAAATCTACTTACAATGAGTTTTTATCGGTAAGATCATAAGTTCGGCTAATGATCCATAAATCTATACGTTATATTATACAAAGATGTAAAGTCTTTTGATTAAGCCATCCTGAATCCATCAAAACGGATGGATTCGGTGTGGCAATGTTATATTTAGAATAAAACAGAGCGTTTGTAATGGACGCAACGATAGTTGTTAATATAATAAAAATAACAGCTTACAAATAATTCTTATTATAGCTATACTAATAAATATACACTATAGTTTTAGTTAATAATTAAGATTCTGTGAATAATAGGCTTTAATAATGTTCTATTGATAAACTATTTTTGTAACTTTCAATTCAAAACAAATAAAATCTCTATATTACTAAAATTGAACTAGTTATGTTCACGCACTGTAGAAATAGTTTTAAATGTTCAAACACGTCGAAACCACATCATAGATTTTTTTTTTTTATAAAAATACATTTTTGAAATATATCTTAACATTTGTCTGTTATGCGAGGTACTGTTTTTTATACACATCGACCGCAAATGCGTGCCGAGAACAACACAGCATATTTTAGTGATTATTTTTTTTTTTTTTTTGCAACCTGGTTAAATGGCCGGAAATTTATTCCCTTGACTTTTTTCTTTAATTTGTATATTAACTGTATAAATTGTTTATAATATACTAAACGTACCTGCTGACCACGTTATTTCAAAGTTATATGAACATCGTAAATCAGTAGGTTTATGTCAGTTGGCATTTTTTCCATCGAGATCAGAAAACCATAGCGCGGGAAAACAACGAATAAAAGAACTTTTTAATGCCTCCTAAAAAAGAGGTATATATATATATATATATATATATATATATTATAATTATTTATTATGTTTACAAACTAGACTTTTTTTCTGTTACAAACATAAATCGTCACTCCGCTGACTGTACGAGCACACCTCTTATATAAATATTAATAAATTGTAGGTAGGAGCTATAAAATAGCATACGCTATTACATTTGATCTTTTGCTACTGATCAAATAATATATAATGTTATAATAAAGTAATATAAAATATAGTAATACATAGAGTTCGCAGAGGAGGTCAGATATGATAAAAAAAAATTTCAAGCTGCTATATTAATGTACACTATTTAAAGGTATAGGCTTTAGTATGCTTTTTTAACTGACTTGTATCGATTCAAAAATGAGATGAAGACAGTTTTTATTATAAAACATACCGAAAGTCATAATATTATTAATTATTACATTAATACATTAATACATTAAAAAAAAATTGGAATAGGTTTTTACTATTATTAAGTTTTTATACTTCAATTAAATAATTAAAATTGCAATATTATTACCATGGAGCTGTTGAAATATTATATACTATATTCATTATTCATTTTAAATTATTTATATATTTCAATAATTTAAAAAGGAGACGTGTCATCATTTTGTAGTTAAGTTTGGTACATATTATGATTTAAAAAGTTGTAACATCCCATTAAAAAAATATTAATAAAATGTCGACTAAGAGCTTTAAAAAAATGATCACGATCTCAAGATAATTTTGTAACATTTTAATTTGCAATTGTTGCCCGCAAAAGTTCAACTGTTTTTGTTACTTCACGTTCATTAAGAATGCATGTCACAGTGCCGGCGCTTCTTAAATTTATTATTTTATAATCAAAGTTTATGCAAGACTTCTCCAAGTATCTCAATTATTATATTTAACAATTAAAACAAAATATTCACTTATCAAAAGTATCCCTTTATTTTAAACATGTTAAGATATAAGGTAACAGATAAGTTTTAACATGGTTGTACACATTATTTTTATCAATAGAATAGTGCACGTTATGTTTTTTTTAATATTGACTTATGTATAGTTATAGATGCCTAATAATATTTGTTTTAAAAATTAGAAACAAACTACCAAAGACACAATTATAAACTGTTATAGGCGACATTATAAATTGTTTATACTTTGTTATATTAATATATACTTCCAAACGTTAAGTAAAATTTAATCAAATATACTTATTTTATATGCGCGTCATGATATCGATACAAATGTATACATGATATTTTGTATTATTACTAGTGTAATGTACATTGTTACTTTATATGGCTGTAGCCTGTAAAATGTAATTATTTTGACTATGCACTATGTAAACTGATGTACACATGAGCGTACCAATATTGCATACATGAATCGCCGTGAAATAATTTTACCCGTCTCAATAATACTAATCATAACTAAAAAAAAAATTTTTAATTAAAAAAAAAATAACTTTGGACTTAATGGGCTAATATTATACTAATTGATTATGTTGTACTAACATTAATATAATAATTTTCCATATGTGATTTTTCATTTATTTAAAAAAACTACAGTTGAGTTATTGGAAAACATGACATTTTTATATAAAGTTCAAATCAGAAATTTTCGGTACAAAATACTCATTTATTTATCCTCCTCACGTCACCATTTTCTCTTCTATCTCAGGACTGTGCCAAACAGTTCTACACTGCTTTGGGAAATATTTCTCCAAGTGGAACTAGCCCTTTCTAGTAAAGCTGTCGACTAGAGGAGAGTATCGAAGATAGACTATAATTACACATAACACACCACATAAACACACAAACAAACATACTTTGATACTTCAAGATAAGAAAGGTATGTATTAAAATTGACCCATTGAGAAAAAAATAATACAAATAAACAAAGGAAAAATAAATGTCCATAATATTGTAAGAAATCATTCACTGTACAAAAAATAGTCGTGTAAGACCTTATTATTGATATTGTAAAAGACTAACTACCAGAACGGCGTTATTTCTTTTATTTTTTTACAATTAATAATAATTATCCACTGAAAAGTATTATTTATTTGATTGAAGAGCAAAGCGTATGGTAGTACGATAAAAAAAAACACTAAAACCGACTTGTTAATGTTTTTAATTTGCGTTATCAGGGTTGTAACATCAGCGCGTTTCAACCAAATTGCCAAGTCGCATACACGTATAACGAGTTTTCGGACCACGTGACGCAAGTAATAAAACGAAAGGGTAAAGTAGTTAAAAAAAAAAGTGGCAATTTAATGCTCATCCTGTTATTACTATACTTAAGTCTCGGTTAACGTTTTGTGCAACAACAAAAAAAGGACGTTCGTGCCTTTTTCTCCTCTTCCTTCTCCACATAATTTTCTAGATACCAGTTTTGAAAATTACGGTTTTTTCTTTGAGTTCATCCACTCGACGCCATATTTATAACCACACGAAATATTGTAGACCACCGTTGGTTTTCCGTTTAAAACACAATGCAAAATTGCTCAATGTAAACCGCACACGGTGAGTACGCGCGTTGCCTGTCAATGCTTGTGGCAGCCAAGCTTGGTGTTTTGAAAAAACGTATACGTTTAAGTGAACAAACGGAGTCGTAAATCTTAAGAACATACCAATCAGAACTAAAAAAAAACAACCCCGAGCAAGGGGCTGTAGCGCTAACAAACCGTTTCACAATAAAGAGAAGCTGTGACAATGGTACGTGCCAAGCATGCCGGAAGTGTAACACTTTTGGTTATTGCCAAAGCGCAGTGACAATATTGGTCATCGAGATTCTAGATTTAATTTCCTCACCGGCGCACACTAAAAGCAAAACAAAAACAACAAATACCGTAAAGCACCTTCGCACGACTCTCGGCTAATGTCGTCTAAGTTCACAATAGATTTTCGAAGCAAAAATACGTTCAAAAACCGCATACTTTCCATTTCCGGAGACAAAAGCACGTTCCCTAGAATAAAACAAGAATCGTAGCTCATATCAATTTCACGTTAAAGTGTAATAAAACATATAAAATCGAATACAGCCTAAGGTTATAAAAACTAAATGAAATGGAACTCGAATGAACATTTGACAAGGAATTATTTTCTCTAGACGACACCGTCACGCCATCTATTCCCGAAATCAAATTCTTTTTGAATTTTGTTTTTTTTTTAAATAAATTGAGGTACGCAATACGACGGAAGTTTGGGTGTACTTAGAGTTTCTAAAATATTTACTTTTGATACTACATGTTCTTGTGTTCAACCCTCCCCCTACTAATTTTTTAAATAAAAAATTCTCTGGGTTAAAAGAAAGCAAATAAAGTAGACAAATAAATATTGAAGTGCCAATAAATATCAATTGTGTTACTTATCGGTTACTCGCAAATAATTTGTTAATATTTTTAAAATAAAAAATATTTAAGAGATTACCTACTACAATATGTGAGTTTGACGTAAAAGTATATTTTTACAAATTTTTATAATGGTATTTTTGGTTAAAAAAATAACAATCAATTTTACAATAAATATAAAATAAACGGAATAATGCTATCTTAAAGTAGTGTTACAGTTGTAAAAAAATATTGTGGTGCTTACCGATGCATAACGTCTGCTTTTAATCTGTTTCAAAGCTGTTGTAAAAATTACATTAATAATTTGAATTATTTTTATCTCTTATGTATATTTTTGCTTCGGTACAAAGCGGATAAAGCGAACTTATACGAATATTAGATAAAGCATGCTATAGACGTAGGTAACAAAAAAAGTATAAGCAATCATTATGGTACAGGAATCATAGTAAAAATCAAAACCTTAAAAAATAGTTTGCTTGCATCGAGCAGGGACCAACTTCAGGAAATAAAAATATTGTTTTTTATTAATTTTATTATTCGATTACACAACTGTAAACTTCAAATACACTTCACTTACATATTATTTTTATGCAATTTTAATAAGCAAAAACTTATTCGTTATAAAACTTACTTTTATATAGAATCTAAACATACCTACGTTTACAATTACCTAATTATAAAAACAAATCAAAACTAATTCATCATTTGTTAAAACATAATGGTCCAAGGAAAATAGTGTACTATAAACTTGTAATTAGGTTGCAAATGCATGATAAAACCAAAATAGGCAAGGTGAAAATTATTACCTGTTTGGCTGTAATTGTTTTCCTGGCCGACCGTGAGTCCGTAAAAAAATGTAGTACTAATAATAACAGCTTTTATTAAACTGAAACAAAATTAAATCATAATATTAATAATTTACTATTGATTAAATTATACATTTTACAATGTATATATATATATATATACATACACAATTGTATAATTCATTGTAGCAACAATAAACAATTAATGGATATAAAGGTAAAAATATGGAACAGCAATTAAATTTAAAAACGTATTACCATTGAATATAGATAAAATGAAACTCAATGGTATTACTAAAATGCACTCTACGCCATCTAGTCAGGGCTTTAGCAGTCAACAACGTTGTTTCGACTTTAAAAAGATTTACATAAGGTTGTTCACTGGAACTTTTCATCGAGCCCAGATGTCTCAATATTTGCAGTACTTGACAATTTATTACTTGTAACCATATTATGATTCGCATATATCCAATACATCATAATTTATAAATAGCATACACATCTAATGTCATTATTTTATAATTAAATAAAGGAAGTAGTTGTGTAACCACGTAGTATTTTGGAAGGAGATGAGTAGCTTAAATTATTACTTTACAGGTATTATATGACCTGTAGGTTAAGTTAATTAAAACATATTTGTTTAAAGAATGTGTTGACTTCTTAAACTATTTTGATCACGTCTTTAAATTTTAACAATATCAGCTTACATATGACCCAGCACTGTTGTTAATAGGTCTACTCTGAAAAATTAAAATGTTTGAAACTGCTATGTATAAATATAATTTCCAATAAGAAGATTAATAAGTGGAAGATTTTCCTTCACTATGTAACAATAAAGGGTTTTTTCCCCTAACTCTGGCACTATAGTTCTTGATTTACCTACTAACAACTATTATTTTTTATTCAGATGCCAGCTTTTTTTTTTTTAATACAATTGTGGCGTTATGTGAGTGTGATCATTCTAGAAGCCGTCGGTATACGAACGTGGGAGAAAACAATGCTAGCTTACAGTTAGTGCTGTATGCGTACAGCACGTTTACTCTATTGTTGTTGTTATTGCTGATATTATCATTATTATAATATCGGCTATAGCCTATATGGACAACAGATATTGTACTTGTGGGGTGTATCTGTTTTAGAAAGATAATCGGAAGTCGTTCCAATTGCCATTGGCACGCGTTAAAGAAAAGTACCGATTACATTAAATTTTCTACGAAAAGGCAATTTTTACGACTTGGAATTTCATTAGAGCTAAAGCAAATGTACAGTCGAGAACCAAGTTAGCTTTTAGCATGTAAGCACAATACACATAACCATAAACGTTATTTTAATTTTACAAACATCACGGTAATACGTTGTCTAATAACAGTTCACATTGTTTTCATATTCACTTAACAACAAGCTTCTTGGAATTAAGCACTCTACTTTATTTTTATATTTTTTACAACATTAAGGAGTCCGAAAACTGTATTTGTTCTTTCTTCATAAACATGCTCACAGCAAAAACGATATCACCGTGTTAAACCAATTTATTATTTTAGTTTTCCGTTTTATTTTAAAAGGGGATCGTCTACAGTGTTGATATCCGTTTTTAAATTTAATTTTAATCTTAAATAACATTTTCTTACGTGTTTTCTTAAATATCATTTTCGTATTTTTTTTTTAATATTTATCTTATAATTTGATCAAAGCTTGTTTACACAAAATAATTTTTATTATTTTCGCATTCGTTTTTGTTTTATATTAATAAAAGAATAAAATTACGTCAAAAATATTATAATCTAGTTAGGATTTGGTTATAAATACATTTTGCTTGTATAATACGAAATTGATACTGCTTTGTGTATATGCCCAATAATTGTTTTTCTACTACTCGCAGTCATATTCTCAATATAATACATTTTAGAAAAATACAACTATTTTCATATTTTAATTTAGTTATTGACTCATACCTAAAATAAAATGGAACAATATCGTTTAGATTGTTAACAAAACAATTTTAATTACAAAAGGGCTTTCAAACGATTGCTTGGAAAATATGAATAAAATGATCCTTATCTTGTTGAAACTTAAACATTTACTTTACTTAATAATAAAACATAACTATTTAACAATGTTTACTGTATAAATAACGTCTGATTGGACAAAGTAATGTATGTACTACCTATTTAATAATAAAACCCCGTGGTGTGACGGTATACCGTGATGAATAGATTTACAGCCCCAAAATAGTATTAAGTGTAATGGGTTAAAAAAAAAATCATTAATATGTTATATCCAATTATGGATGACCATTTTTCATAAAACTACTCCTGTATTAACTAATCAGCAAAGGTAGGCCTGCTAAAGAAAGTTTCTAATCTAAAAATATGTCGGATTTCACATTTTTTGTATTACCTATTTGTAGTATTCATATTTTACGAGATTTTGGCATAAACAAAATGAATTAAATGTTTATAACGATTTACATTTCAAAATAAATTTATGTGGAAAATTGTCTATTTTTTGCCTACCCGTTTTCTTTAGGAATAATGCTTTCTAAAGTGTTTTAAAAAAATGTAATATTTAATACATTCATAATTTTTAGCACCACAAAAACGAATTACGCCTAAAGACTATGTACCCAAACACACTTTTTATAATACACAGACTGTAATATTTTTATTCCAAGAAGTCGTTATTTAATTCTATTATAATACTTGATCGCAAGCTTTTAGATTACTTTATTAAATACTCACAAGTTTTCATGATGCTGGCATGACAAATGCCGTTTCAAGGAATTGAATTAAAACGCGAAGGAATTTATTAAAAAACTATGTAAAAACTCTTAGAAAATATTAAGCTCGACGCGATACCGTTACAATTTCGTTTAAGTACATAAAAAGGTATACTTGGTGATGGGGAAGGCAAAAGGTATTTCCGAGGAGATTAACCTGTATTTTTTTATAATAATAAACGAGAATTTACATAAATTGTTCAGTAAGTATGGAATTATTTTAATTGTTTTTATAGTTAAAGATGTTATAATTTGTAAGTTTCTTGGTAATCGTTAAGAACCGAAATATTTTAATGAATTTTTCAGACAAAAACTTCCGGATGATATGATTTCTCTGTTTAAACTCATAAAAGTCACCATTCAGAAAAAATTAACTCCGTTACCTTTTTTGTTCAGTACTATTATTAGCTTTGTGTGACTTCAAATGACGTAACGCATTCGATAATCCTTTTGCACGCCCAACATAATAGTTATGTAATGTGGTTTAACGACAACAAGTGTTTTTCAGCAAAAATATTATTAGACCGTATTTATACATCACATGCTGAAACTATACTAGGTGCTATATAATCAATCAAGCGGTAAATGCATTGATACTTTGTATACAATTATTAGTAATAAATCAATAACAATCAGTGTCATTATTGTATGAAATTATTATTATTTTTTACTTTTATTCATTACATTTTTAACTTATTATTTAAAAACATAGTATTATATTCTACTTCAATAGTTATACCGTAATGAAATGCATCAGAAAAAAAAGAGAGTAATTAGATTATTACAAAATAAGTCATTAACAAACAAATTTTAATGAAATGTTAAAGGTTCGCTGCATTTTACCTTTTCCGGAGTCAGTTACACAAATATAAAGAAAGATACAAGATACTTCCAATTAACACAAGATACTTTCGAGTAAATTATAAAAAATATGTTTTTTCTCATTACTTTAAAAAAAAAAAAAACAGATATTATTCTTCACTTCGGACATTTTTCTAAAAAAAAGTATATCATGAAAAAAGGACACCATTTATTTTAGTTTAATTAGTTTTGAATTTATATTATTTTTATTTTCAACTATCGAGTAGCATTCTTTACAAATTAAAAAGGGTATATTATAATAAAGCTAAAAAAACATCTAGAAATTAAAATAATTTTAAGTCACACGGCCAAGTATGTGTTTTTTTTTTTAATATAAAATGTATTGTTCCTAGTGACATTATTACTTAGGTAAAAGTTTTAAGATTTTGTAATCAAAGTACATAGGATATAAGTGTGTGAGGCTGTATAACTATTGAAGAATTGTTACACAAAATATATATTTTCTCCTGATTTTTATATTTTTTATTTGATAATTTAGCTGGTGATTATTTTTTTTTCGTTATCTGTGTTATTTGAATAAATAATGATTAAAATCGCTTACAACATTATTTCTCAAGAAAATATTTTTTTTCCTACCTAACTGAACGGTTAACGGTTCATTAATTCATTATATTTTCTTATTGACCATAATTTCTTAAAAAAAAAATAATAATATTTACTAGTCAGCAAATTTTTAAACATAATATTTTATCATCTGTTATTTTTTTTTATTAACATGATTATATTTTATGGCTGTGGTTAGTTTAAAATTGTGTATAACTTTTCAGAAAGATCAAAAGCTGTCCTATTGTTTACTCGTTTATTCTATTAATTTACTCGTTGAAGAGGGGGACACTTTTTAGATTCGGTTACTTAGGCGATTACATATTAACTTTTCTTGTTAGTTGGTTTTTGGTTGGTAGGTACGGGTAACCTAACTTAATACCCGTAAGGCGGCGGGGTCATGACATGGGCCGTCGTTAAAAGTTCCTGGTGGTCACCTATCCGAGACCAAACGGCAACGGACATAGCTTTACCTCAGGTGCCAAATGACAACTAAGGTAACCACTGCGCCACACCATGACATTTATTTTATTTTATTTAACTTCAAATTACTCTAGGAGAAATAAAAGCTATAGTACTTCTCACGTTAACCTAAGTAGATGTTTACTTTTCAAAATATATGCACGTATGCCTATAGAAAGCAAAAAAATAATGTCAAGACAACATTCACAATATAAACTATAAAGTACATAAATCTTGATGTATTGCAAAATGTCCGAACAAGATATCCATATGCGTAATACATCAGAGTTGTCATAATCCAAGATTTATATTTTCTTCAATAATACTTAAAAGTAGCTAAAACGATAATAAGTTTTAATTTGACAACATTACAAAGTACAAACTGAATATATTTTACATTACACCTTGAATCTTTGACTACGCACATTAAACGTTACATGTTAAAGTGAAGTGATTAACTGCTAGTAATAGTTTAAACTAATAGACTTAACTAAGCGTTTTAACACGTTGACTGCCTACCTACTAGAACACTCGTAGTTTAATGGTACTTTAAACGGTAATTTAAAACTGTGGCAGTCGGCGTGTTACAAAATGATTGGTAATATATTTCAGTAGTTGAAGAATGTGAAATAAATGAAAAATTCACTTCACCTATAATCAACTGTCTTATTAAAAATATATAACGTATACGTTTTTTAAATGTTATTTTATTCATATATGTCGTAAAAATAGTAAATTTATTATGTGTTTTTTACTATTCTTTAGGCATTTATTACCTATTTACCATCACAAAAGGTTAAACCGTGTTCCAAGTTTATTGCTTGTTTCTTTGATGTTAAATAAATAAATTTTGTTTAGATTGTATAAGTTAGTCACGAATCGACTACCTTATACACCACCTGTGGATACATTCTTATACATATAAGCCATATAACCTCTAGGTGAGACTTTATCAAACACTTATATAAACTAAATAATATGTTATATGCCCTCTATACTCGTAGAGTGTCATGTATACCGGGTGATTCTTTTAACGCCCTAAACTAGTTTTCTCTTAAATTAATTGTAATTTTTTCTTTTTTAAAACATTTATGTTTATGTAATATTACAATATTAGACAGTATTTAAATTTTTATCTTTTGTAATATTCTCCAGGGCACAAACGACTTTCGAAACTTAAACAGTAATGTATGTATTAAATTTACTTTTTAAGCTAAAAAAAAATTGCTGAAAATGTTGACTGATAACCAGTTTTGAATAATTATTATTAAAGTTAATAAAGTCATTAATGTTTAAAATTTAAGACGGAAAGAAGGGTGGAGTGAAGTATTTTTTTTATCTACGCACATCACTCAACTGAACTCTACCTTCCGTCTAAGTTTTAAAGTTTAACTTTTAAAATAATTATTTAAAACTGGTTATAGACCAGTTAATATTCACAGTTAGTATTCTGAATTTAATTAGGCAACTGAATATGTATAGAACCATTTAATTTTTAAAAGTCATTAGACCTCTAGAAAAAACTAAAAAAGAAAAATATGTATAATATATAATAGGGTGGCCGTTATTGATCGTAATAAAATAAAAATATTCGTTTAACAACTATATGTTTATTTAAAAGTTAAATATATTTTAACATTCAAAAATCGTTACACTGAGCTGAACACAAACAATTATTCGTTCATTGAATTTTTGCATAAATAACGTTTAAAATTTGTTCATTCAAACAACATTTTTCTGAACAAGACCTTCGTTCATAGACATTATTTATTTATTCACTGTGCTTGAATTAAACAATGAACAAGTTATATTTTTAACTTACAAAATAAATGTTCCCTTCAAAAACTTTCATGTATTTTAAAATAATTTCATGCGTGTCGCAAAGTAAAAATGATATTAAAAAATGATTGTGTATAATTATGGTATTATACTGATGGATGTCGATTAATATGTGACTCAAGAAAATCGGTCCCATCGTGTAAATATTATTCAGTATACTATGTATCTTTATTACATGTATGATGTGCAAAAATGAATGAACCTATAAACCATTGTTTTACGTTCAGTTCAGGGTAACGTTTTTTTAACGTTAAAATATAGAACGTTATAAGTGTAAAAGTTCATTTTATATTGCTCGTGACTTTTACTTTCGTAAACAAATTCTTGAACGTAACGCATAATTAACCATCAACAAAGCCCTGGATAAAAGCTACTATTTATTATTTAAGTTAGCGAGAACTTCTATGAAAAAAAATATAATTTGATAATTTATTGGTATTGTTAGTTTACGATAAATCAATACTAGTAGTTTTAAATATAGGTTGTATTAGATTTTTTGATTAAACAATCATTCCCGGTTTACGGGGCTTAGTGCTAACAGTAAAACATTTTTTTTGTAATTAATAAAAAACAAAAATAAAATAGCTGTCTGTATAGTTTTAAATCATAATTATTTACAAAAAATTAAAATTAAAAAGCAATAAATAACATTGTTGTATTACTCAAACCGTCTAAAACCCAATAGATTAAACAATTTTCATTATCATCCTAATTATTTAAACAAAATACATTTATATGTTTGTATTAATAATACAATTATATTGAAGCAAAAAAAAGATGATACAATTTTGTAAGTGTGTTACAATAAATAAATAATTATTGTACACAACTAATTTGTATTTTAAATACGTTCAAGCTTATAATTGTTCTTTTATATTTTGCTAGTTATATTGTTCAATATTAATTACATTTTGATGAACTATTTTGTTTTAGTACGCGAGTTAGACGGATTACCTAGTTTTACATAAAAAATAACTGATGTTTTTAATAAGTACTTTGCGGTCTAAAACACTATAAAACTGATTTCAAAATTGTTTTTACCCTATTAACAATAAATAAATAAATTGCTAACAAAAAATTGTATTTGACATTTTTTTTTAATCAATTGTCCTTGTTTTTTAAAGTTTATTAAAAAAAAAGTATGGTTCTAAATAAAGAAAATCATTTGTTTTTTCTGTTATATTTCAACGACGGCGGCGAAAAATCCTTCGGCAAACGTTATGTTATTTTACTAACTATAGTATGACGTTATGTATCGGCCGGTGTAATAATGGAGAATAGTAATTCCTGTAATGCTTATACACGGTCACACGTTGCTTTCTCACCAACAGTGTTTTAAGTGCACGTGTCAATAATATAAAAATATACAGGTACTATAATTTATGTTCAAAGGTTACGAGTAGGAATTTCAAAAACAAAACAGTTTCCCATCGAAGATAAAAAAAAATAAATCATATGTATAATCGCATTGGTCGTGCGCGAAACATCATATAAACTGAAAATAATAATTGAATGTAATTTTCTTCTTGGTATATCTTTGTATTACTTACATTTTCAAAATTACTCTGAACGTTCAAGCCCCTACACCCCGTGGACACAATGATAACGACAACGGACGCCATAATCACGACCTTTGGATTTCCTTTGTATATAATATTATACGGTTTTTCAAATTACGTTCACAAATGTTGTTTTACACAATTATCGCGTATCATTTTGCATACTTGGAGTCCAGAAGAATTTTTATATTTTTTCCAAGCAAGTCCTACAACGGTAAAAAGCCATAACGTCATTTCCGCCAGACCGGAGGACGGTCAGTACCACCGCTGGCCACGTTTTCATTTCTTAGCAACTACCTACTTTTACATGGAGATATAACACTGTAGTCGAGTCGGCCGTATCAATTAAACTAAGAGCGTTTGGTTATTTCAAAAACCGAATTTTGTTTTTAATAAAAACAGCCACAGAGAACTGCATATAATTTGTATTTCAACTCGACTATTTATGATCAAAACCATCGACAAGGAACAGAATAAAGGGTTGAAACGAGTTACGAAATGTGATAAACCGATCGGGCTCACGTTATCAAATTATAATACAGAAACAGCGATAGCGTGAAATTTAACGACATTGTTATCTCAAAAGGGAGAATGTAATTAAAACCCTCGCACCTTAAACCCATAAATCGTAAGCGGTTAAGGATTCGGCCATCTAATAAGACAATCGTTTTTTTTTTCAACTTCGTCCGCTCGCTGTCTTTAAAAATGTCTGCTTGATTTACACCGACGACTACCGATCGCTAATAAAACCACCCGTGTCCTTTAATCAATCCCATCGAACCATTAATGGGACAATTAATCTTTGGGGAAAAAATGGATAAAAGAATTATACTGCGCAAGACCTGAGAACGTACGCTACTCGTTTCCTAAGATAATATGCATTAATAAGCAATCACGTTTCTTATTGTTATCGTCTGTAACTACAGTTAAGTATATATTATTGTATTAAACCGGTTTACTACTGGCTTTATGACTAGGTAAGCGGTAGTTGTTTTTTTTTTTTAATTTAATACTACTTGAACGTGTTAATAACTTGCGATTATCATAAAAGCCGTTATAATTTATAAAACAATAATTAAAATATTATATTAAATGCATTAGTAAGCCTTCTACAGTTATGCACACGTGTAAATTATTAGTGTTATTTGTTTTGGTTACACTATAAAATGTGTTTTTTATTATACAATTCTAACCAATTCAAAATAGTGTGTAATAAATGACGAGATCCTTAAAACGGATGTTTAATATTTCTCGCTTCTATGAAATAAATTGTTCTACCTAAGAACTTTACAAATAAAATGATTATTATATTGAATGATCAAAAATTATGCTTAATATACTAAGTTCAAAAAATTTAAAGCTCAATATTTACCTATGTTTATCTATTAAAATTTAAAACTGTGCTACAACATGAAATAATATAATGACCAATTTTTAATCGTTTAGTAAAATAATGATTTTAAATTTAAGGTTGAAATAAAAAAAGAATAACGTTAGGTTAGCTAACCCAGTGGCCAGAGTATTTAATATTAGCAAATAAGAGATATCAGATTCAAATTTATGACGTCTACTAAATTCCTACTTCTATTTTAACTTTATTTTTTTCCAGCTAAATAATATTTGCAAAGTTAGTCTTATCTTATTTAAAAAATATAATTTTAAATCCAATTTCATTATAAAAAAACAATTTTTAACAATTAAAAAAAACAACGTCGTTTTGACTTAAAAGGAAATATCGAAAATATTAATTGTTCATACAAAAACCAACCATTTTTTTACATCATATTTGTAAGTTATATGGTAATTTTACTTATAGTAAGGGAATTTTTGTTTACTGACGACTCGTGCGGGTTTTTTACTATTAGGATGTTCGAAAAAACCGTTTCAGAAAACAAAGTCGTTGTCGGTCATTATATGTCTGACATATTATTCACTAATCGTTGACATACACGTTGGGATCTTCCGGTACATCATTAAGACATTATTACAGCTATTACAGTCATACGAATGGGGTTGGTCTGTAACACATGCGACGAGTGTCATCGCGTGGAACAATAATCACATCAAGCCATTTCTCAATAGACACAGTTGGGCGTTTTCAAACGTCCAGTTATAATATTGTACTCGTGTTAAGTTAAACATCTGCATTGTCGATTTTTTAATAATATAGCCGGCTGCGCATAGACGAGACAACAACACTTGGAACAAAACAAAATTAATGTTTAAGATGTTCTTTTGAAGTGTTGAACAACGAACGTGCCAAGTTCGTTTAATTTCATTGTTTAGCCGTCTCATCGGTTTCGTTACATTTAGCTAAAAAAAATATTATGTAAGTTTTGTGCGATGATAACATCGTTATCATCATTGTGGATGCGATAAGATAACGTCCATAAAAATCGATTAAAAAAACCAATACCAATACCTACTAAAAATTAATAAAGTGGCCCAATTATATAATTAAAAAAAAAAAATCAATTTCATAATTTTTTTACTAATGGTTACTCATATACGTTTGACCATGGGAATACAATTTAAATTAAATTACTTAGTATTATATAATACACATTAAAGACCTACCATATCAATTTTATCATTGATTTTTGTTTGTGGTTGAAATGTATTAAGATGTACTACTTTCCAACTTCTTGAAGTAAGATAAGATTAAAAACTGTGATAATATTTTTTATGCCAATATCTTTCAATTTTATTTTGTATTTGTACATCAAAGTACATAAATATAGAATGTGGAGGAGGAAAAATCGAGGTAATTATTTTAGTATTACATTTGATAAAGTTTAAAAAAAAAAACAAATCAGTATAATTTATATTGTTTTATTAATAAATTAAATATGTTGATTTCTTTAGCGTTATTTTAATTATGATTTATATGTAACATTATATTTATCAATGTATGTAACATTATAAGATTAATATTTAAAAAATATTAATAGAGTTAGAGTATGTATTTTGTATATTAACAGTTGTTAACAAACTGGTATTTTTAAATTCTGTATAGTACAGTTATATGTTTTTATAGAATAAGTAAATTGTATTTAATATAATACAAAAATCATAATATTAGAATCATTATAAAAAAAGTATAACTATTGGTTATATCCGTTTTACTGAATGATCGATGATCTGTGATTGTGTAGTTGAATAACGGTTTGCATATAAATATTGAAAGTTAAACCGTATATTGAAACTAAATGATGAAATGAGGTTAACATGAATGACATTTAAAATAATAGTGTGGCTTTCGTTTTAGGAAAAATTGTATACGATTTAAAACGTGCATATAATGTTATCAAATAACAATAGGATAACCTACTCGACTAATATAAACATTGTAAGTCTTTCTGAGTAGTAATAAAAATAACTATTAAGCATGTTATGCTACTCTACGTTAGAAACACGTGTATGTAAGTAAATAATAAATATTACGGTAAAAAATATTCTAAACCATGAAAGTGATAATAACCTTACAAATATATTTAGTAAGTAAAAAAAGGAAATAATATAGGTACATTTTTTCTGTACAACCGAGTTAACATAAAATTATAACTTAAACAAAAAAACCTTACAACAACAAAAAATTAAATTTTCATTCTCTCATCTAATGACTTGAATCAAATTATCTGCATTATAAATTAAAATAATCAACCGAGAATAGCTAGTTTTTAATTCAGGCAAAAAAAAAAACTACACACTACGGTTGGATAATGCTAAAGAAAAACTTAAATAAAGAAAACTACGACTGCATAAACCACTTTGTACTAATTGAACACGTTAAATTTGAATTTCTAATAAATTTACTTTATATTAATTTATTCGAACGGTTGTTGTGAAGTGTAGAATTGAACAAATGGCTTTTAGTCTTAAGATTAAAGTTGTAAATTTACATTTTTGGGTCGTTTCTCCTTTGAAAATGACATTCGCGATATGGACGAAATATAATGTAACATCTGCATTCTGCATAACAGAATATTGACGGATTTAATCAAAGTTTTGATTATCATTTTAAATGAAGTAGAAATGGAGTACAGCATAGTTGACCAACTGGTCAGCTGCGTCCGTTAATTTACCAAGTGCTAATCACACAAAATAATATACACTACAAAAATATGTTGTAACTTGAGTGTATAACTAGTTATTATTTAGTTTCATTAAATTTACATAAAAATGGAATTTATATTTTTAATAAAAAATATGTCGTATATATTCATTAACGGTTTAACAGACCCAAGAAAAATAATTTTAAAAATAAATGTAACTTATAATAATTTTCAATTACTAATATAATAATTACTAATCCACTACGATTTGTACTGACAATGATCTAATAACAATTTAACTATGAAATATTTTACATGAAATTGTCAAGATATGCGACCCAAGTGGTTTTAAATTAAATTGAAAAAACTCTATTTAATTTAAACTATTTTTAATATTCTAAACTATTATTCCGCAAATGTAATTAGCATAACATGTAAAGGTTTTTTTATTTTTAATAATTCATCATTAAAAATATAAACCTAAAGATTAAATAATAAAGTATTAACTGACAAATTAATTTTTTAGTTATTATTACGTAATAGATTTCCTTATATGTGATACTTTGAAGTACAAGATTTTATCAAACTGAAAATAAAATAATATATTTTATGTAAAAGTATTTTACAGGTATTTTTCCCAAGCTTTTGCTCTTTGGCTACCTCATTTTGCTCTTTAATACATTACTTACCTTAAGAAATTTAATTAGTTAATTTATAACCTGAGAAATCTGTTTAAAATAGAACTTTAAAATAGGTTTTAAAAAAAGATGATAGTTAAATGTTTAGTGTATGCAAAGTACCAACCGGTTTTTTACGGTATATTATAATTATTCCAGACATCTTTACGCCACTACGGCCATAAAGCGATCACCGATTAATATCTATCTATATAATGTTACTTAAACCTATGCTTCAAAACCGGTTGTCTGCGTTCTCACATTTGCTGGTAGAGCACCTGAGGACATCATGTACAACATGGAAAACAAATAATTTTATAGGGATATCATACCGACCATAGACATCCAGTTATATTAATAATATGTTATCCAAAGTAATGATAGGATACTATTAAGAGTGAATTTATTTTAAGGTCTACACGAATTGCAAGCATATCATGCATTTAATGTATCACATTTTGTACAAAAAGGACAATTAATTCTAGAATAAACAAAGTCGTCTATAAGGTTAATACTTAGATTGAACTACAACTCAAAAGATAAAAATCAAAGATATTTTTTTAGCAGACAACTGGTCCATGACACACTTTTATTAGTAATATTTTTTTCTGAATAATTAAAGTAATCCTTGTCAGTGTGAAACTTGTACAACCGAAATGCATATTATACGGTTTTAACCACGTCATATTAATTGATTGACAATAATGATTAATAAGAAAGACACATTTTAGATTAAAATAAAAACAACTTCAAGTGTCAAAATTTGAATACACCCTACTATGAGCACAAGTGAAATTTTTGTACCATTGTTGGCTATAATTGTACCTGTTCACGACGATCAACCGAAAGTACTAATGAAGTAAAGATACTGTTAATAATTAATTAAATTGCGTGTCCTATAATAAATAAATCCAATATCGCTGTGGTAACCTAAAGTAAGTAAAGTTCATATAATTTCATTCTAAGTCCAAAAGTTTGCAGTGAAACAAAAGATCAATTCGGTATCATCAGTTTCAATGGTTATATCTTGAAGTTAAAATAATAATAATGACTGTTCGTTTTGCTATACCTACTGTATCAAATAACATGTAAATATGCGAAAACGTTTAAACACTAAACGGAAAATATTTCAATTTAAAAGTTAAACTGAAGACAGAATTAAACGAGCACTGCTATAATTACTTAAATAAAAATCAATACATTTTTTGTCAACATATTGTGTGCCATAAAATTAAAAAATTTTAAATAAAATATTTATATTTCTAAACCATTGATTTGCTACTGTAGAAATCGATTCACTGGTTGAAGAAATATTATGGGTCCAGAACTAAAATTGAAAAAAAATAAAAACATCATTCTAAAAACAATACTTTTTCAGCTCCCACTGAAACTAATATTTGTAAATTTATCTTGAATGTTATAATGGCATAGCAATATTTTAGCAAATAGTACAATACAATTTATAGCAAAGCAAATGTCAACTATCGAAACTTCAATGTCGAAATGGCTAGATTACAGGAACGAAGTTAAATTAAGTAAAATTCTAAGTTTTAATTTGAAATTAAATTGTATATTATAATTAACAGCACAACTACCGAATATACTACTGATTATACTATCAATATATTAATTTATTAGAAATAAAACAGATCACAAATTTTTAATTATGATTTATTTAGCACTTAAGAATATTTGCTGTTAAGAGTACCATATAAAAAATACTAACAATTATAGTAGTAATATCATAGTTCCTATAACGCAACTAAGAAAAATATGAGAAAGGTATAATATCCTGTTTCCATAGTAAAATGTGTTTATCTATTCTAGTGTCTCATTGTAAATCTTATTTATTGTCTTTTTTATATAGTTCAAAGAGACGTGGAAAAACGCAGAAAATGTGGCAAATGACTCTTCAACAATATTTATATGTAATTGTCCTAGTCAGTTGGTCTTTTGCCTCGACACGGTGAAGGGTAACAAAGAAAAAAGTATATAAACTATGCGATAACCATTTCATAATGGTCCTACTTACTGCATTACTTGAAAAAGATTGCAGGAAATATCAATGTATATGAAAACGATAAAAAAAAAACCGTTACTTTTAACAGAACGCATTTTGGAAATTTTAATTCAATTTGCACTTCAATACAAAATTAATTGGAATTTATTAACACAAACTTATCATTTTTTAATTATTATTAATAAAAACCAACTAATTGTTTGAATAAAAATGTATGGAAATTCATTTGTTGAAAAAACAATTGTCTAAAATGTTTCTTATTATTTAAAACAAATAATAATATTAAATATTTGTCATTTATAACATTTTTAACGGTACCCGTGTTTATTAGAGGTTTATTATGTTTTATAATATTTTATTATTATTAGTACAAACATAAATTATTCGTATTTAGCTTTTAAAATTCAAAATAAAAACAAAAAATTATCAGTAGGATTGCAACGTATGATTTACTATATACCAATTTATCACATGACTGTAATTTGACCTCGTCAGTCTGGTCTTATCAATGTGATTTATATAAAAAAGAAAACAAATTTCTAACAAAAACAACGAGAAAACGCACTTGCGCAAAAAACTGAGTAACACGTGTAATGGCTGTAAATTTATCCATTTTGTTGTTGTGTTAAAAAAATGTTGGCTGAATTTGCAGGAAAGTTTGCTGGTAAGTATCGTATTTTTTTTTCTTTAATGTTCTATACTCAAACCCAAAACAGCCCGCTAACATTTGTTTAGCATGTAAAACTCAAAAAATTAGAAAGTCACATCCGAAATTAGTAAATTGTTTGATAACAGTATACACAATACACATGTATACTTTAAGAATTACAAATTGTTTATTAAGTAGCTTCTATGTGTACGGCTAGAAGGTAGTAAAATAATAAATCATTTAAGTTGTGTTCCTCTATTGTGTGTTTATTTAAATATAGTCGCACATTGTAATTTGGAAGAAAACATTATACAATGACAAATCACCGAACTACATTGAAATGGGCGGAATCAGAAATAAAACATGTAATTTATTCAACATATTATGAACCGGTTTTAATAATTATTGTTGGGCGTGTAAAATTGAAAATTGATACAATAGGATGAAGGAAACATTTCGTTATTTTGTCTTTTCTTATCGAACTAAAAAAACAATAATCGGTTTTTGTCATTCTTTGAAAAATGTATCTTTAATTCATAATATTATATTGTTCGTCGTTGATTAATGTTTAAACCAAACTCCTTGGTAATTTATTAATCTTATAATTATAGGCAGATCATAATATTTTTGTACAATGTTATTTCTATTAACCCATAACATAAAAAAGAAATTGCCCTCGAGGCATTATTTATTTACGGTTTACCTATCACCAGTCATAATCTTCCCCTATTTTTTTTTTGTTTAACATTATTGATTTATTGCTTTGTCCTTCGCTATAGGATTTAACGAAAGGTTGAAGACCGACAAATATACTTGTTGCAATAATAATTATACTATGATAATATTAATGGATAATTAGTACCTAAAAATATTATACAACTTTGAACGGTATTATACGAAAAGAAACTTACTTTTATGTTCGTAAAGGGTAGGGCATTGAAAAGAGCAGTTTTCCAATGTATTAAAATGGAAAATTCGCTCTTTTCTTTGCCCGCTTTATAAAATATACAAACATCAAAACACATTTTTATTTTTTAGTTCATCATTGTATTTGATACAATTTGCACTCATCGATCGTTTTAAAAAATAATATAATCTATATACATAATATACTTAATAATTTTAATATAGCAAGTACGCAGTAAGGAAATATTACTACCTAAACAATTTTCATTACGTTTTATTTTAATCAAATAGCGAACAATGTATTTTCAAGCACTCTTATACGCCACCAACACCATTTTTACTATACAAGTATTTGCTTTTATTAAATTATATTACCTGAGTAGACCCACAAACAACACTCAAAGAAACAATATAAAAGTGTTATTAGGAAATTTCAACATTACAGGGTATTCGAAAAAAATAGCGCCTTCTATACCCATAAAAAACAGTTCTTAATAAGTACAACAAAAAAAACTCCTTTAGACAATAGTGATGACTGATGAGATTGGTTGATATAATAATACATTACGATATTTCCAATATAATACATTAGATATATAACTATTATTGTTGTATGCATGACATGTTTTTTATATTTTATTTTAGAATCCGATAATCGATATAGTTTAATCACATCAGGTATATCTATGTTTCCTTTTTTGTATAATATGTTTAATTAATCATATTTCAACTTCGAAACAGTGCTGACTAAAAAAGCTGAGTACTACATTGAGGGTTTTGTTTCTTTTTCAAATACTGAGCTATTTTTATTGCAAATATATTCATCTGTTTTCTATGGTTTACAAGTGGCGAGGCAATTGGTGACATGTGTTAGTATTCAGCTTTGGTTATTTTTATATTTGTTCGATTGGTGTTACATTGTTGGGTTGTGCGCATTTGCCAGTATTTAAAGAGTTTTGTGTTATGTTGTATTTTTAATATTAAAGGATCCTCAACTTTGAGAGATGTGCATACTTTTGAATTATACCCTATTTTTTTACAGTTGTTTGTACTTATAAATAGTAAAATAGTTTGTTGTAAGTTTTTGGCAACACATTCGAATAGGTTTTTAATTTTTTTTTTTTTTTTTAAAAGATAGACTGGTTTCAGACGCATATCTCACCTCAGTCTTATATTAAATTATTGAAAATATATTTAAAAAAACCCATAATGTTGATAATAAACATAAATAATACATTATACATAGACAGAAACAAGTATATAGTTGAATCTATTATAACTTTAGTTGAAACGGGACACAATAAATGTATAATAAAAATAACTAAATAAGTAGTTAAGCCAACTAAATGTTTATTGAAAGTAACTATAATTTTTATTTTATTTTAAAATACGAAAATTCCCAGCTTTCATCATCATTATCCGTGGAAACAATTATACCTAACTACCTACACGGCGCACATCCACCCCTACGACATTATGTTGGAATAGCAGTACCTACATGCTGATGCCACTGCGTTGTACACATTAATGGACATAATAGTGTAAGTAGCACAACTATAGACTATAACAAAACAATTTTAAACAAATTCTAAACGATAAAAAAATACAAAGAGCATTTTTTAGCTAAATGAACAAAGGCGAACACAATCTTAAAGTAAAGAATAATTAATTGTCTATAAATGTATAAGAGCTAATTTATAGAAAAATGCATGTCATATATTTATTAAAAATTATATCTTGTTTTAAAAAAAATAATTTATTGTCTCTATATTAAAAACTTTATTTTAGCACATGATTTTATTGACTATATTGAGATTTAAATAATGATCCTGATCAAAGAAAAAAAGCCAGTATACGGAAATACTATATCCACAGACCTACAACGAATACACACACACGTCATATTGTAAAAGCAATAATTTCTCAGCTATACATTGTAGCTACAAATGACATCTGTTGTTTTTAACACCCACGTGTTCCGCTTTGCCGTTAAATTTACACATTACCTCGAGTGCTGTATTGTTTCAGTATACATAATAAATAATACAATATAATACTGAATAAATATTAAATTTTTATTTTAAGAACCAACAATAGTGTAATAGTTGGAAATCAAATTTTATGGTAATTTATAGTAGAATGATATCACTTGTCAGAACCAAATTTAATAAAATAAAGTATCGTTTCACCTTTTATATTGTAACGATCTCTATCATTTTTACGTTCAACTTCTGTATTTTCGTGCCACACAGATTTTATTTCTCTGAATAATTACAATCCAAACTTATTTGAAACAATTTAGCTGGCTTAACTCATAAGAAGTAAAATCATAATTGTCTCCCTACATTGTACTCTTAAGCGACTAAACAATAATTATTTAATAAATATATGATAATACATTTATTTTTTAATTTAATTGCAATAGTGAATAGTTTAATTTTTAGTAACTACAACAAACTTTTATTTAACAGCTAAAAAGTTAGGCAAGGCTATGTATCAAATTATTTATCAGTTTGTTATAACATTATTAAGTTTATTAAAATATGAAGTATCTCAGAACTACTTTAACTAATAATTGTATATGATCTATAATTTATATCTAATTAAATTATAGTTAAATTACCAATAAAATCAATTCTATCTATGATTTATATACATATTAATATTAAAATAATATAATTAAAATTTAAATCCAACAGTTTTCGTTTTTTTATAGTATTGATTAAAAGTTTCTACGGGCTTATAGAATGTTTTTTTTTATCAATCGATAAATACATTAAATACAAATTATACCTTTACGGTAAAAAGATATCAATATTATTAACAAATGTCTAATAAATGCACGTTTTCCAATATAACTTGTATGGCATGTTGACATGCAATATTATAATAGTATATATTAAATCAAATTATTTACTGCTTTTGTTGCGAGTAACGGATTATTATCTTTCTATTCGTGCTTTTTATTGCTAGAAAAAATAAAAATAATATTGTAATCTCGAGACATCCATGTACATTGCTTGTAAAAAGCGGAAAACTTACAAAATCGTAAAATGTTGAAGATGTTATAAAAACAAACACTATTTAAGTACGTCGACCACTATACAAAGCTGTATACTGATAATGCCTATAAATGAGAATTAACGACTTACTTATTACAACATCAGTAATTATCACTAATAAGTAATAGTTAATATAAGACAACTATTTCACAATTTAATTAAAGAAAATTTAACAACAATACTAATAATTAGTTATATATTACATAAAAAGTAAATTCAGGGAACTAATAGGTAACGTTTAGAAATATGACCAAAATAATCGACAAATCTATTTATTTTACAGGGTTTTGGTAATAATTGCAACTCGTTTATCAAATTTGACATCATTGTATTTAACTACTTCATTCCAAGTATACTAAATTTAGTGCTCAACTCGCGTGATCTACACTAAACCGGTTTCATTACGTTATGCTATAACAAAATAAAGGTAAATATATTAGGCCTCCGGTATGTTAATAAAATATTTCTATTTTTCTACTTTGATTTGATAAAGGTAATAAAAAATATTTTCATTAAATGAAACATTTTTGGAACAATCGAACTAAGGTAAAAGTCACCATAAGTATTGCGATAAAATACAGAAGTATCACAATTAAAGATCTTAAAGATTAGGTTACACACTAACTTGTTTTTCTTGTAAAAATTATAGTTGGCTAAAACTTTAGCCGCGAGAGCTCATAATATTTACCCTGAACTTCACTTTGTACGAGGAAGTATGTGTTTACAAAGAAACCCTTGTTTGAAGTCAAACTGAGTAAGTATAATAAAACTTTAAGACAAAGGCATTTCTCAAATGACAATCGCGGAGCTACTATGTTAGAAATTCCGAAATATGAACATTCTTAAGTTCCACAAACATATTTTATCATAGTTCAAATCTAAATAAAATCTCAAACCTAGTTATTTAGTAAATATGAATATGTTATACAGATTCAACTGTGTGTATGTATGTCTAAGTTAGTGTCTGTATAATAAAGTATTTAAATAGTATATAGCTTCAACTAGAGAAATAATAATTTTATTACTCCACTATAGTTATTAAAATGAGTACTTACTACAAAAGCAATGACCGCCATACCTAATAATATTAGAGAACGTTCCCGTTTTGATTTATTTATAAACACGATTCGATTAGTCACGGTTAGGCGTTTAAAAGTATAATTTAAAATTTTTAATTTAATATTTATTACCTTAATGTTTTATACACGATTTTTTACTAGGTGTTTAACACGTTAAGAAACCTTAACTTTTTAACATAAAGATACTTTGTCAACGTGGTCTAACATTATATAATATTATGATACATTGTAGTAATATGCACCCACATTTGATTTAAAATTATATTTTTCATAGCTTTATTCGAAACTTATGTAACAGAAGCAGATTTTTAATAGGTTTATATTTCATCAAAATAATAATGGCGATTGGCTAATCTGGCCATAATTACAAATAAAAATCTTTATACTCAAAATTAAAATCAAGAAAACGTAAATTTGGGATTAGAAATAAGTCTTTGCAAACATTCAAAATAACATTTTTTAATTCATATTTAAACATGTTTATAATTTGAGTTTTTATTTTTATTTTAACACTTATAACATTAAAAATCTCAGTATGCCCCATACCAAATTATACTTGACCAATATGACATTATATTTTATAGTTATTTACTATTATTAACATTAACGCGCGTCATAAGCTAGACAGAAAAGTGACAGCTTCAGCAACCCACACCAAATAATAAACTTTTCTATATTTGTAAAATAAACAATAGATTTAATGTAAAATATTTTTTACTATAAATAATTTTATTGTCGCGTCCATTGAGTGTTTAACGAATCATTAAACATTTAGTGAGTCTTTAAAACATTATTTAGCGGATCGTAATCGGTCCATTAAATTTCGATTAGTCATTAAATTTACTAATTTATTTAGCATAACTCGGTATAATACATACATTAAACGGTTAAGGGACCGTGTAAACTCTATTATATAAACATTGACCCGATGGATTAAAGCAAAATCACCGATTTGACGGTGTAGGTAAATCTATTAAAGGTATTGTGAGGTTATTGCATCCAAAAATGTATAATTAAAAAAAATCTCAATTTCACGCTATCGAATTGTTGCAAAACGCTTAACCGTCTACAAAAAAAAACATCATAATTATCTCCAAGCATTAGTTATAATTATTTCTGGATTTAACACTACCGCTTGAGGTGACAAATTATAATTGGTATCGTTTTTTTCGTGGAAGCATTTAATTTCTTTTTAATTAAAATTTTTTTTTCGCCAACTAAAAATAAAAAATATATAAAAACAATTTGTTTTCAATAATTGCACCTGTACTACAGCAAGACAAAGAATAGATAGTTTAATAATATTGAATAGCAATTGGTTTTTAACACGAAGATGACGAAAGAAGTAATACATATATATAGTCTGCAGAGGCGTATAACTTGCAGTATTGTAATTTATTCATAAATAAAAAGGTATAATATGACTAATGGTCACCCTGAGCTACATACACATGTATTTCCTCGTGTACTCCAGACAAATTATTAAATTCATAAACTTATTATTATAATATACATCATGATATTCGCGATACCCATGAAATTTCGTCACCGTTTCAAGCATTGTGTATTGATGACTAATGGATTACCAAGAAACATACCTAAGAGCCTTGCATTATTCATAAGAATGTAATTATTATTAAAACAAAATGCATGGTATTCATTCGCGATATAAAAATACTGAATTATTTAACTATTTTTTTATTATTAAGTGTGTGTCTTTTCGATTTGTATTGAGATTTTATATAAACTAGTAGAATTAAAACACGAGATATTCCAAATGTCTTATATTGAATTAGTTAATCGGTAACCTACAAATCATTAATAACGTCAGTAATTTTCAACTGAATAACTAGTTTGAATTAAATATACACGAAAACAGCATTATGAATCTTTAACTATTAAACCAATACAAATGTGTAAACTGTTATAACTCAACACAATTATTTAAGTACATCATATTATAATAATATATTGTTGGTAATATTTTAGGATCCATCATTCGTACAGTCATATTATACTTTGTATACTATCTACATATTAATAACATTTTGTGAGGAGCCGGCCAGCACGATCGTATACTTAACTTATTTGTAACGAACACAATATTATCATAATTATAAGGGACGTGCTAATTGACTGGAATCAATAAGTGTGATCTAAACAAGTCAAAATAATTTTGAAAACAGCATGTTCAAAACCGTAAATATTAAAATATAATTTAAATTACATATTTTTTATTTCATTATTAAAACAAAATTAAATATACAGTTGTGGAAATCAATAACTTATTCAAATTTAAACCCTACGACATATTGAGTGGATCACTTTAAAAAAATCACTCTGTGTATCTTACAAAAAATGTATATATAAATGTAAATTATCCACTAGTTTAATAATGACTACATTATATTGCTGTGTTGTTTTTGTATAATTTATCATCATTCCTTGTTAAAACACTAAACCAATGTTGATACATAGTTTTTAACTACGTAATTTAATCGACCAAATTGATTGCCCATCTATGCTAAGATAATAATGTTATCACAAATGCGTATGCATCCATAATGGCAACAGAGAAACTGTTTGGTTGAAAAGGTAGTAGTAAATTTGAATCTTATTACATACACACAAACGAAAACCTTCACTAAAACTACTTCACGTGTACTTTGTGTCATTCTACTCGAGACGAGTCTATACTGAATTGTAATTTTATAACGTCATTAAATGTTAATGGGCCATTAGATAATTAAATCACTTTACTAATTCGGCATTATCTTAGATTTATACATATATATATATATATATATATATATATATATATATATATATATATATATGTATATGTACACTATTTATTTGTTAATATATATATATATATTTATTTATTAATATATATATATGTACACTATTTTCCCGAATTCCAACTGTTAAAACTCGAGGATTTCCATTAAAAACAACGTTCCTTTCTCACACTTGACATAACGTAACCCCGAGTATCCAATTCGGTTCTTTCAACCAGACCTTCGACGACTGTCTTAAATTAAAAATAATACTGGGAATCAGAAAACCTTCGACCTTTAAGACGTGTTAATGAGATGATTTATTTACAAACTAAACTCAATCGTAACAGTAGAAACCTTTTAAAGGAACAGCCATTTTCTGAACCAATGAATAATTAATTATGTTAGAAGCGACACTTTCGACTGATGAGCGTAAATTTACCGTCCAGATTGAAAATTTGAGGAAATTTTACAAAATATCTTAGGGTAAATGTGGTCTATGGCTAACTAATATTAATAATAATTATTGTAATAATATTAACTATGTCGTTTAGACAATTTTCGAGTAGAGTTTGATGTCTATAATTGTCAAAAACCATAACGGGTGTTTCCGGCAAAACGAAATGAACAAAAATAGTGTTAAACTGACAATAAAATGTGTTATTGTTATAGGGTATACATAGAATTTGTACCGTTGCTTGAACCAAATGAGCGTTGTGTATTTTACAAATCATCTTCGTCGTAGGAATACCACTATTTAGTAATCATATTATGCGTTAGGTGTGTCTTTCTTTGGTACAGGAATCGGTCGTGTATAATACAGCATATTTTGGCAACGTTAACATAAGTTTTTTTTTGTTAGTAAACGTAAGGTCGCGGCAAGGAAAAAAACCGGTCACATCAAAGTAACCCGATGGTATTGGTTTGTACATTCTTCCCCCCCTACAGTAAAAATTCCCGCCTTTCGTGCACCGTTTCCGCTAAATTTTACATTATCGTTTTCGCCAAAATAATAATTAATATCCAAAAATAAAATCTTTATATACAAATTTCTTCTGTCCGTATGTAAGTATGCAAACTCCTCCTAAATGGCTGGACAGATATTTATGAAATTTTGTGTGCGCGATTAAGTTGATTCGAGAAAGGTTTAGATTCACAATTTGATCCGATAGAACATGTTTTTAATTTTTAATTAATTTAAATGATTAATTATGATTATCGATAGTATCAATAGTTATTTTTACATTTCTATGGTTTTTCATACCACAGGGATAAAGTGATCCCATCAGCTGATTGTTTGTCTATTCTAATACACGGGCAACGCCAGGTCGGGACAGCTTGTAAATAAATCGTTATAGGTTTTGTTGAGTATAAAATATTTGTTGATTTTCCTACAATTTATAAACAGTGTTGTTAAACAAACAAATAAAACTATACACCCGTAACAGCAATATATCTTTGATGGACATTCAAACAGTTAAGTCCAATAGTTTAGTAATAGTAGCTATCTATTATCTAAATGACCCGACACAGCTGTAATTTTAATTGTAAAATTGGCTATTTTGTAACTATTGAAATTTTCTAGTCATAACATAAATATATTATGACACCTTTTTCGTTTGTTCTTTTTTTCAAAGTTTTAAGATTCTAGGACCACCGCAAGCACAAAATAGGATGATTTATAGTTGACCAATGTCTGAATGAATAAAAACGGTGATAAACGTTAAAAAGTTTTCGCTATGACGGCCTGATAATAAAAAGAATATGTATCTATATATGCTGCTCATTATTGGACTATTGAAAGTCGGCTTATGTTTTATAATAAACAGTTTTTTTTTTAAATTAAAATATTGATAAAAATTGCTTCTACCAAACCCTTGGTTAAATAGGCATATAAACGTGCTCTTAGTGAAATAGTTAAACAAGTTGGTTGCATTTAAAGGTTAATGCAATGAAATCAATCAAAGGTAGGTAATTTGATGTCGGTAAGTAAATAGAAAACGGGGTTGGGTCGTAATTAGCCAATCACCCTGTACACTATAAACACCCTGTACACTATAAACTGTACAATACTTAATAATGTTTTTGTGTTGGCTTACTTCATGGTCGCTGTTGGCAGACCTTTATCTCTACCGGCTGCGGCAGTAGCGGACGCCGGCGTCCCGGGCGTTTGCCGGTACATAATATAATATTGTGGGTGATAGCGGTGGTTGCGGCGGTAACGTCGGTGCACGTGCGCCGTGCCCGGTGTAACCACGTGGTAACCGATCGCGGTATCCAGTCGGTTGTGCTGGGTATAAAAAGAAAGCAAAAGCGCGGCGCTTTCGCCAACCCTTACGCACTACGTACACAGCGGAGCGGTGCCGCGCCAACGCCGGTCGGAGGCGGGGGCGAGGATTGTGGAGCGAAACTTGGAGCGCGTGAAGAGGACACGGCCGCCTCACACGGTACAATACAACACGTCGATAGTTTGCCGGCAACTGAAAGACTCACGACACACACGTAAGCATACATACACGCACACGACTCGCAGAGCACGCGGTCATACGTTCTGCCGCCTTGCCGTCTCTCTCGAATTCTCTCTTTCACTCTCTTCCACGTACACACACGCACACCCGTACCCTCTCCACGGCGCGCCTCCTTTATCGGTGGCACGGCAAGATCGAGGGGGGAAAGGGGAGGGTTATAAAATAGGTTTTCTTTTGAAATCCCCGTCTCCTTCCATCTGTCCAACAGCCTCTCCCCGACTTTGTAGACAGCACGTCCTGCGAAATGTTTTTTATTTTTTTTTAGCTTTTGCTACGGGGGGTTGAGGAGCAAGCCCAAAGAAACGACGAACATTTCGTCTGAGAACTGTATAATAAATACATATATATATTTTTTTACAACGACAAAAAAACGCCGTAATTTCCGGTACTGAACTTCGATCGGAAGATCGGCAAAAAGAAAAGAAGCCTCACCGGAAACACATTGGACGTTAACTATATTACATAACAACGTAGATATATTTAGCGAAACAAACTACCGATGACAAATGGACGGTGAATTTCAGTTGCATTATTATTATTCATTCAACATAGATGATTTATTTCGAAAATAAAGTACATTTTTAGTCAAAATACTTATGTTCACTGTAGCACAACGTAGTACCACTTGTAAGTTGTGTAGTAGTGGTAAGTAAAATAATAGATCATATACTAAAACTACAAGTAAGCGTAAAAAAGTCTTTAAACTAAATACTCTATGCTAATGTAAAGGAAATATTTTTATATGTTCTTTTGTAAAATCGTGGTTTGTACAAGTTTTAAAAATTGCAAAATATTCGAGTATAATAAATGCATTTGTTTTCGAAATTAAGACATGTATAGCAATAGCTAATTTATTCCTTCTATACATTAAGTACAAATATTTTAAGTCAAAGGTTTAAAATGAATGCTGTCAGATGTCATTTCAAGTTCAATATGCATATGGAATGATAATATAGCACAATAAACTTTTAATATTACAATAAAACACTTATACACTTTTGCACAATGCCATTGACATAATAGATCTATTGACGGAGTAAATGAACTCGATAGTTGACTTTAAAGCGGGGCTTAAGTTAAAAGTTTATCAAAATCACGACCAAAGTATTTTATTTCTGTGTCGGTTGTGATTAAAATGCTGTATGACTATACTAATTAGGGTCACAGTTTACAGATCAAAATGAAACAAAAACTAAAAAAAACATTAATATATAAGAACATAAAATAACTCTAAACGTAAAAGAATCTTTGTATTCTTGATCTTTATCTTGCATCAAACTCTCGGTAAAAAATTACAAACATCATGTACTTTTTATTTTATATTAAATACAAAATCTACACTCATTATTAAATTAATTAATTATCTAAATATATTGACGCAAAGCAGAAGTTTGTAGTATAAGTAATATTGTTGTAATCATTTATACATTATACACTTTAAAATAATTAAAAAATCAATTAAACTATATGACTATTTCGCTCCTTATTGACGATCCTTATTTTGAACTGTAGATTTTTATTTAAGATTTTGTTAATGGGCACTATTATTTAAAGTTTAAATAATCACAATATTATGTTTTGTATAAGTATAAATGTTTAAGCAGTTTTCAATTATGCGATCAAAAAAAAAATTGCTTATTGTTAAAAGATACACGGTCACGATCCTGTAATTAATTTTTAGATTAAAAACCTTTTAATATACTGTCAAATGAGTAAAGCTTAATACAACGCAACGGTGGCCAAAACCAATTAAAATTAATTACAAACAGCGAATAAAAAAAATGTATTCTTGCTCATAAATCCATTATCGACCTCCAACGTAGTTCTTATTCTTGGACAATTATTTCTAATAAGTAATATTATACATAAAAAATGTAAAAAAATAATTTAAAAGTCTATCTAAATGCTTACACTTTTGAAAAGCCATACTTATAATACGGCACAATTCATTCAATCTTAAAATACTACAATACCTACTAAAAGTCAATCGGCCATCAAATTACAACATAAGGTTTTTATTATACTACTGAAAATTATAATTTGAGTTATGGAATGTAATTTTACTAGCTTATATTTTTTGCATAATATTAAACTACTAAAAATCGTGTACACATATACACCATAATATCAACTTTTTACTAAATTTTTAACCATAAACAGTTAATTCAGAAAATATATCAATAACTATAGTAAACATATTTCACTTGGTATTATACAATTATTATTATAAATGTTCGTAGTTTGTGATCCAGAGTCAATCAATGTCGTGATGTGTATCAAGAGCTCTCTTAATTTTTCTATTAAACCTGTGTTTTAATTTTAAAATAGAATGAGTAAATTACTGGTGTATAAATATTTCAGTTGTTCATAAGAAAAAAATCTTATTTTGTTCCATAAAAAATATGCGACGAAATATTGAATGCATCCACTCAAACGCATTACAATATAGTTAAGCGATAAGCAGTTTGATTTTTTTTAGGTTACATATTAATTTTTACAAGTTTCTCGTAATATATATATTATTTATATATTTTAGCTTTGATACAATGATCGGTTTTTTGTTTTTTGGTTGATATGTTCAAAATTAGGTAAAATAACAATTTACTAGAAGTGAAACTATTATTTACTATTATTGTGTCATGCTAAATCCTTTCCAAGCTTGAGAAAAATGTTTGCAATTATTGTTATATCAATAGGTATGAAATTTTGTTTAAATAAAAGACAATTATTAAATATGATTTAAATTATAAGCGTTTGGTTAAAAATTGTATTAAGTGTTTTTATATTAATTAAATAAAAAATAATTTATTACCCTCCTTAGTCGTAAGCTCTCCATAAAAATAAACAATTTTGCAATCCTTTCAATAAATGACCAGAATGAGACTAATACATCAATATTTTTTTATTTAACTTTCGGCAGAATGTAGAAAAAAAACCTTTAAAAGTTTTGTAACTATAAAAACCTTAAATTAAAGTATGTCAACTAATACCTATATTTTGTCCCATATAAATAATAATTTTCATCCCCTTAAATTGGTTAAAATTATTTTATTTCTACTTGACAAATTCATTTTTAATTTTGTGTAATAACTCCAGATAATGTAAGTACTAAAAAACCGAGTTGGAGACGGAAAAACAAAATAAAGCAAAACGAAAATAAATAAGGCACGTGACGTTAAAGATGTCGAGAGATACAACCACAAGTACAAAATACCAAGAACTACATTAAGTCTAAACTTTCAATTTATTTACTTAAATATTTGAGAGCAGAATCAACACAAACGAGGGAACTTGTCTGAACGCAGTAACTATATAAATATTTGTAATGCAATTTATTTTTAACAATTACTACTAGAAATCCTAACAATTAATAATTAGTTCATCAACATTAAATTATTACAATAATTGAAAACATCAGAGGTTTTTAATAAACTAACGATTAAACTTTACATTTTGCTAATGACCTCAGTTTCCCGACATTTTTTAGAGTTAATTACTTTATATTTGTATAGAAAGTAACACAATTAAAAATTATTTAATATTGGAAACGTAATATTTGTTTCCATAAGGTCATATTATATTGAAAAATTGTTCTATTAGTTCAGTGAATTCGTTGAATTTTGCAAAATAATGTTATCTTCTTGATTATAACTGGGTACTCAGCTTACAAATAAATTTCAAAAAAGCAAAATGAAGATTGTAACGCACTCTATTGATAAAGTTTATCAGTTGTCTTAAACAATTGTCTAGATGGCGCTACATATACTTATATATCGTTGTTTAGTGTACTTTTGAAAACGGATAATAGCATATGAACTGTAAAATAGTTAAAATTAAATAACAAAATATTACAGCTCCTTCATTTTCATACTTAACAATGATTTTAACTTACTTGGAAGGTTTGGCGAGAACGAGGAATATATCAAATGACAAAACTCAGTAACTGGTGAAACAAAGTAATTCAAAGAAGAATATTTGAAGAAAGAGACAAAAAGGAATAAAAGTAAAAAAAAAAAGGTTATACACCTTTGAGTTTTACGGTGTTTCACATTGATATTAAAATGCTTTTAACTTTAAAGGGGCTATGATTATTAATGTATTTTTTCATGACGGTAAACATGATATTATACATCTCAAGTTATCTAATTCTTGCCCAAAGCGTAATTTACCCTTCAATGTTAGCTGCGTATCGAACCTAATAATGTAAGTATTTAATTAAACTGTTAGGAAACAAATTTGTCTGTTTCTCCAATTTTATTATAATTTCAAAATAAATTAACTTGACAAAAGACATATTTACCACACATATTACGTAGTATGTACCTTTAACCATAACTTTCTGTTGTGCAAATGTATCGTTAGGTAACTTAGAAGATTATCTAGTGGCTAGTACAGGGAATTAATCCGTAAAAACCAGCATAAAAACATAGTATAAAACAAAAACAAATTAGTTTTCAATTTTATTTTAATACATAGACAACATCTAAACGTTATTCTCAACACAATAATATCATCTAATTTAGTAGGTGTACGTTTATAATCTAATGAACACTTAATAAATCCCTTAAATTAAATTCAACATAATATATACATTTGTATTAAAATAAATTTAAAAAAAATGATATCAAATAATAATTTATGAAATTAATTTAACAATGGTACGTACTCTATAGTATATAGTTACAATAATGATTGTATCGTCAACGACAAATAGTTAACATATTAGTCTAATGGTTGGCTGAAATTAAATAGTATATATTATCAAATCGCCTACCACTGTTAGTACTTAATTTTTCCCGGTAAAATTTCGTTGATTTTGTATTTACTATTATGATTTATAAGTATAGTTACAGCACATATTTGTACTAGATTTTAATCTGAATACTATATTCATTACTTGTATCAGATATTTTAATATAATTATATATTGGAAATATTATATTATAAATTTATTCATAGCTACAGAATAAAAAATCCTTAATTCAATGAAAAATATAGTACATAATACCTTGGAATAAAGCGACCGGTCAATAATTATTAAAACAAAAAAAAACTTAAATAGTTCAAATTTCGTTGCAAACAAATCAATTAAACATAATTATAAGTAAAACGAATAGTATGTTACCTATAATATCCTATATTAATTGTAAGTTAAATTATCAGAGCCAACCTCTTCTACTTCGTTACAATTTTCACATCAATATTTGAAATAATATAAACATTAAAAACTCAATTTTACTTTCCTAAAATAAAAATAAAATAATAAATTCACATTTATTTCAAAATATATTTAGGGGATTAAAAACGGGCGGTTTTTAAGGGGTTTCATATAGGCAATACTTAAGTAAAAATTGTTTTAACTAATTTCGACCTCGTCAATTTATTTTTAGATTAATTTGTATAAAGGTATCATTTTTAACTTACACATTTTTTTCTACGAGAAAAAGCCATTTTGTTTCTAAAAGAAACCAATTTAGACCTAAAAGCCTGACAAAATTACGCTTACTTAGAATGAGGGATTTTGATTCTGTAAAAACAATTAAGCTGCTCAACCTTTTTTTTAGGTTATTGTGGAAGTAGGTTTTTGAATAACTGTTTCATTTACGTAAAAAAGTCAATTCACACAATAACCTAGAAAAGAAGCCGATAAACTCTTAAGTGTAAAAACAAGTATATTCGGAGTGGTTTACATCAAAGTTGGGTAAATGTTGAATAAGGTAAATACATAATCGATAATTTGACGAATAATGTATTTATTTAAAAATAATCGATACATTTTATTTGACGAATTGCTTTATTCGTAATTTGACAGGTAAAAGACATAATTTCAATACTTATTATAGTTCAAATATTAACTAATAAACTTTCAAATAAAACAATTTTATATAAACTATAAATAAAAATTAAGTCAATTGTAAATTTTAAGTTAAACAATTATCTTAATAATTTTATTTTCATACTCAATTGTTATCCAAACAAAACATATATTTAAAGTCCTTCGATCAAATTGATGCTAATAAATAAAAATTAACTAATAAGAACAATTATCCGCAAATATCGTATAATTTTTTAACACAATATTGTGTTTAAAGATCAAAAACAATTAATGAATACATTTTAAACTAATAATAAATAACAACTAAATATTTGATAACCAAAGAACAAATAAAATACAAATTTAGTTTATCATTTTATTTAGATATACAAAATTATCTGAATAATAACAACTCTGTTTAAAATCCGCTCAAAATGTATAATATACTTTCAAACAAACAACAATTCACTAAAACAAAAGTAATGTAATTCATGAATTACTCTATAAAAATTAAAAAAATTAACCGAAAAAAAATGTCATTAAAGGAATGCATAATTCCTATATCCTATCACAACACCTAGTTTTGTTTTCATACCTACTAACAACAACAAAGAGCCAGACATTTGGATCCCTTGGTACTGTAGAGTAATAGCAATGCATTTTGTTGGCACCGATTGTACTTAACCACTTTTTGGTACTTGACACGATGCATTTTCCAACACGTATTTCTAATTAGTATTATTATAAATAAAATAATATTAGGTCATGTTATATGCATCGGTGCAGTTCGGCAGTAAAGGATCTTTGTTCAAAGGAACTAAAATGTCTTCTACTGGTTTCATGCCATCTTCTTTCCATTCATCTCTGACCTGAACATTAAATATATTATTAGAATGCATACGTCATAATATCATCAACGTGACATCAATTCATATTATTTACCTTTTCCACTTTTGAAAACACTCTTAACAAATTGTTACCCGCCAATTTTTTTATTTGGTCTTCCGTCCAAGAATGATTGGTCATTAACGTTGCCAATAACTGAGGATAACGTGATACGTCTTCCAGTCCTTGTGTTGTACTGAAATGCATTTAAAATGTTGATTAACGAGTTCACGAAAATACTATACAGAATGTATTGTAAATATGTACCAGTTACATGTTATTTAGACTTGCTGAGTGTGAAAGTAAAAATGTCTTTTAATTTCTAAAATTTAAGGGTTTCCGATATTCCTTGTTAAGTAGTTATAACAATTAAAACAACTCATAACACGTGATTTCTCGCGAAATATCTCAAACGAAATGATTTGGCACATTTAGTGTTGGACAACATTTAAAACAAATAATAAATGATAATAATAATATGAATTATGTAATCATTTTTATTTTCAAAGAAATTATACCTTTATTTTTTTATTCATCAATAAAATTATCTGTAACTCGATAAATAACAGCTGTTATCTTTATTTATTATTTATAGAAAAACATTACCTTAATTAAGTTAATAATAATGGTTTTATATTTATTTATGAAAAAATTATATAATAAATGTATCTAATATAATTTTTTTATCTTAAATGATTTAAAACTGTAACTATTTTTTTATAATTGTGTAAAAATAAATTATTTATGAAACAAAATTATTTAAGGCCTCAAGCGATGTTGAATTTGATTTCCTCTCAGATTTATCATCACACAAACTTGCTGCATAATACTTCGAAAAATAGAGAGAAATTTAAATTAAAGTTATTTAAAATAATTAGACATTTAAACAAATAATAATTAACAAATATTTGTTTCTTGTGCTATAAAATAAAATCTTTTTCCCTCATTAATATGTCAACATTTTTAAATTATTTTTATACTGACCATACAATATTATAATATACTAGCTTATATGTACTGACTAGCCTTTCTGTTTAATTTACACAAATGTTCTTCACATTTTTTTTATATCATATAAAAACTAATAAATTGGGTAAAAAGAAATCAAGCAGGTTGATAAGAGATATTAGAGATATATTCTAGCCTGGAATATATTTTTGGAATTTCCAGGAATAAGAATGGCGTCTGAAACGTTGATATGACTCGCTACATATTTATTACATCAGATTTTTAATTCCAAAAGTATTCTGAGACTTTTTTTTAATATGAACAAAATCCAACGATTTGAATGCATGACCGAAATTGTGCGTTTGCAGTTTATTTATCAAAATAGCTTTAAAACTTAGTTTATAGTTTGACGACTTTTAAATTATAATTTGCAAGACTATACAAGACTAACTACTCAGAAGTTATGGTTAAAATTCTCTGAAATACTTAGATTAATTAGGCCAAATTGACAAGAACAGCAATTTATTGTTTTGCTTTAAAATTAAAAAAAAAAACATGTCTAATATACCTAGAACTTGTTACTCGTTGGAAAAAAAGTTATGCATTTTTATTAGTTCGGTCAGCTATAAAATGTGGAACAAAACCTCTTTTACCTTACCTTATTAACAATCCTAAGCACACGGAAAGGAAACGGCATCAATAAATCAAGACAATCAATCAGGTATTTACCCGACTGCGGAAGAAGGTGCGGGTTTTGGATTTATTGAGTATAGACATGCTTAAAACATTTAGAAAATACCCCTTTTTATTCTTGAGTAAATTAATTTAGAACATATAATCAATATAATATATATTTATATATATGTTTCAACATGTAGGTAGGTAATTTAAAATCACATTTGTATGCTGCTCTCTACCTTTATAGTCTTTAACGCGGTTATCGTCTTAGAATCACCAAACAGAATGTTCAATACTAAACACGCAATTTAAATTTTTAATTAAAATTTAATAATTTCGTTGAAATAAAAAATAATAACAGTCCAACATAAAAAATACCTGTAATAAAAAAAAGTTATAAAAACTTACATTAAAATTTAGTCAATGACATTGCTGTGATTATATACCCTAAAAAACTTATATGTATTAAAAATCCTGAGTTACTGCCAACTCTGCTTTTAAAGCATACCATAACGTAGCAAATTTGTTATTTTCCTGGATTGTAATTTTACAGTAGCGCTCTTGTTAGTATAGTTACTGACAGCGTTCTGACGAGGTGTTTGTTTTACTATTATCATAAATTAAACATACAGTAAATTCAAATATATAGTATATTAAATCTATGCTATTATTATTATGATTTTGGCGTGTAAATATTATCAAATTAATTCTGAGCCTGTGACACATTTCTGATTAAAATTCTAATATCCTTTTGTTAGACGTTTTCCGTGAAGTCATAAAAATATGTTATGTCGTTAGGACCTTCCTTAGAATATCATCACCCTAAACAAATTATGCTTACCTAAAACAACAAACTATAGATGGTAGGACGAAATAACCGCTTAAAGCCAACTTAAATACACGTTAATAGTAAACAATTTTCATATAAAAAAAGTAGGCTGTAACAGGACACATCTGCAAGCTGTTGAAAAATAAAACAACCAAATACGATTTATGTACTTCCTTTTTACATGAATATAATCTGACATTGGGTATATTTATGCATATTTAATTTAAATCTCTTCATCTCAAGATCTCCTCTCCTCCCAAAAGCCTCCAATTAAAAAAAACAAGAGGAAAAATGCGAGTACCTTATATTATAATAATCTGAAAGTTTGTATATTCTTTAGCTATAGATATAAACATCTTTAACCTAGAGCTACCCAATTTTACATTAGTTCATATTGCGACCATAGAAAATTATATAATTTTTTAATATTCGTGTATGTTTAGTATGCAAATCTATAGTACTAAATCTCCTGTCTGGGGTTGGACCATAAATGATAAATATTATTATTATCTATGGGTCGAATATTGTTATATCTATCAGATCAGGCTAATGGTCATATTTACTTAACTCAGAATAATCTCCACAAGACTCGACCGATTTTGACAAATATTGTATTAATATATTAATATTAGTTCCTAAAGTGCCATAAGCTATGTACAATTAGGCTATCACTCTTTCTAGGGGAATTTTACGTTGAAATGTATTGTGGCGTCCTCAAAGAATATTTCGCCTATTTTTCCTGCTCTTTTGCAAATTACTAGGAAATAAGAAAATGTATTTTGAACGGTTCTTAGCTGTTTTAACCTCCGCCTATAGACGGCGATTTCAACAAACAAAATTTATATTTATATATATTAATATTATTATGCCCATACTGATTAATTCCGTCGTAACCAGCGCCTAGGCCGACATGATCCTCGCCCGCTACGGTTTTTATATGGTTAATATGAGCTGCAACACAAAACCGTTTTTTAATGAACAAATACCAACTGTTTATGTGCGGTGTAACAATATACTATTATTATTATTATTATGAAACGTACCAATTACTTGTTCCATGGTCGACGTGGAATTACAACTTATAAAATAAGAATAGAAGCTCACCATGACTATACCGTCGTTTAAGGCCTGAAACAAAACGGTGATGTTCTTGTGTTACAAATCGATAACTATAGCTGTTTACATTTTAATAAAAACTGTCCAAAAATGTACCACTTGTTTGAGCACGTGATCAGGAACGTTTCTTAACGAAGCACACAAAGCGTATGCACAAGAATGTGAGAAAATCACTGGTGCTAAGGTATAGTTGAGCGCATCTTCCATTGTCTTTACGGACGTATGGCTAAGATCGACCATCATTCCGAGTCGATTGAGTTCTCTCAGTACCAGCTAAAGTAATACAATAATTATTAACTGTTGTGTCCAAAACAAATATTGAACGTAAAACGAACCGCAATGAAAATTCCATTTAAACTTTAATCGTTATACGGACAGATACGGTCGTTAATTGGACGATTACGAAAAAAAAAACAACTAAAGCTTGTTGTTCGTTCAATTAAACAATTTCTTTACGGTAAATCAAAAATAAATTACGAATGCATTTTAAATTAACTAATTGATAGCTCAATATAAATACAGTGTTTTTTATTTACTTGCCAATTTTGTTGGGGTTTTATTGTAACTTCATTTATAAATATTCATTAACCAAACTACCGTTGTACTGGGATACCAATCGTTCAACAAAATAAAATATAAATTATATTGTAATTAGGAGAAAAAAAACATTTTTGTTTTTTAATTTTCGTAGTAAGCCTTATTAAATAGCACGTAATCAACGTTCTATTTTCAGAAGTTCTGAATTTTATTTTTTCAAAGAAAACTCTTAATGAAACGGTATTGAGAAATAAATATGTACGTATATATACTTATTAATTTTAAACTTTCTAGAATAAAATTCCAATTGGCGTCTGTAATGCGAATTTGAATATAAAATGTGTACGTTTATTTCTGAGAAGACGGTAATTGTTGTATTAAACAAAATTTTCGGTATGACATAGAAATGTAGACGGGTAAAATATATTTGCATTGGAAACTTTTCACGGAAAGTGGAACTGAATAATAACGTGCCATATAAAGCGATATTTTCGTATTATTAATATTTTTTATTTCTCCTACATACTACTTACTGTGAATCATCCAAGGGGATAATAAGATGTGCCAAAAAAAGCGGTATAACACAACGAGGTATGAATAATATGAAAACAGGAATACAGAATATACAGCACGTGATGATGCACTGCAGATTCAATACGGACGGATGTAAATTTTATTACATTATAAGAAGATTTTTCGATCGTCCAACCCAGTTTGTTTTCACACTTGGCAGTGTTGGAAAAAACCCAACAAAATTCCAGCGGGGCCTCTGGGACGATTTATTTGTTTAATTGTGTCTTTAATTGTAAATACTGAGAGTTAATATTGCATTTATATAATAGTCCGGAATTACTACAATGTCAGAATTATTGCGTTACTTCGTATACCTATTGATAATATTATATGAGCGCCCACAAGGGGTTTTTAGACAATCAAATAGATACATATTGTCTATTAGTTAGAAGTGATAAGTTCATACTAGTAAATAATAGTTAAAACTAGTTTATTAAATATACTATATGTTAGAGTTGATAACAGATGACACTTAAATAATATGTATAAAATATAATAATATTTGTTAAAAATGTATTTAAAAATTTTACATTGTTTAAAAGTTCATAGTTAGTAAAATGTTTCAATATTCAATAACGCTTACCCGTCCAAATGGAGACAATCCTTGGTGTTCGTTTTCTGGCGAATCTAAGCCTGAACAACAATCTGCCCTGTAAAATACAATTTTATACTTTATAATTAGTGATGGGAAAATCCGGATATTGTGAAGTTCAAAAAACCGGAGTTTTAAACTTCGAAATTCGAAATCCGGAGTTGTATTGTTCGAACTTCGAAATCCGGATTTCGAAATTTTCGTTATAAATCCGGATTTCGAAGTTCTCGTTATAAATCCGGATTTCGAAGTTTTCATTATAAATCCGAATTTCGGAGTTTTCATTCTAAATCCGTAGATTGGATTTCAATTTTTTACAATAATAAATTAATTATATTAGTTAATTATTTAATATTATGTACAACGTGTTTATGTACACAAAAATATTTAATTATTTAATTGGTAAATTAGGTATCTGTTTTTATAGTTATAAGAACATTATGTATAAACATGATTTACAAATCTCAATGACACTTTTATAATAGATTAATACAATAAGTTGTAATAATATGAAAATTACACAACACAATATATATATAAATGAGGAAAAAAAAAAAAAATTACAGCATACTTACTTTGTATTTAAACTAGATTACATATATCAAACTTAAAGTTCATTAGAAACATATAAATTAGGGTAATTTAGTTGAAGGGGTCCGATAATAGCATTTCATAGAGGATTAAAAGTCAACTAATTTGAACAATTTAGTCATCTTGTACTGCTGAATTAGTAATTACAAAATGGCTTTATGAATTTTAAAATCGGTAATTTGGCTTTTTATTTAAACCCCGGTTACGGTTTCTAAAGTTCAAATTTTGAAATCCGGATTTGTCATTAAACCCGGATTCTTCGTAAAATCCGGATTTTTTCATTGAACTTCGAAAACCGAAAAACGGATTTTACGGATTTTAAGAAAATCCGGATTTATTTCCCATCACTATTTATAATACATGACGTAGTCATAATACATAGTACGTTGAGTTTTCTAAAGGACTACCTCGTTGTTTGGTTATTTAATAAGTACAATAAGTCCATATCTAACAGAAAAACCCACGGTGGAAAATTTTTCAAAAGTTATTGCAAATATGATACTAGCCAATTTTAAACCCAGTTAGATACAGTATACATACACACAACTATAATGTACTTGACACTGTGCAATCTGGTTAGGTAATACATTATTGCGGCGGCTAAGCCATGGAAGAAACGAATGAATTGCATTTTTTTTTTAAAATCATATCGCGGACGTTGGTTTTGCGGATGATGTCATTTTTTTGTCATAAAACCAAAGTAAATATTGGCCCAGCAAAAATACATTGTTACTGATTTACAAGATATGTCCAAAATTGAAAAAATACAAACGACAACGCACCACAGCGGGGCGTTGCTATAATATGCTGTTTGGTCGTACACACCAGTTCAAGATAATAAAGTTTCTGACCTGAGTGCGAATTCGATTTATACCATCGAAACCGCTTGTATGTACTTGGCTGCAAAACACTTAACGAACACGAGGCAATAACGAAATTCAATTAGGTCGACTATTTTTCTCTCCTTTAACGCCTGAACAACAACTTTTAAGTACACATGCTACCACCAAATGTGAATCAACGTAGAAACCGCCAGTGGATTCGAGAAATATATTTTGACAGCAACTGCAGTAACTGCAAAATTTAACTGCTGCACACATAGTTCTCCATTCCCTGTATCAGTCCACAGTTCACTCTTTGTTCCCTGTCCGATACCTAGCTCAGTCTTCCTTACCATATATCATTATTTTAGCATCCAGCTCAGTTTTTCTTGCTCTAGCTTAGTCTTTCTAGCCCAGTACAGTAGAACTTACTGAGATTATGCCAGAGATCATTTGCTGCCAAACATATTATGGTAAGCAGATTTTCGAATTTCCGGCTATTTTATTTTAGAACTGCTTTCGTTTTAAAACATTTTAATAACAGCCCAAAGCCAACTGAACCAGAAAAATAATAATTTATTACAATGAAAATAATAACGTTAATGTTTAAACTAGAAAGGCATTACTTGTATTAAAAAAAATATATAACAATAATTGGAGATTACATATGTTCTTATTTCGGTTATTTACAGTTATGTAATATAAGACTTTACCATTCAGCCTTCAGATTACGCAATTTGTTTTTTTACTTTTTTTAACAATATGCCAAGTGTTCTGTTATAAAAATATGTTCAATTTCGACAACGCACCAAAAAAAAAAAAGGCCAATAATTTTACTACTAAATTAAAACAATATAATCTTAACCCGATCCTAATTTTTGTTTTCACCATACTACTATTTTAATGTGGTTATAATAAAATAATATTCTGACTTTGTAAATATATTTGGACATTATCGTATTGTAGTTTCGGTTGAAACGTTACATTTAATGACTGAAATTGAATAGAGACTGAAATATTAATACGTTAACGGCTATAAGGCTTTGTCACCGAAAACCATGTCCGTTGTTATTACGATAACTATGTCAATACAAATCCAGTGTAGCTTGTTTACCACAGTATTACAACACATCATCTGATAACCCCAACTGATACCTTAAATAATAATATAATATCAAATAAAACGAAATAATAATGCCGGTTCGAGAATATTTCAATTAGCCAACTATGCTACAATGTATCGTCGTTCATTAGGTTATAATATTACCATCGAATTTACTATATTATGTTATCTAATCGGAGGATGTCAGATATGTATTTTAGTTTATATAAGTCAATAAAAAATTATTAAAGTTATTTAAATTTTAAGACGTTTCCGGTTTTAATACTGATTTTTTAAATAAAATCCCCCAGAGTTTGGAGCGAATAATGGTAGACTAGGTTCTATTTAAAGACTTAAAAAAAGGCCCTTATAAACCCTTTGGTCTGTATGCGTTTATGCGTATTACCATAGCGTGTCGCAAGTATGCGTTAACGTTAGATATCTTGCTCCGAGGCTGTGGAATATTCTGAGAACCGCCAGCGAATTTCCCAACGAATGACCGCCTTCAACTCCGATTAAACTGGCGATTTTCTTGGCTTTATGCGCCTCTCGTATGCCTGCAAGACGAGAATGTAATAATAATAATAATAAAATGCATTCAAGGGGAAAAAATACAATATGGTTGCACAATTTATGATGTACCTTTTACCGAAGTAACAAGCTGTAAATCGCCCGAATAGTTCTCGGCCAGCCTTCTAATGACGTCGATTTGTTCCATTGTAGTTTGGACGCCGTCCAGGTGTTGTCTTCCACAGGGTACGTATGCCGACCAAAACTGTCAACAGCACGGGTGGACCACATTTTAAAATTATAACTTGAAATGCAATAATAAAAAACTTATCGCCGACTCAATCGATAACGCTTATGGGCGCCAGTCGACCGTTTAGTGTTTTACTTTCAACTTGCAAGCTGTTGTAAACTAAACGAGACCCTAAGAAATTGTTCAAGTCAAAAGAATCATAGCATCAAAACGGCTAGTAGTAATGTGTAAGTAACTCCAATCGACCAGTTACTTTTGTCAATTTCTGTAGTGCATGCTCTTGGAAAGAGAATATTAATAAGTTTTTGTACATTGATCGATTAATGTCGACATTTATCAGTATGCCGATTGTTAGCAATTTTAACGAATAATACTAATAACTAATAAGTTTGCCAAAGATCAGTTCCAGATAATTTTTTAAAGCAATCTTCTAATCCCTGTTTTAACTGAAAATCGTGTTGAAAGGGCACATTTAAATAACATGGACCATTTTTTGGAAACTGTAACTCTCCATTGGATTTACAATAATCATTGGATAATATTGTAATTTATCTGATTATCGATATTAATCGTAACAGAAAAAATGTATAAACATATAATTGTTTTACTTTAAATGGTCTTACTTGAGCTCCGACCATTCCCTTTCTGAGCCGTGGCAAGTCCGTTTGCGACCAGTTACTCTTCGACCATGGTCCCACAGTTTTTAGATCTGATGAAAAGTTGAAAAACATCAATTGATTGTGCACAAACTTTCGAATGTTCCAGGGTAAATCGTTGTGCCTATAAACATGATAATTATTTCTAAACGGTTAAACAGTGTTAAATAGTAAGATAGGCACAACAATTAATTACATGGATTATTCCCTTTTCGAGTGTTTTGAACTAATTATTCATAAATTGTCTTTATTGATTTTACTTTAGTATATATACATATTTTAATAAAAATATAATTACCCTCAACACTAGCCTCACACAATGGGAATAAGGCCATTATTTAATGATCTTATAATAAGAAATAAACTTAATCGAATAACTAGCAATATAAAATTATAAGACTAAGATATTTCCATTTTTTATTTTTTATTTTGAGCTTATGTACGTAGTAACTAGTAAATTAAAAAACTGAACCTCTGGCGAAAAACCTAAAAGAAATGCAATTTAATACCAACAAATTCTTAAATATTCTTCGCGACTGATTGCTGTCATGTATTAAGTAACTTTTTATCAAACTTATTCTCTTTTCCAAACTTCAAGCTCTGAAAACTTAAGTAAATTCTACCCAACTATTTTGTTAATTTTGTTAGTAATTTACTATGTCTTATAATCTGATATTAAAAAAAAAACGATATTTTCCAATTAATGTTGTTTTAAGCGTTTCCACTTTAGAAACACAATATTTTAGTCAGAACTTACACAATGTATAAGACTGTAACCATCCCGGTTGTATGACATTGATTATATCAAAAAGTTGCAGAATACACCTAAACTTTTGTACATTTTATTTAGAATATTTTATACATTGCATTCCGTGCAGTTTTTTCAACTTCAAACATCAGACTCAAAATTCACAGACCATCACTTATTTCGGTAAGCAACGAATGGTAAACGGCATAATGTATATGAAAAACAAGTGTTTGTAGAGTGAACAAAAAACTGTAATATTAATTTACCGTTTAGTTAATTAAAAATTAAAAAAATATACTTAAATCGTATTAAAAATATGTTAAAATAATCGTATGGCTTATAAATAAAAATACAACTTAAGTGATGGCATACTATATTTTACTTTAGCGGTGCCGCCAAAGGTCGTGACGGCACCGACTTTAATGTTAATTTACTCAGGATGTCTTACAGGTGGTCGGATTCTAGATTTTAGACTAAGCTCGTAAGCCATTAAAATGTGATTAACACATCTCAACGTTACATTTCCTAAATACCTTTGCTTAAAGACAACGGTTCTAAAGTACAATCTCGGACAACTCCGCGTCTTATGCGTTAGAACACGAAGCGTAAACAATATACTTTATTAGTAATTCATTGAGCGAGGCGACTGTGAGTAATACCACAAATGATTAAAAGATCAATTTGAGTACACTATTCAACTAAGTGTATTTTTAATCTAGTGACACGATTTTGGTGGTCCAGTCTTTCGTTAATTGATCGAGGAGTAAATATGGAAGAGCACATTTTATTTTCAAAATTGAATTTCTAAAGGATTCAGCACTTTAATTCCGTTACACTGATTTCTTCTAACAAAAATTAGAGTGTTTTGTTTACTCAACAATTAAAATTACACAGATTCGTTCTTCGAATAGTGTAAAAAATAGTAGTCCGTTCCTATATAAGCAATACGGCAACGTAGTGCAGAATCCGTTTACATCACACCCATGAAAGTATAATCGTTCTGCAGACCAAACACAAGCCCAAAGCGCAATGCGCAAAACATTCCTTGCAAAACACACAAGTATTCTTTGTCGGATACAAAAATTACCTAGTTTATTATTTATTTTCTCTAACCACTTATTCCGTGTTGTATCGTGTATAGCGTTTACTTTGTGCTTCCAAGCTAGATAAATGCCAATCGGTGCATTACAGCCATTGTAATAGGAAATCCGCTATTATCCGCTAGCAGACTGCTCCCTTTTAATTCGTAAAACAACAAATATCATATACCTTATTACCAATAACCGTTTGCGTGTCTACGTAGAACGCGGCTGCTTCAATAAGACAAATAATTCACTCAAACACTACAAAAATTAAATTTCTCAGAATGGCTATAAATTCTCAGCCGTGCTTTTCCGAGACACATTCTATAAATCCACAAGTTATCGTCAATGCAAACACGGAATAATATAATACAGTTCAAATAATAAGTACACGAGTACAAATCTAATGTTTGCGTTACAACATTAAATAAATTCCAACTAACTTTAATCAAATTACTTTATGTATACTCTTTTCTATTTCTGTCTATCCTAGTTTCGTATTTTTTATTCAATGCCAAACTCTCAATTCCATACATCACAGTTGGTTTCACTATAGTATTTCCTATTACTCTAAATGACACGTTTTTGTCACACCACATCTCTATTTGTTTCTTTCCGCTTCATCCAACCACAATTAATTATACTAATCACATCTTTTTTAACTCCATCATTATCAGCTTGCATATAACTGATGCCCAACACATAAATGTCTATACTGTTTCCGAGCATAACGCAAGCTAACTAAACTCAAATAACATGAACTGTTTATGCAAAATATATACAAATATTTAACGCTATTATAAACAAATTGATTCAGATTATAATATCCGAACCAAAGATTTCTCGACATCAGTAAGTCATCTGTTTGGAGGGTACAATTTAAAGATCGTCCATCGCATATAATCGAATCTGGGATTATATCTAACACGCACGGTTTAACGTCATCATATAAGGAAAGCAAAAAAGAGAGAAGACAAATAGTAGATGATAAAAACCCTTATCCCTTAGTGCTTTTATCGTTCACCGAAATATCGTTACCCGAGACGTTTAACGTGAACGCATACGTATGTTCTATACTTAAATAAAAGGTATATAAGAATAACGGTTATATAGAAGGCGTGCCCTTGGTGGTAATTTATCGTTTCCACGGCGAAGGGGGAAATTTGTAGGCTTTGGAATATCTGATAATGGGCCAAGGAAAAAAAAGGTTTAAATATTAATGCGGTGGTTTCCCGTTATTGTCTCAAAAGCGTTGAAATTTAGAAAACTTTCCCATGATTTATGAGTTATCCTCTGTCAATGATGCTTTTATAATAAATAAGACGGAAGGTTTGGCGAGGTCAGCTGTGTCATTTTATATGTTTTTTGATCGAGTATCTTACCTAAAAAATGGTTAATTTTTTACTATAGACGATAACGAATATCCCAACAAATAGGTGCTAAAAACTTAGCATCCTCATGCTAAATCCTAAACCAAGATTACAAGATTAGTTTTAAAGTCACATAAATGATAACTACTTAGATCAATTGTATGTTCATTTACTAATTATTATGTAATAGTAATAATTCGTTTTTTTTTTGCAATTTACCCTACTCATAATAATTGTTTGTCAAATAGCATTCCATTTCTTACATTTTTTCAAAAAATATTTTCAATCCCAATCGAAGTAAAATATAATATGCTTTACACGAAATCGTAGCACATAGATATTAGATAGTATCTATATAAGCCAGCAACAAAGCGGTTACTTGATATTCAGATGAAGACGTTGATCTGGAGGTGTAATAATTGTAATTGTAATGATTGTAATAATTAATATTCATGAAATGTAATAATTACCACCGAAGTTCAACACTATTTCTGATCTAACATGTTTTAACATATAATCGCTAATATTTAATAGTTCAAGTAAATAATAGTGTAAATATATTAATAAGGCAGACGAGAACTATATGCTATGAAGTCCAAAATATTCTGGTAAATTACAACCTAATCTGCACTGTGAGAGGATATTATAAGTATAAAAAACAATTTGATGAATTTTAATATCTATCAAACGTCATCGTTTATTGTTTGGCTTAACAATATAGTAAAACTACATTTACTTAAACGATAATTATCATTCACATCTGTTGCTGTTAGTTTTTAGAATACGTTTAAAGAAGAGCAAAGAATACGCTTACATAAATCATTTACGATACATGACTCCTCAGAAAAATAAAAACAAACGATATGGTGTATGTATCACGAATACCCATCATAATATTATTAATTCAAGAGGAAATGGTCGAACAGAACGCTTGTATAATAATATATATATCATAATAAAAATATACAGTTTAATTAATAGTTTTAATACTTAGATATATCTATTATATTTATACACAACATATCTATGTAAAACAATGTTGCCACCAAGAAAGTGTATATATATAATTTATTGACCGTTATTTGTAGTTATAATTTATAGTTATAGTTATTATTAGTCTAATAATTCCACTAACAGTACTTTGTGGTATTAAAACTTTCACATTAACATATTGTACTATTTAATGTTGTAAATACCCAAATAGTGAACAGGCAAAGTGGAGATTTCCAAAAACGACGGCCTCTGTTTATAATCATTTTAACAATAATTTTCAGAACTTAAAGTAATCCGTTTTACACTTGAATCAAATTAGATTCAAAGTAAAACACTAAATTTCCTCTAAAAATATTTAATTGACTTATTTATACGATGTATTATACATCTTGATTTGAAAGTGATTCTATTCAATTTTATCACTTTTATTTATAATAATTCCTGTAGACCAGTGACCTCTCCGTTTCCTCATTGCTTTGATTACATTATGCCTATACTCTACTGTACTAGTCCTCTCGGATAAAATCACTTTCAAATTAACGCTTTGATGCTCATTTGTAAATACAGAACCTTCATTTAAAACTTTCTAACTTTACTGGTTTATACTGTGCTTGGTTTGGACTGTACTGGATTGAAAATACTAACTACCGATTTGCATCAAAGCGTTTTTTCGAAAGTGATTTTATCACTTTCAGATTTAAAAATTCCTGTAAACCTGTGACCTCCCCGTCCCAACTATGCTCCGTCCCCACTATGCTCCGTCCCCACTATGCCCCGACCCAACTGTACTGGTTTTTTTTTTTTGCAAAAACTTAGTGGACCAAATATCACTTATACAATGTCTTGTTATATTTTGTTGTAATGGTCGACGATTCATGTTTCAATCGTTTGTACTCCATAGTTTAAATTATAATCGCTTATTCTCAATAAAATTAATATTTATGTATTATATATTTCCATTAGAGCAATCTCACACAAACTACCTATACTTCATAGATTATATTATTTCGAAGCTATATTATACTTCTATTCTACTAGATTGACAATGTACAAAATAAAACGCAACTAAAAAAACCTTTTAATAGATCCTTAAAATGTAAAGGGTGGGATAGTGAAACGGGTAGGTTCCCTAAACGGGTCCCATTTAAATACATTAGAAAATCGCCGTTTATCTGCCCCATTCTGTATATTAATTTCTTGTTATTTTCTAAAGAAAAATTGATTCTCTTACATTTAAATTAAAATAAATCGTATACTGGTATTGTGATGGAGAAAACAATAAATTTTACATACATATATTACTTATTAATTAAATATTACTAACGTGTACAGCCACTAGCGGTCGGCTGTTGCCTGTTATTTAACAATAATCTTTTATGGAGATTTTAATAATAGTATAGGAGCAGTATCATGATGTTAAATGTTCACGATATTTGATCTAGTCATAAAATAAAGTACTATCATTCATGACTTTTAAATACTATTAAAATATATCTTAACTTGAACACAGTAATAAAATAATGAAATATTTTATACAAAATTAGAGCTACAAAATTGTAAACTAAAAAATTAAAACTAGCACGAAGCAGATTACATATCTCATATAAGATAATTTAAACAATCAAGCGTGAATCTCTTTAAATGAATAACAGTATAACAATATGCAAAACAATAGTTTTCCTTTAAAAAAATTGTGTAATAAAAAATACATTTTGGGGCGGTAAACTGCATAAAAACCAACACTTAATCTGAATCCAAAAAACAACAGTCCTCTTCATAATTTGCAGGTAGTTGGACCTTATATACTCATAGTTGACCTTCGGTAAGGTAATAAAACGCAGGCGATAAAATAACGAGATAACGACAGTGGTTTTGTTGTATCAGAATCATGGTCAAAGTGTCTTAAAAAGTACACGGATAGGTTCTTTTCCCAATAAATCGTGTGTCTACTATAACCATATACACGATTTAGTCGTCTGTGATATCATGTAATAAACACAATATTATGATAACGACCAAAGGGCCCTAACCTAACCTAACACGGATAGACGTTACCAACTGATAATTTTTAGTGTATGTTCGTTTTTCACATCTAGTACACCGGGTTTTTAGTTAAAAAAAAAAAAAATTAAATTTGTGTAAACTTTAAGTCAAAAGTGGTACTTGAGCACATAACTTAATAGTATCATTCTGCATAGATGTACATAAAATTGTTAAAAAAAAACTGTAGTGCCGAATTTTTCACCCGTTTAATATGTTATGGATACATATGAGTTCCAACTACTGGCAAATTTTCAACCCAAAAGTTTTAAAACTACGGCTAAAAACCCCGAAAAACAAAAAAACTTGTACCCCCCCTAGGGGGGTGGGAAATGGATATAGTTTAAGTTTGACACAACTGACGTGTGTGGGCCTACCAAATAATTATTTCTTATACATTTCAACTCGATCCGACTATTTTTCTCGAAATTATAGCCAGTAAAAGTTCTAACTTAAAAACTCGTACGGTTTTATCGCAGATTTTTCCAGATATTGAACATACGTGTACTCAAGAGGTTGAAACATTTATGGCAATTAGTCAAAAGAGCCATGCTCAGAGTATGATAATGATTAAGTGTTTGTGCCGAAATTGAGTTTCTATAACTTTTGTATTTGATTTGCATGTAATCTGGCTCAGCGTACTATGTTTTATAAACTATCTTGTTTGACTAATGATCCAATTAATAAGCTGTACGCCAAGAAACGTTTGATTAATTCGTCATGATTATAATACTGTGTTTGATTAGCACGATATTTAAACATGATTAAATTTCTCGTGTCGCATATTAAATACCACAAAAAGTAATATCAATACATCATAAATTATGCTGTAATCAAATTTTGTATATTTATAGAAAACAGTATATCTGATAAAATAAAATAGATTTTATTTAAGTTGCGAGTAGATTCCTATTATATAATGTTTTTTTTTATTTCAAAGAAAATTGTATAATAAAAATTAGACGAGGGGGATACAATACATTCTAAAAATCATATTACTAATATAATTATAACGAGGGAAAGTATTCGGAAGTTTTCAAAAAGTTTAATCGATGCAGAGATTGGAGCTAATAAATCCTGCTGAAAGCACAAAAGATAGTCAACAGTGACAGGGGACGAAACCCATAAATCGATTTCAGAATGAAATAATACAAGACAAGTGGTATTCCTATATATATATATATATATTCTAGAGTCTGGATACAATATTAAGAATGCTGCCTTTTTATATATCTTCATAATGTAATTAAACACAATTAATTTGCTTTTAAAATTAAATTAAAATTAAAAGCCATTTTTCAGCCGAGTCTGCAACCACGATAGAACATTTTCATGTCTCGTTGAAGTACCGAATAAATTTAGATTAGTCGTGGAATTAAAATATAAAAAAAAATTACATGGAGCTTCCAGTTACAGCATAAGGTCAAGGAGATTAAAAATTTATGTACAATCAAGTTTCTGGCTAAAATTTTAGTGTTTATTATATGGCCAAAAGTGAATTAACATAGAGAATTAAGCTATTTTGAATTTATTATTTAGTTCTAATTTGAACGTTAAACGTACAACATATCTCTTATCTTTGATATCTTACCCCTATCCCCTACCCACTATCTCCCACCCTATCACTCACTTCTACCCCCTATATCCCACCCCTATCACTTACCCCCTATATCCCACCCTATCACTCACCCCTATCCCCATCTCCGTGTGGTAACGCTTTTTGGCATTTTCATGTCTTAGCTCTGGCACATAACCCTGGCAAATAACCGAAAAAAACGTTACCATAAAAGCGTAACGAAAAAGTTTTTCAGCCGAGTCTGCAACCACGAAAGAGCATTTTCATGTCTCGTTGAAATACCGAATAAATTTAAATTAGTTGTGCAATTATAATAAAAAAAAAAAAAAATTACATGGAGCTTCCAGTTACAGCATAAGGCCAAGGAGATAAAAAAATTATGTACAATCAAGTTTCTGGCTAAAATTGTAGTGTTTATTATCTGGCCAAAAGTAATTCAACATAAAGAATTAAACTATTTTGAATTTATTATTTAGTTCTAATTTAAACGTTGAACGTACAACATATCTCTTATCTCTTATCTTCTATATCTTACCCCTATCCCCTACCCACTATCTCCCGTCCCTATCACTCACCCCTATCTCCCACTCTATCCCTATTCCCTAATGTCACCCTTATCTCTCTACCCCCTCCCCTTATCACCCACCCATATCTCCTGTCCCCAACCCCAACCCTATCCCACCCCCACCCCTTATTTCCCAACCCTATCTCCTGTCCCCAACCCCAACCCTATCCCACCCCCAACCCTTATCTCCTACCCCTATCCCACCCCCAACCCTTATCTCCTACCCCTATTTCCACCTCCAACCCATCTCCGTGCGGTAACGCTTCTTTGGTAACGCTTTTTTCGTTACGCTATTTTTCGGTTATTTTCCATAGCTAATTCCACCCCTTTCCCATTCCCACCTCATCTTCATCCCCATTTATTTTTTCGTTACGCCTTTTTGGCAACGCTTTTTAGGTAACGCTTTTTGACATTTGCATGTCTTAGCTCTGGCACATAACCGAAAAAAGCGTTACCATAAAAGCGTTACCAAAAGAGCGTAACGAAAAAAGCGAAAGGGTTGGGGACGGGAGTGGAATAGAGGGTAGGAGATAAGGGTAAGATTTAGCCGGTAAATAACCGAAAAAAAGTGTTATTAAAAAAGCGTTACGCTGTTACGCGCCGCAATGTAACGAAAACTACGAAGCGACGACGAAAGACAATTATCGGAATGACCATTTCGGATCTATTTCGAATATTAATCTGTTACGCTGTTAACTGATATGAGATAAGAGATATGTTGTACGCTCAACGTTCAAATTAGAACTTAATAATAAATTCAAAATAGCTTAATTCTCTATGTTAATTCACTTTTGGCCAGATAATAAACACTACAATTTTAGCCAGAAACTTGATTGTACATACATTTTTAATCTCCTTGACCTTATGCTGTAACTGGAAGCTCCATGTAATTTTTTTTTTTAATTTTAATTCCACGACTAATCTAAATTTATTCGGTACTTCAACGAGACATGAAAATGTTCTATCGTGGTTGCAGACTCGCCTGAAAAATGGTTTTTCTATTTTGGTGACGCTTTTTTCGGTTGTGCCAGAGCTAAGACATGAAAATGTCAAAAACGTTCATTTTCAATTAAAATAAATTATTGACAGAATAGATTGTTCTGGTAATCACATAATATTACTATCGACACTGTAGTATCAAGAAATATCTCGGGAATGACTATAAGCAAAGAAGCACCCGTTTTTAGTGTTATTATTTTGTGGATGACTTTTAGTTCTTTATTTTTGAAGTAATCAAACTTGTTAAAGATGAAATAATTATCAATTAACAGTGTACAAATACAAAACTAATTGTGTATATGCACCAATGAATATGTCAAAGGCAATGCCCCGTTTTTGCGTCTTCATATTTTTGATATAATAACGAAAAATGTAATAAGAGAGCCATCAAATTCATAAAAGGCATTTCTTACATAGAGATCAGGTTGTCAGTCAAACCTTGTTCAAATATTTCAACAATGTTAAATTATACTTATATTAAAATGTATATCCATTCAGCCCTCTGACGCGTTGTGAAATAGCTTAAGCGATAACAATTAAAATATATATTAAAAAACTCATAAAAAAATAAATATTTTATCACACATAAGGGAAACACGTATAATATATTTTACCAAATTACTGAGGTGATAGGTTACTGAGTAATAGTGACCATTTAGGTATCTTATAGTGAAATATTTGGACGATTAATAAAAAAGAAAGCACCAAGTAATAATATTCATTAATTCAAAATGTCAGTATAAAACTTTAAATTAACTTTAGGTTCCAAAAGTAAAATGTATGAGAACATAAATGAATAGGAACAGACATTAAATTAGTAATAATAAAAAAAAGTAAAGTAAGGTTGTTCATCTTCATAAACTAATAAGACAAATACTCCTTATTAATTTTCACTCCCCTGTCGTTATTTCTTCCATTATTTCCTTTATTTTAAGCGCTGGATTCCTTATTTAAATGTATGTAAAAATGTAAATATAAATGTATTGTATTTTTTTTTCATATAGTGTGCTATAATGTGTAATTACAAAAGTAATTAATAAAAAAAAAAAATAATAATAAGACAAATATCCGGTAAACTTAGGTATATGCGAAGGTCAAAATAGATAAAACCAAAAACGGAGGCAGTTAAAAAGAAAAAAACGTTGAATATTAAGACCAAAATATCAGATATTTTGAAACTGCGAAAAACAGAAAAAACATAAATAAGCTCTCATTAGTCAATTAAAATTAAATTAGATAAAAAAAATTACCTGAAAACAGTTGTTTATTTACCTCATTTTTTTTTTCTTACACAGTTCAAACTTTAAACTAACTGCCATAAAAAAAAAACTCTTTACCGGTGTTCAAGTCAACAAACTAGGTAATATTAATGAGGCGAAATGAGCATTGGCATGAAACGAAAGCGCGAAAAGCTTTATGAAATGATTAATTTACGTAGAATTTTCGTTAAGTTTTGAATGTTGTCTTATGCATTTATCTCTAAGAATAATTTTATGTGAAAACTTCTTGCTGACTAATAATTAAAGACAAAAGTTTGAAGAAACATATAAAACGCCTAACTAGTACAGAAAGCAGCGTAGTTTACACTGACACGCGCAGATTTATATTTTTTTATATTTATTATTAATACAAACTATTTATTCATTTTATATTCATTTATATTTATTATTAATACAAACTATTTATTCATTTTCAAATTTAGCATTTTCCATTTTTAGTCGACAGAAAATGGACGTTTTAATTTTAATAAGCTTTAGACTTATTGACAACGATTAATGTTTATATAAAAAACGACTTGAAACCGTTATAAACTTACTATAGTACGGGTAAATTAAATCCTGTAATATTTCCTAGTTAAACAAAATAGTTGAAAATTAAAATAAACGATTCAAAATAGGCTTTTAAATAATTTTCATACTCTGTTTATTTTTACCCACACTTAAATTAATAATAATTATAGTTGTATTATTTATGTATGTATCACAAAACACTCACCCGTCAATTAATGGGACTTCCCCGAGTATCCTCCGGATAACCTCTAAAGTTTCCTCGTGTTGGGAAGTAAAGGCGCCTGGACCTTCGGTTGAGCTGGGCATCGCTATCCATAAAAGTAATATAATCATGCCAATAACTACGAATATAATACCTATACAAGGCCGAACTTGTATCTCATACACAACTGAAATCAAAGACAGATAATTAAAATATAACGTTTTTCTAATATATTTTCGTAAGTAACATGGAAAAAAATACTATCTTTTTTTATGCTTTAATAGCCTAAACTCATGTATTCACATCTAATTTTTAATGAAGATGATAAAAAGAAAGTTCTTACTTTAAACTAGTAACTTATGAGACTGCGTGAAAGGACGTTAAATCACAAAATTATATAAAATGAATTATTTACATTAAAAAACAGATATACATATTTTATGATATCTAAGCTAAGTGATTAAGTTATGACTTTTAATAATATTGAACCGTCTATTTCGATCCGCGTTTTAGTAAAGCCGAGGATTTTTCGTCTAGTTGAATTATACTAGACTTCATACTATTTATTTTCCTTTTTATGTTTGTGGTATAAACTATATTTTTAATTCGACTTAACTCATATGACGCCATCAATTTTAACTATATATTACTTAGTTGAGAGTGCGCGTAAAAAAGGATATTAATTATTAATACTATTCAGTAAGTCAATAATAAATGCAATTTTTTGTACCTTTCAAGTTATGCCGATTAAGTCGATGCTATAACGTATGAGTACAAAATGAGTTAAGTCAAGTATTTTTTAAAATTTAACTATTTGATATTTTATAGTTGTAAAAATTTTAATTTTGCTAAGCAATACAGGATGCCTTTTTATAAACTGAAAATTGTTCGATAATTACATAATATTACAATCCTGATCCGACATTTTTAACCAAAGTTTATTTCTGCTCTCCTGATAATGTGTATAAAGTTGACTTAACTTCCTTTAATACCGCGAACCCGCATATTATAATTTATTGTCGTTGTGCCACACATTATTTTAAAACGTGAGTAATTATCAGTTTTGAAAATACTTACTTTTACTTTTTCGGTCTCTATCTGAAGCTGTTGAGCTATTAGGCGATTCGTAATTTCTATTGTTGTGTAGCTGCCCGTTACACAAACCTTCACGCCTGATGTTTCCGGAAGTCGACGGCCTAGACGTTTGTTGCACGTCAGGATAACCGGTCTAGATATCAAAAAAACAATAAAACAGATTTATTAGTATAATATGTATTTCCAGTAAATTGCAAAGCAGAACGTGTTGTAGTTAGTTAATGTAACAACGGTGCAAATAGTGTAAACGTGCAGATAGCATCCAAATACACAGTCTAAATATACAACAAGATAGCTCATTTGAATTTGAATTTACGACTTCTGCATAAAGTATACAATTAGGTTTAATAAAAATGATCCTTCTTGGTTACAGAAATTGCGTTTGACCTTTTTAACTGTTAGGCAAACTGTGAGACGATAAATACTTTCAGCTATTATGCCAAAAATATTTAATTATACCAGCGGAAAAAAAATTGTTAATCAAACGTAAGCAACCAACTAAACACGTCTAGTAGTGTATATTACATTATAATCATTCTATGTCAATGAACACAAGTGGTTTATTTTGATGTATGCAATATCATGTAAAATTGCTGCGACGTACTCAAAAGCTGTTGGATTTGAACAAGTTCTTTGATGTCAATACAATAACAATTACTCCATAGTTCGTTATAACCTATCTATACAATCGCTGTATGTTAATCTTTGGTGTCATTTTAGAAATTCGTCGTTGAGTTGAAAAGCCTTGTACTCAGAATGCACAAAGAGCCGTACTAAACTACAGGCGCGCTTATACAATGTTATCTGATATTGTTTCGCGCGCGGTTTTCTGTGACCAGTCGAAAGGTAAAAGCATTTTTATCATCGCAAGGCAATCATTTCTTGCTATGACGTACAAGTTTAAAATCTATCTGACACAATATCTAAACCTACCTATTTGTACTGACTTAAAGTGACTATTTGTCAAATCGATGGCTTCACGACAAAAGCTCTAGTGGAATTTTTAATATCCCATAGGTTGACAATCGATGAGCTATATGCTGTTATTAGTTATTACCACCGAACGCCGGCTACAAAAAGCGCATCACCTTTCAAACGGAACTTAAATTCTAATAAAAGGAACGCACCAATACTATAATAACAAGTGTTGTTTACTAGAGCATAATATTAAAGTTTAACATTTCCTAAACATATTGGATTTCTGCAGGAAAAAAACTAGAAAAAATACAATATAAAAATAATATGGATTGCCAATGTCGAGCCATCTTTCCAATATCCTTAACATTGTTTCTGTTTATACTTATACTCTAGTTTATAGTGGTGAACAATATCGTTGTAACCGTTTAATAAACAAATAAATGTTTTTTCGAAAAAATGGGTAAAATATTTTGAAATTTAAAATTCTTGGATGATAGATTATATGATAGAATGTATACTGTATTTTGTTCTGTTCCCGAGCAAATCTAAGACGTAATGGTTTTATATACATAGTAAATAGTGTATTTCTAAAACTCAATATGCAACCATTACCAATAGATACCAATCGAAAATATAAAAAAATGTAATTAGTTAAATCTTGTGTTATAAATTATAATATATTCTATCACAATCAAGATACTATATGTCAAGCACTCTAGCCTGCGTTTTCAATGAAAACGACTGATACAATTAATGACCTAATACTGGATTGTCAAAAAAATGTACGTGATATTGTGATTAATTTAATAAAATTAAATGCGTAAAATGTTTTAAATTATACATATTTTTGTCGTGTATAGTGTAAAATATAATTTATTTTTATACGTTTCACTTTTTTTGAAACTCTTATTTATTCTATACAGCTTGGCTATCTTGGCATTCAATTTATTATAAGTAATACGAGTTATAAGCCGGTACAAGCTGCAAATAATAGATTAAGTTAAACATATTTAAGAAAATAAATGTACATATAATCTTGATATAAACTACAGTTCTAGTTGTATAAAACTCATATTGTAGAGTTCATACATAAAATATGAAAGTGTATCATTCGAGTATAATCACGGTTTCCAAGAAAACTCCATTAATGTCGATTGTATGGTGTACTTCGAAGACTTAAATAGTGACTATAAATTAGAGTGTACAAACTCTGTAGGGTAAAATTAAAGATTATCTAGTATCATATTGGCAATCGTCATTCAACTAACTAAAAGTTAGTAATTTTTAATACATTATTATGCATGTATAACCTAATTAAAACAAAAGAGACATTTGGGCACCAATTCTATTAATTCATATAAAACAATATTGTGTAGATTATAAAAAGTTAGCATAGTGCATTTAAAGTGGACATCTGGTTTAGTTAATAGATTAAAAAGCAATACTATCAATTTCAATAAATATATTATATATTAGCTTGGTATTTTTTTCACAGTAGAACCTCAAAAATATCAAATATTTTTTTTTTTATTTAATAATATTAATATGAAAAAATAGTTTCTTTAAAATAACATCTAGATAAATCTCAATGGATTTCCCATTAGTTTATTTTCTTGGAAAATCGATATCATTAAATTGTAATTTATCTCACTTATTTTTAAAGAGTACCACAAAATTCGTTTCACAAAAAAATTTCAATAACCTTTTTTTTTGTGTGTTTTTAATAATATGTTACACTGTGTCTTGTTTTTATGTGATGAGAACCCAATGCACAGTATTCATTATCTATATGTATAGAATTTATGTAAAAATCAGTCTAAATGAAACTAAGAAAATATGTTTTAATATACGTATATACGTATTATATATGTATATGATATAAAAATACCTATAGGCTACATAGCATCAATCAACATTGACATTAAGGTATAAAATATGTAATAACTGAAACTCAAACAAAAATACATGATCATCATAGCGAAATTTCTAAAGATTGAATCTAATGTAAATTATATGTTCATTTTATATTTAAAATAATTTATATTTATAATGATTACTATAGATTTTAGCTTCAATGCTACGATACATTTTTAGTTTCTATGTATGAATTAGAAATAAATAAAAATAAAAATAAATGTACAAACTGTTATGGAGAATTTATATGATAAAGTAGGTATATTAAATTGACGCAATAATCTAAACATACTAACTATTATTTTATGATTATACAAAAAGAAATGTATTTTTATTTTTTAGCAACGGTATTATTTGACATGCATTAATCAATTTCATCTAACGAAACAATAGTATTTATTAAAGCTGTACTGTACCAGAAGGGGGAAAAAAAGGTTGACCCATTATATAATACACACAAAAAAATAACAATGTTGTGTTTTATGAAATGTCAGCGGAAATCCATTAAAAGTGCCTTTTGTGAGAGCGCATTTCAGTGTATAGTACATTGTAATACCGTACTCTACGTAAACGGACACGGAGGGAAAGAAAAAACCTATTCCTATGTCAGTTAATCAATCTGGTGTATCGCATGTTATTATGTTTTTCAACACAGCGACGTTTTGACAATCCCGACACAGATCATTATTGTACCTCCCGTTTTCATTGTAAAGTAAAAATTGCAAAAAAAAAAACCCTGAAAGCGATGGAAATGAACGCCAAAATGAGCTTTTAACAATAGTTGGCGGTAATTTTTGGCCCGTATTTACTATCGCAGTATGTCGATATTAGAAAAAACTTTTGTTATTATGTTTGATAAAACTGACGTTAAAAGTTTACCGAGTATTATAAAAATTCATGAAAACTACAATAAATGAAACCAAAAAAGTTGTTTGGTACCGTAGTCTTAAAAAGTTTTTAATTTACTAAAAAAACTCGGTATTTTGTTTAAGTTTTTAAAAAAATTCTTCTATATGAGTAAATTCCTTTGTAATCGAAGTCGAATATAATTCGATAAAATGTTATCAAAATATAATCATCAAAACAAGATAATATTCAAACCATTATTTTCGTAATTTATTCAAATAAAAAGTTATTACAACCATTTTTTTTATTTTTTCGAATAAATTGAAAATGTATGCTACTTCAAAATTTATTCAACTATTTTTTTGTTCTAATAAAAATTTGCCCAACTCCAATTGTAATTTAAAATCTATAGAACTAATTAATAAATCGTAAATATTTGAAAATAATAAATAATTATAGGTATAAGCTAAATTAAAAGCAGATCAGCTGAAAAGAGCGTTTTGACATCAGAACCAGGCTGACTTCACGAACTCAATTGTAGGATCTCTTATAAAAGTTGTATTATTTCAGTTAGGTAAAGTGTTGTTATTGTAATTAAAAATACCCAGTATATATTTTGGTACCTTATATAAGTAAAATGATATTACTTTTATAATATATTATAGTGTACAACAGCTGATGTTGACTAGACATTTTAGTAAAATTAGCGTAAAGATACAAAGCTTACTTATATTATAATATATTGTTAGCAACTGTATCGTCGTTTTTGCCTTTACACTTTCAAAGACGAATCTCCCATAATAACAAAGTAATGTACATGACACTGTAATTTGTAATTTTTTTCTTGAAAATTACAATTATTGGTGCAAGTAAAATTTTAACTCGGCAAATAATAACTTTCAGGAAGACAATCCGATACAAATATGTTAATGTAGCAAAAAAAAACTTTAAATAATGACAGAAAATCATATTTATAAGGAAATATTAATTTGAATAACATTTTCTAAAGCGTTAATGTAGCCCCGTAGCCCCAGTTTTAGTTGTTTTTTATTGACAAACATTTTATTTGTACTGCAAAAATCACGTATTTAACTTTTTTTTATATTAAGTGTTAAATTTAAGTAAATTCGATTTTTTTTTAATCGCAAATCTTAGGCGTCTTGGAATGCCCTGAGCGGTATTAAGTAAAGCGGCTTACGTGATTATGTATTTTAGACGAATTAATAATAATATACGATTAACTGCAGGGCACGGGACGAGGATATATGCACCAACTGAACCAGACCTCGTTATCTCTCGGGACAGAGTTAGAACTTGCGACGAATCAAAACCGATGTCACATAATTGGTTGGAGTCCTGAAGCTAATGAGGTATTCAGTGTATTTTGTATATATTCGGGGTTTATAATCCGCAGAACGCAAAGGGTGTACTTGTCTTTTTTTATACTGTTATTTTTTCACGAGGGAACGAATACCAAAAAAAAAAAAGTAACCATTCCACAGTTTTGAAACAAATTGTCCTGAACTACTGTAGGTATTCGAAAAATACCACAGTTGACACAATAGTAAACGAATAAATTTGAATAAATGAAATGTTCAAGCATGCTCAACTTTTGAATTTCTGTATCTATTGTCGAATAGATACCATAAGGCGTTACCGTTTTTTGTACAGTGAACACAGAAACGACAAGTGAAGGACGTCAAAAGGGGTGCTAAGGTTGTTTGGAAACCCACAAGGAATAATTGTGGACGGCTAATAATTGTATACAACGGTAAATTGCTGTTTTGTCTGCACCGTGATACCGAAGAATAATTGTACTTAAAAAAGTTAAGCAAACTATCCTGTGGAGCCAAATTATACTGCACACCGAGCACCGACAGTACAATTTGTTTACGTTCTTATTTTACCTACCCTGCGTAATTTAGTAATTACTTTTACTTTCTTAACTTAGTTATTTCTGTTTTATCCCATACAATTTTTTACTAATATTTAAAGCTAACCCCCAAATGGTACATACATTTTTATTTTTTTTAAACAATTTTAATTACAAAGATTTATAATTTGTAAATTATAAACATCATTATAAAATGTCATTGTGGTTTTGTTATTAAAAATTAGTGTAACCTAAAATTAAATTAAACTAAATCACTCCTACCGTAAAACTAAAAAATACAATCATCATTTTTTATTATGCAAATTTAATCCCGCACTGGTGAAAATTTTCACGATTAATATTTGAAACAATTAATTGGAATAAGAAGGATGATACCGTTAAGCACCTAGGGGTTTTTCTAGATAAAAGCTTACCTGAAAAGCACAAATAAACAAAAAACTAACCCAAGGCTACACCAGAATGAGAGTTCTTTACCCATTAGTGAACTATAAGTCCACTCTTCAAATAAAGTCCTCGCTAATACTCTAGTTGTCCATTATTTGACCGCTAATTACCTATGCATGTCCAGTCTGGGCGTTGGCTTCCCCTGCCAAAATAAGCAAATTACAAACACTCCAAAAAAAATTTCTTAGGATTTGCCTGAAAACACCATGGTTCATGCGCAATCGTCAAATCCATAATGACACAGGCGTTCAATACATTTCCGATTGGATCAGACTTCAAAACTCAAAAGGTGCAAAATATTTTAGACTTGGTGAAAAAACCATAAACAGACGCTTGAAGGCCCGCCTCCCACAGGACACCCTGTTGTCGGACTTCCCAAGCGAAAAGTAAAGAAAAAAACTATTATACATAAATTGCTACCAATTCATTACACATTATATTATCATTTACCTTATTATTTTTTTTTTCTTTTACTATAAATTACGAAATATGACTACCTACGTAAAATGTTGTACATATATATAAAATAACAAACTTGTGAGAGCATGTAATATGCTGAAATATTTAATTGAAATAAATCAAAAAACAAACAATTAATATTTAATTTTGGCTATAAAATAGCTACGGTTTACTTACATTATATTTAGGAATAACCCACCTTTCCATACAAAGTGCTTTTTTACATCTATATAACAGTACTGAGTACACAAACTCTAACCACTTGTTGCTTCTATTATTTTCATATTTTTTTATAACAACTTATACTTATTTTATTCGAATGAACTTTAAAAGCCTCCAAACACTAACAAAACTAGTAGAATTATATTTTCAAAAAACTACAACGATAATATCTGCAATCAAAATGCTGCGAGAATCAAATTAAGTAATAAAAAATCCAGTATAGTGGGGCCATAGTGAGGACGGGGCATAGTGGGACGGGGAGGTCACAGGTTTGAAGGAATTATTACAATTGAAAGTGCTAAAATCACTTTCGAATAAACGCTTCGATGCGAATCAGTCGTTAGTATTTTCAAACAAGTGAAGTCCAAACCAATCACAGTATAAACTAGCATAGTAAGAAAGAATTAGATTGAGGTGTAGTGTTTGATAGATGAAATCTGTGATTTTTAGAGTTGCCACTCGAAGGAATTGGTCTAGTATTAAAAATGTTACAATGTATACAGACACAAAAAAGTCCACATCATTGTAAAACCAATAGCATCTCTGTTCCGCATCAAAGCTAAAATAATGATAATATCCTCGGCTATTAGACTAAAAAACCTTTTAAGGAACCAAGGCCGGTTTTTGGTATGATACGAGTATAATATATTACATACATATTTTTTAATTGTATATACTAATAATATATCATTAATAGATTACTAAACCGTATCTAATAGAAAATATAAAAGTTTTGTTTTTCCATATTAAAGAAACGGCAAGGTGGGCTACACCACACGGGGAAACGAACTCACAGCGATCGAGATTTGAAGGAACTATAGAACATAGTAATATGTATATATGTTTGATTTGACTCTTGTGCCCCTATCGTATGCATGTGTGGACACGACCACATGTAATATTTACATATGTTGGAAAATGTTTACTTTTTTTAACCGGTAATATCGAAAGGGGAGAGGTAACGACGACGCGGCAGTAGTAGTGATAGTCCAGGCAGAAAGAGCTATATCGATTGGGCGGCAGGGCGGATTTGCTTTTACTGTCGAGAGGGCCCCATTTTCGTTAAAAACCGTTGTTTTCCGCGTGCGCTCACTTCAACCCTCTCCTGTGTTTCCTAGTTAAACTCCGACGCCGGTACATATACTTGACAAACTACTCGTGTACGCCAGTCACATTACAATAATACACACTATGGGTGTGTATTATGCATATGATATACAAAATATTGTATACATACGTTGCGTTTGTATATCAAACACCATACTATAACCAAATGTGTGAGGTGTGAACGATTGCGGTGTTCGACCACTGTCAATCTTAGGGTTGGAGTTGGAAGAGACGAGGAAAAATAACAAACATTTAACTGTAATGACGTGTGGTTAAGCACTATACGGTATATAAGTAGAAATATTTCAAATCCAAAATTCAAAGTTCGAATAAAAACAAAGTATAATTATTTTTTTAACCCTTCCTGACCCGAATACGGATGCGTAAAAGATAGCATTCTTAGTATTTAGCGTTGTGGTTCAAAATAAAATGTTAAACAATTATTTTCTGAAAAAAAAGCATTTTTACATAATAATAATAAATAAAATAATAATAATGACATCGAAAACTTGTTGGCAAATTTTTGGGGAAACACCGAGGTGCTTGTTTTGACGCGAGGTGCTTATTTGTTGCTTAATATAGACTTGGTGTAATATAGACCATGTAGATCTCTTTCCACAACTATCACTTCTTTCCTTCGTTCTCTGTATTTTGCCATCTCTTCTAAGTTCTCTATTCCTATCAAATGCAGGTCTTGATGTACATAGTCACGACATCCTTGTCTTTGTCGTCCATAGGTCTCTTCCTATCGGGTACCCATTAAGTTATTTTATTTAACATTCCCTTCTGCACGCTAGACATTTTTTGCTCATCTACTCATTTTTCTCTTCATTATTGAAACTTTATCCGGCTGATTGTATAACTTATTTAGATCATTATTGGTTTTTCATCGTTTTTTGTTGAAGACCACGTCTAACAGAAATATAATGCAATTGGTCTAATAAGAACTTTATACATTGTTGTTTTTGATAGGGTTTTGGATTTTAAGAGAGGTCTCAGCGCTTCAAAGCATATGTTTGCTGCACTTATTCTTCTTTGTACTTCTTCATGTCCCCCATTTGTTATATCTAGTCCCACTTCGAGATAGGTACTTAAAAGTTTCCACACTCTTAAATCTCATTTGTCCTACTTCTAATTCCGTTTGATTGTGATCTCTACGTGATAATATCATGTTTATTTCTGTGCAAAGTAATGATATTCCTCTGTATATTCCGTACATATTAATACGTATTAATTCCGTTTTGACAGAAAACAATAAAAATTGTAAAATATAATATGTTATGTTGACGCTTGGTTATTTAAAGGAAGTTGCGTTTTATATCAATAATTATTTCAGGAAGTTAAAAACAAGTAATGAAGCTTATTAATTTCCTATTTTATGAATCTTTTTTATCTTCGTAGAACTTAGCCGTTTTTCAATCATTTCTACGTATAACTTTATCCTATACTGCAGTTGGTACTTTACTTAGAAGGACCTTTTCTCTCATCGTTTTCAAGCATCTTTTTCTACTAAATTAAATCTTCAGGCTTATGCCAACTAAGTAGGTAACTCTGCCTTTTACTAAGGACCGACACGGCAATATATAATGATCCCAAAAGCTGTTCGAAGTTATGCATTGGAATTTAGTTTATGACACTTTTTTTTTATGGTCCATACATCTTACTCTAAAACTTTCTTTTTGAAATTGCTAAGTTCCTTTCGTTTTTCTACGCTCAACTCACCCTTGCTCAATGCATACGATATTACTGGTAGTGACCGGCCTTTATCTAGTCTGCTTTATGATATTTTATACGGGAACTTTGATGCAATGATCTCAGATATATGTACCAGAGGATTAGCGTTTGTTTACAAGCTAACAAAAAGCTTTCAATGGTCTGGTTATTCCTCACAATATTTTAATCACTATAAAAAATAAAGTATAAAAAAAGGACTTGAATATTATTTTTATTTAATAATAATAATATTATTATTTACTATTTGAATGGAATGTTATTTTTAATAAATTATAATAACATCGCTAAATTATGTTATTTTTTACATTTATTTTACCTATTTGAAACACGACTTTATATTGACATATTTTATAGTTATTTAAATTTACTATGCCCTATGGAAACTCTTGCTTATACATTTTAGTAAGATTGTGTTCACATCTTGCACTTAGTATGGAAATGATCACGGTCCGTAAAGCACTTAATATTCGTTCTGAATAAATATAATTAATATTAATGTAATAGTTAAGTACATAAAGTATTATTGGAGCATCGAGTAAGTTATGTAATTATTTGCTTACACACGGTGTTAGCGTTTACCACGATATTGCTATTTGAGCACTAAAAGGGGAAATGTATTATGTGCATTTATGTAGAACAAGTTATTGTCTAATGCTCTCTAATGTGAAATGGTTATTGCAATAGTGTTATTAATTATTAGTCTATAGCACAATGAATATAAACTCTATGATTGCCATTATAATTATTATTAAATGATAATCATTATACTATTGTAATGCATCTATTAACCTATTGCCTACTCTGATGGTTGCATTGGTCATATGCTAAAACATATACCTTATACCTCAGAGGTAATAAAGGTTATTGTCTAGGCTAGGTTATTGTCTGTCAATAGAAAAGAATTAGTAGGTACAGTTGTTTATCAAGAAAGGTGGAAGCAAAAACAAATATGGGTAAATTAGGTTGAAAAACATAAAAATTTTACCAATTAGCATTTTCACACCTCACTAGAAGGCACCAAAAAAATGTCAAGAAAATGTACAAGATAAAAACCAATGTGGGAGAGAGAGATCTTAAACATTTACCTTTACATGGTTATGCCACTGGGCTAGAATATTGTCACGCTAACTTTCCTTAAAATCTCCATTTGAGATTTCTACAATTTCCGACCAGCATAACAGGCTGCCGTGCTTTTAAGAAGTTTAACTCACGAAGATACAATATAAGTGACACGTTTATTAAACAATGCAAATTAATAAACACATATCTAAAAGTTTGCACCTCTAACTTGGTCTCTGTAAAGTTCTCTACCAATCTAAATGTTTATGACAGATCTGAACATACATGCAAGGTATAACTAAGATCAAATAAATTATTAAAGTTATAAACTATTATTAGTTATTACTATACGAATATTTATTTAATTACTAAACGGTAAAAATATCCAATAAAATATAAAACATAATTTTAAACTTAGAAGAGTATAAAAATTTTATTAGATCTACCAGAAAACCATTGTTCTACTAACTTTGATTAAAGTAGCCCCTTCTATTTGTAATTTCTCACTCTGCGACCGCATAAAAAAATATTTTCTCAACTCAAAAGGAAAGCTTTGCACAAACGTTCATTGAAACATAGTTTAGAAATGTTTGGAATATGTCTGCATGAATAATGAGTTATGCACAATTTAAAATATACTGCTGCCTAAAATTATTAATTACTACGCATACCTAACACATATAGCAACCCTTAACTAAATGTCATAAGTTTCCAACAAACATTATATATATTAACATCATAACTCTAACCCTAGTTACGCATTTAGTAAACGACGCGACGTCCCCAATTATAATAGTGTAATAGTAATAATGGGTTTGATAAATATCAAAATAATATAATACATATTATGTATTGCTTTAGTCTATTATATTATAACGGTATAGAATATTAATTATAGTATAAACCCTAAAATTCACAGAACAATAATAGATGTATAGCTAATAAAATAATTGTTCTCTAACACAATGAAATGGAAACTGCTCGTAATAATAGTAGGTAATAAAATAAATTAAATATGTATCGTTAATTTATTAATACATTCCAGATATGCAAGAGGAAGTGATCTTAAGATACGAGTTCAACAAAACTTTAAAGTTAATGAAAACATGTAAAGCAGCCGATATAGACGACATTGTAATGGAGCTTATTCAAAATGCGAGTAAAGAATTACAAGACGAGCTATTTAAATTAGTGAATGCTATATACACTACAGGAGAGATCCCAAAACACTTCAAGGAAAGTATTATAATACCTATACCTAAAAAAGCAACGGCTGATAAATGTAATGAATTCAGAACTATGAGTGGCACACGCAGTCAAAATCCTAGTAAAGATAATATGCACCCGAATTGAGAGCATAGTAGAAAAATAGTTAAGCGATGACTAATTCAAGCTCATAAGGAACAAAGGTACTAGAGAGGCAATCTTAAGCTTAAGAATATTGATAGAAAAACAAATAGAATTTAGTAAAGTCACATTTATAGCGTTTATAGATTTGGAAAAGGCTTTCGATAGGGTACCATGGAAAGATCTATTTTATAATTTAGAAGGAATAGGAGCTGACTACAGAAATAGAAGGATAATATAAAATTTCTACAAAGACCGCTACAATAAAAGTAACAGACAAAACAAAGACAGTGATAATTAGGAAGGGTGTAAGACAAAGGTGTCCACTCTCGCCAACTCTATTTAACATTTATGTCGAATAGCTTATTAAAGAAATTATGGAAACACTTCTCAGAAATAAAATAGGCATAAAAGTGGGTGGAGAAATAATATCCTTCTTAAGATTCGCTGACGATATTGCACTCCTAGCTACAATTAGCATGATTTGGAAAGAGCACTGGAAGAAATGGCGAGATGCTTCCAAAAATATCATCTGATTATCAACTGGCAAAAAACTAAAGTTATGATGTGCCAAAAATCAGACCGAATCTGTAGAATTAAAACCCAAACAGGAAATCAACTGCTTGAACAAGTGGAACATTTAAAATACTTAGGCAGTTTAATCAACCAAGACGGAAGATGCGTAAGGAAACGCTTCATAAAAGTGTATGTATGGAGTGTGGCACTATATGGCTGCGAAACATGGATACTAAATAAGGCAGAACAACGAACACTCGAAAGCTTTGAAATGTGGTGTTGGAGAAGAATGCTGAGAGTGAGTTGAATAGAACACCGTACCAACAAAAGCATACTCAGTGAAATAGATGAAGGCAGAGAGATACTCAAAACCATCAGACCAAGACGATGGAACATGATTGGTCACATATTGGCACGAAAATGAACTAATCTACAGAATAATAGAAGGGAAAATGGAAGGTAAAAGGGGCCAAGGACATCCAAGACCTTCGTTTGTCAAACAAATGATTTCCAATGCTAGACTATTAAGCTACACCGAACTGAAGAGGTTAGCTGGAAACAGGGAAGAGTGGAGAGCGCATGTCCAACTGCAAAACCACGAGAGAGGGAGAGATGTAAGTATAGTACATGCTTACGAACCTATATATATATTATATATATGTAAAATTAAATCAAATAAAATGTATAACTCTGAATTTTATTTTTCAGCGTTTTTTAGGATTTGATGTTCTTTAATGTTTTTTTACGAAAAATAATTTTTTTACGATATTATAATATTTATCATACCTAAAAATTATAAAACTATGAACTACTAAATGGTTTGTATTTTAAGATACTCTTTAATATATCATTATAGATTCTTTTAATTTGAAATTCGTAGACACATACAAGTAAACTATATAAATTTAAATCTTTAATTTTCCTTTTAAAACCATAAACAATAGATAATATTAGAAGGTTCCATGATAATGAACATTCATTAAGTTGTCATAATATGTTTAATGAGTATTTTGACATTCAGTGATTTCTGAGAAAACGTCAAACAGAGGCGCTTCATCCTTATAATCTCATTAAAATAGTATAGTCAACCGTGTATTAAGTATGTCAGTTTTAAACACGTACAACTCGACACTATTAAGCTTTGACTGTTAATCGAAGTAAAGTTTCTTTTCTTTTCGGATTTCACAATACGCTTTAGTCATTTAATCATTATGAATTTAAAAAGCGGACTAAAGTTATTCACTTGTTCGATTCTGGTCGGAAGGAGAGAGCATTTATAACACCGAAGAAAATAATCTCAACGCGTTATAATTTGTTTGCCTGTTGTATTGATTTAATTCACTCGCGAGTTACTTAATACTAATGAAAACGGAAACCGCCAACGGCATATGGTTTTTTTATTTTATAGTTTAAATTGTCGATTTTCTCAAACGCATCTCAGCAACCAATACTATTTTATCTATGCAAATACACAACCCTTAACTTTTCACCGGGCATAATACCATGTCGACTATCGCGATTTTATACTTCTAAAGACGTGGCCAAACTAGAAAATAAACTTTTCGAGCCGCTTCGAGTCGTAAAACGTGGCCGCATTAAAATATATTCGCAATTCTATGCTCAAATATTGGCCAACAATCTTGAACCGGCAGCAAAGCATAACAAAACAAATGATAATAATAACAATAAAACCCATTAGGTCGGTGTTTATTTTTATTAAAAGTCGAAATGTTAAAATGATTAACATTTGTTTGGAACAACGCGGTTTGCAAACACGTTTGTGTTGTATTTTTGTGCACGACCCGTTCCATTATGTGATGGGCGTGAAACACATCTGGCACCGCGTTCGTATGCATTGTAAGTATCATATTATAGAACGTGGACATTTAAAAAATAATTTGCGTACCTCCCCGGTCCCTAAGCGTTTAACCGAAACGACACGTTGTCAAAACATATTGTATGGTCTCCGCCTTCCGTCAATTGCGGCCGGTTGAAAGTGTACGCGGCACGTCGCAAATAGATAGCGGTCAATTTAAAAGCGAAAAAAATAATAATAATAATCAAGTCCAGAAACGTTAACCGTAATGAATTTTGTAACGCGTTGGTTTTAGTTTAGGGGAAAAAAACACAAAATAAGCTTACCGCCAAATTGTTGTTCACGCGATCGTGACTCTTTTTCACAATGCGAACGATAAAGTGTACGCTTTCAAATGGTTTATTATTTTTATTTTTTATTTTTTACTTTTTTATCCTCTCCGTTATCTTAAAATACCCTATTCGAATTCACCAGATGGATAAATGTATTATACACAATAGAGATAACGTACGAAAGTCATTTTAAAAACTACCAAGAAATATTTTTTGACAAACCTTAAGATATTTGTCGTACGAACGTTTTCGAGTGATCTCGTTCGCTCCAATAGTAATAAAAACAAATGAAGAAAATGGAATTGGATAAATGAAAAATGGTACTTTGGAATAATGTATACTATTCAACTATATAGGTACGTAATGAATAATGATTATGTTATTGTGATCCGAACGAATTCGGACTGGCTCATTTAACAAAAGACAATATACTTTGGAATAAATAAAACTTCAACATTCAAACAAAGCATTTTATTTGACAAAAAATATACTTCTTTGGATCTATTCGAAAGTCGGACATAAAACAATTTTTTTCCAAAATAATTTTCCGAACAATCGTTTAAACAAATTAAAATCACATATTTTTAATTTACAAAATCATCAAGATATTGAAAATATAGATTTATTTTTATAACTAAGAATATTAAAAATGTATTTAATTTTACTATATAATTTTAACTTTTACTTATAGTTGCAGTACAGTTAAATTACCCTTAAATATTTAATATAATTAGTAAAAACGGTTATGAACGTTATAAAATATTTAAAATTTAAAAAACAATATATTTAGTTGCTTAAAAAAATTTAACATTATCTAAAAAGTTTTAGCGCCTTCAAAATGTGATCTAGAGTTTTATTATATTTTATTATAACCTCAAAATACCCTGAAACAACTGAACATAATATAATTTGTAGTTATTATAATTAATTAATAATAACAAAATTAAAGCACACACAATACAGAAACAAACACGCAAAGTTGGTCCTATCGTGTTCGCTAACTTTTCTCAAATAAGAAGTATCAGTATGTGTGTATGCAGTCATAGAGCTTTATTAATTCAGTATTCTTTTCTCTCTATATCAATTAATCTCTATTTTGAAAACGACAACTAAATGAAATGCTACATTTTATTATAAATTATTATTTTTGTCCAAATGTCTTTCAAACAATACAGAATTGTTCTTTCTACTTTATAAATGTTTGATTACTTTTTCTATTATGTCCAATTCCTACTGAAATTCTCTAACATCTCTGGTTTAGCAATATACTGTCGAAGCCTTTTCTCTTCACGTTGATACCATAAATGAACACAACCATTCTATATAATTGAAAATAACAGAGAACATAAAAACCGTGTCAAGTTTTAAAAACTGTTAAGGGAAAGCACATAAAAATTTTAAAATCCTAGTACAAACTTGTAGAGCATAAGAAATAATATACAACATTCAAAATTAAATTTTGAAAAAGTGTACTTACTTTCCTCCGTTGAATTCGTGAAAAAATAAGCCGTCATATTATAAATGTCCCTTTTTTAGTAAAGAAACCTAAGCTCGCCAGCATTTACCTATTTTAAACAATTTTCAAATGTGTATACATTTACGAGAATAAATTTTTTTTTTTCATAATAATAATCACAGTGTTAAATTTCAAGTTTAAACTACAATTGTATTTAAATGTATGCATTTTTCGCGTAAATCGAAACTATTTTTGTGTTTAAAATATTGTAACGATTCTTCGCAGAGGAAGTGGGTTAAGTTAAAAAATGTTAAAATGTAGATGTATATTGATTGATATAGTGTAACAATAGGATAAGATAAAATAAAACAATTAAAATGATAGGTTACGACAGGTTACCAATTGTTAATGTTGTCCTAGAGAAAATTTTGGGTCAAAAACGCAAGCAAACGTGACACGGCCCGTAATTTGAAGTTAAGTTTTTACGGTCAAAGACTCGAGCGGGCGGATGAATGATTTTGCCACACCGCCTTGAGAATTGAACGAGTTTGAGTCCTTGTAGCACCTCAAAATACCACGGAAACACGAATTAACTGCTTGGGATTTTGTCACCGAGTACCATTGTAAAGGTTATCTCGTTATACCTGCTCACGGATCACGTTAAATTGGTTTTGAAAAATTAAAATCGATAACTATTTTATTGCCTGGTTTTTGTTTTGTTTAGACGACATGCGTTTTTTTAAAACAGTAAAAGTGTAAGCTAAGGTAAAAGTTACTAAAATAATTTGAGAAAAATATCGAACACAGTAAGAATTTATAATATTATATACTATTCATGAAGGTATTGCGCTTTTGATAGTTTCCAGAAAAATATGCCGCTGTTACGTCGAGCCGTACATTTGAATATCAAAACAATACCACTGCAATAAGCGGCTCGCACAACAACGATATTTGGACCATTTAGGCAGAACAGACCGACCGAAATGTAAAACTTTCGAATGTAGTCGGTTGTAACGCTTTGTGCAAGTTATGGGCTTAAAGGACCGTTTAACAAAGCCGTATAAACCCGATACCAGTGTTATTGGCGTTTCGATAATTGCGTCCCTTTGTGCGAACCACTGCACTTATTACTGCACAGTTTCCGTTATCGACAGAATAAACTCATTAAAAAACACTTCCGGAGAAAATAAAATAAAATTAATAAAACCGTGTTTTTTTAATTCTAGTACATACGTGTCTCTATTACTTGAAAACGTCAGGTAAACAACAATGAATACACGCATGTACGTTTGGTTGCCATCTCTTTTAGTTACATAGTTACATACAAACATACAAACAAACATACATACATACATACATACAAGTGAAGCTAATATAAGCGTGTTAATAAAAAAAAGAAACGACACTTATTTAATCCAAAATCTAATCATTGTAATATTATATTACATGTTGTTCATAATATTGTAATACTGTAATTTATGCTATTTACAGTTATATAGTGACTGTTGTTTGAAATTTATGATTTTAAAATAAAACAATATAACATGAATTATGTTAATAATTATGGTAAAAAAATAATAATCTAGTGTTCCAAGTAGAGTCGTGTTACCATCTACTGGCTATAAATTACAACAACAAAAAGTAGGTATTGTTAATAAATAACACGAACTTTGTTATTGAACAAGTGTTATTCGGCAAGTGAAATATTTGTGTAAACTGCAAAGTATTAATGTTTTTCTTTACATAAATCAATTATCGAAACTATTTACTTGAACAACAATCGACGATCGTATACTGAAGTATGCGATAAAATGTTGTGTAATTAAGAAACCACAAAAACATTAATTTCGTGTATACTTCACGTTAGGCGCGTGCACGTGGAGAACGGAAAGCGTTGACAAAATATTTTTCAGCAGGCGTTGAGCGGCGAACGGCAAAGTGTGCACATTAGAGCGGTTACGCTACAATGACGTTGTAAGACAATTATTATTTCTTCAGTGCCTAATTATAGGTGCTTATATATTACTAGTGTGCTATTTTATTCACGTTTAATGTCTCACAACAGTTTTACACGAAAACTGCGGTCTTCTAGGATTTTCCTCGAACTCGTTTAACTTTTGTAATCCTCCGAACCTGATGGTTGGTCATGCAACATCGTGCTCCGTTATTCCATCTACTTATTATCAAACATCTCGTTACACTTTTCACCGTTTTTCTCGTATTAAAAAGTAATCTTTTTGAAAAAGTGCCTGCTTTCCAACGAGTTGAACATCTCATTTCTACATCACCTCTGAGCCTCATCATTGTCTTTTTGGTCGGTCCGCTTAAACCAGTTATTGCTATCGCGCGATAAATTTACCTGTCGCCATGAACGAAAATAACAAAACAGTACCTCCGTTAACAATAAAAGCGTCACGAATACAGAGCGTGCCAAATCGACTTTCGCTTTCTTCAGATCTATCCGATCATACTGATGGACTTATTACTCCTAATAGCACTAAGCGACTCGGCTCTCCGTGCCTATCACCCAATAATAATAAACATCAAAAAAATCAAAATAAATCAACAAAAAACGACTCTGAATTTCAAACGGTTAAATACAAATCTAAACCGATATCAACTGAATCATTAGCAGGGAAAAATAAAAAACACATAACTGCTTTTGCTTCCTCTAATAGATTTGCTCCACTTGACATCGATAATGCTGAAGACGAAAATATCGAAATAGATCAGACGGGCAACGACCTAAATGAGGAAATTGAACAAACAAAAATCAAACCTCCTCCACCTATTTTCATCCGTGGAGTATTAGATTTTCACACACTTCGAACATGTTTAATCGATCTAATCGGCGCCAATAACTTTGTTGTTAAAGCAACTACCAAGAACTTAAAAGTTCAAACTACCAACTACGACTCATATAGATCAGTCATCAAATATCTAAAAGAAAATAAGGCTGAGTTTCATACCCACCAAGCTCAAGAAGACAAACCCGCTGAATCAACAAGGACGTCTTTCATATTAACTCCTTACTAAATACCAAAATAAAAATCGAAGAACCATATAAAAGACGCACTGTTATACAATGTACAAAATTGTCAAGAATATGGTCATTCTAAATCATACTGCGCACACCCTCCAAGATGTGTTCGTTGTGCCGCTTACCACCCAAATTCTTCCTGTACAAAAACCAAAGATCAGCCACCAGTTTGTGTTCTCTGTGGAGGAAATCATACCGCAAATTACCGAGGATGCCAAATCCACAAGGATCTTCAAAAACTACACTATGGTAAAAAAATTCCAATTAGAAAATATAATTCAATAAACGATGTAAATTACAGTAATATTGTTAAAGGGGGGGACGACTCCGGTTATAGAACTCGTCAGGATCCTCCTGATATTAAAAATACCCCATTTTTTCCAAACTTAACCGACCAACATCTCCATTCCAACGCTCCAAATAATACACCCCCAAACGCAACTATTAATCCACCTGAGTTTAATATAGCTACTCAACTTTCCTCCTTCATTTCTGAATTTAAATTAATAATTAACCCTCTCATATCACTACTCACAACAGTTATAAATAAACTTATGAAAGATGGTCAGTAATCAACCAAATATAAACGTACTAAAGATATTGCTTTGGAATGCTAACGGTTTAAAACAACATGATTCTGAACTGCTAAATTTACTATCAGAAAAACAAATCGATCTGGCACTTATTTCTGAAACCCACTGTAAACCAAACACTAAACTATTTTTCCCTGGTTTTAAGGTTTATAGAGCTGATCACCCCGACAATACTGCTCATGCAGGATCTGCTATTATTATTTCCTCTAAAATCCAGCATCAGTTACTCCCTATCAACCAAACCCCTACTATACAGGCAACTAATATCCAAATAACATTAAATCACACACCGATCAAAATATCTTCAGTTTACCTTCCCCCTCATCCTGCTATTACTTCGACACAACTAAAAGATTTTTTAAAATCCCTAGGGCCAAACTTCTTGGCTGGGGGCGATTTTAATGCCAAAAACTCCCAATGGGGTTGCATATCCGACAACTCAAGAGGAAAAATACTCCAAAAAATCATTAACAACAACAATTACACATCCATATCGCCAAATGGTCCTACCTACTGGCCCCAACACGAAAATAGACACCCTGATATATTCGATTTCTTTCTTTCAACACTACCTAGAACTATGAAATTCTCTATTAATAACCTAAATGACCTTTGCTCAGACCACACTCCTGTCCTTCTAAAATTAAATGAAAGTCCAGAACTTAATCTTATACATCCTTCTTTATCACAAGGCCCAGTAAATTGGAAAGTATTCTCTGAAATTATGCAAAACACTACTAATCTAAATATCTCCCTTAAATCAAAAATATATATAGAAAACGCTGCCCAAGACCTCGTAACTTCTGTACAATCTGCCGTCCACAATTCGACATATCCAACCAGTAAACATCAATCAAATAATCATACTTTGCCTTTATATATTAAAACGTTGATTTCCGATAAAAGACGTGCACGCTCCAGATGGCAGAAATATCGATATCCTTCCGACAAACAAATATTTAATCACTTAACGAACACTATTAAAAAATGAATAATAAAACACAAAACTGAGTACTTCGAAAGAAAATACCAGTCCTTAAACTCAAAAGATGGCTCACTTTGGAAAACTACCAAAAGCTTACTTAACATAAAACAACAACTTCCACCTATAACTGGCCCAAATGGATTCTTGACCATCTCTGACAAAGAAAAAGCCAACCTTTTCGGAGAGCATTTTTCCAACATTTTCAAACCACATACTGACGTATTTCCCAACCACGAACACTTAGAAAAGGTTAATATGTTTGTCAATAGTCCTCTTCCAATGTCATTACCTGCAAAACATACATCACCAAGTGAAATCAAATTTTTAATAAATAAATTAAAAGAAGGGAAATCACCAGGACATGACCTCATAACTAACAAGATCCTCAAAAATTTGCCAAAAAAAACAATTGTTCTAATAACTTATATTTTTAATTCCATGCTGCGAATTTCTTATTTTCCATTAATATGGAAAATATCCACAATAATTGTTATCCCCAAACCCAACAAATCAAAAAATGAGATTACTTCCTATAGACCTATCAGCTTACTCCCAACTCTCACCAAATTGTTTGAGAAAATTATACTCATAAGGATAAGACCAATATTACATGCCCACAACATAATTCCTAATTCCCAATTTGGCTTTAGATCCAATCACTCGACTGTTCACCAAATTCACAGACTAACAGATCAAATTTGTTCTTCTTTTGAAAAAAAAAATATTGTCCAGGGGTATTTTTGGATGTGGCCCAGGCCTTTGACCGTGTATGGCATGAAGGCCTACTCTTCAAACTCAAATTGTTTCTACCTGCCCCATATTACTTAATAATTCGTTCTTATTTAGAAAATAGAAGTTATAGAGTCAGATATGGTAATTCCTTTTCACCATACTACCAAATTAAAGCAGGAGTGCCCCAGGGCAGTGACCTCTCCCCTGATCTATTTAATGTTTTTACGGCTGACATTCCAAAAACACAAAATACTATTATGGCTACTTATGCAGATGACACTGCAATACTCTCCCCAGGAAATGATCCAGAAGTTACTTCCAATTTCCTTCAAACTCACTTAAATCTAATTGATTTCTGGTCATCTAATTGGAGAATTAAAATTAATCCAGATAAATCTGTGTACGTTCCCTTCACACTAAAAAAATCTGTTCCACCCCCTCCCCAATTCCAAGGAATACTTATTCCAATATCCTCGGAAGTCAAATATCTTGGTGTCACACTCGACAAACGATTAACTTGGGGCTCCCACATTAAATCTAAAAGAAAAATTCTCAACAGCAGACTCCATTTACTACGTCCAATCCTCAAATCAAAATTACCTTTCCACACTAAAATTATTATATACAAATCCCTACTAAGGCCTATTTGGGCATATGCAATCCAAATTTGGGGATGTGCAAAACCATCCCAACTTCGTACCTTACAAGCTTTCCAATCTATCACTCTACGTATTATCTCTTCTGCCCCATGGTATGTATCAAACTGCACACTTCAAAATGACTTTAAAATAGAACCAATAAACCATTTAGCCATAAAACACTACAAAAAATTTCATTCCAAATTACACACTCATTCTAACCCTTTAATATCTCAACTTGCTTCTAATTCACTCCCCGGAAATCCACCTCGCCGACTCCGAAGACATTGGTGTCGAGATCTGTTAATACAATAATTCAAATTAATCTAATTAAAAATAATTAGAACAAAAATCACGTTGGGTTCTATTACTGGATAGCCTCCCTCCTCATATCAAATCACCGTTTCTATTTGTTTATTTTTTCCCCTCTCTCTGTATATATAACAATGTAACTATTTGCTTATTATGCCTTGCAGCATAGATTGTAAATACTCTTTAATAAAAAAAAAAAAAAAATTTACAAGGCGAAAAAAAAACTTTTGTAATGATACATTTTAATTATAAAGTGAAAGCTTTCGGTGTATAATAAATCAAATAACTATGAAATTGAACGTTACATTTTTAGAAGAAAATGTAACGGGCTATGTTTGTTATATTATTTGATTCTACGTACTTTCTATGTAGCTAAAAATTGCAATGTTTTTAATTAAAAATTCCAAAAACCAACAAATGGCCCGTTATTTATCGTTTAAAAATGTAATTTATCAATGCATACAAATCGGAAATATTACGATAAAATTAATTTTAGCTTAAATTAAATATGTCTATTATATTTAATACGTACAACATTATATAATAATATAATAAAATTATATGTTATTTGTTTGCAAATGCCAAAGCTTTAGGTTGTTTAGTAGTACATAAAAAAACATACTACAAGTAAATATACTTAGCGTACCTATACAATTAAAATTTAATTCAACATTTAATCTATTTAACACAGTTCATTGCTGGTAAAAATCAATTTAACGTAATCTCGCCGTTTTACGCGGACAACGGAAGGCTCGCTACCAGTAAAAGTATAAAAAACGCACACCATTAAAACGTTCAGCCGACTACTAATAAATAGTAAACACTGCCATGTCCGAGGTTTGGTCTAAAAAACGAAAGGGTAAATAATGAGGTGTGTGAATATCGAATAACCGCGATAAAATCTACAATAAAAAAAAAATATACACGAAAAGACAAAATATATTATAGCGATCTTGGCAGGGGGGACGGCAAGTTGAAATAAAAAACCTACAAAAAAAAAGTACAAAAAATGTCCGACTCAACGGTACTCATTTCCTAAGTAAGTTCGATTAGATTAAATTAGGTAATATATATATTTTTGATGTGGTAGTTAAACCTATGATTGCACAAGCGACGCGAGTCTCTTTTTTTAAGAAATTGAGTTTTAGTAGAAACCCGTTCTCGTCATTTGTTTCTATCCGTTAAGTTTATAAGCGACTTATATCCGATCGATAACGACTATTTTTACCGATAAAATTACTATAGAAAAATCAGGTTGAGACTTAATTTCAAAATTAGTATCCAAAGGTTTTAAAAAATTAACTCGTGTCGTGTCTGCAGTCATCGATTCGATTATGTATTGACTCTAATTGTATTTCTTTAGTATACATTTGGTTACATAGGATATACATGGAAATAGGTTATCTATTTACTATATATACAGTAGCGCTATATAGTGCACTTAGAACTTTGATACGAATTTCAATTCTTATATCTATGTTATTGCCTATTCATGTCATATCAAGTTTAAAACAATACTGTGTAGCGCGGAATATACATTTTGAAGAAGGAAAATGTTTTTCCTTTCTCTTCGAAAACTGTCACGAATGAATATTATTTTCACTTAAAACTCTAATACCGGCTTAGAATTTCTGTCATATAAAACTAAACATACTTACAGTTAGCATATGCTATAAAATGAGAGAAAGAAATGAGAAAGTGTAATTTACAGTATGAATGTTGTAAAAAACCATTTGTATCCACGAGAACATGGTGTTTCCTCGGCTGTTGTAAACAAAAATAATATGCAAAACATAATATAACTTAATATTTTTGTAGTTGACATTTTCCATATCTGAGTTTCATTTAAAAAAACAAGTACGCTATAATATTATATATCAGCTGATACGTTACAAATAACGGTGGTATTTAAAACAAATATAATATCATTAATTTGTGTTTATAGGTAAAACTGTAATTTTAAATAAAACTTTATCGTATATTTAATTAAAAATTATTTTTATTTTTAGATTCACTGTATGTGAATTAATCCATACGCTTACAATAATAATTGAATACAACGGAAAAACGACATAATTTATTTTTTTATTTTGACAGTCTTTCGCTCAAGCTATAAAACCTTTTTCTTATAAAAAGCAAAACCATTTTTACATTGTAAGACGTTTCCATTTACTCGCACAAGATTATTCGTCTTTGAAATCAATGTTTTTTTTTTGAAAGCCAGCCACTGCACCGCAATGTAAAACACATAATAGAAATCAATGAAAAGCGCCTCTTAGAGCATGATGTTATCCAATATCCACTCTATCGAATAAAATTAATTAATACAACTTTTACATTTCTCCGAAAGCTTTTTAGCATTTTGTTATTGTAACTCATAAAAATCAAGAATTTAATTGAATTGGTGAATTCAATCAATGTATTTAAAAATATAATACCTATTTAATTGTAATTAATATACTTCTATTGTGCCTTCGCTGCGGAATTTAAAATAGTTATTTGTTATATACTGAAGTGTTTTGATAATTATTTTTTGATGTCTAGACAATGAATTTCTTCTTATCGATAGTCTGAAGATCAAAAATCCAAAAACCCAAAGAGAAAAAAGATGACCCTTGTATACTTCAAAATCGAGAAAAATTCACGCAGTAAATGTTTACAAATAAAAGAATTAGTTCGAGAGGATTCCCTTCCATTTTACAGTCAAAAACCAAGAAAATATCCTAAACTTTTCCCCTGTAAGTATTTTAAACTTTTTGTTTTTACGTTTTTAGACCGTGGTTTTTAGAATTGAGTTCTGAAAATATTAGACAGTCGGTAGACACATAAACAATAAAACGTTTCATAAAACATTCATCTGCAGGTTTGGCAAAGTTACTTTAGATTTAGTTTTGAATTATTATTTGTAGTTTGCTAAATTCATAATCGTATTAACCAATCATATAGTAGTCGCGCAATAATAAAACGCCCTACCGTTGGATTGTTGTCGTTATATTATTATTATTCTACAAAATTGTGGGTTTTAGGCTCTCTATAAATTTTTAGTGCGTTTTATTAAACCTAAGAACAAAGAAAGGAGATTTAGAGCGTTTGCAACAAAGGGGCGGGAAACGGAGAGGAACAAAGTTTATGCCGCTTGCTGATGGAACTCATAAATTCGATATGCCCGTGCAGATGACGGGTTAATATTATGCAAGGTTTACAAACGCTAACGCTAAACAAACGTGTATACAAACATAAGGGTAAACGCTGAACCCGTTTCTATATACCTATTCACTGCCTTTAACCGATATTTATTTTTTACAGCTCTCGCCTGGTCGTCGCTAAACGCCCTAACGAGATAGAACTCGAACAGTTATTGTTGTACACATTATTATTATTAGGACACCACGGTCCCGATGTATAGCAACGAGAACAATAATAATTATTGTAAACAGTGGAGTAGCCAAGGGGAGTTTTGGAAGTTTAATCCCTCCCCTAGGTCATTTTTTCGCCTATCTATTGAACCGTTAAAGTCCATAATTGGCGAAACCTCCGAAAAAAGAATTTCTATAGACAAAGTTATTCAAATTTCACGTTACAGTGATTTTTTCTAATAAATAATTGCATTAACTAAAAAAGTTTCAAGTAAAATCCTTATTATGTTATATTTTAATAATAAAAATATATATTTTATACTCAAGTTAAAAGTAATATTTTAAAAGATAATATTGAGGGATTAAGGGACTTTTAAAAGCAAAATAGCATTTATGTATTGGTAGATTTATTTATATAAGACAGAATGTTGTAAAAAAAAGTAATGACTGAACCGGCACTCCCTTCCTCACCCAAACTTTAATTGCTAATAACTTGAAAGTATTTATTCAAAATTGATTATTGACCAGTCGTTATTTTCATTACATCATTCTGCCTTTAATAGGTAATTTAATATGATAAACACATTTTATTATCATTGAAGCAAGGGAGCACCGATTTCCGGCTACGTCACTGATTATAAAACATAGTCATTTGGACGTGCATAAATGAGACGATAAAGGTTTTTTTTCATATACCACAAGCGACATAAATTAAAAGGAGTTTCGAAAAAAAAAATCAATATATTTCTCGTTCTGCCTCTTCAATTTCTTAACCTAATCACTTCCACCATCCTGGTATCATCAATCAATACACCTATAGACAGGTAATGCTTATTCAGCTTAATCGAAACTTCAACCTAGTCACCTATAGTCGACTTTTATAGGGGATATAAGAAGAATGAGTCCATATCGATCACTTGGACTGTTCGTTGATAAAACAAAACGACTGTAACAGTAGGTTTACAAAACAGCGAATCACGCTTATGTAAGTCATTAACAGTTTTCATTAATGTTGTTTTTTTTTTGCCATATCGATGAGCTTAAAGTAGGAGTCTTGGTTACGTACGTGAATAAATACATACATGATCACGTCAATAAAAATAATATAAGAACCGTACTTTTAACTCACGGGAACTAGTTATATGTATTATACGTGATTCAAAGGCATTCTGTAAGATGCTAATGTTTTTAATGATCTAATGTTCTTAACCAGTATAGTTTACAAGTTGACATGCACACAGAATGAAATAAAAACACGTACTATACTTATAACTACATACTATAAGATAGAGTTACACTTAACCGAAATAGCGGCTCCTCTAGTTATTTTACTTGGTGAATATGTATAATATTATATTGACATGATTTATTATATTGGATCGAGGATATAATTATTATGGTTAACGCGAGAACGAGTCGAACGCGGTCCGGACAAATACCTCTACAGGCTTTTGCTCGTGTACGAGTGCGAGCATTCGGCGGGCACTGTATACCCTTTGAAATATTTCAAATGCTTTTACCGTGTATAAGCCTATAGATGTGTCATATTTTTAAAAGGTGCGCATAACATACTTCCCGTACCCACGATTCTATGAAATAACGGAAAATATATACTTCGCATTTGGTCTGTAGGTAACTCATTGTCGTTTTCATCCTACTACCTCACGTCTCTCCTTCTCCTGCACCTCCCCTCTTCTCCCCCTCCCCGACGGACCCAACAAGAGTGAAATATCGTACTCCGAAATGGGTACCCGACCAAACGCGCCCTGAACGCATGCCGGTACAAAAAGACTCGCTCTATACATGTATAATAATAATACAGTATAATATAACATTGTGTATACACAAGTACGTTCGCTTTTAGCACGTGTTTTAAAATGGCCTCGATATTTCAATTGATAATCTACCTAATAGTGTTGTAAATAAAAACATCAGATTGTACCCTAGTCTTATGCACAGTGTACATATGTAGACGAGGATTTGCAGTATCCGCGTGTATTTCGAACCGTCAAAAAACACCGCATTGCGTACTTAAATAAAATGATGGTTATTGATCTTTACGATGTATTATAGAAGTACCCAACACGAACGTGAAAGATTAGAACGTTTCAGACAAGAATATATGAAATAAATAACATTTCCGAACGATTTATTACTAACCTTTAGAAATGAAAAATAAAAAAGCAGGTAAACAATATAATACAATAGTAATATGTAAAGTAAAAATAAATTTTTTTATCACTACAAAATGAATCGCACGGCACCGTGGGTATGCAATTTCAGTGCTTAAGTGTCGGCGGTATTAATAATATTTAATCGATATTTCCCGCTCGCTATAGTATCGCCGCAAATAATTTCCATCATCAGCGAACCACATCACATAACATATACAATACTTACAACAATAATGATTACTATTTGCAACGAAAACATCATAATAACAGTTATAGTCTATACTCGCGGATTTAATTACATTCTATTTATATGATTAACAATTGTACCGAAAAGCCGACTTAAGCCCCTCCTCTCTCTTTAGAAATGTACGTAAATGCATATACATACATAACAGTAATAGCTAACATTCACATCAGTGATAAATATATCTATTTTTTTTTTTAAGTTTGCATTTTTTAATAGCCGGTTAGCAATTTAAAATGTTTACTAGTTTTACTTAAAGATTTTTAATAAGTTCAACAACGGCTTATGAAAAGCATTTTTTTCTTAATTGAAGCGAAAGTCAGAATTGGACATAATTAGATTAAAATATCTCTGTAATAAAATATTAGTTGTTAACCACGAGGTTACTGTTTTTAAAAATATTAAGTTAAGGAGTAAATTACGGAAAATAAATACATAATTATTATAAAACGAACACAAAATAGCTACAAAATTAATAATAAAACACCTATTAATCACAAGCATTATTTTTGAAAATTAAAATTATACACTACTAATTGATGTAATTCTTTGACGGAAATAAAATAAAATATTAACTTGTACGATATTTGTAGTTAAAACGGCTGATTTAATTCGTTAATTATTCAACTCTGTCGCAATTAGGTGTAAATTCATTTCTTAAAAACTTGAAACAAGATCGCTTAAACGTAAATGAACAAACAAAAATCTTCCATAATAAAGAATAACCCGTGTTGTTAAATGTAACTTGACATACATTTTTTTTTCGATTTTTAGATTCTCTGAAATTAGAAATTCCATTTAAATAATAATAATTAAACAAAAAAAACGTTCGATATACGCTTAATTTTTGCATAAAAATGTATACCACGATCATAATACGAAGTTCTGATTATGCTATAAAAAACACACTTCTGTAATAGACATTTATTCATGATGTCAACCCCACACAATTGAAAATTATCTTTTCATATTTTCAATTCAGCATTATCAATAATTTCACTTTGTACGTCTGAATTTATTCAGTTGTGAAAATTAATTATTTTCTCGTTATACCTATTTCTCTTATTTCATTTATTTTTTCGTGATTGTTATAAAAAAATAAGTTGAATATAATATTTTATTTAGTTTGTTGCACTAGTTAGTATAAAGCATAAAATTACGTTAACACTTTATATATTGTGTTATAAAATACTATGGTTTAGTGAAAATTATTATTGTTTGTCCTAATTCCTGACATAACTTATAAGCATCAGTAATATGCACTAAAACGTAGTATTATAATGTGAGCTATAAATCACACGTTGTATCCAAATGTCATATAGGCGAACAAATAATAATTATGATCAATTTTTACATCCGAATAGGGGATAATTTATTCGTGTAAGCTCCATACAAATTCTTCTAAGCATGATTGATGCTATAAAAAGAACGGGTATGAATCAAAATAATTTTCTCTGCAGACGAACATAACTCTTCCTAAAATACAATACCTTTAGCTTTGCAAAAAAATATAATAAAAAACATTTATCATTTTTTGTAGTGACGTTTAGGAACATAACAGAATCCCTGAGTATTTACATCTTAATTCGATAAGATAACATCGAAATTGTATTCATATAACATTAGAAGTTATCGTAGGCCCTGACACGATAAAAAAAAAAATAAAAACAATACCTTTTCGACTACGGATTGAAGCTCAAATACACATATAATTGCAGTCCAACGATATGACCACAAATATTATTTGCAATGTTGGACTGCTCTGTAAAGCGTTGGTCTTACACGGGTCACGTCATAACATATTACACAAGAGACTCGTTTTTGTTTACAGTCTTAACATATTAAACACTGTAATGCTGTAATTATCACCTACGACAAAACAGTGTAATTACCAAAAATAAGTTGCTAATTCATAACTAAAATTAATCTAATGTAAGTTTTTAGGAAATTAAAGGCAAAACAAAGTACATTAATCAAAATTTTGCACGGGTCGTGCCAGATAATTATTAGGGTATTCCAGTAATGGAAATATACGGGTGCGTATAACATGGGCAACTTATTGGTTCCTTGGTCTACAGGGACCTTATAAATCATGGTTGACTGTGAAATTCCATAACAATTTTTCTTGGGATTACAAATTTACAAACGCATTACCTTTCATATCGCGTAAGTACAACTAAATAACGTAATCGGAATGGGTTTTTTTTCGAATATCTTAATTAAATACTAATTATTCGATTCTTTCACCAATTACTAGGCAATCGCTCGTAAGTCCTTAAAATTGTTGAGTGTATACATTAAAATTTAAGTAGAGCAGCTGATCAAAAATAATATATGTATTGATCTTGACACGTTTAAATAAAAAAATCTGCCAATTATAAATTACAAGAATTAATTTAATAATTTTTAGATAAATCCATGACTTGGTTTGTATGCTGACGTTTCGGGCCCATTGCAGAGTACATCTTCAGGGCAATTGTCTTCGATTTACTGTAACCTTAGATCATTTAAAATTATGTAACGATACGATTTCATAGGCCATATAACCAATATAACCTGCCATCGACAAATTGCATTTAACAATGCACAATGATACATGACTGACTATGATTGGCAAATGGTTTTAGTGCATCCTCACTAGAAATGGAAACGTATTAAAAAATTGAGGGATTATCATTACGCTCTTCCTTTTCAGCATCTTCATTCTACATTTTACATTTATTTATCCAACATTTGCTCCTTTTATTTGGCACTAATCGATTTACAAAATTCAAATTATTATTTTTTTTTTAATTGTTTCTATTTTCAATGACAATTTTTTATTTAGAAGCAAATACACAATTTGTAGGTAAAATAAGTATTTATAAAGTTTTAATATGACTAGAAAACCATATTACAAAAACTCGAATTTTTAAGGTGCCACGCCAACTCTGGCTGCAATATCATTTAGTACAGAATTATTTTTTAAACAAATTTATTTTAAGTGTTTAAAAAACATGAATAATTGCGTTAAATAAATCCGCGTGAAAATTAAATTAATTTGTTTAAACATTTTTAATATAATACTATGCTACGTATAGCACAGTAATAAATATATTTATGTGTTACATCCGAAACAGGTCACAAAGCTTAATACGACGATGAAAATGTTCATCCAACTACATAATCATTATCTGCGCAGCATTGTACTTGCTCGCCCACACAACCATCAACCATGTTGAATGGTGTGTGATAAAAGAAAACACAAGTTGCAAAGAAAATATGACATTTTGTGCAAAATAATATTCGTTTTATGTATCATTTGGTAAACACTAAAATCTGTATGGTATTCTCCTTTTTAGCTTCGACACAGACCTAAAAAGGTATTATTTTTCAATAATTTATTTTTTATTTTATTTTTTGTGTCTGAACCCATGGTATCTTTTTAAACACTAAAACGATTTCTTTATGCAGAAAATGTATAGATCAAAAACCGTTCTTGAAAAGTATTTTATTGAACCACCATAGTTTACCCCTTTAAATTAATAAAATCGAGAATAACATTCACAAGAATTAAAATACTTTCCAATTTAAAATACTGCACGCTATAGGTAACTTATTTAAAAATTGTCGAATTAGTTAAAAATTTGTATGTAATATTATTTAGTTATCGAACTATCGATATACGTTAACAAACAAATACATCCAACAAATACAAAAAAAATCGGTTTCTCTAAAAAGGGTGGAAACTTTTTGTTTATTTTACTTTTTCAAACGTAGTTGGAACCTAAGGTCTGTAAGTTAGGCTCAAGGTAGATCTAAAACGGGCCTATGACATATACAATTGTCTCAAAAATCTGTGGTCAAACTTTTTCATTATTAAGGAAAAACGAGTAGAAAATTATTGTTTTATTTTAATTATAGAAAAAGAACATATAAAAAACGTATTAGAAATAATCTATACAAACCCAATACATATAAATACATTAGAAATTCCAACCCGGAACTGTTCTTAATTGCAATCGCTGCTCGAGCGAAACGTTCAATCACTAACTAAATTCATCCAAATCCAATAAGTAAGTATTTGATCAACAGTGAGTGCAATACTTTACGCATGCTAAATGAATAAATTATCTTCTCTCTACCATGAATTTAAATGGAAATGCTAATGATGGGATCGAATAATTTACTGATAATAGTTTTACGATGTAAAATTAATTTAACATGAATAAAACACTTTCTCAAGTATGAAAGCAATTAAAGTGAATTCATAATTGTGTACGTCTTCAAATTTATCGCGGTCATATTTACCACAACAATAAACTATTTTAATTCTCTATTAAATTATAAAAAATAATAATTGATTTATGCATGACATTTAATTGAAAATTCTTACTTCTAATCCTTATTTCTATAAATTGTTTTTTTAGTTTCAACGAAATTTTATTAATAAAAAGTTTTTATAAAAGCAAACAATTATTAAATGAAAATAAACAACATATATTCAAGAAGTATATAATGTATGTATAAAATATGGTTTAGTTATTTAACCTAGTTTAAATTATATTAAATTTTATTAACACATATGTGATTTTTAAAACATTAATAATAGAATTGTTGTTATATAAAATCAATTCTGATATAAAAATAAAATTAATTTAAGTTATTCAGTTATAAAAGAAACATTTTTTTAAACTTTGCAATTATAACTAATTATTACGAATTATGTACCTTATTTTATCAGTGGTAAGGAAGAAAACCTCTGTAAGTTAGTTTGTGTAAGTACGTATAATTAATTACTAAACTTTTCAGGTTTTTTTCTAGATAGATGCTTTTTAAAATTTAGCAGATAAAAACCCTCGATAATTCTAATAAAGTTATATGATACTTTAACATTGTATAATATGAGAGTCGCTGTAGATGGTAAAAATAACCTTTTACAACTTCAGTTGAAGTAACTTTTGATTATTTAGTGGAGAAAATTATTTTCAATTTTTTTTTTTTTTTTATTTTATTATTGTCAAAAAAAAACACTTTAAATCGCAATTGAATTGTCTTAAGTGCATCGAGGAACAGCTAAAATGCATTTTATATATTTCAACCTAAAATAATAGACTTATGCAGATGTCTCCGCGTTAAGAAGCTGTCCCTAAATACAATATAAATTAAGTGTGAAAAAATATCTTTTTTAATTTTTGTGTATTTTGTAACCAAAAAATCCATGCTACGCATTTTATTAAGTGCACAAACCGTTCATACTAGCTTGATCTTCGGCTGACAAAAACGTATTTTTTTAATATTATGATGTATACATTCAATAATGATATTTTTTCTTGAAATGACAATATGGGTTTTTATTAAATTTTAGCATCATTTTGAGTTATGATTATTCTACTATACCATTTGTAAACCAAAAATGATAACTTATGTTTAAAGAGATCGTCTGAAATTGAATATTAAATTGATATCCAAATATTTGAAAAATAATAATTATATTATATTATTGATTATTCGTATGACCCCTTTTTTTTATTCTATACATTGTATATACGGAATATATTATACTTTTAATTTTAGCAGAAAAGGTCTTAATTATACAATGGTTTGTTTTAGTATGTATTAGTTCCAATGTTTTTTCCTTTGTATACAATTTTAATACCATCACTATGTATGAAATGTATAAAATTGCTAATACTTGACACAGCGGCAATAATATTTATGATCATATTATCATATTATTATCACTAATAAAGCTGTGAAGATATTAAAATAAAATTGACGTTATTTTTTTTAATACCGTATAAATAAATATTAACGCCTCCTTAAATAATGTAGGAGAGTTTATGTGGGACGGGCACGCGATTACATCATAAAAGCTGTTAATATAAGCGTTATGCCACGTTATCTGACATAATATTACAATTTTAAAGACACGCATTTTAAAATCTTTAAGAAATTCTGCGAACTTTAAATATCTAAAAAACTTTTTGACGTTGACATTAGGTGACGGTGTGATGGCATGTATATCGTTGCATCTCGAGCATTGAAATAATTCAGAGCACGAGCGCAAACGTCACCCTAGTATTTTTCTGAACAAATGTCAAAAACCAAAATTCCATCATCAAAAATATTACGCAAGTACGTGTTTACCAGGACTTGATGTCCTCCTATCCACCCCAAAAAAACCATGTCATTAACTTGTCTCGGAGGAATTTTTTTTACATGTCTTTATTTTTATTTTTCGCGTCAAAAGTAGGTACAAGACACCAGAGCAAGCGTGACCAGATTTTATTGTTGGGTCTAAGAAAAGCATTTATCACAGTTTCTTTTTGTTTTTTTTTTTTGTTATTCAGTAAACCAACGTGACGCATGCCATCGCTTTGCTAGACCACAATTTTCTATATGCCTTTCTAGCATAAATTCTAGTTAAAAATCATTGTAAAATATTTATTTGTACATCGATCACAGGCAATATCTTGAAAATAGTTACACTTTTTTTAAACTCCAGAGTGTTTTTAAACGCTTTGATGGTATATTTTCTATCTACATCCTAGTCGTACAGTGTAAAATTATGTTGAAACTTGAAGTACATAAAATACTAAATTTTCTCTTGAGTAGAATGGTCTATGGGACGCTATGTCGTACGTCTTCAGCTGATATAAATTTAAAAAAAAACAATAAATAAATAAATTTAAAAATACGAGAAAGCATATTTCTGGGTTTATTTACTTTTCACATTTGAACACTATTAAGGCTATAAAACTCTAGATTATTATGAACGTGCTAATGTTAAACTATAAGCTGGAAATGGTTCCATTACGCGTTGCGACATTTTGAAATAAGAAAACACAATTTATTATAGAACTGTCTCAAAAAAAAAATTTAAAAGGACTTAGCACTTCATTCTTATTACTTCACCAACATGTCGTGAAAATTCTCCTTAAAGGCTTTTTTTAAACTCTAATGACGATACATTAGCCAAAAGTATGTAATTCCTATGTATACCTAATACATTTTACATTATTAATTGTTATATTTGACATTAATTTAACTCGATTAATATTCCGAGTTCGAAACTAGAAAGATTTGCAGGAAAAACGTACTTCTTAATAGATTGTGACCAGTCAATTCCTAAAAAATTCATATCAAGATAATAAATAAATTCATTATAATATCGTTATGAAGTACATAGATAATTGATATTTATGAACAGGTTTTTTTCATTAGAAAATCAGTAACATCAGATCATGTTGGCACATTACAGTTGACAGTGCATTTCCCACACCAAATCTACTTCTACATTATTTAAATACTGATGGAAATAAATGATAAATTATAATGTTGACAAAGAAATGCATGGCAAAATTACATTTGAAGAGATATGTGGCATAAACATAAAAGATACGATTTATTGCTGACTATAAATATAAAATTGATAAAAAAAACTGTTCAACATTTAAAAATTATCAAAAACTTGTAATCGCATGTAATATGCTGAAAATTTTAGTTTTAATTAATAAAAAATAAAAAATTATCAAATATTTAAAAATTCAAGAAAAAAAAAAGGACTAGTATAATTTAATACATTGCTAATCGTGCAACATGAATATATGTATAAAATATTTTTATTTCGATTATAATATTATATTGATGGACACTTAAAAACATTTTAGAATATGCGTAAAACTAATTTTATTTTAATAAACATTTCATTTGAATTAACAACCTTATTTTTTTTTAAATAACTAAATATATATTTCACATATTATTTAGATATTTGAATGAGGATCTTTAACAGCACGTAGATAACAGTATCCCCTAGTTTCCCGGAACGTCAATGACTGTGTCAGACCAGAGAACTTAATGAATACATCCATTAAGTTGTTTAACCATATGTTTGTATCGCCTAAAATTAACATATTTTACGTATATGTATATTATACAGAACTTAACGCTTAAGTAATTGGCACTATATCTCTGAAGATACATACATTTTGTACATATTTTTCAACGATCAATCTATTATTTTTTAATATTTAAAAATGCCTCTTGCCAAGTTAGAGTAAATACTTTGTCGTTAATTAAATAAAAGAAAACCTGGAGAGTTTGGTTATAATTTTATAATATGGAGGGTTTTGTACTATTATAAGTTACAGATGTGAAACTTCTAAAAAGTAAACATTTGAACTTACAAATTAATTTATATGCAAGACATAATTTAGGTATTTAACAAGGTGCTGGTAATTAATGTATTTGTATATTTATGTAAAATTATATTGCTCTGTTTAATTGTTTTGTATAAGCGACCAGAGGGCTTTATTGTGTTGTAAACTCGAGATAAAGGAATTAGGGAATTAAAAGAAAACGTATAAAGTAAATATTTTTCACATAATTATTTTAGTTTTTCATCGTACTTAGAATTTAGATATTATTATATAGAATATAAAAATGTTTAAACACAAAAAAATATGCCATACAAATTTGGAACTAATTAAGTAGTCCAGTAACTTTTTTTACTTAGGAAAAAACAAAAAATGAGTCAGGTATCTGGAAAATATTTTCATTATATTGCTGACTCTTCCAGCCACTGGGGTCCATCATTGGGTGGTATCTTTAAACACGCCATACACAGCTAATTTATCTTTCTAATTGTATTACCATATGCTCATTTTACTAATTTTTTACTGTACAGTTGCATATTTTTCTAATAAAAAAATTATATTACTGAACATGTGTCAGAAAATAAATATTTAAAAGTATGATTTTTATTAGAGAATTGTTACCCATCTGTTACCATGGTGCTAACTCGAAAATGTCTTAACTTAGGTCACTTTAGATACACATAGGTATGTGTCATTTTATAAGCACGTGTCTGAATTGTCAAGTACTCCATTTAAATGACAATATAATTGGTATTTAAAGAAATTAATCAACCGTACGGAATAATATATGTTGGATTCTTCTTGATGCTTATACGTTGTGGCAAAAAGAGATAAACATGTCCAGCGAACGTCATTCCATCAAGGCAAATATTTCAAAATGACAGGTACAAAATTGAAAATTCTCTACTAAGCACATTGGCGTCCACGAAAATTAATTAAAATCGGAGTCACGTACTAGGGTTTTTCATACGGTCCTTTATATAATTTTATACCGTTGACTTTCCAGCCGTTTGCTCAGTCAACCATTCTGTGTAATACTTTGAATTTAAATACGCACGTGCTCATGTTATAAACCTACAAACAGTATCCATATTCGACACTCTTGCTGTATACATTACACGGTTGAATCTGGTCTGTGCAACATTTTAGTTAAGAGTTATAACATGACTTCATGACTGTGTTCCATTTAGGAATACAAATAGAAACTGAAAAGCTCGTTATGTTTTCTAGCAACGCTGTACTAAAATTTTACTTTTTTATTAGAATTCAGTGGGGTAAAAAATTGGTATAAATAATATTTTTGACTCAAGTAATTGACAATTTAATTCAATATTTTTAATAAAAATATGTTAGTATACCACATATTAAATAGAATACTAGAATATTAGTTCTTTCTAAAAAATAAAATATAAATTTACATTTGCCCCATTCGTTTACAAGTACCCCTATGATATATGTTATGATTTTATTATTCCCCAGGCAATACTATAAATCATACATACATCTTGACTTAACAACGTTCAGCATAATTTCTCTATAAAATTATTCTAGTCGAGTATTCTGAACAGCTCAGTGCAAGTTCAAACTAAACTACTTATACTCTCATAGCGACTCTATTTGCGTTCCTCCACCATAACTGAGACCCCTAGTGGATATACTCTTCAAACTACTTATTTTATTCATATTTATTAACTAATCTACAAGAAAAAAGTTTCTATTGCATATTTTAGGGGTTTTAAGTGCTTGCGTATTTAATGTTTTTTAGGGCTACGAGTCACATATAATAATATCATACGACTTTTTTTTCTTTTATAAATACTCATTACAACGAGTAGTTTTGGTATATTGCCAAAATTCCAGAAAACAAAGTATTCTTACAATGCGTGCGGCATTTGTATACTTTTACAGATGCCTATATTTTATCCAAAGTAATTGTAAAAAACAAATTCTTACATGATGACGGTTTTACATTAACTGTTTAATTTAAGAGAAAAGAAATCAAGAGTTCGGAGGCATCCTCTCTTACAATGCATTTACATTTCATATGAAATAACAACCTTTAATCGAATTTTTTTTTTTTTAACCTTTTAAAATTGTAAATTTGCTCCAAAAAAAGTAACAGTGTCAACTATTTTATTGTAAAAATTATTACTAACTATTATAGATCCTGCAATTTCCTATTCCGGACTAAGTAACGTGAAAAATCGTGTTAAATATTTATTATATGTAAGTATGATAGAATAAATGTAATACAATGGGCATTATTTGTACACCAAACTTGATCACTCGACATGTTTAGCGCCATTATTGACAATATACAAATATCTACTATTTATAGATTTAAGTGGAGACTGAATGTTAGGTATAAAGTATTAAAACCAAGTCTGCACTAACCTGATAGTAATCCATATAATTTCCAAATCCCATATGGTTGCATGAGCACGTGCATGTCTGTAGATGGTATTTCAGGTCTAAATCCAAATCCGTATCTTCTTTGTCAAATACTCCGGTAACACGACCTCTGTCCCTTTGGTCTGCAGATCTTTTAGAACTCTGTCTCTTGCCACAGTTTAGTTCAAACTCCGCTCCAGCCAATCTATTATTCATTCGTATGCATGCTGACAGCTGGCGACCGCATCGTTCTTGCAATAATTGTTCAACCATGGTCTTAAATCGTCCCTCTATAAAATAAGCAAATTCGATCAGTTATAATGATAAAAAAAAATGTGTTTCCTACAATATCTTATATGTGTGTAAATAAAAATTGAATAGCAACATTTCGCTGAAATAATAAAACGTTTAGCACTATAAAAATACATTTTTAGAAAAATTATTTCAATAAATTATTATAAAAAAAAAAAATAGATTAGTTAAATAAAACTGAACGTGACTAATGAGTCAAATAATGCAAAAACCATTTTGGGACAGACTTTTATAGCGTGTGTAAAACTACTATCACAAAATACCAATATATTATAGATAATAGAAATTTATGTATAATATAAAGAAGCAATAAGCATTAAACTTATTTTTTACAACATGAGGCTGTTGAATGATCAACAGTATATTCTGCTATTAATGTATATGTAAACAGTTTTTTAAATATTTATTATTATTTTTATTTGTTTAATAATTTATTTCATTAAACGCACATTTTAATTTTAATTTTTAAATCAACATAATTATTTTTACTATTAAAACATTGTTGATACTATTGTAATTCTAAATATTCGTAGTTGAATTTTAAAAATAAAAGTTTTTATGTGAAGTTAAAAATAAACTTAATTACCGAAACTTAGTTATGTTTAAATATACAAAACAAATCATAAAAATAAATGAATTATTTTTATAAAATAAATAATATAAAATTATTTTTGCATAATCTACTTTACTATTGGTCGATTCTTATTAAATTAATCTTTTCATAACTGAATTATTATACAGTTATGAAAAGATTAATAAGCTTGAAAAATTAATCTAAATTACTTTAAAACCTAAAATATTATCATAACGTCAAATATAATCGGAGAATTCTTCTCGTTTCAATGTTTAAATTCAAATAATAACTTATACCTTTTATGTATTATCATATATTATATATATATATATATATATATATATATATATATATATATATATATATATATATATATTATACTACAAATATAGTATCCATTAAATATACGTATTGGTAAGAATTTCAAGGTTAAGTTGTCCAAGGAGAACATTTCTTGGTAAAAATGTCAATTTTTAAAATTACATTTAATATTTAAAATACGTTTTTAGATAATATAAACCTAAAATTAATGGTTATTCTAGCTTATTATAAATTTAAATCAGTAAAAACTTAAATGCTTTGACTTTTGTACAGAAAAATACTTATCATATTTCATGATTATATACATAGACTCTGTTGTTTTCTGGAAACTTATATTTTACATGTGAAGTAAATGTTTCCAAACATTAGTCAAACAAGTCAAACCCATTGTATTATTATAAAATGCTTAAAGTTAAATTATTCATATAGCAGTTAACTAAAATGAACACCATATTATAACAACAAATAGGTGCCCAATATTGTACAGTAAAATATTACTCTAGGCAGCGGACTGACGACCCGTCTTGGATAAAGAATTCGTCAAGAAACTATCTCATGAGCTACATGATTAAATATTATACTTACAAATTTGTTTACGCTAAATTAATTAATAATAATAACCAAAATGTATAGTGACGTTTACTTATGGGTTTTGGATAATATTAATTAATAATACTGTTTTTTGATAATCTAACACGAAACTCTAACAGCTGACAATATTAATTGAGATAAAACTGTTGAAGAAAAGTTTTTTTTCAAATTTAATTTCAGTAAGATTAAAAAATGTGCATTTTGATAGTTTCTTTTAATAGACCTATAGGTAAAATACTTTTGTCAATCAATCCTTAACCACTGTCGTTTTTCGGTTAACTTTACGGATAATGAATAATCTTTTATATAATTTAACCATAGTTACCATACTTACATCCAAAAAAATATCTCGCCTTGAAATCCATTATGTATAATGATAATCAGAGGCTATCATAATTATTTTTTACTTAGGTACGACCAAGATTATTTCCTTTGGTAAATCTGTTAAGCATTTCTTTTATCTTTAGTTTTTAATTTTGCTTAATACGGATTTGGAAAAAGAGCTATTTGTTCGTGAATTGAAAAGTGCCAAAACACATTAATCAACAAACGTTACTGTGCTTAAAAAATAGAAGATGAAAAAAAAGCGTCTGGGATAAGCATTTGGTGCAACTGTTACTATTCTTATTTAATTTGTCACTGTAATATTAGTGAAGATATTTCAAAACGATAATTCAGAACATAATTCTGAAATATAAAATTTAAATAAATTACCTTTATTAGAAAAAAAAAAGTTTTAAATAAACAGTTATTCTAAATAAAACTGGATAGCTTACTGAATAAATATATTTACTGCTTAAAATATATTCTGACGAAAAAATTAGCATGATAATAAATGACACGTTGACGTTCAAGGTATAAAATAGTAGCCGATATTTAAACATTTCGCGTACAAAAGGGTCAAAAGTATAATCCCATGATTAATAAACAAAATACAAATCACATTTTGGTAAAATGCCCACCAACAACGTATGGACAAGATATATTTATTTTATAACCACAGAAAAGTAATAGTAACTATGTAACAACTAAATTACGGCAAAGTTGTTAACACAGAAATATTGAATATGAATAAAATGTTATTACAAAAAATCTGTAAAGTTTGCGAATAATCGATTTATAATTACACGAGCGTCGTACGCCCAACCCGTTTTTTAATGATCAGCTAGGAAAAAGTATCTGCTCATTAGACACAAGCAACTCTAGCGTTTCAACGGTGTACTCGACTATAAGGTAAAGAATATATTTTGAGCAGTTTTCAATCAATTGTTCCACCCGTTCTTAGCAAAACTAAGCCAATAGATAACGACTTGTACTTTAAAGAAAGAGAATTAAAGAAGAAATAATCACAAATAAGTGGAAAAAAGTGAGCATAATAAAATGTATACATTTACTAATACGAATTAAATATTACTTAGTCAAAGGCAGACTGGCTAAGAAAAGATGTCTATTAACTTATTGTCCTAGTAATTGTTAAATGAGTAAACCCTCAAAGGTAAAATTTAAAAACATACATAAAATTATCAGAAAAAAGTAAAATAAGTGAATCTCTATCACGCCTGCTGCAGTGTTATGTATATTAAGAGTTGATTAGAGAGTTAACGGGTCTGTTGAAATTTTCAAAATAGTTTTAGAATATTGAGTAGAGTTCACAAAAACTTTCGAGTATTCAAGAAAGTGTCAAAACTCGTCCATGACCCTGACGTTAGTTGCCATTGCAGTATATCCATTCAAACTCGCTTTACTATTAACTCATTGAATTACATTTTACCATATTATATTGAAATATTCTAAACATGGGCGCATTTCAATCATATCTATCTAATCACACAATGGTCATTACTATACGTGGACAAATACTTTGTATATTTTTTTTTAATATTTTGTCGGTTGTCTTCGCCCCTTTTACCTAACTCACGCCTCTTAATCGTCTCGATAAGTTCTTGAGACGCGGCTTTTTGGGGTCAAGTAAGGTATACTATAGTTTGGCAACGTTTCATAACAGCTGCAAAGTCATTAAAAAATAAGTAAATACTTGAACATTATTACCATTACCAGATTGTAATCGCTCGAAGTATAAGTATATTTTTATTGAGCCTCAGCGTTATAAGGTCCAGTATAGTGCATGCTTTTCATCTATTAGACTTATTTAAACTTGTTTTAAAGCTCTTTAGCAGAAACTACGCTGCGTTAGATAGGGCAGGAAATCCACTCAAATATGATTTCACTCGAGTATTACACCAGATTTCGTTTAATAAATTTAAATGTGAAATAATATAATATAAATATGTCTCCTTAATAGGGTAGATATTTGCCCCATCAATAATAAATATATCGTGTGCGACACAGTTAGTAACTAGACAATTGATTTATCACGAAATTGTTTCAAATAAACATAAAATACATTAATTTGAATTGCAAACTACACGTAATAGTTTTTAAGTATATGTTTTTAAAAATAAGGTGTATAATGTTCTTACAAAATTTCATTTATGTTAGCTAATAATTTAATATTATATAACTAAAACCTTTATTTATATACCTTCTATTCAAATCTATTCTGCAATATCTTTTCCAACAAAAACCTTCTGTCACGTAAAACAAAATATTTTTTTTTTTAAATTTGCTAACTTTCAACAAGGTGTCACATAAGGTACCAATAAAGGTTAATAAAATAAAAAGAAAGTAAAATTTAATTCAAACCAACTTTATGAATGAAAATATCACTACATATTTAAGTAAAACTTGCATATACCACAAACATAATTTTGTACGAATATTCTATTTTGTTTTACAAATTGTAAGTAGATTCAATGCTAATAAGATACATTAAAATAGTTATGATGTTGTAAATTAGGATAATAAATAACCAACATTTTTTTTTACATTTACATACTTACACGTTATAAATATTACATTTTCTGAGCGCTTTGTTTGAAAACGTATGTTAGCTTGACGCGTTGACACTTTGCATGGCCCGGTTATTTCATACAAAACAATTGTAGTAATTAAATTGTGCCTAATTGCAGTTGCTTTATTGTTTTTTATTGTACCTACTACACATATACTGCCTACGTATATAAGAAGTTAGAACGTAGCTTTATAAAATATTTAAATGTCATATTATGCCTAATGTAGTATAATATAATTACATCATTAAGTTCAGATTCGAGGTAATCTTATTGATATTTAAAAATAACGTTTTCAGAGAACATTTCATTAAAATTAATTCAAAATTTATCAGAAAAATATAACGTATTTTGCTACTCGATAAACGAATAATTGCACAATATTCGTACTAAATTCGTTTGGTTCATTACCTTCAAACTTATCAGAAATACATATATTATAAATGGGTATTAAGTGGAAAGCACAAGATATGTCAAAATTATTAGTTTCACTCGAACAACTCAGTTTACTATGTTTACCAAGGAAAATAAGCCGATAATAAACTATCATATTACATTATTTTACTGGTCTCCGTTCTGTATTGTCTGTACACATTAAATAGTCAATATTTAACTCACGAGTACTTAAACATTCTCAGCATTACCCACAAACTCGTTCTACACTGTTCTTTTCAATTTATTTGTTTTTGTCTGGACACGTGATAGTTTTACTACCGCTATACCGAGTTTTTTATGATTATTTCGCTCAGGTACAACAAAGAAAGATACAAAATAACAAATATTTTTCTAAAAATTTGAATAACCCAAAAAATAAAAATAAATTTAGTCGTTAACTTGATCAAAATAACCGAATCAAAATAGTTCCGAAATAATATTTTAAAAAATACATTTGGGATGCCGTATCTAGCATCAAGAATAAAATATAAAACCTGTCGAGAATATTTTTTCCACGTTTTTGTGTGATGAATTTTAGATGTTTTATTTACGCCATGTTACATGAACGTTCAATTGAAGATTTAATGATTTAAATGGCATTCAGTGGTCCGTGATTGACCTCTCAATTTTAATAGACCATTAAATTTCTGTGTGACTCAGTAAAATTCAAAAAACTCAAAAATCAAAATGGTGTTATTATGACCAGTATAATTTTATTTCAACCGTGTTCCAATTTACAAACTAGGTGTAATAGATTTTGCAGTTTTACTGTTGCTATCTAATACTAATAAATAGTAAAAAAAAATTGACAATGCGCCCACATTATAAGTACATAAGTTAAATAGGTAAGTATATTAATTTTTTGTCTTTGCATTTATTGTTTACTATTACTATTAAGTGTTTTTACAATTATTAATTTGCATACGGATTTTTAAATAATATTAATTTTCTTCATTAAGAATAAACATTATTATTTCAGGCATCAAATTTGACTTGTGATATTGACTTAGACCGAGTTTGCTTGATAAAATAAGTTTTTATAATGACTTAATTCTCTAAATTGTATTAATTGTTGGCTCTATAAGTTGAATGAATGTTTACCATTTATAGTCTAAAATGGTTGTGTGAAAGTTCAAAATAAGTTACTATTGGTGAAATTATTATGACGTATGATGACGCAAAACCCTACCATAAATTACCTGGTAAATGTCTAGTATATTTTTAAATGTAAATGGACTCTGTGATATACTTCCGTCCAAGCTCTAATTATTATGCGTCGATGATAGTTTCCCAGTGTATGATTTATGTATTTTACGTTGACAATGTTCGGTAGCAGTTAAATCAACGAAACTGAATAATTGTAAACAAATAGTAAACACAATGATTATGCATAACACCACATAACAAATTCAGCGAGCAAAGTAGGCATGTACGATATTGTATTGTACACTTGGATTTAATATATAACCATAATGCAAAAATAAACAGCAGAATAGTTTTTAAAGCAATTCCGACAGAAAAATGAAGATAATAAAAAAGCAAAAGCCTAGATTTTTAATTATTATTACATGTGATACGAATATGCCCTAATATTCATCTCCGTTAGTCATCGTGTCATTTAAAATATTTTTTAATCCGTATAGTATATAAAAATGATTTAAGGAAATACCACTTAAAGCACTTAGGACGTGTTTCATTTTATCTTTATTAAAACGAAGCAAAAGTTTGAAGTTTATTTTGTAACAATAAAATAGCAACTGTCACGAATTTAGTTGTAGACGTTTAACTCAAAAGGAATAAATTATCATATTCTTCAAAAAAACTTCTAAGGCAAATCGTCGATTAGCGTCGAACAAAAAAATAATTAATTGAATAAATAAAAATAAGTAACCGAACATTTCATTTAGGCCACTTATTCAAGTAAAAACGTATATTTACCTCGAGTTTACTCTCCAAATGATCTAAATATTAAAACATTTGTTTTGCAGTGTCATGTTTAGGTTTATGTAAGCGTATAGTCGATATAGACACTTTTGAACGTAAGTCCAATTTATATTAATCATAATCCGTACTATAGTTTGTAACTTGGGGTAGATTTGGTAAAGGATCAAAGTTGTAAAAATTATTTTACCCTATTTCTCCGACATTAACAACAGAAATAAAATAAAAAGAAATTATTTAAATTGTCGGTGTTCATTATAAAAGATGTTACAAGAGTATAATTTTTGTATAATCATTGTAAATAATAAGTTTTATACATATTTGATATTTGACTGAAGTAAAGTAAGTGTCGTATTTATTAGGTTGTTATATATTTTGTCGATTTTAATTTGGCACTTATATTTACAAATTAACAAACAAAAAAAGTTTTAAGATTTCTGCGAGAAATGACAATTTGAGTCAAGTTAAGTTGTAATTCTAATTCTGCATTTAAAACATTTTTAAGTAAATAATTTCTAGGTCAGTTCTGCCTTTTATCCAAAAAACGAAACAAGTTAATGTGAAATTGAAAAAACTCATAAATTATTTTAGTTTTGTTCCAAGTTTATAGGACAAGAAGGACACTTTTTTTTTATATTTGAAGCCGATAAGAACATATCATCATGATTTATGGAGCCGAATAAATAAATAGGTCTAAATGAATACTTCAAAATTATGTCTGAATAAACCTAATATAAATCGAGAGAAGGTAACTGATATTTCAATATCTTTGCCATAAAGTCAAAATAGTATAAGGTAGCTTATGCTTTTAAATAAGAATGCGTTTCTCATTAATTAAATAATACAATCTTAAAAGATTAGGTGGGCTAATATTTTATATTAAGAGGACGAAACGAGACATAATTTATACAAATAATGATTAAAATGCAAAGTCACTTTTCAAGGTGTCTACTAAGCCGATTTCTTTTTTTTTGTTATTAAGTTTAACATCTTCTCTATGGGTCTAAGAGACCGATTTTTTTATTTTGGTTTTTTTTTATTTTATTGTAGACGTTTATATTTTTATTTTTTAAAGTTTTTCCTATAAATCTAACTAATTTTCTAATAGCTAAAATGTAATTTGAGCTCTTAGCCCACATAGAGAAAGTAGTAAGCTTGATATAAAATAAATTGAAATCCATCCTATAGATACACGAAAAAGTGACTTCGACGAAAGTCATTTTTATGAAACTTTCTCCATAACTCAGTGAAAAACAAAAACTTTAAAAGTTTTGTAACCAGAAAAACTTAATATTTATTTACTTTCAAATTAGTTGACATGTTTAAAATGGCCCTAGATCAATTTTCATCAAATGCTATCTATTCTGTTCCCCTTAATTAATAGCTCTTTCCCTATTTATTAACTAGTAATTTAAGTTTAAAAAATATATTTAATTAAGTTTGGAGGAAAATATTATAATTATAATATTTATTCAAGGGCTTGAAAATAATTAATGTATAGTTTTTAAATGTTTATGTTACACATAGTTTTTGCATTCCCTGATATTTACCGGTTGTAATATACATACATATTGTATGCACTAAAAATCATTTGCACATAATCAAAAAATGTTATAATACATAAAATAGACTATACATTTTATAATCAATTGTATGCACAAATACTAATATCGCACACAATTATCAATTATTTATATATTATTTGTAGTATAATATTTATATAAAAAGTATAAACGGATATCTTAAATAAAAATGACACATAAGATATATTCGGGTTGGTTGCTTCTTAATAGCACAACCAGGTAAGACATAACTTCTAAACGAACTTTGTGTCGTTCCCCGACTAGTTGTTTTGCAACATGAGATGGAATGTCCATAGTTAAAAAGGTATAAAAAGTACAAATAAAACAACAGCTTAATCTAAGTAAATTATCATACACTGAGTGCAGGGCCGTATTAAGGCACTGTAGGCACCGTGCCTAGGGCCTACGAAAATGTGTGGCTACGATTCTTATTTGTAATATTTTATTTATTTTTTATTACTTTTACTATAAGTTACTGTACACAAGTAATGGTTATATTAAGATTTTACAGTAAAAAATAATAACATTACTCTTATATTAACACTCAATGTTATCATAATTACCTATAAAAATCAGACTGGAAAAACCGATAAAATGTCGTTCGCATACGACGGTGTACGAAAACCCCATAACTGTTTAGTAAGTTTAGTATTTTAGGAGATTTCAGAACATAGTATATTTATCGTACCAATTTTATTGAAATCATAGATTATATAGTCTTATGGTCAAAATTATTTCGACATAATATAACATTTCATTATTCTTGATCCTTATCAGTTGTCCACAGAATATTGCTTATCGTCAATCCGGCATAGTGACTTTACACGGAACAATCTCTTAACAGGTATACTCTTAACATAGTTGATCGTAGAAATGGAAAAAAGCTTATTTAAGATTAGAAGAAAGATTTAATTTTTTAACTGACGAGAGTTTAAAAGATGAAGAAATAAAAGTAAAGGCAAATAATTTAGTTGAATCCTATAAAACCGATTTGGAATCTGCATTTGTTAATGAGTTTTTAATTTTTAAGAGCTTTTGAGAAACTGGAATGTCTGTCAATGAAATGCTAATGAAACAAATAAATACCAAAATGGTAACAAGTTTTCCAAATGTAAACCTTTCTTTTTAGAATATATTTATCGATTTTTGGGACATCGTGCGAAGGCGAAAGATCATTTTCAGTTTTAAAGAGGGTTAAAAATTGGCAGCGATCAACTATTGGGCAAAATAAATTATCCTCATTATCGGTACTCGCAATTGAACACGAATTGCTCCAAGAAATCGATACCGAAAAAGTCATCGAATCATTTGCAAACAAAAAGTGTCGCAAAAAAGTTTTGTAAATGTAAAGTTATATTTAAGTAATATGCTGCATAATTGTAATTTTTTTTTTGTTAAAATTATCTTTTGTTATTCTTAAATACGAGTGATAAAGAAGTATGAAAAATTATATTAAATAAGGTGTTTTTTTTTAATGTTTTTGACAATTTAATTTTATAAATATATAAAGGAGTAAAATTAATTGTTTTTTTTTCTTCTTATATTGTTATATAAAATGTTATAAAAGTTCAGATTTGATTTTAATGTTGTAAATATTTTTGTTTTTAAAAGCTAAATACTGAGATTTATTTTTTCCTATCCCAAAGAGAAAATTTCTTAACCATCTAAATACTGAAAACTGGATAGGATATCCCATTGCCAGAAATACGGCTCTTTTTCACTGGACGATTTTTTTGCCCAGCAACCCCAGGACCGTATAAGCGCATAGGCTCTATAAACACTGTGCCTAGGGCCTACGATAGTGTTAATCCGGGCCTGACTGAATGAGCTATAGATATATCATTTATAAATACGCGCGTTAGAAAAACATATCAGTTCCTAAAATAGATGACTGATTTAAATTAGACACAAGTGTATTTCTTTATTAAATTTAAATAATAAATTAATTTAATCTACAAGCTGCTGCTTCAACATTGTTGCTTCACATTTATTTCACACATATCACAATAATATTAGCGTAATGGTTTAATTTTGAAGAGGTTAGGGGAGTGTAGGATAGCTCCATCAGCTCCCATAATCTTCCGCCATTTACCCCCAACTTAATTTTAATCATTACATGTTATTACTCCTATGATAATAAATATAATTACTAAATATTGCTACAATTTTTATAAGAATACAAATTTTTGTTTTATTCGACCCAGCTCAACATAGGTACAGCTTATAGGGTGACAGAGGGGTTATTTATAGTAATTTCTTTGTTCCGGCTTATATATTTTGAATCAAAACGTCTTAGTTTAGATACCTAGTCATTTTGAGGAAGCTGATTTTTGAAAATATTCGTAAGACCCGTTAGTGTAAATAAAAAAAAAATCACATATATTACTGGCAAGTGGACACCAGTCCTATCGCAATTAAGAGAACGCCACTCATGTTACTTTTTAAGTTTTAAGACCCTCGCGGTACCGGTAATGGTTTGCAAAAACTTAACTTAGAGCTAAAATTGTTGTGTATGTTTATTATGATATTATTTATTCTACTTTATTGGTAGTTGATTGTTTTATCAGAAAATCATAGCCTCTATAAACTTTCTTAGTACAACTTTCCCAAAAAATCTGATTGAAAATATTTTCTTATTTTTTGGAAAATACGGGAATATTTAAAATGTGGCCCCTTGATGAGATTTGTTCAATAAATAAAATAAAATCTATTCGTTCTTTAAGTTATGTGTTCCAAACCAAATCAAATATTTAAATATTATTAAATAATTAAAAAATATTAAACATAATAAATTACTAAAGGATATCTTGTTTTTGCATGAAAGAACAGCATGTGTGGGCATCAACGGTTGGTGAAAACAATTTGAAATTTATTCCAGTCGCGTAAAATAAAAAAATTAACAGTAATAACTCACTTGCAAATTACGTCACGTCGTCTGCAGTAAGCGTACGCGGTAGTCACCTGTCCGTCTTCCGGCCCATCGTACTCGTACGTACCACCTATAAGCGCGCACGTGTATGCCGGGACAGGCAGATGCAGGACGATTGTGGACCGACGGACTTGCGCTACGCCGTGGACCGCGGTGTGGCTGTGCCGCGCGGCGACTACGACGGCCACGGGACGCGGTTGAATGTGGCTGTGAGGCGGCGGCGGTGGCGCACCTTGGTGACGGCGTTACCACCGACGTTAGCCACCCCTTCGCCGTACTAACGAGTGCGGAAAACGAAGAAATAGGCTGGCAGCGGTGTGGACGACCGAAGGGATGCAGATGTCACGGGCGAGAGGGGTCAAAACCTGGGGGGGAGGGATGGCTTGACCCGAACCGCCGGTCGTACCCGGTGAAAGGCGCCTGAAGACGCGACGCCAATACCGCGGCACCTATTTACAATCACGACTCCCACTCCCCTTCTCCCACTCACTGTGTCGGCTGCTAAAAATTACGGGCGATTTGTAACGGTTACCACGGGCCGCCACGATTTCCCTGAGTGCCTTGCCGCGCCAGTCGCTCGGTACATGTATAATAATAACATGAAAAACACAAGCAACCAACACCGCTACTTACCCCCCCCCCCCTCAAAAAAACCCAATTTCCCAAATTACCACCCTCATACCGGACGTGTTCGATCTCACTGTTGTTTTGGCGTATTCGTTTTTACTGTGATACTGTACAATCTCTTCCTAACCGAACGGAATCGAATTGGAGTATATTATATTAGTTATATGTATTATACTTTGACGGTTTTTCACGGCAAAGTTATTTTCTAAACCAAAGTGACCGAAAAATAACCGCCTAATTGCGTATTTACGCCAAACCGGACAATCGTTTGGGAAAGAATAGATAATAATGTACAAAAAAAAAAAGTTTACAACCTTACATCAAAGCTAAAAAATATAAAAATAGAATATACAGGGACTGAATGGAAAAACTGATTTAACTCAAGTCTAAAATGCAAATCGCAATTAAATGTGCGAGCTGGCACACAACAGACAATAGAAGAGCAGTAATAAGGAGGTCAAAGCTAAAAAACTTACTTCTCTAAAAAAAACACCTTTAATTTATATGAATTCTGCAAATGCTATGATAATTATCAAAGCTATAGAATGTTGAATTTTTTACAATATTCTTTATAATAATTATCTTCTTTTATTTTGTTATTAAAAAAAGTCTTAAGCCTGAGGCTTTAGCGCATTTATATCCAACAATTATTACCCAGCAACTGAAATTATTTACTATTTTAAATTTTGTATAATTTATTTGCATCTCTAATGTTTCATCAAACTAAACAACCGTGACTTTAATTACTGATATTGACTACAGTTAAAAATTGGAACATGCAGATGCAATGATTTTTTACATTTTTGTACAACTTAAACGTCAAATTACTTAATAAGCAATTTCATATTTAATTATATGAACAGTTATGCCACTAAAGAACATAAACTTAAGTGCCACTATGATCATAATAAAAAGGTTTGCTAATATTTATCGGAATAAATGAAATACTAATGGTTTTCTTGTCTTGAATACAATTATGCTGGATGTAAAAAAATAATTTTCACAATTTATTGGGTTTACACATTACTAGAAAATATTTAAGCTATATTTATATATATTTTACTACATCCCAGTATAATAAATAATTATTTTAATTATAATATGTATTAATTTAATATTTACTAACATTTATTTATGACGCACAAGTTCTGTAAACACATTTAAGAATAATACAAATGAAATATAAATATAAATCAAATGACAAAATACTTATACATTACCACAACATTGACATTTCTTAAGGGCAGATTTAAAAATATCAATATTATTGTAGCTTTGGTTACTATAGTAACATTAAACGTGATCATTTAATCTGAATTTTGCTGATGTTACACGTTTTTGTTTATTGCGCTTTGAACTCCTCGACTTCCCAGAATGATCTCAAGAAGTTCTCCAACAATGTAGATTGTTTCTAAGACAAAAAAATATAACTTATCCCTAATTGTTACGTTACAACAATGAAAATCGATATCGACATGACGGCGTTTATGGGTTAACAAAAATTAATCTAAGAGTGGGACACGACTTAAATGTGTACAACGAACAACAATAAATGTTAAAGCAGAAAGAAGATTTTTGCTTTCTAAATATTATATATTATGAATATTCGCTTAAATGTAAAAAATACCCCATTATTAATATGTCATAGCCTAATAATCTAAAGTTTTGAAAATGGGTTATTGCTGTTTGTTTTATTGTAACCTGTGGGCTGTGCTCAATAATTAAAAGAGGTTAAATTTCGAATTTTAAACTGAAACTCGCTTTTGTTGTATCACTTTTGTTTCATATATTTTGCAACAAAATGCATTGTTCCCTTAGAAATAGGCTTAACAATCCTCATCAATCATCCTTTATTTTAGGAAAGTGATAATTCAACGGATGGCAGCAAAGGAGAGTAAAGCAATGTGACTACAAAATAACCATGACATTGAGTTAAATTCATACGAGTAGACACCTAAAGGTAAAGTAAGGTAAGCCAGATAAACATGAAATTATAATTTATGAGGAAATGTTCAAAACATTGACAACAGACAACAATTGAATAATCTGCAGAGTACGCGTGTAAAATGATATGATATATTATGTTATTATCACAATTCAAAATAGTATAAATGATTAACTTATGCAACAAAAAACTATAAGTGTTTTCGAATAGTTTTCATCAGTTGTGTTTGTCTCAAGACCTATTATTATTTTTTATAATATGTAATAATCTATATCAACATAGTAAACACACTTATTACGCTAGTAACATCTATTGATAAACACAATTAACAGATAAGTATGTATTTTTTAATATTAACCGTTCCGCTTTATAAATAAAATTACATCCAACTTAGGTTGTTATAATTTTATAAGTTCCTCCTTATAAATTTTACAACTACTCAATAACATACCCAAAAAAATGTAATTAATTATAATTTATACATAAATAATGATTTATAAAATTAATTTTAAAAATTATAAGAACAATACCTACATATTGTAAATATGATAGCTTAGCAGTAGGCCGTAGCTATGGCAGTCTAGACGACGCCAATGACCGTCTTCCTTATTAATATTACGAAGAGGGTGTACAAGTAATAATATAAAATATTGTGCTCTGATTGATCCACTCAAAAGCTTTTCGTTGGAAAAAATACCGGACATGGCAACACACAGAACGTTTCAGAAAGATTTAGCTTTACTTTGCTCTTAAGTTTCCTATTGAAAACAACTACTTATGGGTTTTGCTTCACAAACCATTGACAAAATGCTTTCAAAGACTTGTTTACTTTTTGTTTGTATATATATATATATATATATATACACATTAATATATATAAATATGTGTGTGTGTGTGTACATATTAGACCTAATAACGGACCGCTTTTTTACTTGGTTTGTTTCATTTATATTTCCTTTTATTTCAGTTTTTTTCTTCTGTTACGAAAGTACGCAGTATACCCGGCCGTTGTCGGTTGAAAGGTCTACGGCGTGGAACAGCGTAAAAATGATGGAATTTTTAATGAAAAGAAAGACGGTTTCAACAGGAGTTTGCACATACATTACACATCGAGTGCATACAAAATAATGAAAATATATACCCATGTGAAGCATTCATATTATATTTAAAGAACAACTTAATAACTTCTTAGAAAACATAATAGGAAAATATTTCACCTTTAAATCGGCTCACAACATTAATGTTTCATTAAATTTAATTATTTATTTCAATATAAATATATTGTGGTTATAAAACTTTGATTGTAACAGATTTTAAATGTAAACAATACCTACTTTTTAGGTGCAATTTAAATTGTATTAACGTTGAATTTATGTTATTCTATATAATCTAGAATTTGCATTTGTCTTTTTGAGACTTTATTTATAATTAGTTTAAAAAACGTTAAACCGCATCACGCTCAGTTTGGAAATTTGGCCATGATGAAACACATTACACATCATACATATGTATCTTCTTCTTTTTTGGTTTTCCGGTCAATTGTGATGATGTCAATACCGGAAAAAAACTATGTTTTTACTGTTTACAATGACGTCTTAATCAATTTTACCCAATATTACGTTGAATAAATAGAGTTGTGGTATTTTATTGTACTCACTCTGTACATAAAATACAAAATTCGTTATCGTGTTTACATAGGTAATAGATATACATTCTATTCTATTCTAACAACGATTGGTATTTGGTTAAACTTATATAATAGTAGGCATCTACTTCAAAATGCACGTTTCCCTGGCCCGTTTTAGTACTGTGTATCAATGGCCGCAAGTCACAACAATACTTAGTCGTCTACGGGCTACTCGTAGTTCATATGGTAAATACACATCAATAGTTGATACTTCACATTACTCAATTATAGCGTCAAGCGTGCATTGTAAACTTGGTCCGTTTACTCTATTACAGTACATAAGCAACAGTATATCAAATTCGGCATAACAATGACTGAATTTTCCACTTGGACCGCAGTAGACATTTGTAAAATTTAAGGTTTGTTAATTAACTTGGCAACTAGAGTTCTGCAAAAAACTCATGCGAGAGCGTACAAAACAGAGCTGATCGACATCAGTGTCTTTGGTTAACTACGGCCCATCTAATTTGTCTTACAATTGTATACATTTTTTATTTTTTATTATTGGTAATCACTAATCATCATGCGTCACATACATTTGCCTTGTGATTTATTTATATCAAATTGACATTGTTGTCAATATATAACCTAAAAGTATAGTTATTAAGAGCGAATCGAATACGTATATACCACTAATGTAAACTAATTGAGTCAAACTTCAAAGTATTTTATTTTTACTTTAAACCCTTCTTATATTATTAAATACGTCAAAGAATTGAATAATAAGTATATTTCTTATAAAATAAAATAATCACGTATGCCACTTGTGTCGAATTAATAAGTCGTGGATGTATAATATACAAACACTTGTCCGCAGTACACTTAATGAGTGGGTAACTCAAAAGTCGATAAACAAACTAAAATATAAAACCATTAATTAAGCCCGAGATAATTTTGGTACTTATGAATAACAAATAAACTAATTATCTTTTATTTATTAAGCTACAAAATATGTTTGGTATTCTCGAACACAAAATTATCTAATTGTTATTAGCTAATTTTGCCGAACCCTACTTTTAACTGTAACGTTACATAACAATGTAGACTTAAATTAGGTAGGCTTCTCATTGGTTATGGAACAATTCTTTTTTAGCACGGCATATACCGGATGATTCTTTTAACGCCCTACATTAGTTTACTCTTAAAATAATTGCAAATTTGTAGTGGTTATTTTTGAAAAACATTTTGATTATACTATATTACTATATAAAACAATATTTAAATTTTTATCTTTTTTAGTATTTTCTAGAGCTTTATCAACTTTTAAAACTTAAATGGTAACGTATATATATTTTTAACTTTTTAAATTAATAATAATTTGCTGAAAAAACTTACTGGTCGATAACCAGTTTTGAAAAATTATTTTCAAAGTTATTTAAGTTTAAAATTTAGGACAGGAGGTGGAGTGCGGTTGAGAAATAGCGCGCAGATAAAAATTACTCTACTTTCCACTCTTAATTAATCAATGTACAATTTTTACATATTTTTTTAATATAAGTATTGGTAGAATATGCAATTTCTAATCCGATTTTCAAGCACACAAATTCTACATTATAAAAATACCCTATTTATTATTTACATAGATATAGATGAAATGTACACAGCAAATAGCAAATAATATCTCATTTTATATGTTGAAGTTACTATTTACAATATTATATACATTGCATAAAATTTACATAGGTTACAATTATTTTAAAACATAAAACTATAAAAATAATATATTGATTGAATATTATTCATGCACTATTATGTTATTTTAATAATTCTTTATCTTTAAATGACATTATTATTTTATTAAACGCACAATTATCAAAAATATCTTATTAATTAAACAATTATACTGCCACTATACCATGACAAAGGTAGCATTTGTATTATCCAAATATTCATGAAAAAGTTGTCAACATAAAAAAAAGTTACTAAGAATAAAATTGTACAGTGCTTGAAAGAATATTGTAGTTAAATAATTAACTATAATAATGTTTCGAGCACTTATTCCTTACACTAAAAAAGGTTTTTAAAAAAAAATCACAGTTAGAATTATCAATATATAAAAACAGTACATGTGATACACAAATTTTCAATAAATACAAATAATTTTTTATCTAGTCTCTTCAAAATCCTGATCTTTATCATCTTGATAAAATTCATTAGGAGCGTCAACGCGCCTATCGAGTTCCACTTGAGATTGCCGTACATCGGGATCAGCTTCGTCTAAAGCAATAGCATTTGCCTCTTCAGCATCAATCGCATCACCAGGTACATCTTGGATTTGAACGCTAGGGGAGTGCTGTACCATTTTTAAATTATCATAAGTATGCTTTACGATAAGTTCCAAGTACTGTTTACTGTTTGCGTTTTCTTGTCGCGTAACAACTTCAGGATGAAGCAAAAAATCTGGAGCAAAGTAATCCCGATATTCATGTTCCGGTATTGTATTACTTATTTCTTCGTCTATCAGAAGTGAGGTTTCATACGTCCAACAACGAGCAACGTTTCTTAACGTGTACCTATAATAATATATTTTAATTTTTAGTATTTGTGTATCATATTGTTGTTTTCACTACTACATTATAAAATATGAAAAATAAATACCCTCCTCCACCAACAGTCAATAATGGTACATTTAAGTCTTTAATGAATTTGACACATTCACCATGACCTTTGGTACTGAGATTAAAACAACCTAAACGGTCACCATTTAGAGAATCAGCACCACATTGAAGAACAATTGCTGTAGGTTGATACAAATCCATTACATGTTGAATTACTGGTTTAAATACCTGTAACATAAAAAAAAATTGTTTTATATTAGTACATAAATATTTAATAAAATAACATAAATAAATAAGTATAAATACTTAAGGTTATATTTAATTTATATTATATTCAAAAAACTTAAGATTAAGTTTACATATTTTAAATAAAGAATTTTGGTTATTAATTATTATTCAATATAAAACAGCTTATATATAAACCTAGGTAAACAAAATGTTTACATATTTAATTTAATTAAAAAACATAACTATAGTACATACAACCTTATTTTGGATGAATTTTTAACAAACCTGTGAATAACTCAAATCGTCAATTCCTTCTTTGAGCGGCACATTTACAGAATAATATCGTCCTACGTCAGCGCCGATTTCATACATATCACCGGTTCCAGGGAAAAACCAATTGCCATATTTATGAAATGATACCGTCATAACGCGGTCCGTTAAATAAAAGGCTTCTTGTACACCGTCACCATGATGTACATCAATGTCAATATACAAAACTCTTGGATGATATTTTAGCAGTTCCAAAATTGCTATAACAATATCATTTACATAACAGAAACCTGATGCTTCAAATTTTTTAGCATGGTGAAGTCCGCCTGACCAGTTTATTGCAATGTCGCAGACGTTTTTATTAAGTTTCATTGCTCCATCCAACGAAGCTCCGGTATACATTGAACAAAAATCGTACAGACCTTCGAACACGGGACAGTCTTCGCCCACATTAAAGTGGTTCAAGTATTTGCTGTATGTGGTGAGATTTTGTGGTGTTACCCTTTGAAGAAATTCTATGTATTCATCGTGATGGAAACGACACATGTCATGAGCACTTGCACGGTAAGGTCGATAAATTTTCATTTTGTTGTAAAGGCCATAATTCAACACTAGACTATGTATGACAGACAACCGATGAGGTTTCATCGGATGTGCAGGACCATAGTGGAAATTACCCACGTCCGGATTGTAGAAATAAAACACTCGTTTGTTAGACATGTTGTAAAATTAATATCATATCAAGTTATACTTCTGATTGGATTACTACCAAAAAAATTATAAATAAACTTTTTGAACTAAGTTATTGAAAAAAAACAGTATTAAGATAAATCAACGAACACAACAAAAATCTCGAAACAACTTAAATTCCAAACAGTAGGTACTTAAATCATATTATTATTTTACTAAGTGTATTACAATTTACAAGTTACAACTTACATTAAAATAATATAAACACAACAAAAGATAAAATAAAACCGATAAACACGAAGTTAGCGGAAGTGTTTGAAGTTTGTAACGGATATCGGTAACAATTGGTTACCAAAATGGTTAAACATTTCAATCATCATATTAATAATGTATCTTCTCTACATTGTGATAACAATCCTGATTCTGCAGATAACATATTATAATAATTATTAATTACTAATTAGTATTTAATATTTATTTACAATATGACCCATAAACTAAGATAATCTCCCTTGACCCTTTCTATTATCATTATCGTAGACTGCAATAATGATGTAATAATAAACATGTGTGATATAAAAGAAGTGCATACTATCTTGTATCGTACAATTATGTATTTTGTGTAAATACATATTAAAGTAGTTTGAGTAATTAAAAGTAATATTTATTACCGAAATAAGATTGTTTTTATTAGATTTTCGTCGACGTTAAAGTCAGTTGTACTGGATTAGTGCATGTAAATTTAAAAGTTAATGACCCGTGTGTCGAGTTTTAACGTCATTTTAATCGTTTTGCTTTAGTTTATTGTTATGCGAAGTGATATCTTCTCTTATTCATCGTCGCAGAATTATATTTGTAAATTTTAGTGTATAGATAGGTAAATATGGGCATTCTTTTAGTTAATAACATTTAAAAAGTTTACCTACAGAACATGTGACGCAAATTGGGGGGGAAGTTTCATTATCCCCAACCACCGGACCACTCAAAAACTTATGCTTGTAGATATAAATAAAATCTAAATGAATTTCTAAATAAATAAATACCTATTTTATTTTAAAATATTTAGATTTAGATAGAAAACTCCTTTCAAGTTTGATAGCTATAAGTACCTAAGTTTTGACTTAAAATTTAAAAAAAAAATTCAATATTCCATGGATTTTATCGTCTAAACTACAAGTACTTGTCGAAACTCAATCATTCTTGAGTGTACTTTCTTAAGCTTTTAAACGGCGGTAGTTAGAACCGTGTGTCTTAAAAATGTACAGTTGGGCGTAATTAAAAAAAAATCATAGTATATCTTGTGTGTTATTTCAATAGAAAATTAAAAATACCTTTGCGATTAGCCAAAAAAATTGGACATTTTTTTCATTTTATCAGACACTTTTTTTGACCGAGATGTACCCATTTTTCGCTGTGGAGACGAAAAGAAATTCAATTTTTAAAGCAGTCTAGTGTGTATGTATTCAGTTGGCAATAACATGGAGGTTTTTCATTAAAGCATAACTAAGAAGAATTTGTTGTGCATGTCATTAAAAAACAAATTTTTGGCCTAATACAAAACATTTTCTAAACTTAAAAAAAAATCACCAATTTTTTTTGCCAACTGATGTAGTTATTAAATTTTACACATTTTTTATGTATAAAATTGTGCATAGGGACTCTATAGTTCGTCCTCGTACTTAAAATTGTTTGCACTCAATTATTTTTATAATAAATAATAATCATTAATAGAAATTAAAAATAGTATAAAATATCATCATACTACTATATGTGTTTAGATTAAAGGACAAGGATACATGACGCGAAGAGTAGGTCATGTTTTACCGGTCAATGTTTTTGCTCTTATATCAAGTCTATACGAAGTCCCATAAACTCGATTTTTTATTTTTTTATTTTTAAATGTTACACAACTTATTGTAACTATGGTGTTCATTATCTGTCACAATCGCGAAGTGTAGTAAAAAACAAAAGCTAAATACCACATAATGCGCTCTTCCAACAATAATTGTTTGTTGTATGACGTGCTAACAAAAACTATTTATTGCCTTAGGTTTAAATTTAGGTCATAAAAAATAAAATAATAATTCTAATTGTATAAATTACAAAAAATAAACCGAAAGATAATGTCGCAATTTTTATTCATAGATTTTTTTGGATTTAGGATCTGGAAAGTTTAATATTTTAATTTGAAATAGTATTTATTTATTTATTTTATTTATTTATTATTAGATTATACGGGCTGGGCCCTTTTGGACAATACAAATTAAAATATAGATACAATACAATAAAATTATAGTTTATACAAAATTAAATTAATAATAAATCATTAAAGGAGGTATCCGCATTGGCAGTCGACATTAGACGTCCTTAAGGCTCATTAGCCATATAATTTGTAGTGGCATACGGGACATAGAATTGGGCGGAGGAACGGGATGAACGAGGTGGAACTCTTAAACAGATTAGAGAGAGTAGGACGGGTGAATCGATGTTATGGTTTAATAACCCTGCGAGGAATTTAAGGCCAGCGAAACGATGGCGCTCAGCTAGAGAAGACAGTCCAAGGTGGGTAGCAATCGGTGTATAATTATGAGGCGAGCGAGGTATATTAAGAAAAAAGCTAGCAAAGCGTAAGAATCTACGTTCTACACGATCAAGCTGTCTTGAATTATCGACAGTATAAAGATCCCAGACTACGGCTCCATACTCTAAAATGGGGCGCACAAGTGCACAGAAAAGAGTTTTTAGCGACACTTCAAGCCGAAAGTCCTAAGCCAACCGCATGAGTAGACCAAGAGTTTTGAAAGCCTTGCAACATACATATTCAGTGTGAGCACTCGGGTCGAGGTTGTAGCTAAGCTTGAAACCCAGGTCTATGACGTAATCGACAGCCCAAGAGACAGCAGTACCTCTAAGGAAGTATAAGGACATAAATGGAGATAGAGATCGAGTAAAGGACATAATTTTGCATTTCGAGAGATTAAGTGATAGACCCAAGGTAATGACCACTCAGAAAAACGACTTAAATCCGATTGGAGTTTTGCGCAATCATCAAGCTTGCCTACGCGCAAATACAGTTTGATGTCGTCAGCAAAGCATAGAAAGTGACAATGGTGTAATACAAGAGGGAGGCTGTTAATAAATAAAGAGAACACAATTGGCGACAGATGGCTGCCTTGAGGGACACCCGAGGAAGCAAGAAACAAATTAGACTTAATATCAAAAACTTTAACCCATTGGTATCTGTCACTAAGAAAGGATCTGAACCATGACAAAAGTAGATCGCCAAAGCCAAATTTTTCAAGAATATGTATGAGTGTCATATGATTGACCGAGTCGAAAGCTTTTTGGAAATCGATATAGACTACATCAACTTGTTGCCGACACTGGAAAGATTCGTAAATATAATTATTGAATACAAGATTGCATGTGTTAGTATAACATCTTGGGCGAAAGCCATGATGTTCCTCGATGAGGATAGAATTTACTGTTGGTTGAATGGCGTTTAGAACTAGGGATTCGAAAATTTTAGAAATATGTAACTGGATGGAAATGGGACGATAATTGGACACATCTGATAGATTACCAGATTTGGGAATCGGTGTAACTGAACTGAACTTAAACATAGACGGAAAAAGACCTTCATCGAGCGATCTTCTAAAGAGAAGCCAAAGTGGATAGGCAATAATTGATCTCAGTTCAAATAAAAAATGACCAGAGAGGCCATCTCTCTATTGAAAGTTGTATAGGATCAAGGTTACATTGTTTCCATTAAACAAGACCATGTTGGGGGGTGATTTAATGGGTCGAAACACTATAATTTTTCCTCCAGTTCACTTTAAATTTTAGTTTATATACCTTACAAAACTCTCCCCAAAATTTAGCCAGCGATTGATCAGACCAATTTAAAGTGAACAAGAGGCTAAATCAATATTGCATATTTGTCTACACGAACTTATACCACAATGGTTTGGCTATAATTTTGTAAACAATTTAAAAATGAAAACCTCATACAAAGTATACAGTTTTCGCTTAAAATTGTATTTATGTAAATTTTATTGCAAAATTGTAGATTTTAAAACGTTATCACATTAATTGTAATGGAACATTTTTTTATACAATTATTAGAATCCAAGTTATTTTTCATTTGTTAGTATTATGCAACTCTATAGTAGGTAATTGTTTATATTTTTAGATAATGTCTAGACCTTTGAGCTTTGTCTTGTGCACGTGTAAATCTTATTTTATAACAGCTCAGTTCTTCAGAAACACGCAACCAATCATATTCCATTAGTTTTTTTGTATGAAATAGCGTCTCGTTTTATAAAAAAAAAATGCTTATGATTTAGAAGTCATTTTTTTTTTTTTACACAGCACTCGTGAGTGGCTAAACAACGTTTCACGTGAAACGTCTGCTGAAACCTTGCATAGACATTTGGATAATAAACCAACTGTTTCTATTCCGAGTACCTGTAATGCTTGAAAAAAATAGCATTATGACACTGGTTTACGATTTTATTAACGGATTTATTGAACCTCTCGACCACGGAATAGATAAGATACCAAAGCGTAAGCTACCGAAAAAACTACGGCGGCATTAATTATCATATGGCCATTGCGAGAAGATCCGTTTTTGCAATGGTAACAGCCAGCTGTCGTTTTGAAAAGTAACGACAGTTTCGAAAAAGAAAATCGTTGTACCGCAGTGTGGGGTGTAGCGTCTCGCGGAGTCAAATTATCGAGTGCACGTTTGTATATTTTTGTCTGTGCGCGTGCAGTCGTCAGCTGGTTGATACAATATGTGGTCGCGCCGCGTTCTGCTAGTCGCGGTGGCGGTCTGGGCCACGGCGGCACCATCCACTGCCGAACTACTGGAAATGGTGCTTTTGCACACCAATGACATGCACAGCCGATTCGACGAGACGGACGCGTATTGCAACGAGTGTCGTGAACAGGATATTGCGCAGAACATATGTTACGGCGGATTTGCTCGAGTGGCCGCAGTGGTTAAACAGGAAAAAGCCAAAGCCAAGGAACAAAACCTGCCGTCGTTGTTCGTGGTGGCCGGCGACACTTACCAGGGTACGCCGTACTTCTCGTTTTTCAAATGGAAACCCGTAGTCGACTTTATCAACCAACTCAAACCCGACGTCACGGTAAGTTAACCATAATCGTATAATAATAAATTCAGGATAGCTTTCTATCTTATAAAAATAGATATCCCTGTAAAACTTCAAGCTCATCCTGTCATATTATAAAATACCACGGATTTTTCTCTACGGCAGAGTATATTTTTTGCTGATACTATTAAAAACTATTTACACAGGAAAACGCCTTATTTCGATTTAAAAATTATTAATACTAGGGTTTGTCGGTGTCTACCATCTGCGTCGAATCATAAAATAGAAAATAAAAAGATACAAAATAGATAATAATAATATAAATAATACTAATAGTAAATATTAATAAATTATAATAATAGATAATAAAAATATACATAATAGAAAACAAAAAGCAGAAAAACTAATTGGAAGACATTTAAACAACCCCCTTCCCCCGGCCAAATACTCTAGTAGGAAAAACTCTTAAACGCTTAGTTAAGTGGTCCGATTTCGATCATTTTTTTTATTTGAAAGAGGAACATCTTTTACGTCCGTGTCGATCTCATAACTCAATATTTTTAGCCCTTGGGTCTAAAACTGATAATGTAAATTTTTAGCAAAGATTTTTAATGAGTTAGACCATTAAATATGTAAATTAAATAACCTTTTATCGTGTAAAAAACAATACTTTTCGATCAAATTGAAAAAGTTATCAAGTTTTGTAAGCAGCCTATGGGAAATACAAATTTTAAAGGTAATTTTCCAAAAGGTACAATTGGTAAGATTGACCAATTTAGATCCAAGGTATAGAAATTGAAATATACACATGCGTAATTATAAGGGGGGACTTGAGGGTTGCTAAGCCTCCTCCCCTTCCATGAGATTAAGAGTAAGTTAAAATAGTATTTGCTTTTTGCTAAACAAAATAACAATTTGACTTCTTTCAAGTGCAAACAAAATTGGCGCATACTAGTTGCATCCGGAAAACTATGAATTGCATCCGATCCTTATCGTAACTAAAAAGGTCAATCTACAGCTGTAGTTGCCTATTATTATCGTTATTACTAAACCGTGAAAAGTAATTAGGTGACAGAAATGCTTAGTGCGATAATGAAATGTTCCATCAATATACAATACCTATATTTACGTTTGATAAAAATTCCAAATTTGTAAGTTTGTAGTTGAAAACATAACCATACCATTCAATTTATTATAATTTTGCTTTAACAAATTGTCATCTTTATATATTATGTCAATGGAATCTAACGTAATATGAAATTCATTTCAAGATTTAGGTACTTTTGCCAAAAGATCACACGATTTAAATTTTTTTTAAACATAAAAAACATCTTTAGTTGTTAAGGTACAAGAAGTATCAACGTTATTTTCTATTAACTCAGCGTGTAATAATTTTGCAAGCATTTCGCACAATGCCATTTTGGAAGTGGCTTTTCTTTTTAAATGATAACTAATTTTTTGTTTTATGTTCTATTTTTGCAACTACATCGGTTTTTCATAGACGTTATATTTGTAAAAAAATGATAAAAGCTCTTAGCGCGTTCACTATCAGTTTTCTACTCAACGATTGCAACGATAATCAAATGTCTACCAATAACTTACTTTAATTCATTGAAAAAATTATACCCTAACCTATTTACCTAACTACCAATTAATTTCAACATTTTTATAATTAAGTAATTAGTGAAGATATTTCAATAAAATTAAATACATTAAAATAAAAGTATTTTTTACGATATTGGGAATTACTTGTACTGAAATTGTACCCCGTGGCACTCAACATAAGGATGCAACTAGTATAAACCTTTTTAAGTTACGATATTATTTGAGTTATGATTTAGGTGCCATCTGGGTGAAATTCGTAAATACAATTTCGTTCTACTTGTTCTTGAGATGCATCGAATAAAATACAGAAAATGTATTTGTTACCTGAAATTCAAAAAACTTATTGTGAACTATATCGTTAACCCAAAATACTTACCTGTTGTATAGGGACATAAATAGAAGATCAACCCAGAGAGGCACAATTAGCTTAAAACTTAATAAATAACTACTAATAAATTGCTTAAACTATAATCTTAACATATGCAGAATATTATAAATATATATGTAATATTATAATCGACTCCTAGAAATAATTTAATGCAATTTTCATTTAATGTGTTTTTTCCAAATTTTTTGTTTTTCGTTATAAATGCTTAGGTTTGTATGATAGTAATTAGTAAGTCATGCTTAGTTTTCAAGGAATAATAATAATGGTGCCTCATTAGTCGTGCACTATTGGTTATAATAGTCGTTTAATCGTATTTGGTGAAATAATTTTTAGTATGTATTTGGTTGTTAAAACTAAAAATATGTAAATAAAGTATTGTATACTATTTTGTACATGAACGTACATATGTCCATAACATACGTTCCGTACACTACACACACACATGTAATATCTAAAACACACCTTACACCTAGCAACTTAACCTAGGATATTTGGCCATAGAACAAACCACTTTAACTCTTTAATGACTTGGAATACTTTTCCTTAACGCAGGATTGTAAGAAAAGTGATACTTACAGTAACTGTTGTAAAACACAAAAAGATATAAATCTATGATTTAACATAATAAATATACGATTAAAAAGGCGAGTTTCTATAGCATACAACTCACTATATTTCTGCACCTAGAACAATATTTTACAATCTAGGCAGCTGTAAAAATACACCTTGTTATTTAAAATAACTAGATAATATCATATATATATATATATATATATATATTCATAGGCAATTCAAATCTCAGGGCTCCTACAAATTTTCTCCTAATTGTTTGCAACTTGTATTAAGTATGCATCTTTTCTATGTTAGCATATAGGCATACACATTTTAGCTTGAGGTTAAATTTTATTGACTAATTCCCTTTATAATGTGCCTTAATGCAAATACATATTTATCAGCCCCTCCTCGTACACCAACATACACCAACAATTAACACATGATTTGCATGAGTTTTAAAGCCATTTTACTGTCAAGTTGTAATCTCGACATGTTTGTACCAAACTTATATATTGTATAAATACTCCATAAAGTAATCGGCATAGTAATATTTTATAATTGTCAAATCCAACGACCGACAGCAGAATTTCAACATTTTACTACACCAATAATTAACACGTGATTCGCATGATAATGGTACAATATAAACATATCTACGTAAGTTTGGTACAAACATGTCGAGACCACAAATTGACAGTAAAATTTTATTTTAATTTTTGTTGGCAATAATGCGCATTTTTTTAATTATAATTATTATGTTGTGGTACAAATCATTATAGCAAGCTAAGCAGCACAAGAGCATCCAGTTTAATTGCACCAAAGACCTTGAATGTATTTTTTAAATTCTTTAAAACGGTGCCGGTACTAGGATTCTAGAAGCTTTGCTCGCATTTAATTTCTAAGACCTTTAGCACCTGATTTGAGTCTCAATGGACCGAGACCATTTGACTATGCGGTTCACTGCCTTGCCACAAGGGTATTTGTGGGCTTAAAATACGAGTAATAATAGTAAATAATTTATATAAAAAAATAATAAACAATTGGCTGCAAAATAGTCAACGACCGACGTTCCACAATTTAAATAAATTAACGTCAGTCTGATTTAGAATTTCTTAAAAAATTTGGAATTTGAATAGGAAATTTACTTTTTTTAATTATAAAACATATTGTTCATTGTAGACTTTGGGAAATCACGAATTCGACGGCGGTGTTCAGGGCTTGATTCCATACTTAAACCTTACGACAAGCATACCTGTCGTCGTATCCAATATGGATCTGACAAAAGAACCGGAATTGACAAAATTTATTCGTACGTCTTATGTGTTGACACTAAATGGTACCAAAGTGGGATTCGTTGGATATCTGACACCAGACACAAAGGTAAGTATCTATCGGCTACCACGTAAAAACACGCTGAAGTATATTATCAATAAAAATTGTATATTTGTTCAATGAGATTGAGTTATTTTATTAATTGCGGTTACGGTTTAAAAGCGACGTAATAAATATTTTATAAGTAAAAAATGACTACAATTTTAGTGGACAAATTTTTTGTATAATTAGACATACGATAATCTCTTTACGGTATTACCAGCAATTTTTATATTTTGCCCTCTATACTAGCCTAAAAACGAATTTCTAAAATATTATAGCAACGTTGGAAACAAATTTACACAAGTGTTGTGACGTCGAATCCCGAATGTTTATTAGGCACTAAACAAATGCATCGCTTGAATAATAAAAAAGTCGCGACTGGTGTTCGTAATATGAAACAAATCTAATCAAATAAAGGATTAAAATTTAAAAAGAAAAAACATTTCACGCTTAGTAAAGTGTAGTTCCTTCAAGCGTGTCTATCTCTAGTCTCTAGTAACACTACATTACGGTAATAATAATAAAAATATTATTTTACGGCGTAATGATCAAAAATAAAATATACATTTCGATACCAAAGGATTAAAGCATTAGATGTGTTTTATTGGCAAGTGTTAATCACAAACACGTGATATATCGTTTATTTGCAACCAATTTCTGATCAATTTTCTGTCTTAAGTAGGTTCGTAAATAACTAATAAGTGTTTTTTAATAAGCCCTTTTTCTAAAAATCTTTCGATCATTTAACAATAACGAAATTACCATTACTAAATAAAGTATTTGTTATTATATACCATCTGTAAAAATACCTGTGGATCAAGGGCGCCCACAGGGAGGGGGCAGGGGGAAACTTCCCCCCTAGCATCTCCGCAATTAAAATAAATGTATATTCAATATCCCAAATTTGTAAAATCTATTACAAAATCATAGTCGGCCCCCTCACTGAATTTTCACCTGCGGGCGCCCTTGTTATGGATAAAAAAAACCGTCTAGCCTTATTTCTTTAATTAGTTTACTACATGGCATAGCCAAGTTAGTAATGTGGTAATACTAGACTCAATATTTTTAGATTGCCAAGTAATTTAGACGATCTTTGACTGCATTGAAAGAGCGGTGCACTGCAGTATTTGAAGTTAGACAGTATAATAACATGCGAATGTATTACGCACTTATGTACGGATTAACATAAATTTTGCTATGCTCTTGCATACAAATATTGATTTAGGTCCTGAAAAGTTTTTTAAGGCACTACGGGAATGTATACATTAATTTATAAAATATACATCCAAAACTTTAGAGTACTCTTCCTGTAATGAGTCAGATTTTTGTCCTACTTCTGTTAATGGAAGATCTGACATGTTGTGTCATCTGACATGACATCTGTATGACCCATTGCCTATTGATGACTCACCTTGGCGTAATTTTCTTTTTGTCTTTTGATAAATTTTATAATATCTTATATCCGTTTTTAAATTTGTCTATACTAAAGTGTTTTACAGTGAGAAAAGCTGCTTCGCAAGTATGTTATACAGGGTGTTCCAGCATGAAAGGTAAGTAATGGGTGATTGGACATCTGGGGACCCCCAAATAAGCCCCCTTTCCATTTTTTTGATAAGTCAAAATTTGAAGGTTTCGACAGTTGAGTAAAAAAATAATGACCTAAAAAAACAAAAAATTATTCCATGTTATTCAGTGCAAAAAGCTCACCTTAAAAGAGGGGTCACATCATTTTCAGTCTTTTTCAGCCCCTAGCTCTTCTCTTATCATTTTTTTCTTACCTCTAGTCTCTAATCATTTATCTCTTATCACTAATATCTTATTATTTATTTCTTACCTCTTGTTTCTAATTATTCATCTCCAAACTCTTATCATTCATCTCTAATCTCTCATAAATGATCTCTTACCAATTATTTTTTTTCTTTTTTCTCATATTAATTCTGTCTTAGCATTTATCTTTTATCACTTATCATTTATTTCTGGTCTCTAATCATTTTTCTCTTATCATTTTGTGAGTTAGGGGCCGAAAGGGACTGAAAATGATGTGACCCCTCTTTTAAGGTTAGCTTTTTGCACTGAATAACATGGAATAATTTTTTGTTTTTTTAGGTCATTATTTTTTTACTCAACTGTCGAAACCTTCAAATTTTGACTTATCGAAAAAATGGAAACGGGGGGCTTATTTGGGGGTCCCCCAGATGTCCAATCACCCATTACTTACCTTTCATGCTGGAACACTCTGTATAATGAATTAATGATTGTTAAGTTATAACTTATCAAATCAATTTTTTTTTTTTCTGGGTTGAAATTATTGAAAGTACATAGATAAAGTTGTTACATGTCTATAAAAAAGAGCTGCTCGGAGAAACTGCCCCTCCCTTAAACTCGACACCATGGGCAAGACATAATTTGTGTTTACGTTAAAAAAAACGTAATAATTTGAATTTCACGTTTATTTTTATTTAACTAAAATATTATTTAATTGCCAGTAATTAACTAATAATTTATTTTACACTAGACAATGACAAGTATATTTTTGTTGTGTGCCGATTTTTAAATGTCCATAACGATTTTTACAAACGTTAGGCTCGCATATTTACAATACTAAAACCCCATTAATCTGGTTTTTATATTTTTCTTTAGGGATTTTTACATGTAAGCTATATTTACTGCTAATATTTCTGTAATAGTTCAATAAGTTCCACTAAAAAAACAAAATCCAATTATGTCTGTGATCAACGTCAACTTTGAAGCTAAAAAAACAAATATAATAAATAGGTTTAATCAACATAACCATTTGTGATTTGCCATAAATCACTAAAACCTTGCGCATTTGCAATATGTATTGTCCAAGTTATTTGTTTTTTTTTTTTTAGTAAAAAAACAACCCATTAACACGCGTTTATGTCCATTTCTAACACACCTGAAAAAATGCTTACTGGTTAGACTTAAAAATTGACGTTCTTATTTCTTAGAATTTAGCGCAAATCGATGGCGTTCAATTATTGGATGAAATAGAAACATTGAAAAAAGAATCAAAACGTCTACGGGACCAAGGAGTAAATATCATCATAGGTTTAGGACACAGCGGCATCGAAAGAGACATACAGATTGCGAAACAAGTGGAAGACATCGACTTGATCGTTGGTGGTCATTCGCACACTTTTCTCTATACCGGTAAAATATAGAGATGTTTATTGAGAAATACTTTTAGACTTAACATTATTACTGCTATAAATTCAAGATTATTAATTACTTTGTTTTTTTAGGTGAACCTCCTGATATCGATAAGCCGATGGGCCCGTACCCTGTACTTGTAAATTCAACGAACGGTAAAGTGATACCCGTTCTACAAGCGTACGCACACACCAAGTACCTAGGTAAAGTCAATATTCGATTTGACTCTGCAGGAAACTTGTTGGAAATCAACGGCTCTCCAATTTTATTAAACTATAAAATTGAAAAAGGTAAAAAGTATAAAAGCTAAAAGCTCATAAAAACGTTGAATTACTTGACAAACTTTTTTAAGAATCTTGTGTTCATTTTGATTGATTTTTTACCGTTATCATCTCAGATCAAGAAATGGAAGCGATTGTCAAACAGTGGAAACCTAAAATTGTCGAAGTAACAAGCGTAAAAGTTGGTCATACCATCGTCGAACTAATGAATACATGCCATACATCCGAGTGTAATTTAGGAAATCTCATAGCCGACGCATTTGTATTTTACGTGAGTACCAACTTGTAAACATATACAGGTTGATTCTTTTGTCATGGGCCACTCAATATCTCATTGGGTTTAATTAATAATTGAATTATTTTTTTCAGTGTTTTTATATAATGTGATCTCAATTTTTCCTAACCCCCTCCCAACTTAGTTTATTTGATAGCAACTTTTGAAACTTTAATGGTAACGCATGTCGCATACATTTCATTGACTTTTTTAATTGAGAATAATTAACTAAAAATGTTGACTGGTCGATAACTAGTTTTGGATATCACCCTATATTATGTAGCTATAAAAATGTTATTTTTAATATATAACCAAAATCAATTTTCAGAACCTTCGAAACACCAATCAAAGTATAACACAATGGACTGACGCCTCAATTGGAATTATTCAAGCCGGCGGTATTAGGAGTTCCATAAATGAGACTGGGCACGACGGTAAAACAGACTTTTAACCATGAAAATAATATTTTAGTAAAAGATAATGCATAATGCATTACAAATATATTGGATTAATCCTCATCTGTAATGATTGTTTATTAGGTGATATTTCTATGGGACAGTTGTTAACTGTTATGCCTTTTATTAATAAATTAATAAAACTAACAATTCCCGGAAGCAGCGTCTTAGAAGCATTTGAAAATAGCGTTTTTGATTATGACGCCACCAGAGGCAGCAATCAATTTTTACAAGTATCTGGTAAGATTACAGTATTTTGTTTACTGAGTATGCAAAGAGATACTTAACACTAATGCTTTCACACTTTAATGCGGAGCTGTGAAGGTATTATTTCAATTTCTATTTTGTGTCTGGACCATAATATCTCTAAAACCTCTAAACCAATATCTTCATGCAACAAGTTCATAATCGTACCCGAAGGGTAAATACTTTTCCTATCAAAATCAAGAAAACCACCAAAATGTACACATTTTTTAACTTAAAATTACAAAATGCTCTTAAATTTTTAAAAATAGTCTAATTACTTAAAAACTTATGTGGGAAATCTATAAATATAATGGAGATGGAGAGGAAACATTTTATTAAAAAATGATTTATACTTCTCATGATATAGCATTGTGACCTCCCACACAAATATATTTCATCTACACTGTGCTGTTTTTTTTAAATTGTATTATTACAGATATTTAATTAAAATGTAAGTTTATCTTGTACATAAAATAATTAAATTAAGTCAAATCAAATTATCCTATTAATAAAATAGGACTTCAACTGCTTGATATTTTTGTAAATTGATCTCATTTAGTTGATTTTTTCTTTTCTAGGAGCATTGGTGGAATACGACATAACTAGGCCTCCAGGAAACCGAGTAGTTAAGCTTTTCCTCCGATGCAGAGAATGTCAAGTGCCCAAATATGAACCCATCATTCTAAATGCCAACTACACATTAATCATGCCAGAATACATAGCTATGGGCGGAGATAAATTTACTTCATTCGCAAAAGAACCTAGAGAAACTCAACCCATTGGTTAGTAAAACAATTTTGGAAAAAACTTTTTTTGTTTCTAATTTTTCATCTCTTAACAAGATAAATACACATCACATACATAACAATAATTTAGTCAATTTGAACAATTTTTTTTTCACTTGCTTATTGTAGTTTTACAGTATATTTTTTTTCGAGTTAGTTTTCCATTATAGTTATTACGACATAAATTAGAATCTGTTTTATAAATTACAGGGCACTTCTAATGGTGTAATTAAGATTTCAAAGTAATATTAACAAAGTGTTTAAATTATTTTAAAGGTGTAGAAGACTACAATGCAACAGCCGTGTACATGAAAATGATAAGTCCCATTACCGTTGGGGTAGAAAACAGAATCAGTTTCACAGTTAATAATGACAGTAGCAGTGCAGCTAATCGATATGCAAGAATTACAGACATTTTAATCATAAGTGTCTTGACCGTATTTGTTCACCAATATTATTATTTCCTATAAATTAATATATGACATACTCACATTTGTAATTATAAAAATATCCATTTTTAAAAATTTTCGTTTTGTATACTTATTATATTTAAAAATTGTATACAATCAAATAAATAAACAAATGTTTTGTTATATAAGAATAAAAATGTTGACATATTTTTTTCTTCAAAAAAATTATTGAAAGCATAAATATTATTTAACTTAGTTATAAAATGTGTTTTTAAAGAAATTACTATTTAAATTAACATTTCTATTTATGGACAATAAAAATAAAATAACAAATACAAACATTTTCTTGATATTTTCCTTATCTTTCGACTATCTTAATGAAAATCATACTTATGCTTAGGGGCGATTAGATATTTTAGCAAGGGGCTAGGAATTTACATACTTTTGGCTTAAAAAATTAGTTTTTCTTTCAAGGAAATAAAAAATGTCCTTTTTAAAATTTAACTTCTTATTAAGTGCCACATGTTTATACGCAGTAAATTCAAATTGTAATCTACGAGTCTATCGGTTATTCACAATTATACTCAAAATCTAATTAGAAATTGTGAATAACTAATAATATAAATTAACAAGTAGAGTTATAACTGCAACTAGCAACACTGTGTTCAGTGATGTGAGAGCCTCATGGGCGGACATTTGGCCTTAAGAAACCCTTAAAACTTAAAATAAGTGCTACATTTATTTTTACTTCAACAAATCTCTCACTAAAAAATAAATATAGGTATTTCGAAAAGCACTAATTTTAAGTTTTAAGGTTATTTTAGTATCCCAACTCACAAGCCTCCCCCTCCCCCCAAATGTCACTGAGTGGTCATGCTTCAACTTCTGAACAGCCGAAAATCCCATAAATAAAAATAAAGCCAATTACTCTTCAAAACATCATCCCAGTAAGGCATATTTTTGAGTAAAAAAAATTTACATGTACTCCTTATAAATTAAAGAAAAAAATCAGAAGGTAATTTTTGACATAGCCTAAAATGTAAAATAGTATAACTCTAAAGGTTGTATCAGTAGAACATTAACAATGGGTAAAATAGTAAATGTTTTATTAAACATAAACAAATGTATACATACTTATACATTATATAAATTTTTCATTTTAAATCATTACTTATGTTTTACAACAGTCCACCCATCTTCGGCTTCAGGTTCTAGTTCTTCATCACTAGACGAGGATTCTTCCTTCTAAAATTAAATTATATTAAAACTAGTTTTACTTGCCAAAAACATAGAGAGGTATTTTATTAGACCTAAAACTTTAAAGTTCATCCATTCGTCTTCAAAATCAAGAAAAACACCAACAAAATTTACATATTTTTCAACATAAAATTACAGCACTCCATAACAGCTTTTTTAAAAAAGAGTCTAATTAATTCCAAATTTGTATAGAATATGTTTTAAACATAGTACTGCCGATAAACATTGACAAACCAAAAAAAATATCATGAATCCTTTCCCTTTAAAGGGATAAAAATATTTTGTTTATTTCAATTTTCAAGCAAAGTTTTAGGGATTGAGGGCTGAAAATGTTACCAAAGGTAGATCTAAAATAAGGCTATAACTTATTAAAATTATCAGAAGTCAAATTTTTTTTTATTAAAGAAAACTCCCAAAAAGGGTAAAATTACACTGTGATTGAGTAGTCAATTTCTAAGTTCTAAGTCAGCGGGTAATGGAAATATTTTCATTGTTTTGTTATTTTTGATAATATGTTTAACTATGGCAACACATTTTCATAGACAGACGATCAGCCATAATCGTATCTACTTTAGTACTAAAAATGTATTTTTAAGCATATAATTATCATTAAATACGATGCTTGTATAAACGATATTTGTAATTTTATCTGTGAATACTAGACTTACTCACTACTACTACTACTACTACTCAGTTATGTTTAATACTTCTTACTATGATAGTATACACTGTGCTTGGGCCTTGGTTTGGACTGTATTGGTTTGAACCTACTTACTACAGATTCGCATCAAAGCATTTATTTATTAGTGATTTTATCAATTTCAGTTATAATAATTCCTGTAAACCTGTGAACTCCCTGTCCCCAATGAACTGGCTTTTGTTAACTATGAATGAGATATAAATATTTGACACTTACATTTTGTTTAACTCGTGTTGATTTTACAGGAGCAATCTGTATAGGAATAGGAATTGGTAAAGTTCTGAGTTCATCAATTACACGCATACGGCCGACGTTTGCTTGATTCCAATCGCAATAGAACTGACATATGTGTTTTCCTAAATCGTCTGCGGACGAATCTTCAAGTATTACATCAAATCCAACGTCCATAACGTCTTCAATTATGTCCGATACTCCAGTCCAACATGATTCGTTTCCTAAATTATTATTATTATTTCTAGTAAACCTTACAAACATTCTCTCTAATTATTATTTATTAAAACAAACCAGATTTTTGTAGAAACTCATGTATGTTTTGTATTAAATCACTGACTTTATAGTGCATCAATTCCGTTGTCCCGCCCATTCCATGGTCAATGGCCATCTATTATAAATGAATAGAAAAATTATGAAAATACTAAAAAGTTAATATAGTTAAAACTAAAATCAAAATATGCCGACAAGAACTTACTTTCAGAGCAGTCCAGTTATTGAAAAGAACTCCGATGACATGTTCGAAATTAGTATTCTCGTTTAATATAAATACTGACATGATGATAATTACTGTTGTTGAGTACAATACAAATTAGCATACCTAATATAAATCCATTGAATTTCAATTAATAAGTACACACTAAGAAGTCTAAAATTTAAAATAGCATGCTAAACTAAACTCTAAGACTCAAAAGTTATCAGCGTAACAGATAAGTGATAACTGACAAGTGATAATAGACATACATTTTGGTACACTTGGCGCCATTTATTAGGATTTTTAAAAATATTAAACAAACAAAAACAAACATCTTTACATGATAATATTATGATTGAAACACTTGTAATAAAAATAATATAGTGCTCCAAACAAATTTTTTTTATTCGATTGGTTAGGTAAGGCAATTTATTTCAATCTTTTATATAAAACATTACCTATAATAACGGACAATTATAGTTTGATAATAAAACGAAACTTTATTTCTTACTTCCTAGTACTTATTATTTTTAAAAAAATATTTAAATTAACAACACACCGAACCCCAAGTTTAATCATAATTTATAATAATTTTGATAAGATAAAGCTAAAATATTTTGCACTTCATTATTTTTCATACATATATAGTCTGAGTTGATGATTTGTAAATGAATGTACCTATTACATTATATTATACATTTATTAACGGGTGCCAAGTCTGCCTACTATCATTTTGGGTAGATAGGTGTCTGCTAAATGCTAATGTAACAAATAAAACCATTTGTTTTATGAACTAAATCATTTTCTTAAAATAACAAGTTATTCTGTTACCATAAACTAAATTTTTGGCTAGCTTGACAGCTCTGTAATAGAAATAATTTTAAATAGGAAATAATACTCCCGAATGTTTGCAAGTTAGCAATTATTACTGGTCACATTTAGCGTACAAATTTGCCAGAATTATTATAAACGGGATGAAATTTCTCATTTTTTTTTCTAAATGATTCATTAGTACTTGATAAAAAAAATTATATTTATGTTTATAAGTAGATGCTTAAATTACTATAAATTTCAATAATTGTGAAAATTCACAATATAATATTTTAATTTTGTATTTAAATGTTATTAAATCATGATCGGCAACAGTGAACCGCGGTAAATATGTATTAATATGACTAGCTCCCTAATGTATGTTCATTTTATAACCTCTTTGGATAATATTGTGGTAACAGATAACAAAGGATAACTGATAATTTGATTTTTGTATTAATGTTTACTGCCAGATACTAGGTTTGTCGTTTTGCCGTGTGGTAAGTGGTAGCCGCCGTGGTCTTCACTCCTGTTAACTGATTACATTTCAATATTTACTATTTCTATCGGCCAAACGTGATTCTTTCACATTACGCGTTTGGGAGTTTTGGTAAGTTTTTCATCTACTTCAATCCGTACACAATTACAATTGTTTTCGGTAAAAGCTTCTTATATGTATTTACTCACATGTATCATTCTAACATTTTATTTGTCAAGCTGAAAATATTAGCGTTTTGACGAGTATATTCGTGTTTAATGCAACTTTTGCTCCATTGATATTTTCAGGTATCCAATATGAAGTTCAATGTCTACAAATCGTCTTCGCGACGCAAGTCGCGCAAAGAACATTTTACTGCCCCCTCACACATAAGACGCCGAATCATGTCGGCGCCTTTATCTAAAGAGTTAAAAAGCAAATATAATGTTAAGGCAATGCCTGTTCGTAAAGACGACGAAGTCCAGGTTAGTAATCAACAGCATTCTCTATAGAATCGTCAGTTTCTGCTACTATCCCACTGTTCGGGATAGTATAATCTGTCGAGTTTATCTTGAGTTCGTTGAGCCTTGAAAACGTAATGGATGAGCTAGCTTAAAATTGCTGGACGATTTATACATTTTTTCGATTGTAGCGCTCCAGAAGTCTGGGATAATTTTCTTCCATTAATATGTATGTTTATAAATCCATATTGACCCACATCCACGTATTTTTAGAGTGCATTAAAAGCAAGAATAATTCGGTGTAAATAAAAATGTACATGTAGCAGAGTTTATTTGATGATTTCTCATAAAATGTATTCGTTAATGTTAATGTCTCTTTAATTTTTTTATGTAACTTGGCACTTATTTTATGATGAAGCAAAACCATTCTTTGATACGAATAACGAATGCAAACTTTCCTCGGTTACAGTTCTTGTAGCGGAATGAATGTTTTCATAAGTTTTATCTGTTAAATGACATTGTTAAGGCTCTGATATTTTTCTTATAGTAAAAATAGTTATATTTTTGATACAGTGAATCCTGTTTTTAGACGTACTGTGAATAAACCAGAACACTGTATTGGACAGAATTCACATCCCACTAAATTAGGATAGAAAATTACTTTATACAGAAATGTCTTTAGGTGTGTTCTATTCTGTCTTGGATAGGTTTCACTATAAATTTCTAATATAATTTTAAGTAATAAATGATAAAACCTCTTACAAATAGGTTGAAAGTTATATAATTTAGGACTATAATATTTTTAATAATTTTACATGATGAAACTAAACCATTCTTTGAAATAGACGAATAACAATTATAAACGTTCCTCTGTTGCAGTTCTTGTAGCAGAAAGCACGTTTACATGCGTTTTATCTATTAAATGATATCACAAAGGCTCTGATTAATTCATATAATGTATGTGGTTTTTGTTAAAATTACATAATACTGTGTTTCATGAAAACTTTAAAAAAATTATTATAATACATTATTACTTAGCTATTAAAATTTTTCTTTTTTATAAGTTTTATGATGAAGCAAAACCATTCTTTGAGATAGACGAATAACAATCATTTACATTACTCGGTTACAGTTCTTGTAACCGAATTAATGTTTTTGTGAGTTTTATCTGTTTAATGATATTGTAAAGGCTCTGATTAAATTTCATTAATTAATTTTTTTAATATTTTACATATTATTAATTTATTTGTGTAACTCTAGGTTGTACGAGGACATTTTAGAGGACAACAAGTGGGTAAAATAGTTCAAGTTTATCGTAAAAAATATGTTATCTACATTGAAAGAATTCAACGTGAAAAAGCTAACGGTGCAACTGTGTACGTTGGAATCCACCCTTCTAAGGTATATAGTTTTAACTTCAAAAACAAAGAATTGGTATTGATTATGAATTTTTTTTTTTAGTGTGTAATAGTAAAACTGAAGTTGGACAAAGATCGTAAGAAAATTCTTGACAGAAGAGGCAAAGGCCGAGCACAGGCTTTGGCTCTTAAAGGCAAAGGAAAGTATACCGAAGATTCGGCTGCAGCCACAGTGGAGACATCTTCTTAATAGTTATGACTTTTACAATAAAACATTCAAAAAAATATACATATGTTTGTTTTCAAATTAAAACCACCTTTACAAAACACATGATCTATGTAGTCTGAGTATGTTTAGGAGCATTATTAAGTTACTTTTTGATGCAAATGGTTTAGATGTCATTCGCTTAATAAAGCAAAATCATTTATTAGATGGCAATACTGCAATTATAGTTAAATAACAAATTATTTCGAGGTCGGTGGTGTATTTAGGGTAGAGGCTGAGGGGCCAGCAGCTCTTCCCAAGGTTAGATTAGGAAATAAAAATAATTACAGTGCAGGGTATGTCGCTTTTTTTAATTTTGATAAATTAAAGGTTAGTACTGAAATAAAATCCTGTCCACTCCGCTGTCTCGAGTAGTTATATATTTCATTTGGTACTAGTTTGTGGCACTAACTATACATATTGGAACAATAATATTATTTAACAATGTTTCAATTTTATTGCAAATTCAGTACAAGGCAGTAGCAATGGTATTGTTGACCGTTTACAAAGCTTTTGCTGGTTATATTAGGTTAAAATTATATTTAATCAATGATCAATCAGATATTTAACCACAACATTAAATTTAATCTATGTCTTTCGTGATAAAATAAATGAAGAGGTAAGTCAGCAACTCAATTTTTACAAAATGGTTGCCGGTTTTCTCCTCTGAAATACATGGCCGCCCGAGGAAATCGGGGGAGCACGACACGGAGCCACTCGACAAACAGCCACCCGAAGAGATACCAACATGTACAATATTTATGTAAAATGTACGATTATTATTTGTGTATGTTGTGCGGCCGACACCACATATTATAACGGAGTAATAGCAAAAAATGTAATTTCCAAATTGTATATCAATAAAAATAAAAACAGTAACTTTGTAGAAAATATTATATTTTTATTAAAACCCCTATTGTATAGTAGACATTGTTACTATGTTCATTGTAAACATTTCAATTTACTCAACAGGATTTATTGTTAACTCATGCTATTAATAATAATTATTGTTTCTAAATACTTTTACTCTATTATTATAAATAATTATACATTTTTATATTATTGATACTTATTTATTAATATAATACATAGATAAAAAAATTATGTATATTGCAACGATATTAATTGAATAATATTTTAACTTGCTTTCATGTATTCCAATTAAATTACAAATATATTTTAAATATAAAACAAATGAAGTTATTGAACATTGTTTAATTTGTGTGCATTTTCATGAGTATCGGAATGAACTATCCATGTATATATTATATATACAACTAAAAAGTATTTGATAAAGGTTTTTACTTTTTATTGACTTAGATCTAGTTATTAAAAACTCAGAAGCAGAGGGTTAGAACTAGATAAATACCGATATAAAAATCCCAAAAAAGTACATTTTTAGCTAATTGGCAAATGTGTATATTTTCCACCCATTTGGCTTATGCTATAGGCCATCTATATAAATTGGATTTTTTTATCTGATTAATTATTTCTATTTTTATTATATATATATATATATATATATATATAAATGAATGTATGTATGTGTGTGTGTCCCTCACAATTTTCATCAGAGTTTGTAGAAAAACAGCATTATATATTTATTTTGTGTTAATATATGTAGAATCATAAAATATAAATGAATAACCAAATTATAAAAAATGATTAACATGTATTGCTTTATAATAGCCCGTAATACTTTATAATATTAGCGGGGCGCGATAAAACATTAATATTTACTACTAAGTCATCCTCAAGTCTCAACAATGTGCATCGGGCGAGCCAAAAATTGTTCATTGTTCGCTATAGCAAAATCCCAAACAAGTCAAATATTAGCGTGATGAAATTATGATGCAAAAAAAAAAGGACCACGACGGGCGGGAGGCAGGTAGACGAGGAATCCGATGATAATTGAGCGGCGATCGACGGACGAAGTACCCAGCGGGCGCGGGTAGACGTGCAGTGCCGGGCGCGCACGTATGTCGATTTCGGCGAACTTTAAAAGTCTGTAACTTCCAAACTAAGTGCGAGCGGCGCAAATTTTTTACATATTCGTAATCAACATTAAAAGTACTGTCGATTTAAAAAAATAATCGAAAAAAAGGGTGCCCGGTAAAGTATATTTATACCATAATTATTTGTAATGTTCTAACTATATTTTGTTATTTTTCCAACTATGTTCAAAATTTAAAAACTATAAGCCAAGTGGAAATAATTTAGTAAACATTTTTTATTAACTTGATTATATTAATTTAGTATTTTTCTTTAATAATGTACAATTGTTTCTAACTTTAATATTAAAATAACTTGTATGAAATCCGTTGTGTTCATAATATGTACACTATTAGTTTTTATTCAACAAATGATTAATATAATATGTTTATTACTGCTGATAATAACTTTTAAAAATAAACATGTACATAATCATTTTAGAAAATACATTTTTGTCAAGGCTGTTAGAATACTTAAGCCAAACAATTTTTTTTTTATTAAATCGCGGTCAATAATAAAATAAATTTTAATAATTATAACATTAAAAATAGATAAAAACAGTAAAATCATCAATTTTTTTAGTAAAAACTATTTCCTTGCAGTCTTTTGTTAAGTACCGGCCACCGCCAACGTGTTGAACCATTATATTTTTTTTTTGATAGCTCGAATCTCATAATTATTTAACATCAGTGATGGATGGCCGCAGTTGGTAACCAACCGTTAGTTTGTATAAACTTGACCATAGTAAACTTAGTAATATTAACGTTTCGTTAATAACTTTTTAACCGTATGAGACCCACTTCACGTTAATTATAATATCACACACTAAGTATCAATCATTTTGTGAAACCCTTGTGTACTCTATGCACATGTATAAAAACATCTAGATAATGCAATCGACAACGCCAATACACATGTCACTTAAATTTAAGTTATAGCTAACTTTTAACTTGTATATTATAATAGTGTGAAATAAGGAAATCTGTGTTTATAAATATAAATTTAATATAGATTGTATTATAAACTATTAACTATTAACTCCAGCCTTCCCCTTGTATCTGACCTTGTTTACACATAAACTGGAGTGATCTATTTTATATATTAGCTGGACATTAGTGATAAGTCTGGTGAGTGATCATATCTAGATCCAAAAGAACCATACCGGTTATTTTAGACCCCAAAAAACTACTGCCGGCTTAATAATATATAAACATTTTATTCAGCATCGGCAAGGCGCCAGTCTACCATAGGTTGTCCCTGTTTGAATTTACTATTGTGTAGCTAAGTATAAACAAATACTAACAATTAAGCATTGGTAGTATATATGGAAAAAAAATGTCAACCACAAAATAAAAAATAGCTGTATATTTCAATAACAAATGGAACTTATCACAGATGTTATAAAAATAGCGTAGACAGTAGACACAACGCGGTCACACGGCGCGCGTAACAGTGTTTTTGTATACTATTATAATTTATAACTTATAAGGTTCTGTTCAAACAATAAGTGTCAGCTAAAATACGTTCGATGACATTATTTTCGACTTAAATATTTTTCGGCTAATATATTTTCGGTTAATATATGTTTTGGTTCTAAATTTTTTTCGGAATTATTATTTTCGGCATATATATAACATGATAACTAATACACAGATATGATAATATATAATACAAAATTAAATAGTATTTAACTATAATTTATTATTGTGTTATTGCCTATTGGAAGTTGTAAAGTATTTAAGTAAATGTGTTTAATTTTATTGTCGGGTATCGAATAGTTTCGTATGAGGTATTCACGATGTATTGTTTTAAATAGATAGGTATAATACATCGGTATTAAATAATTTAAAAAAAAAGTATAATTTCATTGAAATTTGATCAATGAACATTCTGCTTTACTTATTATAAAACGTGTAAGTATGTTTTGAAAAACATTTTTTTTTACAAACTCAAGAGACAATTTATTGTTGGTAAATTATCACTATAATATAATATTGTAAATATTGTTTCATATACTTTCAGTTTTTTTTTTATATAAATTTCAATAATAGAAACTGATTTGATTATAACTTAAATAAAAAAACTCAAAACAGGAGACAGGTCACACAGTGAATTAAAAATAGTTCAAGCCTTATTGCATTAGTTATGAAATGTACAAGTTTTCCCCTTTAAATAAACAATACTAGCCGCACAACATACACGAATAATAATCGTGCATTTTTTATAAATATTGTATATGTTGGTACCCCTTCGAGTGGCTGCTTGTCGAGTGGCTCGGTGTCGATTTTCGGTGGTTGTTTGTCGAGTGGCTCCGTGTCGAGTGGCTCTTTGAGGTGTAACCGAAATCGGCGGCCATGCGCCAGATTGCTGACAATTCTGTTTATTATCCTTCATCGAATCGTCATTTGGTTGGTCGTATGACGTATCTCTTATCTATCTATAATTTTTTTTTAGTACGTTAATGTTGTTTTGCAATATGCAAGTTTGTTAGTTAAGTTTTAACATACGATATCGGCTATAAAGATTACTGTAAGCAAACTCGTTCACGTAGCTACTAGCTATGAGTAAGAATAACAAAGTCAAAGAAGTGCCGAATGAACAAAACCTTAAGTATGACCAAATCAAACCGAATTATTCGTATTTAGATTGTATAATTAGATCGTACGGAACGGGTTTAGGGGCTTTGACGTTAACGTTTTTCGTCTTTCACATAGGACAGAAAATTGTTAGCAAACGATTTCCTATAGTGCACAAGACTCACATTGCTGTGTCCATTTTAGCAGCAGCTACAGTATCGTATTGGACCGCCAAGGAAAAATTGCAAACCTGCTCAAATCTCACATAAATATCACATGGGTATAATGATCAGATATTTTAGACAGATTTACAAAACATTTAATTATAGATTTCAACGGTGTTATTTCACCTACAATGACGAAGACGTAAACATTCAAGAGTTTATTAGCAGAGAATTGAAATTAGAAAAAACAGGCCACCAAGTCCTTGTTATTCAGCCTTACATTAAATGGGGTGTCAAAAAAGATCGAGCAACAACACCAGAGATTAAACTGGCAGAAAGTGAGTCTCTGATAAATACGTTAAGGGATTGGAAAGTTAGGGACAGTATGAAAATAGGTGTTACTGCTTATCGTAGACAAACATTTCTTGGTCCAGGCAGTATTGATAATATTGCGATGAAAATCAAACAAGACCAAAGGATAACGGCGGTTTTTATTAGTACTAATGTACTAAAACCGATACAACATCAACAGTTAGAACATTTTTTTAAAGTCCCAGTTTACGATAGATATTTAATTGTTATTCAAATCTTTCGAGAACACGCTTTCACTAAAGAAGCCAAGCTACAAGTCGCTTTAGCCGAAGTGCCATATATGTGGTCTAGAATACGGGGTCTTCAAGAAAACTACGCTGATAGATTAGGTACGGAGGCCGGACAAATAGCCTTGAGCAGTAATATGGTAATCGATGACAAAAAAGATTTACTTAAAGAATATGAAAAAAAACTTAAAAAGTCAGTGAATAAGTTAAGAAGTCACAGAGAACATTTAAGAAATAGTAGGAAAAATAAAAACCTACCTATAGTTGCAGTAGTAGGATATACAAATACTGGTAAAACATCTTTGGTGAAGGCTCTGTCGGGTGATTCCGATATGTCACCCAAGGATTGCCTGTTTGCCACACTCGATGTCACTGTACACGGCGGATTATTACCTTCAAATTTAAAGGCTCTATATATTGACACCATAGGATTTATATCAGATATTCCTACTGGGCTAATGGAACCATTTGTAGCTACTTTAGAAGATGCCATGTTTGCTGATGTCATTGTACATGTAAGAGATGTTTCTCATCCAAATGTTGATGTTCAAAAAGAACATGTTGAAAATACACTAAAAAATTTAAATATTAACATGGATTTATTAAATAGTATCATTAGTGTTGCCAATAAAATTGATTGTGTAGAAAATTTGCAAAAAGACGAAGATTCTATTTATGTGTCTTGTACGAAAGAAATTGGTCTTGAAGAGCTCAAAGCCGAAATAGAAAAAAAAATTATACAAGTCACAGGAAGACAAATTTTAAAAATTCGGGTACGTACTGGCCAAAAAGAATACGAATGGTTAAGATCAAATACGGCTGTTTTAGAAATAGAAAACGATGGTGATTTTTCTATTGTAAAAGTGATAGCTACCAAATCTGATATAGATGTATTTAAACATCTATTTATTTATAAAACTAAAAGTAAATCTTTATAAATATTTTCTAATTTAGTTACTTGTGTTCTAATAAGTTATTTGCATTATAACAAATATAAATTACAATTATAATTTCTAAATAAGTTTTTATTTATTTACAAAAATTAAAACAATACAAAGTAAAAAAAAACAGTTTAATAACTGTTAAAATGTCAGTCTTGATTTAGTATATTAGTTCATTACTAGTGAAATTGTGAGATCAAATAAATTGTATACAAACATTTTCACAACATAGATCATTGTATGTTCTTATAGAAGTCAACTGTTGTATCACATTGGAACAATCCTGAAACAAAATCACTTAAAATTATAATCCTTACAAAAAGTTGTAATAGTATAAAATGTTTCAAATTTAATTAGAAGAGAGCTTTTTATTTAGAACAAATAACAAAAAAAGACAGTATTTCATTGAAAACAAATTAATTTTTTACAATTTAAATGTGTACCTGATTTTATTTTTTTTATTCTTTCAAATGTGTGCCCTCCACAAAATCATTACAGATGCGAAAGATAACGCACATTTTTTTTTTTTAATGGTTTGTTCATGAAATACATTTTTGAGTAAACAATGTTATAGTTTTTTAACAACTTACCACAAATAAGTTATTTAACGTTTGTAACTAAAATAAATAGTATTTATCACTTTCAAATATTGAATTTTACATTAAACCTCACTATTTGGTTTTTAGTTAAATTAAATATTAGTCTTGAATAAGTTCCAAAACTAAAATCGATGATCTCGACACAATATTTAAAACACATTTAAATACTCTTCTCTTCTTATATATTGATTTTCAAAGCTGGAAATTATTTTAGGTAATTAATTTCACGATTATACGCCTAAAACGATAAAATAATGATCAGTTTAAAGTCAACACATTTAGCATAATGTTTTATCTATGATTTTTTTAATGGCAAGGAAAGAAATTAAAGAGTTAAGGATTTACACTGGACCTGTATTATAATACTAATTTGCATGTATATTTTATACAAATAATAATTTAAGCAAATCACGTTTATGTTAATATCACTATATATTTCTATGAATTATCGAGTATTTTGTGTAACTTTATTACAAAATTATCATTTTACATCTATCTATTCATAATTTTAAAAGCCAATAATTGTTTTACGTTATAAAATATACTATTTACAATTTACAATAGCATAATATTTTTATAATAATTTATATTATTGATGAATATAACAAAATCAAAACTGAGTAAAATTTTTTTTATTTAATGATTACTGTTATTATATCAAATTAAAAAATTTGATCAATATCATATTTGGTTGTTATGAAAAGTGACCGCCTTACATTAGTAACAGTACATTTTAAATATGTTGTTCCATCGACACAATCGTTTTAGTTGAATGTATATATATATAATATATAGAACAAATAATTGTTTTTAAAGTATTATTTATTTATTATATTGGGCAAAATACATTTAAATATACAAAAAAAAAAGCATTTTAGGTATATCCATAATATTTATAATTTACATACAAATTAATTATCTAGTTTTTTTTATGTTTATATATAATTATGCAATTATAATATTTGCAAATTAGGGTACAAAAAACGAGTCTAGCAAAATGTAGTATAAATGGTTTTATGCCATATTATTAAAAATGCTTTATTTACTAAATATCTAGATCATGAATTAAATATACATAATATTAAAAATGTGTTCTTAAGAAACGAATGAAAAAAAAAATAATAAAAATAAGTAGCCCAACAATATTTGGTAATTTAATAATAATCCAATCAAGACTTTGTGCAGACACTTTATTTTTACATTTTTGTTACATATGAAAATAACTTTTATTCCTTACATAATGTTTTTTTTAACTATAATTTTAAAATGTCATTTTTATAGGTATATATTATATAAATAGAAAAAAAATTGGTATTATACATCCCATGTAATGAACAATTAATGTTGTATGGACATACAATAAGAGTAAACTATTAATAAAGATGTCATAATTTTATTTCATTAAATGAAAATATTACTTTATTATTGTTAAGAAATGTCAAGTTATTTAAAAAAAAAAAAAGTATTCTACCAATAATAGTATTTATGTTCTTACATTAGATATAGACCTGACAAATACCTGATTATTTCTGTCTGGAATAAGGAGCATTGCGACCGCCATATCGTCCCCCTTGGTTTCCCGCCTGTTTGGACGGTCCACTACCGCCGCCACCACCACCTCCTGTGCTGTAGTTTTTCCATCCACGACCTCCCGACGATGGATTAACATCTAGTAAAATATTATATACATTTGTATTCATAAATCATAATAAGTATATAATAGTACAAAAAAAAATGCAAAACATAATTATTCTATATTAAGTTAATAACCTACCTTGGGCAAATGAATTTCCTGAATAATATTCGTCATTGCCACCCCCATTATAAGTCGCAACACCGCCATAACTAATAAAACAAAAAAATGAAATAGTAAGAAACACAATAACATTAATCAGATAATAATATATGAACATACCCAGAATCATAGTGGGAATAAGACGCCGAATCTCCATAACCACCATTTCCAGGGTAAGCGTTGGTTCCTTCCATAGCTGAACGAGCTCGATCTAAAATACTTAGTACTTTGGCTTTTCCTGGAACTGGTGCTCTGGGCATTCTTACTGCCTGAGGGGGCATAGCGCGAATGACTGGTGGGGGAGGTGGAGCGTGGATTATTGGTCCAGGATGGCGGACAGGAGGAGCGCCTCCAAATTGTTGCATTTCACGTGCTTGTTCTTGTGCTATTTGATCATTGTGGTCAGGTATCAAAAATTTTCGAAGTTCAGCAAGAGCATATGCAAGTCGTGCATATGCTTCAGCTGGCGGTGCATAAGCAGTCACTTGAACATGAAGCTCATCAGCTAAGTGAGAAAATTTTGGATTTAATGAACTCCTCATTTCATCTTCCTAAAAATTTGATGAAAATAAAAATAAAATTTGTAAAATAAAAATACAATTGTACAACAAGTACTAGTAAGGTAACCTTTTCTTTATTGCGCATTGATCCTTTCCCTAATATTGCCATTTTAGTCATTGTATCTTCTTGTAAACGTTTTAATGAATTTCCTTTTGGTCCTAATAATTTTCCGACAAAGTTAAACTGAAAATATAAATAATTATGTTTAATTACACTTTATAAGGTTTTGAACCAAAATATTTGTTTTCAGATTTGGAGTTTTTTTGGTTTTATTGCTGTTGACATTTATTACTATTTTATTATTGTTCAATAAGGGTGTTAACTGTCTTTTGTCTTCCTAAGCCATTATAATTATGATTGACAAACTAATGTTTAATTAATTAATAAATAATAGAGAAATAAAAAAACAAACTTGTTATTGATTAAATTAGTATACATTTATAATTAATATGATTTATTTATTTCCTCTAATAATCTATAAAAGTATAAAAAAAACTCTTTGATTCCTACAAAATTAAATTAATATGAAAAATGATTAAAACCAGTATATTTTAAGGATTACGAGGTTTTATTTATTTTTCTAAAGCCCTCTTAATTATGAACCACTAAATTATGTTAAAAGAATCCCTTAATACTTAATGATTCGTTTAAGTACACTCAATAAATGTCTAAGTAACCCATCATAAATAAAATAAATGTATTAATAATGTGACACATAAATATGTATATTAATATATTTTTACCCTGGGAAATTCTTTAGCTGGAACCATAATTTTAGCTGTAAGCCGAATTGGTTTGTCACTGTTTATATCTAAGTAGGCAGCTTCAGGTTTTGCATTGGTTGTCTGCGCTCTGGAAATTTCTACAAACATAAACATTAAAAACACTTTTTAGAATTTGAGGTCAGTAATATTTATACTGCATCAGTATAATTATTAATAACATTTATAATTGAACTCGTATGATATAATGTTAATTTCAGATAGGGAAACAATAATAATTTGTACAATGTCATTAACCGGTCTACATCATTATTATAGTTATTAATATGTTCAACAGTCATGTTATTGAAAAATGAATACATCAAATAGGCTGTTTAATGATTTCTTTAATTATCGTTAACTACTTTTTAATATCAAGAAATTAATTAAGGTAAATGTCTGTTGGTTGGAAAAAAGAAAAATAGCTTGTAAAACGAAGGCCCATCTTATTTTGGTTACTAATGTCAATGTATTATCCAAACAGGATGTATCTACAAAATATGTAAACGATTACATACCGTTGTCTATGAGTTTCATTGCATTTGGATGAGACTCCACGTCCAAGGCATATTTTTCTTTGACTAGGGCCGATACATATTCATTAGGTTTTGGTTCTGAAGTCAGGTCTCCGTTTGCACTATCATTCATATCGTTTGAAGACATTGTTTACGATATCCAGTAAATAATATATTAAACTAAAAGCAGTACTTCGTATTAATATTAGTTTAAACGTTAAATCCTTAGAAAACAAGTGTGTGAAGTACATAATAGCGTTTGATAATACCAAACGCCAACAACATTAACCAATAACAAAAGCTTGTTATACATACTTGTATCTGTTAACGGTGTAAAAAAAACAGCGTCAAGAAGAAATATTGATCGAAACTCAAAAAATGTAGGTGTTTTCAACGCGAAGATCGGTTTTCAATGACCAATAATCCGGTAAGTCGGCATTTGGCACACCGCTCAATAATCGTATTCGAGATTACAATTTACAAGACACAGTTGAATACTTGGGGGGGTTTGGTGAACTCAAAAGCGCGTGGAAAATGGCCGTCAAGGTACGCTTAGCTCGAGTAATTTTCGATGACGCTCAACAAACGCAACGATTGACAACGTTGCGGCTCGCTTCAAATCAATGGCCGACTGTGATTTGAAACGAGGTATTAACTATTAAACTAACAGTAAACAGAAATACCAATAGATAACGCTGTATGTACTGCCTGTGGGTCACGATGTAGAGAAGATAAGGTGACACCACTCCAACCAAATCAGTGGGTCAAGAAATTACGGCATTTTGGTAGTACAATTTTGTCACGTAGATAGCGCCACCATTTGCCCGGAGGCCGACTTTTACATGGAGCTAATAGGGTTTTTTACATATTATTATACGTTACTGTCATTTTTATTACTAAATAAAAATATATTACATGTAATTTTATTTGATTACAGGACTATAGATTATATATTATTTTAAAAACCACAATATTCGTATATGTAGTCTAATTAAATGTACTATTTATTCTAATTCCTATTCCACAAAATACGTTTATAGTCGAACGATGACTATCCTTTTATAACAATATATGAAATTATTCTATACGATATATAATATAATAACACGTATTATGTAAAAAAAAAATTTTTCTCAACCCCTCCCTCCCCCTTCCTATATCGAATTTTAGGCACCAGAGAAGTTTTTTCAAATTGAGTTTATAGTTGTTGAAGGTCTAAAGAATAATTTGTTATAAAGAATAACGAAATTTCTGGACTTATAGTTCCGAAGATATTTTAATTCTTACTTAGGTAGCCGCAATTCCCCTTAACACTTAATAATTAAAATATAATTATTAAATTATTATTTATTTACTTCAAGTTCTAAATTACTTCAGAGAGTAACATTGTAACAGTTATATAATAAATACCTATAATATATTACTTAAAACACAATTTTTTTTGGCTCTGGGGGGTTTAAACCCGAACCCTTCCCCTGTAATACACCACTGTACATAACAATACATTCTTTCCGATTATTTTAATTTACCCCCGAAAAATAAGCATCGCTTGTGTAAGGTGGATATTAATTATTTCAATAAACACCAATTAAGTGTCTTCGAAAGCCCGACTACCGTGTAATTCAAGCCCAACCATACGTGCAATGCCTAGGGACGAAGTAGCGACATATTCTCTGCATTGTGTTCCTAGAGATGATATTTGCATCACAAATAATTGTTTATATTTTGTGTCTACATAATAAACCGCGGCATATATAATTATAAAATACTGTTGTTCTTATTCATTTTTACAAATAACATTCATTGACTAATGTAGATCTTTTAGATTTATAATTTATTGGCAATATTTGCTCTACTATAGTTTTATTCTATTACTCTGATCTAGAATTTAGAAATTATGACCATGTATACTAATGACTAATTATTATTGAAATACTACTTTATATTAGTAGAGTAGCTAAAATAATAAAATAAATAACTGTGCTGGACAAAGACTAGATCAGAATAAATTTAATTTAATTAATTATGAAAGCTATATTCTAGTGCTAATATTTACTTTAATGCCGTTAAAAAACACAGTTTTCGCAATTAAAAAGTTAAAAAAATAATTACTTATTACTAAATAAGACAATAAAAATAATAAAAACTCCAAATAAAGAATAATTAACATAAAAATAAAAAATAAAACGTTTATTGTCCATAAGCCGCATAGAAAATATCGGCCTTCGGGCGAATGGTGGCGCCACCTGTACAGCGAAGCTGAACTACCAAAATGCCTGAAGCATTCTACCCCAGATTTTTACTGATAAGAAGTTGAGTGGTGTCACCTTATCTTCTCTACATCGTGCTGTAGGTTTACCTATGTCTGCCTAACCATAAAATTGGACCAAATGTAATGTAATAATACGAGTATGTAATATTGATATTTGAAATTTGAATAGACATATAGACTTTGCACCGAGTGTTCGAGATAGATAAACAATTATTGTTTTATAAAGTATATAAAAAAGTCTATGGTGAATCAGAATAAACAAGGGAAGATAGCCAAATACAACCGATTTTTAGATCATTTAGATAGGTACTATTATAAAAAGTAATACACATAGAAAAGAATAATTTTAATTTACACCTTAGAATATTATAATAAAAGATATTGCTTAGTAACTAAAAAAAGTGGAGAACACACAAAGCATGCCAGCGAATGATGTGCTACCTCAACTATTGATATTTAACGTATATAAGAGGATTTATTAATTACTCAACGGCCGTCATTATAATTTGATTTTAATTATGTTGGTTTGCAGGTACAAACATAAATACAGTTTAAAGACGAAGGAAGAAAATTGTATTATTTTTACAAATAAGTTGGTATTCTAATCAATAATCTATGACAATATGATTTCTTTTGATTAGTATAAATTATTATAAACATAAATATGACACTGGAATTCATCTTAAAAATGTATAATTTTAAAAATTAACGTAAAATGTTTTTAACATTGTACGACCAAACATATATTTATTAATCATTTTTAGTTTTTACGCTTTTAAATATTTTTGAAATAGCCATTATGTTCGAATTTTTTTTTCTAATATGTAATTTCAAATGTTGACTCTTTTTTTTCTATTGACTATCCTAGTGTTACTACATGGTAACTTCAAATTATTATCACGTCGGTACGCAAGGACATAATGGGTAATGGGTTAATTCTTTTACTGAAAATTAGACTCGAGTTAAATCTAGACTTGGACTAAGTCATATATAGTATGATTTTCATAAAAAATCTGTATTAAACTTTTGTTTAGTAAGTAAACCCCCCAAAAAAAGGGAATAATTGAACTTTGAGCGTTGTAAATTTATAGGTTGCAAATACGGTTGAGTAATTCAACAGTTAACATGTATTTGAAAATATTTTCATCATATTGTTAACAAATTATTATAGAAAAACGATCAATCTGTCAATCAATCGTATTATCTCGTAGCGCTCAAAATATAATTTGTCATATGTTTTTTACCGATTTCAGTATTTTTACCATTTCAGATTCGCATCGAAACTTTTATTTGTAAGTGATTTTTATCACTTTCAGTTAGATATAATAATTCAAGGAGACTTAAGACCACCCCGTCCCCACTACGCCCCGACCCCCTATGCTGTTTTTTTGTTTATAAATATGAAATAACACATTAGAAAATGAAAAACTTCGAGTTAGAATTACAATTTTTGTTAAGTAGAAATTATGTAGTTAATTTTTTTTTTACATTCACATTTAATTTAAAACTCGATAATACTTAAATAATTCTTGACAATATCATACCTAATTGTGTATAACGAGTATTGTTCACACAATAAGCTAAGGTACTTCGTTATTTAAAAGGAACTCGACAGAAACGAAATACTAATGAGTTTAATTGAGAATCGAGTAAGACAATAAAATGTATGCAATATGCATTTAATATTCTGATTTCAGTAGATTCTCGCTTCATCACTGTCAGACGTGATGCAGGTATTTATGTAATTATGTCAACATTTAAAACATTTAGAGGGAAGCTGAAAACGGAAAAGCAAATGAAAATTAGTGCGCTGAGTACAAACAAAAAGATTCTCGATTCATTGTGCTAAACATTGTACGAGTTAATCAGATATTTCACAAAAAGCGACAACAGAATATCACGCTTATTAAACCTAATTAATAATCATGATAATATTATTAGGGTAAATATATATTAGTATATATTGGTCAAGTTAAATAATTATACATATTATTATATATTATGCAGTTATTTTGTCCTAGAGCAAAAGTTGTTATAATAATGTTGTTGTTTAAACACTACATGGTGGCACCACGAGGCATTATTTTTATAGTGCTTACTGCTTACTGCTCTTACTGCTTACTGTTATATAGCTCTTGGGGGGACATTTCTTCATAAGACCAGCAAACAATAGAACCGTTAAAAAAAATTTTCATAAAGCGCATTTGTCTTTCTTAACGATTTTTAAATAAAACTAACATTCATGATGTATGAGTATTACATCAAGCAATGTACTCACTACGCATCGTACGTACTTTAAATTGTTTGACCAAGTATAAACTTATACGTGCACTTTGTACAAGAAGTTGTTATTAAAAACACTAATTCAAAAGGTCATTCGCTACTGAAAACTAATGATTTGTACATTCTGATGCCAAACTTTTTTTTTCATTCATGCCAATTATAAATTTCTTATTGAATTAACACACTAAATCACCCTGTCCTAGAAAATCAATAACATAGTCATAAAAACTTTTTATTAAAAAAATTCATGATAATCTTATAAAAGAGTACGAACCATAAGTAATTTTTAAGCGGTAGTGATATACAATTAAATATATCATGAAATATCTCTTAAATAGCACTAATTAAAATAATGATTACAGGTGTTCTTTACCATATTAATAAATGACAAATACCTAACTATACTTACATTGATTAAGGCTATAATTGCTTTTACAAATAGCCAATTTTTCATCGTCATAAATTAAACTTATTTAAAATTTGTAAGTATGTTTAAATTGTTAAAGGAATTATTTATGGATTAAACGAACAATTTTAACTTAAGGGGTATGACTTCGTATACATTTTTTCGGGGGTTAAATCGCCACCAGCCCACCCCATCCTATATATGTTAGTGGAATCTATTTTTCATATATTTTAAAATATACAGTTTGCAGGATAACACGCGTAACCAGATAGCGCAATTATCGCACTCTGTCGGTAAGGGTAACGCAACCCTTTTTTTAAGTTTAGTCCTCAGTACAAGTTTAACTTTTCATCTGGCTGAAGTATAGCTCAAAGAGATATAACCGACTGTATTTTACGTATGTACATAGTAATCCGTAAGTATTGCGAGTTAATTTATATTTAAGTTAGTTTAATTAGAATTCTTAATATGCATTATTAATATGTGACAAATCACATATTATATTTAATTAATTGTATATTGTTAAAAAAATTTAAATAATTAATGATAGTAACTAGTTTTTACGTGTTCAGTTATTGTTATAGAAAAATAATATTTGTTTTTACGGGGTTACAAATTATATTCTAATGCTAATTTCAATTATTATTAATTTGTTCTGGCTATTGAATTCTATCAAAAAACGCAGTACCAAATAAAAATATTGTTCTGGAATCTGTAGCATTTTAGCAATATTTCTGGTTATATATAACGCATTCAATTAGTAGGTAACTATAAAGCTTTGAAATCGCTTAAAAAATATAATTTTTTTAAATCTTTCTCTAAATGTTCTCAAGAAACAGAAGTTACTCTTAACTATTAGCCATTTTCTGATCTATTTCATCAACCAACTACTGTTTTATGTTTAACTATATAAAAATGTACCTAATGGAAAGTAGTGACGTACTTAAGTTTTAAAAATATAGCAGAAAATAAACATAAGATACTTTTCTGAGCCTTTGCTTACTTTGCAGTAAGTTTGAATTTATTAATTCAAATAATGTAAAACCAAATTACGCTAACTATTGTCAGCTGAATACCATTGAGTATATACAATACATATACTCAATGGGAATACGTTTAAGCTCTTAATCTGAAAAATAAACGCCGTAAAATATTTTTCATTGTTTATTCATTTTAGTGTAAGCCGTTTTTGACAGGGTTTTTTTGGCTTGTCAAAAGAAAGTGAAATAGAAGTACACTATTATCTCTTCTTAAATCTAAACCGCAAAGGAAAACTCAAGTATTCTTATTCTTGGGATAAATCGCAGCTTCAAAGTTCTCTACCATCATAAGTATTTTCAAAACCTTCTGCTTATTATATAATAAACAACTTAAAAAAACAGAATAAAACTAATGACTTATTTTTTAGGTATAATTGTATACGAGAATTGATTAAAAGCAATATTTTAAACACGATTTTAAGTGAATTCATTGTGTAAATTATAATCGAAAATAAATTATGTCGTGCATGGATACTTTAGAGGATATCGATAGCAATAAAAAACAAACAGCATTGACTCAATCAGGTAATCGATTATTATCATTAAATAAAATAATAAAAGGCTTTTTATTCTGAACTTTTATTTATCTTAATTTTTTAGGCATTATGATAATGCTATTAATTTTAGGTATTTTTAACGTGTAAACAATAGTGATCTGATGATCAACTCTATTGTTTTTTTATAATGTTATAAAATATTCAAAGGAGAGGCGAATGCCACTCAATTTCACCCCTTCTAAAATAAAACATTGTGTTTAAACAACAAACCATATTTTCTAAAACCTTCACAAAAGAAAGAGATAGTTTTAAAGTTAAACTACTAAACACATTGCCTTTTTTATTTTAAAAAATCTCCATAGTTTAATCCTTGCAATGCGTTATTATATAAATCACATAGGACATAGGTTATATAGAGTTCAGAAAATATTTTTCAATTACTATTGCATTTTGTTTTAGGCTTTTAACGTTTTTGTAAACGATGGTAACGATTTGGTATCATTTTTCGATTATCATTAAAAAGTTACTGGAGCGTCAGGTTAGCGTGTTAAAATGAAATGTACATCAGTTTTTAGCCGAGCTCTGTGCCTGGTACTGTACAGCGTTCTAAATGCATATACATACTAGCTTCATAAGTCGTAAAACTATCGCACTTACGAATAACACTTTTTATTTAAAACTTTTCTGTGGAAATATATTATCCATATAGTACTCGTGGTTTTAACAATTTAATTATTTTTGACGATTTAAATCAACTAAATTAAAATATAATAATTTTATTACTTAAAAAATGTTATTAGACACATTAAGTTACATAATCCATACTTCAACTGTAAAAGCCGCCTTTTTACTTTAAATACATTTTTCCAAATATACTGTTGAAAAATAATTATCAAACATTTGAATGCAACAAAAAATTCACTTTAGATTCTTCGGGTTTTTGTATTCAGCAGGTTTACTAATAATTTAAAAATTAACTGTATGATAAATAATAATAGTAATAATAATAATTAATAGAACACGACGTAAGATGGATGGCCCGTAGGTATATCAAACCAATTATGTGTTTCTGTAAATTACAATACCTTAATTATTTTTCTTATAATTAAATAAGTCTGGTTAAAATTTCAATACAAGTATACCTATTTAAAAACTAATTTTATAAACAAATTAATAATTTAACCAGTAAAATAAAGTAATACCAATTACTGTGGTAATATTAGGCAACTGGCGTAGTCTATAACACACACACACACACACGCACATATATATATATTTATATTAAAATGGGGGTCCAAAATTAATACATCATAATTGATAACTTGTAATAAATAATAATACTGTATTCTATGCAATTATTTTTATTGATTCAGAGTTAAAAAGTGAAAGAAAATCAGAAAATACTCTACGAATGGTGGATGTAATTCGAGACAAGCCAATTAAGGTTTCTGTTAAAGTTGCGGTACCTGTTAGAGACCATCCAAAGGTATGCACAAGGGAGACATTATTTAAAATTAACTGAAGGAAATATATACTTTAAACTTCGATAACTAAAATTTCTAAAAGCAAAGCAATAATGTCGTTTATTGACATGTTTAAATATTCAATAAGCCTGGGATTTAATCATGTCCCTAAACATATAAAATATAATTCTCGTTATAAATTATAGTTAGGTTTTAATGCTTTATTTATTTACTGTATAGTATAATATTAAAATTATGATTGCATAATTACTTAATTTAAGACTTATGACCTCAGCTGTGAGCAGCCAAGGTCTTTTTTAATAAATTACTTAATAAAATATCCTAATTAATACAAATAATAAATATTTAATTATGTATTAGTTCTATAAACATATCGACCATAATTATTGTTAGCTCACATAAATTTTGGTTACATTAATTCTTATGTTACCAACCATAATATGAAGCTCATTATATTATACTTCAGCCTTTATATTACACAACTTTAGTTTAATTTTGTCGGTAAACTGCTGGGGCCTAAGGGAAATTCGCTAAAAAGACTTCAAGAAGAAACTATCACGAAAATGGCAATACTCGGAAGAGGATCAATGCGAGACAAGAGTAAGGTAAGATTGCATAATATAATATAATAGCATGTATCTAGACGAGTGTATTGATTACCGACTCGTTTGTGTAGTACAATTGTTCTTGCAATGACAGGAAGTTATCAACCTATCAGGTGCCTTACACAAAGTAAATGATGTGCATTATACTCTCTAATCTTTATATGATGTATAGGTTCCGGGTTTAAGGGACAAAGGGTTTTATACTCTCAAATGAATTAAATTCTAACTCGATTTACTTGATTTATTGGTATTCCCAAATTCTGCACTAATTTCTGAACATTGAAAATTAGCGAGTTATATTTATTTTTGGAAAATGAATATTTCTTGAAAAAACGCTTTAAATCATGAAATGTTGCCAACTTTTTATTTTACATACTTAAGGAATGAAACTTAACCAAAAATTAAAATAAAGTGCCCCTAAGCAGACATAATATATGTTAATATATGCTTATAACATAATATATGTTTTTCTTAAATTTGTTTCTAACCGTGATCGATGTTTTGGCCTCTCTTGCGATTTGGATTCTCACGACAAGAAGTCTCTTTTCCCTTTCCGTCTCATATATATTGCAATACAATAAAAAACGTAATTATCTTTATGCTTAAACAAAAAAGAAAAATATAAATTACATAAAAAGTAAAATTTACTGATATATATATTACATAGACATCGCAGCTTTATTTTGTGTTTGTAATTTTATATTAAACAATGACAATAATCTTGCAAATGAATGATAATACCCTATTTTTATCGAGTAGGAGGACAAATTGCGAAACTCGGGTGATTCGAAATTCGCACATCTCAAAGATGATCTTCACGTCGAAATTACAGCTTTTGCTCCAGCCGCAGAAGCTCATGCTCGAATCGCATATGCTTTAACGGAAGTCCGGCGTTTTTTAGTTCCGGTAATTATTTGTATTTTTACTTTTTACTCAGGGTGTAAAATAACATATCCACTTAATATTATGTAGGTATTTTTCATTTAAACAACAACAATATATTTTTTTTTGTTTTGCTTCGCTATAATCTCTTTGTGGTAAAAATATTTTTTTATTACCCCCCGAGTAATCCGATCCCGATTACACCGTACAGCGTACATACACCTCTGAATAATATACATATAATATAACTGTACGAGGGATTACGCACGAAAATGATTAACAATGAAACATAGATTTGATTAATTTAAAATGTATGTTTGACGCAGGATTATAACGACGAGATCCGACAAGAGCAAATGTGGGAAATGCAAGTATTGCAAAAAAGTGGTTTTTCGACGGATGCGACTGATTCGGAAACGGGCGAAAGCAGATCTTCATTACATTCTATGGACGACAACCTCCAAAATGATTGTTCTACTCAACCGATCAGTGAATGCTCACCTGTGCACATTAAACACAGTGCCGATCAAACACTAATTAGAATTTCGGGTATGGCCAATATGCATTTGGATTAAAGTGATGTACTATGCTGTATGCATTATAAACAACCGAGTGGCAACTGTATAGCGTGATATATATATGTATTATAATAATTAATACCTACCTATACAGCAAACGAAGCCACAGCTGAAAATGGTGCACTATTAAATATTTAATGAAGTGCGCAATACCTATGTTATTACCACCTCTTATAGGTACTACAAAACGAGTATATAAATATATTATATTTAATATGTATTGCTTGCTGGCGATAAAGCCATTTTCAAATGTAATCAATTTACTATGTAGGATTCCATAGGTAAATAATTTACAACTTGTACGAGAAAATAACATGTGTATTTACGCTTCATTTCCGATACTATAATAATTTTAATTGAAAAAAATTTTACATTCATGATATTCGTAAAATTCATTGTCGATTATGATAGTATAATAATATGAACCTACAGTGCACAATATTGTAATATCACGGTATTGCTCGACAACAAAACTGTAAATAACTGTTATTATTCAATGCTATTTGCATTTAGAACTTTTAATTGATCGCTGGCAAGTGGCATTGCGGATTAAATAAAAATAATGAAGGTAGACATTTTTTCTCTTTAAACCCCTATTCAAAAGAACTGGAAAGTACCGTTAAAACTCTTTAACGAGACGTCTCATTTTATTGTAAATATGTCTATTAATCATAAAACTAAATTCAAAAAAATTAAAAACCATAGAAATTTAAAAGTTTAAATTCTCGAAATAGTCTTGTACATTTTATTTTGTACATTTTTTTCTTCGTCGTAATCACTTTTTTTTTTACACTAATTCTTGAATTTATAAAAAATTCGCCACAGTGACAAAGTCCTACATATTTACGACCTATTTAGGTCGCTGTTGTTAGGAAATGGTAGAATGTCATACTATGTATAGCTTATCCTCTGTATAATATAATAAAAACGGATGTAATGAGTTTAACTATACCTATATGTTATGTACTATTATGAGTATGAATTAACAGAAACCCCTGGAAGAAAACGACCTTTGCTAACCGGAGGTGAATCTTCAAAAGTGGCAATGAGTCCGTCAAAGAGAACAGTAATGGCAATTTTGGCGAGGGCTAGGACTGCTCAAGTTCATGCTAAAGATATGGTCACGTTGACGCCTCATTTAAACGGGTATGCGAATTCCATACATTATTCTATTATTATATTTTTAAATGATGCCAAAAGTGGGCATAGACAGGCTATGGATTGTTTTTGGGGGAAGGGCTTTAGTCCGTAATATTAAAATATTATAGACTCATAGGTGACTTCTCTCTTCAAGAGGTAATGCCCCTGTGTCCCCCTCCGAAGTTCACGTTTCAAGTGGGGTAGAAAGAGTAAAGACCTATTTTAGTTTTTTTTTTATGTATAAATTGTAGTCTATAGGACTATACATACACTATATGTGAGTCATTTGAAAACTTGAAACCCAGCAAAGGCAGCAGTAAACCATTATCTTAATTGTACGATCGAAATACTAACTAATTTCATGATGAATATGTATAAAGAACTAATTTTTTTTTGCCATCTATATTCTATACATACATTTATCTTATAGCAGCTATAGCTATAAATGTTTTTTTTTTCAGACTCATTCGAACGGATGTATCCGGGCTCAGGGAAAAACCTTTCATCTCGTCCAATAATCTGCTTTTTAATTGATTGTATGTTATTTTATAATGTTGGTGGTATATAATGGCCAAATAGTTTTTTTCGCATTTTCATATATTATTATATTTTTTTTTAAGGAATTAGAGGTATTTAAATTGAACTAATTAAATAATAGTTAAAAATAATTGTGTACTTCAAACGCATATCGTTAAAAAATGAATAGCACTAACATTTTTGCTCAACGCATTTATTTAATTAAAAAAATCTAATTAACTGTAATTTTAAAACTTGGGACATTAAATTGCACTTTTGTATCAATAAAAGAGTTTCTTTTTAAAAACCGCTTTGTTCTTGCTTCTTAAAACAACACAAATGTTCCGAATATTGGTGACGCAGGTTCTTGTTATTATATATGGGTCAAATCGCTTGGATAACCCCCTCCCCTACAAAAAAATGGAAAATTGTCTTATTTTATACACATATTAATTCCAATATTTTGATTACTGTGGTCGTTTTTCTACTTTTATAGGTATGTTGTTTAGGTAACTAAAGCGTTTTTATTAAATATAGGAACAGTACATTATACTATAATTGCGTATACCTTAGAATTCATGTGGCTTATAGATAAATAAAAAAATAGGTTTGAACACGGGTCGGGTGTAGGGGGAGTTTCCCCCACAAGTTTGTATGTTCAGAATTTGTGTAAGGGTTATAGCCCCCCCCCCCCCAAAGAAATGCTGTACATCTTGCTTGAATTAACATACATATTAAACTATTTGAATTCTAAAGTTTCCTCTTAGTCTAACACTCGTAGTTATAATTTAAATTTCAAACCATAATATCATGCAAATCCGAGGTCTTAAAAAAATACCTAGCACATATTATACTCCGTTCCAAAATAGATGACACGAGCGCAGAAACTAAAACGCGTTACAGCCGGCTGCGCAGTGCATGCACACATTAATTTTTCTATATTTTTAAAAAATTAGTCAAATTGAATTTTCGATAGATTTTTTTTTAAACTTTATTTTTAAAAACAAAAATCTGTAATTTAATTATTACAATAAGCATGTATGCGGAAGTAAGTTATTTTTGACATGAAACACGTGAGAAAATTAGCCACCCAATGGCGACACTTTACATAGGTCTTTGGTTAATTATGATTAGTATTTAATTTTCATTTAAGTCACGACACCATCTTCTCTTTAATCTACGAGGAGGATCACCAGGAATAGCGTCGGTCGACAGATTTTAATATTATTTTGTCAGTTGGTCGAAAAAAACGCCGGTTTTATAAATGTATACAGTTAATGAACAAATGTGCTTATTTATTAAACTCTACTATATATTATATTCCCCAGTACAGAAGTCGGAATTTGGAGGCCAATAATATCAAGAATATTTACACAGTACCTATTATAATATTAGAAATAAGTGAGTTATGTCGTTCACAGGCGAAATGATACAAAAATTATAAACATATAAATATATAATAAATTTAGACAAATAATTAGTGCGTACCGACAGGCATCTAAATTTAACTACGGTCTTTCCACTTTTGATAATCGTAAGCGGTAAGGATAATCTGGTAATAAATTAATAATTTACTGCTACATGTTATTAGAAGGGCACGAAGCGCCTTCGCTTGATTGTTCTAATTTGTCATTCATCGAGTATTTATTTATTTAAAGGAGCTTTAGTTTTAATGAACACTAGTGCATAACTAATAATATGGTCTTAAAACGCTGGCGCGTCGAGAACATAGCCCTATCCTATATCATATTGGTACACAAGGGTTATCAGAATTTCATGTTACACTTGATATTTTGATGATGTACTAAAATTAAAAAAAAAAAGACCTACGTAAAATATATTTTTTTTTTTAAACAATAATAATGTATGATCATGTATGTAAAAATAATAGAGTATATGTGTGAGAAATTAAAAAACTAGTTTTGAGACTTGAGAATATAATACGTGTGGTAAAACAAGAAATTAGGTGTTCATCAAGGCATTGTATTCTTGTATATGTATCAAGGGGATCAAACGGCTATACTTGGTTTCCTTAACCCATTAATGCCGGAGTTCTTTTTTGGAATTTTTTATTTAAATAATTGGTGTCTTGGGTGCTTGTTTCTTATTTTTATAATTAAAAAAAAAAAATATATATAAAATTGTGTACTTAAATATTTGAAAAAATTGGATGTTGCCATATGGCAACGCTAGGCGCTTATGGGTTAATAATGGATGAAATTACTATGCACATACAAAACGATGCATCTATTGGTGCTTAATGTTTTCAGTAAACATGATACATACATTAGATGAATCTATTTAGTTAAGATAATATTAATCATAGGTAGTATATATCTTTGATTAATATAATCTATGTTTTAAGAGAAAGGTACTGGTGAAAATTTAACTGGCCGAGCTTTAGATACTGTCATTATTCAGATGTGTGCTAAATAAATTAGTTTAATAGCACATTTGTTCAAATTACGTTTTGGGCAACACAATATGGCTGTAACAGTTAAGTACTAAACCTATTCTGTTTTAAGACTAATATTGAATTGTTTTTTATTTTCAAATATTTTTTTTTTAAAGCTACAAAATTGTATTTATTTATTATTATTGTTAAGGTATTTTTTCTGGAGAGAAATCTAGGTATTTTCATCTTCATTAATAATCAAACAATATGAAAGAATATAAAGATGTTATTACATTTAAGTTTCATATTTTCTATTTACTGTAATTAATTTCAAAAGAGTATAGATACAATTTGAAAGGGTAATTTAAAAGAATACTAATACGATGTTAATTTAAAAAAATTGATTGGTAACTGTATTGAAAATTACACTTTTAGTTGTTACAACATATAAGATATAAGAAGATAAAGGATACATAGTACATTATTGTTACAGTATTGCAATACAATTTTATAATATGAAACATAATTATTAATCAAATAAAAATAAAAATGCTGGTAAAAAATTGAAACTTTTTGAGATGGATAATTACCACAATAACATAATAATGACCAATAAATTACGAGGCCAAGTCTAAGATCAAACACACAAAAACTTAAATACAGTTTATTTATTACTATGTTTATTAAACATAGGCCTTTCAACGTAAAGAAGTTCACTAAACGTGTCTTTATGAATCGATAAAACTATCAGAATTTCTGGATACTCTAATATTGATTTATTTCTTAAATTATACACTAATGATTCTTCTGGATCAACTTCATAATATCTGAAAAATAATTTCATAATAAATATTATTTTAATATAAATGGGATTTGTTTCTATAAATGGGTGGCTAGCCACCGTTAATAACTAAAGTATCCTATAGAATTTAACACATCAACCAAGGTGCTAGTGGTTCGTCAATTGATAACTTACATCAATAGTTTCTTTCTTTGATAAACTGCAACTATCAAAAAATAACCAGTAACCTTACTCCAAGTGACCCAAACATAACCATGTTCAACTTACTGATTTATTCAAAATACACTTAGACATTAAAACTTACTTTCCATAAGGTGTTTTCATTAAAAACATTACTTCTTTTACACCAGCTGACATATAAAACTGTAGTTTTTCTTTGATTTCTTCACTATGAGATTCTGGTGTGAAATATTTTCTTGCTAGATTATTGAGTTTGTCGTATTCTAAAACCCTAGAGAAAAATAAAGTTGTATGAATAAAAATGTTATGCTTTATTTTCTGTACTACACTATTACTTGTGATCTGTGAATTTAACATTGGTATCATGAAATATCCAATCAACACGCCAAAACATTTTGTTGGTCTTGCAATTGACAAATGACGTATTGTTTTTGTTCATAGTAGAATTTGGTAATATTTGCAAGCGTATTCGACGACGATAAGCTTGATACCGTAATTTACGAAAACCCTAATAAATAAAATAATAACAGAAGGCTTAAGTACAGTTATAAAGTAGAGAAGATAAATATCTTTTAATACTTATTATTATGTAAAAAAAAATTCTTACACTATATAAATGTTAACTTACAGGTGAGAAATTAGAAAGACGTTGTGTTTTTGTTTTAAATTCTCCAACTGCTTCAATAAATTCATTCATAAGCCTATAATCTAGTATTAAAATAATGCAACTTATTAAAATAAATAAACTTGAAAAAAAAGAGATAATACAAAGTTGTCTCATAATAAGCATGACAAATTATTACTAGTATATTATGAAAAAATAGTATTAGAGGTATAAATTGTTATAATTTATACCGTGTACCTTGACTCATGTCGTTGTCAGTAAATTTATCCAATCGTTTGAAACTAGTTTTATATTTTTTTCCATCACATTCTAATTCTCTTTTATGAATATTAACACACACCAAGCTGCATGTTTTTAGCTCACATCTAGGACAGCAATACTTGGCAGGATCATTGTCACAAACTTCACAATTTCCTAGACTTTACATTAAATATTTATCATGTTATAACTAGGTAATGGTTTCTAAATTCTTATATATCCTTATTATTATTTCAAATTACCGATGTTTAGTGTCCATATTATAAGCAAATATTAACAACCCAATTAAATTTAAATTAGTTTAGTAATTATTTAATTAAAATTAATGTATACATTAATCATACTAATTGTTTGCAGTATATTTTGATTTTTGCCTAAGAGAAACTTATCATATTTTATCGACTGAGCAGTATGAACTAAACAATATCCCGATTCCAATTTCCAGTTATTCCGATTTCCGGTCATGTGGTTTATTAAATGAACATGCTGTTTATTGTTGACTTGGAATCACTTTATTATCTTATCAATTGAACTTTTTTGTTATCAAAAATTAAAATCAAATCGGTGCTAACACCATTCTCATACATTGTTCTTTTTGAGGTTAACCGCTAGTCTTAACGGAATTTTGTTTTGGTACTGACTACTGACTACTGCTTCAAAACTTGTTATAGTTCATAATTGTTGGTTGTCTGTTTTTACACTGATGATAGATAGTAAGACTCATAAGTACTTTAAATAAGTTTTTATTTTCATAAACGTCAATATCTGTGTAGTTAACTATTTTAATATCAAGTTGAACTTATTTTATCTTCATTAGTCGATTGTAAACTTTTTTGAGTGATGAAGTAATTAGTAAAACATTTATTTCGTTGATGAGCAAAAATATTAATGAAACAATCCAATTATTAAGTTTGTGTTTTTATATAACTAAACTAAATTTTCTAGTTCCTCCATGAATATTTCAAGAACCATGGATAATTCATCTGTGTCATTGGCTAACCAATCTATAACTACAAAAGAAAGTTTAGAACTTTCAGGGAAAATGTTGGATAAGTTTTTTATAATTGAAAATTCATTCCCTACACTATTTGACAAAATGCAAATAGTCAATAATAGTTAGTATTATTTAGTTAGATATGTTTTCGGAAAATAATAAAAAACAAATTTTTAATAATATGAATATATTTTGTTGTACTCAGGCTACAGTGTTAGTGGCTCAACTGAATATGATTATCCTAAGGATTCAGCAGGTTTACCTTCAATCACACCACTTAAATTGAAACACAAAATACCATTACCGGGTACATTATTAGAGCAGTGGAATGGTAGGGGTCTTAAATAAAAATTTGTATTAAAATGTAATATATATAGTAACCACAAACTTAACTGTTTATTTGGATATTTAGATGCTCAAAATTTTCATCGTAAATTAGGAATTTTTCCTGAGATTAATAGAGTTTGGGTTACGATTGATCAAGAGTTCTTCTTATGGGATTATGATGAAGGGTAATTTTTATAGTTGAACTATATTTATATATTTTTACTCTTATTTGTTGTCTTTTTATTAGAGCGGACTTGTCATATTTTGATGGTATGAATTCAACAATATTTGCTGTTGCATTGGTTACACCGAAACCAAATGTTTTTCAAGCTCACATTAAACATTTATTAGTTTTGGCTACTGGTTTAAATATTGCGATATTGGGTGTGACTTTTAAAAAAATTACAAATCTTGAAGGTAAAGTATGGTTAGTGTTATATTCAATTGAATTATACACTTTTTATTTTATTACAAATTTTAGTGTTTTACAACTTTTTTTATTATCAGTTATAGTATAAAATTATGTAACACAAACTTTTATGTGTAGGTAGAACAGTGGAACAGTTAGAATTAACAACAGATACAATTTATGAAGTTCCCACTGAAGGCGCAATTATATCCATGATTGTTGGAACAAATAATGGACGCATTTTCCTAGGAAGTGAAGATGGTAACCTGTTTGAAATAGAATATTGGGTAATAAGTCAACACATATTATATATTATAATACCTAATTATGTTATAATATCTGTTGTAAAAAAAAAAACATTTTTTACAATAAATAAAACAATATTAATTTTATAGAAAGATTTGGGATGGTTTTCAATCGGAAGTGGACGGCGTTGTAAGAAAGTTTGTCACTCAGCAGGCACACTATCTTATATTCTACCATCATTCTTGTCGTACGCCATAACTGAACCATCTGCTATTGTAGAAATAGCTGTAGATAACACAAGACATATTATTTACACACTATCTGAAAATAGTTCTGTTGAATTATATGATTTGGGATATGATGGAAAATCGACTAGTCGGGTTGTTTCTTTGTCACACTCTAACTTAGAACATCAAGTGTCTAAAATGCTGAGGTGTGAGATTAATGTATTAATGTATTGAGATTTTTATTTTATAAATGTATAATTTTGGATTTCAGAACTCTGGAAGTGGCTCAAATGACCACACTAAGTAGCATAAAAGTTGTAGAAGAAACCGAATCTTCAAATATTCATTTTATGGTGGTCTCAAAGTTTGGGTTTAGACTATATTTTTCAAATGGTATAACAAGTTCCACAAGACCATATACATTACAACTCATACATATTCGTTTACCACCTGGTTATAACAGATCTATAGGAGAACCCAAACCAAGTAGTGTTCAACATGTTTTGTATAATAGAGGTGAGCAAAATACTTATTTAGTTTTATTAAAATACCTTTTAGCTTAATAAATAAAACACTAATGTTTCTTTTGTTTTAATATTACAGGTACGATACTAATGGCATGTGATACTGACATTACCAATTACAGACCAATGTTGTGGTGTATTTCTCCAGACGAGTATGCATTTAGTCCAAATTTTAGTGAAAGGTATTTTATTAGCGATTTGGATATTTGCCCATTGGCTTTGGATAACATAGGACCAAATTTATTAATATATAACGATCCGGGTGTTCAACAACCACCACTTATCGTACGCCAACAGTTTGAAAACCGACAAGAGTACATTACATTAGCACCTCAGGTAATTATTTATATAACTATTAAACATTTATATAACCATTATATGTATATGTATATAATGGTGTTGCCTCTCTATAATGCCTACTTTATTCTCATGTAATTTAATTAAAAAAGCTTATAAATATTTATTCAGTTCTTAATATTTAAGAAAAAAAACAATAAATTATTTAGGAAGTATTGTAAAAAAAATATAAAAATAACAATATCAGTTGAATAATTATTGTTGACATATTAAATATCTACATTAAAAAAAATTGTATTTCTATTTAAATCATAGGGTTTAGAAATATTTGAAATGCTGCGGCCATATGATACGCTTTGTGAATTATTAGCGGCGAGCCAAGGATCAGAAACGGATGCTATCAAGAGTTATTTCAAAACTTTTTCTGATGATCAAGCTTGTGTTGCGTGTTTAACAATTATTTGTGATCAGTCTCTTAAAAACATAAAGGTTTGTTTTATAGTTTATTTAACTATTATATTTTGGTCATTGGTCATATTCGGTATTAATTTTTTTAATGTGTTCAGATAAAAGAATATGCTACTCGTGCTTTCTTTACTCATGGCGGCGAACCAAAATTAGTGACTGAAAATTTTCAAGATACATTAAATGATTCTAGAAGTTGCATTCAAAATAATAGTAAGATTTTGCATTTAAAATTTACTGTATTTCTTTAATAAAATATTTTTTTCGATCTTTGGACTAATTGTGTATACTTGACTAATTTCAGATTTTAGACCAGGCACATTTTCAACACCTATGACTGCAAATGTAGTCAATCAAACAAATATTATAAATCTACCTTTTGAAACCACTTCAGTTCAATATTCACCTAAGCACAATGGACTGTATGCGTTCGTCAGTCGATTACTCAGGCCGTTATGGAATATTAAAGCTGTTAATATGGAAACTACCGATGGCAAGACATATGTAAGTTTTTGTAAAATTATAAATATATGACAAAGATTTCAAAATGTATTGTCATCATGTATACTATAACTGTTTTTTTAAATGTTTGTACTTTAAGTAATTGAGTCTAATAATTTGTTTATTTTGTTAGATTGTCAATACAGTATCTCCAGACGATTGTTCATTTGTAGCCAGTCATTTACAAACATTGCATACATTCATGAATAATTATTCAAAAATGTTGGCAAACTTTACAAAAATTCCAACCGACATGTCCAGGCGTACAATTGTACAAGACCCTTATTATTCTGAATCTAAATCAATTGACTGTCTAAAACAGTTGGTTACACGCTGTGCTGAAGTGTTTAATTTATGGAAATTGCTGAGTGAACATCAATTTTACATTATTGCAAACAAACTGAACGAAGTAAGTTAAACAGTTCTTTGAATTATTCATTATTGTTAAAACCACAATGCCCATATTTTGGACAGAAAACTTGTTGAGTAGAAGACAAAGTTTTTCGGATTCTACTTGTAGTAAAATTACCAAAGTTCTATAGTGTACATAGAAGAATTTTAGTTGTTTCGTAACGTTTATATTTTTTTGATAACATGAAGTCAATATTTGTAATTGAATAATTTAGACTTTTTTTTCTATTATTTATAAAAGTTAGTGAGTATAGATATAAAACATAAAAAAACTCTATGACACAGATAATTTTATCATCTATGTATTGTACAAATTAGGTAAATCTACAGTAAATACTGCCCTCATAAGTTTCTCCTGCGCAAAGTAGTTTTGATAGAAAAACAATTGTAATTTTTGCTGTAGACATGACAGATAGTCTAAAATGAATAGATTTTTGTGAAAAATTACCTATACTTTACTCATCTTGAATGGTTGGTGTGGTGTTCTCTCCATTTATTCTGTTGGCTACAATTATTATATTTTTTATATTAGATATTACGATTACATAATTAATAAACTATACGGGTACCCATTTAAATAAGAAATATGGGATTTAACCAGAATATTCTTGGCGAGTACTCGTACATTTGTATTACCCATTCAAAACCATAAGCCCAATTTATTAAAAAAATTAATTTTATGTTATATTTTAGCAAGAAAAAATGGTACTCGAAAATGTAATTTTTAAAGATTTAATTATCGTTCATCAAGAAATGTGTCAAATATTGGTACAAAAACTTTTGGATACGTAAGAATTTTATTATTAAAAATTTTTTTTTGAGAATTTCTACATTTTTTTACTTATATGTTTAGATATTTAAATGAAAGTTCATCTGTAGAATCAATAAGTACAAAATTACGTCAAGTCTGCCCATCTATTTATCAATCTGAAGATGCAGCTTGTGCCAAGGTAAACATTTTAAGTTTAAAAATTATATATATATGAAATAATTATTGTAAAGTAAATTTTTTATTACTTTTCAGGCTTCCGAAATGATAAAGTTGGCTCAATCGACAATTAACGAAGACGAACGTAAACGCATTTTATATCAATCACTAATGGTAATAATTATAATTTTACACTATTTAAATTACAATATTAATTTTAATAACAACACTATGTTCTTAGGTTTTAAAAGAAGTTGCACCCAAATTAAATTTGACGTCTGTCTGTCTTCAATACACAAACTGTGCGTACATGGAAGGCGTATACCAAATGTGTCGGGAATGTGCCAAAAAAATCGATCCTAAAAATCTCGGCGGTCATTATTTCATTAACAGCATGATTTTGGATAGAGATAGTCCTGGTTATGGTGCATATATGTTGAGGTAGTTTTTCTTTTAAATACAACTCAAGTGTTTAATTTGTATTTTATATTATTAATAAAAATATTAAATTTTTGAACAGATTAGATGTATATAAAGAAATTAGTGCCAGTTTGGATTACCTTTATTCGATTATGGTTAAAAATCCTTCAGTAGTTATTCCCACTAGACCTAATATTATACCCGGAGTACTAGAAAATTCAGCATTAACACCGGAGCAATCTTCTAATTTGGTAATTATTAAAGAGATTTTTTTTATTAGTTTTTTAATCAACTAAAAATGTATGGTGCCTTAAATATGTTCTATTATATTATTATAATATTACTATTATTATTATTTCAGATATCAGAACTGATAAGATTATGTATTACATGTGAAGATGAAATTATGCATACTGTAGTATACAGGTGGTTGATAGAAAAAAAACTGATTAGAGAAACCATTGAAATGGGAAATCATAGTTTAGAGAAATTCTTGTTATCCCAATCTAAAACGGACGACTCGAATAACTACATAAAAGATGTACTCTGTAGATATTATGAGTACAATGGCAACTATAATGAAGCAGCTGAAGTTTTGGCATCGCTAGCCAAAAAATCAGAGTAATGAATACTCTTTATTACATTTCTTTATTTTATTATTCAGGAAATAATAGTTTTTATAAAAAATGTATTATTGTGATCATGTTTACTTAATTTTTAGTTGGTTTTATTAAAATGATGTATAAAAAAATACATATAAATTATAGAATTTTTTTTTTTAGTGTTGGTTTGACTTTAAGTGACCGTCTCATGTATTTGGGCAGAGCGATGGCCTGTTTGAGAAGTAAAAAATTAAGTACACCCGCTCTGAATGCTACTAGTCTCAGAGAAGTTGAAGACTTGCTACAAGTAGCAGAAATCCAAAAAATGGTTTGTTTCGAACTAGTTTTATTTAATTTATTTAATATTTAACATTTATATCAATTGCTATTGTTTTTAATTTTCCAGATATTAGATTTATTGTCATCGGCTGAATTTGATGGGAAACTCGATAATATTGAAAAACTCAATAGCAGACTGTACACGTTAGGCGATGTAAGTGATTTTTAAAATGTTTAAATATGTATTTTTTAATGTTCTTATTATTTTTCAGCTCTACAGCCAATTTGCCGAACCGCATAAAATTTGGGAAGCTCAGCTGGCGATATTTCAACTCTCTAATCACGATGATCGTGAATTAATAAACCAAATTTGGGAAAATATTTTACTAAAAGGTATTTCCTATTTTCAAAACATGTGGGGAATGTTTTATTATATTTTTGTTATTAAATTATAGTCGTAAAAGATTGTGGCGACATTGGGGAACACAACAAAATGACAATTGCCTTGGAAAAGGTCAAGTCACTAGCCAGTTCACATCCTATTAACTCTTCTACATTTGATTTAGGTAAGTCAATCCATATAGTTCCAACCAATTTTTTTTTTATCATTTATTTCTTAGAAAATGATGAATAAACTATAAAATTATTTGCCTAGAATACGTGACTACCATGTTGGAGTACTTGAACTGCAACTTAGGAGGTGATTTGGAATCTGTATATACGACAATGTTGACTATTGGGGCACCCATTGAGTCTCTAGTGTCTATTTACAAAAAGTTTGTTCTTTACTCATTAAAATTAAGGTCACGTCAATTTGGTATTTACATACTCATGTCTAATTATGTTTTTTGTATAGAATTTACTCTACTAATGATCCTCGGTGGCAAAAAACTAGTGAACTACATGTTTTAGAAGTGATCATGAGCCTAGCTCGTTATTATTTACAAAATGTCGATTTATGGCCCTCAGGAATGCAAAGGTAAATTAACAATTTACACTTGTTTTACTTTAGATTGTACAATAGTCATTAATTGTTAAATTTTGTTTATTTCGTCTTATAGAAGGTCCATAGCAGTCAACTTATTTGATTTGTTGGTCATTTGTCAAAATATGTTGTACAGCCGATTTGCACAAAGTCCATTGATTGAAGGTGTAAATGCAATTAAAAATGAATTAGACAACATCATCAAAAATTAATTTCTTTCCTTTCTGTTATAACATTAAACTTCACAAATTATTTTAATAATTATTGTGTTAACAGATAAGTTTTTTTTAATATAATATTTGGGTTGTTCAGCATATTGTGTGGAACTCAATTAACTAGTTATTTAGTTTTTGTCTTGAACATAAGATACTATATAAGATATATGTTATTTGTATGGTATTCTTTTAATGATAGAAATTAAATTAAGCTCAAGTGATGCTAATAAGTTAATAATTTTATATTGTATAATAAACTTGATAATTTTTATTTAAATATTTTTTTCTATTTTTTTTGGTGAATCTTAATCTCTAATAATTTTATTTTATTTTCAATTTTCACTATAATTTACATTGTTTGTCATATGAAGTAACTGTTAAGTTCTTCTAACATAGAATATTCATGTCAATGTACATTAATGTAGTCATAACAGTCATATGAACCACAATATGGTAAAGGAATGAATTCAAAGAATGTATGGTTAAGATAGGGATGCAGATTCAAATTTGGGTTGCCGAAAATGTACATGGCTTAGACTACCTATGTATGTTATATCTATAGTTCTAACTAGTGAACTCCGTCTATTACATTTGTGCTGAATATAGTAAATTTATTTGAATGTTAGAATGTTCTAGGAAAATAACAAGTAGGTTTAGGACTCGTATTAAATATATCTAAAGAATATTAGGAAGTAGGCATAGGCGTAACTAGGGGGGCATTAGTACCGGGATATTCAAAATTAGCACCCCCATAAGTTCAATCCATGATTTGTACGCATACAATTTTAATAATGTACATACTCTGTTCAATTTTTTTATTTAAGATTATTTTTGTTTTCAAATATATTATTTTATATCTAATGGTTTGAAGATAGGAATTATGTTTAATCATGTATACATTTAACACCCCCTAAAATGTAAGTTTAGTTGCGCCTATAGGTATATATAATCTTTAGGACATAAACAATAATAATTTTAGCTGAGAAAGAAGTATTATTGGTATTGTTTTTAAAATGATACGTTTTTTTTTTTTTGGACGATTCGCGATGTCTCCAAAACTGATGTGTAGGTTTTTTTATGTAGCAAGTTTAAAGATCAGCTATAGTACCTGTAAAGTAACCTACTTTAATGGGCCTATTCCCGTTCAAATCTAATAAATACCTATACCCTAAAAAGTTTTTATTTTTCAACTTATAATTACAGCACGCTAAACATTTTTTTAAAGAATCTAATTAGTTTCAAATTTATACAGAATATTTTCCAGATATATTCCAGTTATATTTAATCCATCAATATAGGTAAGTAAACACACCAAAAAAAAATTTTAATCTTTTTCCTTTTTAATGGGCGATAATATTGGTAGTGGTTAAAATTGCTAAGTATTTGTACTAGATGTTATTGAATTTTTACCTAAATTGAGTAATACTTTCATAATTAAGTTTTGATTTCAATCATATGAATTTAATGTATGAAAAAAATGTCAATAGCTTATAATCATTCAAATCATCCAAATTAAGCAATCGGGGGGTATAGCTCAGTGGTAGAGCATTCGACTGCAGATCGAGAGGTCACCGGTTCAAACCCGGTTGCCCCCTTAACTTTTGTCATTTTTTTACCTTTTTTTTAAAATGTTTGTAGATCTTTTCTTTTCTTAATAGTTATATGGGTTTGTCAGCGAACATTTTACACGTTTTAACTTTCAAGTGAAACTAAGGTGATGTTAATTTTTTTTGTTTATGTGTCTGTTCAGTATTTGGATGAACTTCAAAACCGCTAGGCTAATTTATTCGAGTACTCTAGGTGCAATTTATAAATAAGCTGCATCGATAATAAACGTTAGTGATTATAGTAGTTAGTACAGTGGAGTGTGGGTTGAAGCTCAGTTAGAGACTGAAAGTTAAAAGTTTAGTACAGTTTATCAAACTTGTTATATTTTAAAATGTATTATTTTACTATAATTAGTAGGTTAGGTTAAGTTTTATAAAAATAGATTTATTTTATTCAATTTCAACGTTATTTTGTCAACATGCCTCGAAAAGATTGAAAAGTTTTTTTAAATATTTAAAAATTTTTCTCGATTTATTCTTTTTGATGATTTATTTTAACAATATTTGGCTGTTTGTTGTGAAGATTATAGGTAAAAGTTAAAACATTTTGCTACTATATTTTAAAATACAATCTACTACATAAGTATTTGTTTGATTGAATATTAGTGTGTCCGTTTGTTATGAAAATTGATGAATTTTAATAGGAGAAAAAAACATTTATTATATTATTTATATTTATTTCACAAACTTTATAATATATTGTTTTTTTTTTATGAGTAGGTAATTAAGGCTCCGGCGTCAAGGTTATTAGTAATTTACCTAAACAGTGATCCAATAATTACAAAAGTTCTAATTACTATACAATATGCATTATATTTTGTATAGGTAGTGTGTAAATTGAATCGATTTTTAAAAACAGAATTTTTCTGATGACTAACAATATGATTTGGGAGATTTTAAAACACTGCATATTTGTCTATTGATAATGGGAAGTTTTTCTTCTTTGCTTTGAAATAAATAATAATTTCAAAATAACCAAATTTGGTTAGTATTGAAGAATGTGTTCGTGGAGCATGAACAAGATTGGGTGTATTGTTTAATTATACCTATTGCTAATAAAATTTACTATAAACTATCAGTGCAGTATTTAATAATATTGCGGGTCGTTTGTATTTTTAGGTATGGTTCATCTTTTTCTCGTTGATATACTTTCCGTTGGGCTTGTCAGTTGTCCTATATATAATAGGCTCTCAGAGATAGTTTCATTATTTGTATCGTAAATGGGTTGGTCGAATTCTAAATTATGTCATCGCAGTCGAGTGTGGATCATAGAAAGTAGTACCTAATATGCTCTATGGTGTGCATCTTCCAGTGGACATTTAAGTAAACATGTTATTTGCTATACATTAGATCCTAAGTTCATTAGCTCCATGAAACACGTCTGTTATAAATTTGGCACTGCTTGTTGTACTGTAAAGTGATTTGTATAGGTAATAAAAATAAAAAAACACATTTTTTTTCATCATAATTTTTTTTAATATGGATATAAATTATTATAATGATTTTATAAAACAAAACAAAAAATAAAAACAAAACAAAACCATAAAATGACCCTATGAGAAATATTAGGGCAAGTTACCGGAGAAAAGCAAGTTGGACAATGGTTACAGTTGAAAAATAAAGTCGTAATAAAAAAAAAAAAAAATTTTTAACATAACAAAAATTTGATTATTTGTCATACATATGAACAATATGCGAGTAAGGATAAAATAAAATTTTACTAAAGGGTCTGTCCAACATGACTGCATAAAAAAAAAATTATGTAGTATACAAAAAAAAGGTATTAGAAAAACGTACAAAATTCATAAAAAATAGGAGTAATGAAAAAATGCACACAAATAATATAATTTAGCATAGGCTATAATAGCGTTCATTCTAAACTATACTACAAAAGAATATTTTAATTTATTATTATCAATTTTTTTCCATTTATATTACTATTATATTAATTATTATTTAATTATGTCGAATACAATTTTATGTAAAATAAAATTAACAAAAAGCAAACAAATGGTTGAAATCAATACTCTTTTTAGCTTCTGGCTGGCAATTAAGGTATTTTATTTTAATGCAAATTATAAAAAAAAAAAAAATTTAATAATATTAATATAAAAATTAAATATATTAATATTATATAAATATTAATAATAATCATTTAAATTGGCGTAGAAAAAAAAAGACATGGCTTATTAAAATAATACATATGCAAGAAAATTAAGACTTAGAAAAATGAAAAAAAAAAACTATACTTAGATAAAAATATGAAAAAAAAGTTTAGTCCATTTGTAAAGTTAATTTTTTGTTTTGCACAAGAGATCATTGTACAGTTAAACGTTGTTTAAAAAATAATAAACAAATTTATTAAATAACCATAAAGAGTAATAAAGAAACCATTTCTGCTCTTATACCATTCTTAATGATGATATCACAGTTCTGCCTATTTAATTATTTATTTATAAGAAAAATTAAAATACTCATATAGTGTCACGTTAATCGGTATGCCAAAAACAAATTCTATAAATGGACAAATTGACAAAAAAAAAAAAAAAAACCTTACATCATTATGATTATTATTATTATTTTTTTTTTTATAAAAAAAAGAAACTCTTTAAAACAATACGTATAAATGGTGAAATAACATTATAACATATTAATAACACGTGTTATGCAAGATAAATTTTAATACTAATAGTGTTTTATAATATTAAGATGTGGAATTTTCGTTGTAAGACGACAAGACACTTATCATTTTTATGAAAATTGAATGTGTTTTGCTCCTAAGTGAATAGTTTGTTAGTGTTTAGTTCATGGAATATATTATTGAGCTCGGCAAAAAAAAAAAACAGAAAATAAAATAAATTCACAAATAACAAACAAGAATTTCATATTACCATTCCAACAGGTTGGTACGACTGTTTAATAATTCTAAAATTATTATAATGGTAATAATAATAATAATAATTATAATAATGATCGTCGATTAAAACAAGTAAAAACCGTTTTAAAACCTATTTTCGAGAAAATTGAACTATTTAAATAGAGAAAGTGGTAACCAAACCCTCACAGAAAAAACCGGACGCATTTATGGTAATCACTATTTTATAAAATTGACATTAAAACAATATTTTTAGGGCAGAGCACGGTTAATTTGCCCCGGAGAAAAAATTATAAGAAAAACAAACTAACAATTCAATTTAATTAAAACAAAGGCAAAGGCATTGTTTAGATAAAAAAAAAAAAAAAAACAATAAAATATGCACAAAATATACTGTGTCACAGCCAATTACACTTGTGTCTAAATGGCCAGCAAAATACAAATAAGTAATTTACATTTAATTATATTAAATGATTTAAAATAATGTTTTTTTTTAAATTGCATTTAATCTCGTCGAAAATTGGACACGGTTACAATACTTTTTCCCTTACGGCAAAAAACCACACAAGCCATAACACAATAATTAAAAAACACCAACAAATATTTGTAAAGTGCATTTTTCAGTATTTGGTAGGCCAAAAAATAATGATTTTTAATAAAAATAATAATAAAACACCGACTTATTGTTCATTAGTGATTGCAAAATTAAAATGTTAATATCCTGAAATTTGTATTTGTATACTATAATATTATATTATATTACGTCTTTAAAGATTATTTCAGGCTGTTGATAATTTTGTTATTAGAGTAAGAATGAGCAATAGATAAAGAAAAGAAAAACATTGGCTACTTTTGAAAAATGTAATTTAGTACATTTATTTCTCCCGCGTGAAGGAACATTATGGGCTAATGATAATTTGACTAGAAACTAGTATTATATCTGACTGCCAACAAATTTGTTATTTTTTTTTTTAAATCATAAACAATTATAATTTTTACACATAGTAATAATATTAAATCTATCAAATCTTCTAATTTATATATTATGACAATCAATATAATGAAAAAATTCGCTATAAATATTATATTATTATTATTATTATTAGGTGCAATTAAAAAACTTATCTCGTTTCAATAGTTAAAAATTACAATAAAAATCTTTTCCCCAAAAAAAAAATTATAACAATTTTTTTTAATTAGAAAACACAACAATTTGCCTAAACCATATTATATATTATAATAATGTAAATTTTGTTCTATATACAAAGTGAAAATTAATTATCCTTTACTCTCTACCGTAGTGTGCAAGAAAACGCAATGTTTATGTATATTAAAAAAATCACCTTTTTTTTTTTTTACTAATTTTATATTTTTAGTTAATTTTTTTTTTGAACTTTTTTAAGTACATGTTGCAATGTTTTAAATTGTATATTTTATAATTTTTGATCTTTTTTATTTTATGTTACCAAAATAAAATGACAAAAAATAACTACTAGGGTAACGAGAGACAACATTAGGTCGGTAAATTTAATTAGCACTACACACAAAAACATTAAGAGGTCGTGAAGTCTTCTAAATTAAATGAACAGGTGTGATATCAAACAGTCAAAGATGTTGTCACTCTTGCTTAAGTTTGTATTGCATAGCGTTGCTATTCATAATTATAGTTATTAGTGCTAGTGCTAATACAACTAAAGGGGGGGAAGATCAGGAGTTCAACGAAAAAAATTAATAAAAACTACCAGGCTACTAATAAAGGGTAAAGAGAGTATAATAATATATTAAAAAATATATAGAATTGTTATAAAAAAATAAAGGTAGGTTATTAAAAACTAAATACTATTTATATAAAAAAACATAACAAAACATTAAAAACTTTTGAAAACTAAATAACATTCAACAAACGTTATTTATTTTTATTATTATTATTTAAAAAAGGTAATACAAACGTTGCCGATAAAACATCAGTTTTCATTAGTGTAATTTCATGTAAAACGCTTTTAGAATTGGTAACTAGACTAAAGACGTAACGAAGCTGCCTAAAAAATATCAAAAAAGAAGTAGAAAAATATATTCAATATCGTATTGTTAATTTTGTTACTTTTAATTGTAATTGTAAATGTCTTTAGGCGAATAATCAGGAGGAAAAGGGAATACTTATGACTTGCTTGGATGCAACCATAAGTTTAAATTACAAAACATTGCAAGTTGATAATTAATTAATTGATTTAAAATTGCTATAGGTAACACCTGTGGTCCATGTCCGCAAATATCATTTAGATATTCCGGTCGTTCTATAAAATATTGCCCCAAATAGAATAAAAATAAATAATAAAAAGATACTAATATAACCATAATAATATTTTCCTTATTATATGAAATCTAACTGGGAAAATAAAATCATTATGCCATATTCGTAAAATACTCAAAATTGAAAAATTAAAAACGTTTATATTAAATTTAATTTTTGTGTACATAAACATGTATATATTTATCAAAAAACATATTGAGGAAAATGAAAACAATAACTATAAAAATTGTATGATAAAAACGTGGCAGTAGTTCAAACAAATTGTCTAAAAAATAATAAACTTTCAAATAAAATAAAAACAAAACTCTTAGGTCACCTAGGTCGTTAGAAAAAAAAAAAACGAAAAAAAAACGAGAATAATAAAAATCTTTTTTTTTGGAAGTTGTGTAAAACTTAAGTTTTAAAGAAAATAAAAATGATAAAGATTTGAAATATGATAAACTAAAAATGAAAATAGTCATAACGAAACAAAATCTAAGTTCTTTGGAAGGATTACATAGCACTAAATACAATTCGTTTGTAGTAATAGATACAATTTGTTTGCTAGATGAAGGAGCCCTATCCATTGTGTTTACCCTGAATATTTCAAAATAGTCCTAAAGAGAAAAAAGTCAATTTTCCTAAGTCAGAGGCTTCCTTGTGTGATTAAGGTAGATTAAAAAAATTGTAAAAAACAGTTCTCGTATTAAAAAACGACAGATTTTAAAAAGACTACTTAAAAAATTAAAATTTTCATATCATTTGTATAAACATGCGTAAGAATAATAAAATCAAATAAAAACAAAAACAAATTTAGTGGATTAATAAAATGTGACTACTCGATTTTGTTTTCTGTCGCGACCTTACGTTATGACCAACGGAAGGGTACAGTTCTTGGGCGCTCGGCGCCTTCTTTGACCAAAGGCTTGTGGTACTCACGACCGGGTCTCGAGTGGATCGTTGCCCAGCACAGTTCGCAATAATACTGCAAGTTACACACAAATATTATTGTAATGTCTAATGGATTAAAATCCCAAAACTATTTTATCCGAGTAAAATTAATGAGGCATTGGCTTACTTGTAAGCAAGTGACATTGGCACAAAAGAACGGAGCAAACTTGCCTCCACACCTTTGTCCTTGGCACTCGTCACACATTTGGTCGTCCAGTACGTACGGTTTGACTTCGACCTGGGAAATAAAATAGTAAAGGTTGGATTTTTATCGAATTTAAAAATAATTTAAATTAATAAAATGTTCTCACTCTTTTATCGATGTCTCCGTGTTGAAGCTGTACGAAACGCGCACTGATAGCAGCAATATAACTCTGTTGATTACTGAACGCCACCCGACCGGCTCCTTTCGGATACTTGAGTTCTGGATCGGTGTCAATCCCTGCATAGCAAACACCGCCGTACAGTCTATCCATGATCATTGCTAACTCCACTGTAATATCAAAATCCATTAATATTTATTAATTCTTGTTATTATTTCTTAAAATTTAATTCAAAAACAAATACCACCACAAACCAACTACCAACTTTAAATCAACTACTAGTTATATAAAAACAGATGCAAGGACTGTATATGATACATTTTTTTTTTTGAAACAATATATAAAAATGTATAAAAAATAACTCTTTATTTTCAAATAACTGTTATAAAAATAATAAATGGCCAGATTTAGGCGACAAATATTTAATGTTGGGAGTTAAATTAGGCCACATTGAGGAAATACTTCAATGTTTGTCAAACCTGGGAATTTGTAATTTAAATAACACGCAATTTTATATTTTTAATAATTATTTGAATTTGTATAAAAATAACGTATATATTTAATTTATACGCGTCAATTTTTTTAACAGCATATTTCTATTGAAACAAAATCATTTTGATTTTATTCGGAGGCCGTGGCTTGTGTCTATCCGAGTAATAATTATTTATTAACAAGATCCGATCTCATTGGCTTAGTGTACCGTTTGCTTTTGGGTTGGGATTCACATAAAAAAAAAAACAACGAACAAATAATACTAAAAAACTAACCAGCTTTCAAAGGCCTGGGTACGCCACCGACGAACACGGTTTTGCGAGGATCCAATGGCATAGAAGCGTCGAGTACGAAATCGGCATCCGACAAACGCCAAGGTCTGATTTGTACTGGTTTATCTTTGATTGTTGGCGACGACACGCACAAGTATAGTTTATCGTCGTCTTGAATACAAGCGTCGATCAACTGTTGGACCGACGATTCGTCCTGAAAACACACCCGGCAAGTATAAGTAACTGCCTCCTGCTGGTTTATCAATGATAATATCACAAATGATTTTTTCTACCGTGGAAACAATACTGACAAATCATGACAACGTTACGTTGTTTTGTACACATCTAAAAAACACTATTGCATTCTTTAAAAACCGTTTCTTTCCCAATACATATATGTATATAAAAACCTTAAATTTATTTTTATTTTATCAATGGCAGGCAGCGATTTGCCGGCGATTATACAATACAGTGCACGTTACCTGGAACAGAAGAAAAGCGTATCCTTTGGGTGGAAAATAGGATTTGCTTTCGGCTTTGTGAGGCCAATCGACGACTAATTGGCCGAATCTACGAAAACTAGCAGTTATTTCATCTGAAACGGATAACAGACAACGATATATAGTAACACACACTATATCAACTGCGGATCGATTTGACAGGTTCGCCGAATATAATATCGTTGAGCCTCGACCAAATCACATTTCATTTGAAATCTGACGGTCAATAAATGCTGAACAAACGCTAGGCGAAAAATGAAACAGACCTTCGTCGATGTCCGGCGGCAAACCGCCCACAAACACTTTCCTTGAAAACCGTTCGCTGCTTTCCGAACCTTGACTGTGTGGAGAGGACCGAGACGGCGAAGTCAAAGCTTGTACGGATGTGTCGATCAGATGAGTTCCCGAGTCGTCCAACAGTCCCGTTTGGTCTTCGAGATTTTGGAAAAAAGGAGATTTACCTGGAAAAACAGCAATCAAGCATATAATTAGCAAATTCTCCAAAATTACACACAAGTAATTTTTTACGTTAGTTAACAATACAATGTTGACCATATATACACCGTGTTGGTTTATATAATGGTTTTTGCCCAGTCTAGAGCATGGATAGGGTTTCGTTAAACAAACAATTTATATTCTGACGGATTTATGTATAAATAAAAAAAAGCTAAAAAATCAAAAGTTGTAATGCCAAACCATGTCCGTGTAATGCGCGACCGTTTTGGTCGTCCAAAGCGTTATATACCTATTTCCGGTTTCGCAAGACAATTTGAGAATTCTATTCTTTCATTACGTTTTCGTCACAACATTGTATATTATACAATTTAAATGTATTTAGACAGCATAAATATACACAACAAAATATTATTTCCAGGTGATAGATATATTATGATGTTCTGGACCTTAATTTTTTGTTATTAGTTTTTTTTTTATCTTTCCAGCTCGATTGTGGAACGATTGTATTGTTTTTTTTTAATTCAAATAGTCTAGTCCAAAGTCCAATAGGTCGACGGTTATGTTGTGTACGACCTAAGCATTGCGTACAACAGCTGATCGTGTAAGCCCGAGGCGGCAGTGTAGACAGAGAACAGCCGAGGAGAGTGTTTGCCCGTTAAGATAGGCCGATGATAATTATTATCGACACTAAGAGTATAAAAAAAACCTGCTTCCTAATTGAAAGGCGTTCGGCACCGGCAACGAACGCGCCCAGATGCGATAACGATTGTTAGAGGGTGATGAGAAATGCGCCATTATGGAGGTAATTCGCGTGGAAGGGTGAAAGGGGGTGGGGTGGGGTTGCAAGTTTGGTCGAGTCGCGTTCACCCCGTGCGCAAGGCCGTCAGGGCGATTGCGTGACCCACTTACGCACACCCCTGAGCCGAGGTCAATGACATCATACGCACGTGCGTACTGAAAACTGCTATCCCTCCCCGCGGCAGCGTCAAAAGCTACCGGAGGAGCAAACCTTAGGATACCTGAACCCAAAATATTAAACAATCCCCTACGTCGGTCACCGGTTATCCTCAAGCGGTAATTCGAGAGACGCTCGAAAGGGGGAAAAAATATGAGTAAGAATGAAATAATTTTGAAATTTGTATTACAAAGAGCTGCGAAACCAATTAAAACAAGCGCTACAACAGTTGTAAAACGAATAGTTTTCTACTCTCCCATCTTGTTATGTCTGATTGCGATTGGACGCCCACAGACTGCACACTTTTAACCATACAACAAACCTACGAAGGCCTTAAGCTCACCCTGCCGGTTCAATGACACGAGCGTTGATCAAGAGTTTTATATCAAGATTACAACTTGTTAATTCCAATCACTGTTGCTCACCAAAACCATCACTCTAATCACTTCTAAACCAATTCTAATAACTAATTATTTTGTTGAAAATGCATTAAAGTTGTTGGCGTCTAGAGTCCTCAGTTTGCAGCCCAAAACCTAACGCAGTTAAAATAGAGCTTCTAACAATGACACCAATAATAAAGAAAAACTCCTTATTGACATTTCTACAATTGGTTCTATTAGAATATTAAAATAATTAATTTGTCAGTGCTATAGTTGTTTTGGTTCACTTTATCGTCGGGTTGTTACAATAGTTACATTAAAATGCAAAACGGTAGCACAAACAGGTAGACGAATAATTCATCCAAAAAAACCACGGCGAATGGTTGTTGAATTATGCAAACACATTTTCATAATTAATAAACAAATATACAAAGCAGCAAAAAAAGGCACACGCTCATTCTTTATCGTGGCACAGAACAGAGAATTTATCGCATTAAGTTCTTTAATAATTTAAATCGTTGCTTTTTTTCAAACATAATATATACACATTTAGTGTTCAATATTCTCATTTACCGAACTTACTGCGTTCAAGTCAAGTCAAATAACATAAAAAAAAAAACTTATGTCACAACAAGTTTGATCGCATAAATAAGTAGGTACGTACTAAGTACGTCACATTTAGAGAATGTTAAAATTAATTTAATTTTAAGCATTACTTCTGAAATAATCGGAAGATTCGTATTATTTTGAAAATCATCTCTTTGAATTGACCGACAAATAATATACCACACGCTTGTTATGATTGTTAAATCCCTTTTTTTGGTAAACCTTTTCAATTAACACAGCGCGGCAGTCAAATAATCGAAATCTTTGTTAAAAAAGGTTGTAACGTCGACTCATATAGATAAGCCTTTGATATTATGATTTTACTATATTTTCACTACTGGACTTGTCAGTAAAACCGGGTGTTGTCAGCTGTATGTAACTGATTGTAAATAATGAGTTTATTTATGGGGTATGAATAATAATTACTACAAAACGAATCGAATTGTTTAGGGTTTCGGTTTTTGAATATTTAATCACGGAAAATGTATTTTGGAAATGTCTGGTAACAACAATACGTCGCTTATCAGCGAGGTCGATACAAAAAAAAAGAGTAAAAAGGGCGGAACTTTCAGAAGCAAATACCAATTTTTAGTAAAGTTAGCAATGAAAGTTGTATAAAACATGGCCGCGCTGATTATTTTTATTATAAGTTATTATGTAAATAACGTTAACGAACCGGAGCTGGCTGCACAGAATTTTTATTGTCTATAATTAAAACAGAATTTTTTAATTTTGTCCGAAAACTTTTGATATGTCTACTTATACGGTGAACGAGCAGTATTGAATCCGACGGTTTACCCAAGTTTTTGTTTCTCGTGAAAAATTACAGGGTTTCTGGTGTCTAAAAGTTGGAAACGGCACGCCATAAATCTGATTCGACGTCGTTACCCCGAATTGAAACGCATTTTATGTATACTCTTACACGGAATGTTTTCGCCAAAACAATTATAAATTACTATTACTAGGTAGGTACGACAAAATACATTAATCTTCTTGCAGAGAAACAGATTAAGAACGATCACGCCATTTCCCGATGAATAGAACCGTGTGTAATTCCAAAAGGCAATAAATATTGTATACTATTATACTACAACGTAACCGGGGCACCATATGTATAACAATTATATGTGTCCAGTGTTACTGAAAACAGTCCAGAAAAGGTCCAAAGGTACCGGCGAGATATTTCTTTTGCTCTTGGGATAAACCCTATAAGCGACAGCGCGACGTGGATTTTTTAAGACAACGTTGTGGTTACAAAATATATTATTGTTCAACCACCCGCCTACAATTAAGGTAACTACGTGTAAAAAATATAAAAGCAATATCTGACACTATAATATAGACCGGTACAAATTTTAATCATGCAAACTACCAATTTATTTTTAAGGCAAATTAACATTAGGTATCCCTTGATTAATATAGTCTACACGTCATTCGTTCAGCGAGCGCTTTACTCCACGCACTTACTTAAGTTTTTTACAGCTAGAAAAAAGGATTGCTGTAAATACACAATTTAAGTATAAAACTACCTAAGAATTGTCGCAAAATCAAAGGTAATAGTTATTAAATTCTAAGGGATAATATATATTTTACAACATTCGACATTTTGCTTGCCTACCCACTGTTATTATAAAAAAAATGGGAAGGGCACCTGGCGTTTTCCTCCCCTCGCTACGGCACTGCTTAACTTGATTTATAAGTGTAGTTGATGCAGGCGGCCATAACAGGCTTTGTCCATAACGGATTATGATATTAAAAACATGTAATAATACTTTATTTTTAATATTACATGTTACATACCTCGTTTATAATTTTTTTTGTCTTATGGTTTAAAGGACGTAGCCCATTCGGCTCCCGTTTTACATAAAGGTAAATTCTCAAACGGCTCCGGTTTTTTACAACACAAATTCCTTCTCGTCAGCGAGTTTTTTATGGAATAAAAACGACAAATTTTAATAGATTTAATAGTTTTTTTGAAAAGTTAAAGAGACTTCATAATATACGCGTAGTACCGAATACCGGAGCCGTTTAGGAAAAAACAAACAATGGATGAGAGCCGTTTGGGTTGCACCGGGTTTAAATTGTTAGATCGTACTCGTTTAGCCGATAAAACAATAACATACAATCCTGATAACCGATAAACTCTCACTCCAATAATTATTAACTATTCTCTATAATTATTAACTATTATTAATAAACTCAATTATTAAGAGGTTAGGTTAGGTCACATTAATTGACCGATATTTAGGTTAATAAAAATATATTACAACAAAATATGTTTGTAGTTTCAAATGCTCGCAAAGATAAGAAATATCGATGTGATCTTTCAACTTAAGCTTATTAGGACGAAATATTCCTTCTGCATGGGATAAACCAGAATGATCTACTAACATTAATAATCGATATCTACACCTAGTCATTAAACATATTCCATTCACCAGTTAGTACATTTGGGCACTTTCCCCACTTAGCAGGAAACCTACGGAGGAACATTAGGATTTTTTGGTTAGTTTAATAGTAAAATGGAAAACCTATGTGCATTTTTGAATTTAAACTACACCCAACGAAATATAACAATTCATTTTAATTAACATTATTTATCAACCCTTAATAAAACCACTTTATTCATATAAAAAAAATTATTACCTTGATATAAATTTCATTAAATTGATAAACAACCAAATGTTTGATAAATATTTTTGATACAATGAATTTTTCGATTGATGCGATAAAATTGTTGTTATAACAACAATGCCTTATTATGCTGATAAAACATTTATGAGGTCAATAGGAATAAATTATTTATCAAATAAATTTACATTTTCATTGAAAATAACGTTATTTTTTTTCGAGTGTACTAATAAAGTAAAAAATAATGAAATAAAATAAAAAATAACCGATAAATAGAAATTCTATCTAATATTACCCAAACGCGATTACATAAAGTCAAGCTAAAACAAAACTATATTAATTTGATATTTAATCTAACCCAAGCGTAAAATGCTCTTTGATAGCAGTCAAAGGTCAAGATAACTTCTAATGCGTTTTAGACGAGATAGATTTTTAACGTTTTTTAAAAAACGTTTAATAAGCGTTAGTAAATAGACTTGAAACGTTGATTTTTTTTAAAATTTTTAGGTAAAAAATATTATGTATACCCTTCGACTGACAGCCATTGGCATATTATATACATTTTTTAAAGTTATAACTGAAATAAAATGTAAACTTTCAAGTCAGCAAATCAAAAATATTAAAATGTTGATAATATTGATATCTTTGTGACCGGGATGCCCGGTCCGGCTGGGTTAGGCAGCAGAAGGTAAAGACTAAGAAATTAACTACATAATATTTTTATCTGGGCAATAAGTTTTATCGGAGGCCCCGACTGACCTGTTCAACGCTTTAATTTCTTCTAAAATGTATGTTGCATTTACAATATAAATGTAATAATAAATTATGTCGGTGACCCTTAGCCTTTTCTATGTTTATTGTCATATTTAACAGCTGGAAGAGCTATTTATTTTGCATGAACCCTTCATAAATTATTCAATGCCTATAACCTTAGAATTTCATTGTTGCCAACAAGGCTTCGGTTATATTTGATCAATTCCAACGAGTAAAACGTTACATTAGCATTACAGTTTATTTGATGACATATAAACTGCGTTTTATTGTAACGCATAAATGTGTACTATTTTCATTTAATTTACTCATTTAATATGCCATCAATTATCATCATAAAAAAAATCACTTCACTAATTAAATTTACAAAAAAAAAAAACAAGTGATTAGGGAGTACCGACTACCGAAATCTTAGGCTAAAATTAAAATTGTTTCGGCTACTATCCTACTTTTTACTTTAATTGTGGCGAAATCGTTTTATCGGCTTGGTTTTGATGATCCATAGAAAAAGCCAAGGAACTTGTTTTGTTATTTTTTAATTGGACCATTGTTGTCGTTGAATCTGTGTTGACGAATGTGAATGTTTTTAGTTTTTAACATCCGTTTATTAGACAGTCCCAATCACATTGTTTCTAACTGGATATCTGATTTTTCAAAAAAATTATTAGCTTTAGGCACCAGCCAAGTGCTTTTATATTATACCGCCATTTTGGTTTCTTATTTCTTCTAAGGAAAAGTTTAACTGGATTTTATATTATTTTTATTCTCAGTAAACTGCAAGTCGAACATTTTTTGCCGACCAAAAAAACATAAAATATCTCGTTTTGTATTTTCTTATAAAAGTAAATCTTTTAACTGTACTTAAGTATTTGTATAAAGAATACTAAAAATCGAATTACATCGAGTTTACGTCAACAAATCGTTATTTTATCAAAACAATAATTCCTTGTAATCGAGATGAGATTATTAGCCATAAATAATGGTAAGTATAAAAAACAAATTATTTAAATATACTTAAGTCGATTTGGTGATTGATGGTTTTCATTAACATATTTGACGTTGGTATGTGTATGTTATCAGCTTTTATCGCACACAACAATATAATGGATTACCGTTGATATTTCAATCGTATGCATACTGTATAGTTGACAAACAGTCCGAAACACTCTTTTTTAATGTTCTGGTTCGTAATAATATAGTAATTGTAAAATAACTTATTTTTAATACAACTATTAATTAATGTTGGGAAAGTAAATTGCAAAACCGTGTTTCTTGTTAGGTACATGAAAAATACACTTACGTTGCTATTAAAAACAAAAATAAATAGAGATATTATTTTAATTTAAAAGTGTAAAACGCATTTATTGTAACATAATTTTGGTATTGCTCATATTATGCGTGTAATTGTATTGCACACAAATATAAGGACTGGGATACAAAAATATAAAATGAAACAGCATTTGTAATAAATATTTTTTCTATTATAATTATATACTTAAGGATAATATAAAATTGAATTATTAAATTTCGAGAAAAAATTGGACATTTTCTCTTTTTATTCGATATTTAACGATTCATTAAAATTTAGTAAGCCACTCGTAGATCACCGCCCATCATTTAACGTCTAAAATATCACCCAAGTTCTTTAGAAGTTAAACTTAAGGGTTCGTTAAACTTTAATGAACGTTTAAGCACATGGCTTAACTAGCTATTGTATTGCTTTAACGCGTCCGTTAGTAGTGCCTATAAAAATCTTTCTGCGGTCGTCCAGCATATAATAAAATTTACATTGATTTTTGATAGTCAATATAATCTAAAACTATGCGATATATTATAAAAAATATACATATTGGTGTACGATGGATTTTACAAAAAATATAAATACGTTTTCCGCCTAAGTTTCTGCAGTCCAATATGCCAACGATGGGGTTTCGTGTATTTCTACCGAAAAAATTTGATTTGGAATAAGTTACTTTTTTTTGGAGACACTCCTCACATGTACACGCAACAATAGCTTTATTTAGTTTGTTTCGCGAGGAGTTTTCAAGGGTTATTTTTATACGGATTCGCACCGTCGTCGACCGTAGATAAACTCGAGTGTCGATAAGTTTTGGGCACGTACAAACGAATATTACTATGCGGAATACCCCAAATGAACTGCGGAAGAGGTGATTTTTGGAGTCGCAGCCGTCAGGGAATCGAGCACGTAAATCGAGAGCCGTTAATCTTGCCTTTGAGGAGACGCCCTTTAATTTGTTTTAGTAGATCGATGCGAGGGGCGAGGGAAAGGGACGGGGGTGCGTTTCTAGCTAGAACCCGAGATAAATCTTTCCATGCCAAAGCGAAGGGAACGGGAGGAAGGGGCGAGGAGAGGAAAAGAAGTAAAATCGCATACAAAATGTTGAATGAGCGCGTTGACGTGGATGTTTACCGCGGTGCACCTCTCGCTTTTGACTGGGCTTTAATACGAACAAACCCACCCAAGAGGAAACACACCTGCTCAAAGCCAAAACTTTTACGAACGACGATATTTACATACAACGAATACACATATTATTTTGCCGTTGGCACATGTCATAAACATGCGTGAATGACGAGAAAAGTGGTTGTAGGCGTGGGGAGGGGGTGAAGCCGCAGAGGAAATATTAGAAAAATGTATATCATGCGCCCCTGTCGCAGAGATTATATACACGCATTTTTCATTACGCAACCGATTCCGGTCTGTTATACAAAATTAATTTCCCACTATATTTATTTTGACATAATTAACTAGTTCGCACAAATAAAATAATTTAACCGTTACTGTTTATCAAACAGAGACAAAAAAAACCTCTACATTCGTACAAAACAACTTCGTTTTAATATCATAATTCATAACATGTGAAATTATTTATGTTATGATATTAGGACGAAGTAAGAAACGTTACCAATACCCGTTTAATGTATAACTACGTTTTTCCAAACCTAGCCTAACCGTAGAGTTAAGACTTATAACGGCACCGTGAATATTAATTTTCCAGTTTTAGCTTTTTACTATTATTATGGTAATTCTGCATTCTTTAAAAAAAAAAAATAATTTTGCTTGACGGGGTGAAACATAACAGAATTCAAACACGTCGGAAGTAAAAAACTTTTTTCTTCACTACGACTGATACTAATTAAAAGTTTGAAATTAGGGTTATACAAACGGATGTCGGTCGTAGGCTCCTAATAAATATTCTGCTGTACACAATAATTAGCCTGGGACAACAGACGTCTCAAACAGTAGGACATTACTGTCTGCGTTTTATGTGTTAGTGTTATTCGTGTTGAACACAACAAAGCTTAAATGTGATGTCAAATATATATATATAAGCATTACGCTTGTGTTATTATTAATGTAGCTCTATTAATGTTGCTCTGACCCATTTGGCCGTTTATGTTATATCAGAAAAATAGCATGGATCTGGTGTCATAACGAAAATCTTTGCAGTAGCGTATTTACTGGGGGATATGGGGGATAAATCTCCATTTGAGCTGTTGTCTTTAAATCATTTTCCCGCATTCTTCAATATAATATTACTTTTATGACCAACCGTTTTCTAATTTTGGACATTCTACAAACTAACACTAGTTGAGATTCAGTGGTAATGAGTGGAGGCGAGAGAACGAAGTCCTCTCGGGTAAATCAAATGTTTGTCAGTGCATATTTCCCTTTGACAAAATATGCCACCGAGTCCTGCCATTAGCCGTGTAAGCAGGTAGGTGGTAAGAGGTCGGAAACCCTCTTGAAATATCAGCTTTAATCGGGGCACTGAACAATAATGGGAGAACGGCGATAATTAAATTTTTAGGGACTACATAATTTATTTTTTGAAATAACTAACAAGTTGTCACTATTCATTTCCGAGCTTTGGTAAAAAGTAAGTTGACATTTTATATAATTTTTACTTAGAAATATCTAAATAAGCGGAATATATATATTGACAACTCTTAGTCTTTAAAATGGGGCGCACAGCCCAAAAATGACTTGAGGATTTTTAAGGGCACCTGAAATGGACATTAATGAAAGTATGATACATTTATCGGGTAATGGAAGGCCGGAAAGATTTGATAATATTTATTACATAATCGTCTGGATGGGTTCGCACCGGTGTTAGATATTATTCGAATAAACATATACAACGAAATAATTAAATTATATAACGTACTAATGATATTACCAAAAATTATAACGTTATCTCGGTCAGAGTTGGGTTGTTAAAGCCACTAGATCAGCGGTTCTCAACCTTTTTATATTTGCGTACCACCTACACAGTTCGAAAAATTGTACGTACCACCTGACTTAATAACCTTTTTTTTTGCTTATTAAAAATGTATGCATTAAATACATATATTGTCATCATTAGTTTATTTGTTACTACAAAATGATGACAATATATGTATTTAATGCATACAATTATTATTATAACTATTATGGTTTACTTCAATAAGACGGTTGGTGTTAACACATATTTGGGCGCCTGCTGAAAGGTTAATAATGATTCATTCAAATTTTTTTTTATAAAGGGAGATTTTCTTCGCGTACCACCTATGAGCTTTCCGAGTACCACTAGTGGTACGCGTACCACAGGTTGAGAAGCGCTGCACTAGATAATACATTCAAAATCCTATTTGTTACATCACGTTTACGGACCTTACCGAACGTATTTAAGGTTGTCGCAGTCAACTGTAGATAGTTGTAATGATTATCGACGAACTGAATTTGTGTTTAAATTTAAATATATTTTTTATTACAAGAAAAAAGCAAACATTTTCAGTCACAACCGCCATCTACGGTGTTTTGAATACATTTACAGTTGTAATGACTACACACAACATTAAACAAAAACCAGAATCAGGAATCTGGGGGACATTTGGCGGGACTGGTAAACATCAAATTTATTTGGGATAACTGTTACACAATTCTTGGATACAAATCAATATTACAAAAAAAAACCACATCATTAATGCCTACTCAGCTATAGTATCGAAGGTAAAAAGCTCATGGTAACATTTCATACCGTCATAGTCAGTCATTGCGCGCATTCAACACAGTCACTAGGACTAGGCGCGCGCGCACACCGAGTTTACACAGCGCTTTAGGTCGAGTTTTATATAATCGCCGTGTAGATCATTTATCAAATCCCAAACATTTGCACGGTTTCGCTTAAAAACCTTTGTCTTATTCAGCCAAACGAGACCGACGTGAACTGTGGGGAGGCGCGGCGGCGGGCTCTAAAAGCCATTAGTTAACGGACACGTCAGTTTTTCCCCCGTCATCATCATCATCATCGTGCGGCTTCCATTGGCTGCTGCTGTGCTCTCTCTATCATTCGCAGGCGACAGTAGAACAGAGTCTTGTATTTGGGTCTCCAAAAGCGGCGTTCTTGTTTTTGCGCGCGAATCGATTAAAATAGCAATTGTTCGGCGAAAACAATCATGGCGACGCGCATCATTATACTGTATAATTACAATAATGGGTTGTTCGTGATTATTACTAAAAAAAAACCAACAACAGACTGTTGTTGAAATTATACATTTAAAGTTAATTTTTGTAAACTTTAGCGACCAATATACAATCAAAACCAAAAAACTATCATCATAAGTCTGGGAAACGATTTTTGTTATATTAATTTTTTGAGGGATAGTTTATACACTGAAAATACATGACACTACGGCGGTGGTATTTGAGAGCAAAGTTGTAAATTGCATTATCAAAAAACATTTTGTTTTTCCCAAGACGGCAAAAGCAAAAGAAATGTCACGCCCAGTGTCGGCACGTAAAGAATAACACGATAAGCAGCTCACAGCTATAACAGAGTAATAGCAACAAAAAAAAAAAAAAACTCTATCCCACAAAAACGAGTTACAGCTTCTTTGTACGGTTCCAGCTTTTGACTGTTATAATTAAATTCCTACCGTGGCCGTCCCCAGGGTCTACCGACGACGACGTTTACGACGATAGGGGCAAAGGACCCGTGTAATTTTAACGAACAAATTTCTTGATTTTCTCATAACTAAAAACCCCGAAGTTACCAAAACGCACACCAGGATTGAACTTTCATAAGCTACACACTACTTAAGTATATCATAAAAAAAATTATACTTTAAACACCGACAGTTTGGTTCACACGAAAGCTTTTCCCTAAACGACTTTTAAAACCGTTTTTACATAAAAATGTGTGCACTCCCAAGTCTACATAAAAAAAACGTTTCTATGATGGCAAATTGTTTTTATTATTATTAACTATTACTTAAAGTAACTAGCCTAATAGTAACAATTAGTGTTTATCTAGAAAAAACTGTTAAGCAACTTAAACACACTGAGCTCAGTCTGTTTAAGTTGTTTTAAACGTTATCTTAAACGCGTTTAGGATTTAAACATTTTTTATACGAGACAATATCGTTTTATATTTTATTTCACATATTCATACTCTGTTTGAGGACAGAACAAGTTTAGTATTACATATGATCGATAGCTTTCACTTACGTTAGACTTACATTATTATAGTAATAACTAATTAATTACTGTAATTTATTAAAAATTAAACCATTGACCTAGAATCCAATTATGATTATATATTTTATTACACAAATGAGCAATTTTGATCAGGTCATAAGACTAAAGTTAATTGTGGGTATTTAAATGTGTGGTAAAATTGGAATAAATTAAAAAACATATCTATAAAGAGTAAAAACATAAATTTGGTATTATATGCTTATTGCATAAACTCAACTATGGTTTTTATTAAAACTAAACCTCAATTACGGATAACGCAAGTTCAAGACTTTGGGTGGCGATATCGATTAGCCGTTAAACGTTCTACATTCAAAACTGTGTTATATAATCAAATATGAACTACTCCTATGGTCGCTGAAAAGTACGCGTTTTCAATAATAGGATAAGTATAATACAAGAGGTATAACACTATACTTCTGTACAATATAAGTTCCTTAAAAATTTGAAATTCGGTAAATTGTGTAATAATTTAACACTTAACAGTGAATTTATTCATCTAGTAAATAGTTCTATAAATATAAATATTTTACACCATTAGATTGACTAAATGATAGATGATCGTTTCAGAATGTCGCTCAGATAATTTTAAGAAAACCAAAATATGTCAGATTTTTATACTTGTATAATATATAATGAAATGACCGAAGATTTTTGACGTTTGGAACGTCGTACGAAAACGTCAAATAAATAGTTGCCATTGGAAATAGACAATAATTGTCTTTGGTTTAAAGTAAAATGGTGTTTTTAATTTGAAGGCGTGAAAACTTTACACAAGGCTGTTGTCGTTTATTATTATAATATGAAATAAAGGAAACGTGTCACCGTTAACAAAAAAACAAGTAAGAATAAAAGAACAATATTTTTTTCATTATTCGATAACGAAATTGAACAAAACTCTTGAGAATCAATAACAACGTGGCAAATAGCATTGGCTTAAACAACAAACCGACGGCTCCGAAGAAGTTAGACGGGCAAGACGTGACGTAAAACAAACTAAGGCCTTTAAGTAAATACTAACATTATTGGTTTGCAACGGAAAAACAATTGTGAGAATATTTTTATTTCGAGTTTATTTGTCCAAAAATTGATGTATACAATCGCTGTAGAGCGGATAGCATCGAGTATGCACCGTGACAAAATGAACACACTTAAATGTTTGCAAGATAATAATAAAAAAAAAAAGGTTTAAAATCATATTATCGTATTTTTCCCGGACTCGTTCTAAATGTTTAACCAACGGGTATAAATCAACTACGCTTAATGACTGAGTTTCAGTCAAACGCAAACGGACGGCAGAATGATATATTGCAATTTGCATGTACTCTAAAAGGATGGGCGTGGCAGATTTGGAATGTATACGGATTAAAAAACAATAAATAAAACTCTATTTGAGTTGTATACAAACAGTTTTTCATCCGAGAGGAAAAATATATTAATCGAATTGCCAAAAGGGAGGGACAACCCGTTTTTCTTTATATACATTTTTTTCAAAGTCCAAACTTCCGATAATCGTACGCCTACGGTCGATTTGCCCGTGATGAAATCGGTAAAACGTAGTGGTGATTTTTAAAAAAATGTTTCCACTATAAACAACGCCGTGTTATATTATCTTTAAGTATTATGTTATCACGAAAAACAACTATTTTCTCCGCGAAAAAACATTCAATTATGGTCATGTTAGTAGCATTATTCCCCTATTTCCCCCTCTCCAACCCCACCACATCCCTCTCCATCCTCTTTTCTTCCTTTTACAGTCAAATACAATGTGATGGGCGTTTTGAGCGTGTGTCTGCGCACAACGCCTGACCGCTGTAGCAAAAAACCGATTCTCCCTCCCTCCTTCCCATCGCTGAACACCTGTATACATATGTAATATAACAAACGTGGCCATTTCCTAACCATGACGTGACATATCCTAGCAAATATCGGATTGACCCCACAGGATAAAATAGGCTCACATATTTACGTTAAAACCAAATTTGAATTGTTCCATTTCGAAGTGCATCAGAGCTTTCGCTTGTTGTTTATTATACGTTAATCGTTATTATCACAGCCACAGTCGCATGTTGTTTGTAGAAAAATTTAACAACAATTGCGTTCGTGTTATTTGCATGAGGATTATATCATTATTACTACAAACCGCACACAGGCGAGCCGCTTGCTATGTAATTGAATCGACGGCGACTCTAATTAAATATAATGCATTACCGCAAGAAAATATTATAATAACCGCACAGACATTCCGCACACGTCCATGGAACGTATTAACCACCATCGTGTGTATACTTTACGCTTAGTATTATATAGTATACTTTTACTGCTATACTTTTGCCAAACCGTGGGTCGTTGTAGAGAAAAAAACAACTTTCAACAGATAATATTCGAGGATGTGCGGGTCACATCTAGTTCACCCCGCTGAAGCATGATGAATTTTCCTTTATATATATATATACAGCAAATAGACACAACCTGCTGTAGCGAATGTATATATACATTTCTTTTGCCCGCCCCGGTAATGGCAAGCACGACGTGACGGCAACGGAAACGCCCAAAATTTGCCCAAGATTCGCCTAACCGAAACGTTAGAAGGGTGGAGGTGCAAAGAGAGAAACAGCTCTTCCATTTACACTATACACACAGTAGTATACAGTTTAGTTTTTTTAAATTTTGTTTATCACACTGAAACGCGCGTCGACGCGACGGTCTGGCGTACAATTTTCATTCGATCACAGTACAAAATACATTGCGAATTATCCCAGTATTAACTTGATTTTAATGGGTTAAAACTTTCTAGAATATTATAAAGAGAATTGTAGTATATAGATGCCAAAGTTTAATTATGATCAATAAAAAAAAACTATAGAACCCCGTTTTATAAATGAAAGCGTATAACGGTATAAAATGTTTATTCTTCCAGTATAAAAATAAACACTGCATGTAGCATATACCTATTGGGTACTTATTGGGTCAACGAAGATTTGACAGATGTATGTATGATTACATACAAAAAATGTATACCTACAACACTCAGCACATACCACCGAAGCTGTTGTCACTGTAGCAGCATTGTTAAGCAAAAAGATTCAATGTTTTTAACTGTTATTCAGATAAAAATAAATCTTTTATTCAACGATAGTAAATACAATTTATTCAATCAGCAAGAAACGACCATTTATTTAAAAAACTACATTCACTACGTTAAGTTAATTTCATAAATTATTAATTTCTTCGACGCATTTACGAATGATAGGTACACTCAATGCCAATAGGAAAGACCAATTTTTGATAGAATTTTGCTTAATTTGACTTACAGAGAGAAAAATGTTGTAACGTTTGAACCAAAAAAACTAATTATCCGTAATCCAGACTTCACACAGATTCACAAGTCATTAAAAATGTATTGTTTCGAAAGAAAACAGTCTACTTTGATCTGTATCTATGTATCAGGTAAACTATAAATTTAATCGCATTAATGATAAAAATAGACGCATACTTTGTTTATAATGCTTGTAAATAAATTATACCACGATAACAGGAAGAACAAAACAGAAATGGTAGTAATATTCTGAAAACGAGTGGTACTAAACAAAATTCTCGGTATTTCTTATACAAATTGATTTTAAAATACAATTCTTATAACATATCTAATATTTTATGTTATCTATAGTCTTTCCAGTTTACATTAATATATTTTTAAAATTAAACGAATAATTCTTTAACTGTACTTCTGTGATTTGATCTTTTGAAGTCTTAAATAAGATAGGTACATTACAATATATTATTTTAAAAAATTAACATTTAAAACTAATAAATACAGTCTAAATCTAAAAGAAAAGTATCTAGTAGTTCTAAAGTTCTAATAGAATTAAAAAAAAAATATGATAGATTTCAACAGATCTGCTGTTTTTGAACAGTTGGTAAATCTGGAGTGAATTGACGTTATGCAATTTTTCTTACTTCTTTAACCAAACACGAATTTCGAGTTTATAGTTTGAGAATAAATAATTAACGATTAAATTAAAGTTTTTCAATAAAAAAAATGCATACACGAATAGCAAGACCCATTAAAATGTATACAGTTTTAACGGCTCTAAAGACGGACAACGGACTTTATTACTTTAGAACCACATTAAACTCGAATAAATTGCCTACGGCTTAAACGTTTAAAGCTTTCGGCGAACGCTTTTCAATACTTAAAGTTAATTATTATAGTTGGTGGCACGCGAGTTTTGAAATTAAAAAACAGCACACGGTCGAATATATTTTCGAAAACTTTCACAACGCGTTTTCTCCTTCTCGTTGTATACACAAGGATTTTCTTATTCCTGGAAAACCGCTTTTACCGTTACGAGCTTCGAGTGTGATGCACTACCGCTTGTAAGTATACAGACGACGTGTTCTAGTGGCCTCGTTTTTGCAGGGCGAGGGTGGGAGACCTTCCCGTACGGTAAAAGCTATTTTGGTAAAGTAATCGTTTGAATTGTTCAGAAGCCACGACCCGCTCTACTCACCCTCGCAATGTAATAATAATAATAATAATAATAATAATAATAATAGTAATATTATACTAATATATCACACTCTATCTTCGTTTAACTGCGTGAATTATTGTGACTTAACCGCCTGAGCCGTCCAAGTGGTGGCGTACAAGTCTATATAATAAATACATTTATATTTGCTCAGACTGCCGCCGAGGCGGTACATGATAATATACACAGGACTGGATGATAATATCAACAACAACCGCGATTCGGAATAATAACACGTTTTATTAAAATATATATATATATATATATACAAACATAATTCAAATAGCGTTGACATTATTATCGTATGCGGAAAGGCGAGCATCATAAACAAACACAATAACACAAGAGAGTTAAAAAAAATGATCTATACACGTTTTTTAACGCATAAAAATTTGGTTCTTCGTTACAATCTAGAATAGGTACCCCTCCGACGCCAATACGAGTGTAAAAAAAAAAATCAATATTGCTAATTGTGAGTGTGTGTGTGTGTGTAATGTAATATACGAGAAAAAAACTGGTGTTTTTTTCCCCCAGGTAAACAGGAACGACTAATGACATTGGTGTCAGTGCGTTTGTTTAGTATACGGAGTTGACGTTGGTATCAAATTAATTGGAATAATTTCACCGGGGCAGACAATAATAATGAAAAGGTGGGCAACGAGCGACGAAGAGGTCACAGCCCCTCGCTCGCTTAACAACAACCGACGACGCTTTTCCCATTGCAATGTTTAGATAAACGTTGTGAAAATAAGGCCCGGCCGGTGCGAATTACACACACACACACCGTGTCCTAGCTGTGGGACAACACCGCCAATGGCCGACACCAGTGAATGTTTTAATATTATTCAATTTCAGTCCATCCCGACACCACGATAATACGCCTTTGTTGTTGTTTTAATTTTGTTTTTTGTATTGCCTGTATGATACACACATAATGTATGCTACTACTGTTTATACCAAATAACGAAAAATATAGGTATACATTACACGCCACTAATCGCTATGTAAACTATAAATATGTTGATAGTTTCATACCTGTTTGTTCGCTTTGAGTTCTGCTTTCGCGAAAAAAAACGACGGTAAATATTTAAATTCAACGCATTTGGTTCATCACGTTTGGAAACATCAACAATAATATTTTCAAACCGCAAATTAAAAAATATACTGTATACCGCAAGACTTATAAAAAAAACCACTTTTAACGAAAAGAAACCGACATTTATTAACATATTTTTTACACTATGGCACTTTTTGTCAACCACGTATTATATTATTTTAAATATAAAATTAAACAACGTTAAAGGCTAATTGTTTCCCAAATTTAGGCTTTGATTCTTATACAGTACGCATGTAATAAAAACATGTATTTTAATGTTAAAGTCTGTTTAAAAATTAAATTTGCTATGGTAGCTGATACTGTATTGCTAAATATTACAATTTAACTGGCATATCAATTAGCGTCAACGGCGCATGGCAATTACTGCGTCCAGAAAAATAATACAGAAGAATAAATGAAATACAATTGCTTTAATTCAACATGGGGTTTCAATTTTACGGTTAATTCCGAGAGTTAATTTCGTTTTTGAAAATGACAAACGATGCGGCGGTTTTAAATGAATGCACGAAATTACTGCAGTATACGTGCGCACTCGAATGCAGAGGCGGAAAGGAATAAGAAAAAAAACCCTAAGCAATCAATTAATTTCCAAACGGTCGACTAACCACTTTGACCGTAACCAACTAGCAAAATGGCAAACATTCAAATGGGTTACACTCGGGGAGGAAGAAAAGGAGCGACGGTGCTTTTCATTTGATTTGCATATTTCGAATAAACCGAATCCAGAATTGTATAATACTGGAGAAAAAAGGGATGCTTTCAGTAGAAGCTAGTAAATAAGCGCCGGTTCGTTATGAAATCGGGTAGATCGTTGAAATCCTGTGGGTCAAGGAAGAGTAAAACTGTCGAGCGGAAAAATGAATAATGCATGGGCGGTAAGATTTTCCAGATTTATACGTTTTTTATACAGAATTATATTAAGGAGAAAATATTTTGCCTGTATCTAGTGATTAATTGGCAAAACCATTTATATAGTAGTCACACGACGACGACCCGACAGCATGGCACATTTATCTATCTATCTATCTACGATGTACATAGATAGCGTTATCAACGTGGAAAACATGGACGACACGAACGCAATAATTTTATGTCGGTTATGTTTCCCCAATTATTAGACAGCATATGGGGGTTTATTCTAAGAGAATGTATACAATATACATAGTACAAAATATAATATACATAAATATGTTTATACGTTTATATATTCATTTAACATGCAAAATATATATTACCAAATCTGTGAAGCGTTGGATCTAAACGTAGCATTTATACTTATGTGGTCGGTTGATTAGAAAAATTTGCGGATAAAAAATAAAACAACGCATATTTTATTTCTCAGAACGGATATGAAACATTGAGATATATTTCTAAGTACTCAACCAACCGCACTCCACCTTCCGTCCAAAATTTTAAATTCTAATTCCTTTAAAAGTAATTATTCGAAACCAATTAACTAGTTATCGACCAGTCAACATCTCAAGCAAATTATTCTTATTTTAATACATTCATATTAATATTATACATAATGAATTATATAAATAGTTTTATTAGTCCTGTTCATGTTTTTATTATACCTATTTATTGAGTAATAAAAAGTAATACATCTAGTGCAGTGTCGCGGTGAAATCATTAAATGAACCTTATGAAAAAGCATTCAAATATTCACAACATCAAAAAATAATATATTTTAAATATCATTCCACGCATAGTTAGTGTAGAAACGCTTGAAAAAAATTATGAATATTTTACACCTTACGAGTAATTGAAAAATTATTCAAAAACCAACTCGAAACTCAATAAAAAAAGCGTACTTCTCGTTAAGTAAATCGTTCTAACTGCAAATACCCGAAATACTTTCAACAAATTTGGCCCAACATCATTTGTTCGTATGTAAAGTAGTTTTAGTACAAAGTATTAAACAAAATATAACGCGTTACCATTTCAAATTTAGTATGGAACAGTCCATTGTACGTCGATTGTGTATGTGCTAATAACATAAGGTAATAACATATTAAAGAAGTTTCTTGTTTTTAATAATATTGAATTAATTCATGATGTAAGTTATTGCAAAAAGTTCAATTATATATGTACTGATTTTATTGATACATTGTTGATGCGTTTTACAACGGTTTGCTACATGCAATAACAATGTATACGCAGACTTATTTACCTTAATTCACGTGAGAAATATTATATTGTATTATATTACTATTGGTATAAGTTATTCGTTTAACCTTGTACGGCAAATGACGACATCGTTTTATGTAATGTATATCAAATGTTTAAAAAAAATTGGTGAAGAGCAATGGCGATAGTCACTCGGTCAACTGCGAACAATTGTGTTAAAAACAATTATGATGCTTTTAATTTTAAACTCGGATAAATGATCGCCACCTAAACGTAAACCCTGGCAATATTATTAGTTATTTAAACACAGCGCAGTTTGATAGATAGAAATAATGAAAACTTTTTTATCGCGACACCCAGAGGATAAAAACCCAAGACGTTCTCCCATGACCCACGAACCAGTATTGGTTCGTGGGTCGAAACCGTGCCTTATCAGTGCATGCGATCACTCAACTCTCACTGGATTTAAGATTGATTTTTTACGAAATCTCTGAAAAACCGAATTCAGTAAATTACTTGAGTACAAATCGTCTTGTGCACGGCTCAGCTTACTTATATTACTACTATTTATTTCTACAATCTTATCTCGGAGATTTTTTTCATTTAATTTCATAAATATTTGTGTTCTAAAATGGAAGTTGCCCGTGGACAATTTAAATTATTACAATTAATAAAAAAAAACTTTTTACGTTTTGTTTTACAGGTAAAACAAAAAAATAATGATTATAAATAAACAGAGATACCAGTTATGTTTATCTGTAATTTCCAATGAAAATGTATTATTTAAATTAAACAGTTTTCCATGATATTATTTCAGTACATTAATTATTTTTCCAATTTCATAACAAATGAATAAATCAAGTGACACAAATATTAAGTACAGCAATACCGTTGAACTAAAACAATATGGCTTTTGGGGATTCGCGGGCCTGTGACAAAAATGTTTTTTTTTATCTATAGAGGACAGATTATAAATGTAATATAGTTTATTAAAACGACTAGGTCGATAAAGTTAGTAGACTCATTTTATTTAGTGGTATGATAATGTTTGCTTTTAAAAGCATTGTGTATAAAGCACTATATATACCAACAGTAAAATATAATGATAATATTTCATGTTTATATTAAAGTATGACCTTAAGTGATAATCAGTACTAAAACGTTGTACTACATTGGCTTGAGCTTTTAAAATATTTTATCTAATATTTTGTCTCCTAATAAAGACCCTACTGGTCGCTTTACAACTATGAGAACAACAAAATAGCGGACAACTTTTTGTAAAATGGTCACGTTTGTCGCAAATGTCCATTAAATTATTCAACCTGGAAGAAATCAAATATTTAACTTATAAAGGATGTACAACTATTTGAAGATGAATTACTTGTATGGGTAAAATATTATAATGTAATTGAAATTATAATATTTAAAGGCATGTTTTATTGCACGTTTTTATTGAGTTCAATTTTTACGGCCTATAATAAAAAAATAAATTACACAATCCGTAGACGACACATACAATGATCCAATCTAAACGTCTTTTACAAACTAATTAAGTTTTAGTCATCTCATCGCGTGTAAACGATGCCCACGATTTACCAGTATAACAGGCGGTAATGATCGAGTACAAAAGATTATCAAGAAATAATTGATATGACTATAATAATAGTAGTATAATAATTTAATAGTAATTAAGCAAGTCTACGCAAAAAAATATCTATTTAATAACGTTTGTAAACGTTTCTCGGGTCTACAGTATTTATCCTTCAGAATGCTATTAAAAAAAAACAGTTATTGTATTTTAATTTGAAGGTAAACTACGAGTAAAAAATATTGTGAAGAAACTATTTTAAATACATATTAAAGCTTTGTTACATAGATTTTTTGTTTGCGATATATTTCATCTAACGTTCCTATAATAATATTAGTAATTAACTAAATTCTTTGGATTGCTGACTAAAGTTTTAGAAGAAAAAACACAACGGGTATTTCTATCAAAATAAATAAATAATATTCATAACGCTTTGAGCAACTGGCAAATTTTGTAGTCAAAGTTAAATTTATATTGTTACTAGGTATACAAATAAAGTTAATTATAAAATTGACAGGATTATTTCGGCGTTAAATACTATAAAAGCGTCATGCGTAAGCCGTAATACGGTAATAATAGAAATTAAGTGCTTACCGTGTAGATGTGCTAGAGAATGCAAGGTGTTCGAGTTGATGAAACCTGAAAATAATACGATAACGATTAGTATTTAATACATATTTAATTAATCCTATTTTAATACTTAGAATTAATTTTAACATATGTTGTTATTCGTTAAGAACAAATACAACGAGTTTGACAATTGGCATACAGTTTTATTACAAAACATGTAGTTATTAAAAAAAAATGTGTAGAATGCAAGGTATATACACAAAAAAAATGTAAGGTGGTTATAAAGGGTGTCTCAAAAAGAACGCCGGATTTAAATCTGCTATAAATTAAATTTATTTCTCTTAAAAAAACATAACAAATATATTATTCTCTTCAGGAGAAGTTTAGGTTTAACAGTGAAAAACAATATCGGGCATATGACCGGGGGGGGGGGGGTCATATAGGGGGGGGCCCCCTACTAGCCCTACAGGCGGTTATTCTTTACATAAAATTTATCATTACTCGATCACACATTGCCCCATCAAGTTCGTTGAGAACACGACGAATTTCTTGCTTAAGTTTCAAGACATTTCGGATTTTGTTCTGGTAAACTCGTGACTCAGTGTATCCCCATAAGAAAAAAATCACGCGGCGTCAAGTCGCAGGATCGAGGTGGGTAGCTTTGGTGTCCACGCAACGAAATTAGTCTGTCCGGGAACTTCTCACGCAGCAGAACGATTGTTTCTCTTGAAGTGTGACAAGTTGCGCCGTCTTCTTGAAACCATACATTTTCGACGTTCATTTGGTCCAAACGAGGCCAAAGAAAATTACTGAGCATAGCACGGTAACGAACAAAGTCCGAAATATCTTGGAACTTAAGCAAGAAATTCGTCGTGTCCACAACGAATTTGATGGGGCAATGTGTGATCGAGTGATGGTAAATTGTATGGAAAAAAAATCGCCTGTAGGTCATATGGCCGATATTTTTTTTCACTATTAAACCTAAACTTCTCCTGAAGAGAATGATATATTTGTTATGTTTTTTAAGAAAAAAAAATTCAATTTATAGCAGATTTAAATCCGGCGTTCTTTTTGAGACACCCTTTATATTATGTTTAAGTAAAGGTAATTGTATTATTAAAAATAATTTTAATAGGTAATTTATATTATAAAGCCTTATATTGTATTATATTACTTTATAGTAATTGATGACCTGAATTTAAACAAAAATTAAGTCAGCCGTAAAAAAACAAAATTCAATGACTATTTTCACTAAAAAAAAATAGGTTCCAATTATTTTTTTATCTATATAATATAAATTAAGTTAAATTTAAATCTTGTTTTTCTTTAGCGAGTTAAGGCTTGTCTACCAAATCAAGTTTTGTCAGAACAAGAAAAAAGCGAGAAACGCAGCGATCTTGATCTAGTTTTTGGAATCAAAATAGGTACTGACTTGGAGAGCGTTTATGTGCAAAAATATGTCTTTAAAACGAAACAATATTATATGTGTACACTATGAAACGAGTCGGAATTTTTGTGTAGCTTCGAAAAACAAAATAATTAAAATTAATATAAATTATATTGCATTTATTCAAGACTACGATACGTGTGAAATAATTTTAGATTTCATCAATTAATTAAGGCAACGCGAACAAAGTATTTAAATTTGCTTATTTAAGCGCATTCGTCTGGTGTTGTTTGTAATTACACTATGTAGTTCAGAGAAAAAATAATTTAATAAACACTAGCGCAAACAAAAACTCAAAATATAAAAACTTGTACAAGAGGAAACTAGAAATCAACAAAACATCTGATCGCCACAAGATTGTCAAGTTGCTGGTTAAAGACATTGAACGAAAACGTAGTATGTTGTCTGATGTAACTATTAAAAATCACTGATTCGTTTCAGATATGTCACAGAGAAAGTTTTCTAACGCTTTATACGGACGACGTCGTGTGACATGTTTTTTGTTTGATTGGAAACAATGATGACGGCTAAGTTTCTAAGAAGACTATTTACAAAATAAATCTATCTAAATGTCCGAAGAACATAGTCGGAAAAGCTGTCATTCAATTATTTTTGTTACTAGAAAAAAAAATCGCACCACAGTTAAGAATAATTATGCAATAAACGCTATGCGCAATTTGGCCACTTTAATATTAATTTTTTTTTAGTTATCTTGCCATGCATCACAAACGTTTGCGCGTGCACAACGATAACATATGAGGTGCAGTGCATCAGTAATTTTTGTTAGTAGCGTTTCGGTTTTGAATACCTACAATAATAATGGTGGCGGATGATACATGTGCATTGGACGCGAATAAGCCTGCTTATGAAGCACTTTATCTGTATGTATTGTAATACATGAAATACACTCAAGTGCGTCTTTCATCATAGCTTTTAGTTATGTTACATTACTATGTTGTAAAAGCATGTTAAAAGCATTTTCAATGGGTCGTTTGTATCGGCACAATAATACCGCCATTAGCATCTAAGACCCTGGGCTTCTGTCTGTTGCCTCAATCATACACGGTACATTTGATCGCTAGATAGATGCGATGATGATGAACTGAATTCGAAAAGGCTTTATATCCATTTCCTTTTATTATTAACACTATTCAATATTTCTTTTCGCTCATCCTTCCGGTGTACAGCGCATTATCATAATATTATTATGAACCGTAACTAGGTATGTTTTATTTTTCGTTTTCTAACAGAAAATAATGATAATTGATTATAACTGCTAAAAAATATCCCATTAACGATTCGAAAGAAGCCGAACCGATCTTTGATAAAATATTATCTAACCATCGGGTTTTCATGTTAAACACTTGTTATCTGGGTGAAGGTGATTAATACACAACTGACAACACACATACAATTCAACGTCAGCGGCGCCGGTGCGTTAAATTAACGAGTTATTTACGATAATTGCGCTGTAATGTAATCTGACACACTATCATTTACCCAACAGTTTGAACGGGCACACCGCAATGTGTATAATATTCTATTTCAATGGCATAAGTGTTTTAATCGTAATCTTGTTAACAAAATTGTTATTTTACGAACTTTTATAGACATTACAAGCGTTTAGTGATATACTACTATTAGATATGACATATCCTAATTATTATTATGATATATGGTATCTAATTTGATGTGTATAGTAATTAATGTGTCAAATTTCTATTAACAATTAATTGTTACTTGATAAACACAGGATTACCGTTCGCTGTAAACGATAAAAAAACTTTTGGAATTATTGTGAAAGCATAGGCAAACCGCCGACGGCCATTCGAATATCGAGATAAACCATAGAATTAGGCGTCGAGTAAACATCAGTGTGTTTCCATTGTTTTTAATTTTTTGGACATAAATAATATTCTATTTCAAAATGTACAAAATGATTGTTATACTCGGGCATGCGAACAATAACAGTAAATATATGTACATAGGAGTAGGTACAAATAGAAGACCTCGGCACGACAATATACCGTGACAATTACGGATAATGATAATTAATTGGTAGTGTATGCGCGACGACGACGGTATTCAATCAGCGGTATTAAATTTGAAACGCTTAAAAGACCAAAATTAAAAAAAGAAAAAAAATAGAAATTGAGATACTCTCAAGTACTATTAGGTAACGTTGGCGATAATGTCTTGTGCGAGTGTATGCGAGAGAATATTATACCTTCAATTTCACTTGCATAACGTTATGACGTGCACGGTTGACCTTGCATCATACCCATGCCCTTGGCCGCTACTCCGCAATCAACGGTTTCGGATTTTTGCGCTTTAAACAAACGTCGAATGCGACACAGTACGTTAAAAAAATTTTAAGTAAACCGTACATTATACGACACAACATGTTATATTATTATTAAGCCAACTCGTCACGTGTTAACGCGTGAGCATGAAAAATGTCCATTGTATTCATTTGGACCACAATAATAGGCAGCAGTGTGTTTTTCCGGCATTCAGTATATTATGTTGTTTTTCAATTAAGAAGGAAAATAATTTGACACGAGTTATAGGAGATCCAAGTAGGTTAAATTTTGCAAAACCTATCTGCACCCAGCCAATGTTTGATAGATTTATAGAGTAAGCAACAATACCCCATTGATACTAGGTAGAAAGACAGTTAACTGCATTATTCCACTGGAAAAATAATGACTTTTTGTTAAATTGTTGTTAGTTTGTTCGAGTTTTTTATCATACTAAATTAGATAAAAAATCGATTGATGAAAAATAGGGTTGAGGTGTAATCTTAGTACAAAATAATACAAAGTTTTGAAAAATAAATGTACAAGCCAAGAAAACATTTTTTACCGACTTATTTTCAATGTAAATATTATATATGTTAATTACTCCAACAAATGTCAACACAGTACTTTTTTTTTTATGAAAATTGATTCTTAAATCTCATTAATTCCGCTAACAGTACATAATAAAACTTTTTATAGTTAACATTGATGGCTGATGAGAAACGTTGAGGCCATCCGCCATACCGTACCACGGACGGACGTTTATTTTGAAAAACGGCGGATACACGTGACAAATCTGGCATAAAATTATAGATTTTTCCGATGCACAAAAACTATGCACGCGAGTCTATTATTTCAAAACGCATTCGTCTCCATCGGAATACGTTGCGTGTTGTTAATATAAATTAAAAAATGGTTCAATGTGTCAAACAGATAATACTGTCAAGACAGATATATGTATACAAAATAATATACCATACGTTACTCTGTAAACATAGACAGATATACACACAAAAGATAACAGTATAATGTATTACAATACGAGTAATTAATGTTTCCTCGGATATCTATAAGACACACTATAAACTCTTCAGGCCGTCACGACCGGGGTCCACTTTGTCGACAAAATGAATATTTTAGGATTTATAAATACAAGCATATTCAAAAACAGGTATTACGGATCCCTGTGTTCCAATTTGATTTTTTATGGTAATATTTAAACTGAAGATATAAATTATCCGAGCACTTCACCGAATAATAGCGACTCTAGTCTCTACGCATAAATTGTTACAGTTAATGATCCGGGGAAAAATTAAAATACATATTATAACAACGTTTTTTAAGTGCGGTCGGTAATTAACCAGTTTTGAAATATGATTATAATTAGTTAACGCCGTTCCGAGGTAAAACGAAATATAATTTTAACGATAATTAATAATGATTATTACGAGGTTTTCCCCGATGGAAGAGCGGCGGCGGATTTATGAAAACTCGTGTTAACACGTAAAATTGAAATTCGAAACTTTATTTACCCGGTAAATGGTTAATGGTAACGGTTATTTGATTTGCACAACAGCTGTAGTAAAACAATATGCCCCCTCTAAAATTTTTTTTTAAAAACAAATTAATAAAAAATAATCGACGGCGGTCGCACGCGATTATATTACGGACGGTGCACAATTCATGTGAACATCCTCTTATCCATCTATTATTTTCAATTACTACATCATTGTTGTTGCGTTATCGCTGTATGTATAATTCACATAATATCGGATGGAATGGAGTTGGCCAACACCAGTAGTATGGCAAGAAAAAACAAAAACATTTCCAGAATAAAACCACCGGTCGATAACGACTCGTATTATCAACAGCAGCTGTTGCTGTTATTGGCCATTATCACTCAACGCCGTTACGATATCAGTCGGCCTATTAACTCGGCACAGGCTTTTTTATATATACAAATAATAATACACAATTATTGTCGGGAACGTACGTTGTGGCGCACAGGCAAAGGGTATATTATTGTGTGGTTTTTTTTAATAGTGCGATACCCCGCATAAACATTGAGCGTACGTCACTGGGTTTAATGAATTCGTTTAATATAAATAGAACAACTAAAGTGGAACCCTATCAACAGCGTTGCGAAATGACGGTTTGAAAACAGTTTGTTAATTGTATTATTATTCATTCAGTTCGCTTTTCAATAACACCTACTCCAAATGTTTGATCCGTCGAAAAGGAGCACACAAATTAACATCCAATTCCTAGGACACAACAAACCTAACGAGACAAATCAATTGTTCTACCTAGACTTGTATGGTCGGCACCATATCTTGTCACTGGTATTATTAAAAGTATTCGACGTTTGTGGAAGTTAAGCTGACCACCTAACTGTATCGATTACGATGCTATTATTAAATATATTTTGTTGGCGACATAACAACGTGCTTTTAAAACTATAGTTTTCGTTGGCAACACTCAAAAAAGTTATCGACTACGACGGCACGTGCTGACAAACTCTTACTCGCCCTGATGAACTGTATCGCTCGAGTTTAAACGGGTACACAATACATATTTTGTTAGAATGCTGTTACTCAAATACCTATTATTACTATTATTTATAATACGATTATTACCTCTTTGGAACATATTTAAGTTCCACGCGGCCGGAGCGTGCGGATACACCATCCCCAGTTCGCCCTGCACCGGTACCATATTGCGGTTAGTACCGCCGCCTACACCGCCGTCCATCGATGGACCGGTGGGACCGCCGTGGAGGTACGACGCTCGGAACATGCTCACGAGAATTATTTTTTTTTCTTTAGCAAAAAATAAAAAACAACACGCAGACTTGACTGGTTAATATACGCGGCGCAACACAAACGCACTTACGGCATGACGGTAAAAAAAAAATATATTCAAATGTCCGAAGTAGAAGAAAAAATAAAAATAAAATTGTATTCGTTCTACAAACTAATATACATGTATATAAAATACGTTTGACGAATAAAATATTATTATTATTATTATATATAGTTAAAAAAAAAAAAAATAATAATAATAATAATAAGACTTTTGAGGTTAAAACAACGGCGGCGCACGCGCGCGCACTAAACGACGGTACGGGCACACTCACACACACGGTTAGGTTACGCAAACACTCGAACGGTATTCGACGGCATGCAAATCGACATTGGGCACCCGAAGTGCGGCTTGTAATATGTGTAGTGCAGTACCCGGCGACTACGATTGGGAAAGCCGCCGCTGCCACCGCCCCACTACAGTTGTTTTTCTGTAATGCAAGTGACGTAGACACATCAGACGGCAGTTATATAGTAGAGTGGTGTTGACACGTTTGTCCCACTGCCATCATGCGGACTGCGGTCGCCACCACCACCGCGGCCGCGGGCCGCTGACGGATATAACGATAATAATAATCATAGTAACGATTATTATGATGATTATTATTATCATTATTGTTCCATGATAACGCGCGTATGTAAGTGTCGCGTTAGCGAGGTCGCGCTTGTTGTCATAATAATAATTATAAATATTATCACAGACGGCGGTCGGTTGCGGCTCAGTGATATTTGTTATTATGGGGGGCGTTGACGGGGTCCACCCTGTATGTTTTACACATGTTACGATGATGATATCATGCCGTTAGACATTTAACGAAGAATACAATGATGATGATAATATAATTATAATAATAATAATAACAATATTTCTATAGATCTATAGTCGCGCAAACTAACTAGGATTTAAAATGTTTTAGGGCCCAAGACAATTTAACAAGAACAAACCCCCCAATATTCCATCCCAGATATATAAATATATATGTCTAATATTGATCGGTAGACTCCAATAATATATGAGCCCTGGAGACGCGCCCTCTCTAAATCCGAGCGTGGGCGCTAACAGGCACAGCAAAATCTCAGGGGGCTGAAGCTTCCAAGTATATGTATACACGGGGTAGGTAATTCATGTCAAATCGTATCTCGTTAACTGTAATATCTCGAATTCATCTGAAATGTTTTTACACTTAATATTTATAAAAAGGATGTTTCTAGAAATATACTGATAGCAATTCACAGAAAGGTAATTTTGAAATTTCCGTTACTTAGCGTTGTCAAGCCAACTCAATGGGGAGGTAAAAACCTACGTTTTGATGTGTACTATCATATATATATATATTTATATTTTATATTACCTAGTTATTTTGTTTTTAAAATTTAAATCGAATTTTTTTGAGTTTGTAGTATTAGTACAATTATTTTCATCCAATTAATTACAATTTTGAAAAATGTGTCCCCTCACCTAAGACCCGAGTAATTAATTAAAATCTGCCACTGGATACATTCCGCTTAGTTAATTTAATTGTTGTCAATAATAATTATTAACCGCTATGGATTAATACTATAACCGGATGATGCATCACATAATAAGTAATATAGTATAATAGTAATAGGTTTTCGTGTTTTCGCGAAACAATATTATAGAACAGCCATATTTTCTACACTTTTCATTTGCACTATCAATTAATGGAAACGAAACTACAGTTCTTGTCATGTTATTCAAATTTACTATCTAATCCGAAATTTTTTTTTTTAGGTAATAGCCGTCGCAGTCACATTATATTTATTTGTTTTTTTTTTGTACTAATTATAACATTGAATAAGCTTTCCAGAACAACGCACAACTGTTTTTTAACTTTTTGTCGAATCGAATACAAATTTATTTTGAGTATTATACGAAATACGCCTCTTCATTATTGACAGCCCGAAATATAAAATATGTTCTCAACGAGCGAAAGTGTAAAATTGCAAAATAAACGTCACTAATTTCCAATTCATCAGGATCAAAAGTATTAAAAAGTTTATTAAATCATTATGGCATTATGATAAGTGTTTTTTTGATTATAGATAATTAGAACAAAGCCTTAAACAAACATATTTAATGGTATTAAAACATATTTCGTTTTCTGGCATCAGTAATATACATTAACAATTATAAAATAATAAAGAATAAACACAAATTGTAAGAAAATTTTATATAAAATGATAATTTTTTGCTTTACCTTTTTAATTAATGTTTGTAAAGCACGTAACCACAATAGTAATACTTAAAAGAATTACTAATAATAAAAAAACCTTGATAAATAATGTATGGTCGTTGCCATTTGATTACGAGTTCATCGCAATTAAAGCGACGCCATCAACAAATTTTAAGTGACCTAGAATAAATAATATTTCAATAACGAACAAGAACAGTTCAATTAAACGGTATTTGAATAAGCTATCATTGTTTTTGATACGCACGATAAAGTTTCAATAAGTATTAATATAAAACTCTTGCCATCCATACAAAATATTGATTAAAAATCATAATAAATATGTATACAGAAAGTCCAAACGGGCAAAGTTAAAATGGCGAGACAAAAGTGATGAAACACGCTTTAATCAAAACCCTATTCGATGATAGTGTGAGTTCAGCGTTTTAAAAACAGTAAGGGTTAATAACAAATGAGTATAATATTACTCCGAAGTCTGCAAATAAACGCTGACCATTCTTTCTACAGACTCTAAACTGCATTTGAAAATATATTTAGCATTGTTTTTTATGAGATTGCCAAAATAAATTGATTGTGACTCAATCTTCTGAAATTGATTGAGTTTTTTTTTAATGATTTATACTTATATGCAGACGTAAGCTAGTAACTACGTTTCATTTCTACCCTTTGGATTATAAGAATGAGCTCAAAAAGTAAAAACTAAACATAAAATGACTAATCGCTGAATATATTATTTAGGCACATAATGTGACTGAAATATTATGTTATAATACCTTGTTGTTTACAGCTGATTGATTGCCCTAACATAAATTTGTGTAATTTACACCGTGAGGGGCGTGACACCCATAAAATTAGTTTAATTACCAAATAAGAAAGTCATAACAATAAATTATATATTTAACACCGACATTTGGCCGAAGGATATTTTTTAATGATATCGGGTTTCAGATTGAGACAGAATGAACTGTAAATTCGTTTTTTTTTTTTTAAATGAGTAAAGAAAACAGTTTTTTCTAGATTAAAGAAAAAGTCACTAAAACTGTTAATATAATAAAATAATACAACTAATATAGCACTAGTGTAAGCAAGTGATAACGCGTAAATTACAAATTACTGTAGACGCACAAAACAAAAGATTGGATTTTAATAATTAATCCGTTCAGAGTTTAATGCATGTTAAAAAAGTTTATCGTTCAATATGTATCATTGTATTCAGTATACTTCAAATATTAGTAATTGAAAAAAAAACACGACCTCGGCTGTCAGCATATATATACTTCCACGTGCATTAAATTCATTTGAATATAGTTCGGATTTCGTACGCATGTCCTTCTGTCGTTATAGTTGAATAAATATTTTTTTATAGCGGAAAAAGAAATTATAAACAAAAAATAATATCTCTATTATCCGAAGGCTATCCCTTGAATACACATTGCGGAACGGCTATAACATTGTACTGATCAGTGATGGCAAAAAATGACCAAGTGTTGTAGCAAGCGAGTAGTATCAAAACTTATATTTGCCTTGCTCTAGTAATTTTAAAAGACATGACCTTCGAATTTCAGGTTCTGAAATTAATGTATATAGACAGCCAGGAGGTAGTACCGTTAAAAGAAATTCGGTTTAAAAATCGGCAAGTACACATAACCGTACTTCGGAAGTTTGAGACTTTATTGTTGGCATATAGTTTAGTAAGCAAACTTTATGGTCGGAGCCAACTATATTGTAGATACAGCTCTCAATTTTGTTCGATCAGGGTAGTTTTAGCACAAAGAAAGATTTAGCGTACAACGCCAAGTATGTAGAATGTATATATATATATATATATATATATAAATAAGAACTTATACCTATTTCACAATATTCTCCTCTTTTCTTGTTTGCTTCCGTGGATCGAAAGATAAATATACCAACGGGCTATACAAACAAAACGGCGTAAGCGGTAAAGTTTTATTTTTGTGAACGATTAATAACTTTTAAGTACACAGCGTGATGTATCCTGCATATATATTATATATATATATATATATATATATATGTACAAATATAGATACAAAATGTATGTAACTTGTGTGACATAATATTAATATACAATGTCCTCACCAGGTAATTTCCAATGGAAGACAATCTTGTAGATTATGATGAATCAAACTTTTGCCAAAATCGTTAACAAATAGTTTTTAGCGATTATCATTCTACTGGATTCTTCCAGTGGAGTACATGCCCCCCTTACTTTTTGCAGCGAGTCAACATTATAATTGTTGATGAAAGATGAGGATGTTTTTTATCAAATAATTTAAGACATTTTAAAATGGATCGATAGCGTTTACTATAAAAGCTTAAGTTTATTAATATTCATGTCGCATAGTTAGTCAGCTATATAAACAATATATATATATAGACCTATTTTTAACATATAAAAAAGTAAAAACCTATTATATAAGTTGTTATAGATATGTTTTTCGTTTGTAAGTAAGAGCTGAATTTTTAGATCGGTTATTCGTTAACTTTGTGTTAATTTATTAGCTTTTGAAGGGGAAATATAACAGTATATAGTAATCTAAGGTCTTGCGGTCGTAATGCATTAATGCTTAACATAACTCAAGTCGTCATTAAGCCACTCTTGGTGAATTTACCGAGTTTTTAATATATACTGAAACATTTTTCAGAAAGTTGAGGGTTTGCTAACTTTTTATTTTATGCATCAATTGAATAATGCAATTATAAAAAGTCAAGTTTCTAGAAAGACATTTCTTATGTTATTTTTAAGCTTTTTTATATAGTTTCTGTTATTTTCATTTATAATTATTTTTGAAATAGGTTAATGCAATGAAACTGGTTATGAGAAAGGTATGGGAATTCAAAGTTTAAATGAAAAGCGGAGTTGAGAGTAAATGCGGTCGTGATATAATTTAAGCTTTGCGCGCCATGGTTACCGCCCAAAGCTATATAACCCGTCAAAACTTTTAATAGTTATAATTTATAAACTGTTTGTCCTATGTTTGAAAATGATGCGTCGATATATTCACAAACTGCCTTCCTTCAAATTTAATAATAACTACTATGCATTAAAATTTTAGGAGACGTGATAAGCCCTAGCAAAATTCGACGAGCACTTAAACTTTACTTTATGTTAATCTCAACCTGACAAAAAAAATACGAGAAATAACTTCTTAAATGACAAAAAAGTACTTAAAAGTCACTACAGTATAGTATAAGATCGTTGAATTTAAAATTAGTGTTGCCAAGCCGCACTACGCTTCGCTGTTTGAGAGAACATGTATATTCTATATTTTTGTTAATTTTATTATTTAATAATAACGATAGACGGTTGAGAAATATTTTTGCTAATGTTTTATTAGCTTGTTGGTAAAAAACAGAAAAAAAAATCGACAAATTAAATTACTATTTGTTGTTATTTATGGATTATAATAAATCAATTACAATATAACAAATAGATATTGAATACATTGTTATTAAATAATAATGTAAATTGGTGAAAACAAATTTTATAACTTATATGCTACCCGTTTCTTAATTTGTATGCGCCATCAATTAAATTATTAATACACTGACCGGCAGATTAACAGATAAGAGAATAAATTACTATGTAGCCAGTTATACCATTTTCACTATTTTCAAGTTATTAGTGTGCAACATTGAGTACATTAAAGTGAAACTGGTTTTTACAATAATTATATAGATAATCATTTGTGACTTATTTGTTTCATTGAACGCCTTAAATAAATGTATTTATTTACTATTTTCTGTGAGCAATAATAATTTCGAGATGAATGGCCAACATTGAATAAAAATGTAATAATTTAGTTTTGATTTCACAACAAATTGCAATCCAGTTATTTATTTTTTTAATTTATTTAAACATACACTCAAACATTTCGGAAATAACAATGATTTTATTTCGTCTCCAAACTAATTTTATTGTGTATTTCTTTTAACGACGATTCTATCAAATATAATTTGGTTATAGATAAATGAAGAGTACATTTACCACATACTCTAACCACCACCGCGACACTATACCGTTGGACAAAATAATATGCACGTCTAAAGCAGCAGCCATTTTCTCATTTCGGTCCCCTGGGACAATTGTACGATCAATCATCAAAAGCTCAGATGTTCTACAACAATTTTCTTAGTTGGCTAAAATAAACTAATTCAAAACTAGATAGAACGATTTTTTTAGTCATATTCAGATGGTATAGATAAAATTTATAATTTTTTTTGTGTTAAATATACACAATAGTATAGTATTCAGTAGTCGTGCTATTTATTACGTATATACACAAATAATTGTTGAAATAACATGAATTTTTAGTGAACAAGGTTCCTAAATTGTTTTGGCAAGTTATATGATAGGTATATATCATATCCGAAAATTAACCGATATAATTTAATTTAAAAGTAAGCTACTGCCCTGTCCAGCATCTATCCCGCTTTTTTTACTTCTTTTCCTACCTATATTCTACCCGCTTTATCTTCGTTATCCTTTATGTGTATCCATCCTAGCCGCTCTTCCTTTACATTCACTTATCACTGTTAAATGATTTGTAAATATTGAATTATAATTAAGTTATATCATAGATAATTATTTGTTTTACTTTGTCCCTTCAAATTAAAATATCTAGTTATAAGATCTTCAGAGTTCCATAGTGATTCGTTTATGCCATATTCAAAGAGATAGTATTAAAAGTTTCTATAGACTTTCAAGTTTACTTTTCAAACCTGGTAGTATACGAAAGTTAATTGAAATGTCTTGTAAATTTATTATTGTATATTTTGCTGTGGAGGCGAGTAGATTTCAGTTAGGAAAAGGGTTAACTACGTAACTTATTACACCTGAGTCGGAAGGATACAACAATCTAATTTAAAATGCTACATTGCTTAAAATAATTCTGGTCTACCGTTGGCTTCGCGTACATTATTTTCTGTTCAGATCGAATCAAATGAAACGTTCGAACTTGAGCAATTTAAAACCAACGTTTAATTACAAAAAAATGCCTAAAACAACGTGCACCCGTTAAAACAATTGCAGGATCTGTTTAAGTTAAAATAATATACAGCCAAACACGGTCGAATGTATAGTGCCTATAATTTAATAAAGAGATCGGTCAACTCGTTAACGCGCTCTGATCGGTCGACGTACGGGTACATCGTATGTTATATGGGTCGCCATTTTTGTTCCAATTATTTTATTTTACATTGATAGCCCTATTCAATTGGGAATTGTAAGGCGACCCATAAAGTTGTGATAAGATTGATTGGCCACTCTCCGATTATGAAAGCTCTCTGGGCCAACGTATACAGAAATCTTTGCCGCGATATCTTCGGACTTACACTTAAATAAGTTATATATTTTCTAAAATAGTGACACAAAGTCCTATTGTCAGGACAGAAGCTCGGTGAAAAATGATTGCAACAAATAACATATGATTAATGGCGCAAAATATTTTGTTGCCCACAGAAAAGGACGATAAAAAACTCCAATTCAACAATGCAAATTTGACCGATGTAGACTAGTCGTCGAAAACTATAGGAAAAGTTTCAAAATAAATGATAGGTACGATATATATGTATATATATATATTATACAAAAGTCCAAACAAAATGAAATGATCAAAGTTTTGTATCAAGTTTTCATCGGAACATTGTTGGAGAATTTATTTTTTAAATACCAACACTTTACATAATACAGTACCTTGTTTACTATAACTAACGTTATAACTTATTGTGAAGTGCTGTGGGTGTAAACATTTTATTTCAAAAATTGGCTAACGTAAAAATAATTAATAATCAAAAAAATTAAAAAAGCACATGAAAAGTATCAAATGTAATATGTAAAGTATCATGAAAAGTAATTATTTCTATACTTTAATAAATTCAGTATAAGTTTATAAAAAATATTACCGTTAATGGAAATTTATGTTTTTCTACAAGTCAATTCGATTGTACCTTAATCCACTTTCAGACGGTGAAATGTCAAAGTTAAAAGTGTATAATCATGAACAAAGACATTTCTTTGAATTGTAAAAGTTTTTTTTTCGTGAGCGTCTCGAATATCTTGTATTATGTGAGATGAAGATAAAAAGCACTGTCTTGGTAAAAAAAACAATGAGCATTTTTAAGAAAAGTTTGTTGAAGAAATAAAAAATACCTACCATCTAACTTTTAAAACTGTCGCTATATCGGCAATTCTTTTAAGTATTCCTTTAAGTAAATAGATTATTTATCACTGCACCTTAGTGTCTTAGTTTGAGAAATGATTCCAAATATTGATTTCTACAATAGTGGAAATAACGAACAGATAGTTTACAATATTTTAATTTTTTACTGTATACTATAACAGCTGTAATACTATGAAGAAGGACAATACTATTACTTATAATTTATTCAACTAACTCCGTTTACACGACATAAATGAGTAATTTATTTGAATAATACATTTATTTAAATTATATCTTGATTTGTGTTGTATCGTTATTATCATAAAAAGTTGGACTATTGCTGGCTTGTTTTTGAAAATTATCTGCCTGTATTTAGTACACCAGTGTTCTCGCGTTTTAAATAAATGTTTGAAAACGTCATTTTTCCTTTATAAAGTTAATTAATTAATTAAATTAACTTAATGATGTATAATATATTTTGCACGTGGGTATATAATCATATCACGGTATTCTGCGTTTTATAATATTTTTAAAAATTATTATCAAACTGCTAGAACATCTAGTTTTATTTGATATTAAATGGGAAATTAAAAGTGCCTATAAAATGATTTGAGAAACAACATCAGTCGCAACTTTATTATTTATTTAATACAAAATGTTTTATACCACGGTTTGTCTCGGTCTAAGAAAACAATCATCACATGTCTTGTTAAATTATGGGTTTTTGCGTTTAATGCTAGCACGCTCAGTGGAACAACAATGAAAAATAACTGTCTGAAATCGGAGAAAAACTTTATACATTTACACTGAATATACGTCGTACATTGCGAAATAAGGATTTACGCAAAACTTGCTTTTGTAATATTCAAGAAATTTCAGATGAAACATATTTTTCAACATGGGTCAACTCCCGACGAAATAATAACATGTCAATATTATTTTAATTAATTGTTGTTGTCGGCTTCAAGTAAAATATAAGTCAAAACATTTAAGCGGGCAATTGTTAAACATCGTTTTAAGATAAAATACTGGAGTTTGATGGCTCATACCGATCAATAACATAAAACACAGACATGTCTAAATATTGTGAACAATATAAAATAATATATCATTATTAAACAAAATTATTAATAAAATATGCTAGTTAATTGATATTTAATGGGGAACAAACGAGGCATATCGATAGAACACGCAGCGGTATATATTATACACATCTGAATTGCCAATTCAGTTTGATTGATACGGTACCTAAAAAAATGCATCCATCTCGAGTAAACCGTTTTCGGTGTAATTCACTGTAACGGCCATCACTCTTAAATTTCTCATCTCATATATCCCAGTAGACTTTATTTTATTTTAACTGATATATCTCAAAGTAGGACTGCAGTAGAATATTAAAAAAAAAAAAAAAAAAATCGATGAAGCCCATTTTGATGGGCTCCTGCATTTACACCATTTGAAAGGCGATTAGAGAACACCATAAGTATTCGGAAGCCATTCGTATAGGTTATTCTCGATTTATGTACCTAATCTTCTTTTTATAAACAAAAACTATAATTGAGAACTATGTAATTTATTTTTTAAGCCGAGTACTAAGCGTCAGGTAAGGCAACGCAGCAAGCAAATAGCATTTTAGAATAATACAGCAAAGAGGATGTAAAACTGACGTTTTTGTTATGTGCGTTACTTACCAACTTAGACATTAATTGGATGTTCGACGGCGGATTTTAGATTAGTCAGGGGTGCAAGAGATGTCAGAATAACATTGATACGTGCACAAAACGAGTGCTTCTTAGCATTTTCTTTTTTTTTCGTAAATATCAAAACCAAACCTTACCGCTCTAATAATGCAAATGAGTTGCACGAATACAAATAACATATAAATAACTCACGAGGACGAAAATAATTAGAAGCTAAAAAAGTATAGGATATGGAAATCATCAGACACGTTATTATAAGATATACGTCAGTAATGATTGTACCTACAATAATAATACGACGCGACGGCGATGATTTATTTTTATTTTTTAATAAGATATAACGACGACGACGACGTTTGACCCTGCAAGAAACGCATGGTATAGTAAACATAATATATGGGTATTAAAACCGGATATGGAATTCAATGATGAGCTATAATGCACACCGCGAACCATTATTTTTGCTTGATGGGCGGTCGTGTAGTATTTTTATGCTGACAACAATAAGTAAAACGCTTCGTGCCGAATGTGCATTCATTAATGTTGGAAATTATAATAACACAAGCATTTCGACTGCATTGACCTCCCCCTGAGTTTCGATTGTCAAGCCCGTGGCAGTGCTTATTAACAAGCATCAGACTTGGTTATCTATATCTATACATAAATGTATAAGTAAAACAACAACGGTAATCTTCCCTTTGTCGCGTTTTGCTTTTTATAATAATACAAAACCGCATTGTCTATTGAGACGTCGATCGCGTACTTGAGTGGGTTTAAAATGTGTTCAATACATCGGCTGCTGTAGTAATTGAATTTCGTTACACGGTAAAGCGACGATACACCACCCGGTCGGAAAGTACCCAAAATCGAAATGCTAGAAATATTTCGTTTACCTAAAATATATTCTTAACAGTGCACAAGCATTGACTTAGACAGAGAATGTTTTGGAAAAATAATAATATAATTTCGAAACCTCAATCCGACACCAATGTACATTATTCGTATACCGCGTAATGACCCTAAAATTAGCATACAGAAATTAAAGGGTCGAATTAAACGGTGGTTGTTAAACGATGCCATTTGTACGATTTATCCCGCATTTCACTGTTCCCTGCTCCCTACTAATTCTGTATTGGAAGAGGGTCGAATCCGCCGTAAAACGGGCTTCAATTGCACGACTTGACTATTTTATCATTAAATGACAGTGTTATTTTTGCCGACGGAATGATTCTATTATAAAGGTTTTGTGCTTATTTTATATAGTCTAGTGTTAACCGTTCGGCGCCGTTAAACAAACACACACCCAACAATCGCTATTCGAACAAATGACGGCGGCTTGGCAAAAGCAGCGTGATGTTTGTACGATAAATACCAAAAGGAAACATGGGACGCAACAAAAAAATATATATTACCCACACACTATAAACAAAATTCGCCCATTGGAATTAGTTTAAGTTATTACTTTAAGAGGACAATGCGGCGGTTACTCAATGTGTAAACGCTTACGATGATACGGGAGCATAACGCGGTAAATTCGCAAAACAATTATTTCCCAAACCCTAAGAGTACCAAAAGCTGGTAGGAAAAGACTAGAGGCGCGGTAGGTTAATCCTAGGAAGGTAATAAACTTGAAATGAGCGCATAAGCCGGAAACCTTGGATTATTCCGCAAAACCGGAGCTTAAAGGAATATGTACGCGTTATGCGGATGTTTCAATTTCCATACTTACAACAGCAAACACTGGTTTGTCTCTGCGAAATTAAAATTTCAAAAACGGTAAAGCAAAAACAATCTTGTGTATACAGTTGGAAAACAGTATTAAATACTTGAGTCCGTTACAAAGGCATAATTAGTTATTTTAATGAACTATTTAAATAAAACCATAGAAAAACATTCCAAACTCGGGGTAGGATGTATACTTAGTGTAATACAATTATTTTAATGATTTTGTCTCTTATTAAATTAAATAAGTTGAATGGTGAACTGAGCTTAAAAGAAGAACACATTTCTCTCTTTTTAATCATGCACAACTGTCTTGCGTTTATATCTACTACTCAACATTTCTTTGGTATACAACAAGAGCTCTGGACAACCCTTTTTTTATTAAAAGTTTATTTCTAATTGATTAAACTATCAAGCGCATTATGTACGACATAGGATATGCGAAAGCTTAACCTTTTACAATTTAATTCGATCGCTATTCATTTTGGACACAGATTTATACTTCAAACAGTACAGAAACTACACTTTTACCACATTTGCACTGTAGGATTCATTATTACTGCAAATTATTTGTGGTACATCGAATATTTCCTTTAGGTTTATATATTTTTTATGAACCGTTAAATGCACATGTTTGCATTCGCCGACTGTTCAAATAGATATGCTAATACATTTTATGTGATTAAAGCTCTTTTACACCGTAAAGTACATTTAATCAAAATCAATAATATTTTGCATAATATTTTAATACATTAAGAAAAGTTGTTGATGCTACACGGACAAAACACTGCAAAATGTCAAGTATTCGGCTTTGCCTGATGCCTGAAGCCTTATCCTTGGTATGTACTGGTGGTAGAGGATTATAGAAATACCTAGCTGAAAAGCTAAAAGATGCAAGGTTAGCATCATAGAATGTAGATACGCTATGTAAGTAGAGCCCGAGATATGGAGTCTTGATACAATTAAGGGTAAGTATTTAAGAAATTGTTTGTGACTTGTTTGCAGTACAAATAAGAGAAAATAAACTAAAATAGTTGAAGCACGTCAAAAAGAAACGCAGTAATAAAGGTTAGAAATCAATGTGATAGTAAAACAATGACAGAAATAAATATAATAAGACTTAAGGGGTGTTGTTGATGGAGACACGAAGGCGTACTAACAATAAACGTACAACAATACCTACTTGTGTGAGATAAGACGAAGAAGAAAAATCTAAATATAATAATTACCATTAAAATAATAGACAAAAATATGGCGTTTTAGGGGTTGAACGTCTCTTCAGTCTTGTATTATTTTTGAAACTTTTTAAATAAACATAAATTGTTTTGTTACGCGTAGTTAATTAAAAATGTTAAATATACAATGCAATACTTTGAGTTACTTTACAATAAAAAAAAAACATTAGATGGCTGGTGATTGTCATATGAAAAAGATAACAAGAAAATAAAGAAATATTTAATGTATAGGTATATTATACATTTACTGAGCTTAAAACAATAAACAGCAAAGCGCCGAGTTGAAATCACCAACCTTTATTGGCTTAACGGACCACAGAAAAAACCTAATACCTTCTCACAGTTCGGCTATGAAGCTAAAAATCAATGACTAGTGACCCGAATTGCTGAGATCGTACATTACTACACCTCCTGACAATTTACACATACAACTTTAGATAAGACTGCTTTTAATAATATCGGCATTTACATTATGCTCTTGTGTGTTCGTGTTCTGGGTAAATAATATTATGTCGAAAACTCGCCATTTTCAAAAATTGAAACGTGACAAATCGCTTTTATATAACACAAAATCAGTAAGAGCTTCTGTCTCACTGAAAAATCCAACAATATACAACTATAAAAAATAGTGCATCTGTAAAGACACAGAAATATATTGTGTACGCCACTTACACTGTATCCATGTATGAGTGAGGCTGACAGGATGTTAACTTATTCCAATAATACAAATAGATATATTAACATTTTAATGTAAATTATTGTTTTCGATCGACTTATTCTGAAAAAACTAACAAAACGAGAAATCAAAAGATTTGCTTTAAAATAATTTTATTAGTCGTTTCATGACCAACATTCTAATTACTTATAGTTCACTGGCAAGCTGTACCGAAAAACGAGAAGGTGTCGCCCTCAGGCACTTAAAGTTTTTGGGTCACTTGAGATTGTTATATCCATTATTTCTACATGCACTAACCGAGGAGGACTGGAGTACTTTTTATGTAATTAATGGGTCAAAGAGTATAATCGTCCTGACCGATATTTTATTTAATGCCACTGTTACAGTTGCATTAGGTACTAAGGAAGTCAAAACTTACCAAGTTATTATAAGTATTTAAATAGAAAAACATTATTAAAAATATAATATCATAATATAACATCATATGTTTACATAAAGTTTAAATTATCGAAATCTACCCAGAATAAATACCAAATACTGTTTATGTATATGGCGGTATTAATAAGGTTTAAGCTCACCAGTTTTAGTTTGGGCCTTTGATGCGAAGCTGAGAAAGTACCTATATATATTATAGAAACATTGATTGATATAATTGATTGCTTTGACGAACTATGCAAGAAGTGTATAATAGGATAGTATTTTCAAATGGGCTGTAACATACGCGTTGGTTATGACTCTGAGATTGAGGTATTCGAATAGTCAATAGTCGCACCGGGTATATTTTTTATGCACTATTTATTTTTCTTACTTGTATAATGCCAGTAGAGTCCCGAAAGTACGATTTGCATGTTACAGAGGTAAAATGCGATTCTGCTCGTTTCTATTATCTGTCTGAAGCAGTACGTGCCGAGGTTTATAACGGTTGTACGTGAACAGACAGGATTAGAGGAGTATTCACTGGCCAGCTGTTTGGGTAGTCACACCACAATGTAAGTTTATAAGATTGTTTTACGATGTAACCAGTTTTAATTTTTAGATGACTATCGAGCTGGAGCACTAACGATCGCAGAGAAAAACGTACGTAGGTAAGCAAGACAGAAAACGGCAGTCCTGCCTGGTTTTTCATTCTGATCCGCGACCCTAACACGAGCACGCGTTGATCGTAAATCTAGTTTTTCATGGTAGGCCGAAAACAACGGTGGAGAAACGAAGAGAAAAGGTGTCCAGAGTGTAAGCCACGAAAAGATAAAAAATAATAGAACAAACACAAAAAATGTTTACTACCTCATACTAGCTAGCTATATAGTTGTACAAATATAGTCTTCCCCTCGATAAGATTTCTTTTTCATACACTCTGTGCCTAGACAAGCGAACGTTCAAGAACTACATAAAATACTATACTTTTTATTGACGACCTAGATGTTTTTATAGTAACATTTTAGGAGTAAAAACTGTTCGTTATTTTTTTATAAACTTTTCTTAAACATTTTGTTTTATTGTCGCCGTAAAAAATTGCGTTCGAAGCGGTTTTTTTTTCATTTTTTGATTACAAATTGTGCAGGTTAAGCCTTTGTTAAATATTAAATCTGTGAAATATGCTAAAACTTATTAACGCAAATAAAAGTCACGTTAAACACTAATTTCGACAGACGCGGATTTCACCCAAATTTCGGCCTGAAAATTATAATGATACAGTATAATAGTATAATAGTGTAATAGTATAGTAAACTAGCGAATTATCGAAACGATAACGACTGTGTGTATTACTTACGAATAGCAGTAACTGTATGTGTTCGATTATTATAGAAAATTATAACAAAACAAAAATATTCCTTTAGGCTTAGTAATCAATCGAGCTCTACGGCACGCATGTGTGTACCAAAATTGCCTATGCCCAAGCGCCTGGTATAACGATAGAACGTGGGCGGTAGTGACGCTAAGAACGATTAGAGCACATCTAAAAATCGAAAAGAAGTTAAACTTGTCATCGCGTGACACTGATAAATGAAAAAAGGGGTTTTTTCAGATCTTCAAAAATCTAGGTCAAACTAAAGTCTTGTACAAAAAAAAATCAGCAGTGATCCGGTATGGAAAGGACGGAGCGCAGCAAAAACATTTGTCCCTGTCGCGGTCTTCTCATAAATATTCCGTACTATTAGGCTTGACATAAATTACTAAACGTATTCAGCCGTCCGTCCGTCCGCCCTTTGCCGACAAAATCGAGCACAGACGACGAGGAAGACCTTACAATGATAAATATGTTGTCGGGAATGAATAGGAGAAAGAAACCCCCCAATGTAGTTTTTTGATTGTGGTTGTCACCGGGAACGAGTTTATAAATAGAAAACGCGGTATTAAAAGATAAAAAGTTGTAAATAATATGTCCTAGACTAATAACACGGATATGGATATATTTTATCAGACAGCCAAAGGAAGTCTTGCAAATATCGTATCGTAAAACAGAAAATATAATTATATATTTAACAAATACGTATATATAAATTTGAGCTGTGCGCACGTAATGGATGGAAAAAACAATGCGCGCAGGTTTGCACATAAATAAATAGATGGTCATAATTTCTGTGTCCGTCAAAATCCGAGCTTTCATAAATCAATATGGTGGTTTGGCAATTTATCCGTCGACGTGCCTACAAAACTGAGGCCCCACAACGTTATAGCAGTCATACTAAGAAATCTATAAGGAAATTGAAATGAACAAATTTGATACTGTTATTAGGGGGGTGTAATAAAATAAATCGAAAGCTACAACCACAGCGTGGGTTAAGTGCCAATAACAAATACCGAGTACAAATATTGAAAATATATTATTTTTTTAAAATTATTTTTATTACTTTTTCTATATTTAACATGGTAACCAATTTAACGTAAGACATTCATATTCTTGGAAAGTAATACAAATTTTGGAGACCCATCTTTTTTCTACGTCATAGTAGTCTTTAATTTTATTATAAATATTACTATATTAATACTAAAAAAGGTAAACATTTAGTAATTTTACAATATTTACGACATGTCTTACGTTAAATTGATCGACCTGTATATCATTAAAAGGTTGTTTCTCTCTCTCTCTTATTTTATTTAAATATGATCAATGGATTGGAATTACGTAATAAGGTAAAATACTATAGTGTTGTTTATTTTCAATAATTAAAGTTGTATAATAATATTTTAAAATAAATAAATTAAATTGTCATTAATTGTTATTAAATATTAGCTAACGCATATCAGTTATTATTAATTAATTTTATTAGTTACAAAATTAAAAAAAAATTATTTGACTGCCATTATGAATATTCGCATATTTTGATTAAGATAAAATTTATACTTGAATTTTTAAACGATGTCACTTTATAAGTATAACCCATTGGGCATTAAGGCATTAATGTTTTACAATTTTACTCGCAGGCGTTTATTTTACTTATTTAAGATTTTCATCACTTAAAAAAAACCTCGCGCTACAATACTTTCCATCATTACTCTTAACTCCTTTATTTTTTTTTTCTCCTTCTTCCTTTTCTTCTTATTATTATTGTTACTATAGGTTCTGTAGGCACATGGATCTAGGTTTCTCGTTTAGTTTTCTTTACAATCATTCTATCATGCTTTCACGGGAAGTATTATTCATCTCAGCATTATATAGTATCTCTGATCATAAGCGCAAAGGACCCGGATAAAAGAGAAGAGGTTAACAAAAGGTTAAAAGTTTTCCGTTTTGAAAAATAAATGATAAATAATTAAATGAAAAAAAAAAAATAATTAAAAATGGTTGTATAATACTAAAATGCATCTACCGCGTTGATCGATTTCTGAAATCATGAACTACACAAAATATTAAAATTAACTTACAAAATCTTTAAAAAAAATAACACACGTAACACTTTAAAAGAGTTTAAATAAAATAACCCGAATTTGAGTCGAACAATTTACTTAAACAGAATGAATAAAATAAATAAAATAATTGTACATGAGTAAATAATAATAAAGAATTTATTATTATTAACATTATCAATATTTCAAATGAAAGTCAAAATTGTAATATTTAATATCCTCATTTCCATTAAAACTGTATTAGTAAATGTTATAACTGATAAATGTTTATTAATATTAGACAGATTATCATTATTTTGTCTTTTTGATAAACCGGTGGTTCTATATTATCTTGGGCGTAGACCAAATAATAAAACATTCGGTTTCTGTCGATTTAGTACTCAAACCTACAAATGAAAATTAAATTCTCTAGGGAAGCTAGTATTGATCAGGCTGTGACACAAAAGGACTGCTGTTATAATTCAATTTCAGCTTCCACGTCAAGGAAGAAATTACCAAAACTCGAAACTGTAGTATACTAGTATGCCATATGGGATTTTATTATTAATATATAAAGTAATAATTTCCACGCGACCGCTTATGTTGATTATTTGGAATTTGTAGTGCTAACATAATAATATTATTTTGCTTGACGTTTACTACGCCATACACAAGATTGCTTTTAATATTAAAAAAAAATGTTAGACAGTTAAAATTGCAAACTTTGTTATTTAAAGTAAGTAGATACCTTGTGGAATACATCAATTTTAAAGCAATCGATAATAGTCTACGTGTCATGCACAACTCAATTACTTGAACTACCATAACTTAAAATTGAATTGTAACTAGAGATAACAAGCTTCGACGTAAACTCTAAATGAATTGGAACGCATCATTATAAATGTAAACATGTTTTAAGCCACGAGATAGTAATTGCGACACACGAGGGAATGCAACCGAAGTCAAATGAAACGGTGTTCGATATCATTAAGTACTTGGAGATAAACATCGTAATGAGCACAAAAAACTCAAATATCTAGTAATTTTATATCAGAAACTCTTAATATACAAGCATGTAATATAACATGCAAGCTTCATGAACGTAGAAATTAAGACGTTATGTACTTATCCGTATACGATATTAAAAGAAATCATAAATGTTCACTTTTGTTTAAAATTAATTAAGATGTCACTAGGACAGAATAGTAATTAAAATGTATACAAATGACGGGTTCACTAATATAATGAATTTCCATTTAGTGTGCATTCGATATTCTGTATACATCCGCTCCAAAATGTAATTAATATAGGTTCGAAAAAAAAATGTAATTTATTATTTATTGAATCCACCACATAACGTGGATGTGGCGGTTAGATGAATAAAAAAAAGTTATCTCCGAATGAAAAAAAAAATATTTGTATACGATAGGCATGACGCGCTTTAACATTGTATATAGCTACGATACTTTATCAACTCCTTTATTCATCTGATGGTTCTCGACGACCCATTATAAAATGTCGACCGACCGCCGATTTAACCAATCCCCTCTGGACCCCAAAACGTTGTAAGTTCTATAGCCTGACAAACACCACTGGCGTGTCTTACCTTTCAGTTTTATTAGATTTTCGACAATAGCCGTGTCCAGTGTCGGGTGAAAAGAAAAACGGACAAAATTGATAAAATACTGAGCAAATGCCTCCAGGCTTATGGATAAAACGAACAACTCGAGCTAGTAAGACTTATAGTAGAAGTGTTCACATCGTTTTATCAAATAAAATTATACCTTTAAGAATAATAATAATTGTAATTGGAAATACGCTTATATTTATTCACATATATTATTGCAGATAACGGTGTAAAACAAAAAGGATAAATTCTACCGGTTTTATGTCTTGAAACAATTTTCAGTACTGATAAACAAATTGTCTAAATGGGAATATAAATAGAGAATTACAAATTTGGGCTTGTTTTATTGAGATACCATGTTTAAAAAATATATATTCTAATATTTAGTAATTTTATAAAACCATCATACCAGCGGCTTAGCCAGGATTTTATTCGAGGAGGACTAACCTATGATTTACCAAAATTGAAAAGTGACTGAACTGTAATAAATAATTTATACATCCTAAAATTTCAGAGAAGGCTTCAGCCTTAAGGGGCTTATACCCCTTTCCTAAAAAAGACACAGAACCCCACGTGTGTTTTTGTACAATTGAAATTTTAATTAAATAATCAATGTTTGTCGAAGCTCAATGAAACTATCGATTGTTTGCAACTGACCAACTTGTATGGGGTTTACTTGACGAGGGGTGATGGTTTGTGTATGTAACCACTTAATATATTTTTTACTTTTCAAACTTTTTTGGCGATAGTTAGTAGTGTTGATTACATTAAATGTCATTTTAAAGTCATTTAGATTGCTTTTTATTTTGAATTCTCCCGTGTTTTATTTTTATCCTATAATTTAGCTGATTTTATAATTTTTAGTATAAGGGTTTTTTGGCGATCTATAATAATAGGAAAAAAGCAAAAAACTACTAAACGAAGTCAATATTTTACGAATACAAGTATCACAAAAATAAACAAAATATTAAATTTGACTTTTACCTTTGGCGTGTTCTGGGTTATCCCCGCCGGAGTGCATAATATCGTTCAAGTAATGTTCTAAATTACGCATGTTGTCCAAAGGTCCAGTGCCGTTTCCACTTGTCAATCCTCGTTCCTGTAATAAAATATAAAATATATTTTTTTTTTATGTTTAATGGTAAATAATGAATATTAAAACTCATTATACTTCATTCGTACAGAAGTTTTAAACTTATTTTTACACAATTAAATATTATAAAAATATACAGCAACGCTATCGTTTAAATTAATTTTAACTTTGTTCTATAAAAGTTATTTTTAAACTATAGGTGGTAAATGATATTTTAACTTTAAATAGGGCTTTGCGAGTTTCTAATAGCGTCCGGTGCCAAGTATTAACTTCTGAAATGTATTATTTGCACAGTTTAGTTTAGATAGGACATATATAAAGTTTGTGAACTCTGTAATAAATCCAAGTTTTTACTTCCGTTCGCAAGATTGGATACTAACCCATTTAATTGGCAAACATCCATTTGTTTGGTTATAATAATGTAATATATGTTAGGAGTTATAATTATTATTTGCTTAGCTCAGTGCTCTTTATAGCTAAATAGAAAATATGTTTTCCTCGATTATATTACATACATACATATTTCTAGGCAAAATAATCAGATAAGTACTTGTACATAGTCATATTGAATAACTACTATAGTTTGAAAAACTTGCAATTGTAATCCTTGTGTGGGAGGAAGTTAAAAAATGACAAAAATATATTGTCCAACTGTTTCCAAAAACTGTGAGTTACATTTAAAATATTATTAGAGTGATTTTAAATTCTCAATCATACTATTGTATTTTAAATTAAAAAAAAATAGACGTGCATAAAATACTGGGTGAAACGTTTATAATAAATATTGTACATTTTCCCGATATAAGATAAATAGTCGTATCGTCTATTGTATATACATTTTATTATTATAGTAGGTAAGAATATACTTTTTCATATTTTACCTAGTAAAGCACCGTCTAGATACATTTTCTGATCGACAAAATGGTTTTATGAAAGAAATCGCAACACGCAAAACCATGGTAAAGTTCGTATTTTAGAAGAAAAAAAACACATTATTGTAAAAACTTCGGTGCGGTAAAATGTAAGACCTAAGGGAGAATCGAACAAATACTAAAATAATGTACAATTTGATACACATGTGTCGGTGAAAAGAGAATGGTTGTTGTAAATTGAATGATATAAATCATTATGCATCGCTTACTCAGACACTTGAGGAGATTTCGAGAAAATCGTATGCAATCGGTAGGTACCTGTAATGTTTGCTGCATGAAAAAAAGTGTCTTAAAATAAATCACCTTTTACAAGATTAAAGATAACTGTTCCGTGTATGTATTATTAAACCGAACGGACACTATAAATCTTATTTTCGACTTGCGTTTTTACCCAAAAAGCACATTAGACCGTGACGAGACGTATTTGCGTCCCAAGACCCATACTAACATAACTGATTTTTTTTCTTCATTCGCATTTACCTAATGCATATATTTCTCTAGCTGACAAAACGTCATTTGTCTTTTTCCCAAGCTAACAGTAACGACCAATGTAATTGGCGTCCCGCGATTGATGATCGATAAAACAGAGTTATTTCGTACCACCCCACACGGCACGCTACCATTCTGTAGTATAAGTGATGGTATCTGATACGAAACAATATAGCATTTAACATCAATTAAAAAACCTGTTGGAGGATTATGTTTTTTTTTGTCAATATAATTCGATGATAAGAAAACAACTTCGCGCGATCAAAATTATCCCTTAAATCGGTTAGGACCAATTTATGATAATTAAAATAATAGTACTTGGTCATGGGAAGTTACGTAGAAAATGTATGTGCATAGTTCATAGTTTAAGATCCACACCGGCAATAATTTCCTTTGGTCATACATTACTCGAATTAGTCTTCTAAGAACTGAGCTCCTTTACTATAATTTCTTATATGAACGACAGTGGACGCAAAAGCCAATATATACATAATTCCATGTATCGTTATTATATTTGTATAATTTACAAGTGTATAAAATGAGAACATTGTAAACAGTATAATTGTGTTCCTCTACTTTTCGTCCCACATTTCGAGCTCCTGTGCAGGGACGGCGCCAAGGGGGGGGGGGGGGGGGGGCGAGGGTGGTCGGTCGCCCCCTCATAACAAATTCTTGCCCTTCTCTCGCCCCCCCCAGATATTTTGCTAAATAGTATAATTTTAAATATTTGATTATTATTCCTAAAACCCAGATTTTGAATAACTGTATTTTTATATATACAAATTTAGTTAATACGGAAACTGTGAAAACAATTGTTGTTTTGATTTAAACCTGTTAATTTATACAAATTTAGTTATTAGTTATGACATTGCCACTAAATGTGGCCTTTTTTTATCAATATATTTTGAGTGTTTTTGCAATCGGTTTTCAATAATCCGTCGCCCATATAATTATGTGTTTTGGTGTATATATATAATTATAATATTTACGTTTGTGTGTGTGTTTTCCAAAAGCTCAGTGTTTATTGAAGGATTTTTTTGGTTTAATAGAATGTAGGTATAACACGATAACTATAATCTCCACTGACTGGTTGTAGGGCGTTTTATAAGCCTTCATTTTTACTTCGACTTTCATAGAGTACAATAAGAGCTATATGATGGCCGACAGGTAAAAATAACGCTTATTTAAAAAAGTTACCTTACTTAAATTGTACACTAGTATATATTGTCCCTTAATCTGTAATAAATTCATATTTTATACTATTTCACTGATAAATATTAAAGTAATTCACTAATAAATCATTATAATTGTTTTTTATTGACAGAAGTAGGTAAAATTATTGTGGTTGCCCCTCCAAAAAATTCACTTGACCTTTCCCGCCCCCCTAGGAAAAAAATTCTGGCGCCGTGCCTGCTCCTGTGCTATATAATAAATAGGTATTGTACAGCGATAAGTTTATATCCGCCGTTCAATTAAGTCACATCTGTTGGTCGGCTGATTAATATCGTACCAGACGAAAGATGAACAATATGTACTACATCATAACAATATATTATTATACAATGCGCTGTGGTATTAAATTGTAGGCCGAATGACAGGAAATAATCGTTTAATTAGTTTATAACAACATTCTCGTTAGCCAAAACGCTATACATACACGAGTCACTAACGAAACTTTCTAGCGATGTCACCCACCCGTTTGTCACAAATTCAATTATGCAACAAATACCAATCTAAAAACACATTAGAGTTGAAGCCTATAAAATAAATACGTTTTAACCATTCCTATTTTATATATAAAGAGTAAATAAATAAAATAAAAATGTAAATATTTACATTTTCCAAGCTTAAGGCTTTGTTTTTGTAACATTTAACAGCTTTTAATCGTTAAACATGTATAAATTGACTTTTTAAATGTCTTTTACATTTTATTTAAACAGTAGAAATTATTAATTTAATCAATTTTTGATCTATCCATGTTGCCATAAATTAGCTGAAGTTTCGAATCCATCGCAGGGTCTATCTTCATAGAAATAGTCACAGTTCCACTGTTATGACTTACGGCCATACTGATTGTGAGTGCATCGCTTGTTTACTACCGGTATTTTTATGTACGAGAAAGATGTAGAATACAAAATAATAAAAAAAAAATGCGACAGCCGAACATGCAAAAAACAGCTTACAACCCATACAGTTCAAAGTTTGTGTTCAAAGAAGCAATAGAAATTGAAAAATGGCTAGAAAATTGCAATTGAGAAGATAGTTGAAAAAAAAGAAATAAGTGGAAATCAATTTTTCAACAGAAAAAAAGAAACACGCAAAATATCAAACCATCCGATCAGTACCAAACAATAGAAAGAGCTATTGTCGAAATAAATGAAAATTTTAGAAATGGAAAGGTAAGAGCAAAATGCAAAGATTGCCAAAAGAGTACAACAACCATAAACAGAAAAAAGAAGGAAATAAAGAAAACAAAGAAACTACATGACCCATACGACATCACTTGGTGAAGAAAACACGGGTGCAACTACGGATATACAATTTTACAAATACCGGTAGGACACAAGCGATACACTAATTGCCAATAAAGTTACGACAGTGGAACGGTGACTACTTCTCAGAAGATGCAATAGGTTTGCAACGTGAGCTAACTAATGACAACAAGGATAAATCCATAAATGATCAAATTAAGTTTGAAACATTTTTCAAAATAAATTAACAATTATTTACACAAAAATTGAATAATTTAAGCCATTCAGCTTAAATCAACGAATGCCGAATGGCCATGATAACTTATATTAAACATTTATGCAACTAGAGTTATTGATTAAACACCTCATATATAACAAAAATCACAATTATTATAGTTATAAGATTTATAAGATATTTTAAAAACCCCAATGTTAATGAGAACAACAAGAATATGTAGCCAAAACAAATAATACGAATAAGGTTTCAACGAGGGAATTTTGGGTCACACACAAGCAAACAGAGTGCATTTATATAGAGGTCGCTTTTACGAGTATTTGGCCAAATAGTACCAATCCAAGCCAAGTTTTGGCACCGGAACTTCCCATGTAGCTTTAGTGTTTTTTTTTTGTAATCAGTGTTTTCGAATCGTATATTGACCCGTATAGGCCGCTTTACTTCCGCACACGGGCTTTCCGGTCGTAGTGATAGTAGAATGAAGTAATATACATATATATATGCATTTTTGTTTTGCATTTTATTTATAAACGATGAAAACCGCAAGTGTTTGTGCTCTCAGTCAGTTTCGATCCCAAAGTTTTCTCTCGGAAAGCGTTAGTTCGAAATACTATAATCAGACGGGTTATAAGTGTAGTAGTGGTAGTGGTGGTGTTGGTAGTAGTACAGAAGTCATTGTGGTCGGAGTCTGAGGAAGACTTAAAGTTTGAAAAACTGCCAAAAATGTGACAGAGGAGGGTAGGCGTATTCGGTGGGAACGCAGCCAACGTGCCACCGGAGCATCTTATTTGGCGGTTACCGCCAAACGGTAACGTTTAAAAAAGTATCAAAAAAAAAAAAAAAAAAATTGGCGTTATTTTTCACAACAACGTAATGTAGCACAGTCGGTGATCCCTTACCCGATATTAATTTATATATCACAGCCAATTCATCTTATTCAGTTAGCCAAAAAAAAAATACTCGGTAGATTTTTTTTAATTAATAACATCAAATGTTTAGTATTACTAAAATATGAGTTTTTTAGGGGTTATTCATACCCTCGAAAATTGAACTGGATCAGGCTTTAAAGAAAAACCTTAAGTTTTAACCATTTTAACAAAGGGTCTCTTGAAAGGAAACATATGGACAAAATAACTTACAGATGAGATGAGATTTTCGATATTGATATGTATGTATATTGTATACATTATACAACATCGTTCGTGCGCACTAAATTAAATCATTTGAGTTTAATCGAGAGATTCATTCAGTCGTTTTGGGCATAGCACGTGCCAGCTTGTGCTCTGGAAACCGTGGACCCGATTCGATGATTGGCTGCGTTAGCTCGCCTGCTAGGATAGTGGATACAATCTTATTTAAACAGAAAAACCGCGCCCACGCGTCTTTAATCAAATAAACAAAAAAATATAACGAATAAATAACAAACTTCTACATGCTTCATACCTGAAATGAAAATCCCTATCAGAACGCAAGCGGCCCAACTAAAAGTCCCAGGACGTATACAGAATACACAAAATCATGACGAACAAATGCATTAGCGTTGAGGTAGCTGAGTTTAAAAAATAAACAAAATTTATCAAATTTAATACATAAATAAGTCCTTGCCATTTTGCTTCAAACTCAAACTAGACACATGAGAGTTGTATTCTTTGTTATGATCATTTCGTTTCCGGACTCTTCATTTACTAGTATACACGTACTAAAAAATTGGAATTCCTGAAGATTTTTTGATCCAAGTAGGGTAATTTTATTTTGATAGATTTAGCGAAAAAATCGTAACGTTAGGAAAAGAATAATCTTAAAAGTAAAATTTGATACTTGCCATATAGCAATTGAAAAATATGAACACAAATACATATTAACAAGTTTAAAAATAACGATTTTAAAATTTTAAATAATTAGGAATTATAATTTAATATCATGACAAATATTATTTAAATAAAATTTGTTTTAATAACATTTTAACAATATTGGTAAAAATCATTAAGATAAACTAAATACCTATATACAATTGTTATGATTTCGGATTTACGACTGAACTTGTCTTTTCATAACAAGTTCAATTTGTACATTTTATTTTTTAAACAACATTAAGTTTGGAGGTCGGTAATTTTTAGATTGACCTTACTTTATTTTTACAACATCGGCAATAGAGATAGTTTAATTCATAAAATGTTGTTTTTAATATTCTTCTTCTGGTAGTAGACACGTTTAACTTTCATATGCTGTCTTTAGGATTTATACATTACAGCTTTTGGTAGTGCGTGGAGATGTGTTTATACAATTTGCTATCAGCTATATTAAGGGTATTTGCCTTTGATATTAAAAAAAAAACTACTTATTATAGCTTTGATGTGTAATAGTTTTAAAATATTGCTCTACAGAATTATTTGAAATTAGTGGCTTTGCGCTCCGTTTCTCCCTCTGTACCCTTCGATTACAATATCCGGGTGACACGACCAACATGCTATATATATCCTCTCGACGGTGTACGTCGAGTTGCATACACACACACATCGAGCTTTGTATTTTCCCTAGGCCTGGCCTGGGCTGCTGCCGCCGCTGCTGAGGCCGCCGTCGTTGCAATGAATAAATCAATACGGCAACACGCACCGAAGCACCGCTGGTTGCATAGTTGGCCCCGTTTACATTATATAACGTAGCGCAAATAGCGCGTGTGCTGGACTACGGGGCCGTCACCCCGTCATCGCCACCGACCAACGCCATCGCACTTCTTTTTACACCAAAGCACAATAATAATAAACAGCCCGTCGTCGTTTGACCATGTAGATTGTGTAAAAGTGACGTCAAATACAACTCTGTCAATAAATCGCACTACCGGAACCCACATAATAGCTGTCTTAAACGCATCTAAACGTGCCCAACTGCGTCCATACCGCAATCCCACTAGTCGTAAGGGTCGCATGCTTAGGAAGCCTTGTGGTCAATTCGGTCTTGTCGTCGCTCTTTCATCGTTTATGAAAATTGTAAATAATCGATATGTTCTCTAGCCTACAGCCAGAGGTGGTCAATTGGTAATTTGTTTATATTACGGATACAAAATGTTCAACATAATAAGCGTCAATAACACAATTTCATTGGTGAACGCATCAAGTATCAAAAACTTATCACTATTAAAGAATATTAAAATAAATTTGTTATTTTGTTGATCGGATTTTTTTTCGTACATTATAATAGTAATAGTTACATGATAATAGTAAAAATGACTTACGCAATTATGAGGTAACTTGTTCGATTTGTATAGATAAATAATGTATCAATCTGTTTTAGTGATACATGATACTTGATACGTTTTTTCCCATCAATGTCATTAATTTGGAAAATTAAATAAAATGGAATTGTAGATAGATATCTACAGTGTAGGCTACGGCAGTGCAAATAGAAGAAGAAAGAGAGAGGAAGCGACTTCTAAGCTTTCTAAAAATGTTTTTAAGTACAAATATGTATTTAAATTCTATATACACTGATAACGAATAAATGTATTTCAATGGAAATTTGTAGCAGACAAAAATTAGCAAATATATATATTTTTTTTTCTGTTTGGGATTCTTTTGAAAACAATATAAAAGAGCTGAAATATTGGCTCTAAAACTATTACGGATAAAACATAATCTAGGTCAGAAAAAAAAACTTGCACTTTCAGAAATTTCAGCGAATTTTCAGGGCTAATTCTCAATGAGAAGTAACTTGAGTCTAAAAGTTAAGTAAATCACCATCGCGTTTCAGTCACAGAATGTAAACTTAAAAGAAAACTAATATTGTGAAGTATAGCAGCTGCAACTACAAAATATTATAAATTAAGAGACAAAAAATTATCATTTATGCTCTATTAATAAAAGAAATATTATAACAAGCGAAGCGACATTGATCTCGCATGTACATACAACCGTTATCTAGATGACTTGTAATATATATATTTATATTATACATACCAATGATCAACGGACTCAACAATATGGCCGCAAATTGAACTTTCTGTCAAGTTTTACCCTTAAACAGAAAAGGAAAATCCCTACGGACCGTCTTTCGAAAATGAATGAGGGTCAACAAGGCTTTCATGGAAAGACACATTGGAAAAATATCACAAAATCATCAATAGAGAAGAAAAATCTTCACTTTACAAAATCTTTGAGATCAAAAAATATATAAATATATCGTCGCCAAGACGCAAACTAAATGTTATTATATTTGTAAAATACAATTGAAAGCTTAATTCATTTTACAACTGATATTATTTTTTTGTTACTTAATGATGCATAAGTTTCAAAAGCAATGTTTCAAGTATTAAAAAAATATATATTAACTTGTATAGTTTATGAAATTAAATAATACTTTAAATTAAAAATAAGTGTACTTTGATATTATACATAGATCACATTTTTTGTTTATAATTTAATGTCAAGCTTAACGATGGTGAATTAAAAAAAAACAGGACAGGTGCTTAATGTAAATATTATGTAAACTGTATAGCACACTATGAAATCAGAATGGTTACTGATTTTAATAATTTAATGATTCAAATGGAATCGGTGATTATATTCCCGACCTACTATCCTAGTTTTTTATATATGATGATTGTAAATTTCGTATAGTGAAAATATATCAATGCGGATTTAAAATGACTGCACCGTGCAATTTGCACGTTATTGTATTGTAGAACTGCTGTTTGTCCAACTATTTTTTTTGTGAAGTTCTAACACGTCTTAGTTCATTTCATCTGCGAGAATCCACAAAAGAGATGATAAAACTACTTGGCTAAAGCGGTTGGATAAATAAACATACAATTTAGTAGGCACGAAAACCTACTGTATAAACAATACCTTATCAACATTTGTATATTGAAGCCAAAAACTTGAGATACTTAAGGAAATTATAATTTACATTTATTTATGTTTATACAAATATGTAGTATTATAAGTTTTCTTAAAAAACTGTTAACGGGTTGTACAAGCTTATAGGTTGTACAATAATAACACGAATCATTTTTTTGCTAATAAATAATACTACCTGCTAATATATTAATAAAATAACTTACGTACCCCGAAACAATTTAAATTTCGATAAGATGTAGTACAAACGTCTGAATAAAACGTTTAAGGATAAAATATATAAATACAAATTAAAACAAGTAGGTACAGTTAATATTTTTTTTACGATACGACTGAAAAATATGCTGGTTTATAACAATAGATGTTAAACGACCGAGTTCTTTAAAGAAATATCTACAGATATGTCAATTTCTGAATTTCATTTTTTGTTTTGTAAATATATGCAAAGATTTTTTTTTAACAACGTGTTTTTTTTATACACTACTCTCGTCTCTGGTACTTCAAACCTTTTTAGTACCCCACGCACGTTCAGAAACGCGATTTCGAACAATGCTGACGGATAGACGTTTTAGCAATCCTCGTTCTTAATTTTCCCAAGAGCATTCTTTTGTTTTGTTAAATTTTTTAACGCCAAGCATATGTATACAATATACCAAAAAACTCCTTCATTCGACTATTCCGTTTATCACTAAGTCGACTTGTCATAATTAATAGCCGTTGTTGGCGAATTTTGATTTTCTTGAACAATTCAGCAAAATGTATATAATATGAAAATAAATCTGTCATCACGTCAGTAAACGGCCTAAATCGACAGTTTCATTTAGCCCGTTGATTATTATACGGAGGGGATTTACCCTCAGACCGTTGCCATGGCGACGGCATATGAGATTCAGCGAGAAATCCATTCGACAAACCGCAAGCCTATACTTTGATGTCCCGTTAAATATTTTACGCATACACGTACCAAAAGCTGTGATGGGTACAACTATAACAGTGTATGATTTTTAATTAAAATTGTATGATATATAATAAACGACACTGGTGGATTTTACGCCTTAAAGGGATTTCCAAGAAATAGCTGAATATTAAAAGTCCTCAACTGAAATAACAATAAACATACTGCAGACCTCTATTTGTGCCAAAGTACTAGTAATGTAAATACTATGTCAAATCTACAGCTAAGATCTAAGGCTTTTTTATCGTTTGACCGGATAAGAACGATTTCAAATCTCTATGTAAGATATCTACTCAAAAAGGACCACAAAACAATATAAATAAGATAACTGTATAATATTATTATAAAACAACAATGATTTTCTTCCTTAGAAATTCAAGTTGTAGGACACTAAACGGTTACCAAAATCGCATAACACAATGAAAAGATACGTCACTCGTATGACAGTAGGACTTAACATATTTTCCGTTGTCCTAATTTTGATAGGTCAAATACATATCAAATTCGTTTTGTAATATCAAACTCATATATTTTTTGTAATGACTTTCGCATTTTCCAATCCAATCATATTCGCATAGTTTAACTTACAGTTTTTTTATTGTGAAACTTTTCTTCTTTACATATTAGCGTTCAACAAACTTTCGGTACCTATCAAATACACATACAAATGGGTACAGAAGTTTTTTGCTTCTCGCGTTTATTTCACTTTGCGACCAAACAAATACTACGATTTACAATAGGTCTTACGAAACCCTTTTCATTATACTTACATTTCAACAACAATTAAATATATTAAAATAGTACTTTCAAACGAAACAAACCTCTTTGTGTATTATTTGTATAAATGGCATTTTTCTCGATTAAAATGTTTACATACACCTTTATACACAGAATATGTTTCGCTATTTTGAACTTATAGACATAGAATAAAAAAATATTTGCAAAAAACCAAGTTGCATTTAATTTTTACCTTTTTATAGTCTACCGACGAGTTAAATTAATTTCAAGGTTTTAATTAAAACATTTCGTTCAATTTTTCGTCATACATTTGTTTATTTACTTAAACTACTATTTAAATTAAACATTAATATATTTATAAAGCTCCAATACGCTTATTAAAAGTTTAAATAAATTATCAAAGCGTTTTAATTAAATTTAAATGTTGTACAATTTTAGTAAATTTTACAATTCCAGGCGAACATATATGATATACCTTCTATGGAAATGGTTTTGTGAATGCAAATAATGTGTGTGAAATATATTGGATTATTCTCGATGTAATAATACAGGTTGAAATTGAAATAACAATAATAATTGTTATTGTACAATGCACTACAAAATGTGTGTACATGTCATGTCTGAATGTGGCTATGACGTGTCACAATATTGTTTGTGATCCGGATGAAATTGATTGTGTTGATAAAAAACACATTAAACATAGTCTGGGGGGGAGGATGGTGGAAACAGAGACCGGAAGGTCTAATAGGCGCTCTATGGTCACTGACAATTTCTCCTCACATAGTTGAAATTACATATGGCAAGATAAACACCAGAACACACCAATGTAAACACAAGTATAAACGCGATCAGATTCAAATAGACTAAAAGTTAAATGCAACATTTATTAGGTTAAACTTTTACAAAATAAACAGTCTAGAGTCATTAACGATATGTATGTATAAATTAAGTATATGGTTCTTATAATATAACAAATACAAACCTAGTACTTATCATTTTTTTGATCAAGCTTTACTACAACAGTAACAATTTTTAATAACCAAGTCTAATGTCGTTAGTTAGAACATAAAAATCAAATATTCAATCAGTACTGAGTAACTAAATCACATAATAACGTCTTGTTACACGGTAAGTTGTATTTTACAATATAATAAATAATAATAAATTAATATCTTGGAAGTTTATAACAGATTAAATTTATACAGCTTAATATAGTTATAGCGGATAGTAATATGGAAACGTTTGAAACTGTATATGTATTAAACCCTGCACCTGAACACATCATATCAGCTGGTAACAAAAACGTGACAACACTGTAACCGGGAACGTTTAATTAAAACGTTTTTTTTTATTTAGGTGCTTTTTGGATTAAAGTTTTGGCATTTGAGACATAAAATGTTTCGGGTTACACGACCTAGTACGCTTAGTTAGGAATTACAAAATGTGTTGTATGGACAAAACAAAATATTTAATTGGGACGAAACGCTAAAAAAAAATAATAATGGTATGTTTTTTATTTAAGCCTGAATCATGGTACAAGTAATATCATTATTTTATTAAAATTATGAATAAACTTAAAACAAAACCAAATGTTATCCATAGTCTTAAAAAAGAAAGGATACCCAAAATAAAAAATTAGTTGCCCAAAACATTTATTCGCCTACGCCCTACACAAACTGATTATTGATGAAACAAGTTGTTAGACGTATCTGTAAATAAATAACGATTTTTCTGATAAAAATTAAATTTCCTGAAACAAAGAATGCTCGCTACATAAAGTTAGAAAGAATAAACAAAAAAAAACACGATTGGCGGTGCTCAGATTAGAAACGTTACTACGCTTTTACCGTGTACATTATTAAACATTATATATTCCACAGAGAATTTTAGGTTTAGTAAATTTACCCACCACTTCTCCTATCAACAAACTTATATACAATTTAACCCGAAAAACCAAACGAAACCGTTCATTTGATTTTGACACTTTAATGGTGAAACAAATGTTCGGACAATGTAGATAACTTTTACCTACTGAAAATATAATATTAATGGACATACTTTGGTAAAAACTCAAACTTAAGATGAGATAATAAATGAAATGTATATAATATTTAAGAAATCTAAAAGTAAAAAATTACAGAGACGTTTCTTTCCATAAAACCGATAAAAAATAAATAAGTATTTTAATTTTAATTTTACGACGCCTTAATTTCCCAAAAAGTTAATTTTGTTCTTATAAGCAATCCAAACTTTGTACATAATATTAATATGACGCTATTAAAAAACAATGGACAAAATCCATTTTCGCGTTAAATTGACTAAAACATTTAGTTTGCCTAAATATGTATTTAGTTATTTCAACTATATATTTTAATGTATCCCTATTTTAAACATATATTTTTTCCGCGTAACACATACTCGTACATTTAAAAATTAGTAGCTGTCAGCTGACAGCTACTAACTTTCTAACATATTTTCTTTTAAATTAAATTATGAATGATAGATATTTAAATAATAACCGATTTCAAAAAAGCAATATTACAGAGCTTCTGAAAAGTAATACTCAAAATACTTGTTTTTCAATAATTATAAAAAATAATCTTGATAATATTGACTTTTTTAAAACGTCTTTATAAACATAAAAACCTATTAATTCTATAATGTATTGTAATGTTCTATATTTAAACATAATAATTAGATATTTAATATTTTTAAAAGTTTAATTTGGTACGAAGACTATCGATCTGGTGTTTCACATAGCATATTGTTATCTACAATCCAGTTATTGTAATACGGTGATTTTTAAAACGTACCAAAATTCTTTAAACGAAAAATCATGCAGTTGTGTAATATTGAAGCACCGTTTTACTCCCAGCCCACAAGACTCAACATTTTTTGGAAAATCGTTAATATGCCAGTGCGTGCTCATAACGCTTGACCCTTTACTTCCAAAGCACTTTTACAGGCATCCCCCAGTATTATTAATTCAGCCCCTATACAACCGTGTTCATGCAAACTATCCCTTCATTTTTAAGATTTATCATCTTGCTAGTCGAATGCACCTGGAGAGAATACGTTATCCATCCCTTTTACACAATTTAGAGTTTTTTGAGGATTTCATGGACACGCAGAGTTTTGGCCAGCTGTTAGCAGACAAGTTGACGTTGTTTAAAAATGTAAGAGCATGTAGGTACGCATGTTATATATATCCTTGTTTCAATTAATAAAATAAGGTGTAAAATAATTTTTAAGTTGCATCGAAGCTAAAATAGAATTGACCTATTTAATTATAAAAAAAAATCTCTCGGATCAAAAACCAGCATAACCTTTTCCTAATAACACTAAGCAGTTTTGTAAATGGAGAAATGGTTTTATTAGTGAATAAATTAATTTCAAATGATCAATGTATTATGTAACTATCCTTATATTTGGATAATTTTAAAGTTAAACGACCGACCCCCGTATAAACTTGTTCAACGGGCCCATTATCTTTTTGAAAAAAAAATAAGAATAAATGAATACTTAAAAACTTATGATATTATAATAAATATTCCCATTTAATAAAACTAACTTTAAAAAAAAACTTGTTATTATCCCAATCTTGATGCTGCATTTCTAGTTTCCGCAAACAATACATTGTACGTAGTTTTGTTTTTTAGTTGCAGTGCACAAAGAAATGCTTTTGAATTATGAAAATACGTAACTTTCCAAACAATTCTTTATACTTCATTAATATTTATTACTTTTCTGTTGACAAAGATACGACAAATTTTAAACAAAGCTTAAAACGTACGATCGTTCATAAATGACAAAAAATGCAGACCTCCATCATTAGTAAAATCCATAAATTACAAAGTTTTGAATTTGTAATTATTACTGTAGTCTTAAAAACTGAAAAAACGAATTTAAGCACCAGTAAAATTCTTATACTCGTAATTTGCTAGAATAACAAATGTTAACTTTTAATAAACATAATTTCCTTTTTGCCTAAAGTAAAGTTTTATTATATTTTATTAAACTAAATTATGTAGTAGAAAACGAGTGTTGAAAGCCTTTCACAATTTATAATTACAAATATTACATAAAGCATTATGTATATACATTATACTTATTAATTAATATACAATACCTAATCGATCATATTATTGTCTCGCTGCTCTAGTTAAAACAAGATGATTAATAATCCATAATATTCTTTATTAGCAAGTTTATGTGTAAAATCTTTAAGAAATAGGTTCCAGAGCTGTTGTGAGTTGACACAGCACGTTAATTTAACCCATTTAGCGACTTAGACACGCCTAATTGTTTAGATTTGTTTTTCTTCTCTCAAAAGAAAATCGAGGATAAGAGACGTCTTGGCAGAAGAAAAATGTGTAGTACATTTAAATTAAAATATAGAAAACTCGTAAAAATAAAGACATTTGTTGAAAAATATACAACATAAAAAATACACATTTGTCAACAGTGTAGCTTAAGTCCCTCGGATAGAATCGTTTAATTATAATATGATTAATGATTGTATGCTGTTATTAGAAATGTTTGTTGATACAAAACACTAATATCGACATGAAAAATTAATGTTTATTTAATGCTTACCACTTTTATTTATCTATAAAGTAATTAGATAAATCGTAACAACTCGGTATGGGATATATTTTTATTGAGCACCCCCAAGCGAGTGAAACGTACGTTGACCTCTATTTTAAGTGCGCACGCGTTACTGGTAAAATGTTGTCACCGCTTAACAGTTTATACACGACACATAAAATACAAAATAATATGCTGTCTCTTTCATCCGATAGGCTAGAATTCAATATATTATTGTCGGTCAACCCATCACTTTCTCGGTTCAAGTATAAATTGTAATATTGATCTATAACATCTGTATAGTATATATCGACGTCGGAAGTAACTTTTGAACAGCGCACAATTAGAATCGTGAGATTTAACAAACTAAAAGTTTAACAATGCGGAAATGTATAGTCCGTTAAAACCTGTCCAACACACAATGTGGGAAATAATATTCGACACAGTAAATCGACTTCCGTTATGTTAATCCTAAAGATATAACAGACAACAAATCTCGTCATTCTCAATTAAATATATGATTTCCACTTCCAACATAATTATGTAGTAAGTAAAATAAGTTAAATTGAAGGTCAACTTTAACCATAATCCCGTAACAAGCACACAGGTCAACAACTGCAACAGATTGTTTTTCATTCTTAATGATAAAAAAAAACCATAACTCTATTTTCCAGCATACATAATAAGTGATAAGTAGTTAAATAAATAATAAATATTACAGCTAATAAAATATAAGATACAAACGAATTTGATATGATTGACGTATCACTAATTTATACACACGCACACACGTGGATAGTATTTCTCAAATATAACACATTACACTTGTGCTGATAGGAAATAAATGGGGTAAGTCGAAAATTGGCGTCATGCAAAATCCGATACCAATATGATTAAACATTTTATACCTTTAGCTTTAGGTAATTTTATGATGAGTGGTTCTTGCATTAAACAAATTTTCAAGTATCTTGTGCTCGAAATTTCAATAAAAAAATGAACAGTCCACACGGAATCCGGTTGGCAAAATGATCTCGTGTTCGGTTAACAGATTATTTTAAGGCTATCATACTGTTTGACTGGTCAACGACGACGATCTGCCCTAGTTGAACGGAGGCCAAATACGACGTTCGTGCGTCTAGTGTGTCCAGACGTATAATAATAGCCGTTGTCGGGTAAAACTTGGGTAAACGAAACATTTCATCCCCACAAACACTTGGCACAACAGGCGCTGTGTGGATGCTTCACAGTCTCCCACTCCTCTTGCCCTCCCTTCCTATCACCATATCAATCCTAGCAGGCCGTGTCGTCTCAAAAATCGTAGCACAGTACAGAATAATCTGATTTAGCAGTAAACACTAAACACCGCATATATGACAACGAATATTGTGTGCGGCAAACGTTGGAATCTAACATAGCTGCCACCAACACTATTTTTAGATAACACCAACATCAGAAGAATTTCGAAAAGGAGTAATTATAACTGCCGTCAAACCGTCCACGCGGATACTACTACACCGGCCAACTTTATGCGCTGTATCTTATATTTATGTTATGTTGTATATTTTTAAATTCACCTACGTTCAGGTAGTCATCACACATCAATAATAATAAAAAAATGTTGTAATTTAATGATGATTCACAAATCAAAATTTTACACACCGATAAGGTTTCCACAAAAAAGGCCTAGCAGGTGGGCGACTGATACAAGGGTTATAAGTGAAACTAAATAATACAAATTGTACTACAATGTAAAAACCTCAATGTCAGAACGAGGACTTTACTGGGATCCTCTTTGTTAAACCATACCATTACATTATGCACAAATCTAATCAGTTGCCTAAACATCCCTGGGGAGGTTTGAGGGGTAAAATGACCCCCGCGGTTCAATTTATAACATGACAATTATATTAAGCAGTACAGTTAAAACAAAGGGTACAGAATATCCTCAAACTACAAACCTTTGTTGTAGCCCTGACAACCAAAATATAACTGTTCACTGTTATAATTTAATTGTTTTTCTATAAATGACAAAAACAGTTTTTTATCTTATTTTTACTCTTTTTCCCCTTTTGATAGAAAACACCAATTCTAGCAAAGGACTCCCCCCTCCCGCCCGTAAGAAATCGAAGTGTACCTCGCAGTTTTTTTTTTTTTAATTTAAGAGACTAAAAAAAAATTATACAGATTTCGACGCACGCAAAGTAACGGTCTTGGAGTTACTTTATGTTTGTGGTTTTCTATAATGATGGTTGGTTGGTAAAAAACTATCTAGTGGATGACAGACACATAACATTTTTAGCTTATAGCAGACACCATCTAAAATTCGTTCTTGGCGAACCCACGACAAACCTTACGGTGTAATTATCTGACCTTTGAGAAAACTTCAAATTTCTTTGCGCGTGATCGTCGCGTATTACCCCGCGACAAGTGCCTCGACCTGAATGGAGTCACTTGCCAACCGCACGTTTGTTATATTTTGTGCACGTTGCAACCCGGTGGCGGCGACACAGAAACCTCTCTCGGATTCACCGCCGTCATCGTTAACGCTCGTCGCCGACCAGGCTACTATTTTTATTGACCGTTGAGCCAAGGGTCTTCTTAACGCCTGCGTCAGCCGCTTTTTGAAACAAATACATTAACAACCGACAGAGAAACATAGTTTGGCTGTCACCGAGGGCAACAAAAATACAAAAAAACGTACATTATTAATACTATTCAACGGTAGGACCGAACAAGTAACGAGGAGCAACAACGAACTGATTTCCAACAGCACACACCACGTTATTGCTGTCACTTCATTAGTAAAAATACATATTTAACAACATCTGAATTATATATTGTAAAAAAAGAGCTAACGGTAATAATAATTGTGACAAAAATCACTGACTACTTGATGTTTGAACGAAATACAATTTTAAATGTTATATTATAGAGTTACAGAGTTTTTGATAAAACGAATAAAACAATATCGTACATATTATTTTCGTCGTGATTGTAATTAAATACAACTTAGATTTACTACAAAAATATGCTTTTGCATTTCCTATATTTGCTTCAAAACCATAAAAAAAGTTTAGTCGAAGCTAAAAATACAGTTATTGAAAATATACAAAACAAATACTTTAAATGCAAATATATATAAACCCATATAAATATACTGAATTTGTTAAGCGTTCAGCATTCCAAATTCTAATTGAATGTGTATTAGATGCATTAAAAAAGCATTCAACTAGTACAAGTATCACAAAATTATTGTAAACGATGGAAAACTCGCCTCTTGGCTAACATTTTTAAGAAAAATAATACGGTGACAATATTTTAAAGAGGTTCGAGTACAAATCACAGTCACACAATTAGCACATTAATGAAATAAAATAATTTGTTTTAAAAGCATATTGAACAATACTAGCAATGTAGCTACGTAATTGTACTTTTAATATTATGTAACAACAGTATAATGCATATACAATACATGTTACTGTACTATCTTGTTGATTATAATATTATAATAAGTAGCAACAAAAAAAAATCCTATTTAATAATGATTTAGATATTCAATCGATGTGGGATGTAACACAATTTAAATCGAAATATCTAATGCCTTAATCTAAAATCAACTAAATATTCAAATCATGATCTCACACTGAGAATTTAATCATCCCTCTGCAAACCGCAATGAATATTAATTATATCGATAGATAATAATTGTAGCAAATACCATAATCATTTTTACATTTTTATTGTTCAAGATGTACAAAAGAAATCTGCAAATTTTTCTTTTAGTTTAGTCGGAAATACCAATAATACATCCGTAATAATAATAATAATATCCGTACAACCAATCATCCTCGAATATATAACAAGTAGTATACAAAATTATATGTTTTTTATGTGCACAATAAATCATTAAACGTATGATATTACAAGATAGTAATAATAATAATAATAATAAAAGTACCTAATCAAACCAATTCATGAGTTCGTTCACTGCGTTTCATGACGATTATAATACTTAATAAACTTAAAGACAATAAAAATAGTATTATATACTTGAAAATGTATTTGTTTTTATAAGTTTCCTTTATAATTATTAATACATATTTGTACGACGTTACTTCTCTTTCAATCAATATCCTTTTATCGATACCGACTCGAATGCTATCTATTTTGCTATATACATTTGTAATTTTTTGAGCAAACAATTATTACCCTTGCCCTATTTGATTCATTTTGTACATAAACCATACACGAATAATACAATTGAATTTACTGATATATTTAGTCACGAAAGGAATATTTTTTTCACCCCTGCGAGGTAGTTTAAAAATAAACTGATATGTTTTACTAGAGTTTTGGTTCCAACCGAAATTCTTTTTAACAGATCGCAACTCACATTAATTACACACCACAGGAAGTGCAAAGACAAAGTAACAACATTAGGGTGGTCATTTACGCTACTTTAATATCCCGCTGAGATCGCTATACTAATGATTCGGAAAGCTTGGATACCGGCAAGGGAATTTAGTCAGGTGAAATTAAACAGATAGGCGAAAAGATGAGTTTAATCCGTCTTCACGAACCCGGACTGAGCAGTCAGGTCATGGTATTTTAGAGGAACTTGTTCAACGTTTGCAACAAACATTGTCGTTATGTCATAGATTATTACTACTGAACAGAATATACAGTTCATAGATTATGACTATTGCTATGCTCAGACCGCCGAACTTATCGATTGATGCTAATGATACACAATTCTAAGAAAAACCAAAAACTTCCTTTTTTTTTTTGAGAAGGTGAGGGCATATTCGTGACTACGATAACATTACACAGACATCCTGTTTATTGAGATTCACCAAAGGGGCAATAGCACCGACAAACTGTCCAAAAAATACATATTTCGAAATTCTATATTGTACCTGCCCTAATTTTTTTTAATGTTTTTTCAAGATTTTTTGGAGGAAGGAGTGACCGTTTCTAATTTTTGACCTTCTAACCCGTAGGTAGCCTTTCGGGCATGATTTTTGATCAGTGAATCTGCTATTTGAATAAACCGGCCTGGCTATAATTTTAGCCAAAGAGCCTTAATTACGAAAGTGACCAACTTAGCGGCCGTTACTCGTTCATTATAAGTTCTTAACTGTATCTGTTTTGTCGTCCATTTTTCACGGTTAATATATAACCCAACGACAATGAAAACGAATTAACCAACAGAACACAGTCACTCGAGTTGACTATTCTGTTCATTATCAAGGCTCTAGTTTAGCTTTAGTTATTAATGCTTACAGATACCAAAAAATAAAAAATATTGCTGAAAACAAAAACTCTTACCTGGTAATTCATCACTTCCGTCTCGTCAATGTTGTTTATTTCGAAATTTGATGGCGCATTTTGATTGAATAAAGCTTTTCCGGGATAGGATGTGCTCCGTCTGAATTTCGACGAGTTTGAAGGGTTGTGTTGATGCTGATGATGGTTGTAATTAGCGTTTGGCTTGCGGCCTGACATAGCATGTATTGGGTTTAAATTTGGTACAGAACGTCCGCGGTTCCACGAAGACCCAGCAATACCGCTTTGGTTTTGACTAGAATTGAGCCACGAATTTTGGTGTGACTGCGACCACGAGTAGCCCTTGCTGGCCATGTACAGATTCTGCGGATGGGCTGACTGTTGCAGTTGTCTGGACAAATTGTGCGGAAAGTTATGAGTAGCACCAGACGGTTGACGCCTATGGTGGTGTTGCTGTTGTTGTGGTTGTTGTTGTTGATGATGAGGTCCCATAGCAGGATTGTACATGGCGTTTGAAAAATTCTAAAATCAAAATAAAATAATTACTACAAAACATTGCATTACACTTTTACTTATAGGTGTGTTTGTGGAGTGAATAAAACAATGGCGATGAATTTGTGTGTGACGGAGAAAGCGGAATTGGCCGGTCGACCCCATTTGTAGGGGATATGGCGAAAAAGGCTTTTTAACTTTTCTTTTCACAATTTTTTCTCCTCGGTAGCAATTTCAAAAATTTGCGTAATGCGTTTATTTAGCCGAGTCGGTTTGTCATTTTATATAATTTTCACTCATTGATTTTAAAATAAGTTTGACTTGAAGCGTAGTTGACAGATAATTACATTAATAAACAAGTACTTCTTTAATTCTTAAACAAACTAATTTTGACAGAGATAAGCGCTTGGTCACTATATTTCACGCGCAGTTTAAGACTTAAGACGTTCGGTAAATTTTAATTAGCAGGGTTTTAATTAGCAAAGTTATTGCGTTGAATTAAATTATTATAAGTACATAAGGCACCAAAATATTTGTTCGTTAGACATGCTGACATGAAAGAAGAGGTGTCCATTAAAACTACTTTAGATTTTAACTTTATGAATATAATAGTGGTTAGAATTTATTTTTTGTTATTCAAGCATTAATATATCGCGTGGAAACTTACTATTTAGGCGACGTGGAAGATTTTTAAGGGGAGTAGCCGTGGAAACATTAAAAATTAGTGGGTCTGTGTGTTTACATAAATGTGGAATAGTATTAACGAGCAAGATTGGATAAGAAATAAATGTTTAAGTCATGGTGCAGCGTGCATTATTAAACAAAACAAATAGAAAAAACAGACTTTTCCTAACACTTCACATTTTTAAAACAAAAACGTAAAATCAACATGTTACTTGTATGTAATTGTTAATTGCAAAATTACAAATTTACAATATAATAAGAATTTTTATTATGAAGGTTGTTTTGTTTTTTACTTATGATCAAAAATAATCAGTATAATTCGAAATTGGTTTTTGACCTAAAAATATAGATTGCACTTGAAATTAATAACACACTGAAAGTACATTTTTTCTTTAATAATTTTTAATGGAAAAAAGTAGGTACTACACTAATATCTTCTCAACATTGCTTTGAAACTAAAATAGAAGTCTAAAAAAAATACTTTCTTACTGATAAATGAAACAATACAAATACAAATTTTAAATTCATAAATACAGTTACAAGACTTAATTACAATAAAAATATTGTTTCCAAGTAGAGTTTTAATACTTGTAAACTTGTTTAACTAATTGAAAGATTGGATAGTAAACTCTACCCAACCAGTTCCTATTTTAAAATATAATTCATATAAATAATACCTTAACACTTAAATTTAGATGAGTAATATAGTACATAGATTATAATGATAACTTAAACAACTATAAACCAACAAACAATTTAACCACAAATAATAATAATTTAAATAGGTAGTACTTTTTAATATTTTAACATCAAGTCAGTTATTTTTTTATTTTTTAAGCTTACATTTTCTACTAACTGTGCTAAATATGCTTAGTTGGTTTTATAAGATGCAAGTATAATATTTTTTAAAACACAGTATTCAATTTTATACTAGTCATATTTTCAAAATAATATAACAATTATTTCTGAACATGTACCTAGTTCATTTTTAAGAAGTATTTTATCTTTCCAAGTATGCAGAAATATAATGCATACAATATTTATGAATAGCATTTAAAATTAGACAAAAAATATGAATTTTACTGATATGGAGTATTAATTTACATATAATTAATGGAAACTTATGGCCATTTGCACCAACTGAACTTAACATTAAGATAAGAGTTTAATCTATAGTTTAAGTATTGTTAAACTACCCTTTAAGTATAATTTGTATTAACGACCATTAATATTATATCGAATAATTAAACAATTATAGCTTTTAACGTATAAATGATTTTAAAAAGATAGTAATACATAGCATATTATTTTTACTTTTATATAATGTATGTACAAATGTAAAATACTTAAAATAATATATAACTAGACAAATGCAACAAAGACAAGGTAAAATCACAAACTTAGCTGTTATGGAAGCATACCAATATTTTTTAATTGAAAAAGAATTCCAGTATTTTGAGAGTATGCATATGCAATTATTAATACTGACCAGTATTGAGTTTCTAAAATAAAATATCTAAACAACAGAAAGAATAGCTAGCATTATACTATAGTTTTGGTAGCGTTTAACTCAAAAACATATAAATATGTTATTTATATTCCATAATTACTCATTATTTTGTAAATAAGATTTATGAAAGAATTGGGTAAAAATATATAATAAGTGAATCAAGAATGAACACACTAAATGTTATTGAACTTCATATTCACTGTATATATTTTAAAAGCAGCATATTATAATATTGAACATTTTCCCAATCGCTAGAGCTAATACTCACAACAGTTTATTCTTCCAAAATATACTTAAAAAATATAACTTACCCAACTAAAGTATTTTTATTCAAATACAAAACTAAAAGGGACTAATAAAGATGATCAAAGTAAACTTGTATTTACAAAAATAACTTACAGCGTTGTTAGCAGCCGATGCATTCAATCCGTGTATGAGTGTGTCGTCGACTGATGCCGACCATAAGCTGGACGTGGACGAGTTAGTTGAAGAGTTTATCACATTAAGACTAGGTTCATTATTATACGACGAGGGTAACTGTATTTGTGGGCTGCCCATTGACTTGTCACCTGCACCGAGAGCTGCCATGACGGAGTCCTCTTTGTTGATGTTCTTGGTGGCAGGCAGCTGGTGATCGCCATTGACTGGTGACGGTGAGATCTGCGATTTAACGGCGACGGCGTCCGACTGTTGTAGTCCGTCGTCCACAAAATAGGACTGCGACGTTGACGATGACGTAGTCTGCAAGCCGGACGAGTTCACCGAAGATTGGTATTCAATTGAACTTAAACTAGAATTTACACTAAATTTGTACTCCCCCATTTAAAAATCCACGTACGTTGTCTCGGCGCGCCGGTTTGATGACAATATTTTTTTTTCGGAACGACACGTTGCAAAACACGCACACAGACTTCGAGTATGATGAATAATAATGATTAATAATAATAATAATAATAATTAAATATTATAATAAGGTACGCGTTGCGTTCACAGCCCGAAAACGCGGTCGAGAAAAACTAATACCTTTTTTTTTTTTTTTTGATTATTTATAATATTTTTACATTTAAAAAAAAAACAAAAACAAATTTACTAAACAATTATAATATATATATATATATATGCACTAGACCTTCGGCTGCAAACGGGCACGTTGGCCACCCGCTGATAACACGACTGCACGAGCCGGAACGCGATAGCAGCGGCGGCGGCGGCAGCAGCTTGTCGGTAGCGCTCTCTCTCCGCTGCCGCCCGTTCTCCTCCGCTCTAGGTAAGCCGCCAATCATATGTTTATTGGCAATTTTCGGATTCGACGCACTGGCGTAGGTAGTAGTAGGTAGTAATTGCCAGTAGTAGTAGTAGTAGTAGTAACTAGTAGTCATCACCATTTGTATGGATTACTTGGATCTCTCATTATCATAATTAAAAATCGATATAATAATAATAATCTCATAAATATGGCACGACCCGCGACCGGCATAGATATAAAATTATCAGTTATCACGGCGCGACTGCGATATCAGTGACGTTAGACATATTGTGAATGTTGAGAGATGATTACTACAAAAAAGAAGAAAAAACGCTTCACCGAACAGCCGATAGCGTGACAAACGAATATTATTTATTTCAGACACGATTGTCTAGAAAGTGATTAGTGCTCTATTGCCATTATTAGAAGCGGGTGTGGATTTTGGAAGGGCTTTTGGTATAAGACCTGTGCATGTAAATTGTAATACCTATAGGCCATAATACATATAAATGTTAAATATGTATATAAAGCCCCCACATATTTAATATATTATAGTGCGATTCATTTAGGACAAGATACTCAAAATCACAAAAAAAAAATTACAATTTTAAAGTTCTTCTTTTTGAAAAAAATGTTTGTTTATATTATTGTACATAATTATAAAACTACCAAATATTTACCTTTACCTATTAGAAATTTCCAGAACGCTATTAACTTATAAAACTTAAATGATAATGTATATAGGTATTTAATTAACTTTTTGAATAAAGAAGTAATTTGCAAAACATTTCGAGTGGTCAAAAACCAGTTTTGGACAAATACCTTTAAAGTTTATAACGGGAAAAGGAAGAATTATTTTTATCTGCGCGCATTGCCCTATCGCACTCCACCTCCCGTCATAGATTCTAAACTTTAGTAGCTTAAAAAGTTATTATCCAAAACTAGTTATTAACTGGTCAACATTTTTAGAAAATTATTCTGTATTAAAAAAGTTGGTTAAATTCATAAGATTTAAGTTTCAAATAATATAAATCCCTATGTTTTCTTTTTTGAAAGCAAAGACTTCCCAGTATACCTACACTGAAATAATTAATATTGTAAGATTGTTTACGACAGAACATTTCAAATATTCCAGGAAAAACTTAACATCTAAGGTCTGCAAGCGGTCTGTTTTTTTGACGTTTTAGACCAAAAAGCCTGACAAAATTTCGACTACTTAGGATGGTCCGATTTTAATTCTGTAAAATAAACAAAAATGGCTTTTACTCAGAGATATAATTATTTAAATTAAAAAAATATATTAAGCTCATACAAATTAACCGGTAAATTAATTGATATTTGACATGGTCGAAATTTATTAAAACTTAATTTTTCTTAAGTATTGCCAATATAAAACTCTTTAAAAGCAGACCGCATGAAATTCCCTTAAGAGGGCGTCGCACCGCCCATTTTTAAGGAGTAAAGTATAGGCAATTTTTACAAAATCTTAATTTAAAGGTAAAACTGTGATGTGTAATTATTAGTTCAATAACTAGGACTCTATTTTGGTAGTTAATTTATTTTCTGGACTATCACAGCATCCTTGAAAGCGATTTAAAAATGTTTTTTTATCTCAACTTTTATAAGCAGACTGAAAATAACTCGTTTAATTTTGGATTTAGAGTAAAAGCACCCATTATAAAATTAAAAGAGAACAATAATTCGGAGGGCAAGACAATACGCTTTTTTCATTATTCTAAGTATAACGCTCAATATATAGTTTAGAAATAACGACTATTTTAACATTTTTAAACGACTGTAACTTTCCAAAAAATGAATGTGTGCTTATACTCTAAAACCAAAATTAAGCAAGTTATTTTCAGTCTGCTTAAACATGTTTTTACCACTGAAAATCACCGGTGCGACGCCCTTTTAAGAGGGCTCCCTACAGACCACTTTTAAGGAGTTTTGTATAGGCAATTTTTAAAAAAAAGTGGTTTTAATAAATTTCGAATTTGTATCAACTTAATGGTTAATTTTTAATTAAAATCATTTTTTCTATGAGTAAAAGCCATTTTAGTTAATAGTACATTTTTTGTTCATCGCACAGGCCGAACCAATAATCCGATAAGTAATCTGAAAACAGATTTGAATTTGTCATGAAATTTACTAGAGATCTACCGAGGTACTTTTTTGATATCTTATTCCTATTTCCTACTACGTAAAAAACACGTTTGAATGTTTTTATTACATTTCAAATTTGGAAAGGGTTAAAATTAAAAATTGAAAAAAGTACCTCGGCCGATCTCAAGCAAACTTTATGACAAATTCAAATCTGTTTTTAGTTTGCTTATCGGATCACTGGTTCGGCCTGTGCAATGGACAACAAATGATGTGTTTTGACTGAAAAAATGGCCTGTATGGAGCCCCCTTTAACACTTAGAAAAAGTGATTCAAATTGTATATTATATTATATATAAATATTTTATTTTTTGACAATTTTTTAAGGTTACAATGTAATACATATTTATTATTTATGCATACAACAGTATACATGCCCCACTAATAATAATAGTTATAGATACATCAATTATCATAATTAACAATAAAAATTATTTTAAAACAATTTATTTGTCAAATTGCAAGATCTTTTATTTCTTTTTTGCTGTGGTAGTAACAAGTGTGTAAATATGAGGTTTGCTTTCCGTGAAAATTAAAACACAATGCGTCTATCGAAACACCAAGATAATAATTAGTTATTGACTATTGGAATTATTATCAGTTATTCGTAAAATCATGCCATCGAGTATGGTATTTTATTTTATTGACCAGTGAGCAGTTCAATTACATTTGATAACAAAACAATGACGCGACTGATGGTCTACCCCGATGTAAAAGCGAATTAATTCACGATAACTATTGATATAACTATTATTGCTATAGATTAGTCTGAACTTAAATTAACACTTAATAGTTTATTTATTAATATATCACAATCACGATTAAAACATATTTTATAAATATTGATATATTTTAACATTTTGGCTAGTGTAGTATGGTAATATAAATTTGATAAAATAAATAAATTATTTTTTTGGTGGAATGGTTCCTTTTACGGTAGTTCTGTGTAGTACTCTTAGACCAACTTCACTTGTAGGTGCTTGCGTACTAGAGTGAGCAAAGTGGCCAACACCTAAATTATCGGATATGATAAAATCACCAGCTTCCCACTGAAATATCAATTAAATATTGTATTAAAAAATTTGTATTTTTTCTTTTAATACAAATTATATAATTGTAATAATTATTTAAAATAACTATTATTAAAACATTTTTTTTATATAGGTATTTAATTAGGTATTAAACTTTAACGTAATTAGTTTATTCCTATACATATATAGGGATTTATTATTAGCTGGCCAATTATGCTACACCAGTTAAAGGAATTTAAAACAGAAAATTTTCTGACTTCTTTCAGTAATGTGTGGCGGGTATATTTGAAAGTAGACTAAGTTTCTTACATGACAAACCGAAAATAAGAATTTTTTGTACATAAAATGGAATACTCAGACATGATAAGAATGGTTGTATTTTAATCATAAAGCTCATACTAATAGACTTATCATTTGGGTGGGATGCGGTCAAGTGATGTGAACACGGCTATCGTCATATAATATATACCGATATAAATATAAGTATATTTAGATACATTACCAAACTGAAAACTTGAATGCTCATGGGCACATGACCTAATGACGTCATTAAGTCCCGCCAACACCACAGTCACATTAGCTCACTGGAACTACATGCATGCTCCGTCTAGTAGTATAAGGTCTATGGTTTTAGAGTGTAATATTATATTTAGTATACTATTTAGATAGTGAAATAATCAAGTTAAAACATATATATTAACTTTTATTGGTCCGGTTTAAACAAATTCAATTCACCTTTAAAAAATCTAGTACGTGGCACGGAGGTCTGGAAAAAATACTTAACGCTTTAAAATCAGAGTCTTAATAATGTACTTTGCCTACTTGTCAACAAAATATTTTAGGAACTACCACAGTCAGTGAGCATATATGTTCACGAAAAAGTCTATTAATTCAGAGTTTATTATTCTAATGTATATCTGTGTAGTTAGAATATTTTTTTTGAAAAAGTTCAGAAGCATTCCGAATAATCAACTCTTAAAAGTCAAAGCGAAAATACCTTATGTTCATAAATATATTTCCCGTTGTCTTGATTAATTTCATTATATATTGAATTAAAAAGTTGTTGACATTCTTCATCTGTGGCAACCTTTTGTGATGGCTGTTTGTAATTCCATATAAAATTACTGGTCATTCCCAAATGAAAACATAGTACCTAATTATACAAACATCGATTACCTAAATTTTTTTAATCAATTAAACAAATATTTTTTAATTAATTAATATACACACTTTTTTCCCTGATTGCGGATGACGGTAAATTAATGGATGTATGGGCCCAGACCTACGATCACTCTCCATCCAAGCTTGATTCCACCATTCATATGTTTTTTTATCCAAACTCTCAATAAGTTCAGTTAGAGGAACAAATAAAGTTGCACCTTCTTTGGGAACAGATGCCATATGATACAAAGAATAAGCAAATGGCGCAGGCTGAAACGTCCCATCTATGTGCCAACCCGAGCGCCCAACACCTATTCATACATAATGCCGACTTTAGAAAGTTTATATTAAATAGTTTCTAAAGTAAAAATATTTTGCATTTAACCTGTACACCCTTCATTCTCATCGTTTGAAACACGGAATACATCCGGATGGGGTGACTTTGGATGTTTATAAAAAGTAGACTCTAATTCGCCAAACCATTTGCTTATTTCAACATGTCTGTTACCGCTTATAATTCCTTGATCTTTAAAAATCAATAATCTATGTTCTATGACATCTTTTTTTATCTGATGTATAACTGAACCCACACATACGTTATTTAAAAACAAAAATTACATTCCATTATTTACTTAAACATAAAGTAATTGCTTACTTTCAGGTCGGCTTTCCACTTTCAAGTCAATTCCACGAACTTCACAACCCAATTGTTTAATAACTTTTTCCATTTTGACGATATATTTTTTAAACATTAAAAAAACAACTGCGCAACATTTTATAATATATATATTATATTATATTTATTTCTCAAGAACAATCCTTATAATAATAAAACGTTAAATTGTAATAATTTGTAACCATACTCCATAGATAAGTGTAGGTACACAAGTATGTGTTTGTAATACAGATTAGATAAAAGTTAAAACTAATTTGTGATTGTAATTCGTACAATGAAGGAATTTCTTATCATTTAATACCAAACTGATAACGCATTTTCTAATAAGATGATAGTAATAAAATAATTAAAACTATTTTTACTAACAGTTGACGATATACTTATAAATTGAGGCATTTCGTACCGTATTCAATTACTCTAATTATTCATTAACGCACCATATAAGATGCCGGCTACGACAATACAAAATAATGTGAAAATACATCATTTATGTAACTGTAACTTTAGTTGGTTTAAATACATGAGTGTAGCACAATTGTCTATATGAAGCGCCGCGAAGACAAACAATGTAGTATTATGACTTGAGAACGATATGAAAAAAAAATTGGTTATAAGCTAACCGGGTTTTCGTTGACGGTTGAACTGCAAAATATTTGAATTATAGTCAACAGTTGTATGGTAAACCGTCATCAAAATTAGTTTCGAAATTAAAAATATAATAATAAAAATTTCAAAGTAGTTATTTTGCCTACTTACAGCCCCTTTCAAGTTATAGCTGAAAAATGCGTATTTTTTTTGTAATTATTTTAAAACTGATTACTATAAAATCAATGTTATAAGTAGTATATTTGTATATTTTTGTGCGCATTAATACAGTGCATAGATGAAGTATAACGACGTCATAAACAAAACGTACAACAATAACAATTGACTTACACCCATACTTTGATTATAATGTAGATTAGCTAGATATTTTATAAATAATGCTTAAAACTTTCCAGCCATGTTAAATAAATAATAGATCAGCTGGCAATCATTTTGGCTTCGACGTGTTTTGAGAAGGTATTGATTTTAGTTGTAACCATGATTTTTTATTTTTTTTCTAGACCAGTGATACCTATTTAACGTCTGGGTTGATTTTTATGTAGCCAATTTATAAAACAAAAAATATTCGCATAAGCTACTTTATAAGGCTATAAGTTCGTCTCCTTATCTTACAAGAGATGGTAACGTTTTTCTTTATTTCGATTTCTGAATAGTAATTTTAAGGTTTTTTACCCCCACTATTTATGGCTATGACAATAAGAGTTATTAAACATTCAATTCCTATTTTCTTTCTTCTTATATAAAGAATACTAATACTTTATAATTTTCTACATTCTACATATATTTTCGCTATTTATATCTGATTCCGATTTACGCTTGTTATATGAGTTATATGTGTCTCCTATATTACAAAATAGCTGCTATGCAAAATAAACTGCTATTTTTCAGTGTGCTGGTATTTTCTTAAAAAACAAAGAATATGTGCAACTCTAGTTCGTAAATGTTTACAATTTATTATAAAATATAATGTTAAAACACTTATTTATTTTTGGTAAACTATAAAATGAAAAAAATAGCTATTTAAATTATACCTCTATTAAAGGTCTACTAATATAACTGTATAACAAACATTTTTTTTTTGGAACAAGGACCAAAGTTCATTATTTTTTGCTGACTCTAAGCTAAAAATTAAAGTAGAATTAAAAAAAACATTTTTATAACAAACGAAAATAAGAAAATAAAAATTTTTATTCTGTAAGTTTCTTCAACTCAAATATTTTCAAAAACGATGTATTAGAAATGTTTTTGGTTTTGTTCTAAATAAGACGTGAAATTTTGTTGTACAATATACTCAACTGAGTACAAACTACATAAGATATATGCAGTTCACATATATTGTTTTATTACATTCTGTGGTGTTAATTGTTTCCAATTACTTATCGCCATTTAACTATCATAGATCATTTCAATTGTGTAAAGCTTTGACCTGAATCATGAAAAATGAAACAGTTGTTATAAATGAAAATTTTGATAATTTCAAAAACCTTAGGAAAAAGATGTGCAATTATTTTAATTATTATACTTGTGATATTATTTTTAAAACAAATTATACATATATTTTTAGTTGTTTAAAGTTGTTTACCTACCTAAATTGTGCATTTTAATTTATAAAAGAAACTACTATCCAACTTGTTATTCATTGTAAAGATTTTGGAATATGCCTATTGTCCATGTAAGTTGGTTACATTTTTTCATTATGAGGAGATAATGTCCTAGATTCATATTTGCATAAAGACTAGAAAACTTCCACCCTTCACGTATGTTATTTTTTAATAATAGATTTCATACAGTATATATTTAATCTATGCGTCTATAGTGATCTATGTTTTGTATAATAATTATTATTATTTAACCGAGTATTTTATCACACCTATGAGTGAAATAGCATCGAAAAAACCAGACGTTTTCGCTGAACACCATTCCTTTTGATTTGTAATCGCCATCATTGAACCAATTGAGATTTTAGTGATCTGTCAAAATATCGGACATACCTATAACATTTTTTAGTCATTATCATAATAGTTATATTATTTATTTTCCATCCACAAACTACTTTATTTTATCATCTATAAACCTTGAAGTCAAACACAATAAATAGTTTTATTTATTTACAGAGGGATAAATCACATTTTTGACAATTTTTGGTAATATTTGGAAGCTCAAATCTGGTTATTTATTATAATTGTTTTTAATTTAGTTCGGCGTTCGCGTATAATTTTCGTCAAAGTAATTGTTTGTACGTACGCAGAGTATTTTTTTTAATAGCATTTTATTTTTTCACTTTAATAGTCAGGTACCCAATAATAACAATAATAATAACGTTGAATTATGTCGACCGCCTGTGGCATAAGCAGAGCACAAGCGTTTGCCGGTTGCTGGCACAATAGCACGGCGGCGCGGCGTTTGGTTAATAATAATAGAAACAAAACAAAGCGTGCACCGCCGATGCATCCATGTACTACTGCTTTTGCTAATCAACTGCCGGCGCTCCATTGCCGCCTTCAGACGTCAGTCTGATGTGGTGCCGTCGCGGTGTCCGCCAAAAACCATAATTCCGTTCAGGAAATCTTTGCCTTCCTGCTAAACGCGCACAAACTGTAAGCACAAGTCATCAAAACACTCAGGTAAGTTTGCACGGATTAATTGTAAATACAAAATATAGCATTGCTTCTCGACGGTTCTAACCGTAATGACCGCCGTTCTAGTTGCATCGAATACAAGTATTTAAAAAAAAACAGCTGTCGAGTTAGCTCAATAATTGTTTTAACTTGAAAAAAAAAATGCTGATAACAAGACACGATGAGGTTCGTATGTATAGCTGTAATAGTGAGCTTCGCAGTTTGCTCTAACCAAAATAGTAAATCAAAATAATATACTATAACGTAATTGTAAAAATGGTAACCTTTAATATTGCGAAGTCTTGAGCAATACACGTTTCACAGGAAAATCACACACACACACACATACATAAATTACGCATAATAAGGGTCAAAGGTGCTTTTGTGATTATCAAATCATCAGACACCAGCTAAGCCGATGATTGTACCAAAACAATTATCAATCAAAACAAGTTTATGGCCTGTGAACATAGAAACAAATCAAATTAGTATTTGCATAATTTGTATTGTCTTTTCTCGAGCAACTGAACCCAACCTCGTTTGATTTGTTGTGATTTTTTTGGCTTTGGTCATCGGATTGGACAGCTATAAATATTTATATTGTAGAAACTCGATTATACCTCATTAAAATATTTAAAATTTACAGAGAAATAATACAAATAAAACGACGATAATTATTTGTTTGCAAGCTGATTAAAAAGCCATAACAGTGTCGGGGCATATTGGAGAGGAGATGGCCACAGGTCTATAGAAATCGGTGCGAATCTATAGATGGTAGACACTAGAAATACAAATATTGATAAAATCATTAATATGACTTATGACAAATATTTACTTCAAATTGTGTTTTGAGTATTTATAGTGGATACGATTATGATCTTAATTTTGATATTAAAAAAAGTCTCAAGTTACATATGTAAAAACTCGGTTAGTATAAAGATTTATAGATCCACAAAAAGAATCCGGATGTAATAATAAACCAGCTAACGAACTATACGATACTTTTAACTATAATTATCCGTTCTATCTTTTTAATAAAGGCTAATAAAAAAAAAAGTCAGTAATAGATCAGAAAAATCAGTCAGGAAAAATAAAAAGTCGACTACAGTTTTTTGAGAATATTTTATATGTTATACCCTCACTCTAGATCTACCATCAGTCTAGCTTTCAGTCTTCAGACATAAAGCCCTAAAACTAAACCTCAAAAAGCATAATACAGAACAAGTTTTCACTCATTTTGGGGAAATAGTTGTCTGTTGGTATTATTTATTGTTTTGTAAACGTATAATGATAATACTATATCTAAAGAATATTGGATACAAATTTGGAGCTAATTAGTCTATTTTTAAACAAATTATATTGAGCCGTAATTTTAAGTATGTTTTACTCTATTTTGAATAGAAAGGGGTGAACTTTTTGTTCACCGAATAGACTTTTTGGTGTGATTTCTGATCTGTAGTCTTGCTACATTAAAAAATAGGTCCAGTGGTTTAGAAGATGGTGGATGGAATCATGGTAAAAACAATACCTTCGAGTGAAATACATTTAAAAAGTATTAAATTTCGTAAGTATAAAATAATTAAAATTAAATCAAGTTCTCTGTATCTACTCATTTTATAAGTGAAAAATAAAAATATATATTACGTTTGAGTAACAGACATTTCTAAATTCGATACCCAAAATAAAATAGAATAATAACTTATTTACATTATCTACATAAACTACAGTTACCTAAATAAATACATCCATTAAGAAATAACTGTTAAAAAAATGTTTTCTGTAATTACTTCATACAAAATTGAAATTATCTAGTCGACAATAATTACTTTCAATTTCAAGTCGTTATGTAAGTATTAAATTGCTCTTAATTGTGATCGTAAAAAACAGTAATCACATGTTTAATATTCTGAAATCAATGTAGTTTATTTCAAAGGATTACGTTTTATTTTTAAGTTAATTACTTTCAACGACCATCTAAATATTTTTCTTATAACTTAAACTTATTAGCTGTATATAATATACACGCTCTTCTTAAAAACAATAATTAGCCAAAACCGAGGTGTAACACGTTTTGTTGATAAAACGATTGTATTTGGTCGTGTCTGCTGTTGAAATCTGATTAGACTTTTTAGATTTTTAGTGAGAGTTAACAAATATGAAATGTGTTTTAACGCAGAAAAAAATTGTCGAGATAATTAATCGAATTTTGTATAATTGCTAAATTTCACTTGGCATATGGTTTGGTCTCCAAAACAGTATATGCCATGCCTATAAGTTGTCCAAGACATGTGCGAAATCAGCAGTGAGTACATTAGGTACCTTAAATGTAAACATCAAACAAAATTATATATCGGTCGGCTAAACCAAAATAGACATGCAGACAAAGTTGGCTCGCGTTTCAATGACCTACACATATGGTTCCTTCGACATTGTAAGTTAGCTAACAGTACATCATTCAATTTTTCATCAGTCATCTGTTCAACATGAACAGCTCTCACTTTTATCAAATTTAAAAATAAAAAAATTAAACCAATTATTTTTGTAATGCTTTTAAAGGGAGATTAAAAAAACGGAGTTATAAACAATTGAACAGCCAATCTCCACCAGGAATAAAACAACAATAAACAGTTTTTGTTAGTTAATTCATTAATAATCACCGTAAACTGTTAATTAATATTAATAAGGATTGTGATTTTAAGAGCTTGACGGCAGACACTATTTTTTTAAATATTTTATTTTATAATAAAAAATTCTGATTATTAAAATTTTTATAGTATCATGTTCTGTTATCGTAGTCCCCAGATCTTTGTGCACAATTTTATTTCTAAATACTTGATCTTTTTTAATAATTAAGAATAGAATTGTTTTGGTGCATGACTACTGCCATATTTTTGTATTATATTAGATATGGTTTTATACTCATAGCCTATGGAATAATGTGATTGTTTTCTTTATTATTTTTTAAGTAATATTACTTGCACTTATGCAGATTTTAATAATTTAGCTAGGCTCTATTATTTTTTTTACAACAAAATCATGGTTTATTTAATGTCAGATTTGACTGTGTAATAATTAATATAATGTCTAACATATTTTTGGCAGCTGGCCGGCGGTTTTTATTATATTTGTTTACATGAAATTTAAGCGATGTTATATAGTTATAATTGGACGTCTCCACTAGAGAATGAAAAAGTTGGTCGAAAAAAAATAAGCGCAATGTCCAATAATGGTTAATGTAAAATGTTGACAACATTATGTCATAGAGTAAACTACTTACGAAATTAAAACTATTAAAAATAAAACGAAAAATTGTTAAAAAAACAAGTTATATTGTTATTGTTTGTTGCAACTATCAAGTAGGAGGAAAAAGACTATACCTAATGACGAGATAAGATATTTCAATGATATCTTTATAAAGTATGCAGCTACGCCAAACCTTTATTTATAAGTATATCAAAGTATACACATCATGGTGTTAACTATTAAATCAAATAAATAACAATTGAAAAAAAATCATTATAACTTCACAGCTCAATAACAGATTAAGTTATTTAATTTACATTTTGCAAAAAAAAAAATCTCACTATTTAGTAAATTCTAAAATTTGTTTGGTTACCATGAATCACGTTTCCTATTTTTTTTTTATAATTTTTCAACGTCTATTTTTTATTTTACTTGTTTAATTCTTAAATTTTTGTTTGTAAAAATGTGCAACATTTTTACATTATTTTGGGCTTCGGAATAAATAATTGCATACCTACGAGTACAGTGTACAGTATTTCACAGAACGTGTGCCTTCCACTAGTACTTAAGAATAATTTTGGCAGAGCGTCGCTGTGGTTCTTACTAGCAACAAAGATTATGTATGTAGTTTGACAACAATACTAGGTAGGTAGGTTATAAATTTTGTGCAATGGCCGATAATCATTATAATCGTAGGGTTGCAAAAGATAATGGTAATCGGATATGTTTCTCAGTAGCACTATCGATGAAACGGTTCTGTAACTTGTCGTTTTTAACGTGTAAAATCATAGTGCAAAAAAAAGCCTATTAACTTACGCGGCGCTTGTATAATAAAAAATGTTTTAAGTATTAAGGTATGCTGCTTCTTTGGACGTGCTAAATTATCGCCAACGTGGGAGGGCAGTGGAGATTACAACGGTGACGAAAACGAAAATAATAATCTATCGCCAAGAGGGTTCGAGAGATTTGTAAACCTCCTAAGAATGTTAATGCGGTCCGATGTGTTTTTTACGACCTGGCGCGATCTTTTTTTTTTGTGAAAAGCGGATCCGTTTAGGCTGGACACGAAGACTGGAGAAAGAGAGGAAAAATATATATATAATAAGTTATAATGACTATTTTATTTCGGATACATACAGGAGTAGAGCTATTAATGTCATCGGTACCGTGTGTTCTCTTCCTTTAGTTCTTGTGGTCGTCGATCGTCAGCTATTACACGAGCAATTTAACTTTATGAAAACGACAAGGACGACTTACTATAATAATAATAATGACCGCTCTGGTATACCTCATAAGGTCCATCAGCAGTGGCGGCATACACAAATACACTCAAAGATAGATACAAAAACTGAACACATAACATCACCTACCGCCGCCATCTCAGATATTATCAATATTACTATTCCTTTATGTCCTTGTAGCTGAGAATCTGTCCAAGACGATCATCATTATACATATTATATATACATATACCGCATGCGCCATTTCTGTGGAGTCGTAAAACTAGATGGATAATGGATTTATCAATTTTATACTAAAACCACACACAGACACCGTATTTTTATTGGCGCATACACTATATTATATTATGTTATAAGTGGCCTTGTATTTGAAACCCGTAACACGGCGGATTTGTGTTGACTTTTTACTACATCATTATTTAAACGATCTTTGCGGTTGGGTTTGGAGAATATCAATACCTAATTATGATGATATGTACCTATACCATAACATTCGATCGCTCAGGTTGTTTCCAGTATAAAACTACTGAGCGATTTCAACGCAATAATTTATGTACACGGTATCATTGTTGCTTTTTCGAGAAACTCTTTATCAAGTAGAGTCCAAAAGAAGTTATTAAAAACAGATTGGCTTGCTTAAGTACACAATAATCATAGCGACATATCTATAATCCGAATCGCAATTGACCTCCAGCAAGACTTATCAAGTTATAAAAACAATTTCAAATAATCATTTGACTAGTTTATGTAGTTCCGTTCCATAAATTATACTTACCACTTACCGTATTAACAATTTATTGTGGTGTTGTTCTTAATAGTAGAATTATAATTTTAGAATAATGAACAGCTTTAAATACTTGAAAGTAAACATTAACAACAAAAATAACACGCACTAAGAGGTTAATGAGATAATTATTTGTAAAAGATACGCTAATTATACCATAGCTTTCTGCGCCCAACAGTGACATATTTTAGCGAAACATTTAACAAATTATTTAAATGACATTTAACAAAAGGTTATGAGAGAAAATTAATAACATATTAATACCAAATACTTCTTGGCATATATGGTTCCTTCTACAATCTAGAAAAAATAAGTTTGAGATAAGAAAGAGCTACAAATGTTATACAACAAGCCAGATGATCTCTCCTGGGTGGCCAATAATTAATAAAAAAAGTGTTGGCGAAGAAAATAAATAGGAAAATACTTCCGGGGTGACTGTGAACTCGGTGGTTGATGTAAATACCAACTATGTGAGCAGATTGGGTCAGAATGCGTCCTTTGACATGATTTATACGAGAGATATGAAGAGACTTGGTGGTGACAGCCAGCAGCAATGGTCCTTAATAGACCGATGGATTGGGGAAGGAGATATAAACAGTATGATCCATATTACAATAAATATGCTAGAATATTGACGTAAAATTACAATTTTATTAGATGACATTATATATAACCATGTATGATATATATCAAGAAGTGACGCCAATATTAAAGTTGTGGCTTACTCTTGCTGCGGCCTTATGAGTTATTATTATGAACATAGCGTTCATATTACTACCAAATAACATCAGTTAGATTTTTTTATAATTTAGGAGCACAGAGTGTGTTACTTTCTTACTTCTCTTCTCCTACATTTTCTAAAAACAACAATTGGGACAATCTAATGAAACCTCTATATAATTATGGTTTATACCTAAATTTGGATATATATTTCATATTTTTCGTATATATATACATTGGTATCGTTTTAACTTTTAAAGAATTAATAACTACCAATCGAATAATTTGGAACTAAACTGCACAAATTCAAAATTCAACGTTAGGAAGTTAGAGGTTAGGCCAGATATGCTTCAGTTGCCAAAATAATAATTTTACACGTCTATAATATTCTCATAATCTTATTATAATTATTATTATATATTTAAATAGCTGACATGGCGCTTTCTTTTCATACTGTTACGGTGATGATTGCTCGAAATTCTTCTTACGCGTAATAGTAATTACTACTGATGAGAAGTTTATTATAAGATACATTATTACGTGTTAAAAAATAGACTATTTATTCATCGTACGCGTTGAACATTATTTCTGTGTATGGAGTACACCTTTGTTAAGGAAGTCAGAAGTGCATGTGTACGAACAGGAAGTCATAAGCTGTTCCAACACGAATGATTATAATATGAAAGATGCATCGTGGCCGCTGTTTTCTTTATTTTGCTTATAAAATAGTACAATATTATCATTACATTATTTTAATACATTTAATGGAATGATTTGGGCGTATCGTTGGTTAAAAATAAAACCATTCAGCCATCTCCGGTGACTACAAAGGAGTGGTTTAATATGATTGAGTTTTGTTTGTTTAATCAATTATATTATGTAAATAGTTTATTTAAATAATCGTGTGTTCTATCATTGCGGTCATATGGTACTTACACGTAATGTCAACAAAACGTTAAGGATAATATTTTAAACAATAGATTCGCTTGTTTTTTTTAAACGTGTACAATAATAATATGGTTCACACAAAACGCCACAATGCGTTTTATGTCGGTCGACCGATATTTGACTTGGGTTTAAGTTTCAAAGAGCCCGAAGGATTTCGTGCATTTTTTTCCTCCTATTTACGGACGACTCAATGAAACGTGTATTCTTCACGGTACACTAATCATTTTAAAATTACATACCACAAAAGCGCGGGACGGCGCGACGATACGTACACTCAGTTGATTACCCATAATCTAGCCGGCCACTATACACTATACACTTATAAAAAAGAAGAAAAAAAATGAATATTGGTTCTTAATACCATTTGTATCATACTCGGTTTTCCGGTTAAAGACCCGACGATTTTTCTGGTTCAACGGACCTACCGTAGTTACCATTGGGTAATAACACTTTGGGTTTGCTGTGAAAAATATTATGAGTTTAATATACACATTTGCATGTTTATGACACGCGCGCCCAAAACATTAGTGACAGTGACTCTAATGTACTTACGTCAATGTTGTTGTTGTTGTTGTTGTAGATGTACTAGCTAAGCAGGATGCGGCCAGACACGCGAAACACTGGCACAGTCGCCGAACTAAAAATGAAGTTCGCCGGCAACCAAAATGTCAAAAACGTCATTGGGGTTGCGGGTATGGCGACCAGGACACCGTCGACGGTCACCAAGGTGGTTTGCAGAGTTAGGTCGCATATTGGTGGCTCCAGCAGAACTTATGGTACCACTAAGAAGGACGTAAGTACAAACGTACCCCTTTTTTACTACCCATATAAATTATGTACCTATATAAAAAAAACTATGAAGTCCGAAAAAGTGTAAAATTTCTTTTTTGCATTATATTTTATTAAAACAAAAAAATATTCTAGAAAATTCTTCAAGTAGATAGTATGTCTTTTATTCCTATTTTCTTTGGAAAATAAGTAACAGTTGTACCTACACGCAATATATATATTAAAAATATATCAAAAAGGACTTATGCATGCAAAATAGAAATCTTTGTCTTTGCTTTCTTAGGCCGTTAACTAATTTAGTAGAAGAACGAGCCTGTTATAATATAAACTAACTCACCTCTACGCGAAAAACGTGTATCAATAATTATTGTAAGCATTATGGTGTGCTACGGAACTATTCAGATTTTTTAATGAAAACACATGTAATTCTCATTCGCGATAATAACTTTTGAGTCATTTTATTACTATATGATACTAAATTATAGTATTATATAATATTTATCAGTAAGCTGGACGTTTTATCTAATGGTCATAATTATTATCCAAAGGTAACTTTAACGGAATTAAATACCCATTTTTTAATATTTGATTGTTAATAGCACAAGGCGTACTGGCGGTGGCTATCGACCGGTTGTAATATAGTGACTGGTTCTATCTGTTTTTAATAGTACACGCACAGAGAGATCTAAGACAACTATTATAACGTATAGAGGCGTATGCGCGTAAATCCGTTTACTTCCGGTTCCAATACCCAGTTTGCCGCGTTTAATAAACATAATAATAATAATATATTAGACCCGCGTGTAGGCTTCAAAAATTAAAAACACATTTTAAGATGTGAATTCATCAGTGGAAAATATTGCACGTTATCGGAATGTTAACTACGGATTTTCTTGGCAAATTTTGCAATTAGTATGGACCGCGTGCACCGGGGCTGGGATTATAATTCGCAACGAACACAACGTTATTTGCAATCGAAAGTACTAAATCATCAGACGTTTTCTTTTGTATATTAAAACATTTTAGACAAACCGATACAAGCACGTATTATGCGTGAGCAGTGCTCCGTGTTATGCAAGACATAGTGGAGACAATAACCTCATAAATCATAATATAACGCTGGCATCGTACGCTTTTCAGAGAGTGTTATGTTAGTTGTACGAATGTTCAATCAAGATGATTTTTTTCCCCCAAGTATAAAACAATAACACCACTTGACGCGTAAGAATTTCTTAATTGATGGATCGTTTTCAATGACAAAAGCCAATTGTTATTAACCTTGAAAAAACTATGAAAAACATACCTATTCATTGGCTGTAGCTAATAACAGAAATCTATAGTAGCTAAGATATATATTATAATACAACATCTCTTTTTCTATTAATCGAGTTGATTACAGTTTTCGTATTGAATTCATTTAAAATGTATAAACTCAAATTTTGTTGAATGTTCAAACATCAATGTTTTTTTACAATTTTAGTAACACATTTAGTAACTGATGTTGAATAAATGTTTTGTTTGTTATAATTATACTTCTAAACAGACTGACAATATTTTTTTCTTAGTCCTAGTCAGCTCTACCTAGATTTTTGTATTGATTGTGTATCTCGATTTTGAACGTGGGAAGGACAATAATCAATTAGACTTGATTTTTCGATTGTACACTTCCTATTAAAGGCGATGTGTCAGAAACTGGTCTGTACGTCACAAATACATAATATATTTAGAAATAGAAAGTTAATCAGAACACCCAACATGCAAAACATACACAAAGATAACGGCAAAACTCAGAATTCTTACTGAACTTCGTACTTCCGATCATTTTATGTAACGATAATTATGCAATTATAACACCTTCACTCTTTTTTGCTTTGCCTTGGAAGGTTAAACCTAAATGCCGTGCTTTCAGCTATTGAAGTCTGTTTGAAATGTGCTATTGATAGATTAGTCTCAAAGATTGTTATTTCAAGCAGTCGGCACATTATTTGCGCTTAGAATGACAACAAACCACCGTCCTTCGCTTTATGTAAATACATAGACTGAAGTACCTATACTGCAAGTTAGGATTGTCTTTGATGACTCATAGCTGCTATACCACGTATCGTGCGAACCGTCGCCAATTCACTTATACCGCCATCGTTAAGGGTTGATGTATGAGAGTCGATGTAAAACTGTGGTATATTAAACCGGTTACCAACAATAACTGAACTTCATGTTTGTTTTTAATCACAATACATCACCCTGAGTATCATAATACATTTATATGCATTTGTTTGAGGAATTTGTGATCCAAATTACAGATTAAAGCGAACAATGCAAATATTGAGATATTTATTGTTTGGTTTTATTTACTGTGACTCTTGTGTCACTGAATTCATAAAACAATTTTCAAATATTATTTTTAAAAGCATCTTAAAATTCTTAATCTCGTTTGAATATTGCAGTGATGTTGTTATCGGTCCATCGACGTTGCAAATTCCACTTCACTTTCATTTCATTTTATTGAATTAAATATTTTATTAATTTGTTTAATGTTTTTGGCCGATCGTCTATCATGGCTGAAATCAACTGATTTTCAGTATTAACGAGATACACGATGTACAATGAGGATTTGTCGGACCGTGTATTTCTAGGGTCAATACAATTGGCTTACACCAGCTTTACATCTCGAGCTAAGAAATGTGCTAAACGTTGTGCGGACGGATTATGTTTCACGACTGTTTTTGGGAATTAGCCGCTCACCAAACGAATAAATGGTGCATGTTAATAAAAAAGAGTATTATACTCGAATTTAGCTAAGTAACCGTCGGTCATATTACTTCAGGCAAGAAGTAAAAGTATTTACCGTTAGCGCGACTTGTTATTCAAATTTTTATATTGTTCAAATGATACGAGTTTGACATTATAATGTACTCGCAAAACCACATTTACCATAGTATAATATGTATTGTATGAAAGCAAATGCGCATTTAACGTGATTATGTGTTTTACAAATTCATCTAAATTACAATAATGTGTGCCAATGCACCTGTATAGTCATAATCATTTCTAAACTCCCTCTTACGGGAAGCGATCGTAGTTAATAGTCCTATGGACCACCATATTATTATTGAAGTGCATTAAAAAAAAAAAAAAAAAACACAACATTCACACTATAGTAGAAATAATTTCTAATCGTAGGAACACGTTGGTGGTCCTCGACATGATACCATACACTGATTATAGCCCACGGGATAAAACAATAATAACCGACCAGTGATACAACATTTTTTGTGATCTACTCCGTTTTGAATTACTTAATTAAAATAAATAGTATTTCTTATATAATTAGTTCGACCGTGAGATTTTACTCATGTAAATCGTGGCGACGAATACATTTCTTTGAAATGAACATTTAATTGAAGATCTTAAGCGTATTGTCTTATGACAATACACGCATTGATGAAACGTTTAGGTACAATTCGGATGAACAAAGAAACTAGATTATTGTAATCCAACAAAAAATAAAAAACTATATATCGTTTTTCTAGAAGGTAGAAAATTTCCGTCGCTATGAGCAATTAATGTACAAAAAAAAAAAATCAATAATAACGTTGTATAACGGACAACGTTCCAATTATAAATACCAATTTCCGTCAATATCTCTAAGACTTTCTAGATACTTATCCATATTCCAATTGAGGAAATCATTAGACTTTAATTGCTAATGGACTCATTCAATGCGGAATCGAAACGCTTCAGTATTGAAACCACTCACATGTACTAGTATTAAGTAAATGTGTTTTTTTTATCATTTACACTATCATCGGTCGAGGGTAAATTTATCCGTTAGACAATAAATACAAATAATTAACGGTATGAAATTTTATTGGAGTACCTACAATTTAATTGAACTTTTATTTTATTAGCTTGATTAAAATTGTACGCAACACCAAGCTATTAGAATATGGAGATAAGTGTCTGGTCATATTATTTTATGATCGAACCTTAATTTGTTACACAAATTGGTTTTATTCCCGAGTATAATTACACAGGTGTTTTTATTTCTTTTCAGACGAGCTATGTATATTATACAATTTTTTTATTGAGTACTTGTTGAATTATGGTTATGTATGTTTAATTCAAACGTCATTAGGATGTATTAACTAATATTTTATTTTTTAATATTTTAACCACCGTTTCTAATTGGTCCAATATTCAAGTAAAAACTAAATTTTTCAAGAATTTTGCTTAAAAACTTATATAAACAGCTGTTGAATAATTACCCAACTATTTAGACACAGTTTAAGGAAACTGTAATTATTGTATTTTGTTTTTAACAAATATATTGGCTGTACAACATTGTATAGATTATATGTTTATATATATATATATATATATATATATACAAAATATATACCAACAAAACGCTATGCACTTAAATTTAGAAAAATGTTCCTATATTACTTTCTCCTTAATAAAATCACCTATACAATTTAATTATTCTTTGGGTAATATAAATTTACGAAGAGTATCCACAGTACACGATCTTGCCATATGCACAACTTAGTTTTTTCTCAATTGGTGAGAACGCTATCGGGGGTTAACTACCATTGTTTGACGATATTGGGTACGCCGGATTATAATAATTAAACAGATATCTGTCCCGTTTTTTTGGCTCACGCTGCAAGCTAACTCGGTCATTACTCAAAAACGGCAACAGTACTATTTTAAACCTACCATTGGAATATAGACAACAATTTTTAAGATATTTTTATAGATTTGTTGATAGGCTTTACGAATTACGTGGCTATATCGTCTACTATACGTGTGTGTAGATGAGAGAGAGAAGTAGGTGTGGAGAATGTTTTCTTGCTTTCCACTGCTGCCGCCACCACCGCCACCACAGAAAACCAAGCCAGCCAAGTGCGGACGTCTGTGCCGGTCGGGGGCTACGGTCGAGAACGACGATGATTACTGAACAACAGGTGCATTGCCTCAGTTCGGTTCCACGTTCCAACGGTGAAACGCGTTTTTCGTTTTTTTAATATTTTTATGAGTGCGCACCATTTTTTGTTGGTTATTATGCCGCCGGTGCCGCCGTCGTCGTCGTCGTGTAGCCGGCTGGGTTCGTGCCGAGTAGTTTCTAATTGAACATATTCCTGATAACGTTGTCCTGGAACCATCCGAGGTTTCTGATGGCCCCCCTTACCACGGGACATTCTGAAAATATGCAGGTATAGAATGGGTTGGAATTGTTTTTTTTTTATCTTTGAACTCATTAGGGTTTTTTTAGTCGGTTGTCTAACCGCTGGATTAGTTTACATCCCACAAAACGGAATACTCAATAATATAGAGAAGCCGTTATTTAAGTTTATTTATATAATTCTATTGGATTGGTGGAAATTGAGAGGGGGACTCAAAACATTTTAAGTTTAAATTGGGATTTTTAAATTGGTCATACCCAAGTCCCAACTAATATCTCTTTAAACAAATAAAAACTAAATATATGGCTACTTTGAACAGTATTAACTTCGAGTTTTAAGATTTTTAACATGATCTATTAAAAATCTTAAGCCTCCTCGTAAATTCCTATCATTATACCATTGATTTCGTATTATAAGATTAAGATTACACAATTGTGATTTTTATGAAAAATCGTGTTGTTCGCATAATAGGCGTTTTATAGTACTTTTTTGTTTGTAGAAAATATGATACACGAATAATCATAACCAACAATATTATCATCATAAGATGAGACTTTAAGGTTGAATATTTACAAACAAAAAAGTACTTAGGCTATTTAAAACATATATTTTGTGAACTACTCAATAATTATACAAATTGATGTTTGTTTGCTATTGCCTTGCTTTTTTTCAAGCAATACGAAGGATATGCGTGATGCGTTATTTCATTAATTTCTCTAACAATAATAAGTATTAATGTTTAAATTCTATGAATGCTTTCGAATATTATAAATAAATAAAAACCAAAAATTCTCAACTTCTTATCAAACTTATAACTAGGCTTAAGGTCGGGTCGTAACGGTTGCTGTAGAAATTGTTATAACTAAAAGCGATAAAATCACCCTCAATATAAAAATTATGTGTAAATACCCAATTTTAAAAATATTAAATACAAATATAAACTCCATATAAAGGTAATATCGTGTCAAGCTGTGTTATTAGTTTTTGGTTTTACACACTCAAGATCTGTTTAAGATAAGTCTGATTTTAAGAGAATTTATACCTTAATTATAAAATGGCCCAAAAAAAGATTGTAAAGTGTATCATTTTTGTATTGAAAGATATTTTTTAATATTTAATACCTAATAGATAATACTGTTGGTGAAATAATTATAGTCAGTGAACGAAAAACACATATTTTACTATTGGTTACTTAATTTCCGTATAGGACACCGGGTTAGTATAAGTTGTAAATATAAAGGGCTGTATGTGTTAAACTTTCATGGTTTGATAATTTTCTGATGTGTCCATGTCTTCGTTTATTAGAGTTTCATTAGAGTATAGTCGCGATAGTGGAGCGGTGACTATCGCTCTGAATATGGACTCTACAATGGTTCTGCAATGTCAGCTAAGACATGGATAAATCCGAAAATTATTAAATTAATTATAAAGGTCATTTGTTTGATTTAAGCTATGGCATATATAATTATATTTGATGGTTTTAAATTGGGTTTTTCGAAGCAAATTCTTTCTTTCAATCAGGTTCACATGTAATATATATTATATCAGGTTTAACCCGTCATAAATCAACAAACAATTGAGTAAATTTGTTGGCTGGCATTGATATTTTAAAGTTAATTTTATGGGTGAAAAATACTGGCTTTTCGTACCGTTACGTTTGAATGGCTCTAATGTATTAGAACGGATTCATTACGACAAACCGTCGGCCTCGACCCAATGCGTGTCGTACAAATGTGCTTAAACCGCTGCAATAAGCCCCCAAGAAACATAATATTCAATTCACTACAAATCGATATTGGCCTTAACCTCAGTACGTTCACCTTATTGGTACGGGCTGGTTAGATTATTTTGATCACGAGTTTAACGTCGCTGTACTTAAATTAACATGCTGTTCCCAAGATAGTAATTATAAATAAAATTAACGAGAGCGGTATAACGCTTTATACTACTTTTTAATGACCGCTTACGCAATTTTTTTTTTATTGAGTAAACAATTACATATATATTTATGTACTGCGCCTAAATCTCGCCGCCGTGTCTATCGGTGTTTAGACTAAAAATGATTTCAATAGAATGATCCATACTTAATTCAACTAACGCGCTGTATAGTTAAATTACAGCTAAGAAGCGTTATAATAGCTTACTAAAATATATTATATAAATAAAACAAAGATGGGGAAAGTGGTTATAGACTTTTAGTATAATGTTCACTAGGCAAGTTGAATATTATAGTTTTACAGGGCCAAGTATAGAAACCATATGGACTGTAAGGTAAATAATACACCCAGAAATAAGATATCGGCTAAAGTAATATGTTTTCCATAGACCCGTAGTTAAATTAATGTTCCCCTTACGCACATTTGGGGGCTGAGTTGTGATGGATCAGTTTACTGGGAACATTAATTTCCCAAGGTCGTACATTTCCATGTAGTCGAAAAGACCATCTTCACGCTAGTCACACGTTCTAGTTACGCGTTAACTGAAAATGTATGGAGATACTCAATGCTTTGTATGATTCAGGCGTTAGTCAGTTCTGAATTACGTTCTTAATTAATATCACGTTCTGAATTCTACACAAGCTTCAGGAATAATGATAAACAATACCGGACAGTGGTTGTTGTTTAAACGCAACCGTCGAGCTTTTCTAAAATGTATTGTTGTATCATGATTCATGCCTCGAAAATTTTAAGTAATACGGTCAACATTAACAGAATCACATCACAGTTGTAGAGGTCAATGTGAATACGTGATAGTAGTAACAAATAGGGTTATAGAAAGTATTAAACGTACAACTTGGAAACGAATTGTAAATAATTATTTAAATAATAAACATTTTCTGCGGATAACTTTAACATCTATCCATTTCCGCAATCCGAATCACGTAAAATATGATTTTGTATACAATGATTTGTATTAATTTACTAAATCCAATGGCTGACCTTTTTGTTTTCACACTTAAAACCGAAAACAACCCAAATATATTAATCTGGTAGAAACGTATTTTTGTATCTCGAGTCAGACATCAAAAACGTTTTTATTTTAATTTAATCGTTCTGATAGTGTCCTGCAACGTTAAAGCCATGACTAGTGATAATGAAACCTAATAGCTATGTCTTGCAAATTTTAAATATAAGATAAACTATTTCGAGTATAATATTATAAACATTATGCATGAAAAATTATTAGTCGTTCATCTTTACGACATTTAAAAAGGAAAGTATTTATCTATCAATGTATAAGCCAAAAATAAACGTGTCACATGTTTTCACTTGCATCTAGTTAAAAATAAAATATATGTATAAACAGTTTATTGTTATATATATATATACATATTTAATACTATAACTAATCATTTGAATAATAGAAATACAAAAATATAATGTAGTACGGAAAATCACATTTTCAATAATATTTGATCATAGAATTCTTCCAAAACGAAAGTGTAAATGAAATTGTGTCGTCCGCGTCTATAAACAAATCATATATTTAAAAACTCGCAATTACGAATAAAAAACAAACGCTAACGACATTTTTAGTATAATTAGGTGGACATTCCGGTATTTTTTTTGTGAAATGTTTTTTGAAAAAAAAAAAAATTATAAACGCGTGTACGGTCAAATCCGTTTGGAAACACATGTGCATATTTTTCCTTTACGATTTCATTCATGTACAAAAACAATCGAGGGAAACGTCGATCCGTTTAATTATTATTCCGTGTTCCGAATGAACGGACGGGTAACTCGTTTTGTACAACCACTTCCTTTCGTACGAACGCGTTCCACATATAATACCTATCGTTTTGAAATTTCAGCAGCCGGTTACTGGCATAATCTTTTGGCGCGATAACGCCGGGAAGGGGACGAGCCAACAACCAGTCTACTGATTTAGCGCATTGTTCTTTGACATTTAAACGCTATCTGGGACATAAGGTGCCCCTTATATGGTAAATGGGCCGCCGACGCTATCTGACTGGGGCGAATTTGGCTACACACTTCTTGGATACCTTGTGGTATTAACAGGAACGGATCGCGGTCGTCGCTCGTTGGTCCACATTCGTTATTATCATTAACTTTCTATCGAGAAAATATTTTGATAAAAATCCCAGCACAGATGCATAGTAGCGGACAAGAGACCGTCATAGTAGAAACTGTTATGACTGAAAGTGATAAAATACTAAAGAAAACGGTCGATGCGAATCTTATAGATGGTAAAAAAAAAACATTAAATATCGATAAAAACCATCATAAATTGCGTTTTTTATGTTTTAATTTATTAATTTATTTTAAGTCTTTACAGGTTTTCCTAGATACAAAATTATGACTATAGATTAAAACAAAAAAAGTTATCGATACACATTAAAATTGCGTTCGGCAATTATTTTAAAAAAATACATCCTTACAAATAAGAACAATATTGGGGCAAATAAGGTTAACAATATTTTCAAAGTTGTTGAAGACACCTGTCGAATTCGGACATTGGAAAATATTTTATAATCTCATGAGGGTGTAAAAAGGTATGAGAAAATGTTCTGCAATTTGCCGTCTCACATAAAGTAGTAATTGTCAAGAACGGTTTCTCATCATCTTTATACTGTAATAGTTTAGTGTTTCTATAAAAAAATCAGTCTAGCTGTTAAATAGCTGCAATCATCGGTCTAGACGCAATAAAAAAAATCCCATCATAACAAACCGATACTTTTTCATATGGCTCGCAAAACAGAAATACTCAACGGAATATTGTTTGAGCGATTCTGATGACAAGGGGATGTTGTTGTTAGGTGTAATCAGTAATGAGGAAGGAAGGTAGAGACAAAACCGGTAACGGGAAATTCACTCTCACAGGTGGGTCAGTGGACCAAGCTGCTGGTTATTATTTTATATAGTAGGCCGGGGGCCGTGTGCAGGAGTAGGTATAATGTGATAAGTGGCACATCCTTCTCGTGTGAAACGACAACGACAACGATATGTTTGGCCATAGCTCGCGAGGGAACGTGACCCTGGTGTTGTTAACATTTATTATTTTTAGTATTATTATTATTATTATTAGTATTAGTAGTAGTAGTAGTAGTACTTACAAGATGGCATTGTTTATTATTTTGCATCGTGAACATTAAATAAAAAATGTAAAAAAAAAACAAAGCTTTAATTCTAAAAATTCCCATGTTACATTTTCGACTAATGTTTACGGTAAATTATTATCATATACATAATAATATATTATAATACACGCCATAGAAACTCATTAAAATAGCTGTTATCTTAGTGCTATCGTAACGTGCTCCGTTACCGTTGACGGACGAGATTAATTATTAAAAACGCTTCGTATTTTATTTTACCTTAGTATCCATCAAGTGTTTCGAAACGTTATTTTTCAACGGAACACTATTATATTACTATATACATTAGCTACAACTAAACCGAATTAGTACATTCAGTAAACAAGTTCACTGGCGTTTAAATCACTGCTGATAATCACATTTTACTTACATTTTTAGCTTATTCGTTTTAATGTGTTATTTTGTTTGTCGTAAAAACCGTAAAATATATTTACAATGCTATAATTTCCTTTTTTATTTTGGTTAAATAGGTTTTAACACTTGATAGAAATTGATTAAATTGTTGAAATTGTTTACAATGATAATAGGCCTATTTAAACTAAAATTTCAACTACATTGTAGTATGATTCCTGATTGATAAACATTATTAATGTTGTATGTTGGCGGTTCTGTTTTAATTTGGTTGCTCGAGTTAATGTTTAAATACAACATTATAGAAAAAAATCATAGCTGATGAAGGTATTCGCGTCGCATAAAAGTCAATACTATATTGTAGTAATTTGCAATTCTTAATGATTTACACCTTTAAAGTCAAATGTAAAATATATTAAATTTCCTATACATCACGCTGATTATGTAACGATAATTTCACTTGATAACACACTGTCCACTTTTTCAACTTCAGGAAAATAATTAAACTTCTTGTCGTGTGTGAGATGTACGCAGTTATATTATACATATTTTTACCATACATCATTATGATATGTAATAACATTAATTCGGCGGATGAGACACGAGGCTGTATACTGAGTTTTATAACTGAAATAGGCAAAACTTCCACGATGAAAACAAAAAAAAACAATAGTTGGACTCAAATTCATAAATTATACCTACTATAAAAAAGTTCAGGACTTAAACAACTCTGTTTAATAAAAATATATAGAATACATATGATATATGTACAATTTATGGTAATTATAACATTATTCATACTTGGTGCTCTGAACTACAAAGTTCAGACTTATGTAAAGCTACAGAGCTTTGAATAAGTTAGTGATCAGTGTTGGTTGCAGAGCGGGTTGAGACCAGTAAATATAATGTAAAGTTTTCTATACTTGATTGAATGATGTTTATATTATGTTTATTTCATTTATATAAATTAAGGGATCTACTTAATTTTATTGTAAAAAAAGTCTCGAGTCTCGCTTGACTTGAAATTATTTTCTTCTGTCCAGTGTAATCCGGACTAAGATTTCTACTTACAATAGATTGTTTCTGTTTCACCACAAACATCAAACGTCCTAACGGGTTGTTGGATAAACAAAAATGTACGTCACGCCTTTGTTACTTAAAAAAAAGATTTGATGTGTACATTTTATAATAACAACGAGTTGGATTGCGATTTTCCATTCAAATTTACCCTATGGAGATATCCTTTCGATATCTGATGGCATTAGAAAGTTGCAAGGGGAAAGCTTTGACATTAGATGTATAATAAATTCTGCTCATACAAATACCTCCTCCTTATTACTTCCTGTATCCGTGAATTGCGTATCGCTTTAAAAAAAAAAACCATTTGTGCTCGTGAGTTAAAAAAAGCGTCTGAGATGATTATGCAGTTTGAGAATAAATGTCTTACAGGCAATGTCCGTTAATTATAGAAGTTTGCATTATTACACGGTTTATTGCGTTGCTTGAAGTAGGCGCGGGTACAACAATACTAATTTGTATTATTACAAGTATTTGTTTCTTGTAAAAAGGACTTTACAGTGAAAATACTACAAAATCTATATAGAAGAATATAAAAAGAGTAGAATTGAATTTGTTTTATACGGATAAAGTGCTAAAAAGAAAAAAAACAATGAGACAGTTGATTAAATAAAAAATTTCATTGGAAATAAGGTTCAACAAATTTAGACTCTTATACGAGTAATTAACTTAAGTTTGATGATGAAACTCATAAAGCGTCGACCCTGAACTAGCTATTCAGTGTTATTTGATTTTCATTAGAAGCCGCTGATCATTTCTCGTTGACTAACCGCAGATTCATAATCTATGGCTAATAACGCATTACCAGTGACAAAACCACACCCGGGTAGCCATTATTATCGTGGATAGCTATTCTCCGGTATGGTATAATTATATTTTCACTGCTCGTTGACTTAACAAAACGACAAAATAATGCGTTTAATACTTACTTGTGACTTTCAATATGGATTTTTTTAATAGAAGTTTGATCGAAGTGAATTTAAATCCGTAACAACTGTTGTGTTAACCACTCCCGAACGTTACCTCCAACATCCGACCTTAGCACAAATATAAAAATAAATTAGAACTTTTGTTATAACGGAATTTTATCATTTTTATATAATTTTTATAACAGTTTAAACTGTTATCGGCCATTAATCAAAATATAATTGAAATTTGAAAACTTGTTTACAACAACACTTGGTCGCGTTAAGTTGTTAATTACACTTGATCGTACGAGTGTATTTTTTTTTTTAATTGATCGCAGATTTTAATTATTTATTCAGTTTTACTATAATTTAATACACTTCTTTAGTATACTGCTTTTTCTGAACAAGCTCAGCCTCACGATTTCTATACATTTCTCTTATCGACGAAAACCCTATTGAAACAATACATCAAAGATAATCATTAGTCGTTTTCGCATGATAGAATCCAAACGAACATTAATATAAATTATCTTGTCGTCTAATTTATTTATTTTCCTACTATATATATTTTTTTTTACGCTGTTTAGCTGTCTGATGACATTCGAGATAACACTTTTTGGTTATATATTTAATGATCCTATAATATCCATACTTTTCTAGTCGCTTTCTGGTCTTAAATATTTTAATTAACTAATATTTTTTACTTAACCTTCGAATTTCTTGTGCGGTATACTAGTGTGGTATTCTGATGTGGTGTACTTTTTTTATAAACATTTACACAAAAAAGTGTTAATAATTATTATTTGTAAGTGCCCTAAAACAATTTATTTTTCTATGATATATTGATATAAGTTCAAATATTTTTCTTACGCACATATTATAACTAAAATATGAACTAATTATTACCGACTTAATATTGGAACAAATTATTATTTGTAATTATTAAATAAAATAACAAGCAAATTGGTAACATTTGTAAATACGATAATTGTTAATACATATTGTTAATACGAGGTAATATAAATTCAAAAAACTTGTTTTTATTTTTCAATTACTATACTACATTTGATGTTAAGATAACATTAAATAGTAATTTATGCAAATTGCCATTGCTTACAAACTGATTTATTTTAAATAAAATTAATTCGTTTCAATCTAGAGAATACTTAGGTTGTTCACAGTGTCGGATCTTGGAAAAACAAAATTTCATAGCCCACGTCTAAAATTAGAAGTAATAATGCCGCCGCTGTGCATCAAAACTTTTTATGTTTTTTTCCCACTATATTTTCTTAGACCTAGGTGTACAATTTAAACAAATTGTAATTTTGTTTTTCAAGTATCATAATTAGAGTCTATTAACTGGTCTTCGTAAATGTAAATGTCATTTTAATATTCGTTGGCACGTAGTCAAGTGTCATTACAATACTTGTACATTTTTGTTTGTATGAAAACAAACAAATATTACATTGACCGAGCGTCTAATTTACATAATTAAATTCTACTTTTCTAATAATACGGTAGTCGGTACACGATGGAGTCAAAATATTAAGGAAAATACCGTTGGTAAAAAAACATGTCAATCATCTTAGGCAGCGTAAAGTCTGTGTTGCACGTGCCGTTTTCTATTTTGTGTAACTGTTATATTGTGTACTTCAATAAAAATGTAAAATATTTATACTAGAATACATTATTTAAATTACAAAAAATTAATCGTAATGGATATATTACACATAAACAATAACATGTATTAATGCTATTGGTTTTTTTTGTTTGCAGATGATCAAGGAGTCTGTCGGGGAACTATCTTCTTCGAGTAAAAACTCAAGTCGAGTCAAAGACCTGGTGAGTGGTATTCTATTTTCTAATCTATCTATCAATCTATCTATTATATAAGGCTATCGAATCAGATTAAGCCTCGCATTCACGCTTCCGGTGATTTTTTTATTTTATTTAAAACAAAACATATTTTCTTACACGCGATCAATTCGTTACAATTGATAACGTATAACGCTTAAAGGGTTTGTTTCATATATAAAAATAAAACAGGTTCATCGGCGCCGCACACAATCGGTCCATAACTAATTCAGAGCTTTCAGAGTCATTGTAAATAAAACGTTGAGTACAGCTTTAGACTGTTTTGTAATTTCTTTTATAATTAGTTGTTTTAGAAATCATTGTTGAAAATAAACAATAACTAATATTATGAAAAAAAAATTACACGTTTGATTGTCGGTACCCATACGGCCTATACTTACTATTATAATTGAATCTCAATTGTTTAGGCGTTGAGCTGTTAACGTAGCTAGAGGTAAAACGTTAGTGAAATTATAAAGAAAAACCAACTTGACTAATTGATTCGATAAAATATGAAAACGGAGTTGCTTCTAACGAGATGTACCACCATTATTCGTGTCTAAAAGTTTAGAATGTAATTTTTCTTAATCACGTTATGTAATTTTATTTTTAACGCCATCGACATAATACGATAGAAAGCATTTTGTATAATATATTTTTTTACTCTCCCGCATTGAAAAAAATATATAATTTAAAAATGCCAAGTCATATTTATTACTCTAGCGATAATGTGGGGTTAATTTTCAACGAAAGTAAAGGTATTTTTTTTTATTTGACCGTCGATTAAAAACGTTTGGTGAATCGAGACTAGATTAACATGAAGATAGTTTGATAAATAACCGTGTGTTATGTATAGATAACTTTTAAATACAAAACATAACAATGTACAATATAATATATACTGCGGTAAGGTGAAGGTTATGGCCAATGATTGCTTTGAAAACCATTAGCGTCGATATAAGTTCAAGAATGTGTATGCTGGTATGCTTAAGTAATAATGTATATATATATATATAACGTATAACTATAGCGATAATGATAATGATAAAAAAGGTACCTTATACTTGCCGAACAGTCTGAAGCTACTTTCTCTGAACATTCAGTAAGTATACTTTCACTGGTCCACTGGCTGTCGCACATGCACAAACGGTTTAATAACAATAATGCAATTATGACAACTTTACCCGGAGGCTCTTGCGGACGAACCGGTTACGTTAAAACTTACGGTTCGCTATTAAATATAAATAAACCACGAAGAAAATATTAATTTGAACATAATAATTATTAAATTCGGATACAGCGATTGGGGAGTTCATTCAACTGCAATAGCCGTACGCATCATTCTACCGTTAGATATTTTTAACAAACCAAAATATTAGACACACGTGGAATTACTAATCTAGTCCTACCTTTACCAAAACGTATACAGAAAGTGTATGAGCGTACAATATAAGGAATTATTATAATAACAAACGGTCGTATGTTTAATAACTTATGAGGTGAAAATCATTCCGACACCGTTGGAATGGCAAAATAACATCATTCATTGATTATAAATGTGTTGTAATCAATACTGTCATTCTCCCTACTATATTACACAGGAATATATTATACAGGAACCATAGGTGAGGTTAGGTGTCACGATGATCTAACGAATTTCCATTTACGTCCTATGGAATTCTGACGGGTCATTGTAATATATACCAGATACTTAACCAATATATGTTTTGCCCATAAAGCTTCATACTGTTTACTTATGTTTAAATAAGTCGTTCCGAAAAGGGTCAAAGACTCAAAAGTACAAAAAATAAATACTATATTACTTACAATATAAATTGTTGTTTACAAATTAATTGTCGATATTGATTTTTTACTTTTATCTAACTATTCAAATCTAATTTAACTCTTTTCGACATGACCAATTGAGCTAATGTCGTTCCACAATTAATTGGTAATATTATTAAAGTTCGTATATCCTTATACTTTATGTAATACCTTCTAAATTTTTACATTTCAAATAGTAATATTATAGGTACCAGATGAGTGATGTGTGTAAAATATTAATAATAAGTGAGAGAGATATTCGGATACATAATGCCTATGTCGCTGGTTAAACCACGCGCCTGCGTAGTCGCTTGACCATATCAGTATTACGTTAATTTAGAAAACTTTACTCACATCTGTTTAGGTTTCACGTGAAGAAAATTTATTTTTATACTCTATAGTTCATAGTTTCATTATAATGCCTACGGCTATAATTTGAATAATTAATGAAAAACGACCTAAGAACCTTTTAACCATATAATTATTTAACCATTGGAAATATTTAATTTTTAGTTTTTTTAGTATTTTATTGATATTTTGAGTATATGTTTATTGTGTCCTCGTTATGTAATGGTAGTTTCCTAAACTAATTATATTCCCTGTTAATATGTATACTTATATACTTTACCTGATGTTTGTTGTTAAAACGTTATTGTATATTGAAACAGTTAATAGGGAGAATGTGTTTTACGGGTGTAGGAGTAACTTTCGAAACGACGGGAGTTCATTGTTCAAGTACTCAAAGAGCTAATAGTCAGTTAAATGTAGTATTTAGATCTATTAAAAGAAGTTAAAGGTTAACACGTCTAAATTAGGATACTAGCTAAATAATTAATCACTAACGATTGAACAAATATAATAATACAAATAATTAAAAAGACATAACTTTTGTATCATTTCTCATTACGAACCTTTAAAAAATTACAAAGAAATATTAGTCAACAACAAAGTAAACCTTTCTAATGTTAAAAAAATGACAATTAAATTTTAAAATAATAGTTCAACATTTAAAAGAACGTTTAAATTGTTAACGTGATATAAAATTATTGCATTATAAATTATTAGGCTTTAAAAGCCTAGATTTTTGGAGATCAGTCTGCCGTCTTTGATTTTTTTTTTAGGTAATAAAAACCGTGTTTCCTTTCACTTCGTTGTCGTGTTATTTTTTATTATAAAATGTATCATAATAACATAAATATTAATTAAGTGAATTTTTGGATTTAAGTAAAATTAAAACATTTCTTGTGTAAGAACTTGAAAGCTAAATATTGTAGTCAAAGAAAATGTCACTCATTTTGGAAAAGTACTTGAATACTAGTTATGATTTTTTTAGTACCAAGTAGAGTTAAAACATAATTTTAGTATTAAATGAGTAATAATATTTTATTCGTAATTGTTTAGTAGTGAGAATCTTCAAAACGTAATATTTATTTTAATTTAATACATACAACTTGTTATAATTTGTCCAGCTAATCTTATTGATTGTTATTTAAGTGATCTGTGATTATTAAAAAAATGAATAGCTCTTCTAACTATCGGTAATTTTACAGCGGGGACTGTAATAAATAATTTATTTTGTTTATTTGAAAAAAGTGTTAATTGACCATTTGTTATAGATAATTTTAATGCATAGTGCACAGTTTTGGTAAATTATATTTGTTTAAAAAAATTGTGTTATACACAGTAATAGAATCATAGAGTCTTTAAACCTTATGTACGAATTACGAAGTCAAATGATCAAATTGTTTACTGCTATGTTTTAAGTTATTTAAATGCATGGAATACATTTTTGTTGTAAATTTTTAAACGTTGCCGCTGCAAAATTACAAAACGTACCTATAAAATATGTCATCTATTTCACCTCTTATAAAGATGCACATTCGATTCAGGTACACCACGTTCTTATTATAGCCAAATTAGCAATGGTTTTACTTAGACATGCACGCGGTTAATTGCAAATAAATTAACTATTCGAGACAAATTTTTTAACGGCGCGATTCTAAATATTTTATAATATATTATTATAGCCATACAGAGCTTGTGTAGCTTAATCTACTTAATGTGCCCATAACTAGAACTATTAGACCGAACAATGATCAACGTCAGGTTCTCGACTTCGAATTAAAACCACGAGTGTGTGTTTAGCCGAATGCGACTGGGTCAGGTCGTTAAATGCTGTTTGTCGTTACATCATACAAAAAATTACTATCGTTGCGAAAACGATATCAAATTTCAAACGGCCGCTGTGATGTGCTTTAATGAAAATCCTGAAATACTAGTATTTTTTATTATATCCGTATTCTGTACAGATACTCTTCGCGTGGTATTTTTGAAGGTATACATATAATATTTGTATGTTATGTTTAATTCAAAATCATTGCATTGCCATTACATTATGCACGTGACTGCACATAAATAGTAAATATTATATGTATATAACGTTGTATTATAATATATAGGTATATAATATAAATAAACGCGTGGTCACGCGCTTAATAGTTATGTCCAATTCATAATATGACCTGATGGTAATTTTAAAAGTCGATTGTGAAGCGCCTGAATCGTGCGATTCTTCAACTCAATAAAACTGCATAAAAAAAACGATCACATAATCACGATATTATTCCAGCGCTGTCGAGTTTATTGCTTTTCTGTCCTGTTATTGGCTGACAAGTGTAATAATAATATTGTTTAGAATGATACAATCACGAACGATAACTTGCGTATCATATACGACTCGGATCTGACTGGAGAGTTATTTAAATTTGATGATGTACGTTTATAATAATGTTTTTTTTCTAATAATTCGAAATAAAAACCTTTTTTTTTTTTATATAGAACCAATGAGGGGGGACTGTTGATCACATGACTTCACCTGAGTTAAAACCTTAAAATTACTAACACACATGTTAAACATCGCTGTGTTGATCATTTACAATAATTAGGGAACCCGGTAAACTCTTCGAGCTGCGAATAATCAAGTATGATATTAGTTATAAGTCGTTATATATTGTAAAAGGATTTACATTTTTTAAGAATTTTCGGAAGTTATATTTTAAGTAAATGTAAGTTTAGGTTTTTATTTTTTAAATTATATTCTACGTCTCGGTAAATTTTGAACCCGACAGTTATTTTCAAACTATCAAAATTCAATTTCGAACAGTTTATTGTCGAGTCATGTTTTAATATTAATAACCAAAAATAATATCCGTTTAAGTCTCTCATTAGAAATGCGTATTGATAGCTTACATATACTACACAATTTGCGATGATATATTGTTTTACAAGTATATTTACAACTTTGGTCTCTTTCACTTGATTTCACTCAAAGCGCAGGCACGTTACCGTCCATTTATCATAATGTAGGTGTAGCGCTTAAGCGTTAAGACTTAACGGATTTCCTGTGGCGTAGTGTAATATAGAGGAGTGTAGTCTGCCTGACTAATTCGTCAATTTCAAATATGACTCATCTTTGTCTACGAGAACTCATATTAAAGCAGCTATATATATATATATTGTGTAGTATGTACCATTTTAGACGTTGCGTTGGACCTGAACCAGTGCTACTTTCGTCGAATCGGTCACCCACCCAACGATAAACGTGCGAAATACTTATAATCCATGCGGTTAAATGTAAATGTATAAAGATAAATGTCATATTACACTAATTAGTTGCGCGATTATTCCTAACACGTCGACTGTTAGTATAATGGTGGGCGATATAAGCCAATATACAAGTTGTACAAACGGGCCAAAATAAAAATAAAAATAATATAATTAAAAAATGAACAATTAACGTTATACCGAGTATAACTACTATACCGACTGTCTACTTTCGATTTTTACTGCGTAACTTACTTATTATACGGTACACTACCTATATAGCAGTATTAGGCTTTAAGTACATTCATTAATTCAGATTTCATTGATGCCATTCAACATCTCAGAAGTTGTCGATCCAAATCCAGCAAATACACACCTAAAACACTACAATTTTTAGAAATTACTGGATTAGACAAACAAACAAAAAACAATAATTGTATGTTTAAATTCTTCGTTCTGTACGCGTTGTAAATACTTATACTTTTGTAAACACTAATTACCAAAATAGTTATGGTAATTTGTAGCCAATGTCATTAGTTGCCACTGCTTTGTGTAATAATAATAATTTAAAAAAATATATTTAGCTTAATAATTAAATATGTATGTAGTTTAGATAAATTATGTCCGTTTGTCGTTGCTTGTTACCACAAAATAAAGTATTTACTTTCTTTAATCAAAGGAAATGACGTGCAAGTTTCGAATAAAATTCCACTTTAACGAATACGCTATAACGTCACAAAAGAAAATTCGATTTAACGAGAGATTATTTAATGTTTAATAATAATAATAAGACATCGATCCATTTTAAGCTAACGCGTTCACTAAAATCACGACGATTACATAATGTACGTTATGTACACTTTTGGACGCTGTTGTGGTTAAATGTGAGTTGATTGACCGTTGCCACCAGGTGTTGTAATTAATTAGTACATTATATAGATCCAATTTGTCTGCGTTCAAACCTCAACTCGACAAAGGGCTGAGCGGTAAAACGTGATCTCGACCGAACGATGTGAAAGTATAGGTTTATGTGTGTATGTGTGTATATAGTGTGTACCTGTGTCTGATACAGCAACTGGTTTGGGGCGCCCGCGACATCACGATACATGAAACGCACAATATTTGGCGGGATCACGACAAGCATACATAGAATATAGCGCGTACAAAAAAAAAAAAATTCTATTAATTAAGGTGAAAATTAAAAAATAAATTATAATCCTTAACGAGCGAAATTGGAAAGAAAACGAAAGTAACCAACTGCAAAATAATCGAAGAAGCCATTGTTATTATTGTAATAATTGGATTATTATAACGGTAAAATATTTGGCTTGCTAATGTAATAATATATTGGTTTTATTTTTTACAGATAAAAAAACTCAACGAAGGTTCCCAAGAGTTGTCGAAATGCAACGGTCAAACCGGTAACACCAAGGTAAGTTAATAACCCCGAGAATCAACATTAACATCGGTCGTTTTCAACTATTTTTACATGTCAGTTGTCACCACCTTTCCATCCCCACTACTAGGGGTGCGAGGGTAGTCGTATGTGTACAAAGTTTGGTTAAAACTACTCTAGGCGTTCCAGAGTTATGCTTGAACATACACACATACATTCATTAACAAAATTGTCGGCTAGGTACTAATATTGTGGTAAAAAAATAAAATAAAAACCTTACGGGATCGAGAAAGTTGTGTGAATATATTTTATTATTGCGAACGATTTAAGTAGGCACAGCTTATGGATCTCCCAAAGCGTCGGATGATAACAGTAATAATAATAATTTCGCAGAGATGTGTTTTTGCATATTATCATTGTGCTTGAGCTATAAATACATACTTAACCATATAAAAGCAGGACGCAGCGGCGAATAATACTGCTGCAGTACTCGGACATTACAATATGCCGGTGCCGGGTCACACTTACATGTTTTTTTTCTCATCGATTTCCACTCAACATTTATGGTTGTGGCGGTCAATATATAAATATATATGTATGTATTGTTATTACTATGTTCGTGTACTTAATATGTGCACTGTAAACAATAATAGTAAATATGTTATATACGCGTAACGGATGTTTTACTATTATCATTACACACATTAATACACATCTTTCGAAAAAGGCTTTCTCCCAGCGTGCTCGTCCGATGTACCTGTTGCGGTATACTTCTACTTGCCAACACGAAAGCACATTTTAATTTAATTCCATGCCGGCGGTGTAAATAGTAGAAGACAAACTCGTGATTCCTTGCAAAAAAAAAAAACCACTCCACATAATTTGCTATTATCGTGTAGTAGATACTGATGTTGTTTTTTTTTTATTCTGATGTATTGTTTCTACACCGTGTACCATGTGCACGTAATGGCGGTTTGCCGGTTCTTACTTCCCCCCTCTCTACATTAGGCATCTTAAAGTGAATATCCGTTTCCCGGATTTCTATAGCGTTAACCCATCTTTGGATTTGAAGTTTTCACTTCCTCGGGTTATCGTTATAGCATACATTATAGTTCGCACACGCATACTCTACTTACATATTATGTATGTGGAGCGCATAATAATATTGTTGCAACATTATCGAAGGATAATAACTGAAAGTATAAATCATAATAGATTTCATTCGAAAAATAATGTTTCGGTTTTACTTTTAACGGAAGCGTTACGAGATAATACAAACATACTTTATTGTGATGAAATATTTATTTAGGCGTTTTTACACGCATACACACACAATCAAATAGTTAGAACCCACGAAAAGTAGGTTATGTAGGAGCCTATTTGGTTTTTCATTAAAAGCACCTAAGTGTTGCGGCGTGGGCATTGTGGCATTGTTTATGTTTTTAATGATTTTATTATAGGTTGTTATATTATTATCAAGTGCAACGGCAAATAAGGAAGCACCTAAAACTCGTATCGCATATTAGCATACAATTTCTTTTTGACTTCTATTCATTTTTATTACGCTTGTGAAAGAGTGGACGATATAAAGGTGCGACTAAAATTCTTCAATGGTCACTTTTAGGCCTAACCTTCTTTCATTCAGTTCGCCCAATTTGGTGACGACAATATAAGAAATGGAGGGAGCGAATGAAAAAAGCTTTGTATTTATTGAGTCGAGAATTTTTGATATGTTATGGCACAAGGAAATGAAAGATAAATAAACAAGCAAATTATGCATAGTTGAAATTTCATCTTAAAGAAGAAAAAAAATCTGTTTTCTATGTCAACACAAAAATATATTATAAGAATAATTGAAAAACAATTAATTATAATGGGAAAACAAATATGTGAAATGTGTATAGAGTGATGGCGATAAAAAGAAAGTATCAAGTTTCAAGTGTAAACATAAACAAATATTACTAAAATGATTGAACCAACTTGACTGCAATTAGACGGGTGAAATAAAACGTTAAAATATCTTATTCAGTTTTATATGGTTAAATAAGCATGTTTCTAACATTGTTTAACTATCTCAAAGTTTGTTTATCAAAATGATCTTAAGATGTTATTGATGATAATATCAATAATTATAAGTTCATAAATGATATACTATGATTACTACTAAGGTATGAAATTAACGTTTTGTAGGCGGTTTTTATTAAAATTGTGAATGGATTCAACGTTTATGTTACTATATTATTAAACGTATATTTCTATGAAATAAATTATAGAAAATAAAATGCTTATGTTAGAGAAAGTTAGGAAAGGCGCAGTTCTTTTACATAAAAAATGTATTATTCAGGGGAACATTTTTTTAATTGAATGCATAACATATAAGTCGTAAAAATATCATTGCGAACTTATGAATTATGTGAGATCGAATAAATTAAAGCGATATTAGGTCAAATATCATAATTTATTCCGGATAATATTGAATAATTAATTAAGTTAATTACATCTTAAAGTTCAAAAACTCGAAATCGTTCACTTGAAACCGATAAATATTGTATAAGGTCACAAAATTTGATTAAGTTGACAGTAGTAAGGACTACTTGGTTAGGTTTCTACCTGAAATAATTGTATGCCCAATGAAATCAGACAAGTCAATAATAACTAATAAACCATTAGTTTAATATTGTTGGAAAACGAGTAAATTAGAACTAGTTATTTCTTTATCGTGGAAAAAAAATTTGCCCTTTTGAGAACTATTTTTTTTTTATACAAATAGAACGATAATTATCCAGAGATGTATTTATGTATTTATCAAAATCCACTGACCGAATCACCGACAATAAAGTACATTTCCTGTGACCTCTTGTAACGAGAAATTGTTTTAGTGTAATTAACGTTAATTTGTACAGCGAACCAACTCCCTATAATTGCTTGTGTTATTTACCAATGATCATTAAATAGTTTTTATTTTTTGGTTCGCAGGTCGCGAACGCGTTAACGAATTCATCTAAAAAAACAGCAACTCAAGATGTTTTGGACGTTCGGAAAAAGTCCACTGACGCGGCCAACCGCATAGGAGGAATCATAGTGGATTTGGACGTCACAGATAAGGAGAATAAATTACCCCAGGTAATATGGTTTTTGAATAAATGACATAACTTCAGATTACAACAATTCCGTTATCTATATACCTATGTTAAAGCAGCTAAGATTAATATTCTATAAGAATAAACAATTCCTTTATAACCAGAGCGTTATACTGGTAATATGCCACCAAGCGAAAACAATCAACAATGCGGTTGCGAAAACCCGTTTGCTTATTATGATAATGTTCATTTTCAGATTGTCGACTTGGAAACAATGTATTCGTTGTTGGCCGAGAAACATTCGGAGCTGTTGTGCGCTTACAATGGCATGCAAGTGCAACAGCTCAAAGATTCGACACTACGCAAAGACAAACGAGAAATCCAACGTTTGACGAAAACCAACAATGACCTCTTGTCCGAAATCAATAAACTTCAGACACAACTCAAAGAATCCGTCGAGCACAACGAATTGCTGGAATTTAGACTTCTCGAACTGGAAGACACTGAGACCACAAACAAGGTACGTTGAAGATAAATCTAATGTATGATACCATATTATGTAAGGCCATATTAGTATTGTCAACCAATCAAACTTTAAATCATTGTACGTGTTGCAGCTAAAAAGCCAAAACCGCGAAACTGTCGAAGACATGAGCGACTCCGGCGTCATGTCATTGACTACGAGCGATGATTATTGCAGCGAAGGCGATCAACAAGAATACGATCTGGTAAGTGTCTTTGGAAAATAAAAATCGTTAAAAATAAATTGCGACAAAAACAAGAACGACACAGCAAGATAATAGGTCATTGAAAACAAGGACATTTTGCTGAGGGCTAAAAAATGTATGACAATGTCTAACAATTTAGCGTTAAAAACTATTGAATAGAAAAATAAATATACAGGTCTACAAAAATAAATAATTATATTAATACAAATATGGTATATCCTTGAAAAGTCGGAATACTCCCGATTTCCAACATTGGATGTTAATAGCGAACGAAGCTGGCGTCAATGAACACATAAAAGCCAAGTACAAAGGTGTACCTTGTTGGTATATTGCAATTTTTACATAAGCGGAGTATTATAATTGATTAGATCCATACAAATTCGTAGTCGAGTGTATTAATTTAAACCGCAGCAAAATGTATATTATGGATGTCGACGAAACAATTGAAGCCTAACAAAATGTAGTTAATTTGCACTGAATAATCGTTTGATATTCAATATACGGACCGTCGTACGAGATTCGAATATTGTACTGTGGCTAATTCGAAATCTTATTCACGCTGTTAGTGCCGTACACGTTTATCAGTGTGAATGTCAATTAGTGTCACACCGTAACGCCATAAAAAAAACGCATGGGTGTGCCCTCAAAAGAAAAAAAATCAACAAACCCTTTTGAATGTAAGTTTACGCTCCTACTAAAAAAAACACCATCATTCGTGTAGTTTGCTCATATGCTGATGTGCATGTGTGTATGTCAGAACATACGTGGCAAACACAATAGGTTAGACCTCGAGTGGTGTAATAAACGACACAATTCTGCCGCAATTACGACCTTGTCGCAGACGATTCTAAATTTGCACGGATGATTCGTGATCTGATTTAAAAGTCAATTATACCCACGATTATCGGTCTTTAATGGTTCAATTCTCGGTCCGTACGTTAGCGGTAGGCCTTATGAAAATATTTTTATGACGTCCATAACGCGCACGTGCGAGGCCACGACGGGTTTATCGGTGGTATTACCCCGGGGGGATGCGTCCGAAAGAGTCGAGTCGCATTTTATTTTTACATTTATTATGGTTAGAAATAGGTTAAAGCACACATATCTGGTTGGGTTTACAGTTTCGCTCAAATGTTTAACGGCCGAATCTAATTAAAGCGATCGTGTTTCAGGACATCCGACGATGCGACAACATCAAACAGCGGCTGATGGAAATGTGCAACAGCGTGTGTTACTGCGTGGAAGACCGGTCGACCATCCAACAAGTGCTGGGCCTGATCCGACATTTCGAGTGCCGACTAACCGAGGCCAACCACAACGACCGGCACAAACCACCGGTGTACGCGGACTGTCTTCAGGAGAGCGGTATTTTCGAGGAAGACGTCTTGTATCCGGAAGCCACGCAAACCGAACTACCTGCAGACAAAGCCGCCAACGAAGTACTACTATCAACCGACCTGACGGAAGAGCTCAGGAAGCTGTCGAGGATCCGCGAGAAAATCGAAGAACGCAAAGTGCCGTTAGTCGACGACCGCGCGGCAAAGGAGTTGTCGTTCTACAAGGACCGCTGGCAAGTGTTGGAGAAGAAGGTAGAAGCCTACGAAAGCGACGGCGACCGGAAGATAAGGCTTTTGGCCACGTCTATTGATAGAGAATCGAGACTGTCCAACGAATTGAAAAACGCTTACACCACGGTGGACAAACTGAAAGAACAGAATCGGCTGTTGGAAGAGGAAAAGTGCGAATTCGAAGAAGCCGAAAACGATACCCGACTCAGGTGCCAAAAGTAAGTCTCGGTTAATACACTTGCATGCACTGTGTGCCGCTCTAGGTGTGATTGTTCTTTTATTTATTGATAATTTGCGTTTTTAGGTTGGAAAGTAAGTTCTTGACGCTTGCGGAGAAGAAGAACTCGCTACAAGCTGAATTGGTGGAGAAATCCAAAGAAACGGAAAAACTGCGGCAAGAGTTGGCCGAGGTAGACGCGAAAAAATACGAAGCCCGCAAACACGCCGCCACGATGGAAGCGCTGGTCAACAAATACGAGCAGCGCAATTTCGAACTAGAAGAATCCCAAATGGAAACCAAGTGTAAACTGCAGTTGCTGGAAAACGCGTGGCCCGCCATAGTGTTGTGGAACATTTGGCGGGTGGTGTGCAAGCATTACCGCAAGTCTAAACCCGTCAAAGCGATCGAGCACAAGACGGGTCCGGAGTTGGTGGACGTGGACTATCTGGAAAAGTTGCGGATCATAACGAAGGAGAAAATGGATCTCGAAAAGCAGATACAAGACCTGCAACTCAAGGAGAACGTTTACCAGCAGACGCTGCAACAAGCCGACCATATACTGGCCAACGTCGAGGACGGGTACAAGCGACAAATTGACGAACTCAACTCAGAGTTGGCGGAAAAGCAAAAATTGTTGTTGGACCGCGAAAACCGGATGAGGATATCGGCCGACTCCCGAGACAGGGAGGCTGAGCTTCTAGACAGGGTGCACGGCTTGGAAACGGAAGTCCGGGATCTAACGCATAAAATCAAAACTAAAGACATTGAAAAACAGTCTTGGGCTCGCCGGGAAGCGCAACTCAGAAACGACATGGAGCAGCTCGTCAACGACGTGTGTCAAGTGAAGTCGGAAAATGGACAGCTTAAAACACTTTTGGACTGTGAGAAAATGAAACTAAGAGACCTCCAAAAGGACATCAGTTTCAAGCAGTCCGTGTACGCCGAAATGGAAGAGAAATCAAATTTAGAGGTTCGTATTACAGCCAAAATAATACATTTTATTCAGTTATTATAAAAAATAAAAACACGCTTGTCTCAAACGCCGTTTGTTTTTTTAGGCTAAAAGTTATCAAACAACCATTTTGAAATTATCAAAACAAATCGACGAGTACGACGTCACCAACGGAGAGCTTAAAGAAGAAGTAGAAACTCTCGAGGTGATATTAGTTATTAATAATATTATAATAAGGTCTTATTGACCTTTCCGGAATCGCCAAACTCAAATTATTTAAAATATAACTTAAATTAACAAATTAGATTAGACTTACGTCAATATTTTATTTGAAAAATGTGAAGTCAACATTTTTCCCGAGTAATGCTCAAAACTGCAACCATTAACGTAAGTAGAGAAGGGGCTAAGAAGGTTTAACCCTTATAAAAACTCTGAAAGCTTTCTCAGTATTTCAGTAAAAAGTATAAACCTTACTTGAGACTGTGTCTAATTGGTTGCTGACATTTTTATTGAGCTTGGACGAGTTTAGAAGGATTTGAACTTCCCCCACCCCGCCCCTCTATTTACGTCAATGACTGCAACATTAATTTATTTTTATTCTTTAAATACTAATATACTTAATACTGCAGGCACATGTCAAACACTTACGAAACGCGTTGGCCGAAGAGAAAGAAGCAAAAGAAAGCATGAACATTGAACTGAACCAAGAGCTATCACGAAAACAAGAAGTAATCGATGGTTTAGAGAGACACTTGTCGTACAGAGGATCAAAAAATGCCGCCGAGGAGCTTCTATGTGAAAACGTGAACGTAAGTATGCATAATATAATATACTGTATAGTATAATATACTCACATTTTAATAGTACTGTATAGAAAATCAACTCGTTCTTCAAACGGTGAATAGTTTTGTAATGATTAAATTATCAAGTCTGTTATTTCACGATTCGGTTTCTAAAATTAAAAACCAGTTACAAGCATTATCAAACTGGTACGAAACAAATTATAATTATAAAAAATAATTACTTAACCGATTTTATAGAAATTTTATTTAGCGGTCCTAATTATTACAGTGTTATTATTTAATTAATAATAATTTATGTAATAACTAATAAGAAACGTAATACCAGTCGAGTCATATCTGATGGTTGACTTTAATTCCGAAAAGGTTGATTAATTATAATTTGATCTTAAATGCTGATTAAATTTAGTGAGGTTTCACTTTTATTTCAAACCCGTAAACTCAAACATAATAATATGGAATTGCATTTTTTTTCTAATTGCCAAAGCGACAATATAAAAAACCGACGGCGGTCGGTATTTATTTTAATTAAAAACTTTTTGTTGAAAAACAATACTGGACTTTGAAAGCTTATTGTGGAACATTTTTTACGACGTTGAAATGTTTTTTACTACTTTCCTTTACAAAATATCACTTGTGTCCCTGTTCTTGGAAGATTGACGTCTTAACATCAGTAAAAAACAAGACAAATAATAAGGTTTTTTTTTTTTTTGTAATAGACAAATGTTGGGAAGCTGAACTTCGACGAAATTAATCTCTCTGACAATTTACTAAGTGCTTTGCAGTTTTCCAAGATAAAACAGCTGAAGGTAATTATACATTTGTGTGTCGTTTTTAACGTCTTTCCATAGCAACGTTTTTTTTTTTGTTTATCATGCAACTACAGAGCGGAAATATTTAGATTATAATAATTTTACAAAATGGCTTGTGACCAATTACAAAATTCGGTTATTACTGTTACTAGTATAATATATTATAAGTCAACAAATGATGTGTGTGCGTATTAGCTAGAGTATAATACCTAATGTTATTCGTTTCAGACTTGCGACGGTTGTGCTAAAAATGTCGAACCCAAATTACAAACATTATTCAATCAATTCGACAATATTATGACTATGGTGGACAGGACGAATAATACAACAGCCGGCGCTTGTTGTTCGCCCAGAAACGTCGAAGGTAAATAATAATTATACATAATATTTGATTAGACGATGATTTGTGAACGTCACGTGTAATAATAATGAAATGTCGTTTCTTTGATTTTTAGATTGTCCCAAATCGGAATGTCCGGTGAGTATTGAAATATGATAAAAACAAAATTATATAAATAATTACTCGATTTTTAAAATGATTTTCTACAGATGTCATCCAAATGTTCGGCGGCGGACAGGCTGACGGTTTGCGACCTTACCAAACAAGCGGTTATGCTCGAAGCGAAAAACGAGGAAAAGAATAAGATCATTATGATGTTGGCCGACGAACTGATTTACTTGGCGGAACGCGCCAAATGGGACAGACAGTGTGTGATAGCTCAAGGACTTAACTCGATTCCGTCTACGCGGTTTGCTCCGGACTTCAACTGCACAACCGTGGAGAAGTACTTGAACGGCCGGAACGTCAAGTCCGTACAAGATGGAAATGTGAGTGAATTTTCGGGGATTAGGGTGGTTAGGGAGGGAAAGCGTTTCAAAAAAAAATATATATATAATGGAAAACTGAAAAAAAAAATCGTTTTTCACCATTTTTGTCGTACTTAGATCGAAGACAACAAGTACCGGTGTTTGATCGGACCTGACAACCCGATTGGTCTACACGTTGTCAGACAGATTGGACCGGATGGCATCATTTTGGCGTGGAAGTCTCCCGCCCCGGACACCATCAGTTCGTTCCAGGTGGGTTTGGCGATCGACAGCCGACTGTACTTAAGTCGGTGAAACAAAATTAAATGGCATTTAGCTCAAGACTGGCGGCGCTGATACTGGGGCGTCATCAAATTTGAGTCGGGTACTTTGCTTAGGCACACTTTGCTCTAGCGCCGCCCTTGGTCAAAGCTTATTATCCTTCAACGGGATTGTGAGTGTTAATTTTTATGGTTTTTTTTTTCCTTAAAAGGTGTTCCTGAACGGCGAGTTGGTCCAGTCAATCCAGAATCCGGGACGCAGCACTACCCTGTTACACCCGGTCAACCTGCAGGAACCTATCACGATCACAATGAACGCTGTCAAGCAAGACGGCATTGCGTTCCCGCCAATCGCCATATGCCATCCGTACGGTGTTTAGTAGCCCAAATTTTTCTAGTCTTCAGCTATAATAATACCTATGTATCTGCGAATCGAAAAAAAAATTATTTTAATTTATATAATTGAATATTGTATCGCCGTAGGTGAATAATCAAAAATGTTTGTATTTTTTTATTATTATTATTATTATTTTATACCTACGTGTTACAAATACGTATTTTGTTATCGCGTCACGCGCTTAGGGAATATTGTATAACATTTATTTTATACGAACACATTTAATAATTTAAACTAAATAATAATTTGTGTTACGAGTTCTAACGAATTGACGAACGATAATGTGTTTTGTGTTATTAAAGGATGATTTTTACTGATGTTTTCGTTGACAGCTCGGTCAAAATATTCTTTTCAACGATATTTGAAAATAAAATTTAACTAAACTTGTAAAATATTTGTATTTATATACGACCCGGAGTCAAATGCAATGTAATGTTGTGATTCCCATTACAAAGAGCTAGCAGATTGGTTCATTATCTGCTATTAATAATACGTAGGTATGGACATAATATGGTAGTCTATCATTGAGAAACCAGTAAAACGCTGATTTGGTAGGGATTTTAAACTTGTTTTCAACTAAAAACTACATTTTAAAGTGCCATTAAAAACAGATGTGCCCAATAGGAAAACAATTTGTTGTTTCGGAGGTCAAAATCGCAGCCGGTTAAGTTCCAAACTTAAACATAAAAAAATAATCAATTACTTTGGCCGAGGACGTGTGTGTGACTCAGGTCACCTATAAAAACAATAATCAATTGTGAACCAAAAGAGTACTAAATTGAAATAACAAGACTATAAAATATTTTTATATGACGGCGAAAATAATTGTATGCTTTTTATTATTTGCTTGACGTGTACATTCGCATGTGTGATGGCATTGTGTACATTCTCAGAAGCACGTTTACGAGTATTGACCATACATCTACTTTGTTTTAGATTTTACAGTTCAAAAATAAAATACAAACGTTACAAGTAGCTGTTGACTCTGCAGAACTCCAAAACATATAATATTATCATTTATCTGCATATTCATTTAACTAGGTCGTGTTTTTAAATAAAAAAAAATAAAAATATATGCCCATAATATTTTTTATTTTATGCGTAGGTAATGTTGGAATATTTGTTTACGTTTAATTTTTCTTTTAAATAATTAAAAGTAGGTATTCGCCGTTTCAGCACACCAATAATTAGTAACAGACTGTTAGAATAACAACTAATAATTATCCATTTTAGTTATTAAAAAATAAATATAAAAATGTTAATCGTACTAAACTCAATGAAAAATGTGTGCAATATAACATTGTTACTGTTACAATATAATAATATACTATTATCGTAAAACTATATTACTTTTGCCATTATAGACTAAAGTCGCTGTAAAATTGAATAAAATATAGATAATAATATAGGTAACTAATATGAACTAATAATTACTGAACTGAACGTTTGTATTATAGTTATGGCTTGTAAGTATTTGAGTATGCTTACAAGGTTATATAATATTGAGATATTATGTCTAGTATTTATTAATCGTTATGGCCATTTTACAGAGAAATAGGTATTCCAATATTACCTACATCATATTAATATTTTTTTGTTTGATAACTACGATTATAATATAATATAGTATATATTATATAAATAATATAGTAGTAGTAGTATTCTACTATATGATATACTATATTATGCCTTGAGATACATTTACTCTGAGTAATTAACTGAACCTGAACCTAAAGAATTTTAACCTAATAAATTGTCATTTGGCTGCATTTTATATTTTTACAGTTTGTAATAAAAACCATTAATGGTTTTATTACATCATACTATCGGTATATTTATATACACATATATATATATACTAATATATTATATTAATAGTAGAAAACCAAAAATCAAAACTGGAGCCTCCCCCTTAAATTTTAGTCTTGAATCTGTAAAAAAAAATACGTTTTTCGACTAAACAAATACGTTTTACGAATTGCGAGTATTGTAATTTGTAAACCGACAAGTACTTGTTACTGATAAGTGATAAAACTTTGTGATAAGATAATCCGTTTAAAAGATAAGACTATTGTGATAGTGAAAACTGAAAATTTTAGTCAATAACGATATTCATTCAGTATCCATTTTTTTTTATTTGTGTTTCGTTTGTGTAACATAATATTGTTTTAACGTGCTTTCAACTTGTCGAAGCCGATCAAGTAAATTTCAATCTGTGAACAGATTCATTTTACTATATAAAATAAATAATTGCCATAGAGTGAGTGTTTTGAAAATATAGTGTTCAAAATGACTACATCAAAATTTAGGTAGGTACCTGAAAAAATAACATAGATAAGTCGTTGTTTGTTTATTGTATACATTAAAAATATACAATTTGATTGTTTTTAGTAAGTTCGATGAATTCGGTTTTGAGCGTGCTGAGGATTTTGACTACGATGAATATGAGAAATTTATGTCTGTGTATCTGACGATACTAGCAAAACAAGCCAAAACGTGGTCACGTTTAATGATGTCAAATCGACCCATAAAGAAAACCGCTCGATTAAAACAGTATGTCCGAAAGGGAATACCGTTGTCAATGAGATCTCAGGTAGATAGACTATAATTTTTATTGTAAAATTTCTATGTTCAAAAGTCAATAGAAATATTAATACAAATTATGATGTTTATATTAGTAACAATAAATAGAACCACTTGCATGGTTTACCTAGTGTCAATTATTATTATGGATATAATTACTTTTAGGTATGGTCGATTGTCGGAAACGTGTCAAAGTTAAAAGAGGAATATGGGCAAGATCTTTACAGGCAGATGTTAAAGAAATCAGTAAGTGCCGATATCAAGGAAATCATAACAGTAGATATCCCAAGAACTTTTCCTGAAAACATTTACTTCAATCAGACACCAGAAAATCAGGCAGCTTTGTACAGAATACTCTATGCTTTTGCTGCACATAATCCGTACATAGGTTATTGTCAGGTATGTAAGTTTACTGTACTAACAACGTAACACAAGATCATGTTTATACTCATCATCATGTATTTACGGTTTCTTTCAATCGATAAATAAACACACTACCTATTCCATTCAAATTATATTTTTTTGTTATCGAGAAGACAATTATTGTTTTTAAGAAGGTAACACATTAATCTGTGACTACTTACTATGTTCATTTTCTGTTTTGAAGCTTTAACTGATTATAATCATATTTTAAATCGTTTTAATTTATTCCAATGGTTGTAACCAGTTGAATATTATAGCAAAACTGAGGTTTTTTTATATTTATTACAATAAAAATATTGTAAATATGTTTTACCTACAAATAATAGCGTTGATGTGATTTTTTGCCTTGCTCGTTTACGAGTAGGTTTGCTGATAACAGCAGAATATAATATTTGTAGCTAAAATGTATCATATTTTTATTTTTGTTTCAAGGGTTTAAATTATATAGCCGGACTATTGTTGTTGGTCACCAAAGACGAAGACGCTTCTTTTTGGCTGCTTAGAGTATTGGTGGAAAAAATATTACCAGATTATTACTCAAGAACCATGGACGGTGTTATTATCGACATTGAAGTTTTTTCTCGTCTCGTAAAGTAAGTTTGAATTTAAAATAAAAAATCATTCGTCCTAAAACGCTAATGTTTTCTTAGGAAAAAATACCCGGAAATATCACAACTCATGACTACGGTGGACATGCCTTGGGCATTAATTATTACCAAGTGGTTTATTTGTTTGTTCGCCGAAGTCTTACCGATTGAGGTAAAAGCAACTATTCATGTTATCAATGAAAATAATTTAAATTTTGTGCATTCATTTGATTCGTAGACGGTGTTAAGAATATGGGACTGTTTATTCTACGAAGGGTCTAAAATCATTTTCAGAGTTGGCTTGACGTTGATAAAACATTATAGATCTGAACTCTTAGCTTGTGACGATATAATGTCACTGGTAGAGTGCTTTAAAATGATTGTCCAAAATCCATTTTCATTAAATTGTCATACTTTCATTAAGGTAACAGTCAACTGTTAGTTGGTTAATTGTAAATCAATATTATCAACTTAAACGTTTTTTTTCTTAATGGTTTTAGGAGATGTTTAGCGGTATAGGATCATTGCCCATGTCTTTGATAGAAGATCTACGTAAACAAGTTTCTTCTGAACGAGCAGCCAACAAGACTACTTTTGGAAATAGAAAAGGATAGCCATAATGTTATTACAACATTTTGCAAAATGTATATAAGTATTTTTTATAAAACAAAGATACTCTCTAGTATAACAAACAAACTAAAAAAAGGAGTTCTAGTCATAACAGTCATATTATGTACTGTATAGGAATGGCAGAACAAAATTAATAATTTAAAGATCAAATTTTATTGATAATAAATAACATAATGAAACAAGTTATTATATTTTTAGATAGTATTTGTTGAATTATTATAAATTTTATGTATTTTTTAAATGTATTTTGGCTGTGAGTATTTTTTGTTTTTTTTTTTTGTTTTTGTTATTTATACATAAAATATCAAATCAATTATATGGTATTATAAATATGATTATAACCAGTAAAGTAATCTACAGGACTGATTTTAGAACTTAATTGTTTATCTTCTAATTAAAGTGAGGACGTTTGGTCAACTTTAAAACTAACGACTACATAAATTATAAAAAACAAACAAGTCAAAATAAATAAGTTCTTATTTTAAATATTATAGCTTTTTTATACAAATGTATTTTGTTATTTTAAATTGTCATGTTTGTTCGACATTGTTTGTGATCAAAGAGTTAATCAAATTATAAATAGTACACATATTATTGTAATAAATATAATCACATTTGAAAATGTATTGATTTATTTATTTTTTCATGAATAGTATTAACTAAATTTTTATCTAATAACAACAAGACTTGTCTATATTAATTTTAATTATTTGTAAACCACATGTACAATGTACATATGAGAGGCCTAGAGAATAAAAACGCAAGTTGTACCTCGTAAAACTCCATGGCCGTTTAATTGCTTAGAATTACAACATTTATCTTATTATAAAAGTCAATAGCTTATCCAGAATTACATATTTTACTAAAAAAAAAGAAAGTTAAATAGTTATTAGTTTATTTTAAATGTAATTTGTTAATTTAATCGAGTTATAACCCTTTGAATCCTGTCTCGATTCACGACTGACTATTATCTACATTTTTATAATATGATAATCCTAATTTGAACATTTTTTTCTATACTAAATCATTATGCGAGTATATTTTTTGTAATTATAATTTTAATCATAATACTAGTACGTTAGCGAGTTGACACTTTCCCATTTGTGTTGTAGTATGTTCCTAAGCTCGATGTTTTACCAAATGTTTGGCCAAACCGCAAACGTAGGCTTTGACCTTCGATGTCAGACGTCTACATAAATAATTGTTTCAACTAACGACGAGTCGCGCATGGCGCAACATAAAAAAAAACAAAAATTTTTTTTTTTAAACTTCTTATTTTTTAAATAAGAATAAACCAGTCAAACTTGCGCATGTGTTCCCCCTCGCGTGACCTAATAATATACGACATTATCCCTCGACACATTTGGGTGCACAACGAATGATTTTGATTTTAGGTTCCGGTATAAACCCAAATTAACATCGATGCTACATTGAGGTGGATATAATAGCTGGAAACGGATCAATAATAACGATGGAGCGGCGGGTCGCGTTTTTTATTGTGTTGTTAAGTTCGGTTCGGGACGACATTTGGTCGGCCGACGTGTTGAATGGCGAAATGCGCGTTAAATTGCAAGCGTTGTACAACAATTTAAAGTGCGCTGAAACGGGATACGAAAAAACATATGATTCGGATGGCGGCGACGACTCGACCACGACAAACGACGCTGATGTGGGCACCGAAGACGGTCGATTACTGACGGCCATCGAACAACAGTACACAGACCTCAAGTGCGGTTACATCTACAGCTGTCTTTTGCACATGAAAATGGTCAGAGCTTTTATTCTGAAACACGGCATACACAAGGATGTGGTTTTCGCGTTGTTTTTCGAAAAACAGGTGGCCCTCATGTTGGCCACGTTGTACAATTCGCAAATCCGCAAAAGCGCGGCAGAGTTGTGGTTGCTGTTCGTGTACATGGAGCAACTCCGAGAGCATTTCCGTTCGGACGACCACCGTCGAAACGAGGCCGGACCGGCCGTGACGAAGGTGCACTCCGCACTGGCCGGCCACTTGAGAACGCTAACCAAACGGCATTGCAAGCCGGACAACAAGTTCAATCACCGGCACAGAGGGTCGAGGTTTCACAAGCGGTTCGACATTGCCGAGGGCGACCGTTTCCAAAAACAGTTCTACACCGGCGAACATTTCATCGACATGAACAAGGACATGATCGAAAGGCAAATCGCCTTCAACCATCACAAGCACGGTGTCCGCACGGACGGCAGCGAGCGCATCACAATCCGCACACTGTGCCTGAACGGCGTTATGGTGAACGACTACCGGATGGGCAAGCTGAAACGGATGGCGGTCGGCGTCGGTTTCGGCTCAGACGAGACCAGGATTTTCGACCGGCTCAGGTCCGACTACGAACGGGCCAGGTCCAGTCGGTGGCCGGACGTCCAGATCAAACTGCTGGGACGGGTGCACGCCGATTTCGTCGACTCGCTCACCGTGGTCGTGCTCAGAATAGTATGGAAACACGTGGCCTACATAAGCCGACTGATCGATTTCCAGTGCGTCAGCTTGTCCCTGTGCACGACGTTGTTGGTGTTGCCGTTTCACAACATTAACATCTCCAAGCAGCTGGTCGAGTTTCTGCGATTCTTCGACATAGCCGACGACCAGAGCTTTGATGAGATCGTCGACCTGCTCGGTAGTCCGGTTAGAAACGTGTTCATGAAGAACAACGCCACCCTGATTGCGGACGAGATCAAAAGACTGTTGGAGAAAATGTCTGAAAAATACAAACCCGGTGTCGACATCGCCGAGCCTGTGAGTTTCGACGACGACCCGTCTAAAGATATTGTCATCCAGTACTATAACGAGACTAACGCCATCCAAGTGACTCCGGCCAAGAACGACCTGAGCTATTGGTTTAACGTTAGCGTCACGAGAGTAGAATATTTTGTAGAATATGTTATCTGGATTTTGCGCGGTATCGACTTTAAAATAATTAATTATTTTATTTCGGTGTCCAACGAATTACAGCTTATGCCTAACAACGCCGACAACGATTTACCGAAGTCTTCTGAGCAAAAAAATTAAGTAAACCGGAATGTTTGTATGTGATCCAAAATCGTTTGTAAAAACTTTTTTAAATGTCTTTCTTTACCCAGGTCTCCATATTATCTCCTTTTCCAGTCATAACCTCCTTCTCGCTCATGCATTCACCTTAATGAAACCTTTTTTTAATTTCAATCACATTCTTTTAGATCGTTCTATTCTAATAGAAAAAGTTTACTTTCCCATCAAAGTGCTCTCAGCTATTCCTCCCTTGAACCCTCTCTTCTTTTAAATTCCGTTGTAAAGTTGTCCTTCCGTTATCATCCTCTCAATATCCTTCTTTATTACAACTGGTTTTCTCATTTTTTACATGTAATAGTTATACTTCAAGCTTCGTTTTATTTTTAATTTCTCCTATTGTGTTTATATAACTAATCATAATAATTGTCGTGCTGTAGTATTTTTTTCTAAAAAAAAAAATTAAAAAAGGTATCCTATGTAGTCAAAATTTTGTAGTCGACATTTTGTCTGGCTTTTTGGTCTGAAACGTCAAAAACAGACCACATGCAATCCCCTTAATTACCTGATCTAGATCCACAGCAGAGGTTTGCTATATAATCTATACATCATCACTAATTCATCGAATAATTCGTATTCAAAGCGGCAATAGAAAAAAAATGTTTTTTTTTTTGTTAGGTAAAGCAAACACAGTATGCTGTGTCATAAATATGATAATAAATTAATATAAGTACACATCACTGTATGTAAAAAAGAATTCTTTACTAATGTGTTACTCAAAATATGAAATAAAAATTTGTTACACTATGTGTTTATGTATTTTTAATTTAAGCTCAAGAGAAAAACGCCGATTACTTAAAAATCGATCAAGAACGCCAGGACATGTGAATGAAACATGAAACATTTGAAGGTCGTCTACCAGTTAACGAAGGAGTTAGTAGATCAGCTGATATTCCTGTACCCGATATTCAGAAACCTTATGGCTTTGAAAAAGCTTGAGAATTATTTAGTAGTGTGATGCATTATTTAAAAATAACAATCAAAGTTAGTTTTTATCTATTATTTTTTACTTCACCTTTGTGATATTATTCTAGTATAAAGACAACAAAATATAATACATTTTAACTTGCAATTTTTTAATAAAACTTCTTGTCATAGTAACTTTTAAGATAACAGCACTAATACATTATACAAATATTTTACATTTAAATAACTTATGAGTGATATGCGTGTTTTTCTATTTTAAAAATGATTACCAATTAATGTATTAAGTTTATACGATTTTTGAATAATCTAAAATATGTAGTAAACATATTTGAAAATATTCAAAACGCCTAATGGCTAATATTAAATTATGATGAATCAAGTAGATTTAAAATGTAGTATATTTCAACCCAACTAAAGAGTTTATTCTGAAAATATAGTTATGATAATTTTAGGAATACATTATTATTGAAAATGATTTTTAATTTGAACACAAACATATTGCTAGCAATTCGATGGTTTTATAAAAAAAAAAGCACACAAACAAACGCGTACATTTCGCATGTTTTATTTACATTCAAAGTATGAGTCCTCTGACGCAAGAGCCGCATAAGTGTACACCTGTTTAAGCTTTGGGAATCTGTTATGATCCTACTTAAAGAACACATTTTTTCCTTCGAAAATGTACGCCGTCTTAAGAGATATTATTTCGAGTAGGGTCTTGCTGCTGTGAATATGTTAATGTGTAAATTATTATTTTCGGTTTTGGGCTTATGGGTCTTCTTATCTAAGAGGGTGTCCGGCGGCGACAGGTTCGGCATAAAACGATTCACGTTGAACGATATGTACTGGCATGCGCTACACATCAAGACGGGTTATGAAAAGTCTAACCCGGCCGGTGAGCTGACGACGCCCGCTTCCGGGGACATAATGACCAGAGGTGTGTATTTTCAGCTCAACAACCTGACATGCGGTTACGTATTTAGCGCCCATTTGCATTTGCATTTGACCAGAACGGAGATAGAGAAAACCCAACAGCTCAAGGATTATCCTATGGAGTTTCTCGAGGAATTGTCGTTCAGGAAACAAGCCAAGTTGATGTTGACCACCATGTACAACATGAACATAGATCAGGGAATGCAAGAGCTGTGGTTGGTTTTTGTTTACATGCAAGAGTTGGAGGAATACGTGCAATCTGTTCGTTACAAACGAGATGCAGATGATTCCATCGGCGAGGACATGGCAAGGATACACGACGCGATAATGGGACGTCTCACCGAGTATGTGGCGGACCATTGTACACTCGAAAACGCGTTTAACTATAAGTTTAAGGGTTCGTTGTTCCATAGGCGAGATAATATTGAAGATAACAAAAAGGAATTTCGTTTAATCGACAACTGGGTAAGTCTGAACAAAGATATGATCGAAGATCAAATACACTTCAATCAAAAGTTCGAAATACTTACTATGGGCACGAAGCACTTTTCATACAAGCGATTGTCTTTGAACGGCATCACGTCTGTCAAACACGGTTATTTGAAAACCCTACGGGATAAGATCGTAGTAGGGCTAGACTGGCAGAACGCTTTTGCCGATATAACCGTCCATTTCAACAAGGCCTGGACGGAGCGGTGGCCCGACCAGCGGATCTATCACCTCGTTAAGTTTCAGAAAGACTTGGTGTCTGTGCTCAAAGTGTTCATGTTGCGAATTCTATCGATACACGCTTTGTACATAAGCGATACGCACAATTCTCCAGAATCTTTTTTAAAGAACTATTTTCGATTCATCACAAAGTTGTACGTGGCGCGCACGTACAACAAACAAGTATCGAAATACCTGACCGAATTCATGAACTATTTCTACTTGACGGAGGACGATGGTTTCAAAAAGATCAACTACTTACTCGGCAGCATACTCAAAAATGTTTCCCCGACGTACAACTCAACGTTGGTCGTCGAAGAAATCCAAAAAACGTTAAAAGCCATATCGGCCGAGTTCGGCTATTGCGACGTTACGGTTCCGGTGGAGTTCGATAAACAACAACTGAACGATCCCATTGTCCAAATGTACAACACAAACAATAACGTCGACACGAGTCAACCGATCGATGATTTATCCTACTGGATGATCGTCAGCAGCAAAAGAGTAAAGCTATTCGTGAAGAGCATATTATGGATGTTGCGCGATGTCGACTTCGGAGTAATCGGTTCGTTCATCATAGCAACCCAAGAGTTGAAACCGCTAAAGAAAGGTAGCCATTCGTCCGAAAACGAAAACATTTAGAAACAAGTTTGAAAATTTATGAAAATAATTAATAATGTAAATTTTAATTTATATTACATAAATATTGATAATTTAAATATTACATTTTTGTTTTCAAATGCCTAGCACAATAATAGCAAGTTTTCCAATAGTACCTTACTCAGGTCTTTACCTAAATAGTTGTTGTGTGTAAAAGTTTTGAAATAAACATGTCTTAATATGGTAAGTCGGTTTATTGATCGTGAACAATTATTGATCGTCAGGGCATTTTACCGCTTACCGCTTGTCGATTGCACGCGCACTGATGAAGATCACGTATAAGTCAATAGATGATTAATGAAACAATTGACAACTGAACATTACGAAAATAGGTTTTTTTTAATACATTTGTAACATGTTCAAAGTTTATAGCTAAAACAAAAATATGTTGAGAACTCCATTTATAAATACTAATATAAAACTAGGCTAAGAATGATGCAATACGAAAGTAAGCTTGGCAACGAATAAGAAAAATAATATGAATATAGTGAACATATTTTTTTAAATAAAAACATGAGCAATTAAGTTTAGTTAACCTTTTAAGAACATGTGTTTTCAATTAAAATAATACCAGTACATATAGCGTCTTAAAAACTTTACGTGTTTAAAATTGTATTTGAGTTTTGTAAAGCGCAATTAGTATACTAGCCGAACGACAGGTTATACTCAAAGACCAATGTGGATTGGTTTTCTTAATTTTTAATTGTGCACATCGAAATACCATAACATAATTGTATTTAAACATACAATTTAAAATCGTTGCTATCTTATGTACACGATGGTGTATTACACACAACAATTTATTTTTATACAATATTAAAGTCAACGCAAATACCATAAATTAAAAATACAAATATGATGGGTTAAGCGTGTTAAACTGTTCTCTCACTTTAAAATGTTCACGCTGAACACGATTTGTGTCAATACACCTGCGAAAATGTTTGCACTAAATTGCACAAAGTTAATATTTTGGGTAATTTTTGATCTCATGAACTAAAATAATTCCAACGTCATGACGATAAATGGTAATTAATGATTTAATATTGATACATTTATTATAAATCTATCAATGCATTTACTTACACCAAAGTGTATACTGTATAGTAATTACATTGATTGTTACTATCAATAGTGATAAACACACAGCGTTCCAGGGATCGGCTTCAACTTTGTTGACGTGTGTTTATTACAAAAAACGATATGTTTGCGGTTTCTTAGCGCAGATTTAGATGTTAATTTGCCTTTTGAAAAACTATTGTGTTACATAAGATACGTTCTTGTATTAAAATAAAACCGAAATCGGGTACAATTAAACCTAACCAACCCGGTTAACGAACTCGTTGGTTTAAACTTGAACAATGACATTATTGTGTGCGCCTTTAGCGTTTGAAAATGACCAGAGAAGCCTTTGAGGACCGCTGCGACCTAATTAGGGCACGGATGTATCACAGATTGTCTTTCGGAACACAAACAAAACTAATAATGGCGACAGTGTTCAATATTAAACGATCACATAATCACATGGCGATTTCTGAATGATTTACAAAGAAATTCTACAAGAACACTTGCATCTATTTATGTATTATGAAGTGCATCTACACGAATGATTAATGACAAACAAAACATATCGTACAATAATTACTGTACTTGTCGGGTATAATGTTCAGGGTACAATTAATTTTTACCTTTATAAAATACATTTTAGATACGTCACTGTCTACTATTATAATATACGTTAAAATTATTAATAAGCAATACTTGAGTTTGGTTTAATTCTTCGGATTTAGCCGAGTCTCAAATGGAGACATTTTTTGCATACTAATAAGATTCAGTTATGAAGAAAAAAATGTATACAATTTTTTTTTTTAAGCACCCCATTGTTTGTTAAAATGAGATATATTTTTTTCTTTTTTCCCAAGCCTTTTTTTTTTTGAATATTATTAATTCCTAGTCAGAAGTCGCAGTGCTGTGGTACCTAGTCACGATCATATTGGTTTGAACCCTATATTTTGTATTTTTTGTATTTAGTAAACTTCTGATGAATAATAATGAATATCGTTAAACCACTGCGGGAGATGTGTTATACATATATTTTACGCCTATGACTCGATGCAAATAAATATATGATGATGTAATATAAAACAATACCATAATATATTACCTAAATTAAACACCACATATTATGGAATACCTATGCCTTTAACTTCCACATGACGCACAATCATGTATCTAAGCCCAGTCTTTGTTTTATTTATTTGATCCATATATTACCTAAATTAAACACTACATATTATGTGATATACCTTTAACTTTCACATGACGCACAGCTATGTACCCAAGACCAGATTTTGTTTTATTTATTTGATAATTTTGTACAAACATATTTTAAACAATGTTTACTCGTACATATTTGCAATATTTAACGACGTGTTATTATCAAGTAAATCTTAACTAATAAATTAGTTAACTATTAGGCACAAGCTTCCGATAGCGTTCTGAGGCTAAAATATAATGATTAAGGTATTTTTCGTAAACAAATTTAGTACTAATCGTACAGATGTAACTTTTACATTATTAATTATCGCACACGAATTTAACAACACAGAGAAACCTACCATAGTTGTTAACCTAACGTTTCTTTTTTTAGAGTCGTTTAGAATCCAATTTCTTGTCGGTTCCATATTCAGCTATAATGGTTAACATTACGAGACTTCAAATATAACCTATAACTTTACTTTTGGTTTTGTCGACTCGCCGGGATAATAATCCTTATGTATACATTGGGCTCGTTTTATTGTGGAGATTATAGACTATAGTATTATGCGATATCCTATCCCGGATTGTACTTAGACGAGCAACGGTAATTCGCGAATATTATGAGGTCTACAGTGTTCGCCTTGTAACGATTACTAGTTAATTCCCAGCAAACCCGTACAGTCACGAACCGCTTTTTTTCTCTACCGTCCCTTTTGTTCTTCGAAACGATCACTCCTCCGTCGGCGTTAAATACTATTTTTTTTCTTCGTTATTTCTCATTCGAATAATAATTATATATACTCTTTTTTTTTTATTATTATTATTATTATACCGACCGAAACCGCTTTTGGCTTCACGTATTTTTTATTTTTTTTTATCCGTCTAACTCTTCTTCCGAAACTATTTTTTTTTCCTTCTTCGCGTACACTTCCAGTCCGGTTTCTCGCCGTCGTTCCCCACCCCGTTAGCCGGTCGTCCCGGATTCTTCTTTTATATTCTACGCCGTGCCGCTTTCTTGTGCGTACACGACAAACACACGGCCGAAACGACGAACGTCGGACGAGGAAAAGGTCGCGGTGGAGAGATGGAAAAAAAAACACTTTTCATTGTGTTTCGGCGGTTACCCCTTGGCCGGAGTTTTTCCTCGGTGCCCGGCAGCTGTCCCGGATCGCAGGCCAAGAGAGATGGCGTTGTGTATTTTTTTTTCTACTTCTTAACGTTCAACCATGCGCCCTCCTTTCCCGCTCGTTCCCCGTTCTTCCCGGTTCGTCTTAAACGACCGGCCGTACGCGTCTCGTCGAGATTCTGGCCGTTAGATGGCGGCACATGCGGCAGCGGCGGTGGAGACCTTACCGAGACGGCCGTGACCGCGCTTCCGAGTTTTCCCCCTAGAAGGGAGTCGCCATGCGGCAATCGTGACGGTGGCATTACCATCGCAAGGCAAACGCCCGATATTCGCAAATAATAATAATTTATAGCAGTTTAAGATTTGATTTGAATTTTTTATATTTTTTTTATATTTACTAATTTTGGTTCGCTTTTCGTTTTAGTAATGTGACGTGTTTTAGATTGTCTTACGGAGCAAAACAGTGTACAATATTTTGTGTTATTGTTTATATATTATAATAAAATTGAATTTCCGCGCTTACCGTTTTATTGTTAGGGCGCTTTTGTAATTTTTATATGGAAGCCAACGACAGCAGTGAAGTTCGGTCTACCGGTACCCCGCCTTCCAACGGTGGTAACAACTGTTGCGGCACGTCCGTTGCGGTCAGGACGTCCGAACCGTCGCCTTCCGGTTCGAAAATCCTTAGCAAGAACTCGAACGGCACGAGTAAGTGTTTTCAGTGTGATATTTTTTCCAAAACCACTGTCGAGTATGATTTACTATAAGAAAAAAAAGACTAGTCAAACATTTTTTGAACAACCACTGCTGGCCAGCTAACAAAATTAACGGCTATCATTTGCTGTTTTTTTACCGTTCTAGTCTATGTAGTCCACGTCTCGGGTTGTACGTTTTATGGTATTCGATATAAAATAGTTTTCCAACGTCCCGCAAATCGTAAAGGAAAATATTGACCGTTTTTAAATACCGCAATTCATCTAATACGATCTGGAAACAATAGCCGTTATTTTTCTTTCAAATAACGTTGTCGTTAACTAGATAAAACCTTTATAAATAAACAAGGTCTCTTCTATTGAGTTAGTTTCACCGTTTATTATAACGGAATAATATAGCAGTTGTTTTTTAAAGTTTTTACTATAATATATAAAATTCCGGCGACAGACTAAGGACTCGCCCCAGACAGCGAATTTCTTCTAGAAACCATCTTCTCATTATGGTAGCGTCGAGCCTTAAAGGACTGTTAAGCTGATGATGCGATGACGATGATGAATATATAAAATAAAAAGCATTAAATACTTTATGATCATGAATAAAATATGTGGCGATAGTATGTTGTAACTTGTGGTGTATACACGCACAGTAATAATTGTTACTAATAAAATTATAAACAATCGCATGATGATCGGTTTGCTTGTTTTTCGATTTGCCAAGTTAAACTAACTACAATTAAATAAGAAAAAGAGCTACAAAAATAATAAAACTATGTAGTAGTATTGGATAAAATCTTGAAATGTCGAAGTAGTTATTCCATTAACGTGCTTGGCATTTGTTATCGATCAAATACATAATATTATGTCGATGGTCTAGTCTTGAAACGCACTGTGAAAGAAAATGTGGGAAAAGGACATTGTATAGGCACATTATTTGTGTAACAATATAAATTGAATAGCGTTCGGTAATAGTAAAAAAATGGCGGTTTTTTCGATATCATAACAAACGTTTTATTAATATATTTTATTAGTTTGTAAATGAATTGTATTATGCGAATATTATGAGGTTTACGAATTTGGTTGGGTTAGTTATAGGTTAGTTAGTATAGATTATATGCTAATCGACAACACACTGTTTATGTACTATTTTCTTTCTTTAATGAGTATTAGGAAGTTTTTATGCCGTTAATAATAAAAAAAAAAAATAGCTAATAACTATTGCTTTTTTTTTGTTTACTAAGTCGTCTTCATTTTTATAATCTATGAACATATAAAAAATGTTTTTTATACATGTTATACCATTTAATCTTGGACGATAAATCAAACACGGGCTGTGTGTTGTTGATAATTCTTAACATCTTTGGATAAGAGAATTGGCCGACGAACAGTTATGTGATCGACAAGCTGATTGGGTGCTTAATTTTTATTATTTTTGTTTTTTTGTTTTTAACTAGTACTTACATATTGTAATGTAATTATGATTGCGGTAACGAAACGAATCGATTTCTCCCTTAAACTATTTTTTTTTACTTATTTCCGTTACGTTCTTATCCACAGCGATTTACATTCGGTTATGCGCGTCGACTTATTTGTTTCTCCATTTTTTTTTTTTAAGTACACTCAAATTATCTTTCGAATATGTAACACAATGATAATACGAAGACCGGTAAAAAAAAAATAGTAATAATAAAAAAACCTCACTATTTCGACCAGTAAATAGGACGGCAAGTAATTTTTTCATTTTTTCCTCTTCCTTTAATGTTTTTTTTCTCTGACCGATTTATCTGATGATATGCCTCGGAGCGTAGAGGTTGATTCGAATACATGTATGTATAATATATATATTTTTTTCTTATACTTTTTTTTCTTTTGCCTTAACGTTCTTTCTTGTTGCTCCGCTTTTCTTCTAAGTATTTTTATGCATCAGTCGCCGTCGTCACGAAAAGAAAAAGCCAAATGCTCGTAATTTAAAGTTAATTCCAACGACGGGAAATATTTCTTTTGTACCTAATGTATGTAAGAATATATATATATATAAATATTATTTATGAAAAATGTAAACCCGCCAGTTTTTCTCCGACGATTTTTTTTTATTTTTTAAAGCTGGAATATAATTTTTTATTGCGACCCATTTCCGTAGAACCGTTACCGCCCCATAAAAAGCACAGAGTAGGGGACGATTTTCGTTTTAGATTTTTCCCTTTTATCGACTACAAAATATAAAAATTATTCGCATTTTTTTTTGTAACAAAATATAATATATTTTTAAAACTACGTCGAAAACTGGCAACGCGTTGCTGTTGTCATTTAAAATAATTTTAACCGACTCCGCAACGAACGAATTTTTTAATTATTTTCCCCGAAAGTTTTCTACGGTTTTTGTATAACGTTTGTAGCAAAAAAAAACACACCTTTTGACTGTTTATATTAATAAACACTATGTACACATAATAATAATATTAAATGTTATAGTTTTTTTTTTAAATCGAAATGCAAGCAAGTTGCTCGTTAAATTAGTACAGAATATTATACTATAATAAATTTATGATAACTATCTGTCAGCTTCGATGGGGAGCTGAGGTGCTTTAACAATGATGTGTTTTTAATTTTTAATTTTTATGTTAAATACGAATCAACTAATTCAAAGCAAATCATACACATCCTATTTGTTTTACGTTATTGGGATTGTAATTAAAATTTTATTAGATAAATAAAAAAACCGGTGTTATTATAATATTATTATTACGTTCAGAATGCACAGCTATTAATTATTAATAAAGGATTAAAACAAAAACTAAATTTAAAATTTAACAGTAATAATAGTTAATAATATTGTTTTAAAAAGATTTTTCTGTCGTTTGCTAAATTTAATCGATTAAATTTATTTTACAGAAATTGTATTTTATTTTCGGTAGTTATTTAATTTTACTAGTATTTGATTTTGCTCTCGTTAGTTTAATTTAGCTATTTTTGTTTTTTTAAACATTTTTATTATTTTTGGTTTTAGAGTTTTTTCATGACAACTATTTTTTTTATAGTTAGATATACCTTGTAGAACATTTTCCATAAGTTTTATTACCTACTTTCTGATACTAAAGAACCTAAGTACATAACAAATAGCCGAGCTGCAGTCAACAACCGGTGTTAATTGCTAAAGAGCGGTTATAGTCAACTTGACTGTACGGTATGGTTTAAACAAAGTTAAGTCGTGGTCAAACACCAAACCTAACTTCCGCACTGGAGAAGAGTGTCCCTAATGCATTGGAACGTTTAATATTTACTAACTATTCACTACAAAGTTATATAATATGATAGTATTAATTGTAATAAGCCTTAGTGACTATATTATTGTTTCCAAAGGTATGCTAGTTTAGGTAAGTGTTATTTTCAGTTGATCTCGCCCATTGTCAAATTATACATAATACAACAGCTATAGAATATTGCATGCAAAACATACCATTTATTTTAATAATAGTTTTAATAATATACTATTATTGAAAGAAATATGTTTACGTCAAAATAAGAGTCTGGTATTTTTTCCATTGTAATCGGTTATGCGAAATAAAAACAAAACACGTTTGAGATGATATGCGACTAGAAAACCGCCTAAAGCCAGTATACCCGAGAACTTTGTCTGACCTACTTTCTTCCTCTCCGTAGTCGTAGTCCTGTCGTCAGGAGGTGTTATTAGGTATTTTCGTACTATAAAAGAAATCGAAACCCACGACGAGATTCGCCTACGGCACCGAAGCTCTACAAAAGTCTCCTGTCGATCATCACCGTTAGATGAGAATGCCTTCGGAAAAAAATCTGTAAACAAGTAGATGCGATAGTGACTTCAACCCTACTCAATCGCATTATATCCAAAATATTCATTATCTACTATTAGTATTCGGTATACTCAGTGTTTGGGAAAAAAGTGTTCTATAGATAAGTTCAACAATTTGCCCTTGAGCCAATTATAATGTTATTGATTACAGCGTTTTCAATGAAATCTGCGTATGCCACCATTTTTATTTTATAATACTACTATAGCCGCAATAAATTCATAACAAAAATATTACAATTTACACTGCGCCGTTTTTGTTGGATTTAATGTCAACACTATTATAATCAACATAATTTTATCCGTGAATAGTAATTAGAGTTTTAACACATTTTCGCTTAACAATTTCGTTCAAACTTTTCATTTACTTTTTTGTAACTATGTGTGTTTTTCATGTTTGTACAATATAATGCCCTAAGTTTTGTTTTCAAACTACAATTGGCAGCCCAACGTTTTCATCAGAAATTATTGATCGTTTTCAAACCTTTTTTATTCCCAAAAAGTAAAAACCAATCATCACATCCAAACTATAAAGAGCGATTGCTTCGGTATTGAATTAGTTTTTACTGCTTGTTTTTTAAATTAAATTAAATAAATTATATTTATTATGTTGATAAATGATAACTATTTTATTAGAAAACAATAAAAACATTTCTATCATTTGTATAAAATTGCAAGTCCTAATCAATAGTAAGTAAAAAAAGTTGAGAGAAATTAAAAAAAAACACAACCTTTATTTCATTTTTTATTCTTCTTTAGTCTTCAACCTTTTTCAAATATTTTTATGAAAGATGATCTCTTTAAATATTTATTCTTGCAGTGTTGAAAGTTTATAGAATTTTTAAGAGATTGATACCTTATATTTTGTTATTACATGATCTATAATAAGGGAAAACAAGTAAAATAAATTTGTTTTATTAAATTAATAAATGAAAACTCATTTAATCGATAATTTCTATAACCTTACATCTAACTTAAAAAAATTAAATTAGCATACAAAAGTCGTATTATTCACACGAGAGTTTTAAGTCTTCAATGGAAAACTCAATATTATGTTCTATACCATATATATTTAAAGATTTTTTTTTATAAATTTTTTGTTGCTTTTATTTACTAAATTTGTTTAAAAAACAAATAAAACTGTTTTTAAACATGCTGTTCGACCCTAAAAATAAATCATCTTGTCGGCTTTACATCTAAACTAAAATAATATAGTTGAAACTTGAAAAAGAATGTCTAAAAAATTGTATGCAATCAGTATTTGTGTTAAAAATTGCGTGCATATATCATTATTCGACAAAAGAAATTGCGCTTAAAATTTATATATTCTACTAAAAAAAACTATACACTCTAAAACCATATTATACCTCGAGTAAATATGGGTTTGTTGACTGTAAATACTTATAAAATATTATGTTAATAATAATGTTAAGGTTATAAAATATGTTACGTACCTACGCGTAATGTTATAATTTATAAATTATTAATATTTTGTACCGGAAATGGTTCTTCCGACGTAACGTGTTTAGTAATAAACTGAATATTCTTTAATATTATGCCAGCACAGATCTAAGTACAGTGGAATTAAATTACCCAGAAAACACTCAAAGATAATATGGATATCAGAGGCGTGCTATATGAGGAAGGACGCTATTTTGCCCTTTTGGCCTTTTTCTTTACTAGCAATGAACAATTATATCATATTTTAACTAATAACTAACAGCTCTTCTATTGAGTCGATGAGATTAAACATGACATGAGCATATGTTGGCTCAATTTGCAGAAAAAAAAATAAATCACCTGCAATCATAAAACAGACAATATTATTATTTTTTCTTTATTGATTCTAAAAAATTAACGTATACAACATTTTGTGGTCCAAAAACGATTGGTTTTTTATTAAGACTATTTTTTTTTTATTTGGTAACTTTAGATTGTTTGTTTTTAGAAAATGCACTAGTTATTTCTTATTTCCGTCCTTGTAGTAATTATCAAATCAATGATATTTAAGATTTTTTTTTAGTCTATTCATTTTAATTTTTACATAATAGACTAATGGCTTTTCTGCAAATTACACTGTAACTCCGCATACAAATTACATTAATTATTTATAGTAAATCCATTTTCGGTAAACTTATTTTTTCTTTCTGATGTCATCGATTCAATTTACAACTAAAATATATGAACATCGTAACCAAAATGTCATCATGCCACTATTGAGATCATACGCATAAGTTTCGGTTCAACCGGAGTTCGTCCATTTTAGTTTTCCGGTAAACCGTTGCGAAAACGTTACAAAAACCGTTGATCCTTACCGACGCCGTCCAACCATAATATTTCACTCACCCCTGCCGCTACCCCATTGGGCCGGGTAGTCGTCCGGAGGGTAGACGATACGTTGGAAAAAAATAATAACAAAAAAAATAGCATCCACCCCTAAACAATACCTGCGGAGGATAGCGAAATGGCGGACGTTACCCTCGCTCGGATGTACCCTTAATTATTCCAGTATACGGACGGCGGCGGCAAAAAAAAACAACCCTGCCAGGGCGATGCACCGCTGCCGCCGTCGACCCCCGTTACATAAACCCCGGAGTTAATTTTTTTGGCCACCCACCAAAAAAAAAAGTTTCATTATCGTTTGGTTTTTTTTTTATGCAAAAGGGGTCGGTTTTTTTTGCGTCAACTTGGAGAGATGACCTGAGAAAAGGGTTGAAGAGCGAAAAAAATTTACAAAGACAATGCGCTGCCGCTCGGATCTCACGCGGGGTAATTTTTTTTTTCTTTACTACATTATAATAATGCGTCGCCGTGGACGAGCATTTGCATGCATCCGACGGATTATATCTACACAGAACACCTGTGACTTCGGTCTGCCGTTCTCACGCGTTCGTCCCGTTTACTTCTTGTACGGGCAGCTGAGTATTGTTTTAGATGGACAAAAAAAAAATGAAAGGATGAAAATTAGACAATTTTTTTTTCTAACTACATTGCCGGTGCCCAAAAGATATTTGCATGTACGTGAACGAAATACGAGGTGGTTTTTTTTCTCGGACAGTAATTTTTTTTCGGCACTGGGATCTGCTCGACGACCGAGTTCTCATAGGGTTGTATGTTGACAGGTTATGTTTTAACACTATAGGTGTGCCAGTACAACACTGTAATAATATTATATTATACATTTAAATCGGAATTTGTTGCAACGGAGTATTTTTTATTTTATTTTAATTTTAAAAATGTTATTAATAAAATGTATATACAGCATTGTATGTATTAATGACTTGTATGTGTATTCTAGAATTTCGCTTATGAGGGGTATTACCTAAGCCAAAAGGACTTTCCAGCCCGCCTTTGGATTTAGTAAAATAATTATTATCACACAAAAACATAAAGGCATATTATCAGTGCATATTGTCGACGTAATCAGATACCTCCTCAGCTTCATATCGACCTTATAACATTCTAAATAAACAATGATCATTAGTTGGCAATTTTTTTTGATATTAAAAGAATTAGTATTTATTTTTTACTGACTACAAAGGTAATGAGTTTTAAACAGTTTTTTCTTTTTAATATATATCAGTTATACATATATTTTCAAATTGTTAATTCATCTACATCATATAAATGGTTTTAATAATTAAAATAACATGTGCGCGTTTCTGTATTTTATACACTTATAATATATTATATTGTGTTTCTAGCCTCTAAAGGTGATACGGCCCATGTGTTTTCTATGCGACTACCTTAAGGGTTAACCTGCATCTGGCCCATCGATAATTTATTTTAATAAAATAAGTTGGACTAAAACTGACAAGACACTTAAAACACATTTTTCTCTGTTTAAGTTTAACGTTAGTCTGTAACTGTGTATTGAGCTCCATTTTGTTTATTATTACATGTTAATTGAATCTATTATAAGTTAATACTATTAATTAATATAAACGTAACTTAGGTGATGATCATTACATAATTATTATAGACGTATTAAGTGCAAATGTGTAATAGATAAATTAAAATGTTTTGTCTTGTTTATCTTACCACCGTCAAAATTCTGCTCTTCTCTGGTTGTAATACATTAATAATTATACACAATACTCTCACGACAACGACTGCAGTATGCGTTTATAATGTGTATTATGAAACAAAAAGTGATCTATTCGTATATTTATTGTGTCATATAAAAAAACACCTCATCATCAAAACAGCTGGAGCCAACATATTAAAACTCATTAATATGCAACGGAGTGTACAGCTCAAGATATCCGGACCCCATTTTCGTTATAATTTTTTTTTTAGTTAGAACAACACTAGGTGTATTGATTATTTTTTTTTCACTGTCTATGGTAGTATTTTTTTGCCGTTTCCCATGCATAAAGACATTCTCGGACTTTAAAACGACAAAAAAAAATATATGTATAAAAATAATGTTAATGGCCTCGGCACGAAAAAAAAAACAAAAAGAACCACCGGTTCTGCCTGAAGGGTTCACATTCTCCGAGTATTTTTTTTCTGACCATTTTTTTCCCTAGATCATCATACCATGAGACTCGAATGCGCTCGGGAACAGTGGATAAAAAAAATATATATTAACCATTCTGTCGGTGATCGAAATTTAATTTCACAGAAATATAAATTATACTAAGAAAAAACAAATTAAAAGATAGCCGTTTTTTTTACTAATAACTCCGCATCGGCGTAACAATAAAAACATTATTTACCGACTTAAATTGTATTAATTATCGCGAAACACATTTTTTTTTGTCAAAAACAAATTTTGTTATTTTTTTTCTTAAATTACCTAATTAACATTTCCATAATCATATAACAGACGTTATGTTTGAAATAAACAAATGACAAAAAACATATAAATAATATAATATATTACAATATACATACAATTATATTGACATGATTCAAATTTGCTTTATAATACGAATTGTATTAGGTATAGCTTTTTGCCGCATTTAAAACCTTGATCATGACCATAGTCTGATAGCACACAATATGAAAACATTTTATTATTCCAAAACCATCAGGCACAACCGCGATGTACTTATCACGATATTGTGATCTACCGCGTGGAAAGGTGTTATTATACATTTTTTAATCAGATCGTTGACCTCATGTCCCATAACGCGCCTGGGTAGTATGTTATAATATTATTGTGTGTAAAGATAGATCGATGAATTCTTATTTGATCAGTTAACAACAAATCATGTACCCGTGGTTGACCCTGAGGCCGCACAAAAGGTTCATTTACATAGATGGACTACCCCGCAGACAGATGGACGGACCCTAAATGATGCATATGTACATTTTTTATGGACTTTTTTTTTATCCAAAAGATTCTGGCTTAGTTTTTTTCTTCTTATTATTATTATAATAATAACGCGACGTTCAAGAAGTTCTCATTGTTCAAACTACAAAGTGTGTGTTACACATCTGCTGTTAATTTTGCATTCCGTTTCCATAGCTGATCAACATAATAAGATATGTATATATATATATATATATATATATATGTTTTATCTATTATAAAACCTATATCAATAGCAATCCAGACAGAAATAGCGACCAAATTATTAGACGAAAACTACTAATAATGTGTTATTCCATATAATGTGTTATTCCACGATAATACAACAGATTCAACAGAACCAACAAATAAATTATTCATTTTTTGGATTAAATCCGATTCTGGTCATAGCATTTCTCTAAGCCTCTAAATCGTCAACTGGGTTTTTAAATACTTTTTAAGAATATTAACTAATACTCGCTGCAGACTCCAGATCATTCGCATGTATAACTGCTGATTTTTTAGTGTTACCAACAAAAATTGTATTATTAATTAAAACTTAAAGTTTGATATTGAATTTATTTATTTTAATCGGGTGTGTATTTAATGGACTCGATCTCAGACGAAAAACAATAAAGGTTACAAAAATAAATATTTTTCCTGTGTATGACATTTCGGTGGCCTTAATCATCTTTTTTTTAAAGCGTAGAGTGAACCTAATTTCCTAAATAACGATATAACGACTATTTCCTATACAACGACTCTTGTCGATATACAATATATTAAATTATATGTTAACTGCTGGGTTTTCTTTTAAACAATTGTGAGAGTACTAAATACTTATGAATGGAAAAAAAGAAGGGACCTAATAATAGCACCGCAATAAAAAAAAAAGCCATTTCATAATATTATGAATTTGTATATTTTTTTATCGATTATAAACCAAAAATTGAAAACATTCTAGTGGCTGATATCTGTGGTGTAAGCAGTAACCTTGAAAACGAGTTCAACCCTCAACTGCTGTCCGACGCGCGTTATGCAATAATTACACCACACATCGCGTCCCCCAGCCCAGGTCACTCTGACCCAGGAAGTCGTTATAACATAACACGGCCGTACTATAAGACTCATGCAGGTTAATAATCAGAAAGAAACCGGCCGGTTCCCCTACCCGATTTATAAAAAATAAAAAAAACACTTCTTGTCTGACCATCAACCCTTTTTTGTCGGACAAAAAAAAATGTAATAATAATAAAAATATGTAGTAGGTACGGCGTGTGTGTGTAATGTGTGCTGTGTAGGTGATCATTATCCGAAAATACGAAAGGGTCAAGAAAGCGACCAAAGCAACGCACTTAATTATATTGAAATATTATTTTAATTTAAATTTTGCATAGTAAAAGGTTTTTCTTCCAGTCTACATATCGAACACAATGCACAATATGAACGTTAACAATTTTTTTTACATAGTGAGATTAAAAAAAAAACAGCTCAATATCCGTCGTCATGCATTATTTTTATCCGAGTGTCTTGGACTAAACAAATGTAATATAGAATTTTGTACTAAAAAATTGGTATTGGATTTTTTCTTTAAATTTATTTTGAATAGCATTGAAAATATTATAACCTTTTTTACTAAGCATAATATATTAACGATTATTGCCAAATTACTTTTGTATAAAAATAAGTTAAGTAATAGTTCCATTTAAAAACGTCATCGCAATTTGTTTTATACATTTTTTTCAAATTAATTAGTTAGATATCGATATTTATTTCGAATTTCGTCTCGCAGTTAACCGATCAGCACGAGACAGCCGTCAATGTGGCGCCGTCGGCTGCATTGGGCTCGTGCAAATGCAACTGCAACGACAACTCGACGCCGATTTAATAATAATATATATGTCAAAGTCGAAGGATACGAGAAATCATCCCTTCCCCGCTTTCTCTCCCCCATTTGGAGCCATTATTTCTTTTCCCGTTTCACGTATCGCTGAGGGCTCGAGTAGTTTTCCCCGAGGGCCATATAAAAGCTGTGGTGGACTGGACGGTCGCCCAACACGAGGAAGAGAAAACTCTCTTACTACGACTAAGTCACACGATATAAAATATTGGTTTCAAAAATGAAGGGGGAAAATACACGTTCTATATAATATATAAATAGGATAGAAACCACTATCCAAGAGCTAAACAGCGCAGACACATTTATTATGGGTGACCTGAATTCTGAGCGCTACGCTACCACTATAATACAGTATAATAGCGTTTTCGGCAATAAAAAAAAAAATACGCAAAATATAGAGATTAAAGCTACTGCGTCGACACTTGAGTGTATATCAGTCGAAAGGGAAAATAATTAGGACCAAATAACTCATAAAAAAAAAAATGATAGGTTCAGTCCTATATTTACAATGTATATCTATTTTTCAGTGATCATGACGTCCAACCCCAGCAACGAAGCCGAATTGCAGCTGTACAGAGTGATGCAAAGAGCTAGTCTCTTGGCTTATTATGACACGCTATTGGAAATGGGTAAGCATTATAAATTATAACCATTAGTTGATTAATAATATTATTATTACATGAGAAACCAAAGCGTACTCGACTGTACTCTATCGGTCAACAGCAGGGAAAATAGAGAGATAACAAATCAATTTAACATGGCCATTTTAAAAACAGAAGAAGATAAATTGTAAAGTATCAAAGTAGCTTTAAAGTTTAAGTCAGTTGTTGCGATTTGTTATCAGCCATTAGAGGTACTGGTAACACAGAACAAATATTCTGTAGTGGTAAACCGAAGAAGTAAAAGAGGATAAATGTTAGTTTTAAACATAAAAGTGTGTGAAGTAGATAGAGAAAAGTGGAGAAAAAATTAGATTGATGTCAAATTTGAGTACGTCCGATGCGTTATTACTATACATACATATTGATAGTAATAATAATAATAATAATTAATATTATCATTTAATTTCCCGTGTTTGACTATAACAGGAGGCGATGACTTGCAGCAACTCTGCGACGCCGGCGAAGAGGAATTCCTGGAGATAATGGCGTTGGTCGGCATGGCTTCCAAACCGCTGCACGTCAGGAGGCTGCAAAAAGCGCTGCACGAGTGGGTCAGCAATCCAGGTATGTTATTTTATAAACAAATAATTATACATGAGTATATATAGGACAGGTACTAAAAGACATATCGAGCCACGGGCTTGAGTTTTCGAAACGGATTAATCTATTAGTAGGTGCAGTGTATTGAAATTCATACAAATTAATAAATAATAATAATACTATAGCTATCACGCGATATTCTTTGATTGATCGTCATTTCCGGATATTATGTGAGCTGCACGTTGACCAAATGTCGCGGGTCCGTCATTAATATTACATAGAATAGTGTACCTTCAAATATATACATTATACACGTTATATTTAGGTACCTCATAAGTATGACGTGTTACAGGCCACCTTGTTTATATATTAGTTTATATATAATATGTATATATATAGACTAATAAACGCTAATATCGTTGCTACGTGTATACGGCGGTCATGACGTATATTTTCCTCGGCACACTTATTATTATCATTATTTTTTTTCGTAGCATAGTAAAGGTATACTCAGTGTACATATACCGAGAGGCAATGACAATGAATAATAAGATACGGCGGCGGCAGGAGCAGTTGGTGAGCCACCAGGTTAACCCTTTTGTGTTCAGTCGTTCCTTTTGTTAACGTGTGTTGTTATTATTATAAGTGTGTGTTCTCAGCTACCGACGATTTTGATGTAATGAATAATTTAAAACGCGTACACAAAAATACAAATGTTTCAATAGTTTCATTTACAATCATAGGCCGACGGTTACATCCCATACCTACGTAGAAATAATAATATATTTTTTCATCGAAAATATTACGAAATATTAATCGTTAGTATATTTGTAATTTTATCAAAATTAATTATTATCAAAATTAATTATTGTCAAAATTAATTATTATTAAATAAACACACAAATGTTCGAATAATATTTCCTATACTATATTGCAAATAATTTTATATGTGTTAAACATCAAACAAATATTATAATCATAATATTCTCAACAAAAAATATCAATTTCTTTGATTATTGCTGTCGAAAACTCTGTGGCGCGTGGGTTGAATAAAAGTTATTATGACGATTTGTTTGTTAAAAAGTAATTTATAAATTCAATATTAAATTGCATCTCTGTGTATTTATACTGTGCTAAAATTTTTAAACGCTTTTTCTATATATACATATTTGTATTTGTATTAGTATTTCTTGATTTTTATTTTGTTTGGACAACTTAAATAGCATGTGTACTCGTTCAAAAAGAAGTAATAAATTTTATACCAAAAAAAATCCCTCGAATATGACGTTAAATGGGTTTATTTTTGCTCAATATTTTAAAATAATAATTCAAATTTGAAATTACTCTTATAAATACAAAAAAAAGACTACATAGAACGCAAGTTAGAAAAGTCTTTGTCACAAGTTGTTACTCTTTACAACACACAAACGACGTTTGTTTATCATTTCCTTATCAATCGACAACTATTAAAATTAACTAAAAAAAAAATTAAAAATAAATTAATAATTTATTGTAAATGGGCAATCGACATTAACGATAGAACAAGTTCTCCCAGTTTTCAAATTTATTAATTCATGCTTTATAAAAATTGTCTTTTTAATAAAACTCAAAAAACAAAACAATACCTACGCCCAAGCAGTGTTGAACATAATGGGTTAAATACATTTATCAACTCCATACGTTCTGTATGCATGTAAAAATTATTTTAAATATTATATAACATATATTAAACTCATATATTTACTGTTACATTACTACAATTAGAAACACTTATTAAGTCTTCAGACTTCAACAACATACTGTTTGTGCTTTCGTTCACTGTTCTGCGAGTCATCGTTAAATATTCAATTAAATCCAACTGTTGTTGTTATTTTATTTATCACAAAGCCCAAAACGACTCTAGAAAATGGATATGTAATATTCTGTCGTTTAATATACTACTGCATATTATCCAATAATATGTTGACTTTTCATTACCTATGTATAATAATGAATTACCCCTAAAGTGGTAATTGTAAATTATAATTCTGATTTCTATATTATACATTAAAAATATTAAATTACTAAACATTAAAAAAAAACACTGTAATGTATTATGTAAAGTCATCTAAGTCTATTCCGTAACGTAACTTATCGTCTATTCCCAAACACACACATGCACATATTATGTACATGCTGCCTTTCCCAATGAACTCTTATTTTTGGTCTAAATCGCATCAGTTTTTGTGAAATGTATATCGCTGGAGCTTAACAATATTATAATTTTAGTAAAATACACAGAAATAGTAATAAGTAAATTGCATGATTAGTTACGGGAAATTAACGATAACCTGATGGTTATTTGTGGTGGTTATAATGTATAGAAAATATATGTATGAGCCGAATAAGCGTTTATGCATTTTACAAATATTGTCAAGAAAAAAAACAGATGAAACAATACAACCGGTAATAATCGGGAGGCCTCTTGCTGTTTCCTATACCTTAGTAATACTGAAGTTCGTGCATTATTCCCGACTTGGCCGTTTCGAATATCGACCTGCGCGGTACTAAAAAAAAAAAAATCACCCTTATCACGAGAATAGGCCGTTTACAGTCCCTCCTCGCCTTCTCATAGAGCAAAAAAAAAACACATTTAAGAGCCGACCGTGGGTCGGAAAATAGAGGAGAGGGAGAGAGAGTGAAAAAAAAATAATAGTCGGCGGAATTTCTGGATGAAAGGTCGTCTCGCACCGCCGTACACAAAAAAAATATACCGTACAAACGTCGAAAGGTCTAGAATTCAAGTGGTGAAAAAACCTTTGGCGAGAGTAAAAAAAAAATGCTTTTTATGTATACATCTTCTCCTCACCTTCTCCTCTTTCCCAGCTGAACACCCGAGGCGTAAAACACACTTTTGCGGTGTACATTTTCAACGAGATATCTGCCTTGTATGTATGTGTGTGTGTTCTATTGCGGTACCTACCGTGTCTATAATAATATACACTCTCAGTAACCGTGTAAAGCAGCGGCAGCCTGTACGGTTTTTTGCTACCGATTTTTCTTTTTTTTTATACATAGTCTACAAGAAAAATCGCTCAGCCAGGAAGAGAAAGAGAGAGAGAGAAAATATAATATGGAACAATGTAAAAAAAAAGAAAAAGAAAAAGTACCGAATCATAAAACCTCTACCCTGCGCTGTTGTTGTTCTATATATTTTATATAAATATATACCTCTCGCATCTTGTTGTTTTTCGAAACAACTACGTCGTCGTGTCGCCCAGTCGAAGAGAATACAAAAAAAAAATAAGCGAGAGAGAAAAAATAAGTAAAGTGGGAGAGGAAAGTCAGAACTGTAGAGGGGGGAAAAGCGTCGGGTAAAAAAGTTTTTTCGATCAATTTTTCCGTCGCAGCTGTATATACGTCTATAGCGTATTGAGAGATTTTCAGATAACGTCCTCGAGAAGGAAACGCACACACTATTTTTTTTTCAACGAAGAGAGGGGAGGCAACAAAGTACATTTTTTCAATTATAATACGTTCTCCCCACTTTTTTTACTCTGTCCCATTCGGCGGTAACGCAAAAAACTAATTTGTATACATATAATATATGTATACTAGTCATACAGAAAAACATATATTATATATAGTTTAAAAAAAACACTAATACCAGTATATACTATATTCATAGTAACCCGAAACGTAAGGTAAAAAAAGAATGATAACAAACAATAATGCAATATTTAAAAACGTAAATTTAGTGGTAAACGTTTTCCTGGGGTTTTCTCAATAAAAATAAATTGTGATTTATTAAAAAAAATTGTATTAATATGTTCACAAAATTATAATTTATAGGTCTAATTATTGTCTATTTTTCATATTTCCAACCTTAAATTAAAAGAAAAAAAAGTTTATCTCTATTCGGAGAGAGGGTTTCAGATAGAGTTTCTGCTCTTCGGTTGTTCAACGCATAAAAAAAAAAAAATAAGAAAATTAGAATACATTTTGACTATTTTTGGCAAGTAAGTATGTCAAGTTTAGTACTTACAAAATGTGTTAAAGTTAAAAGTGTTTTTCTTAAATTTGATAAAAGAATGTACAACATATCCTTTGGTGAAAAAATGATTAAAAACTAATAACATCGAAACTAAAATCTGATGACAACATATTCCATTATTGCAGCAACTATACTATTCTCATAAAAATAGTGGGGGAAAAAATGAGGTCAAGAGAGGGATTTATTTCTCTTACACCTCTCCTTTCCTTCTTTTTGTGTATGGTGTTATGCCCCTGGGTAAAAATAGAAATTATCAATATTACATGCTTTCCTTTAGCTTGCTAACACGTACGTTTGTACAGGTATTTTTAAAATTTTGCAAAATTAATTTAACCCACTTCCCGATGTCGTATAGGGCTGAAACTTGGCACAGACACTCATCTTAGTTGACAATACAATATATTGTAATCATATTGGGACTCGGACATCCAGGTCGCCCCATACAGGGTCAAATGTGAGGGTCATTTCACTAAAATGTCATGTTTTTTTCAAATTAATTTAGTAATCTATTCAGCAATTATTAAATATCTTTAATAGGACTAAAAAGAAAAAAAAGAAAAAAACTTTTAAAAACATGCTTTCTTAAAAAAAAAATAGTAAAAAGTGAACTAAAAAGTAAAAAATAATTTTATTACAAGAACAATTTACTAATCAATTGTAGCATATTTTATTTAAAATGTCAATTACTTTGAAAACAACCGAAAATTAACTATAATTTTAAATAATGTTAAACATCTTTAATTTTTGTCTAAAGAGAAAAGCGTAGGCCCTATTCAACAAAGTCCCTAATAAATTTATCAGATAATGTTTTATATTGTAAGTTCTTTTGTAATTTAAATTTAGTTTAATATTTGTGTGTGACACATAAATTTCATAATACTTAACTCAATGAATTTGGACTTTGTTGAATAGGGCCCACGCTTTTCTTTTTAGTAAAAAATTTAAGATGTTTAACATTATTTAAAATTTTAGTTAATTTTCGGTTGTTTTCAAAGTAATTGGCATTTTAAATAAAATATGCTACAATTGATTGGTAAATTTTTCTTGTAATAAAATTATTTTTTACTTTTCAGTTTACTTTTTACTATTTTTTTTTTTAGAAAAACATGTTTTTAAAAAAGTTTTTTTAATTTATTTATTTTTTTAACTTTGGAGTACCTCCGATATTAAGAAAATTACTATTAATTAGATGTTTTGACTTTTGAGTAAATATTGTGCAAGAAATAAATACATTATCCGGGTGGTAGTACAAATGAGTGATTTTTGTCAAGCGAACAAATCCATTTAACATTTGGGTTAAGCGTTTTACCATTTACCGGTACAACTTGTACGGCGTTAATGTTTTTTCTATACACCAAACTTTAAACTTGTCAGGCTTAATCGAACACATTAAATGCGTCCTGCTCAAAAATAATTTGATATAACCGATTTTAGATAAGATTTATTATTTTAGGACTTATAACCGTTGTCTTTTTCAGCCATGTTCCAGACTCCTCTGGCGTCTCCTATCACCGCCGCTACTTCCACAGTAGCCCTGCCACCTAATCCCATCCGGCCGTACCTTAGCGCATGTCCCAACCCTCTTATACAAACGTCCATTCATCACGGATACTATACGCCGTTAGGATACGGTTACCAACCACCCACGTCGCCGTCGCCCGTGCCCAGTTCGACCAACCAACTACCACAGGTATGATTCCAAACATTCATAGCGCCTAATAGTATCTTCTCAGATTCGAGTCAAAACTAAAATCATTATCTGAATAAAAAAATAGTTATTTCTACAAAATATATAACGTATCATAGACCATAGTATGCAAACGCGTTAGAAGTGTTCTAATTTACGCTCCAGCACTTAAGTTCCAAATTACAATTGTAACGTTTAAAGACAAACCGTGTCTTTTGATAGATGTTTAATTATATTTCTCTAATAACAGGCAGCTCAAACGAGCGAGGCGACTACTTCGGCCGGACACCATTACGGGGACAGCAACAGTCCTGGCCAAAGCCCGGGATCTCCCCTGCAGCTTACCCCATCCCTGGACGAATCGCAGATTACCAGGCTGGCCACGTCGGCTAGACACCTAGTCCAGAGGTTACCTCAGTACCAACCCAAAATGCAAACGGCCAAAAGGAAAACGAACAAGGAGCTCGAGGTCAGTACACTAATTCGCATTTTATCACATGTAGTTTTCCATAAAAGCCCATCGCTGTTTTACCCAGCCTTCTCCACAGTTTCCGTTCTCCTGTCACTTGTCTGGAAGCACCAACTCTAAACAAATGGAGGTTCTTTTTTCACAATGGATCTAACGATCTTGGTTTCGGTCTTTCTAGTGGTATTTTAGCTTCTGGACCTCATTCTAATACATTTTTATAGCTATGCTTTCAGGCCTTTATACGGGGCCACCTATCGGCTTACTATTCATTCTCTGAGTGGGTATCCTAATTATATCCTACGCTCCAAAAAGTATTTTCGATTTAATGTAAGCCAATAACAACTGTTTTATTAATCGACAATAATATTGGCTTTTGTAGAACGTCATGAATATGCCCGAGGAAGATCCTAGGCGCATCGAGTCCATCAGAAAGTATTCGGCCATCTACGGGCGATTCGACTGCAAGAGGAAACCCGAAAAACCTCTGACCCTTCACGAGGTGATTATAAAAACTGACGACTAAAGGTCGATTCACACATATCAGTGACGTGACAGTGCCGTGACCGTTCCAGCCGTGATTTCTATTCACAATGGTCAGTGATTCATCCGTCATTAGGTCTAGAGGTCGTGGCCAAAATGTTTTCGAAAAATGAACTACTGATGATTGCTATGGTTTTGGACGAAGAAGAGGAAGAAAAGGTGGTTAAAACGGATATGGGTTCATAAGGCATGGACAAATAAGCCTACAGAAGGGGAATTTTCCACATTTTAGAAAGAATTAACAGATGATGTAACGAAGTTTTTCGAATATTTTAGAATGTCAAAAAATTCGTGATTCTTATTTTCAAATCACTATCTACAACGACCAACTGAGAATAGAAAGAACCAGAAAATAGATGGAGTTTTTCTATTCACAGTTCGCACAACACGCAATAGCTGAAAACCCTACCAACACGCGGTCGTGAAATTGAAAAAAAATAGTCGGGAATCAATGTGATGATCACGGTACGGTGTCGGCGAATGCACTGTTTGCACTGACACTGCCACGCGCCGGTCTTGTATGAATAGGCCCCTTTAAATTTCTGGAAGAATATTTTCGATCTTGTCACGTCACTGATATGTGTGAATCGGCCTTTAACGTCTTCGTTTTCTCCGGTGGTAACGGTCAGTGTGCATGTCGTTTTCCAGGTATCCGTTAACGAGGCGGCCGCACAGATATGCAAGTTAGTGCCGGTGCTGTTGACCAGACGCGACGAGCTGTTCCCCTTAGCCAGACAGGTGGTCCGCGATTCTGGATATCATTACTCCAAGGGACATTCCAAGTATAATATTTTTTTTTACTTCCATGTCAACTCATGGCATTTCGATCCTATCTGTACTAAAAAAATACCTCTGATGTTATAAAACAGGTCGAGCGTGCAAAGCTTCAGGGCGATGAGTTCGAACGGCGACTGTTACGGATCGAAAAGGCAACGGCTGGACGACCACGACGAGCTGCAGAAGATCCGACGACAAGTGAGTGGCTCCTATATTGTTTGCTTAACGGCAATTTTACAACGTTTGCGTCCCTTACAGGAACGTCTGGAACAGATAGCGGACGAGCTGTTGGCGGTAAACGCGCACCGGGACGAGTTGAACCAGAAGCCCAAGGAAGACCCGGCCGTGCAACACCAGCTGGAAGCCCTCAAAAACCGGCAGGCGCAACTGTTAGTTGAACAAAACGACCTGCAGCAGAACAAGTAAGAGGGCGAAGGACAACCTGTTTGGCCGAGGTTTACTCATCGGAAAAGGGGTTTGTTTCGCAGGTCTTCGAGGAGAGACAGCGCGGGCGGCAGGAATTCCACTGGCGGGTTCGACACGGACGACACAGATTCCCAGTTATCGTACAGCAACGCAAGTTCTCCTCTGCAGGTACATATCTAAAAAAAAAAAACATTATAATTGATCCACCGATATCTGATTTTGGTGGCACTGTCGCTTTCAGGACGTCGGCGACTCCAGGGACTCGATGGCCAGGAGTGTGGACTTCAACAACGACGGCAAGACATCCTCGCTGAACACAACCGGTAATCAGGTAAAACGTGCTCACGGCGGTGATGGCGAGTGCGGTGAACACGCTTGCGGCACTTCGGGTCCGCTTTGAGGACTTGATAATATGTTTTTGGGTTTATTAAACACTGACCGTCCGGGGATCGACCGAGGTTGTTATCTAACAAGTAACACTGGGCCGACGGCAGATTTGTCGAAGAGGGCGATGGCTCCAAAATAATCTAGCTGTTTTTTAAATAGTAAATATTTGGTATTTACCCAAAAATATAGGTTTTATTTGGTTCATGCATACCCAAAAAAACCTGACTGGATTGGGATTTTTTTTTTAAAAATCCCAGGTTATTGCCAACTCCACTCTCTTGTCTAGTATAAAATTTATGTTTTGGAAATTTTGCCCCTCCCCTTTTAGAAAACTCAGAGATCCACCACCGAGTTGAGCAAGTTGACAATCGATATTGACTTTAACTTTTATAAACTTCTTAACTGAAATATGAGTTATTACTTATTATTAATATAATTCTAAAATTAAAGTTAACATACCGTCTTGGCTGAATGTACGTAAAACTACGAACCAATCTATACCTAATGCTAACCTAACCTACCGGCTATCCTCATAAATGCATGGGTGTAAAATTGTTTTAGCTAATATTAAGTGCAGTTTAACAGTACTAAAAATTCACGCTTTGAATGTTAAATCTAAAGCCAAACTGGTGAGAATGACCAAACAGTTAAAAATAAGATATTTTGTACTTTTAGGGTGATAGGCGATAGCTAGTAACTCTTAACACTAATGTAGATCTCTTAACATTTTATTCCATCCCTATATAACTATACTTATTAATAGTACACTGTATAGATGTCATTAAACCTAATAGACACACTTAACTTTTCAGTATTCAATTAATTTTTTAAAATTATTTCACCGACTATTAAATATTTGTTTTTCCTTTATATAATCGTGTAATCAAATATTTATCCAAAATCCAAATTGAAATTTAATTTAATCCATTTTTGTATACAAATACAATCTCGGTAGATACTCGGACGTACAAATTGGGGACCGATAGGTAACGGTCAAGTGTACAGACTATGATGTAATATGTATCATATAATTTATTAACTAATACTTTAATTTGTACTTATTTTGGTATTATTTTGTCAGGCATGTATATAATATTAACGCTATCCATTTGATTAACCATTTTGTTCAGTTTACATTTGTTTTAGTTTATTTTTGCTTTGTTTTGAATTTGTTGTTCTCGACACAGGTACGTATCAGTTTTTACGTTTTTTTTATTTTCAACCAAAAGAACTGAAGATTTCTTTTTTTTTGCATCCATTAAGTTTGCATTACATTTGTTTGCTTGGACTGCAGCTTATGACGTTTAACCAATTAACCAAACGTATTACTTAATGTAATTTTTGGAAACGTTTTTAATGCAAATTGTCTTACCTTACAGAGTAATTTGTCTTGCACTCACGATTCTGACGGAGGCGAGCCAGACGAGTTGAACGATAGTCCTCGTAGGAATTTGGTGGAACATTTTTTAAATGATAAGATCCAAGTAACCCATACTTTATTATACTAGGCAGCTCACATAATCGGCATATATTTTTTTCAAACACTGTTGTCGTACGTTTTAGATCATATCGTCGAGCGGAGGCAATATTATTGCGGTGACCAATCCGGCGTTGCTCACGTCTGGGACTACACCACTCAAGCTGGAGCCCATGTCACCTGAACACAACGGTTAACATTGTTGACGACTACTGCATAAATGCTATAGATGTTCTGTTGAACAACCTCGTTTAAACTTAACATGTTTTTCAACAAAATATTTTTATGTTCCTAGTAAACAATGAACTTGTTTACGATATCCAGTCCAATATAAGCAAGTTTAATATGTAATGTTATGATCTTATATTTATTTTTTTCTTTGTATAATTTTACACTGAATATCTAAGAAAAGTATATTTGTGTCTCTTAGTTGAACTGCTTTGATTTTTTCATGGTGCTACTTTCATTATTGTTAATATTATTTTTATCAAGCCTTACAGTTGCTTGTAAATAGTTACTATTCAATGGCCAATGTATGCTTATTATCACATTTTGTATTTTACTCTTATTTATAATGATAAATCCAACTTTCTAAAACGGAAATGTTGTAAATTAATTAAATTAAAATAATATTGTTGATCACTTTCCATGATGTGTTATTTTTGGACTTGCCTAAGGTTTCGTTTTTATTTTTATAGTTTACATCCGCACACTTATAAAAATTGTGCAAAAAATCAAATATATAATTTTATCAAACTTTCAGCCTCATATATATATTAACTATTTAAGAATACACAAAAATATTATTTAGTTTAGTTAATGTCAATACAAACCAAAACATTGTTTTTTATTAGTCAAGCTTAATGTCTTCTTATCTAGTAGATATTTTATGTTATTGAACAGTTTGTAATATTTTATTTGCGCTCGGGTCTAAATGTTATTAATCACATAGGCAAAATTAATAATGGAAGTAAAATAGTCGAGTAAACTCTATCAAAGTGAACAACACTTTTAAGTTTTAAGAAACATTTGTTGTTTGTTATTGATTAATTTTACTAGAACTTTTCAAACTTGTTTTAACATTGAATTATTAAAAAATAATAAAACAAATAAAAAACTTATACTATTGTAAAAAGAGTGCACTTTTTTTTACTATTGCTGTTGGTATTAAAAAAGTAAACCAATGTAATTAATTAAAATTAAATTAACCATTTGGTGTATACTGTTTACTATCATTTAAAATAAATTAAACTTGCTTAATACTTTTTGTATACATACATAATTTTTGTAGTGGTTTGACAAAAAAAAAATGTGTTGTTAAACTATCTTTTACACACAAAATAATCGTGTAAAAAACATTAAACAGTTGATAAAAAACTTATGAATAAATAAAAATACTATTATACTCTGTTCAGAATAAAAACAGGCTTCGGCGGCCGACTAGTGCGCATGGCCGCCCGACGAAAACTGCTGGCCGCCAAAACCTGTTCTTATTCCGAATAGAGTATAATCTTGTGTAGAGTACATCTTAAAACAATAAAAATATAAAACAACAAATAAACAACAACAGTAAATTAAGAAAATATTAAAATACACAATAAAATATTAATCACTCGAGAGAAAAATAAACATTATCGTTTTTGTTTTAACCTCATAAATATTAATCTCATAATTTTAATTCGGATATTTGGGTTACAATTTTCAGTAAATGGTAATAATCATTAGCGTCGTTGCTTTTTCTTAAAAGTTCACCATATATTGACTTCAGTTGGTCAGTTTTGTTGGCCAATCTAATAAAAACAGAATGTAAATATTATTATTATTAATTAGTAAAGTTCCATTTTATAAGCAATCATATGCCTCTAATTACTTGGATATTTTCGCCATAGCCAATTTAATCATTTTCTTCAGGGTGTGCTGTAATCGTTCTTCTAATAATACTAGCAATTTTTTTGTCTTTAACTTGCCATCTTTGTCATCATCTTGTTGTTCAGTCTTGTACAAGTCGTCAGAATTTACCAAAACAGTCTCTTTTTGTTCCTCGCTGCTGTTTTCAAACAGCATTTTCAGAACAACAACGCATTTCACCAAAGTCTGTGCGATAGAAACGATAAACTTCACTTTGGCCGAAGAGTTTGTTACACCTAAAAAGCATAAATTGTAGAATTTTGAAGTTTCATAAATTAATATAAATGAGTTTCACTCAATGTACTCACTGTCCATCTGTAGCTCGTCTAAAGCGATATTTTTTATTAAGATTTCCAAACATTCCAACGGACGTTCCATTTTAAGAAACATGTCAAATGCTTTATTGTAATGGGACGTACATTGGTGAAGTGTGGTCTTAAACTTTGTATCGTCTACTTCTAAACATCTAGCAGTAAACGTATTAATTAGTAATGAAACCTTACCTTCTCTTTGTTTATATAATGAAATGAAATTAGTTTTGGATCTTTAAAAATGTACCTTAATCTATGATGGTACAACGATGCTAATCTGTCGTGTATGTATGCCGCCCGAAATTCGTAAAGTAGTTTTCTGGATGAATCGTTTTCCAAATCGCAATATTTCAACGCTTTTAGTAATAAACTTATGACTTCTTTTTCGGCTTCAGCTCTGTCCTAGAAATGATAAAAAGATTGAATAATGGAAAAATGTGCATTTCGTGTTTTGGGCATTACTGTGTACACAGAAGGATCGTCTTGGGATTGTATGGCCATGTTGTAAATAGTAGTAGATAAGTCCCAACAAACCATGTCCCACAGTTGAGGATTATAACGGCGACTGCCTAATACTGCCAAACCTTTTGTATAACTTTCTATTGCCTAAATACATTTGTTATCAACAAACTTCAATTAATTTTAAAACTTTTTTAATACTTCTTATTTATTACAAAGGATTTAACATCAGTGCAAGGTATTAGTCTATATTTTCAGAATTGGCCTCGTACCTGGTTAGTGAAATCCTTATTTTTGAACAAATCTTCATATGAGCTCGTATAAAGCGATGAATAATAGGCAACGTGTCTGTACAACCGTCCCATATTTGAGTATAACAACGCAAGGTTGATAAGATCATCAGAGCTTTGAAATTTATTGATTCCCATAGACAAATAATGTTCAGACTGTTGTAGCAACCAATGTAATCTCGAAGGGGGCAACTCAATTTCTTCTTGCAGAGCATCTAAATGAATCGAGTGAAATTATTATTTTACCGTAATCAAATTTGGCAAAAAAAGTAAACCAGCAAATGTTTAACCAAAAAATATGGATTTTATTAGGTTAACTTAACTGTCAGACTTCTTTAAAAAAAAATCCGGGTTGCCATCAACAGAGATGGATAACCATAATTTACATAACTCGGGATAACTACAAGAAATATCAATTCAAATGAAAGACAGTACGATATTACAAGAGCTAAACTGATTATAGACTTGTAAAAAAAAATCTATATAAACTTTTCTCTCCATGAACATTATTTAATAGAATTTCTAAAGGCATGACTTCACTTCAAAATTTTTTTTATCAAGTTTAAAATCAGTTAAGCTATTGCCTATCAGACTAACATACTATCAATAATTTATTCAAAATTTGTTGTAGTTATAACAAATAATGTAAATTTTGTCTTGGTAACGTTTTCGGTCCCAGATTGCCAAATCAGATTGTAATATATAGTCAAAGAACTGCTACATTACTTACTGGCTATTTCATTTATATAACCATAGGTGATTTCATTGTAAACATTTCCAATTCGCCTGTTGAGGGTATTTTTATTTTTTTCGTTTGTTTCCATTTCCAAAGATCGGTTATAACATTTAGCGGCCGCATCCAACATATTTTCTTTTGATACAAAGCAATTTGGTATCAAGTCAAAATCTGAAACATAAAAAATATAGAACACACGCACATTGTTCAATGAAAATAATGCAAGTATTATTTACCGTCACGTGCATAAGTATTACATTCACTCTGTAAAGCATTTCTGATTCCTTCATCGTAGTCTTGGTCGTTCCCCAATTCTTGAGTGTACTGAATAATTTTACTCCAATTTTGAACAATCATTAAACAACAATCTCCAATGCGACCCAACAAATACACAACTAGCTCGTTGTAGTTGGTGTTAACGATGCACATCCTACATTCGAATACTAATCGAAAATGTCTCATTGCAGACCCATACCTGGTTTGAAAAAAACAAATGTACTTTATTATTATTATTAGTAAAGCAAATGAAGAGGTAGGTATAAAACACGTTTCACTTACGATCCACACGTAAAATCATACTCTGCGAGCGTAGCATATGATAAAAAAGCTTTTTCGTACAATAAAACTCTGAGATGACGTTTCCAAGAAACACTATCTTTGGCATCAGGAGGATTATGCCAGGTAGGTAAGGTTTCAGCGATTGATTTGCAAAGCAAAGTTCCAGGACTAAAATAAACATGGTTATTTAATTTAGTGGTGTAGTAGTAAGGGGTTACGATTTTGTTAAGAGTACACAAATACACAGAAAAGTGGGAGGTGGTAGTTGGTAGTCGTAGTTTTGTGTAGTCGTAAGGGTATAGGCAGTGTGTACTTTTACAGCTACACCACTTACTAATTATTCATTTTCTTATTCTTTTAACATAAATATTAACTATTTTAAAAAAAGCAACTACAGGACATACACAATATCGTTGTTTTCATCATTTTCAGAAAGCGAACTGGCTTTATTTCGTTTACGGTGTTTATTTTTAGAGCTTTTGGTAACAGTTTTTTCTTCTTTTTTTTTTAGTTGACTTTCGGGTTTAGATGACACAATGTAGGGCATTGGTATGGCTTCCGAAGGTGTAGCCATTAGAGGTTCTTCTTCCATTGCTTTCTAAAATCAAAAATTATATTAGTAATTAATATTTTATAATAATTCCTATTTTAAACCTTATTTTCTTCGTCTTTGAACTCTGGGCTCAGATTATCAAAATACTGTAGGCAATTCAAACCACATCCAACGTGATATAACGCCTTTTTGCATCGTTCATCTAGAGTCTTGACGACAGGTTCTGACGGAGTATACTTAGCTTCTAATAATGAATGAAGGAAAAAAAACAATTATTACAAATTAACAGAATAATCATTATACTTTTATAAGTTTTATAAACCAAAATTCACTTTTTGATTTTTGTTCCTCCTTATGGGACACACACAAGTCTCGTACTTCCACAGTGTATGTCGGCTGAGCTTCGTCTGACACAACTGAAGAATCATCATCTGATACAACTGGAGACATCATAATATCATCTTCGCCGCTGTTGGTCAGATCTTCTAATTTGGGCGAGGTCGGGTTAGTGTTACAGGGAATGTAAAGATCAGATAACATATAGTTTACTGAGGTTACAATCTAAAATCCATAAAACACAGTGTAAGTTGGTAGTTATCAGAGGCTATATGTTTTATTTACTTGTGGATATTTTGTTTTATTTAATAGTTTTAAACAATTGTTTAACAAAATTTGTATTGTCGCCGGACTTGATGGTTGTCCGTCAACCGGATTATGTTTCAAGTTTCGGGCTACCCGATACAACAGCATGGCTACGGGCACAGTAAATGGATTTTGTCCTTCACAACGTCCTTCCACCAAAGACTCCGAACACAACGAAGTCAAATCGTACAGTTTTACAACATCTTCATACTTTCCTGAATATTACAAAGAAAATTGTTGAGCATTACAAAACTTAGTAGTTTCATAGTGTATTTTTTGATACCTTTAAAAAGCCAATATGTGTGTCCAGCTTTGGTAGCGTTGGACTTCAGAAATGATAATATATTTTGTGCGACATCTCGCACTACTTTTGGAGAAAATTTTGAATCACTTAAATATGGTAAGTCTTCGGTTTTTACCAATTCATACTTTTGAACAATACCGTTTAAATGATAACACATGACTACTTCCGGAACATTACACATAAGGTTATCGAGCCAATAATCAATACCGGTGAGCACACTTATGGGTTTTGACATATCTCTAAAAACGGTAAACATCTAAGTAAATCTTATGTGAACAGCCATCATTTGTGCTAACCTTAGTCTCAAACTCAAACAAGGGTAAGTTCCACCTCCAAAAATTGGCATGTCTGTACCTAAAAGCATCTGTAAGTCTTCGAAATTCCACAAAACATTTTGATTAAACAACCTATGAGTTTTCGGATCATCTGGAAATTCTTCTTCCGGCGAAGGTTCTGGCAAAGGAGGTGCAGACTTCGGAAAATGTTAAAAAGTACAGTCATCTGTTAATTTGTGTTCAATATAAATATACAACAGAAAATAACTTACAGACGAAGTGGGTTTGGGCAGAATCTCAATGGGTAGTTGACTAGCATTATTAGTGTTTGAAGAATTGGCAATACTATAGTGCAGAAACTTTGAGTTCAAGCTTTTTTGTTGGAGGACGTCAAATGTGTTCACTTTGTGTGTAACACATTTTTCCTAAAAAAATCCATCAGCTCGGTTAACACTAGTCATGACTTAGTAGCAACAATTGCTCATATTCAACACTAAAATGTACTTTTAAAAAGCAACACAAACCATCATATCATACGAGTCCAATACATGTTTGAAAAAGAATTTTCTCAACCATTCCCAATCGTCTTCAGTTTGCACCAATAAATATTTGTGAACATCAAATTCATCGATAAGCAGAGTATTTTCTATTCTGTGTATCATCATGCTTACCTAAAAACAAAAATAAAATTTTAACCTCAATAATTTGTATTGCTTAAAAATGTAATATTTATTTTTTCATAGTAAACAATTATTACAGATTTGTTGCTGTATGGTATTTTCAATAACCGTTTAATGTTTTCAGCATCAGAGACAACATCAACTTCTCCAATGCAGTCAGGAAACATATGCGCCATTTGGAAACTGAATTAAAAAATGTATGATTAATATACTTTAGATTTTTTTAAACTATATTTATAATACCTCGAAAATCCATCCGAATGTGAGATCACGTGTTTTAAACCATAAGATTCAGCTGCACTACTCAACCAATTTGAAGGTGGTAAGTTGAGATCAGTGTTGCATTGCAGATGTGCAAAATTAGCTGGTCGATGTACAGAAGAGTATTTGACAATAGCATTAGATTTAACCGTTTCACCTTTGGTTTTAGATACTTGAAGTAATTTCATTTTGCAATCTAATTGATCCTAGAGTAAAAATAAAAATACAACCACTCCATTAACGTTTATTAAAACCCCTATTAATAAAACCTACAACAAATAAAGTTTTAACTCATATTTCCAAATTTTTCAGCATGTACAAAGCGAATTCAGCTATGAACTGTAATATATTTAGCCACAATTTTACTAGTTTTTAGTTATTTATTTAGATAGAGAAATTAATTGTACATAAAAAAGACTGATTTTATAAATTATAAATTAATTTATGACTAAATTTTTGAGTTAATACATTTTTATTAAATAATATATTTGATTACTACTTTTTTGTAGACCTCATTAAACAGACTCTGGCCCAATTATTTTTAACAAGAAGTTTTTGTAGTATTTTCTTTGTTTGCATAAAATTAATGGATGCATCAGTTTTGTAAATTGATTTTTAAAATTAATATATATTATTGTTTCCCATATTTGTCTAGCCGACAACAATTACTTGCAGCAACTCAATGATGTTCTCCTGTTTTATTTGTTTATATAATGTTAACTCAACACTACTTAAAACTCACTCAACTTAAAAATTTTAAAGCACTTCTATCAGTTCATTGATATTTTTTAAACCCTTTTGTGTGTACTACTCATACGCACTTACCATGTCGGGGTTTTTAACTTGCAACGCGATTTTACGGAACAGTTAAGTGTTTTATCTAAAATTAATAATTTTTAAAATAATTTTAAAATTAAAATAAATAAAAAACGGATTGTTCCACAAGATAGTTAATAACATATTCACTTTAAAGCAATAATAATTTTTAAATGTTAACTAAAGTCTAAACGACGACGTGAAAAATTAAGCAAAATAACTGTGCAATGTACATAGTTCGTAACCGCAAGTCGCAAAACCACGGACCACGAGAAAATGTTATCACAATCAAAAATCACCAAGCAAATGATAACAATGGTCAAAAAAACCCGTGACAAAATAAAAAAGTATGTATTCAACTTGTGTTATCAATTTTTACAATATGGTTGCCGGTTTTCTCCCATAAGGAATGTACGGCTGTCTGTGAAAACCGGTGGCCGCTATCACAAGTTGCTGTCTGCTGACATACCTGTTTATTTTTTATGTAAAATCAACATAGCACGTTAGGAATTTTGCCTTTTTTTAATTGAGAATTGGAACCCAAGTGGTTACTGGTTAGTTAAACAGATTTAAAAACAATAACAGGAGTATCGAAAATGATTAGAAAATTAATTACTTTCATCAAAGCCCAAGTCATTATTATACATACCCTACATTACATGTATTGTAAACAACGCCAATTTACTCAAAAATACTATAACTTTTTTAAAATAGGACTTTCAATCATAAATATGTGTTTAGCATTATGATTTCGCATGACCAACACTATTCAATGTTTTAGCATAATTGTTATTATGATATTAATTAACCTTTAGTTGTCGAAGAACAATACAGCTCGGGACAGAATAATATCGAGTAATAAGTAATAACTAGGCTACATAGTAGGTAACAGATTTCGAGACGCGAAAATTTCTCAAAAAACATTACATAAATTGAACTTGTTCAGCATTTTGACATTTCTGGTACTTTTGTAATCATTCCTTAATGAAGCCAAATCAGTACATAATTTATTTTATCTGAATTCATTACTTGAAAAAAAGCCAGTACTCAGTAAACATAATAATGTATTCCTCCTAGTAAATGACAACATGAATAAGATATTAACTTGTTACTCAAAATCAGAAATATTTGGATCAAAATTTAAAATCAATGCATATTATACATTTGTACTGAACATAAACTTAAGCAGGTACATCAAATGAAATATCAACAATAAAATATAATATTTTATGAAAATAGTACGTGTAGAGTGTAGACAACTAGGTATGGATAAAGAAATTGTTTTTATCTCGTGATAATGTAATAGTTAACTAATAATTGTTCTTTTATCAATTTCCAACATTCATTAGGTTTAATCTAAGAAGTTAAAAATTGTAGTTTTATTAATATTTAAAAATGTTTTACAAAATGTGATGAGTGCAACAAGCACTTATAGTTATTATTATGTAGTACTCAAAAAACATATTTTAATACATTTTCTAAAGTTAAATCAGTAGTTGTTGCTTAACTTCATTATATTTTTTACTATACATACTATACTTATGAATACATGTATATAGTTCACAAAAAATTAAAAGCATCATATAAAATGATTGAAATTTAGTTTATATTTTAGCATAAATGATAATATAATAAAAGTAAATAAAATATGAACAATAAATAAATATAAATAGATATATAATATATAAATAAAATAAAAATATATTAATAATTATAATAACATAATTATTATTATATTATACTTAACTAGCAATAACTAAGGCATATGTAACTATAATTATTACAATTCTAATCCCTCTAACGCTTTGTAAACGGAATCGTCACTGTCTGCAGTTTCGATTCTATTACGTAAATGTGCTAGTGTATTATCAAAATGTTTGGATATCTGTTCAGTTTCTTCATTTGGACTTAAACTAGTGATTTCTTTTTTTATTTGACCAATTAGCTGATTCAATATGTCGACAGTGACCTAAAATACAACAAATATTTTATTATTACATTTAATTTTAATTCATTTAAGTTAAACACTTACATTGTTGTTTCCTCGTTCATAGAAATATACATAATAGTTAAGTAGTTCAACAAACAACTGAACTTGAACAGACGTTTCCATACACTGTTTGGTGATACGCACACATTTTTTTAAGCAATCCATTACACGCTTACCATCTTGGATCTAAAAAATATTATTACATTATTATTTAACCATTTAATAAATTAAATTCCAATCACAATAAAACAATTAGTGGCCTAGTAAAGATATCTTACCGGTTGTCCAAGATTATTTTGTGCGGACCAAAACAAATGTGAGCTGATAGCTACTGCCCGACACTGATCTGGTTTTTTAAGTAATTTAGAAGCCGCCAAGGCACATTGAGTACGAACAGGTTCTGCATTTTCCTCGTCAAAACAATTAATTTTTTCAAATGTGCCAATAAGCAATATAATAGCAGCTAACTGACATTTACTTTCTGATATTTCTTCTTCGTACAATGTAAAAGCCTTTAACACACAAACATGGTCAAATTAAAATATTGCTAATGCTGATATAATAGAGTTAAGTGTTCTTATTATATTTTCTTATTATATTAATTTTACCTGCGAGTAAAATTCATAAGCTACAGTTTCATAATTTTTAAAATTAATTTGTGATATTGTAAGCGCTCCTTGCAGGAATAATCTAAGAGGCAATTCAGCGAGTTCTGCTTTAGTCAATTCTAAAATTGTTTGATGACAGAACTGAAAGATTTTTCGACACTTTTTCTCCCATAATTCATCCTAAAATAAAATTAAAATTTTATAATTAACAGTTTTTATTATTTTCAACATAAATTTGAATGGTCAATTCTAACTTGATCTCTATGTGCACTGTAAATCAAAGCAAGTTGATACGCTTGAAATACCAATGGAGGAAGAGTGTAACAAATACGTTTATTTCCACCCAAGCTGAAATGCTCTCTTTGAGTCATCAAAATTTGAAACTGTAAATCTGGTTCATCTGATTTCATGTGGTGGACAAACCTTAAACAAAAAAAATTGAAATTTAATTATATTGTGCTGAAAACCAAAACCCATTACTACCTTCCAAGAAGACTCTGTTCTTCGGCAAAATCTTCAGGGTCTTCTTCACCGACCGGCTGATCAGGTTGATCTTTGACCAAAGGTGAAACCATTGTGAGAACAATGTTAGACTAAAAGTAATAAAAATAAAATCCATTTAATTGTAACTAAAAAATAATAGTCTGCAAAATTAGAGTTTTCAAATGCTGTACTTGTTCAACGGTTGGAATTAATGTTCTACACTGAACTGCATTTTGAAGTAAGTAAATTGCAATGGTTTTACGACCGGTGAAATCAAAATATTCAATGATCTCAGGGAAATGTTTTAATTGCATTACTAACAAAAGATCACCGTAATTGTCGATGGGCAATTTCATGAGGGCCATTAACTCCCTGGACACTGGATTTTTGTGGCTGATCCTAAATAAATCAAAATCAGATTAATATACTAATGAAGACGAACAAAATAAAAAAATGTACTCATTAACTTACTTTTCAATTTTACGCCTTGCAAATGTATCGGAAATTGTTTGAAATGATTTATCGACATAATCCAAATTGTCTGGATAACATTTTAGGGCTAAGCCGACCATGGCCGCTTGAAGAGATACAGTATCTTCAAGTGGTAAATCTCGGGTCTACATTTTTTTTTAAATAAAATATATGAATTGTAATTATATAATTAGTAATTTGTGATAATCATATTTTTATACCAAATACCTGAATAATATTGGCGATTTGTTCAGTAAGGACTTCAAATAGTTTCACCTCGGAAGCATTTGAATTATGGAAAGTAAATACAGTTAGACGATTTATCATCAAGATAACAATAGTCTTAACATTCACGGATGGTTGTAGTTCACAGCACGATTTCAAAAATACATTCAAAGTGTAAAGATGAAACTCGTCGGGGAACACCTAAAATGCATGAATATTACATATATTTAGCTTCTGAAAATAATTTGTGTGGTTACTCAAAACTTTTACAAAATTGCTTTACCTGAATTATACACTCCATAAGATACTCTTGAGCAATGGCATCCCTACAACTGACAATTTGTTCTAAAATTCCAGGTAAAACCACCTGTAATAACCAAGGTGGGAAAGAATGAGTACATTAATTCAAATTATTATTAGGTATCATATGTTTTATTTAATAAAAACATACTTTGCGGTATTTATCCAAAGTAATACTGTCGAGGTGTGACAAACGAACCAAATTAGTTCCAACTAATATTTTTAATTCTTCACGTTCTTTTTCTCGACGTTCTTTTTCTCTGGAATGACCCTGATGTTGCATTCTTACCCACAACTTATTCATTTCCGCGAAATTCATTAAAATAAAATCAATTGAATCACGTACCTAAAAGTAATTTTTATAAATCAAGACTACTTCAAGCAATTACGAAAATGATTTGTACTGTTAGGCCAGTTCTGATAAAATTATAGATTATTACAGGTAATACAAAAGTTTGTACTTAATAGTCAATATTCTTACAGTGCCTTCGGGATGTTCGTTTTCTTCATTATCAGGAATATCAGGTAATACATTTTTAGAACACTGCAATAAATAATGCCGTAAAAATAAACCTCTCAAGGGATGTTGTACTCCGCGGCACATTTCAACTAGATCTTTTAGGAGATCTCTTTTCAAGTTGGTGTTCGTTTTAATGTAAACTAAGCCTACTGTAATTAACAAATATCTGAAATAAATAAAATGTCAGTGATTATAAAAATGTATAGTTAACTGACTTTGTAACAGTACTTACAGTCTCGGTACAATGTTTCCAGCATACTGTATAATCTGATATAAGTCATCTACTTTGCGACCTCGTTCAAACTCTTCTACTAAGTACAAATCTAAATAGCACAGCTCGTTGGTTACCTTCATAACTGAATATTAAATATTAAGGAAAAAACAAAATAAGCAATACAAATTATAGATTGCAACAAATTATAGTAATTTTCAAAACTGTTTCAAAAAAGAATACAGAGTTCATAGTAACTCTTCGGCGAAAGCAATGATGTTCGAAGTTCAGCCAACATCGCTGATGCGTGTTTGAGTGCTTCCATTAATTTGTTTTTATCCAAGCACATTTTCATATGCACTCCTTGTTTCTGGACTGAGGTCAACGCAATTTCCAATTGCTTTTCTTGTTCTTCCATTTGTGTCATACTAAAACAAACATTTATAAATTAATCTCAACATGTAACACAAGTCAAATAAATTACAAATATTATGTATTGCTTCGAGAACAAATGTCCAACCATTAGACCCACTTACAACAACTGATGGTTGATGTGTAAGAAATTTACCAGAAAAGTAAGAAACAAACACTAGATAGATATTAGAACAATAATACGTTACATACCTTATCTCTCGTTCTTTAATATAATATGTTTGTTATTATATAATTTGTACTAAAGTGCAATAGTGAAATCGATATAGACAAATGTACGTTTAACCGTTGTAATAACAATGTCTAAAATGTAATAGAATACAAATATATAAAAGTAACATCTACCGAAACCAATTTAAAATAGTATACCTATTATTATTTATTATGTCATTATGATTTATGCTTTTTACAATGTAAAAACGATTATATTATTCTGGTTTGTTAAATTCAGGTAAAACATTTCGGAAAAATGGGATGTGTATTGTGTTTATCGAGCGTTATCACTTATCAGGCAAACCTGTTCGACATTGACTGACCAATGGCGCCAACATTCCGAAACAATGACAACTGACAATTATTGCCACCCAAATTTAAATAAAAAAGAGCTATACAATAATATTTAATGATCATATTTCATCTTTACTGTGGCCAACTATTGACTAATGTATGTAAATAACGAAATACAACTAAAACAAATCGAATTATATATTAATTGAAATATAGAGATATTAAAGATAATTACTTTTGTAAAGTGTTTCGCTAAAATGTATAACCTGTTAATAACCTGTGTATAACCAATTAATAATTTGATAAAACTATAACGCAGTTAAAATATTCTACTTAAAAGTTAAATCGAATAGCTTAAAAAACTTAATACAAATTTGCATAATGTATCAAATTATTCAAATTGAAATTAATAAAACAAATAAATTACTGTCATTATTGACCATTTCAAATAATGTTAAGGAACATGGGTTAAATTATTTGTCTCCCTATTTAATTTGCTTATTCATAAACCTAATTACAAATATAATTATTGACGCTTCGATAATTATATCAAGGTAGTACCTATTGTTACAATGTTCGAAAAACATTCAAAAAAATTATAAATATCCACGCTACACGGATACATCAGCACATGGATATGTCTTACATCAACACAAACAAGTAAAATAAACCATTTCTCTAACAGCGATTTGGTTGTTGAGTGTGACATCCAGCGTAACGTTTCGAACACATTTTTAGAATGATCCTCAACGATAAGACATAACTCTATCAAAAACTTAAAAGCGTTCTCAAAAACCCATTTTTCGAAAATAAATTCAAACAAATATAACCAGCCAACTTTCAAGATAGAAGAACGATTCGGGTCTCAAAATGTACAGAATTTGGAATAATTTTATTTTTGCGACAAGAGGTCCCTTTTTGTTTCACATATTGTTAATACATGGGAAATAACGACAACAAATTTATATACATTAGACAGACGATCAACCCTAATTTCAAAAATACAATTTTAAGCACTTTATTGTCATTATTACAATGCTTTTATCAATAGGTATTTGTATTTCTTCCATACTATACACATTTCCATCGAAGGGTTAATTTAAAGGTTATTTGATCACGTTCAGTTATAATAGTTCTTGTAGACCGTAGACGGGTGACCTCCCTGCCCTAACTGTACTGGTTATATTATTATTAAAATTTAAAAAGTAAAAACTACTATTACTCACATTTATTTGTTAACAACTATTGTAAATATTTAGTATAGACATAAGAAATAATGTTTTATTTATTTTATAAAACCATCCAGCATTATTGTAAAAGTTTAGTTTAAATATTATAATAATATGTGTGTTGCCTAATAAAGTTTTTAATGATCAAACATAATTGATAAATATAGTTAAACCTATTGCTAAACTAAATTACTTAAAATTGACAAATAAATATAACTACCAACCTCAGTTCACTCAACCAATAGTATAAATTTATTGAAATAATAGAAAAGTTTATTGTTATTGTTCTTTTGATAAATCAGTTAAATGAGTATTATACAAGTTGATAATTCATTTCCATAAGAATTGGTATGTTAAATATTTTGGAACTTATTTTGATTTTCTTAATGTCTATAGAATTGTTATCACTCGATTGTTAAATATTGTTTAGATAAAATGCTACCATTCATTTTTTTGACATCTAACCTTTTGTGTATATTTTTATCTTCAAAACAACATAAAATAAGATTTTATGTAGCGGTATTCTATTTGTGAACATTTGTCAAATTATCTAAATTAATTACAAACAGAAGTCACATTTAGGTTTTAATATTTCTTACAAACTAGTAAATATATAATATATTTTAATAACTATTTGTTACCATACATTAATGAATTATTTGAAACATCTAATTTAACACCATGATAAAAGACGTACCTACTCTTATTTACAATGCTAAATGTATTAAATTTATAAAAAGTGAATATTTCTATTCGTTTGTTTTTTCAACGACAAAAAAGTACAATAAATAATAAGTAACTCATACAATTTTTTTTCAAAAGCAATATTTACACACATTTTTATTCTAATAATAATAATTAAAAGGAAACACTAATTTTATCACACTGTCAATTGTTAAAACAAAAGTGATACTTGGTATACATCCATAATTAATAATTACATTTTTAATATTTTTAAAGTGCAGATTTACAATTTGAAAGCATTGGTTTTATAACAATTAAGAATAAAATAAAATACACAGATCAATAGTTCTACAATTAATAGGTAAATGCAAGATAAATGTATTAGTTAATTGTTACGTAGCATGATTTAATTTTGTACAGTGTACCTATCTTAATGATTAACATATAATACAGTTATAGTTTTAGAGTAATTTAGAAGTTGTTATCAGTTTGAGGGGATCTCATTACTCCAACACCGCCTCCGAGTCTTCTATAGTTCATGGTGCCACAAAGCCTCCACTGATTTTGACTCTGATCATATACTTCAATTGTTTTCAAATAGGCAGATCCATCAAATCCGCCAACTGCATATAGTTGACCATTCACAACTGCTAACCCTACGCCGCTTCTTCTAGATGTCATTGCTACTATTGGTGACCACATATTAGTATGTGGGTTGTATCTTTCTGCACTGCTTAGCTCCATGCAATCATCTCGTCCACCAACTGCATATATCATGTCTTTATATACTGCACATCCCAAATGTTTTCGTCTTGTCGACATCGGAGCCATAATAGTCCATTTGTTTTGCCTCGGATCATAACGTTCAACAGAACTCAATGGCGACTGACCGTCTGAACCACCGATTGCATACAAATAACCTCCTAATACAGCAACGGCAACACCTAATCTCCTTGTAGTCATAGGAGCTACTTTACTCCATTTATTTTCTTTGGGATCATAACGCTCAACATGGCTTAAACATTGAACACCGTCTTGGCCACCAACAGCATACAGCAAACCGTCTAAAACAGCCACTCCAACACTTGTGCGACATGAAGTCGTAGGAGCAACATCACAAGACCACTGATTAGTTTGTGGATCATAGCGCTCAATACTGTTCAGGTAAGATTGGCCGTCATGGCCGCCAACAGCGTATAACAAATCATTTAGTACAGCCACGCCAACACCACACCTTCTCTTACTCATTTGAGCTTGGAGCTTCCAATCTTCAGTTTGCGGATCATAACGTTCCACTGAAGCTATAGCGTCTCCACTACACCAACCGCCGACAGCAAATAAGAGTTGGCCCCGCTGAGTAGGTTTGCGGGGTCTGGTTCTAGGTCCTTGCATTAGAGGCCGCTCTTGGGGTAAAAGTAAGTAATTTTTAGCTTCGTCGACGAGGTCCCTACACGTTTCATCACTACGAACTAACAAGTCTGCTCCTACTGTGCCAACCAAAAACTTTGGGCTTAAGAGTGGTAATCTCACGTGTTGAAGAACTTGTGGAAGATTCTGTCGTCTCTCTGATATATTATACTTCACCCATGACATGGCAGCATTGAATACTTGTTCTTCTGTTCTTACATTTAATTCATCACTAGCAATCAAATCAATTAATTGTGAAACGGGCAGCAAGAGAAATTCTTCACTTTCCATAACTTCTTGAAAATTATGCTGTGTGTATTTGTCAGCCACACGCAATAAGTCTAAGCAAGAATGAGTATCGGCAAATGCTCTGATACCGAGGCAGTTTGATGGATCGAGTTGTCTTCTCAAAAACTCGCAGCAAATATCTTGAATTTCAGTTAACTGTAATAAACAAGCAGCGGGTAAAAGTGTTTGGACGTTAGATTCTTCAACTGTAATTCGTGCCGTATAACAAAACTCGATTAGCAGTTCCATAGCTATTTCATCCATATCCCGTATAGTAACTTCGGTTTGTCGTGATTCAGCCAAATCTCCATTGAACATGGCACGAAAATATGGACTGCACGCAGATAGTATATTGCGGTGGGCAAATATTTTCCGATTATTGATGTTAAGTACGACATCGCACAACTCACGATGGCGACGCATCACACTGAACTCGGCAAGTACACATCTTGGATGTTTATCTGACACGTGCGTCAGCCTATTAGGCAATGGTGAATCGGGCTCCATTGAACCCATATGCAGTGCACTAGATCGTGCACCTAGGGTTGAATGGAGTCTAAGGGGTGGAGAACACCAGTCCCACGTACCTGTTAAAAAATACAATCAAAATATTATAATATCATTGACAAAATTGAAATAAGTAAATACAGTGCTACACAATACAATAATTAAAGGGCACAGGGGAAAAACGGTAGTAGTCACATTATGACAATTTTTGAGTATAGCAAAAACAAAGTTTGTGAATTCCTCTTCCTTTTACATAAGAACAAACAAAATCACATTAAATGCTACACTAATGATAAATGTATTTATTTAAACAATCTATTGACATAAATAAAAAAAATGATTGGCATAAATTGAAAAAAACTATTTATAATGTGATAACTACCGTTTTTCCCCTGTGCCCTTCAATTATAAAGGGAATAAAAAAAAAGTGAATATACACTTTTAGATAACCCAACAGAAACACAAAATATCAAATATCTTCAGTAATTTTTTTTTGAAATATGTCATAGTTTTAAATTTGTACTTAATAAGATTATATTTTGATTATTATATTTTATTAATAAATATATTCATATAAATTACACAGTACAAAGCCTAAATATAATATTAAGTTTAAACTAGCAGCTATGAAATAAAATTTTTTTGTAAAACACTTGATTGGTGATTTATAACAAATAAACGATTGCGGATGGGCCTCCTTTTCACTGGACGATAGCTCGCCCAGCAAACGGAGCGCCCATAACCGAGTGTCGAGCCAGTGACAGTAAGTTTTAACACACTGCCACCTTACCCACTCGGCCACTCCTCCTCTAAAATCAACTATATACTATTAAACATAACCAAAACATTTGTTTCTAGTATATCATTGGTAATAACAAAAATATTTTTTGAAGTAATTAGTAGATGAGGACGACTAGTATTGTTATAATAGATAAATAATATGTGTTATTGTTAAAAATATGAAAACTATTTACACTTTGAACTGTGTTTTACACAAACTCATTTTACAAGAACTTAGTATTCAGTATGGTATAATATTCGGATAAACTTGATAATACCTTAGTTTCTTATAAATTAGGTCAACGGCGTATGGGTTATTCAAATGATAAAAACATGGAATGAAATATTAAAAATCCATACAATTTATCCTAGAACAACGAAAATACTAATAAAACGTGTAAAATACCTTCAATGTTTGCTTCGTTTAAGTCCACGAAGTGAAGATAAATGTATAATAAACGTAAGTAATTAACGCGACGAAACTGAATTCCCGGACGGCTTCACATGAAATTCCGAAAATATCTTTCTAATATTAATTAAACACACGTAAATACTAAGTATTATTTATATTACAAACACTTTAAAATAATATATCACTGAACAGAATACTTGTCTATGGTTTACTCATCGGTAACGCGTAGACAGTGAACAGGGTCTTAGCTCTATCTTTATCAAATAACAAATTAAACTCCGAGCTTGTAACACATCAATACAATATTATTATCAACATAAGACTATCAACAAGGATTCGGAATACAGTATAACCAACATAACAGTTCATCCGGGAATGAGATACGGTACCGTATAAACTCTGATAGTTTTTTTATGCGCTTTAACTTACTTAATGATCTTTCAAATGTTCTTGCCACAGTTATTGGCAAAGTAAAAAAGGAAACGTAAAGCTGTTTCACATTAAAATGCTTAGCACATACAAAATATGTGTGAATATATTAAAGTAGACTATATCTTAAGGTGTTGCTTTTTTCAAGTCAGGTAAAGAGAAACAATTAGTGTTCGAGACTTGAAATTTTTTTTAGAGTTGGGATCTGAAGCATTTAGGTTAGTTTCATACTTAAGAGATAAATCTTAAATCAGATGCGCATTTTTGTATATAGTCCATAGATTGTTCCATTATGCTTTTACCACACAGAAATCTAAAATCGCTAGAAAATTCAGACATTACTATATAAAATCTATCTTCTAGTCTCATAAACACTGGCTATACGAATAAATAAATAAATAAGCACTAATTAATCGTAAACATGGAAAATATATTTTATAAATATGTTCTCTTTAAATAACAATTGAATATTGTCTTCGCCTTCAGCGGATTCGGGATTTAGGACCAAATTGTCTTATATACCTCTTGCGTTTATCTAACAAATTTAGCTTAATTATTAAGCCTTAATACCAAGATATTAGCCAACTCTTTTCTATATTCAAAAAACTTATCAATTCCTTCATGTTTCATTAATAAAATAGATGAAATAAGACCTTTAACCTTTTTTCTTGCGGTATCAACTACTAAACTTTTTATTTTGTATTAAATATTATTGTTTTTAATATCGTATTTTATTTTCAAACTAGTTTTTTTAAAAAAACACGATTGTAATAATTAAATAATGTAATATTATATTATAAGTCATTAGTGATATTATATGTAATTAAATTTGTTTACTATAACAGGGAGAACCACTCAATATCTCATAGGGTTTAATTAGAAATTAAATTTTTTTTTCATATTGTTTGTATACAATGTGATCTCAATTTTTTCACATTTTTTTTTTTTGTTTTTATCCCCCTCCCAACTTAGTTTTTTTGATAGCAACTATTGAAACTCAAATGGTAACCATTATATATTTTAATAACTTTTTAAATTGAGAATAATGTATTAAAAATGTTGACTGGTCGATAACCAGTTTCGGATAACTATTTTTTAAGTTATTGAAGTTTCAAGTTAAGGGCAGGAGGAAAGGTAAAGTGTAGTATTATTTTTATCTGCACGTATTTCCCAACCGCACTTCTTCTCCCATCCTAACTTTAAAATTCTTATAACTTTAAAAATAGTTATCCGAAACAGGAAACTGGTTATCGACCAGTCAACATTTTTAGTAGGTATTATACATTATTCTCAATTAAAAAAGTTAATAAAATATATACGTTAACATTTAAGTTTCAAAAGTTGCTATCAAAAAAACTAAGTTGGGAGGAGGTATAAACAAAACAAATTGTGAAAAATTGAGATCACATTGTATAAAAACAATATGAAAAAAAAATTTTAATTTCTTATTAAACTCTATGAGATATTAAGTGGTTCTCGATAATGGATCACCCTGTATATTTATATTATAATTCGTTAAAACTTAAGAAGAAGAATGAAGATGTAAAGTATCCATAAAACAGATGAGGTAGGTAAGACTTTAAACTAAAAGACTTTACGCCATACAGTATAACCATTATATTGAATAGCATTTCACTTTCACGCTTGATTTTTTAATTGAAAATCGTTTAATTCAGACTTCTGCATTCGGAGAAAAACGCGTAAGTTGTCTGTGCGAGGAATTCATTTATAAATATTTATCAAGAAATTTCATGAAAGCCGCATGGGTCATTCCACGTGAAATCACCTAATGGGTGTGCGACTATACTTAAAAAATGTTTGACATTTTTACCATACATTCTTTATAGGTTCTTAATGACAAAACAATTTTTAAAATTTTTTTTTGGACCTGGATACTTCAATTTTTCAATAAAATTATCCAAAAACACCTCATGTTCCCGACTCTGTAATTTAACCACCGATAGTGGTATAGACATGAAACCTACACAGTTAAAAATCGAATTAAAAGTACCTACTTAACCGTATTTTAAAAATATATTTTTATTTTATTTTTTAACCCTAGGAATTTTTATTTTTATTGAATTTTTGAATTTTTCAAAAACTATTTTGGGGTCAAAAATTTAAAATTTATAAACAAATATTTTTGTTACTCAAATATGGCTTCAAATCCATGTTTGTTTTCAGCAAAATACCCATGTATTTTGCTGAAAACTACCTATTTTAATGATCCAAGACACAAATAATGTGTTGGAGACTGAGAATAATTTCTCCATCACCAAACTTTTACCAGATGTTCTACTGACTTGTATTAAATAAATTTGGAAATTTTCGTTCAGTCACATTTGTGTTGTGGGTCATTAAAGTAGGCAGTTTTCCGCTTACCACTTATGTTTGAAACCGCAAATTAATAAAAAAAAAAAAGTTCATTGGTTCAAAGATGATAGCTCATAAGGTCATAAGAACATAGCTTGAATTTTATAAAAGTAAAATAATTTAGTTTTTAACCACAAAAAAAGTTTTTGAAAAATTTAAAAAATCAAAAAAAAATTGAAACCGTATTACTAGTGTTAAAATAATTTCTCCATCACCAAACTTTTACCAAATGTTCTACTCACTTAGAAGTAAGTATTGCATGGATTTGAAAATTTTTCGTTCAGTCACATCTGTGTTGTGGGTCATTAAAGTAGGTAGTTTTCAGCAAAATACCAATGTTTGAAGCCGTAAAGTAATATCAAAAAACTTAATTGGTTCAAAGATGATATGGGTCATAAGAACATAACGTAAATTTCATATAAACAAAATAATTGAAGGGCACAGGGGAAAAACGGTAGTTGTCACATTATGAATATTTTTTTTTTTAAATAGTTTTTTTCAATTTATGCCAATCATTTTTTTTATTTATGTCAATAGATTGTTTAAATAAATACATTTATTATTAGAGTAGCATTTAATGTGACTTTTTTTGTTCTTATGTAAAAGTAAGAGGAATTAACGAAATTTGTTTTTCCTATACTCTAAAATTTTCATAATGTGACATCTACCGTTTTTCCCCTGTGCCCTTCAATTATTTTGTTTATATGAAATTTACGTTATGTTCTTATGACCCATATCATCTTTGAACCAATTAAGTTTTTTGATATTACTTTACGGCTTCAAACATTGGTATTTTGCTGAAAACTACCCGCATACAGTTAGCTGATATGCGGTTACTCTGTATTAAAATGTATTGCTATAATAATATTATTATTTTGCTCGTGTTAGTGATATGTTTTTTTTTTCGGTGGCAGTGAAAATAATGGTTGCGCGACCGTCCTCTCCTAATTATTTTTTCTACAAACTTTTTTATAGCCTTTCGATGCAGACAGTAACGGTAACGGCGTTCATTCATGAAACTTGCCTACGATCGATCAATAGCTTTTAAACCGGCTGCTCTGACGTCACACAAACGTGGTTGCCATGGCTACTTGTTGCGCGTCCCTTTGACGTCAATTGGGTCATAATTGACGTCATAGCCGGCAATAGTAGACGGTTCTATTACCTACACAGATTAACCGCAATAAGCAACCCCTTTTGTAAAAAGCTTACAGAGTCACGTTGAACAATTATGTGTAAACGAGGTGTCTACGTAATTATTATATAATAGTATACAGAGCAGGCTGTAAACTTAACTTTCACTTGACTTTGAAATTAAATATAGGCATGGAAGTGTGTAACTTATATAAAACATTTCTTGATCAAAATCGTAACGATAGTAAAGCCACTTGTGTCAAGGGCCCTGAACCGAACTTAACCAGACTTTTTTTTAATTAAGAGTATTTTTGAAGTGGGGAGAATCAAAAGGGTATATTAAGTAACTTATATATATATATATATATATATATTAAGTAATTTTTACCCAATTTGCAGGTGAGTTTAACTGAAAATTATGTTTTCAAAATATTCTTCTGAGTGATGTTTTTTTGTTTTCTTCAATACGACAATATATACAGAAAAATTTGATTAAAAAATCATAAAACAATCGCAAATAGAAAAAAGTTTCATTGACAATTAATACTATAAGAACGAAAATTTGTTTTTAAAAAATGTCACATGTAGAAGGGTTGGGGTTAGGTTAGGCGATCATCATTTAACTTTAAAAAAGTCTTTCCGCCTCCTACGCGGTTCAAATTTATCGCGTTGCTTTGTGATTATTGTTGGTGTAGATCGGACATATTCTAATATACTGTACTGCTGTCTTTGGTGTAACCTTGAGTTGTATGGAATGTTCAAATATATCTAAAACCATAACGAACTATATACCTACCGGCTACCTAACAATGTAGCGTGTAGGAAAAAAAAACAGCATACTCTCTGATTTATTAATTAATATTTAAATTACATAAAAAGAAGATAATAAAATCAAACGGTGGTTCCAAATCACAAAGAAAGATATAAATATTTAAATGTTATACCTGTTTAATATTGTTTATTTTTTTTTTCCAAATTAGCCATTTCCCGTAACTCAGCTTGTACAAAGAATGTCACAAACAAGTGCTCGGTAATGTGATATTATAACTCTGAACTCGAGGTTTATGTTTCAAGTGTTGTAGAAATCTATTTTATGACAACAGTCGAAATTCTGTATTACTCTGGTGTACTCTGTAGAACTAAAACAATTCTGAATTGACGAACAAGACGTACACGAGGTAACCTACATCATGTAGATTAAATATCAAACGTCTGTATGAATACCTATAATGGGATTTTCGATCATTTAAAATATATTCATTTTAAAATTGGAATAAGTGCTAAAAGTTTCTTTCAAGATAATACTAACATTGAATTAATATTGTACTTCAATCAAAACCAAAAGTACATAAACACGTTTAATAAATACTTTACATTATAAATACTAAATGCGCAGACATTAATTTCTATAAGAAGGCGTTACAGATAGACAAAATAACGTACGCATCGGTGTATCATGTAATATTAACTATAGGCGTAACCTATATGTTACATTCAAATAAAAAAATTACTTAGTTTGCACCAACGCACAAATTAATATTAATTCAAACCGAGAACGTTTCTTTAAAAACTATTATAACATTAAATTGTTCATTAAAAGCTTGTGAATGTAAGTGCTCAGTTATTTTCGAAATTTGATTGAAGAAATCGCGTTGTACATCTTTTAGAAATTAACGTCAATATACAATTAATTAATTATATAATATCATTCTAATTGTAGTAGTTTAAGAAGTTATATAAAAAAAACTAACAATAACTGTATCAAACATGTATTATAAGAAACACGATGAGTTCGAAAATATTCGTCTTTAGTGGGCAAAACATTTAAAAACTTCATAACTTCCACTTTAAACCCGAGAAAAACAAATTCACATATTTTTCAACTTAAAATTACCGCGGGAGATTAATTTTTTTTTTTTTTTTAAAGTCAAATTATTTCCAAATTTGTACGGAATATTCTTTAGATATGCTATTATCAATATACGTTTATAAGCCAAAAAAAATGTTGACTATTTGATGACTAACATTTTTTTATTAAGAGAAACCCCCAAATAAATGTATACCATCCATAGATTTACCAGTCACAGTATTATAATAATTCCTACGGTACTGTGACTATATCAACATTACTGTGGTCCGTCCTCACATTTGCCCGGCTCCATTGGGCACTGTGTTGCCTATCGTCTGTGAACTATATTATATGACATATTATACATATTGAACTCCAGAGGAGTATTTTCTTTATCGATTCTTCGCTATTTGTCATATTGCGTAAGTACAATGCAAAGAGCCTGCTGTAATAATTTGATACGATTAATTATCAATTGTTTCGTGCTGATACGACGTACGTTTAAAATTTCATTCGTGGGAAAATAATGACAATCGAACTCTTTGAATGAAAAACTTTATAATATTAACAATATTATTGTGTAGAAATGTACATAATATCATCATATAGTGCACGTTATAGCACATATTATTAAAAATAATAAAACCGTATTCGAAATTCAATTAGGGGGCCCGCGGTTATTATCGTGACTAATTATCGACGTCTTTGAAGGAGGTCTATTGTTGTGCGTTTGGATTTTGGCCTACCGAAAATTGTTTATTGTTGGCTCGTCCACGAGGGCGGTCCTGGCTGATAAGACGGTGTGCGTTAAAAAATATCTAGATTCACTAGTTCTCACGATCATAATAATATCATACCCTGTGCCACACGATATCCTATTGAAAAACCAAAACAGTTTAGGCGATCATCACGGCAGTAATTAAATGATCGTTTGTCGAACCATCGGTTACTACAATACTTAAGCTTACTTAGGTATAGTAAAATACCGCTTATTATTATCGCCCACAACACATTTGACAATAAAACCGTCCATACGTCAAGAGTTAGGCAACATAAAAAATATAATTATAACAGTTTCTGTTTTACTAAATTATTGCATTAGTTTTTGGTAACCAATGATTGGAACATTATTTAACCGTAACTAAGTAAAACTCGTCATTTTAATTGAATATTTCTTTTTTTTTTTATAAAAACTTATTCAATTTCAACTATGTAATGAAATTAATTTTTATAACATCAAATAATAATACCCATTGGAAAATGTTTTCACGCGGCACACAATAGTCAAGTTCTATAGTTCCCTTCTCGTTTTTTAACCAACAATAAATAAAAATCAAAAACAAGTTGTGAAAAAAAAATAAAATGACCAAGAAATAAAACCACTACCGAGACATATATTATATAAATTATAATATTCATTATTATTATACATACATAAAGGTACGCACTCAACACACTTTTATGACCCATTGTGACAGACTGACACGAACAAATGGGTACTGTTTGTATTTGTCGACTTTGTGCGTTTCGACCGAGTGATATACGACATGTCCGTTAGCGATCTAATAAGTGCACACTGGGGTATATAGTATGCGTATGCTTGTGCTCGAGATTAGATGGACTAAAATATTTTATGAAATGTTTAATGATCTTTTTTTACTTTCCTATCCACATTATTCGGCAGAAAAAAAAATGTAATGCGCACATATTGAGTCACATAAACACTACGGAAGAAAAAAATATTATTTCATGGCCCGTTTATTAGTTTACAAGATATATTATTATCTCTGCGGAGTATCAGATTAACAGCATTGTGCAAAAAAATAAATAAATGGTAAGTAACAGCAAACCGTCGTATAAACGGTCCACGATCCACGCACCAACCGGAAATCGTTTGTACGACGTAATTTATACATTATTATTATTTTGTGCGTTTAATAAAAAAATAAAAATCGCTATCCGGTTTATGAAATGCGCGCATAATGCAGAAAGACCCGTTAATGATAGGAAACGCCAAAAGTATATTATAGTGTTATTCCATTCGTTTTCCATAAACGACAAACGGCTCTTGACGTTTTACAAGCGTATGTTAATCATTATGTATAATTAGCGACATCGGAAAAAACCATTATACAGCGTATACACTTGGCCCAGTAACTTACACGAAAAACGACGTTTCGAACTCGGTTGTTTCAGACATACCTAAAAAATTGAAAAAATATTGAACAAGTAAATTGACATCACATTCGTATTAAAACTACATACTTCAACATCTTCATAAAATGAATTTTCCGTTCCCGTATCTATCAATTGCATAGTATTCACGTTAGTAATTAACGCATGCATTAATTATAAATATAATTTTAATACGCGTTACTTGTAATATTAATTATGATGTAATAATTTTAATAAAATGACAGCATAAAATTATATTTAAAAACATTCTGGATATTCAAAACACAATATCATTGATAATTGACTCTTGAATATTAAGGGTATAGTGATTCAGATTTGAACTACATCTGTTACAAATCTTAAGCCTTTCAATAATATTATGTAATTTATAATCAAATTCAGTTATGACTGTATCATCCATTTCCTTGGTTTACTTAACTCTCGAAGTTAGTCTTTATTCTAGTTTATACTCTTACAAAAGTATACACATATCACAGTGGAAAGAATCAGCGTTTGGAGATAAACACGAGAGTTTAGTAAATACTTTTTATTGTACAAGGAAACAGAAACCATAAACCCAACCTGACTATAGCAATGAATATCATATTTTATAATATTCATTATAATATACACACACAAACATCTACAGACAGAATGTCAAGTTGTTCTATATTCGATTAGAATACATATATTATGGTCCAACTCTCATACTCTGAAATTCTAAAAATTCTAAAACCAATACCTTTTTAGCTATCGCATCGAAGATAAAATGTAGGTCGTCTACTAGTTTTGTTTAATTTTTTTTAACCTTCTTATTCATGGCTAGTCTTACTTTACTCCTGCCCTTTATTCAAATATTAATTGATAATATTAATAGTTAACTTTCGTCTTTTATCGATTATTCTATTGATTTAATATTTTTGACTATATTGTCTAGTTAAATAATTTTATAAGAAACTATAATGCATTGTACACGTATTGAACATTTCTACACTATTAGTGTTAAAAAAAATCTCATTTCGATTATATAAAATATAACCCTAAAAGACATTTATTTTATGAAAAAACTAGTTTCTTATAATTATAACAACAGCTGTTATTTCGGTTAAGATGTAAAATCATCTTGAAACACTGTACTGTTCCGATTTGATTCGATGTAAAATAAAATTAATTTTTTTATTGTGATTTATTAGTTTTTGTATTTTGTGTAACTTTCTACTATACATACCTTTATTATATATATTAATATGATAATATTACAAGACATGTGCGTGCGTGAAACCGGCTACCTGAAATTACTGTTGTAACTTTAACTTGCCCCGTTTAAACATGCAACTCATTTGAATATTAATAGGTTATTATAAATAAGATCTCGGCACTGTACCGGCATAGAAAGCTTGCGATCATATTATTATAGCTAAGATCAGAAGTAATGTTGATATAGACATACATATGTGCTCTTTATTTTAACCGATTAAAAAATTGTAGTTCCAACATGCATAATGATGGATAATTAATTTTGAAATCATTTTAACACAAATACTGTATTGTTAATGACAAAAAAAGACATGATGACGGTTATACATTTTTGGAGACCACATATTTGTGACAATAGTTCAATATTAGCGATGACAGCAGTGTTTGGAGGTTTGAAAACAAGTCAAAAGTATATGAAGTTACACTAAAATATAAATAGTCGGTTTTTTATTACCAGGTTGGATAGTAATAATAATAACAAATTAAATCGGGATTTGAGTATTGGCTTAGTTTAAAATTGTAGAAAAAAATAATATTATGATACATTAAGAGTACATTACAAGCGTTGCATATTATGAACGCGGCCGCCCACTTTTTTAAATTTTCTAACTTGATATTTTAGTATATTATACTTTTATATTTTTATTTTCTTATATTATGCGCTTTTAAAATATAGACGTACTCTTAATAACTGCGTAATTGAAATAGAACTCTCGGGAAACGTTGTCCGCTTTATTAACTGCTGTAGGTCAATTTATTATTTGTACTCTTATTAATAGTAATAGTAGTAAGTATTCATACCTAACAGACAACAGTAACATTATTACTATAATAAAGACGTACGTTGTTTATGCGATGCGCATGTTGTTAGTGCAGTAGAGGAAGGCCGAAGGACTAAAGAATAATGAAACTGCTTTATCTGTTTTTTTCTACAACTGGATTGATTCGAATTCGTCAAATATAAATGTTAAATTCTACAAAAATAAAGCACTAAACAAATCCAGGACCGTATATTTTGAGGGATCATTTTTAGCGCTTTTTACGAGTCGTTATAATTGAGAGCCCTATTAGACCTTTAACAGTCATTTTATTAATATTATTATTAAATCAAAATCTTTATATTAATTACTTTAATTATTACTAATAATTATTGTTTTTTAAATATACTTAAGATTATACGAATTAAAAATTAAAAGGTTCATTTAACATCTAACGGAATATTGTAGAAAATAATAATATAGTTCCTTAAAAAAACTCAGCTTGATCTTAGTTCTTACATTATTTAATTTGTAATTAAGTAATACTTGGATCAAAAGGTTGAACAAAATGTGATCGTTAGACTTTTTCAATTTCGTTACCAATAAATATGAATAAATTCGATCGTACATATATTGAGCTTACACAGGGAAAATAGTCATTATTATTGTAACATTTTTGTTATTTGAGAAATCTTTATTATTAATTTTTGTCAGCATACACCGTATCTCCGTCTGTATTGTATCTTAGATGCATAGTAATAAGTAATATAGATTTGTTTATACCTATATTGACGCATTTAATCTTATAAAGTAAAATTAACGAGCTGCCAATTAATAATTATCTTAGGTTAACGTTTTAAAATTACATTTACAAAACATTATTAGTAATAAGCCAAACATAAAAAAAAAATACAAAAATAGGAATAATAAATAAATAAATATCTAAGATTACAAGATATCAGAAATGTATAGCCAACAGCTAATAAATTTGCATGAGCAAATGATAAACAATTAAGTTATACGTAATTACAAAAATGAATACCTAAGCCTCATCCCCATACAGTTAAAGATATGGAACGCAAACAATATTGTGTGGGTGTTGATTTTAATACTAGGGGATCTAAGCACATCTAAACCCCCCAAATTGAAAATATAATCAATGCAGTAGTGTAGGCTGTAGGGTACAATGACCCTACACAGAGACACATTGGTCTCTGAGAACAGTGACACATTTTTGTCAAAATTCAAAGAAAACTATTTTTTTTTTTCGAGAAGTAGGTGAACGAGTACCAAACTTATTTTGTCTCTGCTATTCATTTTTACTGAAAAATGATTGGTCCCGCGGCGCGGCGTCTGGATATCCGATTGCGTTTCTCGATTCCGAATATTCGGAATTCTCGTACATAACCTTGGTTGTACCCCGCAAACTTGATGCCGGTCTATTTTCAGCTCATCTATTTTTAAGACGCCGAACGTTAAGCATTTCGTTTTTCGTAGGACGCACAAACACACATACATATACACGGTTTGTTTAGTATCCCCGCGGCCTTGCGCCATGGGCCGTGTAATCTGGATGGTTTCTTTTTTGGCACCGACGGCGGAAAATTCTTATAACGTATTATTGCACGGTCGTGTAGACCTATATTTTTCGGTAGTTATTATTATTAAAATATACACGGATCGGAGTGTTGACACGCGTCGAGAGCGCACAAAAAAAAATGTACTTCGAAATTATTAAAAAAAACACATCGGTCCAGAGCGTTGTTACTTGTTAACGACCGCGGCGGTTGTTTGGCGCGTCCGGTCTATTTCGGGTACACACGGGTGAGCGAGGAGCCAAAACAGCCGGATGATTACTTGTCCGGCTCGATAATTTCTTAGGCTCGGGTTGTTTTGTGTACATTTCACCGAGCTCGTTAGTGACAATATCCAATCCAAACGGACGTCATTATTGTTTTACTAAATTTGCTGCTTTTCTCTATTTCAGGCTTGTAGTAATTCAGCTGTTATAGCCGTGTGAGGTCGCCAATTATACTTTCAACTATCTACTCAACGCGCTTAATTGAAAAATACTCACGACGGTTCCGTCTAATTAAGTTAAACACAAACGGCTCAATAAGTACAGTGTACATATATACGCCTGTTTTTATTAGTAAATGGCGTTGAACGCCCGAAGGTTTTTTTTAGAGTATATTATTATGATGTGGAATATTGAATAAATAAACAATGCAATCAGTCGGTATGAGAGTTTTTAGTCAAATCACTATCGACTTCAAACCTAACTTGTCGAAATCGATCACTCTTCATGCCAAACCTTATTAATAATAATTATAAAGCAAACAATTAACCAAAGTAACTTGAAGCTTGTATGATAACGTAATATCAATAGAAAATAGCAGTATTTTTTTGAAGAAAAACTATTTAGTTTTGAACAAAGTCATAAGTATATTAAATTAGTTTAACAAAAGTATTATCAAATAATTAGATTAAAATAAACGACATCAGTAACTTTTAAATAGCTAAAATTGTATGCAATTTATTAACATTTGTTAGTTTAGGCTAACAATACTTCAAAACACTGAGTGCCAAGACAATAAGTATATTTTTGAAAAACCTTGGCAAAATTATGCGGCAGACGTGGACAGCGGTTGATGTTGAATCCGTTACAAGCATATGTGCGCTTGACGAGCGTTGAACGTTCGCAAGAATCGTTGTATACATTTTCCCTGTTTATCGATTATACTATAGACTTATACTATTATAGTATTGAAATATTATTATAAATTATAATCATTTTAGTCTCGGTCAGCCGACACCCGGACTGAACGGGTTTGGTTTTTTTAAAAATATTATTAAAAATCATTACGGCGAATAACACAGATAGAAAAAAAAATAGTAGAAACAAAATCGAACGCGAGGCGATGAAAATGAAATATTATATTATTATTTTTACATGTTTAGTTTCTAGCCCGCAGAAAACAAAAAAGTAATCTCGGTACACTTAACTTGCTCGTCCGTTAACCCATTATTCGGTAATAATTTAATGGGTGACCAGATGGTCATCACACCTTTTGATGGGACTATATTATAATATGTATACGATACATATACACATATATGTATATATATATACACACACACATTACATGTATATACGGCGTCGGACAGTTTAATGAGATGCAAGGCCACTCCTATGTGGTGTGTGTGTGTGTGTGTATATGCGCCAGGTATACATATTATATGCTCCGCGTCGCCTCTTCGCCTCCAATCGTTTTTGTTTCGCTTGTCTCCTCCGTCCGATCTTGTTCACCCTGAACAAAATACACGTGATTTATATACAAGTCTATACGACGTTAAAAAAAAAATACCTATATACGCGCGAGTATTTATGTATATGTATACATACACATAAAAATAAACAATAATTCGATTAAAACGACCCTCCTCCTCTGGGTCGAACAAATGTTCGGAAAATGCTGCTTTTTCGGACCGATGGCCCGGCCAACTCTGCCGGGATGTCGTGCAAACGGCCGGTCGACCCCGAAACGTGGGGTACCCGTCCAAACGGTCGGCAGTTACGGCTCACCCTGTGGCATTTCGTGTACCGGATGGTCAGGTTGACCCCGGAAGGTAACGGCTCGTGTGACCACAGAAGAAAATATTCCAAACGCACGTGGACCGAACGGGCGACCGCTACGCGGTATATAACATGACATTGGTATAATATTAAATTTTGTCCGTTTAGTTGTTGTCGTTTCGTAAACGATTAAAAACACAATACTGATTAACCAACCACTCTGGTCGACGGTCTTCTTGTGCATGCGAAGGAGGAGGCGTATACGTGTAGACCGTAAACCCAACTACCGCCTTACACGACCACTTGTTTTACGACGGGAACCTTATGAGTGTATGTGTTGTTTGGAAGGATATTAATAAAATGCCACCGCTGGTACTTTACGCCTACCAAAACTACTATCTTTGAACATTTTAAACTTATGTTCCATGGGGATGATCGACCTTTGCACCCACGTGACGGTCATTAACGGCAAGATCACTCGATTATCGCTGAAACGAGTTCATTAAATAAAGACACATTATATTAATGTATGGCTACTGCGTCAACCGACCGTTAAGTACCAAAAAAATCGATACCAACGACTGAATTTAAAACCTACAAACTTGAAGATATTCGTTTCTCTTTGGTTTTGTCTATACAAACTATTCGGTTTGTTGACAGAGAAAATATTGTTTTGTTATTTTTAAATTGTTATTTTATCGGAACTATTTGAAAACGCGTTGATGCGGTTTTATATTGACCACGCCTATAGAACATCCTGAAACATCCTAAATTGACTCAATTTTTTTCAAATGTAAGGTGGCACTTTTGATTAAATTTTATACTTTTTGAGTATTAGGTATATCACTAATTATATACCTAATACTCATAAATACCGTATATGTTATATAAATTGAATATAACTCACTACCATTATTATTGTTAGTGTTATTATTATTACGATTGTTAGTAATAGAAAAATTAATAGATACTACATTTGTATATAATTTAGCAAAACTCTCAATAAATTCGTGTGGCATTATTGACCGGGATTATAGCTGCTAACTTAGGTCCTCACCGGTCGGCCTAGTGGTGTGGTTTGCCGCTAAAAACCCGGGTGGTCACCCATCCGGGATCAAGCGGTACCAGTCGCAGCTTATCCTCAGGCGCCTTGCGGCAGCTGCGGTGTCCACTGCGCCACACCGTGCCAGTAGCAAAACTCTCAATGATACAAACTATTTGTGTACTTTAACATTTTTTATGTTCCATTTTTAAGCTAACCCTGATATTTGAATTGTTAAACAAATTATACTTTACAGTAAGACCAATTGTATACCAGTAGATTTTGAAATACTCCCAAAGAAAATGAGCTCAACCGCGTTACCATTAATTTAACAGACCAAACAAACATACATATCTACAAAATTTGGGTAAGACTTAAAGTTTTGATTCGGTGCTATTCATTAAAACCTTATTTAGCATGAATATGATAAGATACAAGGTGAGACTTAAGGACGTTAAAATGCTAAAGCCTAACCTATACAAACCGAACGTTACTTGGTTGTATCTATTCAGAAAATACGATTAATATAGTAATTAGTAAGTCAATTCGTTTTGGCCAACAGTGTGTCCACGATAGGCTATGTCATGTTATGTATGTAATTATTATAACTCGTAAGGATGGATTTCATAACAAATTAGCAAGCGACATTCACGCGCGATGGACCTGCGTCATCAACGGGAAAAAAGCAAGGAAGAACTATTAGACAAGTATACACGAGGATTGAGGTAATCAATACATCACTGGTCACGGTAAACAGAAATAATTGCCTATACAGCCGAATGTATAATGCTTCAAACGTGTTTTAAACGTACTTAATTTACTTTTATACAATAAAGACTCGACAGAAATAATGAAACCGTTACTGACTGAGGGTATATGAGCATAAATGTAGGGTACTTGAAAAATTCCAGAAAAATCACTTTTCTCAACATAAAGAAAAACATGTTTAAAAAATGTCTTAAAATGTTACAGGAAGGATCAAAAACGTGTTTTTAATTGCAGTACGTCAAAACTAATTTTACGACACAAAAATCGCCGTTTTGAGAAAAGTGACTTTTGGTTTTTTTACCTCTGGCACCGTTTAAATGATTTGGTGTATTTATATCAGTGAATTAGATTTCAAGCACAAACTTTAGGTTATCATGCCAATTCAAAAATTCGAAAATATATTTTTTGTATACCCTCCAATCTTTGAAATTAGAATACAATATTATTGAACTCTTTAAGCAAGACAGTGCAGTTGTCAAGAACATTAACTTTACTCATTCTGCATTAAATAACTCGTTCGTTATTGCATTGATATCGATTAACACTGCGTGTACACTATGCTTGCAGCGGATTAATATAAATAATAAGACCGTAATAATTAGACAAACAATATTTTCTCGTTGTTTTTTTGTAGGTTATTCTTTTTATTAAATCATGCCAGGTATCCGTTTACGATTCAACTAAAAAAGTAAAAAAATCAACAAACGTACCAAATAAACTATAAAAAAAAATAATAATATGTAAACAAATTTTTCTTTCAAGCGCGTTGATAATGTTACGGTCAAGGTGTATAATAGTATGTTATAAATGTAATAATAAACTGCGTACACGTTTTACTGCATTCATTAGTTTTTCAATAAAAATGATGAAAATTACATCACAATACTAGTGAGTACTATAATAGACATTACACAAAGAATAATAGAATGGTGTATAATATGTGTACCTTAACGAAGCTGCGTACTGGCCGAACATAAATTCTAGCGTTTTCGAGTATCCGGCCATATTTAAATTATACCCAAAAGGTCAACCATACACATAACACACACCTGTAGAACGGTATGTTTGTTAAAATTAATATAAAAAAAAAAATCAACTTGCCCGAGACCTACATGGGTGCAGAGGGATTATATATTGTTAAGACCGGCACCGGGCAGCACTTACTGTTATTACTAAAGTTGGCGCGAACGATAAATCCGAACGGAAGTTCTTTTTCATCTCTTGAACGACCGGTCTCTCTCTTTTTCTCGTTCTCTTCCAGTCTTGATAAGCCTTAAAGGCATACACACATCCACACACTGGACGACTAGTACCAATACAAGTATATGTATACACATACACAAACGCTTGGTGTGTGCATATTACATTGTTCGGACTACGATGCAATTATTAAACAATATGTATACAATGTGTGTTACAGGAAAATAAATTAAAAACCAGATGGTCGTCGCATTACGGCTTGTTATAAAGTATATTATATATTTTTTTTATCATATTTACATAAATAAAAAATGCAACATCCGCAGCTCGCACTTAATATTAAAAAAATTAACTATGCTAAGATTTTTTGTTATATAATAATAATAAGTTATAATGGAAAAATACATTAAAGCTGCCCTTGTTCATTTACATGATATAATTACTTCATCGAAATCAATAGAATTCAATATTAATAACCACTATAACTTGAAGGCTATAGAGCTAATATAATGATGGGATGCTAATTTTTATAATTCATAAAAGTCTTGTGAACTAACACTTTTTAGGGTTTTAAACATCTATTATGTAGTTTTGAAAACATGTTAAAATGTGACTTATTTCTTGTACTATAATATACTCTTCTTGGAAATTCTGAGTTTAGTCTAGGGCCATAAATCCAATATGGGCGAGAAAATTCCTGTCACGTTAACGCGTTTTGGTGTTTGTCATAAATCTGTTTTGTAATTATTACTTGGATGATCGATCTGTCTATAACATATGATTTGTACCGGCCATGCATCCGCTACTCCGATCCCGAATAGGCCGCCTCCGGGTGTTTAATAACGCCATATCAGTAAGTAATTTGAAGTGGTCTATTATATAGGTACATGCAAGTAGGGCGTTTAGTATATACTTGGATTCTACACATTTTCTTATAATTTTTAAACGCACTTATTGCTTACGCACCAACGCCGTATAATATGTACGTATAATATCATTGCACTATTCCATGCGGCTAAAACTCTACGGTCTTGCATGATAATGCATTTTGGGCATATTCTTCAGTAAACATACGGTTTGGACTTGGGTTTTGGATGTATAGATCATGGGGGGACTCTTATTGAACACGGGCTCTTTGGCCGCTGTGTATCTAATAATATACGTGTATGTCCACCTTAAGTACAGAAGAAGCTGGAAACTGTCGGACCCAAAGTTATTCGGAGAACAGCTCTAGTGTACCTGTAGAAACACCTGTACACATATATGTATATATAAACAAAAATATTATGTGTACATTATAATAACGTTGTCGTTTCCGGTGCGCAATAATGAGCAATAAGCGACTTTCTTGCGCGGGCAGCGGGCGCACGTCGTCGGTTTTCTAATGGTGTCCGGGGTCGTAGGTCACGGGCGGCGGCCTGGGCACACGTACCACTATATACACGCTATAATATAGGAGCTGCAGGTTGCAGTGCAGCCGCCGCCGTAAGAGATAGTCATGAATGAAACCGACTGGTCGCGCGCGCGCCACGTCCGGCGAGTGGGGATGGCGAGGAGGACAAGAAGAAGGAACGACCGGTGAAGGAGATATGAGTATTCATAGGCACATATTATATCTGGGTATAGACTGTAATATAGCGAGAGGCCCGACCGAGTAATATTTAACATATAAACGACGACCGAACGTAATGTAATATTATATTATTCCCGTTCACGTGAATGACTGTAGCGCGTGCGCCCGCTACAACGTCTATCTAACCCGGGTGATGTTATACCTGCCTGCGGTGTACATACCCGGTAAATACACATTTATATCATATTAATGGTAGTACGACGACGAGGACACCGTCGACGCTAATGACTATACCCCCCGTTACGGGAGAGACGCCGATTATCGTCGGTGGATGAGGCGCACACGAGTATTTGTCAAAACAATAGCAGCGCCGAGATGTATGAGAGCAGATAAAAAAGAGGTCGCTCAGGTCAATTGGGGAGGCGTGCAGGCACATCCGGAGCAATGGGACGGGACACATACCGGCGGCGGCGGCGTTTCGTGACCAGTCGATATCATATCATAGTAATAATAAATATGTGTTCTTTACTATAATTATTTAACAACTTTATGTAATACCCATCCTGTGGTGGGACAACGCGAGAAATCCCCGGAAACCACATAGCAGCGAATACCGATATTACCCCATCCACAATATTTAAAACCGAGTATCACAATACTAACAGGCAACAGTGTAAGACAGAAGACTCATAGATAATGATTAGACCTAAAAGTTATACACCAACGTTCTAGTCTAGTAACATTTTAAGGTTATAACAATTGTTGTACCTATTTACAATACTAGATAACTCATTAAATTACCTACAATTCCATGCAATCAACAAATAGTATGCACTTTGTTTGTTTTGGAAATGGAAGACAAAATTGTCCCTAATACCTCTTCCTCTGCTTATGAGACACACTGTTTTGTTAGGTATAAGCAGTTCTTAAAAAAGGTACGATACTAAGTCGAAGTCTGTACCTTAACGTGTGTACCTAAATGCTAAATCTTAGTGTGACAATCTCGCACGTGTCAATGTATTTATTTTTAGAACAATAAAATCATTAATCTTGCGGAGACTGATCTCATTGGATGATATCTGCTTTTCTGATACTCTGTTCGACTCTTACACTTTTGATATCCCGCAGTTTGATAGTACTGACCTAGCTCTCTTTGCTGATGATACCGCAATATACCGCGATGCCCGTCATACATGACAAATTAAAATTATCTTGACAGTGTGACACTGATGCAAACCTCGACAAGTAACGTTCAAGGACTACCTAATTCCACGGAGTTATAGAATATAACATTATAGAATAATTGAATTCAAAATATTGTCCTTCAAATTCCATAAATTACTTTGCAATTATAGATCATTGTAACCACAAGATCTCTTCCTAAAAAGCGTCCCTATGTTATCCCCATGTTACAGTTAAAAATATATATTTTAATACGTTTTGTTAAATTGTTTTGATGTACTTTTGGTGTATTAGAACTACACCTAATATGACAAAAACTAACCCGTTCGAAGATACAGTTTATGCGAAGGCGTGGTGACGGTATGATATAAACACTTATTTTATTATAATTAGCACCAAACGCTAAGCAAGTAAATCATTTTTATGGCTTTATTATAAACACATAAATTTGCTTTTTCCCCCTCTTACAAATTTTAAATAACATTCAGTTTGACTCCATTATCCGGTAGCATTGGTAACTGCCGTTTACATATTTTATACATAATTTTTTTTTTTTTTGTAGGTTCTAAAATCTTAACACGACATACTATAAACCATTTTATCTGTTAAACAAGATATTCAATAAATATTAACTTAAACAACAAAAAACTGTTTTTACCGCGTTTCAATATTATTAACGATGAATACAAAATTTCACATAAACATAAAAAAAATTGGAAGATTATATTGTAATATATCGTAGATTTAAATATTGATGTTTTTATTCGAGACATAAATTCTCATCATTCTTCTATTACATTAACTTACGAAAAATTATTAAATTGAATTATTTTTCATAAGTTGCCTTTCTTTCATTTTTTAATTAAGGAATAGACAATAATTTAGGTTTTGAGATTTATCGTAAGAAAACACATACTTTTAGGTACATTCCCAAAGAGTCAAATCACTGTTGACAACAAAAAATGATAAAAAAAAAATTATAACCTTATTTCTGGTGTCAAAATAATTTCTTCATCACCAAACTTTTACCAGATGTTCTACTCACTTATAAGTAAGTATTGTATGAATTTGGAAAATTTTCGTTCAGTCAAATTTTTGTTGTGGGTCATTAAAGTAGGTAGTGCAGTTCATTAACTGTGCAGGTTACATGTCTATACCACTATCGGCGGTTAAATTACAGAGTCGGGAACATAAGGTGTTTTTGGATAATTTTTTTGAAAAATTAAACTACTCAGGTCCAAAAAAATTTTTTAAATTATTATTAAATTATTGAGGACCTATAAAGAATGTATGATAAAAATTTCAAACATTTTTGAAGTATAGTCACCCACCCATTTGGTGTTTTCACGTGGAATGACCCACTCCCGAATACATGGGGTCGGTCACCCTACAAAATATTAAAATTTTTGTAGTCTTACACCTCCATAGAACTCGGTCTTCTACATCTCGTTCAATCACCCCAGCTATCCTCATATCACTCTCTATTCCGTCCATCCATCTTTTCTTCGGTCTTTCCCTTCCTTGTTTTGCTTCTACATTCATCTTCATGACACCTCTCACTGCCTCTACTTCATCTCTTCTCATAACATGATGAAACCATCTCAAAGTATTCTCTTTCATTTTCTCCACAGTTGATGCAACTCCTAGACTCCTCCTTATGTATTAATTTCTTATTATACCCTCCCATCCATCTTAATATTCTCATCACCGCTACACTCATTCTCTGTTTAGTTTTCTTATCTGCTGCCCAACATCCCAACCCATATAACATTGCTGGCTTCACTATACAATTTACATTTCAATCTTATAGGCATCATCCTGTCACACAAAACACCCGACGCTCCCCTCCACTTCAATATTATTTAATTTTTAATAATTTACACATATTTTGTTAAAATGGCACACTAATGTTAACGCTGTAGCATATTTCCATTCTCCTTAAAAAATAGTGTTAAGTGATTAAAAATAAAACGTTAAAATATATGTAGAAATTGGTGGGAATGTACATTTTGAATTTGAAAAGTTGCCAAAATCTTAAGAATTTCCACCGATTCAACAAATAATTATTTATTTTTATTTTTTGTAGTACACAAGTAATAATATAAAATTTAGAACTACTTAAAAAGTTTACGACCAAACAGTTTGTTTTTAGTGTTAAAAATAATTCGTACTTACGTATATAAAATTAGCATAGTATCCAATTATTTTATTATTAGAAAACTGGCATAGTTTTTTTTTATTATTCGAATGATAAAACTATTATTAAACGAAATGTGTCACTTATAAGAAAAACATTGACAAGTAAATTATATAGCTAAAAAAAACCTTTTTCAGTAGTCTTTTTTTCAATACATTTTTTATTAGAACGCTAGCATTTTCATTTTTCTCTTGTCGATAATAGTAAAGATGTTGGTGCGCCATATTCATCCTAAATGGCTAAATAATGCACGATTACGAAAAATCTTCCACCTCCTATGGGAAATGGGGGGAGGAGGGAAGAGAAAGTTTGGTGAAATTAAGGTTTGAGGCTATTATCGAATATCAATATGGCTTATAAAGTTCGATTCCACGTGTTAGTTTTTTCGAAGCTGTAGTTAGTCTAAGGTCGAAGTAAAAAAATGAGCAAATTGAAGTTTTAATGTAACAATGCTTTCCAAAATTCGCGTTAGAAATGTTCTTATTGAGGCAGCGGTTTGTAGAGAAAAAAAGAAAGCGCTTATGTTTTCTTTAATTCTTTGAATTATAGTTCCAAGGATTGTAGTAAAAAAACACTTTTTCAAATAAGTAAATCCCTTATTATGCATTCCATATTTCAAAATAGCCCTTAATGTAACTGTTATTGGGTTTCATACTTTTATCTTCTAATATACATAACTAGTAAATAATACCGAGTTTACATATTACAATATAGTTTACAACGTTATTGCCGCGTCGTCGGTGATTTCTTCGTGCTGGCACTTGTAACAGCTGTTGTCATCTTACTGGTTTGTTGCGGTCGACAATACATATCAGCGGGATGGGTGGGGAGGTGGGGGAGACGAGACGGGAACCGGAGGCGAAGAAGTAGTACAAATTGACCGAACGTATATCTGGATCGGGTTTGTAGTAAATTAATGCTAATGGAGTTGCATGTTTCTCCTCTATTCGCCAAGTTCTATTACTATACAATAATATAGCGCACTCGCTATTCTTGTTATCGCAGGGCGACAATAGTGTGTGTTGTGGTATATTGTGGTATCGTAATAATGTGAATGTGTACTTCAGCGATCATGGTGGTGCCATAAACACAGCTTGTTGTCCAGAAAGAGTGGACTATGCGTTATTCTTTTAATTATTATCACCACCGCGCCTCGACCGTTTGAACGAACATTACAATTCACAACATTTGTACCGGCAAAGCGACCGTTAAAATTCTCATTAATTCCTGTGTGAATTTACAACAAGACCGATACATAGCGTAGCAGACCTTAATCCGAATTCCTGAGAGCTCTATCGTCAATCGTCATAGCCCCTTGTAAACCCATAACAATTCATACCAGTTCGCAGGAGGACCGTCGAAAAACGAGCGTTTTATATCATAGACTATGGTGTCTGTAACATGTTACATACAGCTTATAGCATTATGGTTGAATGGCTTTATCCAAACAACGTGGCGAAAAAAGGTTTCCTAATTTTTGTTATAATATGAAAGTTAAATATCATAGGATTTCGTGTCCCGCTAAGGAGTATTGACCACTGGACTTCTGTCTTCTGAATTATAAATTAACCCGGATTTTGCCGGTAGCTCACGATTCAAATGTGTTATTTTTATTTTCAATGTTTTTAAAAGTATGGACTATCCATAATCGTGCAAGTAAAACGTTTGTTTTTACCTTATTCTGAGTCACTCGGTAGGGTGCCATTTAATATATTACAGCCTGATGTTGGTTATTTATAGGATTCTCATTTTCTATGTTGAACTATCCTTTCAATATTATAGGCTAGCTCATCATATACCTATAACTTCTCACAGAGATGCTATTTATAGCCGCTCTTTTATAAATTGCGGTCTTTATAGACGAAGAAGCCATTTAACAATCTGATAGAAAGCAACAACAAGTTTTATACTTTTTAATAATTAGGCAAACTAACTTAATCAAAAACAAGTACCTATTTAAAATTGCAATCTGTATTTTTTACTTCATATTTAGTGTACATACTACATACTATTATTATAGAACATTGGAAACGTTAAATAATTGTATTTTTTCTTGTATATTTAAAACTTTAAAGTATTTTGATCACTGAATTGTGTAATTTTATAATAAAATATATAAATATTTGTTCTATAATGAATCAACATTAAAAAATAGTTTTAATAAAATAAACTTCTAGTAATTTACTTTTTGTCATATTTACTTTATGATTAGTAATCATTATTTATGAATACAAATTAATATTATATGATTATACAATGTACATTTTTCTTTGCGTTTTTGATATGGGATTGAGATTTTATATACTTTGTTTATTATATTTTAGGGTAGAATAATATACATCTTAGTTGAATCTACGTATAGCTATAAGGTAAGTTTTTTTTTATAATTCTCTTAGAGAGCACTGAGCACTCATGTTATATTGTTTTACGATCAATTATTAATTACCTACCTAATTAATTTACATTCAATCCGTGTGTATGTTTTCATTTTTTTTTTCTTAGCGATTATAGGAGTAACCACAATAGTAAATCTGACTAAGATCAACAAGGAGCGGACGCCATTGACCGTTAGTGGCGGTTGACGGCCTTAATTATTAAATTATAGTGTTCTTTTTTTTATCATGTTTTAATTAACGTGATGTTATTTAGCTTATAGTTATGACAGTAAATTATCCTAGGCTTTTAATTGTAATATAATGTAAGCGTAAAGCGTAGAAATACCTGAATTAATATTTAATTTTCGAGTGCAGATAACATAAATAAATAAAATACATTTTGACAAATCGTATATTATGTATTTATAAGGTTGTATTTAATGCTTTGTGGCATCAATAACTTTTACGACTATACTTTTATTTTTTTCATGAGTTATTGCTAAAAGACCGAAGCTAATATTGTTTATGTTTTGTACACACATAGCATGTATGACTCAATATTAGAATTACAAAACTGAAAATAACGCGCAGTATACGACTGTATGAACATTTCAAGTAGTCCTTACTATTTTAAAAATTCATCTTTTAATTTGTATCCGAGTATTTAGTTTTTCAATTGTTGACAATTGCTTACATTTCAACATCTTTATAGTGTGTAACAAATAGCACTTCCAGGACAAAATATGAAAAGAGTTATGCAAAGTTTTGTTGGACAAAATTTAATACACAGTCTACGAGAAACATCAGCATTACATCTTATGCATTTGTAAAGAACTAAAAAAGGTGAAAATAATCCTTTTGACCTAAGCCACATTTATCACTTACTCATATTGTAATTTTGAAATCGGCTGTCTAGTGTCTGTTGTTTTGTACCGTTTTATCATTGTATTATTATTACCGTATAACGACAACTTGATTGATTTGAGGGAACGTCTTTCTCGATGACCGAACAGAATCGTATTTAGAATACTTATTATCTTTTATTTCTACATAATTTCTTAAATTTAACATACACAACGAATTTTATTGTTATTTCATTAGCATTCCTAATGGATACATCAAACACTTCCTAGAAATATATGTCAGTAAAATTTGTATTTAACTAGTATATGAGAGGTGAATAAAAACAATACTTTTTTTAAAATAGGGTATTATTGTATACACTTACTTTACAAAAGTTTTGAACGTAGCCCATTCGGCTCCCATTTTTTCTAAACGGCTCTCGTTTTACAAAAAGTTAAATTCCCAAACGGCTCCGGTTTTTTACAACACAATTTCCTTCTCGTCAACGAGTTTTTTATGGAAAGAAAACGAAAAATGTTCAATCATTTTTTCAAAAATTGTAATAGATTTAATAGGGGTTGCTACCACTTTTACCAAATTCGGAATTCGTATTGATAACTAATAAGGACTGCAAGTCTCCGAGTGTTTTGGCACTCGCTCGCTACAACCGCTCGGCGCCGTCGCTTCGCTCCGCTAACTAAAAATATCCTAGGTTTGTAGGCTACAGTCTAGGAGGAGGTTACAAGTTTAAATTGAAGTTTAAGTTAAAGAGACTTGATAATATATGCGTAGTACCGAATACCGGAGCCGGTTGGGAATTTACCTACTCGTGAAACCTTTTTCGACGGGAGCCGTTTGGGGAAAAACAAACAATGGATGGGAGCCGTTTGGATAGCACCGAAAGTTTTCACTGTACATGCTAATTATTTCCATGTAGATTTAAGTAAAACAAAAGGAAATAGCTAGTTATATTTTGGGAAATAAGTATTGTATAATATTTTCACCTTATTCCTGGAAACCTAATGAATGAGAAAGACAGACTTTTCGTTATCTACTATAATTATAGAGGACATTATAGTAGATATATAATACTCGTGTCCTATTTATATTTATCGAATTAATAATAAATATGTTAAATGACACAATGAGTTATTATAATATGATATAATTGAAATCTCCACCGTTAGAGCAATCCTGTATGTTTTATTTTGATAATGAAACCAGTTTTTTTCTCTACACACAGTTCATAGTTTAATAATTCTATAATATGTTAATTAATGACACACAATTGCGGTTTTTTCGTTGGCATTAATATTTTTTAATATTATTACATTATGTTTCTTCGTTGTATACTATTTCAAAGCGACAATCGTCCAGTGACCGTCGGCATTCGATGAGTAGTAATTAATTTCAAAATAACAACTATTAATTTTATTTTTCCGGAATTCGTGTCGGTCGTGATATCTCCAAACGAAATTCCGAGGTAGGTAAATGATAAAAAAAAATTATATACATGCATTAATAACAATATAACTAAACAACGCGCCAAGGATTCCGCGGTATTTCTCCAACACAATTCTTCATTAGCATATTCAGTAGCACTCGGCGGCGTGCACACGGGATGGGTGATAAACTGCTGTTTGTTCAACTATCATGTGTTGATCCAACACTTCTCCTGTTACGCCTTCTACTCATCGACGTGGCCCCCGTGCACTAGTGTATGTGTGTAGGTACCTGGAACATATTATTATTATTATACATATTGTAATCGTTGACCGGACACCTCTATTCACGGGTCGATGTCGATAATGAGCAAACATGTACTCGTACACCACTCACACTTACACACATATATATATTATGTATATAGGTATATATAATATACACACATAGACAGTCACACAAACAGAAAAGAAGTCGCAAGTTGGTATTTTTAAAAAAAATTTCTAATGGACGTTTATTTTTTTTGGAGATTATATTATTAAACACCGGAAACGAGACGTTTACACCGACCGCCGCGGTGGCCGAGAAGAGAGTATATAAAATTTACGATTATTATCTTGTGTATGACTCTTACCGATGTGCTATATATCGTTATTGTTATGCCTCTTCGGATGCAGACATAAAATCGAAACCGTGTAGTGTTCATTGTACTCACACTTATAATAATAATATCTTAGTACAGTATCAGTTCATATTATTATTAGTAACTAAACAAATGATACTTAAAATTAAGACAGACCAATATAAAGGTAAAAATTTGCATTTTTATTAACAAAAAATGTTAAAACTAATTTTTGGGTGAAAATGTAACATATATTATGTGTTTTATGAGTTATATAATAAATAATTTTTATAATATTATATGTAAACTATGTTTTTACACCTGAAGTTACTTTGCATGGTTTTACTATGGATTAAATAGGGACGAACATCTTTATTCTTGCCAATTCATTTCCTCTTTCCAATAAAACAATTTAAATTTTATTATTTTGTATCGCAAAACACACAAAAACGTGACAAGTACGGTTCGACGATTGGGAAGTAGTTCAAAAGTTACTCTAAGACCCAGGTTAAAATGGAATAAAACCCTGGTTTTAGTAAAAATATCAAGAAGCTACTAGTTTTATCTCATTGTAAATAATTCCTGCATACATAATTAAAACACATAAATACAATTAATGTGCAGATAACAAATAATTGTCCATGGACACGGGTATACACTATACATACTAAAAGTTTAAATGAAGTCGGCCCTGCATAGAGGTACCTAAGTCATACAACAGACAGTAGAATTGACAATGTTGCACATAATTGGAATATTATATTTTTTGTGCTCAATCGGGTTGTCAAAAAGGTCAGCCAATAACGACCGTGCTTAATTTAGAAGATACAATTTAGAACATAGAATTAATTATTTTGTAAGATTAATTTATATCAATCGAACAAAAGACTCGAATGAAACTACACATAAAAAATTGTATAGGTTGGATCAACACCATTTTTTCCAATTTGTTTTCGTTCTTCTTTTGGCAAAATTTGTTTTTGTCTTTCCTAATTTTTCAGCTTTTTAAAACGCTTAGTACGGCCTGCTTAGGTGAAACTGGGTGTCAGTGTTCAAATTTTAACTATTTAGAAACGGCGTCTCGGCTTGAAAAAGGTGAATGTTTTTGCGAAACGTTCAACTGGCAATACGATGAGGTAATAAAATAAACGCATGGCGATGGGGGCGCTAACCGATATTGATAGCATTTGCACCAATGACAATATATTATATGTACACACAACTGAGGGGTACCTTAAGTATTTATGAGAAAAAGTCTGCAACGATCGATCACCATCGACGATAAGGTCAGAAAAAAAACAATTGCAGTAAAAGTACGAAACTGGATTTTTGACCTGACAAAAACGAGTAGAGCGATGAACAAATAGCGACGGCAGTGCTAAAAATTGATATTTTTTTATCTTTGCCATTGAGATTTATCTGATTTGTATTGACTATTGTATTATGTCTGGGTACGCGTACAAAGGATTAATTATTTCCATTATTATTTGGATGGTACATACAAGTAACAAGTTTGAATTTTGGGGCTTTACAGAGATAGTCATCGGTTGGATGTACATTGTACCCAACAAAAGATTATTTCTATCGTTTCGTTTCAACGTCATACCGGCTAATGAAGAAATTAAATATTTTTTACCACACTTCCCTCTTAATATTGCTAAAAAGTAATGTATAGTGCACATTTTTTTTTAAATCATCATTTTTTATTATTAACTTGTGAAAACAATTTCAATGGTTGAAGAGAGGGGGAAATTTGCCTTTTATTTTAAATGTCAAGTTATTGTAAAATAAAGGAAAGTTAGTAAAACATATTGTTTAATTTGTTTTTAGTGTAATAACTATTTTTACTGTAAAGAGTAATAATAGTACATAATATATCATACTTAACTAAACAATTATCATCATTCATCATCATTATCATTTTATAAAGAATATTACTTTTATAGACTATAGCTGACCTATCCACTCTAAACATCTATTTCGACCTTTCCATTAGTACTTTTATATCTTTTATTTTATACCCAGTAATCATAATACGCAGACCCAGACTGGAAGGGTTCCAGCCCACCATTTTAGGGCAGTACATGTCCCAAAACTTGTACTTTAGCTAAAGTTTTTTTTTAGGATTTTAATGATCTAAATTCTTTAAAATAGGGTATTGATTATTTAAAACTATAGTTTAATTAAAATATTTTATTTTAAAATACTTGGGTTAAGAATTTCAGAGTTTAAAAAATCCAGATTTTGCACAACTCTGGAGAACTAAAATAGCTAAATTTGTCATTGGCGAATTTGGAAGAGGTGGCCCAAAGTCCAACTACGGCCCAATGTTACATAGGTATATATCAATATATTTATGTAAACAATTATAGAAATGTAGGTATATTACATTGTTTTAAATAGTTGCACATTAGCCCAGTTTATGTATGAAATTATATTGAGTCTGAAAATTATAGCCTATAGGCTTATTATTATTATTATTTTTTGTTTGTAAAAACTTTCTATTAATTATTGAGATGTTTTAATAATACAAAAAATATTTCGAGTTCACAACTTAAATAAAAACAAGAGGTACGCTAAAATTGTTGGAAAATATGTTGAGATTATTAGTCCCGTGTCAAGGATTAATGCGCGTCTAGCATCATATTGGCAGTTTACAATTAACAGAGAAGAAACGCAATTAAATGAATGTTCTTTAGAATCCGTGCACTAAGAAAATACACTGGTACTGCGTTATAGTTATAAGAGTTGGCTGAACGAAAAATATGTTAATTGCGCGGCTCAACCGTATTCTCTAGCTCGGTGCGCCCATTGTAATGTGTATGATAAATTTATAAGTCAGGGATCGAAGGTCTTCAACCGGGGTCTTCGCTATCGAGCAGGTCGTCCCGAGTTTTTATTATTAAACGACGTTGTTCGACTTCGACAGCGTATAAAACGACTCTACATGGTTTCAGACCTGTCGACAAACACAGACATGAACACATACCGCGAACACCTTTTTATTTTTTTGCACATTATACATCTACTGTAATTATTTTTGTATTTTTTTATGTCGCATCATCATCATCACCGAAGAAACTGAAAAGTAAAATGAATCAAAAATAAAACACCACTGATTTTTAAACGGGCTAAAATTAAGGTACCTACCCAGGAAAATGTACAAAGATTTAAAGTCGATAAAACTATATTTTTTATTGGGTTTAATCAAATGGTTATAGACTTTTACTGTATTTATTATTATTTATTGAGTGATATGTTTTCATTTTTAACAATTATTTGATTTTAATTAATCTCAAAATCATATAAACAACACACAGCTTCAAACCTGGACATCAGGCCAATATTATAGTTATTTTTTAGTGTTAAAGAGGTTGAAGATTTGGTTCTAACTTCTTGTTAAAACACATTTGTTCATGGCCAGCTGTTGTATATTGTATTAACGTACTCATGTAACGAAATAATATATGTATTTTTATTATTTAAAAATCATCCCCTTCGTTGACTGGTCTCGATGAAAACCCATGTATTATACCAATAAACGATAGTATGTTTTTGGTTTACAATGATTTTTTTTTTTTATCTATTACACTCATCGCGTAATTAAATAATAATTAACATACTTTGCAAGTATTCATACGGAGTTTTCCTCGTAGTGTATTGCTCTAAAGATGCATATAACACACAATGGCTCGAAGGTCGGTGACGTGACGTTCAATAGTGTACCTATTCATTGCTCTACTTGGCGTTACTGCGGAATAATATCGGTAATAGGTATGTATTTATATTGTAGAAATAGTGTCGCATCCGTATTATCATTTTTATTATTATTGTACACTCAAGTCCAAACGAAGACAAACTACGGCTATATAAATCATGTACGCTGCATGCTGCAGCCACACCGGCGGGACGGCGTGCAGCATATTTCAATCTTCAGTCCTCCGGTGTTTTAATTTAACTTTTTACATACAAATTAATTATGTCCTTGAGATAAATTTTTAATACTGTGATAAAAAAAACACAATTTTGTTTATTTAATTAACAACATTTTACTGGTTTTTATTTTTTTATTCCGTGTGCGTTTTTTAAACGTAAAGCAAGTATAAAAAAAAACATTAGGTATGTCAGTCAAAAAGACATGGACATATTATTGTAAACAATAATAAATATGGTAATTAGGTATACATGTATATCTTATATAGTTTAGTGTCAAATCGTAAATTATATATACATATATATATATATATATATATATATATACACACATTTATTACATTATATGTATTATATTATGTTTATTACAAGTTGGATGTATTATTTTATACAATTAAATCATACCATTATACACTAGTATTACAAACAAATATTAATTATAATATATACATAAATAATACAAACAAGATAAAAACATTTTATTATTTTTTTTATAAGTAAAATTATTACAGCGGTATTTAATAGTATTATATTGATATAAGTACACAGCAAACATACAAAATCACAATATTATCTTCACGAGGTAGTTTTTTTTTACAAGTAAAATTAATAATTATCTAAAACAAATGCTGGATTACATTGCAAAAAGTTTTTCATTTAATACGTTTATTCAATATAATAGCAATTTTTAAACTTTATAAACGTACAACAAATATAATTTATGTAAGTTTACTACTTTTCTTTTAAACAACAATTTTTTTCCTTTAACTTTAGTAACATAACCGTTAAATTATTAATTAAAACATTTAACTAGATATATCTAGTTCGACAAACACTGACATGGGCAACTATCATAAGATTACCTTCTCCTTCTCGCTCCTCTCCATTCCTCTCAGAAAATGTCCACTACACCAATAAATTAATAGGTTACTACTTTTTGCATGCAATTATCATTCAATTGCATAAATGACGTTAAAATAATCAATGGAAATACAAATTTATCGGTTGGGCGTAACATTACATGGACAAACATCGAATGAGAGCAAATAGCTGTTATTAGTAACATTCTTAATAGTGTATGCGGCCATATACGACCACTTTTAAAACATATAATATTAAGATCAAAAAAAAACCTTCAGTTCCTACAGTTTGGTTTTTTTAGCGGGTAGATTAATAAAAAGTATAAATACTTGACTAATAACCGGACATCACTTTGGACCAAATGTAAATAAATCATAATATTCGTTTTAATATTAAAATTTAAACAGAATACAATATATATATATATATACATAATGGTAACTCTGCACCCGCGGCTATCGTTTTATTAATAATGTATATAAAAATATATATAAACGTATTATAAATTTAAAAAATATTTTATTATAGGAAGTTCCCTTATCGGTTTATATATATATTTGTGTACCATTTGTCGACTTTTGAATTCATGCACTTTTAATATATAATGTTATTATGTTTTAATAACGGAAACGACCAACAACGTTTTTTTTTAATCATTAACAATAATATTTGTATAATACGTCATATACGTGTATTATATGAGCCGTCGATAAGGATAATGCATAAATCCTGTATATTATATAGTCTACCGAGTGATCCATTTAACGTAGGAGTCTTACGGTAGACACTTATTTTCCTTGAAAATAATTACAATTTTTAAGTATATTTTTGAAAAAATTTTACTTTATGTTATCATACAATATTAGACAATACTTTTTTTTGGTTTTCCATTGCTAAACAGTCGATAACCAGTTTTGAATAATTACTTTTAAAGTTATTAAACCTTAAAGTAAAGCACATTACTTAATCGCATTCCACCTCCCGTCCTACATTTTAAACTCTAATTGATTATCGGCCATTCTAAATGTTCAGCATATTATTCTAAATAAAGTTTATAGGGTTTATTACGATACCATTTAAGATTTAAAAGTTGATAGATCTCTAGAAAATACTAAAAAACATAAATATATAATAATGTTATAATATTGTAAAATAACGTGAACAAACATTTTTCTAAAAAAGAAACTACAAAATTGAAATTATTTTAAGAGATATTGAGTATCTTACATTAAATGGATCGCTCTGTAAAGAACAATACATTATACTTGAGTGAATACAGCGCACTGTCGCGTCGGTCAGTCGAAAACAGTACACATATAGTAAACAAAAAACTAATAATCCGTCATTCGAGAAATATTTCTTTTCTAATGAGAAACCATTTTGAGCAGCTCTACTTAAAAAAATAGTATAGCACCGACGACACTTGTCCAAAGATAAACACATCTGTTGCACTCAGATACATTTAGTAGACGAATAATAGAAAAACCAAAATAATAAAAATAATAAAAAACAACATTATTTTATTTTTCTAAATATATGTATATACTTACACAGTAAAACACCTTAACAGTATAGTAATTTTTGTTAAAAATTTGTTAATCATTTTCAGCAAACTTTAAAATAAAATTGTTTTAATTGCTTTAACCGAAGAAACAAAATAGATGGTTGTTAACAGAAAGACGATGATTTACAATAATATAATAAATAAATATATTTAAATAATTAATATATATTTATATTTGTAGGTACTTAGGCTAATTTCGAGTAAACTTTATACAGACAGACGAGGAAAATAATAAATAAATAAATTAACGAAATTATTTTTTTTACACAGATTTACAAATTAATGTCTTTTTGTTTTTAATACAGCGTTTTGTTAATTGTCGTTAAGTTAAAAAAAAACTCATACGGTTTGTATTAGTATTTTTTCTTTCTTTGTTTTTTTAATTTATATAATAATATAACCCTATTTTTTTTATTCTGCGCTACACACCTCACACTTAGTTTTTATCTCAAGAGGTTATGACAAAAACAATAAAAACGGAATGCAGAAATGTAGCATGTACCGCTTATTAGTTCGAAAAGGATAATAAGTAATGTAAATCAATTCAACGACTATTTTTTTCTTTTTTGGTAAAACAGCAAATAAATAATATTATTGTAAAACAAACATAGAATAATAGCGCTAAAGGAATGTGTTTGTGCGTTATTGAAATAATATTATTACTATTTTTTTTAAAATTATTATAAATATATTTTCACATTGATAGTAACGCAAAATTATATTTATTTGTAAAATATTATTTTTAATCAGGTACTCTTTTTTTTTTTTTATAAACAAACTCGATCCTTTATTATATGTCCACCAGGATATCCAGGGTAAACGCATTATAACACAGTATATTATTCTTATAATACGTTTTACATATTGTTAAATATGATTTTTAACGAACCACACGCAAAAACAACACACAACGTTGGAATAGTATTATACGCTTAGCTATACGTGTAGCTATATATCTATGTATAATAATATTACAATTATAATCTTTATTAGGTAATATATTGTGATGAAAAGTATTACGTTATTATTTATATTATTGTTATTAAATATGTACCCAGGATAGGAGGGTAATAAAAAAACACTGCAATTCCAAAAAGTGAAAATAGATTTATCATTGAGTCCAGCTCAATGATGGCAAATACCAAAATGTATATAAATATGAAAACAGATCACAGATTGGCGAAACTCGATTAGAAACGAAATCCTATTCTACACTAGTGTTTTTATACAGTTAAATAATTATTAACAACGTAGCTATATGGGCGTAAATGGGTGTAAATGGACGAGCTCATAAGTACAAAAGGCCATGTGCTTGTGTGTGTAAAAAAGTTGGAGTGGATGTGTGGTCTTTCTACTTTTAATGACGACCCTGATCTCTCTCCGCTGCGATATAGCGATCGGTGTGTAAAGAATAATATTTTACAGAAAATAGAAAAAAGCGCTTTTTAATCGTTATTAATAATTTTAAAAGTAAAAAAAATAACGTAACGTCCCTGTTTTTGTTGTTCTCGCAATGGCTCCACCGGCCGTCCCTGTAAATACTCTGTGATCCAAAATGTTCGAACAAGCGTGAGACAATACATACAAACACACATAGGTAAGTATATATTATAAAACAACAAAACTGCATACTAAATGGTAACGGTATACTTGCTCGCGTTCTCTCACTCTTTCATCATTTTTTCTCTTTCTTTCTGCATTTGCTCGAGATATTGATTGTTTTTTATGCAATATATAAAATATAAGTCCCGTGTAACAGGTATAATCGTAACAAGTCGTCGAATACGAACAATGTAAAAAATATATATAAAGTGAAAAATCAAACAAAAAGAAAGAGGAAAACTCTAACGTAAAAAAGACATAATACATGAGTATATAATAATATTAATTATACGTTTTTAAAAATTGTTTACATGTGTCCACCGTCACCAGGCTGAAATCCCATGTGATGCATGTGTTGAGCCGTGTTCTGGTGTTGTTGTTGCTGCTGCTGCTGCTGCTGTTGCTGTTGTTGTTGTTGTTGCTGCTGCTGCTGTTGTTGTTGTTGAGCGAGCAAAGCGGCCATTTTCGTTTCTTTCTTCGTCCGTTGCTTCAGGTGAACCTTGGCGTGCCGTTTTTTCTCGTCGCTACGGGCGAACTTGCGGCCGCACACGTCGCACGTGAACGGTTTTTCGCCAGTGTGCGTCCTAATGTGCGTGGTCAGGTGGTCGGACCGGGAAAATGATCGCATACATATCCGGCACTGGAACGGTTTTTGGCCGGTGTGTATGCGTATGTGCCTGGTGAGCTCGTCGGACCGAGAAAACCGGCGGTCGCAGTGCTCTACCGGGCAGGCGTACGGCCGTTCGTGCACGGGAGTCTTGCTGGGCCGGTTGGGGTACTTGCGCGGCTTGACCGGCACCAGCTTGAGCGGCAGTGACGACTGTTGGTACACTTGCGACAAGATCTCGTGGCCTTTGCTGGTCGACGGGTTGTACTCGGCTAATTGAACGCTGTAGGCGCCGCCACCTCCTTGCGACACGCTCGACGAACCCGGTGACTGCACGTCCACGTTGATGACACCGCCAAACTCTTGTTTGGGGATCATTTGTTGTTGCTGCTGTTGTTGCGGCTGTAACTGTTGTTGCGGTTGGCCGTACTCGACGGGCGAGTCTAGCCAGTGATACTTGCTCACCGGCGACGGTTGCTGCTGCTGTTGTTGTTGCTGCATTTGCATTTGTTGACCGCGGTTGTTGTGGTAAATGAGATCCTGGTCGTTTCCGCAACTCGTGTACGTGGGCGGTTGCTGTTGTTTGCCGCCGCATTCTATGCTCAGCCCGAGTAGTTCCACTTGACTTTGTTGAGATCTGTCGTCGTAATGCGGACTCGAGCCGTGGTAAGAGGTGGGCGTGCTCGACGACTGCGGCTGAAGCAGGCTGAACAGAGGTGGGAATATGTTCTTGTCCGGGCTGGGTAGGAGCCACGACGTGTTTAGGTGGTTGCTGTTGTTTGAGGAACTGTTTGAGGTCGTCGGCGGTACCACCGTCTGCATGGGACTGTTGGTCGAGAACCTGTAACTAATCCTGGACGACATACCGGCCGACGGGTTGTTGGTCGCGTACATGACGTCCTGTCCGCCGGCTGCATCGTCCTGATCTGGGTCGACGCCGATGGCTTCGGTTTTCAACTGTAGCGACACTTCGAGCTTGTGTTCAACGGCGTTCCGATTGACAACGCTGTCGTCCGTGTCCTGCAACGAACCTGCGAACACCCGAAATGGCAAACCGTTAACGAGACGTTAAAAACCTACAAAACTAAAATAATAGTAATCGCGTTGTGGCAATGGCAAATCACAAGGACAATGCTAAGTTTTTTCTTTTCTTTTATGGGTCAGCAGACCGCTTAACTTTCCGCCCGTAGGTTTAAAACCCAGTAGTGGCTGCGATTTAGCGGATATGCGGTGATTATACACGAGTTTTGTGCATGTAAGTATGCCGAATAACGAGGGGAGACGACGGTTAAAAAAAACCTATGTAAGAATATATGCAAAAAAAAAAATGAAATAAAAAATGTACAGCAAAAAGTAATATTATTTTTTGATGGTAATCGAGAGTCGACCGTGTTGTTTGTGTACACTCGGTCTTTACGAACAACGGCGGTCATGTCACATAATTTTTGGATTTTATCTAGAAGGCGGCGGCGGCCACAACTGGTTTAATTCGTATAGTTGATATGGGTTTTTTATATCTTTCTCCGTTCTGGACGACCCGCTTTAACATATGGACTGTCGTGCGTTATGAACCCCAGCACACTAACTAGACATTACAAGTGTTCTGTCAGTAATCGTCAACATAATATCATTGTCAATACAACAGCGAAACACTGCAACGGGTCACCTACTTTTGGTAAACTAGTAGAACGATCGTCAGGATTTACATGCATAGTGCGGGTTCAGCTTACGGTATACTATATTAGTCGAGGAAGGAGAGTGTTTTCTTTACTTAATAGCTATAAGAATCCCATGTCTGTTGTATTATTACACCCTATGTAGTTTGGTGGCGCGGTATATTAAAAACGAAACGAATCAGGCGGCACCTTCTCGCTTAAGACTTGATTAGTTTATCATTTTATTTTAAAAAACTCTGGTAAGTCATTAATTATTGCCAAAACGGTAATCAACTCTCACAATATAACTCATTATGACACGGTTTATGACTTTTTTTTGTCATTTTAATATTATAAAAAGTACTTGTTAATCACGCGGTTAAGTTATTCACGCTTACTTAAAAAAAAAACACAACGGACAATAACAATAAAAACGTCTGCTCCGTCTGGCTCATGCTGAGTCGAACGCACGTGGGGATTTCCGAGAATGCGCGGATTGCCGCCATTTTTCAAACTAACAAAATCAATCCACAGATTTGTAAACCGCCGGGACGACTTTTTCAGGAATAAAAATAAAAAGGACCGGTTGAAATATCAGACGGGGTCGGATTAATATCGTTACACTGGTCGCAATCAATTTTGCGTATACATGATGTTATTGTATAATTTAAGGCACGTCGAGGCAATATGGCGATATTATGGTGGCGTTTCGCCAAATTTCTCCGGTCGAGATGAATTTTTATTTGTAAAAGCAAACAGCACTCGGCCGACGAACGAACACTTATGGAAACATTTAATATCTATTAAATTTTGCTGTAAACGATCGAACGTTAAAAATAAGTCAATTTAAAAAACTATCCTATTTATTTCATAAATAGAACATGATTTTTGTATGTATATTTTTAAAGCCCATATAAAGTATCTAATATCTAATATTATCAACAAGCCGGTGATAAAACAAATTGCTAACAAGGTTATACACTTAAGAGATCCGCGGTTGAGCACCACCGGAGGCTGTTCAAACGTCCTGTATCGATCGGTCCGGTGAGCGTTTACTACCCCGCGGTTTTTTACCGGTAGGCTCCCTGGGCGGGAGAAGGAGGACACCGACAAGGCCACGACTTTCTTCCCATTCATGTTCTCGCAGACGGCGCGAGGGGGGCCCCTGGTCGCACCACCCTTTTGGACGCGGCGGTTATTGATCAGCGGCCGGGCCGCACGCACCGTCGTGGCGTCCACAATGCCACGGCCACTCCGCCTCCGCAACGGCGTCCCTCTGAGGCCGTTCAACCCCGGTCGCATGAATGAACGGCCTTCACCGGTCGCCACCCTCTCGGCCCGCAAACTGTGGATTAGATTATTGCCTCCCAGGGTTCTGTGCGCCCGTGTGTACGCGCGTACCAAACGAAATTATAACAACACGGAGACGAAAATGCCGAGCAAAGGAAAACCGAAGAAGATAAAATAGAAAATAAATTGCGGGATTTCGCTTTCAACGGTAAAAGGCAGTCGTGTGCCAACGAACTACAAAAATCGATCTTCCGAGAAAACCGCACCCCAGATGCCGAAGTACTAACCCTGTCGACCCTCTTCCATTTATTATTATCTGTGCTTAACTAGATTGAAACCTATTCCAAAAAAATTGGCCGCGGCCGGATGCTAATTTACAAAGAATATTATATATGTATAAATATAAAAACTTATAATTTGACCATATATATATAAAAATGACTATACAAAATTTAACCATCAAATATTTTCGATTTACCTCTACTATAAATTAACATTTTTTAACCAGTAACACGACAGGAGAAAAACAAATATTATCAACATTAATAATAATTAAAAAAAGTTATATAACTTAAAAGACTTGAGAAAATATTACGTTTACCAATCATCTATTTTTTTTTCAAGTTGTTTGGCGCCAAGACCGTTATTATATGATTATCAAAATTTTCATAGTATAGGTAAAAAACGAAAATATTTGTTTTAAACTAGCGTTTTAAAATGGTCGTTTTTTTTTTGGTTTAAAAGCGGTAAAGCTAAAAGAATATGCACCTGTGATTAGTGGTGGTTCGACGACCGTGGACGGTCCGAAGAACGAGGGTACTTCGGCGCTGGTCGTCACCGGCGTGTTGAGATCCGTGCCCGCGTTTCCCTGTGCCGGACTATGGCACGCAGAATTGCCGGCACCGCTGCCGCCTCCGGTGGCGGCGCCGCCTTTGTACGGTTCGAAGCTGAGCACGTTAAAGTGTCCGGCAGCCGCGGCCGCGGCAGCCACTGTGGTCACTGCCGCCGCGGACTCGGCTAGCAGATATGGATGGTGGTGGTGATGATGATGATGGTGGTTACCGTGATGGTGAGACCCGACTACGCCGGGCTCCAGGGCGGTGCACTCCATGATCATGGTGGCGTCCTGCTGTTGCTGGTGGTGCTGATGGGCTACTGCTGCTGCTGCACCTGCGGCACACGCGTCACGCCGGTCACTACTGTTATTATTGTTATTAGCTGCGACGGTGGTGCAGTCGTTGCGGTGGTCTGCGGCGTAATCGGCGGGCGGCGCGCGGTCTTTCGGATCAATTATTGGGCCCCGGGGCGGCGATTCCGGCGATTCGACCAGCTCGATGTCGTGGAACGGATACCAGTCGTCCGGGGGAGGCGACCACGAGCTGGGGGCCAGGGGCACGCGGATCACGCACCTGGACAGTGCCAGGCCTACGTTTGGGGTCGCGGCGTTCGAGCGGAAAATACGGTGCGGCGCAACACTAATAGCGGGCGGCGACGTTCAAGCGGACTCGCGAACCGATGTAATGAATGTTTTTTTTCGCCAAATTTATTATTCGTCTTCGCGGATTCGCATTTTTTTTTTTTTTTGATAAAAAAAAAATATATTCAAATATGCGTTGAATTTAATATTATATAATAAAAATAACAACAATCGAGGACGCGTTTGATACAGTTTAACAATAATATAATTTATCGCGCACCGTTCGTATGCACAGTATAAATCGACGAGATGAACACACAACCACACGCTTACGCTCACGCTCACGCACACGCACGTGATACTGGCGCCGGTGGACTTGTTGAACTGAAGGCGCGCGCGGCGCGTGTAGTGGCGGATACGACGGCGGCGTATACTGAAAAATAAGCGCACTGCCCACACGGCGCGCGGGTCGACGTATAGCGTCGTTTTATGAATGAAGCCCGTCTCTGTCCCATATATGGATGGACGCAGGACGCCGCCGGGCGGTGGTGGCTGCGGAGGCGGCGGCGGGCAGGAGCCCTGGCCAATGGCAGCCCGCCCGTACCCGTGACGTCAGCGTGACATCACTCGCCGCCGCCGTCGCCAAAGCGCGGACGACCTGCCGCACACGGGCCGCCACACCGCCGGCCGCCCCACCCGGTGGCTCCCACTCCCACCTCCTGTCAACCGGCCAACACGGCGCTACTACCTAAGTGTACTGCGGTTACGGTAGGGATTATGGCTTATTTCCCCATAGCCCCCCTTCTCCCCATTGCGTTGCGGTCGTACACGCCTAAAGGAATAATTGTTTTTCGCCAATCCCCCCTCAGCACCCAATCAAACATTATCGCCGCATCCCCAACCACGCTAATGGTTTTTGACATGATTTCTTTTTTATTCATAATAAACATTTCCAAACGTCGTTAAGTATACCTATAGCAAATAATATACTAACATACTACACCAATGAATACATTATATATTATATTCGACACCATAATACTTTGATCTGACTGAACAGTCGCAATAGAAAATGTGTTTTTACATTAGTTTTTGTTGCAGCTTCTATGGTCGCTGTTAATATTTTCATTTGATTCGATAATTATAATATTATAGTTGGGAACCTAGGTATTATGCTTATATAAAAAATATGTCATCAAATGAGGTCGTAAGGGAAACTCGTCTGATTATATTATATTAATTCGAAAGTATTCAAACCTACGTACGACATCGTTTTTATTCAAACAACTACTTTTGTGTATGATCTTTAGGTAACGTATATTGCCTAACACTTTTTTTCTGTCGTACTCTTACTGTTTGTTGTATGTTTTTTTTAATTTGTATTAAAGGAGATTTATAAAATAGTCCCAAGATAGATATTTTTAAGTGGCGCAATTGGAGATTATGCGTACTCTGCGAAAGCGACTTCAAACGGCGAATTTTTAAATGTATTATATTTTTTGCAGACCTTGTGTTGTTTATATAGCAATGTCGGTTAAATTTTGAACAGACTCGGTCAATGGAGAGTTACAAAAAACACTGCAACAGTCGTTTTGTGACATAAACACATCGATCGTTTCGCATTTTTGAATTAAAGGGACTTACGAATTGGGATGATTTACTTTTTCCCTTTTCGTTTGCAAAACATTATGCGGGTTAACAACCCCCGTGGGTCGTTTTGACCACCCTCGCTACCATACTTGCTTTACGGCCCTGGTAAATCGATCGGGGGCCGAATTGTTTTGAAGGTCAAAAGACAAAACGTGTACCGCTGCTACTCGAGCCCCGAGATGGTGTTTAAATTCCTGGCGGTCTAAGAAATACGCCTAATGAGTGTCAATATCTTTGCGGTTTTTGGTCGAACAAAAATAAGGTTTAACGCATGCATAGGTATGAAGCCAACGGTTATATAATTAGGTATCATGTCGCCACCTGGTGTCGTGACAACAATTTTTTTTATTTCTGCGAAATAATTTCTTATTATACCTATAGTGAATAATTCATCGTGCCGGGCGGCTGGTAGGCGGGCCCGAAGGGGTTGTTGACTATGTGGCATTTACATTTTTTAACAGGGACGTTTTTGGCGAATAATTTAAGAGTGTAGCCGCTATATGACCGCCGTCGTCGTCAAAACATTATATCCCGCCGAAGTATTATTTTCCAAATTTAGACAATAGTATTAAAAAAAAAAAATAATATCCAATATTCGGTAACTGAGCCGGAAACATGTTACAAAATAAATCTAAATATCTTATACCTGTGTACACAAGTATGTCAACCTAAATATGCTGAAGAGATTTATTGGTGATTGAGTTTTTTAATCGCCAAATACGGGCCAAAATCGCAATTACCCACGACTTCCTCCTCAAATCAATTGGTGTGCAATAACGGTATTGCTTAATAGGGTGTTGTGTTGTTTTTCAAATATTTTACTAAGTAAATTTTTTTATGTCCGCATTTAAAATAAGACCCGTCACCGACGCATTCGAGTTTAACTGTTTGGCTTAATTATGTTAAATATATTTTTAGCAGTTAGGCATGAACGCGTTTTAATTTCGGCGGCGAATCAAAAACAAACGTGATTTGTCTGCGGTTTTTTTTTAGCCTAGAAAAGGCTTGTCATTGTACGAATTGTGTGCGGTGTGTACCACATAGTAGCAGTAACGCCACACCAAGGGTCAAGCTTTTAATATGTATATGCTTAAGTATGAGTATATTTAAAAATAGACCTGACATCCGCATTAAGTTATTTCCAGTGCTGTTATTCACGTCAGGAAATAACAATTACAAAATTGTATAAAACTCCAAACTTTAATTCATAAAAACAAAATATACACAACAGCCAAAAGCAAAGGAATTATTAAAAGTTGTAACAAGTTCATAACAACGATTACAAAAGTTTTATCACATTCATAGTACGAAATATTATATATTTTCAATACAACTTTGTGACGTATGGCCGGTTTGTTTTTTTGAGTGGAGAAAAAAAACCACATTAATTTCAAAAGGTAACAAGTTCGATCGGTAACCGTATGCAGCTGTTAAAATAAAATTAATACCTACATTATAGTTTTTTATTGTTTGGAAAAAATATTATCCGTTACGTATGAAATTATTTTGAACACTGAATGACGTTTGGGTCGATTTAAGCTGTCGCTGTTGATGATGTGTTTTTTGTTTAACTCCTAGTGGCATGTAATTGTTTATTGATAAGTTATATTTTTGTTGGTCGTCTTCAGATCCGAGTAAAACACTGAACAACCGCTTTTACGTATACAACAAATACAATTGAAAAATTATGAAAATACAATTATCCGCGATAACCTTCACTGATCGCTTCATTCAATATTGATCATTGAACACTGAACAAATACGGTATTGAAACAGAGTTAAGTTTAACTACATCACAATCAATAATAATTGCCATTTGCTAACGAAAACGCACATGGTGTAATCGAAAGTAGACAATTATTATTTCCACCAAGTTCAATGTATATGTTGATTTTGTTTTAAATATTAGTTTTTCATACATGTAGTTATTAAATAAATAAGTTCTTAAATCACATGTTACCTTCAAATATAAAATGTAGTGAATTTGAAAACATTGGCTTGAGTGTTCTGCTTGGACGTATTTCACAAAACTGTTTAAACTCGTGCACGGTTGTAGCTTAAGATGGACATTTAAATATAGTTATATCTTAAACAACGTCCAACAGAATAGTTACTAGAAATGGTTACTTGTTTGTAGAATAACCCATCATGATTGGTCATTACATTTTTTTGTTTACCAATTGTTCGTTTTTTATGGTACAAAATAAATTCAACTTTTATTTGATCAAAATTAAATTTTGCAAATAATATTAGTATCAAAAAAGTTGTTATTGCCATTTTTCATGTACATTTAATTTTTTTTTTAATTTTGAAATAAGAATAAGTATATAGGAAGATTTAAATGCGCCGGTCCTTTGGTCCTTCATGTTTGGCCTGTTCCTCAATAATTTGTCCTAACGTTTTCCAGTGACTTTTTATAAATAAATATATAATTAAGAGCGAAATTTTGAGAATTCTCGTATAAGATAATACCTAAATATATTTAGGTGTTATATAACCTATATATTCTACGGACTTGAAGTTTTACACATAAATTTAACGCTGTGACCCAATTGGCTTCTAATTTCAGTCCGATTGAAAATAATAACTTACTAAAAATCGGCGAATCCATTTTCATATGAACACTGAAAAACGGTATAGTTAATTTTTTAACGTACCTACTTAACGTTCAACCTTGACTTTATTTTGTTGCTAATTTTTGTTCTCGATTACATGATGTAGCCTCAGTTAGATATTTTATACTGTGTATACACACGGTTCATAATATAATGTGTACATTATTCATTATTTATAGATTATTATTGAACACGTTTATATAAAAAAGATAAATTTTTATTGTATGTATAAAAATACAATATCTTGTGTTTTTTACAGAGCCACGTGTAACCAAAACGATGGTTTTCAACAATACAATGCGCATTTTACTTTCGTGTTGTACATGCAGCTTTGGTGACAGATTATTATGCATAAATAAATGTAAAGCTGTAGTGTTTATGTTGAACGAAAAATATGTTTGTTGTTTTTATTTTCTACAGTCTTATCAGTTACACGAGGTATCGATTTTTTTAGCCGGTACGTGCTGACGCTCTCTCTGGATGCAAGTATAAAAAATATATGTGTGTTCTACACGAGTTAGGCTCCTCGCAAAAAGGACAACGGCACTTTTCCTCTTTCGGAAACGTGAGACCGGAATGATCTCGATCGGGCCTGCACGTGTTGCGAAAAATTTGATTATAGCTGACTTACGGGATATACGGTCCAATGTATGCCCTTTATATTACAAGTAAATATATATTTACCACCATAGTATGTTGCATGACGCACATGAACACAGTGTAGTTCCACTGCGCTGGATGTTGAACTGTTTTATCTTTGATATTTTTTACACAATTGTCAACCCGTTTGTGGTGGATTTGAGTTTTAAAATAATCACACAACTAAATTCAGCAACAGCATCGGTGTGGTGACAAAAGTAAAAAATAAAAATCCAACGGGTATGCAATATGCTTATCTCACTATCTTTATCTATCCAGATGTCCCACATATAGATAATATGTTTTCCCCGTTCCGAGATTATTGTGTGACTAACTGTTGGGAACATCTAAGATACAAAAGCTACATGATAACCATAAAGCTACAAAAGTGATCTCGTATAGTTAATACGGCTTTATTCAATATTGAAATAAGCTTTAAAAATAACCATTTTCAACACTTAAACCTGGTATTTGGGTATTATTCTTATAATTGTTAATGAGATAAAAACTTTAGAAACTTTGTTCATATCGATGGATTTTGGTAAGATAGACTTGATAAATAAACGGACTTTAAAGTCATTGTGTTATTATAATGTTTTAGTATATCTGTTTAATTAATTATAATTATTATTATGTTTTGTATATGTTACAGTCATAATAGACCATGTATTATTTTGCTAGTGTACCTATCGCATATTATTTTGTTATGACTGCGGTGAATTGTTCGTTTGTTTCATGTTCGCCCTCTGATTCTTTTTTTGTGTCTGTATATTATATTGTATATAATATAATATTATGTGGAATTTGGACGGCCCACGAAATCACGGTTCTAATTTTAAACTGGCCGGTAGCCCGGATTCAACTATTTCTGGTACATGACGACTAAAAATCTTTTTCGGTTGGAAAAAACAAATTTTATATTCGGTTAGTCTTCTATATTTTTTTCTTCTTCGCTTTATGCTAGCGCCACACCGCCGTTGCCAACTTTTCTACTGTTGTTTTAGTATTAATATATATTAAGTACTCTTTTGTTTGTGTGTCGCTCTTAAACAAATTAAATACATCTATCTATAGCTACCCTATAGCATACATTCCGTTTTGACGCTTCAGACATAATATTTTACCGTGTGTCGCATACGGTCAAGTCCAGTCGAATAGTTTATTTCTTTTAAGAAGTTAATTATAGTGTTGTGTATAAAAGAAAAGTTAAATCAGTTAGTACATCGCCAATCGACGTGAATAAATAGGATAGCAAACAACAAAAATTCCCATCGTATAACATACATATTGTATAGTGTATATATAATATTATGACTATCAATTTAAATAAATCTATTATACTATCAATTCAAAAACTTCATGGCAAATAATTACTATTAAGCAATTATTTTTTTCAATCATCGACGCCTACGCTTCCGCAGCTATTGGCCGATAGTTACAATAAATATTATTTTATTTATTATTAAAAAAAAAAATACTTTATCAATATTAATATTATGTAGCCGTTTTTCTGTAGCCTCTAATTATGTTGATGGTTTTTTTTTTAATTATTAAATTATTATATCAACTACACATGAGAAGATTACAAACATAACTTGTTAAGCAGATAACGCCTAGAAGAAGAAGAAGAAGAGTCTCATCTAATTATTCTCAAGGAAAAAATAAGAAAAAAGGCGTAATAACATTAAATATCCTAGTTATTAATAAAATTCCTAGAATAATAAATATTATTATTATATTATAACATACTTGTAAATTAAACTAGAAGTTCGCAAATCAGTATACATTTTTTCCATTTTAATTTAGAAGACTTTTTCGAGCATTTGTCAATTCTCGTGTATTAGATTAAGAAAATCCTTCTTATGCTAACGCCGACATGTATATATTATTACATTAATAACGCCACAATGAGCGCATATACATGACGTGGGACTTCTAAAAATATACATTATACTTATATACACTGGATTTCGACTATTAACGCTGACGTCTTAGTATTTGAATTTTGGCAGCACTTTTGTGTTAGGATTTTTCCTTTATGTGAATTCTACAGTTGTTGTCACAGCGTAAATTTTACAAAAATCAAATACATGTATAGTTTATCTATGACGAACTTGTTAAAAACAAGATTGTTGTCTGGAAAAACTGCTAGGGCGAGTAAAAAGCGAGAAAGCCATTTGCCACAGCCTAGGGCTGCAAAACCAACTATACCCCTCATATTATGCGTCACTTGACTATATAGCACAGTATTCTATAAACAACACTGTGTGTAGATTTTACAATGTCAGTCATAATAATTTGTTAAAATACAACTCTTTTCTGTTTCACATATTATGGTTTGAATAAAAGCCAGAATGCATTTATGTACTAGTTTATTTTCAAATTGTAAAAAAAATCGTGTGTCATGCAACTAATTTCGAGCCAAAACGGTGCCGGGACAATTTTTTTTTTTAAATGAAATTAACCTTTTTGCTTTGATGTCAGCACAGTGCACAGACACGATACGCGGCGGTTTGTTTGTTTTTCACAGCGTTCTGGCGTAGGTACTTTGCCAACCAGTACACTAATATTTTCATGGTTATTTTATGTTCTCTATGTACTCTATACGGTCCAGAGAGCACTCAGCGTTTACAGGGTGATTCATTAAGGCTAAGACACTGTTTTTTTTTTTAATTATTAATAATTTTGTAGTTTTCCTTTTTGAAGACACTTAAGTATATGTTATTTAACAAATATATAAAAAAAATTTGTTTTTTAACAAATATATTAGACAATAATCAAGTTTTTATTTTTTCCAGAGCTTTATAAACTTAGTTCATCGTAATCATCCAAAAGTGGTTATCGACCAGTCAAAATGTTCAGCAAATTATTCTTAATTTGAAAGGTTATTAATTACCTATGTAAGTCACCATTAAAGTTTCAAAAGTTGATAAAGCTCTGGAATATACTAAAAAGTTAAATATTTATCTAGTAATTTTCAAGTATTGTAAAGTAACATAAACAAATTTTTTTCCAAAAAGTAAAGCAATTATTTAAAAAAAAAAACGAATGTAAAAAGTAAACATTTTTGTTTTTCTGAATCACGTGTTTGATTGGTTTACTACAGTTGTCCACGATTACCAATTTGGGTGACTTTGTCCTTACACGGAAAACATATATTGTTAGATCTACTATAATTATGGTAAATATAGACATATAATACATTTATAGATTATTATAGTCAGAAATAGCTAAACAAATAGTCAGGCCAACTAAATTTTTAGTTGTTTAAACTAAACATTTAGTAATTTGTTGGCCCAACTATTTATTTAGTTATTTCAACTATAAATGTATTGCGACCCCTATATTAACCATAATTATAGTTGATCGAACTATGCTTGTTTCAGTAAATTTTAACTATTTAAATATCTTTAAAGTTTTATTTTTGAACTTTTATTATAAATAGTTTATTGAATTTCTTAATATTTTTTCCCTCGACTACAAAATATAATGATGTTACTAATATCTATTAATTTGAAAAACGTTTTTGAACAAATACAGATTTATAACAATTGAGCTGGTTATTTTTTTAATGATTTAGGAATTTAATAGTATTGCATTTGTCATCAAGCATATATCATTCGGCTCTTAAATTCCAAAGGTAAATCCTATGAAAGGTATGGTTTACACTCCTCGAAATCCTGACATCGTTATCCTATTATCATAACGTCAACGTCTTGTGTCGAGCATATCTTAGCCTTCGACACATCTTTTTTTTTTAATTTTTAGGTTTTTTTATAGTATCTACTGGCCCTTGTTGTCCAAGTTTTACAATCCATTTCCATAAAATCCACATTATTATCATTAAGTTTTACCATTGTGTTTTTGATTGGCACTTAAAAAAAACACACACAGTAATAGGTGTAAACCCGCACACGTTAACCGCTGCGACTTGTCGCACTTTGCGTGCAACCATTTGTTCGCGGGGCCTTCGTGCATTTGCATTATACTTCTGAGAAGCAGTTTCTCGTGTAATTACAAACAATAAAAGATGTATCCAGCCATAGCAACCCATCGCCCCGGACGCGAATTACACCTTGTCTTCTCTCGCACACACATACAGATACAAACTGCACGCGCTTACAATAATATAACATATAAAAATAATATAAACGACATTGGTTTCGTACGGCGGCAAGCCACCTCGATGTGACTTTTTATACTTTTTTTTTTTTAAGTTGTTGTTTTCTTCTCCCGCACACGTTGCACGTGCTCGTATATAAGTATCGAGAGGCAATAAAATATCGGATTTTATCGGACCCGCAAAATGTGTGTGTATAAAATATAGAATTTCTCTCTAGCCGGGTATGTAGATATATGTTTTTTTTTTTTTTTTTATCATTCTCCACCTCACATAGTCATATACTACTGCAACAGTACACAGATACACAGTATCTTCACGAGTATACATATATGTATAATAATAAAATATATATAATATAGGCACGCATACGTGTGATAATAACTCTTATGCGGAGCCGCTGCCGTACACGCCGGCGACTTATCGGTCCAGACAATCGACGAACCTCTCCAAGATAGTTGCGCAATAATATTATTGCTTTAATACCGTCCAAACGCGATTGTTCGTGTCGACGAGTTCGCCTGTACGACTACCAGAACTCGGTCAGTTACCGCGTTTAATTTTTGATTTTTAAATATCACAAACCGTATACATATGTTTAAGTGTTAAGTATTTTTGAAAATATACATATTAAAAACTAAAAATACTTGTACACTACATCTTTGGTAACTTTTACGATTTCTTAAATTCTAAAAACTACAATGTTATATTATTTATAGACCCTGGAAGTACCCTTTTACCGTATTTCAAGTCACCTATAAAAATTGAGTAAAATATGACTAATGGGTGGTTGGTTAACGTATTTCGTCCAACCCAAATACACTTCATACATACAGTACGTTTTTCTTCATCGCTACTTGGTACACTTAAAATTATTGTTTAGCTTTTTTCAGTAAATAAACTGCAAAATCCCCAAAAAAATGTAAGCCAATCAAACTATCGAATGATTTAAAAAGTAATCCAAATTTTATCGAAGCTTGGGGAGGATGGAGTTAGACTGAACGTCTTAAGCCACCGCTATCTATAAAGCTACGCCTATAATATTACTATGGGTCTACTCGTCTAGTTACGTTAACGTGTATAGGTAAGCGACACATTTTTAACAACAGCTATACCTATACTACGAGTGTGTGTATATTTATAATATTGACACAATATTATAATCAGCCACACATGTAATGCCGTTATGCAGGCGAAACTAAAATTTAAACTATTGCGTCGCGAGCAAATAAAACGAGTAAACATATTTTGTTTGGCTGTATTGACAAACAGCGTCGCACTGGGGTTCAATAGAAAACCGTCCCAAGTTCAAAATCCCAATAACTATAAATATTGTACGGATATTCATTATATGGAAATACAAAATATTATACTAGTTATTATGTACAGAGTGATGCATTTAACATGAGACTCATTTAATCGAAAAATATAAATATTTTAAACGTTACTTTATTCAAAATACTGTTAGGTACATATTGTACTAAATTTTTCAATATATTTTCATCTTCATCCCTTTAACGTAAAAAATTGTATTGACCGAATGTAGTTCTCTCTGTTGGCAATCCAACAGAGAGAACTAAAAAAGGTAATTCGAACTGAAAAAAGACAGTGGGAAATGAATCGTATACAAGATATAGAGACGAACTACAAGACAAATGCAAAAGTGTCTTTTGGCAGATGCAATGAAATAAAAACAGGCTATAAACCCAGAATGACCATTCTGCAACAAACAGATGGAACACTGATTACGGATGGATCAGATGTGGTGGAAAAGTTCAGAGAGATGTTCGAGGAACTTCTAAATAAGCCAATGCCAGAAGAACTAAGGAATACTCGGGTAGTATCAGTCGAACAACAGCTGAATGAACCTACAAAAGAGGAAATACAAATGGCTATCAAAATGCTTAAAAATGGAAAGGCCCCAGGAGAAGATAGCATAACTGCGGAGCTCCTTAAACATGGGGGGAACATGATTACGAAACAAATGGAACAATTAATAAATAAGATAAGGAAAGAAGAAAAAATACCTGAAACTTGGACTTTGTCAATTATATGCCCTATTCACAAGAAAGGGGATATCATGGATTGTAGGAACTATAGAGGGATATCACTACTCGACTCTTCATACAAGATTCTGTCAAACATACTTCTCACCAGACTAAAGCCATATGGTGAGGAAATAGTCGGTGAGTATCAAGCAGGTTTTAGAGCAGGGAGGTCAACAGTGGACCCAATTCACACCATCAAACAAATAATGGAAAAGAGCTACGAGTACAATCAGGATCTCTTCTTATTATTCATCGACTACAAGCAAGCGTATGACTCCATAGTAAGAGAGGAGCTATGGATAGCAATGGAAGACTTAGGAGTTCCTACCAAGTTAATTAGACTGATAAGATCATGTTTACAGAACTCCAAATGCAAAATTAAGGTCAATGATTATATGTCTAAGGAATTCGAAGTTAAAACAGGATTATGACAGAGAGATGCACTGTCTCCCATGCTTTTTAATATTGCATTGGAATCGGTGGTTAGAGGACTGTATGACACTGACGTAGGGATTAGATTACTAAATAAAAATATTAACCTATTAGCATACGCGGACGATATAGTGCTAATTGGCAAGACAGAGGGCGAAATTAAGACTTTAGCAGAATTACTTATAGAGAGAAGCAAATCCATGGGACTAATGGTAAATGAAGGAAAGACAAAATATATGATATTATCGCGTAAAAACAACAACCAACAAAGCTTAGCGGTAAACGGAATGCTTTTTGAAAGAGTTAATACATTCAAATACCTCGGGGTGGAATTAAGAGCAGATGGAGATAACCATAGAGAAATCCAACAAAGAATTAATACAGCTAACAGATGTCCCTTCGCCCTAAAACCTGTTTTCAATTCTAAGTTTGTCTCATTTAAAACAAAAACTATATTGTACAAAGTAATTATACGTCCAATTGTTTTATACGTGAGTGAAACATGGACTACTACAAAAACAGATGAGCAAAAAGTAGCTGTTTTCGAGAGGAAGGTGCTAAGAAAGATATTTGGCCCAAAAAAAGATCGCTCAACCGGCCTGTGGGAACGACGGACCAATTTAGAACTTAGGGAATTATTTAGTGAGGCAGACATAGTAGCAACGCTGAAAAGCAAGCGTATTAGCTGGGCAGGGCACATATGGAGAGCACAAGACCAGATAACTCGAGAGGCAACAAAATGGATCCCCAATGGAAATAGGCCACTAGGAAGGCCAAGACAAAGATAGGTAGATAGAGTTAAGAGTGACCTGCAAATGCTAGGAGTAATAAACGGCGAAGAGCTAGCTAATGACAGAGAAGCATGGAGGGATGTGGTGGTTGCGGCGAAGGGCCTAAATGGCCTATACTAAGCCAAGGAAAGAAAGAAGACCGAATGTATTGAAAAATATTGTACAAAAGCAGAAAAGTATTATGTTCAAAGTATAAATATTTTCCGAACAAATTAATTAGATATGTTAAATAGATCAATTGCATAGCATTATAAACCGTCACGCGACGGAATACCGTAGTGACGATTAATAGCTGTCATTAAGTATATAATAATAATATTGTATTTTAATTAAATATTGTTTTGCATTATCAAGGCGAAATAAATTTTTATCGATCACCGGCGGACGTGCTCGACATTTGCGTATGCGATTCATACACTTGTAAAACGCACACCGATATCCATTTGTTATTTTTTACATACCTATTTACATATTAATATATTATACATAGATATTGTGTTATTATTATTATTATTATTATAATATATTTCATAGTTTATACTACGCGGAATCGTTTTGTGTGTAATAAAAACAAAACGATTTTATTGTATATAAAATTATATTTTTTACACGCGCCGCGACTTGGATATTTACTAACACAAATCTACTCTTTTTGTTTTCTAGCTTTTGCGTTTGTGATTCTGTTAACTGTAAACTACTATGTGTACAAAGTATATTTATAATTTATAATAGTTTGTGCGCACTAACAGTACATCAAGATACGGTTTAATTTTCATTTTATTAAATAATATCACACCCCGGGGTTTGTTTGCCCTCAGCGAGGCTACGCACGCGGGCACTTAAGCACGGTCGATTCTACCGAATTACGTCATAGGTGGTCGAACTCCGTTTTCGCGAGGTCTAAGCGTTTGCGCGGTAAACGTGCTCGTGTTTATTCATAAAAAAGGAAAAGCGAGAACAGGGTAAAAAGAAACAGCTCAATCATCCGTGACCACCAAAATGAGTAGGCGTAGGTATGTCGATTCGGGGCTCAATGTTTTTTTTTATCATCGTCTTTGCCACCACACTTATATCCGGCAAAGGGTTTTGGACAGACTCATCGTGCGATATAAACACTAACGGAATGTCTGTAAATATTCTAGCAACTGGAAGGGAGGCTGGGCGGTTTAGACAGGGTTTTTTTAAAAAAATGTTTTATTAGCTTTCACCGAGAAGGTAGGTATTGCATACAGCGTTTAGACATGTTACAATCTCTTAAAAGTTAAAACTTCCCTAATATTTCGATAATACATACTACGTCTAAAGATTATTTAAATTTTTAACTAATTTTAATAATTAAGAAATGTTATAGTGCGCTGTTGTTTGAGCTATAAAAATATGTACATTGGAAAAGGTTTTTTTTTAATTTTAAATGGGTAGGGTGAACTTTTAAAATTTATGACCGATTAAATTACTTTACTGTTTTATAAGCTTGCTACAATATGAAGAAATCGGTTCAGCGGCTTATAAGATATCGCGGGTCCGGACTTAAAAGTAAAAATAAATAATGTCAGTAAAAATAGGGCTGCCAGTGCACATACAAAAAAAAACATAATATAATAATTGTAAAAACAATATCTTCTCAGTTCTCAAACAACCCTTTCGTAGTTCTTAGCTAGTTATGGCTGTGTGGCTACTGTAATTTTGTAGTTTTAAAAAGTATAAATTCACTTGTTTAGGCTTTAATAAGAAAAATAATGATGAAATAAAATATAAATGGTTACATTTTTACCCGACTGCGGAAGGAGGACCGGCCGGTATAATGTGTTTTGCTCACTCGAGTATTGAGTGTAATAAAATACACATGTGACTTGAAGGAGCGTGTTAAATTGCTTGAATCTTTTCAGCACTAAACTAACGACCGCGCCGATGATACAAAATTTAAGCGAATTGTCATATGTGTGGCAACAGCTTCCATACATTCACTATATTATTAATATTATGTCCACGAGCCTTTACTGAAAGATTCGCAGTTAAAATAACGATCAATTATGTACAGTTTAAACTATAGACGAGCGTAGGGTGTTTGTTAAGTTTTTATTGGGTGCTCGACAGCAACAGACGTTTAGTGTTCGTTGTCCCGTAAGTATTTTTGTATAATTGTACAAAAAACGTAATCGATTAGCAAGTTCAATAACAAAACCGACGACGTCATAGAGTAAAGTTTCCTTTTTTTGTATCCATAATAAAACTATATAATATTGCATGTACGTCATCGCGGACGGGGTGGTAATTTGTTCTCCTGCCGTAGACACACCACAACCCCTTTGCTCATTGAATAATGAGTGTAATACAATATATAACTCATTAGTATAAGTATTTTTTATTCACATTACCAGTACACGCGCCATACATCGATTGGCGGCGGCCACCACAAATATACGTGAATGGACTATGACGTCACGGGCGTGTGCCGACTGCAGACCCGGAAGAGGTGGAGGGGTGGGTGGTGTTCTTAGGACGGGTAAGGGGTGGTTGGTAAGTACGCGCGTTATACCCTACCGCCAGTAACTCTCTCACTCTGGTTCCGCCCTTTCCTCCTCTGCGCCCGGCATTTTGGTCGACGTTTCGTGGTCAAGGTCGGCAAAGGTCGGGCGCGTGTGCACGCGTGGATCGCGCCATTGAAGATTTCCAAGTGGGAAATTATTCATCATAATGAATAATATAATAATATATTAAATAACAATAGTATGTATATTATATTGTAGCGGTAATAAATAACAAGGCCCGGGTAAAGTTTCGGGTAATTGACATTCTTCTCTCTCAAAACTAACTGAAATCTAAATGATTAAAATCAAATATGTTTTCTAGAATTGGTCGATTCCGTCTGAATTTAAAAATAAAAAATAAAAACGTTTTTTTTATATTCGGTATTCTTCCCCGGAATAAATAGATTTGATTTATTCGGATTATTTTTAAATGATATTACACCATAATTTTGTATTTACATGCGTGGACACGATCCGTGATATTTGTATTTGAAATTTAGTTTAGAGATACATAACATTGTCAAATAGCTGCTATTTTACTAAAGTATCTGTTAATAAAAAAAAAACGGATCCGCATACTTTTTTTCCCATGGCATCTATTCTCTTAGTGTTTATAACATTGATTGACCAGCTACTTTTAAATTGATAGCAGTTTCACGAAATAGGGACTATTTTAATATAACCCTTCTCTAAACACTTGCATTTAACACTTAAAAACAATGAAACTAATTTCAAAATTTGGTGCCCCTTAATTATTGTCACACATCCACCCCACCCTAAACGAAATTCGGGAAGGAAAAGAGTTTAATTAATATTGTTTCTGTTGTCATAGTAAATTTATATTGTTCTCGGCGGTGCACACGTGTTGATGCAAAAAAAAACCTACACGTGGGACAAATTGTTATTACTGGGAGTCCTTTGTACATAAAAACGGGCTCGTAGATACTCGATATTTAGCCTGTGTGCACTATTAAATTCCATCAAGTCAGCTGTTGCTCTGCATCTACTTTTCAACTTGACTTTAAATTAAAAACAAATGTAATTATAATATTATATTCAACCACAAACCATTTCAAACAGCTGCTTACGATTAACTGGAGTTTATTTATTAAAATATGTTTAACATTTAACTTAAGAATAAGTTAAATTAAAGAACCATCTACATACGATTTCGGATCTATAGAGGTGCTATAAAAGTAGTTCGGTTCACAGGAAAGAAAGTTATTATGTCTTCAGACAGAAAAAAAACATCTTGACAAAACCAATACCTTCTCGCTATCGCATAGAAGCTAAAACATAAGAATGGTCTTTGAATTACAATATTAATAAGTATTATGCAGCGCAAGCAAAATTTTAAGTATGTTTAAGTTATAGTTCAATTAGAATATTTTTATTTAGATTACATTTTGTGTACAATTAAATTAATATTGATTAGAAAAATCACCAACTTGAAGTTTGAAGCTAAAAGTAGAAAAATTCACCCTACCTCTTCAAAATCGAAATAATACTAAAAATTAACATACTTCAAAATACAGCAGTAATTTTACAAAAAATATTCAAATATGTTCCAAACTGGTTTGAGGTATCTATTTCTTAAATATAGCGCTACCAATTTGCCGTAAAGTAACTAATAATATATCTTTATCTTTTTCCCTCATTCTTTGAGCATAGTTTTTAGTTTGGATAACATCGAATTGAGTCCATCCTACTTTTAGTTATTTGAATTGAGTCCCGTTTCTTATCTTAATATGTTTAAATTGATTACGTAGATAAGATCGTAAGCATAGTCTCCTTTGCTATTATTAGGAGGGAATTTGCACGGATTTTATTGAATTGAGTCCCAAATAAACAATGAAGTTGGACAGTTTCCCCTCAAAATTTGGTGTGATTTTTCAGCAAGTACTAATCGGACAACTAACAGTTGTGAAAGTTTTCATGCAAAATTAAATGCATTGTTTCACTCAGGACATCCGAATATTTTTATTCTTGTTGTCACTCTTCTAGGCATACAGTCAGATACCTATATTAAATTACGAAGCAATGCAAAAACAAAAACATGTAAAAAAATATTGGAAAAAGAACAATTTTTACGGGAACAGATTATCAAATATCAAAATAAAAAAATTAGCAGATTTGACTACTTAAAATCTGTTTCATTAAAATTATTCTGTTTCATTTTGAAAAATTATTAAAATAGAAAGTTTTTTTTGACCATTTATAAACAAGCAAAGCATTTTTAAGCAAGCACACACATTTTTGGGAGACTAATCAGCCAACCTCCACGTGGTGTCTCCTGGATAACGCTAATAAGCTGAAGGGACTCAACTCAAACAACCAAAAAAATATTTGTTGGACTCAATTCCGACAACCCACAAATATTCGTGGGACTCATTTCAATATTTAGGACTCAATTCAATATCACCGTTTAGTTTGAAGGTCTAAACATTTTTTTATAGAAGTAAAACATTTTGTCATTTATAAATAAGTAGTCCACACTTCAAAGTCATAAAAACATAAAAGTGATCATTTTATCTTGCCCTAGTTTTCTTTACTTACTATGAAATGCGAAGTATCAAATTGAAATGTGCACTATTTCGGTTTTTTAATTATACTTTTTATCACACTAACTCTCATCTATTTTCAAATAAAAGTTTCAAGCAATACACTAATTTGATGTATAAATGTTATACCTACAGCTTTATGCCTTTGACGCATTGAAATCGCCTTATAAAAATTGCGTATCGTCTCTAGATCTCAGTCCACTCTCAGAGATACAAAAATCTGATTAGGCTATTGAGATTAAATTTAAAATATTAAACGCAGTACTGCAGTTCTATTAAAATATAACAGTTAAAAAATTATTTTATTTTTTTCAATAAACACGTGGAGGAATTTGAAATGTAATCATTGGAACTATTTTTACGAGTACATGACTATTTTTTAAATTAAAAGAAAAAAAATCTTTACCGACAAAGTTATCTACTCTTGAAAGCGCTGCGTATGATCATATTATATTTTATTCGTGATTATTTTTCCAGGGCGAAGACAGTATATTTTTATTTAAATAAATCATTTAAAGAGTGTGAAATATTATTATAATATGTAAAAAAAATATATATACTTATTATCAAATTGTTTTTTGAGTGATGAAATGTGCATATTATATAACAGTATTTAAACATTTTAGATGTCTTTTAATCATTAATAATAGTTATTGTAACGATGAAATTAAAGAATATAATAAATTTTTTTTTCTTCAAATAATTGTCGGGTAAGAAAAAAATGTTTGCTGAATTATAGGTTCACTTGTCATGACAGAATGTTGTCTAAAAAATAAAATGTATGAATAGAATATCAAATTTTGCAATTATTTTTACATTATTTATATTAAAAGAGAAAAAAAATTGGTTGCATTTTAAATAATCGACTGTTATACTGAAACCAAACATTTAGTTAAAGTTAACTTTACTTTTAAAAGTACTATTTACTTAGTTAACATTTTTTTTCAGTGTGAGTATTTAGTATTAACTAATTTTGTAATAAAATAATTAAACATAATATTACTTATATTATTGTGAAATTAAGGCGAACCACGAGAAATAACAGTATAGGGTTACCAAACATATGCAGTTAGCTGTTAGGTTATATTATATAGTTATTAGTTAGGTTTGAATTATAGAGTAAGGTATATAATATAAAGTTGTCATTGTATTATGTTTGAATGTATAGTAAATTTAACAAAAAAATAAAGAGCAACGCCGCAAGTGTTATTAGTTTGACGAAAATAAAAATTGTTTCTGATTTGGTTGATACTTTATTAAAGGTGTATATTTAAAATAAGTCAACCATAGTTTTTAATTGATTAGAATAAGTAAAAAAAGGAAAATTATTTAAAAATATTTAAGTATATTTATAATTTATTGTAATTTTAACCGTGAGCTGGAGCGTTTTGGCATGCAAACATGACTTTATATAACGTGAAACCGGATCGAGGTGTATCATAAACGATTTTAATTAACTGCTTTCGTACACACACACAATCAGATTCTAAATTGAGTTTATAAAACGATTATTATTACAGTGTGTACCTCTAGTTACTACAGTGTCGCCCACTCGGGACACCTTGGGTTTACTGGCCCTCCGATCAGGCGCGCACACTGCCATATAAAGTTATACACGGCCATACCTGTTTTTCTTTCTTTCTTTTGTGCACGTAAAACGTTTTGAGAAAACGACGTTGTATACTATATATTAATAATATTATTATTACTATTATATATGTATAAATGTTTAAAATAAAAAACCTAACTCAAGGCCTCCGATAAAACAAACTGTAGGGTGTATACCTACCTCTTTCAATAAAAATAATAACATACGTCTGACAATATATACACATATAGATAGTAATAATTATAGACTACCAATATTATGATGCTTTAAGTTTTCATAATTATACTTAACGCCAATTTTACTTTAATATTTCACTTGGACTACTTGTGTTGAGGGACAACGCTTCGCAAGAGACTCCTATTAGAAGGTCACAGATAAATAATAAATATACATATATAATATATTTTATGGATTAGTGTAGCGCACGTGTGGGCCGGACGCATGGTTTTGTATGTCCATATCTGATCAAACTTTTTTTTTACACACAATCTCATTTTTTGAAGTTAAATATAATTTAGAACTTAATCTTAACGACGTGTAACGCCTACCAACTGCTTTGTAATTTATAAATTTTAATTTGGAGTGAAATAAGTTAACTTGTTAAGGGTGATTTATATTCATAAATTTCTATGGCAGTTTTTATAAAGAACCGATTTGATTCATGGCAATCTATTAATAAATGCAAACCGTTTTTAAGTTTTCGGGGAGAACTGACTTGAAATTGTTCTGGACGAAAACCTCTAAAATGAACTAGTGTACAACGAAAGCATTAATTGGAAATCTTAACTGCGGATAATCTGATAACAAAGGCATCACTTAATTATGAAGTATAGGTAATAAGTATAATTATTATTCGGAAGCTACATAGCATAATGTTGACAATTAAGACAATGTTTATAAACAAATCCATAGTGCGGTGTTCTATACTTGTATAATTAACCTCGATTAAAAATATGGACTATGAACTTGTCGAAAATAAGCACAATAGGTATATTATATTATGTACAACGACCACGTGTAATAAGATATTAATGCACTCTTGGTTTTTCGGTATTTGAGACGAATGCATTAATTGTTAAACCCTAAACTATGGGAATCGTTTCCTATGTATTTTCATGTAATTTACATTGTTTTTGAACAGACGACGTGTGTCCGGATGAAGTGTACGGGAAGAAAAAGTAATGTGAGTATACCCGCCAGCGGATTTAGAGCTATTTACAAATTAAAGTACACACACACATACACATACCGATGCCATAATCAATTATAAATACTAGTAATAATAATTATGTTTGGCTCGCACACACGGTGCACGTTTGTTCATACGGAGAGAAGCCTCGAGGGCCATAGAAGAACATCTTGTGTATGTGTCTATATTAGAAAGAACAAAAAGGTATCGTAACCGGGATCCGATGTTATCACGTTGTTTTAATATGTTTTAAAGTATATTACTATCAACCAGAGGTATAAAAACACACGGCCTCCTATGTTCAATATCCATTGTCCTATGATAATGTATAAACGTATTCTTATTGCCCATACAGTTTGAATTACAAACTCTTAAGATTATTATGTATGCTGTAATACTAAACGTTCATGTACAAACGGTTTTGATGAGTAAATTGATTTAATCAAACCCAACGCAGTCAGTAGTTATATTATATTGTGTTGTCATTTAACACAAGAATGCATGTATTTGAAATCGCACTTCGAATGCAAGTAGTAGAAAGACATAAGGTAGGGCAAAGAAAGAACCGTATCGTATGCATATCGTTTTACCATGTTAACATGTTGCAAGTGAAGTCAACTTTTGAACGATACTTCGAGCCGGGGTAGTTGTACCTTCCCTATTTAAATAGCGGTCGGTTAACGGGCGCAAAAAGGCGGACTCAGCCGATTCTCAATTGGTGCGTTATCGCGTCGTAGTTGATTTTATCGCCGGAACGCGAGTACATATTTAGAGAAATGAGGTGCGAGCGCAATGTTTTCGATGGGATTCGGTACGGGGGTGGAAGGGATATCGGCCACGCGGCGGTCGGGGAAGGGGGAGACGTACCTGTTGATGCACCGCCGCCGTCCAGCCAATCGACAAACAGCCAATCGTCGGCGGCCGCCGGCGGCAGGTCCCTGGTGGTGGTCGTTTGCTGTTGTAGTCTCTGCAGGGCTCCGCTAGTGATGGTGGACGTGGACGGCAGCCGGCCACCGTCCGTCCGACGTGTGTCCGGTTCCGCGTGCAGACGCCCCTCCTCTCGGTCCGCCTGCGCCGCCGGACCGACCCGTTGGCGTCGCCTCAGCCGCAGGGACTTGCCGCCGCCGTCACCGTCGTCGTCGTCGCCACCGGCCGCCGCACCGGTCTTTCTCATGTCCCGCGCACACCAGCAGCCGTCGGTGCGGTGCGACGACGGCCGCCGCCGTCCGTGCCATGGTCAGCGCAGCGCATCGGCCGGCATCCGGCGCACCACCGGGCGTAAACGACGGCGGCACAACGGAAGCGATGAAAATAAAAAATTAAACAGAGAAACAATAATAAACGCAAACTACAGCAGAGAAAAAAAAACACCGAAAGCGACGAAAAATCGGCACGACGAACGTACAAGCGGCGGCTGCAGTCGCGGTGTCGGTGTCGTTAGCGCACGCGGTCCGCACCTGTACGTACGCGTTCTGATCGGCGTTTGAAGGGTGCCGGCGACTTTACTACACACAAACAAAATCCAAACACACACACACACGCCGGCGTAAAAATGATGACGAGATCCAAACATACACACACGCGGCGAGTCGCTGCCGCCCGTGCGGTGGCGTCGTCGTATCCGTAGGCGGCAGACCCAAGGCGACTCCGTATACGACGAAGCGCCGGACGCCGCCGTCGCGGTAAATTCGACGGGCCGATACCGGCCGCCAGCCTGTTGGCCATATACATAGTAATATTATAATACGTATTCGTTCAGATGACACGGCGGCGGCGGCGGTCGGTGCGTGCGTTGAGTCGTCAACTGACGTCACCGAGTGACGTGACGTCACCGCGGCGTCCACGTTGCTACCGCGTAATATTTACACAGCCTGTCGGTGTTTTATTTTCATTATTATTATTATTGTATAGGTATATATTTATAAATATAGTTTATACGCGGTAGACCTAATACGAATACAATATAATATATATACGAGTAATAAGTGTCAAACGTAGGCATCCGAGTATTAGCCGTAGTCAGGTGTCTAGTGTCTAAAACCAGAAAGTTTGACTACCGACGAGGGGGACCGCTCAACAGTAGATAAATATTTACCCGAGAATCTCGAGAAAAACAAAACTGATATTGAAAAAGTATTTACGAAAATTGAGTGAAACATGATTACAGACCATTAATAAAGATACAAGGCAGGGTCACTTGTATCATGATGCTGGGTCGTGACGAGGAATTTACAGTTTGAATGCACGAGTACGGTTATTTATATTTAGTGGCAAAATATAAGCAATTTTTGACAAAAATTGTTTTAGGTATGACAAATTTTTATTATGCCAATTTGTTAAAATATTTTTGCATGTTTATATTGACATTGAAAGTTTTTTTTTATGAACAAAAACATACTACGGAAAAACTCTCATGTTTACTATTTTTCATTTCTGTTTTTTCCAATAAAAATCTAAAAGGGCGTAAAAATGTACGGTGTTATGATCGTAAATTTTAATTTATTTTTAATTGTTCAACTTATGAAATATAGTTCAGCGAAATGGCCGAGATATCATGTTTAATAAAAATTGCACGGATGAACAGTTAAATGTTAATAAAATAAAATTGTTGAGCATCGTAATGCCTTTTTGACTTTCCGTGCAAATCTTTTTTAGTATTATTTTACGACTTACCCATGCCCCTTAAAAATAAATCACAGAGTTTTAAAGTTCCTAACCTTAGATAACATTCATTACCGTATTTGCCAACATTGCTGTTAGATGAGTATATTGAGATTTACCGGCACCATTGATTTTAGAATATACTATTGATTTTAGTATATTCTAAAATCAATGCCTGCATTGAACGCAAACAGACAATGATGACGTCAATAAAAGAATTTGGGTACGACTTGCAGTTATAAGATATTCTACGAGTCGTTCTAAATGTAATTAGTTCTTAAATAAGCTTATATAAATAGCTAGTATTATAAGAAAGGGATTTTGCACTCCATTTGGTACTCAGGTAAATCCATTAAATTATTGTTTTAAATGTAAAGTAAGTACGACCTACAATATACGATTGTATGCCTTCTTAGCTTCGCATACCAGAAAAGTGTATTTCTATTGCTTTTTAGGTATCTAAATATCTAATTCCTAACGGTGTCGATAGCTTGCGTGCTTCTTGTTAGTCACTGCCTACGTGGTTTGGAATTCTAGTTACAATTTCCACAATATCGGACTTACCAATAAGTATAAAAATAAATGTTATACTTGTTGAAAAAGTTATATATATATATCTCATAAGCGTAGGTAGACTTTCTAGGCAGGTAGAGCTATTCCAAAAAAATATTAGTTCCACAAGAGGGACTTATAACTGAGAAGCAGTTGTATGGTCATGTTGTACAGTGTATAGGCTTTCCCAGTTACTTATTAAAAAAATAATTAATACATCAGCTATTCAAGAAAACAAAAAATTTAAAAAAAAATTGTATTAAATAGTGAAAAAATAATCAAAGAGTTATTAGTCAAATTGTCATAAAAAAAAATTTTTCAGCCGAGTCTGCAACCACGAAAGAGCATTTTCATGTCTCGTTGAAGTACCGAATATATTTATAGTAGTGGTGGAATTATAGATAATGATATAGTATATTAAGAAGCAGTAATAAGCTATTATAATAAAACATCAAGTTTCTGGCTAATATTGTAGTCATTAATATCTGGCTTAAAACAATTCATAGAGAATTTGGGCCCTTAAATAATTTGAATTTATCATTTAGTTCTAATTTGAACGTTGAACGTACAACATATCTCTTATCTCTTACCCTTATCTCCTACCCCCTGTAACGTTTTTGTAACGCTTTTTTAACATAACGCTTTTTTCGATTATGTGCCAGAGCTAAGACATGAAAATGTTAAAAAAAGAACTTCTGATTATTATTAGTACATGAATATTATTAGTCCATTTAATCAAAATCTGGAAGCATTTAATCGGTACATTTATGACTTTAATGAATTAAACGTACGCCATCTAAACAGGTTGAACAAATGTATATAATTAGTAATTATTTTCTAAGAAATAATTATTTTTTCTGAAAAAATGTTAAATAAAATCTTTATTATACTAAGCCAAAATTATTATTTTAAATGGTAGTTTCTCTTGACGTTAAATGGACATTTTTTAAGATTACATATACGAGATTGTGAACACCGATTGTGTAGGATAAGGCAAAGAATAAATGTACCTAAAGGCTAAATATAATTTAATGACAAAAAAAAACAAAATAATTTAAACTATAAATTATTAATATTAAAAATTACAAAAATTAGTACTAATAAACGAGATGCGTGCAATAATGTAGAGTGGCTGGCTCATTATTTTTATTTTTATAAATTAAAACCTAGTAATTTAACTCAATGTAAATAGTTCAATATTATTTAATGAAATAAAAAAAACTCATTAGTTAAAAATAACTTAGTTTAATGGAGTTCTAAAATAACACAATGTCTGGAAAAGTTCCCAAACTACTATTACTACAATGTATCTTGTTTTTAGGTATATGTCTATTTGTTTAACGTTTTTTTTATACTTTATTATATTATATCTGAAAAATACCTACTGTTCTAAGATTCTTACTGGTATATATTAAATAGCGAACAATTTGGAGTTGATTAAGAGATTAAGATTTGGAGTTGGGGTGCTTAGATTTATGTGTGTTAAAGAGAACTTACATTCAAGAAGTCAAATTTTGCGGATACCACCCAATTTTTAATTGAAAAACTTCAGATTCGAAACAACTTGCAAGTATATTGCAAACGTCCATTGTGTTTGTTATTACCACGATCTGTGTGTATCTATCATTGTGTCGACCAATAACCACATTTGTTTTGTGTGTACATACATTTGCCAAAACAACAGTCAACAGGGCTGCTTGGCAGAGCTCAGACATTTCGAGGCCAAAATTTGATGCATAGAAATAAGTTAAAAAATTCGGAGGCCACTTCACCTGTCACTCTTAATGGGAAACAATGCCGCTGGGGTAGGTACTTATTGAGTAAAATTTGTAACCAATTTGTTTGACCGCGACCGTTTTCTGATCTCGCGCTTAGGCCGCACGACAAGTCCTTGCAATATGTCTAGGCCTGACGGTGAAGTCACGGTATTATATTATCATTATTACAATATTAATTTTATGTGACCGACGAGTACACTGTGAATGTTAATAATTATTATTATCCGTGTCAACCGGCGTTCAGCTTTTTATTTCCCCGAAGGCTATTAGTGTTTTTTTTAATGTAATTTACTCGACGACCGCACATCCGCGATTATCACACTATTATTATATAATAATATTTAACGTTGTTACAACGATACGCGTCATGATGTATTTTTTCTCCAATACATTTTTATTACCACGGTCCATATATGATCAGGATTTCTGCGCGAAATAAATCAAAACCGCTGCCGGTAAACGGTCGTCCATGCCAAGATGACATTGTAGACTGCAGAACAGTTTACTGCGGTAGTTTTTTTTTTATTACAACTGGCCACCTTCAATCACAGTTCTCAGGTCTTGTCATAATATCATGCGATTGACTAGACGAATTTGGTGGTTTTTCCTAGACCCCAACTCCGGTATACAGTGGTATATATATTATTATCAAACCAAAATGTGGCATTATAGCCAAATATATGAATAATTAATGGACGCAGTGCCGATCGTAATAGGTAAAATACATTTTGATTTAGCACTGTACTGTTAGGTTCTGTAAAAGACAGAGCCGCGTTTAACAATGTGAATTTCTCTGGGGCGGCAAATTTCATAGTGCTTGGGGCCAGCAATTTTTTGGAAACCAACATAAGAACAAAAAATTAAGTAAAAGTATAAAAAATAGATTTATATTATTAAAACAATATATTTTTTTATAAATGTTTTCTTTTCAAATTTTGATTTTTATAATAATAATTAATTTTTGGGGGTGACCCAATTTCTTTTACCAAAGGGTGGCAATATAACTTAATGTGGTGCTGGTATGCTGAATGTTATAGCTATTCATGAATCGCTTTCTGTATAAATGTGTTTTGGCGACAATTTTATGATATCACTAGTATTTTTTAAACGATATTAAAATCACACTTACATGGCGACCGTGTTTTATGAACTGATGACGGGACTATTTTCGTCACCGCCACTTGTTGACTTGTCTTTTTCCCGTTTTACACATTTTCGTACTATATGTAAAATTAGAACATGTAATAAGACGACCGGTGACGTCATAGATGCTGGCGTAAACAGCTAGTCTCTAAGCTTGGACTGCTGATCCTTAGCGACGTTGGAGACACGCGCAGACACAAATGTGTCGCTTGTATGTATTATTTTTAAATAAAATTGTCCGGAATCTATTTTTTGGGTATTATTGGCATCACTATGCCACAGCATTTAGTCCTAGAGCGCGACAAATAGGCTACAGATCATAATTTCTACGGCAGTATCTTAGTATACCTACGAGACTTAGATGAACCGACGAATCTTGTAAAATTCCATAAAATAAACGGCAGTCAATAAGAAAGAAGCATAATGGGATCTATAGGTTATATATAATTCGTGGTATTTTAAAGTGGCTAGAATAAATTGATATTTTAAGAGTATTTTTCTTGATTTTAACGGAGAAGAGATAAACTTTTTATACTTTTAGTCAGTACATTTAGACGAATGATTTATAATTCATAGATTATAAATGAAGAAATTATTCCGGTGATCTGAAAGTTGGCGTAGGTCATGGGGTCGAGTTTCAACTAGTAAGGTAACATAAATCCAGGTTTTATTTTATTACCCAAACTTTGGGTTTTATAACTATATTACTAATATTTTTTTGGATTGTAAATTGTTATACTTATGTAAAAATATGAGTTCAGGGTGATAGTAATGTATACACATATATATATATATATATAAATATTTTATCGTTAGTAAAAATTGTTTTATTAAAAATTAAAAAATCAAGTCTGAAATTTTCAAAACATATAATATCCGAAAATAAATTATCTTGTTTTTTTTAATAGCTTTTAAAATGTTTTACTAGGCAATTAACCTTATAGGGTTATATTTTTATTTAATGCATTATAATTACATATAATTAGTCCTATAGCCTACAATCAAACAGCATAAGTAAACTGGGAATATATTTAAAGTTCACAATAAATTTAAAGAAGCTAAATGATTAAACGCTAATTAAATGCATCTAATCTAGTGACCGTTAAACGCAGTAAATAAACACTAATGACGCAACCGTTAAAAAAATAAGACTGATACGACTTTGATTTTACAATTCTGAACATTATTTCGATTTTTTCTGTTTAAATTATAATTATTTATAACGGAACGGTTTTTTGTATTATCAAAATATGTAAGAATTCGTAAACGAAATCAAAGGTGGCTTGAATTACAACCGATTGACTTGATGAGATTATCAAGTATAAACCAATGAGTCGTCAAATAATTAAACTGATAAAATTATTTTTTTACAGTTTAAGAGCAAAATATGAATTTTGGCCAAAACTCGTTCAAGGCCTCTGATTTTAAAAATTAATTATAAAAAATCAGCACTATACACTGCCGCTGGATTTATTAAAAAAAAACAATTTTTATATCAGGTTTTTTATTTTGTGATAAAAAGCTGATTGATGTTTTTTTAATGTGTGTATTTATTTATTTATTTATGTTGTACAATGTACACAATTTGTAAATATACTTTTAAAATAAGCGTATTTTCTGGTAATATAAAATAATATAATCATGAAATACAGATAAAGAGTCACTCAACATCCTTAAAAGTTTAAATATACTAATCTTTAATACCTATGAAAAATGATAGCATAAACATACTGAGGACTTAAGTTTACATTGCTCAAAATAAAATATTAAAATAAAAAACTAGTAGCCGCTATCATGTATAAGATTAATAAATAATAAATAATATCTTTATTCAGTTTTGTTTAATACAAACAATAAGCGTTTTCCATTTAATCAATTTGGAGCGTGTGCTTAGAATAGAATTAAGTGTTTAAATAGTATAAAATATTTGTTTATAGTTGCTTATTTTGTACATTTAATTAAAACTGAATTATTTTAAGTGGAGTTTAATTAAATTATTTACAATAAGACCGAAATGCACAAGATCACCCACGTGGCAATTGACAAAGAGTCATGGGTTATGTTGAAACTTAAAAGCCATTTGAAACGCAGATTGATGAAGTATATATTTTAGTTTTTAAGGACCATTACCGAAACGCACCATTACATAAACTCTTTATTCATTTAATCATGTATACTACAAAATATTCATACGTCATGTTAAAATTCGTGCTTAGTATTTTTCTGTGATTAACCCTTTCAGATCTATAAATCTTAATATTTATATTTACTATACATATTGTCGTATGTATAAATCCTATTTTCAGCTATTGTTTTAAAGGTTCACTTTTGTATGAATTATTAAAAGGACATTCGAAAGTGAGGGTATTTACATCGTAGCCTCCCACACCTTATATCCAAACAGCTCGTAACCGTCCTATTTTTAAATACATTTTATTTCACGTTATTATTATTGGCTGTGGCTGCAAGAAGTACTAGTCTCGATATTTATTAACTATTTGTATCATAATGTTGCAACGTACAATTCATAAGTATCATTTATGATAATAGTATACCCGTCGTGAGATAACTATCGAGAGCAAGGCAGGAAGTAGTGACCGGAAAACGTCATATTATCATTTACTTATCAGCCACACTCGCACTCCGCAGCTAGTTGCAGTTGTTTCGATTAATGTGTAAAAAGCAGTCGAAACAACACTGATTTAGTTTTTCAGAGTCTTTGTGCAGATAAAAATGCATATGTCGTACATTCGGCTTAACTATAGTAGGAAGATTTCAACTGAAAAATACTTACAGGCTGGGCTTTCCATATTATTCCGTAAACGGTTTCTGTATACTAGCATATTTTAAACCTTAGTAAAATTATATACAGGATAAGCTAAATTTTACATACAATATTTTTTTCATGGAATCATTTTATTAGATATAGTACCAAAGTCTTAAACATATTCTTCGCCGTTATATTCAATATCAAAATATAATTTCAAAGTTTAGAATATTATTAACCTTCATGCGCTCGCGCCTCCTAAAGTTACACTGCCGCTCGCGTGGACGGCAATTTGGCCGTCCTTATTTTTTTATCATTTTCGTGAGTTATTTTTTATTAAGGTGGATGTTTCAAAATATTTAAAGTCAATTACCTCTAACACAACATTGGAACATAAAAAATGTTGACCAAAAATGTTTATTTAAAAAATAATAGAAATATCCTTCATTCGCTCGCATGGACGGCAAATTGGCCGTCCTTTTAAATTTTCGAGAAAAATTGTCTTTAGAGCACCGAGAGAGTGGTAAAAGGTTCTTGTAATTTCTATTGACACTTGCCTTTCCTATATGCCTCCTTTTTCATAATATAAATCCAGATCGTAAGTATAAAAAATACAGGCAAAAATTCTCGTTTTCGCTCGCGTGGACGGCAAGTTGGCCGTCATACTGACACTACTGAGTTTGTGGCTATACTGAACTGCTGGGGTTGACTAGTTTGACCAAATTCGATCATATTCTATCTGAGAGATGTATAACTGGAGAATACATACCCTTCTCACCACTTCCTTGGCACTTTGGACAATAATATTTGAGAAAATTTATAAGGACGGCCAATTTGCCGTCCGCGCGAGCGCATGAAGGTTAAAAGCAATTTTTGATCATTTAAAATATGAAAGATTTTGTTCAAAAGTTTTTTTTTTAGCTAAAACAAGTATTTCACAGAAAACAATATTTTGTACAACTTTGGTCTTTGTTCATCACATTTTTAGTGTGTTCTACTTGTGTAATTAAAAAATGTGTGCCCAGAGAAAAATGACTAATTAAATATCTGTTATTAATTCTTCTGTCGGGTTTGAACTCAATAGTCTTTGTGTGTACGCCACAGTCAAGTATTGGATAAGTAACACATATATTTCATTATCGCTTCGCTGGGCAATTTATCAGATCATGTTAAAACGTAGATACGTTGTTGTGATATATTATTATGAATAAAAAAGAAAAATCCGTTGAGAACGGAAACGTTGGTTTTTTATTTTATTATTTTTTTTTATTTTATGAGATACTTTTTTCAGCATTAGTGAAATGGAGTACTAAAACAATCACTGGTTTTTGGGCTAATGCCATTCAGAAGAAGTCACTTGTGTTCAAAACAATTTTTTTTCATTTTTCTATTTTACTGTACAAAAATTTCAAATAATATTAGTTGAGAAATGTTGGTCAAAAATTAATTTCTAATCGTCTAATTAGTAGCAAGTAACCATCTATTGAGTAGCTTTGTATGTTTCCAGTTTAAAGTTATAATTCGATATTATCGATTTCTATTAAAGTACTATAGAATTCTGGGTCGGTCCGGAGTATTGACACCGGCGCGACGACGGCCCAACAGCAGGGGCCAGCTCACTACACAATAGTTGTGTTAAAAGCGGCTATACCTTGGTATCTGACCACTAAAAAATACATGGGTACATTTTATTGAACGAATTGATCCGTAGCGATTTGTTATCCTTGGTAGGTCCCTGAATGGAACATTACTATACATCACGACACACGACATAGTGCTTCCGGATTAAAAAAGCGCATTTACAATATATTTTATATTATTATATTATAACATGGTCATTATCCACCTTAATATTAGGTATGTAGTAACGTCGAAAAAAAACAACACCGACCAAATGATGAAATATAGTGGCGCGGTGTCGAATTTTCGTCTGAGTCATCGCGCGCGTCCTACTCGATATGACTTCGAACATCTGCGCTTTATTTCCTTGGCCTAATGGCCGCTGCCACGATGCAGTTGTCGACTTATTGTTAACATCGTACCAGGTATACACAGCCGGTTTCCATAAATCTGCGACTAATTTTCCGTAGGAGTAGATTTTGGTCTCTCCTATAATCTCTGCCCACACCGTGACCGCTAGGACGGTGTATGATGATAATAATTGAAATCGATTCTTTTTTATTATAATATTTGCATAAATAATTTTTTTCCGTGAACAACCACCGGGTTGGATCATAATCTACTGCAGTATTTTTGTTAAAAAAAAAAAAAACTCGTGTCACATTTTTTGTTAAATATTGTTATTTTTTTAGGAAACATAGATCTCCGTCTCTTTTCGAGTATTTTTGTCGAAAAACGCAACAGTATTAAAAAAAAATGTGACAATCGATACTCCGCTTCCTATACAACTGAATCTTTTATTTTCCATATACATTTGATAATAATAATATATTTCATATCGTTTAAAATTATCAGTCACTGTACGACAGCTATTTATCCTACAGACGAATAATACAATATTATTAATAAATGGATAACGACTGCCGATATGGTGCACACACAACGGCTAAAATAATATGTATACACATATCACGCATTATAGTAGGTTATTCTGCCTATGCGAGGGAAAGCAAATTCAAACTTAAACTGGGTTTGCAATACAGAAATCGCATGCATATATTTTCTAACCAGAGACCAGAGACGCCAATAAAATGAAATCACTATGCATGACAATTAATACACGAGAAACAAAGGAGGCGGTAAGTAACAAGTTTTCCTAACATAGTATTACAAAAAAAGAAGTGGACTATAAGCATGTAATACTATTTTACTTCAGTTTGTTATCTAACAAACAAAAACATATGCAATGCCAGACAAAAATGAAACTTGTTCAGAACGAATTCATTGTTATTATTCAAATTAAATAGCATCTATGCACCAATAGTTGTAGGCCAAAAGTGTACTTAGTACTTGATATCTTGTGCGTTTAATTCATTGGCCAACATAATATTGTAGCATAAGCGTCGGTAAAACCGTCAGCGGCGGTCAGGCACACGCCAACGATACCATAAACTCAATTAGAGCTCAGCGAGGATCGTTAATGTCATTGCTGCCGGGTGATGTCGGGTGCGATTGGAAATATGCGTGTGCGACCCGAACAGCAGAATAATATGTCCTCTGACCTTATCGTTATGTCAGATAACCGTTCACGTTTGCATAAATACCGTACCTCGTGCCATCGTTCGAGATGTAAAAGATTCCAACCCTTTTTTTTTGCGATAATATTATGTAGATAAGTGACGCGTTATCTGAACGCATGTGTATAATGTATACATTATTATGTGCGTTGTGCATGGTATGGCATGTGTGTTTGAACTGCACGTGGACTCAGGCGCGTTAATCGATCTGCAACCAAAATAAATTAAGGCAAATCAGCATGGATTAATAAATTCGAGTGTTTAATATAAACAAATGGTTTTCAATAATATTACTATACTACCATTTAGAAAATAAAATACAGCGGCAACACGATTCAAAACGATACAGCTGAACATTGAACAGAGTATAGAAATGTTTTAGACTGTATACTCAACGGTGAGTCCGGAGTAACTGAATAATGAAAAAATAATGATTCAACCACGTGTTCATCAATATTGAATGATGCAGTACGACGGTAATTATCACTTGGCATTAAAAATAAATCACTACAGCTGTACTACTTCACTATGAACTGTAAAAATTCGGCAGTTCAACATATTTAATCGACTGATTGACGTTTGAATGTTGACTGACCGAATTGGCTGGTCTAAATAGAATCGGATAAAAAACAACAAATTGTATAATACATTATACCGATTTGATGCATTGGTTACACGACATAACTATTTCATATGTTAACATGTGTTAGTGCCTAGTGGCCATACATTTATTGTAACCCCTTAATTTAGGGGTTCAAGCTTTACTAAACAAAAGATATCGATAAATCCGTTCGACAAAAAATAAATTTTCATCGTTGATAGTTCACAGACAACTTTGAGATTAAAAAAAACCCTAAAAAATTAATGAAAATTAAAAAATAAACCAATTATTTACAATACATTATGTATTGCATTATTTAATTATTTGCCACGTCTATTGGATGTATCGGATTAGGGATTATAAAACACAAGGCTGAATATAACATCATTAAGGCTCCACATTCTAGTACAGCATAAGAGCTTAGTACCCGCTTTCAGTACCACTACTGCACTTGCTTAAGACGAAACTCTTTGACGCCACGACTAATCTAGAAAATAAGCATCTAGAGTCAGTTAAAACTCATTTACAAATGTATATAGTGTAAATCTAAAAAGAGCCCTCCCCCCCAAAAAAAACATTTGTATGGTACTAAAGCTGCAGTGTATACGTGATTGATAATTCTGACAGCTTTTGGGTAAAAAAGCCCTAAAATCGGAATACGACTACATCATTAAATTTGTTTTTTCGTTTTCCTAAAGGGCCTCCAAACTCTGTGTGCCCAAGGGCCTCTACATAGTCTAAGACGGCTCTGGTTTTGAGGTAGATACTTGCTAGTCATTATTTGCATCAGTTGCAAGTTGTAGTTAGCGAAGACAACAGCCAGGTTCAACAACCGATAAACTCTAAGCTCGTGGGAAATTAACACATCGGCTGTAAGCACAAGCAGACGGCATTCTATCAATTATTATTGTTATTTTTTACTATCGGTGGCGCACTTCTGTCGAATATCATAATATTATGTAGGTTGATACAATTTGTAACTAAAACAACAACAATGCGAAAAAATGTATGTAAAATTGCTTTCGTTTTCGTTCGCCCACCGATATTTACACACATAATATTATTATAAATATAAAATAATATATTATTTACGTTTGCGTTTTCGAATCGGTCGTCGACCGTACGTCTCCTACATTAAACCCGCTTGTCCAAGCAGAATAATAATTATTATATAACACACACTGTTCGGTATATACAGATAATATGTAAATATTTATATTATTTTATTATTTATTACTGTAACGACCGACGCGTATCGACATATTATTATATTATTATCATCTTGGCATCCATAACGTTATGGGTTAAGACCGATTTTGTTGACCGACGTCAAAAACCGTCTCGTCTAAACATCCGTCGGTATAGCCGTCGACGAAGGAGTGAGTGAGGTCCTTACCCCCATCCCCTCGGGTACATCGAAGGACAGGGTAAGTAGAGGGAGAACGATAGTGTGTAGTGTTGCGGTAGAACAACCCCGGACATTTGTATTATCGTCTGTGTCGTGTGTGTGTGCCCTAACGGCGTGTCGATTGTCCGAGGTTGGCCTGCGAACCGCTTATCTCGGTACACTGCGGCCGAATGAATGTTATCTGAGCGCAATGAAAGGGTCAACGTTGTATGCAGACCGACAGGGCGGTGTGCGAGCGTCACGACGCCCAGTCAGCTATAATAATAACATAAAATATGTATTATATAATAATAATTGTGTAAACCGCACAATATAGTATAAAATAAAACGGCCTCCTGTGAGGATTTGTTTGCCCGACAGATTAGACACATTTTTTCCCCAACTCGTGCGCATAATTAATACTGCTCGAATCGGTTGTTGGCCGTGTAGTAAACTTTTTTTCACCGTCGCATCAGCTGTATTATACGAATAATAATATTTGATTTGTTGTTTTTTTATGTCTTTACACCGACAAAATATAACGTCATATCACGAACATATTTTTTTCGATATAGATTCGTAAAGTTCATTTTTCATTATAGCACTTAGGTACAGGTATTATAGCCTTTATAGTTAGTAAACATATCATCGTTTATAATAGAAAATAAATATTTTATAAATATAATAAAGTTCAATGGGTAGTAAAAACTTAAAACGCTTACAATAATATCACTATTTATTAAAGTTATTCATTTTATATTTTACTAAGGTCTCTAAAGGTAGTCTGTACTAACTGTTTCAAGTAGTTGCTTTTGAAAAATTATTTTTAGTTTAATTTAACTCTTTCATAAAAGTTTCAATTACCTCTATCCTAAATTTATTTAAAACTTGTTAATACAAGCGTTTATAAAATAAAAGTTATAATAACTTTTTTTCATTGAAGTTATGTACCATAAATGTTATATTTTTGTATAAATTAACAAACGACCTAATCGGCTTCTTGAAAAATTGAACTCGAATTACGTTTCTTAATTTCGTAATCTATAGTTGTCAAGGAGTCGTTGGTGAAAAAAGATTGATTAAAACAAACTTCAGTGGCGGTTGTTACAATTTGATTTTATTCAGAGCGCAACGCCTACTAACATGTAAATAATAATAACGATTATTAATAATAAATTACCTTTTTCTTCTCTGTTATAAGTGCCTTACTAGTCTGTCTTTCATTCTCAAACCCGTCACCTAGATACGCGACTGACGCACATATTGTGCCAAACACCGGAGACACGTATAAACGCCTAAATGTCATTGGAGAGTAAAACAAATAGCTTGTATAGCTAATATGTAATAAAAAACGTATTTAACCTTTACAAATTGTTAATATTTATATACATATAACATTATATTACACACACATATATATATATATTTTTATTTTCAAAATTTATATGTAATATATTTGATTAAATTATAATGTTGGTACTTGTTATAACTTATACCTAACGATTTCTGATTACTAAATGAAGACGTCTTCGTGGAGTTGTTTTTCATACCGGTCCAATCTAATTTGTTTAATACATCAACGTCCGATTGCAGTATAGCTACAGCGGTGGCTATAGCGCGCTGTAGGATAATACAAAATTAGCAAACGCAAGATGGTCTCGAGATGGTGCTATACAATATAATCGCATGAATATGTATGTTGCGCGACTATGGCGATCGTTTTTAAATGATTTTCCGATCACTAGACGCAAAGTAATCTTGATTGTAACCACATATATATTATAGTATAGGTTAGTTATACATTTATGTATAGGTTCGAGCTTAAACTAGTTTTCGAACGTTGTATGAACTAGAGTGCTAATAGAGATGAACGAGTGTCTAATATTATAGTCTACAGATTAAACGCGCTCGTGTGAACCCTGTAGTATATATTACCTATTTTTAATTGGCCAGATTGTATTACGAGTGTTAAAAAATATTTATCATTTTGTTGACAACCTGAAACATATTATTATTAGTTATATTCCAGACCAGTTATCAGTTCTAAATCTGAGAGTGCCACGTTGGGTGCCGGATTATTATGTTCACCACTATCTTTTAACCAAAGAAGTTATATTAATGCCGGGATTTAAACGCTTAAACCCGAGACGGTGAAGTAAGTAAACAAAATATGAATATTGTTATTTCTCTAGCTTGGTCGATTTTTATATAAATACTTCACAATATATTGAGTATACTGACGTTGTAAAATTGATTTAAATGGTTATTTTAAACTTTAAAGGTAAAATAAATAAACATATATTAACTTTAAGGTACACATTTAAAAAAGGACAATAAATTATTGTTTATTGTAGACAACTAGTGTCAAAAATTATCTTATGTATTTGTTTATATTCGACACATATTTAGGTGTAAAAATATTGTATATGTTAAGGCGGAGAGGGGTGAAAAAGTTACCTACTATTGCGCACCAGTCAAAGTTTAGAGGATTAAAGGGTTCTTGCACTCTGGAGATAACGACGTTGTAGACGTTTAATACTAAATCAAAGTTTGGTTTGATCCAACCGATAAAGGGTTGTAATCGTTCCCGACCAAAGCTGGCGCAAGGCATAGGCAACATAGGTAAGTTGCCTAAGGCGGCATTTTACAGAGGCGGCTATTTTTTTTACAAATTAAAACTATTGTTTATAACATAAGTAATTGAAAAGGCGACAAAATTGAAATTTTCTTAGGTTGAAATATTGTCTAACGCCGGTTCTGTACCCAACACATTATAATAATTTTATCAAAACGGATAAACAAGACATAATGATGAGGTATTTTATTGTTACGTTAGTACTGTAGGTACCAATAGCGGTTCGGCACACGTGTCTTGAAAACTTGAACATCTATTTTGTGCTTGTATATCACGTTGTGTGCGGGAGTGGCCAACACTATTGCTGTTTTGGTTCATAAAAACGGATAAAACTCGAATTTGCTCGTTAATTATATTTCCTTATTAGAAACGTCACAATCATTGCATAACGTCCGTTAAAAGCACTTGACGCATACGCCAAAATTGTTTACCGTTTGATTTAGGTTGTTATAATAAGTATAATAATATATTATGTTATTATAACACATTTCTGAAACACAATAATAATATAATATATGTATACAATAAGATGTCTGTAATATGTTATAAACGTACAGAATAATTAATTAATAACGTGCCGGTATACCCTCTTTTGAAGTTTACGGTTTCAATCGTGTTGTACATGTATAATACATAGTTTAATCTTTAAAGTATTATAACAAAGTGACACTGCCGTGTTGTATAGATGTATATTATATTAGACTTATGTATGTTTACTTCTTAGATACCCTGGTTTACTGGTTTACTGGATACTGGTTTTCTCAGAAAATAAAATAATAGTAATATATTATTTCACAATTAAATTAGGTTAGCAATTTAAACATTCTAAGCGTTTTAGGTAATGTTTATCTATTAAATGACAAACATCTTCAATTGTTTTGTTTTGATCTATAAAATAATAATTGTCTGAATTAATGTTCTCGTTCATGCGAGAACCATCATTATATTCCTTTTCTTTAATCAATGCATCTAACATAATATTTGTACTTTAGATCTAATAAACGGACGTAAGACCAAAAACTGAGATTTTCAGGTTATTACAGTTTTGCATACAGAATCTGTTTTGCATTAATCGAGTTATAATACCTTATAAGAGCACTAAGCATAATATGTTAGACAATATGTATGAAAGTATAATAGACATTGTTAGTTGTACTCTCCTGAAAAATTGCAATAACGTGACTTACGTTATTTTGGTTCTGAGGTGCAGATAGAATATTATAGCATAACAACTTAATACAGACCAATAATTTTAACAGCCATTATACTGTATACATAAAATAAGAATGATATTAATATAGAAAATACATTTTATTTTGTTAATGGTGTTTTTTTATCAGACTTATAGTTACACTGTAAATCATAAAAATGATAACACAGTTTATATAATTATATCAAAACCTATTCATTTAAATAATTTATGTTGCTTCTCCTGAAAATATTTGGAATTGAGATACGCCCTGTTGCAGTATCAGCGACGATATGTACCGGTCAAGAACTTCATAATGTGTTTAACATAACTATAAACACAGGATACTATGTATAATACAATATTATGTTTCAGTAAATGATTATAAAATGTATTATATTTTTTTTGTTAAAAATAAATAAATAAATGTCAAAAGTCAAACTCTTTCGTCACGCAACGCCATACATATTAAAGCACCCTTAGTTTTATCCAGCAATATGTCACGCAAATCGTTCAAATATTACAAAAAGTGTTATACACAATAAAACATTTTTTTTTTATAAACATAATAGAATAAGAAATAGTTTCAGTTTATGGATGAATTGGCATTCAAAAAAAATATATGTACATTTCCCTACTCTTTTTCATCATTTATTTACTTGCGGAGTTATTTTTGCTGCCACAACTAAATCATCCAAACTATGACACTGCACCTCATTATACTAAAATTGTACTTGAATTATACTATTTGTAGGAACTTTTATTATAATGAAATCAATACACTTTTAAAATATTTAAATCAAAATAATATAAAAACATTACCTACTTACTATAACAATTGTAAGTTTATTTGTATATCTTGTAGATCACTATTAATCACTACTATCCTACCCGGAATCCAAGTAATAGGTACAATAGCTTTCTTCGAAGTTATGTCGTACACAAAACCTAGTTTATGGAAAAGATGTTGAATGACATTGTTTTTAAGTTGATTCATTAGAGTTTCAAAGTACGGCAGTATTTCGGTTGTCGAATTTTCAGGATTTGTATTAACGAAAGTGGTCTGAAAGTATTCGTAAGACTGAATGTTGTCATCAAGTAGATCGCATTTTATGTCTGTTAATGATACCATTATCAATATGGTCGTAGTAAAAAAGCTGGATATGGATTTTAAGTCGTTTTTAATTGCATTAACATCAACATTTCCATTTTGATCAGTGAATTTTTTTACCAAGTATTTATTGACTTGAACTTGGGAAAAACCACTTACCAGAACTAATTTGTCAATAAAATGTTTAACGTCTTCCTTGTAGGTAAGACACAATTCCTCAAAACATCGTAACGCACTGTACAAAAAATCAAACATAGATAATGAGGTTTTTGCTTGATTTAACAAAAACATAAAGCATTCTAAATAACGTTTATTAATGGTACTCGTGTCAATTGATTTTTCGTTGCCTATCTTTTGACAATACCATACATTTTGCCGTAATATATTTATATACTTAAATAGCACGTCCATATACGCACAACCTAGCAATGTGGCGACCCTCAAGTATAGATCCTCAGCGTTCTCTTCATTTATGGGTGTTCCGTTTTGATAAAGCAATCTGAACAGATATTGTGAGTTGTATGCGATAGTATGGCCTACATTTGGTTCGATTACACCACGAACGTTAGTGATGTCATACCATCCGCCATAACCGTTGAGAAGTGCATTCATGCGAGCTACAAGAAGTTGTTTAGGATTATACAAATCAAAAAAAGCAGCTTTGTCAGAAATTGTTTTTGTTGATGCGTTGTATGTGAAACCTTGTCTATCATAGTAATTTGTTATTACATCGTTTCGCAGTTCCACTATCTGAGATAGGATGTGCTGTAGAATTCTTTTTGGGTCTTTGCTAGGACATATGCAATCGTTGGGTCCCTGCAGTACGCATTTACTTGTTGCAAAATCGTTCAACATTTCTTTATTTTTGAACACGAAATCCAAAATGGTTTTCTGATCACTGATAACAGTATCAATATGAATTTTGTCGTCTTTCTCAAAAAACATCTGCCATGATTTATGAATAATTTTATCTTGTGAGAAATTTATAAACCTACTTATGTGTTCGTCAAATATATTCGTGTAGGGCTCAACGGCTGGATTTAACTCTTTGATATAGTTTAACGCACTATGCATTTTTTCAAACATTGGAAACGAGTCTATTATGTGTGTTAACATATCAGTGTGGTATTTTAAATATATTTTTTCTGTGCTATTTTTCTGCTGGCAAAGTTCATGTTGACAAAACAAAAAATAATTTTCAATTTGAATCAAGTACTTTAAGAGGATCTCTGTAAACTCACAACGTAGCAAACTGACAATCATAATGTATTTAACCTTAATATTTTGTCCGTTTTTAAGTGGTTCAAACAATTCTGTTGTGGTGAATATAAAATTGGTTTTGGAATCTTTCTCAATTATACCACTTACGTTTGTATTCTCTTGCCATCCATTATATTGATTGAGGAGTAGGTTGAGTCGGGCTTTAAGCATTATTTCATTGCAACAAACGAACGGTCGATGAACGTTCACTAGCCAGAATATAATCAAACTTATTAATTGGTAGTGATTCATTTTGTTTATAATGTAGAGTAATTCAACTTAGAGATTAGATACTTGATATACCAAAATTCCAAATAACTCAGTTACGAAAAACACTTGATACTGATTTAAAGCATAGGTGTACACGAAAATGAATGTACGTACGAATGGTAATAGAGCTTGTTGTCTATAAAATATAACATGAATAAGCTCAACAAAAACGCTAAGTAAATTTTTAAGTAGGTACGATAAGTAAAAAACACTTGTATAAAATATGCTACTGAAAAAACTAAAGCTGTTGTTTGTTGACAATGTAAATGACGCAGGTCTAAAATTGTGTACTTGGTTTTTCTGTAATATGGCAGTTCTCCAATCCTAAACTTTTAACTTTAAAAACTTTAAAAAAAATATCCAAAACTGGTTATTGGCAAATAAAAAAGTTTCAGCAAATCATTCTACTTTTAAAAAAGTTATATTAATTATAATATACGTTCCTATATAAGTTTCAAAAGTTGATAGCACCCTGGAAATAATTAAAGATATAAATTTGTTAATTTTTCATTATTATACAATAACATAAACTTGAGTATCTCAAAAAAAGAAAAACTATAAAATTGCAATTATTTTAATAGAAAATGAGTGTTTTATCGTTAATGAATCACTCTGTATGTTGTAGTTCTATTAAAGTTAGATCTAGAGTGGCTGGATCCACCTTCAGTCTAATTTTCTGTCTTATAGCCCCATAACTACAACTAAAAAAACTAAATGATAAAAAAGTTTACACTACTTAGGGGGAAATGGTTTTTAAGTTTTGTTTGATTTATATACGTTTATTGATAATACTATGTCTAAAGAATATAACATACAATTCAGAGAAATGTTTTAATAAACTATTTTACAAATTATATTTTCTTTAGTGGATATTCAATAAACTTTAACAGCGCAAATCAATCAAGCTCAATATGACAATAAAAGATTAACGATGTTGACGTTCACTAATGTACAAGTTGTACATTAACCATTTGAATGTTTATATAGTAACAGTGATGTATCAGTAGCTAAGATATGTATAGGATTTAAATTATTAAATACCAGAAGTGCACTTTATTTAGACTTTTTGTATTTCCATAAACCCGTATAAAACACAAAATCATTTAAATTTTAATGGTTAGCAGCACCACCGACTTATGCGACGTTACATTTTGGAAAGTAAAACTTGTCTCTTTAGTGGACTTTAATGCAAATTTGACAAACGACGAAATTAAGAACCAAAGTTACATTATTATAGACATCAAATTAAAACCATTTCCAAACACAACACGGTAGGTAACAAGACTAGTGTAATAAAAATAAAATAATTTGAAATACTGCACAATTGATATTAGATTTATGTTATACTATTGCTAAGAGTTGATCATGGATTAGCGAGCAATATACCCATACTTGCTTTTTTAAGTAATGAATAAAAAGTAACGCACAAGGGCCTAGTATCCTGCAATGTCTATTGTTTGTGGATTATGTAGATTTAGTCGAAACAAAAACAGAATACTATTAGAAATTTAATTAGACCAATGGAAGTAAATGTTAGAGAGAAATAGTTTGAGCAAATAATATTATTTATGTTTGAAACAAATAGCTTCTATCTTCAGTTTAGCGATGACAACCTTTAAATAGGTACATAACATATGCAATATTTAGCACATATCATATGTAAAACGAAAATCCCCGAGTAAAAAATAAAAAGTCATCAATAGATGTATTCAAATTTATGAAATAAACATTGCATAGTTTTCTGGTAAGTCCGATAGGTGACACATCTGACACTTCTGTTAAAAGGAATTGATGAAAATAAAGTCATGCTCATATATTTTGTTTTAATGTAGAATTATAACCGTGTTTTACTCGTATAACTGTTGTACTAATGGTGGTTTATGTTACAAAAATAATACAATATAGAAGTTAAGCCACTTCGCTCTTTCTGGACCCGCGCCTGATTGCCAATAGTTCATGACTAATTTCATAAGCAAACAGAATGATGCACAAGTATTCAATTTACATACATAGGTAATAATGAATAACCGTTATTACCTATATAGCATTCACACTTCACTGCATTATAGTATTATAACGACATTAGATTAACCTACAAAACAATACAAGTTTATAGAATTAATATTGCAGAACCCAGAGGACAATATTGTTTTTGTTTATATTTCAAGGGATTATCGCGTTTCTACAGCTATGATGAGTATTATAACACATCACGTGAGAAAATGTATAATTCAGTGTTTGATTATAGTTGGTGGTTTATTTATGTTGTCATTCAGATAGTCTCGGCACATTGTTTCATCTGTATAATGTTATAATGTCTATACAGCCTTGCACCGATATAATGTATTGTCTTGTTCGGTCCCCATAAACGACGTGTAAAGACCATATGCTGATCACAATCCCGGTGAGGTGATATAATTGTTAATAGTAGTCTTATTAGGACTAGACAAGACAAATGATAATAATATACACTTGGACTAATAAAACGCGTGACCACAGCTAGTAGACTGACTTCTGGGCACGGGTTTTTCTATGATCAAATGCATTTACCTACTTAATCCAATCAATTAATAGTAATTAAATGTTCATGATTAAATTATATTTTTACATTGTGTTTCAGTCATCGAGTTTCCAATTTGTATAACCGAATTTTTCATTTTGTCACTATCAACAGCTAGTCAACAAACGAATTCGAAAGGAAATAAAGTAGACATCAAAAACAATTGATCCCTATTAACCCGTCATATTAGCACCGCTCGAACATCGATAACGACAATACAATAATTATTGTAATCAACAACGTTGAACGACGTATACATTATTTTCAAAAAATTATTTCATTTTTTTCAAGACAACTATAGTTCTCTTAACAAAAAAAAAAGCATTTTTAAAAAAAATAATTTTCATAAGCTAAGTCTATTCGAGTAGTTACATATAATTATTTTATAATTCCAGTATTGTGAATTAAATACTCTTAAGTTTTTAAAGACACGGCCTTAAGCCATTAGAGCTATATATTATACATATATATATACAAAATAAATAGTAAGTTATTGTGTTTGAGTTTGAAATTTGTACTTTTAAAATTGTTCAAATCCCCCGAGCATATTATTTGGTTTGCACCAAACCATTGTGTCGGTTCAAGTAGTAGACATCGGCACCGGTTGCTGTAAAGACATCACACTTACTGAGTGTAAAACAAAAGGGTCATTGTGCGCCGCGTACCACATTAAGGCGTACACATCGGATTAATTGGGTCCATTACGGTTGATCTAGTCGTTTCCTGTGAAATTGTCTTCGGAGTGTTGACGGTAGTCAACAACGGTAATAACAAAAATGACCGTATGGGTAACGCCTGACGGTCGTCGCCGGATGGGTTAATTGTGAGATGCTTAATGATTGAAAAATAGGATGTGGTGGAAAAAAAGAAAAAAAGAACTAATAATAATAATAATAATAATAAATAAACAAAAGCTTACAAGCAACGAAACGCGTTTTATTACTTGCCATTCGACTTGTAAACTATTTCCATCGTTTTAAATGTCTGAAAGACAATATGATGTGGGCTCGTTTATGTTATATTACATAATTAACGTGAATAATATAGTTAATATTACGTTTGTTTGTGAATATTAAATGTGATTTATGATGTTTAACCGTAATACCAAACGTAATAACGGTATTTTTGATACAACATATTGTTATACTAATATTTTCGCTATAAGGACTAAAGGGTCCTATGGACGCAGTGGTGTAAACTATTAAAATTCTATTCCATTGTAATGTGACGTTATTATTATTTTTAAAAAAATACGATTCTCTATGATTACACATACTATGTCAAAGTTGTCAAAGTATTAGATGACATAAAATTTGAGGTACTATCAGTACATTATCCAGCGAAAGAAAACATTATACATATTACTTTTTTTTTTTTGCGCTTTCAATGTAAACTGATTATCAGCTTAAGCGATCAAATGAAATTTGTCAGAGGACTGCGGCCCAGGGCCAAAACCCTATAGTTAAACTGTACAATATTTTTAAGGAATGTAGATGCAAGTGGTATATTGGTAGCGATTAGGTATTAAGATGACAATTTATAATTAAGTTGTGTATGTAGGTGTAGGCGGGGTGTAAGTGCAGAGTTATATATATCAACTGTAACAGTGTTATTATTGACTAATTACATTAATCTTTTATGCCACACTTTTGATTGCTTGTAGTTTGGTAAATGTAACCACTCAAATCTATAGTTAGTTTTTGGTCAGTTATTTTTGTTTGTATACTAAAAATGGTTATTAATTCACTCTTACGTAGAAACCTAGAAATTTTCTTCAGCCTAAGTGTAATTTCCCTCTTTTTTGTGGGTTTTCTTAATTAAAAATAAAAAGTTTAAATACTGAAATATTGTAAACAGGGTTATAAAACACTCATCTCCTCCTATAATAATTGCACTTTTTTTATAGCAGATAATATATAAGAATATATAATTCTAAACACAGATATTCTACATTGAATAACTATACCACACTCTACACACTTTGTATTCTATACCCAATACGTACATTTAAACAGGTCATTAAAAGTATACTTTACAGAAATGTGTTCTATGATAAAAACTGTATTAGTCATAAAAGTTTTAAATAAGTTCTTTATTACATTGAAATAATAGTTTTTGATATTAAAGCAAAAAACTATACTAAGTTTTTTAAAAGTGTAGCTTTGGGTAGTAACTTTTAAAAAATAAACATTAACATATATATATTTAATTTACTATTGAGAAGCCAAATGATATAGTGCAAACTATGACTAGCTTATAATAAGTTTTGAATAACTATTTCTTGAGTTATGGCGTTTAAAGCCTATGACGAGGATAAATGGGTGAACTGTAATGTGTTTTTTTATCCACTCACATTAATCGCCCACACTTGTTTTCATTAAGTATTAATTGAAATATGATACTATTTACTTAAAAGTTATGTACTAATTTTGGCTATTTAGTATAATAAAGATCTTACTTAAACATATTTTAAAAACAATTATTCATAGAACAGATTACTGTAAATTATAGTTTTTATCACTCTGTATATAAATGTAAAATAGGCTGTTTGTGATCCACAAATAAGTACTATAAAGTCAGCCTAAATATTCAGCTGTAGCCTGTAGGTATTAATATTTATTTAAACATTGTGAACACGTTCAGAAATGTGTTTTTGGAAAATATTTTAGTTGCTACAACATTGTATTTAATTGTTTTGAATATTGGATATTGGTGTTCAAAAAGGGTTTTGGCCAGAAATTAAATATTTCTGCAATATTATTAACTAATATTTTTACAATGAATATACCATATTGTTGTAAGAATATTATTCAATAACTAAAACTTATATTAACAATACTGCTTACAAGAAGTATATGGGATTCAGTGTCATAGCTGGGAATGAGGAAGTGTACCACAGTATTAATGGGTTAGGGAAATAAGATCAATTAAATGATTAAATAATGAACAAAAACAAACAAATATTTGAATGCATAAAATTATTAACTGTAAATATAACATTCTATCACTCTATATTAGTTTAAAAATAAAATAAGAACAAACAATAGGAAAGAAAGGTACATATTTCATCTAGTCGTTACACATATCTCCTCCTTCTTTCCAAATCGGGGGAAAATATATAGCTTAGGCGACTTTTATTTGCTGCGCTTCGTCTCGCCACAACTAAATCATCACAACTATGACACTTGCCCTATATAAGCACTGCATATTTTTTTTATACTCAAATTGTGTTTATAAATTGTACTCGAATTATATTATACGTAGGTACTTTTATTATAATAAAGTCAGCACATTTTTAAAATATTTAAATAAAAATAATATTAAAAACATTATTTACAATAACATTTCTATGTTTTCTTTTGTATCTTCTGGTATACTTCTTTTCATTGTTGGAATCATAGAAATAGGTACAATAGCTTTCTTCGAAGTGTTATCGTACAAAAAACCTAGTTTATGGAAGAGATGTTGAATGACTTTTTTTTTGAGTAGATTCAAAAGAGTTCCGATGTACGGTAGTATTACGGCTGTCGAATTTTCAGGATTTGTATTTACGATAGTGGCCTGAAAGTTTTCGTAAGACTGAATGTTGTCATCAAGTAGATCGCATCTTGTGTCTGAAATTCCTTTGATTATGAGCATGGTAGTAGTATAAATGTTGGCTATGGATTTTAAGTCATTTTTTATTTCATTAACATCAATATTTCCTTGCGAATCAATGAATTCTTTTTTCAAGTGTGTATTGACTTGATATTGGGATAAACCCTTTACCCGAACTACTAGGTCACTAAAATCTTTAAAGTAATACTCGTAGGTAAGACACATTTCCTCAAAAGATCTTAATGCACTGTACAAATAATCAAACATAGATACTGAGACTTTTACTTGATTTAACAAAAACATAAAGCATTCTAAATAACGTTCATTAAAAATAAGCGTGTCGATTGATTCTCCAATGCTCATCTTTTGACAATACCTTACATTTTGCCTTAATAGATTTATATACTTTAATAGCACGTCCATACACTTACAACCTAGCAATGTGGCGACCTTCAAGTATAGATCTTCAGCGTTCTCTTCATTTATCGGTGTTTCGTTATGATAGAGTAAGTTGAACAGATCTTGTATGCTGAAAACGATAGTATTGTCTGCATTTGTTTCAAGTATACCTCGCACGTTAGTCATGCCATACCATCCATTATAACCATTGAGAAGTGTATGAATGCGAGCTGCAAGAAGCTGTTTAGGAGTATACCAATTAAATAGCCATTGAGAAACTTTGTCAGAAATGGTTTTTGTTGATGGGTTGTACGTGAAACCTTGTCTATCATAGTAATTTGTTATTACATCGTTTCGCAGTTCCACTATCTGAGATAGGATGTGCTGTAGAATTCCTTCTGGGTCTTTGCTAGGGCCTATCCGATCGTTATTTTCCTGTAGTACGCATTTGTTCATTATGAAATCGTTAAACATTTCTTTACTCGTGAACACGAAATCCAAAATTGTTTTCTGATCACTGATAACAGTATCAATATGAATTTTGTCGTTTTTCTCAAAAAACATCTGCCATGATTTATTATTAATTTTATCTTGTGAGAAATTAATAAGCCTACTAATGTGTTCGTCACATGCATTCGTGTAGGGCTCAACGGCTGGATTTAACTCTTTGATATAGTTTAACGCACTATGCATTTTTTCAAACATTGGAAACGAGTCTATTATGTGTGTTAACATTTTAGTGTGGTATTTCACATACTTCTTATCTGTGGTATTTATATGCGAGCGTAGTTCATATTGACAAACCACAAAATAGTTTTCAATTTGAATCAAGTACTTTAACAGTACTTCTGTATACTCACAACTTAGCAAACTGGCAAACATAATGTATTTAACTTCAATAGTTTCTTCGGGTCTAAGTGGCGCAAACAATTCTAATGTGGTGAATATAAAACTGTTTTCTGAATCTTTCTCAATTACACCACTTATTCTTGTCATTTCACGCCATCCGTCATATTTATTGAGGAGAAGGTTGAGTCGGGCTTTAAGCATTTTTTCATTGCACCAAACGAACGGTTGATGAACGTTCGCTAGCCAGAATACAATCAAACTTATTAAATGATAGTGATTCATTTTGTTTATAATGTAGAGTAATTCAACTTAGAGATAGATACTTGATAAATTCCAAATAACTCAGTTACAAAAGAAACAACACTTAATATTGTTTTTAAAGCATAGGTATCCACAAAAATGTATGTACATACGAATGGTAATGGAGTTTGAAGTCTTTAAAATATAACATGAATATGTTTAACAAAAACGCTAAATTGTTGTTATTTACACCTCTATAAGAAAAAAACACATTTACGATATATGCTAGTGAAAAAACTAAAGCTGTTATTTGTTGACAATGTAAACGATGCAAATCTATAATTGTGTATTTGGTAATTCTGTATGACGGAAATTCTCCCGTCCTAAACTTATAACTTTAATAACTTTAAAAATAATATCCAAAACTGGTTATCATCAAATCAAAGCTTTCAGCAAATTATTCTAGTTTTTAAAAGTTGATTAAATGTAATATACGTTCCTATTAATGTTTCAAAAGTTGATACCACCCTATTATTTTTTATTATTGTAGAATAACATAAACTTGAGTATCTCCAAAAAAGAAAAAAACTTTAAAATTGTAATTATTTTAATAGAATATTAGTGTTTTATCGTTAATGAATCACCCTGTATGTTATAGCTCTACTGAAGTTAGATCTAGAGTGGCTGGATCTACTTTCAGTCTAATTTTCAGACTTATAGCACCACAACTACACCTAAAAAAGTGAAATTATAAAAAAGTTTACACCACTTAAAGGGGAAAATGGTTTTTAAGTTTTGTTTGATTTATAAAAGTTTATTAATAATACTTTGTCAAAAGAATATACTATACAAATTTTGAACTTTTTTTGAATTTATACCTAATAAACAATATAGCATAATTTTAAGTTGAAAAATATGCACTCTTTTTGAATGTATTTCTCAATATTTAAGGGAAAGTAGTCAACTTGTAAAATTGTTTGGCCTAATTAAGTACTTTTCGGGTACGATGTCTGTTCTATAGACTTGCTACATAAAGTAATCGGTTCAGCGTTTTAGATAATATCGTGGGTGTAGGCACACAAAAAAAATCTACTGTTGTAAAAACAAAACCTTTTCGGTTCCGCAACGTTGTAAACATGACATAAATTAATTTACATTACAATTATTATTAGTTTTCTTATTTTTTAAGAAAAAATTAAAGCTGAAAAAAATTGTATCGTTGCTTATTGGATATTTTTTAAAAACTTTAAACAATTTTAATGCGCATTATTATTTTTGGAATAAAATAAAGAAAACTTTAAATAAGTTAAAAATTCAAAATTTAAAAATGACCCTTTTAAACATGCATAATGGTATTAAGTTATATAAGAACGATTTTCATGTGATTTATTTTTTTCATATTTATATTAACCTAACCGTACGAAACGACATTTCATAGGAGCTGTAATAATTATACACTACATGCGTTATACCGACCGTCTATTATAAAGGTTTTTATTATTGTCATTCTTATTTCAATCCCGAAGGTTAATAACGTCTAAACAACACAAGCCTTGTTGGGCGATAATCAATCTTCGGTCTCTAGACACGGCAGTAACACGTTACGATGGGACAAAAAAGAAATAACATAAGAATATTACAGTATTGATTTACAATTCATATATGCCGTCATTGCGGCATAACGACCCAAAGCCGAGTTTAATTTAATTAAGCGTTTAATGGTTATTGTCCGTTATAAATGCCTTACAACATGTATACAATGTATACTATTTTACTGAACGCGGTGTATAATAACAATACACGGTATGAAATATCCCATCAAAAACAGTTGAAGGGCACAGGGCAAAACGGTAGTAGTCACATTATGAAATTTTTTTTTTCAAATAGTTTTTTTCAATTTATGCCAATAATTGTTTTTTATTTATGTCAGTAGATTGTACATTTATTATTAGAGTAGTATTTAATGTGATTTTTTTTGTTCTTATGTATGAGGTAGAGGAATTCACGAACTTTGTTTTTGCTATACTCTAAAATATTCATATTGTGACAACTACCGTTTTACCCCTGTGCCCTTTAGTTGAATAACTTTTAAAATTTAATTTGTTACTTTATTATTTTCTAAGAGTTGTCAGCTGTTTTCGCGGGATATGTCTATTATTGCATGTCTATACATTATACATTTCACAAAATATTATACCAAACGACCTCAGATTATTTACCTATTCATAGCCGCTAAGCTAAGTTATATTATTTAAGTTTAATTAAATCATATAATAATAAAATAAGATAACGTATGATATATCTTAACCCCTAAACTCTTAATATTTATTAAATTTTTTTTATTTAGCGATACTTTACTCGGAGTTTACAAGTGTTGTTGGGATGTCACTTATTTTTTCTTTGTAAATAATTACTCAAGACTTATTATACTACAAAGTCACCCGAGGTCGTTCAGCACCACTTCTTAAATTCCCGATTTCAATTAACGAATTTGTTATATATTTGTATGATTGAACTGGTTACGTTTTTTGGTGTTAATTAATTTAATTTTTTATTATATTAACAATATAATTGTAGTGCTAATAAAGTTATTTCTATCATCAAAAAAAAAAATTGCTTGTATGTTAAAAATGACAACATTGAGTGACAACTATGGTGATTTGGGAACTATACAATCCGGGAACCTATGATTCAATGCATGTAGCAGTATGACGACTTAAGCCACTGTGGGTTCCGCATTGGTTTTTAAGTAAACATGCAAAAATATATATTCCCTAAAAATACTAAAGCTGTTCAGACTTCGGTGAATATTATATAATATAATATGTCATTTTGAGTGTGCCAGCGGGTCACGGTAAACGTATTTTATGTATATTATAATTTCGATGCGCTCTATATAACGTGTGACCCGTCAGTCCGAGCGGTCTGTCGGTATCTCATGCCAAAAACCCCACCGAGTTCACTCGTGATAACCCGTAAAAAGAAAGTTCTCATGTCTTAAGTATGTATACATGTGTTAGTTTTTCAAACCGATAGCGCAATGTCGACACTAATACTTAACCGCCGCTGGTTAAAGTTGTTGCAAGCAATTAATCATGCTAGAGGGCTTATAACACTTGGCAATTGTACTCGAAAATCTGATTCCACCATTTCGTTTATATGTATAGGTGTGTGTGTGTTTATTATTATTTGTATTTAGTCAACCATGTGCTGTAGATCGACAGTGTTTTTTTTTATTATACGTTATTAAGAAACTCCCAGTTGCTTTGCTTATTAATAGTTATACATAAGTCTTTTCGCGTTATGTTCTCAATTGTATTGTTTTTATTCTCACTGAGCACAAACAAATCGTATGATATTTTTATTTTACACTGCTATGTAAAATTTAAAATAATATAGATTTTTTGGCACACCTGTTTTGAGTTTATTTTGTTTTTGTTACGGTTTTGTGTTTACCTTAGTGTTATATTAAACAGTTTGAAGATTTTTTTAGTGTTTGAATGTTTACGATCATTGAAACGAATTCAAATTATAAATGCTAGTTAAAATTGATCAATTGTATGATTTGTTAAAATGTAATGATGCAAACACGGGTTATTATACTATTATACTGTTTAAGTAACCGCTAAATATCTTATATTGATTCATTAAACCTTTTTAACAAATACGCTCATACAATACGGCATGTATGTTTTTCCATATTAGATTATATTATAAAGTTGTCTATATTGTACTCTTTTTAACACCAAATATTTAAGTACCGTAAGTTGTGGTGGAGATGAAATTCAATTTCGGGACTAAAACGCATATAAAACGACCTGTTGTACTCCAGTAGAAGATTCCTACTGTTAACTTGTATTACATTTTTGTGTTGGTAACCAAATATTGTTACTGCGGTTACCGTTGACCATTAAACGCTATGGAAACACGTGGTCTCGACTGTCTCGACTGATGTACACTTATTTCTGTTCTATCATGATCTTCCATGAGATTTTTTTGTTTTACTCATTTTGCACGTAGCCTTTACCTTGTATTGCGTTCGACCGTAGAGTTGATATTATTAAAAGTTAAAACGTTATAAAAAACACGCGTCGAGTCTTAATTAGAAGCATCTTATCCCCCCTTCCCAATTAGCTGTCCCCCACACCCGGTCGTCAGCATTAATAAAATAATTATTGCCGACATGTCCATCGCGTTCACGTCAGTGAGACCGTCGAGTCCGCCACAAATGATTTACGCCACGTTTTTGCACTTCCTATATACATATTATGTCTGCATAGTAAAGCGTTATATAGTCGAATAAGGTAGCACACATACTGGTCTGCGGTGAGTATGATATAGGTAAGAGGTTCGACAGTCGTAGAAATGATCCGAGACAATGCCGGCGTACCGCAAAGTGTGAGAAATGGCCGGTACCAAAAGAAGCGCAGTCTTGACGTTATTTTGTCATAACTATACCATATTTTAATAGAAATATTAATTTTATTTATAAAAACTTTTTTGCCTAGAATAGCCATTTTATGGTGGTCATCTAACCAAGCTGGTATTTCATACATTTTCAGTGACGGTGAAATAATGATATTTTTTACACATTTATCGTGTTTACATGTTACATTGTCATTAACATTTGTTAGCAGTCTAGTTAATTGTTTATAATTTTTGCTTTTAGATAGTTTTACTAAATTATTAGTGAGATTTTGTTCAATTACACTCGGATGGATAGGTATAAAGGCCACTAAGTTGTTTGAACTGTTATATAAACCTATATTTTAAACAGAAAGTCAAATAACGTTACAGTGTTTTGTCAGGCAATAAAAAAAAAGGGGGGTTATGTTTTTATAGACGCGATACAATAAACTTAAGGGGATAAAATTGTAGTTATTTAAAATTTTATGTCAACGGCTTTGCCTGGATGTTTTCAAAGCAACTAAGACTATATTTTATATTTGATTATATTTTATAAGGGAATTCGTGTTATTTTGTTTACACTTTTAATGCCTTTGGCCATTCGCATGATACCGCTTACGGCCTTGCAAAGCCATTCCAATGGCGTTTATTAACCGTTCAATCCGAAGTCGATACTTTGCCGTCATGCCGGTTCTGTGTACTGTCATTTTAAATATTATGCACCTTATAATATGTTATAATCCCGTGTAGGTACCCATTAATGACTTGTTAGGTTTGAAATTACACAATACGATACAGCCGTTGCTACCCGAGCCTTAGCAGTTATTACTATACACATTATAATAATGTTATACTATAAAGCTGTATCATCACCGTTGAAATGTGTTTTACGACAATTTCGATTTCTTAATCTGTGTTTTTTGTATACGGTTATGTACCAGCTTTGCACGTACAACAACTATAATAAAGTTAGTTGTTCTTGTGTAATGTGTGTGTGTATGTAATGGAAAAGCTGAAAACCAGACCGGGTTCACCGCAAACGCTAAACAATGTTTGGATTCTTAGCTGGACACCAGCAGTGCGCGGTCAGAAAACCAGTCGGCTTGTGTACGTACAACGGAAAACAATGGTATTTATGAATGTTGAATTAAAATGATTTGTAAGTAACAAAGTAACAGGTCAGAGCTGGGTTCGAGGAAAAAGTAACGACAACTAAATAAAGATCTGACGGTAAAAAAAAAACGCACACGAATTTACGACACTCTTTTTGTTGTGCCTTCATAAAATAAAAAGCAAAATACATTTCGTTGAAAAAAAAAGTACCGAGAAAATAAAATGTCATTATTTTGTGTTTACGTTGTCTGTAATAATTTAGAGTTTTATTTTTTTAAGTACGTTTGCTAAATTTCTCTAAACCCAAGCACGACGCAACAGTCAGTTTTATTAATTACGAGTGAAAGACAAACACACTTTGAAATCTATTTGTGGCGAATTAAAATTCTATTACTTATTCATGTAGCGCTATTGTATGAATTAAATTGCTTCATTCGCAGTAAATGCGGTAAAATAAAAAAAGGAAACAAATTAAAAATAAATAATTTCAAAACAAAATTTCGCGTGTAGGACATTGCAAGTATTAAGTGAACATGGACACAAGAACCGCAGACACACGTTATTATAAAAAGAAATTTGCCCACTCGGTCACAAATAGGATTCAGACAGACACAAAAACAATATTTAAAATTTAAATACAAGCAATCTGTGTTACCGTTGACATCTTGTCAACATTATTTCTATTGATTTAACAATACGATTATTGAAAACAATCTTCGGCTTTGTTGCATTGTTATAGTGTTGTACTGCAAAAATACGGAAGAATACCGATCAACAGTTTTGTATAATATTTTTATGTCGGCATGTGTTTGCATACATCTATTATTGCTGTCCGTTCAATTGCTATAGAAGGATATTAAAAGGATCTGAACTTTTCAAAATAAGTTAGTGTTATCATGTTAACCTGTTAAATAGTGTATTGTTAGAGAATGAGTTTGAGAAAGTCATTTAAAATAATTTTGGTCTCGCTAACAAAATATGATCACTAGGACGTAGAGTGACAACAAAAACGACTTTATAGTTTTAAAATATACATCTATAAGTAATTGTACCTTTTTCATTACCTCTCGTATCTTAAGCAACTGTGTTTTAAAAATGTGCTTTGCCAAGTCGACTCTGATATCCGTGTAAGGCGAAACGGGCATGTTTATTTTATATTGTTATAATCTTATGCCCGGTGCAATCCATCCGAGTATAAATCTTTGCACCGCCGCGCCACTTTATTTACCATAATCCTCTATCGGTGCGCGCATGCCGCCTCCGGTTTAATAACAACGCTTGCGCCGACCAGAAATGGAGAAATGGTAGTTAAGTATACTTACTATGTACACTACTTATATTTGTGTATCTGTGTAATTAATATGGTTGAAAAATGTCGGATTACCTCGAGAATAGGCGCTGCTGCAAATCGCCTCGCCGGTAAAGGAGAGCTTATAATAAAAACGTTGGCACGTTTGTATGCATGTGTGTCATATTAATGCGTGTATTGTGGTAGTCGGCGTTTTGCATGCAAAAATCGTTCCTCTACATTACGCCATTGTGTCCGGAACACTGATTGTGTGAATAGCAAGTGCACGTTGTGTACTTTCGCTTTTGACCCGTAACTCTTTTTTTCGACCAAACCGACCGATCATGCGCAAACGAATGCATCAGAATTCCAATTGCTCGTTGCAGAAGTGTGTGTGTTTTGGTTTTGTTTGCTACTTAACAAGTTCTGCTTGTTTCATACGTATGACGCAATCCAGTGTTTTTTTTTTAATACAATTTATAAGTTATAATGATATATATATATATATATATATATAATAAATTGAAACAAATCGCCTTAGGACAGTAATAGGACACAACAGTCCACGATCAAACCCGAACCAGAAATTAAGTTTAAACGTTCATAGGGTAACGTTGTGGACAAATTTGGAATGGACCAATTTTAAACGAAACCGCACGGATCGTGACAGGATCGCCAGTTTATGGACTAAAGAGGTCGGAGCATCGAGATAATGAAGTTACTTGATAATGAGCACACATAATGACGGCTCACAGCGATGGCAATAAGTGCAAATATTATCTATATTTAGATAAAACAAACAACAAACTTAGTTAGCCCACCCAAATCTCCCGAAGTCTTATTATTTTTTTTTTTAATGTTACTTGATTTGCTTTTAGAATTTAAAAATTGTATGCATCTTAAGACAGTGAAAAAAATAAGACCAAAATGATCAAAATTAAAAATATTGAAAGCACAGTAAGAATTTATTGCAGTGAGGTCGCAAACAAATTCACAGAATTCGCATTGAACCGTTTTCTCGAATGCTATATGTTTTAGTGTGTTTGTTTTCTACTCTATTCTATGTTAACTTCATACAATTGTGAGGGTATACATTATTATACACCAGTGGTTTTCTGACTGTAAATTAGGATCAGAAGACTATCGTTATATTGTACTTTTATTTCCTCAAAAATGTGAGTATATGTAAATCTTATAGGTCTCGTTGACTGGAGTGCTGTTTGAATGAGCATACATTAGTATGCTCATTTTTTTTTTCGATAGGGAGAAAATGTAAAACAGTTTTAGTTTTTCGCGAATTTCCGTTTTTTGCCGAGGTATGAATTTAGTGTTCTGATACCTGATACTGTGGGGCACGTGCGTTAAGGCTGTTCTGTATAGGAAAGAAGGAAAAGACATTTGTAATCTGAAGCGAATTGCGGCATGTTTGTGATTCACATTTATGCCGATTCAATGTAGATTTGAACGGGAGTCGTGTAACGTGCAAAACGGTCGCCGGTCGTTTAAATAACACACACTTAAGGAAAGCCGCTACTGCTGAGAACGCATTTGCTTGTGCGACAGCCGTCGTAACATTATCCACGGTCAGGTCAGCGTCGGTCGACTCATTATCTTCCTAGGCGATTCGCCTTGGACGAATGTTAGTCCGGTATGCCCTTAACGTCCAACACAAACAGCTGTATGTATACATACACAGAAAGTTTAACAGTATCATTACAGTGTAATCACTGTGTTACAACTAGTGTAATCATTACACTAGTTATAACACAAACACGATTGCTAGATTGAAGATTGACTACACCTCAAATTATAATATAATATAGCATGTATCGCTGGAGATCTTACCATTTATAAATGTTTTTTATCTTAATAAAATTTGAACTTAAAGAAACCATTAGTTCTATTAGTGCTATTTATTTTCTTCATATGCCAGACATTCGTTTCTTCCATTTGTAACTTTTTGACTCTTTTTCTGACTGCAGGGCATGCATACGTACTCATGACAGCTGTTGGCCGCCAAGGCAAGAAGTGATATTTGTAACGTCGACTTAACCTCATTTTTACTATCCTATATGTGCGCATATACAGAACAGAAAATCGCGCTTAGGCCTGTGTATATTAGACGATTTTGTTTTCTTTTGCCGACATCATGTGTACAGCGTAAAACATAATAGTTGCATGATGTGTTGCCCGGTTTAAGAGATCCTTGAATGCGCATGACAGCATCGCTATAAGAACCATGTGTTATTATAATATGTTGGTCTAAACGATGCTTGAAATCAACAATTATTTATCGATGGTCGGTGGGGCGGTATTGTTGATACTTAAAAGTTGTGAGGAGTTGACCGGCACGGCTCGGCGTCGAGTTAAGTCAAAATGGGTATAAAACTGTTAAAAGAAAGCATACACAATAGATATACAACCGATTATCTATACATATATATATATTTAGTATGTAGATATATTTTTTCTTAACGTCCGTTTTATGTTCACGTCAATCATGTAGACACGATATTTTACACCGCCTCGGCCCGTGAAAGCCAATTTGACAACATTCTGCCGCTTAAAACCACACACACTCGATCCAAACTTCTCCTGTGCCACAGTACTTCCACTTTTTTTTTTTTGTATATTAAATAACGTTAGAGGTTATATTTAATCCTTAAAAATACAATTCCTTTCGGCTAGCGCTTTGTACAAAATTAAACTTCTTGCTTTTTTGTGCGTATGGGGGGACTATATAAAAAACCGTAGGATTTTTATTTTTATAATATACAATATTATTATTACACGACGACATAAATCATCATTATCATTATCGCGCATCTTAAACGTTTTATTTTTTGCAGACTGGTTTACTTAATTTATATGGTACATCCGTGCGAATACCAGTTTCATTGTTCAAACAATATTGGACAACTCGAAAATTGAATAATGTTTCGTTGGCGTCCGAAGAAATATTGCTACTTACGCGTTTCATAAAACGCAAAAATATATACTATTAACTCCAGAGACACCACCATCATATTATTTTATACAGATACTTGAAGAATATATCCGACAACGTTAGGTATTATATTATTCATATGGTTTACTCGGTGAAATACCAACCGGTTTGTATCTGTCGACCGACCCAATGTTTTAAGGAAATCCGACAATTATTATGCATTTATAATATACACATTATTAATTACATTGCTAAACACTTGACATCATTATATGATGCATAATATAATTCTCATATCGCTGACCATGTATTAGCAGATGATCATAAGTAGCACACGCGACGGGATGAAACAATATATAAAAACTATTTTATACACTAATACTAAATAAAATTTTTTTTAAAAATGAATACTTTGAAACAAAATCTTAAGAAATAACACATTCTAACGGTTTTATACGGGTTTATCATTACTCTGTTATTATTCAAACATTTGTGTAATGTTAAAAAGTATTAATAATTCTTTTAACTTCGACGCCGAGATTAATATTCCTACCACCTAGTGATTCGCACTAAAGCGTTTATTTGAATGTGATTTTATCACTTTCAGCTGTAATAACTTCTGCGAACTAGGACCTCCCCGATCCAAAAATGATCCGTGATTACTATACCCTTATACCATTGTCTGGCTCGTGTTTATTACTTTGTTATATTTAAAAATATGTGTTATATTATAATAGTATGTTATTTCATATTTATACGACCATTAACCACTATGACAATTATGAATATTACAAAATAACTCTAAAATATAACGTTATATATTATTTTTTATTAATAACATTTATTTGTGCATTTAAGCCTGTGTGTGTGTGTGTGAGTGTTAATAACCGATGACAAGTGTTACTACGTCGAATTCGGTTTGGATAATAATAATTATGTATAATATAACCACACTGCAGAAAACTCGACAATCACGGTCGGAGAATTAAAAAAAAAAACTATAATATATACCTACCCATTGTATTGATCCACTAATTGCTGTGATTTAGTAAGCGGTAACAGCCTTTATATCAAACGAATACTAGTGGTTAAATAAAAGTGAAAAAAAAAAGCATTCATTACATATTTGAATTCAAACACGATTTAATCAATATTGTTATGAAGAAGCAAGCGGCATATCGTTTACAACTCTTTGTGGTAATGAATATTTTAACGAAGACATCATCATAGCTGGGTGTCCGCCTCCACTAATGTACTTTATTATGTAGGTACTATCGTTAAAAGTGTTTGGGTATTAAAAGACATTCGTATACAGTGTGTTTCGGAACGACTAGACTGTTGCAACGTTCGACAACTAGGTATGTATTGTACTTCCATCAACAAGGTGTTTGGTCAAAACTCGACGGAATTGGAACAATTAAGGGTTTCGTAAATAAAACCAGAAGGAAAATAACAGATTTTTAAAATGTGTGTAATAATAATTATTAAAACAATTACAGGTCAGACGACAACAGGCGGTATAAAGACATACCGTGTAGAAAATATTATTGTGTTATAGTTTGAAACGATGAATACATAATAATATGAATGTTAGTACTTCGAATGTTTATGATGAGAGTGGAGGAGCCCCATATTAAAAACAAAACAAAACCCGCCGACCGTTTGTAGACTAGCGGTTAAAAGAGTTTTTCTGTCTAGTAATGCTCTCGGTAGAGTGATCGTGACGTGTGTCATAATGTTATTATAACGCATTATTATTATGTATGTATAATATTATGATGTGTGTGTACTCTTATATGTGTTCTTTATTTTTCATCGAGCCGACGTTCGTTAAGAGTGGATTTTCGAGGTAGGTACCTAATAAGCGCGGAGATGGCCGTCATAGATGTGAAACCGGGTCGAGGTATTATTGATGCATATCCGGAGATAACACGTTATCACCGCTATAATTGGCCGTATTACGGACCATCGGAAACGGAAGAACGGCCTACCTAGAATACTTTAACATTTAGTCATTAATGAATGTTTTTTTGGATAGTAATATTTATACGTACCGCCTAACCCAAACGCCGGATGTGAACTCGAGATCATGAGATGGTTTTTCAAGTATGTGTTTTTTTTTTCTAGTGTAGGAAGCGCATGTACAATACGATTTAAATCTATGTAATTGATGGTAAATAAAATAAACGAATTATCCCGACGATAAAAAGTAAAAACGTTGATTTAATTACTACAGTTGTGCTTAATGATTCGGAACAAAGTATGACTATCTTCAGATTTTCAGTCAAAACGCCCATTCGCGATTTTTATTATTTTTTTGTCAATATAGAAACCTTAACCATTATAATTAAGTATCCAATACGAGAGGGTTTTATTTTCATATTTCAGACTTGTTAAACAAACTTCGTGTGATTTATTGTATTAAATCCAAAAAATTCGAATAAATAAAATTGACTACTTTAAAGCGTTCCATACATATAACTTTATAACTGAAAATGTAATGATACCTAGTTTAATTGTAAATTGAATTATTTCATTTTCTTATTGAAATCATATGGTTATTTTGAAAAAGGCATTTATTCTCTTTGATATTTTTTAGCTTGTGGTATTGTTGTTAATTTTATTATTAAATAATGTTAACCTTAAAAAAATCTAATTTTTTTTGTGTGTTTATTTCAGCTGCGAGAACTCTCTAAGTCTAGAAGGTTTTCATGAGTAATTGGTGCTGGTATTTGATAAAACATGAGTCTTAATAAGTAATGAGTACGTGTCGCGTTTCAAATTTCTAAGTATAGTAAATGAAAAAGAGAATAATGATATAGTAATCTATGGATACATAGATTACTATATCATTGGATATACATTTTGTATTTATATTATACACACACGCGAGATAGTTGTCAATTTTTTTTGTTCGCCTGTATTTTACTAAGAAATCTAAATTGGTTGTCTTGTACAAATATTCTATTATATTAATTTTGAAGTCTAAACTGTTATGCAAATTATCCAATACAGTTTCTTGTTACTGTCAAGTGGCCATGTATACTTATTTGTATCCCATAAAATTCAGTTATAGATTACCTTTCACGGAGTATATAGATAATCAAATAAAACGGAAAAGGTTCATTTTTTCAAATAGAAAACGAATTAATAGTTCTTAGGTTAAAATATAATTTGGTCTACTGATGTGTTTGACTTAAAATAAATCTCAATTTTAAAGTGAACGGGAAAATCAAAATTTAGAGAGAGAACACAAAACTATATTAAAATTTAAAAATATAACTATTCATATTCATTTTATGTATTGCATTGATTTGTGAATGCAAATATATGACGGACGAATAGGAGGCAAGTTAAGAAGAAAAATAGGCTTGTTATGCAACTACTGTGAACTAAATGCTGAGCGAAGACAAATCATATTTCTCATTAGATACTCTAGAGTCTAGCGTATTTCATATGACATAATATAATATACAATGTGATTTTTTTTATCATGAGCTACTCAATATCTCATAGGGTTTAATAAGAAATAAAAATTGTTTTTTTCATATTGTTTTTATACAATGTGACATAAATCATAATTGTTATTATTGAAGCCCAAATAATAATCAAAATGACTCTCGTAAGCTCAAAGACTTTCAGAAATTGATAAAATAAAAAACCTTTATATCGTGGCATAAAGCTTGTAGTTAGTCATCTTTAGATAATATGCCTCACTAGTACAAATTATAACATACAGATTACGAAACGTTTACTTGTCTGTTAGATGGATTTAGTCAGGTTCTCATATTATGGTTTCCTTAGAAAATATAAAAAAAAACACATATAAAATATCAACAAATATTAACAAAATAACCGACAAATAAATATGCCATCTGCGCTTGTGTGGGTGGCCGTGAAAAAAATGTTTTTGAAAAAAAACTTTTGCTCTCAATGTTTTTATTCACGGTCACTAATGTGCAAGGAAATATCGTAGTTTGGAGTAAGCCGAGCGAGCACGAACCCTCCTACAGCTTTTCTGAGCTTTGTTGGTCTCAGTCTCAATATTCAAATATTAAATATATATATATATATATATATATATATATATATATATATATTTTATCATACAATCTGTTACTTAACAAGAACAAAATATTGTTTTCAAACTAAATTTTGTTTTTTAACAGTTAAGCAAAAGTTGGTTGGATTTTGTCAAGCTATAGTGATTTAATAAACGCTGTACATTTTTGTTTTCCAATTTTATACTTGGCATAAAGTAATTTAGTTTAAAAGTATTCCATTTACAGCATTTCTAATATTATTTTTAAAAAAATTACTTATTTTGAAGTATTATCTACAGCTTGTTATTGGTTTTAATTTTAACCTGTATATCCTTCGTAAACATAACTTTAAAAAAAAAATAATAATGATACCGTAAAATGGATTTTGAATTTGTATTCCGCCATGTATTTTTAATAGTTCAATGTTTCGTTTTAATATGTATCGGACGAGATAGTGCAACCGACGTAGTATTTTAGGGGCTTAAAATTATAAGAATTGTAATTTTCGTTGAGTTGACAATTTTTGTTTGGCTTACATTTATTGCTTAGTTTTATAAAATATACATACTTGATACTACAGTAGGAACTCTTTAGAATATAGCGTCTATATACCTAACTCGCTTAGGAGAGCATAAGATTTTATAGATTTCGGTTTGGCGGAAAACAGACATGGTCATTATCCCCGGTTGATTATGTAGAGTAAAAAGGTCTAACCCGAAATACAATTAATTTAAAACAACAATGTGCGGAAACGAGATATCACCATTAAAGTACTACTAGGTCTCCCCTGTCGCTGGCAGACGGTGCGCAAACTACCTAATATTCGATTGTGTGATGGTGGAAGATGCTGAAGTTAGTTGGTGGCGGCGGTAAAAGCATAAACGACGTTTATAATAATATACTATTGCAATGCGTGCGCTCTGTGGCCCCCGGAGTCTGATTCCGGGAAGCGCAAGTCTGTACCACAGCTACAGTTTATTGCGGTAGATCTTGAAAGGAGCACAGGAAACAAAAACAAAACGTTTACACGCGATGGTATATACCCTGAAAATCGCCCCGGGCATTCGTTGGCAAGGAGAGATACTTTTGCTGAGGAACGTCCCGGGGTTTACCAATACGATGAAAATAATAATTAGACCAACATGCCAACTCTGTGTAAACTACGCTACTTAACATATTATATTATATTATGCGTTGCAATTAATTCAGAATAGGATTTTAATTAATGTTATTGTGAAATGGTAGTAACCGAAAGCCCGTAATGACCGGTCATGAATAAAACACAGGTAACCGTAGACGGCGCTCCGAGGCCTGAGGATGACGGACAAAGGGTTATAAACGGACACGAATGTCGTGCGGTCGTTATGGATCGGCGCTGGCCGCGAGAAGAAGGTGCACAAATCGTCTGACACAGATATGTCATGGAGTTTCGTGACCGGTGGCGGGTCCCGACCTCTCTTCGAGAACCCATTTTTTTTTTTTTTTACTACAAAGAAATTACAGAAAACAAATCGTATGCGTGTTGAAGCGTCCGCATTTCAAAACCATAATATTTATTGATTTTAATGGCCTACCATGGTATAAATAAATAATAAACGATAACAGCAGAGTTAAATGTCCTAAAATAATAAACGGCGTGCAAAGCCGCCGAAGAACATATGAAATCCAAACTTTGAATTGGACCGTATTTTTGAGGCAGTCTCAAATCGGATATTCAAACGCACGGTTAGCCTGCTGGATATCTTCATAACGAAACTCGAGATCGACTTAACCCGTGGAGAGGGCGAACGCATAATATTATGACCAAGTTGAAAATATAACGTTCGAATGGGACCGACTGCCGAGTCGTTCAGGCTATGAAACGAGTTGTTGTGTATGCGTTTGACCATACAATTGGCTGAGAGTAATATGATATACTGTACTGCACTAGTGCCGTGGCAGATAATAAAATTCAAAAGTAGCTCTGGTACTATCGATGACAATGATAAGATCACCGAGTGTATCATAAAATACATCCTTGTATTGTATAGAAACAATATTGTTATCTTGCGATATTCGACGCGGGATATATTCTAATGTAATAATATGTCGCTAATTTATTCCATGCATATGAATGCGATCACCGACGAATATTTACTTTGATTAGTACAATTTGGAATACAACATAACAAAGCTCCAATACAATTGTTTTTTTTCTTGGTGTGGATTAAATTAAAAAATACATTATTGTGATATATGTTACTTATTGTCGGCTTCAGAAAAACGACGCTGTTTGGATAAAACATTGTTTCACAGAAGTTAAGTTAATGATGGTTTTCTGCTAAATAAAACTATGGTGATAATATAAATCATTAACAAAATATGTGTATCGATTAACGTAGGTAGGTACTGTAATCCGACGTTAAATAAAATACAAATTGAGTAATATTTATTATGATTACCATGATAGTATTTATTATATTATAATTATTATAATATTATAATATTTATAATCAATGGTTATAGTTTTATTATGCAAGTATTAATGTACATACGGATGTGGGAAATTGTGAATTCCTATTAACGAGAATGTGTTTGACATAATAACATTATGACTTATACTTCAATAAATATGTGCAGTTGAAAATTACTTCATGAGTCGTTTTTTTGTACCTAACGGAATGATTTTTTATTTAAGGCCAAATAGTTTTAAAAAGTATTTATTCCAATATAGTAATGTGCTGTGCATACTGCCGCTACCGTCGTATTCCGTAACTGATTTACAACGAAGATCTCTGGAAAAGTTAATAACAAAATAATAATAACATCTAGGAGCAACTTGACTATTAAATTGGCTGAAAACCGGTCGGTCGCCGCGGTGACCGCTGTGTGATGCGATCCTTTTCAGCTCCCCCATAGTGCTTTGTGTAGCTGACCAAGACCACAATTGTGTGGTATAACGTTTAGATTCAAGTGCTTAAGCTAAAAAGAACGTTTACTGATGCTGAAAGAATTGTCAGGCCAGCAGTAGTAGCGCACAACTCGATATTTTTATTGTACAAGTTTTTCAATATTACACTTTTATTATCATGTCAGAATAGAATAAATATGCCTAGACGATAAAAATAACAAGGTATGGTATTTTTTTAAATTATATTTAAGCGGACGATCTATCGATTGAATCACTGAATCGTTCATCCAGCATATGAAATTTCTATTTGTTCTTTGATGTTTGTCAATTTGCCCCAGTCATCCCTATTACTTGTGAAATGCCTGTTAAGTATGAATCATTTTCTGTACTGACTGGAAATTATTGGAATTTTGTATTTGCCTATATTGAAACATTGCCTAAATATTGATAGATTTAGTTGGGTTAGTTAACGTTTGACTAATTACTGTTTAAGCATTTCATAAAAATAAATAATTTGTCCCTAGTATTCTAGTGCACATTCCGTACAATTAAAATATCAGATTGTGTAAATATTTGATACCTACATCTAACACGTTTCTAACAATAACACGTAGGTAACAGATTGCTTTAATTTCGTTAAAATCGTTTATGTGTTACCAATAAGTAGCTAAGAGTCAGTTATTAGTTAGGTAACTGTTTTACTACCTGCAAACAGGGATTCAATTAAGTGAAAAGTTAGTGTTGATGTTAGATATTTATATTAATTTATAATCCGTACCAGTAAATGTGACATTGAAAAAAACAATGTATCAACATTAATTTAGATAACTTAACTTTTAGTTCGATACTATTAAAGTAGTTGGCTGTCACTTATTCCACGATATTTGTTCGTAATACTATAAAAACTATACCTGGGAAATTTGTAACAACATTTCAAATATTTTATCAAGTAATTAAAAATTGATTTGAAATTATTGTTTAAATCTATATTTTTAAATAAAAATGAAATTATTTTCATAACTTGAGTTTTTTATTTAAACTCGTACATTTATTTCGATGAATAAAAAAATAATAATTCGCTGGTTTCCTAAGAATTATAGCTGTTATGTTCGTTAATGTTTTGTTTTTATACAGTTTGTTCGGTGGACATAAGTATATACTACTGAAGAAGACGACCAGGATTTCCAATGGAGTCGTTCATGGTGATGTCTCAATAACTCTCTTTGAATCAAAACCCAAAACAAAATAATAAAAGCGGCCGCCTACCCCCTAGCGGCAGTTTTTTAGATGTACAAGTCAGACTTGTCGGACGTTGCTGTGCTTGCCTTTGTGTGTACAGATTTCAAAACCGATAAACCAAATTGTTTACGACACCAAGCGGCTACCGAAACGGGCCGGATGACAAATATCCTATCCGTGAATCGTGTTTTTTTAATAAAATATATATATATAATATTGTTTTCGGCGACATCGCATCGGTCGAACAGGACCCGGAACTGCTTTCAGCTGGTAACATTTTTTTTCTTTTTTTTTAACTTCCACTGTGACAGATTTTTGGCATAATAATTTATATAATACGACATCTAAACGTCGAGGCATACCTAACCTTATGCACACCGAAATACGAGGACGTTAATAATTTTCACAGTTGGCGATGGTTACCAGTGCGGTCGTTGTTTGAGGAATTCCCCTAAGAGTTGTTAGTACAGCCGCCGACGGTATTGCAGCAGTAGTCGACTCTTGGAGTGTACTTTTATCAGAATCAAACCTAGCTTGGAATGTCAAAAATTAAGTCGTTGATTCGACGACACGACATAGAGCGCAAACTGATATAATATTATAACAACGACAAAAACAAATAATCATTACCTATACTGATCGTTTCCAAGACCCAACACGTGGTACGATTAAGTTTTCCATCGCTTTTGACGTTATGTATTATTGTTATAACCGCCGAGGTTACCGTGTTACCTATAATCTATATTATTATTGTTACAGGTACGCACGTCACGTACGATAGGTTTTAATTGCGCAATGTCAACGGCGCTCGTTTAAACTGTTCTATTACGTGTACACGGTACTTAGTCGACTTGTAAAACATCATACTGAATCAGTCGTCGTAAAATACAATATTATGGATATTGTATTTTATTCCAGTGGCTGTCGATGCGAGGACCTTGGAAGCGCCGATGCTGCTTCCTGGAAACGTCTGCAAATCGAACTTAGAATTTTTTTTCTTACAACTCTTACTCTCTCACGCTTAGATATACATACACAAACACCAGCAACGATACGGTATTTCCTCGGTAAGTACATTTGTATCGCAAGTTTTCCTCTCAGGTGTTCTCTATTGAACGAGAAACTCCCTAAAAAAAGTGTAATTAGGTTTGGCACGCAAACATATAGGTACCTAATTAGTAAACGTCGGCTTTGATAAGTTTACTTCGACACCAGATAACTTGAATGAATTACATGCACACTACCTCGCAGCGATTTAGCGACTTAATCCAAATTATCTTGTGGGACTGAAAATCCCTTATCCAATAGGTTTAAGTAATTCGTTTCGAATTTTGATTAAATTTACCTATCCGAATTATCTCGAGCCAAGCGTTTGCCATTATATTTACCGTTACCTATCTATCGGAATATTATTAATATTCCACTACGTTTGGTTAATATTTGTGGCTTACGTTTTTTTATTATGTTACATGCTCGGGTAAAATTGTATTAGTGTTAAGTGCGTTCTGCTTTTAAACACTTTTAAACACAAGTTCATATAAAGTAGTTAATGTGCATTAACTTAATTTGAGTTAACTATTTATATCGGTGCACCAAATTGAAGATTACTTCGATATTGTCGCAGTTAACCAGCTTTTTTTAACAAACAGCGTTTGTAGTAAACTGAATAATTTCAAATGAAAACTAACTAATCGGAATTAGTAAAGTGCGTTAACACTTAGTAAAGTGCGTTGTATCAAGTGTTCGCGGGGCTTTTATTCAGAAATTAGCTATTTCGGGTGAAGCTGTTAGCTGTATTAATACTTTGTTTACTGTAATCTTAACATAATCCAGATTTGTTTACTTTAATTAGGATTCAAGTGTAAATATAAATTCGAATTTACCTAACCATAGTCTAAAGAATTGGATATACGATTTAATTATAGTTTTAGAGCATATTTCACGCTGGCTTATGTATGAATATGACGTTATTAAAACATAATGATTTATCTTAACTCATAGTTAAGATTCCTTTTTTGTATTCTATAAATGAGTATCATAGTCTCAAATTATAATATTCAATACTATTTGTCTTGTTCCTATTATTATTGTGATTACCTATTTTAATTTGAAATATTTAAGATATTTCAAAAGAATGTCTGAATTGTAGATAACCTTGGGCCTTTACACGAGGTCTCTCAGCGATCGATTACTGATTTGAATTATTAATACAAAAATTAAATACTTCCATAATTAAATTCTTCATCTTCAGGGTCCTAGTATCGTTATATTGATGTATATATATATTTTTTACAAAACTTTTTTGTGTAACCAAAAACAATGTAGATGTATCGCGCACATGTATTAAATGGATTCAGATACACATTTTTATTATTATACCGAAATAGGATCAAATATCAGTTGGGTTATATTTTAATAATGTGTAACATAAACATTTATTATATGTAGATCTATACATTTTTAAGTTATGCAAAAAAACGCGTAAGGTTAAATTGAATTATTAAAATATACAACACACCCTCAGTCGAATTTTGTCGTACATGAAAACAAGGGGTAATATGATATATTATTATGTAATTAAGCAACGACTTGGAGCTGAGAAGGCATGTGCTAGTTTTATCTTGATGTAGAATTTGTAATAACTTGTATTTTATGAATATCTAATACTGTAATAAATTACCACCGTGGTCATACTTCTATATATTTGTAAGCTTAAAATCATAACAAGCTGTTTTTTTTAAATAATTATAAGATTGAATCAGATTTAATTTTACACTTAAAAAATAAATACAAACAAGTTTTTCGAATTTGTTCTTGAAGACGATACAGCTTATACTGGCCATTTGTAGAATTTCTAAATCAGACTAAAATGTCTTTTAAGCTTTCATTAAAAAACTTCATTGGACACGCTCCCACGAGTCCCTTCAATATAAACGGTTTGTCTTATACTCTGCTGTCTAGAGATGGCACTCTTTCTTGTTTTTATAGCTCTAGCAATAAATCTAAAATATTATTCAGTTTATTAAATACTAATATGGCTACATAAATAAACACAATAAATCATAATAAAATATGTATATAAATATTCCTGCAGTTTTATAAAGTAATATTATTTTTTTCTTTACGTTTTGGACCTAACTATGTCGACTATAGCTACTAAGAAAAATGGTTTAATTAAAACAATTTATTAGGTAGGGAAATGTATTAATTAAATTAGAAACACTTAAGTATTATTTGTAAAATAATGCAGCAGAGTTCAAATGCGTGTTAGAATCTATTTCATAATTTAGATCAATAGTTAATAGTGAATAATTAAAGGGTAAATCCTTTGTCGACTCGAAAAAAATGTAATGATAATTGAACTTCTTTGGTTATAAAAATGATGGAACAGTTATTATTATGTATGTAAAAAATAGATACGAATATACTCTGGGCGCTCTCGCTGAGTTCTGAAAAATATTTTTAGCTTTCAGAGTTTGTAAAATTATGTTGCACGGCTTTGATTGCATATGTCCGACAAAACACAAATTATCATTATAATTTAATCAGTCATTTCATACTAAATAAAAAAAACAAATTCAGTACTACTCTAGAATAAGGCTGTTGCGTAAACTAACAAGTTTTATTTTTATTTTTACATTCTGACACCTCCCCTCAACCATAATAATGGTTAGTGGAACACATAATAATTATATAATTCTATCCGTCGAGTACAATTTTAAAACGTTACTGTTTAGTAGTATTTTATTTACAACCGTCTTAATGGAACTCGCCTACGCTAATAAAATGTTAAGGACTTCTGATGCTGATAGCTCATAATATATTAAACTGTTATTATTACATTTTTTTTTTACCCAAAAGAATGTAGCCGCCGAGTTGTTTTTATTATTAATTCGTGACGGCTGTTATCCGATCATTATTATAATAATTGCTTCTAGTGTTTGTTTGAAGAAAAAAAAGAATACCGGTAATTGGCTTTGAGCGCACGCCTCTTACCGATACTCAAGTAACCGGCGCGGCTTTTATACACGAGACAAACAATAAACAACACTCACACAGGGTCTTTGCGATCGACTTTGTTCCGCGTTTATTTTAACAACTTACTGATGTACATTATAGAAGTAATATAAAAGTCATTAAAACCTAGTGAAACTCGATTAATGATAATGGTCAATCAATAAAATATAATATTTAATTTATCTCTTTTTATGATCCTTTGGTCTTGACAAATTAATAATATATAGCATTATAATTTGCCTGCAACCGTTTTGTGTACTGTGTACAGTATAAACAAAATACTTTTATTGTAGTAGTTAATGTAGACAGTTCAAGAATTTAAAAAAAAAACTTATCTGTGCCAGTCAACCGTTTGGCGCCGCCTGCGTGCACGCGTGCTTGACATTCCACGTGTGTGCGAGTCCATGTGATTGAGACGTCCGTGTTTTTTTTCTCATACTATTATTTACAACCTGGTGGTACTAACTACTCATCAGCAGTAAAAAAATAAAACAAAAAATATTTTTACTCTGATCGTCCACCATGAGTTATGGATCTAATCTCTGGCCGGCTGTAGACTGTAGTGTAGTGTACACGATATGCGTGTGTTATTTGTAAGCGGATTTGCTATCTCGAAACGCCGGAGACCGGTAATTTGTTTGAGTATTTTTTATCAACTCCGCTATAGCACACTCTGGTATACTAAAAGCTGTATGATTATGGTAGTCGATTTCAGTGGTTTCAGTTTATTCTCTGTATTGTCTTATCACTCGACCCTAGCGCTGAAATCCTCTTTCCAGAGAAACGCTTATTTGTCGAACATTTCTCTGAAATCCAAAGAGTACACTACCATTGAATTTATAATATAAATCAATGATACTACCGACTGACAGACGTCAGACTTCAAATTTCAACCAAAACACAATATTTGCACATTATTCATAAATTAGTGAACAAAAATGTAATACGTGAGAAAGTCATACTCAAAACACACAGGGAAAATACTAATAAAATGTTTGTCTTTTTTATCGAATTGAATTTCAGTAGTATTTTATAGATAAAACAGTGGAGTTATCGCATTTAACAACCGTATAAGGGCTGTAAAGTGCCCTATTCGCGTTTGCTTGTGTAATATTTTGTAGTATGTATAATACAAAGCGTGTGAACCGTGTAATTCGAAAACCGTAAATTACCCGTTTTTGTAGATTCTATAATAAATGTTGTTGATGCTGCATAGCTATCACTGCAGTCGGGTTCCGTTCATTGTGTTCTCCGTGTCAAGACCTTAAAAGGTAAACCGTTCGTTATTGTTTCCTTTGTGCACAAGTAAAAATTGTAAGTATCGTTATTTTCCTTTCACGTGTAATAATGAGCAATTGATGGTATTAAGGTAAAACGTTTGTTTGTAAGGTATTTGTTTTCGATTCTATGAATATTACATTTAACCATATTATATGCGAGCACAATGAATTAGTATTTCACTGAAACATCTATAATGGGTTCCTTAGGATATATCATACAGCGTACTTGTCTGAACGATTCATAGTTTCTACGTAGATTCAAGTCTCTTAACAACTGAATAAATTAAATTTGTAATTAGATCAAAACTGTTTGTTGTGTTCGGCGAACAAAATGTAAAACACAATACTTTACATTGTGTATAGTAAAACAATTTGTTGAATAGACATGTTGCTATGTTCAAATGCAGTTTTCATTGACTTTTATGATTTATATCATAACAAAGTATTTTATGAAGCTCATCGCCAATCAGATAAATCAATGAATGACATATACGTGCAATACAAAATAATAAATAAAAATATATTTATATTTATATAGAAACACATAATTGTCTTTCATATCACGTTTATGTTTAAAGTTAAATGTTTGCAAAAAACCCAATACAATAATAACAACAACAATGCAAAACATAAATACTTTGTGTAACGTGCAACTAGTAAAATTATATTAAGCTGTATTTATTATATTATAATACAATTCGATTTTCACAACAAAGAACGCACTGAATGAAATGGGCGTAGAAAAACATTACCTACTTGTCAATGGCACGTTTAACAAAGATGTGGGCGACACACATAACACATTACAATGTGATTTTTTCGTATTTAGCATGTAATAATTATATTATTTAAACACAATATGTACATTCAATACACATATACCTAATTTATAACAGCGCGTTTTCAAATATAATAGCACAACGAACAAGGAATATTAAATATTTAAACGGCTACTAAGGGAAATGTACGTATATGTCATGCACATTAGGATGGTCCTTAAATGAGATACGGCGTTTGATGGCTATCGTTCGGTTCCAAATGTTGTCAAAATATTTCCCAATTTTTTTCAGATTTTTATTTCATCCCCCGAGTCACTTTGTTTCCACAAGTTTTTATTTATAATAGGAAAATTCACAAATTTACACAAATTTTTGATTGAGTGTACTACTAAAATAATCCTTAGCAAAACGATTAGCATTTTTGTCGAATATTTATAAAATTCGCACACGAATCTAATATTGAATATTCGACGAGTATAAATTTGGTTTTACGACTTCTTTTATATATAATATATATTTGTATAAGTTTAAGACTCGTTAAATGCGCCTTAAAAACATAATCATAGCTCGTGTTTACACAATCAAATTTTAGCTCAAGTAGGACAAAACAAACAAATATTCAAAAACACACCGCAAGTTTGTAACCGTTTATATGGTTGAACACTTAACATAATATTATACTTATATTATGTAAATCAAAATCATTAGAGCGAGAATACGCTCTAATGATTGGCGGTCTCGGCAAGATCGTAAAAGCGGGATGAGGGCTATAGTACAGGCCGAGACGCTATGGGAAAAAGACTTAAACGCGTCCGGCCGTTTTGTCGTTATAATAATAATAATAATCATATTGCTTTTACGACACGTCTCCGCTTATCTGATCGGCGTCATCGCATCGGTTTCTTTTTTTTTTTGGACGCCATAGCTCTCTAACTTTTCTTTATTAGGCGTACAGTAGGATATCATAATATTATAATACTATAATAATAATAACGACGACGCGATGATGATGATGATGACGACGATAGTGTATCTATCTGTATTGTTGTACTATAGCGGACGTTGTAAAGTCCGATTTTCGGGGTCGGTCGGTTATGTTTTGCACGCACGACACGACATATCATATGCAAGTGGCGAGTGGGCAGCTTTGAAGTAAAAAAAAAATTTATAAAAAACGGGTTCACCTACACGCTGTTGGGCGCCCACCACCCGGTTCGGCCGCCGCCAAATCCATTTTTGGATATACGTGAATGGATTTCTCAACTAGACGACGCATTACAATACATACACAATATTATACACACGGCACTAAGTCGTTGTCGTCGTCGTCTTCGCCGGTGTTGTTGTTGTTGTCGCCATGGCCGCCGGGTTCAATGGCTATACAGGATTTTCAGGAACAAGAAGATGGTAGTATTATTATGAAGTTTGAAAAACCCGTGGCGTGCGTTCACGGTCTTTTATGATGGAAAAAATCATCGAAACCGTAAGAGAGACAAGTAAAAAATAAAATAAAAAGGTCGAGTCATCGTTGGCAAAGAACAAATTTCACTATAAAGTACAGTGTAATGTGTTTAACACATATACGAGCGACGACGCGACATCACACTGCAGTTGTCGTCTTCGCGCCGTATAATATGAAGTGTCTCCTCTAATATATTATATTATATTATTATGTGTTATTCATATTAAAGAAGAACGTCGCACAAAGGTACTATTTGTATATGTATTATGTATACTCGTATGTGTTCTTCGAGTATATTTTATTATTATTATAAAAAAAAGAGCAACACTGGACCGGTGCTGCGCCATATGGTCGCACGACGGTTAATTCGGATGATTAACGTTTTGTACTTTTTTTTTTAACACACACAGTATTATATTATACACTTATGTTTAGGCTCACTCGCGTTATTTTTTTAATTTCTATATATTTTGTAATCGTTGCCCAAAGCTTTATAGAATAGAAATAAGAGATCTGAGTTGGATGACCGGTACATATATATATGTATATATATGTATATATATGTACCGGTCATCCATTTGACGTAAGACACTCATTTTCTCGGAAAATAATTACAACTTCGTAGTTTTTCTTTTATGTTATTTTTCATTGTTATAAAATGACCACATGTTTACCTTTTTTGTATTTTCCAGAGAGCCATTAACTTTTAAAGCTTAAATGGGAACGAATAATATGTATATTTAATTAACTTTTCAAACTATAAAATATTTTACTACCAATGTTGACTGACCGATAACAAGTTTTTAGGAATTATTTTAAAATGTGTTCAAGTTTAAAGTGTAAAACCGGAGGAAGGGTGGATTGGTGTATTATTTTTATCTGCACGCATTACTCAATCACACTCCACCTCAAAGTTAAAAAGAAAATGTATGAAAAATCGTAATATCAACAACTCAATAAGGACATAAGCAATTATAATTACTTAATTTGTGTATGCTCTTGTTTACCTACTTTCTGGTTAATGATATACAGCGTATAAAATAGTTTCTTTGGCGTTCAAAAATGAAAGAACAAAAGAATAATTAATTTACATACTCGTATAACAGCATATAGGTTGTTTTATCGACGGCAAGAATGGATCATCGACTGTATGTGTATAAAGCACATATGATATTTGTCTTTAACTCGTCTTGTTTCACAAATAGAAGAGTTATACCCATACATTTAAAAGTACGATGAAAATTAAGTTCCCATTAAATAACAACATCTTGGCAACAATAAGGCTGTAAAACATGATTTTTCATTTATATTATACAAGTAATCTTTTCCTTAAACAATAGTTGTTATGTACTGGAAAAACTGAGCAGTCTGATTGATTGATTATTTTATGCGTCGTCTTCAACTAACGATATTACAATAACTGATATTATAATAAATTGGTAATTATTATGTTTTTGTTGTATGACGGTCCAAAGTTTAAACGCTTATTGCCGAATAACAATACAATAATATAGTTATTATTTAAATGTAAACAGTATATTATTGCCATTTCTTTACATTTTGAAAAAAACTAATGGCCTGAGTTGCCGAAGCTAAATAAAATTGTGAAAAATAATATTTAATACTATCAAATAATGATATTTCAGTTAACGTCTCGCACAAATTTGGGCACGTTGAATTCTATAATAATATCGATTATAAACAAATATTCAAAACCGTTTTGTTAACAAGAACATTTTACACCCATTGGCCCATGTACGGCTAACTCGAACCTATCCCCGTATGTAAATTATAAATCTTTTTAAGTATATTATGCATGGCTTTGGCGTAACGTCCACCGGTGTGTTTACCGTAAAACCGCTTTTACAAAAATATTACGATATTGTAATTTAGTTTTTGTTAAATTTAAATTGTCAACCCCAGTGTTGCATGGCTCTTTTTTCTGTGAATTCATAGATCTTTGGGCGCGGCTATATGATATATTTGAATGCACTAGCATAATGTGCACACATAATATTATTATATCCTGCATGCGGAAATATTTAAACCGGACGCTTATAAATTATAATACCTATTTAAATTGTACAAGTAGATATTATACTTTGATATTCAAATATATTATCATATCTCGATAAAAAAAATAATTGAATAATATGTTTATTGTATTTGTAGGCTTCGTGTATTAAAATGCCATTATTATTACAAAACCACACTATAAATAACATAGATTTATAAAAAAAAGTTATATTAAACATAAAAGAACTATTAATAAACAAAATATAACACTGTTACTTATGATCGATTCTATACATTTCTATACAATGTATACTGTTTGATGTTACAGGGTGTGGAGTGAGTCGTACCTACTACACAAGTGAATAAAATTGTGAATAAAATCTTTAGATAGCAGAATTTCAGTCGACAAAGTTTATAACAAAAATTATTTAAGACCAAGTACTTTAATCTATCATGAATATTAATAAACAATAGTTTATGTGCCGCCAGCCACAATACATGATTTATAAACCCTTTGATGTTTCGGTTCTCTATTTTAGTTAATTGTTCTTTTATAGTTTAATTAATAATAAAACTATTTATTTTTATTTCGTGTTTAAGTCGCTAAAATGGGTTTACTTATAATTTACAAGCTATAAATAATAGTTAACCTGTAGCTTAGTAACTTGTAATCAAAAATATGGTTGAATTATTATTAAATTATACAAAAGCGAGATCAGAGACACTGAATAGCTTATTGCAGTATGTAAAATACTACTAGCTGGCAGGAAAATAACAGAAAAAAGAACTGTCGTCTAATTCAATACACCCGATATCGTTTTTCAAACCAGCTACCAACTGGAATATGAATTTCATGTTGAGTTGAATTCCTGTTCCCGAGTTTCTTACAAAAATACTTGCACTCACAAAGAAAATATCAAAGGAAACGTCTGCTATGAAAGCTTCACCGACTTTCGAGAATTCGATTACTCAACTTGTTCGAAACGAATTTCTTTAGTTGACTAAGTCTCAAAAGCAAAAACGTCCGGCGCTTCTGATTTTTGTTTTGAAATTCTAGGCCGATTTTAAAACGAGTTTTTTGTTTAAAGAAACTTCGACTGTATCATTGAGAATAATCACTATATCAGCCGTCTGACAAGTTTTAGCTTTAGATATATATATATTTTTAATCTATACAACAATCGAGTCTCGATTACTTATTTAATGTGTGTTTATCGACAACATTTATATATACTCAATGTGTATAAAATTCAATTCCGTTTAAGTTTGGTCTGTATGTAGAAACAACTTTTGTTTCTGAAAAATATACATCGATTATCGCGGTCGCTTTGGCATGTGCTATGACACACACTGGAGTGATGCGGTTTTCTAATTAAATTTTTAATTTTTGTTGTCTTCTCTTCTGGGCCTCTCCGGACGTCGTCTCCCATAGCAATTTCTCTGCCACGGCCGCGGCGTTGCGCAGGATTATCCCACGAGTGTTCATATAATAGTCATCGAGCACTTTTCCAATTCACTCACGTCAAAACACAATGCCCAGTCCATTTGTCTGTCTGTTTGTCTATAATAATAATAATAATAATCGTACCTGTGAGCACAAACAGCGTGTTGTGCTTTATTATGTACATTTTTTTGACTTCTACGCGGCGCGACGTTTGCCGTTGTGTTCGTTAAACTCTCCGCACGTCTCTTCTCTTGTGTTTATACTGTGTATATACTTATTCATACATACCTATACACTGTAAGTATCCGAAAGTGGCAGCTATTCACGCTGCCGCCGTGCTGGGTAAAGTGTCGACCACTCGTCATCTTCATGCATAATGCACGACCAAGTGAATAATTCGGGTAACCGGCCGATCGTTCATCTCTTTTTCTCTCTCTTAGTGTGTGTATATTTTATAATATAAAACATTTATACGTACTTCTTGTTGGGACCAGAACGATTATTATTATTATTACTATCGTGTATGTATGTGCCACTGCATGTGCCACCGCCGCTAGTACGGCAGTATATATGTACATACACCGCATCCAAATAGATACATACCGTACTTATCTGTCTCCCTTTTTCACACGACGTCCTAGTCTGCGTGTACCCGATATTGTTATTATAATGTAATATGTGAGAATCTCACACGTCTATAACGTGCCGCGGTTTGCCACGACACGCCACAATGTTATGACCGTTAGTAAATAGTATAGAAAATGAAAATGAAAATAAAAACAGTAATTACCCGTACATCCGTCGGTCTGGAAGCCGCGAGGTCTGCAAACTGCAAAATGTTACTGCACAATTAATGTTATGACCATAAAAGTTGGCAAATTAGTAGCAAAGCGTGATAGAGCCATAAGTCTATTTGTGCTAAAGGGTCGTATCGATTTGGATTTACGAGAATTTAATTAATGTAAAATTCAGTAGCACGTTCTTTTTTATTTTATACATAATCTAGTTTTGAATTTTCAACTAGCTTTAAAATTAATTAATCAATTTTAAGCAGGAGTAAAACAACTAATAAAATTTGTATACAACTTGAATCTTTAATTCATTATATACACGTTCTTCATTGTATACTATATGAGTTATTATTATGATTTCCTCAAAACTTAAAATACTTTTACGCGCGAATAAGCTGATATTCTATGAATATATTTTTCAGATTCTAGCATTTATATATATATATATATATAGGCGCTAAGAGTGTAAATGTCAGACTGTTGATGACGTCCGTATGGCTATGTTTTATTTACATCCTATCCTCCTCTTATTTACTGCTAGACATATTAATAATGTTCTTTCTCGAGGAATTATATAAAAATTAAAAAAAAACCGCATGGTTATCGAGCCAGTAGTTTCAGATATAAATAGTAGGCATATAAAGTGTATACTGTCTATAAAGTCTGATATAGAGTGTAACTGGAATTTCGACAGTTTTTGAAAACATTTAAGTAAATTAATTAATTTATGTTTAACGACACCGCGGCGGTTGTACATTCTCTTAGCACCTCCTTGCGAGTATATTATATTATTATACATTTGTTTTTATTGTTTTATTATTAAAGCGACCATGTTATACTCGACGTATGAATGAGACGTATCGGGTATAAGGTGTAAAGTAAACGGGACGCCATTAATTGCTAAGTTATATTGTATTGAAACATAACAAAGCACTTAATAGGGCGCCGCGCCTGTAACATCGCTTTATCGGTTTATATAGTATAATATTAAATTACATTTTCGAGTACACGAGTATCTTAAGTATTTTTTAACTTATTTATATCTAATTCCTAATGGAACCTGCCCTGGTAGTACACCGAAAGTGACGGGTTTAAGATAAGTCGGAGATAGGATATTATAAAATATTATATATTCATTAGAACTTCAAGTTTTGTGGGTCGGTGTATATCACGCTTAGTATCGAGATACTCTATATAACATAACGACATAATATAACATTAAGAATGAAGTATGTAAATGAAAAAATATGTATAAGTACAACAATTCGACAACGTAGGATAATATAGCAAATACACGATAAATTATCTGATAATACGACCAAGTCTGAATAGGTATATGTTCAACTGGACACTAAATGTAAAGTTAGAAAGTTAAGCAATTGTTTTTACATCCAGTGTAGCTCTACTAGCGATTTGTTTATTATTTATCATTAGAGCAAATACGACTACAAACGCTTTTTAGTCCTGCGAACTTTTTGTTATGACTTTTAATAAAAAATAGTTTAACGGTATCCTATACAGCACAAAAAAAAAGAAATATTTTAGGATATAATCAAAATGTTATTAAAATATTTTAAACGTTACTCGTGATCAACAAATAAAATATAAAAAACATTTTTATCTAACTTTTGAAATATTAGTTTTATACTTTACTGTCCGATGTACATCGGTGGTCGTTTTACAATTGATTATGTAGCTTGATATTGTCCAAATAAGTTGTTTACAAATTCACTAATTAGCGTAAAACAAATTATGAACAATACAATAATGTAATTAGATCATTTGATTTATAAGCTACGTACCATGTTATAGTCGGCAAATTGTTTGGTATAAATGACATAATTATCCGAATAAATTTGTTTATAAACGATATATTATTATGATAAACCTTTTTTTTTCGAGTGTCCGCCGAGTTGGATTATACTCGCAGATACAGCACAAAAATGATATTATAATATCTAATACTATTTAATCTGAGAGTAATTCAGTAGCCTTGCAGCGGCTTATATATACGTTTTTTCCCCTATCTGTACTCGACATCTCGAAAGTCAAATAGCTACCCGGAGGTCCACCGCGTTCCAACATACGGGGTTTAAACACATAAAAAGAATACTATATTTATTCTGCTTTGAAATTAAGGTAAAATTTAAATATATTTTAAAAAACTATTGGATAAAATATAATACACCGGATTTTAGTGATTCCACTTGTTATTTATTGCTCCTGCCGGCGTGAAACCTCCGGCGTTAACAATGTTGTATTCCAATTGCTTCGGGATTTGGGAGACTACACACAGGAAGAAGCAAATAACCGTAATTGCTTCGCACCTATTTCACATTTGTTATTGTTTCAAACAATTTTTTTGTCAGTCGTTTTGTTCTTTAGCCACAAGGCATCCGGCAGCAATATGTGATAAAGCGGAAACACGGGCCCAATATAAGTGACCGATGCGTCCCGGATAATGCCCGGTCTCGTTGTTCATCGCACACAGTCCAAAATGCTTCGGTGTCCAATAATGTACGTTTGTAATAATGTCTTAACTCTACTATGTTAGAATAATTGTGCTCCAATTGCATACATTAATTTAATTATTTAAAAAAAATATTTTTCTTAAACGGTATTTTAATTTTTTCCGTTTGATAGTAAATTCGAAATTTTACCCTTAGCTTTGACCGGACTTCTAAAATATAACCTTTGATTATTAATATTATAGATAGCCCACCGAGACAAATTTCAGTTCTGGACGTCGACACGGGTTGGGCGCTAGTAGTATCAATTTCATTAAAAACGATACTAATAGCGCCCAACCCGTGTCGACGTCCAGAACTGAAATTTGTCTCGGTGGGCTATCTATAATATTTATAATCAATGATATAACTCACAACAATTAGCATTATGTCTATATTATGATTACATAAAATGTTGAAACAGATTTGATAAAAAATGTTAACTAACGCCTTTCATAAATAAACGGTTCACCTGTAATAGAGACTGGTAGTTTATTATAATGTTATCTTTTAAATGGAACAAGACAAGGATATGTACGTTTAATTGATAAAGTATTGATTTTACCAGAGCAACTATTAATTATTAGTTCAATCATCTGCCTGTGGCAGCGGTGCAATCAACATTAAAAATTACTGTTACTTTAACGCTATTTCTTAACGTTTTAGCTGTACCATAACAATATTGATATTATTTCCAAATTATGCGCCACACCGCTTAAGTGTGCGGCTCTTCGTTGGCCATAAGAAACCACCGACCAGACGAAAACGGTTGTAAGTTCAGGGATGCGCGACCTATTATATGAGACATCTAGTTCGACGATCTCGTCCCGGGTGTTATGGGTTAGTGACGAGATAAAGTGTATAGAAAAAGAGATACCGCGTTCGGTCGGTCCGGTCAGATGACGATGATAAATGTCGTGCACAAGGTGCGTCTTGCGCGCACCACACAATTGGTTTCAATTAGTTTTCTCGAGGAGAGAGAGAGTATAATATTATAATGTTATTATTGGGAAGGTGCGGGCGGAGTAAAAACGGGTTTAATGTATTATATTATTATGTGATAGATTGTGGATCAGTACAGAGGGGGAAAAGTGTGCACCGACTTTTGGGTCGCGTTAAAGTACTTCGTTTCGACCGCAAATATTGATCTCGCGTACGAGTCTCATCTAGAAAAAAAAACTAAAATAAAAATGATAAATATTTATCGACTCGACGATGACGACGATTGATGTCTGTATATATACAGACTACGACGGGACTTATTACAAATCGACACGTCCGTGTGGTTCGTTAAGTATCCTGGGGAAATATTGACGTATGGCGAGGTCAGCTGTCGAAGAAAGGTCAAACGCAGCGGACTCGATTGTTGTGGATCGTTTGTCAAACGCGCGGAGAGCGGCGATTTCCGACACCATTCGCCGCTTAGACTCGTGCTCGCATACATCATCCACCGGTCTACAGTCTGATCTGAAAACCCTGGCAAAAAAATAGTAATAACAGTGATAGCAAAAATGTTGTTTTTTTTTGTTAAAACGAAGGCAAAAAACACAGTTCATGTGTTTGAAAAATGATCATGTCAGACGTGGCTATAATAATACCAATATAGCAATAAAGATGTAAAGATGAACAGCAATTTTTCAATTATAGTTCAAAGAATATAATTAGGTGACTGTACTGTTAGGGATCTTTTTGTTCTAGTAATGTACATAATAATCCTTGTGCTAAACTTATTAAAGTTTCCTTAGATGTCCAACGTTACCGTTTCTGATTTGGTTTTGATAATCAGGTTGGATAACCAGCAAGGTCCAATGAAATAGCTAATTTAAAATACCCAAACGGAAATCCTAGTCGACTCTGGTCGTCTTGCAAACTGGAGCCCCTCCGCATACCTATTTACCCAACCTAAACTATAGTTCGAATTGTTTGTAATTAGTAAATCTACATCTGTAACTGAAAAATCCAAAGTTAAGAAGATAAACTATTGACTGAGATAGTCACTGCTCAGAATCTGTTGAGTAATTCCCCTATGATATCGGTCGAATAACTTAATATTGTCTATCCTCCGCTGTAAATATAGACTAAAACTTACAAGTATCAGCTCTGAACCAATTATTGACTTTTTTTTTGCAATAAGCTGCGGTGTCCTTGAATATGAAAAGCTCAACGGGTATTTATCTATTATAATCACTACATTGATTAGGTTACTGTCGCCGAAAATAAAATTAAAATCACAGGTAGAATACTGTCAACATGTGATACCTTGAGAGAACTTATTTTGGTGGTAACAAAAAAAATTCTGCTATTAATTGGCATTAGTCACAGCTAGGTGTGATGTTTGTTGATTAAATATGTTATTGATCAAAAACCGAGATGAATATCGTGTGATTCATTCGCGTACGTTACACAGCATTAATATTATAAATATTGTTTCATAATAATAACACAACAAAGCGCGTAGGTCGTTCAGTTCTTTGTAGAAAGCTATTGAACATTTGTTTACCTTTTATTTTTTTTTATATAACCCTTTTGGACAATTATTTGCCTCACATTTGTATTAATGTTGTATAAATAGCATGACTTGTTTTTGTAATAAGGTCTTGTGCTTTTTTAATATTATGCTACTTTTCGAGGCCATCAAAACCTCTCGAGTGACATGCGCCGTATTATTTCATAAAAACGAAAAATTTTTTTTAAAAAATACAGATACGATCTGTGTCGTTACAGAATAACGTACGACGTGAATAAGTCAAGACAAGGTTTGGGCAAGTTCTTTTTATGTAATTACCACAATATTTTGTCACCACTAGGCGTGAGATGAGATCATTTGTCTTAAACGTAATATTTGTTTTTTTCAATATTACTTTTAAAATCTGATTTTTGGTTTTTAAACTTATCTGTGTTAGTTGATTGGTTGATACATTTTTGAAATTAATTACAATTTAAAAATAAATGTTTTTTGTCTTTGCTTTAAAGAATTATTTCTTGGTATGAATCCAGGTCTTGAACTAAATGTTTTTGTTTTTTGTTATATTTCCTTCCAGATTTCTACACACGGCTCATGGTAAGACAGGATGGGGTGGGTGGCCTAATTTCCCTTTGACGTAAGTATGTTGGTTTTTTTCACAGATTTGTAGATTATAATATAGATTAAACATAAATGATAAATCCAATTAGTAAATACAGTAAACTTACTGCATTGGATCTTATCCACTAAAAACCGACGATTAGCCTACATAGCATTATTATTAACCGTATTCGCAACCAGATAAGGAATGAAAACTGTATAATTATAATATATTATGTTGATGTTATCCGGACAGGTGTGAGATATGTGTAGTCTGTTGTTGGTTTTCAAGTCACGTTCCGGTCGGATATAAAGAAAAAATCATTGTTTATTAACCAACGCTGTCAATCACGGACAACTGCTATAGATCGTTGAAACGAGCTTTTGTTTAACCGCTTAGGCCCTAAGACTTATGGATGTAAGTCACAGAGACTATACATTTATACAATACCGAGTTGCAGTGACATCTACTGGACGCGAACGATCAATGTCATTTAAATACCTATACCATTAGGTTTCGACCAAATATAATAATGTATTGAGTCCCAGTACTTACTTTACCGGGGTGACTATAATATACGTATACCTCTATAATTATCATTGTGCGCGTGCCTATCATTACACGTAATAATATTATATGTATGTATATTATGGCGTGCAACCGGTTCGTAGGCCTTCGTCCTGCGCCCATCAGTCGACTTTGTAATAATATTAACCCCTCCGGTACTTAAGTGATATCCTAGTAATATCTCACAACCATAATATTGTGTGTTACAATGCGTCCTATACATTTTCTGCGCCATCACCGGCGTGGTTAGGTATTATAATACCACTCTAGAATAATAACAACAATATAATATTATCCTACCATTTATTTATATTAATTTCAAAACGAAAATCAACCGCTGCCATGCTATCAAAGACGGTTACGACGATTTTGCGGTAGTGTGCTACAGTACGCTATGGCGTATAATTTAAAATAACACAGTATAAGGTGATGACGGTAAACACCATGTACCTACAAGTATGCGGAAACCCAGAGGCGTTGCGCGCTGTAAATTTGTCCTACTAAGATAACACGGTGCCATTTAGCCAACGGGCACTTGCACCACCAATAATTACGGTTGGATTTTCAACAGGCTGTTATTATTTTATTGTGTTGTTGTTGTTTTTTTTTAATTTGATTTGTTGACAAGCAAATTGGATCGTGGAAACACCTTAGTAATTAAAAATGTTTAACATGATTAAATAAAAACCGTACTAACGATATAATTGATCAAAATTTGTTTGTCATTTCGTTTGTTATTAATTAAAAAAGTAATGTATTACCTACGTTATTGAACAAACGCCTTACTCACGACAACACCATACTCAAATAGTTAATTTTTAATTAATTATTAGTTTATACAACGTAGCTGATATAATTATTCTTTTAAAACAAACCTTACAGTAAAAAATGTATAATAATAATTTACAATTAATCGTGTACTATTATAATGTCGAACTAGGACTGATTATCATTTAAAGAAGCATAACACTGTGCTGTTGAACCTGCAAAATAACGTCTCTAAGTTCTAACCGATATTTAATAATTATTTGTTGGTCAAATTTTAAGTCAAACGTATTGTATTCAAATATACCGTTTAAGGGTGTCTGAAATTAGTTGTTAATACATTTTAAAAAGTGCAAGTTAGACGGCGGTCAGACATTGTCAATGGAGGGATTGACGCAACTGTTAATAAAAGAAAATCATACCTGGACAAGAATTTCACTTATACTATCGTCTGCGCAACACCGTCGTCGAAGTATCGTAACAATTTATATTATTACATGTATTCAGTTAGAATCACCACTAAGAAGTTCTACGACTTATAGTTTGCGCCACGCGTTTTACGCTGCCGTTATCATATCGGTTGTTTCACCGCGTTATTTATGAGTGAAATTATAATAAATTTACACCTCTTCCGCGGGTCTTTTTTTTAAGTTATTCTTAACAGTAGTAATATATATAATTGATATGGACGGCGTCAAAACGTAATTTGATTAAGGAGCTGTCCGACTACAATAACAGCGGGATAGTATAGGTGATATTGTGTTCACAATAAATTAAAGGCGTTCAAAATAGACGGTAGTTTTCATGAAAATAAACAAATATCATAGAGAATTAGTGTTTGTGTGTATATTTTTTAAAGCATCAATCTATCATTTAATTATTTGTCCAACGGTGTTTTATTGTTCATAAAACCTTATTCTTTCTGTATACATCTTACACATATTCCTAAACAATTGAAAGTGTTTTAAAAAAGTAATCAACATCGTTATCCATTAGAACACATAATACATTTAATTTTTAATTTGTTCAACCATACAATTTTGAGAAAAAAATTGGATTTTTGTACAATTATACCATTTTTGTTCTCATCGTTTCGAATATATTATAGTTATGAATGATTATTTCTAATAGAGTGTAGGTACCTACAATCATTATTACGGATAGTTCTTACCAATAACTATTATTTCTAGTCATTGAAAAGACATTAAAATAATTACATTTAAGTATAGTTTCAGCTTGATCGCGATGCTCTCTCATCCGAATCCAGAATTATTTGTCTAAATCGATTTCGACCATAAACATACTGCACCTTTTCGGGTATTCGAGCCGTGTTGGTCAATCACATCTAAACATTATAAAACAACCTTGCCGATTTGGCGATTGTAACTTCAACTCGTTTTGGGTATAATGTATATCACACCTCACCCCTGAGATAAGCAAATAACAATATGACATTTTGAAATGGCGTTGAACGAAAAATGAGTTCCACTGTCACCGTGACCTTGCGAGGGTTATGCAGAGATTAATTTTGTACACAGTAAGCCGTATGTATCGCGCCAGGGCCGAATGTATCGTTGTGCAACTTGAGGCGAATCGTTATCAACACACAAACGCTACATAATAATATAATATAACTTGCGTTAGCCGTGTGACGGGTCTGGATTCGAAACGGTCGATTACACGTCCTGGCAAAACCACCGTGAAAGCATTAAACACTTACCTGCCTAATGAAATATCTATACATTTCGAATATCCCAAAAACACTTTGGGTAAGGATAAAATGGTCGCTCGTATGTCCTAAAATGGATCGCGGTGGCGAAAATGCTGAAACGCTATTGGACACGGAATATAAAAATAACAACTCTATAATGGCGTTTCATAATTGCACCGGTTTTTAGGGAAGGCACTTAATAATAATGTATGCGATTGCATACGACTGACTTAAGCCCCGTCCAATATAATTATATTTACCGGGTGTTGTTGGCAGGAACGTTTAACAATAATTATAAACCACGCGACTTTAAGTGAGCAGTTGCCGGTGTGATTATAGTAATTATACGCATTTACATTGTATGTGCTGGACCGCTCAAATTATATTAATTATTAAGAAAACGTAAAAGTTAAGACTCCAGAATAGGATTTGTCGCGATTTACTCAAACGGGATAGAAATTCGATGCGTCACAGACACAATCAGATAATAACAACCGACCCCCTAATTTCGTCTGAAAACCCGTAGTTGTTTTTTACCCATATTGGGCTGCTTTGGTGTTTTGGATAATAATCCCATCGCCGTTGTAACAATTATTATGTTCACCTATCAGAGTTGTTGATTATGTACGGATTTGACATCGTTAATAGTAAAAAAAACCCCGATTATGAGAAATATGTCCTTTTATGGATAAGGACGACGCTTTGCCGGCGATTTACTGTAAAAATAATATGTCAGTGTGTGGTCGCGGCATGGTCACATTAGTCAAAACACATATTAGCTTATATGGACAAATGTTGCAAAATTACGATACTATAAATTTGACTTTTTGGAACGACTGGAAATATTGTAAAAACCCGTCTTTACGAAGCAAAAAAATATTACATACTGTGTCGTGGTCAATTTGTTTAATAAACATTTATTAGGTAAGCATAAAAAACTGCGACAGATCGAATAAGAAGTTCACCTTTATATCTGAGCGGATTTCGTTAAAAATGATTTTATATTATGCGGATCACAGTTCAGAAGAAGACAGAGAAATTGGATTGGCCGTGTCATGGCAAGTGTCAAAGGTCTTTTCTTTTTACTTCTTTTTAATCAAACTTCGAAATAAGACGCCGAAGGTTAAAAAACTGGTTATGGTAGGTATATAGCATAATATTTTCCCTAGTAAATTAACAAAAAAAAATTGATGCGGCTTACAAAACGAAACAAGCACAGAGTCGATAATCGGTCGCGTGCAAAGCCTATTTTTCTACAAGTTACAACAATCATTCAATGTTTAAATAATTAATTGTCGGTCCATTTATTGGTCATCGCAAAGGTGATTCAACAAATAACGCAAGACTCAAGAACAGCAGAATTTGTTAACAACGTTGAACGTCGAACAAAGTTTATTTAGAAAAAACTTGAAATTCCATCGATTAGAGAAGTGGAGGTATTTCGACTGTTACGAGTATACATTTTTTCTCCCTAAATTAAGGGTCAGTCACTATACACATATAAAACAAATTTTGTTTTGAGAATTTTTTTTTTCAAAGAGGAATCCGGAAAAAAGTTTGAAAAGCCTGGGATGAAAAATAGAGAGAGTTAGCAATTTTACCACCATATCGCCTTAACTATAACAATGACGCATGGCTTTCACACACACACACACATATATATAGTGTATCTATGTATGTTGGGTGTCTAAGCCAAAAAATAACGTATATAATATTTTTTATAATATCATATTTATGTATAGGATTATTAGTGTGCGACGACAACGCGACTTACGGTCTATAATATATATATATATATATATATATATATATATTTTAACGGGTCGCTGGTTTAGGAGGATGTAGATTTTTTTTCTCCCTCGGACATCGTTTAACAAAAAACAACAGGTTAAATTATTATTATTATAATACGTCTGTCGTGCGGTAAACAGACACGGCGCGACGCGGACCCGATGAGTTATTACACCGGGGTACACCCAGTGCACCACAACTGATTATTATTTATTTATAATAATATATATATTTCTATGCAAATGCGCGAGACACCGGGAGCTTCCGGACGCTACACATAACATAGAACACAAGACAAGAGACGATTATTTATTTAAGTACAAACGCGTTTTTCCATTTAATATAACATTATAATTTATTAATGAACTTTCTTTGCTGCGCGCAAACATGCAACTCAAACGGTGACGCGGTTACAAAAAACAGTAGCGTATACGGTTTTAATATTTTTTAATTAAAAACATCACTTGCCCGGTACCAGTCCATAGGATATAGAGAATATTAAGCCGCTCATTCGTTAAAACAAAATATGGCAAAAGTATGTGAATTGTGAATGGTGTTTTTATGCACACGGCCGGCGACCGTTAAGAGATTTGTACTCCCGCGTGTCTATAAGTATTATTCAGATACTTGTGTACATATTATCATACCGATCTAAAGATGCTTGTTGTGATTTCCCTACCCCCTCCCAGATGTCACCGTGACTATCACAGGACGTCGAACGGTAATATCTGATATAGAGAAAAATATAACAATTAGAGAGTTTTACCGAAGGCTATAATATGCTCTATTATAATAGGTACAATAAATGGGCACCAGTAATTATAATAATATAGTTATTATAACATATGATGTTGTTATTATAAATGATTTACGAGGTATTTTGGAATGTTTTATGCCGGTATATGTGATTAAATTATGGCAGCTGTATAGGTTTAAAAGCTCAACGTGCACACTCGGCGACGAGCAGCATGGCGTGCGTGTGCACGTGGACGGATCAAAGCCTCGAGCTGAACTTATTGAATTTCAAATCAAATTCCACTACAGAAATAATTAATATGTATATACACACAAACGTGAATATTAATAGTGCACAGTCGAATGGGCGGGCATCAAAGTTAAATAATAATAATGATTACCCTATGCGATATTGAACATAATATAATATATTATAGTACTTATACTTACTCTTTGTTATTATTAAAATGTGTTATTTAAAAATAAAAACATTTGATACGGCATAAAAAAAGACACAAGTACGAAGAACTTTGTTAAAGAGTCAATTAGCGGTCACGTACAACAAATGTACTCCTAAATGGATACTAAAAAAAATAACAGGTGTTCTATTAAAAAACCGCAGGTGCAAGATTTAATAAATCATTATTACTTAAATGTATATTAACTAAATAAGTAATTTACATTTATTTTGTATGATATAGCTTTGAAATTGACTGTTAAAAATAGCGTTGAACATATTAGTACTAACGACACGTTATATACTCTGAAACTAATAGATGCCACACATTTTCGTTGTATTGTTAGATCATAGAAATTATAATTTAATGTTTGGAAGTAACACTGATCAGTAGTTATGAAGAAAATTCCAAACCAAAAAAAAAGTACTTACTCATATATCAGTCCCTTAAGTTTATTCAGAGAGCATAATATCCTAAGACACAACCCTGCAATACATTTTACTCTCGTAGAAAACAACATGTACCAAGTAACCTAAATAAAAACCAAAATTTCTGAAAATGTTTATTCCCTGCGCAGTATTGCTAGTGTCTAACTCAATAGTAATTTATTATTATATTAAGTAAACTTTAATATTATTAAGGATTCGATTTGCGCCAAACGTTGTAAAATTATTTCTGTTTGAACGCGGTTTTGTGCTTACATACAAATATTAATTATAATGCACGGATGTATCTAACCTATCCGGTGGCCGGTGGGTATCTTTGACTTTGTTGTGGCTTTTTGAAGTACAGTAATAAAACTTAAGATTAATGAAGAAATACGAGTTTTAGAGCTTAAATAAACCACCGGGTAAAACGATCAATACCGGGTTTATACGATTAATTGTAAGTATAAATTACAGCACAAAATGTTACTTGTGATTCGTTTGGATAGTTATGAATAATGTAAACAATTATGGGTTTATCGTTAATTTATTGTTAGAATACATGAGGCTCAAATCGGATAGTTAACAATATAAAAAGCCATATTGTATTCTACTAGAGTACCTAGTACATATTTTAACCATTAGTGCGGACGATTATTAAGTAGTATATAACAACTAATAAGAAAAAATGAATAATGAAATAGTAATAGGGGTCCTGATGATGCTCTATCTAGATCCCGCGCCTGCAGTCATTCTAAGTCAACCGTGTTCGTCAGCGACCTAAGATCGTTATATATTATAATTTTCTCCTTCAGTGTCGAAAACGCGTTAATTTTTGTAGTTATATGTATATGTATATAAGTATATCCAAGTTTTCACATAGTGTGATAGGCCAAAGAAAAAGTGATTTCCAGGACACGTTGAAAGATTAAATTAACCATTTTCAGATGCAATAATAACGATGAGATTTACATAATAATACTATAAGACGTATAATATATATTTTGTCCATCGGCGGCGTTCGGTCCAGAAATTAAACAAAACGCGGAAAATAATTATTGTTGTTTGGATTTATCATAACGATTTTTATAAGTATACCGTGTCGTACCATTAGACTTGTGCCCTTCGGCCGTATAACCGTATGGCAGCCATATACCTACATCGTCTCGAGGTTTTTATCTCCTCGTCCGATTAAACGTTAATAAAAAAAAAATAATAATAACAACGACAACCTAAGGTTTATGCGTTGTAAAAAAGGATTTTAATTTATATTTTATATTAGTATACTATATTATACTCGTACATCCAAATTGACAGAGATCGAACGGTTGTCGGCCGGAAATGCAAGGAACACGCGGGTACTCTTGTATGCACACGTTTCGAAGCAAAATAAATAGGACTAGACGCAGATTACACGCAAATCGATTTTATTTTCTGCCAGTACGAAGCACGAAGGCAATTTGCAAAACTGACAATTTACAATATTATACTCCACTCGGCATAATGTTACATACTATAATGCAGTGCTTTGACTCGGCGATTGATCAACATATTATCATAAAGGAGGCAAGGTAGACACGTGGCTAGATTTTTTTACTTCTTTTTTTTATTGTCTTGGAAGGTAAATAAACAGGAAAACTATTTTCTTTTCTACTAAAAAGATTGATATAGTTTTAAATCAATGATGAAAAATAGGGTAAACGATACAGATCGAACACTGGGGATAATGTATTATAATTAACACTAATAATATAATAGTGTAGTAGGAGCGAGGGAAAATAGTACTATTATTATTATACAATTATAAAACTAAGCAATGTATCTAGGCCAAATGGCAAACGGTTAAAATGTTTGTACAGCGAAAATTATATTTATTTCTATTATTTAAAGCCGTACAAATTGTGATGTCGAGAGGATTCTTTTGGGCTTGGCCCGGGGAAGAACTGTCCGCTTAACATTAACTAGGTGAAAAACGTTTTGTATTTACCTGTGTTTTTGTGTTACTATACTTATTTCCAAAGTATAATCTCGTTTTGTGTCTTTATTTAATAGCGTCACCTTTTACGCTTCACTTTTAAGTTTTAAAGTTTACTTCTAAATCGCATGTACTAGGACAACCTTTTTAGTGATCAAAATTGCAAATAGTCCTTATTCTTTAAGTTCTATACTTACAGAAATAGTCATTAATCTGGCACTAGGTATAATTAAAAATAGTCCCTAATTACGATTAAAAACCGTATTAGGCGTCTGGTTAATAATTACTTAGTGTGGGTTAGTCGTCTGGTTGAAGTGTAGTTCCGAAAGGCTTAAGCGTTCTGGGCATTGGCTTTGATTAACTACAAAGGATCCTAGTACAACATTTTAAAAGAGTATTACGTAGTGTAAATTGAGCGTATCGAGTTAATACCGTATACGACAATAGTGATGGTAAAAAGATACCCAGCAAAATATACAAACATTACAAACTGCTCAAATGAAGAACTTCAAAACCATAGGAAAAGGGCACTCCAAAAACAATAGTAGTTATAGAGGAAGTTGTTCAAGTGTAATTAAAAAAATAATAAGTTATGTGCACAATATATTATTTGAAATTTATAACATTTATAAGAAGATACAAAATAAAAATAATTATTTTAATCACTGGTCATTAGTTTAACACAAGTTTATAAAAAAAAATGTTACGGATACTCGTTATAATTTTTAGGATGTTCGTCGAGTGTACTCAAAAACATCTTATTTAAATTAAAAATTAACAAAATTCAATAAAGCAACTTATTTTGTTTTATGGATAGAGGGCTAGGAAAGAAATAATGTGATTATGGCTATTATTTGATTTAAATCGACGTCGCAAATTGGCAACCATCGACAAATCTACGATTATCGTATAACTATTTTTAATAACTCCATATTGCACTTGAAACATAGCCTCCATAGTCGACACCTACTACATAATATAACAAAAATTAATGGACGATTAATGGACAAGACGTGTAAACGTTAAAGACGTTTAAATATGTGGTATATTATCTTAAATAGTGTTTTTTTATGAACGTTATTTATGAAATAATCATTTTTTCCCAATTTATAAGTGACGGATGTTCCTATTTTTAGATGTTCTCCGGCCACAGGAGGTTGTGCAGGTGTCCGTTAAATTGATTTCTTCGCGCCCGGTGTTTATGAGTTTCGCGTGAAACGATGGGAAAATCGTTGTGGACTATGTTGTGCCCGTGGCGTTCGAAAATCGTGAGAAGGTGTCAAAACGGCAAGACTAATATTGCGTTTGGGCCTGACATAAAATACAATTATTTAAAAGTAGTGTAATACAATATAAATTATATTGATTAATAAACATGATAATATATTACTAAAAGTGGCGAGTTATTTTGTTAAAAAAAAAAAAAACATACCGTTCAAGACTATAACGACCAACGTTTATCATCTCTAAATACAATATAGGTAATTTTGTTACCTGTAAAGTACAATATAACACAAAAGAAAAGTATAATAATTAATACACAAACTCATACTTTCACTTTAAAACCGACGGTATCGAATGACCCGTAGGCCAATCGTTTGATGTTGTTATGTACGGACTCAACACTTGTTCGGATTAGTATAGTAAAATAAAGTGTTTTTGGAGTGTATGCAACAGACGAATTCAGATTCCATTGTAACGGATTTCAATGAAAGTTTTAACAGGTCGAAAACCGTTTTTGTTAATAGATAAACAACGCAGGATTGGTTCAATAAAAGTTGTTGAAAAATACTATGGAAAATCACTGTATTTCCAAGGTGTGATTATTTTTAAAGTTCAAAATACACATAATATGTAACACCACTCTTCTTCGTTGTGTCAGTCAATCTGTCGTTAATACCAATAATATGTCGTTTTCGGGAAACACCAGATTTAGTGCTAACTTCTCCACGAACAAAATTAAAGAGAACATTTATTATATGCTTCTTTTGCGATTAATACCTATCTGTAATAAATATCCCGTCGGCGTTGGCCAATGACAAAACTAGTCACGTAATTTTAGGGTCTGCTAGGTATCATTAAAACCCTAAAACTTGACTTTAGCGATATTCGAAGAGCTTTGGTATATAATTTTGTTAAAGAGATCAAATATCTCGGATATTTGTTTAACAGGAACAATTTAACGATGCTAATAAATTAAAAATTATAACAAAGTTTTTACTTTACTACTGTCTGCCTTCTTTCAAAATGTTATAATTTTTCCATAATGTATCGGGCGCAACATACTTTCAACCAGTCCAAAAAGTCTCGTCCCTTTTTTTAAAACGTCTCTTGGTTATAGCCACTGTGGTTAATCGACTAAAGAGTTACCTATAGCGGATGTTCTCCGCGTGTATAGGATGCGGGACGGGGGAGGATGTATAATAGTTTTTACAATTTGTATTATTACAGTAATTATTTTTATTATTATACTATAACGGCATCGCGCACTAAGACATTATAAATAATTATTATCACGACCGTGCGATTATATCGCATACGTCTTGTTGTCGTATTTTGACGACAATATATATATTTTCTCTCTCACCTTTTTCTATGCGTTTTATGCGCGCATAATAAGATTCAGCGGTCGAGTCTACCGATGTATCTTTCTTCTTCTTTTTTTTTTAATTAGCAATTTTATTATGCTGTTGCAGAAGCGCTTTAATTAACCAATATTTATGTGTAGATGGTCCGACCGATAGGTGTGACGGCCAAGCACCACTGCTGTCATTACGCGGACCCGCCACCGCTGTCAGCCGACCGAGGCGCGTATAAACTCGACAAATTTATTACAAAACTCACAGTTGCCGCTGTACTTATGTGCGCAAATTCTTTTTCTTTTTATTTTGCATTTTCACTCATACTGTCTTATCCTGTACTCGGACTAATGACTGTGGACCGTGAGAGATTACTGCACGTGTACCAGTCGTATTACTGCAGCGACATCATCAGCCGGTCGTGCCCGGTCCTCGTATAATAATAATATGCATTAGTATACACCTATATTATACCTAGTATTATTATAATATTATATTATATGCGCGCGGGGATAATGTTGTGTATAATGTTTTTACGCGAGAGCAAGCGGCTAGAGATAATATTATGTACGGGGATGGGATGGACGTGTATATTGTGTGTCCGGTTTCCCGGTCGTTCGTCGGGTTGACCGACTGCGATTGGAGCTACAAAGACTGGGTTTGTCCACTTTATTGTGTCTTAAGGCGCAGAAGCAATAATCTTAAACGTCAATTAAAAAAAATTTAGCGAATAAAAGTGATACACGATTTTATTACCAGTTTATTTTGGATGAAATTTCAGACACTATTTATATAGTTGGCTGTTAGACGTTAGTGCCGTTTATATAAAAAATCAAATGGATTTCATTATTGTGTTTAAGAGGACAACTCACGTTCGTTTTTGAAGACTTTAAGCTAAAACTGTAGTAAACTAGTATGGTTGTTACTGGTTCTTATTTCAACTTTAATAAATAATATGTCAAGTTCAAACGGAACTAAACTATTATAGTATATGTGTTAGAGATGTGGTTTTCAATTATAACGAAATGTATGAAAAACATTTACAAACATTTACAATTCTCAAATAATTTCGTGTTGGGAAATGTCTCGTTTGCGCCTTAAAGACATTCCTCTCGAACAGCGGGAAGTCACCTTTCACAGTAGTATGCGTTACTTATAAGTAACAACATTTCTAAAATGAAACTATTATAGGCGTTAACGTACGTAAAATATAACTATAAATTCAGACACATCAGATAAGTTAAAAATATTATGCAGTTTTCATTCATCTGTCATTTGTACTATATAGATATTAGATAGTGTATATAAATGTATAATGTACATTGTAATGTATATATTATGTTCATTTTTAACCAAGGGTCCGGTTAAAAATCACATTTTACTCACCGACTAAAAAAAAAGGTCTAAAATTAAATACATTTTCTAGAATTGGACAATCATATTATACATTACAAACATTTTTTTAAATAATATAAAAGTTAAAATATATATATTTTTTAATGTGTTATGCGATTGTCTAATTATCAAAAGCATAGAATTTTGAAGAAAAAAAAATTTTTTAGTTATCGAATAAAATCCGGGCTCTTACTTTTAACATAAATGTTTATAGCTATTTCGAGTAAATGAGGCTTGCAATATTTTTGAATTGATCTACATATTTCACAATGGTCAAGAATCAAAATATAATGATTTTTCTCGCTGAAATCTGACTTTGTGTAGACGTCCGTTTTTTTTTTTGTAAATCACTTTTTATGTTGTGAATAACTGTTTTATGTTTTTTTTCACACGTTGTGTATACTTTAAACGATTTTCTAATAATAATTTTTTGTATGGATTCAAGCAATTTTTTTCTGCAGAATTTCGACCTCTATCAGAATTGTCATTTCGATTTTCGGTTTTCTTGGTTATTCAAAAATCATCTCATCGTTTAAGGTATCTTGATTGTTACTGTTTACGCACACGTGTGGCGCAGTTATGCAAAACTCTTTTAAACGTTTTACTTATAATTATTATACTTCTTTAATAATATTTATACGGACCCACAGTACCGGGTAATCCGTTGTTATAATATTATACACGTTGCACCGCTCACCGTTTGATTTATCCACCATAACCGGGCGGTCATCAATCGAAACCAAGACATCATTATACCACCGCAAGCGACCCAGGCCGGGCTCCTCCTTTATATGGACACTGCATAATATAATATAGATAGCACACGAACGTAATTAAACCAACTCCGGCGGCGGCTTTATATAGTTTTTCTAGGCGCCTATACCTCGACCGGGTGCATAATATCATATCTCTACAGGACGTCGCGATCAATGACTGATTACGCTCATATACATATTTTCGCATCGACAAAGAAGACGTCGTTTGTGTGTGTATACATAATTAATAGTGCTATGAATTATTATTCTATTACCATTGTCGGACGTTGTATAGCTGTGTACGGTGTACACCTATGAACGCCACACGGCGACAAACAGAGCCGCGCTGGCCGGCAAATGCGGAAGTGCTAAGACACAAAATACCTCGTATACGCCGGACGTGTGTTATGATGAAATTATTATAACTGATTATTTATCCGCCCATAGTGAGTATTGTGCGTTTCACGCTACTGATCTCCGTCATTATATAGGCAGCAAGTGTATTATAATATGCGTTATGAAAGATCTCTGTCGATATGTTTGGAGCCTCCCCATTGACGGCGGTAAAGTCGCGCTCGTTTGAACGACTACGGTTTGTTGTGACGCATACCCAGTGAATTATAAGCGGTGATGCGTTTACAAATGATCGTAGGTGTTACAACAACAAAAAAAGTAAAACCCGTTTGTTGTACTCGCCATCTCCAGGGTCCGTCGACGCAACTCAAACCGTGTAAAGAAGTCAACAGCCATAATCTTTGGTGATGATCAACAGTCGCGGAACTGAGCAAAGAAAGCGCACCGTTCCACCGCTTCTTTGACGTATCCGATCTCTCTTGAATAAATACAAAAAATCGTCCTAGTCGCTCGAGGCGGTATACTATATCTCTGTAGGTATACACATTATCTTACTTACCTACCTACCTAACCAAACTTACCTAATATGCCTGTGTGAAACTTGTTGAAAGTTCACACGGGTGTTTTTTTTATCGAGTTAAGCTTACAAATAACTAGTGTATTTTTACATCGCATATTTGCTGTTGTTATTGAACGCAACGATAGATATGCATATAATATGCACATAAGTCCGATATAGTTCAGTAGATACTAGTAAAGTATAATTTCGACAAAGCTAAAAAGTTTAATACTTATATTAACAACACGCGAATCGAATTTGTCTAATACTTAAGGCAAGACAATTTATAAACAACACCAGTTCTGAGCATCTTATTCTTTCTTGATCTTACCCTTCTCTTTGAATGCACTGTTGGGTCCACCAAAATTACATTTTGTTTTCCAATTACACTTTTTATTTCAAACATTCTAAACTACTTAATAGTCAACCTGCTCTTTTAAATAAATTGAGTTAATTTACACAAACGGTATTATTCTCTTTGTATATTAAAACGCATGTTTGTTTATTAAATCCCAATTTATCTTAAGCAACGGCATCAATCCATAACTTAGAATTAAATATTTTCCTCAAAGACACCGAAGTAAACCAGGTTATCGATTACCACTTGTTTTTTCAACACACGCCGCACGAACATTTCGTTCGTTTACATTAACTATTTTTTTTCATGTTAAGGCACTCTTAAGGCCAGTTGGTAAATCTCCGAGCTGTCAAATTAACATAATATTTATATATGTGTACAATGTACATGCTACCGTGTGCTGTGCGGAGAAGTACAACGAAATCGAGAATTCTATACAATATAAGTACTTGTGTATTCACTATACATAATATTATACCTCGCTGGGCCGTTGCTGGCTGTTCGGAACCGCATTAGTATCGATAATCGTATATAGAATTTTCGGATAAAACGTTTTGCTTTGGGCACACCCCGTTTCTCGTATTTGTATTGAATTGTATGTAGGTATGTATATATTTGCTCCTACTTCCTTGAACGTTATTATACTCTTAATCCGGATAACAGTCGCCTCTCCGTACGAATAAACGTACTACCGTAAATACGCCGAGCATAAGTCGACTACTTCGACGAAATTAACCGACAGAATTTTAGACGTTCTTCCGGTGAGCGCATAAGATTAGGTCGGTATTGGCTTCTGTTGGAGAGGGATAATCGTATCAGATTTATATTGTTATTTGGATACATTGTAGTACAATGTTTTTGAGTATTTATTAAATGATAATAATATAATCCGGCATTGCGTTTACTAGAATTTGTCCACAATCACAGCTGAGTGTGTTGTATAGCTTAGTATTTTTAAAACTGTACTGGTCCAGTACAGTCCGTTTAGATTTAAGTTCTGACCAATTATTGGAAATTTAGGCGGTAGAGTTGGTACCCGTATGGGTATAGGCGTAGCGCGAGGATAAACTATAGAAGTTTAGATGTTTCAAAACTCCATTAGGATCCATATGAAAAGGTTCAACAAGAAAACCGGCTACCTCCTAAGAAAGGTTTTTTTTTTAAATTGTATTCCACTTCTGCGAGAGCTTAAAGGTTTTGAAAAATCTTACCTTACAAACTCCCCTCACGCTACCTCTTTATTGTCTTTTCGTAGTTTTGTGTTAGGTATAAACTTAAGTACCCACTCAATAAAAATACATCTCTGAGCAACTAAATTCGTTAATCCTATAACGATGAAAAACAGTGGGTATGTCTTTTTCTCCAGATGTGCGAACCTTCTTCAATAATGCGCAGATGACTGTAGTTCGCCTTTTGTTGAGTATTTCAATATGTATGAACGCCCAAAATGAATTGAGAAGCTCATCTGATACGGACTTATGACAGCTGATGCTGTTTTGATTGCACGGAATTAAAGTTTTTCATCCAGCTGTACGCATAATTTAAGCGCTAATCAAATACAGATATAGGTCAAAGGCCACACGGAATGATATAAGAATTTTAATAATATACAATGAATGTGTACCGATTAATCTAGTTATATTTCACAGTGAATTTATATTATAAAATATTATTTCTATCGTTGAATCTCAGGTCCGATCGGGTGGCATTCATATTGAAATTGAGTTAACTATAGAAATGGCACTTTATATTATATTATTATGTATATGTAATACCACTATAATAAGAGTATGATACATTATACTCGCTGTATCCCAGCAATTATTATTATTACCCAACGGGAGGTGTTTTGAATGTACTTTATTCAAGATAAGATCATTGCAAGTGTAGTATACGGTACACCACTTAATCTATCACTTACACACAGTTGTCCATGACTGATGATACTTATCAGTGTGTACATTACATTTACTGGTTTAACGCTAGAATTGTGGGAGTTCATTGATCCGTGAGGTTTTATCGATATTAATATTTAATTTTTTAACTATATTATGCTATATAATATATATATAAAGCATTTTATTAGATATTTTAATTATAATATAATAAATGGGATCATTGTTAGTATTATTATTATATATCGTCAAAATATAGGATTTAACATTAATTTGTTAACAAATAAAAATCAGATTTTTGATGTGGAAAAAGTAGAGAAGAAAAGTAAAAATAGATAGAAAATTAATAAAACAAAGGATTATCAGTAAATAAATCTCACCTATTATCAATGTCCAATGGTGTTCATAATTATTAATGTAAATTTTTCTTATTATAATGTTATACTAATATTTAAGTATTAGTAACTAAATATTTAAGTATTAATAAAACTGGATTCAACCTTTAAAAGCTGTACGTTTGATGAAGTTACGTGTGCAATTGGCAATATTATTGTTGAATTTGACGTTCGGATGTAAGGAGGAAGATGTTGATACAAGTACAAAAAGCCAGCACAGCAGGATCGGGGCATACGTGAGACGGAGCATAGTGATGTATACGTCATTATACATAGTTAATTTCAACAGTTATAATTGGTAATTCCCATTAAATAAAAAGTAAGTTTTCAAAAAAGTAATATCGCTTGGAAGTAAACCTTTTCGCCTTAGACCCAACTCATTAACGGTTATTAACAGAAGTTTTTACTATTTTCTACAAAATAGTATAAATCTATTTATAACCTACACCATCTGTCACCTTTGTACACACACACATTGGTTATACCCTTGTCATTATCAATTACGTTTACCATCTCTTTTATGGCCTTTATCTTCTCCCCGATAGATGCCACATACAGACAAATACTCTTATATCGTCATTGCCTTCTAATAAAAATTTAAAATAATGATTTCACTCTATCTTCGATTATCAAATTTAAGTTTCTTTTTTTGACCCTCCTCTTTAGACGGTGGCTGATTAGGTCGAAATTATTCTGTATTATATTTTGACTATTTATTAGTATTGCTCAAAGTTTTCACCATATGTGCTATGGATCTGATAAAGATATCCTAACTATCTAAAAGTCATTAACATCCAAGTATCTATGAGATCATCTCGAGGAGTGGCGAATCGTAAAATTATTTTATATCAAAGAAATTTGTTTCATGCATAATATTATTATAACGTTCTTCTATCGTCGCAATCAAATACGGATTGTGGATTTTCATGTAACACGACGCCGGTTAATATATAAATACAGTGAACGTGCAATAGTTTATAATAATATAAAAAACTATACTCCTGTTATAAATTATAATTAACCAATACGCCGGTCGGGTAGACGCCGTGTTCAGTTGGAATATGGTAATTTTTTTACACGCCACGTTCGGACCACTATACCATTTTAAACCCTTATTATACTTATTTATAATAATATAAGTGTATATGTTGTTTTTAATGTAAGTGCAAAAAAACAGTGGTGTAATGAACCAGTATTTCTTACAATTGCAGCGGCGGCGAAGGCTTCATAACCATTTTATTTATATACCCATCGGCGACGGTCGGTTTGCATACGTCAAAATCAGTCGGACAGAGTAGCGGATAGTCAACTCGGCATCCTAAAATAGTTTTTAAAAAAATGAGTAATTTATAAAAAAAAAAAAGCAAGTCTGCAATCCATTAAAATAAGTTCTGACTACTGTAACAATGATTTGGCACTTGTCAGTAACAGGGTGAAAGAAATAAATAACTTTTGACCTATAGCTAAAAAAACGTGATCTACGCGACAGTCGTTATTTTCTTTTTAGGCCTCACAAGTCACAACTCTTCAAGAGTTTTGCGGCCACCGATGCTGCACTCCACTCCTTTTGCACTCTTTCTTTTCAATTTTACCCTGCCTCTCTGCTCTCATAAGGTTTTTGTTTTGCGCCATTCGTCCGTTGCTTTCCTGAAACCATTTCTATATTATTGCTGCTCTTCGTATATAGATGTTTTTTATTATCCTTTTGGAATATAATTACCTAGAGCAAAGTATTCTCTTTCTGACTTGGTTATGTGTTACGTTATTTCGAGGCTCCTACCATTAATACATTACATAAATAATTCTTGTATTATATGTATTGTGAGGTACTGCATTTGAGATGAACCACGCCCACGTTTCATAAACCAGAATAATATAATATATTTTTTTTGAAAATTACAACAGTTACTGTATAGTATAACTAGTATAAGTAGTATTCAAATTAAGAAATAGTCATACCTAAACAATTAACATCAGCTCTCGAAACGAATGGGATACGGAAAACTCAGACCGGTATTTGAGATTTATTAGATGGGTTAGTCTAGCACTTGACTAAATGATATTATGCTGTTACACGTTTCAAATAATTTCTATTTTATGTATACAATCCTAGATAGACAGTCATTTCAAATCGTATTCAATCATAATAGGTTTTTAAATATAATGTGTTGTTTTTTTCTTCTAACTTATTTAACTAAAATTTTAATAATCAACTTTTTAAATTGTCAGTTATTGCAATATTAAATTCTATATTTATATCGCACAACGCAAATTAAAATATGTTTATAATATAATCTAAATTTTTAATTTTTTATGATACACTGTTTTTAATTTGTGTACTAGAAGATTGGAATAATTGGGAGTTAATAGGCTAAACCCATGTATTTGAGGGAAGCATATTGAAATAATTAAGAAACGTTTGGAGATTGGATATGAAAATACAGGTAGATGGATTGATATAGCAATGAAGACAATAATTCATACACATCAAATATTATTATGTATAAGGTTAGAGTTTTTTTATAACTATCGAAATTTCTAAAATATGTTTGGTCGGATCTTGACAGGTAATTAGCTTAAACGTAAAAACAATATTGTTTATGGAACCGCAGAATAATACTGCAGACGATGTGGAGTGCATCATACAGCATATTTATACATAGGTAATATAGAACTTCGAGCGTTTCCATAATGAAGAATATCACCCGAAGACATAAGCACACATATACATAGTAGGTATAATATAAATTGTGCACTTAAACATTATTATAGATTATTATTATACTCTTTATCATGTTATTTGCGCGGCGTGGATCACACGAGCAATTAGTTATAATATTAATAATTAGAAAACAAATTTAAAACGCCTTTAACACACGAGTAGGGCGAGCTGAACTGAAGTATATTACTTTGTATATATTACACGAAAACCTATTAATACAGCCTCTTAAAGATCATCGCCGGTCGGTTAAGTGCCGCTATATTGATTAATGTTACTCGTACTGATTTTTATTATAATATGCGTTTACCGATCTATAATATGGTGAGCAAAAGCTGTTTACTAGTTTCCACGAGATGACAAACGGCCGTAGGTACGAAATCTTTTATAGTATTATACATATATTGTACAGGCGATTTATGTCGACCAGACGGTCTGGTCCAGAAGGCACCGACTGTTACTATTGCTAATAATAATAAACCCGGTATTAATATATTATACTGATAATAATAATATTAAAGGCACGCCAGGCGTAAACGTTAATGCACCGACGCGACGTTGAACTGGTTTCGATTGGATGAAACCATTCTGATGAATTGTGCAATGTGTATTTAAACTATTGATATTTTGTCACGTCCCACCGCACGAGTATGCACAATAAATGTTATGGTGTCAACTTTGTAATAACAATGAAAATATGGACTCCACGACGGTCCACAGCGGGTTAATCATACTGCAGCATCACGCTATCATCTCAATAATCGTGGCATATTGATAAAGATGACGATTTCGATTTTTTATTGGTCAACTCACACTAATTTGTTTTTAATTGCATGTATTTGTAATGTTATATAATTGTACACTGTTTTAACAACTGACCGAGAAGATCCCGGTAAAAAAATTAAACAATAATAATTTAATCGAATATTTGAAAAGGTTTCTTAATTAACTAATAACGTCATGATGCAAGGAAAATATCTTTAGGAACACATAAAAAGTCATAATATGTATCACAATAATGTTATGTATGTGCTTTTGACGTCATACTGATCATATAAAATACAAGTATAAGCAATTATATATTTCAATTAATAAGTCTCGTGTTTGACTAATGATTCCTTAAAAACGAGGTTGGTAATATAATTTTAATTTTCACGGTTGTCGTGAGTACAATACCTTTGTCGTTGTTTTGTTGCAGATTGCTTAAAAAAAAAAAGGTAAAAATCCCCAAACGAATGTCGTATTTTATTATGGACTTTGGCTTTGGCGACCATTATGCGAGTGTTTAAAATAGCGCTTCAACATAATAATTGTTTAACCAAAGTGTTATTCCAAACCAGTGTGTTATAGAAGAAGTTACTTGTCGTTTGGTAATGTCATAAAAAATGTTCGCATAAAAGTTACGTGTAGCGCAATAATATTTTAGCCGAGAAAAGAAATACGGGCTTGCAAATTGCATTATACCAGCGTTCTAAGTCATATAAGGATCGCATAAAGTGTTCATACAAGCATAAAAAATCAAACGAATAATGTAGTGATGTACTTACAATTATAATTACCCGATAGCATTAAAAAAAATTTCATAAATATTGGACAATATACTAATAATGGCTTTAATATCGGGTCACTTGGACGTTCATTAAAAACTTAATGAACCACGCTCAAAAATGATGTTATGCCGTGATTGGTTCGTTGGTTGTTTACAAACAGTAAAATTTAATTTTTTGTTGTTTTTCTACTTTCCTGAATAAGTTTAAAAAACCACTGAAAAAATTAAATAATTTGTCACGACTCACGATAGCCCAGTGAGCCGAACGACAAGTGTTGGCCGTTTTGACTTCTCACTTACTATCGAAACCGATCGTTGATGAGTGAAAACTAAAAAATAAATAGTCTTGGATAAATCGGTGACAAGCGTTTGTTTACTGTCCGCGCACAACATTCGCGACAGAGGTCTTGCTGTGATACTGAACGACGATAACAATTAAGTATACATCATGCGCAATTACAACTCTATTACCCAAGTTAGCACAGCGGTCACTACAATAAACATTTATTTTTCGCATGGAGTTCATAGCGTGTTTCGCCATCAGCGGAGAACGTGACTAGTAGGACGACTACCTCAACAAATTACTGCGATTGATGTTGTATGGCCTTTAATTCTCTGTATTCTTTTCTCGGTTCGTCCTACACTTTTTTTTGTTGCCGCATTTATTTACTTGTCTGTAGTGTTTGTTTTTTTACAAGCATCCTACGATATTATACGTTTCTCTTTCTTGGAACTATGTTATCTCTGCCTTCTGTCTTATAAACCCAATTTGGAAATGAAAATGTTGTGTTAAATGTTACAAATGTGTGCCAACAAAAAAGGACCAGCTGTTATATAACTGTATATCTAGAATAACTTTTACAGTTTAAAAGCAATAATTGTTGTTCTAAAAAATTTTAATTTACACGTCATGAAAAAATGTTTATTTATAACTAGCAACAAAATTATTTTTGAAAAGTAAATAAATTTCAACAATTGTAAAATTTGAGACCTGAAATCACAGACGACATAATAAAAAAAATACTCTTTCTGAAACGAAAGTCATTTACCATTAGAAAAATGAATACAGATTCTAAAACGTGAACTTAATTGTAACTAATTAAGAAAACGCCAGGCCACCTAATTATTGTACAGTATGGGATTTTTACAAAAATCGTCACGCCGGTCGCGGTCGCTATTTTTTCTGTATGGTTTACCCCGACTAGCACTACCGCCCTCATCCTTCAGACAACGCGCAATATGGCACCGAGTCTATTTGTTTTATTTATTTCGTAGTTTCTCTTTTGGCTTTCACCCGCAACACTTAAATATTATTATGATTACCGTACGGTGTGCGGTGTGCGGTCTACGGCGCCGTTCACCGTTGATGGACTGCAGTCCGTCCAGCGTCTCTTGTCGATTAGACGCCGTACATATTATCATAAAGCCCTGCGCTTTATTATAATAATACATAGGCAACGGTCTGCTTCTCGGCCTCGTAAATAATGTTTCCGCTACATGTACGTAAACGGCTCTGGTATGCGCAATAAAAAAACGATATTTATATGCAAAATTACAAGACAGCACGACGAACGCGCGCGTGTGTGTGTATATAATGTGATGAAGTGCTCTGGCGACGGCCAGTAGGACAATATTATGGTCTTGGATGAGGTACTCGGCCGACTCGCCCAGCTGGACGTATCGGTCCTACCTATATTATATATTTATATCCATAATATGTTATTGTAACAACTCTTTACACACACACATACAGGTAGAACAATGGCAAAAAATTGGCATTTTTTTTACAGGAGTATTATACGGGACGTCAATATAGGCGCTGGACGCAGTGTAGAAAAACCACTAAGCTCTATAATATATAGAACGCGTTTTCAGATTGAAAAATGTCCCCACCTGAGAGGCAGCTATTTTGTGTACCAATTTCATAGAGAGTAATAATGCTATGTCACTCTTCCATGATCCGTATTTAAATGTTAGGTTAGGTAATGATAACTCCGTCATACATTTGATAAATCTTAGAAAAAAACAATAGTTGTACACAAAATGGCAGCCTTCTACCTGGGGACATTTTTATAAGCAGCCGACTATAGGCAAAATGCGTTCCATATATTAAGTTCAGTGTGGAAAAACTCATACAATCGTTTTCGATTGCCTAAGGAACCGTGTTTTCATCGGTCGGGTGTAAATGACGAATTCAAAATTGTTTTCCCCGATTCAGAAACTCGTTTACCTTTTTGCGTGCACCCTCTTCGCCAGCAGCAACCGGCGAAAACCGTTTTGATTTACTATCCCGACGAGTAAACGGTACCGACCTGTACACTGAGCGGCGCCCAGGGCTCGCCATTTATTTAAAGACGCCGGCTGCCGACAGACAATAATTACAATAATAATAATATTATTATTATTACCATTATTCTAAGCGTTTATCGGCCGAACTCGGCTTCCCGGTCGGTTAAAATATTACACTGTTATCGAATTAAACGTTGACCGCAATGATAAATATGTTTTTAAGCTCATCGAAAAAATAACACAGCAACGCAATCGCTTACTTCTTCGGTTCGGTGGAAACGCCAGGAGGAACCAATCATCCGCATATTATAATAGTATAGCCTCATAATATGATAACAATAATTAATTTTTACTACTGTCGGCATATCGAACAGACGACGGCCGCATATCCTCAGCCGGTAAGTTTGCTGAGTGCCTAAACAGAAAGAAATAACAGATGAAATAAATAAACTATGATACGTCAAGTCAACGAGTATTATGAACATTTTAACGTAAAACCGGAGAGAAAGGAAGTGGAATCGAATTAGAGGTATCCACAAAGATCTCGACTATCTGATGAGATAAAAACAACCCGACTTTTGCGTTACTCGTAAAACTAATTTGTGTATTATGCGTTAAAAAAGATTTCGAATAAAAGCGAGAAATTGTATAAAACTATAGTAAAGATATATATGTGTGTGTAACTTAACTATAATAAATGACGATGTAGAGAGTGCACCAAGATTTATGGTGAGACGTGAATAGAAAATGTAAGTAATTGAAACGAGTGTGTTGAGATTAATGTGTAGAGTGACTAGTTTAGATTGAATAGGAATAATGAGTATATAAATTACAGTTTGTAAGCTAAAAGCAGGAAAAATTAGAATTATATTATTAATATGGGTATTTAGACGTCGTCTATTATTACTTTATTATAATAATATGAAGTATAGATGTTACATTACTGTGTAGTTGAGGCTCCAGTAAAATAATAAAACCCCCAGCAATTAATTATTTTTCTAATCAAACCATTATTTTGACGAAAACAAGGTAATATATGTGGCGGTTTTGGTTAGCAACGTCAAATATATTTGTGATCTTATTTATTTGTTTTGCAATTGCACGCATTCCAAGGTGGTATCTGTTATCGTTTAACCTAAGGCCAAAATTGAGTAAGGTTATAGTATAATAATATATTGCCGAACAAGATAATATTATTATTACTTCTGGTTCAAGTTGGAAACCGTATGCGGTTAATTTATAGGCGTAACTAATGATTTAAAAGTGGGATTACCACGGTACAAATCACCGAGTGTTATTGTACGTTTTAAATTAGTACGTAGTTTTTATTTTGTATGTATGTTTAATTATTTTAATGTGTGTGTTGTATTACACTTTACAAGTTGTATTACTTTTCACAAATAAGGTTTTCGAACGGCCGGTTCAAACCTACGGGTGTAGGTCAGTCGAGACCATAATGGCCATAATTGACCATAATCCATCAATAAACGATACATTCGGTTTGGGCAATCAGAAAGCATTAATTAGTTTATAATACGTCGAAACGATTGAGAAAATTGTTCGTTTTGTGTTTAATGAAATATTATTATTGTAACGTTGTCTCATATAGGTAATACCAGTGTAATATATGTAATATATACATATGCCTCATTTATAGCAGTCACTGGAGGACCGGGGGTGGGTGCAATGTCATCCTTATAAGGTACACATTATAATTTTCAAATAATAATAATTTTAATAACTATTTAATGTATTCGTCTTTTATCTTTGCAACTTTTTTTTTACTAAATGGTTGTAATCGGAGGACTAAAAACATGTTGTGGTACAGCCTCTCTCTCTCGGCTGATCCTCGCCCTCTTTCTACTTCGAGTTACACTCGGATACAAGTCTCGAATTTGAACCGACACGAAAATTAACAAATCAAAAAAAAAAAGTGCGTTATTTAGGCACTTTGTTTTTCAACATTGCTTGTGCGCGTGAAGCCTTCGCTTCGTGACCGTATACTAGCTTTAATGTACAAATTAACACGGCACGCATACCTTAAGTGTCCAATACCGTTTCCACGGAACCCCACCGTCGGTCGTCAATCTCTCCGGTTTGGGACCCTCGCGATCGGCGTGTATTTCTCTTAGTCTCGTGTACGTCTCATTTGAATTCCGGGTCCATTAATAAACGTCGACACCTATAACCGGCCGCTCCGGGATAAGAATTGTAACGCCGATAAGAATCGAAATCGTTATTCTATTAATACGCGTGTAAATTAAAAAGTCTCCGTGAGTCAGCTCGTCCAAACCAGTTTAGGTGCTTTCGGCTTGTGCTGTGTGTACACATGTATAGGTGCGACGAAGAGACGCAAAGAGATAGGGAGATAATATGTAAACGCCACGAAGAAGGTCGGGCGGGCAAGGGAGGCGTGTAATTAAAATCACTGTAAAATGTTTCCAGGTACACACGGACAATCGAAGTCGTCTAATTTATTGATTTCCCGTTAAATCACTACCCGAACACCACCACCCCACACGCTTAATTGAGCTGGCCGTTTTAAGACACAACACTTATCACGTTGAACGGTGGCGTCTTTCTATTTAATATTACCAACCGCAAATGTCAACGACAACAATCCGACCTCGACGAACTCATGTAAAGGTTCAGTCTATATTACTAAAAAGATGAGCTCATAATATTAATATATTCTAAGTAGTTGATCATCGTCATCGCCGCACGGCCCTTATAACAATGATGTATTATCATTATAATATTCTTATGCATTGTATTTTTATGTATAAGTATACACGCATATTTTTTCTGAACCAATAAATACCAACTGTCAAATTAAGTTTAGATGTTAAAATATGTTCGTCAAATATTCTAAAATATTTTAATTTCACAAGTACGAAATTATTACTGCTTAATAAACCAATAGAACCACATAAAAACAATACTTTTTTCTACTCAAATTTGGTCTAAACAAGTTTATCGATTTTGAACTACGACAATAAATATTGTTAATATATTATTTTGGATGTTGTAAAATTTGAAAATTGAAAATATGCTAACAAATGATTAACTAGACACTAGTGTATTACGTTATTTCATTGTTGTTTTTAGGAAAGTAAATTACTTATGAATTTTTCAGTCTATTTTGAATAATGAGAAATATTGATCAATAGCGGTCTCCTATAGTGGTGTTTACTTATAATGGTTTCGTACTGAAACACTCTCGTCTCAAAATATATTACGCATATTTCATTTGGGTTGTATCCTTTAAATTATTACACACAAATAATAATGAGAAAATTCCTCTAGTGTTTTAGGCACTTGACTTAGGTGTGATTTATCGTACAACGTTCATATATAATGGGAGGGGATTATAAGTTTCTTAAGCAGTCTGTTACGGGAGTTTTGGCCATCCCATAGCACTGCTTATGAAAATGTGTTATATAGTTGTTATGCTTGCTTTTGATGTTGTTTTAGTTAGGCGTGATAGAAATTGTTTGCTATGTTATAATATACATATTAGGGTGGTCGTTAATTTCGATTTTGAGGAGCAAAGTGTAGAAATAGATTTGAAATGTCGAAAAAAAAATTCCCTAATTTTTTCAGATTTTTCACTTAAGAAAAACAGGTTTTTTCACCATTTTAAAAACAAATAATTCCAAGAACAAAAATTGTAGAGGTATGACTGAATTTGTTAATTATTATTATAACTATAAAGTATATTAATTGCTATACTAACACTCGTGGCGAATTTTTCTTTTCCCGCGAGACTTGGGTATTATGAGCAGAAATCCAAAACATTTTATCCGATACCGGTTGTAGTTTTAATGAATATGTCCCCTATGTCGTACATGTGTTTTATTGTGTAAATAAGACGACAATTAAAATCATAAATCATTAACTCGTGTGTGCCGTATAGGTATATGTATTAATATTATACTCAGGCCCACAAGGTAAAAGCCATTGAATTTAGTCACCGACAAGACAACGGTCCTGGCTAAATAGTAGTATCGCGTGACGAGCGACGATTTAAAGCTTATTCGTAAGCCGTTGCATATGTTATGAAAATATAAAAATACGCATTATTTTGAAAATGTCCTGGCTCTTTAAATAAACGACTACACGATAATTGGCACGATACTCATTGTGAAGTCGTAAAGTCTTAACGAAATTTGCATATTATTATTTACTATGCGATACGCCAAAGTGTACATCAATGATACGTTGTGGTTGAACACTGAAACAACATTAATGGCTTCACTTATCCTATATATATGTATATATATATATATATTCAATATTATACGCATAATATATTTGATAAAACGAATAGGTACTGCACCATGTATACAATCAATCGTACTTTTAAAAAATGTCATCTTCGCCTTACACTTCCAACGACATGGGGCCATTTTCAATGATTTTATTAATACCAAATAATTATTTAAAAGATGCTATTGGTGAATATGCTAATTAAATCAGTAAAATAGTGTCAAGATACAACGTAACATATTGTCGATTGGCCAAAAAAGAAACGTTCAAACCAGTCGTGAGTCAGTACAGAGTACTTGTTTACAATGTAAAACAAGAAAAACACTGAAAAATTTCACCTAGTTATTCTTTCATTTCTAGTATTGGTTAGAATAGTCTTGTTGCCTAAATGGACATCGGCTAATAGCTTGTAAGAGATTCTATCAATAACCTCGCGGTATATTTTTTTTAAATTAAAATAATTTTCGCTTTGCTACAGGTTTCCGTATTAGGCGATACTTAACATACATACAAATCGTATCTGTCAACGGAACGTTTAAACGGAGGACCTCACTTTCAAAATATTATAATAATATATGTTTGTATACATATCATTAAACACAACAAACATCATTTTTTTTGTAGTCTACGACCTGTTAGGTCGGTTTAGACAACTCTTGCTCTACTAGAGACAAGTGTAGCCATTCTAGAGACAAGTGTAGCCATTCTGGGTAAGTGGGTATGGTGCGGTGGTTTCCCGTTGCCTTCCGCACCAGTCGGTTGCGATAAACATAAGACATAATATAAAATCGTTGACATGAACATTGCGTCTGGCCATTGGCGCCAATTTGTCAAAACAGAAGCCCCTAAAGATTCGTCATTATAGTTGCTCCAGGATAAAATATTGTCCCATAAGTACCTGAACAAATCAAAGGTGACTCACCTCTCAAACACCGTGTCGTTAATATTTTGAGAGACTCGAGTCCCTGTAACTATGGGTAGCTGTGATTCACGCTCCATGAACTGAAGTTAAAATGTTGCTTTGACAAGTTGAATTATTGTACGGCGTATTCTATAGAACTGGACTCTATGATTATGCGACTTTTTAACGCATTCAAATGTTGCAACTTTTACAAAAAACCATTAAGAGCCGACGCGTTCTCGAGTGTCGTTCATTCAATTCAATAAGATAATTGCGCGTTGAAAAGACCAAAAAAGTTATTATCATTATTTGGAGGTTGTATTATAGAGAAACGTTTGCTTAATGTAACCATCAATGAAAGACACTCGACACGCTGCGCTGTTCTGTACATATTCCGGTGACAATATTTTCCGTCGTGAATGAAATATCGACAACGGCTTGAGCATTCGGCGGTAGTCAAAAGTGTTAACTAAATAAATTTAACAAAAAAAACCATACAGTACATTGTCGGTAAAACAAATACAGTTATCGACAATCCGTTTTGGTCCAAAGCAGGCGGCCCGGCACGACGACGTTCGGCTCTCTTTGCCGTGTCAATTCAAACAACACTCGAAGCCGTCGCGTGTCAAATCTACTCAAATCTATTAGAATAATAATAATACTAATACAAATGAAGTCGACGGTTTCAAAGGTGCGTAGGTTCGAGCGGTTCGCCGGCTCACAAAAAACAATCAAAATAGCATAAGAGAGACCGAAGAAAAAAATCACCCAAGTCTTCGTCGGTCGCCGAAGATCATATTATAGCTGTTGTAACAACACACACAAGCACCACAACGATGAGTATACAGCACCACCCACAGAGCCTTCGAAGGAGCTGTCGTGCCACGGTCGATCGAGTGTTTAACGAGCCGAGCACGTGCGGCTCTTCCAACACACACACACACACGCTCCTACCGGTCATGATAAAATATAAAAAACCAACACGGGAGCAGCTATGTGCAGCACGCGCTCGTACACAAATAATAATGTTAGGTATAAGTTATAACGCCCGTGACGTGGCACATAAAAAAAAAACCGTGCAACTGAGCAGAAAGCCATCCAATAATGCCGATGAATTTGGGTAACTCGTCCTAAATTGTGATAATAACAACAACGATTATGTGTGTAAGCGTCCGAGTAATAAGCAAAAGCGACTAAGATTACTTACTTGCTTAAAAAAAAAAAAAAAACCACCATTAGTTTTAGTCATCGCCCGTCCGCCTGCGCCGACTAATTTGTCAAACGATACCATTTTTTATTTAGTCGCGCGGGATGTTGACCGCGTTTTCCCCCTTAAAAGCAATCAACCCGTCCTGGAGTGTAAAAATTCATTAAATACATTAACACCGTCACGCAGCTGCAGCTGTTCGGTGTATAAACCGTAAAATCAAATCTCGTAGAGATAATGCCTCGAATACGCCACTAAGCGCCATTGGCCACTTCTCGTAGAAATTTATCTCGCAGTTCATGTTAAATCTGTTTTGTCTAATATTCAGATTAGCAAACTCATACTTGAATTTCGAATTGAGATTGATTCCGAAAGAGCAAAAGTATGTATGTAAACGGTTAAAACGGTATTATCACTATTATTGGACCCTATTAGATATCGTACAACAGTATTAGGTTGTATATTTTAATTCACGATAACTTAGTTCGATTAATTTATTTTTTCTTTACTTGGTTATAATTCATACATTACAGTTTGAATACTCGCGTTTAAGTGCATTTGAGTTTATATTTGATTTCTAATCCCGTAACATTATTTAATTCGATTAAGTTAATGCGAATTATTGACTGCTTTGTAATTATTGTAAGCTTGTTAATTGAATTTTATAATTATTTATTTGTTTATTTACACAAGAATTCCTTTTACAAAAACATTTTTAAGACATGTGACAATACTACTTAAATTTAATAACATCAATAATTAATAAATAAATTTAAGTTAAAAACCATATTATTTCCTATTGTTAATAGTTAATTAGTATGTGAAGTTTGTAAGTATTTTTTTTAGATATTATTAATTAGAAAAATATCTTGGTTTCTAATAGTTTTAGGATTAATTCGAACATTTAACCGTTCCAAAAAATAAGGATAATCTTATCATATTAAACACATTTTAACAAGAATACATAATTTATGTGATTTCTTCTTTAATTAAATTATTTTTAAATTATACTAAGACTCCATTATATTATCTACAATGGCACGGACGTACAACATTAATGACACATTTAAATTAAAATTTAAACACATACATTTATTTCAAACGAATATACTGTAAAATACCATTTCTATCAATCAGAGAACCATTTTTTCAAACCAATTTATACAGACTACAGGAAAAAACGAGATGGCAATGGGAATTATTGCTCGCTGACGCATTTGTTAAGCTCACTCAGCTCTCGAGACGAATAATACATTATTCGTCTTACTTCTTATACCGTTTTTCCGATTAATTGAAAGACTGCCGGAAATCACTAAATACAATACAATATAATATAATGAATACATCAACTCGTTTTCGTATGAATTCTAAACAAAAGTGTATCGCTGTGTAAATTGTCAACGATCACGTTTGAACGGTGAACACCAAAGCCCAAACCTTTAACTGCGCTTTAATAATACAATGTATAAATTATTATCGCTGCACACGAAGCCCTTAAAATGCACCAAACGAGACCGTTACCCGTAACTATGGGCTATGATATTCCCGGAAATTCCTTTTGTTGTCGTGTGCTCGTGTTGTATTTGAATAATAATTTGGTGTCGAACAACGCACGTGTGGTCGCCTTAATTTTAACAAGCTCGGTCGTTTCGATAATAATAATTTGTCGTCCGGCGATACACATTTCACCCGCATTTCCTATTTTGTACTTGTCTTGAAAACGACACACGCACATATTCTTATGTAACGTCCGTTTTCTTTGACCGGCTACGACGGAGCCGAGTGGTTTGTTAAGGATTTTTGTTTTTTTTTTTGTTATATTTTATATTATGCATTTAAAAACCCATCACCGCACCAGCACGAAACGATTAAAACGGTGAACGGGTGCGGTAACGGCGCGGCGGCGGCGCAATTAGGTTACAATCGTTCGATCCGGGCCGTCTTGAGGTTTTCTACTCCTGTGGGCTCCCGGGAAACGTCCGAGGGCTTACATCAATTAGTGACCGGCTTAACCGGCGAACATAAGCGAAACAAGACAAACTCTAAAATACAATATTCACAAGTAATAAATTACCGCCGAGGCCGCGGCGGTGTCCTCGAGGTTCGGAGGATATATCTTTGTACACGAACAACATTATTTTCTAATCACTCTACGAGTGCATTTCTTAATTAATATAATGTTCTTGTGTCTGTAAACAAACCGATAGACCTGTTCCACATTCCGAAACGGAAAACGCGCACATTTAGTCGCCCGCAGTAATTCGCCTTACAAATACGCACGTACAAGAACAATAAAGACAAAAGCCACAGTTCGAACCGAGCCTAGTGGAGTGGGGGTGGGCACAGATCTGTAGGAATTATTATGACTTATATATGACGCATAAATGTATCTATTAAAAAAAAAAAAACTAAATTATTAGTTTGGAATAATTATAGAAAACCATTTCCAGTCTTATTCTAAACTGGAAGCTAACAATAAAATATAATATAATTTTAAAATCAAAATTAACACATATGGTAGTGTGTAAAAAAGAGACCCATTTACAGGGGTCGTAATACTAAAATAGACAGAGAAATATTGACACGAGAAAGGATGCGTACTTGATTTTAGAAAAGGATCAAGTAGTGAAGTCGGGGTGCCCATTCGAATACGGTCAAGATGGGTTGAAGAAAATAAGATTTCTGGCCTCGATATTTATAAACACAAATACCAATATACTCATATCGTGATTCTTATGTAAATATGAATACACATGTATTCATACTACACTTATTTGTAAATACGATTACAAATAAATTCGTATTCACAAGTCTAAAACGAATTGATTTGTATTCACATGCGTGAATCCTAATAGAATTGTATTCACAAATTTTCCTGTAAATACAGATAAATTCACAGGAAAAATTGTAAATATTTACAAACAAATTTATTTGAAGAGTGAAATCAAAAAAGGCTTAAGTGCCATTTTTTCAGCCAAAAAGGATGAATGTTCCAACGCCAATGCAATAAGGCAGAAATTTCCTCGTCGGTTGGCACTTACAGCCTTTTTTGGTTCCACTCTTCAAATGTGAATATTCAAACGAAAACCTGTAAATAAATACAAATTTACATTAAAATATCTGAATATATTTAAGGAGTTAGCAGATTAACCCATCAGTCACGTGTGTTTAACGGTGGTTTCGACAGGCATTTGTATTACCGGTAAGTCTACTACGCCACAGTCGATCAAATATTCGTTGTTTTATTGTGTTATCATTATGACACCATTGCATAACGGACAAATATTTTGGTTATGGATCTATCGACCACACTTGACCGTGCTTTTATCATTATTGATGTTACATAAAATATATTTATTGTTTTCTTAAAAAAAAAAAAAATGACGCATTTGTAGATTTTATAATTTGGTACCCGTGTTCCAGGTTTCTTCAGTTATAGGCCATTATTGGCTTAAGACACTATTATAGTAACAATAATTTTTGTTGGAGTTCTTAATTTATCATATTTTTGTAGTATGGTAAATTACATGCTTTCCAAAATAAAAATACAAAACTAATGTTTAGAAAAATTACTGTTAAGTAGTTTTACCCTGAATATTTCATATCCTAAGAATGTTCCATAATAACATCGACGTTAAAGTGCACAAGTGTCAGTTGTGCAATGTGCAATCTATTTAGAATTTTAAGAAATAGACAATAGTGTTTAAAAACGCACTACGTATATTCATTAACTTCTATGCGCTTTAATGTCAAAAATATAAATCTCTAATTTTAAATATTTTTACGCATTGTGTAGGTGCTATTAGTTATCTATTACTATGCATAGCTCAACTCCCCCCCCCCTCAAAAAAAAAAAAATTTACGTATGACAATTGATATATAATCGACATTTTTGTCAATGACCATGTGGTAAAAATAAGTCCGTGGCATTACGCAGACAAGCAAGTGTACAGAGTCGTTTCAAGAATAATAAAAATCCTTGACAGCGATGTTGTAGTAGATATTATGCTAATCAGAAATGCGTTTTAATTTGTGCGGTCGGTCGAATTAAAAATATGATTACCGTATGTATCCAAAAGTCCAAATATCATTAATAATGTTGTTCGTTTAAAATGGACGTAATCGTTATGAAATATTACATATTGAAATCCTGTTGAATATTATGCGTGGTCGTCTGTTTTGATGTAGCTAATAAAATGTTCTCCGACTTGGCCTCGGTAGCCAGTCGCTGCATCGCTAACTTTGGGTGGTCCTATCATTCGGTTGTCACGCCAAGTAATTTTTAAAACCCAACGCGCTTACGTCGTACGCCCTAATAGAGTAGTCTTTGGATTGTTGTGCTTTGCATACGATTATTACACTAATCGAACTGCATTATCGTTCTCTAATGGATTACAATATCGGTAGATAGGTAATCTCATGTCGTATTAATGTTTAACTAATAGTAGGTATACAAGATGCAAGATGGTGTAGTGTATTAGGTATACACTGTTAACATTATTGTGTATACAAAATAACAATGAAGTCTGCAATCTTGTGGATTCGACCAATCCTAGCAACAGGTCTCGAACCGAACTCTGTTTGACCTGACAACACGGAAATGAGATTTTCAAACGTGCTTGACACCATATCGGAAACTGAGGCCATCATTATATTGGACTTTTCTAGTTTGAATTGAAATAAAACCAACCACTAGACACATGCCTCATCCATTGGATCTCAATCGACGTATCGTCTTGGAAGGATTAATAATTATTATTATTATTTCAAACAGAATTCGGTGGATTTGAGCTTCAGTTGATATGCGCGATAATGGATCGGAAGTCTTCTAAAAGTTCTCTAATGTGTATTGTACACACTTTACCATAAGTCGGTCTTCTACTGTCGGGGTCGCAAGTGCCAGTATATAGTCTTCTGGCGATCGTGTGCCGCCATCTTCTCGGGGATCGGATGATACCGTGTGGGTGGCGCGGCGCCCTTTAACCAGCAATTTGTATTAGATGATAAATGTAAATGACACGGCTACAGGCTGGTGCAGCTGTGGTTGTACGTATGGTAGGTGTATATTATGTGAGGGTCAGGGAATCGACGATCGCGTCAATAATTATTATTGTTTTCCCCATTGTCTACCGTTGGGGGCGAGCAATAATGACGCCTCGATGACCTCTGCGTCTTTATGGATGGCTGTGGAGAAAACAATGTTGCGGGCACGTGGAGTTTTTGTCTCCCTAGCCGACCGTATAGATGTGCAATCTCGCCGGGTAATCGTGAAAACCTGAACGGAGACGTTGACTTTGTGAACCCCAATGGAACTTGATACCTTGCGTCGTATGCACCTAAGCGAAATATACAGAAGGGCGAGGATATCAGTGTAGTACATACAATCGCATCGGCATCAGTAGGTAAGCATCGCTTACTATAAGTTGGGTGATGACATCCCTTGTCGATTTCGCTGGCCAAGAGACAAGTTATGTAATCATATCCAAAGTATACTATAGGTTTGTACACTTGCTAAATCTATGTGAAACATGGAAGGACCGGAAACACGATTTGCATTATACACACGTTGATTAACATTTCTAAGTCTAATTGTCTAAGTGTAATAACTAATAAGCATAATTTTCGTTTTACAGAATCGTGATGGTGTGTGTACCTCAAACCGTATATTGCATCGCAATCAATTTACCCTTTATCTACCGATTACTCATACCATTTTCATGACAAAAATATAATATATTTTTTTATACAAAATATAATATTTCTTCTAAAGAACACCATACATGGACGCAGTCAATGTTGCCAAATATTTCATACCGTAATTAACTTTGCTAAACAACAACAAACACTAACTGGTTCGCGGCGTGGGCAACTAGACGGGAGGGGGGGAGGCTAAGAAATTGCGTACCTTTTAAAAACTCTGAAAGCTATCTCAGAATTTCAGTGAAAATTATAAACCTTACTTGTGGTCTGTGCCTGATTGGTTGATGAAATTTTTTAGAGATTTGTTTAGAACGATTTAACTACTTCTAGTTGCGCCAATAGTTCAAAATTTGGAACCAAACCGCGTTGTACCTGTTTTTAGTTTTATGTCATATATGAATAATTTTTCATAAACAAACCCAGTAGATTAAATTAATAATAATGTGTTCCGTATTATTATTACACGAGTTGTAGATAAAAATAATTTAATATATCCCAACTTACGTGTAGGATGTATAATTATTTATCATTAATTATCATAGTATCGAATTAATTTATTGTGTATATGATAATTATTTGAATGAAAATCATCTTGCTTATAAATAGTATGTATTAAATACTTACATGAATGCGGTCTTAAAGAAGTACTAGATTAATAAAATATAATGAAAACAATATTTTTTTTCTATATTACTAAAATAACGTAGATTCTTAAAGGTATTTATAAATTTAGCATGTCTGTCATGTTGTAATGATTTTTTTTTTATTGTTATTATAAGCAATATTTACTTGTGTGGCTAAACCGCTTTATGATTGAACTATTATCACTAATTTCTTATACGCTTTTTATACTATTATATTTTGGTTCAGTTACTACTTTTATGTATATTATGTGTCCTGAGTGATGTAATTTCCACTTTCCAAATCGTAAAAATTAGTAGGTTACCGCAGCTGGCACTAAATATTACTGGAATCCTCGATCTATCACCAGTATAGAGTTTCAACGACCATCTGTCTAACACTCTTAAAAACTTTCCTAATTATCATTATATGGATATTTTGCGTTTTATATACATATACGGTTTAGAAAAAGTTGATATTTTTAATTAATATTTGTTTTACGCGACAGTTTGTAAATAAATCTGCTAGCTTTCACTGAAATTTTAAAGATATACCTTTCACGGTGAAGGATAGTATACTTTTTATTGTAAACACACTCGGTGGACGAAAATTTCATACAAGCCAATTATAAACTCTATAAAAAAAATAATTAGCCATCAAGTCAGCTAAAAATTACTCAAATGATAAACTCAATCCATTGTAATTACAATTATATTATCGCTTATATTAAGGGGATAACTCCCCTTGAGTGATAACTCGGGGACACCGGTAATTGCTTGGACATTGAACATTAAAACAAAAAGACATTTTTTTCTTTTTAACGCAAATAAAAATTACAAGAACGAAGATATTGAAAAAATACAACAAAAGTCATTTAAAAAGCTTAGGTAGTGTTTTTTTTTAATTTTTAAACTCGTTTGATATTCATACTTGAAATTAAATGGTTTATGTCAAAGGTTAAAAACATTGCGAATAGTCGCAGTGATAGTTTCATAAACAAATTAAGTATCCCTAAAGAATCGTCATTCGGTTATTAAATAGATACAAAATAGTTATGGCTTTAACATATAAGTTTAGTGATAAATTGCCTACACATAGTCCCTTAATATTATTATGTGGAGTCATCTAATGTAAGTACATGATTTTCGGATAATGCATCGATAATTGAGGTATTAAAACAACTAGTTGTGTAGCTTAATTTGTTGAGACAGTTTATTGAGCTTATGTTTGATGAAAACACCGCATTATTGAAATTATTGGTCATAATGTTAGTTAGAAAAGAATACAATTGATAATACAAAAATATCGGAAAAATAAAATTTGTTTTGGCCATAAGCAGTTTTTAATAATAATTCTACTATAATTTGAAAATACTTATTTTTTTTCTTGTAACTACTGTTTTGACTTAATAAATTGATTATTATTTCTGTTTTTGGCAGTTTTTACCTCTATATCGTTAGTAACAGTATAATTAAAATATTTTTCCTATATCTGTTGATTCACTCACACATAGCAACTTGAAATCGTAGATATTGAAACAATCCTAAAAAATAAAAATAACACCTTTACAGCTCCGCATTGAAGCTAAATATACAAATCAAACGACGTAGCGCCCTACAAAAACTTCTCATATTTGTATAGAAAAAAAATTGTTGTTCATCAAGTAATTTGTATTGGCAAATCAAAGTAATAAAAAAATACATTTTTAAAATCCTATACTCATGTACCCTTTAGCAAACTAGTATAACTAAAAATCTGTCATAGCACACGTTTTTGTAAATGTTCCCAATTTGTTGACTCTATAATAAAATAAAGCCATACTCATGCCGTCAAAGTTGCGCAAAACTTTTGTATTATCTTCTAAGAACTCGGCAGTATCGTGTGGGAGATTTTAACAATGACAACTCTCTCTCCCTCTTACTCCATCTTTCTCTTTCCGTCTCGGTGAAAACGTCCCCGACCTCAAACGAGATGTGGCGCTAATACGCTTAGCCATATAAAATATAATAATATTGTGTTGTTGTTATTAAACGTTCGGTAATATGGGTATAAATATAAAAATTAATGAATAATGGAAATAAGAAATGTGTTAACACAGGAAACGGTTGCCGGAGGGGAGACCACTGGGTCGAGGTCGCAAAAAACTATGGTGTAGTGGTGAGGGGGGAAGACGACGAAGGGGAGAGGGCGACCACGGTTTCTCAACGATTTTTTATGACGCCCGGTCACCATTGACAGACACCTCCGGTGCCCGCGGACCGGTCCGCACTGCCACAGCGACGTCGGGACACACCTTGTTCGCGCCCGCGTGACGTCATCGTGGCCGCCACCGCCGCACCGCAGTCATCTTGCGGCCGCGACATCCGGTGCGCAGGTGTTCGATCCCGGACCCTTTCGGGACTTACCGGGCACCGGCCGGTGGTGCGGACACCGGTCATCCAGTCGGCGTACCGTCCACACGTCCTGGCGTCTTCGAACCGTCCCGTTAGGGCGTCCCGTCGTCGAGTTACCGGCCGTCAACCGCACACACGCCGCCCCGTACGGTGTGCTACAGACGGAGAGCGGGTGAGAGAGGTGTAGACGGAAAGAAATGGTTTTACCGCTGCCGCCGGTGATTATAGAGTCTCCGCGGTAATATAATAATAGTATGTACAACGATATTATTCTGGGACGGTTTTATGAATGACAACGCGCCCGCTTACAACACTTATAATTTATATTATTATTACTATTATATTATACACTATACGTCGGCCACGGATTGATGGCAGTTCTCATGCCATTAACTATTGAATACATCACTTGGATCATACTAATAGTAATTATAGTGTATGTTCTCATGTTATTATTTTTGTACTGGTGATACCTTGTAGTTATCTGTTATACCTATCCCAAACGCGGTAAAACGGACCGCACGCTTCACGTTACATACTACGTTTTCATTCATAGATCTAACCAGTATACTAGTATACTCTGTGTGTGTAATTTATGCTTACGGTTAGCCAAGTTTCGCTGTATGTGCAACTATGAAATCAATAAAACTATAAATAAGTATATAAAGTACATAATATCTGATGGGCATCCAAATTTGAATAATTTTTTCATCAAAAATTATGAATGCAATCACTAATCATAGCTAAGATTAATTATTATTTGAGAACTAAAGTATAGCTTTATATGTTTAGTCACATTGTAGTGTCTTGTTTTTTCGCCCACTCGAATGTTTCTATAAAACTTGTTTCCGGTAAAAATATGTATAGTATATATTAATGGAGCAATAATGTGTCAATTTCTCCATGATTGCGACTATATCTAATTTTCTCCTACATTTACACTTCTCTAAACATTGTCGCCCTAAATAATAAATGAAAATTTGTTCTAGTCATCAGTGATTGCATTACACATAGTTTTAGAGCTGGATTCAATCTATCTTCTTGAGTATAATTATAGTTGTATACATCAATTATTGATGATTGACTGCCCACATTCTGATTCACTTAAGTAAATATACATACATTATACATCAAATTAACGTTTAAAACTACATGAAAACTGCCGTAAATGTGGCTGATCTTAAGCTGGGGAAATCTCCTTAGCGTTTTAAATGTATTTTTATAATTTAAAAATTATACTCACGCCTCGACTTCATAAGTAAATCATCTATGTGTACGTTTAACTGTGTAGCTACATAAACATGTATAAAGTAAGGCGTCTAACTTTCATTTTGAGTAAAATTAATTTTATAGGGATCGGTCGGAATTTATGTCTTACGACAATAATATAGTATAACATTATTATTGTTATTGACTAAAAGCGCATTTTGTAGCTTGTTGTAATACAGTCTTTTTATGCTCTAAGTAAACACTAAACATAAATAAATTGGGAACGCCATCGAAACTCACTTTAGGGCCACCAACGAAGTAGATCGTTTAGTGTTTTTTTAACATCAAATGACAATTATTATTATTAGTCATCATAACTATTCAAGAGGTATTTAAACGACCACATCAACCGTATCTGTAGTTATGGTTTCTGATTTATGTCATACAATTAATTTCAATAATTAGTATACGAGTATACGGATATAGTACTACAGCTTAAATCTCGTTATTATATTAGATCATAATATAATTATTGTAAAAAATACATTTTCACTTATGTAAGGACTATGCAAACCGTTTTCAAAACAATAAATTAAAATAATTAGCAGTCCGCTCATCATGAGTATAAAATATAGTATGGATGACTCCAAAAAAATGTACCGACATGAAATGGAACGAGAGTGTCTTGGAGACTTTAACGCAGCCGTTGAAATAATAATATATTATACTTAAGTGTATAAACGCTTTTTCAAATTATTTCGGCAGTACATAGTTTTTTAAATTCTCAACTGAGTTTTGAGTGAGTATAAAAAAACACATAATTATACAGCACTGCCGAAACAACCGCAACTGTATAGTTTTTTTATTATGTGGTACAAGACGATAACTTTATCAGTGCGTTTAGTTTCTATGAGTTTTTATTATGATCTGCTCACGATTCATCGATTATATCGCTGGTTTTGCTACTTATATCGCCTGTATGTAATTATTATTATTGTTGTTGTTGATGATGATGATATGTAAAGCGTATCATAACGCGCGGACAGGTGCGGTACGAGTAGTCATACAATGAGGTCTTCATCAGATAAACGGACAACATGCTTACCTCTTCTCCGATGCCATCCAGTCACGATTTGGACGTTATACTTTTAAATAATAAAAAATAAATAGCCAACATACTGGGAGCGGACATAGTGATAAAACCATTTTCAAATAAACGCTTCGATGTGAATCTGTAGATGTAGAAATGCAAATACTGATAAAAGCATTGTAAAGACAATAATGGGATTTGAAATTCTATTTTAGTATTATGATGGATGAAAAATTAGGGTTGATCGTCTTTCCATAATAATTTCATATCAAAACGGTTTGTTATAAGTACTTTTGGACCTCTTAAACGGTTTTATATTGGTGGTTTTTTTTTAAAGAGCTATTAAATATTTGAGAGGATTTAGTTTACCTAAGCCCCGCCTATGGCGTTAGCTATTGTGGAATTCTTTCATTTTTCCATTTACATATCCGACACCCGGACAATGCGGTATATTAGAAATAACGCGTTTGCATTTGGCCGAGGTAAAAGGAGACAGCAGCTGGGCAGACATAATCAGCTTGTTGGCGTTGCCGAATGAAAAATGATAGTGATTATTGGACCGACGAATGTACTGACGGACCCAAGATGAACTTAACTCTACAATGCGGCTAAGTCAGTTTTGTAATAGCAAGTTAGCACACCAAGTCAACATTACCGAATTACCATTCCGAACAACGCACTACACGTTATAATAAGGTGTGGTCTAGTTTACTATTGTCACGTACGATGGTAGTGTATCTATAATAATATTGTATCCGATAATTTGTGTTGTAGGCAAGGAGAAATAGTACTCATTAAAATACCGGGTGATCCATTTAACTGAGAGCGTGAAAGACAATGTTCTGAGAAAATAATTAGGTACAACTTTGTATTTTCTTTTTTTAAATATTTCAGTATATTATGTTATTGTACAATATTATAAAACTACCAAGTATTTACTTTTTTTAAATTTTCCAGAGCATTATTACTTTTAAAATTTAGGACCTGTATATTTTTGTAGTCGCTGCAAAGTCATACGTTCAGACTCGGCGTGCCCTTTTGAAGGTAAGAGATCCTGTGTAATTGTTACTGGTTTCATGCAAAACGAAACAAAATGTAATTTGTATGTTTACCGAAAATAAAATATGAGTGATTTGTCGATTAGTTTCCAAAATGCTCAGTATGTGAGTAAGACCATATCGATATCCTTATCGAAAATAGAACTTACTCGATAGCACCTAATGTTGCCAGTATATTTGTTTAGGTTTCTAAATGAGCTGCTTAAATTTTAGTAGTGATTGAATGGTTTGTTTTATTTTAACGGGAATTTCTACTAGGTTTTTCATTTCGACGAGAAAGTTTTCCGGGTTAGGCGGGAATATTATAACGCATCAAAAAGTTAAATGTGATTAATTTGGTTTTGAGGAATTTATGTGCCAATGATTTAGCAGCGGTTTTTTAATAAATTATCGAAGTGACAATTTATATTAAAACCGTTAATTACTTAAAACAACGGTGGATGGGAAAATTCCCATTCCTCTCGTCCTACTAATTTGCAAACCTTATACTTAACCTGACACTACATGTAAGCGTATATTATTTTCAATCAATCAATCAGCCATTTGAGAAAAGGCATAAGTCACAATATTATAAAAATGTATGGAAAACAAATGAAAACTTCATGGGCGACATAAAGTGATGTTAAAGTAAAAGTTGTTTCTCAAATGAATGTTCAAATACTATCGTGGCTACACATATATTATTATTGTAGACGATTTTCTACGCGTATTAAAGTAACGTGGACCTACGGTTGTATTGTGTGTTACGACTTAAGATACTTGAACACTGTGTCTCACACAGGGGTGTGGTTTCCTCTTAATGATAATAATAATAATCGTTTCACGTGCGTGTGTGGCATTTTAGATTCCAAAACTCGCTTGTCGAGGTCATAATGCACTACGCGCACCGGTACAAATACCTCTATATGCACTTGACCTTTTTTGAAACCACCAATCCTCTAACGTCTCGGCCAAGTAAACATTTTCAATAATCGGCACCTAATACCGCCGTGGTGCTTTGATCAGTTGAACGCGTTCCATTTTAGTTTTAACCTCCAGGTCATGTCTACTGTCCATATGCCCGCAGCATCATTGAGTTTCGAACGTGTATAATTTTTTATAAATTGATAAAGTATTTTCCTCTTTCGTATAACCGACGTAGTCACCTAATCGGGTGATCTATTTAACGTAAGACGCACATTTTTTTGGCAAATAGTACCAATATATATAACTAAATTTTTAAATTAAGAATAATTTGCTAAAATTATCGACTGATCGTTAAACAGTTTTGAATAATTACATATAAAATTATTGAAGTTTGCAATTTAGGGAGGATTATATAATCAACACAGATTTCCAGACGATTGATAATTTACATTATTCATTTGATTTTAGATACACTGTTTCAGTGTGTCATATAACAACTACATATAAATAATAAATTAATGGTTTATACACTAGTATTTTTTATTAATAACTAAATAAATCATAATAGCTAGAAAAGTAATTATTAATCGAGTTATTATTATAGTCCGCTAAAGATGTTTTTTCATGTCTTTCACAACGTTATTAGTCCTTGGGTCTAAGACGACAGCTTGAATTTTCCCCAGAATAAATATTGCGTAATCAGTTTGGTAACGCACGCCATAAAAATAATACATACACAATACGTACATACAGTATAAGTATTATGTATTACAATAAGCGATTGATTTTGTTAGTTCGCAGATACAATTGTGTTATAGTTGATCAATTATCCGGTTAGGCCCAACCCTAGTTTCAACTTAAGGAATTAACTAATTCAATTCAAGCTAAATCACTATTGACTACGCATGATTAACGTAGTAAATATTTGAAAGTGCATTTATGAATCCCAGTCATTAAGTAGAACGGATTTACCTAACAAACACCGGGCTTACAAGAGTTTATATGTGCTTGGATGCTTTGTAAGCCGAGTGTTAACTAAGATGGATTAAGTCAAATCGATGTATACCAAAGATCGAACTGTCGGAAATTTTCTCGAAAAACAAGGTGTTTTCTTTGAGTTTCGTATAAAATAAACATCGTTACAGATGGCGTCGGTTTTATAATTATATAATATAATCAAGAAATGAATAACGATACTATACCATAGCTGGCCGAAAGCTTGTATGGAGAAAAGATTTAATCGTATACGCCATAATAATATCATGGTATTGTTATTATTATCCTTTTTAGATGCACCTTTATCGTCATTCGTTACAGGGCAAGGTATTATTATAATCCGTGCGGTATTTAATATTTATGAAATCTTTGGCTCACTGGCGTCCGTGCTAGCTGTGTGTGCGTGTAACGCGATTAAAAATAATTAATGTCTAAGCGAGAGAAGAAGAACGCAGCGGACGTTAACCAGTTTTGGCGCGACCATATGGCCCGGACCAGGTTGACAAGCCGCCGCCGGCCTCGCGTGCATAATAAATACATCAATGGCGCCACGGTCGACATCGTCGGTCTGCCAGTTCATTCATAAAAACGTTGATCGTCGTAAACCGCGCGCACATTATTATTATTATTTTTCTTGACAAGACAGAGTGAGATTGAGTGAGAGAAAAACGGGCAGATCGGAGAGTTACAAAAACAAAGACTACAGAAAATACGCTTCAGCATGACAGTGGGGCTGAAAACGACTTCGAGAGTAGTCGCCGAAAAACCCGTCTTGGCTACGTTTACTCGATCTTTTAGCGGGCAACGGTCTCCGGTGTCGGCCAGCGGTCAACCAGGTGGTAGGTAATAGTGGTTACAAACAATATTATCTATGGCGGTAGTGGTTACCCGAGGCGACGTCCTCGGATCGGTCAGCCCACGTGGGCAAACTACTCCTACGGCTTAACCTATTTCACAAATTCGTCCGCGACGACGACGACGACTGTTTCCAATGTTTTTATGCGAGTACATAATACATACATACATACTAACGTTACTATTTTTAATGTATTGTACGCCGTTTACGACAACCGGATTGATACCGTACAGTAGGTAAGGTAACATTTATACGCGGGAACAGCTGTTGGCCGGATATGATGTAACGCGAGGATAAATAAATAATACTAGTATTTTATCAAAGTTGTGTACATAAATGTATCTGACTGAGACGAACAAAGAGCGAGAGAGCCCCAAAGACGACTATAGAGTAAAGGCGTAGGCGTTGTATTATTCAGGAAAAATTGGTTATAGACAAAATATAGTACACGGTGTTCCTAGTCATTAATATTCGAGGCAGATTGCCACGAATGAAAACGTCTGAAGCGAAAATGTGTTCTAGCGATTGGGTAAACCTAAAACCGGTCGATGGCCGTTTCCTCTATAATATAACGGTGATCGACGTGACGGAACCGGAAAATGTATTTATTTTTTCGACCGGATATAGTTATGCCTCTGCCAATGGCTCGATTTTTACACAAATCTAGTCTGTTCCACGTGACATCACCACCATCATCGCACAGTCGTTACCTATTGCTTGGCATTGGATTAATGCGGATAAATAACACAGCATAGTAATCCAAACGTGCCAAAATCGCTGGTGTGAGGATACGAGGCAACACAATATGATTTGATTAAATGTGTTATGTAAATGAAATAACCATAAATTTGAATAAATACTATTAATCAACCTTAATAAAACCTTTTATTCATATGACAAAAATACTGTAAAAACGAAATTATTACTTCGATACAAATTTAATTAAATTAATAACAAACATATGTTTGATAAATTATTATTGATTCGATGTACTTTTTGATTGCCGCGATAAATCTTTGCTATGGGGTCAAAAGCAATAAAGTATAATTATCAAATTAGTCATTTTTATTGAATTTAAAGTGCGAGTCTTCCATTATTACAAAAATGTCCTCGTAAAAGCGGAATATTATTAGATAATATTACTTATTATTTGATTTCAGGAACACGCGAGCAAGACCCAAAGTGATACCAACCGTAAGACGTACATTATAGGTAATAATATCTGGCACAGGTCTTTTACTTCGATGACTTCGGTTAGCATGGGTGTGCGTCTGCGTGTAGACTTGTACCGTTGTTGGTCATTGTCTGCATGTATATAATTTGCAACGGAAACGCATTACTTTCGATAGACACCACTCCGTTAAGTATAATACCTAGATCATCATGTATTGTATCTTTCTTGTGCATTGTAATAGTAATATGCAGTTTTATTTTTGTCAAAATGTCAGTACGATCATCCAGGGCCGTATTGAGCGCCACAGTATTACTTTATTACAGCAACAATAAACTACTTCTCCCAAATTCACCATCTATAGGCATAACTTGGCAGAAAACAATTAGGCAGAACTTTGAAATTGTCTTACTCAAATGCGCTGAAACACAACTTTTAGGTTAACAAATAGTATTACACTTTCAATAATTTTTAAAGATTTTAGATTATGTTGTTATAAAAATATGGATTTTTCCCAACTCTAGGTTTTCTAAAGTACACATTCTGGGAACATGCTGGCCTAGAATAGTAGGCGAACCCTTTCAGGCCGAATACGTGATTAACAGACAACATTTAGCACTACACACTATAGAAAAATATAATGTATTAGATTGATCACGATAGTGAAAGAATTTTTTTTTAGAGCTATCTATTTTTTTTTTTTTTGAGGATATAAATTTGGTTTGCACATAAGTTTTGAGTTCGGTTAAAGATTTCACTTGAAACGGCGGAGGAGTAAAATGGTGATCGCGAACAATCCGTAAGGACATTATTATTATTCTATTATAGTGCATTGTTATCGACGCGTCCAATCGAAGAGGGTCGAGAATAAAAATAACAACACAACATCATTATTATACGGGTACGAATATAATAGTAATTAATTTAACACACACACACGGCCAGATCAGGTTACGGTTTTGGAAAAAAATTATACATGTATATTTTTACCTATAATATGCCTTGTGCAGTGTGCATATTATATCTCCTCGCCGGCAGGCACTCGAGTACGGTCATGAGACATGATCTACCGATGATCGAACGAGATTACAGGGCGCTCGCCACATCTCTGCACGACTAATACCAACTAAACTTAAACATATTCATTATTATTATTGAAATAATTAATATATATATATATATTCCAAATGGATATTATATTAATATTGTGGTATTATGCAAAACAGGTAAAATTAATATCGCACTTGCCCGTCAATTAGCCGGCACGAGGCAACATCGGTCGTGTGCCGGTTTTTCCTTTCTTTATTTTTGTTTATGTAAAAAAACCGGAAGAGGAGCGTGTACATTTATATTATTATTAGTATATTTAGCAGTCGATACGAGAACTGTTGCGAGTGAAAAATCGTATAAAAAGTATTTCACGCAAATATCGTACATTTCATCAAATTGGAACGTATATCGACTAGAAATAGAAACAGAACATGTCACCGTGTTATATATGAGTTGATACTTGTGAGGTAATTAAGCAGCAAATAATTCAACAGACCAGACGATATAGATACTAGACTAGAAGAATACAGCTAACGTCAAATGTTGGATGTCAAACTGCTGCAAACGTCATTATTTTTACGTGTTTTTTTTTAAACTATTATATCAAGTGGTATTGCAGAAATTAGTTAAATTAAATTGTCATACTTGTGATAAATATTGAAGTCACCATTTTTGAGGGTAAGGCAGACTTATTATATAATATAAAATTTAAATACCCACTTATAATGATCGAGTTGAAAAATATTATTAGTATACTATTTTTATAACCACTAAATATGATTTACTATCAGTACTGAAATTTTCTATCAGAGACAAAGACCCTTCGTGAATCCAAGATTTGTTTTTGGGAAGAGTCATTCGATAAAGATCATCATGGTAGACAGAAAACTCAATGTTTAATTGATAATACTTTGTTTTAAAACAAATTAAATATGCTAGGACTATTACATAATTAGAAAACGTTTAGTTGTATTATAATTCATATCAATGCAAATGATGCTAATAGGTACCGTTGCAAAACTTGAGTCTTGAACTATCCTACCAAATCGTTTACTACTGGCAATGGCTTTGCAATAATTGTTATATTTATAGTGTTCTCAAATCCAATGACATAAAAAATGTGTAAGTATCTATATTAAAATTATATAATGACTTTTCGAAGTTATTCCTTATAGTGTCATGGAGTCAATAATGTTTTTGCATAATGTGTGCACAAGGTTAGTTATGATTCAGTATTGTTTTACTGCTAGAGAACAATGGCATTGCAGATATTTCATTCAGTTATATTATAATGGTTTTATTAAGTACTTTTGATTTCTTCTTTTGTTCTTTTTATAGGCTATCCTGGTATTGTTCTTCAATGCTTTTGTTGGACACCTTTGATCCTTCAGCATGCAAAATATCTGGTAATGAGTTGATCGTACTCATAATGTATCATTGCAATCGTATCATAAGGCATTGCTTTAAAGACATATTTTCTGGTATATTTATTCGATATTCTTAAATCTAATCTAAATCTAAGTTCATGATAAAAAACAGACTGTTTCATTGCTTTTAAATTCGATTATGGTAGCCTACAACATAGACTAAAGTCGCCACTAATAAATTTGCATGCGGTAAGAAAAGAAAACGGGCGCCCGTGTGTCGTATAAGGAAACTCGTAGCGGTTATTATCGTCACCTAGATAGAATCTGATAGCACTTATACACGTTCCATTTACCTCGCAGCCACTCCTCTTGTTTTACCCATATTGTACGGCTTTCAAAATTGACAATTAAACAAAACCCCGGTCACCATATTATTTTGTTTGGGCTAGTCTTAAGATCTAGAAGTTCTTAAGCCGGTTTTTTAAACTATAATAAAATATGTTTTGTTTTTAGCATATACTATTCAAAAACCTAACGCACTATGAGTATGAGAGAGCAATTTTTGTTGGTTAATATGATAGTACAATTGATACTTAATATTTTAAATTTAAATTTATTGTAGAATGGATATCAAAAAGACTCCGTCTCCTATGAATGTCTGACTTCACTGTCTCCTTACTCACAAAATAAGACTCTCTTAGCAAACCACCTAGCGTTTTTACGTTATGTTTGGCATGCGTTGGAGATAGTCATGCCGAATATGAAGATCTCAAATATCGAAAACCTATCTAGATGCCACATCATGTCGTCAGATTTTGTATTTTATGCTGTCATTGCACAGGTACGTAGCCGCTTTACTAGTAGGTTTACTACCTATAGTATATTATTATGTATATTTTATAGACATAAACGTATGCGTGTGGCGAAAACCCCTTGACCGTAATATATTAGTCTCCGGTTGTACAACTCCACCTTCTCGGTTGTTTTATTCAGATTTTTTAACATTCGCCAGCGCGCGTACAACCATTTCCTGTGCTGTCACGACGGCGACGCGCCCGGAACCAGTTTATCCTCTTGGCCGTCGCTCAGGCACTGGAGGTTCATTCATCGATTGTCCCCACCAAAAGCATCTTTCGAGCTCATTCAAGAAACCTAGGCGCAATATACTGGCATGGCGCAGGCTTGTTGTGTACTGCAGTTGTTACTTATTAGGTACTTTACATAAATGTTGTTTTTTTTCTTTTAGTTTTGTATTAAATTATTTTTGGCCGCTGTTCGGTGTTCGACACAAGGACACCTTGGCAGACTGACTCATTAAATCGCGCACCTGTGCAATGTCTCGAGGATATTAACCACCAGGACTCGTACCTATATAAACATACGTTTAAAAATACATGCAAATAGTTTTCAATGATATGTATACAATTAATTATAACATAACCCGTAGGTACGCTACGTAAGTAGTAGATTTAACAATTATTTTTCTTAGATTTACAGCAAGCTATGCAGTGTTCCTTAGTCTATTACAACATTTTAACAATGAACATAAAAACACATTTTAATTTGTAGGTACACTTACAAGTACTCAGGTCCAATGACTTTAATGAGCTAATAAAACATTATTATTTATTACTAAGTATAAAACTTCTTTTTAAGACCAAGGTGAAGAGGACTATAGCTGTTTAGATATTTACCTACATCATGAAGGCAACCTATGATTTCAGGATTAATTTTAAATTATATGTAGAGTAAAAATGAGTGGTCAATGGAGCATTAATTTCAATTATTAAACAATCTATAATCTATATTAGGTGGACTACATAGTTTTTGTAAAGTCAAATTCATGACCTTATAATATTTCCCTAGCTGACAATTTTGGTGCCGCAAAACTGTAACATCAGGACAATTCAAGCGTTCCAGTCCACATGCCTCCGCTTGGTCACCAAAGCTTCGTGGTACGTCACAAATAACTCCCTACATGAAGACCTCAAAATCACAACAGTCAAAAAGACCGCATCTATATTCTACCTAAGACGACACTCCAAAATGCAATGCCATTCAAACCGACTTGTCACCCAGCTGCACTCAAAAACACTTCCGGGCAATCCAAACAGACGCCTCAAACGTAATTGGTCCAGAGACCTACTCAATGTAAGTTAATTTTATTTCAACTCTTATGTACAGGATGCTCTAATATGAGCCTCCTCCTCACCACCTTGTCATTGTTATTGTTTCTTCCAGCAAATTTACTTATTGTACATAATATAGTATAGATTGTAAATATTCTAATAAACGTTAATAAAAAAAAAAGCCGACAATTTTAAATGTTGACAGAAGTTGCATTTTAAAAGCGCAATTATTCCATTAATCACAATTTTTATTTATCATCGTTACATAAGTTAGATGAAAATAAATCGATTTGCTTTAATAGTGCTTATGGTATTTTTTGGAAAAAAGACAAGGTTTAACTATTATAGTTACGTTCTAAGTAAGTATTTAATGTAAAATGAATCAGGGTTTCACTTTGAAAAGAATCTATATTAAGTTTGTAGTTTAATAGTTTTAGATGTAAATAATTAATTTTATTTTTATCAATATGTTTTAAGAATATTTATTAATTCTTTGGCAGACTTTTAAATGCTTGTAAGGCGCATTATGTAGGCAATATCTCATTCCTCAATTTCATAATACGTTAAGTAAACAATCAAATAAGGCTGTTAATGATAAAGAATAATTTAAGCACGGTTATTGCATAAGCTTGCATTGAAAACCTTCATATTTTGAATTAAAAAATTGAAAACAAAATTTAGAAAATCAAATATTGTTATACCAATCCGGAATATTTTACCAGAAAAATTCTATACTTACTACCAGTTATTTGAAATTAAATTTAGAACACTCAGTTCATGAGCCAACACTGCTCGATATAGTGTTATCCAGTACATAGGCTGCTGTGAGTATAGCTGTTGTGAGTTTTGACGTATGAACAAAATAAAATAAAATAATTTACTCGCCGCGGCCGTTTATAATATTATGTTTACCCGCCCATAGTATACCTATAACATTACATTTCTAGTTCAATATTAAAAGTGTTTTGACGGCCGATCTTGTGATTGAACCATTAGCATCATAACTCTGTATACCTATACTCATCAAAAATCGTGCCGCCAAATTGCATAATTATAATAATAATATTATTAGTTTCGGTTACGGTTACGGTTTCTAGGATATCTCTGCCGGAGGCGAAAAAAACCTACTAATGGATTAAAGGGAAAAGCAAACGGACTGTGAACGGCAAATAGAAAAAATTAACAATATAATAACAATAAAAGTTAATAACAATTAATACATTAGATATACAATTATCATTATTTATATATATATATTATACATTATACATTGGATCTATTATTTCTCCGATTCGTTTCGTAACTAATTTTATTATAAAAATAGTGATTATTTATTTCCACTGTGTGATTACAATTGTTTGATTTCCGTGTTCAGCTCTACGCTGTATAATTATATTTAAATCGAAAACAATGGCTTTGATAACATTTTCGAATATGTTTTACCTATATTTTGTGGACTTGATGAGTATCTACTTATGCACAAAACGTATAATCAAGTGGCCATTTGAAATCGTTAAGTTCATCTTCTTCGTGATTTTGGTTGGTTTTATAAAAGTTAAAAAAGTTCACTTCTCCAGCTTTAAAATTGGGAAAACCCCTAAAATATTTTTAATATGTCTACTTTCGATACAGCAAAATATGGTTAAATGTACGGCTAATGACTAATGTTGAAGCCTAATCTTTAATAATAAAAAAAATAAATAAATAAATTGAGGCAAAATGTATAGGGATATGAACATTTATAAGAACAGATTTTTTATATATAATAGTGGTAAACCTACATTTTTACAAAAGAAATCTATGATTTTTTTTTCACTGATTTAATTGTTATTAAAATTAATTTCCGATTAAAAAGCCATTCTTGACGTTTTAATTTGGTTTTTGTCCACAGTCTTTCTGTATCAGTCTTTTTCATTATTATCTTAAAATTATTTTTTAATTTTCTTAACTTCGGATTAAACTAACTGTTTTATTGTTAATCAAGTAAGTATGTACTATATACTATTATGTTTAATTTCGTATCATTATTGTTATTATAATTTATATATTAAATTGTAACTATTGAGCTGGAATGTTTTTTTAAACAAAATCAAAAATAATATGGATAGCCCAAAAAACAAAAAGTATTAGGTAGATGAAGATGAAATCACAGTATTAGCAAGGTCAAAACACAACCAATGATGTAATTGAATTATGTGTTTATTAATAGTTATTTGGTTTTTATTAAAATTATTGTAATTTGTACCATAATTTATATAATTATATACCATTATGTACTGATCAGTAGGCTGTGTCCTGTTGGCATCTTATTATAATAAATTATAAATGGTGTAGTTCTCGTGGTTTGTTGAGGAAAACTTCAGCCGCTTCAGTAAAATTTTATAATGTAAAACTTATCTTTTTTATTATGTTATTTTAAGAGTTTATAACTGTTCTATTTATTTAACGTGCGTTTAATATAATATATAAAAGGAAAGTTTTTACAGTATTTTCGTTTTCCAAATTAATTACCTATTACATGAAACATACGCTTGGAGTTGAACAGTATAGCAATAAAGAAAATTAATTTCAAATCGTCTTATACTCGATAATTAAAATGTAACCGTCCGGTTAGGTCCGGTACTTTCGTCAGACTTCCGCGGAGGCTACTTATTGCATTATTGCACTACGCGCATAGTCTGTGTGTGACGTGTGTACATCTCTTTTGGTATTAACTTCTTGGGCGTTATAAATCGTTAAAAAAAAAACGTTGTACTGAAACGCCAAACCCGTTCGGATCACGTAAGCGGCTCCTCGTGTTGATTGGGAATTAATTTGCCCTATCCAGTGGTTCACTCAACATAGTGTTATTATATTATTTTACCACACATTGAATTATATACCCTTGCTTGGAGAGATCGCTCGACCTCGGCGTGTTACGTGTTACGGTTTAATTGCATTCCCAGGGAGGTCGACCATCGATTAAGCTATTAAATTTTGTGTGTTTCAGTGGCATCAGTCTCCTCCTCCATTGACTCCTGATGACGTATACGATGGGGTTCCGAACTTCTACATAATATATCGAGAATACTGTACCTCAACACGTAGGTAGCATTGGTTTTTATTATGCATAAATATGTTTTAATATTTAAAAACGCAATTACCGCGGTAGCTAATGACTGACCGGCCGCTCATGGAAATCCGAAAGGTAATTAATTATTTAATAGACGGCAATCGATTGGTGGCGCGATGGTGAAACGGTGAGAACCGATTGCGGGTCGCATGAAATGGCCTGTAGAAAACTACAACCCGGAGAGTGGCTCGGCCTCAAAAATGGCGATTCATTAACTGGAAATACACAAAAAAAATTAATGATGTAATGATATTCTTAATTCTTAAGGCACACGGATAATCGAACCTAAGATCCTGTTACATGAACAAGGCTGATAACTACGACGTTAAATATTACTATCCTGTATTGACTTGTTGTTAGTAATCATATAATATATATTGACAACGTAGTCAATATTAGCTCGAGCTTAGACTTGCAAAAATTTGGATTTTTAATGACATTCCGGTATTTAAGTAACGAGAAAGCCAAAGTCACGTTTAATTTAAAGAGACCTTATTCAAATAATATTCTTTTCAAAATATCACTTCATTTTTCCGTAATTGTAGCTCTAAGAATTCTGATCGAGACACGCAAAAGCGTCCATATTAAAATGTACGAAGGTTCAAAATATAAACTATAATTAATACAGTCGGACAGAGGAAAGGGAAAGGAAGTTTATTATGAAGCGAATAGTCTTATAATAGCTTTACAAGCTGAATGAAAATAAATTCTAAAAATATACCTCATATAATCCCTAAAAAGTTATAACATTTTTAAATTTCTAACAAAAAAAACTCACGTCTGTACATTGTTCAGTTATAGAAAATCGAATTTTGTTAAGGGATTTAACAAGATAATAGCATGCTTTTTTTTCTTATATTATGATGAACATGGAAGTATACATTTCCAAGATATTCTTATTCAAGTAAAATATCCACAGGCTTCAAATAAAAGCTTAATAACATAATTATCGACTTGTTTAATTAATAATATGAGAATTGATTGGATATTTTTTAGGTACGTTCACTTTTAACTTCGCAATATGTTTTGCAACATGCATTTATGTAGCAATTAATATTCTATTGATTTATTTATCGCTGACCGTTAATAATAATTAATACTATACATTTATCACGATTCATTCATTTAGAATTGCATCGTGTATTTCGTGACACCGAACTCGAAGTAAATACTATTTAAATCAACCTACTCATGTTTTTTATTAAACCGTTGCAATTAGTGCGCAATACAAATGTCTTACTTATATTATTTAATAATCATGTTACGCGTGTAAGTCAATATTTAACAACGAAATATTTTCTTTTCAAACTGAGTAAAAAGAACAGAGATGGGTGCAATTTCGATGGTTGTTAGTGTGACGTCCTGCCACCCTGGCCCAATGCTTCTGCAAATGCACGGAAGTGTGGGTCAATAAAAAATGAGAATATGTGCAAAAGACACATTTCCTCTTGTCTACCTACTATAGCGCCTCAGTTGGGCAGCATAGCATGTCTACCGTCAAACCTATACTGGACCATATTTATTCTAAGGCTGTTTGAAATCATATATTCTTTCTAATGTAGTTTTGGGATTGGTAGTGAATTAAGTGCATCTATATCATGCATGGCGGCCGTCAATCTATTATATTATGTGGCTTAATAGTGATACCGTTATGACGTATTGAACAAAATCACATTTTAACGCCTAATATCTAATATATTTTGTTTCTCCCGGTGGACATTAGAAACATTGATCGAACACTTCTTATACGTATATCCTATATATTATTGAGATCTACCTATATCTATAATATAATATCGACAGACTAGTCCGATCCGTGTCCGTAATATCCATTATGCGCCGCTGCAATACTTTCAGTTGGCCATCTGCCACATATCTATTATCCGATCGTATCGACTATGTATCTCCACGACAGCCAATACACAACAGCAACAACAATATGATCGTGTACGCTGTGACGGGCGTTTCCGGAGGAAATTTCAATTACACACACACTAGGGCAACCACGGCCGCGCGATTGTCCTGGGCCGATAAACGACAAGCGCGGTATATTGTTTTGGCCGTTGAGTAATATTATACATATACATATATAGTAATAGGGTTTACTCTCCTCCGTACCCCTCGGTACCCCCTCCTCCTTTTTTTTTTTTATCGACGGTCGCGGTGGTCGCCGTATCGCCATGTGAGCAACACAGCTGATTAAGATCTTCCGAAAGAACGCTATGGAGATGGGCGAGAAGGAGTACCTATATAATATTATAATATACAGATATACCGCTGGCGAGAACCACCGAAGTCAAAGGTGACCACCAGTTCTCTCTCTCACCGCGATGCTTTATTACCGTTGCGGCCATTCGTTCCATTCATCCTCTGCGTGTGAGTACCCCCATCGGGAGAATCCGGGCGGAAGAACCGCAGATGTTACTATTTTTTTTTCCACTAGTCTAAGTCCTACAAAGGAAATACTATAATATGTATACTACTATGTTGAAGCTGTCGTGGTCGTGCCACGTTCGTGTGCTTATATGGTCTTTGAGGATTTTTCCGGATGACCTCTGCGGGTTACCGTTCATAAGGAGGCGCCGGTCAGTAGTACCCGGGGGGTCTTAATCGATCCACAAAGTCGCGGGTCTAACGTCCGCACCATAAGATATTACGCATGATAATTATTCATTTTACACCAACGGTAAACGCACAAACTTCCGGTATGGATTATTATCACACACTTTTTACACAAATCAAAGTATACAGCAACAATACATATACATTATACATATAATCGACATCATTGTTCTAGCCCACAACTAGGTAAAAGTTTTGACGTTTTACTGCAAATTACAGCGCCAGCATAGGCACCTACCATTGAGAAACTAAATTACGATGCCTCATAATTCTAGAAAGGTGACTTCTGGTGATCTAGAAAGATCCAAAAGCATATGAGCCTAGTATGTGTGTACTTAATAACTCGAATATACCCAAGTTACCACTAAGTTATTTAAACACATCGTATTTTATTTACACTAGAACCATACTAGGAAAACCATTTCCTATTACATATTTTTCTAAATAATAAACGATAAAAAATATTTTTTTAATATTTATACCGATTGTTATATGTAGTGAGTAAGAAAAATAATTATGAAATTTCCAATGGGTCAGCTAAAAAATAAAGTAACAATAATTAATAAATAAACAAATATATTACATAACGTCGATGCAATGTTACATTTATGTAATGTTTTTAAAAACTTTTTATACTATTTATTAATAATAATTTTAAATGTTATTATCGTCATTTATTTAGCTAAATAAGTTAAACGTAAGACTTTAAATGTTCAGTTATTTAATTTTAACTAAACTACTAGTTACCCCGACTTGTTTATTTCAAAATACGAGTATGTATTATATATTTTATTTCGCCAAAAGCCTTTATTTAAATTAAAAAATGGATAATACTTTTGAGGACGCCCCACCACTCTAATTTTGTATGTCAAACAATATCTTAGAAAATGCACTGTTTTAGAAAATAAGCATTTTCCAACTTAAGTGTAAAATTAAATTTACTTAAAACTTAAATTTGAAATGGGAGATTTTTGATAAATTTATCAGAAACCTATTTAGAATAGGTACACATGCTTACAATATGTTTTATCAAAACTCGCCAAAAATATTAAAATTTAAAATATGAAGTTGCAGTGTTTGGTTTTGTACAAATATGCTTTTCCGCTAAAAATGCTCAGTTACGGGACTGACTTAGTACAAACAAATTTCAAAAACTGGGATTTAAGAATCGGATACAAATGTTAAACGTAAGTAAATTTCTATCAGCCAGTAAATTTTTATCGAAGAATTTTCATACTGTGTCAGTTCTTAATAAATAGGTAGCTTCTTAATAATAATGCATTTTATTATAAATATAATACTGTTTACTACCTGTTACGGAAAACATACCTAGTGGGAGTTAAAGTATTTTTGGGTAATGACAAGACGGGTGGCGGTTGCGCCCCAAAATTATATAATGATTGTCACAAGCGGTCATATATATGCACTTGGAATGTTCTTGGTCTTACTAACCGCCATTATAACCGGAGGTATTTTTTTAGATACCGTTTCTCAAGTATATGCACCTCGTCGATTATCCGCTCTTTGTTTTTTTTTTTTTTGTAGTTCCCAAAGTAATTATTCGTTTTGACAACACTGTATAATTATCGGCCACAAACTATACACACACGAACCTGCTCTCAGGTTCTATAATAATATTATTAATGCACGGCGGCGGCTCGAGGGAGGAAATAGAAGGGCGAATGAATAAGCTTAGAAGAACTAACGAGAACGACGGGCTATATAATAGCATAATAAGTAATATGCACACATATGTGTGTGTATGGTTGGTAATTATAATAAATTATTGCATTGCCGGTGTCGTTGGAACCGTATGGATGACTAAGAGATGAATTGGACGCCTTTGAATAACAACGTAATATTAATATGACGTGCACAGAGTTTTCATTTTAAAACTATGTTTCTTGTTAAGTTAACTTTTGAATCGACCACCGTGAATTATATTAGATGGCATTCGCTCAAAGTGCAAAGATTATTATACTAGCTGATGTCTGAATGAACGATTGAATTTAATTTTATTGATCAAGTAATAAAATATTAGTGAGAACCTACAATTAATTATTATCGATAACTCCTCCCAAGTAGAACAAAACAACAGTTTACGGGGGTCATTAATTAAAACAAACATCTACTACTGCTACTAACTGTAACATCTGCTACTAAAGCAATTCAGCCAAAACTTTCAAAGAAATGTAAGACTTAAAGCCTTGTAGACAGTAAGCAAGTTACTCCTAAACTGCGCAATTTTCCAAATTTCATTAAATTTGAACTTCAGAAATTTGGTTTCATCTACAAAGAACTGGCTGTAACAATGACAATCAACACTTTAAATAAGACCCTACTTAACATTCAGCCAAATAAAATAAAATGTACTAACATAAGTTTTGAGTCAATATTATTATTAATTTATGTTAAACACAAAATGTTAGTCACACATTTTTTCCAGTACATACAAACGTTGTTTTAAACAATTTTAAATTTGGAATACTGCGGAGTGTAAGGTTAATTTAAAAATATATTTTATTTAAATATATATTATTTTTGACCATCATAAGAACTAGCCACGTATTTAAATGAATACCTAAATAAACCCTAAAAAAAGTTTCTAAAGAAGTTTTTATGTAACTGTGAAATATAAATTCGTAATGAAATATCCAAAATAAATAACCATTTTTTAATTTTCTGTTAGCATTCTTAATAGTTAAATAATTTGTAAACAATTTTACAATCAATTTTCACTTTTTCCGATTTACACTTTATATCGCCTGTTGTGTATTTCAATTACATATTCTGTTAGTATTCGTTAATAATGTAAAACGTAATAAATACTGTATATTTAAATAATAATTATATTCACATTTCAAAACTCTTTCTATTTAGTTTTTCACTAAATTTAATTACATACTCTTGCCAATACTGTAAGTAAAAAAAACCAGATATTAAGTTAAACTAGCCAAAATAACTCTAAAACTAAAGTTTCTAATTCAATTGGACCCTACTTGACTACTTATATTTTTTAGTTTTCAACTAAATTTATTCTAACATTAAAATACTCATGACAAACTCCAACTCAATTCGTCTGTTTTGTTTTTTTAACAGCCAATTAAATGTATGCTTATTAAATTAATAAAATTAAATACATTTTTAAAATTTTAACTATAAAAAAAAGTAAAAACTAAATTGTTTTTATGCAGTTAAATATTATAGTAAAAATTTAATATTTTGAAAAAGTTGTACACGAATATAGAAATATTTATAGGTGCCTTAAAAACATACAGTTAGGCAAATATAACTACTTGTAAGAAACTCTAGATGCTTTAAACTTAAATGAGGCTCACAAATATAAACTACTAAAGAAAAAAATGCACAACTGTTACAATATGTTTCTGTTTAAAATTTCTTTAGAATGCTTTATACAAATACATTTTTATCAAATAAAAATATTTTTTTTATAACAAAATTAAAAATATTAAATATATAGAATAAAATAGATACTTATATATAAAAATCTGAGTATATTTTTTTTTTTGGATTTTACAATTATTACATTGTTATTAAAAAATTATATACTTCAATATATTATGTATATATTGACTTTTTATAATAATTTAAATTGTTCATAATTAGTAATTTGTATTTAGTATTTAGTAAAAAGTTAAGTTTTTCATCGTCGATTCTTAATTTAAACGCTTTCGAAATATTCGTATTTTTCCGCCGGAACCAATTCATACATTTCTTCATCGTGTGGTAAACCATGACTTTTGAGTTTACTTTTGAAACGTTTGCAGATATGATTGTACTTTTTGGTGACAATCATTAAGTCGTTCCACGCTTGATCAATCTGGTTGTTCTTTTTCTCCAGCAATGCCTAAAATGAATTCGAACCCAGTTAAATACATTATTATCGAAAATATAAGAATGATATACTTATTATTAAAACTTAAACCATGTAAATCAATTTGTTAACAGTCCATTTTTTGCATGCGCCATTTGTTTTTTTAAAAATATTAACAAAAATTAAGTGAAATTAAATGTGTTTTGAAAAATAATCTCACATTATGTCGTTGAGCAAAAGAAAATAGCTTCGTAAGCAATTCGTGCTTAGTTTTTATGATCATTCAATTTTAACTTAAAAAGTTATATAAAAACAAGAGTAAATCAGTATTTAATCACCTCAGTTTTCAAGTTCATTGCCATGGCGATGGAAGTGTCAGACGAAACGGCTGCCGTTAGACGTGCAATCTGAGCGTCCCTTTCCTCCAATGTTTCTTTTACACGTCTTAGACGACTTTCGGCAGATATCAACTTCTTACTGTTCTCCATTTGCAAACTCATTATGCGATCCGTATGCTCTTCTCTGATAGTCTTCAATTCTGCTTGCATCTACATCCATATTACGTAATGTTTACTCGTATTGTGTAATCGGCATTGTATGATTTTCAAAATATAATAAATTGTATGGTTTACTTTTTCGAAATTCATATGCAACTCATCGTAGTCCGCTTGCAAGTCTTTGTACTTGTCAATAGAATGGTTTAGACGCTTAGTTAGAACCTATTGTGCAAACATTTAATATAACAATAAAACAATGTTGTCTGTTGTGAAACATTATAATATGATGGATTACGTTCTCAACACTTACCGCCAACCGCTGCTTGTCTTTGGCATAATTTGTCATTTTTTGCGTTAATTCTTCCACGGTTCCCAACGCTTCCTTAAGGGGTCCTTTTAACGACTCGTTTTCTTTAGTCACTTCTTTCAGGTCCATTTCTGCCCTTTGTTGGTCTTCTTTTAGCTCAACAAACTTTTCCTACGCCAAAACACAACTAAACAACTATAGGTATTTGTTAAAAAATGCTTATCAATTTAATCTTCAACACACCTTCAATGATCCTATCAGTGTTAGGTTATTGACGGTAATGTCATTGTAGTGTTCTTTGAGATTGTTGAACGCGTTATTGTGGTCTTCGATGATTTCGGCAATTCTTTTGTTTTTTCTGGCTTCCGTTTCGGCAACTTCCACTTTGTTCTTTAAATTCATTCGGTTCCTCAGGTCTTCCATGCGTTTCTGGTACTTGCCTTCTATGACTTGACAATCTTCTACGAACCTATCTTTTAATTCTCGCATAGTCGTAGCGTGTTCCTAAAATTGTTTTTTTTTTTATATGAAAAAAGTTATCACGCGATTTCGAGTTCAACAACATTACCAGCCGGATGTTATTGATTTGCTCGATGTTGCGTAAGTTCATTTCCACGATTTCTTGTTTCAGAGTGTCGTTCTCTTTGACCAGGTCTTCCTCTTCTTTTATGTGCTCGTCATTGGCTATTTTTAACGACACCATATTTTCAGCCTAAAAAATGTTTGGGGGTTATGGTTTGTTAATTATGGCTGCTTCATTAACGAGGACATAGTTTTTACGGTTAGTTTGGTCGCTAATCTCACCTGCACTTGAGAGAGGTTGACGTGCTGCTCGTACATTAACAGTTTAAGCTTTTGTTTATAAATTTTGATCTCGTCCTGGTGCTTTTCCTCGATATCTTCGATTTCCCTATCCTTGTTTCTGAAAGCAAAATTTAAGGGCTTATAATAGCGTCCCTCGCTATTGTGTCATTGCACGGTCTGGCTTATAAGAACCTTACCTCAGAGAAGCTCTGTTTTCCTCCATCTCTTGTCTGGTTATCTCCCAAAAGGTCAACACTTTGTCCCGTTCCAACTGGAAGAAATTCCTCTCTTCCCTCTCACGTTCTAACTCTTTTTTCATCCTGGACGCGAATCCCTCCAGCTGTTCCCTGGACATTTCGGCAATGGACACACCATCCACGATTCCAGTGCCGGCACGAATACCTTTACTTCCTTTGGTCTTCTTTTTTGGCGCCTATTAAAAGAAAATATTTTAATAATATTTAAAATAGAAATTTTTTTTAAAAATTTTAAGTTCTAACCATTTTTTTTAAAACGTATCCCTTGTATTATTTAAACAGTAACACTTTACGCCGGAACTCAAAACATTTGAATACCCTAAAGGTTCGTTTTATCATTAGTAGCGTCCTGTCGCTGTCCGTTACTATAGTAACTCACATGGTGCCTATTCTGTCTAATCGTTTTCATGTCAACAAATTAGAAACGGGGTAATACCGCCTAACAGCCCCTGGGTATAGTTTATTAAAGAGTTACAGTGATCAATTTTTTTTATTAAAAATGATTTTTATTTTTAAATTGTTTAAAAAAAAACATAAGTATTAACAATAACGTTTAACAAAAAAATATATACAACAACAAAACATTTTAAAGTGTAATAATAAAATTCTAATATTATAGGTATACTTTTAAAACTAATATTAGATGTGAGGTTTTAAAAGCGTTGCACAATTGTACACTAAAGTGTTATTAAATTTTATGTAGCTCATAAACTGACAGGTAACCAGGTAGGAATTTTTCTACTCTCATCCTTTGGACAAAATCTAGCAGTATCATCTGCAACAAACACACAAGAATATAATAATTAATTTTATTATATTGAACTAATCTGACATTTCACATACCTTCTTTTCCTCCGTGTTAACATTCAAACATTCGGCGAGCACCACGTATGTAAAAGCGTTTATAGAATCCGGTGCTACTTTCTTTAACAACGAGATCCTCTGTAAGCCCAGGTCATATGGCATGTGCAAGTACATATGTCTTGCTCCCGTCCAGTCCCTCCACGACTCGATCATTACCTACAAATTGAACGGCGGCCACAATATAGTAAATGTCATCATTTAAACAGAGGTTAAGGTTAAATATCATACTATGACAATGCACGCATTGTCAATATCGTATGTTCGTATAGCGTGCCTATTTAAATGAGAATTAAAAAAACAATAACTCATAACTGTATAGTTTATTGTTGCCAAAATTTGCACATCTTGCTATATATGAGTTATAACAATAATTTAGTCATTCATACCTAATTGAATTGATTTTTTTTTTCCAGTGAATTTAGTTTACAATAACAATATAAGACGCTATAATAAACGTCGGTGGTTTCATTTCAAAAACTATGTCAGCTATAGTATATTGCTGTGCCTACTTATTACTTATATAATAATAGAGTCATATTGACCGATTCTATGTTAAGTTATAAAAAAAAAATGTTAATTTTTTCTATAGAAATAACCACTACAATTATCTAACGTAATTCTATTCATTACATTACCTCATCACAGTTAACACAATACTTATGATTAAAATAATATTTGGTTGTATACATATGAGTATACAAAACCTATTCTGGATACAAATGTTAGGTTACCTGTATTCAAAATGTCAAGATTTCTGAGGGTCGTAGATTTAGCTGAGCATTACTTAGGAAGAAAATTATGTCATGTACCTACATTTTACTTAAGAATAACACCAGCAATAATAATTATTAATAATTTATATAATGGTAGTCTTTGAACGGTTTACCATTAACGTTAATTGGACGAATTATAACACAGGATGGTATGTGTTAACTCCATTAATATTTGTATAATTATTGTTGCAAGTGTTAGAAATGTTTTTTACTTCATTGTAAAAGCACAAGTGATGATACTTGGTACCTATATTGATATCACATACCTCTACTAGACTGCTGTCGAGTGTTTTGAATCCAGACACTATGTACGAGACGCTCGTCGAGGTCGTTAAAAACGGTCCATCGCCGTCTTCACATTCGATGCTTTTGATTTCTCGATAAACACCTAAAACAACACCATAAAACATTTCTCATAATTTGTTTCATATCATATTGTTATCATTGGCATACTATTAGGCTTATTATGGTGCTTGTGTAATAATAGTCTAACAGGGCTATACCGAGTCGTGAGAAAACCCGCGTCGTAATAAAAACATATTAAGTATTAATTAGTTATAACTTATAAATATCAGTCACGGTATAAGTGTTAGACTTGAACTTCGAGTACCGACAGTCAAGTCAGAAGTGCTGAAATGACCACAAACCATTAAATAGGTCGTTTGAATGCTCATGAGAGTTAATTTTCAACCGTACCGTTTTGGAAATAAACAAAGCTATACAGCATAGTATTTTTTACTTAATTCCCCTTTATAGTCATTTGTATTATGTTAAAAAAATACTATTGTACTATATGTAAGAAAAAAAAACCTTAAAACCATTTTATTATATGGACATTTAAAATCAAACTTGTTTTGATTACACTTTTTAACAACATAAGTCATTTTTTTTTACAGACAAGTTTATTTGAAAAAGTTTTGATAATTTATTTGTCAAATAAATTGAAATAGAAATTCCATATTATTTAACTTCTAATATACTCAAAACATCCTAATACGTTTTAATATTGTTATAAAATTAGGTTTTAATAAATAATTATCTATGGCTATTTAAGTAATTAACATATATTTAGGCAAGGGGAATACGGGAACTTCACCTGTATAAAACATGTGATAAACTGAGTAATTCTCTCAAAAATCGCTTGATCTTAGTGTACATTGAAAATAATAAAACTAAAGGATCGTTTTAGTATCTCTGTTGATTAAATTTTTAAAAATTTTTATTTGAACAGCCGTATTATTTATGAAATTTGTATCGTTAAACATACTTTTCAATGTGGTTCCAACCAAAACAAATATGATTTACCTACATAGAAAATGTTTCCCAAAATTATATTTTGCTCTATTGTCGAAAGCTACAGTGGTCATAATAGAGATAACTTTAAATAATAATTCTATAAAAAAAAAATGTAGTTAATTAAGTGTTACAAAATTGTTTGTTCTAATCAATTTTTAAGTATAAATCAACATTGTTCTGAAACTAATGAGTATTTTTTAATTTTATGGCAACTAATAATAAAAAAAATTAAATGATATTCTACAATAAAGATTAAGTTATTTGCTTTGTCTCACCTTGGTGAAGTTGGAAGTATTCACCAAGGTCTTTTTGATCTTGCAGCACTGACATTAAAGAATCTCGGTCTTCGGTGAAATGAACCATTGGATAGACTACTGTAAAATAAAAAGTCGTCAATAAAAATGGGCTATCCGACACTTAACACTTTGACTATCGTAGAGTGCAGTTACCGTTTTTTTCTTTGCATTTCAACGCAGTGCCTTTGGCGAAATTGTTTTTCAGTGTTTCCGAAACGTCTCGCAAACGTTTTTCTGTTACCTGGGTACCGTCTCTTGCATTGGCAGCGACAAAAGAAAATAACGTCAGAGGTCCTTGACCACCCCTCGATCTCTTCGGGTCTAAAACAAATAAATCGTTTTCAGAATAAATTTACAGCTCATACACGGATGTCGGTAATTTAAAAGACAAATGTCGCAAAATACAATAACGACGACCGGACCGTGTAACGGTTTAGGAGTTAACGAGTTATTCCGAAATATTTTATTATGAACAATATTAATGTGAACATCAATCATTCAATTTGTATTAGGAAATGTAAATAATTGCGCATAAGTATTCAGCTAACGATTTAACCGATTGCTTTAACGTTATGAAATACATACTACTTTACATCCTTAAATAATATATTCTGACTATTTGACAAACATGATGGATAGATAAATTATTATTCCAATAAAATGTTACTCCTGGCCCTCTTGCTTATAGTATTACTAATATTATTAGGAAGACCAGACAATACAATTTTGCCAAAGCAACACTATTTCGTGTGTTGATTAAGAACGAAATAATAAAATAACCCCGAAAGCTTTAAACTACAATTCAAGCCAACGGAATTAAACCCAGTTCTAATACATTTTAACCTACCCAAATAGCATTAAAAGTCTACACAATTCACCTACGATCTTTGCGCAAAGGCTATAAAAAACGTTGATATTAAAAACTGCCAACCGTACTTATATGCCAATTTATCATAAAGGTATAAGTTTTAAAGGTACACTACTAGGGTACTTATGCAAAGCCTTAGATAAGCCGGATCAGCTTAAACTTTGATTAGTGGCATGGTTAAAATGTTAAAATATATTTTTTCAAACATAAAAAAAAAAATATGTTTTTTTTGTTTATTCAAATAACAAACATGCATTTTCTCAATCCTGGTTAAAGAGTCGCCAGGTTACTACCAAAAGTAACCATCGTACACATATTTGACCCAAGCCTGTTTTTGTTAAAATAAAAGGTCAGGTAGGAAATGAGGTTTTTTACACGCAATTACTTAAACGCATATAGATTAAAAATTACATTAGAGGTGACCGTTGTCTATTACTCTATGATTATTTATTTACCTAACGCTACAACAATTATTGAAAGGGAGGCAATACAATAATTGGCTATAAAAAACATAACATTTCATGTTTTACTTTCTCTATTTACTTTTATCGACTTAAAGTTAAAACCTTATATTGTACTCAGTAACAATGTATACAGCTTTTAGGTACATATAATATATATATTTATAGTACATACCTAGTACCAACAGCTAGCGATGATATTGTTATAGAGCTTATAAGAAAGAAGAGGTCACAGGAAAGAAAGCGCGTGCCGAAACCAGATTATCTGAATTCCCGGGCAGCATTCTTCTTCTATAGGGACAAAACGGGAGCCGATTGTTTTCTATTTTTTACTCGGCCGACCCGCTTATATAAACAATATAATAAGTTCAATATTGTTTTTTATATGTACGAGATAGCGGCGGTAAGAGGGTGGTTGGGAAATGTGCGTGTCCACCAGGATATCACGAACAGTACATAAACGCATTATATAGAGGCTATTAGGGGGTTTCGTACCGACTAAACATGTACCTAGTAGGTGACGCGATTATACATATACCTACAAACGTTCGTGTGGTGTTTATCGATTTAAATTAGAATTTATACTATCATCGACCTTCGATTTCCTCAAAGCAGTGTATATATTACAGAATTTAGCAATTATGCGTTTTTATTACTAAATATCATACAAGTTATACAGTAAACTCAATTAAAATCGTTACACATAATTCGTGAAAAAACTACTCCGACGGTATAAAATTAAAAAGTGGCGCTGTACATAAAAACATTTACAAATACCAGTATTTTGATTATGTATTTTATGGTTATAACACTATTATAATGTCTTTGACAGACTATATAATTTATTAATAATATATACACTAAAAAAAGCGTATAGTCTTCAACGACTTCTTTTTAAGATTTTCCTAGAAGACAAGATGGCTAGAATCGTCATTGTTGGTTCGAGTTAGTAGGTAACATCAATGTTGTATTAGTTCATAGTTGTTAAAATTGATCAAGCGATAAAAACTAATGTGAGTTTGGCATTAACATATTATTATTTTTTCAACTCTTTTTGTAAAACAAAACTCGACAGTTTTTAAAAGAATCATCGCAAAAATATATCTCAAATTTCAACCTTGACATTCAAACTTTAATCTAAATATTTAATACCGACCTATTTTTGTAATTACCGGTTTCTGTTTACCTAATACCTATACCTGCCCGATCTCTTATATCTCGGTTATTATTGGAGAAAAAAATGACTAATGAAGAATTTGTCATAACTGAAATAAAAAATAAATATTTAAATTTAAGTTTAAGTTTTGAGTTAATTATTTTATTTTTATGTTGACTTTCATGTGACTTTACTCAGCCTATACTGTATGAGTAAGTAAAGTTTTATAAGAAAAAAAACGTAGAAGTTAGAAATGTATTATCTTGGTATATTGTATTGTGAAATTAATTTCAAATTTGTAATTTACACTGTTGCGGGTTTGGCGCGTGATTTAACCGCCATAAATAACTTCTAAATCTGCTTACATAAACCATATAAATTTTAGATACCTTGATTTAATAAATCACGAGAAAACTAAAAACATAGACACGGATAGAATGCCAAGTTATTTATATTTACGATAAAGATACATATGGTCCTTCTTCCATCCCGAAATTAAAAAAAAATGTCCAGGGAACCGTAGCTTCCTCTTTGAGGAAGCAAAAACTCATGGGTCACGGATGGATTAACATTTAAACATATTTTTATCAAGCTAACGTAAACAACTATACAGGGCGTATCACGGTGTTATGGCAGATTAGTAATACGTCGTAATAATAATATAATATTATTGGTATAATCTTTTAACCTAGTACTCACGAGTCACAATGTTTAGTTTGAACGTGGACGAATGAGATCCGTTCTCCATCGGACATAATATTGGTATTGTGTCGTATCCGTAGAGATTCGCGATCCAAGCTTTTAACTTAAATTAGCTAAGTGAAGCGAGAGAAATTATTTTGGTTTGTATTATAATTATTATAAATTGTTGTGCTATACAAAAAAGAAAATACTAACGTAACGCTCAGTATCAAATCATAACGTTAAAAAATATTCTAAACAATATAATCAAATCGATTGACACGTTGGATTTTATGTTAGTTATTATAATATTCTCGTCAAAACCGATTGGTCGACGTTTTAACGAGAAACACTAAACGCTAGTATGGCACATATTTACACGGTCGCTCTTGGTCGGCGATTGAAACGACAGCGGCTTAAACCGCTGGTAGAGCGCACGTTACTACTACTACTTTACTATACTATTGTGTGTGTTAACTCGGTGTGCCATCAGATACCGAACATCAGCACCCGCCCACATTCGTCAGGTGTGTCCGACTTTGTCGGGCTGTACGGCGCACAACCCCATAGGTAGCTGAAATACCACGCTTAAGTCACCCCGACCCAACTATACATTTTTACATATACAAATGTAGGTACATTATATATAAAAATCTTGTCAAGGCCAGACTATAGTATACCTATAAAGATTATTATTGTGAACTGACCTGGCTATATACAAATTTGATGAAGGAATAAAAATATTATAAAATATCTTCAATGTCATATGTTTATAAAAGTAAAACCTTTTATGGATTAACATCAAAATCACTGTAAAAAAAAAAAATTACCTAATCCGGATCGTGGCTTTTATTCGTCAATATTTAAAATGTATTCTAACAATAGCAGTTCAAATATAGCTAATTATATAATGCATAAATACTTGTATATTAATCGGTATGGACAAATATAGAATTTAATATTTATTTTCAGAATATAGAATAACAAAATAATCATTGAACGCTTAATTATGAACATGTTTAATGTAAGAGTTTAGTTTGTTATTTTCTTTTTTGAATAATTTTAGAACAACTCAGATCTTCATTCGGTTGCAGCAATCATAATAATAAAAAATATCAGATAAGGATTCGATCGACTGGTGTTAACAAATTAGATTAATTATAAATACAATATTTTATTTAAAAAAAGCGACAAATTGGAATTGTAATAAAATGTAATTTTAAGTACAGAAAAATAGTGAAAACATACTAAATTATACTGTTATTTTGATTAAGAAACCAAAAATAGTTAACTGTATCCTAGGCAACCCATACTAGTACTAGTATTAGCAGTTTAATGTATTGACTTTATACAAAAAAAGTTGTTAGTGAAAAAAAAACCATTTTTTATTAATAATTATGTAATTTTATATAATGTAATTACTAATTACATTTAATTGTGTATTCTATTGCTGTAACACTATTCACCAACCATCCCCTTTTTCTGGACTATTTTCTATATATTCAAGACAAAACTGATGTATAAACAACAATGACCAGCGAATGGAGTGTGTTGCAGGCTGTTGTTACCATTTGACTTTCCTGGTTAATCTTCATTCGTATTGTATGTTATAATATGATAATGAATCCTCTCTAACTCTGTCATAGTTATGCCAGGACGAAGAACCAGTTTTCATTTGAAGTATACTGTAAATACATACAAATTATTTGATTATATTATTATTATACATTGCATCGCCATGATTGTGTAAACAGTGTAAAACGATTTTATATAGATAGATTATTATGTTAATAAATCATTGACAAAACTTGTAGACATTATTTGTTCTAGAACCGTCGTGTATTTATCGACCAATAAAGCATCCACAACAGACACTTACTCAAACTGGAATAAATAATATATTTTTTTGATGTCAATTATTATTTTCTCAAATAATGTTTATTATCTATAAAAATATTGTTACTGAAAATTGCAATATTAAAATGTGTGAATGTACCTAAAGATAATATATACAAGACTAGTCGATACAACTTTATTGAATAAATTACAATATTTTAATACTGTCATAATATTATTACATCATTTTATGACATACAAATATCTACATACCAATTAAGAAATATATAATTATTTTCTAAATGTTTTGTAAAAAATATTATAAGTTTAATATTTGTTTGATTTTTAAAAATATTTATGTATATTCATTGTAATATTTATAACACTAAAAAAAATATTAATTAGTTTATACAACACTTTCATCATGAAAAAAAACGCTAAATAGGCGCTTGAAACCACGACTCCTGAAGACATCTTTCTCTCATATAAATGTTAAGTAAATATATTATTTATTTCTAAAAAAAAAATACTTGTAAAAACATTGATAGGTTGAAACATTTTAAATACATAAAAACAGCGATGTTCCAACATAGGCTACTTAGCTAATTTAGCTCTATGGAGGTATAGGACTAGGGTGGCCGATCCCATGTAGTTGTGAGTGTAAGGCGAAGATAAAGAAGGAGAAGAGAGGCCTCGCCACAACATTTGGAAAATATTTAGAATTTAGAATTGCTGCGTGGGGGATATATCTGAACCCAGTTAAGACTATTTAATCTTCATCTGTTGCAACTGTCATTTTTTTTTCTATAAAAATTAAGTTAAGAGTACTTAATCGATTTTAATTAACCCGCGTATCCCTTTTAGGAAATATATAATTATTTTGTTTTAGGTCAATTCCGTCAGTGTAAGTGTAAGTACATTGTGTCACACAATGTTTTCTCAATAGGTATTTTTTAGTAATGTAATGCTCAAAGTGATATTGAATCTTCACGACAGCCATCCTGTATGGCATCCGGCTAAGGTGTGCCAAACGAGTCGTGTGCGCTTTTCTCGATCAATTTATTTGTGCACGGCAATTATCCAGTCGGTACGCCGCCTTAAGATTAATCGAACGTTTCAAAGGCGTTGGCCTGTGATCGCTAGTTACACATAAAACAATATGTATATATATAATATTATAATAGTAAACGTTACCTTTGCATATGATACTGACCGTCTCATTGTGCGTACAACAATGTACCGTGTAATTCTACCGCGGATGCAACGATACGGCCGAGAGAAGGATAATTATTATTATTATTAATTGACAGAAACACACATCGTTAAGTAATACCTCTGGGCTCTGGGAATGCAATGTATTACATACGGTCACTATACAACAGGTATAATATACTGAAAAGATTACCTACATTTCAATAAGTATGATTACGTTATGAAATAGTTACGATTGGTGGTGTTTTATCAAAGAACATAATAAACAGGATAGCAAAATATACAATTATATAATATTAAACTTTGCATCACACAGTCCTAATCATAATTTTTGATTAATAACACTAATTGTAAGTAGTACTTGATACAATTCTGAAAAGCGTGTCAACTATAGATAATATGTCTTATTCCTTTATTTACTAAATGATTCGTCTTTCTTAATTGACATAACTCATCTAATATAAAAGCAACGAAAATTGCACCATCTCAACAATTTTTTATGAAATCCGAAAAATATTTTATCGCACAAACATAATAAAATAGTAGTAGTATACAGGCTAAGTAGCTAGTGTTCACACTTTCCTAATTTTAATTTTAGAATGGACTTTTCTAAAATTAATCCAGTTCTAATTTCTTTCTTTCATCAAGATTAATTTTTTATTCAATAATATGTACTTAATTATGCAATTGTATAGGTAATATCCTTTACATTTGATTGTCCAGACAACTGAAAAATTATAAATTATTATTAAACAGATATTTAGAAATTATTCTTAAATTTTTGCAACTATTGTGATGGAATAGATGGAATGAGTATAGGTAAATATACATTGAGTGCGAGTAGTAAAATTAATATTTTGCAGCACGTCCATGCGATCAATTGTATTGTTATTTAACGCAGAACGGTATTATGAATATTAGCGATTCAGTTGTGACCTGCGACGTTGGCGGTAAACGCACAAGCGGCAGTGAATAAATAAAACGCATGTACTATTTTATTATCTCATAAAATGTCTTGTTTTATGTAAAGAACATCGTGTCAGACATCGCAGTCATTATTTAAACTCATGAAAACTTGATAATTGCGACTTCGTTAATTGCCCGTGTACAATATTATTATTATTCATTAAAAACTTATATATTAGGTTGGTAACGCTTAGATAGTCATTAAAACCCGAGTGTTATTTTTTTATTTTTTCCAAACAGTCATAAGTAAGCTAGATTATATAAACAAAAATAAATCGTGTAATAGTATTAAAGTAGATTACATTTTTAAATAGATTTTATCCCACTAACGTTAAAGCCGAGTTACTTAATGACTTCTTTAGATATTATTTTGAAATCATATTTCGACTTAATTACTATCAATCGTCTAGATTAATTTTCCTCCTCCGGGCTATAGCGGTTGTAACCGGGAAATACAAGATTTACAATGTAACTGGATTACAACTTATAAATGATATTATTATTATTCTTCCGGACGAAGTTAAAAAATATTTCCAAGGACGATTTTACGATTAAAAACTACTACCTTCGGTTACAGGCTACAATAATAAAATATAGAAGAGTGTCATGTATGTTGTATCATTTTCTGCCCCAAAACCGTTTTCTATTTTTTAGTTAGACTGAGTTACTCCGGTTGTATGCGTAATGGACTATAAACTATGCCGAAAGAGTTACCGAAAAATTATGAATTAATTTTTGTGACAATACATATCTGCTCATTGGCTAGACGGCAACAGCTGTTGATTTCGGGTATCTATCCGTTAAATGTTCTAATAGTTTTAATTAATTATCGGCAAATCTATTTTTAAAGTAAAAATATAAATAGCTTTTTTATGTTTGTATTACAAAACCGTCGTTATAGTGTTCCGTTCAAAGACTACACGCGTACTTCAAGTCATTTTTTAAATGATCATTACAAAATCTATTTTTATTCAGCCTTCACTGACAGACGTGTAAAGTCAAAAGTGGGGTACACCAAAATATAATATTGTGGCTACTGGCTAATAACATAAATCGAACGCAGGGTAATAAGCTACCGCGACTAGTATTCAAAACTGGTTTTCTCAAAAAGAACACCGCGCCTGTGCATGGATGCATAATGCAACTCCATAGCTATGGATTGTTTGTTTACCGTCGTGTATACGGTATTGTCATAAAACATTTAATTGATGCATTACTGATTTACGCGATGAGAATCGCCGTCCGGTTAGAAGTATAAATTGTAGGTACATAGTTTAATAATAATTATTTATAATATTATTACTTTACTAGATGCCGGTGGGAGGATAATTAACGCTGCATCACGTCTTACTCTATAATGTTATATTATATGGGTAGGGTTTTACAGTATTATCGGGTAATAATATTATTAAAAAGGAACTATCCGGCACGCCTTCCGACCAAGGCTTCAAACGCGCAGTAGTAATTATTATTTAAGAAATAATAACATAATTCAATAGGCTATGTAATAGTAGTGGACTGAAAAGGTAAATCGATATTTCGGTACTAACACCAACGGGTAAAAGAGGTCAATATGCTGGGATTTAAAAATAGATGTAAAAAAATAATAAGTGAATGGTATAAGATACAAATATAGGCAGGCGTGTGGATATTTAGAGCAATAGTAACAAACAGAGACGTATGTGGCGTATAGGATTTCAATGGGAGACCTCAATTTAGGGTTTAATACGAAGAAGATATAGTATGTGCAGACCTCCCTTGAGAGTTAATTCCATTCTATTAGGGAGCTGAAAACCAATTTTTATTTCTATTCTATAAATTGTATGAACGGCAAAAATTAAAAACGAAGTATTTAAAAATTCTAAAATTCACTTTTCATGGATTTGACAAATTTCCTAATACTTACAGCTATTTATATCATTAGCTTTGTTTCTTAAATGATATTAAAACACGGAAAGTATAATTATTAAGAAAAATTATACTAAAAGTGTTCTAAAACATTGATTTAATGTACTATTTAAGTATTGAAAAGTCCCTATTAAAAATAAAAACATTGAAATTGAATTAGATATATAGGCGTCAATTCACACTCGCGGTCGTGCTTGTATTTAAACAATTGTTTTTTAACATTATAGACTTTGATAGCATTACTTTTTTGAATAATTTAATGTCTTAATATTTTTTCTATTTCTTTCTATAGTTCTATGTATAAATATTACGCACCCAAGTGCCATTTGATTTTATTGTTTTGCAATAAGACAACATTTAAGGACGTTTTCAAGACTTATACGATTGAACCCACGTGTTTGTTTTTTCTTTCTTTGATGTATGATATATATATTGTGTGTAATTAAATTGTACTTGGCTGCACGATACCTACGCGCGCTAATCAATTACAATACATCACCGAGATAACTTGGTTAATTTATAAACACGAACAAACAAACATTAAACAAGAGATGATAGTGTTATTTATGAGCAAAGCAAAGCATTGAGAATACTAATTTAAATCACACGAGATACGTGCAGCCCTCGCGGTTACGTCATGATTTGAATAACGCTCTTCGTTTTAAAGTTTTGTTTTATTTCTCTCAAAACACACGTGTGGCTTTACAATGCAAATCGTATAGTTATTATATTACTTACAATATTAACATAAGTATATAAACCGCATACAAGTCGATGTGGTATTTATAACAGACTGATATGTAGTGCCTTAAGATTTTAAGTACTACAGGCTACGTATGCTGGGGAAAAGTACTGCCAGCCTAGAGCCAATTCACCCAGCCATATTCCCAGTCTTCCCACTTAAAAAACAAAAATTAATTATCCGTGTATAAAGTAAAATTATTGTTAATTATAATGTTCGCCCGCTTAATGTGAAGCACACGTCTAGAATGGGCACAAACGTATCGTAACCGTCACGAACAGTCGGATAAAATGTTTGGGAAATTACACTAATAATTAATATTCGAGTAACAGGAAATTATAATTTATTTATTTTTTATTATTGTTATCTAAATATTGGTTTGGTAACTCTTCTTTTTGTGCTAATCGTTCGGACAGCATGTAGTTAATTGAGCATTAAGTCTTCAATGGGCTTTTTGCAGCCCGAGGAATATCTATACCGCCTCCTCGTCAAAATATTTGTGTGTACAAGACTATCTTTGATTTTAATCGGGCCAAACCGACTTGACCTCGTCAGTCGTCAATAATAATACACATTATACAGTCATTTATATTCTTATACAAATTTTATGGAAACGTTGCAAAATCGATTGGTTTAGTATCCAGATCTCTAAGTGGAAGGCACTAGGTAGGATCCAATTCAGACTATTGATGGCTCAAGGCTAAGAATCATGATTGCGCGAAATCGTGATTCACGAAGCTCATAACATAGTACTCAATATATATATACATATATATATCGATTTATTTAAAAAAAATACAAATTGAAATTAAATTAACTATATCATCTAAATTTAGTCGACCATGTTTTCTTTATAATTTTACTGAACATTGGTCAATATAGCTTAATTTTTATTTTGTTAAATAATTCACATTTTTCATTGTTTGCTCATCAAACCCGTGAGATTAAATTTATTTTACCTCTTGTAATGAGTATTGCTAAAAATGTTGAGACTTGGGGCAGGGCCTTCAAGAGTAAACTCTTTTCATAAATGGTAAGGTTCTGGATTTAAGTAGATTACCTACGATAATTATGTCACATCGACATTTATTTATTTTAATAAACCATTTCGTGAAAATATAAAGACATAAAGTGTCATAAAGTTTGATTTATCCGTAAATAACTCATAAACATCCACTTGCTTACTCATCTTCAATTCTTAGACTATAACAGTTTTAATTTATTTCCTAAGGAACTGGGGATGTTCATATATTTTAATTATTTGTTTTTAAATATGCATTACACGTACCATAATTATATTACAGTAAAGGCTAAAGTAGAGCCGCTAAACAATTATGTTTAACAACACACAAAATTATTTTAAATTCCCTTTTTAAACATAAAATCTACAATACCAAATGCGTTTTTAGATGATTATGTTCGTAAACTATATACCTAATATTATATTGTGTACAATTTTGACATAACTCAAGTTGGAATCAAAATAATAGTTGGGAAATATAAATAATGTCGAGTTCTGGCTAGGTATACGTCGACAACATAATAACAGTGTGTAAACAAGTACATTATAATTTAACAATTGTTTTTGACCATAAATCTGTAATCTCTATTGTAGTTTTTTTATATCTTTGTAAAATATTAATGAATACCAATCTCCGCTCAAAATATGTATGTATAGAGTTGTTAAACGCCAACTAAAACGTGTTTTATCGTTTCCTCTGCTAGTATACTATAATCGTCGGAAATATTACAATGCATACCAAGTAGAAAGTCCATTGTTTTATTTTTATTAATATTTGTTTAGTAACATAACGAAAATGTCAACTGATGTCGAATTTATGAGTCGGAGGGTGGTTTGGAATTTCGAATTGAACATTAAATTTTCTCGAGAGAATGTAGACTTTTGTAACATACTTAAATGCAACTGTCCAAAAATTGATTTTTTCAGAACTAACACTAAGAAATCTTAACAAAATCTATAGCGCAGCGTACTGCAGTCAGTTTTAGTATTACAGCAATAATACAGCGGATTAACAATACAAGTCTATCAATGCTACAGCTAATATAAATGTGGGATTAATGACACCCTGTTCAAAATTTTACACAAGTGCATTCATCGTATCAAATACAGTTGTTTAGCTATCATACTGTTATAATATATTATAATATTATATTTTATGCCAACAGTATCTCACGCGTTTCCAAACAATAGTAAAAACTTTTTTCCTTTGTGACTCGTGCATAATACGAGTATTCGACTTAATTTTGTAATTCGTATTTCGAGTCGTAAAACTGATAAGTAATGGTTTTTTTCGTATAGCATAGTGTCGTTGACACCGATCGGTACGAACCTCTTTGAGATCTTCGTCTGCGTGTGTTGTGCATGACGTTCGATTGACAACATCGATAACCCTCGTCCTATATAGATTATAGACCAACAGCTGGAACTATTCACAAACAAAACTAACGATTACGGCTTCGCACCACATTAACATAACATTATCACGATTCAGTGTTTTTTATGCAAAAATATAATTTTACTTGAATGAAAATAGTGACAGTTCTGAATTTCAAAACCGACTAAAAAATATGTGTTGTTTTTATAAAATAAAACATTTAAAAGTATAAGCAATTTGTACTCTTTTGGTTTTGATCACCTCATTTTCTAACAGACAATTAAAATTTTGATTAATATTAGTTCTTTTTTTTTTTATTCTCAATGATACTTTACCCAGTTATATATCAACATTTTTAATGCCCTTGAATCTTTAGTTGTAATCAGTCCAGAACTTTTTATTCAATTATTTTACATTTTAAATTATTCTCAGCCGTATGAATTTTGTTGTTTCCTGAGGCCCATTCGACCCAAACCTTTTACAAATCGTAAACCGTTGAATAATAGACCTTGATATCAATATAAAATGCCCGTTATTGTTGTAGACTAAGCGCGCCATTATGATCTGACACTCGAATCACACCTATCTGTTAAAACAAAGACCGCGGTTGAATGTGTGCTATAAAAACTCCTCGAAATACAATTCTATGTAAACCGGCTGTCCGGTGTGTCGAGTATTCAAAAATCGTACACTCCCATCGACATGACATACCGAACGCATGAAACAATTTAAAATAAATAAATTCTTTTTGAACATAGTGTTTTAGATAAATAACACAGTCCTCGATATAGATAATCCGCAAAAAACGTTTGGATTTTGTTTACACGACCAAAATACTACATTAATAATAAATTGTTTTTATTTTATTTCTGTCCAAAATGTTTTAATACCATATTAAAGCGGTTTTTTGGCTGTCTCATTTTCAACCTGAATTAAAGTCGTCAGACAGGAATCTGTTGAGATTTGTGAACAATATAATATCGAGGTTAGACATTAAAATCAGATTTTAAATGTAAAAAACGGTCTTAAACTGTGATGTGGACCGTAGCCGTTACTCGCTTACACAATATTTTATTTGGTATACTTAAGCACGAAAACATAAGTCGGGGAACACATTCATTTAAATCGTAGGTACAACATGTACGCCGCAGTCATGTGATTACTAGAACGATAAAATCTGTTAAGAAAATTACAGTATTGTTAAAAAAAATCTCTTAATGATGTTAACATGCAAAAAATCTACGATAATGTGATGCATGGTAGATTTTTATCATGTACAAGGTTTTTTGGGTAACATATTTTGTAACATACAAATTTCTGATTTTCACAATATACACAATATTTTTTAAATTATAGTACTTATAGCAATATTTTAGCATAAGTAATACGTTTGTGGTTTCGTTTTAGCATTGATTATAAATATTAATATGTATAATCAATGGTTTTAGTAACTTTAAGACAAAAGATACAAAATTGTACTAAATAATCTAAACAAACGTAATATGACGGTTTTTTTCCAAACTCGAATGATAATTTATTTTCTTCTCGGGTATTATTTAAATTAGGTAGACCATAGGATTAATAAAAGGATTAGTACAAGTAAAACAGAATATATAGAATATGAATGGAAGAAAAAGAAGGTTTAGGACTAGGGAGGTTGATCCTAAATGGTTGGGAAGAAGAAAAAGATCATTTAAATTAATTAGTCAAATATAGTCCGTTGCAGTTTTCCTTTGACACAAATCAATCAGTTAAATAAGGTAGCTAAAGTATTGTGTAAAATTAGGTACAATTCGTATTTGTATTATTATACATTACAAGAAGTTTGAGCTCATTATAATATTTTTTATTTTTTATTAACTGCTTGATGTCTCTAGGCTTTTTCTTTTAGCACGGCGAAGCGGTTAATAATGAATATCTCAATAGATTCGATTTGTATACAAATTCAGTACATTAAATTAATATTTGAACAACTGTCCCGTCAGTTAATAAAAATAGCCATCCCATTTGAATAATATAGCGCCTAATTCTTTTTAACCCGTAATTCCGTGGCATTATAAAATTATAATGTCTAGTTGGTTAATTTGGTTGCACAAAGCTACGCCGCCAAGACGGATACTCTATAAAGTTTTTACAATAATTATAAGAATATGGAATTTGATACCCGAAGCGAACGTTCGAAATAGGAAATAAGTCATCTTAATTATACGGTTATTTAAATTATGCGGGTTTAATTGCATAGGATAATCATTTTAATTTTGAGTACACACATAACGTAAGTATGTCGAGCTGCTAACGATAAAATAGCGTTGGGTGGCCCAAAGCCATTATTATAATGTTTGCATTCGAGATTCTTCGACTGTAAACGTGACAAGCGATAACCACCATTGAATAGGTATACAATAATATGCACACAGTTATTTATCGTTTATTTACATATGTTAATAATTTACATTGGTAATTTCGGGTGCAATAAATCGAAAATGGAGTGTTTTCGATTAGAGTGTTGCCATGGTAGTGTAAATATATTATATACTTTCAATCCTACGTTTTGGTTTTATATGTAGACAAAAAAAATAATATGAAATTATATAATCTACAGGCGGGTCATGTCGAGTCCCATTACTGTAGTTTAAACATTATCATGTATTTCACGTTCTGATTCGCAGGTTGGATTTTTCTAATTTGAATAGTTTCAACAGATTATCGGTGCTTGGTAAACACATCCTAGCTTGATCTTACGGCCTATGTACAAGTGTGACAGTCTTAGCTTGTCTCCGAGGTCCTCCTGTAGCAATAACGTAACAAGTTTTAATTGCGGTTGTCAATCGACAATATGCGACCCGACATCCAACACTATCAACGCACTACGAATACTGTATAATTGCTATTGGCTTTTAACTTTGGAATCAGTTAAAAAAACGTTTATTTATTTAACATTTTAATTAATGAATTCATTTATAATATATTGTGTACAGAGTACGATAGACATCGCTGTCGTCCCAAAGATAGGCGAGATAGGGTATCGCACGCCCTACCTTAGTCCTGCGGCGAGCATGACGGCCGTCGGGCTCATTTTGTATTCAAAACGGTTTACACTCGACGACAAAAGGACACAAATTATAGCAAATACAGTGACACTAATCGCAGGAACAATGGAGAGAAATAACAGAGGCGTTGGCGGAGATGGCCGACGACATTATATAGTACAATAATATGTAAAATTTGCTTGTCAGACGTCAGGAAGATAAAGGATTTGGAAAAAAGACTATCGCATAGATCATGTATAGCCGAAACTTTTAAAATACTCATTTAACCATAGAACGCATACCGGATCAGTGATTATTGTCTTCTACTCGAAAGCTAATAACAGCTATAGGTAAGCCTAAACAATAATAATAAATAGTGTATTCATAATGTGTAAGTTACACGTGTGAAACCTTATGAACGTACTGACAAATCCGTCGAGTGGAAAATTTAAATCACTCGCTTTGATATACACAGTACATACAATAATGATTTCAACACACGTGTCTTTCTTTATCGTAAACTGTAAATTAGGTATCGTTTCCAATTCACATTTACAGTCAACGGATCCGCCAATGATGATCACTCGAGATAAATTTGAGATATACAACCTAGAATGGATTTGGGTTAATTCTAAAACTTGATGTTGTAAAAGTGATTGCATGAATCATAATCAATTGCGCTAAACTCTATTAACCACATGAAAATCACAACATGAAAGCTGGTACAAAATACGCAGTTGTTTTTACGATGACAGATCTTTCAATGTACTGTGTATGATATTTTCAGACTTCAACCTATGAAAAGTATAGCACTTTATTTTTGTATAAAACCTCACGAGTGTAAAAAATAATTTTGTAAAACATGAGTTTTAATAATAATAACCTATATTTTACGCAATATAAAAGATCACAAACGCTAATTACCTACAAAACGTAATTATTATAATCAACAAATGGTTTGTGGACAAAAATGTACACATATTATAATGTGAATGCATTTAGAGCCCAATGAAAATTATAGATTTTTTTTTACTTCTAGTTTGAGTACCTATAACGGCTGGTAGTAAGTAGTAACTCTATTTTTTACATAAGTCATCATGTATTCCAAAAGTTAAAAGCTTAACCTTCATGCGCTCGCGCGGACGGCAAATTGGCCGTCCTTATACATTTTCTCAAATATTATTGTCCAAAGTGCCAAGGAAGTGGTGAGAAGGGTATGTATTCTCTAGTTATACATCTCTCCGATAAAATATGATCGAATTTGGTAAAACCAGTCCACCCCAGCAGTTCAGTATAGCCACAAACTCAGTGTCAGTATGACGGCCAACTTGCCGTCCACGCGAGCGAAAACGAGAATTTTTGCCTGTATTTTTTATACTTACGATCTGGATTTATATTATGAAAAAGGAGGCATATAGGAAAGGCAAGTGTCAATAGAAATTACAAGAACCTTTTACCACTCCCTCGGTGCTCTAAAGACAATTTTTCTCGAAAATATAAAAGGACGGCCAATTTGCCGTCCACGCGAGCGAATGAAGGATATTTCTATTATTTTTTAAATAAACATTTTTGGTCAACATTTTTTATGTTCCAATGTTGTGTCAGAGGTAATTGAGTTTAAATATTTCGAAACATCCACTTTAATAAAGAATAACTCACGAAAATGATAAAAAAATAAGGACGGCCAAATTGCCGTCCACGCGAGCGGCAGTGTAACTTTAGGAGGCGCGAGCGCATGAAAGTTAATGTTTGAATACTGAATCATTGATGTATTTTTTTTTTATTTTTTTTTTTACTTAACAGGTGGTGGCCTGGCGATAGCCTACAAAGAGTTTAAGCTGAGAACGCGATCTTCAACGTGTTCCCACTTGATAATCTATCTACAGGGGCCGCGCCATCGTTAAACCCGTCATTTCTTTCAGAGTACTCTTACAAGATGTCTACTGTTTACAAACTGTACTTTATTGCTTAAAAACGAACGAGGATACGATAATATAATAATAATTTCACATACTAAAATCTAAAAAAAAACGCTTAAAACGCGTGTCTATTGTCTCGAGTCACCTAACTAATTTCATTACTGTGACTATATCAATAACGAATGTATATTCACCTACGTTCTTCCTTTGAAGTGCTCGACACTGCTAAAGGTGCCAAGGCTTTGACCAGCATTACTTCTCTTACTGAAATTATTCCGAAGGTATACGACCGCAAAATCGCTTATTAATTAGCCGACTATCTGTGATCACGTGCCGGCCTTACAGGCGAAGACCAGCTGTAGCGTTGATGAGAAAACCATTTTGACCATTCTTCGAGGAAATTATTCAATTGGCACAGACGTTAAGTCAATAAAAAACCATACACCGTAAGCGGTTAGCGTGTGGCAAAGAAACACAAACGTTACTTATCAAAATACAATTTCGAAGGAGAAAGAAAAAAAATGTTATAGAAGATATTGTAGACTTGGGCATATCTCATTTAGCTTAAAAACACGAATCGGGACTTGGGTTAATTGTTAACAGCTGTTAAGTCTACTATAAAGTTGAATAATTTTAATAAAAATGGTCTTAATATGGTCAGTTAGTTGTGTTAGTTGTTTATGGTATTTCAAGAAAATTATTTTTCACATAGACCGGATAGCTGCCAATCATTATCCTCTATTTTATTATGAAAAACAGGTGAATGACCGAATGATCATCATAATATTATTATCTTGTGCTGACGACCGACATTGCCTTTAAAAAAAACGTGTTACGCCGTACAGTTAACTTAGTGTTTGGCACGAAAACGATTTGAAAAGTAAAAACAAACGCTCAACTGTGCACCGATGGCAGGGGTCAAGTTCACCGAAATTGTTCTAAAGCCGACACAAATCACTCGGCAACATCATTAATCGTCGTCTGGTCTAAGTATATTTATTTTTAAAACTCGATCGTTTCTGGAAGTGATAAAAGACAAACGACGTTGTTAATCGTAAACATAATAATATTAACTAATATAATTATAACCTAATATAGTAATTAGTTAATATTATATTACTTATGACTTGATAAATAATAATGTAATAACATATTGTTTTTCTTGTGCTCTCTGTTAAATCCCAAAAAATAACTATGAATTAATTCATAAAGGCGTTTCTATTGTAGTATACTGTATATAACATACTGATTGTTTTTGCATTAGGCTAGATCCCTCTAGCAGTTCCTTAACTACAATGTAAACATACTTAATGTGTACATATAAATATATTTCTTTCTTCTATTGTAACTTGTAAGATTCCATAACTGTCGGCGCCTTACACTTGTAAAATAAAATATGAAAGCCTAACTCGGTCTATGTGTTATTCTATTCCATTTGTGGATACCTACTTTATCTTCATTGACCTTCGATGTGCTCTTTGAAACTCCTACTGCGTGTAGAAAATTGTTCATTAAATTCTATTATTATTTTTTCTATTATAGTATACAACAAGGTGATTCTCTTATATCTTACACCGTTCTACAGATCAAAAGTTATTCGACCGACTCTGTCATAAGTCCATCAAGAGTTGTGGATAAGTAACAGCAAACAGTGGTGAAAACATTATGAAGAGTATGAACTTATTAAATACCTTTTTATCTTGAATGAGTTATGTTTTAGATTTATGAATTCCATTAGTCTCCTGATAGTATAACCAATACGTTTTAAACAAAGTTTCTTATTAACACGAGTACGGGGTACTATCACCCTATTACTATAATACATAACAGCTGCTGTAAAATAAAACAATTTAATAAACAAAAAATGTTAATGTTCGATTTAGGCAGGAGACCCGTGAACGTGCTATTGTATTTATTATTCCAGATGATACATATTTTCTATTCGTTCTTAAATTACATGTATACTAAAAACAAAAATACTAATATTCAAATTTCTCATTTAGGATTGCTAAATTCACATAGTTTAAAATCGCTACATGCTTAAGTGGGTTTGCTGGAGCCTGGAATATATCTACATCTACACAATATAAAATTGCTATAAGAGTCAAATTACCTGAAATGACATACCATTTTTGTTTGACCGTCAAGTAGATTAAGTTTTATTATAATTAGCACAACCGAACGATGTATCGATGACCACGCATGTGAATTAAGGCGGATGGTATTCAGTCTAATCATTATATAACCGCTTCAGCCTTCACTTGAGTATTTTTCAAGTATGCCAGATTCGTAGTCGGCTTTAAAACCAACAAATGTTCTTAAGTCCCAAGTAAGTACACACACAATAAATAATATCATGTGTTTTTATTATGTTAGAGCTTGATTTTTCATCTTAATATAAATGCTGTAACTATTGTACCTATTGTTAAGTTTTTAATTGAAATTTTCAGCAATGATTAGGTACACAGCCATATTATTAATACTATGATTTATGACAATAGTCATTTCAAGGCTCATCAATTATTTTTTTGTTTGATCAATATTGTTCATCCGTTACTTATAACATTACACATTAATAATTATTCTCAATGGCATTGCCTACATATCTATAATATAGATATTGTTACTTGTGAGAAGAATAATAAATAAAGAACCACAAGAAAGAATAATATCGTAATAAAAAATTTGTTTTATTTTATAGTTACATGATTTTTAAATTCTTGTATATCCCTACTTCGGGATTGGTGGCAAGGTTGGACTAGGCCACCGGGGCACCGGGGCATTCCCCGGTGGGCCGCTGTAATTTTGGTTAAATAAGACCACTTAGATTAAGTGCTGATTTTGCATGTCTTGATCCAAGGAATTTTTTAAAAGAATTACCAGTTACTGCTTTTGTAAAATTATCAAAACTACTTGGATTTGAAAATACTGTGTTAAAAGATGAACTTAAAGAGTTTGCTTCCAAATGGGAAAAATTGAAATTAAAATTGCCAGAGACGTATTTAGTGCAGGAAGAAGACAATGAAGATGACGAAGAAGAAGGAGAAATAACTTTGATTAATGAAAACCAGCAACAAAAAATAGAACAATGCAAAGAAAAAAAACGATGTTTGAATTGCTTATTATGCTGTTATAATGTCTTATTTAAGTATAGACTATACGTTTCAGCATATAATAATTTATTTACTGCATATAAATACGTACTAACATTGTCTTGTACTCAAATTGGATGTGAAAGAAGTTTTCAACTTAAACATTTATTAAAACTCGATTAAGAAATCGTTTGATGATGGATAATTTGAATGCTTGGATGCTGATGTATCTAAACAAAGACATTTTAGAATCTCTTTCATTTGAAGACATAACTAATGAAGTTGTTCAACAAAAGTCAGTATTGAAAAGTATATTAGTAGTATAAAATTAATAAATACACATACATTTTTTTAGGTTTTTCCTTTTTTTTTTTAAATATATTTATATTTAAAGAAGCCAAGTACTGGATAAAAATTAATTTATGTTATCTTTTGTAAAATTTAAGTTTAATTATTTTCTATGATGTATTTAGATATTAATTATTAAATTTTTTTGGTTAAAAATAAAATAAATAGGTTATTGACTTACTAATTATTATATTATGCGCAAACTTGATTTATTTAAGGTATAACATTAAATCTGAAAATATTCAAATGTACCTATGTATATATTATTTTTTGAGTTACGAAGATACATTTTCAGTTAACAAACATTTGATTAGGTACCTACTTATAAAGTTACATTGAGGCCGTTCGAAATTATTTTGCCCGGGCCGTGCTCGGTGCTATAGAACTAGTCCAACCCTGATTGATGGTCATTTTGAGGGAGAAGTGGGTATGATACCTAACCCCTCTCCTATGAGCGTCATTACCCAAACACTTGCAATTATCTTTTGGGACTACCTATTCGAAAATAATTGTATTGACAATAGAGAGGCTCTCCCGCCATACTTTGTATATCAACTTTTACAACAACAAAATAGATCAACGGGTGACTAATATCTACCGTTACTGTAGTGTAAAATAAAAAGGTTCCATTTATTTTCTTGAGATCTTCGAAGAACTCACTTGATTATGTTAACGTATATTTGGATACCGACCAATATTATTTTATAAAATACTTCGTATACATGGCCTTTTAATTACCCACATTTGTCTACCTAATGAATTAACATTTAATTACAAATAAAATTCACTTTTTTAGTGTTTGAAAAAACAACCATTTGAAAGTACTCTCGTCTCTTTTTAGAGAAATTTAAGTTCATTTTATAGACAAATAGTAATAAAAATCAGTCGAGAAAATAATCATTTTGAACAATTTTACATTATTGCATTACTTTACAATTTTTAGTAGTTGCCATTTAAGTTTTAGCTCTAATGATGCGTAGTTAAGAAGGTATTGTTTTAACGATGATGGGTTTTTTTATTATTTTTTTGTGTCTGGACCCACGATATCTGTTGACCCGCTGGACCTACTCGTCACGTAGCAAATCTACAGATCAAAAATTGTACTTAGAAGATCCTTTATTAGACCAAAAATTTAAAAAGTTAGAAATACACCCAACAAATTTACATATTTTTCGACTTCATAATGCGGCGCGCTATAACTTTTTTGAAAAATTGTCGAATTATCTCCAAATCTGCATGTAATATTCTTTAGACCTAGTGTTACCAATATGTGTTCACAAACAAACAAAATATCATAACCCCTTTCCTTCAAAAGAGGCGGAATTTTTGGAAACCTAAGTCCTAACCTAACCAATGTACTCCATCCCCACTATCCCTTATGTCCACTGTACTGACTTTTTTTAAAAATTATATTTATTTATTGTAGTGGTCTTTCACAAACATGGTTAATGGTCTGATTTTATGAGCTAATGCATCTATAATAATTAGGAAAAAATAGAAAAACTATCATTATTTTATTTTTAGTAACTAACGACTTATTGAAAATTAAAAATTCCAAATAGTAATAACATTGTTAACATATTGTCACTATGAGTTTAATAATAAAGTACGTAATCAAATTACCAAATGAGTTTAATAATAAAGTAAGCAAGTATTTAATACACATAAATTTGAGTATCTGACCATGCGCACAACAGCGTATCCAGAAATAATTTTTGGAATGAGTATAAAAACAAACTTTTCTTTAAACTTACAACGTATACAAAATACATTGTATGTTTTTTCAATCTATGAAAATAAATATTCTATTAATAATATTTCAATATCGGGAATGGTTATAATGCTCCAAGTTTTACCTGACCCTCTCCCATTATATATACACCACAAAAGACACTTGACTTCAATGTAACTTTTATAAAGTTTTAATAATAAGTTAACCATATAGCTCACCTACCTAATAGTGGGTGAACCAAAATAAAATTAAAAAAATAGAAATAGGGGAACACTTTTTTTTTTAAAAAAAGGTACTTTATTGCACGCTAAAAACTATATATTTGTTGTAAGTGTAAAACAATAATGGATTACATATAACAAAAACAAAAAACAATTATAGGTAACTGTTAAAATAATAATCACTATATAATGTCATTAATGGTAGAAACATAAGTACTAATTTTACAACATAAAGATCAACAGTTTTTACATTGGGTGAACCAAAACCGTAGTTAACACTCATTATAACAAAACATTACATTACTTTGGGCCAAAATCCATATTACCATCGCACTCGGTCTTTGTATTCATGAAGTACGCTCACTCGTTTGATACTTTCGTAGCCTAAAATAATTGTAAAACTGAAACATATAGATTGCACTAATCTGGCTGAAAGTCCTTTGGTGAACATCATCATCCTTTCTTCGTCCCAAAGGGCTCTAAAAGTCCTTACAATTGAATTAGTTCTTTGAACCTATAAAATGTTAATTTAATTGGACAATTATAAGGTTTGGATAACTCAAATGGCAACGCTAATTTTTTATACACACTTGTAAACGAGCTCTAATTGTGTCCATTGGATTTGTTATAAGGGTGGTAGTAAATCCAGCTAAAACCCCTGATACACTCTGCATTAACAAAAGAGAAGTGTTTACTGGTAATCTTATTTCAAGTTGATCTAAAAAAACATTTAAAAAACATGCTAAAGTTAAACACATTTTGTTTCACAATTCGCTTACAGAGCACACACAGATAATTTCCTTTAATTATATATAACATTAATTACATTGGTTATACATTTCTCTATATTTATTAATAATATGAATAATAAAGCTAATAATCAATTATGAATTAAATATAAGTCATTTACCTTGAAAAATAGTATAAAAACTCCACCACAAAGCACTATTTGGAGCATATGTACATACCGAAGCGACATAACCCCTATAAAATCCTTTGAAACCATCTTGTTGATAGACACAACGAGCTATATCTAACGTAGTACGAAATTTTGATTTTGACATATCCAAATTAACATTCAAAGGACGAAAATATATCTGTAAAATATTTAAGCAAAAAAAACCCCAATTAAACGATTTAGTTTTAGACTAAATATGAATTGTATATATTTATGTACTATAGCAAAGGCGAAGTTTGTGACACCATTTTGAAATAAGTTATTAAGTCCTTAAACCAAAAATTAACTCATTACTAATAATAAATCTTACTAAAACAAATTAAAAAAAATTAAATATTTATTATATTTTATATTGTGGATTAGGGATCCAAAAAGTTCTAGTAATTTTTGTAAGTAATTTTTCAGGAGAGCTAATTTATTTAAGTGCAGTCAAATATTTTTCAGCTTATAATGTTTCAATTTAGACGTAAAAAAAATATCAAAAGATTTTTAATTTTAAATCATATCAAAAGTTATAGGTAGGTAACTCAACAGTTAATTAAGACCTTTTTAATTAAATAATATATTGATAAAACGAAACTTGAAATAAAATAGTTCTAGAGATTGAACCTTTTGGCACAAAAATTAAAATATTAGATAGAATTGTTTTGCAAAAAATAATAAAAATATTACACCACAAATTTTTTTACAGTAGTAATGCCAACCTAACATACAAACTAATGTGTATTGACCCTAGTCCCACAAAACAATCATATCTTTTATTTAATAACACCATTTAATTGTATTTTTTTTAATACATATAGTATTATTAGTTCCTAATACAATAGTTTTTGACTTAGTTAGAACCATTTTATTTTAAAAATAAATAGATTATATCCATGGTTGAAATATACAGGTTATTGCACATTGATTTTTTCATCGAAAATTTGATGAAGAAGGAGTAAAAATGCAATAACCTTGTTTAATTCAATCATGATTATATATTAGATAGATTAGTTCTAACTAAGGTCTGCGATAATAAATATTTTGAAGTTATATAGAATTTTTTTTCACTCAATTACTCCTTTGATTCTTAACATATTGAGCTTCGTACAAGCTAGAAAAAAGAGTGGTAAAATGTATAGCCTAAAAGACGAAAAAGGCAATTTTTACAAAAAAACTCACTTACAACCTTTTGATCCAAGATCGGGATAAGTAAAATGTATATAAAAAAAATACATACATACATTATTTCATTTTATATAAAATTAATTAAGTTTAAGTTAAATGTTTTAAAGTAAATACATGTTTTGAAACTGTTAAATGTTCTCTACTCACAAATTTATCTTTGTTGTTTTTACTGTTTGATAATCCGAGCATCATTAAATGTTGACTGACCACATCAAAAGGTACAATTATAGTTTGACCAAAGACTGAAGCGACGCCACCAGCGACCAAAGATCTAATTTCTGGCCATTGTTGTAAGTAAGGGCCAGTTATATGTCTAGTTTGTTCATAGGCACCAATATAAGCTACACCGGAAAAAACTTGCACAGAACTGACCCAGAAACCTCGATACAATCCCGACATGCCTTCAGTGGAATAAATACGACTAGCTGCATCCAACAAACCTATAATAAAAATATAGGTATTTAATTATTAAACAAACTTCAAGATGTTTCTTATTAGTTATTTACTTTATATATAAATCTATGTAACAAATAAAGCAACTAAAAATGAACTATTTTGAAAGCACAATAGAGAAAAAAAATGAATCTCATAATAGGTATATTATAAATATTTACATTTTTACTTATATTACAGTTGAAACAAACAGTATTACCTTTGTACATTTCTCCGTGTTTTTGAATCTGTAGTCGTGTCTTGATCAATGTTAATGGATAAAGCGAACAACGTACACAAAACGAACTAAGCATACTTAAGGGTAAAAATTTGGTTTTATCCATCATGTCCCATTCAATTGTTCTAACATGACTTCTTGACGCTGGTTTTTCGGACATTTTGATTAAATTCAATAGCAAATTTATTTCCAGGAAAGCAAAAAAACTGGAATATCATGAATAAGTATTTAAACTCATTCAAACAGTTATAACTGAAAATTTCATAATAAAGTGATTTAACTTAAACACAAATTTAATAAGAGTTTGTAACGAATGCCCTACAATCAGCATGGTAAACATTAATAGAGAGCTAAAATCGTTCATAAATTAATAAATTAGTAAAATAAATATGACATTCTTCATAAAAATAAAAATCGCATTTTAATTGCTGATTGCAATCAAATTATCTTATCAGTTGTTAATAAAAATGGTAACAATAAACCGAGAAAATAATTTGTGTTAGGTTAGTAGATATTTTTTAGGTTAGGTTGATAATGGTTTACGAATAGGATAACATAACAACCGTCAACCATCAAGATTCAAGTGTAAAATACAAATTGTAATTGCCAAATTGCAGCAGGTAATTTTTCAAGTTAAAACTAAAATCAAAATATGAAATGAAATATTGCTGTTAGGTTCCTTTTTTTGACCGACTTTATTAATTTGTCTTTTCTTTACGACGATAAATAGTATTGTTTATAATGTCTCAAGATTTCCTAAAATGCCAATTGGGTTTCTTAGGAAATACAGAAGGATCTGCATATCTTTCACAGGGTACTTGCATTATTATTTGTTTAATCTTCATAATCATTTTGTACAATTTTGTAAACGCTTTTTTAGGTAAGACTACTGTGTCAGTTTCTGTAGTAGGACCTTTTGAACCAAAGGCTAGTAAAATCTTATATGACCAATCGAATGTTGACGTAACATTCAGGAAAAAAACCGGCAGCATAAGTATACTTATTGTGGTATTTCAAACAATTAAATAATAATAGAATAATGTTTTTTAATTAATAGCTGTGTACGACAAACTACTAGAAAGCATAATACAATCGACTGTAGAAAATGCTGTTGTTGTACACCAATACCCAAGAACAACTATTGCTGTTACAGTCCAGGAAATGCAAGATAGGGGCAATGTAATTTTCCAAAATACTATTATATTTTTTGATACTTTTATACTTAAATATTTTATTTTTGTATTTAGCTGTTATCCGCTAGTTTAAATGCTTCTTGCTTAGCATTAATGAACTCTGGTATTGCCATGCATCATTTGTTTGCTGCGGTAAGCTGTTCGATTACAGACGATGAAGAAATAATACTTAACCCTGACAAATCACAAATAAAAGTATATTTCATTTACATATTATTTTAAAATGTATTATGATAATGCATTCATAATATTTATGTTATTTACAATTCGTTTTTTTAGGATTCACACGCATATATAACGTTAGTGTTTGCCAACTCCGACGACCAAAAGCTTTTGTCTTCATACACGAATGGCCAGTTTACACCTTCTACATACTCTCGGTGCATGAATAAATGTTATTCTGCCAGTAAAGAAGTCTTCAATTTTTATGTAAATTTAATAAGTACAAGTGCTGTATTTAAGTAAAATAAGTGTATTATTTGTACCTGCTATGTTTCCTAACAGAAAATACCTGTTATATATATTTTGTAAAAAAAAAACTGCTTAAATTATAAAATATAATTCTTTTTTTTTACTTGTGCAAATAAATCATAATAGGTATTTAATTTTGTAGATATACAAGAAAACAATTTATGCCTTTAAGCTAAAATAATTCTTATTGTGTAATATTTTACAAATGGATAGTAACTACACTTAGTAATGAATAACAATCTTTAAACATCCAGATTCCAGTCTCAATATATGGGTGAATCCTAGGTCTATGAGGTGAATAGTGAATACATAACCGTATTCAGTTTTTATTTTTATTCACCCTAATCTGTTCATACTTCCTAATGTTTAAGGTATTGTAGAAAGTACATTCCTAAGATGACCCTTTTTTTAAGAATTTTTAGCTTTAAGCAAACGGTGTAATATGTGATGTCATTAAATTTTGATTGTAGATTTGGCCCAACTGCCATACACATGGGGCGGGTCAGTCGTACCGGCACGTGTACAAATATTATCATTTATCACTATTGTGTGGTATCTATTTTTCATAATAGCTGATAATATTTGCAACATGCGGATGTGTTCAGTCACCAGTGTAATATTGTTGTGATTTGTGTTTAACCTTTTAAAACGCTGAGAAATTTCTGTACTCCGTAATTTGTCATCAAGAACAATAACTTCTTCTAAAATGGTAGAAGCTGCTACTGAAACGTTGAATTTTCCTAAGGAAGAAGAGAAAATTTTAGAGTTTTGGAAGGAAATAGACGTTTTTCAAGAATGTTTAAAACAATCCAAAGGAAAACCTAGGTACTATAATATTGTAGAATTATGGTTCCAAGTTTTTACTTCTTAAATAATCTTGTTCGCTTTTTCTTCAAGATATTCTTTTTATGATGGACCACCGTTTGCTACTGGACTTCCTCATTATGGTCACATATTAGCTGGTGCTATCAAAGATGTAGTAACAAGGTATGCCCATCAAACTGGGCATCATGTCGAACGTAGATTTGGATGGGATACACACGGTTTACCTGTAGTGAGTTGATTAAGTCTATGCTTAAGTAATCACTATTACGAAATATAAACTAGAATGAAATGTAATGTAATATTATTTTTATCTTATTTTCATATATCCCATATTTCTCTCATCTAGACTGATAATTGAACTAGACTCCTAGATTAATAATGTGAATCTAGTTACCTGATGAGCTTGCATGTTAATCTAGTCTGACTCACAGGCTTTGTTAGTTCACTTGGGTTAAAACCAAGGCTGTACAATGGGGAAAATTGTTTTAAACTGTGATTGTAGTCAAAAGTATAGTGGATAGGGAGGAATCGAATATAAAATATGTATTCTCAATCCGGATGGTTGTCCAACTAAATTTAAACCTACACATTAATTGTTGATAAAATTTAGCGTTGAAGCTTTTCCTATAAGTTTATAAAATTATAATACATTTTTTAATGTCTATATATATATATAATATAATGTTTGTATAATTACTTATTCAATCATGAGAACACAGTATAAAACTTCAAATTGTGTATTATCTTCTACTTATGAATTAGTCAATACTAAATATTGTAGTATTGTTGTTAAAATTAATCAAATCATTTTAGGAATTTGAAATCGATAAATTATTAGGAATAAAAGGACCACAAGATGTAGCAAAAATGGGTATTGATAAATATAATGCAGAATGTAGAAAAATTGTGATGCGTTATGCGAGCGATTGGGAAAAAATTGTTACCAGATTAGGACGTTGGATCGGTATTTACAATTTTTTTAAATATTTATACTTGTACTATTATTTATAATGTTTTTTTTTTTTAGATTTTAAAAATGATTACAAAACATTATATCCATGGTTTATGGAAAGTGTTTGGTGGGTCTTTAGTGAACTTTGGAATAAAGGAATGGTGTATCGTGGTGTAAAAGTCATGCCATATTCGACTGCTTGTAGTACACCATTATCAAATTTTGAATCTGGTCAAAATTATAAAGAAGTTGTTGATCCTGCAGGTATAACTAATTAATTTTGTAAATTACAGTGTTTCATTATTTATTATATATTATTTTAGTTATGGTCAGTTTCCCATTAGAATCTGACCCGTCCGCTTCTCTAGTTGCTTGGACTACAACTCCTTGGACTTTGCCTAGTAATTTAGCATTATGTGTGAATCCTAATTTGATATATGCTAAAGTAAAAGATTTGAATAACAAAATCTATATTCTAATGGAAGCTCGACTGGAAGTCTTGTTTAAAAAGAAAGAAGATTATACAGTATTAGATACTTTCCCTGGACAAAAATTAAAAGGGCAAAGATACAAGCCACTATTTCCATATTTTGCACAAGTATGTACAATGGAAATAATCTAAGTTAATTAGTTAGTCAACCATAAACAATAGAACCTATACATTTATTAAACTTTTTAACTATTTTACAGGTAAAATTTTAATTGTTGTTGAAATGACCCCAAAATATTGTTGTAATTAAATTTTTAATCTCATTTTTATAAACACTTACATGTTTGTCAAAATTAAATATTTTATCATTGTCTTTATTATCAATGTACATTTATTGTTTAAGAATAGTTAAACCTTATTTAAATATATTAAGAAGAAAAATGATAAGGTAAAGAAAAATAGTTAACAATGAGTATATAGATTTGAAATAATTAATTACTATGTAAATATATATCTAGGAAAAACTTAAGCAACACTTGTGGTTATGTATTAAAAAATAATTAAATATTTAAATAAACCCTTAAGTCTTAACCTCAAAAGTAATACTCTATAGCATATATATATATATATATATATATATATATATATTTCAACAGCAATGTTACCGTCATCAACATCAGTCTAAAGCCAAAATAAGTATACGCTATAGAGTATTATTTTTGTAGTTAAGGGTTTATTATATATTTAATTATTTTGTAAATATATAAATAAAAAGTTATGATAATCATTTAGAAGTTTATTTAATGAATCTTACAGTAGTATTCCTTTAATTTTAGTTATTTTTTAATCTATGTCTAGACTCAAAAAACAGCTTTTGTCATATTGACAGACGATTATGTCTCTGCTGAATCTGGTACTGGTATTGTTCACCAAGCACCATATTTTGGAGAAGACGATTATCGTGTGTGCTTAACCGCTGGAGTGATTACTAGAGATCAAGATATTGTGTGTCCGGTCGATGAAAGTGGTCGGTTTGTTTCTCCTGTCAAAGATTTTGAAGGCCAATATGTTAAGGTATTTGCTAAGTTAAAATCTAATAATGGTTTTGAAAAATAAAAATAAATGTGTTTTGTTTTTTAAGGATGCTGACAAAAATATAATTAAATTTTTAAAAGAAGCAGGAAAACTTGTGAATGCATCTTCAGTAAAACACAGTTATCCTTTCTGTTGGCGTTCTGAAACGCCATTAATTTATAAAGCTGTACCGTCTTGGTTTGTGCGAGTACAGCAAATGAGCCAAGATCTCTTAGCATGCAATAAAGCTACATACTGGTAACATATATTTAGTTATAGACTTAAAAATACTGGATGACAAAAGAGCGAATACAAAAACAGTAATGACACAATTGTAAAAACCATTAACGGTGAATGCAAAGAACAGCGTCTAATATTTTAACACTAATAAAATATGTAACTGTTAAGTAAGGTGGTCCTTTTTCATAGACGAAAAAAAAAAAAAAAATTTTAATTTCTTACCCCCTCATTTTGTTACCATAAACAAGAAAGTAATGTATGTTAAATTTGACTGCGATAACTGACCCCATTCACTTGTCACTAAGAGTTGAAAAATTACCAAAAGGGTAGTTTTATAGATTTTTAAATTTATTACTAAAGCATTTATCACAAAAATGTATTTAATATTAATTATTAAGCATACAAATTTCTATAAAATATGTTCTTACATAATTTTTCGTAAATCCATTACATTTAAAGAAAATTAAAAAATTATAAATTATTACATTTATTTGGCCAAATTGATATTTTTATAGTTACTATACTTTATTTTCCGAAACGTTGATAATCGATCAAATATTATTTAAATAAATTATATAAAATTAAATTGCACATAAAAATGATATTAGGATATATACTTAAATAGTTGGATGCACTACTAAATTGTTATAGCCAGATTTATTTAATTGAGCTAAAAAAAATAAAGAAAAATATTACATAGGTAAATCATAATATTTTTGAGCACCGGGAAACCTTTTTTTGTGATCTTCTTTAACTTGTAATAGGTATTGTTTTTGGTATTCATTTTTCGTCAGTATATTGTTGTAATTTTGAATAAGGGCCACTCCTCTTTCAGCAAAATCATTGACCACTTTCATATTACTAACAATATTTGCTCCCAACTGAAAATCTTCTCTTTCTTCCCAATTGTCTGGATCTACTTCAAGAAATTCAACCGGTATATTTAATATCTTAAAAAAATCAATTGACTCTTTGTTTACAAAATCAGCTACGGTCTTCTCAGTAAAAGATGAATCAGATACATTTATTTAAATTCTATTTTGAAATGAATGTTATGAGTTTAGTGTATTCAAAGCTACCACCATTTCTCTTTTAATTTTACTCAATATATTAGGATCAAAAAATGAAAAACATAATTCGATGCAATAACAAATACAGTAAGGCCTCAGAATAACCAGAGGGAAAACCGGTTATGTCGAGCAAAAAAAAAAAAATAACTCGATGCAATAACATATAAACGTTATAACGATAATTTATTATTTATTATCTTTTCTGTAAATTAAATTATGATTTATGACAATATTGCCGTTTCGAAAGTTGTTTAAACCATAAGCAAACGTGTCTTGTATAATTATACATTATCATACATTTTACTAGTTTCCCGGAGTTGAAAAATTGTATATAATTTACTACCCTTTTAGTAATTTTTCAACACTCTTGTGACAGGTGAATGGGGTGAGCTATCGCGGCAAAATTTAACACACATTATTTTCTTATAACAAATAACAAAATGGGGGGGGGGTAAGAAATCAAAATTTCAAAAGTTCAAAAATAAGGACCACCCTACTGTTAAGCCATTAACCAAACATTTGGATTATATTTTAATGAACATTTTTGTTATTTACCTTTTTTTTTTCCAACTTCAGAGGCCGTTCAGGCCCATTGCTGCAACACACACTTCCTTCCATCTCGCTCTATCCATTGCTACCTCCCTGTAGTTTTCAACTCTTAGCGTTGTTAGACCCTTTGAGACTTTATCAAACTTTATCTGTATTTACCATAGCTATTATTTTTATATTCACAGGTTCTTTTTTTGTTTTGCTCTGTTTGTCATACCAGCGTTAAAATTAATTTTTGCCTTTTTAACTACATTTAAAAATTACACAAAATACTTTCAATATTAGGGTACCAAATTTCGTTAAGGAAAAACGTTTTGGAAATTGGTTAAAAGATGCTCGTGATTGGGCAATCAGTAGAAATCGTTACTGGGGTACTCCTATACCTCTTTGGGTATCAGAAGATGGAAAAGAAATTGTATGCATTAGTAGTATTGAACAATTACATAAATTGACTGGTGTTCTTGTAACAGATTTACATCGAGAAGTGTAAGAAAAAAACATATATACATATATTATTATTTAATTGTAATTTTTAAACATGTTTCTGTTTAGAATATTTTACAGTTATCTACTACATTTATTATTAAATATATTTTATATTTCAGGGTGGATAAACTAACAATCCCTTCAGCCAGGCCGGGTCATCCACCCTTACGTCGAATCAACGAAGTATTTGATTGTTGGTTTGAGTCTGGTTCCATGCCTTATGCTCAACAACATTATCCATTTGAAAATAGAAAAGAATTTCACGATAGGTTCCCAGCAGATTTCATTGCTGAAGGAATAGATCAAACTAGAGGATGGTAATTTATTTCACGTGTTCAAAATGTTCACATTCCTTAGTTCTTAAGTAACGGTAATTTAAATAATTTTTAGGTTTTATACACTGTTAGTTATATCAACAGCATTGTTTAACAAACCACCTTTCAAGAACTTAATTGCCAACGGTTTAGTGTTGGCATCTGATGGTCAAAAAATGTCAAAACGTAAAAAGAATTATCCAGATCCATTAGAGGTATCATAATCATAGGGCTATATTTAATTTAATTGTTTTTATGTTAATTCAATTATTATTCAATAGATTAAATTTGCTATGTGGTTACATTTTTTTTTTTTTTTTTTTATATTGAATGTTCACTTAGGTTGTAAACAAATTTGGAGCTGATGCATTACGATTGTACTTAATTAATTCTCCAGTAGTGAGAGCAGAAAACTTAAGATTTAAAGAAGAAGGAGTTAAAGAAATTTTAAAGGATCTGTTTTTACCATGGTACAATGCATATAGATTTTTCATTCAAAATATTCAAGATGCTTCAGTAAGTTTAAAAACAATATGTCCTTTATTTAATATTTATTAAATTATAATAAATATACTTATATTAAACTAATAGCTATAATGAAATATACAGGGTACTATGTATAAACCAAATAAAGACTTCTACAATGCATGTAGTGAAAATAAAATGGACCGATGGATAACGTCTTGGACACAATCATTGATTGCATTTGTCAGACAAGAAATGGCAGCTTATCGCTTATATACTGTAGTTCCTAGACTAGTTAAGTTCATTGATGTACTAACCAATTGGTATGTTCGTTTAAATCGTCAACGATTTAAAGGTGAATGTGGATCAACTGATAAACAAGAGTCGTTAGATACACTGTATCATGTACTTATGACCATGGTTTGCTTGATGGCACCTTATACACCATTCATATGTGAGTTGATGTATCAAAATTTGAAAAAAATTGAAAACCTCAAAGAACGTAGTGTACATTTCCACATGGTTCCTAACGTAAAGTAAGTTTTGTATTATCAAAATGTTAGTTTCAAGCTTACAAAGTCATAAGGTGTTTGCTGGGTGGTTTCTTTTATCCAATATTTCATAACAACCTAATTAGCGTGTACACTTTTTTTTAAAATATATTTTCATATTGTGTGTATAAATAAATAAATGCTTAAAGATTTTAAAAACTACTAATTTTATTTTATTCAGGGAGCACTTAATTGATAAAAATATAGAACAAAGTGTTTCAATTATGCAAAATATAATTGAAATGGGCAGAGTAATGAGAGATCGTCGAACTATTCCAATCAAAGTAATTTATATATATATATATATATATATATTTGTGTGTGTTTTATTATAATAAGTTACACTAATTATGTTTCTCATTTTTATCTAGTACCCTTTACCTGAGCTTATGATTGTTGCTGATGATCCGAAAATCATTGACAACATAAATGAGTTCCGAAGTTATATTGAAAAAGAATTAAATGTCAGAGCTATAAATTTGACAAAAAATAAAAGCAGATATGTAAAGCTTAGAGCTGAGCCAGATCACAAAACTTTAGGTTCTAGATTAAAATCAGATTTCAAAAGAGTCACTGCAGCTATCAGAGTAAGGAAATGTGTTTTCAAAATATTATTAGATATTTTTATTACAAACTATTTGTAGGAACTGACAGACGAACAACTTCAGTCTTGGCAAAATGAAGTATCTAATATGAGCACTGATAATAACGATGACCAACAAAAACCTCCTCTCAAAGTTTTGGAGTACGAGTTAGAAGCTTCTGAATTTCGAATATTGTATAACTTCACTGGACCAGAAGCTGAAATTATGGCTAAAACATATGAAGCCCAGATAGACAATGATGTACATTTTTTTATCTTAATATCATTATATTTTCAATAAACTGAAATAATAATACAAATATATATATATTTTTTTATTTTATTTTTATTTTTAGATTTTGGTATTACTAAATGTTACGCCAGACCAGAGTATGTTGGATGAAGGTACTGCTCGTGAAATAATTAACAGAGTTCAAAAATTACGTAAAAAAGCACATTTGGTTCCCACTGATCGAATTAATGTTTATTATAATATAAGTCCTGAGGGAGAACTAGCTAGAGTCGCTAAAGAATTCAATGAGTTTATAACTACAGCTTTAAAAGTACCATTCATTGATGGAGTCGCCGTTGGAAATAACATTATAGAAGAAACTCAAACAGTAATTACTGATTATAGTTCTATATTTTTCTATTACTGCTACAAGATAATATTTACTAATTATATTTTAATAATGTATACAGTTTATTGCAATAATTTTAAAATTAATATTATTGACATTATTGGTAACCAGTTAGCTATAACTATGGTCTATGAGTATACATCAAATATATATAATGTCAACATTTAAAATATTATTCAACTAAATTCAACACAATTTTGTTTAGCTCAAAGGATCCAACTTAAAGATCATTTTAACTAAAGAAAACAGTACTGAAGAAGTGCCAGCATGCAAGTAAGTCATTACTCATTACATAATTTATATATTATGTAACATATAAATTGCGTATTTTATAAAATAATGATTAAAATATATATTTTATAGATTTATCAATGTGCAACTTCATGGCATAAATGCTAGATACGGTGCATCAAATTCAACTACAGTTATGATTGAAAACCCTGTTGGTAAAAATGTTCTAAATGTTGATAGCTTAACTTATGAAGTAAGTTTGAATTATTAAATCTAATTTATATCAAAGCCTTTTCCTGGGGAAAAATTGTGATTAAAAATGTAAGTTTTATAAAAAAAGTTCAACAGTATAATTTTTAATTTTCATAGGTACAGAAAGTGTTTGGCTTATTTGGTATAGAAATTGTATTAAAGTTGTCTGATGGAAAAATATTAAATAATGATTTGTTAAACAATTTACCTAATGTTTCAATCATTGCTCAGAAAAAGTCATCCTCGCAAAACGTAGAAGTTCAAAACATAAGTACATTACCAATTATCAAGTAAGAAAAAATTTGTAATTGATAATTAGTACAAAATTACTTCAGTTATTGTCTTTAAACCACTGATGGCATTACATTTTAAATTTTATATGTTGTTGACCATGACTTATCCCATACCTGAGAATTATCAATATATCACATTAATACAGATTTGATATATCATAATAACATATTTTGGTTTTGGTTTTGTAGGACAGTTAATGTTAAATATGGATCTGAAACTGGAACAATATTAATGTTTGGTCCTGACGAAGAAGCAGATTTACAGCTGTCGAAATCTAAAGTATCTTCCATTTTTAATTTGAATACAGGAAATATGAAACTAGTCAAAGAAAATGGATTCATTATTGTAACATTAAATTAATTTGCGTTCAATAAAATTTATCAGGCATTTTTTTGTACATTAATTTATTTTTAACACATTTTTGGCAGCCTAATAATAAACCACTATCCAAAATTTACAGCTATCATATATAATAAATAATTTATTAACAAAAACCAAAAATCAAATTCCTATAGGAGAATATGGTTTTCTGATTTATTTACTATTTAAATGAATGTTGTACTTTTTGAGAGTACAATTTTAAATTAAATAATTCTTAAGAATCAATAAATAACTCTGGTAAATAATAATAAATTAATTGTCAAAAAAAAATTAATTTTTGTTAAACTACACTAAAATGCAAATTTTATTTTTTTCATTTTTAGTAATTTTTGGTTATAATTTTATTGTTTAAATTTATGGTAAGGGAATTGAAAGCGATCTGGTTTTTTTTTAAGTTTTGGACCAAAAAGTTACTTAATATGATGGTCTGATTTCTATTTTATATAGATATTAGGTTTTTTCACTAGGTTAATTTAAGAATAATTGGAATAGATGAAATCTATTTAAACTATGTCAAAATCTTAAACATTGCCTTTATAAAACTTCGCCCGCTTTTTATAATATTTGAATATAATCCCTTTTTTAATTAATAATTATTACTAATTTGTAAATTGTAATATCACTTTATAGTGTAAGCGCAACATAGATTTATAGGTTTATGGTCTATGATGCGCAGCTGTTCGATGATAAGAAAAAAATTGATATGCGTTATCTGTTATCTGTCTTAACTCCTATCATAATTATGAAATAATCAAATATTATGCAATCCGTACGTTTTGACTTGTAATTTTGTACTACCGTACGTGTATCATAAATAATTTCTCATTTTAAATAATTGTATATTACTTTAAAATGTCTGATAAAAATGACAATAAACCTGATGAGTTGGAAACTTTAGAATGGTTAAAGTTGAAGACTTCCCAAGGAAAAACACCGGATTATATTAAACAGGCTACATTAGAAAAACCCGCTAACAAATTTGTAAGAAAAATTAAAGAAAATCCCTTTGTTCCAATTGGTAAGTTATATTATTTAAAATAGTTATATAACTATGATAGTGCTTACTGTTTAGTTTAACAATAATGGTAATAAATAATAGTTATGGCACACACTTTCAATATAACAAAAAAACTACCTATTGTTTTAATGTATTCTTTGCAGTCTGAGATTAATTCTAAAAATTACAAATCTAAAACAATAGTTTCATCTGTAATTCATACTAATATTCTACACGGAGAGACCAGAAATTTTAAATTGTTAGAGAATAGAGATAAAAAAATATCGTTATTATCAATTACCCAACATTTGGTATTAGCTTTTCTGATATCAGTACCATACAATTTCAATCCTCCAAATTTATTAGTAAATGTAAATGTATAGCTTTTAGCACAGCAATTAAAAAAATTTACCAAATCAGTCAGTGATGTACTTATAATGACAACCTTGTCCCATACGCTCTGATAGATTTTATAATTATGTGTTTATGAAGTTATTAATTAAAACAGTATATAAATATATGTATATTTTAGTTTATTGAAAAGCTTGAGTTTATTGAAGATTTATTATTTTTAGTTTAGCAGTAATAGTTTAGTACTAACAGCTAATATATTCAGAATTCAGTTAACTATAAGATAATAAAGTATTATATTTGTTTCACATGGATAGTATTCTTTCATTTGGGAAATATGTCGAACATTTTATATTCTAAAAAAACTTATATTAGCTGCTATTACTAAACTAAAAATAATAAATCTTTAATAAAATACAAATTTACATATATATATATATATATATACTATTTTAATTAATAACTTCATAAACACATAATTATAAAATCTATCTTGCAGTTAATAATCTAAAAAAAAATATGATCTTTATTATAGTTATCGTTAATTATTATTTAATTAAATTTTGTAAGACAAGTTAATCACTCAAGTGTAATAGTAAAAACTGTCTATATTTCACGATAATCAAAATTGAAAAGAAAGAATGGTGTGTATAATTTGTACATAAAACTTTAATATACAAAATGACATGTTGAAAGCTGAAAGACGTTGGTCCTGTTAAAAGCTTTAATTTTTAAAACCTCGTCCAGAGCCTTCAGCCTTAACCCGTGGGGTTCTGATGACCAGTAGACCCTTTGGTACATAATTTAGGGGTCTTATTTTAGGTCAAAATAAACCAAAATATGTATAGGTCATCAAAATCCCACAAGGTGAGGCCAATGGCCCTCTGGTGTGGTGTAAAATTCCCTATAGTATAGCTCAGTATCAAAAAATAGGCTATAATTTTAAATATTGTAATATTATAAAAATAAAATATGAAAGTCAATGCTTTGAATTTTTAACTATGGCATTGGGCTCAGGTCTGTTGATCCTTTTGTACTTTCATTAGGCTATGCGAATATGAGAATATGATTTAGCATTACACCTTACCATTCGTCCATAGTAAAGCGTAATAACTCTTCAACTAATTGTGTTTTGTCGAAACAGAATATGCCTTGCTTGAAGAATTTAACACTAAAACCCAAAATCTTAATTTTTACTTATCCCTCACTTTTTTTTTTCTTTTATTACCACATTTAAGCTTTTAATATATTTTTTTCATACCTAACTTAATAAATCATTAAAATTGTTATTTTTTTCTGTAAAAAAATTGCATTGCTTTACAATTAAAATAGAAATAGATGTATCTATACTAAACTTGTTTAATAAATCTATTCGAATCTAATGGCTATTAATAAAAAAACAAATTTCGAAATATTACTCAAGTTTAAAACACTCTGTTGTCTATGACAACTGTTCGTGAAATTTCAACAAAAGTGAGATACAATAAAATAAAGTTTTGAATAAAAAAAAAACTGTTGAGTTGTTTTTAAATGGTCCATGGTGATGAACAATTAATTTTCGAGAAACAAAACCCAATTCACTATAAAATGTCTTTTGTTACAATGTGCAGTCGCATATATATATATTAATATATTCTATAACTCTATAAAAGGGTTATTAAAAATAACTTTTCGAATTTATCATAATATAATTATACGTTTTCTTATGGCCGCAGTGCAATAGCTATGAATAATCTCGGGAAAGGGTTACTTTAAAGACAACAACGTCCATTAAAGATCATTCCATCCCGCCGGCACCATTATTACTATACGTTGTAAAATCTGGCTGTAGGGCTTACACTTTAAACCTCTTCTAGATGGTCTTGATTACGCTACAGCGAACATTCTCAACAAAAAAAATGCTGGTCGAAAGTTCTATTTCGTTTTCTATACATCTTATATTTTATACATTCTATATAATATTATGTAGCGGAAAAAAGGGACAAAATTATTTTATTGTACTAAATACTTGTGTTTTTTTTAATTGAGAACGCGCGACTTTCGCAGTAGTATTACTCGGGAAACCCACTCCTTCGACTATAACAAAAATATAACAAAAAAATTGCTTGCAGGTACGATGGCCACTGTTCTTTTCCTTGGTTACGGGTTGAAGAGCATGTACACAGGAGATCGTATGAAATCTCAAATGATGATGCGCGGACGAATAGCCGCCCAAGGATTTACCGTAGTGGCACTGTTGGGTGGACTGTTCTACAAAGGAATGGGGGCTTTGAAAGAAGCCGAGGAAGAAGAAAAGAAAAACAGCGAGGTATAGTACTTAGTACAAATGTCACTATTAAAAATGGCTTTTGTTTATGTAGTAATAACGTGTTTCATATTTGTTTTGTGTAACGCAAAATAATTAATAAAAAATAAATCAAAATACAGAAGATTATATTTTTGTATTATCTTTTTTCTTATTATATACCAACAACATTATTAAGTTGCGAAAAATATTGTTTCTGTTCTTAATAATTATACACTTGTAAGATACTCTTTAAAGTAATCTTTAGTTTTGCTATTAGTATGTTTTTTTAATAGTTACATGTTTCAGTTTACACAGTAAAACATAACGGAATAAAGTGCGATATATAGGAAAATATAACAATTTTATTTTTAATTGTACTATTTTAGGTGACTCGCATTTATCGGTCGACTATCATAAGTCAATATGTTAACTGTATAAATTTATGTTAGTTTATGTATGGTTAAAAATAGGTTTATATACTTACAAATTGTGACAATGACAATGTATGAACCTAAATATTGTTTATTTAACTTGTACTTGATTGAGTGTACAGAAATGTATAGTTTTGAAGTAAATAAAGAAATATTTTCAATAAGAATTGAATTATTACTTTTGTGCATGTATTATTATATCCTTTGGTTTCTTCATTTATCCTACCTATAATTTTTGAAACGATGAGGTTATAAAGTTAGCAAGGAAATCGAGGTAATCACTGGTCGCTGTCAGTCTTTGTATGTACTTAAATAGCCTTGAAGAGGTATAAGAAATATAGGTAGCGAATGTGACAATACAAATTTTACAAATATTATAAACTAATAATATATAAATTATATTAGCGGCGTTAAACCATCTTCATGATATCCAGCGTGGCAGAGCTCATGGCAATGCCTTCCGAGCTGATGCCTGTACACGAGTAATTGCCCGCATGATTCGGTTTAAAGTACATAATTTGTACCCAAGACGTCACGGTAAGCCGATCAGGTCCGCCTCTAGTTTGTATCGCTATTGCAGTATCGTCTCCTGCAAAGAAATATTTTATTTTATTTTAAAAAAAGTCATACAGAATATTATGGAAAATATCCATATAAAGTCCTGCCAGACTGTGTACCAACGGGTTTTATTAAACGTCCAACTAGTTTTTTCCTGACCGTAGATATAACTTGTAAGTAGCCTAAAATATCAATATAAGGGACAAAAATCTTCCATTATATTAACAAAATAATATTGGATTTTTTGATAGTACACTAGGTTTAACGGTAAAACGTAAGTCCTCTAAGCTCATCCCCAAGTCTTTAACCTTTCTGACGCATACATAGAAATAATTGCGTTTTGATCAAAGAATGTTATTGAAGTAATAAAATGTTGGAAAATATTTCTTAAAAAAAAAACCTTTTCAGAAAAATGACACTGCAATAGTGCATTGTTATCTTCGTCAGCGCTCTGAACAAACTTAATAGTATGCATTACAAACAAACGACCTCCTTCAAAACGTATACACATTATAGTCGGTCAAGACCACACTAGTCATAGTGTAGAAATTATTATAACTGCGAGTGATGAAATGACTTAAGTAGGTAATGAAAAAGTAAAAACTAACACACCTTTCAAACAAACTCCAAGCTGTCAAACTCAATGTCCAAAAATGGAAGTGTCGCCCTAATATCAAACGAAAAAAGAGGAAATAATAATCACGTGTACTAGAATAGGGTACACGCATCTAACCCACTTATACCTCATTACTAAGCAACCCAAACTTATTACTTACATGTGATACACGCAGAGTAAACCTATCAACTAAACACATCATGATGAACTTTCCGAAATTCTTCTAAGCTCGCTTTATACTGATAAGTACACCTCACTGGAACAGGCTTTCAACCGAGACAACTCCGAACATATCTGGAAATTCTTTCAAATAAAAAACTCGATAGATAATTCGGGAAAACTTCAACTGCAACCACTTACAATTAAATCACAATTTGTAGTAAATTTTGTAAGCATAATCAGGCTAATAGACGATGTTTTTAAAACCTTAATATTATAATAACATAAAAAAAAAACATATCGTTGTAAAACATCCCCCTTCAAAGTTGAGCACCGAAGTTAAAAAAAAATGTAAGTGAAAATAATAAAAACAGTGAGACGTCTAGGAGGCAAAAGTACGCCCGTATCATAATAAATAATTATACAGAATCATGTAAAATTGTACCGGGCCAATTTTGTTTTTGATTTTATATTTTTTAAACCCGCCGTCGCGTCGTTTATGCAGAACATGAAGGAGCGCAGCACTAACAATAACAGTAATAATAACAACAATAATAAAATATTATCGAAGCATTTTTATGAAGTCGATTTTTGTTTCCGTTTTTTCGAAAACGTTTATCTATACACGCGCGCTGCTGGTATATTATATCAAAATCCAATTTCAATAAGCAGTTCGCAGACTATTACAGTCATTTTTAGGCGTAAGGGGTGGCCGATATGGCGAAGACGCAATAATTTTTTTATTATTTTCGTGCCTTTTTCACAGTGTTCATAAACGGTTATAGAGTCTGGTACGCGCGCGTTTATCTTACATAGTAGACAATGCAATTTGTAAACTGTAAAACGAAAAAAAAAACATTTGGCCGTGAGCCGGTAAAGAGTTGCGTGGAGGGTAGAACGAGCAAAAAGATTAAATTTTATATTCCAGCTATTGTAATTTGCGACGTCAACGGGTGTATATACAAGGTAGGATGTAAGGGTGGGAAGTTTTTCTTGGTGTTGGCATGGTGTAAGTGGAGTTTAACGCGATTTTTAAGTGTCGCGTTTATTCGTTTCGTTCTGTGTACGTTATTGGAAGTGCATAAACATCGGAAATTTATTTCCCGCGGTTTTACGATTCAACGGCGATTACTGTTTTTTTGCCCATCCGAACATTATTTTATACAATAACGATTTTTTTACGGTCGCAATGTGCATATACACGCTCTATTTACGTGTATACGCGCTTAAACGCCAATGTTGTCTTCGTCCTTTCGAGTGTAAGCCACTATCAATTATACCTAATCAATTGGTCTAAAAACACGGACCCGTTCGCAAATACAGTTTGGTTAAGTACTGTATAAAAAAGTAAACTGATAATTGTTAAATTAAGTTGCAGAGGACATTACCTGGCAATGATCTGGTAGCTCCACTCGTATCTCTGAATTGCCAGCTGACGCTGGGCACGGGAAACCCTTTGATTTCACAATCGAACACTACCGGTTGACCTATAGTGCCGGCCACGTTTTTTGGAATCGATTTGAAAGTTGGAGCTGTAAAAACACAACTCTATAAGTACCTATTATATTTAATGTACATTAGACAAATTTGTAAACATTTAAACCAGTACCCCACAAACGACAAAACAAAATACGTAAAAAAAAAAAGTTACAGTCTATCTAAAGCCAACGGCTAAAATTATAAAAACATGGAACACGCTTTAGCCTGTTGGCTCCTGAATAGTGATTTTTTCTGATCTATAATCTCCTTGCGATTTATGACGATAGTATAGCCTTAGTTATATGTTCTGTCCAAAACGTTTGCATGACGACGACTCGTTATTATTTCGATGGCATCTTATATGTTATATGTTACACAGTGTATATGAGCGCCGCATCAGAGACGTAATGAAGACTGCTACGCCCATTTCAGTCGTGTGGCATAATATATGAGTAGAGGTGCTGAGGCAAGAGGCACAGGGACCGACCACATCAAAATGATCCGGTGCATTCAAATTAATCTTAACAGATGTAGAGCCGCTCACGCTATTTTGTGTCGTTTTCGAGCTGGGAGGCCAAGGCTAAAGCATATTCCATGCTAAAAACACTTGTTTTCAATAAACAACAAACCATAAAATTTCATCTGGTATTGTTTGTATATTTATCGCTTACTCACCATAGAACTCGTAAATAATGCAATAAAGCAATGAAGATATCTTGAAAAAGAAGTTAAATATGTTAAAACATAAAAATATACGATACCTGTAGGCTACAGGTGTGTTTAATTTTTCTTAACACTGCAACTGTTATTATAGAAAATGTGTTTTTGGTAAAAAAAAACAATTTAATATAACTATATAAAAATTGTGAAAAACACTTTATATTATAATGTAATAAAATTTATCGTTAGCTTTTGTGTAAATAGAAGGTTTAACTCAAATTGAAAGAATCCAAATGTCTATTTGAAACATGAAAAGATGAGTCGCTATGACGCATATTACATTCGATATGAATGTACAAATAATATGTATTTTTCATACCTCGCCTCGGTGTGGATAAATAATTTGATTAAATTTTTGTAATACTACATTGTATATACTTATGGGTAAAAAAACTATACAACTGAATATTTTACTTTAAAACGTTTATACCTTTTAAACTAAGCAATAAGCTAATATGAAAAAAAACATGTGATTTTTATGATTCTAGAATATAAAAAAATAACCAACACAGTGGGGTCGGGGCATAGTGAGGACGGAGAGTTTACAAGTCTTTAAGAATTACTATAACTGAAAGTGATAAAATAATTTTCAAATAAACGTTTCGATGAGAAACTGCAGCTCACTTTAATACTTTCTTACTGTGCTGGTTTATACTGTATTTGGTTTGGACTGTACTGGTTTACACTTGCTATCCACAGATTCGCATAGAGCGTATATTTGAAAATGATTTTATCACTTGCAGTTGTAATACTTCATATAGACTTGTGACCTCTGCCGCCCAAATATACTCTATCCCAATTATATGCCCAATTATATTGCCCGACCTCACTACTGTTTTTTTTACACATGTTATATGTATATATAAGACCTAATTAAATAAAAATCTTGTACTATAAAAGGTAGAAAATATATTTTTTTTAAACTTATTGTCAATTTTTTTTTATCGATTGTTCGCTTTGGAACTTGTAGGTTAATATACAAGAACAGTGAACTGCATATTAATTGTTTACACAAAAATCAGAACTTTAATATTTAATTAAATAAGGCGACGCAACACAATGAACGACAAGATATTTCTAATTTCAATATACCCATATAAACAATTTTTGTGGTCATTAAAAAATGTAAACAAATTAAATTAATACATTAAGGGATCGGAAAATAGAACACAATAATAAAAAAATATGGTTATTAAATTACAAGACATACGTAGGTAAAAAATTATTTTTTTCAGTTTTTTTATTGGATTTTATACATAATTTTTTTCGTTATAATACTTGTAACATAATATGGTATTATCATGCAAGCAAATTCAAACGTTCAAAGACCAAAAAAAAACACACGTCTCATTTAAAAATTAATACCTTCTTAGCTTCGCATCGAAGCTAAAATATTTTTAAACGCGTATTTTTTTTAGATTTTAATTATATATTAGGATTTAAGACATTGTGACATAGGTTTTCGTTTTTTACCAAGTTATAAGACGTCCAAGTTGAAACTTTTTTCACTTTTGACCCACTAAAGAACTAATCGCATACGGTTTCAGATCTATAGAGTTGCTCTAGTCCAGAGGAAAAAAAGTTATCGTGTTTATATAAGTATGGACAACTCTAAATAGAACTAAGTTTGCATTTCTATATCATTAATTTGTTTTCATAATTTATTGATTTTTTTTTGTGTTACCCTTATGGCATGGTCCCCAGTACTGCATCCACAGCGAGCCGTTATAGCCCTGCTTGGCGGACGCTTCGTTCAGTTGACAAACATTAGTGTATGTAGTGTTGTCCGACCCACATACCATTTCGTTTTCTTTGCAAACGCACTGGTAAACAGTCTTGGAATCTTCCTTGAAGAATAAAAACAATGAAAAAAACTAATTAGCATTAGTCTAAAATAGTAGCAATTGTTATACAGTTTGTAAACAAATAAAAAAAAACCCAGATAGCTTACACACTACACAAGCCGTAGCTGTTAACGCATTACGATCAAAGTTTGCTTAGTATATCAACTAGCCGATGAATGTGATAGGTCAATATCCTCGTACGACGACCTAAATATCTTTGACGTTCAAAAACAAAAATATAAAATAATTTTAAAAGCAAAAATACTTTTTTTTTAATGTCGAATTGCACAAACCACTAATGTTCAAAAATATTTAGTAAATCACTAATAATATGAGCAACTCATACGTTAAAATCTATTAATTTATATCAAAACACCTGTTATAAAATCGAAAGAATACATTATCAGAGCTGTTGGTAGAGCCGTTGTTAACAATTCGTTGGGGATTATTGATCGACTAAAAGGATATTCTAATAGTTTAGGTCAAGAAGCTATATGTCAGATTTTTTTTAAATAACACAATAACTTTTTTACTTAATAATAACATTAAATCACTCAAAAAATTTATGAAATCAGATCTGCACACTTTTGTTTTTTTTTAAATAATTTGAAATTAAAGAATTAATTGTAAGTGCAGCGACCTCCTAATAATACAAGTTTTAAAAATAATTTTGTAGTTGTACATATATATTTTAATCCAGGTGAATATTGATACTTTTTACAATTTCTTGATATATTTATAACGCACTTGCATAGGTTACAATATTATCATTTATCAGCTATTAATAATTTGGATAATTGCTAAGTTCTAGTATAATTGAGACTTATCGATACTTGGATATGATTTGTGTATCCCTTGACTAAACAGTGAATTAAACGAAATTATCCTGAATGTGCCACTCTTACCCAACGTCCCCCTTCTCTCCCCTCGTGGTAGTTTCTTACCATTTTTGTACATTCCAAGTTGTTGGCACAAGGTTTGCTGGTACCACATTCTAGGCCCTCTCCCAAACCGCACACGCCGTACGGGCAACATTCGCAACCATCCGGTACCAGGCCCAGTAGACAGGCCTCTTGTCCGCGGGGACACTGAACCGCGGTGCACCCGTCGTCCGGGCATTGCGGGTCGCTGCGCTTGACGCTGGCCGCGGAAATGGCGAACACGGCCAGTATGGTCACAATTATTGTGGTGGCCAAAGTGGCGGCACGTCCGTTATCCATGATACGCCGGTAAACAACTGTCCTGCGCAAGTGGGGTTCATTCGCAGCCGCTAACGCAACAAAAGGTCGAGACAGGCCGGGGTCACGTCATACATAATGAGCGAGCGACACACGTGGGCCATTCGGCATCCAACAACATCACAATCATATCTATATTATTATATTATCGCTATTGTTCTTATCGGTTACCTTACTCACGGGTCATAGTGTCATACTGTCGGACTGATTTTCTCCCCACTATTGATGATCCGCAAGAGAATAGTGTAATTCATAATTTGTTTATTATTTTAGCTGCTATCATTACGTGTTACCGGTGCAAGGGTTCATTTTTTGTAGCCATGATGCAAGATAAAAAGAGAGCAATATTTATTTGAATAATAACAAATGATAAATATTTTTTTTAAAAACTGTGCTCTTCATTTTATCGTTTTGCCTTTAAATAAAATCAACTTTTGATTTCAACTTTCTTCGTACATTTTAATAAAATTAAAAAAAAAAAAAATAATATACTAAAAAAAACATATACTATTTATAACATATATTTCAAATGTTTAATATAATTATATATTTTGAATATGTATGACTTAAATTAAAGTACAAATTGGTAAAATAGGTGTTATACTATTATGGTAATAATTAATTAGAAATAGTTATTTAACCCTAGAAGTGTTATTCAACATACACACGATTTTATGTAGCGTAAATAGAGGACGAAAAAATAGTAGTTTTTAAATAATTTAAACCTTAAATTTTTAAAACAATAATATGTATATAAATATAGTTCGGGTTCCATGAAAAAAAAAACACGAATAACTACTATTAATAGTTAAGCTACGTTACCTAAAATTTGTCTTAAAACAACATTTTTAAAATTCTAACATAAATGTACTGTTGAGTTATTATACTACTGAAATTAAAAAAAAATTTTAAATAACAATTGAGTTTTGGTTTCAAAAAACGTGGAACAGTTTTTTTTTATTTTGTAGGTGCATTTCAGAACTTGAGAGCTAAAAATTACACCGAAAATAGGTTTGTCTTGGCTATTGCATGTTATATAAATATATTATATTTAAGACATTTGTAGTCATCGTTTTACTAAGTTTACCAAAACCACATTTTTACACTATTCAGGAATTTGCATGGAAACGTCAGAGATTAGATTTTATAACAGCTGTGCTCGACCCCACTATGTTAAACTTTGCTACCTAGGTTTTTTGTGCATTAAGTTTTCAGTGTAAGCACGATATTTGAAATTGGAGAGAAGTTTATACTAAGAATGTTATCCCCTGGTTTCGTTTTAGTAAGTTTTTACTGTAAAATTCTGTAGTAAAAGTTCTTAATTTAATATGTTTTCTAAAATCAATGGCAACCCGCAACGGTGTATAATCTTATTAGACCGTATTTCAATCAAATGTAAAACTTACCTAAACTTCTTTTGCTTTGCCTATACAATACAATACAACAAAGTTATATTACTTTTCCAATTCAAAAGTTTTGTGTTTAAAGCAAGAGTTGACAAAATTAAAGAAAAGACACAAACCGCTAAATCGTTGGAAATCTCAGTTTCGAGTCGAAGATAAAAATACAAATTAACACTAATGTGAACTCGGTTTGAAAGATAATCTACCCAACATTTATAGTTAACATCTTAAATAATAAAATAAATAAATAAATGCGTATGACGTCTTGACCGGGATTGGCTATGGCTAACTTTATGCCAATTCGGTCGTCGGGTGCAGGCATTTCAGCCATGCATTCGGGGTTGATAGTATGGGTCGCCGCTAAAAATCCCGGGTGGTCACCTATCCGAGATCAAGCAGCAACGGACACAGCTTAACCTCAATTGCCACGCGGCATCTGAGGTGTCCACTGAGGTGACACCTCCCGATTTTAACATCCTAAATGACCATTCTTTACTAGTAATATTTGTCTTAGCCAATGGTTCTAAATATTAGACCCTAAATCCGACTTAGTGATATTATTATGCTCTTGTCAGTTTTATTCAGAGTTCGGTTGTTCTAGACTTCGTGTCTCTTCATACTCAGCTAGCCGGTCAGATCTTTGTATTTTCTTTTATCAACCTCTAACACGAAATCCCTCTACTCTAATCTCTATTCCTCGATTCAGGATTACTTTGCAGGTGCGTAAGAAAGAGCGATAAAACGCAATGAGGTGCATGCAACATTCACTCTATTTCTATGAACTTCCCTTACGGCCGTGGCTATTAAAAATTAATGAAACAAAATAGAGTTCACATCCTGCAACTTTAAACGTATACTTGTCTCGTTATTACAATGTGCGTTATTTCGTACTAACTCTAAGCCTCTGACGATGGCTATCAGCATCGCCTAACAATGCGGTGTATACCTATACTTCGGTAAAATTCCATAATACCATTTACAATACAATACATTTTGGAGATTTGGACAGCAGAAATCGCTGTCGTTAATATCTATCACACTATGTTGAACAACGGGATGAATATGTATTGTACACAGTCGCTGTTCGACATAGTACGGTAAGAAGAGATACCTACTACCAATATTCTCTAATCGAAATTAATAAATAAGGATCATAAAAGTGTCACAATGCGGAAACCTAACAAAGTACACGATAGCTAATGGTATAAGTGCATCATCGATTGTCGGAAATCTCCCTGCCCAGTTTGGAGGGAATAAAAAACAATCTAGTAAAACCGCATACAGGATGTGTCAAGTTGTATTTGATACTGTAAATACAGTTGAAGTAGCTGCAGTGCTACAAACACAAAACAAACAAATTTAAATAATAAAATATTTATATAGTTGGTTTTACAAAACGATTATTCGTCGAAAAAAGTTTATTCGTTTAGTGTATTAAACAAACTCGTTGTTTTGAAAGTTACAAAACAACCCCACCAGCAGCCAGAAAAGTTATAAGGAGCATTTTTATTTTGTTTACAAGGCCTAACATAATACAATGATTTTATGATTATCATTATCGTCTTTTACGATTTTATCGTCCTATTGATTTGTATAAACGTTATCAGTTGATTTGAATAGTTTTTAAGTACACGACGTGCTTCGTAGAAGTCCTCATCCAAAACCATCGCTAAAAGCTTTGGAAAAGTGCACATAAGGCAAGTTCAATCTTGACGAACTTACTGTAAGAAGATATTCGATTGCACTTCCGTTGATCTTATAATAATACATAGTAACATAAATTAAAAGAAATCTACTAATATTCATGTTGTAAGCAAGTTTATCAATAAATGGGGTAACAAATGAAATTAACATATATTTATCGTTGTTTTATAGTGTTTTGAGTGTTAAGTTATTAGTTTAACCTCAATAAACAAAAACTACTGTTATAATATTAAAACCAAAAGTTGTTTTAAAAAAACTTTATTAAATACCAACTATCATCATTTATATTTATGTGATGATTAAATGTGTATTAAAATACAACCACATGCCACAAAGGTTATCTTGAACTATACAAACGCATTATAAGCTTAATTAAAGAGAATATATAATTTAATTTAAAATTAAATTACTATGAACCAGCGTAAAGCGCTACAATAATTATATTACCTGAAAATCTTGAAATTTAGAAAAACAATTTAAAGTAAACGAAAAGATAATTTAAATTTAGTTGTACACCAAATTCCAATAAATAGATTAATTTTGAAAATTACCAAACATATATGACCTACATTCAAATATAATTTTTTTTTTATTAAATTGATAAGTTTAAGATAGTCGTGGAAATAAAATAATAAGTTATACAATCACAATAACCAATTGAAATACAGCATTAAATTGAATATTTGATGTTACACACACTGACACACACAACATACAATATTATCTATTGACTTTAAATATTTCAAATATTAATTATACATTTTAAATTTTAATGCATTTATCGTTTAATTTTTTTGACATAAATTGATTGTATAATTATGTTTAAAAATCGATGAATAAAGCACGCCTAAAAGTTCAAATAAATAAAACAATAATGCTAAAAAGTATAAAAACAATTTTAAAAAAATATAAACGAATAGAAACATGGTTGGTTATTTAAAAAAACCAATTATGTTTAATGGAACCCTTTTAGTAAAACAACTAATAATAATACCTAATTAGTTTGTTCAACCTTGAACTTTGCAGAAATTGTTTTAGCTATAATATAAAAACCGAAGAATAACAACACTGATCATTCATTGACTTGATAAAATATAATTTGTTTTAAATAATAACGGCTTCGAGTAGTCTTTTATTTTTAAAAGATTTTCAGCGAATGTGGACATTTTATTTCAATCTTAGAGGGTGGATTTTTGCAACGCCCCTCCCCGTTTTCCTCAAGAATATCCCAAAACTTTTCATTTAATTAAAAGCATAAAATATATAAATGATCATCACGACAACATAAAAGAATAATACTAACACCACCTTTGACGTGTCAAACCAACATAGGCACAATTGGGGGGCTTAGAGAGTATTAGCACCCTCATTTTTAAAATTTAAATTGCGCCTATGCAAACAAAACAAGCCAGCTGTTTATCAGATCGGCCAAAGACCAGGGCGAAATGTAATAAGGTCTTTGACCAAAATATTATAATTTGGAACACAAGTCTAAGTATAATTATTATTATCCGTTACCACTTAAGGTATAGAAGGGATAGATTATGCAAGTAGAGTCTTAGAGTTTGGATGAATTAGGAAACTTATGGGATTGTTATCAGACAATCCGGTCGTTTTCTGAGCAGCAAAGCCAAATCGCTTTAAATTGACGACGGTATAAAGCTAATGTACTATACTAACGTTGATTCGAAAAAGGGAAACTCGTATTTTTTCCGTGTGAAGAACTAAAATTATATACATGTGTTTGGCTGTATTCTGTTCAACGCATATTCGACACTATTTTTATGCAGTCCAAACGTACCATTTATCAGTATAACTGATCAACTGTGTGTTTGTGTGTATATACTTATATTATATGTTCGCATTTTCAATACCAACGAGCATAGTGGGTTGTAGATATTTGGCAACATAATAAACCTATGTCGCGTTGAAAGCTCACAAATATGATTCACGTTTGATTTTTAAGGCCAAACTACAGGGTGGGACACGACGATTTGCGACAAATTTGCAACAATAATTAATATAAATAAATAAATCCGCCAAACCCTAGTAAAATACCTTAATATGTAAGTATTATCATTTTTGGTGCTGTGAATAATATTTGAATTAGCCGAGTTATTATGGAATAATATGATTAGGATTGACTCCTACTTCCTCTCACTAAATTCAATTATTGTTATAAATAAAAAGATTCACGTTTTGATAAATCAAAATTAAACTCTCCTACTATTAACTTGCATATTATTATCGTAAGAAAAAAATTTTAAGATAATATAAACTATTTAGTCTTTCCGAAAGCAATTAAAAATACTTAAAATACAATTACAGTTGTAATAAAGTTTCCCGTTTCCAAGTGCTAGTGGAAAATCAGAAACATAATCAAGTCGAGTATCTAAATAAATAAATGTATAGCTCCGAGTATTGTATTATTACTATACACAGTTGTCATCAGTATATTTAATAAAATGTTTTTCTAAGTGTCATCCACTAATCACTATCTATTTGCGCACTAGCTATTTGTACACATGAGATCCATCGAAGGCGGCGGTGGTATGGTGTAAAGCGACATAGACGACAAAGGGGATTTATGGAAAATGTTCAGATTCTTCACCACCGGTATGGCGGCCGTGATCGAGATGGCAATGACGAAACATATCACCCAAAATCCGTTCTGGAAAAAAACACAGGAGCAAAAATTCAATTAAACTTATATACTGTTATAAGACCACATCATAATACAGAAACGTACGAGAGAGTCAAAGGCCTGTCGGCAAATCAAATCCCTTCCAATCCTGTACACGTTCCATACTGGTCTACACGATGCTGCTTCCGTTTTGATAGACTCCGTCACGTGTGACTTGTATTTGTCAAACAGCGACTTAATGCTATTCACGTACTGGACCATGTTCTGGTTAAATAATTAAACGGTTAATAACTATTGAATTCTAGCTACGATTTAAAATATACCGTGGTTTTAAACCATGGTTGTAACACAGATGGAAATGGATCCATTTTAACATGATGTTTTTCTAGCCCGCGATTCATCCATAAATCACATTAGGTAGGTACCTAAGTAAATTTTCAGGCACGAAAAAGTGTAACGCTTTCATGTCATTAATATAAGTGATAAAGAACTACTGATAAATGATAAGCGACTGCTGATTAGCATTAGTGATAAAAGAGTTGACTTTAATTTATTAATTTGACAATCGATCGATTATAAGTTAGGAATGTAACGTAGGTTTTGTTTATACTGAACTTTCAACTTCTTGACCATGAGCGCTAATTTAAAGGCTAGAAATCAAGACTGCGGATGAATGATTTGTTCTAGAAAAAAATGACTCAATTAAAAACAATTTGTTGTCCGATTCTGGAAAACATATTTGGTTTTGGAAAAACATTTTTTTTTAGTTAAGGAGTAAAATCTGATTTTTGTCGGGAAATTGGTCCAGATTCTTGCTAAAAATGTAATCGCATTTAAATATTTTTCGTAAAGAAAATTTAACATTTTGTGTCAAACATTGAAACGTGTATCAATACAAATTAAAACATGATACTGATCAATTTGTTTGTTTATTTATTCCTATGGCTTCAAAGTATCAATGATACTCAAAATTGTTGGGGCATGCTCACCTCCGCCGGCTCAGATTGGGGTCTCAAACATTTAGTACCGAAATGGTATGCTACGATAAATCAAACGAATGTAAATGCTTTTAATTACTTTTTGCTGACATTTCTTTTATAATATCTAGAGGCATTCTTGAGTCTAAAAGCGCCAAACTTATTTTTTTTTAACTGTTCGCGAATACGCCTTGAAGTTTTTATGTTTCGTAAAGTTCTCAGTGTTAATTTGCTTAACAGAGTTTTTTCAATTTTTCCCAGGAGTACCATTGTTTTTACATCAAATAAAGTGTTAATGGAAACGGCTCGTCTGTGTGTTGTCAATAGCGATACTACATACTATATATTATAAACGATTAGAGCATTGCGGTTACCTTTCGCAGGATCTCATCAAAGTCCGTGTGTTCAATTCTCGTGTACGCTTTTGCCCACGTCCGGTTCAACGATTCCGACAGCGGTTGCATTTCGACCTCCATCAGCGTTATCCGGTACAGTAACACGTTCTGAAACGTTAAATTAGTTTACATTAAATAACCAGATTCGAGTGGTGCCATCAACGATCGGGATCTAACTTTGTTTTGCCCCATAGGGTTCATCACTGTGTCCACCAAGTCCGAGATGTTCCCCACCACCCGTTTGAGTGTCGTTTTAAATACGTTGGAAAACGTTGTCGTTTGCGTTAGAAGTGCGTTCAGCTGATCACGGAGCAACGTCACTCTGCCGTGAGCTAAAGACGAAGCTAAAATCTGCATAAAACACAAACAAAATAAATAAAACGAATCGTTGTAAAAAAATATAAACTCGAAAACTTGTGTTCCTTATTTTTTCCAAAACGCCTATAGACGTTAAGTGGACAGATAGAGAACCAAACCCTGCTGAAACGCCTCAAAATATTTTATGGGGTGCTGAAAACTTGTTGGAGTTGTGATAAAAATTATTTTGATAATATAGCTTTTTAAATTTTAAAGATGAAGTATAACTATATAATAAATGTCAAATAGTTTATAAGGTCGTGTTAAAAATCTTAGTTATCATAAAAAACCATAATTTATAAAGGAGTTATGCATAATTTTCATAATTATATAACCCTTTTAATTAAATTTATCAAATACCGCGTACATTATTTTTAAACTAGAACCTTAAGAGGACACGCCAACCCCACCCTTTTTAAGAAATAAATTATAGGCAATTTTTTACAAAATCTTAACTTAAAGGTTAAACTGTGATGTGTAATTATTAGTTCTGTTATAAATAATAACAATAGGACTCTTTTTTGGTAGTTAAATTATTTTTCAGACTATCACAGCATCTTTGACAATATTAAAAAAAAATGTCATCCAAACAGTGCTATACGCATATTCTCAACTATCGACTAAGTAACAATCCTAGAACATTTTTTTTTACTATTTAAAATAATGAGAACTTTATCTAGGTTTTCTCGTCGGCTTTCTTTTTTATATTATTAACCCAACATTCACAATTTATATTTTAATTCTAACATTCATTTACTTTTTTAAGAGCTTGTATTTTAGGTAAAATTTAAATTTTCTAAAAAAAAAAACGACAGAACCTAGTTAAGTTCTTCTCTTTTTAACGGTATCAAAATTTGTTTTCTATGACCATTTTGCTTTGACCCACACACTTTTCCATAAACACGTTTTAACGATTATTTTTAAAGGGTATGCCGTCCTCTTAATCATAAGTTACTAAGTATGAGATTGGCTTTTGTAAAATTAAGGTGCGCAATCAGTTTTCAAAGTATATTACGTAATCCAAATTTTTAAATAAGAAACTACGGCTAAGTCCGCCTGGGAAGGAAACAAATTATAGACAATAGTTGTTGCATACATTGTCCGTAGTATGACAGAATTTATTTTTCCAAAGTTATTGGCCGCTCACTTGACGATTAAGACCATATACTTTAAATAATTTGTATAGGATTGTAACCTTTTAAATCCTATCGTTTTATTGCATCACTGAGACTTCAAACTTATACTATTGTTATTTACATTATTTCAAAACAATTATGTTTATTAGAGGTGGTCTCATTTTTATTTGACAAATTTACATTACAATTTCTATGTAAACACGTCAAAACAACATTGGATCCACCATGCTATACTTGTTAACGGTTTCTTAAGTTCTTTCTTTTTGTTTACCTGACTTCGAAACATTTGAAAATCCAAGTTGATAGACTCTGCGATCGGTTTTAATGCATCGGCCGTCGACACGGGTTTGTCTCCGTCCAAATTAACACGAATTTTTTTCATTTTCAGACTCTCGAGGCCGTCCATCAGACCCGGCCATTTCGTATAGTCCGAACCTGCCTCGGTGTTGTACACTTTGTTCAGGCTAAAGGTCGAGTACGCCGTTCGATTGGCTTTGCACGCCCTACGATAGAACGATAATTATAATAAAAATTAATCACCGCCGAATGGTTTAGTAGTATACTAACACATTTACAGGTTATATACTTGCAACAAAGCAGCTATATCGATCGACTCAAATCCGGTATACTTACTCTATAACTTCGCCGAACGAAGCCGTGGGCGTGTCGTTGCCGAAAACAAACCAAGAAAAGAAACCGTGCTCGTTCGTTAAAGCCGGGTAGTCCATGATTTTGGAAACCGTCTCGTACGAAGGTTCGTCGTACAAGGCCCGGCAAACGTTGGCTTCACCATTACTGCTCACTATTAAACCTACGAGCGCGGCCAACCACAACACCAGACTCGTTAGCCTCATAGCGCTCACACAACTAGATCAGGAGGAAAACAATTCGTCAGTCGATTATATTTTTTCAATATTGTTTGACATTACCCGAAAAAGTAACACTTCGCCCAAACCGCGTCCGAACAATAGTTGACCACGATGCTACAGGCCAACAAAAGCCACACCACGAGAGCAGTTATTGCTATTCCTGGAACGCAATAATATAATAAAGTAATTATTTGAACCTCAGCCTATGAGCAAATATAGACCGTGGAACTCGTTAAACGCTTTAAACCCAATGGTATCTATCTTAAAAATCAAAGATCCTGAGTGATTTCCTTTTAAAAATAAAATGTTTGATTCGCTCAAACTGCATTTATTACCTGAGAATTATTAATCGAACTTGTTTTTAGAGCCTTTAGAGGGTATTACATAAGATTTCTTTTTCACAACCAAGAAAAAAAATGTTAAAATAGACGCAGACATAAATGGTGAAAAAAAGAAAACAAAGAGAGTCACATGATCCATCACGAGACCACTTAGTCGAAAAAACAGTTGCAACTGGGGACATAAAAATAAATGTATTATATATATGTTCGAAACGTCAGCTAACTAATGACAACAACATAGATGGATCCGAAAATGATCAAAATAACCAAAAGTTGTTCTCTAGGTGAACCGTAGACAATTTAAGCCATCTCTGGTTTTGACATATTGTTCCAAAGTTAATGTGTTGACTTACCTAAACCGACGGACCACCTGTACGACTCCATTTGCTTCAACTGACCCATATAATTGTTCGCCTGCTCTTTCATGTCCATTAGTTTCGAAACGAGTTTACGAGTGTGACTCTCGTAAGGATAGATCGAGAACTCCAGTTGACGTCGACGATCCATCAGTGACTGTTTTATTCCTGTTGAAAAGAGCCACGTGCGAAGAGTAATGCTATAATATTTAAGGTATCTGTGTAAACGTTCGATAAACGAGTCATTTTTGTACGTTCAGTTCAGGGTAACGTTTTTTTGAACTTTTAAACATACACATATATGATATGACATTATATGTGTATATTCACAGTTAACAGACCCTGTATTTGTCTCCTCTTGAATACTATTAAACGTTTTTAATTTACTCGCGTACTTACGCCATCTTTCTCTTTCTGTCTGGTCGTACACCGCCTTTGGGATGTTGGCGTTCTCGGCTGACGACAAAGGAAGACTGGACAACCCGTCGTTTTCTACTTCTAAAACTCCTTTGACCGCTTTAATCAAATCATCCTGGCAACGAAACGGTTATATTATATGTGGTACTGATATATTAAAAATCTTTGTCCTTACCAAGTAAGTTAAGTTCTCGGCTTGCAGTCTGTTCTTGGAGATCATATCGCACATAACTGACACGTCGAGAGAACATCTTTCAGGCACTACCTGAAGTTCAGCGTTAAGTTCGATCACTTGTCTGTTATAAGTGATCAATTCGTCTCTCACTAGTTCGGCTTGCACGATCACATCCTTCGCCTTTGGAAATATTTTCTGGAAATCTAAAAAAGTACAGACAATTGTTATAGATGCTGCTTAAAACAGATATACATAATTTGCTATACACCCAGGTCACCCATGTACTACCTTGGACTACTTTAGAAACGTTGGTCCGTGAACTGAACTTGTGTCCGGATCCATAAATGTCATTTTCGATAGATCCTCCTAATTGTTCAGCTATGTCTGAAAACATTTATATTGTAATATTGAACTTTCTTTAAAAAAAACGTTTTGAAAATATTTTAAGGAAACACAAAAAAAACGTAATTAAATCAAGTTCTTAAATTATACGTCCGCAGTCCAGTTAATAACGAAATAACGCAGATTATAAACAAATAAAATTATATCGTTTATAAATAAGTGTAAAACGTATTCAGTGTAGCCATGTTTTTGCACGCCTCATTAAAAGTGCGCCAATCGTTAATCTTCAGAATTTTGCCATGAATGGATGTAGTCTTAAACGGATGCTTTTTGTTTACATCCGGTAGACCAATAAATATACTGTTTATTACCAAAGGCTTGTGTATTGTACACCATAGGACTTGAGTTTTTAAAATGCGATTGCGACATATTAACGTGCAACTCTGGTCGAGTAAATAATAAACGGGTGATTTTTTTACTGTCTACGTACCTATATTTGTTTTTTTACACGCACGCTTAAAAACCAAGTAAGAATTATTTTGAGATGTTATTGTTCACACCCTTAAAAAATAAAAAAAAACTATAATATCCGTCTATCCTTCTATAGACGTTTCTGGTCGTTGTGACTACATAAGAATAATAATACTTTAACAATTTGCCATAATTTGTTCAGTCAAGCTGTGTTTAATGCAACTATTCATCAAATAACTTAGACATAAATAAAACTGCAAGTTAAACTAAACGTATTGCCGTATGTCGAGTTATCCAAACGGACAAGCTTAAGCTTAAAACGGAATTATTATTTTTTTCTTATTCTCACTGTTTGGACACATAATATGGTGTATTAAGAATTAAAGGAATTCTTATAAAGCTGTAATAACCATTAATCTATACTAAAAATCGGTAGAAAAATAATTATGAAGAAGCAATAGCCTATTTTTTTTTTGTATTCTCGGCTTTCTTTGAAAGTCGTACACGCTGATTGATCTTGTGATTCCATTCATCCGCAACGCAATAAAAATAAAAAATACTCAGGTCGAATTTATAGCGGTTTAGTGACTATAAATATTATGTTTTATCGGTTTTAATGAGATTCGTCTGCCGAGTTGATGATACAACCTTGACAACGAGTTATTCATTGAAAAAAAAAAATGTATACAAAATATAATATTATACTTGTGAATCAAATTTGGAGATTGGAGCTTGGAGCTAGTCGAAATGTATTGTTTATAATTCTGACACAGTTTTATTATTTAAATGACGCGTAAAGATTTCGAATAAATAATATTAAAAAGTACCTAGTAACTTTTAAAGTTTACATTTTATCCAAAAACATAACACTAGAAATATAGGTGCACTAGTGTTATTAGTGTTATATATTTTCTATTATCTCAGTAAAAATATGTTAACGAGTACTGAGGAAGGTTTTATGCTAGACATTAAGAAGAAAATGAGTACTTACCAGAAAAATCTGTACTCCGAATAAGAATATGTTTGAGAAAGTATGTAAAAATAGGTATTATGCGTAAGTGTAGAAACAATCTAAAAACTATTTTTAAGTGTAAAAACAGACTACTACTTTTAGGTTTCAGTTTTCGCGAGTAATTCAGCAAGTTGAAATATGAAAAAAAAAAAATTATTTTTTGTTTTTGATATTTTCGATCTTATGGAAATGTGCGGAGTACAAACAACACAATAGCGAATTCAGCAGTGTTGCAAATTGGTCACCGTAAAAGCATATTCTATGCTAAAAATATTGGCAAGAGAATTTGGTGTCTGCAATAGAGTGAAATTTTAATCATTAACTAAGAAGACTTGAAAAAAACAGTCTATATATGTTTAATTAACCATTGTCTTAAATAATATAACACCTCGAGAAACTGTTTTTAGCAAAATTAAAATAATACAAATTTAATGAGGCACCTGGAAACGACGGGCTTAAATTACTATTGGCAAAGTATAAATGTAAAAAATAATCAGTGTGAGATGTAAATTACGACTAAATGCGAATGGTATGGACAGAATGTTAAACGAGTGTAGTTACTTAATTGACGGCATAAAGACAAAATGGAAAAAAGTAGAGACTTCTTGTTAAGCGTGGGTACATTTTATTAGTAGAGTTATAAAACCAGAGGGAGTCGTAAAATGTAGATATCGAGTGAAAAAACTTACTTGTAATATTGCATCTGTTTGAGATGATAGATTAGAGGGGAAATGATGCAGCCGGGGCGAGTAATTTCATTTTATACTCTGCATCACTGTACTTATAAAATCGTGTATACAAAAATAATTAGAACTGACGTCATTGTTCATTCATTTGGACATAATTCAGTCTATAGACGGAAATGACGGTTTGGTTTTGACGGGTGACTCTTCAACATTTGAAGGTGCGGCTCGAATAACGTGTTAAGAATCAATCTATACCTACATTTTTGTACTGTATAGGTAAAGGAAAACAACATTTTTATCATCGGGGTTGATAGGTTTCCATGCTTACTGACGGTTAGGTGCGACAAGACAATATTGGGAATTGTTTTTGTAGTAATTGGTTCATTATACAATATTGCACAAAAAAATAATAAATATTGGCTATTCAGACTGAACTTTCTTTTATCAATCCCTAAGCGAATTAACTAACTCGGTATTTAAAATTTCCCATGAATGTTTTATAATAGAATACTATTATTATATTTGAATGTATTATTCATAAATAGGTTCTAAAATAATTTTATCAAATGCCCTTTAAATTAATCTGAAGATTTCCTAAATAAAACTAAGTAAACTCCATTTCCCGATAATTAGAAAAATATGAATAAATAAATTTTGTTTCTTCTTCTTCCCCTTCTCCTTCATCCCAACTCTTCATTCTGGCTCTTAAAGGTCAGCCACTCTTGTCCTAATATATGTATGCATATTGATGTCTCATTTCTAATTCTCTTTTCTATAATCTTTTCCCAAATCTTCATAACATGGCTCATTATTTATAATCCTCTATAATTTCCACATTCTTACATCTCCCTTATCATTAAATATAGTTACTACAAAACTATTCCTTTACGTTTCTGGAATTTTTCCCTTCACTAGCACTTTATTAAATAGGTAATTCAACTAGCCTATATATTCCACACGTCTAGTAATCCATCTGGTCTAAATAATAACCTTGTTAAAATAATAAATAAATAATGTAATTTTTACTTAAAAACTTTAGAGTATTTTATTTCTTCCTATCTATTAATATGAGCAGTGAATATAAACAACTTAGTACCTATATACATTTTTAAGAAGGTCATTGGCCCAGTAAAGTATACATAGTATACTTATTCGTCTCGGTATAATCATTCTGGACTTCAAAATTATTGTCCTCGATAGCAATATACAATAATTTATTACTCGCATCCTCTATAAACCAATAACATACTAATGGTAGAATGCGGCTGCATTCTGCATTTTGATTTCCTTCGTGACTCGTTAAGGTTCAATTTCTCGATAACGCAGAAAGTTCAACGGTCGTTCGAAATCCATTTATATGTATTATAATGTTAGGTAAATCGATCGTTTACAGGAGCCATTCCCAAGTCCCAACGGCAAATAAACAAAAGCCAGCTCAATAGAGTCGGGCAATACACGTACAATAGGGTCGGTAACAGGTCTGTTGGAATTATGATGGCTGAAAGTGATAGAATCACTATAATTAAAATATAAAACACATTGTTATAAAATCAATAACTATATGCTCGGTTCTGAATCAAAGCTAGAGGCAAGCTAGATTGAAATCATTTAAGCACTTTGAAGTTCAAACGGAATCGCAAGAACCGCAATTAGCAGTTAACGTTAATAACAGTATCAGATATTAAAATGTAATACAATTACTATTTTGATGGTATTTACCATCGAGTTTCGCGAAAACAGCATCAGTCGTAGAGTCCATCGAGCCTACGGCAATCGTTCTGATTTGCTTCTGAGTCACCGAGAACATATCCACTAAGTCACCGACTCCATACTCCAAAAGATCACCGACACCGAACACGGCCGATCCCATGGTTTCGTTGGTCACAACAAGACCACAAGCGCCAGCTCTGGAAACAAAGTGGTATTATTTCCATGAGTACAAACAACCAAAACAATTATTGAAAATAAGTTATAGAAAACTTAAACTAAATATCTTGACATATTTTATATTAAAATTGCAGTTTGTCGTTCGCCGCGCAGTTAAAATCAAACATCGACCCAATTATTATAAAAAAAAAGTACAGCAATTATAAAATTTAATCGTTTCTCGACAAAAAATAATATCACGGGTTTTAAGTCATGGGTGGAAAAAATTCGTTTAATAATCATAATATAAATATTGACGTTGGTAATTGAGTTTTCGAAATTATAATTATCTTTTAATGGAGTTGCCTCAATAACTCGCGAGACTAATCTGTCGTCAATACCCTTTGGGCACAAAAAAAATCAAAAACCCTTCAGTAAATATTTATTGTAGATTTTGGGTAATTATATTAATTGTTATAAAAGGTAATTTGATAGTGATCAATTATGAAGTCCAGAGCCCTTAGTGCTTGTCAGTTTTTGTTTAAACGCTCAGCGCTAGTGAAGTCCACAAACTTACAAATAGTCGAGTTAAAGAGTGTCGAGATAATATTATGTTTGTTAATATGATGACGAGGGTTGTCATATATCATGATGTTAATAAATTCTGTTTTTGTTTATTTGTTATTTTTTATCTGTTTTGTTGCATATCATACGTATATGGGGGATTCATTAAAGATGAGATTTTCATTTTCTCTTAAAATAATTGCAATTTTGTAGATGCACTTTAGTTTGTGTTATTTTACAACTTTTAAATTTGTATCTTTTTATTTTTTTTCAGGCCTCTAACAACTTCTAAAACTTCAATGGTAAAATATATATATTTAATTAACATTTTAAACGAACAACAATTTGCTGGAAATATTGTTTGGTCGAAAACTACTCTTGAGTTATTAAAGTCTAAAATTTAGGGTGGAAGGTGGAAATAACATAAACAATAATGTTTTAAAAAATTAAACTACAAAATAGTAATTATTTTAAGAAAAAATGAGCGTCTTATCCTTAATGATTCATCCTGTATATTTTTATACAGATGAATATATAGGATAGTAAACATGATATTACTTTAAATCTAGTTTGTCTTTAAAGTATATATATATATGTATATATTTTTTTTTATTGTTATTATCATATTTATTGCAACATTATACAACAAAATATTTTATAAAATATACATTCGGTTTTTAAACGACATTATTAGTTTTCGGGCCTAGGGATATTATAATACAATATTGAAAATCAGCATACGTGTGCTTCGTTTTAATTGTTTATAAGTATTTAAGTTGTTGTACGGAAAAATACCACTCAGCGACGACAAACGATGTCTTGTTCAGATCAAATGTTTGAGATTTTTTACAATTATTGTTTAATTATCAAGCCTACCTACAGCCTCGGGTGGTAAAGAAGTGTCAAATGGCTTTTTTGTGTATAATAAAGTGGTTACAAATTCTGACAGATGGTCGAGTACCAAGCTGTATAAATGGTAGAGTGGGTAAGTAGAATTGGTTAATCATACATTAAACCCGAGTATGCTTTTTTGAAATATAAAATATGTCGAATACTAATTATTCACCTATTATTTTCGATCATTGGCATTTATATTACAATAAATTATTTCATTAAAATTAACAACAGCTAATAATTCAAATTAAAAAATGAATTAACGGATACAATTTTATAACTATAGCTTCGACGCGAAGATTAGGAGGTATTGTTTTTAGTTTTTACACTGTATTTTTTTTTGTGGGTCTGAAAATTTCTAAACGGTTGAACAGATTTTTTCATATTATAACAATTTATTTAAATCAAAAACCGTACCTGAAAGATACTTTATTGTACCAAACAATTTAAAAAGTTTCTCCTACCTCGAGAATAACACCCAAAAATGTACATATTTATCAGCTTAAAATTACAGCGTACTATAATTTTTTTTTTCAATAGACCAATAGACATATTATGTAAATTTTACTAACTAAAAAATATTAAAAATCTTTTCCTCTAGCTGGGGTGGAATATTTTCTTTTACTTTATTAGGTGTAATTTTAGAGCTGAAAGTCTGAAAATTAGACTGAATGTAGATCTATAGGCTAGATTAGGGTTGTGCGTTTAACGGGAGAAATACAAATAAATTATAATTGATGTTCTATTGTTTGTTTTATTACCCTCGCCCTAATACGGATAAAAACATTGTTTGCCAGTAAACGATATTTCGAGCGATAGGTATAATAATGACCTCAATACGGTGACCATTAAATTTTAAGTATGGTCGTTAATAATTTTTCCCAATCGGATGACCTCTGCGCATTTAATGTTACAATAAAGCTTTCAAACAAGTCGATATACTTGACTGTATAGTACATACTTACAATGTTTACATTTAATATTGTGTACTCGACATATATTCATTTTAACCGATTTGTCTTTGTTGTTTTATTAAAGTTATGAAACTAGCTATTCTTGCACTAAACGCACTTTTATTCAAACAACACTAGTGCTAATTTACAATGTATACTTAACATATGCATATTTACCCAAGCATGAGCAAGAGAATTTGGACAGCAACAACTAGTACTCCTTTTTTGCAACCAGACTCCCAGCCGGTGTCGCCCAGCCACTTTGCTTCTTTGTAACGCCTCTGCCAATACAGGCCATACCGAGTGAGCAACAAACCGCTTAACAGCATTACAAAGCAGACCACCATTAACGGCCATTCGTACGGCAATATCTAAAAATTGACGTGTATAATAAATAAACAAAGTGAAGTAATTTGAGGTAAAGTGTCCCCTTATTTTTGGCTTTATAAGAGAAAAAAGTGTTGATAAAATTACGGTTATAACTGGGTATAAGTTATATTGTGCAAAGGAAATAATATTGGACAATTTTTAACTATAAGTATATTTTTTTCTAGGGCTCAACTCTTTTTATCGTGTATTAGAGGAGCTATGTAGTAACTGTAAACATCTAATTCATAATTCATATAATATTATTTAATGTCCTAATGGCGGTTTTTACCAACTGTAACACACTGAAAATGTAAGGATATTTCACAATACTGAAATTATAAATAGGTTATACCCATCCTTAATTTTAAGTTTATTCAGTGCAAATGGTCATAATTGTTTTTACAAATTAATTTATGGAAAAGTTTTATAGAGAGTCCTGTTTTTAAATTGACATCTTTGTTGTGGGATACGGAAAACTTTCTTGTACATGACAATATATTTAATTAAGTTAAATCAATCTTTAGACTTTGTGTTAGACATATTTTTTTATTATAATCAAAAATAGCAAACAGGTACACATTACTTTGATAATTGTTTTTTGTAAAAAAAGTTTACCAAGCACATCGTTTTAATAAATTGCAATTATATCCCGAACCAAAAAGCCCTAATCGCTATACTTACAAGAACATACTATCGCCCTACTCAGATGTGTACAGCTTTTGGAATAACACATAAATGTTATCAACTGACCGAATCCCCACGGAGAAAATGGCAAGGTTAATTTTGGTTTCTATTAAGTTTTAGTGGACGGAATCGTTTCTGTGGGATTGCAAATCGAATATCGTAGTTTAGTAGGTACCTATACTCAATTTTGGTTATAAAATAACTAACGTTTTCAGTTGTTCATTCGTTTCGCTAAATCATGATCTTATAAAACATGTTTAGCTTCGAATCTCTCGTATTCGGGTTTTAAACTTAAGAAACTTTGAATTCTGTAACCCACTTTCCACAGCTAAACTTTAATTTACTTTTAACATAATAATTGAAATGTAGGTCTACTTCAACATAAAAAAACTTCATGTTTATAACTTATTAGGGTATAAGATCATCCTTTTTTTATTCCCTTGTTGCATAAGCATCAAATATATACAAGAAAATATGATATTGTAACAGTAATTTTAACTCCCGAGAAACAATTCCACAAGCTAAATACATTTTTAATTATAATCAAAAACCTTCAGTCTACCTGAAGGTAGACTCGTGGTAGGTATAGAAATACGCAAACCAATTTGATCGTTCTGGCCACTAATTAATATTTTAAGGCAACAAAACCAATTTATATTTTAATTCAATTCTGTTTATTCTTTGGTCTTCGTTGTAATTATTAATTGTATAGCTATATATTTTATTAAGTTATTTAACTCGTGTATAATAATATGTAATAACTAAATATAGTATTATATCATAAAATCATGAAAATCTTCTTTATTTTTAAATCATCTTAAAGGTCATATGTTTGTAAGCTGGGTCCTAGACCCTAGCACAGGCGCCCACTCTTATTTTAAATCGCGTGCCAAAGTTTGACCTCACAGCCGCAAAATTAAAATATTCTGAATAATTGGGAAATAATCACATACAGAGATGAATTATGGAACTCCGGGAGAAAAGGAGAGTGCAAAATGTCTCCCCCTTTCCTCCGAAAAACACTAATTCACTATAGTATTTTTTATAAATAATAAATCATATTTTTAACTTCCAAATATTTTATATTTTTACCCCTCAAGATATCACTTGTTATAGTTCTTAATTCCAGTTAAAGTTTCTTTGAGAATTCAATCTAGCAATATGTCACGCAGGGTAGTTCTTACGGTGACTTTACTTCTCTTCTATGTAAGTATGAAAAGTTATGATGACGTTTTACTATCAAAAAACCATCAACCGTGCACCACGTGGTTGGGCGAATATTATATATCAGAAAAATCTCCTCGTCCCCGACGAATAGTACAATAATTTATTGCTTATTAAATACTAAATCGTTTTTTATTATACATTAATACCACATGAACGCGCACTCGCAACAAAGTATGCGCAACGTGGCCGATAGATATGAAACGGACAACATAAAAGCGGTTTAATATCAAAATAAAATATTAATAACAATAACAACGCAAGGATATAAGACGACATAAACAAAAATATATGAGCATTTGATCGAGACTGTGTTTATAGGAATAGTTTTAAAAAGTATATTATTTATACATCCAAGATAATATTATTATGACGTGCTTATGTGGTATTTGAACATTTTTTGCGTTTTTTTATTTGCATATATTGTACTTATAATATCATAATTGAAATTAAGCGTGTCTAGAATTAACCATTTTATTCTGCCGGAACTCTTACGTAGAAATTATATCTCGCAATTCCCAGCCCGATACGACCGTGTCAAACTTAAACTACACAAACAGAGAAACATCACTCGGCGGTGGCATTGTATAATTTAAGTTGTATAAAGTGTCACAGACAAAAAAAAGTTCAAACGAAAACTGATATACATTAATACGGTTAAAAAAATACAGACAATTTCACAGGGTTATTAATGTTGTCTCCCGAAAAAGTTTGCGAAATGGCAAACGTGGTGTAATTTAGCCAGCTTACGAAAATACTGATAAAAAAACTGTTAATATATGGATTGCATAAATTAATAAATGTCTTACTTCGTACTTATATTAATATTATTTACAATTATTTTTAGTTTTTTAATTCAAGTTTTTACCATCGATTTTCTCATTGAGTCCCCCTTAAAAAGGCCGACCTTTTTAATAACATTTTAAAAACAATTTTTAATTTAGATAATTTACAACTAATCTATGAATTATATCTAACATGGATACTTATAAAACTCATTATTTGCAGCAGTAAGACTTTTTATGGCTAAGGTTTCTTGAGTAAATGTTCTTAAGCAACATTTTTTTAGTTAAGTTCGAGATACGGTGTCATTTTTAAAGGACCAGTACTTTCAACATTGTGTCAGTAAATAATTGTCTTTTACTTTTTTCACCACTGTTGTCCAGTCGTATGGGTTGTTGATGAGGTCGAGCACAAGCTCGGCTGACACGGCTTGCCACATAACCAGCGATTCGGCGACTCCGACGGCTCTGAGTCCGGCGTCCGCCGAGCCGACGACAAAACCTAATCCGAAGAAACCGCCACCGTCTTCGCTACCGAAATCCGGTGACATTGTCTGCTGGTCCAGCTTGACGTTTTCGCCGTACTTGGCGCTGGGAAACCGCTGCAGCGGCGACGGAATGGCCACCGTCCGGTCGGATGCGGTTAAGTTGGCCACGTCGGACAGTACGTTGGTGTGGCCGGACACCGCGAACGTCATCCACGGCTTTCGGACGGCGAACAGCACGGTCGTTTGCTTGTCGGTCGCCGTCCTGGACACGACGGCTGTAGCGTCAGACGCTTTGATGAGTGACGGTGGCCGGGGCGGCACACGGTGGTGATGCGGTTTGCGGCCAGCGACGTCCACCGGTAGGCCACACAAGTGGGTCACGTTTATTGTCACGGCGGCGGTGGCGACGCCGACGTTGACGACAGCCAAGACGACGACGGTCGCCAAGACCGAGCACAGCGGCGCGGACAACTCGGTCGGTGACATGGCCGGAACGCGAGCACCACCGGAAACACGACTGTCCACAAGCAGTGACGGCGCGCACGGATTACCGCGGGTCACCCGGTTTTTAAAAGGTTTCCCTTGTATGCGGATCAACGGACCGCGTAACAGAAACCCACCGTACCGCCGCTGTTGTCTACCTCTTTCAAACCCGAGTGGCCACCCTCTCTTGTAATAACATAATGTATGGTCTTGTATAGCGTTTAAAAGGCTGAAGGTACAAGCGATTCATCAACGTTCTACAGTGGGTGGTAATAATGTTCGTAACAGTTTTATTACCCCGAAAAAAGCCTTGGCGGCAACGGAGGTCTACATTGAACGACCTGCAAGTGTGGGTTAGTCTCAATTTGGAATTTCGACGTTCCAAAAAATATCACCGATCCGGAAAATTGCTTCGGTTAACCGTTTTGTGTGGTACTAAATGCTCCACGACTAATACCGCAAATATATAATTTTCTGTTTTGACAAATTCTATCCGCAGTTAAACAGATAAAAAACCACTCCAATCACCGCTAAGAATTGTTGCCACGACAGTAAAGCAACTCTAACTAGATTCGAGGACAGTGAACGCAAAAATAATAATTCGTCTAGTTCTCGTGTAATCACGTAAAACGCAAAAGTCTATCAATAAAAAATATATTTTTTAAATGTTCCTCGTCGTCATAAATTTCAAACTTGCGTAAACTCTTAAAGCGATTTTATTTTTAAACTATTTGTTAATATCAGCGTTGTTTTTAATCATTTTTAAATTGACGTTTCGAACAGCAGTTCTTCCATTTTTTTCCACTAAACCTGAAGAGTTGTTTTATTATAATTTATATAGTCACTTCGATTAAACGTTAAATAATATTTCGATAGTAAAAAACATTGCTTTTTTTAATTAACATCGAACAATTTCTGAGTAATGCATAATAAAGGGTTTAGAAAAAAATTCTTAATGGAAATACAAAAAGCTTTAGAATTATTCATGATTTCTTTGCCGGTTATCGTAGAGAATACTGCCACAAAAGCAACAAATTATAAACATTTTTAGTTTAATTTTGAGAAGCATATTTTTCTTTTCTCATTTTCAATGAGTAGCATAACTTAGTGTAATTTCTGTTTTAACTTTTTTCGTTTAAGGCATCGGGGTAGCCTACTATTACTTCGCGTATCACATTCAAAACAAAAATAGAAATTAATGAAATATAAGCTCCAGCAAGTGGAATATATAAAGAAGCATTACAAAGCTATGCGTAAAAGCTTATCATATATAAAAAGTAGATTTCCAAACTTCTCTCAGGGCGGCGAAACAATGCCTTTATCTCATACATTTGAGCGCAGGTTATATTTACAACTTACTGTTGGTAAGATGAGGTCTAGTTAGTTATTTAACCTAATTATGTAATTGTATAAAATTAACTGTAGTCTATACTTTATCTTGTGCGACAGGTTACATAAACTTCCATTGAATCTTTAAACATTCAGTAGTTCTTTAAAAACCAAAGTGAATAGTCCATTCAATTTTAATGAACCGCTAAATTACACAATAAAATGTTTGCGATACCCAGCATTGTTATTTTTTTAAACACGTGAGAAGGGAACTACACATATAACACAATACCATTACCATTCGGTTTTATTCAGATCTATACACAAACGCATTATAAACATAAAAATAAAAACAGATGATACAAATTAATAAGGAAAGTATCCTAAACATAAATCACATAAGAAACGGACATGATAAATGTGGCGAACCGTTAAATGCAACAGACATTTTTCTCGTTTACGTTCTCATTTAATCTTCAGCGCCTTGTTTTTTTCGTACTGTTATGATACTTTCTACATGCTACCATTTCTATACTCTCTACCATTTTTACACCGCACCCAAATGAAAGGGTAACAAATTGTTAGTGATTTAAAAAAGAAAACTAAACAAATGCGTGACGTTATACTTGTTTTCTTGCTGGGTCGGAATAATCCTTTTGGGGAAACGCCGTTTTCGACGAACGACGATCGACTGGAAATCTGTTTTAAGCAGCGTCTACCGAACATTCGCCTCTTTGATAACTTTATGTATACTAAAGGTATATGAGCTTAGAAAATGTTTAAAGGGTGCATCCATGATTTTGTAACGATTCCAGTGATTGCGTAACCGTTATAAGAAAATATAAACTGAAGTCTTTGAAATATGTGACGAATAACATATTTATAGTTTTCAATTAAAATTAGGAAAATTATTTTCAAATAAAATATAAACTAAATAAATAATTGTTTGTCCTTCGTTAACAATATTTAAAATCACTTTACAATTTTTGAAACAAAATTAAATAATTGTTTTGTTTAAAAAATTAATTTATTTGAGAAAAATTAAAAAATGTATCTTAAAATAAACGTTATATTAATAATAACAAAAATATGCTTTCGACTTATTTTCATAAAAAATTGTACTTGTTTTTTTTTTTTTAGTTATAGGTAGCGTTGTTTTATTTTTTAGCACATATTAATAAGAATAATTAATTATTGATTAACTACAGTTTAAAAATATTTTAAATCGTTATTGTTTAACTAATAATGTCCTACCGAAATGTTTAGCTAAACTAAAAGTATATGTCACCCAATTTAAAATTGGTGTCTAATCGGTAAAAATATTATCACGAGACTCAAACCATGTTTTGGACGTATCAACGATTAAAGGGTTGCGTGTGTACTAATTAATAACACTATCTCTTACCTCTGTGAAAATCTATTTACACTATATCATGTGTAGTATAACTACATAAAGCATATGACACGAACCGCGTTTCCAAAATTGTTCGGTGAAAACTTACTTATAGTAATATTATATACGCGTTGCCACACAATTATTTTGCCGTTTTCAAAGTGATTTAAGTTAAAAGTTTTACACTGCCCGAACACTTGAAAATGTTCATTAACTGTGAATATTAATAGCTTTTCGAGTTACACCTTACGTTTTTTTTTACTTAAACTCTCAACTTAACAAAACCGTTAATTAAGTGTAATGAAGTAAAGTGTATTCTTCATATTTAATCATTATTGCATAAAAATAAACATAACCACAGTTCATATTTGGGCACAAATGGCTACTACATACTATTGATATGACAACAGTTGTTATCGACATGACGCCATATAATACGCTATATTTAATCAATGATATAGGTAAACTCTATTGTATAAACACCATTGTATTGATTACACCTTATATGTACCTCGTCGAACTGTTGTCGGTCAAACTTGATAATTTCATTACGTTCAAAGGCCTTGTAAAATGTGCACAGTGGTTTCGCCGTTCCATTGGCAAACCATATTTTAAAAATCTTTTGTCGGCCCGCCCTAGCACAAAGTGTTTCACTCTGAAGAGCCAGCGGAGATTCAGAAAAAAGGTTTCTCTCATTCGTGGATCTTATCGTTTCCTCTTACGATGCAGTAGACCCGAACTGGCGTGCTTACACTAATCCCGACACACAAGGGAACTTATTGGTACCCCAGGGACGAAACGCAACTACATTTACTCAGTGTAACAGTTTTATCCGTGAATGGGCGAGTACACTAAAATCCAGTCAGCGTAACTATTTCCTATTGTCTATGACCGTTTCGCCTTCTTTTGTTTTCATTCCCTTTTTTTTCTACCCTCCCCTTCCCCCTAATCTTTCTTCCCTCGTTACTTCTCTGTCCTTCTCCGTCGAACGTTTGTACGTTAAGTAGTAACATTTTAAAAGTATAATAATAATCGTTAACTAAAATAAGTTACAGACCAATTTAAATTAACGCGATCCGCACCAGTTTACTTCACTGACTACCACAACAATATCCATACTATTAATTATACATCATCATAATGTTTGTATGTTAGTTTTATTTTAGCCGACAATATTTAAAAACAAAGCAACATATAGACTATATTTTTTTTTTATATTTAGCGAGTAAAATGTGAATTCTGTCCGAAAAATAATCCCAAACCTTGCAGCTTGCTTGATTGAAAGCAATTGTCATACTCGCATAACATGCCATTGGAACTCGAAAAATGCACTAAACTAATAATTATATAAATAATAATCCGCTCGTATACTAATATAAGCACTAGATATACAGGTCATATACAAACTACATAAAGACTATTTATATATTGTTATCCCGATAATGGCAATCAAAATCAAGATTGGGCGAGTTTTTCAAGTAAACTTTTATTTGATTATAGAATTATTACTGATGTTGTAAACAATCAAAATGAACAAAATAATACTAACGAAATTTATTCATAACACAGATTACTACTCTCAAGTATAAAGAAATTATTAATAGAAAAAAATTCTTGTTTCTAAAAAAAAGCCAGTTGTAATAAATTATTATATAAAATGTGTCGGTGTATACGAAAAATGTTCATTTTTTTTTCTTAGATTTTCTTTTGTTATTCAACAAATATTAAACCAATTCATTATATTTTTTTAACCATGTGAGGCTAAACTTGATCGTTGAATTGATATAGAGAGATTAAGTGCAATATTTTATCAATGAAAATAAAATCCCAAATGTTACTATAATATAATATATAATAACAAATTTTAAACATATAAAATAGGTATTCTAAGTTCATCATTACTTGGTTTGAATTCTGTTTGTGAACGGATAATATTTGCGTTTTCCTACCAACAGAAGTATCAGTTAGCAATTTAATAGTTTAGATTATAGTTGGTTGCCAGCCAAACCCTACCTATACAATTTTGAGACCCGGTCCATAAGAAGAAACAGTCAGTAATAAGAGAGTCGAACTACCCGGCGATGGTGTTAATACCACTAAAAACTGAACTCATTCGGCAGCAGAAGGTCGTGGCCATTATTATAAAAGAAAAAACGCATAGGCAATGCTAGATAATTCCATAAAATAGTAGTGACAGTTTATTATTGTTTTTATTAGTTATTCCTTGTTAATAACTAGCAACTTATTTTAATGGAAAAGTATAGATTTTTAAGTTATTTTATCTCTAAACGTGTAGAATCAGATTCTACATGCAAAACTGTGATAACCTAAAATCAACATTTTGGACCCACTATATTACAAACTTTTCATCTAAAACTACTGCAAACTAATTATGAATTTCGATTTGGTCACTTAATAGAAGTTAAAAACTAAACTTTTGCAGTCACTTTGAAAAAAAACACATTAGTTTCTGATTAGTTCATAACCAGATAAAACAAAATAAGTTCGATGTAATTCAAATTAAATATATGACCCAAATATTTTAAGTAGCTAAGGAATCTACATTTTTCATCAAAAACTACTCGTTATAATTTTAACCGTACTTTGGAACGTGTAATTCGACAAAAGTTTTGAAAAAAAATTACATTTTTGAATACATGCCTTGAAATTGTGCCACAATAGATGCCTGAAGTTTTTTCATAGAGTATTTTATGAGAACGAAAAAAAAGGGGGCCGTCTGCATTATAATAATAAAAAAAACGTATTATCAAAATAGATACCTTTTTGTTATATGAGTTTTACAATAGCTTTGATTAGGTTTTATTGGAAAAGTGCTTACATAATGCACCTCAATAAATGGTAGTGAAGAGCCCCACAAAGAAGTAATTTACATGTTTTCTTTTGATTAGTAGGAAATAGGAATATAGTGCATTGCAATAATGATCACCAGTTAAATTTTAGTAAAAAATATTTTTATTTGTGTTCGTTTTCGTTTGAATTTTCAAAAATTAATATTTTTTGGGTTATTTGAGAAAAATATAAAAAAATATTTCAGTATCATTTGACCCTTGGCAAGATTCCCTCGAAAGTAAAACAGATTTTAACATGTTAAATGGATCATGAGAGTTTAAGGTAGGTTATCTTTTAAAGCACTCTGACGAACAACCACGTTGCATGGTTTTTTTTTCAAAAAGACCATAACCAGATGTATAAATATTAAAAAATGGTATTGTGTTGTATTTTATGGTGTCAGACTTCCTCAATTATTAAAAAAAACTGATCGTTATCTAACAAACCATTAATTTAGAAGTCACACGTTAGGCATTGTCACGATAAACAGAAATGCTAATATATATTATTAGGTAAACTACGCATCAAAAGACCGTAAGTTTCTAAAAAAATATTTTTTTTTATTCGTATCCATAGTTTATTCAAGCGTAAATGAACCCAAAAAATTAACATATTTTGTTTAGTTGAACGAACTGCAAATTAAATAATGATATTTGATTCATTTGTACTTTTAGGTTATTGTAAATAATTACATAATTTGAAATACTATGTATAGTATAGGTAAGTATTGAATATATAGTTGACAAAATAAAAGCTCTTGCGCTTTTAAATTTACCACGATAGCATACAATCGATAAATGATAACGATTATTCTAAACATTTTGTATTAGACAATATTTTTATCGGTATGCTATTTTGCTGACACTATTTTTTGCTTTCTTATTGACAAACTTTTTTTTTTTAGATTCATTTTAAGGCCACACCTCTAAGTAGGCTTGTGCTAGTTATCGTGAATATAATAATCTACTTAGCCGGCAACCCGATCCTGATTGCAATGCTAAATAACTCTAAGCCGTCACGTTTCACAATTCTTTATATTGATTATATTATTATCTAACCTCTAAACTAAGAATAGTAGCTTACCTGGAATAGCCTTACAATACGATTATATTTCGAAGGACCGTACCAAAAACCATCGATATTATAATGTATTGATGGCTTATTTCCATAATATTATACATTATATGTTCATTTTTTACGAAAATGAGTTTGTTGTATAGTTTGATTACAACAAACGAAAAAGAAAAAGGAGTTAAGTTTTAGTTTTAACAATAAAATTGAATCCGCTAAAAAGCGTAGAAAAATGTTGCAAGTATTAAATAAGTACTCAACATTCCAACAAATTTTAAGGTTTTCGTTTTCATCTACTTACAATCACTATTTAAAATCCGCGACAATTAGTATTGTAGTTATTAGTATTTATCCGTAAAATTAGTATAGTTTTTACAATAGAATTTGTTTTATCTGAAAAACACTAAAACTTTATCTTTTAAAATTTTAAAATGAGATATTCGATACATCACATTGTTTTTTATTACAAACTAAGCAAATAAAAAGTATTAAATACATAGATAACAATTTTGTATGTTCCAACTAAAAAAAAAAACATTACATGACATTAGCTGTGTTCAGTGTTGTATACTCGTATGTATACATTATTCTTAAATAATTCAAATAACATATAATAAATAAATTGTAATGTAACAATTTAATAACATGAATATACCCTTAGGGTGTTGAAGCCTGAAGGGTACAAGAGAAAAATGTTTTTAATTTTACCTTCTTTTTCATAAAACCTCTTTCGAATTGATTAATAATTTTTTCCCTAATATAATTGAAATATATATAGAAAGAAAATAATTAATATTGTCAGTTATAGAACACATTGAAATATTTTCAATTTGCTCTTCAGTGAAATTTTATGAGTATTACTATATCATTTTGGCTCTCACCACGTGAATTATTCGTACAAAAATAATATAATTTTAAAAAAATGTCTTGAAAAATTATCATTTTATACATAAAATATTTTGAAATTAATAGGCGTCGTTATGATGACTCAAACAAAAATGTATTTTAACTTTTTTCCGCTTCAAGTTTTGATTTTTTTTTCTTTTTTATTGTTATTGCGATTCTTAGCGGCCTTCACAACCCAAATTTAAATATACAATTTTTTTTTATCTGAAACCATCTCACTACGATTATTTTATTTTAATACTAGCACCACACGAGTGCATACCGGCTGTTAAACGCTTGCGCCTCGAACCTTTGACGGTCCACAGACCGGCGATCCTACTCGTTAAGTCCACAGTGCAACCCCAACCGTTACCCTCGTGAGTTTATCATCTGACAACTCTTTGCGGGAAAAATACGACTTCAAGCTACAACATAGAATGTAAGTACATTTATAATAGTTTCATAATTCCATTCCATCCCTTAAAAGTTTAACTGTTCTCCAGTTTTCACTGTATTGTAGTGATTAAATTTGCTTTGGTATACATATTAAACATCCAACTACCGAAAACCGAATAATTATTAGATTTAATTAATTCGATTTCTTGGCTTTTTTTTAACAAACCTATAGTTGTTATACATGTATTGTTTTTAACGACCGTTCTGTCCAACTACCCAAAACTGTACAAGACAATCAGTACAACATCAAAAATATTGAACTTTGTTGTAGGCACTAATTAAAAAATTATTACAAGGTGACCTAATTTAAAATAAATAAACTTTGGTTCACGTTTAGTCTTTTAACAAATAGTTGGTAATAAATAATGGTAATTCGTTTATCTACCTATAAAATACCACATACATAAAAAAATGTTAATGTTATTTTGAGAAAAAAAACTGCTACCAGATCCTTGGCGCATAACTTCCTCAAAAACGAATTCTACTCATGTGGATTTGAAATCACGAGAAAACCAAAAAGAAACCTTTATCAAGGTAAAAGGTATAAGGTAAATTCGACAGATAACAGAAGAAATAGTCATAACTTCTTAAATTTTTAACATTAATATTTTATTCAGCCAACCACATGAACTGTGCAAATTGTAGACGTATATGTTCAATAAATCACGAGAAAAATAAAAAGTTCCCATAAAAATGTATTTTTATCACTTGAATAATTTCATCTAGATATTCAAACGAACATACTGATAACATTTTAAGGACAAATTAAAATTCCCTATAGTCGGACAAAGGAATTGCTCTGACGAACAAACTAAACACATACACGGACAGAATGCCAAGTTGTTCTATTTTTGATAATAACACATAAATGGTCTTACTTCCATCCCTATAATAAAAAAAAAATTGTTTTCAAGGAACCTTAGCTTACTTTATGGAATTAAAAACAAATATTGGTAATACATTAAAGACGCATGCTCATAACCTAATTAAAAACCCTAATCTTAATAGCACTTTAATTGCCTACACCAGTAATAGATTAAGCCAATAACATCATAACGCCAACCACTTCATAAATTTAAAAACCACAAGGACTACAAATTACAATCATATACACTTTATAAAAGCCACTCTCTAAAATCCATCACTCAAAAATAGATTGACAACTACTTTACAGTCACCAATTTCTATGTATCCGTCATATATCCTATATATTTATACATAGGTATAGGATACATGACGACCACCCCGACAGAATTACATATGAAATGTATTAAGTCTGTCAGATAATACTAATAGTGATACGTCCAATAGAATGATGTTAAAGCAAACAACTGTTTCCAAGTATGGTAAAACAATTTAAAAATAGAATAGCCTGATATAATTTAAATTAGATAAGTTAATCTTTGTATTTAGTTAAATAATTGCAAGCCCATTGTAATTTGCATCATATTTTGATATATCATAAGAACCACACAATAAATTACAATAAGCTCATTCTAATTGTAACGCACGGTTTGAAGTAGAAACATGTTTTTGTACAAAAATGGAGACGATAGGCGTTGTAAAATTTAAAAAAAATTAAACACCAAAGTAGATACCATTTTGCTGTATTAATACATAAATTTACAAATGTTAGCTTAATGTAAAGTTTTATTGAAAAATTGCCTATACATTGCACCTTAGTAAATGACAGAGAGAGGCCACTTAAAGTTTGAAATTTAAATTAAATTATTAATTTATTTTCTGTTAATTTATTGTAAAACTCACTCAACTCAATTAAACTAATTATTTTATTTTGTCTAAAAAAAAAATAACGTACTAAAATATTAATCTCGTGTTTACCCTAAGATAAATTATAACTTTAAACACAATTATTTTATAAAAATACTGAATATGCCACATTTTACTCGCTGACCATTATTTAATGTTAACTTCAACGTACCTACGCGAGACTTGGCTTTAGAAAGTTTTATCTAATAACGGTTTTGAGAGACATGTCAAAATGTACCTTATACATAATAATATTATCTATCGCTTGGGCATACTAAAGGGAAACGTTCCATTGGGCGATATCCAAATAGCTTTGGGTAACAAGAAGACGAGACCCTGTTGTTTTCGAACAACTTTTGACCGTATGATATATCTGTAAGAATTTATATATAGATGTATATATATATAGTACATTGTCATATATATTATATTTATACATGTTGAGATGATACCGAAAAAGTTGCTGCCATAATCCATATGAATTGACAATACCGTTTTACTGTCTCTGGGTAGACCGCTGCGAATAAATCTTCCAAAATGTTAACGACGTTATTGTCACATATAGATGTCATGTGTTAGAAATGGTTCAACATTTTTGCGTACTTGTAAAATGAGACATTTGAGAAAAAACTTTCTAGACTACTCGGACGATCAATAAAAGGGAGATTTTTTTTAGTGCCTGTCAAACTTGCTTAGATTGTATACGACGTTGAAATTAAAATTAAAGTTTGAATTATATGGAAGCGCAGTAGACTTACTTTGGTACATTATTCAGCCGAACTATAGGAAACACTCGAAGTCTTATCTTTTTATTTTAAACATTAAGCCGAACATTTTTCTCACCAAACAAAAATATGTATTTTAAGTTTCCAAAAGCATTTAAAATCAAAACAAACCGGAGTTTCGTAGTAGTTTATTACGTTACATGTAGTACTTCGAAATTTGTAAGTCTTATTATAAGTGTATTGTTTGTCACCATTTGAAATTTAAGACCAGCGAAAGTTTTATTGAAGCTAAACCATTTAAGTATAAAACGTTGAAACGAAAAATCATCGGGAAATTGTCATTGGGAGATTATAAAACTTTGAGATTCGAAAGTAGTTGACACCACAGAATATTATCGGTTTTTTTTTTTTTTTTTTTGAAATTGCAATTCCGGATCGAAGTTTTTTAACTACGCCATTTGGTACAACTGCCGTACAGTGTATTTGCATTATATTTTTTTCTTCTCTTGTATTTCAGTCTCTTCGAATATTTTTTTCTATAATAACGTCAATTTAATAAAACGCGCGATATTCCTCGGTTCGTATCTTTCGACCTTCATCGATCATGACGTCAACGGCTGTGAATATATTTTTACGAGGACTACACATATTTTATATTTATACACCTCATAATTTTCCTATGCGAATGTAGCATATTTTTACAGGACACGGGTAATAATTATAACGGTCATCATTCTGTTGACACCAGCCATTTTTTACTCGGAAATTTCATGTAAAATAAATGACGGCAGCTCGCTAAATAAGTATGTTTACGTGCAAACGTCTACCACTCATAAATCATTTATTTACGCGTTTTTAGCAAATAATATAAAGTATAAGAATATTTAGTTGATCAGAAGAGGTAAATATATTTGCAGAGGTGAGAACTGGGCTGAAAAGTAAAGGAGCCATACTGGTTGAAAATTATATGACTTTGAGTTGCTGACTTTTTCATCATGTATCAATAGATATTTCTAATTTATATAATAGAATTAGAAAATTAATATTTTTTCAGTCGTGTCATTTAACATTCTTAACTTAATCACAAAATTCAACAGCAATGAGGATTGTAGCTGTACATTACTGTATTCGTATTAATTGAAGTACACTAGTTATTCCTTAGAGAGTATGCAGCAACCCTTTTAAATAAATAGCATTCACAATTTTTTACACTTAATTATTAGTTAATAGGTTTGACACTTATTGATAGAACTTAACTAACTAAGCGCTTCATAACGCGAATACAATTTCCAAAATTATAAATTATTTTCAAAACCGTTTTAGAATTGTATATTAGAATTTCTACAAAATTGGTGCTGTGTAAATAATCAATAGATTGTGTTTAAACTTTAACAGTTTGCTTAAATTGTAATATCCTGAAGTCACAATTTCTTTCCAGTCCGGTTGTCCAATCCAGTATAAAACTTATATATTAGTTTTACTTTTAACGCTTTATTTGAGAAGTATTTAAAGACTGCCTCTGACACTTTGCATCGTGTAGTCTGTAGGTATTTAAATAATATGTCACAATTCTATCAAAACTATGAAATAAATAACAATATTGAAAATAAAATAGTTAAATCCTGATATCTTAGTTATGCATTTATTTTATTTTTAAATACGCCATTTTATATGTTCTAACTAAACAAATTAGTTTAAAGTTTAAACAAAAGTTTTTATAATTCTAAATCAAGTAAAAAATCTTAAAAAAAACTTTGAAGTAACTTAAATGTTTAAACAATTTTGTATTGTTTATCTTGAATTAATACAAAAAAATCATCAATCTTCAATATATTAATTATCTATACATAATAAAGATTATCTTTATAACAATCTATCAATATACACACGTCATTGCACTAGAAATGTATTAAACAAATATATTATTATCAATAAAACTTTTATCCCAATCAGGTATCAACCGGCTTAAAATGAAATTAAAGATCAATTATCCCAATATATTTATTAATCTATCGAAAACACTCATATGTATTATTTTGTATTATTTATATATATATAAGGGACTTAGAATACACTGCCTAATTATAACGCTTTTTCAACTTAGTTTTATAGCTTCTAATGTCATTATTTATTTCGCTATATAATTTTACAAATCCAGCACGCCTATGAAACTTTGTATACGTTAAGACACACTCGATTGCATCAGTGTTCCTACTTAAATTAATTATGTTACGCGAAGTACAATATTCGTTACAATAACAGTACAGTATAAAAATCTTAGTATTTTATTTATACAGCTAGGCATTTACAACATATAATAGGCCAACGCCATTGAAAAATTTACGCACATTTGAATAGTCTAACGCAATTGTATCGGTTGTCAAACTGTTCACGTTTTATAAATAATTTGAGTAACTTATTCATATAATATTGTGTGACACATCCTTCTACGCTCGTTTCAACCCTTCGTGTCACAGAATATTGTCACGACTGAAATACTGTACTTGAAAGCATATGATTGTGTAAATATTTTTACGGGTTTTTTTTTTATCTTTCCTCGGATCGCATATTTTAGGCATTCTGCCAACACGGGATATAATTTACGGCGGGCCCTAATCCCTCTGTATACGTTTAAATGAATGTCAGTAACCATCAGCCGTGTATTACATTTACCACGCCATAGTTCCTTTGTCAGCAGGAAATTTCCCTAAGAAAGTAGTCAAAGTAATATAGTACCACAGTAGGTAAACATAATGCACCCTTTGTTTGTAAATTATTATTATTAAGTGTAGCTGTTCGAATTCAAGTAGTACGTATAAAAACTGGTATCTTTAAGATAAACGCAGTTTCTGCATTTTTGTGTCGTTAAATTGTATATTATTATTATTTTTAAAAACAATTTCTAAAATGGTATTGTACCTATTTACGTCGATCGAGTCTTCTTTTACAGTACGCATTACATACGTTTACATTACAGTACGCATCGGAGATAAAATTAAAACATTACTTTAGGGTAAATCGCTCTTGTGTATAGCCTTCAGGTTAATCATTCAAATTGGAATTCGCCCGTCGATGCGCCTTGAATTAAATTCCCCGTTGGAAACTTTTTAATCGTCCCCCATACCGAAGAGCGGAGCGTCAATTAAAATTCTATCAGTGAAACTTTTACGTTGGTCGTGCGGTGCTACCTTCTACTTATTTTCGATGAACATGACAAAACGGTTGTGGACTTGCAGGTTGCCGGTGCGTCTACAAAAGTTACACGAAAAACAAACCACCGTCAATAACACGGATTAAAAAGATTTCCACTGCTGCTTGCGGTTTTCAAAAAGGGAAACGACTTTATGCATTGTTGTTCGACGAGCCCGGCCGCCGTTGCCCCATAAAACCATTAAATCCCCAACCGCTATGGTGTTGTTGCAGTTTTAAAAGCCTCCCGACGATTTATATCGAAACGAACGACCGCGAGGATGGCAAATTTGAATTATCGTGCATGAGTCGCCCTCCTATTTTTTCCGGGACTGAACATAAAACCACGTCCGAGTGTCCAGGAAAATCCACAGACCCGTTGGCTTTGCAAGCGGTAAACAACAACGTTTCGACCTCCAATAATAATAATAATAATATTTATTCTTTCAACTCGAAAATCGATTTTCAGTTTATTTTAGTTAAACTGCATACATTAAACGCGTAAAAGTAAAATATCACTATAATATGCGACCCGTAAAAATGAGTTTCAAAATTAAGTTTATGCAACAACAAAAAAAAAATTGTCATCTGGTGTAATTACCAAATACATTTTTATCATTTGATTAAAATTATAATTGATAGCAAAATACCCTTTTAAAAACATAACAAAAGCTCCAACCCAGATGGGCGCTAAACATACAACTAATTTGTAACATTTTTTAAAAATAATTTAATTAGTGTGGTTGGTGCATACATTATTTTATTTTAATTTAATTAAATCTACAGAATAAAATTTATTTTAACATTTAAATAGTCGTTATTAGTCATCGAATGTCAGAAAAAATGTAATCAAAAAGACAATAAACCTTTTAGGTTTGTACCAAGTTAATTAAAACATTTCACCATTTTACTTTAAGACGTCACATTTCTTAAATATTCATACTACTATTACTGTTTATATACTGTTTACTATAAACATTTTTTAAAGCTTATAGTGCTTACCATAGACCGCATTAAATTTTCCCAGTAAACAAACAAAACATTCTTTGAAAATAGACGTTAAAAATGTAAAAAAACAAAGTGATTTATAGTATTGTCAGCTACTTGTGATGGTAGAAAGTTTGACGAGTATGTGTAAAAGTTTCAATCAAATTTTACTTGAGGTTACATAAGTTTATGACCAATTTTACATTCACTAACCAACAAAAAGATGGACAACCCTTTTAACTATTAATGTGCAACCCAGACCGAATGGGTATTTCAGATAATCATCATAAGTTTTGGTTTATTCGTTTGATATAGCATCGTTAATGCACTTGGCTCAATAAAACGGATACAGTAAAGTTTTTTAGTTGTATACTGTTTACTTACAATACATAAAGAATATTATTATCTTTTTGTATACGTATTGTTATGGTCAAAAAACTCAACACAAGTTTCATAGCTTCATCAGTCTATTGCAAGAATCTAGATGTAAATATAACTTGTTAACCTTTTTATGTTATGCGTAAAAAACTATTAAAAATATAATAATACATAATATTTATCATAATTCATAAAAAATAGTAATTTTAATAACTTTAAGCTTACAGCTAAACTAAAAGTATTTTTATTCTCCTTCTCGTCGATTTGAGTCGTCTCTTAAAACTAATAAGTATTTTTCTGAAATTTGTATCACCACGGCACGGCTCATAGAAGAAAACTATTAAAAGACGTTTGTTCTTCAGAATATATACCTCAAATAAAATAAGATTTATTTAAGCCAATCATTTTTTACTTAACCAATACCATATTACCCACATGTACGTAATATGCATTTAAAAATAATAATTCTATTTTTAGTTCAATAAAGCTGCCTAATATGTATAAAAATGACCAACAGATTTAAAATTTGAAGCTTTTTTTTGTACTATTATTATGAAAAACTAAACAGGTTGTATAAATCGGAAGTTAAACTTTGGCAACAAGAAAAGCAATCTAGTAATTATATATATTTTCGACCAAAACAATACCTACAAAAAGTAGGTATATTAAAACTGTTGTAAAAACTTTTCTATCCACGCATTAACGTCAGTGAGTAATCATGATTAACTTGTTTTTTTAAAGGGAAACATTATTTATTTATTTTTTTTAGGATTTTTTAAGTATTAATACATTTTTCTAAATTAGATATTCAACACATATTTTGATTATAATCCATACAAAAATAATAAATTAGATAAATCGATCATCTTCGTTGTCATATTCATATGATTACAAATTACCTTTGTCGCATTTTGTTATTATTATTATAATCTTTCCGTCGAGTAAAATGTTGAAAAATCAATAATAGTACTTTTTTACCGGATCCGTAAAATCCATTTTAAATACATAATAGGATTCACCAGAAAAAACAAAATTTTAATTTAAATAAATGTTTTGTATTTAAAAAAATCATACAAACATGGTAATCACACAACATTTTTTCAATTAAAAAAATGTATGTAGTATGCCAATCGTTACTTAAATTATAAATACAAAAAAAATCAAATGTACGTAAAAGAATGGTCAATTTAATAAAAGTTTATAACTATTATTTTTAAAGCATTTTAAAAAGACCTTTTGTTTTAAAATTCGATTGTGTGTAGGGCTCGATGCAAAAACTGTATAATTTAATTTCCAAAAACTTTTCAAAAGAGATTAAAAAAATGTTTTTGTTGAATGTAAATAATCAAATAGCTCTAATTGCTTTGCAGTAAGCTACATAATATAATATTCAGAAATACCTTATTATTTCATAGAAATGTCAAAAAATATAATAATAATATTTCTTTATTACGGAAATAAATTCCAATTACAAATTATAACATTATAATTATTATTAATAACAACAATTTTAAAAATAATAGAACTAATAGACTATATATATATATATATATGTACGTGTGTGTGTGTGTGTGTGTGTGTATGAAAGAAAACATGTATGACGAAAACAAATGTATCGTTAGTAGGAGACGTTCAACCTTTTCAGATCAGTTGAAGTGAATTTTGTTAATTTATTTTTTAATACATTGCTTATTCATATTGATAAATTACAAAAATAAACTTGTCACCATGTTTTGTGTAAAAAAAGCTAAAATGATTTAGCTTTATATAGGTATAATATCCTTACTTAGCTAAAATAACTCAATGGAAAAGTATCCAATATTGTAAATATTTATTTGGCGAACATACTTATACTAAAGTTTAAATATTTATTATTTACTGTTTATCTACGTTTAGTGATATAAAATATTTACAAAAGCTCAATAATTTTATATCGCTGTTCTCGCCTAGTAAGTAATTACAATAATATATGGCAATATTTTCGGTTTACTTAGCTCAATACAATATGATCAACTATTTACAACTTAATACTGCTAAAAAATTTTTTTTAACTTAGCTTTTTTCTAACGAAACAAAGTAAAGGGTTAAAAATAAATAAATAATAAAATGTTACACTTGTTAGAAGTATTTTATTTAAATCAATTAAAAGTTATATACATAATAAAGCTTTTTAATTTGTTTTTAAATACATATATAGGTTTTCTTGCGTTCTTCTATATTTACTTTTAATGTTCAACTTAATATGTAATGTCAACTGGCCTCTCACAGCTAATAGTAAACACAAGCACGTCTTCGAGGGTCTTTTGCCCTTTTTGCTTTCGACATATCCTTACCGAATGTGTTGTAACAGTTCACAGTTGTTTATATACATATATATATATCTTCTTTTTTTTTTGTCTATTATTTTTTCATTTTCATTCGATGTCCATACGCTCCTTCGAGTCTGCGGACCGAAAGAAAAACAATTTTCAAATTATTGCACTAGTGCGGATTAGTCGACGGCGTTCGCCTTAAACAATTCGTATTGAGAAGAAAAAAGGTCAACAGTCGGACGCTATTGGACCCAAAGCTGTGTTCCGCCTTTTACACGCGATTCCAGTGGGACGATTTTTTGCTGACTATAATCCTCCCTTGGGGTGGCCATAATAACACGTGTGAGTCACGGTTTTTCCAAAAACCATACTCCGGCATAATGGAAATTGCGAAAAATACACACACTCATATTTGTAGTACATTTTCATCCTCAGAAATAATGCACATCAACTTTAGTACGGTGCATATAGGAGTCAATCATACAAAGTTAAAAGTTTGATGAATTAGAATCAACTCATCACATAATGATTATTGTTTAATTGTCTTGCATCGTATATCTCGATTCTGATTCGGCACCGTTGCTGCCTATAGACTACATTTACTCGTATTATGGTACGAGCGACATCGGCATAGAACCGCAGACATCCCATAAGATGTAAGGTTTCTTAAACGTTGTCAGACGAAATACACGAAATACTTGAGTAGTAATTATTTATAAATTGGTTGACATTTTTATAGGTTTTGTTTGAAATAGGTTATTTGTATTAGGTTTGCTTAGATTTTAAGAAATATAATAACACTAAATAAAATTTCTACAGTTCTAATGTATAAAAAAAATATATAACAAAAGGTAATTTTTTAATTTGTCAATATAAAGAGCTAGCCACGGTAAACGTTGATAAACAAAACAAACATCATAAACCCTTTCCCCTAGAACTTTTCGGGCAAAGTTTAGTACATTTAGTATAAAAATTAGACTGAAGGTAGATCTAAAGTGGGACTATAACATATACAGTTTTCTTAAAAATCTGTTGTCAAACTTTTATTACTGAGAAAAACCTCAAAAATTACACTTTGGCTGTTGTAAATCTCTAGGTTGCTATGTGTCAGAGAATCCACAGCTAACATTTGAATATATATTTTTCATTATATTGTTAATTGTGATAAATTGATAACACCGGCAACAAACGACCAAGACAGACGACCAACTCTAATCGTGCTCTCCCACTCATTATAGATTTCACAATGCTTTTATCGATTTGTATTTTTACCATTTCGGATTCGCATTGAAGCGAATATTTGAAAGTGGTTTTATCACTAATCCGACTGTACTTTTTTTCAACTTTTGTGACACGATTTCATTAAAATATATGATGTATATTGTGTGTGATATATCTAGCAATTTTCCGGTAGTAAATCAAATACTTGTTGTTTTACGGAAAATTTACTAACAAAAAAAAACCTTATCGGTATCACTGTCTATAACTATTATTTCCAAATTTATCATATAAAGCAAGATTATGCAGCTTTTCCTATCACATACAATTTATGAACAGTGGCCAATCTGGCCAATCTGGTCATAAATTATTAAAACTTCACCAACGTTATCATCTTGTATCAATATTTTGTGTTTTTTCTCGTTTTTACTTTGTCGCGAGTATATTATATAGTTGTCCTATGAAATAATAACTGCACGACGCAAAAGGCGCATTGAACGTTGTGTTCAGGAAAGGGGTCTTATTTTCAGTTCATAAATCTTTTCCAACAACACCGAATATACCCGAGCTAGACGAGAGTTCTAAGTTTTATCGTTGTCGTTCTACACCCAAACACTTATAATAACATCCAAAAAAAAATTTACTATAATTCACTTGGTTTGGTAAGTGTATATAAGAGATCTGTGTTTTGTTGGTGAAAAAAACCACATTTGACATTTCTTCTTGCGTTTGACTTAATATTATTTGTTTTCTAGTTTTATTTTTTTAAGCTTCTGCTACTGGCATTGTGTAAGCTCACCCGTATTATTACCCTATATTACTTCGTAACAAAGCTATTACGTATTATGCACGATTTAAGTTATGATTTAAATGGATTCAAGAAGGTAGTATATGAATTTACATTATCTTTACGGGTAGCAATTTGACACATAAACAAATAAACGAATAAAAATAACTTAATAATAATTCATATTTTTATATTCGAATTACCAATTTAAAAAAAGTAAAACATTATTTTAAAATTTAATCAAACATTTTCAACAAAATATTAACAATACTTCAAAGCAATAACTAAATATTCTTAGTATTTTTTTGGTAAAAAAAATCTTAAACTTTTATAATATAAACACATATAAGATTACCAATAAATGTACCTATACTTATTTACCAAAAAATAAGAAAATGAGATGTATGTGATTTTTTTAATATTCATCATATTAAAAAAAGTCAATAATATATATATATAACATAAAATACATTTATTATAAATTTAAATTTTTTATGCTTCCGGTTCTATGTTGATGATATTGTTAGTAAAATACTAAAAGCGAATACGATTAAAATATTGCATGCTTGCATGCATTTAATGTTTGCCTTAATCACATACGAGCTAATTGAAAAATGTTCGTTTGTTTTACTTAGTAGACTGGAAATTAGCATTCTAAACTTTGGTGACTTTTATTTTCTAAACTCAAAAAATCCATTAGCTGTTCGTATTTTATTGGTAAAAAGAAATATCTTTAATACAATACTAGTTGTTATTTAAAAACCACACGGTTGCGAGAATAGTGAATAATCATGCTTTTAAGTTTGCTATTGTGATATCAAAAGTTTCATGTTTATATACAAAGAAACCAATGCAAGACAGCGTAATAGCAATGATCACAAAAGCACTACACATAATAAGGTTAACAATAGACGTAATGCATTTTTAGTATGATAATTGTATAAAATATATTTCAGAAAAAATTGTACGATTTTTGGCGTTCAATTACTAAATTACTTCTATGAGTCCCCTATTTGTCATATGATGCATCATTGTCTTCATTCCATATACATCTAAACTTAATTTTAACGTTATGATTGTCTCAAAAATGTAGTTCTGGTTGAGTTACAGTCAACAGCGGACTGGCCGAATTGGAAGGTAATATTTACGAGTTTACGATTCACTGTTATAATTTAATTGCGCACCTAAATTTTTACAATTTTTATTATACTTAAAAACGCTCATTAAGAAATTAATCAATAATAAACCAAGAAAATTTGCGATTTGTATATTCTAATACAGACATAATTTAACACTGTAATAACTATTGATTCTTTTAAAATAAAATGTTAAACGAACATTAGACTCGTTCTATTGTAGATAACTATAAATATTATAGGTTATTATAGGTCATGATAAATTTGGAGTTTTGGTTCAGTTTTATTTTTCTATCGGCGATAAGCAAAAAAAAGTATGTATATTGATGTTTATGTTATGAAACAAATGCCAATCTTACGGTCCTATATACAATCCCCACGGGACGACGGCGCGGGTAAGCAAACTGCTATAATGTCTTCTTGTATTTCTCCGCACTAAATTACTTTAAACCCCACGAGCTTTGACACTTTAACAAGAATTAATAACTACCCTATATACCGAAACCAATGCATCCGGTATGAACTGCTCAAGCAACATTGGCGCTATCGAGTTTTTTCCTACACGTATGCCAAATTTTATGCAAAATATATCTTTCCGTGACGATTGTACATTTTGCTTGCATGCAGTTTTAATAATCGTCTTATCACGAAGCATAAATAATCTAGAGGGACTATTAAATTTTATAGTGAAGCGTTTTTTTTGTACTACACACAATGGGAATGAGCGAATTAAAAACATGGTATTTCTTTAACGGAATAATTACAGTTATTCAATGTTACGTTATTATTTATGTATAAGCGCACGAAATAATTATTTCGCTTCCTCAAATAGGAACGATAAAAGATGCTTTAAGATGCCTTATCTCTTAAAGCTGACCGAAACGTTTATCAAAAATATCGTTACAAATCAGCTTGACACTAGTTTTGCACAACACGAATAGTCCTATCGATTTTTACAATAGACGTGTTCAATAATAATCAAGTATTTGATTAATATGAAATACATTTTGTTTTAATAAACTCATACGTTCTAAAGTGACGTTTAAAAAATAAGTTTTTATTTTATCTTTACACATTGGTGTAACTAGAGAAGAGGGGGGGGGCTGGGGAAGTTCAAATCCTTCTAAACTCGTCCAGGCTTTAAAAAAATGTTTTTACTAAAGTTCTGAGGGAGCTTTCAGTTTTTAAAAGGTCTAAACTTCATCGGCCCCTCTTTAGTTATACCAATGTTTTTACATTAATTCATATAAGTCATTAATTATATATGCAGTAAATAACACAGTAAAATACAATTTACCGATGTTTCCATCGTTTACAAGGCGTAACAGTCGTTAAAAAACATATCATGAGGTAGTGTGCGATCTACGCAGACCGCCTTGTTATTACACTGCATTCTATGTTTATGCAAGGATAAATATTTTGATAAAAACACAAGGCCATAACGACGAAGGCGGCGATATTAGTCCTTGAGCTTTTTTTTTACCCTCTTTTGCGCGATTTCTATTTGACTTCGAAAGCAATAAAACTTGACATCAAATACTACATTTCCACTCTTGTGCTTAAGTTTGCTTAAGTTGTATACTGTATACATATAGCACAGACATAAAAAAGAAAAATTCCTTTTTAGTTTTGCCTGGTACAAATATTAAAAAATATATAATATGCATATCAATAATATCTAAGTATAATATTTCTGTATAACAAGGCAGTTGAAATTAAAAAAAATATATATATATATAACCGTCAGCAAAAGGAACTATTGTTTTACGAACGTCGAAGAAACAAATTGTTGCAACAAAAAACCTAAGAAACCTGAATTAATTAAACTTTTTATTCTTTTAAAATATTTTAATTTAAAACAACTCTATTAGAAGCGAATACATTTCAGCAAAAAAAAACTGTAACTATCATTTTTATTTGTACCAAAACATCTCATTCTAAACTTAGTATCGAATAACATGTTTTACAAAATCTAAAAATATTTCTGGTCATATTCCTCAAAAATAGTCTTTTCAATCGGCAAACTTTTGGTGCAGTTACTTCATATAAAACTGCAAAAAAAGTACTACTTTAATAAATACTTTTTCCAAGTATATTATAAGTATTATATTTTTTCAAAGTACAATCAATTTCCACTTGTCTATGTAATCCCAACTTTACTTTTTAATGCTTCGTCTAAACGCTGTTGTATGTTTTTCCTTAATGGATTCAACGTAGTGGCCTTTAGTTAAACTTTCGTTTAATAGTGATGTATTGCTATTAAACCAGTGCTAGTGTACAAAATAAATGAAAAATAGGCCGGCACCTAAACTTGTACTCACAGTGTATATATCTACATTAACGCTATAATCATAAGACAAAATATAAACCTAACCAAAATAAGCCCAAAAAATTAATTTTAGTTAAAACTTGTTATTTTTTGTATCCAAATTTACCTACTCTTGTATCAATATCGTCTTTGCTTTACTCTACATCGTTGGCCAGTTATATGTCTCTGTTCACTGATTCGCACTGCACATATGTACCTGCATATATCTCTACTAATATATTTTATACTATTGGCCACTCGCCCAAACTACTTTCATGCTTTGTAATATTATATAATAATACGTTTACTAAATTGTATTGTTTTCCAAAATATTTCCTAAAAAAAACACAAAATAAATATTATACCTATACAGTTTGAAAATGAAAACAATTGGGATTATTCTTAAAAAAAACGCTACAAAAGTTTTCTAGTGATAAATCTGCAGATTAATGGTTTATTTAACAACAAGCAACCAAATTGCTTAAACATTTTTCAAATGAAATTGAGAACATTTAGTAGTTACGAATAGCCAGTATACGAAATATTTTTATTGAACGATTTGTTTTCATCTAAGACATCCTTGGTGTATAAAAAACTGTAATTTAAACTTCGAGTAAAATTCGTATTGAAGTTCAAAGCAAATAAAAAGTATTTAGTAGACACCTTTTATTAATGTTGTACATTTAAAGAACACTTAAAAAAAAATCGCCTTTCTCTGTTAAAGAAACCATTTTTTGAATAAGGTGCAATATGATAGCTGGTAAGAACTCTGCGGGGAAAATTTTAATTGGAATGAATATAATGGAATTGGGAAAATGTGCTAAAAATCTCTGGACGCTTTTTGTATTTTACAAATTAGTTATAGGCTAATGGAGGGAGGTAGCCACGTCCATCATTACTACAAAATATATACAACCTTAAATCTAAATAATATCTTATTTTATATTTTTACCTATAAGTGAAGTTAAAAAAAAAATACCTTAAAGAGGTACATATTAAATTAAATGTATAAATAACAATAAAATACAAATAAGTCTTCTTAGATAAGAAAAAATCCTTTCCTATGTTGCGTTGGCTATTGAAATGGTTTTTGATAAAATAGCCAAACTGTACATTTCATCAAATTCAATTTTATATTTTTTAAAGAGATCAACCCAATTCATTATACTACTAATGTTTATACTATTTTTTTTTTCGTATTTTTTTCCATAGTTTTAGATAACATTTTCAGTTCTTAAAAAGAAATTTACATTGTAATAAATGGTCGAGAACTGTTTTTTAATAATTTAAAACATTTTTATTATAAGAAGCAAGTATAAGATGGGTATTGAAGATAGTATAGTATAGATATTTGTAAAATGACTTTAAACATTTTGTCAAAAATTTACTTCTGCTTTTACCACTTGGGACCAATATGTTATCAAGAAATATTAAAATTTAAGAAAAAAAAAATTGCTTAGTTTTATTGGAATTGATATTGTCGTCCTGATGTTTTAGTGAAAAATATAAAAATTGTATATTCCATCTGAAAAAAAACCACCTTCTTAAATATTTAAAATTCGTCCATTAAGGGTGAATGCATCATTACCATAGTCTTGGACATGTTTCTTAGGAAATGTAATGCAATTATCTTAATGACATGACAAGATTTTCGATATCATATGACTCTGCTCGTTACGTTCATATAATATGTTAGCATTTATTTACAAGAAATAACATTAGCATTACATTTTATACAAATTCAGATGTTTATTCATTTTTATTGTGGTTAATACTAAAATGATGAAGCTGACATTTTTAAAATCTTAAACCTCTTACCTCTTAGTGATAAACTTTCTAGACTTTTCAACGTTCTGTTTATTTCAAAATACTTATTAATATACTTAGCATGTCAAAATTAAACTTATTCATCAATTAGCACAAATAATACTCGGTTGGATAGTTTATAGGAGTTTTTTAATTGTGGTCCGTTCAAACTAACATATTTATACTTTGTACAAATCGATAAAAAAACTTGTAAATTATTTATTAGATGTTTTACCTTTTTGAATAAGCCAGTTGGTTACAAATTTTCACGACTTAAAGGTACAGGCAATGTTTACTTTATTAGGTAATAATAACTAATAAATTCAGTGATAAGAATAAGTAATTTTTGTGTAAAATAAATGGAACAGTCAATTTCCTAAAATATTAGTTGTTTGTTAAACATCAATTTGAATATATAATGAGATGCTTAACGGTGTACTTAACGGTGCTTTAGCTGTTTTTTCTTCATATTTTATATAGATCTTAATTAATTACACTTGTTTTTTTATCTTAAACATCCCAATACAAATATTATTATTTTTTATTGAAGTGTCCATAAAAAGGTTGTAGTGAAAATGAGAAATTATGTTTTTTTCCTATAAAAACAAATGCTATTAAATTATTGCCAGCTTTAACCTTGACGGTAAAAAAAAAAAATTGTTTTAAAAAGTCAAACTATTTCTCCTGTTGGCTGTTCCGAATTGCCAATATAATAAAGAAAATAATGAAAACCATTACCTTGCCCTAAATATGTTTACGATTCGACCGAATTGACCTTTTTATGTTTTTATAGAAGTATATATTATATTGGAAAAAAAAAATGTTTATGTTTGTACATGTCAAAGGCAATCCTTTATAAGCGCTAAACATTACAACGGCTAAAACCATAACCCCGAAGGCGTTTTCAGGAAATACGTTTTGCTATTTGGCAATTTTGAATAAAAAAAAAACATTTCTATGTATTTATAATAGTATATACAGTGTGATCCAACTAACTTGAGACACTCATATTTTTAAATTATTTGTCTATAAATTTATGTAATTAAAAACATAATATGTTGCCATTTAAAAAAACCTTTTTGGCTTACAAGAGTTTGTGATGAAAATTTTCATAATATTGAAAAATGTAGGTGGTAAAATATGTACCATAAAGTTTAGGAAAAAAAAATTCTCAAAATATTCTTATTTTCAGAGAACATACAGTGTCTTACGTTAGTTGGACCACCCTGTATTACCTACTGAATAATATTATAATAATAATATTAACTGTTAAAGAAACTATTTTTTATAAACATAATAAATATTTATATACTGTGGGGAGGGGGGAGTATAAATAAAACTTTAAATTATACAAATACTACTTAAAATGTAGAACATTATTAGTAAAATAACTAAACCGTTTTGGACCTTTTACACAATAGATCTTTAAGTTCAGATCAGTATTACTACACACACATATATATATATATTATACAGTTAAAGTATTATTTCGTTTTTCCAATTTCACTGAAGCAATTGTCGTTTCGGAACAACGACATCAGATTATTATAGTACAAAATGTCCCAGATGAATAGACTTAACTATATACTTAGAAATAACATAAGACTAGATGACTAAAACTGTTTCCCATAAAATGAATTTGTTAAAAAATTCATAATTTCTATTTTTCAGCTCACGTGCGTTTGGTAAAATGTGAATTTTAGATTTCCAATCTAAACGTTGAGACTTTTGCGTGTTATTACTAAGTATTATACAGTAGAGTGTTCGAGTTTCTTTAACGAGTAATTATTAAATTTAAAATACCATATAATATACGAGACGGGTTATTCTGTCGTCAATTGAACATGCAGAGAGTAAAGATCCTTTGCAAACGTTGCTATCGAAATGATTTAGGACTTAAGTCTGGAGGAAGGATTTTAAAATGTTCCGTTTGTCGCGCCAGTTAAGAGGCCTTCCTTCCTCCCCATGTTCTCGTCGGCCTCCTCGGCGTATTCATTCTTCGGGAAAGACGTTACTGTTTACGATCCCTTATTCCCAAGATACGACCGAAAACTCACCCCACCCGCCGTCATACATTGTTTTATACACATACATGCAAGCGACCCTTACTACCGATTCATTCGTCGCTACACAAAAAGCTCGAAACGTCACACATAAAACGTGTAACTTTACAGCTTACGCTCTAAGCGCAATGCCTACACTACTGTTGCTGTCCGTGATTTCTCTTCGACATGTATGATCAATTGACTGATTCGACTAAATAATGTTATAGCTGAACAGCGGACGTCGATAAACGTTATGCTGCATTAACTTACTATTATAATAAAACTTTCTCTTGACGTCCATCCGAGGAAAAATCGTAATAAACGTCAAAGTAATAACAAAAAGTTACCTACAAAGAAAGCGAAAATAATCTACATTTATGTGCAAAATTTAAAAAATCCTATGAAAACAATTAATGTTAAAAAGACAATGATTTATTTTATGTATAATTCTTCCACGTGATCGTCATATTATTATTATAACACATAATAGTACTTAAATCTAAGCGTCCTGGAGCGATTCAATGTTATTTATTTTTATTTTCACTCTAGATTAATATTCTGCAAACAGCATCTTGATTCCACAGTCATTTTGCATAAAGAATATTTTAATTATTTTAACTTTAATCGAATGGGTGATTCCGAATCTGTGTAGGTGATATTGTGTGACTGTACTGCTAATATCCACGGGAAAATTCACGAATTTACTATTACTACCATTCTTGTATCTTAGTCTTTAAATTTCATAAATGGAAATAAACAGTTCACCTGAACACTCTACTTTTGACGGTGTATTGCATATTTAGAGTAAACGAATTCATTAGAATAAGATAAATTAAATATTTAGTTTGATTTATAAATTCTTCACAAGTAGAACATAAATGAAAGTTTTCAGCAATATTTCTATTTGGGGGAATTCAGTCAGCAATAATACATGACGTTACGAACCAACTATATATTATAACGTTTAATAATAATTGTTTTACATATTTATTCACGTTGGGGACAAAATTATTTTGGTGTTCTCGTTTTATTCAATTGTTGCTCGTCTACATTTCACTTTAATTAAAACGGGCGTACAAATATTATTCTATGATTACAGCTCAAGCGTTATGCGTAACAAAAATAAATAAATAAAATTACTTCATAAACTTGTCAGTTTTCATTTATAAAACGGCCGAGTATGAATAACACCTTTTACTGCATGTTTTGTTATGTAACCGCCGAACAGCATACGACGGTTGAGCGTGTGCAACGATATATATATATATATTTATGTATGGAAAATAATTTGTAATTTAATCTCTGCATGAAACCGTACAAAACATGTTTAGTAAAAATTGGCGTTTAATGCGCGGGACATTCTGTTTAGCTTCATTAAGCTTAAATGCTGATGGCAAACACTATTATACATTCGTCGGATATCGGATGATAGAACGTCTGCAGCGTCCGCTGTGATAAATAGAAACGGGAGGAGTGCAAACCTAGTGTATTTTACGAGATCGAATAAAAACGGATTATACTCCGAAAAGTAAGTTTGGGTGAATAGTAAAGGAATTGTCTATATTGCTCGTGCACGGTTCGTCGGGTGCCTCGGGGGGAAATTTATTTGGTGTCCCGGCCAAGGTGAGGGGCGATTTGTTATTTTTCGCCGCCGAGTAACTAATACAACATTTCTAACGCGACCCGGGTTGCGATCCTTTATATTATGTATAGGAATATTTTTTTGGCTACAGTCCGGAACCCGGAGAAAGAGAGAAAAAAAGAAAGAAAATCAGACAACCGGATAGGGTTTTATGTTGACAGGGTGAATCATTGCTTTCCACACACCCTTCGGCAGGCCCTGCAGAGTCTCGTTTGACTTTGTGTCCGGCCGATCTGGTGGCAACCGTCAATAAATACTAGTCGACTGATCAGTACAACGAAATAGCTTTAAACGTCCGGCGGTTTAAGTTAAAAATATTGGTTTTCGTTTAAGACGACATGCGACTAAAAGTTTAATAAGACCTATTTTTCTTTTTTTCGATCAATAATATTGTTTTAATTACCGCTGTTTATGATCCACTCGCAGCAACCATGTTGAAACTTATAACAGTAAATATCATTGCAGCCACGGCGCTATAATTGTCTATATAGTTTTTTATTTCGTCGCACAATAAACGCAGTCATTTGAAATAAATGCATAGAAAAATGTAAAATTAAAAACCTCAAAAAAAAAATAGTTTATTCGTTTTTATTTTGTGGGTATAGTAATAGGGACATTAAATTTAACTGTTTTACTTGTATTTAATCTGACATGATAAAATCCGTACACTACCCTTTCTTTACGCCCTCGATGAATTTAAATATTTTGGAAAAGATTGTGGTGTATTTCTATTCTTTGAGCTGTTGTACAATAATAAGAATATTTATATGGTGATAATATACGAGTACAATAGATTATTTCAATCACTCTTGCATGTTGATTGAGTTGACCAAATGCACAAATTTATTTCCATAGATGATTGATATATAACTGAATGTGCACTCGACTAAGTGTTCTAAAAAAATTCACTTACGTAATACCCCTTAGCTTTTTGAATCAGTAGTCATAACTAAAAGAATAACTATAATAATCACATTGTTAGTAAATATGTTGACATCGGTACCCGAAGTATTTACTTATTCTTTACACTTTGCGAACCTTATCGTCATTTAAATACTGAGCAATTTCGAATAACTTAACTTCTCAAAAAAAAAAAAAATATAGTATAATGAAAAAGTGCCAAAACTATTTTGTTAACTTTTTATAACCACATGCAAATCTGTTGATAAAAAAAATGACAGTTCTACTTAAAGCCTAACGGCTAAAATTATAAACCATGGAACATGATTTAGCCTACTGGTTCCTGAATAGCGATTATTTCTGATCTATAATCTCCTTGCGATTTATGACGATAGTTTAGTCTTAACTATATGTTCTGGCCAAAACGTTTGCATGATGACGACTCGTTATTATTTCGATGGCATCTTATATGTTGTATGTTACACAGTGTATATGAGTGCCGCATAAGAGATGGGGACCGCTACGCTCATTTCAGTCGTGCAGCATAATATGAGTAGAGGTGTTGAGGCAAGAGGCACAGGGACCGACCACACCAAAATGATCCGGTGTATCCAAATCAATCTTAACAGAAGTAGGGCCGCTCACGCTATTTCGTGTAGCTATTTTGTGTCGTTTGCGAGCTGGGAAGCCCAGGCAAAAATATGTTCCATGCTAAAAACGTGTAACCAACTCAGATGTTCACACCTGCAATATGCTTTTAAAAAATTAATTCAGTTGTTTGCAATTATTTTTTTTTAATGCACAAAAGTCATTACTTTTAAATGTATTACTCTAAACAAATACATCTGCCTTTTTTATGTAACCAAAATTAAATAGATAATATTTAATCGTACTTTTTATGTTTATTTTTTTGGTAAACCTATTATTTTGTATAGCTTCTCAATTGACAATTCTCATAATCAGAAAACTTAGTACTGCTGTAACCATATAAAAATACAACAAAAGAGTTCGTTCACCTCTTTTATTTAAATCAGTTGTACCATAGTATAATATGTTTTTGATATATTTAAATGACAATTTTTTAAAATTGACTCTTGTCTTAACTCCTAGTGGTCGACGATATAAGTATATATTATACATATTTATACTAAGAAATAAAAATTATTATAGCTCCTAAATTTATCGCAGATAAAAGTTATGCAAGGTATACATAGAGTAATGACGTTAATGTTTCGTTAAGAATAAAATCAAGTATATTATTTATTAATAATACATTTATATAATACTATATAAACGTATCGCACGTTTTTTATTAGTTTTATCGAATAAATCAGCTAATTTATCATCTTAACATGCTCAAAAATTAAAACAAAGTAAGTCTCTGGGGACTTGAGATACAAAAATACGAAATTTAAATAACTATGAAACATTATTAATACAAAAGCCCATTGGTTTTCGTGTACTATAGTTTTGTGGTATTTCTTTTAATATATTTAATTTACAAAAAATTGTTGGATTTATAATATTATACTTGTAAAACGTGAAGGATGTAAAAAACTATATTTTCTTGTGGTCTAATAAACAACCACTTATAGTGTTTATGATATTCCTAATGATTTAAAGGTATTATAATTTATATATGTACGTGTGTGTATATATATAAATCCTAAAAAAGTTCCTGTACAACATAACACTGCATGCATTACCTAATAATGATTCTTCTTGTTCATCACAAAACCTGCGACTATCAGCATTCCGCTCTTTCGTATAAAATACAATTTTTCTCCCCTTCTTTGTTGCGCCAAACTTCCTTCCACTAACTACCTCAAACACACATGTACTACTTGGGCCGATAGAGCTTTTATTGAGCGCTACCGCCAACGATGGTCGTAAATACGACTGAGTGAGTATAACCGAGTTACATAGAAAGAAAAAGAGTATATAATACTACAGACAAACGGGAGGAGTTATAATAAAAGTCCAAAAAGAGGAGTGTCTTCGTATGTAATATAATGGGCCCTGCGTTGTGTATGTGTTCATACGGTCCTTCTTAATGTGAATTTTCCATCGGTCACAAATCATTGTTGCGAGTCTACAAAATTCGAAAAAAAAAAACACGGCAGATTTGTCGTGCTTAAAATCTTAACAATAAAGTTTTTCGAATGAAAAAATATTCAAATATCCCATACAAACAAAATTTGTACTCATATAAAAATATATATATATATTTTTTTTTTCCTATACACTTATTTTCATTGCTAATGTATATTGTATAAATATTAAATATAATATACGTCTAATATTAGAAAAAAAATGTTATTTACGAGTATGAACGATGGCACATTGCTTCTTTTACATCTCTACTTGCATTATCTATACAACGTACAACATACTTTATAATTTCACTTATATCTCTCTAAATCTTTGAAGTATAATTTTAAAAATATAACCATTTAAATCACCTTATATAATAAAAATTCAAAAAATAAAATTTAAATTGATATACAAATAATTATTTTACTATTACCGCATAATTAATAATCTAACTGGGCTATTTACATTCTTCACACACGTAATTAGATTTTATGTAGAAACTTTATGTTGGAAATAGCTATTAATAATTACCGCTTTAAGGTCTCCATTTTATTTCTATGCTATCAAAAACTATTTGGATAAAGGAGTATTAATTCTTTCGGGTTTCCGACCATTAAAAAAGTATAAAATGTTCGATACTTTAAATATTTGTAATATTTTTTATATCAATATTTTAAAAGGGTGATAATTATAATATACAAATAATAGGCCGATTGAAAAAATAAATAATAATTATGTTTATTTGTTTTTTTAACACTTTTATAATTCAGTGGTTAAGTTACCCAACTTTTACCAATGGAATAAACATGTAATAATATATTTTTTTTACATATAGTAGGTAATAACGTATAACGCATAAAATGTAAAATGATACTTCGTCGAGTGTTCTATATTTATAGTAGCAGCGCCACATTTTTAAAATGTATGGATATTGGGTACCTACCCCTTTTATATTTTAACCTTTGGATCCCTACTCCCTTATAAAAGCAAATATAGTAGTTTATATTTGTAATAAGTAATGTTATATTAACAAAGAACCGCGTTTTTGGTTCAATATAAGCAGTAAAAGTTCTTACTCTACAAACAGCTTTCAACTATAATTTTAAAAACTTTATTTATTAAATATTTGCATGCTAACTCTATTACGTTAATTCCAACTTATGAATTAAAGATTATATGTTAATTTGTCGATGTTCTTCAAATTCTATACAAACAAATTATAGGTAACTTATGTACCATATTTTAGAAACATCAATGCTTTTTTTAGAAATTACTTCAATTTAGTTTGTGACAGATGGACATTATTATTGATTAATTCATTTTTTCAGGATAAACTATGTGAAAGATGAGAGGTAGGTCAACGGTGCTGACAGCACCACTGTTGTACAACAGCAGTTGCTGGCACTCACGTGTATACTCTAATGGACTGATCTATCGTATAACCGTTTCCGGTGTAACAGAGAGTGCCCTAGTCTCACTACTTACATTAGCGATATTAATTGCTAATTTGGTAGTAATCGTTACAATAAATAGCAATAAATACACAAAATTCATACATCCACAGGTAAACCATTAAATATTTATAAGATATCAAGAAAAATATAATTTTGAATTATATAACGATTCGATAAATTTAAATAATAAATACTTTTGTTCTTGATTTTTAGCCTAGGTATCTAGTAACATCACTAGCTTGTAACGACTTGGCTATTGGACTTCTCGTCACTCCTTTAGCTGCGTTTTCGGCATTGGTTCACTGTTGGCCATATTCCGAAATAATATGTCAAATTCAAGTAAGTATAAAAAAACGTTAATAGAAAATGTATAGGGAAGAAATACTCGACCCACAAACTCGTGAAAACCCATAATGCTCTCTTACTCAATTAAATCTGTGTATTTAAGTAAGTATCAAAGATAAAGGGAAAAGTTTCGACTGCTATATGCGTTACGTTACGAGAACGCATTTAAAGGGAAACATTAACAGATGTTTATAGGTCATTAACGGTATCGGTAAGATGGCCTACGAGTCGAAAAATTATAGTGCCAAAAGGTTCATCTATTTTCACAGAACTATAATAGGAAAGAAAATTATAGAAAGGTCTTATTACCTATTACCGAATGCTATTATTAATTAGACGTATAAACAAAAAAAAAGTCACAAGTTAATTATATAATATAATATAATTTATATTTTATTGAGTAAAATAAAACTTGCGAGATTTATTAGTTACCTACTTTTTAGCTTTGCTGCTGAGCTGTTAATTTTATTATTTAGTTTAACATTATTTTATAATTCCACAAACGTTATCAAAAATCAACTAATTAAATGGTAGATGCATTATAATTTACATTATTTTACAATATTAATATGTCCAAGCTTATATAATAGGGATTTAATTGAGATTTTTAATTTTCCTTTTCTAACCAAACTCGTTTTAGTGCAACTTATATTTGTGTAGAGTTTTTGTCTTTAAAAAAAAAAATAAAATAATTTTTAATTTGTTTTTAATGTTTAATTTTACATACGTTTGTGTTAAAAAATGTTGCTCTACTATATTTTAACAGCTTTGTTCTGACCGTTCGAACAATTTTTTTTAAAATTTGTATTCACTTTCTTCCCAGGTCGAAAAAAAAGAGATATATACATCTACCCACACACTAACCGACTCATATATTGACAAGACCGCATATTGTGACCACACCGCAATAGCACCCGTGGGCATTGGACGGTTATTATTATATTTTTAATTTAACGACTTCGACGCTGATATACACTGAACTAAAAACCCGTTAACTTTGAATGACTTTCCACTGTTCGCGCACTAGAATAGAGACGGTTAAACGACTGTAATATTTTCCAATCGCATAACAAAGCCATTGCCTTGGAAAAACGATACCTAATGCTCAGCCCAAACGACTATATTATAGCATGTCCGCACCTTGGTCGGCCGTTGAGCTCCCTTCCGTCACGTCACTGGGAAATTATTAAGACACTTTTCAGCGTATTATACTCTCTGCGAGATGTGCCCAGTATGTAATACACATATATATATATATATATATATATATATATATATATAAATATGTGTGTGTGTGTGTATTCACGTTATCGAAATCCACTTATGAAGCCATTACTGAGGTGGTGGCGGGTGCCGCGATATTGTCCGACAGACAAGAGGCGCGTGGGCAATAGCGGATAATGTGGAGTGAGATGGAAAATATCATAGTGAATGAAATGATATATTGTCCCCGAGGAATAAGAAAAATTACCGGACGACAATCTGTAAAGCCAGCAATGAGATCGACAAGGATCAGAGAACTAAATCATCGTTTGAACAAAATCAAATGTAATTACATTTTATGTTAGCGAGCTAAGTCGTTTTGGTGGTGTTAATACATGTACTCGTATATTGCATATTACACATATTAACAAAGATTATGTTATATGTCCAACAACGGTGCAGCGATTATTAAAGTATATTACGTTTTAAGTTAAAAAAACATGATTTTTTTTCTTATCTTGGCCGTTTCGTCGAAGAGATATTTTCGTGTCATTTTTGTAAGACCGTTTTTGTAAAGGTCATTTTGAAATTTTTCTCCGGCCTAGAAGATTGCTTTTGAGAGTATCCGCCCTCGAAAGTGGTTTGACATGATTCATCGGCGAAACATTATTTGCGCCACGTACAAACCTTCATATCTACAAGCGTTTCCTAATGTATCATTTTGACGAATCGTTTGTTTGACCCACTCCAAATCGACTGTTTTATAATTATTATTATACCCTCCAGTACAGTAACTATAATCCGCTAATCGTGGCGGTTAGAGAACTAAAGTTTCAAAACAAAAATTACTTCAAAATGGTTCTCAACTTATAACCTGCTTGGTTGATTAATTTTATTACTCACAATCACATTCTGAAGGACAGTCATCAGAATAATGTTAATAGAAATACAGAAATATTATCTGAATTTAACGAAATAAAATGTTTCAGATAAAGCACTTGTGCTTCACGTTCATATTACTGTGTTTTTTTCCGGCTTGGACGATGTGAGATTATCATAAAATAAATATAAATTTATATTTTATTAAACAAATCCATACGATTTACGATAAGGCACACGTGTTGGTTTTTTATACAAACATGAGAAGTAGTTTTTTGTTTTTTTAATCAGCAATATGACAATAAGTAGTAGAGCCTGAAATATAAAATCTAGGAGAATTGCAGCAATAGAAAATCAAAATATTAGCTTTGGAAAAGGTCCCTTAAATTTATGGATTTTACAGCCTCCACACATGCAAAGTAAACTTGAATCTGTGGAAAACTCGCATTCTCGAAAAACAGTAATTTCATTGGTTTTACTTACACACACACAGACTATGTATGTACCACAAACAAACCATTATGTGCCCGACCGCCGAATAGGGAATATCGCCACCGTGCATATTCCACCGAGACTGCAGTCTATATTCAATAATTCTGTTCAAGTTTGTAGCCGTCGAGTGATACATGTATACTACCAGGCGTGGATCCAATGGGAATTAAGGACTCTAGCCTCCCTTGGCTTTATTTTAAATTTAAAGCTTAATGTTCATCAACGGTACCCAGACATGTTTTACTCAAAATAGGTTTTACATTTTAAAAAATGCATACGATAGTTATACATTTATAATCATTTTTCTTTAACGGTAACATAGAAACGCTGGCTTAAGTTCCTGTTTAAACATTCATTTTTGCAATACTTCGATCCGTATTCGGTTTTTGAATACTAAAATGTCATACAGAATAGACCACAATAAAAGAAAATAAGTTATTCAAACTTTATGTACCTATAAATATTTATAATTATCAAATGCATTAACTATTTTAATATGTTTTTTAGGCGCTATTGAGAGCTGCGTTGCCACAACAAAACGCTATGATATTGGTGTTTATGGCAGTAGATCGATACACGTGTATGCTTCATCCGGACAAGTATCATAAACACTCGAGCAAAAAAGTAAGTAAACTCATAAAAAGAATAATAAAATATTTTGTCCGTACGATAGTTAAGTCTTAGCCCTCCAAGCTTTGATATACTTTTCGTGGAATATCACAGTATCATAATATACGACATTACGTGTGATATTATTGTTTGGGCTAAACTTTAGGTTATTTAGATAGTTTAAATCCCTGTTGTAAAAAATTTAATTTTTCCACCTACGGCAATACATTGTAGAAGAGACTAGTACACTCTGATCCTCTTTCGAATGTTAGTTTGAGAGATTGTAATATTATCATTTACCTCGCAATGCTCTTTCCAACCACTTAAATAAAATAAACAACTATAAAAAAAAATGTTTTTAAATTAACAAATTTTACCGTAATAAAATACTTATAAGTGCCACCGTGAAATGATTAACTGCTTTATTATGAATATGTGTGTACTCGTGTTTACAAAAAAGCTCAGTTAAATATCCATTGTCACCTAATTCCACGATATCGTAATTATTATGCAACGATTGGTATGATAGCTGTTTACTAAATTTCATTATTTTTTTCCTTATTCCTCTCTGTTTGCAATTGTATAAATTGTCATTTATTGCATCATTTCGGATTATAAGTTGTACTTTCTTGATAAAACTTTAATACAAAGACTTTTACCAAATTAACAATAAATACAAATCGCTTATGTACTCAGGGTAGATATTATATCCTGTTTTTACGTTTCGTATTCATCGGAATTGTAGAAAAATGACCCTATTCAGTTAATGACATCTAAAGTATCTTGAAAAAGTAATTTTGCGTCGTTATGGTTTATGTAGAAAAAGTGTGTGTAAAAGAACATCGCATCGCCTGCAACCGACTCTGCTTTAAAAATGAGTAGGTAGTTCACACTTCCATCGAATCTAACATAAAAGATAACTAGCGTTATAACTAAGGTCCGGATAAATATTCTCTTAAAACACCTAAAATATGATTCTAATATTCTCTAAAAAACCTACAAATATTCTCCATATATTCTCTTAAAAATTAGAAAAATAAACAAAAATAATGAATTAAAATCAATATTTTCTTTATTGAATATAAAATAACAATATATATTAAAAAAAAAAAACAATATTCCTTTGGTATGATGATTATGGTAGTAAATTAATATTTACTAAATATTCTTCTAAATTTAATTCTGACTTGAATTAAATTGAAGTACAATTTAAATTACTTACTACTTATTTTAATTTTATTATATGAGTTAATAATTATGTATTTCTCGATATTCTCTGGGCTCATGTTAGTTCTTCTATCGCTTAAAATGTGTTTGTAGAGGCTAAATGAACGTTCAACATCAACTGATGTTAAAGGAGCAAACTTCATATCAGCAACTACACTAGGGGTGAAATGTTCTGGGAGATTTTCATTGTTTCCAGATAAAATGTTTCCAACTTTTCCTAACATTTGGTAGCCTTTATTTTTTTCACATAATTGAGTCACTTTGGTTTTCATAGTGTTACCCTTTTCACCAGGTTAATGGTCATTTTGTAAATTTTTGTTGTTCTTATCAGCATGAAAACGATGCAGTATTGCAGGTTAGCCACCATATTTGGTAAACAGCACGGCACGACGCGGCGACTTAATAGTACTATCACTGTGTGTATTTTTTTTTATGAAAATATTAATTATAATAATTTTAAAATAAAAATAAATTATTATGTTTTTCTCACAATTTGCAAAATATTCCAAAATATGCTAAATAACCTAAATATTCCCTAAACCATGAAATATTCTCAAATATGCAAAAAAAACTTTTTCCTGTGAACTCTGTGATGAATGAATCGTCCACATTTTTTACCCTCATAAGACTGCATATACTCAGTAACAATATGTAAAAACATATAAATCCGGACTTTAGTTATAACATTCGCGTAGCATATTGCATATATAGAACAATAGCTTGAAAAATATATATTACTCAGTTTTACGATTTTAAATCCAATTTTGAACTATAAACATTTATTTCACGAGCAAAACCACGTGTTATATATGCATAAATTTACAGTAAATATGTTTAAATAATGAATATTAATTAGAAATTTTAATTTAAAAAAATATATGTATACGTTTTTTATTAGTGTTAAACTTTAAAGATCTAACCTAAATCATAAGTTTTAACTTTACATCACGACTTAAAATATAAATTGTAAAGTAGGTAATAAATATAATGTTCATAAAACAACGTTTAAGTATTTTACAAAAAAAATTAAAAGACTAATATTCATCACAAAAATGATTTATATATACTCGTTTATGCAAAGCGATATTTTAAACAGAATACTTAAAATATTTATATGATCGTCAGAAAGCACCGATATTAAGCCAAACTTAATTTTATAAAATAAAATTAACAGTACCAAATTTAGTTGACATACATATAATTTGACCTGTGTCATTTGTACTCTTTAAACATGGTTAATGTCAAATTACATAAACGTATAGCTAAAGTATTATTTAATTTATTGCTACATTAAACGATTGTAACAATAAACTGATGTTGCTAAATTTAATGAAAGGTACAATACATTTTACCACCAACGCAAGAAGTGTAATTTAGTAATAGTCAACAACAGAGTGAAATAATTTATAAACCATTGACATAATAGTCACATAATGGTGACATAATGTAATAATACTAGTAGCTCTGCAATGTCATGTTCAATTGTTTTCGATAATCCTTCATTTATCATAACGCTATTACACTATGTCATCTTTATATGTATTTTTACCATATCCAGGTTTTGTAGTTTGCGAATCAAAGCGTTACATAAAATTAATTTTATTATTGTCTACTAGTATTAGATAATTATTTATTTTTATCGATTAATTAAAATAAGATGAATAAATTAAATCAATGTATATGATCGGTCACAAAATAAATTAATATTTACTTAGTTAAATGACTGCCCAGAAAACCCTAATAGAAATGTATATAATAATACTGAATACGTAAACTGTATACTATAATTATTTACTGTTATGAAAATACTTATTGGCAATAATTGTATTCGTTTCAGTACACAAACATGTAAACCACTTCCAAGTGGATATATTTAATTGAATTAGTATTGATTTTTAGACATGATAACATTTAATTTTTGTCAAGAGTACTCGGCCAAAAGTTAAAGTAAAAGTATAAATTCTTAATATCCTGACTGCTCGAATTATAAATATTTATATTTAAACTCAATATTAAGATATTTGGTTCATTTTAATATTAAATATATATATTTCTCTGAAGTTTATTTCAACTTAAAGTAAAAAAAGTTTAATAAAGATTTCAAGTATTTTACAACCAAGAGAATAGAACAAATATTAAGTAAACCTTTTTTGTTTGTACTGTCGACTTATACTAAGATTTTTACTCTTGCACGCAATTTCCTTAAAATTACAGTCACTTTATTTTCTATTTCCGATTGAGATGAACTGTCGGTGATTTAAAACCGGATTCTCTGGGCAAATTAATGTTCAGATATTTACGCTTTATATAAGTCATAAATAAGAATTTTCCAGGGACGATGTGGTTTATGGTCGAATTGATTTAAATTATAACGTTATATTAAAATTATGTCAACATTATGTAGAGGAGCGTAATATATTTTGTTTACAATTTAAATTGGTAACGTAATTTTATTTATTTATCAGCCTCATTTTGCTGTACTTCGTGAACTGGCCTAGTTACTTAGTTCCCTTTTTTCCTTTATTAGGTTTTTTTACCGTGCTTGGTTTTTAATTATTGATATATTTATTCATTATTGCCTGATTTTCATTAATTATTAATTTAATACACTGTCAAAACATAATTTAATTAGTTGCGATAAATATAATATAAAACTTAAAAATTATTGTCTTAAAACAGATCTTAACTCTTCTGCTTTTTTTTCATAAATTTGTACCGGAAATGAAGTGAGAGCTATTTATAAGTAAAGGAAATCAAATATCATATGATCAGTCTGCTCAAACATAGATAGTAGCAACCTAGTTATCCATTTTAGGGAATTTTACCTGAGGTCTATATTGTACAAACAAATGGCACGTTCTTCATTCCATATTGTTTATTCAAAGAATGATAAATTGTCATTTTTAACACGTATCACAAACCTCTTGAAAACATCATTCGTTGCCAATAATCTACCTAACAATATTTTTCATTCAGGTGTTGAACCCCACTAGGCTTATTTATCACTTACGTTACACACATTCCGGATACTATAGAGTAGTATATACTCCGTTACAATGAGGTTTATCGGTTGTTTTATTTGCTTTCCAGACATTAAGAGCGAATACGAAATTCAATGGTTTATAATTTCAAACCGGAAACTACCAGAAACCCGAATAGTTCCAACCAAAAATAACAATACATAACGAATAAAATTATGTGCTCGAATGAAGTATTCTACCCTCGCTTATATAACTATCGATTTACCAAATATACAAATAGTCTTTGATGTCCAGATCTGCTATTTTATAGACTACTTATACATTATATTATAATAAGCTTTAGATGACCAAATTAGTATTTTACGCTTTATAAATGCGCAATGTCATGTCATAATATAATTGTTTTAATATAAGGGAGGTATAACTTTGAGAAGAAAATAAAAATAAAAATTAACATAACAATAAAAAATCAGTGTGACTGAAAATTAAGAAGGGTATATTAATACTTCTTTGTCATCCGTACAAAACTGTTTTGGCAAAATTAGTTTTACAACGCAAAATAAAGATTAAAAAGGTCTAAAAATATCGCTTAAAAAGTAAAAACAAAATGTTTTGCAAAACCATACTATTTAACCTGTCGTTATCCACATTATTCTGACACTGTTACAGCTTATCTACGTGACTTTTTCTTTGTTTCTATGATAATTACAAAATACAAAATGATCAATACCTTCATACATATAGTTTTAATTTTTGACACAATTAGTACAATTCAACTATTATTGTATCGATAACACAGTTATCATACTAGACTACTGGTGCACATAATTACATTGTTTAAACTTTAAAACCTTAAAATACTTTGTGGACAAACATTTTAATTCATGGCTTCTTGGAGCTTCCATAATTTTTACTCAAAAAAGTGAACTTATCACACCCGTCGATACTATTACCTTTACTACTCATAATAAAAAAAAGTCATACTTTATATCGTGTTAAAAATTAACACAAAACCGTATGAAAAATAAAAACTTTAAAGCTTATTCGCCATTAGCTTTTTTTAAGTTAAGTTATAAGTTTTTAAGATATTTTATTAAGGCTCAACGCGGCCTACACCGAAAGGGAGTACATAATTATGTATATACAGAAACGTATAGTTAATCCGTCACCAAAAGTTAAAAAAGTAAAATTTACCTACTTAGGCCTAAAATACTGATATAAATGTATTTTATATTTAATTCAATCATTTCTTGCATCAAAAACTATGAAACAAGCAAAATGTGAATTCTACCACTTTAAGTCATTAAATATATGAATGTTGTTTCCACTGCCTCTCTAAATCAAAAGGGCAAAGGCAATTCAATTACTCCAAAATAGCAATTATAAAATACAGCTAACGTGACAAACGATAATTCATGACCTCTCCTTACAAAATCTACAACAGTTAATCAATAGTAGATAGTAATTAGAAATACTAGAAAAAAAATATTTCTAATACTATAATTATTGGTTTTTGTTAAGTGACAATGTAGTTGTAAATAAATTAAAAATAAAATTTACGGTAGAAAATCTCAGTATTTAGATGATGAATGATTGTGTTAAGAAAATACAGTTAAATTTTCTTCCCCTATGAAAGTGTTAAAGTCCAAAAATGCATGTAGGTGTCGGTAGTATAAGTTATGAGTATCCAACCTTTGACAAGAGGAAAGCGCAACTACTAAACACATCCGTGAAACGATAACTTATTCTTTTTTTATAAATAAAGTCCTACACTTGAAAATTTTTGAGTATAGATTTTTAAGAAAACTGTTTACCTTCAGTATAATTTTCAGACCAGAAGACCTAAAACTAATTCTAAAAAAGCGAAATAAAAGATTCCATCCTGACTGGGGGAGGGAAAGGTCTTTACAAATTATGTAATTAAAATGTATAGTCGCGAACACATCTTTGATATCTTCTTCTTCTAGCACTTAATACTCTCTAAGAGTTTTGGCCGCCATCACAATCTCCCTCAATTTCTTTCGATCCTGAACTAATTCCCTCCATTCCTGTACTCTCAATTTATCAATGTCTTCTTCCACAACATCCAGCAATCTTTTCCTGGGCCTCCCTCAAGGTCTTTTTCCCGTTGGTTTCCAGTTTAGCACTGTTCTACATATATCATCCTCACTTCTCCGCATCACGTGTCCTGGCCATTGGATCCTTTGCCCTCTTATGAAACTAATGACTGATGCAATTCCCAATTCGTCTTGCAGTTCTTTGTTAAATTTGCTTCTCCAAGTTGCATTTTCGCTATCATAAATTGGTCCAAATATTTTCCTCCAAATTCTGTTTTCAAAAGTCCTGAGCCTTCTTTTGGTTGTACTGGTGGTAGTCCATGCTTCGCAGCCATAGGTGAGCGTAATCCTTATTATTTCCGTATATAATCTAGCTTTGGTTTTTTGAACAATTGATTTTAAGAACTTACTTAAGGCAAATGACCCTCTTTCGGCCTTTGTTATCCTCACTCCTATCTCCCTTGACCATTCATCTTTAGTACTCAGTACAGCACCTAAGTACCGAAATTCATGGACTTTTTCGAAAGTTCCCGTATGATGAAATTCAAGAATTATTAATACTTATGTTAAAGTTCTATTCGTGGCACTATAATGAAATATAATAGAGGTCAACATACCCGAGGGACTAGCAACGCAATAGACAAAACATCAAAATTCAACTAATGACATTATTTGCATACGCATACCCCTAACTCATTATTTACATTTTTATATACCTTACGTTGATGTACTCGAGGACGAAATTATCAAAAAACATAATATTGTTATTATCCTTTGAAAGTCATGTGCCCATAGTTTTTATTTAAATAGTTAGGTACGGAGTATAATTTACAAAAATAAAACCAACTTCATGTTATAACCAAATAAAAACCCAGCAATGAAATGTTTTACTATATCACTTTTGCATTAAAAATATAGTCACAATATTCAAATGACAATGAAATGAAATGTTTACTGCTTTCTTGATTCATGTGCAATAGCCAATACATACCTCTATGACAATGTTATATACAATCGGTGATGCCAAGCTTACCACTATTCTGAATGGCACTTCAAATATAAAGAGTTCTCATTCTAGCATTAATACTTCTGTGTTCTTATATTTGTCTTCATTGTATTCATCAGACCAATACATACAATAGATTATATATATTTAAACATAGAGTGTAAAGTGGTTCAATATGTACAACAATTAGAGAAAAATTAATCCAATATTTCGTTATACAATAAATTCAAAATTACTTTAAATCGTTGAATATATTATACTTATAATTTATATTAAATCAGTGTTACCATTAAGAAAAAATAAAAATCATCTGGGGAACAAAAAACACTATATCATATTTCTACATACTTGGATATTTGGGCGTATAGTGTGTTCAAAATAAGTACATCAATGCATTCGAAAACTACATATTTATTGTTCAGAACAACGCATGTAATTTGCAAGATTTTACAAGCTAAAAGTAATCAAAATAATATTATTTTTAGTAGTCTATTGTGTCATTATTAAATTAGATCACTAAATAATAGTTACCCCAATCAAATGACAGTTATTCTTGTTTTTACTTTTTTTTTAACGCAGCTTAGAACTTATCGCATTATCAATATTTTATAAGGCTAAACAATTTACTTTAGACCAACTTAAAATTACCTAACCTGTATATAGAACAACTTTAATAATAATTTGTAGTCAAATTTGTGTTACAAAAAATACGTTTAGAATGACAATATTGTCTTCGGTTTTATAACCATCCACGGATTCGCAATCAAACGTTTTTGGTACCAATTTAATATTCCTGTACCATCTACAGATTCTACTGTTATACTCGGTTTATATAAAAGAGAAGTCAAAATATAAATATAAAATAATAATGTACGCGTTTTATTTCTAGAATTTTATTTGATTTTTTATAGGGCTGTATGCTAGTGCTAAGTTTGACTCTAATGGGTTCACTAACAGCATTTGGGGCTCTCGTTATCCGCCGTGGAGGATACTTCTACAACGGAAACGGTCTGATGGCGTGCGAACCGTTTTACCAAAGGCCTAGTCTGCGCATACTGGCCGCTTGCCTATTCTACTTCCCGACCACCATGGCCCTTATGTACTTTTACGGTTCGGCGCTTCACGTGGACAGACTCAGGCACAGACAGCAAGTTAATATCTGTGCTGTTCTGGTGCAACCCATACTGCCCAACAACGTCACTACTAAGGTACGATGAAAATATTACTGATTTTTTTAGTAGGTATTTATATTGAGTCCCGAACGCGATTAATACCGTGTTTAAAACTATGTATATGGATATAAATATTGAATAAAAAATACTCTACTACATATAAAATCGGATAAAATGCTGTAGACAACAAACACGCAAAGGGTGCGGTATAAGATATTGCTCGAGTTAAATGGGATGAAAGACTCTTATTCGATTCCCCGTGATATCTCGTATAGCACTTGACTGTTTTTCATTCGTGCCATTGTGAATTTCACCAATGTAATCCGAGTAAAATAAAAAATATAAAAAAATCGAACCGCACGGAAATGTCGAGTGTGCGACGTTTCTCGGATAAAAACGCAATAAACATAACACGTGACTGGTGTCAATAATATGCAAATTTCCTTCTTAATGAATAATACAATTAAAAATCTATTTCCATTGCGGTTAACTAATAACTATCGCATGGTAAACATATTATGATCGCGGGCGACGTGGCCGTGTAGACCATAGACAACTTCACCGTTTTACCCTGTAATGAATGGGGATAACTAGCAAAATCCTCACTCTTTTCTGGTTTTTCGCAACCATATTCTGCGACACTAGAACTGATTTTCTTCTTTTGCAGTACTAAAAGACTAAAGATACATAATTATGAAAAAGCCAAAAAAACAAGTCCTACACATGCCTTAGTAATCATAATATATAAATATTTGTAGAACGTACTTGATGAGCCATCAGATCAGCTAGGATCAAAAGAATTAAGGCAGAGTATTCGAACGACCAGAGCTATGGGCGCGGTAGCTCTATGTTTCATTGTTGCCGTCACTCCTTGGACGATCCAGGAAGTGGTCACAGCCTGTACGGGCAGTAAGGTATTTACATATAAATACATACAATTTTTATAAAAAAAAAAAAATTGCTACAAACATTATTTTAAATTGATTTAATTGACTTCTTGCAGATGCCTCCGGCCGTGGACTTCGTCATTACTTGGATAGCACTAAGCAACAGTTTTTGGAATCCGTTCATTTATTGGGCGTTAAATAGAAAATTCAGGCGCATCAGTCGCAGTATAATCAAGACAAAAGTAATTTTAATTTGTTTGTCCTTGTCTCGTCAGTGGCGCAACAGAAGAAGTATAAAAATCTAAGAGAGATCTTAACATTTATAACTACTTCTAAAACTAAACGTAAACTCACTTGCACATCAAAATTAATTTTTTGGGTAGGTACCTTAAGTGGTACTTATCGGAGTCCAATATCACACCTAAAAATTAAATTCTGGCTGTACCTACCACTGCATCTGTTGTCGCGTATACGCCTATTGCTATGTCAAACTAATGTAACAAGCGTTTTATTTGTAGATATTTTGCCGAAAAAAATACAGCTCCAGCATTGTATCGTCATCATGCCACATAGGCCACCAAGAGGGTTGTTGCGCCAACAGGGATATGTGTTTCATGGCCCTTCAAAAGGACAACGGTGACATCATCGAAGAGGACAGACAATCAACAGGGTCTCAGGACAGAGGAGGTTTTCCGCCGACTCCTCCACCGCCACCGCCTTATCACAGAGGAGGTTCGCAGACTTGTCCTACCAGAAAATACTGACAACACGATTTTGTGTTCCTCAACTGATATATTATAATCAATGTAAATAATAATTTTAGTGAAAATCAGCGTTTAAAAAATCGTATACCTAACACTTAGTTCAACTACACAAGACAGACCAAAATAGTAATAAGTAACTTCTTTATTGAATCGTTTTAATCCCAGAAATAAATAGAAGATTGAGAACGAGAGAGTATTTTGTAATTTTGAATGCTTTTCGAGTTCAATGCATTGGATACGTCATTGAATAAAACCCAAATCTATATATTTTGGAGAAAAATAAATCTAGAATTCTTCGACAATACATTTTTCCAGTCAACCCTTTATTCAGTGAGAATTTCAGCAGACTTACAACTTTTCAATTGTAAACTCATTTTGTGAGATATGCACTAAATTAGACTGCCATTGGAGTTTGCAATAAATTAACGTTTATGGACATTTCTTTTTCTTTAGGAATTGAAAAAGATAACTAATAAAAGAGGAAAGAAGTCACCGTAATGTTTTCAATTCCTTATTTGTGTGTGTATAGTTTCATTACGATCTCAGAGTCAGATGTATTTTGTTTAAGACATTCACGCTCTCTGATAATTATCTCAACGATGTGTTTTGGTTGGTAGGTAAAATTTTAATAAATAGTAACATACTATTTTGTTATCTACAAGAAATTACAAACATCAATTAATTTTTATGTAGTCAAAATTTCACAAACAGATCTGGTTATAGATTATGATCAATGTGTACCTGCATTAAATTGAATAGCGTTTTATAGATAACTATTTAATGATTTTTTCTAAACAGAAAAAATTAATATAAAACATTTTTTTATATCAACTTTTTTCAATAACTACCCATATATTTCGTCAAAAACAAACAAAAACTACCACTTGTACTATAATTATTACCAAACATAGTTGCCGAATTAACTATTCGTATTAAATCTTATAATAATTATAAGCATAAACGCAATTTGAGGGGGCTTAGATATGCTAGCATCCCACTTTTTAAAAAAGTATCCCTAAAATTGTAAACTTTTCGGTTTCTAAGCCCCCCGTCCACTTTTTTTAGCGAAATTGTGCCTATAGCTTGTTTTTTTTTTACATAACATCAATAAACGCAACAGAAAACATCATAGGTAAAATAGCTATAATTATTAATTTTTGTTTTATATAATCTCATTGTAAAGTGTAGACCACGATCTTCTAACCACATCTGGTAACTTTCTAAGCGGAAAAGCGTAGTGGTTTTTTTCAACATGGCGGCCACTAACACGTTTTTTTTTTTTTTTGTGTTTGTATGTAATACACACGCAGGTGGCCATATTGGAAAAAAACGGTTACGATTTTCCGTTTAGTGAGTTACCAGAACTGGTTATAATATCGTGGTGTAGACAAATAATCATATCTTTAATGTCATCAATGGTTTGAAACAACCATTCATCGATGAATTGTGAACACATTTTGAACTGATGTGGGTTTTTTTGGTGTGCTATATTATAATTTATTTTACTTTTTGTTATGTTTGGCGAGTGCTCTTATAACATTATTAATGTTTCCAAATAAAATAATTATTGAACTGCGTTATTTTGCTTTAAATAATTTGCTGTAAGTCTTTGGGAGTTTCAAATTAGGCAAATATAATACAATCACGTAAAATGACAAAATATAAGTTAAAAATATTACTAACGTAAATAATGAAACTTAATCCAAGTGTGAATATATAATATAATAGTCATAAAGATTAAAGTACATTTACATAATCCAGGCTGCATATTACTTCAAAGGATCATCATTGATTTTGAAGAAACAATGATTGGTTTCCTCAAAATGTTGATACTCGACTAATCAAAATTGAGTTCTTATACCAGCCTAACGTTACTATAATGTACAGTGACAATAATATGACAACATTTTACAATGGTTTACATCATCATTAGTTGATATTTAATTGTTGGATTTGTAAAATTATCATTAGAATATAATGGACAAATTACTAACGCAGTTCAAATTTAAATACTATACTATACTTCAAATGAAATCAATTAATTTGAATACACAACAAAAACAAATAGTATACACGATTACATAACTTAGCAAGAATTAAATTAGGTATAACATAAAATCAACAGCTAGAGTATTAATATTCCTCTACATCCAACTTTCGAAATATTTAAGTACTGTTTATTTCCTATATAATTTATACAGGAATTAAATAATTCCTGCTATAATTTATAAATGAAGTTTCAATGGAATATTATCATTAATAATACGCTTGTCTACCATTAAGCTACAAAATGGCTATCTCAGTTTATTTTTCGTTTTTTTAGAATTTTATCCTTTTTCACTCACCTGTTCAAGTATAGTTTTAAGTTCCCTATATAATAATCATATCTTACTGATGTTACTTAGCTCATTGTCAATCTACATTTAATGTAAACATAATCAAGTACAATAACTACAAAATGTGTTTACTACAACAAAAGCATTAATTATATTTTGTACCAAATACTAATCAGTTTATGTTCTAATAAAAAATTTGTATCTTATCTATAATAATTATTGGTTGTTGATTTTTGCTTCCTCTAAGAAATGTAGCTACAGCTTTGAAAATGCCGTTGAAAATGCATTTTTCGAATCTCAGAATGGAAGTAAGACCATATACATAAATATATCCTTAAAAAGGATATATTACATAATAAGGATTATTATCGATAAAATAGAACAACATAACATTTCTATTTGTATGTGTGTGTTTGTCTGTGCAATAATTATTGTCGTCGATAGCACCTAAGTGAATTAAAAACTAAACAAGTAACACACTGCACTGTAATTAAAATTGTATATTAACTGAAATTTAAGAGGAGCTGCGGCCCTTTACGTCCGTTTTCTAGATATATTACTGTTACCTTGATAGATAGGTTAGGTTTAAATAAGCAAATGAAAAAAATTGTATGGTTGTCTGTCAACCTAATTTTTATGTACACGTATACATTCTGTTCTCTCTATCATTGCGTCGTTGTCAGGTTAAAGGTTACAAATTTCATTAATTTACAAAAACTAATATGGTAATAGAATTCAATTACAAAAGCCACTAACAACTTAACTAGTAAAAAAAAATAGTTTAAATTTACATTATTACTCATCACTATATCTAACTTATTTTCTGATTATTTAAGTACATTTACAAAATAAAATATAGGAACAATAGTATCGGCAATTTTACGAGTCTTTACAAATTATAAATAATTTCCTAGGTAATATGTTTTTTATTATCGTTATATTTTCCGCAATATTTTTGTTTATTAGCTTTTTTATAATTTTCAAATTCCACGGATATATGGCACATGGAGTAAAATACTGTTAGAATAATCATATTTTCAATCCAAGTATCTGAAAAACAAATCCCAAATCATTAACTTACAAACAAACATTAGCACAATATTTTGTCGATTGTCGTTACTTTTTAAAAATATAACTTCAAGAAAACTTTGTCCAGCTTCGACGCCACCAAAAAAGAAAAAATTAGAAATGGCTGACATCATTGTTAACGGACTCGTCAATAGTGCTAAAAATCGCCTTTCATTTCGTCCATTGATATTTCCCTGCAAGATCATGAAATAATTTTAAAAATAACACTATATAAAAAAGTTAAATTAATCTTTCGTCCATATTTTGTCATAAAAAAATATATTGTAATCTTGTCTACCCGAAAATTCAAAACAATACAATACCAACACATCACACCACGTATCGATTTTAACAAACAATGAATAATAATTAAATAGACGTCATGATAATAAAATGAAGGTCGCAATGTGTTGTGAGGCCATCAAAGCATTCATTTTATGGAAAATCATACATAATTACTATTTATATCTTATTTGGTATTGGGCTAATTTTCAAACGAAAAAAATAATTAACATAAAAGTACTTTTTAGGTTAGTCAAGGAAAGTTATAATATATAAAATATATGTATGTTTAAAGATAATAAGTTAAGTGTTATAGTCATAATTAAAATATACACAATGTTTGCTAATTCATACAGCTATATCTAATTCATAAATTAGTTTCGCCTATTTCGTCCAATATAGTATAATATACACTTGAAAAAATTCTAATTAATACCTATACACTCCTAATACTCGCTTACATTTGTTTATTTAATTATAATATGAACATGCTGGTAAAATGGGATTAATCTTATAATGCACAAACAATACAGATTATAATAATATGCAATACACTGGCATTAATAATAAAATCAGCAGAAATAATATTAATGTTCTCATGATAGTACCTACTCTATTAATAAGAACTGCTAAGCTATATTTGTTCGGTATTGGTAGTGTATACTGTATTATTAATTATATAAAATCAGCAAAGGACTTAATAACGAAATAAGAAGTATGTAAAAAAAAGATAATGTAATTATTTCTAGCCCTGTATCTATTATAGGTCATATTGTTTTATTATTCATATAAAAACCCTAGAAAACTTTAAAAAGTACTTTTTTTTAATTAAAAAATACAAATTAATAAATAAGATTATAAAATTTACTTTAACATGTTGCAAATAAAACGTTGTTTTTCCAGCATATCTTGCCAACGTTTCTATTGTAACTCCAGCGTAGTTAAATGCGGTCCATAAAAAAACATCCCAAGACAGACCGTGCCAAATAAACACAAAAACAAAGCACATAAACGATCTAAAAATCTTCATTCTTAGTCTCACGTTGTCCACATAATCGCCAGATGGCTTATAAATGTAACTAAAAAAGTCATAAGACATTCAATATGCATAACAAATAAGTATCGGTTAAACCCAACCATCATTGTCTGGGAATTCAATTCCAGATATTTGTAAAAATAATAGTATAAAGAACCAATAGAGTAACTACATCTAAATTTAATACATATATATCTATATTAAATATAATAACTGTGTTCATAAAAATTATATGTAGTATATTTATTAATTTAAGTAGGTACATTTATAAAAATAATGTTCATATAAACATTAGGATTCGATAAATCAATCTTGTCATACACCTTATACTTAAATATTTTTAAAGTATGATACGGTCAGAGAAGGGTGTCATATTCTGAAACACCCCCCCCCCCCCACGTATATACACCACTGTAAAGGGTAATTTATTCTTCCGTTGTGGAAATACAAATTAATTTTTATAGTACTTAATTAATTGATAATATTATGTCACTTCAAAACTATATTATAATGTTATAATTCGAGCAATTTAGATAATACAGTGCTAAACGAGTAGTTTTAATTAATAGTTATGCTAAGCCCATAGATTAATAAATATTATTATTAATCATACAATACATTAAAACAGACATAATATACGTGATTATTAATCGTCAAATTTATACAGAGCATGAGATAAAGGATTTAAATTTCATATGTTTATGTTTACACAGACGGCAATATTTAGATAAGACGCATTGTAATATTTTCTAAAGAGAATTTTATTAAAATACTTTTATCACTATAAACTATTCAGATATTACACTTGAAACGCGTATGGCAAGTGACACTGCTCATATACATCATGTTACATTTTCAAGAGGGCGACACTTAAATATTAATTAGTTTCTAATCTAGTTTAATTATTTTTTATGTTTTTCGAAAATCAAAATGCCTACATGTGTTATAAATTAATAAAGAAAATTTTGTCAAGCAAGCATTAAAAACTTAAGTTATTATTTTTAACTTTTAATTACTATAATGGGTCATTTCATTCTAAATAAACACAACAGTACTACATTGATATTCCAATTTTTTCTAAAACTTGAATATTCGTTTTAAACATAAAGAAATGTATTTTTCACAATTTTGGTTTCCCAAATTCATTTATGGATGTATTACGCATAATATAATACTTCATTTGTGAATGAGACGGTTAATTACGTTGTTTGTTCATATTTCTATGTATATTTTAGCATCACTAAAATTCGATGCGGAAGTATTTAGAACAATTCTGCCAATCGATTGTACAATTATTATAATAGATCTGTATGTAATATTTTAAAGGCAAATTCAATAACTCATGTATGCACTGGTTTCTCACTTTTAAAATATGGCAACGCTGTTACCACGTTCTACTAAAAATGGCAATACCAGCTAGTACTACCTATGGGTGTGTCCTGACAAGTTAAAAATGTATTATTTTTACCGAAAAGTACTCTTTTTTTTTTTTTGTGTAAATTATTTTCTGTGACGTTTTTTTTTAATGTTAGCCAACAGTTGTGTCAGTATACTTGTAACAAGGCAATATGTTCGTAAACGATATTGCGTCGGTGTTAAATTTATTTTCGCGGGAAATTAATGTTATTATTAACAACATAGTCCCATTAAATTGTGTATAAGATTAATATTTAGTAATAGAGATATTTTTTTTACATAAGAGGTGTATAATATCCGACCATACTCGTAATGATTTTATCTATCGGGTTCACGTGATTATTATATTTTTATATGATATAGCAATGCATATTACATTTGTAATTGATAAAGGTAAATCTATATAAGTATCGCGTAAAAAATACAAACCTTAGTATTGCGGCGCTATAGGCCTATCTGTTTAGTTCAATGCCAAAGGCACTGTCATTGGTACCTAAAAAAATAGTTAACGCACAGTTTTGACAAACGTACACTTGTTTGTTGCATAGTGTATTACGCCGCTGGTATTATTATTATTATTTAATACACTTGTTAGACGTAAAAAAAATAGATGCTTCATAATAATGACGTGTTTTACGACTGCTTTTTGGGCAACTGTTTTATTATCTGCATTGCAATTATCGTCGCAAAATAATGGCAACGACCAGCCGATAGTCGGGATTTTGACTCAAGAAATCAAATGGTCAGTATTAACGAAGAGCAACCCTGAACTACCACTTAGCACGACTTACATAGCTTCTTCGTACGTTAAGTCTGTGGAAGCTTCAGGAGGTCGAGTGATTCCGGTTTTCACCAATAGGTCACTAATGTATTATACGTAAGTACATACAAATCATTGCCAGAAGCGCCGAAATAGTTCGAATAATATTTAATATACTATTCGGTGGTTTGGGTATTTTAGTTTTTTTTTTTAATATAAGTCCATTAAAAGCATAAATTTAAAATTATTAATCCTTTTTGTATTATACCATTTTTTTTTTTTGAAATTGGAGATTCCGATCATTGTTGCAAACAATACATGACAAGCAATTTGTTGTAGTGACAAATATTTAATTTAACGAAAACCCATATACATTTTTTCTTGTTTCTTCCTTATAAAAAAAAATATTTTAACGCAGTGTGCACAGCTAATTATTTGAAGCTTTTGAGATTTAAAACTCGCTATTAGTGATACTACACTATGTAAACCAAATGATCGGCAACATAGCATGATTAACATGATGATTAAATAATAGGTCAGAGTACCTTTTTATAGTGTTTACACAATACACTAAAAGTGTAAAAAATTCACAGATCGCAAGCACGGAAGGGGATTTGGTTCAATATAGTGTGGCCCTTTAAAGCAAAACAATATTTTCATACATTTTTTTTTAAATATGAGACTTGATGAATGTCGTTAAAATAAATTTTGACCAAAAAATTTGACGTTTCTAAAATGTATTTAAAAAATATTATTGAAATTATTTACATCTTAATTACGAACAGGGTCGCTTTGTTATACAACACATTGTATAATAAGAAATTCGTATGGATATAATGGTTGTAACAATACTATATTTGTTAGTATAAAATAGTTGAAGGGGCCTCTAAACGTCTTGCATTCATTAGCGTACATTGTAAAGACAATTTTTCACTAAAACTTATCGGAGATTAAAATTGTTTAAATATACTTCGATATATCAAACAAGTATTGAAAACTACTACATCTATTTTTAAAACTATTGTAGAATTCCGGCGTTTCAAATTAAAGTTAAAATGATTGGAATGAGTTGTTTTTCTCTTAATTAATTAAAAATGAAAATTTACACATCCTTTATAAACTGTAAAAAAAATGGCATTTTCGAGGCAAAAATTAAATAATTTATTTTACAAAGGTAAAAAATTTAACATAAAGCCTCATAGAGAAAAAAACTTTAAAGCCCATTTTTCACGAGCTACAAAAAGTGAGACTGGCCCTTTTAGACGCAAGGTACAGATACACATTAGGATGGCTCTTATTTTATCACGAAAAAGAATGTCATAAATATTTCATATTTATATAAGCGCCTATCCACTAGGAAAATACATTTTTTTTTAAATCTTAATTACGCGTTTTTTTTTTAAATAAACATATTTTTAATTGGACTTAATTGAGTTCAAAAATGTAAATTAAAGTACATAATAATTAATAACATTCAACAAAAAAAAACTGCTTAAATTAAATTTAAATACAAATTTTTTAAATAACACAAATTTTAATTTTTTACTTTAAAGCATTGATTTTAGAGTATACACTAATTACTAATAGAATATATTCTAAAACCAATGCTTCGTAGTAACAATTATTGTAACAAATATAAATACATAATTAATGTTCTCTCGTGAGAAATCACGCAGCATACATGTATGCAATTGTAGTCCAATCGATCTCCAGTCGATTATGTCGATCAGTCGGCAAATCAAAAATTCGACCAGACCTAAGATAACTAAGCTATGGTCCACCCTAATATACATACATTAGCATTCTTTTCTAAAATATTTAATGTCCTCAAAATGTCTTGAAGTCTCTAGGTAATAATGATTCGCTTATGAAAAAGAAGTATTTAATTTAAATATAAATTATTTTGAGTTTCTCAGGACTTAATACTTTACATTAAAGATCAATTGAGCTAGAGCACTGAGTAACTGTTGCCGTTGCCGGCATAGTCGAAGAGTTGAGAAATACTTAAATAGGGGTCAGTCCTTAGAAGTTTTAAAAAGTAAAGTTATTTTGTCAAAAACTACCTGATAGTATCGATCAAACCAAAACCCGTAATTAGACCCTTACCTGAAAGGGCCCATAACCCAACCAGATAAGAAAAGATTTCGGCCATAACTCAGAGTCGACTTGTAGTCCAATTAAGCTTCCCAACATTAATACAACAACTTTAGTAAATTTTAAATGTATTTCTTTTCACACACCCCCTTTCGTGACAAATTTTAAATCCACGATACAAATGCCTTGTAGTCTGCTAAAAGAATGAAAACAATAAGACCAAAAAAAAATCCCATAAAAAGTGTCACATCATGATGTACACAACTATAATACATTTTTTTTTTTTTGTAGCGAAGTAGTAATGCAAGTCAATGGAATTTTAATACCCGGCGGAGGAGCCGATTTTACTACCGATTATGGAATAGGTAGATCAGTGGATATGATTTTCAAAGTAGCAAAAATAGTAAGAAACACTGGAGTATTTTTTTTATGCATAATACTAAGGAACCTGTTGAACCCATAGAGTAATAATATAGAGTGGGTTGAACCTACTCCTTTAATAATAGTACTTTTATTGGTAAGAAATCATTAACAGAAAATATTTTTGGGATTACAAATTGACACCCACAGTAAAACAAATTTTATTAAAGTATTTTATTAAAATGTTGACTTTATTACTTATTTTTAATATACTACTAAAATCTAAAGTAGTCTTAAGAGAAAAAAAACCCCAAAAATTAAATTTTGTTTACATCAACAGATAATTTCTAGTCTTGTACATATACAAATAACATAGCAATATAGCTAAAACTAATCAAATTTATATTATTAAATATTTGTTACATTAAATAAAAATAAAAACATTTTAATTTACCTATCTATCCTAAATGTTAATTTTGACGTCAATCAATTGTACGTTTAAGTAGTCTAAATCATTTGTATTTTGCTAGAGCAAGTAATTTTTAATAATTTAATATAATCATATATCAAATATCATGAACATTAAATACTTTACTACTATAGCATATTTCAGATAAATACCGCTGGCGATTACTTTCCTATTCTAGGCATTTGCCTAGGATTTGAACTTCTCTTACTAAGTTCAAACAAAGGAGTATCACCGCTAACAAAGTGTCGATGTAACAACCTCAATACGCCATTGAATCTAATTTCAGACATGGAAGCCAAAAGTGTTTTATTTCAAACTATGCCAAACGATATTAAAGATATATTGTTGTCTGAACCGGTTACAGCAAATCATCATGGGTAAATCATGAATATACACACATTTCTACTTGTTTTATGACTAATATTATTCACCGTTGTTGTTAGTTGGTGTATGACGAGAAAAAACTTGACTTCTACAGGTTTAGATTCATTTTGGAATGCAATAACAATAAATAATGATAAAGATGGTCTCGAATTTATTTCCACGATAGAAGGCATAAAATATCCATTCATAGGATTACAGTTTCACCCAGAAAAAAATGCTTATGAATGGGAACGAGGTGATCCGCACAACTGGGATGCCATAATCACAGCACGATACTTTTATGATTTCTTTTTAAACAAATGTCGTAAAAATAAACATAAATATTTTAGCAAAAAAAAGCTGAAAAGAGATTTAATATATAATTACCAACAAACATATGTTGGCAATGTTACAAATGCTATGTTCGAACAAGTATACTTTTTTAGTGACGGTACAATAAAAACTGACTTGGAAATATGATCTCCAGACTTATTAAAATCACCAATTTCAACATTTTATTCTCCACTTGATTATGTTAAGCATTCTAGCATTAAATTTTTAAGTATTTTAAATTGTAAAAAATCAGTTACACAAGTAACTGATTGTTGTAATCGAGTCAAACACATCAGCAGTTTTGGAAAAAATGTTAATTAAATAATAAATAACTAGGATTTTTTTTTCTTTATTTACAAATCAAATTATTTGAATTTGATTAATAATAAATTAACTGTTATTTATTATTCATTATTTATAGAAATCTTAGAGATAATATCCTAGTTATTTTTTAAATGTATTTAAAATATATAATACATTTTATAGAAAATGTATGTATAAATAACTATGTTAAATAACTTTTTATTTTTAATAAAATATGTATTTTAAACTTAAACCGTTTAAAACTGTATTTATTATTTATAAATGTGAATAAAATAATTTTTTTAGTTCAAAAAATTAAATCTTAATTTTATTACATAACTTAAAGAAGCCTGTGCTTCTGATAAATATTCCAACATATTTATTAAAATAGTAATGTAGTTTAAAAAAGTAATTTAAACAAACTAAGATATTCAATATAATAAATAATAAATTTAATAAAAAATATTTTATTAACCCCTTTGTTTAAACTAATTTGAATAATGTACTTTGCTTGCGAGTTCCAGACTTAAATGTTATTTTTTTCATAATGGCAAATTTCATCCAGTCATGGCTGTATTGCATTGATAGTGTGATGTACAAGGTGGCGGAGAATGAAAGACCACATTTGTAATGGTCGCCATAATTTTAATTTTTTAGGTAGAAGAGTAAAACAAAAAACGAGTTGTTGCAAATTTAGGGAAGTTTTATTGGATGTGAAAAAAATATTATTTGTGAAACAGAATGTCCAATAAATTGCGATTTTGCACGAAGATGCATTTTTGGAGACCCTCGCCGGTAGCAGAGACCAAAAGACCTAATTTCAACTTGGACGGCTACATCAATAAACAAAATTTCTGATATTGGGCAAACGGTAACCCAAGAAAATTGCACCAATAGCCTCTTCACAGTGGAAAAGTAACTGTTAGGTGTGCATTGTCAAAAGTCGGAATAATTGGGCTTTATTTTTTTTAATATGATAAAGGGTATGCAGTGACGGTGAATTCTGAGCGTTACGAGGCTATGTCACAAGATTTTTTCATCCCTTACCTAGAGGAAAACAAAATGGATACTGAAAATATTCGATTCCAATAAGACGGTACCACTACACACAAGGCGAGAATTTCAATGGATCTCATCAAATCAATTTTTCCCGCACGTCTGGTCTCTCGAAATGGTGACGTTCCATGGTTACCCTGCTCTCACCCTCTGCGACTTCTTCCTATGGGGGTATCTGAAGTCGAAGAATTATGTCAACAGGCCACGAACTCTTAAAGGATTTAATTAGAAGTGAAATTGCATCCAGTGGAAATGTTGGAGAAATTGATGAAAAACTTTGGCGAGCGCCTCCAAGAATGCATCTAAGTTCAAGGACGCCATCTATAAGACATTATGTTTCACAAATAATATTTTTTTCACATCCAATAAAACTTTCTTAAATGTGCAACAACTTGTTTTTTGTATCACCCCTTTACCTCAAAAATTAAAATTATGGCGCCCATTACAAATTTGGTCTATCATTCTCCACCACCCTGTAATATGTGTTTAATTAATTAATAAGGTATTTATAAATTTCATTAAAATTGTACAAATTGAATTGATGATTGCAGTTAAGAAACTACAAAAATTGTTTCAAATAATGTATGTGACATGTGTTTTAATAACTAATATAAGTAATACAATTTTTAACTATTAAACTTACTTTTTTAGAAAATCATAAAGTCCTTGATCAAAGCTTCTCCACATATCAGAGTACAAATGAATCCTTGATATGCATTTGGGTGGCATAGGAGGTGTTATATATTCATCAAATTGAGCAATTGTAATGGCTATGCCGTAAACAAATGTGTATTTAATAAAAAAGAATTGTCCCATGGTAAAACCAAATCCACTAAGTGCGGTGATTCCAAAGTTTTTAATCACCTTTGAGATAAATAAAAATTGTTTGAAACTATAATATTTAAATACATTTAACTACATACTTTAATATTTTGTAAAAACATGTTAACATAGATATAATGCAACACAAACTCAGCAACAAACATCCAGCCAAAATATCTAATAACATTTAATATTAATGTGATCACGCGTTTTGGTAATGATTTTGTATTGGTATAATTCTTAGGAGTATCCTGCAATAAGGATTATGATTGAAACATGTAAATATGACATAAAAATGAATTATTCACTTACAATAATTTTCTCATAAATTATTATAGGTCCAAAGAAAAAGCTTGGCAAATAGAATGAGTAAGCCAAAAAATGAATATAGTTTTTCCATTCTCTACTATCTCTTTCTAAAGAGCTCAATGCAAAACTAATACAGCGTAACTGATGCCAGTATAAAGTCAGCAATAATAAATATGAATTTTCTTCATTTGTATTTGTATCAAGATATTCCTAAAAACAAATAGAACAACACAGTAAATATTATCATTATTATAACAATAACACACAAAAATTCATAATTTGTTTAAATATATAATACAAAAATGAATGCAATTATTATTTAGAATAATTAAGCTAATATTTCAGCTTTTGAGTAAAAATAGTACATAGAAATTTAGTGATAAGGTCACTCACAAACAAGAAATCATAATATGACCATACTCCTAAGAGAAACACACTCGTAATCCAAATAATTAATTTATCGTGGGCAAACATTAAACAATAATAAATTAATGTCATACCAGCATAGATAAAAATTGGTAAGAGCCCAAAGTTGTAATTTATGCATAGGCTCGTCACAGTGACTAGCCAGAAGTCTTGTAATATTGGTATCTAGAGAAAAACGTAACAATACAATATGTTAGATCTCATTTTATTATTATCACAATTAATATTGTTTATACTTCTTCCATACCTTTCTCAAGTATTTTTTTAAGAACATCAACATTAAAGAATGTAGAACAATCCATGGAGCTAATGAGTAAATAATATAAGTTGTCCATAACCTCCATTCAGGGCAAGTATTATCTTTTTTTCGACCCAACCATTGCCATCCTGGCACTAAATCTGGAAGATCTGAGGTTTTTAAAGCTACAGCAAAATTTCAAATTGAACTTAGTGATTCTTGATAGAAAACAATATATTTATAATTTAAAATACTTACTTGAACTTATCTTTAAAAGATGATATAACGCATATAATATGCCTGAAATCCAAATGATTAGATAGGAAATTATTTCATAGCGACTCAGTAACACATTTTGTGTTTGCTTCATTTTTACAGGCTTGTATTTCATAATTAAAGTATATATTTATGGATACTTAAATCTTAATTATAGTTTGACAAACAATAACTATCAAAATCAATCTTGGGCTCAGGAACGTTTTCCTAAGAGTGTTTAATACTAGTCTACCAAAAAATACATACATTAGTGTTGGCTTTAAAATATCTGTTATTGCGACATTGCGTTGAGCATACTAAGTATACTTTTGAACGCTAACTAATATTGTTATTTGGATACCAGAAATATTTTTGCACAATTAGTATTTGCAAATACTTTGTTTGTCATAGCCGTTGCTTGTCGAGATTTTTTTGGAACTATTATTAGTTTTTCTACTCAAAAATCATAAATTGTAAAGACTAAAGTCTTAACTAAAAAAGTTAAAATTAAAAGATCAGTAGTCTAAACCCGAGTTTTAATATTTGATTTAAATATAAATTCAAATTTCAAAGCTATTATCACGATTTAAAATGTAATCATTCATCATTTCTAGCAGGTACCAACATGACACGCGTAGTGTTGTTGTCTACAAAAAATAAAATGTGGTCCATTTGTGATGGATTTCTCTGTCAATAATTTAGTGTAATTTCTCTATGGAAGCACGACAAAAAGCCATCAGACAATGAGCTACTCGATAAAAAAACACCGAGATTTTGACATAAATCCACTCGACAGAATTCCATCCAACAAAATGTCTCTTCACAGCAATACCAACATACACATACATATTTATCTATAATGCGCGGTTATTATTACTGGTGTATGATGTGCGGCTAGCATCACATATTATAATTATTATGACGGAGTAATCAATGTAATTGGACAAAACAATTTGAATTTACATTAATTGACTAAATAACTGATTACTTTAGTTGCTATAAAATGTATTAATCTAAAAACTGTACACCCTTTACGTAATGTATATGTTTGTAATGTCACTACTAAAACAAAAGTTAAAAATTGAATAATATGTTATAAGTTATAACTTATTGATCATAGATAGGTATTAGATATAATAATAAATTGGCCAACTGGTTGATGCGTTTTAATGGTCAGCTATAGGTTAGGTTAGGGTAGGCTGTTAAATTTTTAAATTACATCCAGATTTTAGAACGTTATCATTAGTTTTTTTTTACATTAAGGCTTGAGAAGTGAGAACCGTGTTTAATTTATCAAAATGTATGTAGGGCCTTAAAAGAATCACCCGGTAGATTCTCTAGTAATTACAAAATGTGTTCTAAAGAACTCGTGTCTAAAAATGTAATGCAAATTGTATATTATGAATGATATATGATAATAATTTAAACATATTATACATATATCATACTACTTACAACTAACTGAATACTGTTGACCCCGTTAAGTTTTAAAATACCTGACATCCGTAAATTTAAAATTTTAAAAAAACATCATACATATGTTATGTCAGAATTTGAGACGTTCTATGTGTCATTTTGTAGCCTGTGAATTATCATGATCAACTTTTAAATTGTAAATTTAATTTAGGACAATTATAAACACTAGGTCATAAAATCATGTATAAGTAAGTTCTTGAAAACCAGCAAATTAACTTGGATAAGTAAAGATTCATCGTGGCAATGACCCCATAATATGTTGGAGGTCGATATATTATTCGAGTATTACAATAAAAAAAATTAAAATAGTTGTAATGTAATATCACGATTTAAGGATTTTATTATTAAAAAAAAAATTGACGCATTTAATAAATAGCAACTTTTGTTACTTGTTATCTAATAATTGATAAAACTATTTTTTTCAGGCACGATGTTGATTTCCAATGTAGTTAAATTTTCATACTAACACTCATGGTCTTTATACATACTACTGAGAATCATGATAATACTATCTACCTATAAATCCCATTTAAAGGAGAAATTATCATGGAAACAGCAATTAAACAGTAGAGAATAAATGCATACCATTTTTGACGGTTTACTATAGGTAATAAAGGTCAAACATAGCTTTAAATTAAAAAGTCGTCTAACTGTAACCTGACGTCAACTCCCAATGAATTCTTCTTTCTTCTTTTGTTTATATTTCATTTTAATCATATTACTAATATGTAGTAATAATATAGGACAAAATGTTATTTACCTATAAAATACATTTTTATAAAAATACTTCATACCGCATACGACATACGTCATTACTTAAAAGTTATTACTACAACAAAAATGTATACAATTAACCACAATTCGGTACTTCGATTTTGAATCATAATTAATTAAAAAAAATTTGAATACTGAGTTAGGTATTTTGCTTTTTCGTACAAGATTTAACTATATATAATCTAAAAATATGTCATTACATTGATTACACACTATATGTCTACATTATGTATAAAAAAATGTACTACTAAAGTTTAGACCCTACCTATTATAGATAAGCAAAGTCTATATTATTATATTAATTTACAGCAATTATTAAATATTAATATGAGACTCCAAGTCTTACACTCTATTTTTAAATTTTAAATCTCTAAGTAGCTTTGTGAATTCGATACATGTCATAAAAATAGCTTAATATTAATACATCCGTATTTACCAAATAGATAAAATATAATACAGATTACAGCATAAACTGTACATAAAATGAATTTAGTACAAAAGTTGAAGGTCTATGAGATAAGCCCTAGTCATTATTGACGTGTTCCGTAATTTTCTTATATTATCTCATTTTTAGCATATAACTGTACTTTTTACAGAATTTCAATGAATTATGAAATTATTTGTTGAATACTATGCGCAAAATACATATTTTAAAGACATTTTATTAGGTATGAATTTTAAATTATTATGACATGACTTACTGTTAATTATCACAATAATATATAAAATCAAATATTAGTAGTAATTTGAATTTTGATGCATAATAGTATGTTAACATAATTTATTAAATTTACATGGAAGTTTACATCCTTTTAACGAATCGATGAATTTTGTCAAAATTTGTAGAGTTGAAATGGCAGATTGTGATTTGCGATGTATGCCTCTAATATACCCCAATTTGACATTGACTTTAAAACACTTTTACAAATTATTTAAATATTTTATCAACTAATATATTAAGTGCCCAATCATAAATCGTAGTAAGTCTATGAGAAGTACAATAACAATAAGATTGTATAACTATACCATACAAAACAGTGATGACGCGCGGATTTATTATGATTGATCGTTTTGTGATTTGAATTACAAGTAGTTCGTTTTTCTTTTTTTGCTATTACACCAGACGCTATTAGAAAATAGAATTATTTATTATTACATCCAACGGACGTGCCATGACCATGAACGATCGTCAAAACAATCAACCGACTGACCGTCGAGTAGGCATCATAAAAAAAATAAATGTAATTATTAATTCAACTCATTGTGTTTATTTAACGATTATTGCGTTACAATTCGCAACATTTTGCCCAAGACCACTGTCTTCGGTTCACCGGACGGTCCTTCGTCCGCGAGGCGGACAACGGGAACTGAGATGGCCCACGTCCCGCACCTCACAGTAGCGACGTCGCAAGACACAAATATAAACGTAGGCCGCACATGCGACGCGTGCGACCTAGCTCGGCCGCGGCGGCACGTGGGTGGACGTGCACAGTGCGCGGCCGCCGGACCGGAGAACGACCCTGTACCTGATGATAATAAAACGATCGGTGCGCGCGCATCGCGGATGTTTTGCTGGTGGCCGCGGTTGATCATATGTTTTTTATTATTGTTTTTGTTCCGAGCGCGTGATAATAAGTGCGCCGCGGTGGGGACAACACTGTGTTCCTTTGTTCCGCGCGCGACGGCGGCTGCGAGGTTCGCGAAACGCAATTATTCCGGAATTATTGTTTGTTCGACGACGTTGTCTCTGCCGCCGACGCAGCTTTATCGTTTGCCCGTTGTTGTCGCCGTTGGATTTTGCCGCTACCAAACTATTGCCGCGCACACAAGCCACGGCCAGTGTAACATTGACACAGACAGACAGATTTCCTACTCACTGTAAGACCAACGACGATATTTGGCTGAGGCTCGTTAGGGTTGGTTTATTGGTTCTTTTTTTGTTACTTATATTTTTCCCGTCGCCGTTGCGACACGTGAGATCCGTAGATACGCGCGAGCATCCGCTCAAAGGTCGCCACGACCAAGCTGAGTGTATGGAACCCGCAACGAGCACTAACAATTGGTAGCTTGCCAGATTGAGTAATAATAGAAACGTGAACTCCAATCCGTCTTACATGTGCCTCACGCAATGTCGTGGTTTAACTATTGTACGGAGAACCTGCAGAAGAGATGCTGCCGGTACCTGCTGCAACGGTTCGTCGGGCGCTTCCTCGAACACAAAATCGAACCCGACCAACTGTCCATAAACGTCTTGGACGGAGCAGTATCCCTCGAAGACATTGTCCTAGATGTCCAGGTATGTGTTCATCTAGTCTATTTAAAACAATGCTTTGTATGTGTATTGCATACATATTTCACCTGATTACAAAAGTAGATAACGTAACATATCTAGTATTGTTACACCGATTAGTACGACCATGTTGGATAACATTAGTTACATGGTCTATTAACTTCTTTGTTTACCTCATAATGATAAAAACTTGTTTATCTAAACCTCAATGTTATGTTATGAATTATGTAGTTAGATTACTGGTAGTTAATTTTATCATTGAAATAAAATACTATCTATAATGGAAGCAAAATTATATGTTGTGTCTTTCAAAATATTATTTTCTTTTCATAAATATAATTTTTAACTAATTTTCAGTTAAAAAAAGAGGTAATATTATTATTATATTAATATTATAAAAAAATTCAATGTAAATACATTATTTTTTCCCTGTTTGTAATTTTGAACAAAGAACTTTTGATTCTAAAGTAAGGTTGTATAATGTATGTTTACTGATTATTACAGGCACTCAACGATGTTGGAGAAGAACACTTATTACCGTTTGAATTTGTGGAAGGTAGCGTGGATAAAATATCGTTATCGGTGCCATGGAGAAATATGCTTACAGATTCTAGCGTCATACACATCGAGGGACTGAATCTTACAGTTCGTCCAAATTTGAAGGAAACTGAAGGTTTTTAAACAGAATTATGACGATAAATGACTGATATTAATTTTCATCATATTATTTTTAGGAATCCCAAGTTCTATGTTGGAATCTGTGTGGTCATCGATGTCTAATAGTGTGTATTCTTCTCCAGATAGTGACTACGAAGAGACCTTTGAGAATGCACCAGAGTCTGAACAAGTGTCGGGCTTAGAAGTGTTTACCCAAGCTATAGAATCTAGTAATAATATATTTTACTAATAATTTATGTTATATTATTATTATCATTAATGTATTGTTTTTATTGTTTTTCAGTATTAAACAGAATAAAAGTGAAATTTTCAAATACTGTGATAAAATTAGAATATATGCCAGATTTTTTAAAAGTAGGATTAGGATTACAATTACACATAATTAGGTTTGTTAAAATATTTTATATTATTTGTTTACGATTTCATTTTAAAATACATTTTCCTTCCCCCCAAATACAGTTTAGATTACATTGATGAAGTGGCAGATGAATCAAAAGAAGGAATAATTTATGATAATTTAGCTTTCCTTACCAAAAAGCTGGCAATTGAAGGTGTGTTTTTACAAACATATGAGTTCAATTGTAAAACGTCCAACAATGAAAGCACTGTAAGATATACTATATACTAATATAACACTTTTTATAATAATATAGTTAATTGCTTTTAAGACTTGATAGTTATATTATGAAATTCCATTTCATATATTAATATTATATATTTAAATTATTTTGTCTTTAATTTTTAAGACTTCAAAAGCTAGTACCACTGAACCTTTGACCATTGCCGAGCTAACTGGTACTCAAACCATCAAGATGGTACTTAAACACAACCCTAGTCTTCCTGGTCCAAAATTAAGTCTAGAAATCAATTTTGGACCACTCAATGTTATTTTTTCTCCGAGGCAACTTTATTTAGTCATTGAGCTGCTACGAGGTATATCAAAACCTCTAACAGATCAGAAACAAAGTGTACCTGTACAAAAACCGATGACAGAATCTGATTTCAACCACATAGAAATTGATTTAATAAATCACGTAGAACCAAAACTCGGTGTTGGCGTCGGTTTGAGAGGAATGCAAGGATGGTCAGAAGTGCATGGTAATTTTAAAAAACCACGTTATTGAAATATTTACAAAATTGTCAAGATCACAACTTAAAATGTTTTGTTTTATCATTAGATATCGAAGAAGAATTTTATCCATTACAAGGGGCTAAAAAAAATAATTTCATGCCAAGTATGGATTCATCAATGACTTCCAGTATGAGTAGTATAGCTAGCAGGTAAAATTTTACAATATTTTTACTTATGAAAACTAAAACGCTTACTTTGTTATGAACACTAATGTTTTTGGTTTTCACCGAACAAAATCATCAGTTTTTTTTTTTTTATAAGGCGAAAACTTAAAAATATAAGTATATTTTACTATATAAACTTATGCAAAAAAAATTGTTGGTTTGGCCAGAAAATATCAAATTTATAAGTTTTTGTTGGAAAGCAAATTTAAATGAGTCATTTTTCTTAAGAAAATTTAAGTGATTTAATTTTCATAAAAGGCGTCAATTTATATGACCATAATTGAACAACGTTTCTCTAACAAAAATTTATTTTTATTTTTTTACAGTAGATCCGATTTGTCATCGCGCTATTCCAGGCATAAAAATAAAAGTAAAATTGTTTATAAAGTTAATTTTGTGTTGTTAATTAAAAAATTTTTATTTATAGGTAAAAATGAGTGGTTAGGCGAAACAAATCATTTTAATGTGCAGTTGGCGTCACTTTGTGTGGTTCTACTGCACGAGGACGTTCTAGCTGTATGTCCTGAAACTGAAACTATCACCCAATGTTCTCAAAATGAAATGCGTAAAATATCTCATCAGTACCTGATGACCGTTCAAAGTGCCGATGCACTTCAGGACCACGATAAAATTACTAAGTCTTTAGAAAGAAACCATTTAAGGCTGGTAGCCACTAAGGTGGTCGTAGAAGGTGATGAAAAAACCAATGAGACCGTCAAAGACGTAAATATACATGCTTTGGGAAATGATGTTGAAATCTTGGAAGTACTTGTAGATTCTTCCGAAGACCCAACGCAATATATTCCGGTAAACTAAACTTTTTTTTTAATTAAATTGTTTTAAGAATGTGAATTGTTTTTTAAAATGGTTTTTATAATAATTTTTTAGCTTTTGCGTTTTGTTCGAGATGATAAGTTTTCTCATTTAAAAACATCCAATACTGATCAACCAGATATTCAAGTTCAGTTCAAACATAATACAAAGTCTACGAGATTTTGTAATCCTGTTTCATTAGAAATCAAGTAAATATATCATATTATGCTACTCTTATTTCTATAAATTTTGGTCACTGTATGTTATATTAATCTTTTTTTTTATTCCAGAATCAACATGCAAGAAGCATTTTCTGAAGTAGACATTTCAATTATTAACCGATTATCTTCATATATTTACAGTCCAGATTTTAGGATCTCCAAGAAAACTCCTCTAAATGTAAGTGGACTGCTAAGAAATTTATTTTTATATTTTTAAACAATTAAAATATCTTACAGGTTTATCAACCACAGTTCAATGATGTGATTGGAACTGTCAACGATACAATTAATATAGTTTGTTCCATTAGCTTCACATACCTCGTTATTAAATTCCGGTAAGATTTTTTAATAATTTTATTCAATACATATTTATAATATCAATGGTTACTTGGCAAAAGGGTGTAAAGTATTTGAACAAATTTAAACAGTTAATGAAAAATGATTTAAATAACAAAAATAAAATTATCTAATTTTAATAAATAACAGGTAATTTGAAACATCAAATAAAATTGTATTGAAATAAAATATTGATTTATAAAAATTTGCAACTATAATAGGGAATAATTGATTTCAAGTTAAAACATTTTTTTGTGGTCTGAATACAAATATCTTTCAAATAGTTATTTGTTATTAAAATAAAATATTTACAGGTTTGGTTTTACATTGTTACACTTATTTTTAGTTTTCCTATACCTGACCTAAGACCGTTGAGCGATGTTAATCGATTGCCGTGGTGGAAACGCATTTTGCGGGACGATATTCTATGGTTATATCTAACCGACGCTGAGGGTTCGTTTACTAAGTTATCTCAACAAACGGACTCGACTGGCTATGAATTTCAGTGTAGAACCGTCGAAGCTTTATTCCAAGAAGCTAACTCGAATATAATTATTCCAGTTGCCAAATGTATAGGTGTGGATGATAATTTGAAAAACATTAGGATAGACAATAAATGTTTGCCAAAGTGAGTTCAATGATATATTTATAAACAATTAAAACACATTTTCTCATATTGTTGTTTTATGTTTAGATTGGTTTTGAAATTGTGCCCAATAAATGGAAGTCATGATGAAACCAAAGCAGACAATACAAATATCGAACATAATATAACGAGTAGTGTTTACATTGAGTCGTCTAAGAAACCATCCCCGTTTGCTTCTAAAAAAATCATGAGGCAAAGAAATCACCATTCTGAAAATCATGAATACAACCAGAAATTAAGCGATGGCGAAATACAAGTAGTGCCGGGTTCAAGAGAAGAAATAATGGAGTTTGTAGAAAACACTAATGCCAACACAAAAGTGTTCTTAGATATTAATCTTCCATATGTTTACGTGACTTTACCGTCAAAACATCTCTATGAAACTATCTATAATAGGTTTGTGTTTGTTTTAATAACCATCTGTTTTTCCCCTAAGCCTCTGCATCGTTGTCTATTAGCTATTTGTTGGATTTTTGGATAGCTTTGGGTTTGGTTGGGAACAAGCAACAATGGACACAGCTTAACCTCAGGTGCTGCATGACAGCTGAGGTGTCCACTGCGCCACGCCATGGCATTATTAATCATTCCCTTTTATGTTAATTGTTTCTATTTTTTAGATTCACCAATGATTTATTTTTCTGGTCACCGTCATTCCCAACTCCTGCATCGCGCCGTGGCGACTCAAATAGGTTGTCTTATATGAACAGAACTCGATACTTTGCCCCGTGCAAGTCTGGAATACAATTTGGTACATTCCAACAAACTTACAATGTTTAATTCTTATAATATATTTTTATTGCATATTGATATTTTAGAGTCTGAAAGTGAATCTGAAGATGAGTTATCCGATGTCTATTTCTCTTGTGGGCAATCTAATATGCATATTGCTGATCCTATGATTAAGCGAACAGAGTTTTGTTTGAATTTAAATATCTCGCAAGGCTTGTTTACTATTGTCACTCAGTCCAGGGTAAGTGAATATAAATACCAACATTATATAATATGGTATTAATATGAATTGAAATTGTTCTAGGATCGTTCTGGAAGAGTTATACCACAACATTACGGAGAACTTCAGATTGTGTTCCAAGATTTATATTTATATATGGCAGCTGGGTATGAAAATACACCTAGACACAACTTTATTTGTATTCAGGCAAACAAATTTTCTCTAAGTCACGAAAGTAAGAGCTTCAAATTGATGTACATAACTATATATTGTAACTATAACATTATGTTTCCTTGTAAATTTCGTTGATAGATCTTACGACTAGCAATAGTGAAATCATAACACCCAAGGAAGTTGTTTGCAAGAGAAATAAATTATTAAAACGTACACTGTATCAAGTACCAAATGGTATGGATCTCAAAGAAAGGTCATGTATGGATAATAGTGATATGCTAACAGTCGTTGTAGAAATATCCGTGTGCAATCATATCAAGGTAAATATGTGAATTCCTTAAGGCAGTGGTACTCAAACTTTTTCATCCCATTGACCAACTCACGCAACACCCTTGAGAGCCGCAATGCACAGTTTAAATACATTAACGGAATTGGCTCTCGGGTTATTTAGGGACTTTGGAAACATATCAATTTATTATAAGCATAATTCGGGATATTAAGTTAAACGCTTACACAATTTTTTTCATGGATTATTTCCATTTTTGTAGAAACAAATGGCTTGATGAGGAAAACGATGATGCCTTGTAAACTGATCTGATTTCGATTGATATTTTTTGAAAGAGAAACTATAGTTCACATTAATCTTTATTTTTTTGTTATTCAATTCTCAGAAAATAAAACAAATATTTACATATTTAAATGTTAATTACACAGAGAATAAGAATTTCGAAAATTCAATTATAATCGAAATTGAAATCAGACCACTCTACAAGGCATAACAATTTTTTCCCAAAAAACTTTTTAGTATAATATGAATGTGTAAAAGTTGAAATGTTTTTTTTTGTTTTTGTTTAGACAATACGAGTAGCTAATGAAATCTCTGGTACTACACTTAGGCATGTGTTTAGTATTGTCTCTCAGAGTTGGTATTATCAACTATCAGACTTCTTTGATGTAGTCGATTATCCGGTGGCCGGTTATGAATCCCCTCATGTTGTCACTGAATTACATCAACACATTCGAGAATGCCTCATAGACTACAGGTATGTGTTTTATAGGAAAAATAATTATCTTTTAACCTATATGTAACTTAAAAATTTTAATTTTAATTTAAAAAAACACCAATTGTCTTTCTTTTCATTTAGACCTCTTCACCTACCGTATCAATGTGTCCTCACCATTGGCAGTTTCAGTCTGTCTAGTAACATTGTAGCGAGATCTAAAGCATCTACTTTACAGATAGTTTCTGAGGACGTTGCATTATTTATTTCTGCGCGATTATCCAATGCAGAAAATGTAGACCTTATGTCCAACTACATTTGTGTCATGGATTTGGGTGTGTTTGAACTTTCTTTAAAATTCTGCAAAGCATCAACACAAGTGACTATGTTAACGCAACCTGAAAAGGACTTGAGAATGGCTGTCAATGTTATACACATTAGAACTTGTGCAGATTCTGCTTTCGCACTGTGTCGCTTGATTAGTTACGTAGCTTCGGATGGTGACAAAAGTTCTGTTGAAGAAGACGTTACCGAATTTGAAGGAATGGACCATCGAGAAGAACAAAATGTATTGGATCAGGCCAATTCTGATAACAGTTCTGTATCGAGTCTCATTATGGAAGCAATGCATGAAGAAATTGTTGTACAAAAGTCAAATGATACGGTTGAAAATAGTTTTAAAAAAAATAATCCTACAAACTCCAATCAGAGTAGGAAAGGCATTGAAGTATTTTACTTTCCGGATGAAACTAATAAAATAGTCACGCCGTTATTGGACACTTCACAACATTCACAGTTGATCGATATAGACTATGAATTAGATAAAGATATTGAAAAAGATTTTTGTTTTGTCGAACACGAAGCGGGATCTGGATTAATGGTAACACATTTAATAAGAAAATAATAAACCAACAGTATCGCATTAGTTATATTAATTTTTTTTATAGCCGAGAGGAAACGTTCCTGAAGTACGCATGTTAACTGATACTCAAATACGTGTAGTAAATAACCATTTTAAAACTCCAGTGGGTAAAATCGATATGCTCCAAGCACCAAAAGGTTATCCGATGCCAGTCACGAGATATACGTTGCGAGAAATGACGTTAATTTGGCATATATACGGTGGTACTGATTTTGACACCAAAACATCTTCAAATTTGCATAATGAATTGACAAAACATGTCACTATAGTATCAGAAACGTAAGAACCTATTAATTTTTTTTGTACTTGCACCCTGTTATAAATATCAAATTTATTGGTTTTTAGAAATTCTTGTCCAACTTCTCCAAATACTCTTAGGCCTTCTCTGTCGCGCTATTATTCTCAGTCTAATATTAATTCACCACAAGTAAATAATATTTTCAAATGCTTTATTATTTTTATCATTATTCATACCATTAACTGTTCTGAAATATTTTCTAGAAAAATCCAACTAGTAGTAAAGGCTCAACAAACGTTTCTCAAGCTAGAACCCGATTTTGCTGTAGTGTTTTACCGACAAGTTGGCAAGCGAAAGGTGGCGCTGGACGACAACATCATGTCCTTATGCAATTGCAATTGAATAAGGTATTTAATTATTATTAGTTATATAAAGTGAAGAATATTAACAGTGAACACATTTTTTACAAATATATTTATTGTTTCATCTTATTGGTCATGATTCTTTTATTGAATTTTTACCAACTTTGTTTCTAATTTTATAGGTACGATTCCAACAGGAAATTTACCCACCCAGTACTAAACAAGCAATGCGGCAAGTGGTGCTCATACAAGACCTAGAAATCCGTGATAAACTCGCGTCATCAAACATTAATAAATTCTTGTATTTATATTCTAGTGAAGCGATGCCCAAACAGCATGATGCCAATATGGTAATGAAAAAAGTTTGATGTAATCCTTTTTTAGTATCAGAGATAACAAATACAATCGATTTTCAGCTGGTTGCCAAAGCGGCTCATATCCGACCGGATTCCAATTTAATGGCTCAAGAGTGCTGTGTGAAGGTATCCATGTCACCGTTAAGACTCAACATTGACCAAGATTCTCTGATTTTCCTGATCTCATTTGTTAACCAGTTCTCTAGGCTGAGTCAAAAAACCAAAGATGGTAGTAGTTAATCCAAATTTTTTATTTGTACTCCAAAATTAACTTTTACATTTTGGTTCTGTTTAGAAGTAATAAATGAAAAGAAAATTGTTTCAAAACCCAACGAGCCTATAATGACAGTAAGAAATGCTGATAACATTAATAAATCAATTACTCCCAATTCGTTGATAGAGTTAAATGATGAATTTGATGAACATTTTGGACAAAAAGACTTGCCAATTGTTTCAAACTTTGATATCAGCTCTCCTCCGAGTGATAGTAAATCTCCAGTTTATATAAGACAATTCATATTTTCACCGGATGTAACAATCCGATTAGATTATGAAGGCCGACACATTGATCTTAGCCAAGGCTCTCTGGCAGGTTTGCTCATGGGTTTGGCTCAACTTAATTGTTCTGAGATAACATTGAAACGCATAGTGCACAAGCATGGGTAAATAAATTATCTTTTATCTAATTTATAACAATTTGGTTGGAATATTATGGGATTTTTTTTTTTTAGCTTACTTGGATTTGATAAATTATTAACATTTGTTACACAAGAATGGTTACAAGATATTAAAAAACATCAACTACCATCATTATTAGGTGGTGTTGGCCCGATGTACTCGTTTGTTAGATTGGTTCAAGGTTTTAGAGACTTAGTGCAGCTTCCAATTGAACAATATCAAAAAGATGGTCGAATAGTTAGAGGCCTGCAAAGAGGTGCTAATTCCTTTACCACATCAACAGCGATGGCTGCCCTTGAAATAGCTACACGGATTGTTAATCTTATCCAAGTTAGTAGTACTTAAATAATATTTTTTTAAAAAATAACAATAATTCGTCAACTAAATAAAAACGAAATTGTGTTTAGAGAGTGGCTGAGACAACGTACGACATGGTGAATCCTGGTCCTAGCATGCGACAGTTACGATTGCAAGAATCTAAAAAGAAAAATCGCTCAAACAAACGAGCCCATCCTGCTGATATACGAGAAGGAGTTGCTACTGCAGTTATGCTGGTTAAAGAGGTCAGCAAACAGTTACTTCTGTATAATTTTTTTTAAATTATGATTATAATAGTTAAAAATATTTACCGTATTTACATCATGTATAGGGTCTAGGAGAAACTGCTCAAACTCTGGTACGAGTTGCTAGCGAAGAGCACGAAATTAAAGGCACTGCTGGAATGGTGGGTGGTGTCATGCGGCAGATACCACCCACGGCTCTGACACCAATCATACTCGCTAGCCAAGCAACGTGTAATGTACTACAAGGTGTCCGTTGTCAACTGGCACCTGACGCTAGGGTTGAAGCAATGCAAAAATGGAGATGTGATTAACCACTGATCTACATATCAAATGACCAATTTATAATTACCAATTATATAGTTATATAATATAATATATGTTTGTTGTTGTTTTTTTTTCGAATGACTCATTTGCGCTTATTATTGTCCGAAATCAAAGTAATAATTATGAAATACAGTTCCAAAACTAGTGTGACTAAATGTGAATGCTGTTGTGTGTTATGTGAAATTTATAGTATATTTGAAACATTTGTAAATGATATTATGTAGTAAAACTCAAGTATTGAAAAGACACCAAATATTTTAAAACGAAGATGCAATCTAATATATCATTATATTTATATTTTTTAATTTAGTGCCATAATTTTGTGGTATCATTATTCTTGGTTTACATTAAATATGTGACTTGAGTATTTTGATTTGTTGAATGTTATTTTTTTTACTATTAACCAGATGTTTATTGTCAAAAATATTTTGTAAAGCATATAAAAGAAAACATTTTAATAAATAAAATCTATTAAACTGTATAACGTTTGAATTCTTGTTTTTTTGTAATAATACTACAAAAATAACATGCCACAATACTTAATTTATTTCATGTAAACAGTCTGCAATTTTTTACAAAGATAAATTAAAACGTCTAGTGAAGATGTATCTTTATACACTTGTAGTAGTATATTGTCAAGTACGCGATACAATTTGGATAGTTGTTATGTTGTACGTAGATATCCTTAATATCTAGTAATAAGGAAACATATTTATTTTCATTAATATTTTTCTTTCCAAGTACACTCGACGTTAGCTTTCCATTGGCCGCTGCCATCTATGTACAGTTCTTTTTTGAAAATTGGCACTGAAGTTTTGACTTGATCAAGTAAATACGTCACGACTTCTTGTGCTTGCTGGCGGTGAGGCGATGAAACCGCAATCACTAATCCTACTTCGCCGACTTTAACTTCTCCAAGCCTTAAAACAGACAACAGTGACGGAGAATTGCCAAAAAATAATCAAGTTTTTTTACTCCTAGGTATGTAATTGTATGTACCTGTGATGTATGACTATATTCATAACTTCTGGCCAATTTTTTGTCGCTGCTATCGAAATGGACCGCATTTGTTTCAAAGCCATTGTCTCGTATGCTTCGTAATAAAGAGTCTTAACCCTTCTACCGTTGAAATGTTCTCTAGTCGTTCCGATAAAAACTGATACAGCTCCACATTCTACATTACCGACTGATTTTATAATTGAATTTGTATCCAATTCGGAATCGGTAACTTTAACTTCAATTCCCATTTTTCAACCTACGAATATACGTATTTAATATATACTCATATATATTTATTATTTATTATCAAGAAGGCATACCTCCGCTTATTGGTGGAATTATTGCTACTGTATCGTTTTCTTTCAGACTAATTTCCAAACTGTCGCATACATACGTTTCATTTATAGCCAAAATCAAAATTTTTTCGATAGACGACAAATTAAATTTGTTAACTATAATTGAACGTAACTCATTAACATGCAGCGTTTTTGGCACACAAATAATTACATCTCTTGTATTGGCTATTTCACGAGCTTGAGCGAAAAACCGTACTCTAACAGATACTTCAGTCATAACCTGTAATTAAAATATAAATACATTAGTTATTTATCAAAACCCATATGTTGTACTTAAAGGAGAAATTTAGGGGCATACTCCTAACTAAATCCTTCGCCAAAAATTGATATGGTTTGAGTTGTAGCTTTACGTTTTACCAAAATGTTAGGCCTGTTACGTTAACTTTTGCCTACGTTTACTTAAAACAAAGAGAAATAATTTTAGCTTTGATTAGAAGTTGAACCGATTTATTTATGTAACAAGTTTATAAATTATAGTTAAGAAATCATACTTAAAAGTTACTTATTGATAGGCTAAAAATAAAAAGGTTCGCCCCTGAATTTTAAAACCGTGAAAAACATACTAAAAAATACACATTTTTCATCTTAATATTACGGCACGCTATGTTTTTTAAAAATAGTCGAATATTTCCAAATTTTGTTTGGAATATTCTTTAAGTATAGTACTATTGTCTTTCAATATATCTACATTGAGAAACCATACAAATTTCAAACACCCCTAGAAAGGGTGGGCAATTTTCCTTTATTTCACTTTTGGATCAAAATAAAATGTAAGCAACGTTATAATAGCTTTAAAAAATTATAAAACTCGATGTGTGGTACCTAACTCAGTTTCTAAAAACTTTTATAAAAAATCGTCCATGTTATTTAGATAGTCTCGATCTTTAATTGTGTATAAAAGTACTTGTACGCTCGGCTGAAAAGTTTTTCTCCTGAAACAAGTTTTATTTGAGACTTTAATAACATTTTTTTACGACAGTAACTGGCTATGGATACGTCGTCGGCTAATGGCAACTAAAAATGTGGGTTTAGGCGGCAAATAATAATTCATATACGCCCTCTGCGAAGAAAATGACTATGAAAATTACTCATATTTTTTTTACATCCTTTGACCTTTCTATTTAGAGAGCGCCCTTAGACCATATTACTATACTACAGAGTACAGATAGATGGGTAGATAATGGTACTTAATTTTAAAGAATAATTATTAATGATTTTACTTTTTTCCCATTCAAATTATGTGTTATAAATTGTACAGGTAGTTTTACAACGATAACCCAATGTTTAATCAATGACAAAATTAAAAATAATTTTTACTAATAGCTCAGACTAGATAAAACTAGATAGGTATCTAATCTGTGCCAATAGAAACTGAACAAAAATCTACAATACTGACGGTAGTCGCTGAACTCAAAACCGAGTTCACAGTATTAGAAGTTTACTCTATATATAACTGTATTTTTTTAAATGCACAGGACTATTTTTAAATTATATTTAATCCAAAAACATTACAATACTTAACACTGTTTTTTTTGACGAAATGTCATAATTATACAATTTAATAAAATAAAATTATAATTCGATAGATTATATACTTGTACTTACCTTACGAGTAAGAATAGTTCACGAACGTTTTACAACATAAGCTCTGTACGTAATAATTAATTATCTGTGTTCAAGTTGGAACATACAAGAAACCATAGGAGATACCTTACACACGTGATACATGCATGTGTGGTATATGATATTAGATATACGATATGTGATATTCTATATATTAGGAATCTAAACAGGCTATATACTATTTAGGAGCATAAAATTACATTCATTCTTTTCAATCATGATATGGAATAAGTGTGTATATTTTTGAGCTGTGTGACGATTGCACGGGCGCAAAGCAACGTATCTGTCGTGGACCTTATCGTTTTACAGTTAAGTATAGAGTTTAATAATACCATATTATGTATAGTAATAACACTTAATTGAAACATAGCGTATAGGCAAGTTTGATAAATCTAATATGGATTATGTTATAAACGACGATGGTATCATTCGCGCGTAGGTACTGATCTTAACGCGAAAAGCAATTTACTACGACTTATAAAAAACCACAATTATTTACTTGTTAGATTTAATTATATACAATATAGATAAATCTAGCAATCTTTACTCATCGTTGTGTTGCACGCTATTTATTGTTTAGTGTTTTTTGAATACTTACTCTCGCAGTTAATCGTCTCAAAAATGATCATTCATACTCGAGGTACTAAATATACGAATGTGATATATTGTTTAGGCTTCCTAAGAAGACTTTTTTGTTATAATATAGGGTCATTGTTATTTAATTTTTTAAACTATTTTTCACGTTAGTATATTTTTTCATTTTGTAATACTAATAAATATACATATTTTTTTGCTTCATGTGGAGCTTAAGAGATAATTAGTTTTTCCAATGTTTAGAAATTAAATTCTGATCAGAAATCATACCTGAAAGTTACTTAAACGGACTAAAATATAAAAAGTTTATCCCTTCTTCAAAATAAATAAAAACAACTAATAAATTTACATATATTTCACCAAAGTTAGGTGCACTATACATTTTTTGAAAAATGATGGAATTATTTCCAAATTTGTACAGAATATTCTTTAGATGTAATTTAAAAGTATCAGGTATCAATATAACTTGAAAACTTAAAAATAGCATACATAGTCAGTCTTAAAGGTCAACCATCTTGTCTGATTTGCGCCACTGCTTATATCCTTATGATTTATGAAACATTATTACAGCCGTACACCGAATCGATCTAAGTAACTTTTGTAAACGAATTCGCCACTTACAGGTCTAAGTATACCCATTTCTCGGAACCAGTGATTGCCCTGCTTCACTGTCATTTCATCATAACAACAATAATAATTGTATACATTTGTTGTAATTAACTGTATAAGTTATAACTCTGAACCAATACAATAACTAATATTTAATTTATACAAAGAAAGAAAAATCTTTTTAATTAAAGTAAAAAAAAAAATAATAATAATAATAAAAAAGTAATATACAATTTACAATAGTATATTACAATTATGTAGCTTATTAAATTGGCAATTATATTATCTAAATTATTATACGAAATAAATTTGTATTGTATATACATACACAAAATAAAATACTTCAGTATATTCTAATACATATTGCTTTTCTTTTCAGTAATCTCACAAATTTACAATGTTATATAATAAAATAATTAAATGACGAGGACTCCTAGAATGTCCCAACTATTACAATCAATTAGTGAGCTTTGAATAGTTTGACAATTGATATTATTCAAGTATTTTTTATTAAATGAAAACTATTTGGTTAAAAACGTTGACAAGATTCATTCCAACTTTTTAACTGTTATCTTATCATTGCTAACCAATTTTCATATCATAATTTGACTATTCATGATTGTATAAAAATTGTCTTAGTTTTAGTCATTTACAATAAAATAAAAGAAAAAAGACTCTCTCGTAAAAAGAAGCAAGTTTTCCAGCAACGATACAGCACACTACAAAAATATATAAATTTATTAAAAAAAAAATGCACATTGGAATTATCATTGTAACTTACGAAATGAATTACAATGTACAGTTAAAAGCATACGATTATCAATGATATGATATATTTAACAAACTCCCGTTGCCAGCATTAGGTGCAACATAATCCCCGATCATGAGGGCATTATTAACAGGAAAATTAACCATTGGAGCGGCGACAGAACTTCCTGCAGAAGCAGTAGCTGATGCTGCACCTAACAATAATTGTTGGTTTTGGTTCTGTAAAAAAAAAAAAAAAGATGAAAATTATTATACCATCACACGATTTTAACATTTTATAGTAAATAAATAACAAAGGCATTACTACATCTTGTACAGTGTGCACTGTGCAATATATCTGACAAATTTACTCACATTTTAGAGTAATTCTGTCAGATCATCGTGATACATCCAATACACTATATATTAATTATTTAAAAGGTTCAGCCGAATAAGTCTATGTAGATTTTTTATTTTACAGGAGTACATATGTTGGTTTCTATATACATTTATGTAAAGAACAGGTAATGGAAGTTAGATAGAACGTAATTCAGTCAAAAACCCAATCACGTTACTCAGCCATTTATTAAAAATATGGTGGCAATGAATCATCTGATAATGCGAAAAATATATCGGCCATGGTTGAAATTTCGTGATTTTCAGTATGTGTACATTTAAAACGTTGGAGCATCCGCTAGTCGGTGCTTGCATCAACTTTTTTTGAAAAAAAAAAAATGCGACAACTAAATACATTTAGTCAGTCTGGCAGAAGAACTATCAGGTATTCTCTAATTACTTAAAAATCAACAATTTTCTTCACAAGATTAAGATTGGTATAAATGCTGCCACACGAGTTATGGTTAAACTTTTAAAGATGCGAGCGCTCAAAGGTTAAGTGGTTCAATATATACAACAATTATTTCCAGACATAATAGTGACCCATAACCGTGGGTAGACCTTCTATATTTAAATAAAGCTATATAAGTAATTAGTGACCTACAATCACTTATCTTTAATAGTACATAAATTAATTAGAAAATATACTTGATACATGGTAGGCGATATCCCTCCACCTATAAGTTGAGCCGCTGCTGCAGACGTGGCTGTACTAACGCGCTGCCGTCCTGTACTGCTTATAGATCCTGGATGAATATTAGGTTGAGGTACTGTAACTGTAAAAAGCATCAAATATCTTTACTGGTGTATTACTTTTTATGATAACTTTAATAGGCTTGCAGGCATCCTATTTTTATTAGCAAAAACATGTCTACAGGAAAAACTCTTACACCTCATAGAGTAGTCTCAATAAAAAGAAAACTTTCTACAGGGTGTGTTGGACTTGAAATTTCAAAATTATATTTTTAAACGCTATAATAAGAGTTTAAATATGACCAATTTTCATAATTTTTAATTAAGTTTTTAACATATTTTTTTCTTGCTTTTAATAATGTAATAAAATATTTAAGTCCAATGCACCCTGTAGGAAGTCTTTTTCTTTCTAACAAAAAAAATGTATTGTAATCAGGCTTCTGGAAGAAGTGCCAGTTTTTCACCACCAAAAGATCTATAATTTATCAGAGAAAGTGTTGTTAAAAACTTATACCCTAGAACTAATGTAAATTAATCAACATGATCAAAATGAAGTAATACAAATTGTTTGTCAAGTATTGCCTATATTTTGCCCCTTAATGAATAGTCACAAGTAGGGCTTTAAAACAATTATTTTTATGTATTGTACAAGAAAATACAACAATGCAATTTAAATACACTCCATTAATTTTTGTGTCTTAGATATACCGGAAGATTTTATGAAGTTCTACAACACTAGTTTCTCTTAAAACAATTGCAATTTTGTAGTTTTCTAATTTGAAAACATTTTTGTTTATGTTGTTATACAATACGAGACATTATTTTCATATATTTTAGTATTCACCAGCTTTTGAAAATTAAATGGTAATGTACATTAAGCTGTCTAAATATAACTACTTTTTTACTCAACCAAAATCTACAGTAGCCTTTCTAAATAATAAATCTCTAAAATTACAGATTACTAGCTCATTTTCAAGTACTTCCTTATGAATTTTTTTTTGCATTGCATTTGATTAACCTGAATATTTTAAATTTAAGTTAAAGTTTTTTCTAACTTGAAAACTAATCAAAATGTTTATAACTTTAAAAAGAATCACTTAGAATATAGTTTAGTATCTCTATTGCTATGTTGCAAAATCTTTTATTTAATTTTTGACAAATGTTTTTATTACATTTAAATTAAATGAATTCGACAAGACTACAATATATTGAAAAAACATTTAGTTAATACCTAAACTTATAAGGTTTCCATTATTGCCTACGGCTACTGGCGACGGTGAAATATCCATGGCAATGTCTGTGGCATATCCATTTAACGGTATACCATTGACTAACGCTATATTAAAATAGAAAAAAATAGAAATTAAAAAAGTCACAATTTTCTTAGGTAAAATTAATTATACCGGATGTACTTTGAAGGTCAATATTAGCCCAATAACTTTCACTTGGGGATATTGTGTTAACGCCGGGTGGTGGTTGTGGTGGCTGACCAGTGTACCTAAAGTATGGGTTTTTAAGATCCAAATTGTTTGAAGAACTAGTATGAGGTAGGCCGTCAATCATTAAAGTCATTAAAACATCATAGCTTTGTCTATAAAATGTATATATTTTTAATTAGAACAGTAATATTTTAATACGCTACATGTTATTTTGAAAGTAATTTTAAAAAATACTTACCTAACATTAGCTTGAAGACATACAGTACCGGTTAGTACTTGGCCAACTTTAACAAAAATGGGTTTTTCTAAAAGACACCGCACTTGATACCAATGAGTTAATGCTTCAGTGGGTGAAGTAGACAACCATAAAGTTTGATTTGAACCTTGGAACGCAACATCAAACCAAAATGCAAGTCCATGAACAGTTCCTGATTCAAGTATATAAAATTCGAGCGGTATATCGATTTTATGCAATTCTTGTTCATCGGCAGTTAGAAAGTCTAAACTGTGTTTGACTGATTTCGCTAGACAAATTCGTATATCGAAAGTATCCACTATAGGTTGTCTAAAATATTCACGCATAGCTACATCACGCAGTGAGCTCAAATCAACACCATGGAAACACGATTGAACCCTATAAATTAACATTTAAACCATCAATACATGTTGTATTATACAATTATTTTGTTATAACATTAAGAATACATACCAGAAACTCGCTTTGTTTGTTTGTTCCATAAACAATGCATCATCTGTGAACGGTGCTATATGCAAATCACCTTTACTAGGATACATTTTACCTGAACAAATCATAAAAATAAATAAATTATTAAAAAATTTTAATTTTTAACATTTTTGAAGCAATTTTTTTTTTTTAAATATTATAATAACACTGACCACCAGGCTTAAGCCATTTCTTTGCATGTAAATATGTTTCAAGCATTCTTTCATTGTACAACATATAACCCATTGGTTCTGATATAATGACGTCTACTTTTTCCGGCAGTTCAATTTCTTCAATTTTTCCAGGAATAACAATTATTTTATCACTTAGATTGTTGGCATTTACTAATGACTATAACACATGACACAAAAATGAATAGAAGAAAAGTTATCCGAGAACAGACATTATCAAGAAGTTATACCTGAGCATGTTGTGCCATAGAGCTAGCTTCAACGGCATACACTTTTTTAGCACCAGCTTGTACAGAGAAAAATGATAAAATTCCTGAACCGGCCCCAACGTCCAATATGATTTTGTCAGTAAAATCTCCAGTATTAACCAATACTGCTTTTTGATACGTGCTTGTACGTATGTAATCTTGTAACATATTTTGTTGTTGTGATAAATATCCATAAAACTATACAACAAATACATTTTTTTATACCAAAATAAAAATTGATGCTCATAGTTAATTTACGGTTTACCTGGAAATATTGTGTGGCCGACGCTTCATCGGTACGATTTGAGAAGACTGAAATGTGATTGCCTTTTTTTGCACGAGCCAATGAAGCAGTAAATTCGAATAGGTCTATAAAATTGATAAACCAATATTTTTTTAATACAAAATACACTAATATATACTTAATATATATAACTTACCTATGTGGGTTCTAAATTGGAGAGTGTATGTATAATCGTTGATTTGTACAGCATATTTATCTTTAGATATTTTGCAATAATCTACTGAATAATCTGGTGTAAACTCAGCAATTACTTCGCTTTTAGTATCTACAAAATCAAAAATGTTCATAAAAAAGTAATCTTAATAATGTTTAAGATAACATTTTGTCATGTGCATATGATATTAATAATAATAATAATAATTCAAGTAAAGAAATATAATCAATATGACAAGTCAAGAAATTTTAAATATAAGAAGAGTGAATTTGTATTAAGTGTCAAAAGCTAAAAATATAGTAAAAGTTGATAAATAAGTTAATTTATTTAAGTACAACCATTCTTCATGCGGAAAACCAAATTGTAACCATTTTTGCTTAAAATATAAATAGAATTGTAAAACTAAATTTTTATCTTTAATATTTAGAACATCATTTCATTTCAGAATCAAATGAAAGGAATTGTTTTACTAAATATTTCTAAAATACAACTAAATTGTTATTATCATGTATCTTTATGAAAAAATACTGATGTGTAATTTTTTTTTATTTAATAACAAAATGCAAACAAACCTACCTAATAACTGAAACTGTGTTCCTTGAGAGACTACACCACTTTCAGCGGTGCTGCAAGTGTTGATGGTGGTGATGTAAGCTGGCGAAAATTCAACCGCATTGTTTGAATCGTTTTCTTGGTTCAAGTCGAGTTTAACGATTTTCACCAAAGTCAAACATTGAGTGTTGCCATTAAGTTGAGGAGTGCCCATTTCAAAACGTACAAATACGTACCAACTAGCTAAACAATTTTGAAAATCCTGAACAATTAAATGAACTGAAATTTAAAAAGTCGCGGTTAGATTAAGAAACGACGGTCTAAGTACTCACTTTCTGGGCCGGCTCTGTGTCGTTGAATGTGATTAGGTATGTATTTTTTAAATTACTCAAAACAAAATTCACTGTTCACGCCAACGACAATCGAGAGCCGCAATGCGCAGCGGTTGAACGAAAATAATGCGGTCTTCTCATGGATAATGAAGTTAATGGCATAAACGATTCGGATTTAGCGTGTAAGTGCGTGTGTGTGTGTGTTTGGTATTGTTTGTGTACGACCGTGTGATAATGAAACAATCAACTCGAGAGTCGAATTTAGTAACCGCCTTCGTTTGGGAAATATCCGATTATAGGTAGCCCTGTGACCACAGTTTGTACACACTACGCAATACGCTAAAACGCCAACAGCTGCAGGCCCCCGCAAAACGTAGATCTCGCTCTCGATGTATTATGTAATATAATTTAATGAGCAATTTAGCATTGACCGATTAAAATTTCAAATGCCAAATGATTTTTTTAAGGTTTTTTATATTATACCTAATACATCACTATAAATTTCAAAAACCTACGTTACAACGACCGATTTACCAAAAAAACAAATAGGTACATAGTGTAAATAAATATTAATTGTAAATTAAAATCAACACTCGTAAAATAAACAAATAAACAAAATAAACACTCGCGGATTGAATTGATGTGCATATTATAGAAGAGCTAAATATTTCAACCGCAGCCGCCGGCCTTGGAATCATTGAAGATCATGGATCCACCGATTTTTTTGTAGCCGCTAATTATTATATTTTGAATTTGTGAAAGTATTAAAAATGTAGTTAAGTTGGTAACACTTTAGCAGCTACCAATCTCCTTGGGAGATGCTTAAGCAGCTTAACATTGACTAAATATTTCATAGTTCATGCTTTTATTTTAATTTTTAATTTTAACAAATTATTAACGTGCTTAGTGATTTTGTCTAGCTCTCAGCTAAGGTTAATGCCGAGTTCATATGATTTTATTTAATGAAAAATAGTAACACACACGATCAATTGAGCGCATTCAATTTTTATGGGTAGGGTTTAATATGAGACATTGGTCGAGTTACTCTTTTCGCACATCACACATGAACTAAACTTGTGTTAACTAGACATTATAGAGATCTGAGATGCTAGCTCTGACGAACACATTCATTCGAATATTTTTAATTTGACAAAAGACACGTTTGAGTGATAAATAATAATATTAGTTTTTTAACCACCCATTTGACCGTTTTAAGCCTGAAATTTGAACAATGACCATACATTGTTGTCTAGCCAAATAATTCCTAAATTATCGATTGCCAGGAATGTAGCCAAGAAGAACAAGTATAGAATACTTAGTTAGGATACAGTATAGAAGTTAGAACCTGTCGTCTGTCTCTTTCCCTTGTTTTAAATTCTTAATCAGATAACTAAGCCTATAACTAACACAAAAAATACAATCTTTCCCTTGAAGGAAAAATATGGATCATAAACATGTCCTATAGGCTATAACCCTACCTAACCTAACCTTTGGCCCTTTGCAATATCATATATTATATATAATATGCAAAATCCAAATTATACGGGACATTCTAAACTCCAATGTAAAATAAATTGACAATTACCTAGGTACTATGGCTTTTATGCTACAATAAAATGTTATTACTTTAAGGACTTTGTACTTTTACTATAACTGTAGAATAGCGGAATGTTATTTTTAAAGAGGCAATTCATTTATCTACCCCTTCTATCGTAAAACTATTGTTAAAATTGTAGTCAAATTAAAAAAAATGACCAGTTTTGTGAAAATGTATTACATTCTGTCTAATATTTCGTTTCAATAAAAAAAGTTCCATTTGTGATTCTTAAGTACTTATAGTTTAACATCTATATATAAATATATATTTATTTTTAAATAATTATTATTGTGTAATGCAAATTTTGAATTTTTTCAAAAGTTAGAAAAGTTTTTAATAATTGTATTATAGACAATAGTTACTGTATTTAATATTTTTAAATTCAGGATACAGGATGTATGGCCCAGAAGGATCGCATTTGTATAGTTTAATTTAGAAATCTTGAAAATAAGTTGGAAAAAATTATGTTGCTAAATAAAAATTAATTACACAATATAAGTGTATATTTAATAGGATACTGCTGATGGACCCATGCACAGAATAAAGACCTATGATGTTCAACGGGTCATCGGCCGCTTTTGTTGTGTGTATGATAAGCTGGATTCGTATGTTTTGGTAAATAAAAAACAGCTGATGGATGATACTCTGATGTTCATTGTGCAGACTGCGGAGAAGTTAAAACAAGTCATTAGACAGTAGACACAAACTAATTACTATACAAAGACGGACCCAGAAATAAAAAACTTAGTGGCGAGTACCTACTTAATAATTCTCGCATTATAGTCTTCACTCTTCTCTTTTAGGTTTTCGTTATAATAAACGTAATATAATTGTGTTTTGATAAGAGTTAACAAAAAAAAACCTTTTTTTTAACGTTTCCGAGTGATTAAAAAATATATATATATATGTATACGAGTTTTTGGTACTGCGTCCTCTACATTTCAATTTCATTTGGAATTTATTAAGATGGGACGCATTTTCCTTGATCATGTTGGAGGTGATCGCTTGTATGCTTGTGCTGCTTGCGACATAAATTTAACCAATCGCGATGAATTGATTAGTACCAGATTTACGGGTGCCACCGGTAGAGCATTTTTATTCAATAAAGTCGTCAACCTGAATTACAGGTACTATGTTTGCTAGCAAATATTTAACTATTTACAATAAATTTATATAGTTAAATGCGTAGTTATGGAGCAAAATTATTAATTGCTACTATACTAGAAATAACAATTAATTAAAAAAATTTGTTGCTGTGGCCTGTGACGTTAAATGTAGTAATATATTTGGAGTTTGCAGTGGTAAAACTATTATGAAATCCAAAACACAAGTGTTAAATCAATAAAATACAGTTATCTATAATCAGGAGCGTTTTTATGCGCAGGGGCTATAGTTACATTTAACAGCGGCACATTAAAACATTTTTAAAGGCCATTTATTTGTATTGTGTTGACTCATGGGTGCTTGTCATATTGTTTTAATTGTAAATGTATTTTGTATACTTGGGCTCAGGAGAGAACAACCCTTAAAACGCTTTGTTATCATTGAATAAATGACTAAAGAAATTGAAGCATGAGTCTTACAAAACGTTTTGTGATATATTCCAGATTCTATAAGAAATTACATCTTTTAAGTACTTTAAAAATTGTTGAATTTGCTAACAGTGCAAACAATATACTTGGATGATTTAGTAAATTTTTTGCCTAAAGGTTTACATTTGCAATCCTTAATAGTGATAGTGATATAAATAGTTGAAATCCAATTTTACTATGCACAATTTAAGAGAAAAGTTATTAAATATTGACATATCCCTAAACTTTTTTTTGAGTTTTCCAGTGTACAATTGTAATTTAGAGAGATTGTTTTCATGCCTCATACGCATAAAAAACTATTTACGACCCACTACAGATGACAAGTTTAATAATTTAGCTTGCTTTCAATAGAAAGTGAAATGTTAAACGAAATAAAATGTAAAGATTTAATCAAAATGTTTGTAAGACCCAAATGTTGTCATATATAAATTATCTAATTATTTTTACCTATGTACGTTTGTTTGGTTGTTGTAACTAATTAGTTTAGATTTTAAGTAGTCATTTAGGGCAGTCATTTTCGATATGTAAATACGTCCATCTATAACACTTTCATTTCTATATTGTAAATAATTTTCTTATTTTTGTAGTGACGTTCAAGATCGTGTTATGCTTACTGGTCGCCATATAGTCCGCGATGTATCATGCAAAAATTGTGATACAAAATTGGGTTGGATATACGAGTTTGCAATGGAAGAAAACCAGCGTTACAAAGAAGGTAGAGTAATATTAGAGAGGGCGTTAATTACAGAAGGCGATGGATTAGAACACGAGATATAGGTTTAATTTTAGAGCAGTCACCAATCAATATGCAAAATTTGTATTTTATTAGACCTTATATTTAAATTGTTATTAGGAATTAAACAAATTGACAGTACAAAGTGGATAAGTTTTCAGTTTTTTTAAATTCAATAAGTGATTAATTGCACACATACACACTTTGTACATATTATGATTTATGTGTACACTATGTACATATTATATGGGTATTGTTTTTACCAAAAATATTTTGTTTTACAAACCTAACCTGCTAACCAATAAATACATTTTTTTTCAAAGTTTTACAGTAAATGATTAATGAAATAATTTTAGCAATTATGCTATAACGATAATAATTATTATGTGTATAGTTAGCTTAAATGTATTTTTTTTAATTTATAAATATTAAATGGACTTTTTTTTTATATGTAATTCCACATTTCCTTAAGTTTATTTATTAAAATACTTTCTACCTATATTACGTTACCGATATTTTCCTATTTTTATTATAAATTTAAATAAATATCATTATTATTATTTTTAATTTTTGTTGATATATGACAATATTTTATAAGTTAACTAATTTTTTTTTTTAAGTATGTATAAAAAATGTAAGTTTTGGATATTTTAAGAGTATTGTAATAAGTAATAAAGCATAATACAACTTATACATTTTATAAAGTTACTTAAATTTTATAATAGACATAATTTTTTTATATAATTATCAATAATTGTTGAAACACTATGTATTAATTTTCGTTACAATTCAAATTATCAATACTCATATTATTACATTAACCTGAAATTTAAATTGCTCTAATTTTGTCACAGACTTTTCCTTAAATTTTTTACAGACATTAATTTTTTTTATGTTAGCTATTAATTACTATAGTGAGACAAGTGTACAGCTGTGTTCATTTCATGCTTAATGCTGATTTTTAATTAATTACTTTATGAATGTCAATCAAGTAATGAGTCTTCCAAATTTAAATCACAATAACAATGTTAAAATTGCAAACGTCAACTATTGTATTTTATTTAGTGTAAGCAAGTAAATGTAAATGTAAAATGTATTAACCTATAAAAATAATGTAATTTATAAAAAAAAAACTATTATTCTAGAGGATATATTAAGCAAACAAAATAAAACAATTATAAAGAAATATGTAGTAAACATTTATTTCCTTTTTTTCTTCTGTTTTGGCTGTATAACAACAAAACATTAACAGCCATGAAAAAAATACATTCTATTGCTTGTCTGTGTTGGGTGTTAATCAAATATTTAAGTAATACATAAATATCATGTATCATAATTCATAAACAATGATTTTTAGTAAGTGCACATCATTCTAATTTAAACAAAGTATGAAAAAATATTATGCTATTTTGAACTTGTATATTTGTAGATCACCTTTTTAGTGAAAAAACGAGAGAAATCATAAAAAAAAAATATATATATAATATAAATATATATAATATAATAATAAATTATACATTTGTATAAACAACATAATATAACATAGTTGATCAAGTGGGAGTGCGGAGAATTTTTTCATTTAATTGATTAATTTGTATACGTGGCCGATGCTTTAGGTTTTTTACCTTTAATCACAACAGGTTTGCCCTGAATAACACCCTTTTTTTTACGAGCAGACTGTAAAATAAGGCATAGATTAATAAACGTTTGATTTAAGTTCCAATACTTAAAAATACTTTTGAAATTACTTTTTTGGAAATATTTGATGCTCCTGGGTTCCTTATTTTCCTTTCGGACACTGGGATACGAGGTCTGTTAAACTCATCCGGCTTTTTTACCCTGTAAATCCTGACAAGCCAATGCTCAGTAGTGTAAGCTTCTTCTAAATAGGTAAGGTCAAAATTTTGATTGCCGATAACGGCATTACGTGTGCGGTCAAACCCAGCAGGAGTCCTGTAATCAAGCTAAACATTTTTTTTGTTTTTTTATTATGTAATAACAGGTTTTAATATTTATTTAATTTATACTCACTTTAAGATCACCGAACCTATAGTAACTAAGTTTATACATTAAGCAGTTGAGCAAAGTAGGCGAACCTTGGCTGTCAATTCTGAATTCTCCACGCTCAGTGAAGTAATCCGATTCCTATTGAATAACATAGAATAATTTATTACATTCATTTGTGGGCCTAAATGTTCAAGCAATTATTAAATTGAACTAATAACGTAATTGTAATAAAGTCTTGCATGCTGTGGGGTTTCATGCCCGTTTTTTAAATTGTTTTATCTTCAAAATGTGTTTTTTGGTGTTTTAAATTTGATGTGTTATTAGAATTGCTCGCACAGACTTACTTTTAAAGTAAAAGACAAAAAACTTCTTTTAATTGATATTTTTCCAAAAGCAATAACTTTTTCAAAAATTATTAATTTTAAAACTAATTATTTTATAAATTTTGTATTATAACACTTTAAATAATGCTGAAGCTAGAAAGTACATATTGACGCCCGGTACAAAAAGTGGCACCGTTTGGGAATTTCTTACGAAAACTAGCACTGTTGGGAACAATAGCATGAACGGTACTAGTCTTCGTAAGAACATGAACGGTGCTATTTTTTGTAAGAATCTGTGAACGGTGCTAGTCATCGTAAGAAGTCACGAGAGGTGCTACTTTTCGTATGGGGCAACGATATCATAATTACTTTTAAAGATATAAGCAAAACTTCATTTTTTAACTAATAACATCTCATGAGGGGTAAGAATTTACTTCAGTCATACATCAGTCTTGTGACAAGAGATAAGAGATGTATGCTCGCAACTCTTCATTTAGGCGTGACTAAAAATAGCATGAGTAGCGACAGGTTAAGTGCAGAGAAACTTAACGATTTTTAACATTTTTAAGCCTTCACCATTATTCAAAGTGTCAATGAAATATAAATTGCATTTGTTCTCAATAGTTAAGTATAATGTTTTGAAAAGAAATGTTTTATTTTACCCTTATATCTTTTGGATGTTCTCCTTCAGCGATTCGAACCATCCATAAAAATTTATTGATGTCATCACCCGAATATCCAATGACACCACCAAAAATAACAAGAACATAGTCAACATCGAGGGACGTCATGATTTCATACGCTTTTGGTTCTGTTGAAGACATAGCTTTGCCGACTAGAGCTATGTGACTGTTGTTCCACGTGTTATTATCAACTAGAGTAGTTCGATTAGCCATTCCAGCTATTTGATAACCGTAGTCCCACCAGGACATAACACGAGCATCATTGTCGGTATTCTGTGAAAGCCAATAGTACGCTTCACGAAAATCATCTAATATTTGGCGTGATCTAATGTAATAAATAATTTGTTTATAATATACTTATATAAATATATAACAATAATAATAATAAAAAAATATGATAATAGTTTTACCCATCATTACTATAAGATGCCAAAACTATACTTGGACTAGAATACGCATTACTAGTGACCCAAGTACAGTGAACAACAAACATCATGAGAACAAGTAACATTGAAATGGTTACAAGACTCCTAACGTTAGATCCAACGCCTTCACTGTTATCATTATCGCTAGTGGATGTAGATACAATAATAGGCGGTTTATTCTTCTTTATCTTACCTGAGCCAGAAGAACTAGACGACTAAAATATATTCAATTCAATTAAATTAACTCGTTATTTCAAAAATACCTACTGTTCTAACAATAATTTGATTTAAAAAAAATGGTCACTTACTTGAGAAGACTTAGATGGAGTTTTTTCTTTAACAGATGATCGTTCTTCAACAACTTTTGTACTAGAACCATTTACAATATTATCTTCTTTTAAGTAATTTTCAAATATTTTGGAGAACGCAATGCCGCTGAGAATACACACAGCTGGAGTTAACGTTAACATCAATCTGACCATAACACCAGCAAAGTAAACAGCACTAAGAGCATAGAGCACCACTAAAAAAAATTATAAAATAAATAAATCCAAACCAAATGAATAAATTAAACAAATATAAATTATTTTGTAATCAGTACCAAAAAGTCTTTCATCATTGTATTCTTGAATACAATACCACAGTCCAGCTGGGAATACACAAACTAATATATGGAGATCAAAGAAAAAACTGAACCACGTCGTCGGCTGATGCTCAGACACGGATGCTATGATTGGTATATGTATTTTTGCATAGGTTGTGTCCCACAACGAATAGAATCTGAAAATATAGTAAACAAAACGTCATTATGTCAAAGTAGACTTAATAATTTAGTAGAATAACTAGTCACTCTTTTTTTAAACTAATGGCTACCTTTTTGTTGTTAAATTTTTATTTAATTAGTTGGGCTATTACTAAAACTATTTGAGAGGAGTACTATTATTTTTTTTAACTATGATAAGGACCGGAATAGATATGGTATTACAATGATTTGTTTTAGTTTTATTTTCTACTTTTCTTATTAGATCTACAAATCGGTATTTTCTAAAATTACAGTAATCCTAATAGTTTTACTAAAAATATACTACAGATTTACCTTCCACTCCATGGGGCAATAACTCCAGCCCACGTTAAAGCAACAACAGCCAACAAAACTATGGCGGATGTGACTAGAGTAGCAAATATAAAAATGAATTTAAATTCAGCCTTTGTGATACGGGTTTGAATGTAGTTGAATGCCCCAGCAGCCATGACCAATGCAAAAACTCCAGAAGCTGCCATATGTTCACTGGTTCTAATCGGTTGGAAGCCAACAAATGGTATTTGCATGCTTAGTACCAATCCGAGTATGTAAAAAACAGTATAACTAGTAAACAGACGATAAGAATAGCGTCCCATAATGAGTAACAAGAACACATGAAGTGGGATCAAATTTATAATGAACACGTATCCTCCCCACGCCGACACCTAAATAATAGAAATGTATAAATATTATAACAATGGATTCATTATATATAAATATCTAAAAAAAAATTACCATATAGAAGTAAGATAAAGCTGTAAGTACTGACCAAAATACAGAACCAGTTTTGATGGACTTAACCTAAAAATAACAAGAAACAGATTTTAAATACAGTTATGATCTGATTTCTTGGTCATTTTTTTAATATTTACCCAAAGGTAGTAGGTGAATTGAAGAGCAAATATAGCAATCCCTTCATTGTCGTAGCTACCAGCGACTGATCGACTAATATAGCCAGGTACAATTGCTATAAAACAACAGGCAAACAGACCAGCACCGGGAGACCATAATTCTTTAGTCAGAAAATAAGTGGATATTGCTGTCATACCACTGAAAAAAACATTAAACATGTTGAACCATAAATACATTATAAATTAACATATAATAAAATTACAAATTATTAATTAAGTAACAGAATGAGGTATATCAATTAGAAGAATTAAAATAACAGAAAAAAACCCTTCACTGCACAATGTTCCATACTTGAAACAATTAAAATTTTGGTTTTTTGTGAAACTAACTCAACAGTTTTTTTAAGTAGTATAAAGTAGTTTCAAACAAAAAAACAAATAATAAACAAAACTAAAACCCTAAAACTATTTTACAAATAATGAAAAAAATGCATGCAGTGAAGAGTTAAACATGACAACACTAGAAAAGCAGAGCTTATCATATAACATTTTTCTTGATATCCCTTACGTTCCAATGGACAATTTTTTAATATTTTTGTTGTTCACAAGTTTTTTAAAAAATAATGTACCCTGCAACCATTATCAAAACATGTGTCTCAGTATTGCCCACAAAATTTGACATCTATTTTTTAATATTTTTGTTAATTTTTTCTGATAAGCACAAAAAACCAAAAACGTATTTTATGCAGAAAACACTTAATAAACCATTTTAAACAAAATAACTAAAAGTAAAGTTTTTGAATAGTTATATTAAAGCTAAATTTACTACTTTTACTTTTTTTTAAATAACATTTAAGTTAAATTTGATCTCTGCCTCTTGGGAAAAAAAAATCTGGTATGAAAGGGTAATATAGTTATAGCAATAATGGATGAATAAATACCTGAATATAGGTGCCAAGAACACACAAATATCCCGGATGTGAACGGGTATATTTAACGCGTGCAACACATGATGTATGGCACCCGACGTAAGCATAAGACCTGGATAGACGGTACCACCCACGATTCTTCCTAAAGGATACCATGCTCTTTCGTCAAACCAGTTTAAGAAGTTGTAGAATCCATGTTCTACCATGTACGCTGTGGCTCGATAGTTAAACCTAACAATCGAGAAGTTGTATTGTTAATGATGAATCTTTTAAATTTATTTAGGCATTTCGACAGCTCTGTATATTTTTTTTTTACTGTTAATGCCTTTCAGGCACTCACCATGGGTCGAACTCATGTATGATACTCTCAAACCTTATGACGGCAAACAACCGGGCGGAAAACCCGGACACCCATGCCAAGAAGAGGATGGCGAACGTTATGAGGCTTTTCCATCCGGCCGGGTTGGTCAATAACGTCTTCATATTGACATCAGAGTGGAACCAAACACTAGCATGGATCGATTGTAACAAGCAATAAGTCACTGTCTACCGTTTGGCGATATATTACCGGTAATAATCCATTATTTTGTTGTTTAATTAATCTAATATGTTAAACGTCTACAACATTAGAACGCATTAGTAGCAATTCCTATCAAATGTCAAATGGTAGTTGCTACGCCGCTTGAACACGTAACATGAATTCTGAACCTTCAACTTATCGGTCTTTCATTGAGGCATAAACATCAAATGTTGTGGTGGCAAGCCGGCAACATGACGTCACCATTTTGAGGTTAAGACTCACCGCGGATGAGTTGGCAACCACTCTATGTTATCAGCTCCGCGGTTGCCGTTGCATAGAGATAACTTGCGTGATAACACCACGGAATAACACTTGGGAAAATTACAAAACTAAGATAAGATAAACAAATAAATTGGAATTCAATTTTTTTCAAATTTAATTACTCTGTTCACTGTTGTTTAGTTTATGTATGCGTGTAATAATAGTTAGTAGTGAGTTTTTGTAATCTATTTATTTTTATTAATTTTTAAACAGAAAAAAATGGAAAAACGTCCTTCCATCAGTATTGAGCAACAAGTTCGATTACAAATGACTGTCCCTAGAACGTTTCCTAACCAGTGTCATGTTATGAATAAAGGAGCGGCTGATTGGTAAACCCTATAGCTTATATTATACATTGTGCGGCAAAATTATTGTTTCGATTTTAAATGTGAATTAAAATATCCAAAATCGAGGTAACCTTTAACTGCTGCACCTGTACAAAAAATTGTTAGAATGCTTCAGAGATTTTATGTACCTACTATTTTGTAAACTATGATGCATGTAAAGCCAAATAAACCAATTAAAGTTAAACTTGAATACATGATACCTTCATGACATCATTAAAATAAGTTATTTTTCATAATCAATTTGCTTAACTGCAAATAAATTTGACTGCAAAATAATAAATAGCAATATTAATTATGAAAAACTATCAAATTTAGCCTTAAGAGGCCTGGCAATGATGTCATTTTCCCCGTTTTTTTTAGCATCACGTGAAAGTGTTTTGGTTAAGTTTCATTATGTTGATAGATTAAAATTAAATTTTTTTTGTTATATTTTTAGGTCTGAAAATGGGCTTTTAGCCTACGGAGCAAATAACCTAATTGTAATTATTGATACCATCAAAGTCATTCCTGTTCAATGTTTTACTGATCATAAGGCAGTAATAAGAAAGGTATCCAAATCAATCCTTTTTTTTAAACAGTTGTAGTCTACATTGTGAATAACATGAAAATAAACTATGGTAATACATTTTTAGCTTTTATGGGTTCCTTTTGACTGCGATTTGGGTGCATCTTCAGAACTAGTATCTGCCGATTTTGCTGGTGATATCGCTTTATGGGATGTATGTCGAGGTCGATGTATCATGTGGATAGACTCTGATCAAGCCAAACCTGTCAATGGTGTATAGTATATAGTATATGGACCTCAAGTTTTCTTGTATAATTAAAATTTATTTTTATTTATTAGGACTGGAATGGATACCTTCACCGTCTAATAGTGATTTATTATTATTAGCTGTCCTTTATTCACCGTTCACATTTTCCATATTAGATGTAAGAAAAGGCACTCGGCTGTGGAAGAAAACTTTCACTGACACTATTAATAATTTTGCTTTTGATCCATTTCATCTACACAAGATTGCTTGTATGTTAATAACATTGTTTTCTGAGTATAAAAATTATAATCGGGTGAATTAATTTTGTCCTAGTTTTGTGTCCAGAATTTATATTATTGTTTGATAATTTCGATCGGAGAACAGTACTTGGAGGCAATGGGCGAAAATTGTATATCTCAAATACAGCAGTCGGTGAGAGCACTACTGTTGCTGAAGAGTTTACGAGGCCTAGAACAAGATTTAAAAGACTTATGAAAGGTCTAGTACTCGGCGAGACCCAACCCAAGTTAGTGAAATACTAGTCACCTTGTATTTAGTAGCAATATTGTATTGTATTAAACATTATTTTTAAGACTCGATGCCACATTGACGGCTTCTGAATGTATTCAATTCACCTACCATCACTCGTTACGAAACCATATACTCCTTATGTACCAGCATGACATAATAATTATTGACTTAGAAATTAGTATGACTGTTGGGGTTATAAGCATTGATCGTTCTCTTTCGTACTTCACACAGGTATGTTCATAATAAATAAATATTTTATTATTTATATACATAATTTTATTAAAAACTATAATTATTGTTTAGATGTATTCTTGTAGACAACGTGATGCCGTATTTTGTCTTCAAGAGTCTGGAAGTTTATCGGTCAAGTTGAGGAGAAAACCTATAGTGAATTACCTTATGTCCCCAATGGATTCTTCTCCAGTGGCAGTGTCCGGGAATGGTAACACAACGATAAATTTAAAATGTTTTTTATGTGTTATCTGAATAATAATAATAATAATAATTTATTTAATATTAGAGTCTTCTTCTGATATATATTTGTGGTATGAACATAGAATTCAAAGTGAAATTATTCGGCAAGTGAAAAATTCCAAAGTGCTTGGATTTGTTGTATGTCCTGTCACTGAAAAGCATATCGGTCTGTTTAAATATTAAATTTATTCGATTACAATTTATTCCATTACAAATTATATATTAATTTAGCCGTGATGTTAAGTACTGGCAAAGTGATTATTTTTGAGTTAGAAAAAATAATGTCTTCGTCAAATGACGTATCGTACTATTTGGGTCGACGCGATAACCACAAAATGTCATTAAGTAATACTTTTCCGTCGTTCAACGATGTAAGTAAGAATTTAAATATCATCACACTTGTGTATTAATATTTTATTTTGTGATGGTGTTTGTAAATAGAATCAAGGAATAATACCAAAAGTGCGTTTGTATCCTCGTGGTATACTACCTTGTCTGGAATCGGGGCTAACTATTATTAAGTATTGTCCACCATTGACTACCAGTACGCGGGCAAGTTACAAACCTCTATTAGCTGTTGGTACAAATTCTGGAAATTTAGTTATTATAAACTTGGCTACTGGTTTGACGTTTAAGGAGTATCATGTGCATTCACATCCAGTCAGGTAAGCTATTGTGTTGTATCATTATACAAGACAGTGTCATTTCATTTGACACATTTACGTTTTACAAATATTTAATTGACCCTTCTAAAAGACTGTAATAATTCTTCATCATCAAAAATGACGTATAATGACCACCCCAAATTTGTTCATAACTAAATTATTTTAGGTATTTAACGCAAATTTTTTGGATTTAATCCATTGCAAATAATTAAAAAAAAAAAAATGAGGTTCTAAATAACATGTGAACGTAATAAGTAGTTTTTAAATACTGATACACATCTTTTTAAAATGCTCTACCGTTTAACAAGGCAATACAAATATATCAAACCAAACTAAACCTACTTTTAGTTATGCTATTAGAAGTTATTAAAACAGACGCAGCGTTATGACAGTTTATTTATGTATCAATTATATGTGTACAAACACTAGTTATTTTATAGTCTTTTTTTGTTTCTTAATAAAAATTATATTTTTAGAGGGATAGAATGGATTAGTCAACGATTTATAATTTCATGGTCGTTTTACTCTTATACATCTAACACTAAAAGTCAAGTGGTTATCACCAATATACAATGTGGACAATCTACTTGTGTACGGACAACAAAAGTAGACGAGCCACACATTTTGTTTATAAAAGTATCGCCGTTGAAGTTAGTTTTATTATTATTAATATTTAAAATAAAATTAAAATTTGTCAAATGTTAGCCTATACTTTTTAATTCTATTTGTATGATTATTTTTAGGCAGTATTTCGTAATAGGAATCAAAGACGGACCTTTGGAAATTTGGGATTTAAAATCAATGTCAATGTTAAGCAAAATGTCAAAAAGATTTCCTGCAGCAGTTTGTATGGTGAGAATAGATATAGTTTTAAATAGTATTTATTACATACATTTTATACAGTTGTGGCCAAACTACGGCCTTACACTTATTTACATATTACTATTTACTATTTATTTTACTTTAAGTATAAAAAAAATAATCATTCAATCATATTTAATGTTATCAAATAAGTAAATGAAATATAAATACAAGTTTTCTAGTTTTCTTATTATGTTGCTTACCATCATTTATGATGTTAATAAGAAAACAAGAGTACAAAAATGACAATTTAAAATTCTTGATCCGTATTTTTTTTTATGGCTTGAGGGAAAAGAAGTTTCTGACAGTCACTGATTTAATATAATACAATAATTATTTAAGGAATGGGTTCAGTGTAATATGCCGAAAGGGAAGCGAAGTAGTTTGACAACTTCAACCACTGAAGGTATTTTTGAAAAATGTGTATTCTTATAGCAAACATATATTTTTAAAATCTTGTCTATTTATAATTATAGAAAACGATGTCGGGTCAAAATTCCCAGAACATTTGCTGATATCGGATGTGGCCGGTAATCTCTATGCATTTTTGATTGATTCCAATAGTTATCTTAAACCAGGAACAATAATAGAACCTGGAGTGAGTTGGATCACTATCTTAAACATTTATTTAATATTAATGTGATTTTTTTTTTGTTTTACATTACATTTTATCAGATTTTTTTGAAACCTACAATTTGTCTGACGTGCAAATTAAATATTGCGTTAGAAACAGACAGTGACGGTAACCTTTTTGTATGGGATCTTAGCAATCACACAGATAAACTAAAGCAACATATTAACCGCCTAGAAATTTGCAAGTTAAAATTTTCCCCTGGAGCAGGAAACTTCAGGTTTTTATGCTTATCATCAGATGGTATTGATGTTCTCAATGTATTCGGGGTAAGTAATGCCTTAAGAAAAAGTTGTTGATCTCTACAAATTATTTATATTTCATGAAGACTCCACAGTCCATTGAGACCATTTCGACACTGAAATCAGACAAAAAATTGCAAATAGTCGATGCTGATTGGGCAAGTGCCGAACACCCGGTTATATTATTTAGCGATCAGTCTATTAGAGTATTTGATCTTAAACTTACCAAGTCCTACTCTTCAATATACAATTACGAGTTTGACGGTAAAATTAAAAATTTTTAAATCAAGTTTTTACCAAATTAAAATTTTTTTTTTTTGCAGATAAACAAGGACCTCCTATGATCTTAGACCGCAATCTGTGCAAAATATTTTTTTTCTGGCTTTCGGTTAACTTGACAAAAGATTTTAATACAGCACACGGTTTTAACAATTATGAGTTGTCATGTTAGTCTCATATATATTTTTTTAATTATAGTAGATTTTTGTAATTTTTTAATTTCTTTTAGTGATAAGAAATGCTTGTCGCAGTTTACTTTGGACAGAAATCAACCTTTGCTCAAAACTATTGGACAGAGTTCTAACAGTTTGCCAATCACTCGGACTGCGAAATGAAGTACAATTTTGGACGGTTGCATCATATTACATTTCAACGGATGAGGATTGTGTAGCCAACATAGTACCGCCCTTAGATTCGTATTATGATACTATTTGTGACTGTACAACTTATAGGGTAAAATAAATTGAATAATTTCTAAAAATAAAATTTAGTAATAACATATTAATAAATTCTTAATGAAAAAATGTAATAACTGAAACTTTTGTTTAGAAAATGCAATTAGATAAAGTAATGTTACACGAATGGAAAAAAGGCGATTATTCGCACATGCGCCGTGTAGCGGACAAATTTATGTTGCTCGGTGAGAAAACCAAAGCATTGGATTTACTTTTATCGACAAACGTTAACGATCCGAATTATTATACTGATGCATTAAAGTAAGTTGAGTTTGTTTTAGTAAAAATAATTTGTTCAAAAATTATGTATTTATTAAAATTGGATCTACTTATAGAGCATGTTTAATTGCATCAATAGATTCAAATACAAGCAACCAAAGTACTATAAAATTAGTTGCAGCAAACTTGATTTCTGATAATAAAATCGATGAAGGTAGTTTGACTATTATCTAACTCGCTGTTAGCGAAGAATTAAAATTAATTTTTGTGTCTTAGGCATTCAGCTTTTATGTATGATCGGTAAAGGCTCTCAGGCTTGTCGTTACCTTATATCGTATAATCAATGGGAACAAGCCGTATGGTTAGCAAAATGTTCTTTACCAAGAGACGATTGTGATACAGTGCTCAAAAGCTGGGCCGATCATTTACTGACCAATAGAGATCAGGTAAAATTGATAAAAGTGAAAAAAAATAAAAAAATTGTCGGAGATTGTGATTTAAATTTTAGGAAGGTGCAGTTTTAGTGTTGTTATCTTTAAAAAGGTTTGACGATGTCTTAAGGATTTTGATAAACAGCGACCGTACTTACAGAGCTGTGTTATTGATTTTAGCCTGTCGTCAATACAATATAAGTATTAATAATATCCTTTTTTTACTAGTGTTTTATCTAAAAAAAGCTAGCACAGTTATGATAAGTGATAATCTATAAAACGATCCAGTGGTGTAAGAGATACGGTGGGTAAAAACACTAACACTTAAAAAAATAAAAACACATCATTGGAAAAGCAATAGCTTATTAGAAGATTGACCCAAAAAAATCTAACTAGCTGAAAGGATTTTTCTAGGTAGTAACTACTTGTAGTTTTACCAAATTTTCGTAGTTTTTTGTTTTTTTTGCTTGTAACTTGAAAAATTACCACTTTAAATTTAGTTTATTCTCATTAGGAATACTTTAACTTTCTAGTCGTATACAATTATTAATATATTCTAAGAATAATTTATTAAATATGTCAATTACAATTTTTTTTTCTTAAAGAAAATATAATTTTTATAGGACCAAAAATTCTTAACAATTGACTGAATGGTCTTTATAAAAATTGACAGTTAAAAATGTCATTGTTAAGCTTATGAAATATTCATTAGCGACCTCTTAACATTAATATTTTTTGACAAGAACTTTAGGCATTTTTACACACAATGAAAGATTTTGTGTTAAGAGCACATTAAAAAATACAAAGTTTGATTTTTTTGGGTCAGTCAAGTTTTTAGCTCTGTATTAAGCTAATTATATTTATTTTCATAAATCATTTAACAAAATTCGATTTTGAGTATAAACATTTTTCTTTAATACCAAGATTTATTACGTACATTAAAAACAGAAGTTATTGAAAAATTCAAGCGAGAACTCTATATTAATGGAGCTGAAGGCAATATTGTCGACAATCTTTTTGACAACAAAATTGCAGAAGAAGAATAACTTGCTGTGTGATTGTATGATATTCACTTCTAATTTAATGTTTTCATTTAATTGTTGTAGAACATTCCCCAAATATTTATTTTCACATTGAAGTTTTACTAAATGTACTTAATATAATTTTTATCAAATCCCTTGTGTCTAAGTCAAGTTTCCTTACCCCAATTTATTTTGTTATTTTTTATTATATTGTTTTTAATAACTTTTACCCATTTTTGTATTTATATTACTGTGAAACTCCTCTAAGACGGAATCACACAGCACCGAAATAAAATTCCATCAGGTAGATTCCATAGACAGGTTTCACTGTATATTATTTTTTAGTTTTAGTTAATGATTCATTTTTTTATTATCATTATGATACATCTATAGCAACACCATTATTAATTTTAAATATGTATTGTTGTTTACCTAAAAAAATGTATTTTTTATTTTTTGGGAAGAAATATATTTGAATGTTTGAACTACAATCATTACATACATATTAGTCTAATGAATCGTTATTCAATTTTAACCGTTTAACACCTAATAATGGTTGGTGTGCCTTTAAAATTTTAATTTATTATTATAAATTAAAACTTTTTTTTTTGAGAATAGGCATATGATATTAAACAATTAATAAAGGTTGGACTCCATCCCAGCGTAAAATGGCAACTGTGTCGTGTTGCTCCAGTATTTAAATTTGGTTTTAATCGAAAAACTAATACTACTTAAATTACTTTGTTAAAACACTATTCATAAACACAAGACAAATATTAAATTAATTTATTAACATCTAAATAACATATTACAATATTTATATTTAATTAAATATTCATATATTTTTTTTTTTTTAACTTATCTACTAATTTAATTCTAAAGAATCACATAATACTTTAGATGAGGATATTAAACACATATAGGAGTATCATCAATTTTTCCATTCAATCCAAAGGAGCAGTCTTCAACCTATCTGTTGTTAAGTTAAACGTTGAAACATTTATAAAAACAAGTAATTATCTAAAAACCCAGATAATAACGTTTGGATTATACAATTATTGATTGTACATTTTACTACTAAAAACTGGAATTACAAAATTAACATCATTTTATTAAAATATTGCCGGGTCAAATTAAAATTAATAAATATTGAGTTTGGCACAAAAAAATATTAATGTAACATCAGAATGTTAAAAAAAAAAAAAAAATTGTGAATAGTATTTTAATGTTATATTCATTAAAAAAAGAAAATTATTCTGAATCTGAATTTTTTTTATTAAATAATATTATTTCAATTTCTTCCCCGATTCACCTTTTTTTGTTATTAGGTTTGAGACTGCTCTAGGTTTTGTATTTATGAATTTAAAATATAGGCAGTGTTATACAAATAAATTAATAATAATAACAATATTACATTTAGTAGTTAAATAATCATGTAAATTTCTAGTTTAAACACGAAAATAATCTCTTAATAACAAGTGCTAAGAAATATGATCCAAAAATTAACATCACACGAAGATATTAATAATAATTGAAAACAAGAGGAACGTTGTCATAAGAAAAATCTTATTTTGAAGCAGTGAGCATAGTTGACCCATTTTCTACAGTTTCGGATGGATTCATGATTTGGTAAGCAATCAAATACTCGGGATATGCCTGAAAATTGAAATTTATTATTTTATATGATTTAATATAGAAAACATTTTTTTTTTACTAGACTAGGCTGATACAAATATTAATATCAGCCAATAATGTGTGAAACATAAATGTCGTATTAGAAAATTCATTATAATTAATTAATCACTCTTGCAAAAATGCAAGGGTTTTGATCTGAAACATTAATGATATCAGAGAAACAAAATATCGAATTGGTCGTCGGCTTTATATTGACAATATATATCAGATATTGGGAAAAAGTATTATCGGCACAGCTCTTATTTTTACATACTTGTTCTCCGCGATAAACAACATATTCTGAAAAATTTAATCCACCAACACTTGGAGTTCCCATTACAGAATGGTGACCTGGCGGAGCATGAGCGATTTTTATTGCGTTATATTGAACAAACGATTTACCAAGAGTCACTCGGCAAAGCAGTAAATGTCTGTTGTAGAACAAAAGTAATTTAGAATATTAACTCGGAAAACAGTTGTCAACCACTACCATGAATACTTACCTCAAACATTGATAACACGATCTATTTTTATGTGTCGGACAACCTGTACCTCCGCAAATGCCGTAGACGTATTGATTGCTTTTTGAAGAATTTTCAGCAAAGTATATTCCTAAAATTGGTACAATATTATTGTTTTAACTTGTTTGGCAGAGTAAATAATAAATATAATTTTTAACTATTAAAGATACATTTTTTAATCATACATAAAAAAGTTATTACTTACCAGCTCCAAACATGCCGCCAATGTAGGCATGACGTTCATCAAATCCTTTTTGAACAATGGCATTGATAAAGGGAGATCCGTGGAACAACATTCTTTCATTAGCTTGATTACCGTTTTCTAATGACACTTCACGTTTTCTATGTATATATCGATCCCAAAGTTTACGATTTTGAATTTTTTGTATCTGAAAATCGATTGAAACAATTATCTTAACAAGTAATTTAATTAATAACTATTTTTTAAAATTTAAATTTTTACCCTGACAATGTTGTATCTATTAAATATACCACCGGCTTGACCATTATCGCGATGTTCCCGTATAGTACTTTGCAGTTCTTGTTCGACAGTTATAAACTCTTTATCTTCAGCCAACAAATCAATCAATAAAGTACACGGCATTCCACCGGATAGACCCGAACAAACACCGCCTAAGCACGTATCCAAATAAGCAATTGACGGAAAAACCAAAATTTGGCAACTTAAACAACAATTTTTTACCGTGTTTTGAGACTAATTTTTCCATTCCTTTAATAAGTTTATGCCTGTGACCGTAAGCAGTAATTCCAATTTGTTTTAAGTCTTCATGTTCCATTTCTGCTAAGATGTCTAAAGTTATTTGCTCTCTTTCAAATATTTCATTCAGATGTTCTAATCCCAAACTGCAAAAACCATATTTAAATAATATTATTATACAATCAAACTTTCTTTGTTTGAAGCACAGCATAATATTATTAAACATATAGTTGTTTTCAATTCAGCTGCTATCTTGTGTATTTACCTAGAAAGGAATCCTTGCACAGTTGATAGAGTAATACAATTAGGATGAGGGTGAGCGCTTTCATAGCCGTTAACTGATCCATCGGCTTGTGAACCCAGCATAAATGATCTACCAGATCCACCAGGACTAGGTAATGCCACTGACGCTCCAGACGGCATGACAACTGTAGCTGTGTCGTCGGGCGATAATGGTGGTGGGGTAGCAGCATAAACAGAAGGGTTATTGGCCGCTGAATTTGCGTCAGGATGTGTAGCCATAGCATCGGTTAGGAGTGACCGTACATCTTCAGCGGTGGCCAGTTCCAGTGGGGTTTGTCCTTCTTGGTTGCGTAAAAATGGGTCAGAACCGTGAGCCAGCTAGATATGAACACGATTATTATTTAGAAATAATAATTAAACGTGCACACAAACATTTAGAATAATAATACTCATACATAAAACTAATACTCACTAGTAGTGCGCTCAGTTGTGTACGACCTTTCTGAGCGGCTTCATGCAACGGAGTAAAGCCCCAATTGTCAGTTGCATTGACGGCTGTGTTGTATTTAATAAGGAGAGCTGCAAGATCTAAGTGTCCATACGATGAAGCATTGTGCAACGGAATTAAACCTCCTTTGTCTTGAGCGTTGACGTCGGCACCTTGCTCTAGTAGAAATTCTGCCACTTCCAAATTGTTATAACCAGCTAAAAAAAAACATTTATACATATTGAATTATGCAGCCAATATTTGTACACATACATATCATAATTGTATTAATACCTGCTAAATGTAATGGAGTAGAATTTCTACCTTGAGTATCTCGACAGTTAATATTTTCAGAAGTAACGAGTCTTTGTACACGTGCCAATATACCTTTTTTAGCTGCATCTAATAACGCTGCATTACCTCTTAACAAGTCTGCAACGTCATTATCACTGTCTCTGACTAGTTCTAAAGGTGTATGTCCATCACGGTTTTTCTTTGTGTCATCAGCGCCGTGCTAACGATTAGAAACAAAAATTTTAATAAAACATATATATTTTAATGTATTGTTTATAAGTATGCAAGTACCTGTAACAACAACCGAACAATTTCATATTTTCCCTTGGCTGCGGCTTCGTGAAGTGGGGTGAATTTCCATAGATCAGAAACATTGACATTAGCACCGTGTTTGATTAACATGTCGGTAACTTCAAAGTGTCCGTACGAGCAGGCATTATGTAAAGGTACGAGGCCTCTAAACAATAATTACACATAACTGAATCCAAAGAAAGTTTTGAAAAACCATTATTCTATTAATAGGTTAGTTAAATTAAAGTGCTTATTGTACTCAAGTATGCAATGGGCTTTAGATTCTGTTATAGATAAATAAAGTATAGACGGATAATGTCCGCGAATGGAAAAGACACTTATTTTTTGGATTTCATAATAGTTTTTACAAATGCAGAATTGCGGGTAAAATAGTGTTGTATGTAGTATATTTTGTCAATGATGTTATTAAATATAATATAAATATATTGTCAACAAAAGAACAAAATGTTGGTTTCTTGCTATTATGAAGATGGATTCAATCATTTAGGACAAATACTTACCCTTTGTCTTTTGCATGAACATCAGCACCATGAGCTAAGAGATATTGACAAACTGTTACACGATTATAACCAGCAGCAAAGTGAAGAGGCGTGGAATGTCTAATTAAACAAATATATATATATATATATATATAGGTATTATTTTAAGCATTTGAAATTTATTTCAATAAACAAACAATTACCTTCCATCCAAATCTCTACAGTTAACAATATGAGGATATGCAGTGAGTAATTTTTGTACTTTGTCGAGATCGCCAGATTTGGAGGCTTCCAAAAGTTCAGATTCTAAATCTAGAATCGCAGGAGGTTCTGCAATACAAATTACGTTTGAATTATTATTGTTACCAAATAATAATAGACCTACATATTGCTATGAATTTGGTACCTTGTAATATTTTTTTGACATTATCTGTAGCCATATCAATAGCTTTAAATCCGTGGACTGATGTAATATTGGTATCGACATTGTATGATAAAAGAATTTTGCAACCTTGGATACTATCATTTCTCGCACAGCGATGTAATGCTAAGGGTTAAAAGCACAAATTAATTAATGCTATACAAAACAAAATCAATTCTATCGTCTCTCACCTGTTTGACCATGTGAATCAGTAGTATTTACTCTGGCACCTAGTCTAATAAGTGTTTCCATAACATCGAAATGGCCGTAATCTGCAGCTATGTGAAGAGGCGTAAGCAATTCTTTGTTAGGTTCATTTATTGATTGTGCACCTTTACGAGCTAATAATTCGACAACTTGTTTTCGTTTAGAACCTAATGAAGCAGCTATGACATGCTGAAACCATAATATATTTTTAAAAATTATACCTCTCGAGACTTAGTACAATTTAAAATCTTACAAACGCAGTATCTCCTGTTAACGGATGCTTGAATTTGACAATGTCTTGATTCAACAGCTTTTTTACTTTTGACACGTCAGATACCCGACAAGATTCCAATAAACAATGGCCTTTAAATTCGTCTGTAAATATTTATGTTGAAGCAATAAGTTTTACACCAGTAAAAATGTCAATAGACTTACAAGATAATTTTTCTTGGAGCTCTCTGTTGGCTGCTAAGTCTATTGCGGATTTGGAATGACAATTTACTAGGGTCGGATCTCCTCCTTTACTCAACAACAATGAACAAACTTCAACACGGGATTTGGACGCAGCTTCATGTAAAGGTGTGAATTGCCATAAATCCATAGCGTTTACACAAGCTCCGTGTTTAATAAGCATTTCTGTTACTTCAATATGACCATAAGAACATGCGTTGTGTAAAGGCACAAGACCCCTTTATAATTATAAATATTGTGTTACAAAAAAACATCTTAGTTTATTATTAACGAAAATACCCTTTGTCTTTGGAATGTACATCAGCTCCGTGCCTTAGGAGCAACTGAACACAACGAACACGATTAAATCCAGCAGCCAAATGCAAAGGTGTAGATTTACGTCCATCACTGGCATGACAATTAACATTAAGAGGTGTTAAAAGTGATGACAATTTTGCATCATCTCCAGAGCGGCTAGCTTCTAAAATCTATTGGATTTTATTAGAAAACGCTGTTAGATAATTTTATTAAATGTCCATACTTCGTCTTTACGCCATTCTCCTCCCAGCACTTCACTTATACCGGGCACGCCATTGGCTTGGGCTAATTCTATAGGTGTCTTGTTATCAGCATTGCGCAATGTTGGATCAGCTCCGTGTTGTAATAAAGCTATACAATTTAATTAATAAGAAATTATAGTAAAAAAAAAAGTTTTACAACAACATACCAATGCATATTTCAATTTTCCCCTTGATGGCGGCTTCGTGGAGAGGCGTGTAATTCCAATTGTCTTTTGTATTAGGATCTGCACCAGCTTCAAGCAATAAACCAACTACATCTGCATGACCAAATGAACAAGCGTTATGTAAAGGATGGAGTCCTCCATCGTCACGAGCTTGAATAGAGGCTCCAGCGGCCAATAACAGTTCAACTATATCGCGGCGACCAAAACCTAAATACAAATATTCATATATATGTAGTTATTTAAATAGAGACAAAGCTTTAGCTGAACATTTCAGAATCAAAGTATTAGTAGTATACAATTTATTTGTTAGTGTTTTATTACAAAAGTTATTTAAACAAGTGTAATCTAGTATAGTAGAGAAATGAATATTTAAACCTTTATACGCATAGAGTGTATTATTTTTATGGTTAAGGGTTTAAATATTCATTACTGTACTATATATAAAACCATAAGTTGCTTAGTTTTTTTAGATTGTTTTATCTAGTAATTGACAAATTCACCACATACTTTTTTTTAGATCTTTGCCATCTCTAAATATACAAATAAAAGCTTAAACAACCCATAAGTCTCCATAAAAAGAGGATTTCTCATTAATACAGGCCAATTATATTGATTTATAAAATATTTTAAACATAACATAATGGTAAAAAAAAAACATATATACCCGCAGCAAAATGAAGAGGTGTACTCTTCCTGCCAGTTGTGTCTCTAGCATTGACCGTTTCGGGGTTGATTTGACGTCTGACTTTACTAAGGTCACCTGACTTGCACGCTTCGAACAGTTCCCGAAGTGGATCTTCGTGGAGCAACGAACAAATTATAGACTCTTCGTTCTGTTGTCTTTTGGTACACATCATGGTAATGTTGACAGTTGATTGATCACATTTCAAACTTTACACAGATGCATAAACATTCTAGGTGATATATCCAGACTATGTTGACAGATGTTATGAACCTGGTACATCTTCGTCGATCAATTGACACAGTTGTAGATAACTGATCCATTTACCTTGACAATTAATCGTATGATTTAACATTATTTAAAACGAAGCGTCAATAAAAACAGAAATTCGGTAACTCGCTAACAGTTAAATACATTTCATTTAAGAGTCAAAAATCAAAATCCATTTAGACATTATTGTAATCAGCCCACTGCCCAGGTAACTTAAACGGGTGACTGGAACAGCACAGGCGACAGACTACCTATATAGTTCCTAAGTACTAACCATAGATTAATATAAACTACTGAGTACTAACTCCACTAATTAGTAACTATCATTCTTTCTCTTTAGCCTTTGCTTAGGAGTTTGGAAACGGGAAAATTGAACAAGGAGTGGGGAGAGTTTTCTTTCACTTTATGTGATACGGTGCGGTACAGACTGTACTGAGTGTGGCTGTCGTTGTAGGAACGCATTTTACACATGACCGTCGAGTGTTAATCAAAGTGGTGGTCACACTGTCGTGACATATGTTTTGTTGTCTAAATATCGGTTGATAACAGTGATCACATTTTCCCCGTCCAATTCGGATAGCAAGCGGCAGCAGCTGCTGATTCGGGCGACCCATTTTCTTCACTCTTCTTATCACTTGGCTTTAGTGCCGTAGTTCAATTTCTGTGGAAACGGCGGATTTTCTGTTTTTTTAACATCTCGTTATTAGTTGTTTTTCAGTTATTAAAATTATATTTAAAAAATGGCTGCTTCTACCAGAATTTTGTCCAGAATTGCCGGTAAGCTATTTGGCTTTGTCTATTCAGGTTATGTTCCCCCCCAAGTTATTTATACACTTGTGACTCGGGTGTTAGATGTCTTAAATTGTTTTGTTCAGTACTTATTTTATGAAAGAGAAAGGATTTCAATCATGGTAACTCGATCACTTCCTGTTTTACAAAGTTTGACCTTTGTTCCTGTGTAAAAATAACATTTGTTAAATGTTAAATAATTTGATTGAATTTTTCCCCATCAGTCACATTTTCAGTCCACCTCTTGGATTATCAGCTTTTAATTACCTTATATTACGTTTACAGAAACACTATAACATACCTAATAAATATTTACATAATCATTGATATTACAGCTATTTAAGTTTATAAGACCCAAAGTATAAAGAGCCATTCGCTATCAACATAAAAATGATAATGTGATTTAGCAGTAACAAAGAAATTATTTGTTCAGGAGTTGAAATATTTCAGTTATTTTTTTTGTTTGTAATTAAAGTACATATTATTCTATAGAAAAGAAAAATAGTAAAACAATTTTTTTAATTGTTTTTAGTTTTTTTAATAATTATTAAATTAATTTATATTATTTTGACGATAATTTTTAGTATGTAACTTGATGAGTGTTCGATCATCATCTAATTCAGTAGATCCTCGAATCTATGCAGAAACTAGAAAAAATTTAAAGTTGACCAAAGAAACTAAGATTATCTGTCAAGGTATGACTGGTAAACAAGGTACCTTTCATACGACTCAAGCTTTGGAGTATGGCACACGAATGGTTGGTGGTATCTCACCGGGTAAAGGAGGAAAGACACATTTAGGTCTTCCAATTTTCAATTCCGTTAAAGAAGTAATTAATTTCAATTTATCATTTAAATAAGAACATTTTAATTCAAAGTTTGGTCTTTTCTAGGCTCGTGAAGAAACAGGAGCCGATGCCACAGTAATTTACGTTCCACCACCCGGAGCCGCCAACGCAATAGTTGAAGCTATTGATGCTGAAGTCCCATTAATTGTATGCATTACGGAGGGTATCCCTCAGCAAGATATGGTCCGGGTCAAACACAAATTGCTCAGACAAAACAAATCTAGATTACTTGGTCCAAATTGTCCTGGAATCATTGCTCCTGAACAAGTATTTAAAATTTTTTTAACACTTTTTCGATAGACGTTTAAAAAATGTATTTTATAATTTAGTGTAAAATTGGCATCATGCCCGGACATATTCACATGAAAGGTTGCGTAGGTGTGGTATCACGTTCAGGTACTCTTACGTATGAAGCAGTTCATCAAACGTCTCAAGTCGGTCTTGGGCAAACACTATGCGTGGGTATTGGTGGTGATCCTTTCAACGGTACTGATTTTATCGATTGTTTAGAAGTATTCTTACAAGACCCAAACACCGAAGGCATTATTCTCATTGGTGAAATAGGTGGACAACAAGAAGAAATGGCGGCTGACTACTTAAGTAAACATAATTCCGTAAGTTTTCATTAAGTCTTCTACAATGTATAGTGCATAATAAAATTTGATTTTAATATTTTCTCAGGGTCCCAAAGCCAAACCTGTTGTATCTTTTATAGCGGGATTGACAGCTCCTCCGGGTCGTCGTATGGGTCATGCGGGGGCTATTATTTCTGGTGGAAAGGGCGGAGCTCAAGATAAAATCAATGCATTAGAAAAGGTAACTAAATTGAAATCCAAATAAGTGAATTAAAAGTCAATATCACTTAAAGATGTGTTAGAATATCTTGACAAATATGTGGATACATCCAAAAGTTATCTAATCAATATCACTTTTTTTTTAAGGCTGGAGTGGTTGTTACTAGAAGTCCAGCAGCTATGGGCATCGAGCTGTCTAAGTTGATGAAGAAATAATATGTTTGTTGTCAATAGACATAAGACACCGTTTAGTTTGGTGCTTAATTTGATGTCCAGTGTGTTAGACTTATTATTTAATATTTGTCCTCGTAATTGGTATAAAATGCTTTATTAAAATTTCTTTGAATCAAGTTTCCTATTTCTTAAAAACAATAGGCTGTTATAACTTTTAAAGCAATACTATTTCTCCATATTTTACCATTCATTCAGAAATGTATTACTCATCTTTTAAACTATGCTAAAACGTTAATATTATATAGAATATTTGAAATAGCACCAAAAACATGTCATTTTTGTATGCACTGTTATAATTTTTTAATTTTGATCAAACAGTAAAATTGTATACTAGTTTCGTGTTACAAATATGTATTAAAATTATTGTTTTTTTTATGTATAATTCATACTACCATGTTTTGAAATAAAGTTATTTATGTTATGGTATTGAATAGTAAAATAATATATTATGAAATTGATGGCACTGGGTAAAACTCCATTAACAATAGTGATAGATTTAGCACAGACTGAAATGTTTCTAAAATTATAATACCTTTATACAAAGTTATTCCTAATTTGGCCTGGGCTATTGCTTAACACGTTGGCTACCGAGCCTATTTTTATAAAAAAACTCTTTGGAAACCATGAGTATAGTCTGTTACTCTCACTATGGTTTCCTTTGTGCACTATGAGTGTCCGGTTACTCACGGCTTCCTAAAACATTGAATGGTTTTAAAATTCTTAATATTATATATTCATTGTATTCATATTTACTGGATCATAATGGGGTTATCGGTTTTTTTTAATCTTACTTAGTTCCTACGATTGAGCTTTGATGTTACAGGGAAGTATTCTCGAAAATAACTCTGTAGCCAACACTTGTCATGCTGTGAGACACCGATACCCGGTGTATACATGTATATTACTCATGGTAGCCAATGTGCTAACTATTTGCTGTACTAAAAGCAGGGAATGTTCAAATAGAGTATTAGTACTATATTTTGTAGTTTAAATAAGTAACATTTGTAATTCAAAATAAAAATAAATTTTTTTTTTTATAGTCTAGAGTAAAAGAGATTTTTTTCTTTAGTTGTTTGGAAGACTCAATTCGCATTATCCTAATACTACCCAATAGCGATACTAATACGTAAATAAAACTATTTCTAACAAAAAAAAAAAAAAAAAGTTATTATATTTTTTAATTATATAATATATGTAAAATTATAAATTATAATTAATTCAAAAGCTTACTTAGATCAATTATTTAATTATAAATGTCTAAATAAAAAAAAAAAAAAGGATGTACAATGAATAGACTTTATAACAAATTTATACGTTCAAGTTTACTTTTATATTATACTATCAATCATCGTTATATTCAAAAGGTTCAGGCGCTTCAGGTTCTTTATCATCTTCAGGCTTAGGCCCAAATGCCGCAACAGGTTCGACTAGCTGTTCGTCTTCACCGCTCTTGGTAAAACGTGTCATAATAATACCCCCAATAGAAACGTCCTTCAAAGGGACATACGAAGCGTTTTCTGCTAGTTGCAGATGTTTTAATTGTTGTTTCATTACTCTAGCCGGGTTATTTAGGATTTCGAAGTTGGGTTCTGGCTTCTGGTCTTCTTTCTTATCTTCCTTCTTTTTACTCGTTGACGCCTCTTTCTCATCCACTTCCATTTTTTCACTAGTCGAGGGTTCAGAAACTTTTGAGCTTGAACCACCCTCGCGACGTTTTGCTCTTGCCGCAATACTCAACACGGCTGTAGTGACCTTTTCTCTTTCCTCGCGTTTCTTCTCTTCCATTGGGGCAGGGTAGGCAAACAGAGATGGTTTAGCGTTGCTTTTAATTTCCAAAAGAGGCATTTTGAGTTGAGAATTTAATGCAATAATACAAGTGGGCGTGAACGCCAAAGCCAAACAATGAGCCAACGGGAACCAATACCAGTATTGAGTGAACAACAGTAGACCTACAACTGCCAACATATTAGTATGGCCAGTTCTTGACTCCAATGAAATCGAAACATTACGACCGCCACCATCGATAATACCTTGAGCTAAAATAGCTCCAAACTTAGCCATGACATCTTCGTGTTTGTCGGTAATAACCTTAGCATATAGTGTACGGAAATCTTTTACTTTGGGGCAAGTGCTTTCCGTTTGTTGAATAAGTATCATCGCTGAAGCAATCAATGCACCTTGGCGAACATAATTTACCGGGTCATTAGTCATCGGTTCTAACAAATTAATGGCTTCTTTGAGTCCGGTTCCAGCACAAGCAATACCAAGAGCCATAGCTGCCCCGTATCTGACGTGAGGGTTGTAACTTTCGGCGAGCAAACTCACCACTTGAGGACATTGTTCTGGTGTTCTAAATAGTAAAAATCCTAAACCAGTAACAGCAGCACGGCGTACATCGTCGTTGACATCCGAGACAGCTACATGAAGTAATTTCCTAATTGCAGTGTTACTTCCAGTTCCACAATAGGCCATCGATATTGTGTACATGGCGGAACGACGAAGAATTGGATCTTTGTCTTGCAGTAAGGAAGTAATTAGTGGATCGGCTTCTTCTAGTCTTCCATACATAACAAAAGATATACCCACAGCTAAACCTCTTAAAATTTTCTCGTGCTGAGTAACTTGTGCATAAGCCACCATATCTTGGAGAGCTTCTCCATTTTTCGATCCCAACATAACTAACCCCATGGCTAAGCCAGCAGCTTCGCCGGTCACGGCGTCGTCTTGATACATGTTAAACTTCAGTTGTTCGTATATATCTTCCCGACTAGTTCCCATGGCCGATAAACCGATTCCTAGGCATCCTCCATGTTTCACAATCTAAATAAATTTAAATTAAACCAATAAAGTAAATTAATCATAATAGTTTAACTTACTTCATTATGTGCTTCCTTAAGTTGGCCGAGTAAATAATCATTGATAGCCGATCCGTGATTTGCATGAATCAAACCTAGAGCATACAGACCACCTCCTTCACTGTATCCTGAACTTCCAGAAGAATTATTTTCCCTTGGAGGTAAATAACTGCGCATCAATTCGAGGGCATCGGTTTCGTGACCTCTATGAATGACACCTAAAGACGCTGTGGCGGAGAGTTTGGCCCAGTTGGTAGCCCTGGCTAACCATTCCAAATTATCTCTAAATGAAAAATATTCCCTCGTTATATAAATAAATAAAATATAAAATTTGATTTAGGCACCTTAAAAATTGATCACTCGTTGTACCGCTGTGCATAAAACCATTAGCAATTACAGTCGCTGTATGACAGACGCTAGCACGAATGGCTTCTTTGGTGTTTTTTAAAATCAACATATCTGTGTGATTACTTCTAATCAAAAACTGCAAATGAAGTTCTATGCTCACTTCTCCGCTTAATACTTTAGTGAGTTTCTGAATAACTTCTTGTCTGTATTTATCATCTGGTCCAAGAGACTCAAAGGTACGTTCTTCGATAACAGGTTTTGATGTGCCAACATCAGCTACTGCAATGGCTATTGGGGGTGTTACGTTTTCTTTGTCTGCATTACTTTGTGCAGCCGGAATCGGTTTAATAACATGAGTAGCTGATGGGATAGGTGCTGTTTGTCGCAATGATTCAAGAACACTGGACAAGAACTGTTGAGTAGCCGATTCGTATAAATCAAAAGCTATTTGATACGCCATTAGGCAGTTCTTTTCTTCGTTGTTTTGAATTAGGCCTTCTAAGAGCTGTGCAACTGATGTCGGGTCATCCAAAAATATGAAACACTGACTCATGTTAACGTAATCTGGTACCTCTAGATTTCGGTATAAACTGATTAAACTACGTAAAACTGTGCTACGAAAACTACGGTTTTCAATAGTACTCATCGCCACTTGAAATGCATATGACAGCATTTCATTGACATTGTCAGAAGATTCGATAGATTTAGCAAATACATCCATACGTCTCGTCTCCAAAGCTAAACCTAAAGCTTGCTTGTACTGTTTATCGTCTAAACACCTTTGGAACATACGATTGACAATAGCCTCTAAACGTATGTCCATTGCTGGTGGTAAAGTCGTGTTCTCAGCAGCTTCAACACGCAGCTTAGTGTAGTGATCGATACATTTGGCAATGATAGTCTCCACATACTCGTTTCGGGCATTGACGTCGAACAAGTCACTGGCACCAAGAGCATACTGCAGCGAGTCGGCAAATGATCCAAGATGATAATATACCTTGCTAGCAACGAGAGCGGCTAGGCTTTGTTGTGAAAACGTCTTATCTTCGTGGAGGAATTCGATTTTTTGAATTGCTTCAGATATTTCTGGCCAAAATTCGTCCACAATTGCATCTAACTTACGCAGGGCAATTATTTTCAATTCAGGTGCTGGCTCGTCCAACAACGATATAACGCCCGCTGCCGACGTAATATTCATTTTTTTTATTAATTTAATTCAATTACAATTCACAAAAAATAATTTCTAAGTTTTATTATGCAAGTACACAAAAGAATTTAATAACATCACAAGTTTAACTGTATTCTGTATTATTTGGTATAATATGAAATGCGTTATAAGAACGAATATGACAAGCGGAATACTCGTAACACAAAAACACAAGTCATGTTATTATACTTCCAAAGACTTATGAAATACAACATTTAATAGTATACGACGTCTTTGCATAATGTTTTCTTTATCATTTTTCGATTATTTATCATCTGTTATCACAACAATGGACGTGTAATCCAGTGCAGCCAACTATACTTGCTGCTGAAAACTCAACTTTCAAAATAAGCAGGTATGTCGGCAACTTGTGTGGCCAATTATTACAAAATGGTTGCGAGTGTTGTCATGTAATACACAGTCGCCGGAACCAATAATGGTAGCCATTTTATGGTTATCACAAGTTGTCGACATACCTATTTTTTTTTTTCATGTTCCGACCTTTGTAGTAAGCAATATTATATTATTTTCAAAGCTATTTTTTAAACAATATTGATAATTTAAGTTAAATTGCAACCGTTTGACGTTTACATTTTACGACTATGGGCCGAGGTTCTCTTTCTTTTGAGATAAAATTTAAAAATAAAAACATTTTCCCCTCCTTCCGTTGTTCATTAATAAATAGTAAAATAAAAAGAGTGCATGTGGTTCAAGTCCAAACAGTGACTAACGCTTAAAGTTTTAACTCTCAAGTTGGTTCACTCTATTTGTTTTTTTCCACTGTAATTTTTAATTTGTCACATTATTATTATTAAAATGAACAAGAGAAAGTATCCGTATGGAGTCGATATGTGTCCGCAGTTAAAAATTCATGTTGGTGACAAACAAGTCGCCAATGGAGTTATGGCCCAAACAAAGATGATTGAAATTTATGGTATGAATTTTATTCATATGTTATTAATTTTGGATTTTAATTTATTGTATCAAACATTCTATTTTAGAAAGGACAAAACAATTGTTGTTCAAAAATGCAGGCATCACATTTGAAACGGATGAACCAGCTGTTGTGACTAACAAAGTACCTTGTGATCTTAAACCATCGAAACAATTGCAGTTAACATTTGATGGCAAGCTTTCTAAGACTGAATCACCTAAAAAAGTAAGATATATATATATATATATATATACTTTTCAAAAATACTTTAATGATTTTGAATTTTGAATTCTAATTTTCTTAGGTATCAACTATTTATGTTTTGGACAATCAACAAAAATGTACATTTTGTTCAAAAACTAAAAATTTAGATATATGTGGAAAATGCAATGATATTTATTGTAATATGTGTACATTTTCATTGTGAGTATACTTGTATTTAATAACATTTGTTGTTAATCATATATTTTCAAATTGATATCCTTACTTATTCTAAAATAATTTAGTACATTTAATTTCAACTTAGTTTTTTTCTTTTATAGGTGCAATGATGATATGAATAAAATATGCTTGACCTGTTATAGATAAAAATTTTAATATTATAAGTATAAATTAATTATTTTAGAAAATGTTATTACATAGGTATGTGATAAATGTTTATCGATTTTATATTCTAGTAGAAAAATTGTATTGCTATTTATATTTTACATTTTAATTTGTATTAACACTAAAGTTTATTTAAATTAATAATCAATTATACTTTTAAGTAGTATTATAAGTAATTTTTATTTCATATGATAATCCATAATTAAATATTGGAAATTGGAATAATGTTGTTTTGTTCTGATACAAAAGTAAGTCACAAGAATGTGTGAAAATATTATACACTTTTATTCCCCAGATCAATATGTTCTTTTTTTTATTTTACAACTATTAGGTAAGATTATAGGAAATAATAATTACCTGCTTTCCATATAGTGATAGTAAATTGGAGATGACATGTTGGTGGTGACAATGTAAATTTTATATAAGAAACAAATGTACAAAATTAGATGTTTATTATTTAGGAGAGAGTATTAAGTAAGTTTAACTAAGTAGTTTTACAAAAAAATGACAGGTGCTATTATATTATGTCTTGAAAAATTGAACAGATAATAGTCAATTGGTATAATAGGAATATAGTAAAAACTAAATGTAAAAAAATAGGTAATTAAAAATTAATTAACAAGTTGATAAAATTCTAGTTATTTGAACATTATTATTCAGCTTCCGATTTTTAATAAAAAATATTTTGACTTAATAATTTTTATATGGGTATAATAACAGAAAAATACCATTTAATTATAAATTAATAATCTAAAATATTTTTAGAAACTAGAAATGAGTGAGTGACGAATAGATAATGCAATACATTATGCAAATTTTGTCAGGTTCATTATTAACCATAGTAGAGTATATATCATCATTAATAAAATAAAACCTTGGAGTGATAATATATTGTCAAGACATAATAAATAGGTATATAGCTTGTTAAAAATGGCTGTGTTATCTCGGGCGGCCATGTATTTGTCACGAGAAATATCTGACTTCCAAATTGTAAAAATTGATAACACAAGTTGCCGAAATACCTATTAGTTTTAATATAATTTTATTTTGCTTTCTCCTTACTCCTTAGTCCTTATGGCTAGCCGCTAGTATAATGGTGTAGACGTTTTATATTTTTAATAGATAATAATAATAAATTTGTGATACACAATAGGTACACTTATACACAATAAGTATTATTTAGAAAATAGAAAAATGTTCAATTTATATTGCTTACTAAGTAAGCCGGCCGCAGCAGGTATGATATCGAAACTGACCGACTAATCGTTATGATGACTATAATTCATGGTTAAATAAAAATACTGACAAACCATAAATAATAATAATAATACATTCTTGTTTGTTGGGCTCAAAGGATTTTCTAGTCGAAGTTTAACTGCCAAAGCGAAAACGGCTGTCGTCATGTTAAACATGGGTGGACCACAACACGTCAATCAGGTGCACGACTATTTACATAGGATAATGACCGACCGAGATATGATGCAGCTGCCGTTTCAAAAGTGAACATATACTTTAATATATTACTAATGTTAGAATTATTGTTTTGGCAAATGCCAGTGTTTTACAATTGGGTGATTGTTAACAGTACTCTTGGGCCTTATATTGCGAGGAGACGGACGCCGGAAGTACAAAAAAAATACGCTGAAATCGGTGGCGGCTCTCCGATTTTAAAATGGACCAATATTCAAGTAAATTGTTTACAGCAGTTGAGTACAATTCATTATTAATAATGTTATTCTCCTTTTTTCAGGGAAAGTTGTTGTGTGAAAAATTAGACAAAATATCACCGAGCACCGCTCCACACAAACATTACATAGCATTCCGTTATGTTGATCCGCTAACTGAAAAAACCTTTGACGAAATAGAAATGTAAGTGCTATTGTTCTGTGCATTTTTTGTCAAACCCATAGTGTTATTTTAATTATTATTACATTTTTAGGGACGGTGTTAAGCGCGTAGTACTTTTTTCTCAGTATCCTCAATATAGCTGCGCAACCAGTGGATCGAGTTTTAATGCAATTTATTCTTACTTTCAAAAAAAGTAAATCACAAGTAAAAAGTGTTATTACATACAAATTAACAAAACAACACTTTTAAAATATAGTATTTCAATTGTTATTGTATGTTGTTCATCTTGTGTTTTCTAGTCAATTTCCAAATGATGTTAAGATGAGTGTAATCGATCGATGGCCCACTCACCCATTGTTAATTAAAGCAATAGGTTCAAGAATCTCTGACGAAATAAAAAAATTCCCGGAAACAGAGAGAGACAATGTTGTCATATTATTTTCTGCACATTCTTTGCCTTTAAAGGTAATTTCTCTCTCAACATCTCCATTGGATATCTTGTCTTACCAATAGTTAGCACAACAAATCCAAAACATGTTTGGTATTTATGCCAAAATTCAGGATTTATTGGATTTATGTTCATTAAATACTTTAAGCTACTTGCTTCACGTCTCATATATCTTCATATTATGCCTTCAAAATAAAAATAATTAAATTTTGTGCGTCCTAGTAAAAATTGTTAAGTAGAGGGTCCTCCTTTTTGTTTTCGTTTCAGGCTGTCAATCGAGGTGATGCGTATCCTTCCGAAGTGAGCTCAACAGTTCACGCAGTAATGGAAGAGTTAGGATACGTATATCCTTACGCATTGGTTTGGCAGTCGAAAGTCGGACCATTACCTTGGTTGGGTCCTTTTACTGATGATGCTCTTAAAGGTGTTGATATTTTATTTTGGTTCTAAACAAAGGGCTGAATTATTTTTAACTTTAAAAGGGAAAAGAATTAGTTTTAATTTTTTTCCCTCCAATCAATTTTTATTTTATTTTAAATAAAATGTTTTTCTGAATTGGACAACATTTTTTTTAAATTTAAAAGAAATTCTTTTGTTATTTTATCACTCAAGGGCACTGGTGTTTGCGGCATGTTACCCATACGTGTTTATTTTTTAACTGTAGTAGTTTTTTTTGGAGAAATTTTCCATAAACATTCCAGTCTAGTTACTTAATGTGGGATTATTTAATAAAAAATAATTGCTCAAAGATTTAACGTAAAACCACTTCATTCTTCAATATGTTGATTGAACTAAACCTGAGCCTTTTTTTTTTTAAATTATTGATAAAAACTATTTAAAAATGATAAGTTCATTAAAGTATATTTTTTTTAACTGGTGTCATTAATTAAATTTTTTATTTAATTAATGTTGGGGTTTAAATAGAACTACTACCTATCATAATATGTGTTTCGGTTTTTATTATAGGTTATGTAAAACAAGGGAAAAAACATTTTATTCTGGTGCCCATTGCCTTTGTAAATGAACATATCGAAACATTGCACGAACTCGATATAGAATATTGTAAGGAGCTGGGAGAAGAAGTAAATTGATTAAATATTTCAACGTTAGAGTAATATGCGTTAAAATAAACAAAAAATATAATTTTAATTCTTTTTCAGCTGGGAATAAAAAATATACGTAGAGCTGCCGCACCCAATGACCATCCTTTGTTCATTGATGCGATTGCGGATATAGTATTGCAGCACTTACGAGACGTCAAACCAGTCGGACCAAAATTTCTTTTGAGATGTGCGCACTGCACTAGTGATCGTTGTTACAAATCAAAACAGTGGTTTTCCAAAATATGTAGGTCAGCGTAAGATAGAAGTAATGATAGGATTGTAAAAAAAAGGAATATGGATGCCTAAAATTATAAAAAAAAAAAAAAAAGTTTCACATTGTTTTTTTCTAATATAATTTGTATTTTATAATAATTATTATATAAATTATACAAAATCACTTATATACAAAGATTTTTTTGAACTTATTCAAATAGGGACTATACACAGTTATTAGTTTTGTAATTTTTTTTTCCTTAGCACATAAAAATCAAATATCCTATAAACATGTCCTGTTACATAATGACAATATTGATTAAGAAAAAACGTTTATAAAGGAAATTATAAAAGTGTCAATGCACTCTTCTGATATATTTTTTGTATTTGACAATTCCTTATGAAAAATCACAGATATTTCTCGGATAAATTAAATTTAATACTACCATTTCAACGACTCGTAAAATGAAAATTTGCATTAAATATTAGAATTATCAAATGTAGATATAAAAAAACAGTAGAGAACGTGATTGGCACAGTATTAAATTTGGGCGTTTCTGTATTTTTTAATTTAGTTGTATTATACATATATAATTATATATTTGAAAGTATATAACATATGATATAATAAATAAATAAAAATGAGAACAAGACGTGATAAGGTTAATTTACCATCATTTGTAAGCAATATTCACGGCGAGCACTTTGCTTGTACTCTGTCAATTTACGGATGACTAGCCCATTAGGTCACTCGAATCCTAAAAAATTAGGAGTATAAGTATGAGTAAACGGTAAAAATAAACTGTATAATGTTAACAATAACAGTTAACCTGGTGGTAAAGGAGGAAGGTCGATTACGTGTGGAGCACTTCCCGCGTGTAAGGCGGCGTTATTTGACGGTCCTGCCGCCGCATTATTTCTGTCATTATAATTGAGGAAGTCCCAAATGAGTATAGTGTCGTCATGTGAGGAGCTCACTATTTGAAACTCATCAAACTGGAGTCGAAACACTCGTCCCGTGTGCTCCTGCCGGACAAAAATTCCTCCTCTCTCAATCACGAAAAAATAAAAAATCATAAAAGGCTACGTAGTGCGAAACGCTTACCATGAGTGTGCGGAGACAGAGCGTAGATGAAAGAGCTCGAGGGTCCAACGCCGCCACTAAGTTCCACACTTTGATTTTCCTATAGGGATTAATTCATTATATTAAATCAAAAAACTTGTTTTGGAAAGTGATTTTAACCCAATGTGGTTTTTTTTTACTTACCCGTCGTACGCTCCACTAACGATTCTTTTACTATCGAACCTGATGCATCGAACCAGCTCTTCGTGACCTTCGAGAACTCTTAAACAAGCGCCATACTCAATATCCCATAATCTAAAAATAAAATACACTTAATAAATATACCGATATAACTTCCGATCAAATTAAGTCGAGTACCTGATGGTATTATCAGAACTGCCGCTAACTACCAAACGATCTCTATACTGAAGGCAGGCGATGCCACGTTTATGACCATTTAGGGTTCGTACAAATTCACAACTGGACGTGTTCCACACTTTAATTGTACGGTCTCCAGAAGCAGAAACTATATATTTATCGTCAAAATCGACAACATTTACTGCAGCGCGATGTCCAACTAGTACACGACGTAAGGTCATTTCACTAGGCGACACCATATCCCACACAGCTATCGATCGGTCCTAAGATAAAAGTTGTAATATAGTAATGAATATAACCTCAACGACGTCAAATAAACAACAAATGTACAAACTTTTGAACATGTGACCATCATGTTATTGCTAAACCTTAAGTGTAAAACCGCTTCACAATGGTGTATCAATGTGTTCACCATTTCACCAGTGGCAACGTTCCATACGCGTACCGTGCTGTCGCTGGAACCGCTAACAATCACTTTGTCGTCATATTGCAAACACAAGACCGAGCCAGTGTGGCCAGTCAATACCTAAAAAATAAAATATGGATTTCAGTTTTAATTTTGGTTTTAATATGTAACAATATTAGTTATAATATAACAATATGTACCTTAACACATTCTAACGTATTTCTATCCCATATTTTTATGGTATTATCACGTAGACCAGAGACAATTTTATTATCATCGTACTGTAAACAGTAAACACCTTTGGAGTTTTCTGACCGGCAATTTATTCTCTGTAAAAGAAAATTGCCCGTCCGCCAATTTGATTCTATACTCTGCGTAAGACAAAAAAAGGAAATTATATTAGTCAGTTACACAATTAAAATTAGGGGTTCAGTGTCTAAAATAATTTGTTGTTGTAACAAACTTACTTCTATATCTTGTATTATTTTAGGAAACAGGGCCCTGTAGGAGAAATGATCAGGGTGATGTTCACCCGGCTTTGGTTTGAATAAGTATTGAATCCTTTAAAATTAAACGACAACACTTACAAACAGTTACAATAATAATATTTAAACATCGAAACATACCATCCCCTTCTTTCGGCAAGCCCTCTCCACAGTGAATCGGTACGTACTTTACGTTCGATTAACTTTTTCCAAAGCATGCCTTCTGAAATTACCCTATACCATTCTTTACACACCAACTCGGCAGCATACAAAGAATCGGCATCTAGGTAGGATAAAATGTTTTCGGCCACATGGTCTAGGCCTTTTTCTAAAAAAAATTAAAGATTAGTTTTTTTAAAAATAAAATACCACTGTAGACTTACTGGGTAAGAGCGATATGAAGTCTCTTTGTAACATGGGTTTTAAATAAGTGTCGATGTGTCCGTGTTGGTAGTGACACATACGCGACAGTAGGTGTTCGACAAAGTCGATTTGGTGTTGTTCGCTCCATTTGTCGAAATACCTCAGACACAGCTCTTGTTCGGTAGAAAATTGTGGCGATGCAACACCATTGGTCGTAGAGTCTTTCCTAATCGTTGGGTCGTATAGGATCGTCATTGGTGGATACTGAAAATACACAAAACCTCAGTTATAGGTAACATGCACTTGACAGTTATGTAAATAAACATGGATAGTATAAATTTAAATGGTCTTTTATTTTCCTTTCGCAATTTCGGCTTGTAATTAATATGCTAATATAATTTTTAATGAGTACACCATACACATGATCGATAACCTAACCGAGTGATTAAGACGCAAACATGTTGCCAAGGGTGGATGTCCGGGATACACTATTAAAATATATTTGGGTTTGGCATTATTAAAATTGTGAAAATCCACATTTTTGTCTATCTCCGATATTACAATGAATAAATAAAAACATTACCTTATGTTCTACTTGCAACACCATCGTTTTGGAAGTCGAGTTCTTATTTTATAAGCGATCAAATAAAATATATAAATATTTAATACGAAACGTGTGCCTGGTGTTAAGCAGAACGATTTACTTTTGGCCACTACTATTATACTAATATTGTCCTAAGGAGGAGAGACATTGTGCGGCGGCAGTGAAACAGTTAATTCGCAACGCTTTTACTTTAATATTAAACCGCCTATATAGATATATAATACTATTATCATTGTTATGGCGTAACGCAATCCCCTGCCAGTCCAATGTGAAACTCGGATTTTCACGCTTTTTTCGCATCACTGATAACAACCATTACTACAGCACTATATTTCGATTTTCTCCTTGTTTTTCACTATTTTCTACTCGAGGACAAGTTGTAATTTTTACGGCGAAAACCCCCCTCCAAATAACGCAAAGGAATACAATTTTTAAATTTGGTCACCGCTTTATTAATTGTGTATTACACAAGAGAATCATTATCATTACAAGTCAAATAAAAACGCAATCATACTATAGAAAAACGAATGGTTTTAATTAAAGATCCCGTTCCCGTTAGCAAAAACGGGGGTTACTTTGGGCAAGTGTGAACTGTGGTTAACTACCAAAATTTTACAAAAATAAAAAAATCGACAGCTATTTTGTGTGTCCAACTGTTTATAAATCATAATTAGAAATTGTGTACAACATTAGACATTATTATCTCGACAACGACACTGACAACAGCGTAAAAAAACGCTGAATAAAATAAGAAAATTAGATTAGCCTCGAGGATTATTATTATTAAAATTCCGTTTAGAAAATGGGAGACAATAAATTAACGTATTTATATAGTATACTAATAATCGAAATTACATGGAGGGGTCTACTTTCACATGAAACCATCACAAGTCACCGCGTTGTCTAAAATAATGTATTCTGCATAGATTATCTATATTTTCTATAATAAATATTGTTTCGGCACCAACATTAATTTCAAGCTGATATTTTTGATTTCATTGATTACAGGCAGGACAACTTTTGGGGTTAACCCGGATTTGAGAGGGTCACTAGCCATATCGGTCGGCTTTGCCTCCCGTGTTGGTTAACATAACAAAAGCCAATTAAATCAAGGAATTTCAGTTTTTACAGAGTTTTTTGACTAACAATTCTCTATAAGCATACAAACGGAAGATACCATACAATATATTGTAAAAAGTAATATGAGAATAATTCCATTTAGTGTTTTACTCGAATGAAATATTTTTTTTCCGAAAACGAGAAACGATATAAAAACTGAAATTGGCGATTATCACACAACATATCCCTCAACAAGTATATTGTTAATATTGTAGTACTATGATAATACATTACATAATTATAATTAAAAATGTATGTTTGCATCTTACACAATCCACAGATACGACCATAATAATAGCTACAGCTGCGAAACGTACGTGGAAATCGCGAGACGTTTTTATCACGATTTAGTATTTTTGGTCATGTTTACATGAATGAAATAATAATGACTATTTTATCGACCGACACGGGAAACACGTCCGAATATTTAATAATAATAATTTATAATAAATAATCGGTGAATCGTTAACAATAGTTGTAAACGTGTGATAATTAAAAAAAATTAATAAAATCTACATACGATAAGCGTGAGATCATAGATATAACCAAAGAGGTGTAAGCGTTTTATCGGTGGTCGCGGGTAATTAGGAATATTGAAAGAGGGTAAACGAGTAGGTACGGGTACGCGCGGACACAGCGAACGAACACTCACTGTTGTGACTTGTGGCCGCCGTTCGTTGGTGCGGTGGCGGCGGCGGCAACAACCGTCATCAATAAAAGCGGTATTGTTGTAGTTACCAGACCAGTTTACCCGTGCAACCGCACCGGTACGGATTCACCTCAGCGACACGCAACAAGAAATCACTTGTCCTCTCCCCACCGCTCTCGGCCGTGCGTCTCTAACGCTGTAACAGTCGACATAAGGACATCGGGGTAGGCGAGAAGGCCAGAGGGGGCACTACCATCGACGACCAAACACACAACGTTGGCCGTCGACCGCGATTAGCGATCGAGTTGTTACTAAATAAAACGTACATAATATTATATTATATAGGTTTTCATTTTTTTTTTTCACTTCACTGTTATAAATTCTCATATTTTAAACCAATGACGGAAGACCGACGGCAATAATCATCGCCAACTACTTTTATTGCTGATGGCACACACACACACACGCGTTTCTCTTTCTTCACCAAACGGCCACAACCGTACGGTGCATGACCTTCTTTCTCCTACTCGACGTTACAATGGTTTATAAACACGGTGCACGACGTAATTTTTCCTACATCTTTGACACCGTAAATGTAATAATAATATTATTATTATTATTATTATTATTACACGGTACACAATATTATATCAAACGACACGAGCGATAACGCGATGCGTGCTCGGTCGCTACCGCGTTACGCCGGAAGAGTCGACGCGCGACCATGTATCTTCTAGGTTCCACCTCAAACAGGCCGTCGACTAAAACACAACTAATAGTTCAGACAAACGCAGTTCACATACCATGTTATTTGTTGACTTAAAAAAAATAAAACACACAAAAGCCATTTTGGTTTATAAAGTTCACGTTTCGAAAAACACAATCATAAACACTTGAGAGTTGGGATCATTGTTTTTCTTTGTACGACCCACGCGCGAAACCTTGGTATTGTTTTAAAGTTCACAACGTCCTCAAGTACCCTCCTGAACGACATATTATAATGAACATTGTTTTTGTATTTTATTTTATTTACTTCCCCGTCATCGTCTTGAAATTAAAAACAACAATGAATTATAATAATAATATAAAAGGTGTTCCATTTAACGTAAGTACACACACACACAGTTTCTTTGAAAACAGTTACAATTTTGTGGTTTTCTTTTTGGGAGATAATTAAATTTTTTATTTTACAATTTTCTCATTTTTATCTTTATTGCTGAATTCAATTAAATGTTTTTGAATATTTTCTTAAACCTACAACAGATGACATACAAACATGAATGTGTGCTTTAATATATAGCGCGATTTATTCGGGTCATTAATGGTTTTAGAACAAAAACACTTAATATTTAATCGAAAGATGATACATTTTGTAGGGAACCCTTTAAGCTCTAAAATAAGAAAAATACATTTTTTTCAAAAGTCTCATTTTTAATCCCATCGAGCTGCATATAATTGTTTGTGGATGTAAAACGACCACTCTAGTTATTATATTATATTCATTTTATTATTTTTTTCTATGATGTGTGTGGTTTAATGACACCAGGCCTTCATTTGGTCTTAGACAAGTGACAACAGTGTCTCACTGCATATATATTATAAATAACCTATAAACATATTTATTATTAAACCCGGCATAAAGCAGTGAAAAATACATTACTGCGTACAATCCATTCGATTATATGTTTTATCGCCCATTTACCCAGACAATAAAGCCTTCTCTATAGTTCACGACCAAAATATATATAATAATAATATAAAACAAAAATTTTCCAAACGACTAAAAAAATGGTCGAACTGCGAAACAACACTGACCGGAGGGGAAAGGCACAACGTTAAATCCGGTAGTCAAGTGTAATTCGGTGAATATAAATATTCTAAACGTATAAAAAACTGATCAGGAACGTTTGTACTAAGGTGGCGTTTAGTCTAAACAAATATTTTAAGCGTGCATCAGCTGGATTTTTCTCCAAGCAAACACCTAAAATTGAGAAAATAACATATTATGCACCCGAGACACGAAAAGGTCGGTTTCAAAAATAAATCGTACTCAAACCAGTAAGACCAACTAGTCAACAACTATATATTGTACTCAACTACGTAGTAAGCACCGCAATACAAACTATTAAAGTAAATAATAATAGAACATGAAGAGCAATAAGTTTTAATGTGACAAAAATATTTTATAGACAAAATAATATAGTATTATTAATAAATTAGGATTGTGTACAAGAACGTCAAAAGACAAAAATATTTATCAACGATTAATTAATATATTATTATGTTGCTAAAAGACGGACGACTAGCTGTGACAAACGACGATTCACTTTGGCTGAGCACTTGGAGGGCCCAAGCAGGGCATGCCGCATGATCCCTTTGGCTGGTGTGGGCAAGAACGTGACGGTTATTTATAAATTTATAATATAGTTGTGGCCTGCTTTTTTTTTTTGTGACAAGAGTTTATCGGCGAACATATTTCATTATGTACACATCATACCGCTGTATATTTCCCTGTCGGCTCGTGGCTGTATACACTATATTATTATTTTAACAAGGACTCTTAACTTTCGATACCTAATGGATCGTTAAACAACCAGAATTTTACACAAAAAGTTGAATGTACTTAGAACCGACCTAGATCTGTTTGGGTTAGGTAAACAAATCCAATATAATTTGTATTGGCTTTCGGTTTTAATGAAACATCATTTAATAATAATTTGTTTTATTGTCAAAATTATACACAATAGTATTTAACAGAAATATTTTATCGTGAGCTTTAACCATTTAAACTTGTAGCCGACCTAACCTACTACCAACAATTTGTTGAAGAGCGGGTGGCTCCTGTAATAAGCCTGCCTTATCGTAGGCCGCATTAGGACGGTTTATTGTTAAGTTTCAGGTAATTCGTCAAGTAGTGTTAAATCAAGGTTTTCATGTTTTATTTTATTACAAATGAAAAAAACAAATTAATGTTAGTCCTAATTGGTTAAAAGCATAGTTAAATTAGTTTTATGCATAATTGCGTTTTCTACTAGGAAGACATGTCTTGACCTCACAGAACCCCCATGATTTGGTATAAAAAAAAACAGTACACTATAGGCTGCTGGAACAACACGGGGTTTTTCGATAAATAATGATTGATTCATTGCCAATTAAAACAACGCTTTCGCCTAGCCATTCGAAACGTCTATAACAATTCTATTGTTCTCCTCCGGCAAAATCTAATATAAAATAGCTTATTATCAAGTATAAGAAATAATTATTAGCCACCGCCGTACCAGCACAATTTGCTTCGTTGTGGCGAACCTAGATTATTTGCTACATTTTTTTTTTTATGAATATCTATTACCCGGGTCGTTATGTAATTAGTTGTTCATTTAACAGTGACGCATAATAATAATAATACATATTATTATTTCAACCACTACCACGTAAAAGAGTACAATCAGGACAATGATTTTCACACAATAACAGCGGTAAGGTTTCGTCGTCGTCGAAAACCTAGGGAGAGGGAAAGAGGGGAGAAATAGAAACCTGATAAATTGTGTTTTAAGAGTTATACTTAAAAAGAATAATTAATTTTGTACGCGGTTTGCCAGCGGATACAGATGCTGTTATATATTCACGATTACGACATATCGTAATAATAATAAACAATCGCCCCAGAAATTATTGTTACCTAAACAAGATTCGTAATCCAACGGAAAAAAGCGTACGATCAAGATAACTGATTTTGATTGTACTTCACACACGCAAGTATGAAGTAATACCTACTACAAAAATATTATCCACCTAGACGCACTAATTAATAACAAAAATACCCCTGTTAACCTACAATTCGAGAGTACACATATAACCAAACTTAAAATAATTATGGCTAGTGGCCACAAAAAAATATTACTAATAACAAACAAAATTACAATAAGTATATAAAAATGTTTTATCAGGTCCTCTGTGATCAACATTACATGGGTAAGATATTATATTTACATTCGTTTTAATTTTTAAATAATTAAAGTATTAAAATTATTGTACAGGGCCAAAGAGACTATGAATATAAAACTGTACAATAAAAATATTTAAAACAGATAAAACAAATAGTTATAACTTAAAAACACACTTTAATACATACAAAATGTAAAACCATAATTGGAAAGTGTACACAGAATCTCGAGGCAACACTTTTTTAACGTTTTTCCACCCCTGAACAAATTGCCGTTACTGGGTATAGTTGAATCCCCTATAAATCAACTCTAACAAAACAATTTGTTACTTTTCAATTTATATATTTTACAAAATTAAGAATAATTTAAAGGGTTTACTAACAAAACTGAATTTATAAGTGATTTTTTAAAATGTTATTTGTAGTTGAAATTTGAACGTTTTTACTATTACCGTCAATTGTAATAATCTTTTCCAGTCGTTTTTTTGGTAAATACCAAATATTAAAATAGCTCAATAAAAAACACCTTTTCAGCTATCGCATCAAAGCTAAAAAAAACCTGCGGGTTTTTTTTTTTGCCAACTATGTTATATTATTATAAATTAACGATTTCCGATGTATTGTTTCTGAAATTATCATGAGACCAACACACACGAACAAATCATTGTAGAGCTAAGTGCCAACCAATAGCTCAACTCATGTCGAAATCAAAATAATATTTATTTTAATGTTATAAATATGGTGTCTTGAGCTGCTCGGAAGTATTGAGCTACTCGGAATCTACTCGTATTTTTTCAAGGCCAATGTGTATTAAGATGATTAATTTCTTTACAACAATAATTACTTCACTAGCTAAGAGTTGATCGGTTAGGCGCGCAAATTTTCAATTAGTTGTTTTTTCTTCTCTGGGTGTTTAAACGGGAAAATCCCAGAAGAGTTTTAAACTAATAAAGGAAACAGCGTTTAACCGGCGAATTGTCATAAAAAACAACTAACAGATCTGGAGAAAAACGAATAATATTAATATTATTATTCAATTCATCGTAGTCGTCCCGGTTCAGATAATAATTAGAGGTCAATGAACTCGGCAGACGAGAAGTCGTAACGGCGACGGCAAGAAGAGAGAAGAAGAGAATACATTGAGACAAAAGGAGTCGTATATGGGTAAAGAGTAGGGGAGGGAAGCAAAGAAAGAAAAAAAAGACTCATGTAATATATAACGCATTATTCGAAATGACACGATACCTGAAAAGGATACCCAGACGTTTCCACGCAAAATCATTATTATTGTTTAGCATGGCGGTTACACGACAAAGTTAATAAATCAGCTCATAATTTTGAAATATATATTCGATATGATTAACATATCGCAAGATGTCAACAAATGACACAAGAACTAATAGCCCAAATAAATATGACGTCTTATACTCACGCGGTTAATTTAATATTTGATTAATCGTTCCGTAGTTTGAACTGCCGGAGTCCTTTAGTTCAGTCTAAATTCATTGGATTTAAATAATTATTTGTTTTTCCAAACATAATTATTCTTGTGTCTAATTAGAACGGCAATAAGTCAGTGACTTTCAACAAATAAATTATACTCGACTATCTAAATAATGCAACGGTGATTCCGGGACACAATCATTACACTAAAGTGCAGAGAGACATTAATTCACATAATTTGTAACAGATTACGTGTTAATGAGTAAAACGACTGTTAGAAAAATGGCGTTTCCTTTACGATGTTAAACACGACGGGATTCATTCTACAATTTTCAATACATATATGTTTTACACACGGTAGTGGATAAGCAAACAAAAACCGCAGACTACGTCGATATTAATAAAAAACTAGTGTTGTTCACCTATTGGACAAAAACAAAAAACAACAACAAATTTTACCGACATAAAGTCATAACAAACAACATGTCGACCAAAAGTAGTATCTCTTTTTTTTTTTTATCGAGTGTCGACCGAAACAATAGGTTTTCCGAAAAACATAATTCATTCCAATTTCGGATATGGTTTACGGGCGGTTATACTATAAAAACGACTTGGACGGTACAATTTCTGAATAAAATAAAAAATATAATATATACTCCGTTGTGTACGTTTGTTCGTGTTTGGAAATTTTCGGAGATTATATTATTATGTAAATCAAGAATTCCGACTGTTCTCAAACTAAAAAAAACGTTTACATTGTCCGAACAATTTTCACATTTATATAGTGAAACTAGTACGTTATACAAAAATAATTTAACTCGAAAATGTCCAAAGTCCATACATATGGCAATTGCAAATATTCACACATATTTCGCGTTTTTTAAAAATGAATAATAATATCGCAACATTAATATGTACACAATTAATTTTGAATGCCGTTTGCGACCGAGTTATCCACCATGAAAAATTAAATATACCCCCCGGTCTACAATTTCGCTTGTATCATAGACGAGTTACAACATAAAACGATAATGAAAACGACAAGAGAATCATATATATATATTACAAGTGTAAAATATAAATATAATACTAAATATAGACGTAATCAAAATTTAATACATACAACTATTACAACCACAATTTGCCACAGTAAGTGATTCATAACCAGATATTTTTTCTGCAGTTATCATTGATTATAGTAAATTTAAATTAAATATTTTTTTAATAAGGTTCCTGTAGAAAAAAAACTGAATTTAAACGATAATCACATTATTTTTGACAAAGACTGAGAATTATTTCAGTACAAACATAGAAATAAAAAAACTGCAAAATGAAAAAAAGTTTGCTTAGCGAATTGCAATAATAATAAAGAAGAAAATTATTTAGTTAACAGTAGTAAACAATATACAAACAATGCGACATAATATTGCAAATTATGAAGTCGCAACAATAATTAACTAGTAATATTAAACAATTTAGTTAATTTAAAATTTAACTAACCATCACAACATTTTTTTAGTATTATTATAACTCCCACACCTAGAGTTTGCATTACAAAAATGTGCTGGTAAACACAACGATTTCTGTTCTTTTTTACTAGAACGTTTTCAAGACGGTCTATAGTTGACCAACGGTATAAAAAAAAAAAAATGTGATTATTATCTGATCGAGACCAGGAAATACTACTACAGAGAAAGTGCATAGAATAAAGAATTAGAATCATTTAAAATTTTTACTAAAATAAAGAACTAATACAACTTTTTGAAAATTTAAAAGGTGCTAACATTTACTGAATAAAAATGTAAAATTTCAAGTATTTAAGACGGCTGACACATACCAACTTAAAATTTATACAAATTGAAATGAGTAACAGTTTTAAGAACATTCATCACTTTTGTCGCATTAAAAAAACATTGATTTTAATACTAGGCATTCTAATTTTTAAGGGTATGGCGTGAACCTATTCAAAACCAAAAAAGTTTCTTATTGAGCAGTACTGCTGTTTATTTAGTAAAATGTACTTAATAGAATTATGGATAAATCCAGGAGGTCAATTCTACTAATGCGTGTTAGTAACAATGGGGGAGTTGGCATGAATGCAACGATTGACTTAACCAGCACAACCAGTGTTATCAATTTGGCTATTTTTAAAGACATTAAAACTTTACAACAATTTTTTTATCTACACATCTGTTTTACAGCCATGGCTTTGTATAAATAAAATTAGATACTAAAGATAAAATATAATTTACAGTAAATAAAGGTTATTATTTAGCGGAAAAAGTTCATTATCTCATGCTCATTTAGAATGCGAGAATTTTTTTTAGCAGGAATGACATATCACAATTTACAAGGATTTCTTAAACTTCTTCATCCAGCCAAAATAGTCAAATGACGATTATACATTTTGAATGCTTAATAAAATCATTCAATCACGAAGAGATTAAACTTTGAACAAATACAAACTATAATTTAACTTATAAATATGAATCAACTTTATATAGAGTAAGGTACAGTTTAATAAATATAAATACTGATAAATGATCGAAACAATAAACTTATTGATAAAGTAATCATATACGTATATGCCAGATCACACTACATACGTTCAAAACGACAGGTTTTTATAATTGTTTTGGTGTAATTATTTGAATTACATTCTACCATGTCTGCTAACACGTAATGTAAAACAGCAATATTCCTAACATCCACTATAATAATTCTACTAGTTACATCTACTATGACGATGCAACTTAATATGTACAATCACACATTAATGGAATTGAGCCACTAGCTTGTACAAGATTTCAGTTTATTCAATTTACACCTTAGACACATTCCATTGTATTAATTATTACTGATTGTTATATAAATGAGCTAATAAACACATTAAGATAATACTTAAGAAACGAAAGATATTTTTTAATTTATCATAAATAATTCTTTCATATTACCAATAGCATTAGATTCACAAACATTTTAAAATGTTACGACTAATTGAACATTTTAACTATAAGCAATGCTCAGTCATTTTATAGCACTATAGTAGACTACAGCGCAACTTATTTTTCTTATAAGAACGTATAAAAAGATCATTTTTATATTTTTAAGTTTTATGAAGTCAATATTAGTTATGCTTTTATTGTGATTAAGATGTTTATGTAAAATAGTGAATAAAACCATTTCTAGTAAAAGGCTTTTTAAGAGGAAACTATAATAATGCACATATCCCAATAAAAGTGTCCATTACCACTTTGGCGCACCGTTTCTGGTGGCTGAATGTTTTCTTTAAATATTTATTATTTTACTTGTACATACTATTAGTAAATACTAAATAGTTACTAAGAAATATTGATTACACATAAATTATACAAAATAGATTATTAAATAATATCAAATTGTTTTTAAATACCATATAGGTTTAAAAATAATGAAATATTAGAAATATTATCTACTTCTCAAATTTCAGTTAATTGGATGAGTCATATTGTGGTACAGGCTATGTTTAAAAGTACAAAAGTAAAAGAAATTTATTATTTAACTACCAATTTAACTTACAATAGAATTAGATTGTGTTGTATATACACAACCTACTGTGTGTGCATTAGGTCGAAATCATGCGATCTTGACAGCTGTTTGGAATATAAAAATGTCTATATATTTTATACATAAAATATATTATTGTAACTAAATATGTCATTTAAATAGATATAGGTAGTTATATGACAAAACATAATTTATAAAATAACAAACCCATTAGGTTTTTCAGCAATAAATATTATGTGGACTATGACGCTTATTAATGATTATTTAAACAAAGGTTTAAGCATAAATGTAATTGATGTCTAAATGTCCTTATGGTGTCAAAAAAAATAAATGCTATTAGCCTGCTAGATCGGTAAAAGGTCTACCTTAATAAACCGACTTTTTATCGATATTCTTTTTGAAAAGTATGCTGCGTCTTGTGGCAACTTTTGTAAAAGGCAGTTTGCTTCATTAATTTATATGTATACATTAATGAAGTTGAATCTCTCTTTATATATTTTTTAACGAAAAAAAATATACACTTTTACCATGATGAAATACATTTTTTAAAAAATTCATTCGAGGTGTTGCAGTATCAGATATAACTAACAACGATGGGAAATCTGAAGTCGTTAGTACGTAAACATTGTTAATGCATCTAACTCACCATACAAGTTACGTTCAAGACAGTGGGATTTGTCGACTCGACTGAATTTAACTTTACCTGATTATTGTCGAGATCGTCGTCGACTAATTTATCAGTTTCCATAGCAGTCACATTGTCGCCATCCATTTGATTGGGCGCCACATTGAATAAATGGTAATACCGATCATACCCAAGGCAACATCGTGAAACTATCAGCCTGTAGTAACGTGATGAATATTGGTTCCGGCTGTGAACGCATATAATTTACTAGTTATGCGATAATACTTTCGTGGCTCGTAAATGCGGTTTGACCACGGTAAATATCAAAACGATTTCTTTCGAAACATCACGGTCATCGTAGGCACAATCACAGAACAACACCCACTGGCTCGAAGCAAACACTGTGTCTGCGAGCTTGTGCGACAAAATCAACAGAGAAATATAGGTACAACAGATTGCGTTGGAAAACAAACGCGCACAATTGGATTTTTACCGACGAACCGCGGACGATTTGATATTGAAGATAAAATATTTGGTTTCTACCAACGTAAATCGTTTTCAGTGTTATGTTGTGCGCGAGAGAGACAGACAGAGTTTTTCAGAATTTTTCGATACACGAATGGTTTTAGGTTGACGGGTTGTTGTCGTTGCAGTGCCACCGCGTAGTCGAAGAAAAACTTCTCCGATAATTTACTTACGTACGCAGATTTTAATTACTTTTTTAATGCATTTCTGTTTAAACACGAGCTCTAGTTTAAAAATATTGCAAAATACTATGTCTGTTTGATATTTTTGTGGTTAAACTATTTATTTCATTGCGAATTGTACGGTTTTATTTATATTACGGTATCTTGTTATGTCATGTCGTGGTACCAACCTTAATCGCTTTGCACGGTGCACCGACACTAGCCACTAGGCATCCGGTCGTAGGTTCCCAAATGATAAGAAATTACCACTATCATAATATTTCAGCTGGGGCCAACCCATAGTCATAGAGTATAGTTCTGTGGCTTGGAGCAAGTAGGGCCAATGTTCCTTTTTGCAACTTTCGGAAAATGAGCTATGAAGTTTTTATTTTCCATTAGGCTCTATGTTAATTTTTTTATCAAATTCTTCATGAGTTATTCATTTTTTAGCCTCAGAGTATGATTTTTTCACAGTATATAAAGAATGATTCAATTTTTGCAATTAGCGGACTAACTCGTTTATGCACAAAATTGACATTGGCCCTTTTGAACCCAAGCCACAGAGTTACTTTATGCTATATGTACAGGGTTGTCTATTTCAATTTTACCTACTAAATGTTTTTATCCCTAGTCGTTAATAGACTAAAGACGCTATTTATTTGTTCATATTTTGTGATTCGCTAAATTTGACAGCGAACAAATTCGTATAATAAAATATTGGCGTAAAGTACTTAAAAACTACAAATAAGAATACTAGTACGACAAAAAAAATTATTGCAATGCAGTAAATACTTATTAATTATTGAATTGCATTAATACATATTATTTTTCTAATTTATGTTATTACGCATGGTATTTGAAATTTGATAGGTATAATAATTTAAAAAACTGATAACATTTTTGCAAATTGTACCTACTAATATTATCTTAAGTACCTATCTACCGGCCACTTTTCAGACTAAAATATGAACTTTAGATACCTATTATTAAAAATTGAAACCTTCAATTAAGATAACCTATAATAATGTAGATAATAACAAGACGTGTTTAAAAGTATATAAAAACTAATGCTTAATTCTATAATTAATACATTTTTACAGTCGTTCAATAAATTACATTTTTCAATTGCGTTATTCATAATATTGTAGTTAAATAAATTTAAAATGGGTATTTTTAATTTTAAACTGGTCTCAAAATAGAACGTGCAGTGGAGTGGAGTTTGACGTTTGACGTCGATTGTTAAAATATAGTAGAGAATAATTATTCATTAATTTTTTATCTTGTACATCATGTACAATTATCAAAATGTATATTTACTTTGCAGAATTAATGTCTTATTTGAAAAATTGTTCTAAACAGATATTTTAGGTAAGTAAAAGTAATTCGTTCTCCATAAATCGTAAGTCAGTAGGTAGGTATTATTTTCTCTTTTGGACTAGTAAATTTATTTTTAACGAAACCTGTTATATATATATATAAAAAAAAAATAGAATATAACATTATAACCGTTAACAAAACTACAGTCAACTTCGTGTTGACTGTATAGTTGTTTGTGAATAGCGTATTTGCTCTACCTATTAATTATATAGCATACCTAATTATAAAATTATAATTATAATTTTGAATATTGTAGACATCTTCAAACACTATCTTAGGTCTGTAACAGGTTAGGTTACTTTGAAAGTTACAGTTTAGATATTTAAAAAAATATTTTTTCAGTAAATTTTGTAAGTTATACAATTTAATGTTAAGGGGTTCTACGCATGCGTAATTTTGTTCAAAAACAACTCATTCTAATTTTAACTTTACCTACTCTAAAACTCTTGATCCAACAATAATTTTGAATTTGGAAAACAGATATAGATTCTTCAATACTCACTTGCTTGATAAATCGATCAAAGTAAATTTTTAATATTCGTTATTTATGTTGTATTAAAAATTACATTTTTTCACATAGAAATTATAAATTAACTAAAAATTATTTTTAAATGGTGTCATGATCGATACTTCGTAAATATAATGAAGAAAAACCAAATGTTTTATCAAAACAAATGGGATTATTTTTGAGGACGTACCTATGTTCAAAGTAGAAACTTATTTTTTGGTATAAAAGTAGAGATTGTAACTATGTGTTGTAGAAATTGGAAAAACAAATTAAAAATCAAAATAGATCCTCTTTCTTATAGTAATATGTACGTTTAAAAATGTTAGCTTAATGTTAAGTTTTAGTGAAAAATTGCCTAACAATGCGCCATAATAAAGGATAGTGTAAAGGCCCCTTTAAGTTTAAAATTTAATGTCCATTGGTATTTATTTACTGTAAAACTCACTCAACTCAATTTGAATAATTTTTTTTGATAACAAATTTGTATATTAAAAATTCCCAAAATACCTTAATTAAATGATTTCATTAAATAATTACTGCATTTGTAATAGGAAAAAAAACTACAGTTCTGGCGCTTCTGATTTTTGTATCGCTTGGGGCTTGGCTTTTACTTTTTAAAACTGTATAACTTTAAAATTGATCACCTTAAAGCGTAGTTTGTTAGCTATTGAATTTTGGTAAATAGATCGGCATTTTAATTATTTTAATTAAATTGTAATTTCTTTTCGTGTATTTCTTTACGCTTATTAAATAAACGTATAATAATATCAACTTCTACCATGTGTTCATTTTTTACATGTTCATGGTATATATACTGATGTTGTAGTATCTACTGGCCAGGGGGCGCGATGGTAGCAAGCATCAAACTAGCCATAAGGCTTACAGCGTTGATTCGAACTCCCGACGAGAATCGGTCGTTCAACGTTACTTAATTCTCATAAAAATTATAAAAAAAACAATTGCCGATTGAATTCTCCTTCGAGTATGTCAATATAAATCCACATTAGTTTGCGGATAATATATGAGACATACGGGGAGCAGAGTTTGTCGACGAAAGACGTTTGCTGCCGACTTTAAGCCCCCCAAAAATTTTTTTATGTTATACTAACTTGAATTATTCTTTTTACACATTTTTTGCAAATTTTGTACAAAAATTGTATTGTATTAAACATTTGGGCATTAATGATTTTTAATTAATGTGCGTTACATCTATGACCAGAGTAATTGTGAGTCGATGGTAAAATGATCGAGTTTTTAAACGTTATATTTTGTATTGACAAAATTGATAAAATTAGGGATTAAAAATTGTAATTATTTGCTAACGTTTAAATTACCTATTTGTTATAACTAAAAATGTTGTTGACCAAAATTATTAATAGTAGATATTATGATATTGTGATAGCTAAACTAATTTTGAACTTGTAAAAAGTCATTAAAAACATTTTACCGTTAAGGAACTTCGTTCCAAGGATATTATATTATTAATTATTATTTTAATAAACATTTTTTGCAGCTATAAAGTTAAGACAATTTACACTTCGTAAGTTGTACGTCTAGCACATGAACTTATTATATACCTATGTATTAATTGTATTAAGAAAACATTAAACATGAGTGATTATCTTAGTTTAGCCTGATGTATGATTGATATACGTAGATAAATAGTTTATGGTATAGATAGCGCTGCATGTTACAAATTCATAAATTAAAATCGATTTAGGTAACTTATTCTAATTTATTTTATGTGTTTTTATACTAGTTTCCTTTACTTTCAGACCGATTTTTAAAAATATTTTCTTCGTCGGAAACAGAGAAAAGAAAGGACTATTTGTTTTTGTTATCAGGTGTTCCTTGGCTTTAGTGGTTCGCCCCGAAGGGATCCCTACGACCGCGAACCGAAGTTTTTGGTATAACCTCCAAATTAGTAAAAATCAAGGTACGACTTTCTTCGCTGCAGCAGTCGATATTACCTTTTAGTTTTTATTATAACGTTTTTATGAACTCACAATCTTGTTTGTCGTTCCGGGTGGAATCTTGCAATTTAAAAAGACTTATTTCTCACCCGCCAGCAAAAATTATGCGTGGTGCGTTTGGGCGTGAACGGTGCTCAGATATGAGCGGTACCAGGTTCAAACCCGTTCCCATCATTACACTTTTTTGCATTTTCTTACAACTTTTATGGTAATTTATACAGTTATAAATCTAAAATTATAAGCTTTTAAATTGATTACAGATTCTTATGATAATCCTTCTGACCATGCAGCATTTTTTATAACATGTTATAAACCTTTTATAACATTGTACATTTAAATACATAGATACGTACATACGAAAACGTAAAAGAACAAAATAACTAAAGTAGATTAAAAAATGAATCTAAAAATAACGTTTTTATGTGTCTTAAAAAGTATAATTAACCTTCCGGGGGTCTTGATAACCAAATAGGACAGGTAAACTAGAAAAACGAGGGGCGCATCTTTACTACTTCACACGTCTGTTTATATAATAACGTTATCTTCTCATTAACCCAACTCATAACCTTAACTCATAATTCATGCACAATCATCTTTTCTCTTCTAAATAAAATAATACTTAATGACATGTCATGTAAAATTGAGCACCACATTACTTTAAATGTTAAGCAAGTAGGTAGTTAACAAAAATATTGAAGCAACCTACTTAAAACAAACTTTGAAGAGAATAGCAATTAAGTCTTTTCAATTTGTAATGAAATTTAAGGCAAGTGGCACGGAAATCCATTAAATTTCATTTTAGATAGTCATACTATCACTTTCTGATCCGTTCGGTTAGACAGCATTATGAGAGATAACTTAATGCATTACATAGGCGGAAATTTCATTAATTTTTTGGGGGGGCTAGCATTTTTCTACCTAAAATGACCCGCAAGGGATTTACACTCCTAAATTATTAATATATAATACTATATAACATTACAAATGTATAAATAAAAATCATAATAATTATAATATAATATTTGTATATTATTTAAGTAAATACATATTATTTTAAGGCAATGTACCTATTCTTAGATCCAAATATATCAATTATTTTTTTTCATCAATATTTAAATCGTTTTCAATGTACAATATGGATGAATTATTAAACCTGTCTTGCAACATACTAGTACGTAACTATGTCTTAATTTTGCGCATAGCTGAAAAGCTGCGTTCGCATGTAGGTGAACTAATTGGCAAAGGCGACTTGAAATAATTTGAATAAGCTGGGAAATACATTTTGGGTTAGAGCCTTTTGAATTTTATCAATATTTATTGCGTTTTTTGAAAAATGTATAACTTTATTTAGCACTTGAATTAAAATTAAATGATAACATTATCAAAAACATTGTTATAATGTTTTGCCGTTTTGGAACTGAAATAATTTTCTTAATTTATTCTTATTAATAATTTTAGTTTTTACTCCATTAATTAAGGAATTTATTACTTTGATGAGTGATCAAATAATTGGGGGGGCTATTGATAATTTTGGGGGTGCTAAGACCCCCCAATCTCCGCCTATGATGCATTAGCATGAAAGCTTAGGTTTTAATATCTAAGTAGAAAGATGCGCCCCTCGTTTTTCTAGTTCACCTGTCCTATTTGCTTACCAAGACCTCCGGAAGGTTATTTTATGCTTTTTAAGACGCATAAAAACGTTATTTTTTACAATATACACTGTGTTGCGGACTGTAAATAATGAATATGGTAGACATATTCAGTTAAATATTATAAAAAAAAAATTCCTTTCATAAATATTATTAATTTTTGAACATCGTACATATTATGTCTTTACTTTTACTTACCTACTGCTTGTGTATACAAATTAAATAAATCTATAATACAGCATAAATTATTTGTACGTTATAATATTTAATTTATGTTTGATACAAACAATTACTTTACTAAAAACATTTCGACAATAATGTCTTTTCAAAATTTTTTTATAAGTTTATAATGGTAAATTAAAATTTGTATACAATAAAAATATATTATACATACTACACAGTTTTGTAAAATACTCGTAAATCACAGCAGGTATTGAATAAATATACATAGTTATCAGTGTAAAATAAAAATAAATATAGACAAATAATTTAATAGCGATAGTAAAGGATATTGTGATATCATTAAATTCGAGGAGGATTTGGGAACATCATTGTATTGATTCAAAAGAAGTAGATGGGTTTCGTATTCTGGTATAATTGGTACTTGATGTTCACTTAATTGACTAACAGTCTCTAACTTCTCTGTATCGACCTGTAAATAAAAATATATAAAATATATTAACCATGTTAATTGTTTAATTTATAACATTGTGTTGTAATTTATTTATTATAAAATAAATAAACTTTACCGGGAATAATGGATCAGCTACATTGTCATGCGGTCCATACATCAAGAATACTGGTGGTAATGTATCAGCGAATTCGCTTTTTCGTCCAAAAGTCGCATCCATTGTTAATAAAACTGATATAATTTCGTATTCGACCAAAGGTGACAAATTCGGGTTCACAATGATCTACAACAAATATTATCATTACAAAAATTATTTATTTTTCTAATAAATTTGTACATGGTTCAGCGAACATCGTATATCGCGCCTTACTTGGCCAAAGTGTGACCATGATAATGGACAGTCCACCGGAGAACGACTATAATTTGAACCACACACAGTTGTAAAGTTCAAAGCACTGAAATTATCTTGCAAATTCATCGGTGTCTTTAATATGCCTGAATAAAAAAATAATGTTAACACAATTTATTAGGTTATGTAAACAGTAACATAAAGAATCACCTAAATAGTTATCGATATGATGAGTATTTACGAATGCTACATCTCCTCCGCCTTCAATTATGCATCTGAGTGCTAACGTTTCCCATAGTAATCCTTTTTTGTTACTTTCCTCGGGAAAAATATCTATAATTACCATAATTTGTTAGGCGCCATTTTCTTATGTATATATTTATTAATAAAAACAATGTAAAATCGTTTGTGAATTACCATCGTATTGGCACGAAGGAACTGCATTTTGATCTGAACTTATTATCGCGCAGCTATTACTAAAGAAATGTTTAATAGTACTATTATTTGGGGATAAATCTAATTTTTCTAGTTTTGATGTTATCAGAAACGAATTCCAAACTATAAAATAAATCAAATAATACTTGGTTCAGTACAATAATAAAGCAATGCACTATTTAGGTAAAAAATAAAAATGTACCAAATCCGTCAAACAAAGGAAAGCATCCAATTTTCCCTCTGAGCTGTTCAAGACTTTTTACAGCTTTTTTCTTAAGCATTACTGCACTGACCTTACGATACATGCGATGATATAACGATGTAGCGTAAAGTACTGTTTTTTTTGTATGGTACATTCTGAAATTAGAACAGAGTTCGTTAGTTTTTACGCAGAAATTATAAGGCATTGGGGTTTTATCATTGGAGCAAATAAGAAAGATCGCATGAGGGGCTTAAACACTTCGGGTATATAATCTATAAAAAATTTAGGCTGCATTTTGCGTTACATGGTTACATGTTGGATTTGAAATATTTACAATTTAGAGAGATTTATCTATAAGACTTAATAAAGAACTCTACATCAAAAAGCATATAGATTTTCTAAAAGTATGATGCAAAATATTAAGATTAAGTTTGAAGCTACTAAAAAATCATATTTTTTAAACGGTATTTAATAGGAAGGAAAAATTGTCAATATTTTCAATAATTTAAAAAGAAAAATCGGTTTGTAATTGAAGCGGAAATCGAAGCAAAGTGATCCAAGTGCCAAAAAAAATTATGGGAAAATGAGAAAAACTATTGAACTATAGCCCAGGTTGTCGATGCCAGCGCAATCCGCTTTTAAATTACATTTAACAGTCGTAAGAAAGCAGATAAGAGTGCACTGAATTAGTAATTGTTTCTAGATCACGGAGCGTAGGAAAAAGTCTACTGAATTTTTTGGCACTTGGTTAAGTTTTTTCGTTCCCTTTAGTTCATGTCTACTTACAGATTTAAAATCGGACTATCATATGTAGTCGAAATTTTGTAATGTTTTTTGGTTTAAAGCGTCAAAATAATAAAGCGCTTTAATAACTTTATAATAGAAATTATATTAATTAATTTCACATTTGCAACCTAGATTATTCATGTAAATTAAACTATACCCACCCGCATTTAATTGTATTGTTTTTTATATTGTATGTAAGGTTAAAATAAATTATAACGTTTATAGTTTGTAACCTGACCACTGTTCTTACACTTTGTCATGAGACAATTATAAATGTAGCTATTAATACTATAATATCTATTAACTCAATGAAAAAAACGGGTTCATACTAGTACTTACGGTCTTATCTTTTTATTCTTTATAATTAAATTGCTGTTTTACCGTTTATAGGAAGCCATCCTGTCTGCGTCCAGTATCATGACGTCTGACTCTCCATTTTCTAATTCTTGTCCGCATTCTGAGGCCTGTCTACAGTTCATATTTGGTTCTATTCCGTAAGTCACGGCTATATCAGAAAGGGTTTGACATTTTTTGAAAGCATCGCTATTCTCGGTGCACATCGAAAACGTACGGCTTGTGCATTTATTATTTTCACTTTCGGAATTAAAATAACCTGGAAATTCCGAAAGATATTCCTTAGGGCTCTTGATTACATTCGACGTAATTGGTTCAAAATAATGTATCAGTAGATTGTTCAGAGACCATTGCCAGGACGAGGTATTTTTCAATTCTTTGGCGTTATTGGAGTAGTTAATCATTTTCTGAATACTCGTAGCCGCCGACCTGTAAAACGTTCGTTAAACTATTATGCTTATAATGACTTCTGTCAGGATTCAGACTTATTAGGACACGAGAGACCTACTTTCTTGCAACTATGGCGGGCCACGGTCGCGATATCCAAGTGCACGGATTAGTGGCGTTCAAAGGTTGCAGCGATCCATCTGGACATAAAAAGCTAATCTGGCTACACGTGTTAATGCCATCTCCCTTCAAAAATAATTAACGGTCATTATTTTATATTTTGTAGCCGTTTAGTTATTACTTCGCCAGTCCAAATTAGGTATGGCTAGTTTCAAATACGTACGTTAAAATGTAATCTGACATCGGATAATCTAGCCCAACTGATATCTCCAAAACAATCACTTAAACACAATAAAGCTCCTTGTCTGCCCCAAAACCGATCGTTGGAACTGCACGCCAATGGATTCTTGCATAGAGCACATAACTTTGGATATTTGGTTTCTATTAGATACACCGCATAGTTCAGTATAGATACGCATACAAGTATCGTATAACCCGCCCAGTATATCTTGAGCCCGGCGACTATTACGTTTATAAGGCCTTCCGGGCTAGGAATCAAGGTGTACTAGACGGGTTACACACTAATTATTATTATAATAATTAAAAACTAGAATTTATATTTACTTAGTGTATAGTCTACATCGGGATTCGGATCCCATTGACCAGCTTTGCACGATTCACCGAAGAACTCCGAAAGGGATTGTACTTGATTTTCTATAATACTCATCTCGCTATTACATTTTTGGGGTACGATGGTCTTCTCAAAGTACTTAAGTAACAATTACATAAAAATCTATATATAATATCAATCAATAATATGAATAGTGTGTATGATATGGCGTTTAGTAAGTATTGTGTTTTTGTTTATTGCATTTACTAAAAACGACTATATCCCGGTTGAATAATATGTTATATGTTCGAAATTAGTAATATAATAGTTATTTCATAATGTATACACTGTACTATACTATTTTATATTACGATATGATTATTATTAAATTTAAATGAAATTATACAATTACAGAAAACTATACAGAGTGATCCAACTGATGTAAGACACTCGGGGATCCTAAAAAGTCTATTGTTTAAATATTTTCCGCCACCTAAATGGATTTAAAATTTTCTGTCTGAAACCACACGGGGTAACCACCGTATTTTATTCGCCGATTTGAATGATATTTTAAGGTTTTAAATTAAGCCAGATAAAATTACATTGAAATTTCATCTAATTAACGTTTTTTTTAAACGTTTTATCCAACTTATTTTGTTTTATCTTACTTATTTTGTTTTATCTTACTTATTTTGTGTAAATATAAATACCTGCAAAATTGAATTGGACCGTCCATTTCCAGCTACACCTTCAGCAAATCCAGGATGGCATAAACGTTTACCACGTAAATCATTTAAGCTCCTAATGTTAGATTCTTCATTAACTAACACGACCATGCTGTAGTCGAAATCCTCTATACAAAACAAGTATATTATAAATACTCTATACAAAACAAGTATATTTTAACGTTTATTCTTAATGATTAATGCTTTATTGGTATCGAATCATTCAATGTCTATTTCATAGTACATTTTAGTTGTTACAAATAATTGTTTTTAGTGTGCGTTATTCTAATTGTACTCTTTGAGTAGGTAACTTATAATGAAACCAATTATTTGTTTCGTAAAAAAATTAAATATTTATATGCAGGTTTGTTAGAAAATAAATTTAAATTAGTTATGTTTAAAACTACGAGTAACTATAAAAACTAAAATTATCATTTAATTTTTAAAAACATATTATCAAACAATTTTACTTGATTTAATCGTTTTTAATTTGTTTTTCGAGTTACGATATTTTTGCTTAGGAGGGCAGAATAGTCATTGACTATTGTCTTTATAAAATATAGCTGCCCTAGTATCGCCGGACGTTTTTAAATGATTTAATTTGACATTTTAAGTTTAATTAGAAATCGTCTAGGAATAAGGAGCTGCAACCGCCAACCACCTTCTACAGCGCGGCGATGGACGATGAATAATGACTGATGTCCCTTCCCAAAAGCAAATTCGTCAAGAAACCATTTTTATATAATTTAAGTAAAAACCTTGTATACTGACGACACTATTATATTTATATTGTCTTAACACATTATATTAGGCATATTTTATTTTTGTAATTGTTTCAAGCAGGGACGCAATTATGTTTAAAAAAATGAGAGGGCTTAATTACCGAATATATGTTACTCCCCATTAACTTTATTTCAAAAAAGGTAAATATTTTTGGGAGAATTAAGCACACCCTAAATTGCGCCTTTGGATACAAGAAATTTAATATTTTTATACAATTTGTATATTATATACGCGTGTCTCTAATAAAACATGTAATGAATTATACAATAATAATAACATAATATTTCACATTACATAATATGTGGAAAACATATGTGCGGTAGATATAATTATTTTTTATGTAAATCATTCAAACAAACAACATGTGTCGTTTAATTTTTCTCCACAATGATCATTATTATCTGATGTTATTATAGTTTAAGTATAATTGCCTTTTACAATTATTCCTATTTAATTATAGTATTTTTTTTACTTGACTGCTTATTATATAGATAATTTTATATTTATTCAATATGTATTTAAAGTTCTTGTTTGCAGTTAAAATGGCTAGAACTAGCATGAATTAACATCAATATAACTTGAAAACAGTTTTTTAGTCAGTTGTGTGAAGTATTTAGTTGGAATTTTTAGTAGATTTATTTTTTATTTTTTTTGTTATAGCTTTATTTAGCCAGATAGTAGTAGATTTTTGTTTGTGTATTAAAATGTTAAATACATTCAAACGATTTAGTCCATATTTTTTTTGTTACGTTAATTATAAACTACAAACCATTTTCAGATAAACGTATTTCGTTTGTGACGCTTAGGAAATCGTTCCATTGGGACGCATACGATATTTCTTCAGGTTGAAAAACTCCAAAATCCGCGTCCCCAGCGAGCATTTTCCTTATGCAATGCGTTCTTGTGAGAAACAACGATTAATTAAAATTCAATAATTTTAACTCTCCATAAAAATAAAAGCATCTTATAATATTTTATACAACCAACGGTATATACTAAGAGTAATTGAAGGGTACAAGGAAAAAACCATGAAAAACATGTTCAAGTAATGCTAAAAAATGTTAAAAATATGTTTAATTTTTGTTTATAATCATGCTTAAAAATAAAGCACAGATTCGTTTTGTATCGAAGCGAATTTTATAACAAAATTGTCATTTTTAAAAAGTGCCTTTCCTGTATTTTCCCCTGTACCCTTAATTTATGTTTTCTGTAGTTTAACAATAGGCATTATTTTTAGAATCGATTATATTGATGTTTTCTTGTAAATTACAAACCTATCGTTTGCGAACTCGCATTCGACCTCACTGTTTATTTGTCGGGATAAAGCGGGACAATGTGTTTTAGTTTTATCATTTCCGTTGTAATTCGATACTACGCAAATTTTATCTGAAAATAAAACGATGTGGAAAGTTTTAGTATCATACACATGTTTTATAGTGTAAAAATCACTTAAAATGTAATCAGTGCTACTTTGCCGAGTACAAAAAAAAAAAGGAATATGCAAAAATAAAATATTTTAAATTATTGTAAACTTACATTTCTCGTCGGCTTGTGTTAAAAATGGCAATACGGTTACATGATATAATATGAAGATAAAAAACAACGAATACATCTCTGGTCACTAAAAACTCGTTTTTCGTTTACTATAATGTATTGCGTACGCTAATATTAAATTTATAATCACATGTTTGTTAAAAGGAAAAACCTTCAATTCGGTATTTAAAAAAAGAAAGTATTCTTTGTTAATACCAAAAGGTTTCTACGGTGTACGCAGAAACAATACTCTCGCTACCGTGGCCGAGTAATTACTAAACGAAAACAAAGTGCTAACACAGATAAAAGCCGGGTGGTCAGTGCGAGCTCATTATCAAAAAGATTATACACAATACACGTCTGGCGTTTCCAATGCTAAATGTAACATGAGCTATGGGATGGGTAATGGATATTGGGCACCGAGATACTGTTATTCAGTTAAACAAGTAATTTCTGGTTTACCTTGAATGAACACATGACACATCAGCTGAACGTGTTTCGTACTAGTTTGTCGAACCAGGTTGCTTATCCTAGGTACGTTAAAAAAAAAACAAGACCAGGTAGGATTTTCCGTATATTTCCAGTTTACGGCTTTTAAATTATTGTTACATATTATAAATCTAAATGGAATAGGCCATACGAAAATTACTATTTCTGCCGCTGCGCTACATCAAAATTACTGATCGCAAATGTTTAATATCAAAGTCAAAACTTTTTATTGTTTTTTAATAGCGTCGAAATTCAAATCATACACACAAACCAGATGTTTTGTTGATTTATGCTCGAGAAAAATATCCAATTATTAAATATGTACAAACCTACTATTTCAATTATAACAAACAGTATTTCAACCATTTTTTCTATATTATATAATTTCAAATTATTACATTTATATTGATATATTTTTATCAGTTGGACTAGCACATTTTATATTTTTTAACCTGTATAATATTGAATTTGTATACTTATTTAGTATACAGTGTAACTTAACAGTATATTATTATTAGTAGTTATTTAACATATACATAGGTAGTTACAACTAAAATACCTACCTACATAGGTAGGTACAACTAAAAAGGCAGAAATTAAATATTTGTAAGACGAATCATTATCTTTTATTTTATGAGATAACATTATGGAATTAGAACGACTAAAGCTGTAATATTTGTTGATTAGGTAAAACGTACATTTTATATTTTTTTTTATCAAAGTGTGTTCGGATTTCGGAACCATAATAATACTATAAGTAGGACTGTCATTTAATTTTTTTTAGATAGCACGTAAAAAAATACATAGTTGGATCATAAATGTATAGTTGGAACTTAAATTAACTAAATAATTAGTTTTTATTTAGTTATTCTAACTATAAATGTATTGTCTCCCTATTTACCATAATTTTAGTTGATCCAACGTTCATTTTTTTTCCGCGAGGGAGGCAAACTTTTGAAACGGGCTATACGATATTATCATTAATTTTACGGTTGTACTACCATGCTTCATCACTAAGCTAGGATGTGGGTCTAACTCATATATTTTAAAAGTTGAAATTAACATATACTACAAGTACATATTGTGTACATTTCTCATGTGAAGGCCAGTAGTAAACTGTACAGGTGATGTAGTGCCGATAGTAGTCCGTTTACACATTCGAAAACAACTATAGCATCGGAACTAAAAATATTGGCGCACTTTCTATACTGTCAGTATTTTTTTTTAAATTAGGTATTTTTCGTACTTTGATATTTTTCTTTAATGCTTTTAATTTTTAGAGTTCGTTAACGTTAAAAGAACTTTTATAATAATTTATTTTTTAATTGTTATACTTTAGTATAAAAGTAAAACACAATTAGATATACACGTATAAGTAAATATGACTCACAGACTTTTATTATGAAACCCAAATTAAGTGAATGCATTGTTGTGCCGGTGTAGCTCTTCGCGTGTGGTGGAAAATCCGCACCATATTATCACAATCGAAATAATTGGTGTATTAGAAAAACAGTTAAGGAAAGAGGTTTTGTAATACTACTAATCTGTAATACTACCAAAATATATTACATGTTTTTGTGAAAATTATATATACTCATAAAAGGTTTGATTCTACTATGCTTTTTTCTTGTATAGTACAGTTTTAACGGTAAAATTTCAAAAATTAGAAACTTGCGTCTATCAATGAGTTTAACTGATACGAATGGGAATCGGAGAAGTTAGAAAGTTATTTTAACTTATACACGCTTCGAAGTAATAACTAAATAAAACGATTTGCAGTCCTCGCACCTCGGGCAATATTATACTATAAAGCGGGAATCTCTCTCGAAAAAAAACAACTTTTGGGCAAACTAAAGAACACGAGAAACACATTATTGCAAACCCTTTTAACTATTAAGTACCGCATCGAGCCATAGTCAGTTAAACTAGTTGTGTCACTTCTAAAATATAATATTTTTTCTAGATTATTTTATAAATCAGTGACAGTATAAAGTAATATAGTGTATTAATTAAATAAATTACACTGATTCTTAACTATTTATACATTTAAAGTTTAGGCAGTACGAACGAAATATAATGATTGTTTTACTTTCGTTGGCTTTTATATATAGCAAAATATATAGAATTCGCTTTGTCAAGTACAAATTGTAAAAATGTTGTTCGTTATAGTTATTTATTATTTAAAAATTCAGACGGTACAATACAAATAAGCAAAAACAGTTTTAAATACTTTAGCTTAACTTATAGGCTATAACCAATTTTTTTAATATGATTGTTTTTCATTCTTTATATTCATGGATTTACTAATTTACTAAATAAGTCAGTGAATCGTTAGATAGGTATCTCAGGAAAAGTGCGGTTGACCGATGTGTTAAAGTGAATGGTTTAAGATGCAAGTGTATATTCAGGTGTGTCGTCCTAATTTATTAGTGTGTCAACATTATCCTTCGGAACACGAAAATATATAAGTTATTGTTAAATTTGAAATAACTTAAAAAAAACTGCATATATATTATTAAGTGGGAATTCCATTAAACATGTTCGGAAATCCCGGTAGGTGTGGTTCAAATCTGGTTTACTACGATTATAATTTATTATGCTATATACATTTTGGAATAAATGCAAATTTTAATTATGATACACATATACAAGAACACATATTGTTACAAAATGTATAGGCATTGTTTTACTTTTCGATCATTTAAGTATAATTTATAATGGTAAAATAGACTTAACACGTTACTAATACATACATCAGGTAATTAAGATCATAAGCAAAATTGCAATTCTTAAATTATCGGTTTTAATATGTAATACAAATTAGAAGAACAGTAACTACACTGCACTGTACAATGAAGTTAGTTTACGTTTACACACTTTCTATATACAATGTAGGTAATGTATTTTACAACAATATACAATATATTATATTATATTATTAGGTATATATTGTATTAACCAAGAAATAAAAATAAAAGAACAAAGAAGTTTGTACGTTTCAGTGTTAAAATATGATGAAACACATAATATATTATTGAGTTGGAGCAAAATTGCATTTAACACTTTAAATAAATATAATATAAATATTAGACTTAAGTCCATTTTATAGACTACTCTGGTAAATGTTGGACAATAATAAAATATGTAATCCTCCACTATCCAGTGGTGATGGTTTCTTACACAATTTTTTTTTTATAGTACGAATTCTGAGTTGACGTGTCCGTTTATAGAACAGCAAGGTTTGATATGGTGGCAGTCCGCGTTTGGATTGTATTGTTGTGGCGTAATTGGGCCAGCGTGAAACACAGCCGACGTGGGTTGCGGAACGAGCCGTATCCACTTGTTGTGCTCCTTTCTGTCAACCCTTTCTGAAACCGATTAATTAAAATTCCAGATTGATCATTTAAATTGTATAAACTATTAATATTCAATGGCACAATACATCAATACAGGCGTTTTGGTAGTATTGGCTTCGCGTAATTTTCGGGGAAGGTTTCAACCCCCTACACCTACTCCGCCGAACACCCTTAAAATCCATTTAGTAAACTGTAATGCATATGTCGCCAAATTCAATGTTATTATTTTATGAATATTGTAATATGTATTAAGTTGTATTGTTTAATTATTGAAAGCGTTATTTTGAGCGAACAGCGACGCGTTTCTTTGTTATTTTAAATCAGTTTAGAACTAACGTTAAACGACACATTAATCGAAACCGCTGTACGCAATAACATGATTTACAGTACAGTTGATATTACAATTAATTTGATTAGTCTTACGTTTGTACACGTTTACAGTTTGTGAGGTCATAATGAAGCCCACACATAAAATATACATCTGGATAGGTATCGTACTCCCAAATAAGTAGAGTTTATGCGATGTACCTCTATTAAGTGTTCGAACAAATCCCAATCAAAAATCTATTATACCAAGTTAGAAGCCTTGTACCCATTGTGTCACGTAAGTTAACGATAATGCCGATTAAAGTAGAATTCTTAAATAGGTGTACATAAATTATAGATTTGTAGTATAATTTCTTTGGGAAGTTGCAGACTATCAACTTACTTTGCACCGATTCCTCCTCCTGGGTTTAGCAATACCCGTATTGAATACAAATCCTTTGATAGTTCTACGAAAATTTCTGGTCATAAAGCAGTATAGCAAAGGATTGATTGCTGAATTAGCATGACCGAGTAGTAGGGTAAATGGGTACCATTTCATTAAACACTCCTAAAAACCAAAACCAATACTATTGAGTAAATAAATACGATTCAGTATTATTTTATATATTCGTTCTTATTATTTTGATTTTTAAACAATCATATTTCACAGGTACATATTTACAATATGTAATATATTATATAGATATATGTTCCATTATAACATTATTTATATAATATCGACTATACAGTTTAAGACTGCAACTACTCAAACAAATTGAAAAATTAGTTATTTACGTCATAACTTTCTTTTTTTAAAACAATTACAATAGACGCAATAAAAATATTATTTTTTTTTGAGCTGTTGCAGTCTTGAACTGGATGGTGAATGTTTATGTTCCATTCGTAAACTTAAAAATAATTGTTGAATTGTAAAAGAGTTAAATCTTAAATTCGTTGATTTATTTACATTTCTGTATTGTGCAGAAATAGCAAAAATCTCAGTAACTAAAAACAAAATAATCTATCAGTATTAAGTATACTTTAGAATTATTGTTAGAATTGATTAATTTACTATTAATACATATATTATGTTAACTTAGAAAACAGGCTCCAATAAATACCTGGTCCAAACCGATCTGACTTAGACTGAGATCTAAATCTAAAAAAAGTGTCAACAGATTATATGGAAGCCAACACAGCGCAAATATGACTGCTAGAAAAAATAGGATTCTTGCTACTCTGCGTCTTTCGCGAACCATTCTGACCTGAAAAATAATAAAACAGCAATACAAAATTAGGATTGTAAATTAAAGTGTAAATAGCGTAAAAAAAATCAATTAACCTGCTGAACACTTATCATTCCCTGTTGGTCATCGAATGGTGGGCGAACTGCCCAGAGTCTACGGCCCATCAACGTGTAGGCTCCAGTTACTAGTAACCCTGGTGTTGCGTAAACCAATACAAAACATAGAACACCTAAAAAGAAAAAAAAAAATTAACAAATGATGTATCGATCAAAAATCTTCAACTAGAGTTTTAAGTATATCTATGAATCGGTACGTTTGTATACAGTCAAAGATAAATGTATATTATACATTGTGTAACTAATTTACCATAAGCGTGTTTTGATAAGGTACTAGACTTGGTGTGTGCGGTGCCCCAATCTTCAATGCACCACGCGAGTCCATACCTGTGGATAGCATCAATCAAAATTGGGTCGTCTCCCAACTCTACAGATTCCGTTTGGCGGACCCACAAAACTGGGCCGAATATTATCATAGATACGAGCCATAACGCTAGTATTACCTGAAAAAAAACTTTTTTTTTTAGTCAAAACCCCAAAGAATAGCGATTTTAATTAGGTCGAATATAGCCTATTAGCACTTATTATACATTATATTGATTACATTTTTAATTTAGTATTAACAGAAACGAACACAATACCCAAATAGAGGGTGTTTAAAATACAAAATACTGTATGATAAATTGTATTAAAATAATAAATCAAATAATTCTTTAATTCGCTAAGTCCGAAATAGGTCATCATAAATTACATAGTGTGATGTGAAATATCTACAACAAAAATTAGATTTATTTAAAGTTTACTACATATATAAAATATATTTTAAGCACTTCCCTGGTTTGTTCTTTAAGCGATTTAAATAATAAGGCACCTTCTTTTGGAACATTTTATTTTTGCTACCTTGTATGAACTACAATAGTATTGGCTTCTATGGAAACGAATCAGAACAACGCAATGTTGAAAAATTATTGAAACTTAAGTGGGGTATTTTATTTACACTATTTACATAATTGCGGTTACTTCCACTTGAACAGATTTACTGGTCTGCCAACGTTTCGGAATACTTGCACGTTGGCAGACCAGTCAATCTGTTCAAGTGGGAGTAATCGCAAAATATGTGAATAGAGTAAACGCAATGTTGGTCCAAAGTATAAACGGTTTGTTGAAAATTGGTATAAAATGGCATTCAATTAAGTATTTAAATACTTGAATAAAATTATAATGTAAGCAAATTTATTAGGTACTCACATATATTGTTGATTTTCGATTAAGTACTTTTCTGAATGACATGGAATGCTCGATTGCTAAGTACCGATCAATACTCATGGCAGCTATAGTAAACACACTTGCACCAACAGATACACCTGTAAAACATGAATATATGTTTAATATTGTTTAACTATGTAACATTGTTATGCTATTCAATGCAAAAATACCCAAGGAAATGAATTTATTAATTTATTAATCATTCTTTGGAGTTGAGATACTCTAAATCAAATATATTATTTATAAATATATGTTTTGTAAACAATATGTTATGGTTTTATTTACATAAAATAAATAATTTATAAATATAAATTACTTGTATAGTGTATACATTAAAAAATAATAATGTAAATTTGTTTACTTTGGGTATATGTTAAAAGTGACTTAACATATTTTATTGTAGTTGCTCTTCTTAACGAAGAAAACGAAACATAAACAATATAAATGTTCTAGAAAATGTCTGTTTTCATAAATGCATACTATATTTGTCGAATGAACATTTTCTGCTCTGAAGTTCAAAGAAATATATCAAATCTAATTTTAATGTATACAATTATTTTTCTCATAAAACCAAATTAACGGAAGCTGTTTACTTTAAAATATTCATAAAATAGACATGTATATAATTTGATGTATTTTTAAAATTGTCGTATTAAAATGTAAATATTAATTAGGTAGTGTTGTAATTAATAAAAAACAATTTGTTCTTCAGTCATAGTTTGTGCTCGTTGTTTGTTATAAATTTGTTTTATACCTGTTTGCATTAAGAATTAGTTTATAGAAATAATTTTTTTTCTTAAGTGAATGTTATTTCGAAACTAGGAACTATAATATATCTTATAATATATAATTTATCTTCGACTTACAATTGTATATTTTGTTCAAATAATAAATAGGTATTAAATGTAAAGTTATTAGGATCGAGTGGAATGCAATAAAACCATAAGAAATGTAAGTGTAAGTTTTTTCTTTTAACACAAGGAATGCATATTAACTCATATATTTTCTAAACAATAGTCTAAAGATCAATTATATAGGTATTACTCTTCCAACTCAAAGAAGTAAATATTAGTCGCGTTTTAAATTAAAGCAAGTTTAAAAAGTAAAAACTTAAAATAGCAAGAAAAATATTTTTTTAGCGAGTTAGACATACTGTGTTAGAGAAATGCCTTCGAAAATATTTGAACAATATAGCATGTAATTTCTGTTGTTATAAAGTTGTTGAAAGGTTCATAAATTATTAAAGTCAGAAATCCAGAATTTAGATTTAGAATGTAGCCAGTAGCAGGACTGATTATTAAGAACGAGTATGGAGAAATGATGGTGAGAGGCATATAACAATGTAATTTATTATTATTCTAAATAAATATTATTCATGAATAATGATCGTTCATAAGTAACAAAGTGTGCCTTTGTTTTATACAATATGATGGAAATGATGGTATAAAGGTTTGTAATTATTTATTATTAATTAGGTACATGAAGTAAGCTTGATACATTTTTTAACTATCTGATCAAATATTAATGGCATTAAATCTTTTAAAAAAAATACTTAATATGACGTACCTAATATAGGTACCAACATATTTTTTTACGTTTATACGGAGTCATTAATTCGCATAAGTATGTACTTGAGTTTATATGCATAAGGTTGAATATATTTCTCATATTTCTATGAGTATAGCATCCACATTGTTAACTTGTGTACATATTTTTTAATAATTGTATACATAGGGCTTTTGCGCGAGCAACACAATGTATATCAATAGTAATAGATTTGTTCTATATTTGAAAATGAGGCTTAATATCATAGCTTTGAAGATTTTTTATTTATTTAATTTTGTTAAGATCTTAACGTGAGGGTTTTCCGCTTTAGAGTTTTTTTGTTAAACGTATCCGGACACGTGTACCCTAGAACTTATTTTATGTATACACGTCTTGACCGCTGTTCTTCAACTTTTGATAAAATAATAAAGTTTCAATCGTTTCAAGAATAATCGTCAATCGCTATGCTTTACGAGTCGTGTAGGAGATGTTTAATCGTTAAGTATGACAATTATTTTTACTCGGCGAGTCACTTGTCGTTTCCCGATGGTTGTCGCCTGTCGTTAAATATGACCATGTCAAAGAGATAACGAATATTCGTATAAACAATAATGTTGTGTCTCCTAGACGACTCGGAGTTCATATAAATATCGGCGAATAATTCGGCAGCATCCGCGATGATGATGATCGTCAAGTACACGAGTGTGTGGGACCGGCTTTAGAATGTACGTGATGACGTCTGGTTCTTGAATAATTTATAGGCAAGTTTTAAAATTTTGTTTAATGTCACACTACCTTTTTATTACTAGTATTCTTAAGAATTCAAAAATGTTTGATTAACGAACATCTAACGATAAAAACTACATTACGAAATAGCATTTATATTAATGTTAGTATTAAGTTGGTTCAATATTCGGTGTGCTTAATTATTATATTGTACTATCTATACCTAATAGTTTGACTGCCGTCGACTATCTTTTGGTAACTAAAAAAGTACAAAAACTGTATTTATACTTAATGCATGTAAAATAGTGTACATATTTAAATACATTTTTGTTGTTGTATAAGTATTTGTTAAATATTTTTTGTTCCAATTCTGGAAATATTGTTTTTGCACAGGTCCGTTTTTTGTTAGTGTACGCAAATAAAATCATTCAAATGCTTGGAGAATTTCATTTGGTTTCGATTTTCCTGGTATTCTTGGTATTTTGTTTGTTATATTATTGACTGCAAATGATCCGCCTCGTATGCATACAAATGTTTTTGTTCCACTTTTATGTATCCACGCGTTAATCGTATGTGCTCCAAGGCCTTAACAGTATCACGAGGTAAATGTTTTCCCCTTTTTTAATTATATCCGAATTGTGTCGTTATTGGAGTATTATGTTCGCTTATTTAGTTTTATACTCGTACATTCCAGTGTTCTTTACTGGCGCATATTTATAATCTAAACGAAACAAGCCTATAATTAATAAATACGTTCGGTAGAATATAATATAAATATTTACAATAAGCAAACAATGGTAACAACAATGTTTCAAACGAAATGAAAAATAATAAATGTTTTTACGAATTAATAAATTTGCTCAACAGAGACATCAGTCTTGTATACATTAGACAATTGAGTGGCGAATTTTAAAGGTAGTAATTTATACATAATAATATTGTGTTCGATTTTAATCGATAGTAATATTTTATACTTTAAATAACTTGTCCGTTGTTTAACTCGTTAATAAATAATAATAGTTTTAGTAAGAAGTGTGTTATTTGTTATTTAATATGTGTTTTAAATGTTTATTTTTCACTTGAGCATACGATTTTAATGCCTATTATCGTTTATGGCCATCTAGGCTAACACAATCGAAAGTTGTTAATGAAAAGTCGATTTACTTTTAGAGGTAGGTATTTAATTGGATTGACGTTTTTACATGTTCGATTTTTTTTGTACATACACGTGCATAGACGTTGTTGTTAAATAAGTTCTTGTTAATTATACCACAAACGCCGTGAAGAATATTATTTATGGCCTATTTAGTTAATTGCACACGTGTGTCTTGTTGTGTAATTTAAACAAAGATTATCCGTTAAAACACCTATGATTACTTCTAATTAAATGGTAATTTTAATTTAATTTAAAATTATTGTTCTTTTACTATGATGTTCATGTACAGGTAATCATAAATTATTTTTTAAATAAACACACACAAATTACGATATAAAAATAGTAAGCATACATTTTTTACAATAATTATGAGTTATAAAGTTCATATTTCTTACACGTTGAGGTTTGGAAATTATTTGCTTCGCCCGTGTTAATAAATACAATTGTAACAAAGTACCCACAAATTTACACACCTTAACCTTCCTCGTTAAACATTCTATCCAATAGTGAAATTATATATATTTTGTTGTATGTACTTTATAAGCCATGACTTAATGTTAGGCAATCCAATAATAAACAATGACTAATAATGTATTTATATGTATCTTCATTCTTCAAACCATTGTTTCTATCAATAACAATTAACATGCTTAAATGTCTAGTAAAGCATTTTAAAGGTGAAAGTATCAGCTTTCAGAATCTTTTTTTAAATTTAAGAATGTTTATAAGTTTTGAAGTTATGAAAAATACATTTTTTACATGTTAATCAAATGGGAATATATGGCTCTATAGGAACCACTTAGAGTTGTCCTAGAATGCTGACACTTTAAACATTTCTTCATTTATTTATTTATTTAAACATTTGAAAATAAAATAGTATTTGATACTGACAAGAGTATGTCAATACGCCTTACTAGTATACCTTATAACATTTTTATGTGAAACAAGTAATGGGGATAGTAAAACTGAAATTAAACTTTGACCTAACATAATAATCGGGAAATAGTTCCCTGCAGTACAGCGCGCGTTCTTTCTCGATAAAATCAATAGTAGTTATCTAACTTATTTTACAACGGCAATCAACCGGTTTTTTTCTCTCGTCCGCGGCACCACTGCACCAATTGACTGAACCTAGTATTATTATACTTTCGCATACAGAAAGATTGGGATTAAAAAAAAAACAGTGAACATTAAACCAACTGCTACTGCATGCTAATCATAACATTGTGTATCAGTCTCGGCTTGTCATTGAGCATGCGCGTACGTGTGTGTTCGCCGCTTGTATGCTAATCGGTAGACAGTAAACATTAAACCATATTGTTTTTAGATAACATAGTACGTGATTCGTTCGTTTTGTGTCGATTAAATAATTGTCAATACATAATAATATTATAATATATAATTAGTGTTTCGAAATAGTGACTGTTGTCGTCAGTATTATAAAGACGAATGCAACTGACTCAGAGTTTCTGAGCCCGTGACCGCCTCAGTCTGCTGCCATTTTCGAGGACTCGAGTCAATCGAGTAGTTTTTTTTTATACAACTTTAGGAATTAGCACAGCTGTCTGTCGATAACAGCTATTATGGGAGTGTTCCGTTGGTTGTGTCAGCAGAGAGGTTTGACGAACCGGACGTACTGTCAGGCCGTCGGAACCGGAAGCAAGTCACGTCCCCTGGAAGGCATCCGGGTGTTGGACATGACCAGGATAGCGGCGGGACCTTATTGTACGATGATCCTGGCCGACATGGGTGCGGACGTGATTAAGGTGGAAAGGCCCGGGATCGGCGACGAGAGCCGCAGGTTCGGACCGCCTTTCGCCCAGGTGCCGGATCACGGACCCCTGAGTTGGTACTTTATGGCGTTGAACAGGAACAAGAGGAGCGTGACATTGGACTTCCGGACACCTTCCGGTAAAAAGTTACTCCGCCGAATGGTCGAGTCGTCGCACGTCCTCGTCGAAAACTACGTCCCCGGCACATTGGACAGGTGAGCGATGCGTTTAACTCTTACGGTGGTGCAATACTTCTTTTCTTTCCTATCGCTGTCTGCTTGTATTGAGCTTTTTGATTTTATTGTTATTGGCCCAGTGTTTTTGCTTAGTGCTATACTGTTTAATATTTTTTAATGCTCAAGGATTAGAAAACTGTAATCAGTGGACCTACCTACAGTCGAAACACTCCTGAAAGAAACGGGCTATTTTAGTGAACAATAGCGTCCCGTTTTTATGAGCCGAAAAATGTGTATCCTACTTTTATCAGTAGATATGTGTTACCGTATTAAATTTACTCTATTCGGTCACCTTAAAATTGTTCAAAAACGTTTTTCCTTTTTAATACATCCTAAATCAGAAAAAATATAAACGGTAATTGTCAGAACACGGCCAGTAAAGTTAGATTTGGCTTCTTTTATACATCAGTACACGTGTAGTAAAATGTAAAAACGATTCTCGTAAAATTAAATTTCTGACGATAAACAATTTTCAAAACTTGGATACGCGAGATAATATATTCCTCTAGTTGAAGTAGTTTAAATTTAAATTCTGGTAGTAACTTTTATAATTATTATTTAAAAACAAATAATTTTCGTTATTAACTTTGACATTTATGTTATCTGTATTTTAAAAATTTGAATTGCGTAATTCATGGAGTTAGACAGTTAACTAATAACTTAAAACAAAAACGAGTTTTGTAAACTAACGCTTTTGGATACAACATCATGGCCGGGCTGTTGACCTCGAAAATGGTTGCAAAATCTCGTATAGAGAAATCCAAAAGGGGAAAATTTTAAAGTTTTGTTGTTAATATTTTTTTTATAGATTCAAAGTTTTGACAGTAGACTAAGTGTTTGTATAGCTGTGAGAACTTCTTCGTCGGGTAAAAGTTTATTGCTTAACGCCATATATATATAGTGCTATTATATTAACTGTTCGGGAACTCTGAGGAAATTCACATTTGTATTTTTCCACAATTTATCATGGTCGATCGACAAATAATTGCATTTGCAACCGCCGATCCGTACTTGTTTATATAGCTTATATATTTTTATTGTTTGCCTTTATAATATATTGACTTTTATTTCAAGACTCGACAATCATCGAAAACAAAATAGGATGGTTTTAGGTACCTATAGAAAATAATTATGAAAAGAAAAATAGCGAAACACTTTGAAAATATCAATAAGAGACTTAAGTTTACGGGACATGCATGTCGCAAGGTAGAGTTATTTCTGAAGAGGGTACGGTAATAGGCTCCACATGGAGTAAGGCCGAGTTTAAGGTGCGATGAATAAAGGTAGCCGTAAAAAAGAGAAGGCCGGATAGAGTGGAGAGCGTTGTTAATGAACAGAGAGGGATGGGGGCAAATGTGTTTGGTGGGTGGTCCTAAAGACCGATACCACGAAAGAAGAGGAAGGAAGAAGATAACTGTTGTAGTAGTTGTACATTATATTTATCGGTTATTAATGGCTTTTTAATTTTGTCTAACTGAAGTTATGTTATGTTACATGGACTATACATGACTTCTGGTCGATTTTTGAACCTGGACAGGTTATTTGGGACAGAATAAAATGGTAAAAAGCGTGACGGTGTTTTAAGATAAAAAAAAAATGTATCCTGTGCTGCTTTGTCCTATTCTATCCTATCCTAATTCAACCTATCGTCGCCAAAACAATTTTTTCAGGCTAGAACTGAAGCTATTTTTATTTTTTATTTTTTACTGTCGGGTTAGACACGGATTGGGCTACGAGGACATGCGTAAAGTCAACGAGAAATTAGTGTACTGTTCGATATCCGGTTACGGATCAAAGGGACCTTGGCATAAGAAACCAGGATACGACGTCATCGCTGCCTCTATCGGTGGTTTCCTTAACGCCACCGGTCACGCCGAACCGGCTAAAGCAGCAGTGCCTGTCACAGACTTGATGACAGGAATGTATGCCCACGGGGCTATTTTGGCAGCCCTGCACCGCGGGACAGGCGATAAAATCGACTGTGACCTGTTGTCCACGCAACTGTCCATGATGATTAATTTGGCTTCCAACTATTTGAACGCAGGTAAAGTTTCTAATGTTATCCGAAATAGCTGGTTTCATTTGGTTAAGTGGTTATACTTAAAGTTAAAAAACATGTTAGGACAGAAAAAACAGAAAAAATTAGAAATTTCAGCATTTCCAAGCGTTTTGGTTTGAGATTTTAAAAATGTTGAACACCCATATTTTGCCAGCGGTTGTTTACTTCCAACCATATATCTAATTCGAATATTGATTATTGTATAACAGAGAAATTACGAACTTAATTTTGTTTATTTAAGTCTAAAAAAAACTAGGCTCAACTGACAGAATTCGTCCATATTATCGTACAATAGTCTCATTTTTAACAAGGATTGATGGTCACATTGGACCCAGATTAGTTAAGTACTTTCGTTTATAGTTTTAATTTTTTTTAAAAAGATTTTTTAGTGTCGGATCAAAAAGTGGGATCACTAAAAAAAATAGCGCTACTTCATTTACTCCTCTTTCTATACTCCTTTATTTATATTTCTAATACAATTATGGAAGAACTTAGAACTGACTGATAATTTAAAACTAAACTCTAAAGTGATAGTGCAGTATAATGTTATACTTATTATTATTTTTATACTGTACTTAAAATTATTATTCTTTATAATACAGTTATTATTATTATAGTTTGTTAATTTGAATAGTCTTTATTTGAAGTTTGTGTATGCATTAAAAATACGTATCTTGAAAATGCATAACGAGTCAAATATTCGTAAAACAACTATAATGCTTCTTTTCTGTGTTTATCTAGTGGGAGAGATAAAAACATTGTTCATTTTTATCTGTTTGCTAACAGATTTTTTTATGCCCATCTAATATTATAATGTATGAAGCGCATCGGCTGTCTTCAAGTTCGTAAAATTGTTTAATCGGTGTAGTATTTTTTTTTTGTATTTAATTATTACTGTGAAATGAACACTAATTACCAGTAATTATTGTAAGTGCTTAGCCGTCTAATATAGAATATAAATTATAAATATTTTATTATGGAGAAAACGCGCTTAACTATGTATATCTACTAAAAAATATACCAATGCTATAATCCGTAACCGTGGACGAATTTTTCTAATGATTGCAATTGAATTCGCAAAGAACTATAAAATTAGATAACGTCATTAAGAAAGTTTTACGTCGGAGCAGAAACGGGACCGGATTAATTGCTGCTTTTAATCAATAATTATTTCTCAGAAACTGTGCTCGAGAAATAAACGTATTGCGGTTGACACTTCCATCCATAGCCCGAGTAGAGTAACTGAAGGTTTTATTTTTACTACCAACTTAATTTATTAGTTTTACTTAAATAATATAGTTTTTGTAACAGGGAGGGTGTATTATAATTAATCAATTTGGTCCCTTTCTTTCCTTTTTTGAATTTTCAAGTGTCTTATAGTGTGCATGCCCACTATTCGTCAATCATAGTCTGTCATGTGCATTGTTACTTGAAATGCGTCGGTAATGGGAGTTTACATTGGTCACAGTTCGACATACGGGCAATAACACGTATCGTTACATCCATTGTAAATTAACTAAGTTATTTACCTTTAGTACTCCTTATTATTCACTACTGTTATCACATAATATATTATTGGCTCGACCTACTTTATTAATCAATAAAGTAACCACTACTTTGTTATCTGCCAATTTCCCCTTATTTCGGATCAACTTTGATGGGTTTGTAATGGCAACAATTTATAAAATGTATGAGAGCGGAAAGGATTGCATCAATTTGCGTTTCTTGTCTCACGTGCGGGGTGTAAAAGAATTAACGACAATGTGTAAAGTCTTTATAAAACCATACACGTGGAAAATGTTTTTAATTTTGTATGTTTAAGGTATTCAAACTAAACGATGGGGCACCGAACATGAGAGTGTTGTGCCTTACAAAGCGTTCAAGACTAATGACGGTTTCTTCACGTTTGGTGCGGCTAGCAATGCTCAGTTCCTGTCGTTTTGCCAAAAGATATGCTTGCCGGAATTGGCTGTAGACGAACGGTTCGCCAGCAACGCAGCTCGAGTGGAGCACAGGCAACAACTGTACGAAATCATTGAACCGATTTTAGCTTCCAAAACCAATTCCGAATGGGTTGAAGTTTTTGACGGAGTGCCTTTCCCATTTGGACCGGTTAACGACATGACACAAGTACGAGTACATAACAAGTATATACTTTTAACTATTTCAAAAGTCGACATTTATTCCGAATTAATCTTCAGTGTTGTCTTTGCTTCTTTTGACTTCCATAATAATATTAACTGTTGACATTAATTAATATCCAAGGAAAAAATATTTAGGCTTGACAAGTGGTCGATTAATATTATTATTATTATTATTAACTTAATTAAGGTCAAGTTAAATTATTAAGATATAAGCTTACGTTTAATTTAAATTCCAATTACCTTAACAGGGTAGAAAAAGATGGAAAGTTATTAAATGGCGCGCCTTACAGTGGTATAGAATTCATAAATGAACATTTTATAAATTTTAGGCTATGAAATAGGTCAATTAATACGATTTCGAAGTCGCTGAATTCAAATATGATCAATCATATATTTAAAAGGGTTTGAGAGTTGGGTGTTTAAAACATTTAATGGACACTATTACCTACATTATTTGCTGTAATTAGCGGCTACTTTGTTTTGACTTGCGATAATGACTTCGAGTAGTAGATATTTATATATATTTAGTACTAAAAATGGCTTTAGTTAATTGCTAATAATATAATTTTAATAAGTCTTGGCCTATATTATTATATGTATATGTATTAAATCTTTATACTTTTTATCATTACATTTTTTTTAAAAATATATAATAAAAAGTGTATAATAAATGTAAGTGACCTCACGAGTAAAAAAAGTGTAATTTTTGTTTTAAAGCTGTACTTATAGTTTAACTAGTAAAAAATTAACCAGTAAAAAAATCAGTTTTCTTCGACCAATATTTATAATAATAGACCACTGCCCATCGGTTTTAATATCAAATTAACTATTATAACTGCATTAATAAAATAAGTAAAATTATAATTTATTCATCTTTAATTTAAGTTGGTGTAAATTAGACCAAGTGCATTCTTTATCAATTTTATAGGAGCAGTGTTTGATAATAATATTACTATAAAACCATATCCATTATAAAATTATAAGTCTCACTCATACATAATTCATTTCTCCTGAAATATACACTTATGATATTCTGACACTACGCCATCGATTTAGCAGAAAGCTAATTTCAATAACTTTCCTTTATCTTTCATAGGCTTTTAACAACGAACACGTCAAGGACATCGGACTCGTGCAAGAGCTAGACTGTTCTTATGGCGTTAAAGTGAAAATGGTGGGACCAGCGGTAACTTTTAAGGACACCAGCAACGCAGTCACGAAAGAACCTCCGTTGTTGGGCCAGCACACGGATGAAGTGTTGATTTCACTGGGATACGATACAAACGAAATCGATCAATGGCGTTCCGAAGGAGTAGTGTGATAAATGATAATAATATCATTATTGTATTGCCGTGGACGCCGCGTCGATTATTTTTTAAATGCATACCATTTTTATTGAGCAATAGACAAACAAATAGTACATCCAAATTACCTTGCAAGTACGATGTCAATTTGCACATAGGTTCGCCGTACAGCCACAAACCGGTGATTGACTGGCAAACGGCCATGGGCATACATATGAACGTTACCAGAAGGTCAGCGATTGAGAGGTTCACCAAAAAATAGTTTGTTACGCTGTAAAAGAAAAAAAATAATTAAACAAATCGTTTATATATTTTAATAAGTATTGGTTTTTTTTTAATACATTTTAATCGGTTTGTTTGTATTGTTGGAATCAACAGGGTGGATTAAGCCGTTACGGTCAATAGGCATTTTTAGGCGTTGTGAGACAAATTTTTAGAATTCCAAAAACTTCATCATCTTTTCCAAACAATTATTTTATTTTTCCTTTCATTTTAAAATAAAAACTTTTTTTACTTAGTCACACTAATTTACGGTTAATAGTTGACAGTTACCATCGTTGGTTTTAATTTTCCCCCTCAGTTTAGGTGCTGGGGCCTGGTATCAATAGGTAGTTTTTTTATTGCAAACATTCCCGTTACTTATAAAAAGTGTGGGGAGAGTAAAACCCGGATTCGGTCTAATAATTTATTGTCGTATTTGGTCTATTAGATAAGTTTATAGATTCTATTTTAGACAGTCACGTGATTTTATAATATTATTATGGTTTTTTCTTTTTTTTCTTGGTTTTGTCAAGATTTTATTAATTAGTTATCTCCCACCGGACGTACCACTTTATATTCAATGTTTTATATTGTAAATGGACACTTAAACTTTCCTACAGACGCTTTATGTCGATGTTAATTCTGGATATTTTGGAAATCGGTAATTTTGGTAAGGTTAGGTTTGTTATACTTTATTAAAATAATAAAAATGTATAATTAAATATTTAAATGAACCAATAAAACCACAAAAATCCTGTATACATATTTTTGCAGCAATGTTACCATACAATAGACTGAGGATTTTTGTAGTTAAGGGTTTATTTAAATATTCTATTATTGTATAATATATAACCACAAGCTTAAGTTTTTTCTAGAAAAACATATATTTAGTGTATCATTTTATTGAGTATATTATAATGGTATTATTGTACATAACATCAAAATTGAAATTTTGTTTGTGTGAATAATAGGGCATTAGAGGAGTACTGTTAAAAAAAAAAAGGATGAAATATTTTATTTTCAGTTAAGTCTCACAAACAATTATCTTTAACAATAAAAAAGTCATAACAGTGTTATAATAAGCATAATAATTATACAAAAAAAACATTCGACAATACCGATATTTGTTGACTTCATCATTTATCGCTTTTTAAGAGAAAATCATTCTACTATTTAAATGTTGTTTTTTGAATGTTTTGTAAAAATTGGAAAAAAAGCTATTATTGTTCATATATTTGGCTTATAAATGTCTTGGTTGTGATTGTATTTATTATAAGTGGAGTTTTGCTATAGACACGGACTAGAAGGGTGCCGGCCTACTATTCTAACAGTATATGTATTGTGCCGATCGATTTTGTTCACCTGACATTAGCCGATAAACTGCTCCAAAAATATTATCAGTACAATATTTCTGAGCAGCCGTCTAAAATATGTTTTGGATCTTTTACGGCATGTGTGTTTTTAAAGTAAAAAAATTGTATTTATTTTAACGTGTTCTTATAAATAAAAGACATAATAATATAGACATTTTATATTGTGATGTATAATATTCGTATTATACTTATTTAATTAAGTTTTTATTAAGTAATCAATATACGAGATTTCGTATATATATATATATATATATATATATATATATATATTAAACATCAGGTAAACAATTATTTAACTCAGCGAAATTTACTTGAAAACTTTTTAGAAATGAAAAAAATGCCCAACTACCTGACAACGAGGATACTGGATAGTAAAACATTGCTTAGGTCAGGTTCGTTACGGGCTTTTGTCCTTTGTTACGTTTTCCTGTTAATCCTCCGATCGTTATCATGAGAGCCGATTTTATGTTCACCAGAAAATACATCACATATGTTATGAAATTCCTTCTAAAGCATATTTGTAATACATTTTAGATTCCAAACCATTAGTAAAATACCCTACAACAATCAATGGTGACACCGATAAACGTTTACTCTCTGACGATACCCATGCGACTATGATCTAAATGTATCGTAGTTTTTTAAAAAATTATTTTCGCTTAAATTATTAATTATATTTGGTAAATTTATGGATGTAATACATTTGGATACTTCCACATTTTTTTTTTTTAATACTCAATTTACGCTTTGAATTATTAGGCAGCTATAGCGATAATCTTAACTATAAATTGAATTGGTAATTCAATTCTTTGTCCTGCTTTTATAAAAAAAAACTACTGAAAAACATTAAGCCACACTTTATAAATTCAGACTTTTGGTAGGATGAGTTAATTATGATTCAGTAGGTGTTTCATTAATCAAGTTTGGATTTGCGATATTTATCTAAATATTATTATTATTATTCAACAATATCCTATTGTTACATACATCTTATTTTTTAATGGCCAGGCGTGATGTGATTTTGGGACTGAAAGGGATTTTTGGAATTAAAAACATTTATTGACAATGTGCTTTGACGTTGTATTGAAATCTACATTTAATTATTAAAATAAAAATTACACACTTTTGAGTTTTAATGTTATAAAGCAGTATCTTCAAAGAAATATATACTTGAAAGTGTGTTATTGTTTGAGTAATTATATGCCTAAACATAGAGGCAACTAAAAAAAAAGGTAGCTTGATAAGTAAATATTTTGTATTGCTTCAAAAAAAAAAAAAATAAAAATAAGAGAAGTTAAGATATTATATTTTAATTGAAATAAGTAATGTAAACGTATGGTTCATTAGTTTCTTTTGTATATAATTCTTAACGTATAATAAAATAAATGTCATTATTATATATTATTGTAGCTAGTTGACATTTATCTCAATTGCCTTTGTATGGAAAAACCTATCAATCATTTCACCGACAGTAATGTTAACACTGACCATGCTTAGTCATTGTATATGAGGTTCATTAATGTAGGACATTATTATTGTTATAAAATACACCAGTGTACCATTATTGCATATGCGTAGCTCCGTCGATTTTGTAATTTTTGCTAATAAAGTAAAGTAGGGTAGTTTTAATTGAATATGTCAAATGTCTTTTTTTTTTATTCACAGAACTAATCAATAATGTTCACGTTTGAGTAAAGATTATAACGTACGCATGTTTTAAAATATTATATACATTTATTTTTAGCTTATATATTTATTTCAAACGCCATTTATTTTCATTGAAATGTTTATAAAGTTTATTTATATCAGTATATAGGAGACGGACAACTGGCTACAAAAAAATATTATGTATAAGGTAAAAGCAATCTTTATACTTGAAGTGTGTCCCCCAATATTGTAGCCAAACACCGGATGAAGTGTCTGCCTGCGTTGTGAAGAAGATAAGGACGGGGTGGACGGTCAAAGATTGTCATCTTCAATAGTAAAAAATTATAATGTACAAGCTTAAAAATAATTCGTGACAATCGTTTAACTCTTTATGAAACTATAAACAAAATGGCAGACTAAATGATGATGGTAAAACTGTAATAAATAGTACGGACTGCTCGAGCGCGATGCCGCTTGTGTTATAAATTATAATATTCTCGCGGTTTTTTTTTTTTCGTTATTTAAGTCAGGTTTTGTTATTAAAACGTCAAGCCTGTAGAACATGTCATAATTATAGTAATAAGATGTACAGATAAACTGTCTAAAGGGTATTCGATCGTATCTAGGGATTTTCTTAATAACCTTTTAGGGGATTGTGTTTCAATAAAGAACATTAAAACGGTTTAAGCTCATAAAGAAGCTGAATTCTAATACAAAAAAGGTTTTTTATTTATGTAATATTTCATTAGAAAAAAAAACCATTATAATAATATGTGCCTATACAGATGTTTATACTTCTTTAAAAGCAAAACATTTCTTTTGATCTACTTAAATGGTCCTAATACGTTGTTAGTACTCAAAGTTTAATGTAATTGCCCATAGTAACAAATAAAAACATTATGTTGTTCTTTACGGGTAATTAAGTTAATCGTAATTCTTTTTATTTAACTTCTATCAAAACAATTGTTGTCGAATTTTTATTACATTCTACCTAATAAAAAGGCAGATTAAAAATGTTACTTTTTTGTGTGTTTTATTTGGTTTTTTTTAAATTAATTTTATGGGTACTGAATGTGTATTTATTTTCCACGAGGCTCACATAACTCAAAATGTAAGTTTCTACATTTTGTGATATTTATTTCCATTTTGTATACAATTATGTTTTGATAACAGTGGACATGACATCCAATTCGACAAAGTTAAAATATTATACAAAGAAGCCGACTATGGGAAAAATATGTTCAAAGAAAACTGAAAAATTTCCAGACATTTTTTAATAAGAAAGGAAAATTTGTAATATGTTAGAACCAAATATTCGACAGGTAAAAAGGAAGCATACAAATTAAATCATTCGATCGATCAATCGATGTCACACAACAGTAACAGGTGTTTTTTAAATGAATGGAAATTGCAAATATAGAAAGGGAAGAGCAAAATACAGAGAATTTTGAAAAAGCACAACAGCCATTAACAGAGTAAACAAAGCAAACCACATAATAACTTACGGAAACAAGCCATGCATTCAGTATAGTCGCAACAGTGGAACGTTGACTATTGCTTTGCAGATGGACCCTACAACGGGCCCGAAACGTCAGCATGGATACATCCGAAAATAATTGAATTAATACTTCAATTAGTGTTAATACTTAATACCCACATTGATATATCATGTTTCGTGAATTTTGTTTTAAACTTATAAAGCCAAATTTATAAATAGTTGTATTGGTTTTAATAGCACTTACACAATAAAATACATTTGTACAAAAAATATAAACTCAAAATGTTATCGATGGCCTATTAAATAAAATGTTTATTATGCAGTAGGGTTTGTCTCTGAAATGTCAACAAAACTATATTACTTTTTAAGTCAGTACACCGAATATATAATGCAATTAGTCTCGTTTTTAAAGCAAAAATTACTGGCTTATTGAAACCGGTAAAATATAGAAAAATATTAATATTTTACAAATTTGAATTTATCTATTAGGTGGTTGCGTAATTCTATAAGACACTGTTAACCCCTTGTAATGAAATCAACTATACAATAGTCCGGTTAACAGGAAAAACATAAAAAAATCGTATACATATAATTATAATAAATATGTATAATTGATATAGATTTCATTGTTATCGTTTTGAACGGCGATCTCGTTTACACGCACTTGCACTTATACTAAAAACACCTCTATAAAATAATAATATTATTATTATATTATTGTTGTGTTTGATAGTGCCCCGGGCAGCCATGATTACATGTACGAGCATATGGGTTACTGTAATGTACTTTGTATTTTAATTTATTATGGATAACGTTTCGGTAGGATTAAAACAGCGCAGTAGACCACTTAAAAGTTAATGAAGGAACGTGACCTCACAACTTCGATTCGATCGTATCAATGATCTTGATTATATTGTAGTGCATTAGGTTCAAACGCACTTGATTATTAGTATTTGTTTCATTTTCTGGCCGAGTATTACTTTGTGTCAGCGAAAATTATCAGCACTATTAGTTGAATTTGCACGAGGAAAAAAAAAAGGTAAATACATACGATTTTAGATTTTAGATAACAGAATAAAAAAACCCAATATTTGTTTTGCCTAACATCAATAACTTATGTTATAGACTTAAATAAAATATGAATTGGAGTAATATAGTTAAAATATTAACGAGTTTTGTAATTCTCAATCCTCTTATGGGATAATATTGTAAGAATTCAAAATGTATAATATCTGTATTAGTGAATTCACCTAGTGTTTTACGAATGCTTTTGCTAGATTTTTCTTTTAACATAGTAATTTAGGTTATTGATTGTCGAGTTTTTTATTTAATAATCTTGATCGAATCCCAACGACAATATATTACGCTTTTAAAACCTTTACATCGATACGAAGATGACTGAGTATGAACTATGATTTTACTGTTTGTTCTATTTAGACGCCCGAGATGTTTTATTGGTTTTAGTGTTATTATTTATTGTAGGTCGTCATAATAATAACGAAAACCATATTATGGACGTTTTAAAAATTTTCCACCGGGTCAATTTTTGATATTGCGTCCAAAGAAGTCATTGGCATCCGAGCACTTGTACATTTCGGGACAATATACCCTGCTTATCGGCTTTGGCAGTAAATTGTACGCCGGAGGAGATAATAAGTGTATCATATTTACACAAGGAGAAATCGTCCAGTCGAAGCTTGAGTTTTCCAACTTTGGATAATGGGTACCATTTGCCATGTCTTAGTCCTTAGATTGGATATAGGTCAGTCGATTTATAGAAAATTGGTCATTTGTACACGGCCTTGATAATTTCAAAAGGAAAACGTGAAAAGGCTTAAACGGTCATCGTTCATAAAGTGTTATTTGAAAAGTTGGAGAAACTTGCAATTATTTTATTGCAGAAGTTCAGAGACGGCTAAAACTAAACGCCCCCCCCCCCGACAGATGAACAGGATTAAGAGTTTTTCCTCGTTATATTTGAATCGGTATTAAAACGAATGGTCAACTTTGTAACTATAATTTAGTTGTTTGGTCTAATTAAAAAACATCTTCATGGCAAATAAAAATATTCGTACCTGCGTTTAACTAGACCCATTGGAATAAAGCTATTGCACTTAAATTGATTAAAGTGAATGACATGGTAATTTGTATGCTTGTGTGTTTGCGTGTTTAGTGTTGAGGGGCATTTAAATACACTGTAATAGAACTAAATGAAATATTGGTTTAAGGAGCACCTGCGTATTTTTAGTCGAAAACAACTACTTCTACTTCAAACTTACTGTCCGTAAGAATACTTCGATTTAAGTTTTGAAAAAAATATTTTGAATTCTTCATAGCATTTTCAACGCTTTGATCGTGGCATAATTTAAAAATGAATTTTTGTTAAATAATTAAATCAGTTTAAAAATGTAAAAATTTGCAGTTTTTTATATTGAAATAATTAATTAACTAAAAGTAATTTTTAAATTTTGCCACAATCGATGCATTGAAAAAGTTTAGAAGAATTGAAATGTTTTTCTTCTTCAAAACTTAAATCGGAGTATTCTTAGGAACAGTACGTTTAAAGTATAAAAATGTTACCATAGAAATAATGTTTTTGCGTTATAAAAATTGAAAACAAAATTAAATATCAAAATAGATCCTTCTTTCCTATAGTAATATATACTCGTATGTTGAAACATTTTAGCTTAATGTTAAGTTTTAGTGAAAAATTCCTTTTATACAATGCGCCGTAATATTTTGTTAGTGTAGAGGGCACTTTACACGTTACGTTTTGTTTGGAAAATTCGATTTGTCAATGTGTCTTAGTAATAGTTGTTTAGATCGAACCTGGGCGTTTTTTTAAAAATAAAAAATCATTTTTATTTTAAGTCAATTTATGTTTATTAAACCAAATAAAATTTTATTTGACTTTTTCAAAAAACATGATATTTACTTGTAACAATTTTGGGTTTAGTTTGTTTTTGTAACATGGTTGATTTACTTCAGTCATTTTTTAAAAATGATAGTTAAATCTTCTTGTAAAAATTTATGTTGGAACTTGGAACATATCGCAGTACATTTCATTGAGAAAATGCACGCATTCATATAATCTTGAAGTAGGTTTGAAATTAAAATATTTTACCCTTGAGAATTAGGCTAAATGTAAACAATTTGGATAATTTATTTTGAATCCTTGTTTTGATCCTTGTAATATAGTGTAAACCTTATCATTCCTTCAAAGAACAGACAAAATGATGGCAGTAATTGAAGTTGAATTCCTCACAAAGAAACAACGATTATTAAAGTAATCTACCAAAATATTATAATTTTGTCTTCCAAACACGCTTTGTTCCATCCAGTGGGAGTATTTAAGCGATAATTTTTGTAAATTAGATGAAACAGGAAGCCTAATGATAATTAATTAAAGTGCTCTAAAAGAGTAAGTGCATTGTTATTTAATTTGTTATTATTACTTTAACAATTATGTATAACTCACTACTATATCAATTGGAGTAATGAGAACTAGACTAAAAAAAATTATTCATCATTCAGTATTTGTTAATGATATCCAGCAATATAAAATGTTTATAAGAATATATAAAACTGGCTTTTTTATCAATTATCATTATATTTTTTTAAATAATATATAATTATTCAATATTTAATATTTTAAAACCATATTTTATGTACCTTATACTATGTGCTTTCGTTAAAATGTGTTAGCAATAATTAGTGTAAATAATTAATTGATATTATGTACTTTATTTTAAAAATAAATTAAAGTTTTACAGAAATCCGCATTAATTAATAATAGTAATTTTATACACTATAATATAACTCAATTTCGGGGTTTGTCATCTGTATAATATCAACTAATTTAATTCCACAAATAACTGAACTAATAATAATAATAACTAATAACTTTTATTAATGAAATGAAAATGTATTATTAGCTAAACTACAATTTACTGGTTTATAATCAGATTGGATCGATCATTAAAACAATTGTAGTTGTTCAGTACTTTGTATGATTATTAAGTCTATTAGAGTCAAACATAATAATTAGTGACTTTTTCTGTGTATTTCTTCGGAAACAAAAAATTGCGTAATATTATTGGGCGATTGGTCAACTATTCTTTTAACACTTGTATAGTTAATAGTTCAAAAATATAATCCTATCCTTTATGTGTAAATAGCTTATGAACTTAACTGGTTTTTAATACTTTATATATATATATAAAAGTATATATAAAAGTTATGAAGGTATATATAAAAGTTAAGATAATATATATATAATCTTAACTTTTACGTTAAGCATAATTTGCTAAAAACGTCAACTGGTCGATATCATTTTTAAATAATTACTTATAATGTTACTGAAGTATAGAAGTTTGGACGGGAGGAAGGGTTATAATGTAGCATTAATTTTTCTGCACGTGTTACTCAACCGCACTCCACCTCCGTCTTAAATTTTAAACTTTAATAACTTGTTCAAAATTGATTATAGACCAATCAACATTTTCAGTAAATTATTCTTAATTTAAATAATTAATATAAAATTTACGTTACTATTTAAAAATCGTAAGCTCATAGAGTCCTTACACTTAAATAATGGGTTTTATTGTTTAAAAATATTAGAGTATGTTAAATATTACTATTAAAATATTAGAGTATGAAAAAGAGATAAGAATAATTTAAAAACGCTTTATATATTTTAAGATAATGTCTAGTAAACAGTCAACCTGTGCATTATATTTTTCCGTGCAAGTAAATATCGAAATATTTGTCCCAAGTGAAACGAACGCACGGCAAACTTGGTTTCTTTTGGCCTTTCGGGACTTGTTTTTTCAGAGAGCTTTTGAATTTATTTGCAGTTAGGTCAGATCTTTATTTCTTATTAAGCTCGTGCATAAAGTGTCAATGGCAATATTGCTTGTCAATCGGTTGACAGATTCACTACTAGGTTAGCCGTATCCCACGCAATCACCAAATAAGTTCAAGCTGTCATTTTTGACACCATACATACACTTACTCGAATATGGTATAATAATAATACGTTTATTGATATGGGTAGGTAGGTACACACAATATTATTTATGTGCAATAACAAATATCAAAACTCATAACTTAAATACATGAGATTGAGACTGTAATGATTCACCCACTTTAGATAAACATGACGCTGCTCCGGGCTTTGGTGAACCTTTGTTAACCTAGCTCTAATCATTCATTAAAGATAGAATCTAATGGATTTATATTCACGGTGTTGGATCTGACCTATGTACCTTTCCATCTGGTATCACTCAGTGGGTTCACTTTTTTATTCAAAATAGATCACCCCGTATGATTATGAACCTGTCCTTATTCTCAAACTTCTTTCCAACGATATTGCTTATCCATTCCTACTTTCCAAACTTAATTTTAATATTCTACCTAGGATTACTCATTCAACTAAAGTTTGTTCAACTCCTTTCCACACTACTAATTATGAACGTTGGTACTGAACCACTTTATGTCTATTGCTATTGTTAACCCGTTTCCTTTGTGTTCTTAATAATTTTCTTTGTACTAATTTTAACCTCCTTATATTTTCCTTGGTTTTTATTTTATCATCATGTTATATTTGTAACAACTTTAACATGTATATAAATATGTTGTAAAATATATTCATGTTTCTATATATGCATGTAATAAATTACAAGTATCACTGCTGTATACACATTTACATTTTCATAATCCTAGATCTAAACAAAACACAACAGAGAAATATATATTATAAATCTTAGGTCATATTAACTTCCATGCAGTGTTAAGAACGTATTGTTTTTACAATGTCTTTTTATTATTATTTTTGTTTTTTTTTTGTTTCGGGACTCACGATATCTCGTAAATCGGTGAACCGATATTTTTTGTGTAGCTAGTCCTAACGTCAGAAATCATACCTGTAAGGTACTTGATCGGGTAAAAAAATTAAAAACTTAGCTCTTTCCCCTTCAACATTGAGAAAACCAATTATTTAAATACTTTTCAACTTTAAATTAAATTATAGAGCTTAAATAAGTTTTACATATTTTTAAAACGGGCATTTTATTATTTTCAGAGTCTTAGATTGTATAACCGAAACTATAGAGTACATAATGAGTTATTAAAAGTAACATAATATTATATATAATAATACTAATAGATTAATAATATAATTTAACAATAGGAGCAGTTTAACGTTGTCATTCATCCAGAAAGCAAGCGATTCTGGCAGTTTCATTGCATCTATTTAATTGTAAATAGTTCCTTCGAATGTAAAAGTTTCAATTGTACTTGTCTTTATTCCATTGTTGTCAGTTAACTCCAGTACATATATTGTGGAATGTCGCAATATATATTATTACAACATGTTGTTCAGTTATGTAAAATAAATTGACTCATAGTAAGTAGATAGATACACACAGTAATAAAAAGAGATACTTGCAATTATACTATTGCAATTAATAATATGTATTATACTATTTGTGTATTCTTTGAGTGGTAATATTAAATATTATGGTACCTATATTGTATGTGTGTATGTAATTTTTTTTTACAGTAAATAATTTTATATTCAAATACAATATTAACTGAATTTCTAAATTTGTATCTCATGTAGGAAACTATATAGCTTAGGTAACTATTTTAAGTCGCCCGAGGTTAGGCACGAAAGTAAACATTATGCTATTATAACTGTACAATTGTCTGACCTGTGAACTGATTCAACGTTAAACTATTACAAAACTTCATAAAGAAATAATCATATTTTTTTTCTTGGCTAAGTGGCACCACACGAGAAGGATGGTGGGTGGAGTGTGACTTCCCGTCACGGATACATTACCTTGATCTAAAATTGAAGACAAACCAAATGAATTAAGTCCACGAATTAACATAATCGGTGACATCAGTTTTTTGCAACCCGGCAGTACGTTTATTTTCCCATAGCAACGTAAAAAATGTATAAATGAATAACAAACCCTATTACCTTTGTACAATAAAATTCGCTATTTGCGTAGGTCTACCTGTTCTAAGTATATTTGTTTTAAACCTTGTCCTATAAGGGTTTTTCGTAAAAATACATGCTAAAATATGTATTACGGTAATTTCTCTCTTTATTTATATATTTATATTATTAAAGTCTATTTAAAATGTACATATTATGATCTGCTGGAAAATACAAACAGATTTTAAATATTTCCGACTCAATATTCATTCGAAATACTTTCGACTCAAAATTCGAAATGTCTGTGTTGGACTTTTTACTTTTACAAGTACCCTACATGACATTATGGCTACTCATTAAAGTTGTAGTTCTAAAGCCACCATCAGTGACCTGTATTATTCTTAATTAAAGCGGTACTATTTTAATTATTATATTATTGTAACATATTTTGAAATTAATTCGTTCATGTAAACATAACAAATAGGTATTAATCTAAAAATAAAATAGTCGAGTGTATGAGAGAGAGCAAGATTACCAGCTTCTACCTTTTAAGTGAATCAAATAGTAATTGTTCATTTCGTTTTATTTACTTAAGCGTGCTTTAAATATTAATCCGAAATAATAATTAATGGAAAAACTACGTTAAATGTACTAAATACTTTGTATTTACATAATATACATAAACTTGTACTCAATTTCGGTAATTAAAATAACAATTACGCGATGGTTACACGTACCTTTCCAGGTTAGGCTAGTATTTTATATTATACAATTTATGTATCGCGATGATTTAAACAGATTTACATACAAAATGCATGCAAATCTATCAGATCACCGTGGTAAATCTTGCATATATTAATGTAAAGTAAGGCGAATTATTTAATAAGATCAGCCAATTAAAGCATTAAATCCGTTTTTTAAAATTCCCTTTTGTTTAAATTATTCACAACAGTTTTTACACTTATAAGATATTGGTTTTGCTAACGTTTTGGAAGCATTTTCTGTCTTCAAGGCTGTGTTGTTGTGTAATTGTATGAAACTGAACCATTTTATTGTTTTGTTATACGAATATCGTTTTACTAAGTTGCGAAAACATATCATATTATATCTCGTTATTATTTAATTTTTTTTTTTACTGTCAAATCTTTTATATATCAAGTCGTTCTTATTGATTAGAAATAGGTAACGGCCACCGTGTACGTTATATTAACTTGGGACTTATCGCCTTCGATGATCAATACTTGATGGCAGTCTATCGACAGTGACGTGACGTGTCTACAATGACCGTAAAATATCAACGAAAATTGTCTTTTCCTAGTACCCGTAATTTTTGGTACGTACTTAACTTTTATGCTGTAACCCTCCTAAACGAGCTTAGGTTCTTTATTCGCTTACAATTTATTATTATTATATGCTGTATACATGCATCCTCCGATTATTATAAGTTATAACAAACATAAATTCTTGAAATACTTTTTTTCGGTTGACTCTTATCTGAAAAAAAAACTGGAATTTTTTTAAGAAAAGTAAATGTAACTTAATTTTACAAGTTGAATATAATTTCAATTTTATTTTTTCACTTTGCCATTTTTATATATAATTTAATTAATAATAATATTGATTTAAAAATGGTTTTTACTTTTTTGTATACAATCTGTAAAATCGATTATAATAACTAGTTAAAAAGTTGTTTTATCGAGGGCATACGTTTAAAAGATTTATTTTTTCTTCTTATACTATAGACCATAGTGTCTCGAGAAAGGAGAAGAGCGGATACTGCACCGATTAAGTATTATTAAGTCTCTTAAGACTACCATATTTTAATAATTTAATTTTTCCATTATATTTAAAATTAATTTTATTTGAAATATTTACTTTAAAATTGAAACATTTTTGTAACTTTTTATTCCACCAATAAAAAATGGTGTCCAAAAATATGCGTTTAAAATTTTACTTTGTTTTGGCTTTCCCGTAAAATTTAAGTAGACTTAGTGTCATTCACAATTTAACATTAACGATATTAAATATTTAAACATATGACAGGTTAGCATAATTTTAATGCTTCGTGTACTTTAATAATTACATATCACACCAATTGTTTCGATGTCAGTTCATGTACATTCAAAATTGTTTGTTTAGTGTCTCAAATCGAGTTTGTGTTTGTATTTACGTTCTTGTATAATATAATATGTATTTTACGACTTATACAATTTTTATTAGTCGTCTATAATAACAAACTGTTTGAATCTTACGTAATTGGCTTTTTGTCAAAGAATAATAAAAAACGAGCCACGACAAGAAACAAATAATCACAAAGCTGCTTTATATTTTTCTTAATGTCAAAACATATAAAATGAACCCAGGTATGTCAAACGTTTTGCAAAAACTAAATAATTTCGTTTAAGTGCATTGCAAATGTCTTTCAATGCCATCAAGTGACAGATGTATGCTTGAGTATAACGGAAAGCCGTTGGTTCCTTCCACATAAATTCACTTGAACCGTTATTATCCGTGGCGTCATCCACATGGATTGTACACGAGTAACAATATTATGAACGCATGAGAAAGTTACCCTAATCATAAAATATTGGTGATAAACTTAGACTATTATCATTGAGTATAGGTATACTCAATATATACTCAATGCTATTATTAAAAGCAATCATTGGTTAACATTTTTTGTTTTATTCACCTGTAAGTTTATTGTTAATTAGATTACGTTATTCTATTTTATGTTGCATACAACTGTCTCTTGGTTTATTTAGTTATTAATTTAAAAGTAGTCTTAATAACGACGCTTTTTGAGTTTATAACCATCACTGAGAATTCATATTTTGTGCAAAAATGTAATAGAATATTTTAGTGAAATTATAAACCATAATATTATTTAAATGAAGGTTTCTAAAATTCGTTTATGAAGTTTGAACTTTTATGTAAAACAATTTAAGTTGGTTATTTATTTAGAAACTATTACTATCCTTTAAATGATTATTATTATCAACATAATTTAATTTGATTATTTTTTATGTGGAAACTACAACATAGAATAGTACCTACAGAAATAATAATTTATTATTTATTTTGTTTTCTCCTTATTATGTTTCTGTACAATATAAAAGTTTACAGAGGTAGACATTGATACATGATACTAAATTTCGATAGATTCATAAATCTTAATGCACTTACAAGTTTGTTTCTTGATATTTTTTTGATCTCATAAATTATATTTACAATGCCAGTACATAAGTATTAATTATTTGGATGGCCAATCAATGTTTTCTGTTGATGTAAAAAAATAATTTTTATTGTGACAATATTTGTTTATATTTTATTAATTGTTTCTAAGATATTATTAGAAAATTTGAATGCAGTTGACAAAATTAACGCCTGATGTTGGCAGGTTAGTGATACACAATAAATTTAGACATAACTAACTTATGTACATGTATAATGATGAATTTCTAAGTTATCGTACAATCTCATTTGCAAATAAATCAGTAATTACATAATGTGATCAAAGGCCAATAATGGAGCCACATTTGCTAAACCCATTAATTTAAGACCAAGTACGGATACACGTTTGAATGAGAAACGAGTAATTGTGTTGTAAATTAAATTGAGCATTTAAACCATACTATCATTATCTTATTAATTAGTTTAGTATTGGTTCTATATAATATGACGCGTGTCAGTCAATGTAAATGTATATATTATTATGAAATAAAATATAAATATTTAAGTGAAATTGCTTTATAACGAATGTACTTAATTATCTATAATATTGATCAATGACAGATGTTTAGTTAATAGGTTGGCTGTTATAATTGATCGGTAGAAAAGTCAAAAAGGAAATGCTTAGTAGTAATTATAAAGTAATATGCTTGATACTTGTTAAATAAAAATAGAAAAAACATCAAAGTAGGTAATGAATAATGAATTAGCTGTGTTTTTAAACAAACTCGATCTACTTATGAGTCTGAAAAAGGATACACAAAATTGTCTTGATTTGTTTTCTATTGTTGTATTTTTATAAGCTTAATATTAAAGTCTTTCATAATAATTTGTTGCCATTGTTTCCATGTATCGTAACAATATAATGATACTATATTGCAGATACTTGTTGACTGTTGATTTACTTTCACATAGCAACCTAGAAATTTACTTCGGTAAAAGTGAAATTTTTTGGTTTTTAATTAATTAAAAAGCAGTCGAGCTCAGATTTGTTAAAAAAATATATATATCTGTGGTTTGTCCGAACGTATAAAGTTTGGTTAGGCTACAAAAGATTTAATTAAGTTTTTTCATAATTGAGAAAAAGTGGATTGGCCCTTTTAGACCTAAGCCACAGATATGTAATAGCCCCACTATAGACCTTCAGTCTAATTTTCAGACTTTAAATAAATCTTTTAATTCTTGAATTGTCCCTGATTAATGTCTATGATTAATTATTTTTGATTAGGTCATTTATTTCTTCTTATTACGTGCACATAAAATGTACAAATGTATTTCGGTCTAAAATAAACAATATTTTCTGTCTCTAAATTTCATTTCGTAATTTTAAATAAAATGTATGTGAAGTGACTAATGAGTGAATGTGTTTGTGCGAGAAACTCCATTTTAACATAATCTGCTTACACCGCCATGAGTATCTACGTTTATTGCCGTTGAGCGACTATGGAATCGCTATTATTACTATTTGCTCGTATACGGCTTATGAAATATTTACGGATGACGGAACACTCAAGTCTATACTCGTAAAATGTTTTTTTTTTACATTAAATATAAACGTGCAGTATAACATAAGTACACGTGTTGTTCTTATGTGAATCGTTTTGTTAACTACGCAGTCGAAGCGATATTAGTCACGTTGCCATGTCGACGGTTAGAAAATATATTAACAGTATTCAAATTCTAATGTAAAACAAAAAATAGAAAAATTTAAAACAAAAAAAGGCATTCGTGTAAAAATAAGCGACAAATTATACGAGATGATGTTGTGATGGATTGGTTAGACATTTTTTCCTTTTTAATATTACATATTTTGTCTCGGTACCTACTTCGTTCAGACATCCAGGTGTTCACAGGAAATTCGGTTAGGTTAGGTTCGCCATTGAGTGAGACCGAAAATGTTAATGATGTATTGTTTCGTCTATATTCGTTTATACTAACAAAATTTATCTCTCTGGTGTAATAAGGTGGCGGAATATAAAATTAATTTTGTTTCTGAGCGAGTTTCACAAAATTGTTGCGGAGGTAACAAGAATGTATTTGATAACTTGTACTTTTTCAAGTTGGCTAAGAACAATACAGGAAGATACTCATCTCGTCTTGCCTACTATATATAATTGGATGTTTCTAATTTCGGTTTGAGATGCACTTAATCGATAGTTGTTATTTTATATACACACAAATTTCAGCAAGATAGCTTTTTAACAAAAGTCGAATAATACGGACAACAAAAGTACATTTTCTAAAGGAAAATATTATCAAGAATAATAGGCTTAGTAAAACCATTTTTCTTTTTAGATTACTATCGTATTGAGCAGGCTTAAAGTAATGTGTTATTGTAATGTATGTGCTTCCTTTAAATAGACTGCCTTGTCTATTGAAGTATTGGGCACCATTCATTTCTAGAAAAAAAATCAATCAACCAGTGGTTCTTTTTTTGATTGTTTGTAACGTCAGGAGGTAACGCATACAAGAAGGTTTTTGCATTTAATCATTTCAACATTGTTTAGTGTTATTAACACAAACTGAGATGGGCTTTTACGTGAAGCTGTAGTGTATTATCATATTCTAAAAGAGTATTCCGCGCTTATTGAAATAAAGTGTTTTTACAGCAAAAGCAATAACGGAAAAGCAATCGTGGAATGAAGTTAAAGCTGATTTGTTAAAGGTTTTTCTTTTCGACTTCAACTTGAATAAAATCAGAGGCAAATTCATAGATTTTTTCATATATAAAAATGTATACACTTATTCGGTGTATTTTTTTAAAAATATTTTTAAGTCATCATAATAAAATGCCGATATGGTATTTAATACTGATATGTTAAAATATTAGGTATTAAAAATGAACAATAAAATATAATAATATATGATAGTCGGAAAAGGTTAAGTATATTATGTAAACCACATGCCGTTTTTTGTAGAGATTACTCTACTGGATAAAAACATGATGCTAATCGATGACAAAAGGCGTCGTGTCGATTTCATGTTGAACATTTGACTTTACAATCACACTTGTTTTTAAACCAATTTTACCGTACGTGAGTAACTTTGGTAACTCGGTCGAGCTGATATGAACAATACAGCCCCGGAGTATGGGGCACGTATCTATACCAAAGACTTTTGTTAAAGCAATATAACACACAGGTGTTGTAACAACATTTGAGTTTTTCAATAATATTCCAAACCTGTACATTTTATATACACTCCGATAACCACAAAAGTTCCCAATTTGATTGAACCCATGTTTTTTTTCCAAATATTTTTTATGTTTAACAAATACATGAGTATGATATGGAACTTGTCCGGTATTTTTCGGTAATAGCTAATTGTTTTCCGCACAAATTAATTTTTTCCTAGTCCTTTGCAGTATGCAAATAGCAATACTATTAAACTCAACATGAATACTGGGTTAAATTGATAGGAATAAACATTTAGAATGGTTATTAAGAAAACCAATCTACGGCGTAAATAATGGGGACATTTTTTATTGTTATAGTATCTGATATCAAGTCGTTATCGGTTAAATTGTGAGACAATATTTCATTAAAAATTCAGAGCAACAAATACTTACAATTAGATAATTAAAATAATAAACCCGAGTTATATAAAATAGCAATTATTACTCTTTGTTTTATTTGTAGTTAGTTATGACTTTACCAATTTTAGCACAAGCCGGTTGGAAGATAGCAAGTACAAACCTACTATAAATTTTAAAGTTTTTAAATCTCTCGAATTTAAATAATGCGATAGCGGATAGTTGTTTTTATTGTGATAGCGCAAACAATCCCTTGTATGAAATCTATAAAACATATTTTAAAACTACTAAGTTGACTTGAAATTTTATTCATATTTTTAATCTAAGTCTTCACTATACACGTATTATAGATCATTACTGGTATTTTCAAATTGACAGAATAACATAATATGTATATACTAAACTCATTGTTTTTTATATAAAACTCACATTTCAGGTCTTTATATTCAAAATATTATATGATTAAATACCGACAGTTACTGAATGAACTTAGCCTAACCCAAGTCCTAACTGAGATGTACTGTTAAAAATTCAAATCAAAACTAATGGAATAAACTTGTCGAAACTCATTATCACGTATAATTTAAACAAACCATTTGTTTGTATAAATGTAATTTTTGTATTGTTTTTCATGTAAATAGAAATGAAAATGTAGCAATAGTATATTTAATTTTGTCCGTCACGCCGTATCGTGTTACATTGTAAACAAATTATTATGGTAAACATTTAAATGTGTTTATTAATTGGAGCACTTATAACTTCTCTTGTCAGTATAATCAACACTCACTCTACCCGTATGAAAGTTTCAACAATAAGCCATGTAAATAATGAAGCAATTTTATACTTAATCCGATTAGCTACATGGGATTTTATACGTTATTCTTACAGATTTATAATAGTAGGGAATATAAGGTTGATTTAGTATGGTAAACTTCATTAGATCGTCATTTAGCTAGGTATAATTTATTTAAATGGATAAAACAAAAGAATGTGTTTATATCAAATTACATTTGATGTATGTATTTATAACTTCACCTAAACCTTGATCCTTTACGACTTAAGACAAAATAATAAGGGTTTTTAATGATTTAGTTTTTAATAGAAAAATATGTTATTCGGGTACGAAAACTGCTTTGATTATTAGTGATATTTAATTGTAAAAATCTAAAAACTAAAAAAGTGATCCAACATAAGGGTAACTCGGAGTTTACGGATTTAGTGTCCGTATTTTGATTAAAAGTCTTGGACAAAAATGTTATATTTTTATTAATATTTTCATAACTTACGGGTTTCGCTGCGATTGAGTCACTTTATTTATGAAAATATAGAGGGAGAAATAGAGTGCGAGATAAGAAAAGAGAGAGGGATAGAGAGACAGTATGATAGAGAAAGAGATATAGTATTAAGTTATAAAATTTGTATAGTATATACAAAAAAAAAAAAAAAAATTTAAAGCACATGGTGAAATATTAAAAAACTGCACGTGCCGACCTGGCTGCTCCAAAGCTCTTAGAATTAACATCAGTTGTACACAGTTTTTTTTTTTTTAAGTCGATACATTCAATTTGCTAAAACAGGAGTACAAAACAAATCGAACCTGTAAATTCGGTAAAACTACATAATATTTAGCCACGAGGAACGTCAGCGTCAGTGATGCGTTACAACATAGATAATATTATAATGATGCGTGTGGAAATCATTTCAATATAGATGAAAGGTGTGTTATCCTGAACCGAAATTCAATGTCAGTTGGTAGAAGTCGACATCTCCTTAGAAAATCGGTCTATGACGTGGACCATGGTCTATGTATATTACAATCTTGTATAGGCTGAATTATTGAATGCCGGTTCGCTTGGTTGGAATTATTCCATTATGCCATTTAATCCAATACAATTCGATTGTAAAATTATTATTGTACAATAAGCTCCTCCCCTCTCACCCACCTCAACACGGCCTTCGGGGCATTGCTATGTTCGTCGTCATATTTTGCGGTTCTTGTTGAAATCGTATTAAGTACACAGAGTTTTATTATTGTTTGGCTTACACGATTTCGTTTAGTGCTGGCGCGTGCCCTGGAGAATTTTCGACTGTTGTTAGAATTAATTATTTCAATCCCAAATGAGCGCACATGCAGCGTGTACAGTTAAACCTTGTTACCATTTTCTCGGTCGGATATCGCTGTGGGGACCTCGCGAGCAGCTTGGTTTTTACCGACGGTTTCTTTTATACGGCTAAATATATGAATAATATATAATATTGTGTACGCAATTTCGCGCAGTACGACTCATTTGTTGGATTGTTCTCCGAAATTGGCGGTGCATCTCCGTTCTATATAAAAAAAAACCCAAAAATAAGAAAACAATCGAGCAATAATTCATTTTTGCAAACCCACGTTATTTATGACTTCGGACGAATGTTGTTGAGAGCGTATGTTCACGCCCCGGCGAACGTCGTTGAAATAAGTATAAAAGAAACGCAACGCCGGAATGAATGAAATACAGATTTTAATTTACCAGGAAACTATTATCGACAGTAAACTGGAACAAATGCCGGTTTGGGGGATTGCGGCATTGACCAACCGTCTCCGGTTCAAGAACAATCTTACACAGAAAGATTAACTAAATGATAAGACATTTTTCGAGTAAACAGAATTAAAAAGTTTGTGCACAGATCCCGTCTTTTAAAGAAAACAATTTAATGGCATACATTTGTAAATCGTATATTGTTTTTCTTGTTCTTGCGAATTGAATGGTTTACCTGGACCGCACGGTAAATAAATAATACAAACTTAAACCCTGAGAGCGCTTATGGGTTTTCAAATTACCGTCGTGAAACAATATACATGAATGATGTGTTGAAACACAATGCATTTTTTTTTTTAGAACTTAAGACTGAAACTAGCACTTAAAAGAGCAAAGAATAATTTATATAGTTTACCTTGTTTTTCCGTTTTAGTTTTTACCCTTTACTATAATTGTTCAAGACTCGTGAATATACGAAAGTGAAATATTTTTGTTGATCATTCATACTTCATAATTGAAAAACTATTACTAATGTCAAGTTTCAATTGATTTTTTTAAGAACATGGCCGATGGTTAGATATTGTGATAGTATCCGTCTATCCTCCATGTTAATTTTGTTCGGTGTCCGCGGCGTGGTTTTAACTAGTTAAAAACTTGAAATTGAAAAACTTTTCTTTAATAGCTATTCTTATTTCACTAGAATTATAAATTTTGGCTATAACACGTTTTGAAATGTCGCTCGTCATTTAAGACATTTCATTATTTCGCGCAGCTCTATGTAAACAAAATTAATAACTGAAGGATTCTCCGTTCATTATACATAATACAATTTAAAGTACACTTTATTTATAAACAAAACATCTTGGTTAAAAAAAACTGAAAATCATTAAATTTTGTTTGTAAACCGTAAAAGCTTAAACCCTTTTCCCATTATAGAAGATTTTTGTTATTTTTAATTTTTTTACCTTTGTCAGGATAAAATAAAAAGTCGTTTTTCGAACAGATCAATAGGTCATAAACTTTTGGGGTATTATAAATTCAAGAAAAGTACAAGATTAAGGTTGTAGCGACAACATCCTTTCCCGTTAACCTCGATGCCATCAAGATTCGATATCCATCGTATTCTCCATGATTGTGGCAAATATTAAATTTAAGGAGTTAAGCCTCCTAGATAATAAGTTATGCATTTGATATAAATTTTTAAGCATGCAACTAAATAACAGACTCGGTATATTATTGATTCAAGGCTTATTTTCCTAAAAATATAATATCAAATTAAAACATAACCTTTTAAAAAAAAATGATGATTATATTAAAACAACTGCGATAATTATATATTATATAATATCTTATTTGGTTTTAATATTATGTGAATAATGTATGAACACTGGTAATCGAAATTATTGGTAAAAAACCAATATTATCACCCACCACAATTTATTTTAAACTTTTTTCTTACCAAAATAAATTATTATGAATGGAATAAATCAGAACGCATAAATGAAAAAATAATATTATTTGCGATTCAAAACTTTTGCCATACACGCGCAAGCGAATATTGATAAAAGTAAACTTATAAAAAAATATAACAGTACAGTTCATTTTTAAATAAACATATTCTACACAATGACTGTATGCTGATTTATAGTGTTAAAGGATCAAAAACAATAACAAATAATAATTATTATTTTGAATATATACATATTGCTGGGAACTTTCTTACATGGGATCTGTTAAGTCACAACGTTAAACAATACATATTATTATTATTAATATATAAATAAATATTTATGAAATTTCATGTTTGTTGGTACGTTCAAATCAGTATGGATTTTTCAATGCTCTGTTTTGTTTGATAAGGCTTGATTTCTTTGTATACTTTAAATATTTTTTTAGCTTCGATGCGATTTTTAATTTGGAAAAATAATGTTTGCGGTTTTGGTTTTTTTGTTAAAATACGAGTAAAACAATTTAAGCGTGTATAGAATACAATGCGGCTTACCTTCAAATTATGATATATATTGTAATACGTGCAACGAGTATTAGAATCGTTGAATTCCTAAGAAATTAGTGCTGCTATTATTTACTTCGGAACTACAATAAGTGGCATAGATTTGATCATATGCCGGCCATGTATTTATTTCAGAAATACCAGAATACAAATACCTAATAAATTGGGTAAAAAAATAGTAAATACTACTCGTATTTCACTGAAGTTCTCCAAAACAATACCAGTCAGTTCTATTGGTGTCGTTGAAAACAAATGTTTGCTCAACTAATAAATTTAATATTCAATTATATTGAATATTTCAATTCATAATATATTTTTATCAAATAATATGTTTAGTTTAATGTAAGGTTTATTTTTATCAATAATTTCACACCATGTAATAAAGGTATTTCAGGATTCATTATAAGTTTTTTCACTGTTTAATTTTATTATAAGCGTTGTCACGCCAACGTCAACACATCGTTCAAGAATAAAATACTCTGCAGTTATATCCTACTTTGATACATTTATCAAAAAACTTGTGATTATTACAACACGGCCAGAATGATAGTCGCAACAATGTTAGCAAGAAGACGTTTAAGTTATATTATTGTTTTAATTTGAAAATAAAAAATACATTTCAAAACTGATTAAGGTCAACAACGTCCACAAGTCCAACAATACTTTGTCTCGTTTTGTACTAAGGGTCGAAAAGACCAATCTGACTTTTCGTAACTCTGGGAAAAGGAGCTTAATAGTTTTTGTTTTCCCTAAGACTCTACGTTTAGTTTTTTAGCGAAACCTTTATAACTTTTTAAATTTGTATCCTGTAAGTGTCATACAGAATAATGGGTATTTTTAATTTACATATTTTACATTTAACTAGGTTTTGTCAATAACACATCTATATGGTAAAATTGAACAGTTTTAAGCTTAGATAGTTGTTTAAACGACGAAGGGAAGCTTAGACGTACAATACTTCTCTAAACACCCTTCCAAAACAATTCTGCTACCAAGTTTAACATATAGCTTATCCAGTGTCCAACCTACCATTCCACTTTTAATTAAAACAACTGCGCTAAAAATTTGGAAAACATTCACTTTTGTGGTTGGACAACATTTTTATTGAAGGATTTTGTTAGATGTAGGCCCTGTGTAGAATAAAAGCTGGTAAGCCTTGAGACTCCTTGTAAATGATATACATTTTTTTGGATGTACTTAGTTTTTATTATTAGACAACTAGACATGTCCATAATAATAAATGACATGTCATGTTATGGTGATTAGGTCAATATTATTTATGATGTTTTTCATTGGTGTTACTTCAACTGCATAATATTAATTATTATAGTATTTTTCAACAAATATGCTCATAGTGGCATTGCCCACGTGTATTAAAAAAAAATGAATTATAAACAAAAGCTACGGGTCATTATTGTGGACATGTAATGACAATTATTAACAATTGTTACTCGGAAATAGTTAAAACGCAAAAGCACAATAATCATTTTAGATGCGTACAATTTATTAGAAATATGAAACTAGGTCAATTACATAATTAAAAAAAAAAACGATCATTTATCTAACCCATAAATTTGTATTTAATTAAAACCTACTTATCCTTTGAAAACTATGATAATAACAACTTATTTGACAGTAAGATAAAAAATATTAGTATATTTATATAGCATACAGCGATTCTTAAATTATTCCATACAGAATAAAAATGTTTTAATTCGTAAATTATCTTATAAATGTTACGGGAATATTTTTAAAACAATAACTAAATTAATATTTAATTTTCTGTTAAAATAGAATTTCAAAATATTGTATCGGTTATTAATTGTAACTCTACTGCCAAGATCAAAGTTGTGCACCATACACGATGTCTTAAGTAAAATATTTTAATGAAATTGACATTTACTACGACATAGTTAGTCCTAGAAATTTGTGTAAATGCACTTATATACTTCAAATAAAATTTCAGTTTTATGTAATGTTTCTCCGTGAGTTTTAGTTTTTCTATGGCAAATATTATTATTTATATATTAAATTATTATAATGTAGTATCTATTTAACGCCAATCGGATTTTGGTAATAAAACGTATAATTAAAACTACAACAATTGATAACTATTAACTGTATTAATTAAAATATTCGAGTTGAAGCATTTCAAATATATAATAATAACTTAAATCAAAAACAATTACGGTTAATTTATAGAAAGATTCGATTAATTTAAATTGTACTGTGTATTTGATTGTGCCCTGTTCATAGTTAAAAGTATGACAGCACTGGGTTTTATATCTGACGGCTGACATTATGCGGAAAAAACTTTTAATGATATTTGTTCCATATTTGTAATTAGAGAACGAAATACTTTCAACCACATTAACTCTGAGTTTGTCATTAAGAAACCAAATAATGTCTTATGTGCTGTTCTGTTAAATGCTACGCATTTTGTCTTAGCCAACACTTTTATGTTATTTTTATTATACTTGCTTCGAAATTGTATACTTTTCTTGATTACAAATCCGATAAAAGATGTTTTCTTCTACTTACGTAATATACGACTATACAAATTGCAATTATGTTGTCTGTAAGTTCAGCAACACACGAACGAGTTTTTTTCTATTATTAGTACAGTTTAATACTTTGGTTTCTGAGAAAATGTTATGGCCCACTGTCCTGTCGTTTCGGATTGACCATCTTTGTATTAAACTTCGAAGTTTTCTAATCACAGCGGTTTGCTACAATTCATATAGGCCCACACTCATATGTGTACATCTGTTGTCCAGACTTAATTTTTTTTTAGGCTTTTCCACTATCATAATATTTTTTATTCTCGCCTTATCACACATCAAAACTATCATTATTTGTTTTTCATTTCTATCATTTGGGTAGTTTTCTATTTTTTTTTTTAACGGCACGGTCAGTAATCTTGAAAAGTGGAAACTTTATTCGCCTGAGTAACTATAATAATATAGAAACCAGAATTCAAAGTTATTCGACGACTCATAGATTAATTGACAATACTCTTTTTTCACCGCATATTTTGTCCTGTGTTATTTTTTTCAAAAGGAAATTTAAATGGAAACAATTCAATGAAACTTTCACCTTGGATAGTTTTAGCATTGTGAAAGTTTACATAAAAAAAATAATAAAACCTGTAACGTTTTAAGTAATACTTAGAATTTAGTTCACTGAAAACTTGGAAATTGAATAATTATGTGATATTTATGTAGATTGACGAATTTTACAGCTGGACGAAAATAACTTTAAGGGTCATTAAATTTATTTGATTATGACATTATGAAACAGAATTATCATAAAGTGTGCTCGTGTACACCGACTAGCTCATAGTGCATAATAATACGAATTGTATGTACTTGTCTCAATATTAATACGAAGTAGTTTTTTATTTAATTTACAATAGATTACATACTTCAATATTTATTAATGGTAAAACAAAAATATTTTGTTTAATAACACAAAAAAGATTCCGCTGGCTGAAGAAAGAAATAACTGTTTCTATTACGACATTGTTATGTTTTAAGTCGGTAGTTATCATCATTGTACAAAACCGTAACAGTATAACATGGGTACTGCATTTATGTATATATCGTTGTACAATTAGTACACACCGATGTACCAGAATTGCCTATAAAATGCGCCGTTATACCGAAACTAAAAAAAAACCGTCGGTTTATTGTAACTATACATGTACAACGCGTAGCAGATATTGTTTAATATTCTAAGTTTTGGCCTGGTTATATTGTTAATTGATTCAGTCATTAAAATATTAAAGTTTCAATACTTATGCTTATTGCGCGAACCTACAAAAAAAAGGTAAAATTTGTACATTATTTCTGTAAGCTTCTACCTACATGTTCAATTCCCCCGTGGCCTGTATATTTAAAGTGGTGCAGTAAGTGAACCGGCAAATAATGTAAAACGTCAAATATATGTATCACTTGGCTTTTACTATCGTTGATATAATTGATATAATAATATTTTTTTGGTTGAATATTTAGGTCATTGACTATAATAACAAAATTTAATTTAATGTGAGTTATACAACATGATCTTGTATAGTTTTATTATACGAATCTAGTAGTCAGTAGAATATATTATAATAAGTCATACTATTAATTCACATACACATTTTGTAAAATATTGGAAGCACACGGATATAGGGGATTTATTTTTTTAAACCAACTAAAATAACATCCTAGTTTTAGTATTTTAAAATATATATCGAGTGAGAAATGAATGTTTAGTAAAATAATTAAAATAAACAAAGTATAAACTATGTTATAGTAAATCTCAAGCAAAATAAATGTATAGAATGTTTTTTTTGTACACCAACACACACTTATACATATACTTATATATGTTGAGCATACGCCTCAGGGTATTTTGAATTTGTGTTTCTTCCTCATTCGTATCATGTAGACGGTAAGTCTTTGTCAGCAGTTACCTCACATAATGATTTTGTGTTTTCTACATCAAAACTTTTTTTTTTAGACGTATTTCCGTTTGTTTGACTAATTATATATTAAGCAACGGCAATATAGTAGTTTTATAGAAAAGCAAACACAACCACGCATGATTAGGGCCCATTTAGGAATTAAGTTGCCTCTAAGAGTTTCCGAATATTACATTTAAGAACATGACCCAAATCGGGGTTTATATATCTTATAACTTGGACGTTTACAAATATGACTAGTCAGTATCGACTTGCCTTAGGGTAATATGGCTATGTTTTCTTTGAAAGATTTCAAAACTAGAGAGATTCATTTTGTTTGTTTTTGGATACATGTGTTTGGCGATTAATATATGATACTCAAACATATTTTAAGAATATTTATCTTTCAAGTAAATACAAATTACAAATTCATCATATATATCATACATGTTATACAATACGCATACGTGGTGTGTTATACAGTACTTTAAAGAAATATAAAATTATCATTTTGGTTTACACATATTAGAGTGTTAAACAACGACATATTTAAAGATAATAATAATAATGCGTTAACATTGTACAACCGAGGGACACATTAAAATCTAATATTACAATAAGATATCAAAATTCTAGCAACTAAGCTTGTTCTTAAAAAAATAAAAGATTTATAATATTATAGTTATTTATAGTTTTTCTTTTAAAGTTTTATTATTTTTTATCATTCAAAAGACTTGTAGAAAATAAACAACACGAATATTTTTGAGAATCAATGAAAACGGACATAAAATGAAAAAATGAACTATGTTTACTTACCAGTTATGAAAATGATACCCATTTAGATTAAAAAATTGTTGATGTTGAAGTAAATCCCTTAACGTCAACAAAGAGTGAATTACTTTTATTACTCGTTATTATGTTTTCTTAACACTTTTCTGATTATAATTAAGAAGATAAAATCATTTATTTGAAGGCCGAAAAAAAGTACAACGAAATATAAAACATTTTGTACTACATATTTTTAAAATAATTAGTTTTCGAAAAGTTTTCCATTTTCTAAATGGCAAAACTGTTTTACACTTTTACAGAAGCCCTCGTAACATATTAAAAATAACAAAGGCGTTGAAGTGGGAAACAGGAAACTATAAATTACTCAATATTGACTAAAAAACGACTTTCAACGTAGTGTAATTTTACGAGGCTGTAGATCCACATTGGTTTCAATTTTTGTATATAATATTATACATTATTTTAAATTTATGGCCAATATAATATGGTTGTCGGGATAATATAAAAGTAATAACATAATTAAAATCATGTTTTGTATATAAGCTAAAATAGTAGGTATAATAATAAATATGTTACAGCAATAAAATGAAAAGGTTATACCATATAACAGTACAATTAACTGTGTAGTCATTGATGATTTTAAAGACTATTTGGTGACAATAATGAAAAAATTCAATGAAACTTCCATATTAAGTTGTAATTAACTATCAAGTATAAGCAAAATGATAAATCGAAAGTTAAATAATTTCGTTTAAGAATTGTATAATAAGTTTTCATTTTTATGTATCAACATTAGCATAATATGTATAAAATATTGTATCGCTATATTTAATCTAAGATATTAGTTGTATAAAAATGTTAATAATTGGACATTTAATCAATAATATTGGCATAAATAATGATAATCATATCCTCGTTAAAGCGAACATTTTGAATGACATTATTATTTCGCGTAGAGGTAAAAAATTTTAATAATAATTCAAACGTTTGGTATTTATTTTTATTTTTACCAAACACAAACAACAATTTTTAGGCGAACAACCAATAAAAGTTTTAATTACTATTTTTTTTAGCTTCGATGCGGTGCTAATTTTATTGTTAAAGTTTGCCTTACATGAAATATTCGTACGAATAGCAAAATAACACTAGAATATAATATTTATTTATATATGTATAGAATAATTTATATTAACTTTATGGGTTTTTCGAGACCGTGTTGTTTTTAGTTTAGTCATAAAAAATAGCTTACTGAATTTGAGAGATTTACCAAACATTATGAAGTAAAATGTCGACGTATAGGTACATGGGTATAGGACTAGTAGTCAATGACCAAGCTGTTGACTGGTGTCAATGACGCATTAAATTATCCTGTCAATGAGTTGGCATTATACTAGTTCCTAACATGCTTGTCAACTACAATGCTATAATACTAGAAAATGATTGTAATTTATTATTAGTATTTTCTAGCGTAGCTTAATGGAAAAACTATGCATTAGAATTATAGGTGCACATAATCACCACGATCAAATATTTTAACATGATTATTATGGTACAATAGAATTATGATATGATATTATTAAACTGTAACCATTTAGTTATAGTTTAACATTTATTTCCATCGCTTTAAAACAGAAATACAATTATAACACATGACTCAATAAAATCGAGTAAGTATAATAGTAATATTAATGTCTACGCAAGTGAATTAGATTGATCCTCAGGTTAAAAACATATCTATGTTAATATATACTACATAGATTGATATATGATAGATACATGTAAAAACTACATAGATTTCTAGCTGAAAACAATTTAATTTTAGTATAGATTAGACTCGAGAAAATATCTGCTAATATAATTGTATAATATATACAATATAAGAATTCAAATTGTGAATTAGATTAATGTTTGTTGTTCTGACAGTCATGGATAGTTTTTTTTTGTTTTACTGTCCAATGATAAAAACCCGTTAGTTTTGATGGTTTTATAAGAATTATAGGTCTTAGTATTTTGTAATTTGTTCGGGAAAAATTAATTTTAGTTGTAATACAACTCTACTGACAAATTATCTCAATTTTTGTTTTCCTCCTAATTTGTTTATTCCGCGAAAATTTATGAAAATGTATTAATCATTCGTATAAGAGTTGGAGAATTTTCAACATTTTTTAATGTAAAAATAACGAAAATAAATAGCTTAAAAACTCGTAATTTATACAAAGATATGATATGGAATAGGCAACGAGATAATCCAATATACAATTTTTTTGTAGAAATAATAAAAATGTTAAGCTTTAATTGAAAGAAATGTGTGTAGTTGTTGGAATTACTGACAAAATACCAATTGTTTGTAATTTCTAAAAACAAAGTTATAAACAATAATACCTGAGGATATTTGCCAATATTTAAGATAGAAGTGCCGTTTAACCAGGAAATCGATAACGACAAAAAAAAATGTTATTTTAATAACACAATTTAAGTAATTTTGTTTTGTAAACAAAATAAAAATAAATAGATATCCGCATGTATGATTTTTCCGGTTTTTAATGAAAATATTAATGCCAGACAACGCAAACTAACATAATATATTTTTTAGGTTGGGAGCTAAAGGCACGCTGTGGCATCCTTGAATACGACGAACTAGTTAAGTTTGAGAGGTAATTGTTCTTGTTTGCTATTTTAGAATAATTATTGTTTTAAAAGTGGTTTTTGTCGTTTGCATTCGTTTCCGTAACTGGCTCATGTTTGTTGACAGAAAAACATATACCTACTTTGCAGACGCCACTTTGCTGACTGGAGTGCAGGAAATCACCGAGAAATAATATGGTTTGACACAATATATAGCAAAATTAATTATTGAGAAATAATCAAATCACTAGACTGAAGAAGCACTTAGGCCTAGGGGTAAGGATTAAGCCCGGGAACGTGTTTTGTCTAAATTAGCTAATAGACGGTGTAGACGTAACGCAATCCGTCAAACTTGGATGACCTCATGCCATAGCTTGAAAACCCCAATAACCTTACTCACCGAAACTTCCATTTTTGAGAATCTTAAATTAGCGTCAGATGTAACGAGCAAACCGTGCACTGTAGATTGATTACTATTATTATATCGCCAGTAATGGTAAAATGTGATACCTAATTATATTTTATAAGTACAATAAAAATACTGTGGTTGAAGGCTAATAAGTGATAATAGTGCCAAAGTTAGGCGATTTTGATTTTATATGTGGTATAAAATACCGCATCGAAGCTAAAAAATTACAGCAACAGTACTTGATGTTAATTAATTTATATTAATAACAAAATATCTCAGCAACGTTATGCGTCATTTCCAAAATCCATATAAAATATTAGGTATTAAAGTTTATAACACTACAGTGGTTTGGTATACAATTGGATTTTACCCAATGCGAATACATGTTAATAACTAATAAAAAATGGTATATTTCAAAATAGTAAAGCGCAAAATATCGAAACTTATATTGGTTTTAACTTTTATGTAAACTGATATTGGTTTTAAGGTACGCGGTTTTATACATAATAATATAAATGTTTTTGATGTTGTATAAACAATATAAGCACATTGTATATTCTTTAAGCCATTGCTGTTCATGTGAAGCAAACGACCGTTTAAAATGGGTTATTGTAACTAATAAAAAACGAGGGGAAAAGGGAGATAAGAGAAACAATCAAATAAAAAAAAAGAGCAGTGTAATTTTTAAACTACTACTAAAACTTTTATAAAATATATTTTTTATTGCTGTATGTTAAATTGCTTCCTTTATGACGTTTCTTTTACATTATTATTCATACAAACAAAATTGCTTACTTATTAGGTACGCATCACGTCTTCTTTTTTTATTCAACGTTATTATTAGGTTATTATATATTTTAAAGTGTTTCGCCTCTCTCTAGAACGTCCAATATTAGTTAACAGATATTTACAAGTTTTTGAAGAATCAAGTAAGTTTTTTTTCGTCTGTTTAACGTAAAAGAATTGTTTTATATATTTTTTTCGCTATAAAACTTAGGTGCTGATGTAAAAAGGCTCTGTGTAGGGTTTTATTTTATAATAAGCTACGATAAACCTTGTGTAATAAAATATTTCGCCGTATAATAAATCACACTAATAGTAAATTTGAAAATTAAATAGAGAAAAGATATTTAAATATAAACTACATAATTGCAATAAATTTGTTTATTAAAATTAGTTTTTTTATTTAAAAAAATAAAATAAAACGTCCTGGTAAAATGCTATATGATATTTGATATACATGTATTTTGACATGTTTCGTTTAATTTTTTTTAAATAATAAAACTAAAATTATACAGTTTTTCAGATTGCAAAAAAAATAATTTTCATTACTAAAAAAAAAAAAATAAAAATAAATCTCAGCCATTCTCTATATTAGACGAAAATATTTGATTTGAGTTTCTGATTTTACGTCTCAAAATTTCATAATTTTAGAACTGGTCGAAATTGGTTTTTTGTGAAAAAAATAACCTTTATTTTACGGGTAAATATGGGTGATAAGTATAAAAAAAATAAAGGTCTTGTATTAGACCAAAATAAGTTTTAAAAAATAATTTCGAAAAATTTTGAGGAGGTCGGGCCGATGACCGCGTGGTTTGACTTAGAATATATCTAAAACACCTACGCAAAGGGTAGTAAGTACAGTGATAGGTTAATTACAATAACAGTAAATACATAAACAATATATAAAAGGGTACAAAATTCAATGTAGAACATAATTCTTTTAAACTAAGTTTTTTAATTTTACAATATTAGGTTAGGTGCTATAGTAGAACTGGCGGGTGTAGTAATGCAGGGTTAGCTCGAGAATTAAAAGAGGGGATTCTTAATTCAATTTTTCAGAGAAACTCAGGACAGTTAAATAACCCATAGGGACCTATGTTTTATCAAAAATAAATCTATATCCCCTGATATCTTATCATATGTAAGAAGATAATATTAGTATTATACAAATTCCATGATACACAAGTAAAACTTTATTTTATTCCTAAATTTTTTCCATATTTTTTTAACAAATTTGCATGTTGGTTCTTGGATCTCTATGTAATATAATCCATTCTTATAGGTCTATGGCTATTACACGTGCACTAATCGTTTCGATTCCGACACAGTGCGAATATTTCTCTCGGTGTTGCAAATTCTGAGACTACAACTAAGGACCCACTCCATGGGAAATTACTTCAACGAACTTGTTCCGCAATTTAACTAAATTGATAGTACTCTAAGCTACCAACATCTACTTACGGTTCCCCTCCCAGTCTGGGCAATTCAGCGATAAAAAAAAAAGGTACCAACACACAGTGAAAACCGTTGCCAATGGTCATAGTGCCGTCGCAACAACCTAGCCTTCGGAATTGAGGCAAGGAAAAAAATAAAACTTTTTAGATTGATTTGATATTTTAAAACCAATAAGGCCTTTCTGCAAAAAACAATTTTCCGGTAGATGGCAGATCCTATTTTGTTTTGGCACTGACACTTTAATAATTACTTTTACTGACAAAATGGCCTAACTCAGCAATAATCCTATTATCTATGGTTTTAAACGCACATGGCTGTACGTATGAAAGTGATTTCCTTGTTTTGAAAAAGTTAAGAAAAAAAAATAAAGTTGAAAATAGTCAAGACTTTGATCGCTCTTTGGACTGTGTCCATCTCCGAAAAATACACTTTTGTAGCTTAAGCTGTTTTTGGAGTAATGCGCCTCGATTTATACATCTAGTACAAGAGCGTAAGAGCCTCCGGATATTATATTTTGTCTCACACAAAAATTTGTTGGTAACATTATATACACTCATACGTTATCATAACAGACAATTGAATTAAGGTGTAAATTGTATTATCAAGAACATCTGGGTTTATTTTAAAACAACATAACGCACCGCCGGCTGATTAGTTTTTGCTTCGAGAAAAGTACTTATGTTTTGCATGGCTTATATGAACAAACCAATACCGACATATTATTATAATATACAGTGAGACAATTTAAGCTTTTAAAAACAGTGTACGGTTTTTATGAAAAGGGGCCCAAATCAATTTTTGTCATTTTTTTTTTATACATTTTGTGTGAAATTTTACGCTCGCTCATAAAGTCACAATGTTATTCACACATGGAGTTTTGTTATCACAGTATTTTGTAATGCGTTTGGTCATAAGTCAAAAACAATTATTTTTTTTTTGTGCAAATCAAGTCCTAAAAAAGTTAAAAAATAACTTGTATGCCTTCTTATAAGAAACGTCCAACTATATCTAAACGAGTTGTAGAAATATCCTACTAATAATCCATAATACTCTAGAAAAAACTTTAGCAACTTATTAACCTATAATAATTTTCGTCATTAAAAATTAAAAAAAAATCACAAGTACAATATTGACAGTTAATCGTTCATGTTTGCTATTTAGGCATTCAAATAAGTATTATATTCATAAGTATAATATGTATATGTATATAAAAAACGTGTTAATTTTTTTTTTAATTGTATGGAAAATTCGTTTGTAGCGTAATGTTGTAATATTATAATCTTTCTTTAAATTCATGTGCCGTGTTTAAATAATTGTAGTTCGACTGACGTTGCATAACAGAAATAAAAACAATTTAATAAGTGAAACATTTCTGATTAATTAGCGGTCATTTTAGGTTCGTCGGAAGTGTAAACCCGCGTTTACACTGTAATTAAGTAGTTTGTAAAGCTTTTCATTAATTACGTATATCTTTATGCTTTGTTTACGCCATTAGATGTATTACCTATTAATATTAATTAATAGAAAAAATAATACATTTATAACATATAATATATAATATATCCTCTGTTATTTAAATTGAAACTAACTAAAATTATAATTTTAATTAGTTGTCGCTGGTTACCTAACTCATACATTATTTGTGTTGTAAAATGAATACCAAATTACATAATAATATTATCTTTTATAAAAGTCATTGCAAATTGCAATGCCTACTCGAGAAAACATAGCAGATAAAACGCTCAATCAATACTCTAACGAACGATAGTGTGATAAAACGATAAACAGAAATTACTACCTAAATCTTTAATACTACCAATGTAGACTATTTGCTAAATAAAATAATATTTATATGTATAGATTTTAAGCCGGTAATTCTTCTTGTAAAAAATGTAAAATAAAATTATAAATATTGTTTTAAATTAATTAACTAGAATGATTTTCAAGCATATTGCACATCAAGGATATAATTATAACTTATAATGGATACCTAAATTAAAACAAATATCTATTACTGAATAAAGATTTCTGAAATGTATGTAACATGAAATTATTAACAATATCAGATGTGCATTGCAATTAAATTTGTCAACAATGGAGTCTAAATGTTGAGTGAGTAAATCAAGCGCAGTGTCCCGTTTAGTAGTTTTAAGGGAGAATAGGATCCAAAAAATATTTCTGGGAATAATAATTTCAGAATGACGTACAAGTGAGAGATAATAGTGTAGTGCACTCAATTTTACACAAAGAACTAAAACCAGGATTTTGTTAGTATCTCGTAAACACAACACAAACAGCTTTGAAGTTTGAACACACGGAAAATGTACTCAAAAGGGTACTTATTCACACTAGACTTGATGGTTTACGATAAAGCGGTACCTCGGTCACAGTTCAATGTATATATATATATATATATATATATATATATTTGAATATACTGAAGCAAAGAAAAGGGACTGTTAGGCGAACGGTTTACCGGTCGGGCACTTACAAGTGCTAGCGTTTGAGCTCAATTATTACTTAAGATCGAAACGCATAATATATAATGGCCACCGTTCGCTGAAAATTAAAGGCTTAAGATTTCGGCGATGGAGAACTGCTCTGAGTCGACGAGCTTTAGATCGATTAACATATTAATACGTTGGAGTAAACTCGACAACGATCAAAATGTTAAAAAAAACAAATGTATTATGTATTATTGTAACCAAGTGTTATAGTTAATAACGGATAACCTTAGTTGGTTGCTAAGGTTACACTATAATATAATGATGGTTTTAATTGTTATTCTTTTACAGTGCGTGTAAACAGAGCTTCCACGTTTTACGATAATATATCCGATTCCATCAAAATCCTTTCGCAAACTCCAAGTAAAATATCGCCAAGAAAAAAATTATTTAAGTTAGAAAAGTTGTGATACCAATTTAGAGTCTATTAAGTTGTTTGATATTATATAGACTCTAATTTGGTTAGTCTAATTAATATATCCACTAGTATAACCAATTATATATTATCAGTTATTTTATATTTTATAATTGGTATGTATTATGTATTAATCACCAAATTGTTTTATTACGCTTATAATGTAATTTGCTATCTATAGAAACTAAGCTAAATCAAATGATATGAATTATCATTGTAAAATGTCATTGTAATTGCTCCATTAGTTCAACCTACAGAGGTTTCGACTGTATAACTACTGATAAATTGTAGGAGATAAAACAGTTTGGCTGGTTCCTGTAAATTATATCCGGTCACTGCACACGCTTTTGTCTTTTTTTACTTAAATCTGTATTACAACAAGGGCGATGGATTTGTTTATTCCTTTTTAGTGTTTCTTATGCAAAAACTTTGAATGTAAACAGTTTGTTGTGATGATAATGTAATATGTAAAAACAGTGGAAATAATAAACTATAATTATTGCATAATATATCATAGAGCAGCTATTAATTTCGCCTTTAAGGGTTCAACAATAATTATTAGTTTCAGTGACCTGTAGTGGGTCAAAGATAGTAGGTTGAGGGTTATATTTTGTAATAACTTTTTCTTAGAATTGTTGTTGTCGTGTTTAAATTTTTTAATTAATTTATAATAATAAAATGTCAAGTTATTATTCGTTGTCGGTCTCCAGTTATTTTATGTTTTATACTAGATCTTTTATTTTAACCTGATCTATAACTCCCCTTTTTGTTTTGACTAATATCTCTAATTACTAATAGTAATAGTACTATGAGAATTCTGTATGGGAAACAAGGCTTTAAAAAACAGTTTATTTTTTCAGGGTTTTCTGGAACGGCTAAAAATCAATTCGAACGTGGCCATTGTTTGATTTCGCGATTGAGATGATTTGTTGTCCCTTAGGTTTTGTATAGAATGTTTGGATTTAATCCGTTTTGTTATCGTTGGTAATTTTTTTCAATATCTAAAACAAATTCCGTTTAAGTCAACATTTTTCAGTAAACAGTGTTTCCAGCTGTTAAAAACAATATATACTGAGTATTGTGACTTGTGGTCTACCGTGTAACAACGTAGCACGGTGCTGGCGCGGATCAATTCGACCGTAACGATAGTCGATAAGACACTGAAACTTCAAAATTGAAAATCTCTCTGTTGGATTGACCGCTGTGAGCAAAATTCTAATAAACGAGCAGTTCTGCACAAAAACGCGGTGGAGCTGCAATAATATAGGCTTTTGTCCGGCTCAATAGCAAAGCGGATAAAATAAACTAATGGTGTGTTATTTCCTAAAGGCCGAAGAGTATAGAATAAGTCAAAATTTTACTTCCTATTAAACTTTGAGATGCTTGACAAAACTACCACGAAAAACTACAAAGACTGCGGCGGTGTTCACCGTACAAAGATATAAGTGTATATCCCACTGAACAGTTTAGTTTATTGTTGTATTGTAGTGACATAGTTTCCAAAATGAGGTTTTAGTACAATATATTAAATTATAAATACTCGCATTGCTCTCGTGTTATTGTTTATGTTGGACAAATTTATTCGACAAATTATTTATGAAAACATGACGACAATACGGTGTTAATAAATGTTCATTAACATGTTAAATATTATAAAAATGGCACCTACACAGTGTTCCAAGTGAACTCCGTGAACGACAACAAAACAAGTCGGTAAAAAAGTAATACTTGTGTCACCCGGATAGCGGGATACGTGAGCCCTGGTCATTTTGCTGTAGTATTGTACTTTGGTAAATTTTCACGAATAATACTTATTTTGTAGGTCCAATGTTGTTATTATCATTCGACTACAAACGACATTTTTAACCGACCGAACGGATTATAATAGTAATATTGTTGACGCGTGAGCATTATCTTAAAAATAGTCACACATAACATCGGATAATGTAATTATTAATATTTTCCAAGTGGAACACAACTGAAATGGCGTTGTCTGGTTAATGAAACATCAACATGGTGTTTAAAAGTAAACATTAATTTTCCCTCTACAGACTACAAACAACCGAAGGAATTCATGATTTATATTAAAGCAGAGTATAATATTATTTTACTTAGTACTTTTGTAATACATTTGGAATATTACTTTTGAGCGAAAAATGATAGATACAATAATATTGGTAATAATACACTTTTAATAAAATTATAATGTTAAAAACTCAATAATTGTATAAGATATTCCGTATTACATTTATTGTAACGTCCTTATTGATTTTCCTTCGGATTCGCTTAAGAAATATGATAATATTGGCAGTTAAAAATTAATACAAAGCAATACATGTTATTGAAAACATGCCAAATATCCATTAAATGGTAAACATAATCTATGCTTATTCACGATAGCTGTATATTTTTCTAAAAATAATTTACTATATGTTTGTTCTTAAAAAAATAATAATCTCTTATGATTTAATAATAAAATATATTTTTTCTTTATTATTAATAATTTCCATTTCAACATTCTCTCGTTTGTCAGTGTCCAGCTATGACGTATTTAAATATATATGTATAATATTTATATATTATTCAATAATCTTCAGTCGCTTCATTTTGTGCTATAGCATTTAGTTGTACGTATAATAATTGTTTGCTGTTATATTTAAATTCGTTCGCCAAATCACCACTTTTCACATGGTATTTATGGTTACAGAGGACAGCCGTCTAGTAGAATATAAAATATGTTATGTATAATGTATAGTAACATACATGGAAAATGGGATTTTTTTCTTTTGTAAGAGTTCTTCAAATAAATTTTGCTATTACACGTTAAAGGTGATAGGTACATACTTAGAAAAAACGTGTTAAAAAGCAAAATTTTAGTTTTTGCTCGTATTCCCTGTATTTTTCAAATACATTTCGCTGTTGCACTTTGGCGGTGATACTTAAGCGAAATTGTGTTCACAAAAGCATAATTTTAGTTTTCGCCGGTGTTCAATGCGCATTGACAACCATCGTACACCCGTATAAAATTTATGTTGGCGTAAACAACACGGGGTAAATTTATGTGCTTTCTTATGAACTTGTGCTCTGTCAAAAAAACCGGCAAATAAATTTATCGAATACACTCAAAACGAGCAGTTCGTTTCGGATCCTTTAGTGAATCTTGTTCTGTCCGACCACCATTCGTCGAGACGTTTACGCTAATACATGCAGTTTAGTTTATATGAGTTTAGTATAATATTATAATATCATGTTTTGTTTTAGTTTAAATTCAGAACTGGTATTGGATTTAAATATTTATATTTTATCTTATTTCAACGCGTTTTGGGTGAATTTACCCTGAAAATGTCTGTTCAGTTTTTAAATAAGAATACTTTTATTACTTTAACCCTGTACGTACAACCCTGTACCTAACCACCTTAGGCTGTAGAAAAAGGGTTTACAAACACTTTGCTCGTTTAATACTTATACAATTTTCTTTTTATATTAACTGTCGCAAGAAAAAAAAATATCGTCGCAACTAAACTAACATAATAACAAACAAAAATTAGGAAAAAAAAATGTAGCCTGAATTCTTATCAAATGACATTAGTAATTTCTCCGCGCCAGCACTTATGCACAACTATTTTAATAATAACTAGTTTTACTTATTTTTTTAGAATATTTTAAAATATTGGATTAAATTAGAATAATTTATTACAATAACTTGATAGTTTTAATGTTTTAACAAGTTCTCAATTTAATTCAGACACCAGATATAAAAGTTACATACATTTTTTGAAGCGAAGGTCGTAGGCCTAAGTTGAACCGCACCAGTTATAAAATGTGGTCATTATATTCCCAAACGTACCTTGGTCCAAACTTCGATATTGCCAAAGATATTATTGCCATGAGGTGAAGGCAATTTCGATTTCATTAATGATCATTTGTCAAATATATTATTGGCATTTGTAGGCTCAATTTGCGTTGACTTTGGTCAAGTAGAGTTATTCTCGCAACAATATGTTTTTGTTTCTTAATTGAATTTGTTTTTTTTTCTGAACCCATGGCGATGTCTTTCTAATCAATGCGGACTCATTTCTTCATAGATCAGAAATCGTTGAAGGGAAGTCATATTATAAATGATCAGCAGTCCCCCTTCTCGCTCATTAATTTTGTACATAATAATAATACCAGTAACCGATCGATGAAGGTACTCCATATAGGGCAAAGAAAAGCACTTTATATAGGTATTTTTTAGATTATAATTTAGCGCTCTATTTATTGAACAAATTTATACTAATAGGGCAGTACTATAAATGTGACCATATTAACGTAATGCCCACCCATTGACGATTACCGACCAACTGAAGAAAACCTCACATTCGCGCGTCAGCCGCCGGCACTAACCGGAGCAAGGCGGCAAGAAGTTCAAGGTGATGTAGTATTAAGGATTCGAAGTAGAGTCAAGAAAACCCATACTTATAATATTGAATTTATACATTCTAGAATAACATTAAACGACATCGCTGGTCATTCTTTTCCGTTGCCTTTTAAATCGGTTTGTCAGCATTAAATTGACGTCGTTATATCCGCGGCGACAGATTTTCATGGAACCTTTATTTTTTCCTTGCCCTAAGAACATAATATAGATTATGTGTATTTGTCTGTGTTCTGTAAACCGGAAAGTAAACACAATTTGTTCATATTATTTAATAATATCTCCAAAGCTCGGAAATGTATAATAATGCATTGATATATTGTATTTGGCGAAAGGCAATTATGATTTTCTCCGTTAGTATTATTATTATTCTTGTATTTTTATTTTTTTACTAACTGAATTTAGGATGATACTAACAATATTAATAAAAAGGATAATAATCCGTAGTTCTCGATATACCGATGCATTGGTGAGTAATACAAAATAGCATATATGCTGTACTCGTAAAACTTTGTACAATTATCTTATAGTATAGTAATGAAAAAATACAGACCAATGAGACCGAGAGAGTTTGAGGAGACGTTGACCTCAGAACTTATAAAGTGCACACTACAATATAATCGTATACTAATAAACCACAACTTAAAAAATCGACCCTACAATTCGCTGTATCCAAAATAGAAATTCACTGTGTACAGTATACATATATTATATATGTTTATGTGTATTATATTATATATTATAATATATGCATAATACATTATACATAATTATATGTATACATAGTTGGTCCGCATTTTGGCGATACCACTATTGTTATTATTATTATTTCTATTATTAATATCATATTCGCCTCAGTCTCAGTTTGTTTAGAAATTTTGTTTTTGTAAGAATGAACTAATAGGTACGGTCGTTATGTATATATTAAATATTATGATGGATCTATCCATTGTTATGTATACATACATTATATATATACATATAAATTACCAGCTGTGGTTGTTTTTAGTGGTTTACAGAGTGCATTGACTTTGTAAACTTAAGTCTTGTAATAATATAAAATGGAAACCGTATAATAACAAATAACTAACCTAACCCAACTTTTTCTGATCAGGTAAGCTTGCTAAATCATAATATACGCAGAATGGAAAGTAAGATGAAAGCAATGTTGGCAGTGGTCAACCTGATTCGGATTCGCAAAAAACATGAATACAAGTAAGGCAATACTGGTTCTGAAAATAGTATGAGAAAATAATTATAGTATAAGAATACAAAAACTTAGTTTTTGTGAATAAAAAAGTGTTCGATAGTGTTAACTGGGTAGTGGGTGGTTATGTTTAGGATGCTGAAAAGAGCTAATGTAAAACAAAAAGAAAGGAGGCTGCATTACAAATTACACTAAAAAAAGGTGTTTTAAGAAAATAACCAAAAAAAAAAGGCAAACGTAACGAAAAATTTTGCACAGAGGTTTCTCTGTATCACCCAAAAGTACCTATTTAATTCATACACTCATAGATATAATAAGAGAGGAAACTCATTTAGATGTAAAAATGAATGAACAAAAAATAGATGGTTTGCTAGGAACGATGGAAGGAAATTTGGGTAGCGAAATACATAAATTTCATTATTAACACGATAAAAACTTCTTGTAAGAGCAATAATACGAAGCTAATGTACACATTTTGGCAGCACAATAGTTCAGATGGGAGATAATTAAGCGTATAAGTCAGAAGAGTGTTTAACCAGAATAAGTGTCTGTTTACTTCAAGAAATGGTAGTTTATATCAGGAAATGTACTGAAAACGATTGCAAAAACATAACCAAAAAGAATAGAAAATTTTGAAATGACGTGCTACAGGAAGTAGCTCGTCGTTTTTTTTTTTTTTTGATGAAATGGATTAATACTGTACAGGGAATGAGTTAGATTGATGGGCCGCATTAGCGTGCGCGGCGTTGGTCACGCGAATTTGACTGATTTACATACACTTTTTTTATGTAACTGTCATATCCACATAAAGGTAATTAACAATTAGAGCAGCGTTTCCCAAACTTTTTGGCTAGCGGTGCCCTTTTTTGGATTTTATTCGGCCGCAGTGCCCTGCTGTGAATACCACGAAGAATACGAATAAAAAGTGAACACTTATTTACATTGATAATAAACATTTTATATAGCTTTATTGAACATCTACATCTACCTTACATTATAATATTACACAATTGTAAATAATAATATGTTTTATTGTTATATGAATACCGCGGTGCGTGGTTTGGAATCTGCTGATTATTAGAGTATTATTATGTCAATTGAAAAAAAGCTTAAAATAATAATTTTAATAACACGGCCCAATCACGCGATATTATATAATATTGTCATTATGTTTGACTCACAATAAATTTATCAATAATTTCCTTTTCAGTCTCTAATCATCACCGTTAGCTGCATAAAAAACATTGCTCTGCTATTATTTAGAGTTCACGCCTCCTTGGAATTTTTTCCTATTCAATTTCGAGAAAATAAACTTACCTTCTCATATAATGGTATTTGATGACCACGACGATGACCACGGAGTTGGCGATGGCCGCCACCAGGAACAATGGCAAGTACATAGCCATCAATAAAATACTTCGGACCTCGGTAAATCTCATCTGCGACGATGAGAACTCGGCGATAAGTTCTTCGATGACGGCGGCCCTGCCCGATTCCACGTTTCGCATCCAAACGCCGGTACCATTTTCGCTTCGGATATTAACGGTAGTGTTGTTGAACATTGTGCGTTTAAGTCAACCGCACTTGTTGTCCCGACCGAACAGTCGACGATTTGTGATCATATCAAGACATACACAACGTTGCACGACTAAAAATTCATAAAAAAAAACCCGCTTAACAATTATTATTATACAATATATATATATATATATATAAATGGTATATGTTGCATTTGGGACTAAAAGAGGCCAAATCAATTGTTATTTATTTGTGAAAATGAGATAGACTGCTTAGACAGTTACTACTTACTGTTTATGTACAATGTGTAAAAAATGGCACTCTTAGGGGAAAAAAATGAAAAAGATGTATAAAGTTTTGTTTGGAAAAAAATCCAAAACTAGCTAAAAGTAAGATCGGCCTTTTAGAACAGAGGTACATAAATACAAACATAATGTATTTTAAATCAGGTGTGTATAATGTATAATATGATGAAGTAGTGTATATAATGTAGTGAATGCCTAATTATATTATTACCTTTTTATGGACACGGGAACAAATATTTTTACATAAATTTGGTCGAAGTGTAGCCGAGTAAAAAATCCGTAAAAAGATTAGTTGCTATGTATAAATTAAAGTGATCAATTTGAAAGTCGGTAAGTGTTGGTTTATTTCTCCGTTTAACTATAACTAATGAAATTATTGAAAAAAAAACAGTTTTAAGGACAAGATTATTTTCTGTAAAAATTACAATTACTTAATCTTGCAAGTTTTTAATAACAGATTAGGGAACGCGGAAATCTTCGAGAGGGTTTTGATGTTGATCGGCTGTCAATTAAGGCTATTAAGGTGTATTAGTGAAAAAGAAAAACCACTCATTTAAAAATATAATGCTTAATGTATACGTGTTAGCGCCTAGCGGTAAAACATTACTTTTATTTACGTTATGATATAACCTGATCTTAATTTTAAGTTTTTTTTTAAATAACATCGTTCGACAGTTTTAAAATAACATTTATTTACATATTATTAAAAGTTTTATTTTTCGTACTTATTATTTTTTAAATGTTATTCTAAACACGAAGTACAATGTACGATAATTTTGATGTTTTGAACTAAAAAAAAATATCCCAAGTTGGTAGCAAAGAAACATTATATTAATAAATGTTTTAAGTAACGTTTTAAGCTTTAATACGTTTTTGTAACTTTAATAAAAAATGTAATATATACAATATTTTTAAAATGAAAATAAATAACATTTTTAAATTAATTGAAAAAAATATTAAGAAAACATATTTTGAAAAATACATATAGGAAAATATTATTCTCACATTGTAGAAACTATACATACAATATTTTATTTGCAATCCATTACAGCTACAATATTGTAACGTCATAGATATTTTTTAAAAAAATGTCTTTGTTACTTGGGTTTTATTTTAAAATGATACTTATCGCCGACTTTCTTTAATGTCCCATATAATCGTCGAAAACATTACACGTCGCATGTGGTTTGTTCTCAGGAAACTGGAAAGCAATTATCGGTAATACATTAGCTATCTACTATAATCTCTTATCCGAACCCCATAAACTTTACTTATAAAAACACACACACAAACACTTCAAAGGTAACACCCTAAAGTTCTCAAACCTAGCTAGGTCTTTAACCTAACATAACTTAATTTATACTCCACTTATTTACAATCAAAGGAAGCATATTTTAGAGAGTCAAAGCGCTGTCATCAAGGATACTGCGATAGTCTGAAAAATAAATCAACTACAAAAAAAAAAAAGTCCTCATCACTGAACTAAGAATTACACATCACAATATTAAGGTTTTTCAAAAAATGTACTATACGTAACTTCTTAATCGTCTTAGCGTCTTCTTAAAAGTAGTTTTAATATTTTATATATCATACAGCATTTATCTCCATTTGTCTGATTGTAATTCTTTATATTTATTATTTATTTCTGCGGTATTGGCTTATCATCTTAAATATGTCAATAGCGGAAAATAATTATGCCAGTCGAATATCTGTTAGAGAAATGCAAAAGCCGAAAAGCTCTACCATTTGATTTTCTACTTGATCTGTCTCTTGCAGATGACGACTAATTGTAAAGACGGATGCCATTCTTATCTGCACAAAGCTATTGCGTTATTCATTAGGCTAATATTTGGAAATACTTAAACAATAGTATTCATGAACAAAAACAATACGTTCGTCGGGAATGGTTGAAATCCAGTCAATTTGTTGAATGTGAAAAACTCAAAGCGTTATTAATTTTATCACATTAACGCTACCGCACAATAAATACAGAAATATGTAAATAAAACAATATAATATAATGTTGTATATATATATATATATATATATATATAAGTAGATGTTATTCAAATTTAAATTCTGAGTTTACTGACGAAGTACAAAGTATTGCAGAAATATATTTTTAAAAACACGACTTTACACGAGGCAATCAATTTTTAAGAAAACAAAGTATTAATTAGTTTTGGCCAGTTTATACTTGGGAGTAAATACTACAAGAGTATCGATTTTATAGACACGTGTCGCTTGTGCAGACAATTGAAAACCTGCACGGACAAAATTAAAAAGTTGTAAATTTGTAATTTTCCCGCAAGACTTATAGCAGGTTTTTGGGATAATGATTTAAAGTAGGTAAACACTACATAGTAGTATGAGAATTCGTTACATCAACAACTTTTAAATTATATTGACAATATCGAACACGACAGCAATACTCATTCCTTTTTACTTGACTGAACAGTACATTTTACTTAGCTTGTTTTTATTTACTTATATTATATAGAAATTGGTTAATATTTATTAGTTATTGGTGTTACTGTGCTGGTGTTTTACGTCTTAATTGATATTATTCAATTATTGTTTTATAAAATATTTAAAAATAATTATGATAAATATTAAGTTTTTTTTAGTACAACTTTTATCCGTTCGTTTGCTATGAGTTATGACTTTGTAAAGATATTACATTTCCCCCTATTTCTTTGGTTGTTCAAAAGTCAGTAGCTGTTACTGTGTTTAAATATCTAGATAACAACAGCTTGTGTATCATTATCTCAACACATTTTATTAAGTCGGGTTACCGCTGTTATCGCCTATCAGACAAATGACAATGCGAACAATAATATGAATTTTATGGGCTACTGTTTTTTAGACAACTAATAAAAAATGGGAAATGTAATATCTCCACAGAGTTATAGAAAACGAACAGATTGATAAAAATCAAAAATACAAACGCTAAAATTGTTTAACTTTTTTTTTTTACATATTTATAGAATTAAAAACATATTAATAATATGTTCCCATTTGGAAAAAAACGAAGTCCATGTCTGGTTTACGTACAAGGGATGAAAATAACAATGTTCAAAGTATTGAAAAATATAGTGAAATATATACCTTTAAGTATACGAACAAATTAAATTTCTGGGAAAATTTTTATATTTTCCTAAATCAGATGTCTTACATCAGATGGCGCCCTCTGTATACACATCTAGTTAGATATTCTTGTTTCCTTTCAACTCTTTTATTCAGAACTTCCAAACGTCATTGACGGTTTCACTGCAATTTTATAAAAACTCTAACCATCTCGTTCAACTATTTATTACGTTATACCAAAAATGATGTTGGCTATAATATGAACATTTTTTCGTATTACTTACATCAAATATATGTTATACGTTACCGTATTTAATGTTTGAAGTGTGCATAGGTCAATACTTGACGCACTTTTAAAACTTCACTGTTGTGTATTCTATTTCAGGTCGTAGAATACAAAAACAACCCACTAACTAAACTTCTGTCAATATGACGTGTTATAATATGAACTCGGGGCACGAGTTCTTGAAGGTAATTCTTGCTAAAAAAACAAACCCTAAACAGGACATTTAAAATTTAAGCTTCCCTTTGACATTTCGATCGTATCCATAATTTAACATTTTACAAACTTATAACAAGGAAACTTCATAGTTTAATACATACCTACTAGTTCTAGAAATACTCGGCAGGAATAATTTGACTTATTTAAACGTTATTTTCCGACCGGTTGGGTCGACAAGCGTTTTTATGGATATAATAATGTTTTGAAATACCTATTTTTTTATGCATTTAGTCCCCGACAAAGAGTAGCCAGATATATTCAGCATGCACTCTTATATTTATTCCGCTCGTTTCACTGGAGTTCTGTAATAATAATAATATTTCAAAGCAAATAATAATTATTATGGACACAACATAATACAACAATAACCGTAATAAGTCCATATAATGTTTATGGCAGACACTACTGTTAACGGACTTCTACTCTGTACAGATTCTATATAGGGTGATCCGTTTGTTGTAAGACACTCATTTACTCGGAAAATATGAATATTTTTAAAATTATTTTTTTCCTATACTTGTAGGTACATAGTTTTACTATATTTTTCAATACTTACAAAATTTTTAACTTGAACTCCTTTACTAAAAGAAGTATGGACTTTGTTTTTTTTAATGAGTAGATATGAATTTAATTCCATAAATATGTAGACAAAAGATTTAAAACAAATTAAGCGTTTGAATCTTTAATTTTTATCAACCAGTTCGTTTGCTATGACTTTGTAAAGATTTGGATTTAAGATTAGTATTCGTTCGGTTTTCACAACAGTAGTATCCTTGTAAAATAATATTGATACCCATTGATAAGTCGACTCAGTTTGTCGTTAGCGCAGAAGATGACAACATTGTTGCCAAAATACGTATAATATGCATAGAGTGTATTAGTTTTATAATTAGGGATTTAAATATTAATTTCCTTACTATATATAATATATACAACCATCAGTGCTTAAAGTTTTTTCCAGATCAAAAACATATGTTCCCATTTGAAAAAACTTGTTTTACGTGTATGGGATGAAGATAAACATTTTAAAGTAATGTAAAATATAGTAAAATATCGCACACCCAGATCAAAACTGTAACAACTCAAAAAGTGGGTATTTTTAGTTATTTGTATATTCGGATTACAATATTTGTATTACAAATTCGATGTACAACATCGTTTGTAGAAACAAACGATGTTGCATGAACCGACAAAACAAATTTAAATTTATCTTGATTACTCTCCAAAATATAGCGCTGTATGTACCTTTTGTAAAAATGAAAAAATCCCATAATCCTAACTACCAAAACCGTTTAAAACTTTAATTTCTGCCCATACATCTAGCGGAGTGCACGTATGTTGGTGTACAAAGTTTTGTAAACAGTTTTGTAATAAAACAACTGTTTTATTAAAATAAACAGTTAATGTTTAATTAACAAGTTAAAGTAATTAAACTTGAAAATAAGTTTTTTGGAATTTCTGAAAAAAGGTGTTTTTGAGTTACTATAGCTTTGATCTAGATATATAGGTATGTAAGTTTTTCCTATAAGTATAGGAAAAAAATAATTTCATAATATTCGTATTTTCCGAGAATATCAGATAGATATTCCTGTATACGTTACTACTATATAGGTAATGCGTATACTCTATATAATAGTATAGTGTGTACCAATGCTCAATAGAATAACTTATACTTAACCGGGAAATCGCAATATTTATATAATCGCTGATTGGTGAAGTTTCGAAAGATTGTAAACTTTGAATGTCAAAGTAGTATCATTGTTATAGTAATGATACATAATATGTTTCGTCTGTGTGCACAAATAGAAATTGTTTGCTCACGTGGACTTAGCTATTTGGCGGTTATCGCGTATACCGATCACAGAATGCATCTAATTACTTTTTTTAGTGTATTCGGCGGCAGATTAAGATAAACTCTACGTCTTTTTTTTTTATATACTGACAGACAAATGTCAAACACATAATATATCGGATACGGTTTTGGCCTAATATTATTACAGTATCTCCACGCCAGTTGAATATAATTCGTGTGCACAATATTATAATATGTCATCTTATTTTAATATAATTTAAATCGTACGCGCGGTGTAATAATAATATGTGTAACGGCAGAAAAATATTCCACCCAATTATAAATATAGCCTTTGGTCGTGAAATACTTTTTTTAATCACTAGAATCGTGTTTAATTCAATTTTTTATGTCGTTTCAGTGAGTTTACTTTTACATATTGCACATGTTATCCTAATTAATAACACAAATGTTCAGCCATTCATTAGTTAGCAATACAGCTAGGCGCAGGCTTATTGTAGAAGGTACTTAAACGAGGAAACGAAGCATTAAATTTGATTCCGTTGAAACAATAACTTGTTGGTCGTTCATTTTGAAAGAAATGCAATGAACTTTTTTCATTGAAACAAGTTTTCATTCCTTAACAGTTAACAGTATACAATTATGGGCAAAAAAGTGGAAAATAAATCTGAACCCTTTAAAAAACGCAGCAGTTCTGTTTTCATTGCGTCATCTCAAAAACGTCCCCATCTTAAAACTTAATAGTGTTAACATGAAAAGCGCACAATTCTACCATCTCAATAATCAACCCACTGATCGACGACTCTAGCGTGGAAGTCTACATGATTATCTTTTATGATCTAATATTTGTAAATAACAATTGTTTATGCATGTTTTAGTAGTTTAAGTTATGTATCCTAACGAACTGTACTTTTTGTAAATAGATATCTTATTTAAAACCGTAAAAAAAAATGTAATTTAGCTCTAAGTTTAGATGACCTTACTTAAGTCAAGAAAACTTTAATAATAATTAGTAACAAAAAAAAGAAAAACAAACTTTGCTCTTAAGACAAATTGTGTTTTGACAAACTTTGCCCTTTTATTTTAATTTTTATCATCTAGTGGGTCCTATACCCTAACCTAACAAATCTCACTGTAACGGCTATATGGTTAGGTAACTCACTCGGCCGAAAACAAAGGACATTTTTAAAGAGATTGATTCGCAAAGATATCAGTGTAGCCGCAAGAATTAGTGTGCATTATAATTTAATGTGCAGATATCTTACAATATCATTGTACAAATTTCATATCAGCCATAAGATTTAAATTATAAGTGATTATATTATCACAGATTAGATCATTTTCTTTTTATTTAATCTTTGATGTTATTATCAGATGGTATGCTTGAATCTGTGGCCACACTGATTTAATATTTTGAGTTATGCAACGTCATGGTTTTTTATTTACATGCCAAGTCAATAATATGTGCTATTAGGGTTCCTAACCTAACAGAATGATGACATAATTTTTTCGAAAAATATTTATCGATATTGTCAGATATAGCAATTTTGTAGAAGATTATCAATATTTGCGGTTTCACTTTCACCTACGTACTAACCCACACGATTTCGGCTCTATAGAGGCGCTACTCAAGCAAATAGGTCTACAGGAAAAAAAGTTATCGTGAAACAAACAAAAAACACATCATTGTAAAACTCAGCTCCGCATCAAAGCTAAAAATTAACAAGTTTGCTCCTGTCTAAATCGAAAAAAAGATTTCACACTTTAAATAAAACAAATATGCATTTAAATAGTTCCTTTATAAATAAATTAATTTATCAAAAAATCTTCCATTCGTTTTTGCTGGCAGCACTTATACGGGACTATTACATCATTAGAGTTTAGGACGAGATTGTGTTAATATCAACTTCATAGTGAAGTTATATACATATATATCACGAATAATAGTAGCCCATAATTACATTCGCATTTCGTAGATTTACGAGTAGTATTTAATTACGAGATGATTTTTGAAAAATTGTTGATTACTCAAATGAGTTCTCTTAATCTGTCTCAGTTTTTCAATTCATTTCATGTGCCGTCAACAGACTTTCTGGTCATTACACACTGGATTTTTTTAGAGTACTAAATGTAAACGGCTTTTTTAAACAAATTTTTCTGTTCTAACTGTTATGATAGGATTATTGTATTCTTTTAAATAATTGGAATTTGGACAATAAAAAAAATGTAAATATTACAAAAAAATTAATTAACAACAGTTTTAAATATCCTTTATAAGAATTTTATTTGTCGAATAATTTACGACTTAAATTGAAGATAAAAATAATATATTACTGCCGAATAGTATAAACAAATCTAACTATTCGTTAAAATTTAAAAACCACAATCATTTTTACTTTTGGTACAATAAAACTTCAAATAATACAAGATAATAATAAAAAAAAAGTATTTGTTTAAATATATAAAAAAAAGTTTTTCAGCCGAGTCTGCAACCACGAAAGAGCATTTTCATGTCTCGTTGAAGTGCCGAATAAATTTAGAGTAGTGGTTGAATTATAGATAATGATATAGTATATTAAGAAGCGGAAACAAGCTAGTATATTAAAACATCAAGTTTCTGGCTAGTATTGTAGTGTTTAATATCTAGCTTAAAACAATTCATAGAGAATTTAGACCCTTAAATTATTTTGGATTTATCATTTAGTTCTAATTGAACGTACAACATATCTCTTATCTCCTATATCTTACCCTATTCCCTATTCACTATATCTTACCCCCATCTCCCACCTCTATCTCAAAAGATCACTAAAATACATGTTTTGCGCCTTCTCGTTGTAGAAATTATGAAAATATCAAATTGCGAGTCTACTACACTTTAAAATTAAATTATAGTTTTACACGTTACTTTTAAAAAACACGTTAAACGGATTTCATATTAAACTTCAAAAACCGTTAAATGCAACAACTCAAAAACCCTTTAGTAAATAGGAAGCCTACAATTAGAAAAAATTGTATTACTTAATGAGAAAAAGTTTACTTTACTTTCAACACTCACCCTCGGCTCATTACTAGTCATTAGTCATCACAAGATGTAAAATAATTTATATATCAAATGAAAAACTGTATGATATATTGTTAAAAATGTTTTAGTGGCCTGGCTTGAATTTTGAGAGTATAAAATGGACGCTGCGTTTCAATGAAGGGAACTTGGTAATACTTAAAGCTCTAACAATATATTAATACTATACATTCTTCCATGTACACACTGTACAAATGATCGAATGTGGGGTATTTAAATCAACACCAGTTTGGGTAAGCGGATAATTTAAATAACAAATTATGCACGTTGGAATATGTTTCTTTGATTAATTTCAAGAAATGTGCTTTCGGCATTTTTAAGCCAAGCTTATTTAATTTTATGAATAAATTATTTAAAACGAATTCCTCAGTAAATTATTATTCAAACAAGCCGAGGTAAAACCAATTTTATACTGACCATTATAGCCCTAAGTGTACACGTCTATATATTTCAGAGAACACAACGAATATGATAGTATAGCATACCGAAAATAATAATTATTATTGCAAATATAAAATTATACGGACAAGTTTTTTTTGCGGTGATATTTTTTTAATTTATTTTATTTAAAACGAATTTAATTAAAATATAAATGTTTATATTTAGTGTACTCAACTTTTACAATTTGTTGTTTTTCATATAAAAACGGTGTTTTAAGGATTTTTTGTTATTTTAACGTGTCAGCCGTTTCATTGCAAACAATCTTTCTTCAACCTATCTTTAAAAAAAAAATAGTTACAGTGTACAAGCGACGTTAGTTTAATATCAATTATATTAAATTATATTATCAATTATAACAAAGGTTTGCTTGTCCGAAGTTTTTTAATTACGACGGTTGTATATTACATTACTTTACTTTTACAGTGTCTCTTTGTCCTTTGATTGCACATATGTACATTTATATTCTAATATGTATTGTGTAACATCTAAATTTGAGTTGGTGAGTACAACAAGTACTATATAATAATAATATTACTATCATATTGTATATGTAACGATAAAAGCTCTATGTAGGAATTGAAATGATATAAAGGCAAGGTATAAATGTGGTATATTGTGTTTTGTAATAGTGATGTATTTTAGAACTGCCCTTTTATTCAAAATAATGACATGTTATTATGTCTGCGTTATTATATTAGATTATAAGTTGGAACGATGCAAATTGATGGCTCGGTGCGTCCAAAATTGTAAATGTACTAATTATGTTATCTATAATAATTGTATGATATTAAGTAAAAATTATACCGAGCTACGTGTCTACTAGTATCAATATAAACCCATTGGGTAAAAAAATATATATATTATAAAATGCCGTTATACTTGAAAGCGAAGCATAATATCCGACTGATGGAATAAGAGGCAAGTTAAACGTTAGCTTGATAATTATTGACATTCTACTACAGTATAACACATAACAGTGTAAAACGGATGAACCGGTCACTTTTCTTGTGTAAAGCGCACGCCGCAATACAATCAAGTGTACACGGTAAATGGCCGCAGCTCGGTTGGCTTACATGGTTATTGAATTCAACTTATGCGGCACATATCGTTGTCGGTATTTTATTTCGTTCATCGAAAAAACGTGAAGCAAATGTAGATTCCCGGGATAGGATTGTAAAAGGAGAATTCACCTTGGAAGTATACCAGACATGCGATATTATCTGTTCCGAATGTAAAAATATTACATGGCACGTGTCATCATCATGTGCATAAAGCATGACTTCGTGAAACAGAACGAAGTAAATGATCAAAAGCGACCGATTCTCTGCTACAGTCGGACGGCCTGTGACGACCAAATTAGTTACGGTGTACGACCACACCAGATAACAACGAATAAATGGTCCACAGGGAAAAATACCGTTTTAAAATCTGCACGGTCCGGATGGTCCATTTGAAGACATTTATATGATATACACCGAATGCAGACGATATAGTACGAGTTAAAAAGAAATAGTCCCCATAAATGGATCAAGAAGCAGACTCAATGAACTTCTCAGAAAATCAAACGATGTCCAACGTCTGCATTATATAATATTATTATTCTTACCCGACGGGCTTAGACGGCATTTTAATTTGGCTGTTGGGATTACAGCAATACTCCTGTTAACCTAACGCTGACAAAACAAGTTTGGGCCCCTAATAGGGATAGAGTGCGTTTTAAGAGAAACTTCCGTGTACGAGATTTAAACCGAAGTGGCAGCGACCGCACGTGTCACTAAAGCTATATGGTTTCCTACTAACTACCTATACACTACCGTCTTATAACACCCGGCCATGCCATCGCCATTGCAATACCTTATACCATTAGATTTTACTCTTTGTTTGTTAGATATGTCGATGATGAAAATATATTTTGACAATAGTTGATGGAACCTTTGAAAACCCTGAAAATACTTAAGGTAATATAGTATAATGAAAAATATAGGTAAATAACCTTTCGTTGAGAATGGAAAATTATTAAAAACTTATTACAATTTATATCATGCATAAGTCTTCGGTCGTTTCTTAAAATATCAATTTCGGTACTAAAAAATTCAAAACAGTCATTTTCTGGTAATATCGGTTCTAGGAAACAAATAAAGAACTTTAAGAATTAGTTCTTTGAAAAATCGAAGTAAGGGTAATGCAAACAATTTATTTTGAAATGGTTTATCTCGATTTCCACAAAGGTAATATATTATTTACGAAGTCGTTTAGACTTATACAATTAGTTTTAAACATAAAAATAATTTTGTTTGTCAAAGAAAAAGTAAATACTGATTTGCGTATAAATGTATTTGCTTACATTTCTAGTTTTAACTTGAACATGTTGATGTTATAAGATATTATAGATATCTTTAAAATTAGAAATAGTGTATCATTATAGTAATTTGACATCCATAATTGGTTTTAATCATCAAAATTAAAATTTGACTAAAATGGTGTAAATTTTACCGTGTTTTCCAAAAAGAAGTATTCGCATACAAAACCAGTTTAAAATCACAAGTCAAGCCACATACGAGTTCATTTGAATTTTGATACATTAATAAATGCAGACCGAAACAAACCCTCTAAAGCTATTTATGTCATAACATGAATACTAATTCATGTTTTGTTCACATTTTTAATTTATCGTTATGTGCAATATTTGGTAGATGCATATCAAAGTTGATTTTCTTTCTATGAATTTCATTATTTACCCGTATCGCTATAAGACTTTAACGTAGATACACATGTAGGCAATATAAATAACAAGGATACATTTTAATTTAAACTAAAATTATTATTATATCGTCAACTCGTAAGACTCCTTGACAAACTACACGAAATTGAGATTACATATATAGTTATATGCCAACATCCTCCTGCGAGTTTCCATCAAGATTATACAAATTCTAGAAATTAACGAGAAACGGAGGAATATTATCATAAATCTTTCTAGTAGATTCTTTTCAGGATTTTCCCCATTATTACCATATTATGATGATATACTGCAATTACCATTTAGATTAAATGTCGAATTCAAAATTCGGAAACGTAAAATATTGATTTGTGACTTTATACTTGATTTTTTTTTTCGCCCATACCTATAAAGGATAGAATTCCTAACACATTCTACATCATATAAAATGTAACGGTTTTTCGTGGTCACCCTATATTATCATTTTAATGAGAAAATATAAGCCACGTAAATAATGTCCCCAAATCAACTGTTACTCAAACAAATTATTCAAGTACAAGAGTCGTTTTGAATATTTTACTAATGGTTATTAAAATACCTATATAAGTTGTACTTCCACTTGCACTAAATATGTGGTTACTTAATAATTTGAAATTAATCAACTATTTTTGTCTTATTTTAGTTTGTTACAAACTCTAAAAAAACTTAAGTCTTTAAGAAAATTGTCTAAACTTGAGTCGGTTAAAATGCATTAGAGATGCTAGTATTCTTTAAAAATACTTAAAAAATAATATATTCCTTAAAAAAGTATTTTTAAATCATTTTTAAAAGTTATATCAAAATATATCAAACGATCATCATATTATTTATTCACTAACTAATGAAAACAATATATAAATTCCGAAAACAAGTATCCATGAGGATTATTTTTTATGTTAAAATCATTATTAAAATTAATTTAAACAATAATTTTCCTTTAGTATACCACACTATTCTACCGATCGTTGAAACAATGATTTGTAGTCAAATCGGGATGGCCACTTTTTGGTTATATTTGTTGGTGATTTACACGTTCTACGGACAATACAATGAAAAAAAAACTTTTAATAAAACCATTAAAAAAAACAGAAATAGTACAACAAACGTGTGTAATAATATTACGAGTTTAATTTGGTGAACGTAAATGTTAAGTACTTAGTCAAGTACTTACACGTTTGTGAAATTGGACGAGCCCGACGTCGTTAAACTTCTTCTGGAATTTTGTAAGTATAAGGTTGGCAAAATTGGGATAAGTACATACATTATTATTATTGTCACTATCATTTTATTAGATTTTCCGTAGTAATGTTAAGAGTATTATTATCATGACGAAAACCAACGCAACAAATGTAAGGTTAGTTTGGCTTGTTTATTCCACACATTTTAAAGTTGTATATTTTGAACAAAATAGAGATGAGTTACCAAACGTTTTATTTATTTTTAAAATTCTTTTAGAACCACGATGAACCCATAATAAACATTGGCATGAAGATCTAGTCAAGGATGCTTGGCTTTAAATGTAACTTTGCAACAGTATCGACAGAAGTAATTTCTCGCCACCGTGTTGTATAATGTCGAGTGTCTACTTTGTATTTTATAAGTACAGTGTATAATATGCTATTAAAACTCACAATGAGTTAAGAGATACAAAGGTTGATCACTTAGTGTAACTCCAAGTCACGTCCTCTAACAACTAAACGCATCTAAACCACATAATGGCGTTATTTCGTCTTCTGACCTCACAAAACCTGTGAGGAACATTAGTTTTACGAAATATATTAATAATAAAATAAGGAAGAAGCATGTTATTACTTATTCAGTTCTGTGCCGTCTTTCGCCGATATGATTTACGGTTGGACGTGCAACTGTACACTTGTACATGATATTATAACTTTAGTTTATCCATTATAAACTCTTAATACTTAAATAACAATTTTTCATTTATAATAAATATCGAATAATTAAATATTTATCTTTGATTTATTAGATAACTTGTGGGACGATGTTTCCTTATTATTATTTGGAAATTATATACTATAAAAATATATTTTTTATATTTTAATATAAGTTAAGTTTCTGTACTCGAAACCAGAAATAAATTGTATCCACGTCACGTATTTGATTGTACAAAACTAGTGAATACGTGTGTGGCATCCTTTTGGGCAGTATCCGCACTAGGTTTGTACAATTTATAAGGTTCGTCTCTGACGGACTGCGTTAAATTTTTTTTCAACACATGTCTAAAAAATCTCTTAGTTAACTTAAAAACTGATTTATTGCGCGTTCGCAATATTAGTAAATTTGTTAACAACCCGCTGTGCGTTTTATGGTGACTTCCAAGCCAAATTTAATTATAGTTGAGTAATATAATTATTATAAATTATAAAAGTGATAATTTATTTTGTTCGATAGTTTTTTTTTTTTGGTAATAAAAAAGGCGTACAAACCATAAAATACTTAATAACTACGTAGGTCCTAGACGTAGATCTAATATATTAATTTAGTTTTCATTTTAAAGGTGTAAACTAGATAATATTTTATTTGGTTTATCATAAAATTATAACATTTTTATGGCTCGGACCGAATAAAACAATTAAAACCGCAAGTCGTCTATAGTTTAATAGACAGATATACATACATACACAATAAATATTCTTTGTGATTTATGCTTTCCTCATAGCTTCGTCTGTTGCGATTGATGATTCTGGGCCATGTATCTAACAGAAACAATGTAATATAAAACATGTCCGATATCACTAAACTTTGTTGCCGATTTTTGAACTTAGGATATGAGTTTTTTTGTCTATAAGGAAAGAAAAAGATAGTGATGGTTTCGTAAATGCACTAACTGTTTAAGCAGCTAAATTTATGTACTTTCAATGTATAATTTTTGAAAATAGTTGTATTTTCTTACAACGACCAAATTATTTAAATGCATAGTTCTTATTTAATTATTGAACGTTGATAGCGCTCTGAAAAATACTAAAAAATGTAAATATTTGGTAATTTTATAATATTGCACAATAAAATAAATACAAATGTTTTCAAAAATAAAAACGTAAAAGTAATTATTTAAAAAAATCTAAAGCAAGTATGATAAAAGGAAAGTCTTTTTTAAAATATTTCTCCACTTGAAATGTTAAATTATACACCAATTATTGTCAACCCACGTATTATTCAATTTCTTTAAATAAACGAATAAACTTGTATTTTTACGTTATTTATTCGTTCCTTTAAATTGCATTTGGTTCGTAAATATCACTCTACGCGGAAAAATATTTAATTAGTTATTTTTATTGATTAACAGATTTAAATAGTGTGGGTTAATCTGTCTCATTTATATTTAATTCATTGTCTTCGGTACGAAAACAACATTGTATTGAAAAACATTAATTGCAGCATATTGTAATAACTAATATTTATATTGATTTCCACTTAAGTTCATAATTATTAAATTGATGCGCTATAAATTTGTATGGCTCTTTTAAATAAAATCATAGTAAAAACAGCTTATATGTAATTAGAAGGGTTAGATTTAGTATACTTGGAATTTGATAAAATTAATCATATGGTCTCTGACCTCATGCCAAACAGTAATAATTAGTTATCGATCAACTTTATCGATCTGCCGAATCCAAGTTAAATTAATAACTCTAGTCGATTAGATGTGCCTATAAGTTAAACTCGACTGACGTTCGACTCGTTTGAAATTAGAATTGTAGGCAACATTAAAACGAAATTATTGAAATGCATGCGAAATATCACTTTTGTGATTGAATACGCGTTTGGGCTCTTAAACTCCTACTGACAGGTAAACGAGAATTGTAATATTTAAGAAACAGTAAAAAAAAAAAAATTCTATCAGGACCGTAAAAATGTATACATATAATACAAAAAAAGAAAATGCCTCGGAAACATTTTTAATATAAAATTATTGTATGCAATATAACACAATATCGTCTTTTCGGAGTCAGTCACACGTGCAGTAATAGTTTTGGCGAAACGAACAAGCCAAATGTGTGTCGGCGATCTGATATTAATATACATTTTGGTGCCGTCAACGGTTTAAGAATAATATTCTTTATATATATTATATGTACTTTAATGAAAAAAAAATCATCAAAAAAACTGTAAGCCGCTTTTTGTATTTTTTTTATGTACTGATTCTCGCTAGACACGTGCATGCGATTCATTAGCGTAGATTTCTCCGAGCCGATTTTAAAATTATTTACTTCAATGGCTTTTTTTTTTTTTATAAAATATTAAAATTGTTTTTTTTTTTATTGTAACCCAAAATTGTCCATAACTGTTAAGAAGTGAACTTTCCATTATTTAGCAATGTGGTAAAGATGGTAAAGATGGAACTGAGATGACTAGAAATATAATGTAGTTTGATCTATTTCTAACCTTAAGTACATCAACCAATAGCATGATTATACTAAATAATATGATTACATTGTGTGGCAAATGTCTACCAGTAAAAGTCAAAATCCTTAAAAATATTTAAAAAAATAAAGTAGGTAATATATTGTTAAAGACACTAGATAATAAACATTATGTATGCCAAAATACGGATACCTATTTTAAACTTTTATTTCCGAACACTTTTAAATCCCACTGTACTTTTTTTTGGTTTTTATACTAGTGATCATCGGTCAATCATAAGCAAACCTAAGCAGTATAATTTTATTGTTATAGAGCACCATAAGAAACTTGTCTAAGCTATAAAAACATTTTTAATATAATATGCATTGTCACTTTTTTATTTTAATTATGACAGTTAATTGACGATTTAAAACGATATATATATTCTTCAAAATATGATTCTAAGGTAATTCTAAGTATTCATGATCAATTTTAAGTTTCTTACTCGGAAATTTTTTGCAAAAGTAATTTCGCATAACCATATAAATATATATTTTAAAACCTAAAAAAAAAAATCTTAATGGAATCTTCGTGGAAACATATTGTGTTATAGAATTTATTTTAAATGTTTTAAAGGGATTACATATTATATTTTAAAAGCTTGCGTACGAGTCCACAACCACGGGATACATTTTTATGTTGTCGCCAAAAGTTTTTTAATAATTGGCCGTAATCGATTTATTAGCAAAACATTTACTTGGTTAGTTATTTTGAATCAGTTTAACCATTCATTCAAGTTTGTTCATTGTGAAAACAACACATAATTAAAAAAAATTAACATCCTCATCCCATCCCCATCTATAAGGATATATATGAGGATTATTAGGTAATAAAATTTCGATGTCGGTGTCGATTTTTCCGTTTGTATGTCAAACATAAAAATATAAGTAATATATGTAAGACATAAAAATATCAAAAAATATTGTGATTGTAGTTTGTTATAGGGTCATTTCATGTGAAATCACCTAATGGCTGTGCGACTATACTTAAAATTTTTTAGAAATTTATCATACATTCTTTATAGATCCTTAATAACAAAAAAATTTAAAACAAAATTTTTAATTTTTTTTTTGGACCTAGGTAGTTCAATTTTTTAAAAAAATTATCCAAAAACACCTTATGTTTCTGACTCTGTAATTTAACCGCCGATAGTGGTATAGATATGTAACCTGCACAGTTAAAATTATAATTAAGTGTACTTTAACCACATTTAAAAAAAATATATTCTTATATATATTTTTTATTTTTTAACCCTAGAAATATTTTTTTTAATTTTTGAAATATTTTTTTTGGGGTCGAAAAGTTAAAAATTAAAAACAAATATTTTGTTTATATAAAATTTAAGTTATGTTCTTATGATCCATATCATCTTTGAACCAATTAAGTTTTTTTTGCTATTAATTTACGGCTTCAAACATGGGTATTTTGCTGAAAACTACCTACTTTAACTACCTACAACACAAATGTGACTAAACGAAAATTTTCCAAAATTATGCATTACTTATAAAATTTACTCATATTGAATGTGTGCACTCCAAGCTGGAAGTCAAGAAGTAATCTGTTGGGTTTCTCACTATTCTATATAATATAAATAATGTCGTTTCATGTTTCTTACTGGAGTTCAATTCGTGTACCAGAATTTAATCGTGCTTTCAAAAGTTATTTGTTGTTTACTTGTATTGCAGTATTATCGATGCTTAATTCTGAACGGTTAAATTCTTGAACTGCTCAACGGTGGTATTTGACATTGTCAGATAATAATATTTCTTCCGAAATATCTTGCCAGACTTGGTGTTGTTTTCCTTGGGGATAATTTGTTTTGATCCTGTCGCTAACCAAGAAAAGCGTTTCAATAATATTACATACATTACAGAAAAGTTTATCAGTTTTTAATTATTACTGATCTCAATATTCAATCAGTTAAAATATAAGGATCTAAATTTATCAGTACTGTTTTTTTTCCAAAGTTACATTTTCTTACAAAGGTTGATTTTGAAACTTCGTTTAGTTTACAAATCAATCATGTAGCCTTAGGCTTTTTTACTATAGCTTCAATGCTTCTCATTAATTAAGTATTAACATCTACACCATAATGGTGATCGATCATTTTTAAATATATCCAAATAATTAGATGGTCTCAAACGATATTATTATATTCAAATTTCTTGATTAAATATTTTAAGTACTATCACTAAATAAAATCACTATGAAAAAAAAAATTCATCTATTAATTAAACGCATTAAGATATTGAAAAGTTCGCGATAAGAAACATCACCCTGTATACGATAAATAGTTTATTTTTGGACGTACAAAAATGTTTTTACATATGTATGGAATATTCAAAGACCCTGCCATTTTCCAGGTAGTTGTAAGGGTTGAATGTAATTTCTGACACAGCGATTTTCCAAAATGGACGATTCATTTCAGTTGAATGCAAACTTTTTAAGTAGCAAGGGTCGAACTTTGACAAAATGATACCACCTACAAGTACTATTGTGTGATGTGAATCTGAATTGTATTGATCGGCTAAAACGCTCCGACGAAAATAGAATAAAAACTATAACTGCATACAAGAAAAAAAAACTTAGGATATAATTTATATAAACCACATTGATATATTTTGGCAAACATATGCGTAATTATTTTTTATGCAAACTATAGCACTATAACTATCCAAGCTAAGTACGAACACTAGGTAAGTGAAAAACTTAACATAAATGCCGTTTAAATGAGAACCCATGCTAAAGGTTTACTGTCGACGTTTTAAGTTTTTAAAAATACCTCGTCATTATTTTTTTTTATAAATGCTATAACTGATAAAATCATTGAACTAAAAGTAGTTTTGCATTGTGATTAAAATTCATTGTTCTATATTAAAGAGCATTTATATTATTCCACTTTTGTATAAACTATTTTTCGTAAGTCCTAAGACTTATTTTATTCAAATTATTTTTAATCAAATTACCTAAACATCAGCTGTCTTTTAAGCTTGTATAGGTTGAACATTTTTTTACCACGTCATTACTCTGTTTTATAGCGTACTCAAAATATATTACTAGCGTGCAAAGTAGTAGCTATCCCGATCTAGAGATAACATCTAATCCTTAATTGCTGTCGATAACTTTGAATACCATAAATAAGTATATAGGTACTACGATTGGCAAAAAATAAGGGAGATATTTATATTTCTTTGTGATTCCCTGAGATCTTATCTTAGGCTGAAAGCACATAACGCTATAGTTAGTATTTATAATGTTATTAAACGTGCTAACATCAGCTACAACGCACAGTTCTTCTTAATAACCCGTTATTCTTTTAGGTTGTAACAACGTTTCAATTATAAGACTTATACATTTAATTAACAAAAAAAGGCGTTCTTTTGTCAATTTCGATTACAACTATAACGTTAAAACATATATTATGTTAAGTCCCAACTAGAAAATTTAAAAATTTGTCTTAGTTGTGTGAAATATAAAGGTCTCCCTAAACTGTGAAACATAGTTAACAACCACTGAATAGTATTAAACTTTAATCTTTTAAAAAACGCAATAGGCTAAAAGGTCTTACTTTGACCCAACTTAAGTTTTAACTTTATTATTATTATTATTATTATTATGTCTTTAGGGTTTACGGTACAAGCCGCACGTGTAAGCGGTTTGTTACATTAAAAGAAGATCGATTTAATTATATAACAATAAGTAGACTTGTGTTTTTGGCTTGGGAACGATGAAAAAATTATATTGTAAAATTTGTAATAGAGATCATTGTAAAGGAAATGGAGTAAAACTGTTTATTTATACCTCAATAAAGATACAGGGTTTGTGGGTAAGTGGAGAAAAAAAGAGAGAATTCGGCTGGCCAACAATATTTGTTCGGCTTTAAGCGTGGATATTTTATGTATTTTATTATTTAAAAAAAATGTTATTAATAATTATATTATGGCGAATGTGGGCATTGTGGTAAGTTGGAGTTTGATTAGTTTTTGTTAAAAAAAAAATAATAATAACGACATTTACTGAGTTTATTAACATGCTCTTAAGATGTTTGCCAAAATATAGTTCAATACTTTCATGATGTATATAAGATAACGAGCCAGACAATTACAGAAATTAAATTTTCTTTAAGCTTTACAAATTAAAAATGTGACCTTATAAATATTATGCGTGTACAAAAAATTAGCAGTAGAGCTTGTATTGAGGAAACATATCAAATCATGTCAATCAACTTTAAAATAGGATAAATGTAATGCAAATGGACAGAAAATTACATTTACTGATTCTCGACAATATAATCACTAAATATATTATAATATATGTGTACATTTTTTTTTGTAGTTCAAGCTTTGATTTTCAAAAATAGTCCTAACAAATCACTAGACGTATATTTTGCTTTATATGTATCATATTATAAGTTAAATGACAATACGGAACTGTGTTCAATCGGTTGGCTATAATATAATTTAGGATTCTCGAAATAAGCTGAGTAAAATAAATTAATAGACAAAATAGAAAGAAAGGAATGTGTTTTTTTTTTTACTTTCCTACTACAAAAATTAGCTATAACAATAAACAAATATTTATAAGCTAAACCAAATAGTTCCATATGCAAGCATCGAAGCAGTGTAGTTAACCTATTTTTTGTTTTTAATCGTCATCGTATTGAATATGCTACGGACAAATACTGCAATAACATGCCTGTAGCAAAATTACAGTAGCATTAGAATTGTTGTCGATTGCGTTTTACAATTAACAGAATAAATTCCTAATAATTAGGACTTCACTAATGATCTTATGGTCGTTTAAAAGAAAAAATGTGGTATATATGCATATATATATATATGCATTGTAATATAAATTTATAAGAAGCAAATAGAAATTGTCCCAGGCAGTAATTAATTAAAACAATAATAAAATAATAACTTGTTTGGTTAATATTCATTAATAAATCGGCAGTTGACAAACTTCAATTTCTTATTAATTAAAATAAATTATACGATTGTAATCGATAGACATATAAAAGAGAATCCGAGGACGTGAAATCCCTTTAATCGTTACAAATAAAATAAAACCAAAGTTATGAAAAAATTATAACTTCATATTATATAACTTTAACTTTAATTTAATCAAGCCGGATCTTAAAATCGGTTAACTGTTTGCTACAGGTATAAGTTATGAACATTTTCACTTTTCAAACAGGAAACAACGCGTTAATATTACCTATATATTAGTGGAAGATAATAATAGTTATAATTTCGATTTGAGTTGTATAATACAAAATAGTCGACTATTGAGTTTGGGAGTTAAGTACAGCAATATGACCGTGGAAGCTGTCGATTGGAAGTATCAAATTAGGTAACATCCTCTCAAGATTAAATTTAGTTTGCAGTATTTTCCATCAATACCTCCTACATTATAAATCATACTTTCGGTAATCGATCATCATAAACGACTCATCACGTGTTTGTCGTTCCACCATTGTCTACCACGTCATATTGTATTTTACTCATACTTAAAAATTTGAAATAATTCCACAGGACATTAAAGGGGCTACACTAAATACAAAAGGTGACATAATTTTTCAATAAATCTTATGATCCAGCTAAAATTTGTAAACTGCTATAAAAAATAAAAGCTGTGTATATTTTGATAATAATTTATTTTTAAAATGCATACAGGCCTTCTTTTTGTACAAAAACATATGTTTATACATTGAACGCGCTGTTTCTAAGAATACTCCAATTTAAGTTTAAAAAGCACATTTTAATTATTTATAACATTTACTAAGCATCGATCGTGGCACAATTTTAAAATTATTTTTAGTTAATTATTTATTTCTACCTAAAAAATTGCAATTTTAAAGTTTTAAAAAACGGTTTTTAATCTAAAAAAAAAATCGCCGACAAAATGTTTTAGTACAATGTTGTAAAAATAGTAAATTAATTGGACCTTGTGAGTTTCAATTAAATAAAATACATTTAACGAACACACATTTTAATTAACGACAAATAAATAAACGTCTATGGTCAATGTGTTTTACATGCTGAGTCATTATTGGGAATACTTAAGTCCTACTATTTACTAGCCAATAATTCTAATAAATTGCTGATTCATAGCAACATATTTTTTTGTTTGGCGGTTCATTGAACTGTTGCGTGTTACAAAACGAACGTTCGATATAAATATATTCCCAAGTAAAAAAACACCAAAAATGGCCCCCAAATAAAAAAAAATACTGATAAGAAAGTACATTGCACACATTTGGATAGCAAATGAGAAAGAAATTCTCGAAAACAAATTCTAAAGCAAACACACATGATAAATCAAACAAACACTTAAATAAGCGACAATAAATCGTAGACGTCTTCCCATACAACGCACTAAACTAATAAAGGTTTTTCTATAAAAAAAATGTTCGGCGACTTGGCATTGGAAATTTATTGTTGTCTAAAAATAAAATATTTTTTTATATGGACTCTTAATATTATTATTATTTAAATTTTCTATAAATGGCTTTCATGGTAGGCAAGGGTACTTATATACTATATAAACAGATACTTTCCAAAACGCACTGTGTGTATTGAGTGAACAGCTATAATCGAGAAAAAAAAACGAAAACGGTTGTAGTAAATTTTAATTTGTGTATAATAATTACTTTAGGAAAATTTACTATACTAATACTAAATAAATACAATTATCGTAGGTACAAATATGCGCGTTATTTAGAAAGTACAAAATAGTTAAAGCCCTACACATGTACAGCCTTAATAGTACATACACCGTTTAACTATTTTAAATTAAAATTGAATTAATTTATTTGCGTGTAATCGTAAGAACACAAAAACAATATTATTTTGGTTAATTGTCTCAGTTGCATACCCAGAAATCACTAAGTCCAAATATTGTTATCACACTTGCGCTATGTGTTTTTGTGGTAATTATATAAATGTATTGAAATATACTATTATAAATTTCTCTCTATATTAACTAACCGTTTAGTATATACTATATTAAACTATTAAACTGATCTAAAATAACACATTTTTAGGTCTGCCATGTGAAAAGTAACATATTATGTCAGCAGTACTATATTAACCTTTATTAACCATAACATTCCAATCGAAACTCTAGAAAAATAATAAAAGTGATAAAACTCGCCAAGTAATATTGTGGATGCTGACTAATTGATAAGTAGACAATATGACCTGGAGTACCATGACATACTTTTCGATTTTTGTAGCACTTTTTATTGCAATTAGTATTTATAATAATACATAAAAAGATAGATCTTTACAGGCACAATCGCATAAATTCTTTAATTAATGATATTTTTATTTTATGGGTTAAATATAATTATGATTGATTTATCCTAAGACGATCAATAAATGCTAGATCTTGATTAGATTTTGGAAAAATCCGTTAAGGGAATGAAATGTTAAAATGTTTAAATTTACAACAGCGCTATCTATCCGATAAATGTTAAACTAAGTAAAATTAACTCTGTTTTTACAAATTTTTGCACTTATTCTTAACTTACTGTTACAACTAGATTCGCTCGGGGTCGATTCAACTAACTAACAGACAAACAGAGAATAGTTTTTAGACGTATCAAATTTGAGCTCTATCTTTCGAACGTTTTATAAAAACGTTGATCATACACATAGTTGAACGTTAGGTCAAATTGTTGCAAAAGGAAACATTGTTTCATTAATTTAGTTTATGTTGAGAAAATTGTATATATTATTATATTTTTGAAACCTATATAAGTACATATAAATAATAAATCAAACGTTATTTGTTAATAAATATAAAATATAAAAGTCATGCCGTTTTGATGTTTATACAGGCGATTAATCAAAACAAAGGCGTTATAATTAATAAATAATAATGGTGATATAATGATCATGATTCGAAAACATTGAAATGTAATTAATACAATATATATTTTTTTCATTGATTACCTTATTATTTAAAAAGTTGTTAAGCTGGCGGATTTTTTTCTAATAACATTTTTTTATTATTTTACAGCTAATTCTCATATTTTTATAACTGAAAAACTTGCATAAAATATAAAGATGCTCTATTAAAAATAAATTACTCAAATTTTAGTTTCGATATACTTTAGTAATTAATTTTTACAATATTTCAAAATGGCTAATTAAAAAAAAAAAAATATTTAACTAATATATTTACTATAAACACCTTTTTAATGATTACTGTATTATTTTATTCATAACGCTTTGTAAATTATTTTTTCTTTAATACAAATTAAATAATGATAAATAATACATTATAGTATTTTTATTTTCAGAAACGTTACAATTTTAATGAGTACTTCGTTTAGATCTATTAGTTAAGATTATGTTAGTAGGTAATTCGGGTTTTTCTTTAAAATGATTATAAATGATTGTTTTATGAGTAAGTTTAGTATAGAGACAGTTTAATAATTGCCATTCCTTATTGAAAAAACAATTTTCTAAACCGTTATTTTATTAAATTTATAAAAATTAAAATTCCAGAGAAAATATAAAATTGTACCAGAGTGAAAAATATGCGTTACAAATATATTTAGTGTATTAATCATTCGTTTGGGTGTTGGAGAATTATAATGTCGTAGAACTTACGCTAACTACTGTTATTTATTGAGAAACTTTCTGTGGGGATAATCAGAATCTACTTGACTTGTATAAGTAAAGTCTATTATACGTATTGGAAAACATTGTAGGACAACAAGTAATATTTACGCTGTTAGTTTTTTAGTTGATATAAATACAATTAGGTTGAGTCACTGTTTTTTGGAACAAAGGACTTTTATCGTAGAAATTATGATTACTTAACCTTTTATTATTTCTCAGTGATTCACAAAACTTTTCTGAATAGTTAAACCAAGTTGTACTAACGACCAGTTAATTTATATAAACAAAATTAAGAACCATTGTAATATATCAAAACACATAATTTAAAAAACAATTAGTTTCCAGCTACTGTAACTACTCCAGCTCAAAAAAAGGGAAAATCACACTTTGACCATAATACAGTTCTAGGTTGCTATGTGTGAATCATCAGTCAATAAATATCTAAAATATATATTAATTTTAATTGAGATAACGGGTACCATTAGTAACAAAGTATTATAGACAGACTATCAACCCTAATCGTTTCAACCATATTACTACGTATAATCTTATATTACTCGTAAAATAATAATATAAGCAATTTTTAATTTTTTCCTTTACAACGTTTTTATCGATATTGAATAGTTCTACCATCTACAGATTCGCACCGAAGCGTTTATTTGAATGTGTTTTCTGTTTTAATAATTGCTGTATACCTGTGATTTTTTCCACCCCCATATGCTCCATCCCAACTATTTTCGTTACTAAAATTATTGCATATAACATTACAATGAAATCCTAAACAAATAAATATATTGGATAGTCATCCAATGTATGTCTAATATTGTGAGTTATTTTTTTATTTATTTATTACTAAATTGACGCCCCAAAGGGCGAGAGTCAGTTTTAATACAATTTGTCAACAAATTTTCTATTACTATATTTTGTTTTAACAAATAAGTCGTAGTTTGTGCAATTGATATTAAAAGAGTATAAAAGAAAAAAACAGTATCTTTCTATTGTCCTACTTCCATTGATAGTACTATAATTACATATTATATATTGACTTGCTAATCGGGTAAGATGAGAAAACTATAAGTAAACCGAACCAGTCTCTATAAAATGTCATTGAACACAGAAAAGGGAAAAAATTGCATGGTTGTGAATTGAATACTATCTACGTCGAAATCATGCATTTGTAACGTAAATTAATGTTTTATTTTTTAATTAAATATGTGTGGCGTTATAATTTTAATTAACATTATAGACTCCATATAAAAAAAACCATCTCGCATGGTAGTTTAAGGATCACTCTAGCAGACTTGAAGTCGCGAGACGATATTATTTTTTACATAATAATCGTGGCACTGGTTTTTGAAATGAAAATAAACAAAGAGAGAATTTTGTTGTAACTGACGAACATAATAAGTAGTTACAAATATATTAACTCGGGAGAAAAAAATCGAAAACGGCCAAAGTTACTTCAATGAGTTGAATTTAATGTAATACATGAAAAAATAATAATGTAATCTATTATTTACGTCTTATAAACATAAAAAATTAGAATAATAATGCGTTGGCATTCGAAACGGGATGGCAATTATCTGTACGGATGTGATGTTTGTAAAGGAGCAAATTATAGAAAGTACAGGCTCACATTACACACAAATGTAGTAATTTGAAATATATTTAATAATTATTATTGTTGATAGGTTAAACGGAATTTATACATTGAAATCATCAAACTGGACAGTAATAGCATAAAAGTACATATTTTCGAAATTTATTTTTAAATCTTATTTATTGGACATTTTGTTCTTTATACAATATCATACAATGTTATTAATTTTTATAAACATTTGAAACTATTTAAGGAAACGTCAATAATAGTTTTTCGTGGACTTTATGGTTCAGGTAAGGTTAGGAGGATAATACTTTATTTGATGGTTAACTATCTCCTGTATAAATATATGAGACGTAACGCTGCTTGTGCTTTGTTTGGACGATGTCCATACATCGGGCAGCGGAGCCATTAATATTATGTTTTGTAGATGTTGCTCGGTTGTTGCAATAATACCTGGTGGTTTCGCTTGGATTACACTGACACGGGGTTTGAAACAGGTCCTGTAGCCAAATCCCGGTGTAACGACTGTTTGCTATTAGGGATACCTCGGGTATTTTTTAGACGAATAAAAAACAAATATTGAAAGAACTTTATACATTATAACATATTTTTTATAAATAATCTAAATTAGTATTGCTGTAAACATTTTGTATTAGGTAACTAATTATTTTAAAACACATTGTGCGTAAAATAATCGAGGGATTCGGCTGTAATAAGAGAAACTATACCTGTTTGTAGACATATTTTGATGGATCATAACGTTTTGTAATTTGTTAAATTAATAAGTGACCTAATTACACAGAAGTCCACAACAGACACCTGATATGAAACTACACTAAAGCAAAGACAATTAATATAATGGCGGTTACAAAGACTGTGTACACCGATTAGACCGATTAGAAAGCTCATTGCTATTTGCTTATATGGCCTAAGGATTGTGTGCTTGGTAGTGAAAAAAAAGTAGTGAAGTAAGTTAAACGAGAGAACAACCGGCTTGTGGCCATGATAGAGCGCCTATTTGATGAATACATTTAAAAAGTACAGATTTAATCGTAGTTTAGTTGTAAAGCTTTACAACTAGGTGGAAATATTTTAATATTACAAGTACAACAACGCTTTGAGCTAATTTCAATTAATACCATAGTTAACGGTAGCAATATTACATATACCTATTTTAGTCAAAATACATTATTATGTTAATTTGCTTAAAGTTTATAATTTGTTCAACCTATTTTATTACATCTTAGTAATAGTGATACTAAGATATAGAAGGATTTTGCTTGTTAAAATATATTCTTGGACAACAATATTTTCAACAAATACTTAAAGATTAAACTTTCAGTATCAATATAATATATTTAATTGTAATGTTATGTTAAAATCACGAATCAATAATCAATCTATTGAAATAAAAAATATTATTTTTTAACTAATTATTTGTATTATATTACAACGACACTAATTTTATTTATTTACCTTTTAAACAGCTCTAAATAATCGGAAAGTAAATAATCGGTTATTCAGTTTTTTAAAACAAATGTTTAATAGTTTTGTTATTCGTTATTCCAATTTTCAAATTTTACTTTAATGAACGTTAATTTTTGGTTATAACCTCGGCGATTGATTTTTGTAGTCATTAGTCAACATCATTAACAATGATTTTCATAGAGTCCAAAATAAGCACTATACGAATACATAGTAGATTTTGTTTAATTGAATTAATTTTGCTAAATATAAGAAAATATATTATAAGTTTTAACAGGTGCCAGGCTATCTTCTACTTGAGACTCCATTATAAAAGGCAATGACATTCAAACCGTCTCATCACTTAACTGCATTCAAAAACACTACCGGGCAATCCAACAGACGTCTCAAACGCATTTGGTCAAGAGATTTGCTTAACGATAACTAACTTAATTTCTTATTGTACGGGTGGCTTTACCGTGAGTCTCCTCCTCGCCGCCCTATCATTGCCAATTCTAATTGTATTATTTAAATTTACTCATTGTACATATAGTATAGATTGTAAATAGTTTCAATAAATGTTAATTAAGAAGAAAAAAATAAACATGTACTAGGAGATCTCACAATAAAAAATCCGTTTAATTTCACAATATTTCTTATATTTCTCATCGTTTTCAAACGTATTACAAACAAAATAAGAATGTCGATCAGAGATCTTTTTGTTTTATTTATCAGAGATGTGTTTATTTTAAGAAAAAATAAATTACATACATTTTTACTATACCAGTCTGAGTGTATTTGACTATACAATATGCAAAAACCATTATTTTTTAAATGTATTCAAGTATAATATGTATACATGTATAAAGTTTGATATGATAATCCGAATATGCCATTAAATAATAAACAACCAATTAAGAGAATAAACGAGACTAAGCGAACTTAATAAGCGAAATTAAATTTCAAAAATCCCAATATAACTTTCACCTATTCTGACCTTGACCTTATTAGATTATCAAATGTGTAGGATGATCATCAAATTTAATTGTAATCAAATCTGTAATAGGAATACACATATTTAAAGCGATTGTCTGGAAGCTAAGTCATTATTATTAATTAACATTGTGGTTAGCTTTACGAGTGTTAACAATTCTGTCATAATAATAATCAATATACGCTTATTAGATCATAAACTACATATTGTTATTGTACTCGGTTTCTGTACTAGATACTATGACGATAGTATATACTATATAGTATGGTCACCACGGTGACTGACTGTTTAATAATATTATTATTAAACAGCCAAATACTCTGAAAATTCTATTTATTTCTAGGTTTTTATTTTTGTACTTTGTTATACGATCGCCGTAGTAAAGAACAAAATTTCCTCTTTTTAAGATAATTGAATTGTAAGTTGTTATACATTTTTTATTTCACCCGAAAGGGTAAAAATTTTAATTTGTTTAGGTTTCCCGTTTATTAGGCATAGTTTTGAAATGTCAAGGTCTGAAAACCAGACTTAAGATAGATCTCGTATGCATTTATAACATAATATACAATTTTTAAAACCTCTTTTTTATTGAGGAAAACAAAAAAAAAACTAATATCACAAATATTGCCTTTATATTAATAAAATAATACTTTTTTTAAATTATTATTTAACTAATGCGAGAATAATCTTAAAAATAAACACCGGTCGAAAACCAGTTTTGAATATTATTATTTTTTAAGTGACAAACATATTATAATTGTAAATACATTTTCAGCTTTGCATCACAGCTAAAATTGGTGGTAGTATATAATTAGTTTAAGCTGAGAATAAAATATTTATTTTCAATTATTATCGAAACTGCTAGGAAAAAAACTAAAACGCGTTTAGTAGGTAATCTTGTAATTTATTACAGTATGTACGCGAAACGGCTTTTATGACAAGTATAATATACAACATATAAAGCAACTAATATAACAAAAGGATAATAATACAAATACAATAGAGTAAGGTAATAACTAAAGTTAACATATACTAAAATATAAAAACGTGGAACAATAAAAGTTTAATAAAAAAGTGAATTATGGCGGGAAAAAAAATGTCACTATAGGAATCATTTACAACTTTACTACTTAGTAACCGTATAGGGTTAACAAGCGCTTATTGGTTAACAAATTGGATCTGTCTGCGGGAATATGGTAAATCTCGTGATTCCTAGACATTGGGAAATAGCAGACTTCTAAGTTATAAAAAGGGGTCGACAGATTATCATATAAAGTACCGAGCATCTGTACTATAAAACATAAAATTCGTAAACATTTCATTATATTTTAAATAGAATTTTAAATGTACAATGGTTATGAACGTAATCGCTATTATCTGTATTAAACACTTACGATTTTTTATTATATTATTATTTATATTAATGTTAAAATCTGCCTTTTATATGGTTTTCCGCTGTCAGAGTTCAACATTAGATTTAAATAAATATTTAAAATTAACTGTTTCGACCTATATAATATGGATAACATTGAAAACTAAAAATGTAAATTTGCAATTTAAAATAAATAAAAAAACTTGTTTATCGAATCGTGGTTTGATAAATTTATCCCATAATATAAACAGTTGGCAAAATTAAAGCCTTTTTTGAGGATGCCTTTTTGATGATTTAATGATTTTTAATGTTACAATTAAACATATTTTTAAAATTTTAAGTGTGAACATGTTAAATAAACTAATAGCAAAAAACAATACCACATAAAAAAAAATGTATGGCAAAAAAGTAATTTTGTCAATATTATTCCACAATAAAACATCTTTTTTCCACGTTAAATGCGCAATAGCATGGTGAAATCGTAACTGTTGTCTTTTATTATAATTTACTGCACTCCATTTTGATATGGGCTACTTTGTCGATTAGGTCCCAAGTGTTTATAATCAACCATGCACGTTAGAACTTATTTGCTTTGTCCGATTTAACAGTAATATTAAAATAATAATATAATAATAATTAGAAGTGGTAAACTTTCGTTTACCGACAAGCACTCGCCTTTATCGACAACAATAATATTTGTTTTAAACGTTTTATCAAGCAAAAAATGCTAAGGCATTACCGATGTAGTATTACTATAAACGCCTAACTTATAATATTATACATTATATAGTATTAAATTAATTGGCTGTTGCCCGAAAGGTTGAAGATAACATATGTTTTTAAAAAATATAATCCAACTTCATTTTTGTAAAGGATCCAATTAATTTGTAATTATTTTGAATAAATTATATTATTTAGAATAAAATTAGTTACCAGACAATAATTTATACACATAAATTATGTAAAATTACGGTTATAATATAAAATATTCTTTGTATGACATAAAATTAACTAATAACCAATTTTTATTAATAATGAATAACAATTTTGTTACAAATTATGAGCGTTAATCGTATTTGGTGAGATGTCAGGTGCACTTTTTTTTTCTACGTGGCTGTAGTGTATACGAGCAGTTATTTAAAAGTTTTCATAGTTAAAGTCAATGTGTTTTAAAGGAGTTATCTGTAATTGAACTTTTATTTTATCATTAATAAATTATTACATTTTAAGTCTACAATGTGCCTAGTGGGCGACCCATCGAGTAAAACTAGTATTATTTTATTATGATACTATAATAATATATTACTGTGATTGTAGTTTGACATGGAGTTTTCAGTCTATGGATTAAAGTTCAATTGTTGGTCAACTAATGAGTTAGTTAGTAGACAACTAAACATGTAAATGAAACATATTTTTATAATTCGTAAAAATGGCATTTTTAGGTAAAAAGTATAAAGAATTGTGTCAAAAGAGTAAATACAGAGCCTTTGAGAAAACAAAAACTTCAAAGCTCATTGTTACAAGTTTCAAAAAGTGAGATTATTCCTTTTAGATCCAAGGTACAGATAAATTCAAGCAACTGGAAAGTAATCGAGATTGACTCGATAAAGTTTTTAAACAATAACGTTTACCAAAATGAATGTGATATTTATTTGAGAACTGACCTTACTCGTACGATTTGAATCATAAAACTTATAAGTTATAACCCAAGACTTACGATATAATGTACACGTATCGTCGGTAAGTATATATTTTACCAGTCGTAACCCGTCTTATATGTGGATAATATGTATTTTAATGGTATACTTGAACCAATTTATGATTACTAAGTTGGAGTGTTTACTTACCGTTGACCATCGCAGTGAATTGCGGCCTTGCCATTAAACGATTACATCACCGGTACTAATATATTTTAATTTATGTATAGGTTTAATTTATATTGTAGCGGTTTGTTTCGGTACTCTTTGGACGATGGTGGGATGGCGGCAACGAGGCGACACGAAAACGATACTATTGCAGTAATGATAACAAACAAATGATATAATTGTTATTATTACAAGGTAACCGACTACACCTAGACGTATATGATCAGCAATATTATGCGAACGATGCGCTCACGGGAACCGTCTGGTCGGAATAGCAAATGTTGACTGCCCGCGGACGGCAACGATGGCGGAAGCACACATTTTCGTTAACTCCACGCGGCGCTGCAACCCCGTGAAGGTCACGTTTTGACTACTTACATGTTGACCGGTGACAAACATTGTCCATAAGCGGTGTCCACAATTTTGCAACCACCTTGTTTATTTGGCTTACTTAACTCTTGATGTGTTGATGTGAGCTCTGGATGTACGTGTTGAGAGCAGTGCCGAAAACGCCCAGAACGGAAATGAGTCGATGGCGTAGGTAGTACCAGGATTTCACTTGAACAAAACATCATCCCAACTGTAAAGGCCGGAACGTTTTTAAAATCTAGAAAACAAATTTGCATTTGAAAAAAAAATTGATTTAGCACAGTCGTCAAAAAAAAAAAAAAATATTGCATTAATTAAAAAAAAAAGTTTTATATTATTAAATTAAATTTTAAAAGAGATATTTAAGAAAACTAATGAACATCGACTAAAAAGTACATTGAGAATGTAATTTTCATATTTTTCCCCTGTACAACTTATTTATACCCAGTATTGAAAAGATTACTAAGCAAAAATTTACATTTTTCATTATAACTACATACAACAAATTTTGATGAAAACAATTATTTAATAATAAATTATATTTTAAAAGCTTAACTAATTTTGAACTTGAAAAAAAGTCAACTAAACAAATTCACATAAATTTAAGTTATGCTTTTTGGAACGCTATTAAATAATGTTCCTACTACGAAACGTTTATATCTCTTTTACCATATTAACTGTAAGTTAAATAACAATGTATTAAACCAAAAGTATATTAAAGCAGAATTTTACCTCATTTTATCTCTTACGAATCGATACTCCAATAAATAAATCGTTAAATGATAGCCGCCCACGTGGCTGTCACATAAAGCTACTCACTTAACGACCGTCGTCGCGTTTACTAATTTTCAGATTATTAACTGCAAAACACTTTAAAATAATTACCAAACTTACGTTAAATAAACTATTACTACATCCTATGGAACTATAGAGCTTAGCCAAAATATCAAATATTAACCGTACACAAAGATTTTAATTAAAAGTCCTGTGTGCCATAACAAAAGCATCCTTTTATATCTCTAATTATACCTTACATTTAGATTTAAAATTCTCCATTGTAAATGTTTTAATATGAGTTCAAATTATTATGGTAACAAAAATGTATTAAATAGGCCTATTGTTAATTAACAAATGGGTTGCGTGTACGGCCACTTATCTTGCCACTTGTCAGGTAATATTATATAATATTAAATATACATTATAGCACAAGCAACAGTAACACATTTACATGTTTTCAGTTGCTGTGTTACGTGCATTATCATAAAATTAAAGTGTTTTTATTTGAAATACATATAATCATGTAAGTTTTTATAATATAACAAAATTATTAAGAATAACAGCAGTGGAAATAAATTAAAAACAATTAACTAATAATTATAAGACGTTATTTGTTATATAAAAGAGTGGATATTATCGTCCTAGATCGAAGAAGGGGTAGAGGTCTTATTCTGGATCCCACTATTCGATGGGAAACGAACGACGATAGGCAAGATATATCAGTTGACGAGGAAAAAAAAACAATCTACACTCCATGCATACCATACCTAATACAACGCTATGGCATAACTCATTGGGAAGTCACCGGATTGTGGTTTGGGGCCAGAGGAACAGCTTCGTCGTTGCTAGTCTCATTCTTCAAAGCGAACGGTCTAGCAGTCGACGAACTGCGTAAGATGTGTCTTTTAGTCCTGAAGGACACATTGTATATTATCAATTTCCACCTATATTCTACGTAATTGTTGTATTTTTTATTCAATCGTCCATTTATTGGATTATTAGTCTTATTACTCATTTATTAATTTTTGTCTTAAAGAATCTATGTTTACCTGTGTTACTATTATTACCATCAATGTTAAAAGAAAAATTGTGTTATGTACTATTGTATTGATCTAGTATGCTGTGTCTTATATGGCAACCTATGTTTTAGGCAGCCCGCTTGATTTTTTTTAAATAAAGTTGCTTCTCTCTCTTTATAAGAAATTCAAGTTTAATTATAAAGTAAAATATAGATGTATAATATTATACATTATTATCGTATATAAAACATGAAAAAATAAGTTCTAAGAAAAATGTTAATATCGGAGGACACGTAAATCGTAATTTTATGATGGCCAACGGAACATAAAAAGGACAGAATGAAATTTCTACATAAAATGTAATGAACGATCAAAAAGTATGATGAAGGTCGCAAGTATGTCGTTTACACGTTGAAAGTACACAAAGAAGAGGATTTACATGTTTTTTAAAGGACGATTTTTTTTTATTGAAATTTGTCCATAATAATAAATAAAATATATATGATAAAAAATAATATTGTAATCTTTGATTAAACGTCATATTTTTACCACAGCGCCGGTTGAGATGTCACCCAACTCTTGATACGCCGTGAGTTTTACACGTGTGGTTTTTTCAAGAGTAGATAAAAAGTGCACTAATAATGTTTGTACAATTATTTTACTATAATATAGCCGTTTGCAATATGCAAAGACAGTAGGTAATGTGTAAAGGTAATTAAAATGATATGTATGTATACTCTGATAAGTAACTAAATAATATTTATACTAAAATTGAAGTTAACCCTTTTTGACCCATTGTATAAACACCATACTTGGAATTCAAGTTTTACTTTCTAGTTTAACCTCTTTATACTTTTATCACTTATACAATAATATTTGGTTCGTACACTTAATATATTACAAGCTATAATTTTAAAAGTAATTATCTATTTACCAAACAAATATGAGAAATAGTTTGTCATTAAATATTGTTAAAACGAATAGTTTTGATGTAAACTAACGGTAAGTTAAATTCATTTTAGTAAACTTTCGTAAATTGCTTTGAAGCTGAAAATCTTTACATGGTTTTAAATTAATTGAGTATCATTAGACAAGGAAAGTTTCACACATATTAGGACGTGACAAGGTGTACTTGATTAAATTCGGGTTAACACTTAAGTGTTGGATGAAATCCGTTAAATGGCATCGATTTTAATATCGTTTGGTCACATTAGTAGTTAAACGATAGATACATAATTCCCCGACCGTTGTTGCCCGTTATTAGATTTCACTTAAATAAAACGTTATAAAAACAAATAATTTGGCTCGCATAATGTTAATACACAATAATTTAAACGTTTGAGATTATCATTTATTAAAAAAAAAACACAAAAATAGTAGATACAAAACGAACGTTTTGCGTAATTCTTGTAGATACGATAATGTGTATAATATGTATATTATACTTTATTTCATTTAAAAATATGCCAGCAAAGAAAATAAAGGCGTTGCTTCTGCCTACACATCGCAGAAAAATATTGCTTCGAGTAATAATAATACTGTGAATTCCACCCCTACAAAAAAATGATTTGGTTCATACAAAAAGGGCCCTTAACCCCATTTCTGGCAAAAACAAATTAACCGCGGATTTTCAGTTTTTGGGGGTAGATTCAACATTTAATACAAGAAAGGATCTTATTCAGAATTTCCTGGGCTAGAAAACGGTTTGTTGATTTTGCTGTTCATAAAGAACTAGGAAGTTTTTTTTAATTTTCTCAAAATTAAATTAAAGTGATAATGACTCTTTTTGCATGAGCCAAATCAAATTATTTTGAGCATTATTCCAATGGAACGTTTTAGAAAAGCCTTTAATCACGAACCGAGAGTTCGACAATATTGTAAAAATATATTGATTACATGAAAATTTATTTTTTTTCATTATAAAAACTACAGTTAACAAAAAAAATGAATTTTTTTTTCAGAAAGTTTTAACCGATTGAATAACTTTAAAAAAAAATTGAAAATCTGACCATCTATAATAATTGTGGTTTTAATGTGATACTTCTACGACTGAACAAAACTTATTATTTATCGTTTTTTTTTAAAGTAGGTAACTTTAAATTAAACTGAGTTGATTTTTGTGTTGTAAACTAAATAAAACTAAACTATTTAAAAAAATTAAAATCTGCCTTACCTTGAGTAAATTATAGGTGATTTACTCACCTGTTTATAAAACTTATGTGTGGGTAAAACAGCGGTAATTAGGTTGCTATTTTTTTAAGTACTATAATAGCAAAACTTGACAACAAAAATTATTATATGCTAATAAATGTTTGTAATTGTTCACTACTATATAATACAAAATATTAATAATAATGTTTTGTTAATAACATAATGTTTGTACTCCGGAGAACGAAACGAGTTATTTAAATACCCCGCTGTCTTTATATGCAAGACGGCCTCGGAGACTTCTGTCATTTAGTTGCAATTCGTATATAAAATGCATTTGCCTGACTTTATTAGGTATATACGCCGTTATTATGTTAAAACGGTGGTTCACCGAACAAAGGCTTTCGCCAATGTTGAAAAGGCCATAATCCAAATATTATATTACCCATTTTGAAAACAGAGACTATTCGTTTGTGAGGAAAAAAATTGCAACGCTTACGCTATCCGCGAAAAAATCAACAATTCATCTGTAAGGAATGCCGTTGTCCTTGATCTGCATAAAAGTAAGTCCATTCGCTAAATGTAAATGTGTTTACACTTTACTATAAATGTAATAGTATTATGTGAGGCGGAAAAAGATAAGAGACCTTTGTCGCGAGAATCCAAATCGCAGAAGAGGCCAAATCGAGTTGAAAACATATTTAAGAAACAAAAGCGATGTTATTTGCTAAGGGCTTTTCATTTTAATTTTTGGTCAAGTTTCATTCCTTAATTATGTAAAAAAAAAGTTGGAAACATTTTAAGACTTTGAAGAGTTTTTTCTCAAAAACCCAATTTCCGAAAATAAATTCAAACAAATATAACTAGACCAATTTTCAAAATAGAACGATTTTTGTCTCAAAATGTTCAGAATTTAGAGTAGAATTTGGAATAACCAATAAATCAAAATTTGATTTTGCAAGAAAGGTCCCTTTTCGCTGCACATGCGTTGTGTATTAATTATTGCCATGTCCCGTTGATTGTATTGATTGCAGATAAGTGTGCTAAACTTTTAAAAATATTATTTTTGTCAGAAATTATCCGCTTATTGTAATACTCACTTATATGTATGTACATAATATAATTGTATATCTCTAAGCTTTCCAGCGTTTAGGGATGAAAAATAAAATATAATACAAAATATATATATATGCTATGCATTATTTTTTTTGTCGGTAAAATACTATAATATATTATATTACACCGCAAGTGAAAATTTATAGTGAATCCGATTACAGCGGTCCGCTGCGTTTAGGATTTGAATTCATATTTGTCACGAGTAGCTTTTTTTTTATTTATAATCATTATTTTTTTTTCTTTCCCCAAAAGTTCTGAAAACGATCTCGGTTGTCCCGGATGTGATTTATAGTATACCTCCCTTCCGAACAGATTGTGAAGTCAGCATTTGATTTTCAAAAAAAGGTAGGTATGGTAGGTAGGTTAGGTAGGTATTGGTAGGTAACCTACTTTGAGTCTACAATGCTAATGAGAAATATTAGCCCATAAAGATAGACTAAAGAAGGTAAATAGTGCGTTAACGCGCTTTCATAACGTTGGCAACCTGAGGAAAATCCCCAAATATGCATTTTGTAATTATTGTTATATTAAAACGTGAATAATTTAAGCCCAGATATTATATTTCTGTTTACCGGAATTTACCTGAAACTATTTATTAGCCGGTAACTAATTTTAAATGTTTTTATACATTGTACAATTTTATGTGTACTAAAAACCAAGTCCAACAATAATAGATGTACACAACAAATATGTACATCATGTAAATATGTACAAATATATCTATAGACTTGCTACTAACCCACACTGCGATCCTTTCTAACTATCTACTTATCTTAAATTGAAGTATTTTAATCTTTGTAATCGACCATAAGCTAATACATTATAAATATATATATATACCACATAAGGCCCGAAACCTGACACGTACAGGGACTCTAAGGTTTATGCTACAAGTACACCAATTGTGTTTTATTAAATAAGTACCAATACTTTCGCTGACAACAGTAGAGACTATAGAGTATAAAATTACTGTGATATCATTACTGTCAAAGTATAAGAGCACTTTTAAACTACATATTGGCTTCCAAAAGTAGATGTAAATAAGGCACACGAATTAGGAATAACACGACTAATATAAAAGTATTACTATTACTAGTATTACCCAATTGCAACATTAACCCTTTATATTATTGTAATTTTAAAAACATCTATTTGCTAAATTAACCAAATTAATTTACAAACAAAATTTGAAATTTATTTTTCATTAAACTCAATCGTATTCATTATAGGGTCATTCCACGTGAAATCAGTGAGTGTGTGACTGTACTTCAAAAATGTTTAACATTTTTATCATACATTCTTTATAGGTCCTTAATAACAAAAAAAATTAAAAAATTTTTTTTTGGACAATTTTTAAAAAAATGTTATCTAAAAACACATCATGTTCCCGACTCTGTAATTTAATCGCCGATAGTGAAATAGACATGAAACCTACACAGTTAAAATCCTAAATAAGTGTACTTTAACCACATTTTAACAAAATATTTTTTTTTCATTTTTTAACCCTAAACATTTTTAAAAAATTTATTTTTATTTTTCAAAAACTTTTTTTGGGGTCAAAAAGTTAAAAATTAAAAACAAATATTTTGTTTATATAAAATTTAAGTTAAGTTCTTATGATCTTTAAACCAATTAATTTTTTTTTTTTGCTATTAATTTACGGCTTCAAACATGGGTATTTAACTAAAAATTATCTACTTTAATGGCCCACATCACAAATGTGACTGAAGGAAATTTTCAAAATTCATACAATACTTACTTATAAGTGAGTAGGACATCTGGTAAAAGTTTGGTGATGGAGAAATTTTTTTGACACCAGAAATAAGGTTTCAATTTTTTTTTTTTTTGAATTTTGTAAATTTTCAAAAACTTTTTTGAGGTTAAAAATAAAAAATTAAAAAAAAAATTGTTTTTCTTTCTATAAAATTAAAGCTATATTCTTATGACCTATATCATCTTTGAACCAATTAAATTTTTTTTTGCTATTAATTTACGGTTTCAAACATAAGTGGTAAGCTGAAAACGGCCTAATTTTTTTAATTTATTTGTTATTAAGGACCTATAAGGAATGTATGATAAAAATTTCAAATATTTTTGAGGTATAGTCACACACCCATTAGGTGATTTCACGTGGAATGACCCAATAGCTATTCGTATAATTTCAGTAGTTGTATTATACATTTAAAAATTATACAGGATTCGTGAGTTAATCATTCGGTTCGTTCTCCTACTTTTTAAATTGTATTTTTGTCCTATTAAACTACAAATACAAATAATAGGCAGTATAAATGGGTATCAAACTCTCTTGAGATTACTGTTCGATGTAAATGGTTTTCTCCTACCATTCCCTTTGTCTTACAATCGATCCCTGCCTTCCATTTAATTTTCTTTTCTTTTTGTATTATACCTGAACACAATGAACTCGTTTTCTAAATATGCTTTCAAATGCTTTGAATGGTAGTTCAATGGCTTTTCGTTTTGCACTTTAGCTGAAACGTTAAACAATTTGTCGAATGCATCTTTTGAATAACTGTTCTACATAGTGTAATTCTTATGTAGTCAAATTTTGTTAAAAATGTAAACAATTTATTTGCAACAATCTCTTGTCTGCCGTGTTCATCATAGCAAAAAGGAAGGCGGGCAGCCCTAATTATGTGGCTAAGCAAATTTGCGAACATCCTCTAATTTGTTGGGTATTTTTTTTTTTTTTTGCGAAAGTTACGGTCGGTTTGCTTCCATAGACTTGCTGACGGCAACTATAGCATGATAAATTACATTGAAGGGTTTCCCGTGTGGATTCACATCGCTCCTGCGTGAGTCGAACCTTTAGGTATATATCATTATCGCGGCCGGCTGAACCACTTACAGTAAAAATAATGCAATGTTATTATATCTGTTATGAATTATGATGTTTTTATTTAATTACGGTGGTTTTATTTGTATAAATTACATCATTGTTTCACCGTATTATATACTTAGTGCAATTGCTTATACTAAAAAAACACAACACAGTGTTGTTTTATGACAAATGAAAAAAGTGCAGCAATGCTGTGTTGTGCTGTACTCATAGTGATAGTTTTTTGAGTAAAACAGCTTCTACTGAATTGTTAATGTGAACGCTACAAATCATAACAAATTAAAAAATAAACATTCCACATCAACATTCCCAAATCTGCTAGTGGGAATTGCACGACCCTAATTTAACAGAAAAATCTAGGTATATCCCTAGTTATTAAAAATCAGCAAACGGTATAGTGACGTGTACAAATTAAAACTTAGCAACAACGGTTTTTGCTATTTAAATTCCATCTGAAGTCATTGTTGAGACTTGCAATGCACCTAAACACTTTTAAACGTCAAACCAATAATACATTTTTGAGGGTGGGGAAAGGTTGGCGTGAGTGTGCATCATTATTTTAGTCTAGACAACGGTTTACAAATATTCATTAAATACGCTTTAGAGTTAAAAATATCCCAAAAAAGCTGTTCAGAAAAAAACCGTATTTTTCCGGAATATTTAGAAAACGTGTTGTAAGTAAAACTTTCCGAAAATCAGATACAATTTGGGGGAAAACGGAAAAATTTACTATTTTTAGCTTCGGTTTTAACATGATAATAAGGAGGTGGCGCGTTGCCGAATCTTGTGATCTCGTATTAAAAAAAAAATCAGCCATTTTTCAGCCGAGTCTGCAACCACGATAGAACATTTTCATGTCTTGTTGAAGTACTAAATAAATTTAGATTAGTTGTGGAATTATAATTTAAAAAAAAAATTACATGGAGCTTCCAGTTACAGCATAAGGCCAAGGAGATTAAAAAATTATGTACAATCAAGTTTCTGGCTAAAATTGTAGTGTTTATTATCTGGCCAAAAGTAACTTAACTTAGAGAATTAAACTATTTTTAATTTATTATTTGGTTCTAATTTGAACGTTGAACGTACAACATATCTCTTATCTCATATCAGATAACAGCGTAACAGATTAACATTCGAAATGGATCCGAAATGGTCTTTCTGATAATTGTCTTTCGTCGTCGCTTCGTAGTTTTTGTTACCTTGCGGCGCGTGACAGCGTAACGCTTTTTTTGGTAACACTTTTTTTCGGTTATGTACCGGCTAATTCTCACCCCAACCCCATTCCCATTCCCACCCCCAACCTCATCTTCAACACCATTTCTTTTTTGGTAACGCTTTTTTCAGTTATTTGCCAGGGTTATGTGCCAGAGCTACGACATAAAAATGTCAAAAAAATTTATTAATTTAAAAAAAAACAATTTTAATTTAATTTGCAGAAAAATTGGGTGTTTGCAAACATATAAATTCTGTTTTTTCACGGAAAATTATCAGCACGTTGGCCCTTAAATACATCACCGGCATTAGGTCAGTATTATTAATATAAATAATGGACGGATTAGTAAACGATTTCCGTAACTTTAATAGTAGTTACTACACATTCAATTACAACGCTTTTTTAATTTTTGTCGGCAAGACTGTAGTTAGTATTAAAGGAGGAAATTGTATAATTTCCATGGTAGTTTCTAGAGAGAATTTCGAATATTATTTATTAAAGTAATTAACGAGCAAGAGCGCTCTACACTGCGCTGCTGTTTTCTTAAAAATTGTTACACTGGCTACTGTAATTTCCTACCAAACGCTGACCGTAGGCGTTTATAACGGTCCTATTTTATGATTTAATTACAAAACCTAATGAGCTTTCCCCGAGATTAATCACAACAGCTTTATAGCGGTAAACCAAAAACTTTACCTATAGACGAGTCACTAGTGTATTGCAGTTATCCCGACATTAAAAACTAAAACGCTACTAAAACACATACATTGATCAATATTCTTCTTCCAGGTTAAGTTCAGAAAGCTTTATGGGCGAAGATGATGTAAGTGTAATACGTTTTCTGTACGCTAAACTTTAAGCACTTGACTAAGTCAGAATAACGTTTTCTACTCGTGTACTAATAATACTAACAAGATTGTGAGTTCATAAAAACGTTATAAAAAAGATTACTGTGCGATTATTGTCGCAATGCAATTTAGACAAAAGGATGTTGGAAAATTGGAACTTTTTTTTATATCTTATACTGCATAAAACCGATACGTGTGTTGGCGAAATGGGCCTTAACCCGTGTTTATATATATATATTAGGGTGTACCAAAAAAAAAATTGTTTTGTTTTTTTTGTTCTTCTCTTAACATTATATTCCTTGGGGTAAAATAATATTTCTCTATTTTTTCAGATTTGTAAATTAATTTTAGAGGTTGCGAGCATCAGTTTTCCAAAAACATTGTTTTTAATTTTTTTAAGGGTATATATATAAATTTTTTCGCAAATTTTACATTCCAGGGCATAAATTAGTTGGATAGTAGTTTTTTTGTAAAAAAAAAAAATATTGGTTTATTCCTCTTTTCTAATGATGATTTTGTATACAAGCAACATTTGTTTAAAATTTATATTTATACCATAAAAAAATAAAAAAAAAACAATGTTTTTGGAAAACTGATGCTCGCAACCTCTAAAAATAATTTTAAAAATCTGAAAAAATAGGGAAATATTATTTTACCCCAAGGAACATAATGTCAAGAGAAGAACAAAAAAAAAATTTTTTTTGGTACACCCTAATGTGTATAATATAAATAATACAATTTTTATTAATAAAAACAAAAATAACTGTTTACTATTACAAAAACAATTTTTTTCTTTATATTATTTTAAATGCAAAGATATAATTAAATCAATAAACACAAAACTATGCATAATTATACATAAAACATTGCATTTCTACAACTTAAATCTTCTTACAAACCGTGCCAATTACCTATTATTATTATTATTATTATTATTATTGTTTGGTTTCGGTTTCAAATAGTGTTAACATGAATAATCTAAACCAGTGATTAATAGCATTCGATTGAGTAGTATTCCGATTCTAATTCAAAACTAAAACGCTTTAAAATATATTAATTGAAAGTGTCACTCCAACTATATTGATCGTTTATTTATTGTAGTAAATCCAATCATTCATCCATTATTATGCAAAAAATATATGGGAACAACACTGATTAATAAAAAAAAAATCATCATAAAATCACTGCCAAACGTTTTAAATACATGATTTATGACATGTACATATACTAGTGGGTAGGTATAACGAAATAAAAATACAATTAATAAAAAGTATATGAATAATAATAAATAATAAAATAAAGAATATTTTCGTATTAATTTTTATGGTATGAGAATTAGATTTTCTACTACTTACTTTGGGATAATATAATATGTATAACACATGTTACATTAAATATGTCAGGGGCAGTAACTCGGAATGCTCTTAAAATGCCACTTTGAGATCTTCGTTACTAAGTGTTTTCTTTTATGTGCAATAATTGGAATTAATATGATTTTTTGTCGCGTCATATGGAGTTCATTATTTTTAATTTCCATTTATCCGACGGTAGCCTAATTGGCCTAATAAAGTAAACTCGGTCAATAACTATAGGTTCATATGACTAAAAATATCGCGGGACACAATATAATAATATAACAACTATACAATTATAAACAAATGCCTTAGTTAAACCTTCACTGGCGTTTTTCGCGAAATTAAAACTAAAAAAAAAAAATGTTTTCATTTCTTTTGAGTAGTATATAGTAGATACATTCAAGTATGTTTATTCGAATAAATAAAAGCATGCAGTGGTGGGTTAAATTCTCGTAATTCATCGAAAAGACCTTCAAAACGATGTACAAATATTATTTTACTCATAAATAAAATAACTTCGAAAACATGAACAACATGATGAAAACATTCAATTAAAATAAATTTACTTTGTTGATAATTTTGTGAAAAATTATGGATTTAGTAATTACCTTATTTAATTTTATGTTTTTTTTATTTCATATTTTATTATACAATACTATTAAATAATATAATTGTACAATAAATATACACAAATATTACATAAGTTGAAGAGACTATAATATATATAATACTATAAAAGTTTACAAAATTGTTTTTAAAAGTTTTTAAACTATTAGTAGACCTATCGGTCTACTAGTTACATACTACATAAAGGTATACTGTATGCGAGCTAAATTTATCAATAATTATTTAATGTAAATACTAAATTATTTTATTTTAGTATTAGTTCTCATAGTCCTTCTCATAATTACAACGATGCTACCGTAACAAATCATATCTGTTTTACATTAAAATAAAACATGCCGAACCGATTATTGTGACTATTTGTCAAACGAATTTTGCTGGAAGTGTTTTTCAAGTTGTACATGTATAAAAAAGGTACTTCCAGGCCAACGGAAATATAGTTTGGATAGTCATTGATCTATATCGGCAATCGCATTAGGATATTATAAAATTTATTTGACAGACACAATACATGATTATTTTTACCATAGTTGATACGTGAGTGCGGTGTTGAGCGACCTTGTTTGTTGCTCATGTTCTATTTTGTAACGAGCTAAGTGGCAATTAAACGAATACTTAATGTCGTTTAGCGAAATTACTTCAGTTTGTGTGGCAGATTCACGCAATTTTCACCACATGTTACTTATGTGTCATAATATAAGATTTCTAACAGATGCGACAGCGCTTTTTACACTCTCTCTACGCTTTGTTAGCGCTCGAAAATCCTCGTCTTCTTCATGGTATATAATATCCCGTCCGGGCTGGTTAGGAACCTACGCTTTTTCGTTTTGATTAGCTTAATATGCCAACAATAAATATATTTTTAATATTTATAGCAATCGTACAAATATAATGTGCATTTTTTTTTCGTGACTTCCAAAAAAAAAACCGATTACAATAATATATTTTATACTACAAAAATAAGCTGTACATGTATAACATCAATAAATATTATATTTTTTATTATTGGATGCCATATTGTAAAAAAAAAAAACTACTTAATAGTCGAGTACTTGACTCAATAACACAATAATAATATAATTTATGTAGACCTTCTAAGTTGCAGCGATAAAGTTTATTCCCTAACCTAACCACCTGTTACGAATTTATATATTATGTATACATCGAAAAACGTTGCCGGTTTTCTAAATGCAAAAAATGGCTGTAAAACAAAAAACGCTTACTTATAATTTCTTAAAAGTTTGTTATCTACAATCGTCCTATAATAACTTTTCGTTTATTCTATTCGACCGTTTACTCAAAAAATATACAAAGAATTGAATTTGTTTTATTTTGTTGCCCTAGCCAAATAACTTGTGTTCTAATGCTGTTTAATCATTCCAAAAACGTTATTCGATGTTATAGTCAGCAGTCGCGTTTTGTTTGTCACAATTTGGATGATTATAATATAATTTGCCTCGTGTAACCTAATAATAAAGACTAATTGTAAGTTCATTTTTTTTCGTTTGACAGAAATATGACACTCAACGTGTTCAGATGACATTTTTATATACTTTTTCAAATTATTATAATTTATTTGGATCCATATTTCGACTACACTGCCGTGTATAAACTAACGAGTTCCGCTTAACGTAAACGATATTTGAGGCGCCTAGAACACAAGGGGTATAAGTGACATTTTATTGATTTCGAGAAAATCAAACTCAAAGTTTACATCCATATGGCGTTTTCGTTTAGGGGTTAGGTGATTTACTACCAGATCACAGAAAATGATGAATAATTCACTTTTATATCTTTACCACCAAATAAAATGGACAATTTGTACTTTGTAGTTTAGCTGTGGACTTAACTCAGATTTTGTAAAAATGTCACTTATATCCCTGTGTTCTAGGCGCTTTAATTATCACTACCTAAAGCTTATGTTATCATATTTCAACATACATTTTACGGCGGCACGTTCAAAGTAGGTCAAGTCATCAACTGGTTTCAAAAGATCGACAACATAATTAAAAAAAAAAATATATATATATATATGTTTGTACAGGACTAGAGATAATGAAGATATGCAGGCTAAACTTTATATGATAATCATTGTTTTTAAAAAAATGTTACATCTTACAAGGTATTGTCGCAGACAATACCTTGATCAAAATGATTAGATCTCCATACACGATCTACCGAGTTTAACTCCCGTTAATGGAAAGATTTATACTAGGAGGCAAATAGACCCTAACCAATAGCTTCGCCGGGTAGAGTGATGCTGAAAAAAGTTGCTTATTATTATTTACCGGGGTTATAATTAAAATAGGTCGTAATTCATTACTCACAACAATTAATGTGTGAAAACAGCGTAAAAAACCGTTAGTACATTAATTTCTATCGCGTGGTATGAAAGAAGAAAATGAATGGGACGCGCAAGAGAAATACGACATAAATAATAAACGGGCCTAAATTTAATATCCAAGCCCAGTTCAGATATTTCAGAAGCCGATAATTTATGATGAATAAATTGACTTACCACCATCAGAATAGTTATGAAATATGTAGCCTAGATTCCGAAGATAAGTAGTTAAAACCTTAAAAGCAATAGAGTTACCAAATATTTTGGCAACGTTATTCAAAATATCCAATTTCTGTTTTATAATTTTAAAAGCATAAAAAAATTGGACAAGTACAATTCGTATCATCTATATATTTAGATACTGAACTACTTATCCTAAAAGGGGTGAAAAATCGTTTAATGTATTAGTGACACACGTTTTAAATAGACTCTACGGTGGTAAAATAAAACAATTAACTATCCATAAACGAATGTAATGAGGAGGTTGAACTCGTTTTTTTCAAATTAAAATTCTGATATAAATTCTTGAACCGAACCTCTTATTAAATTGAAAAATATGGCATGTGGGTGTCATATCAATACAATGGTCTTGTAGGCTGCTTGTCGCAGCTATCACGTACTACAATATTGTTCTCTATCGCAATCTCTTTTGGCTTTTAACTCCTATTCATTTCAGAACCGATGCACAATATGTTGAACCAACTTTTTTTTAATGATCTTCGCAGTTATTTTATTTATTTATTTTCTTCTCGCACGTTATATCCATACTGTACCTTCACTTAACTGTAAGGAAGGAGAAAATACCTCCGGACGTGAGTTTAACGTTTACACGACGTCCGCTAATCTAGAAATAAGTGTACTATGCACGCCGGATATTTATTATATTCTATAACTATGTAAATATCTTATACACATATAGACATAGTAACATTTTCCAGGTATACTATTAATATGATGCATGTATGTTATGCCGGAGGATGAAAAGGTATTTGTGCGCACACTGTACAGGTGTGCGAAAAGTTCGAATTTAGTATTTTACTATATATATAAGTATGGAATTATAGTTACAATGACGAGTTTAGCGAAGACAAGAATTTAAATAGCAATTGTAAGCATCGTCGGTTATTTATCTTTTTATTCACATCGAAGAAAGTAAACAAAATTCCCCCGAGCAAACCCTGAAATATGACTTGGCATAATAATAATTAATAATCTCGCAGACGAACGCTATAAAAGCTAAATCAATTTTACAGAGTACCTATATCACAGTGCACAGGGGAAAACATCAAACAAGCCACTTCGCAAAGCCTACGTTTGTGTTACGCGGTCCAATTAATTATATTAACAAGTATGTCATGACAACGGATTGATTATGACTAGAAACAATAATTTAGTATGATATATCGAGTTTGTGTTCCTGCTACAACAAGACGTATTATTAAGAGAATAATTATTGAGGCAAACAAGACAAATATAAGTAATATGGATACCTACTTTGTTTTCGAAAAGAAAATCATATCATAACATCGCGATGCATTTTACAATTTAATTACATCAAAAATAAAATATATTCCACACAGAAAATAAATAGAATATTTTCGACAATAATTTATTTTATAGTGTGTGAATTTTGGCATGCGGAATTACCCCGATAACTACACAAATATTATATAATATTATATAATTAAAAAAAAATACAATATAATATTAAAAATATTTAAAACTAATGAAACATTATGTAATTTATTATCTGTTATAATACGTAAAGAGGAAATTGGGTAGTAATTAAAAATGGTACCTTGTGTGTTTGTTCGTTTTTTAAGGAACTGGAATAATTGATGATACTGTGGTGAATAAAAAAACTACAGTAATGGACTACAACAGACTACCGGTGAACGTACAATGTAAAAACTTAAATGTAAACTAGCGATATCAACGTTGATGTATGAAAGCGTTAAAAAAATATGATGGACTAATGGGAATTTTGAAGATAAACGCATGAAGCAACAATGTTAGATAGACTTTTCAATAAGCTATTAAAATAAGTGATTTGGAAAATCAGGAGTAAACGTTAGCAGTACAATTGAAGACAGAATTAAATGTAGTTGAATATCTTAAATGGCAACTTTGAAGAATATATAGTGGCTGCAGGAAATGTATTTAATACTATCAAAAAACTTTGTTGTTCGTTGTTTGAGACAAGAAGAAGATTAAGTTTTAAGGTGCACTAGCTATGCAATTCTAATACACGCCGGTGTGTTTGCCGTTCGCGATTTTCGGTAAGTGCTCTAGAGAAGTTCAAACTATTTTAATTACAATTATTGAGGTACTTGCGATTGTACGTCTCTCAAGTTTTGACCTAACCTAATAAATCGGTATCCAAACCAATCGATAATCGTTTACATTACCATGTTATCTTAACCATGTAAGTTTTCATATTATTGTTGTGGTGTTATTAAATTATATTCCTAGTAAACTGGTTTTGAGAGTTCACTAAATTATTATCATTACGGTATTTATTAAGTATTATTGTTAATAGTACTATGGATTCATTCCGAGTTCAAAGTGTCCAGAGCAAAGTTTGCCGGTTTATGAAAAGATCATTATCTCAAGATATTTGTTCCTCTGCATAAACGGTATGTGATCAAAACTTACAGCTAAAATCCGAACCTAGCAATGACAGTTAATCGAATTTATCGCCATGTCGGGCAAGCTCAATCGAGCCCTCGTGTCGGTTTTAATTTATTAACTTATGAAATTCGATTCGCCAAATGTGTCTTGAACCTGTGATGTAGCTTTATTGAAATACAATAACAACAGCGTACCCAAAACATAACGAATATAACGAACTGGGTTATTATATAATTAATTATTTTATATAGATATTGATCAATGGTATAAATTTTCACATTAATATTATTTTCAAAAAACTTAAAAATTATCATTACCATTGCAAAGCTATCATAATTTATTCCGTTGTATATTATTTGACGACCTCGTTATTTTTTTAGTTACTATTTAAGGATAATATTATCTTTATGAATTGGTTACAGAAAATATTTATTATCATTTGAAAATAAATTGAAAAATATTTTCCAAGAGCCTCGAGCATATAGTAAGTTATTTGCGTAAGCAACGAAAAAATTCCACCGAAAATAACAAGAAAAACTTTGAAAAATAAGTACAAAAATTTTCACGAAAAAAAGGTTTTCTAGAACATCGAAAACGGACGTTAACTATTTAGTTACAAGTTACAAGAAACATAAATAAGAACCGATCAAGAATATTATTGAAAAAAATGAGGGATGTTTTTAAATTTGATAAATGCTCTTTTTAATAATGTGTATTGTGTACAATGTAATGTACACTATCGATTTCTAAAAGAAAAATTGTTTTTAAAAAAACTAGGTGTAATTGTTACTACATTTAATATTTAAATAATACCCTATACACGTCTGTCGTCCAATTTAAGGATTCCATCAGACTTCGTTTTTAACGACTTAAAATAAAACTTTAAGACTAAAAGAAAATCTGTACCTCCCTTTGTCTAGAAGAGACATAATCTTTTTCTCCCGCTTAAGATCCGGCCATAACCTGCTCCCATACCACGCTTTCAAACTCTCCCTTAACAATTCCCCATTCTACCCTCGTCACGACGATGGATTTCCATGCGACTTCCCCCATCTGCTATGGTGTCCTGCTATTTCCCAACTTCGTATTCCTCTCATCACCCTAAAATATAAATTCTTTTGACCATAGGCGCAAATACGGGGGGGCTAGGGTGGGCTTAGCCCCCCAAAAAAATTAGGTTATACATACAATTTAGAAATACAAAAATATATTTACTTATATATATATATATATTTTAAAAGAATTTCCAGCCCCCAAGTTAAAAATTGAAATTGCGCCTATGCTTTTGACATTTATTCCATTCTTATCTCCTCAGTCATTCCCATCATTAAATATGTTCTTCTTTTCATTGATGAGTCCGGCCTTGCTTTATGATCGCTGTATATAATTAATTTAAAGTTGCTTGCCATTGTTATATATGCCGTCTAGTTTGTTTATATTAATTTTAAGCTACATAATTTAATTTAACTTCCGTAATTTTAGAAATAAATAGTTTATGCTGATATTTCAATAAAAGAAAAAGAAAAAAAAAGAAAATCACTGTGAACAAAATAAATCGATACATCCGCATTTTAATAATACAAAATAATTATTAAAATAGAAAACAGAGAGGCAAGTCCATGGTGGGCCTACGGCTCTACGGTCAACTATATGAAAATATCTCAAGTGTAAACGAAAATCTACAGAGGTTTGATTCTTTTGACTATCAAAGATCAGATAAAAAAACAGAAAAAACTGTATACAAATGAGTGGTGCCGGATAAATTTCCGTGTTAGAAACATTATAAAAGAAAATACCTAGATAACGGCCAGGATAAATTGCTCCGGCAATTAAACAAATTAATAACTTTTACTGACCGCTAATAAAACGGTACACTTATACCCTTGAGAAAAATAAATCAATAGGTATTTAAAACTCAATTTGGTTTAATGTAGCTTTATTATTTATTAAATGATTCGGTAAAGGAAATTGTTCGCAGAATCTTAACTTAAAGCTAAAACAATATATATAGTGTTATTAGTATTTTGTGTACTTTTTCGTTGAAGTAAACTTGCTTTCAGAAAATTAATAAAAATTAACTGTTAAATATATCAACAATGACCAACGATAAAAGTCTCGCAATAATGATTCTAATTTTAAGAATTTGAAGATTATTATATATAAATAGAACGGTTTAAGTAGGTCAATATTTTAAATTAATTTTTCAACGTATGTAATTAAACTGATGTTTTATAATTTTTCCAATTTTTATTTATGTAAACTAAGAACTCCACTCTTTTAAATATCATAATATGTCTACAAAGTAAGTGAAGACAGCATTAAAGATCATTTGTATAAATACCTCGATAGCATCTATGATAAATTACTACGAAATCTGATGTAATAAGTGCTGGGTGACTAAATGCGATGTGTGGAAAAGAAAATCAATATCGACTAGTGGTAGGTAAAGAAAGCGTTTACGGTATTAGTAATAAAAATGAATTGAGGGTCATATCTTTTGTATCATCAAAAAATATTGAATCAGTAGTACGGCATTCCTTCATAAAATGATCCATAGTGACTTGGAAATCACCGGATGGCAAAACGGTCAACCAATGGACCATGTGATTAATCAAAAAAACTAAAAAGTTCTGGTCATGCTTAACGGATATAAGAAGGTATAGAGGGGTGGACTGTGATTCAGACTATTTTCTTCTTACATCAACATTCAAACTAAAATTACAAGGCCACAAAAAGATACAGAAAACTAAAGAGCTATTATAAGCTTAGAAGCACTGACGGATATAGAGACAAAGCGACAGAAATTATTAATCTTTTAAGGAGCCTTGATAGACAGGACTTAAATGAAAATAGGAACGATGGAAAACAATCAAACAATGGCTAATAAAAAAATTAAAGAAGGCGCGGAATTTGGGAACTTATGGCAAAGGAAAGTTGAAAAATGAAAATAATAAATAGTATAATGATATTTAAATAAAGCAATTGTGGAACGAAGAGTGGCCCGAAAAAAATATTTTAAGTCCAAAATGTATGAAGTAGCTAGCAAGAGTACTGTAAACGAGTCTTACAATGAGAAAATAAGAATTTCTTAAATGGGATATTAAAAGGAAACAGAAAGAGCTAGATCGCAAGGTAGAATATGACTTTTTTTCAAACCCGTTAACTAGATCAGGTCATTTAACTTAGTCTAAAAAAACACAAAGGACCGAGATAGAACCGTTGTAGATTTCCGCCAAATGACCCACGATCGTTATCAACATGTCCCTTTTCCGCCAAAGGTCGTACTTAGATTTAAAAAACAGATTACCATGGTAATAATATTAACACGTCAGCAAAAAAATAGACTATTATTTATTGTATTTTTTGATTAATTATTTAGCTGGGTTAAGTTAGTTGTTTTCTTATGCTATCAGAAAATATTAAAGTGATAACGAGTACCTAATCATAGGCATATTATACTAATTTACAAACATTTTAATACATAGCTATATATATCACAAAATAGCAACGTCTATATTTTGAAATCTACCTAATGAAAAACTCTTTAAAATTAAAAACTGGTCCAATTAATAATACCCGACGTAGGTAAGCGAATTGAAAACTACTGTTGCGGTTTTGTAGACATTAAAAGTTTTTGTTAACATAATTCTGTTTAAGAAAATTGCTTTCGGAAACTTTTAGGATTCCCATAGGATTTTGTTCAACGATTTTTTTTGCGCCTTTTTGGCGCTTGTTTTTTTTTTTATAATAAACCCACAATTCACGGTTATAACTATTTAATAACTATAATACAATTAGCTACTCAAGAACAAAATTATGCCTTTTTAAATTTAAAAAAAAAACTCCTCGAGTAATTATTGAATGAAATAAAAACAATACAAAGACAATTATAATGAATATTTTATATTTTCATTGTTTTAATATTGAAAATATATTAGGACACTACCTATCAAAGACACTACCCGTTCATAGTACTTCTACTGAATTTAATATCGATTATCTCTTATTCTTTATATATTTTAATTGTATTTTACTAGGTATTTAACAAGCGTGTATTAGAAAATGTTCTAAGGGTTCTAAACTATTATATTATTGTTATTAATCTAAAATATAAATGGTAATAATTAAAATACTACAAAAATACCTTTTTAGACACCACGTGTCATTGTTTAGTAGTTAACTGTAATCATTATTTTCTACAGCTAAATAGTGATATGATAGGGATAGTCTATGTCTTTTGAAATGACGGAAAGAGCTATTGCGAGAAAGTTGATCACGATTTTTGTAAATCAAATATAATTTATTCTAAACACCTCCCATTCATCATATTATATAAAATATACATCAATACACACTTTTTTTAAATCTATTCAAAGAAGTGAGAACTAAAAAATTGTATACCTAAGGTTAGTCCTAAACCTAACTGACGAATCAAATTGCAACGACAGCTTTGATACAGTTTCCACTATTATATCAAAATAGCAAACAAATGACGATTTACCAAAAAAATGTACAACACAAACCATCAAAGCAATTTATAAGACTTAATATACAATAAGAAAAAAATAAAACTTAAATATAAACATCTACGATCTATCCAACACCCGTAATTTATCCATGAAAAATCGTTTTGCAGGGGACAAGTATGTTTGAGTGGTATTTACAGTAACCGTATACAGTTTTTACATTGGATAGAGAACAACTTTTTCTATGCCGTAGCGTTTTTAGTTTTTTGATAACTTAAACAGAATCAAAACTATCCATTCATAATGATTCATTAACTTTTCAAACATATTAAGTATAGATATCAAAAAAAAAAAAAAAACGCTGCCGCATAGATAAAGTTATTCTCTATATATTGTGAAAAATTGGTTAATCTACTTTTAATACTGGCCTCACGTCATACTTATCTCGCACAAAGAAGTTTTGATGCGAAAAAACTAATTATCCTAAAGAAATTACTGCGATAGTTTGACAAAAAAATGTCAATCAATAAAGAATCCTCATTTCTATACTAAAAAGTATACACAATAGTTCAGTTCAAGTTATAAATTAAGATTTGGCGAAAAATTAACTATACTTTACTCCTTAGGAATGGGTGGTGTAGCGTCCTCTTAAGCATTATGAAAATATTTCATTTAAATTCTATCTGATGTTAAGTGAAAATTAAATTATTTTATTGTAATTAGTACATACTTGTTAGTATTGGTAAAATAGTTTTTTTTCTTTAAAATTTGTTCTAAATTACTTTTACTCCTGATTTGTTATATATATTAATTATTAAGGTAAGAATTTTATACAAGTTATAATGCTTTGAAAGGCTATTGAATGAAGACATTTCCAAGTGGGGAGGAAACAGAGTAGATAGCGTGGAATTTAGGTGATGAACTTAATAAGAGAGAAGGAAGTGAGGAAGTTTACACACACACATTCACACAACTTTAGGTTGTTTACCTATTTTGTGTTTTAAATACGAAAACGTAGGGTTTATGGATGACACACTAACCGGATAACAACACTTTTTTAATAGTTTAATAATATTTCAATAATTATTTATAATAATAGTTAAACATGATGTTAAAACAATGACGTTAAACTGAATTGTTGAATATTTGTGATTCAATAGTCGATGCTTATGTCAATACTCAATCGTCATTGGACACAGCGGCTGATCGGTACCACAGTGAGTAGTCAAATTCCTTATCAGTTCTTATCACAACAAACACGTAATAACCCATAGAGTAACTCTCATGATGATAATGAACGATACGTCTAAACATAATCATCTACGCGAAATACCTTTATCACATTTTTAGTTGTTATTGTTGTTCAAAATAAAAGAAATACGTTGGATCGTACGACATTTTATGGTATGATGTGATATACACTTACAATGATGACGGATCGGCTGATCACTTTTTCAAAACGGTTGTCGATCAAACAATTACAATGTACAAATTGGTGCCGGTCGGAAATGTTCAAAAAGCTCTTATTCACTTACCCGCTTATATTTCCGATAAACATACTCGATTTTACTTGTTTGCCGAGTCTGTTGCTCTGTGCACGGTAGCCGGTAGCTTAGGATGGTTCGGATACCAAATCCATCAGACGGTTTACTCTGTACGAAACATTGTTCAAAAAGATACCTTCTTGATGAACAGCCACAATACCCCAGAGTATATTTTCTTGGATAAGGCTCTGTTTACAGGTGAGGTGCATCAAAATTAAATTATTTACATTTCACTTTTGCTAGGGTGTTTATTTGAACTCTTGTTTAGATCTTGATGAATACCGGATCATCGACAGTAACGGTCTACTGCAACCAACAAATCCACTTGTATATTTTTTCCAGATATGGAACAAAATAAAGTTCAAAAAAGCTGTGAAACTATTGGAATTGTGCAACAATTGTAATAATTCAAAAATTTCTTTAGCGGCCACTCACCGTCTAGCTACAATGGCTTATTTGAAAGGTATTAAAAATAAAACCTAAGTACACGCATTAATAATGTTCGAACTAAAAATGTTATTTATAGATGCTGATTGTCAATACATAGCGCAGATGAGCAAAGCTCATACTATGGTTGGTTTTGCTAGGACTAATAATGTACACCGCAGTTTTTTTTTACCGCCTCGAAAATCTCGTTGGACTAAAAACGTAAGAGTTGTACGTACATAGTTCTGGTTTAAACTATTAACACTTGTTTAAATAATTTAGGAAACGTTGAGTAAATTGCGTGAATTGTTGATTAAACTAAACGGAATGAGTGAGCACAAATGTCTGTCTTTTTTTGTTGCTTTTGCATTTAAAGTAAGTACCGTCAAACTAGCTAATTTATTGGGTAATTATAGGTAATTTGGGGCATGTGGGTGAAATAATATATCAATAATTACTCAAATTACCCATAATGCCCCAAGTTGGCCGGTTTGACTGTAAAATAATGTTTTCAAAAGTATCATATCAAGACTTAATTTTATATTTAGGATCATACACATGAGTATTTTCATCCAGAAGACGTGCCACCCGATTTTAGAAGCATGCATGTAGACAATGATAATATATTTCATTTATGTCTTAGTGCATTACGTCATCATTGTAGTAATGAAAAAAATGTAACAGGTTTGTTATTTTCTGACATCTGTAAGCTTTTGACGGCTTTCGTAGTACAACATAATATTTTTTATGTAAAACCATTGATTATAAATATTATGTATGGCCCATCAAGACAAATTTCAGTTCTATACACCGACATGGGACAATGGAAAAGATACTACTTGTGCTCGTCCCGTGTCGGCGTACAAAACTAAAATTTGTCTCACTGCGCCATCTATAATATTTATAATCAATAACAAAACTAATAGGAAGTTTTCGATTAATCATTGTACTCATTAAATTATATTTCTTACAGATATGGTAAAACAAGGAGGCTTACTTATTTTAATGGCAATTTATCAACTATTAAATGACGATCAAAATATAGCTGAAGAGATCAGTCAACTATTATCGGCTGCCTCTTTATATTCAAATCTTTGCCAAGATATCTTCCTTACTGGTACTTTTTAATATCATTGACTATGTAAGTTGTGTATTGAATTTTATAATTGATAATTTTAGGATGGATCAGTGTACTGTTTGATTGGAAAAATCACCACGACTTTAGAATTCAATCGTGGGCCAACAGAACACTATTAAATTTAGATACTAAAGATCCCGTTAATGGTAATAACCTCTATGGCAAACACACAGTTTTGTTGTACCCTAAAAACCGAAGCCAACAAGATGCCAAAATCGATGTTGTCCTCGTTCACGGTCTATTGGGTGGTGTTAGTTTCTCTTGGCGTGAAAAAGATCAATACATCAACAAACCTCTTGGGATTTTTGGTATGCACTTTAAACAATATTGATATTATAAAAACTACATTGATCCAATATTCGGTTTAGATATTAATAAATCTGAAACTCCAAGATCGTATACTTCATTAAAAAAGTCCATTGGTGAAGATATACAAGATTATTTAGAAAATTATACTGAAGTGAAAGATCGAGAATGGGACGAAATTGGTAATGGTTTTGAATTCGTAATGAACGATTTGCCTATTAATGACAGTATTAAAGGAAACGAACCCTACACATTAGACGGGTAAATTATTTTTATTATAATACTATAACTATTATTTTGAATCATTATTTATGTATAGATCTTTAACGACAGTACGAAAAAATGCTTCGAGTGAAGGGTACAGTCAGTGTTGGCCGTCTGACTGGTTACCCACAGACCAGGACGGTCTTCGTGTAGTTGGTGTTGACTATAGTACGACTTTATCCGAATGGTTGCCTTCATGTCCTTTAAAATTAAGAAAGTATGAGTTACTCTTTGTGTATTCAAATTTGTTATACTATTATATAATATGCATATGTTTTATAACTCTATTTATTTGTTAGACAGCGAACGCTTGAAGGACGAACTGAAAAATTAATGAATCAACTGTTAGCGATTGGTATTGGAGACAGGCCAGTGATATTTCTTGCACATTCTATGGGTGGACTCCTCGTAAAAAGCATGTTGGTTGCGGGTAAATTTATTTGATATTCTAAGGGCCTGTTTGACACACACGTTTCTACACGTTTTTATACATTACTTAAGCATAACATTCCCATCTATGCATAATATGGGCCTACCATATGCATAAAATGTGAAATAGGCCGATCGCATTAATGTAAACAAAATAATTTGTCAAACACATTTGTGATATGTGCAAAAATAATAACTACTGGCTACATTAACAGGTTGTACATTTGAGGTACAAATTAGTTTAAAAATTACAATAACAATACATTTTTATTAGTCAGTACAAACAAAGATTATTTTTACAAATTTTAGTAAAGTAACATAGAATTAATTTTAACAGAAAAAAAATTTGTCACCATTACTTATTATTAATCTGTAAAATTAATTTTATGAAATTTGTGTAGCACGTAACAGTACTGACCCAAATGTGAGAAAACTTTTTGAGAAGACACGTTCAGTATTTTTTTTTAGCACTCCTCATCACGGTTCTCCGTTGGCCACTCTCAACACTGCATATAGATTTTTTTTGTGGCCATCAGTCGAAGTAGATGAACTTAGAACTGGTTGGTTAAATATTAACAATAATGAGAACCCACTTAGTTTAAAAATGGATCTAAATAAAAAAAAATATTGATTTGTTTAGATTCGCCAAAATTAGTGTCTCTTCATGACGAATTTCTTAAATGCTTAAAAGAAAACCCAATGAAAATAGTGACTTTTGCCGAAAGTCTTCCAACAGAGTTCACTGCTTTGAAAGTACCGATTTTGTGTGTTCCTGTTCAAGCAGCCGGTAAGACTATAATAATACATAATTTTTACCTAATATTTAAATGTTAATTATGAGTTAATTTTTTTAAAATTATTTATTACTTAGACCCTTCAGTTGGAGAGGTTTATGAGTTGCCGTTGAACCACATGTCTATCTGCAAAGCCGAATCTAAGTTAGTTTTTAAATAATTATTTCAATAACTATTTTACAACACTGATTACGATATTTTTATATTATATTTTGGAGTTGCATACATAAACAAATCAGATTTTATTTTTTACATACAATTGAATATGTTTATTTTTGTTTGAAATCAAACAAATAATATAACGAAAGCTAGATTTTTATAAGTGCCTCACAATTATAATCATAAAATTGTTGAATTGAGCATATAAAATTGAGCGGTAAAATTTACCCTTCATACATATCAAATTGACATTTTCATGTCTTAGCTCTGGCACATAGCCAAAAAAGCGTAACGAAAAAAGCATTACCTATAAAGCGTTACCTAAAAAGCGTTACCAAAAAATAAATGGGGTTGAAGATGAGGTGGGAATGGGAAAGTGGTGGAATTAGCTATGGCAAATAACCGAAAAAAAAAGCGTTACCACACGGAGATGGGTTGGAGGTGGAAATAGGGGTAGGAGATAAGGGGTGGGGGTGGGAATGGGGTTGGGAACAGGAGATAGGGGTGGGAGATAAGGGTGAGAGATAGGGGTGAGTGATAGGGAGGGATATTGAGGGGGGAGATAGGGGTGAGAGATTAGGGAGTAGGGATAGAGTGGGAGATAGGGGTGAGTGATAGGGACGGGTGATAGTGGGTTGGGGAGAGGGGTAAGATATAGTAGATAAGAGATATGTTGTACGTTCAACGTTAAAATTAGAACTAAATAATAAATGCAAAACAGTTTAATTCTCTATGTTAAGTTACTTTTGGCCAGATAATAAACACTACAATTTTAGCCAGAAACTTGATTGTACATAATTTTTTAATCTCCTTGGCCTTATGCTGTAACTGGAAGCACCATAATTATAATTCCACAACTAATCTATACTTATTTGGTACTTCAACGAGACATGAAAATGCTCTTTCGTGGTTGCAGACTCGGCTGAAAAACTTTTATTATTATTTTTGAGAAATAGAATTTTAATGAATTATTTAGGATTAACTGTCTTTTGACGAAATGTGTTTTAGCCAAGTTTCTGGAAATAAAAATAATAATAACATAATGGGTATTTTTTTAAAACTTTTAATGTTGTTTAAAAGTTTACTTAACATTAATAATATTTTTTTTTTTTTAGGTTGTCATTTGTTTACCAAAAAACTTTGTCTGTGATAAAAACAATTGCTGCTTACAGTAACTAAGAAGAATGAAAAGTTTTCATAAAGTATAGCCCCTAGCGAACACTTTTTTATCTATAGTTGACCAAACTAAATGATGTTAAGATTAGCTCATACTCAACTACTTAGTGATATTAGTTTAAGTAAATTATTATTACTTAATAACACAGTATTGACATTTTATAATTTAATCTAGTAGAAACTGATTTTAATACACTATGAATTTGCATGTTTGATAAAAAAAATTGTATTACTATGCACTTAGTCCATACCAGTTATTATGTTTTAATCGCCTCTATGGGTGTATCCTATACGACTTTTATGCCTTTGGGCACAGGAAATAGTTCCTGAAATATAATTTTTTTTATTCTTTTGTACTAAATAAAATATTTCTTGTCTTTATTTATGATTTAAAAGTAATATAGAAATCAAATATTTTATATTGCTAAAATTTGTAATCTCAAAACCATATTGTAAATTAATTAATTTTTTAATATATTTATATTATTTATTACATATTGTATGTTAGCATGATCGAGTTAGTTTTTTTCTTATCTGACCCATGACAAGCATCTGATAGATTTCATTATGCAGTCATTAGGACAAATGCATGTATAATTGTTTTAGGTATAGGACAGAGTGGCCGAGTGGACTAAGGCAGCCGTTGCAATGACCCCACAGCCACCGGTTCAAACCCAGCCGCAGGCGGCATCTCTCTCTGGGCAGGCAACTGTCTAGGGAAAGATACTGACATCCCTCCACCAAAAACTTGGCAGAAACCTACGGGTGATTAGCCCATTCTGCAAAGCAAGCATCCGAATTAGGCCTTCAGGCATACTCCCGGACATTTACACCATAAGAAAAAAAAACCAATTATTTACAAAACATATTTAATATTAAATTACCTGGTTAGTATATACCTGTTTTTTCTTTGCCGATTGAACATCTTTTTCAAGTTAAATAACTACAAATAATTTTTCGGTATATTTTAGTAGACTATATGGAAATAAAATAAACTTGATTGTTATTTAAAAAAAATGAATTGTAATACCTCAATGAGGTAAGTCAAACGTATTCAAACAAAAAATATAGTATTGTGCTTAACAATTTTTAAATTTTGAAGAAAAAAAAACTATTGAAATGGAAAAAAAAAAAAGTTGATAAAAATACTCATATTATTTATTATTTCCTTATACAAAGCTTATTTGATATTATCACACTTACATTCAAAATAATATAATATGTATTGATACATTTCAAAACATGAAATTAAAAAAAAATATTCAGTTAGCAATCTCATAGCTACTTAGCACTAATATATAAATAATTATAAATACATATTTTTTTTTACTTGACTGTTTAACTTAAGTCGCTTACAGTCGCAAAGCACTATATAATTTATGGCACTGTATCGAGGGAGTTGTGTATGTATTATATTTGACTAATAGTAAGTCTAATGGATTAAATCCCGATATTAAATTAAAAATATAATAAAGAGTACAAAAAACACATTAGTTACCATAAGAACTCTTTTTTTTAAATTTTGATTATGCAAAAATAACAATAAATATAATTTAAAAAATGTTAACTTAGTACACTAATTTTACGTAAAAGAAAATGTACCTCTTTACTTCGTTACTAAAAAATTATAAGTATATCTCGAATGGAAACATCGGGGATCTTTATTATAAATAAAATATACTATAATATAATATCACCAAAGAAAATTAAACTTAAAGAGACTTAAAGATAAAAAATAATATAACTTAAATATCGCACAAAAATATATTATTAATTTTTATTTCGGTGTTGATAATTATACGACTCAATAATTTTAAATTGAAGGTGTTTAACAATATTTTGGTTATGTCTAACAATTTTTTAAGCACACCTCACTCAACTTACATTACAGTTTAATATTACAGTTTTAAATTAAAAGTTACCATACTTCTATTATATTTTACCATAACAAATTATATGCAACATTATAATTTCAATATTAATTGTACATACAATTTAAAACGCTGTAAGATCATGTTATTCTATTTGTTAAGATTTGAGTTAAAAAAAAGAAAGAGAGAATTTAACAGACACAATAACAATTTTAGCATCAAAAGTGATTTTAAATTAAAATTTACTCAAATTTTTAGTATTAATTCAAACAAACAAATTGTTGATAATGACCAATGAAAATAATGTCATTTTTTTTATTAATTTAATAGTATCACTTTTTTATGACAATTAAAAAGAAATTAGTAAAATAGCATAAATGGGAATCAAATGAAATTTTTATCAGAAAAGAATACTTTTAAAAAAATGTCCAAAACAACTCAAACACCATAATTTGTCTACTGATATTTATTCGGTAGTTGGTATTTTTATGTGAACAAAAACTTGTTAAAATTAACACCAATAGTATATTATTATAATAGTTTATAACTAAAGTCTATTTAAGTGCTAAATAATTACAATTTTATTCTTTGTGATTGTTACAAAGACAGCATAATATTTTGGTTTAATGGAATACAAATACACAAGCATTGATATTAATTAAAATGATTTAACACTATTTTTTCTTAAACAAATGGATAAACTTAAGCTAGTGACTAATAAAAATGTTTGGAATACAAACATAGCTAATATAACAACTCTTGTTAGAGTTGTTATTGTTGATTTCAACAGGACTAGAGATTGATTTTAAAGATATAATATAAAATTGTTATCTCATAAGTCATAACTAATTAATATATTATTATAGTTCTTTATGATAGAAATCTCAATGATTTTTTTAAATTATCTCAATTATACAATAGTATAGGATTTAAGTTAGCTTTGTACAATAGTAGTAATAATAATAATAACATAGTCTTAAAATAAAGCCCACTACTAACCATACTCAAAAAAGAACACTTGAGCGTGATTATAGCATCACTATATTATTTAAAAATTTAAATCTAAAAAAAAAAAATACAATTAAAATGATTTAGACCGTTAGGGGGCCAAACAGGTCTAACAGCAATGTATAGGAACTTGGTCTTAAAACTTCAAAAGCGGGTGAAGTAAGTATTTTAATTTTAAGTTATGCGGTTCACCAGGCGTAAACACAATTTGTGATCGCGCACGTCACCCCAACCGCCGTTTCCTTTACGCAGCACCTTTTTCTTGACTGGACCATACGATACTTCCAATTTTTTTGGAAATAAATATTTGGTCACCGAATTGAGCAGCTTTTGCACTTTGACAATTAAAGCCATGTCGAAACAACTCTTTTTATGATGTACTCCGCTGAAAAAAAATAATCACACATTTTGCTATTTTTTTTCGTTCCAAGATAAAACAACAACCATACCATTCGCCAATATGAAAGACTCTGGGCGCTTTCAGTACTAACGTCTTGAATTCGTGACTCAGACAGTTGTTGGACACGCTTTGCAGACTCCAGTCCCAATTGTAATCGTCGTAGTTGCAGAACGTATCGGCACAATTGACTATTTGTTCCCAAACGGTCCTGTTGTAAGCCATGCCCATGTTGTGCTTGCTGCTGATCCATTGTGAAATTTCAGCCTGCGTAATAAATTATATACTGTTAAATTCAAACATTATTAAATTATTTCCAATAAAGTCAATTTGTTTAAGCATAATAAACTAATTATAAAGAAAAAATATAACTACTCAAACAAAACTAAACTATGAACAAATCTGGGCATTAAATTAAATAATCAGTAATTACTAAAAATAAAAAATAAAAACTCAAATAATATACATTTTCATTTAAAAAAAAACGCAAATAAAAAATTATTTAAATACATTTCCAATTTCAAATAAATCATCTATTAATTATTTTAAACTATTTATTATTTGAACAATAAACATTAAATAAAAAATTATTTTATACAATAAATAAAATTGTTTTTTAAATAACTGTTATTTAAATGAAATAATTACTAGGTTTAAATATGAGGAAAAAACAGTACATACATAAATAACTAATTCAAATTGTAAGTACAAACATATAAAAAATTACAAGTATAGTAAAATATCATAAATAAAAAAACAGTGAAATAAATACCTACTTAAAATAATGCGACTTACACAAAAGCGATTTTCTACCAAAAATAATTATTCAACAACAAACTGTACTGTACTGTACCTACTGTTTAATCACAGGCACTTCTACTATATTTTAATCAGACTCGTTAAAAAATTATAAGTAATGATATTCGTTTTAAAGTGTACCATTTACTTTGTCGATTTTTATGACAATGGAACTACTGGTCCAGCGCTACAATATATAGATGGACCGTGGACAATTGATATTACCTATATAAATGTGGAAATTTGCGGACGATAAGAATTCATTAAAAAGTGTTTGCATTTATACATAAAACAAAAAAAGAAATTTACATACGCTAGACTTAAAAGATAAAATCCCACGAAAACAAATAAAAAGTTAATACTAGAGAAATCGGTATATTATTCTTGGAAAACAAAACATAAAAATTCTCAGCCATAAAAAACACGATATAAATTTTTTATAGGTGTTGGTTAATAATTATTCATATTGTTTTATTAAGCTTTTATTGCCTACCTATTATTGCCTAACTAGCTTCGAGTTTCCTTATTGATTATTTTACGTTGACATTTGAAACCTGTAAATGTCATTAACACCCGTCTATATAGTTAAAGGATATACTCAGTAGATATACTTAAAGGTTGGTCAAAATGCGAATCATCAAACACAGATTGAAATGCTCCAAAAAAACTCAAAAAAACAATTTTAAAAATGAATTTATGACCCTTAGGAGTCAAATAATAATGTTTTAAGAAAATGACCTAAAACAATGTAAAAATTAAAATGTCTAGAAAGTGAGAGAAGGCAGATTCTACAGGAAGTGTAATTTGATTTAAAAAAACATAACTAAAATATAAAATATTAACTCAGAATGCATTAACTAACAATAATAAGCAATAAGTTTAGAATTATCAATCTCCACGTTTTAAAACTATTTTTTTTATACTGAGCTGTTCATTGGCCGTTAGAGAAGAAATGTACTTTGCATTAAAGTTTGTGCCCTTATCATCAGATGAAACTCTAGTCTCTACTAAGAATCATACAAGCCGTTTCTAATACACCTGTTTAAATACTGGGTTAAAAAATATTTATATAATAATAGTAGATTAGGCAGGTCAACCGTCAAGGTGTTATACTTAGATAAAACTAGATGAACAAAGTTAGCAATAGACATGCGTCTTAATGTTGATAATTAGTATTATCGAGAAGAGACCCCGGTATACAACCTAATAAAACAATAAAGATATTATTTATAAATAAATGAGTAGAACGAAATAGTGGAGAAAATGGTTATCTATAAATCTATATAAATGCAATCGGAATTAGCGAAAAAAAATAAAACAAAAGCATGTTTTAACTTCTTCCAAACTATTTATCAACTGTGCCTAGACAACCCGTTTGGGTACAGCAAAGTTCAACGACGAATATACAGTTGATAATATTATGTGTAGGTCCATATTAAAATAATTTCCACTTATTGTTAGTTTTGACTATTAACCGCTCCGACCGATACACGTACTTTGATGTTTTTATGATTTCACAAAAAAAAGAACATAGTCGAGTTGGTTCGTAAGAGACATGTATTTTATTGACAGCTATTAAAAGTTCATAGTACTAAGGTCTAAGCTAAAAATAAAATATTTTATGTAAAAAACAGCTATCAACGTCAAACGACATGCAAAACAACAAAGCAATAAGATAGCTTAATACAATAAACCAAATAACCTTATTGTAATGTGTAAAGGAAGGAACAATTTTAAAACTCCAAGATGGCGGTGTGAGTTCTGCAGCGAATATCTGTTGCCGGCGTATAACCTTTAAAATGTCCTTCTTTTTTTTTTTTTTTAATTTTAGGTTTTTGTTTTAAACCCAATCCGTGTCAGCAGTGATAAAACATATTTTAAAAAATCCATCGATTAATAACAATCGTTAAAAAAAATTGCACATGTAAACAATATACAATTAAAAAATTATAATTAAACCCGTCACTTTTATGTGTTACAAGGTAACGTGTAAATTACGGTGCACAGTGTTCTCAGTAAACTAAGTATGTTATATTAGATAATAAAATTATTATTACAATATTAATGATTTATTAGTCGATATTACGTCCATCGCTTACCTTTGCTTCGCCGTAAAAATTGTAAGTCTTCAAGTATGTGCCCAACGAAAGGATACTACACTGCGGGCATACCACGCTGGCCGTTCGTTCCATCAGCTTCAACATGTATATGAAATCTTCGGCGACAAAGTGATCGTCTTCCAAAAACAAAACCGGTCCTGTATTCGTAGTAAACAAATGAAAACGTTGATATTATAAAATACATGGCCATGACGGCTTTGAACTACTACTCATGATAAAAATAGGTTATAAGTCGCTTTAAGTATACGCACCCGAGTAATTGCTGAGGATATCCAATTCTTTGAACACCCTGTTGGCTTTCCACCACCAGTGGTGTTTCGTTTGGGTGAACTTGGCTTCCCGGTAATGGCCGTACTGGTCCGGATGCATGGCGTTGACGCAATTCCGCTTGATGGCGCTGTGGAATTGGTCAATTTTTAAATTTAAATTCAATTTTTATTTAATTAGTTACATGAAGCATACGCCATTGTGAACAAAGCTATATCAAATGTGACACAAACGACAAGAGGATTTTGCTTGCACTCACTCGCTTTTCAGTATGTCCCGCGGACAGTCTTCGGGCGATTCGCCGGGAAAAGTGTTGGGGTGCGTTTGAATGGAATACGGATAAAATATCTGCATTGTCTTGCAGAAGTCTATCATTCGTATGAGCTCGTTGATTTGCTCGTCGTAATGGTCGTGGCTGAATATCAACAAGACGTTCTCGATGCCCTGAGCCTGGGCCAAGCTCACTATGGTGTGCCGCAGGTACATGATGCGAGTGTGAACCTGTGTCGTAGGCAAAAACCATTATTAATTAGACCTAAGTCCAAAAACCAAACTCACGGGCAAGTAATGTGAGAAATAGCCCCCCCCTCCATCTATAACCCTAACAACCTGCACTTAAAAACGCAAACAAATATTTTCAACTAAACACCCAATCTCACCGAAAAGGGATGAAACTTTTTTTCATTACACATATTTTAGGATTTTAGATCAGAAAAATGGACTGAAAATAGATCTGGTGTGTACCTATAAAATGTGTAATAAACTTCAAAAAATTTAGTCTTCTCTAGACTGGCAGACCAGTCAATCAATTCAAGTGTGAATAACCGCGAGATATGTAAATTGCTTGTGGCATAACGTTAAAACAAGGGGTTGTCATTATCCTGAGATAAACAATAGTTAAAAATGTTATTACTTGTCATACTACTTTTTTTTATGTGTAAAACATACGTCGGAAAACGTACTTTTGAAAGAAACAAATGCTTTAGGGGGAAACACATAAAAATGTACACAGTTCACGACTTTATTTATATTTTGTTTGGTTGATTTTTGTTCAGTTTCTCAGAAAATTGCAACAACTGAAATGCGCTAAACCACCGCATTTTAATAGTTCGAAAGAAGATGAAATAATATGTACGGATTTACCTTAGTTTATGGTAATACGAGACACACATTTTAGCTTCACGACAAGTTTTAATACGTGCTACATACTTATACTTCATAAATCATAGTGAATAATGGTTATCCGTTATGGCGTCCTTTTGATAAACTTTTGTATTATGTTAACTAAATCCAAAGTGTTTTTTTCGGTGCATACTAGTTGCCTCCCATCCCCAGGTAGTTGTCAAAATGATGTACTAGTTGTCTCCGAAATACTATTCGAAATTTCTTCGGCGACCTCTATTTCTTATCGTAACATTCTGGGCCAAAAAAAATACTAGTTGCCGCCCGTGCATTTACTAAATATTTTTCATCCGAGTTGCCTCCCAAGGATATCCGAATCCCTCTCAACGACTCTTTTTAAGCTAGATAAAAAGTATACATCATTTATATTATAGTATTAATATGTTTTTCTTTTAACTCTCTATGTATCGTTATAGCCGGCCTTCAAAATACTTTTTTAAAAATTGTATTCTTCATGATTTGTTTATATAGTACTTGATGTGGTAGAACTTTATAATTATGATCCCACATACATTCTTTAATACCCTTAGATAACAACTACGCCAACAGCTGTCAAACGTGGTTACTTTGTCAACTTTTGTTGGGTTAAAAATATTACAACATAAAATACTATTATTATAAAAAAAAAAAAATTATTAATAACACTTTTTCTTTCTTCTTTTTAATTCTTGTGAGGCAACTCGGATGAAACATATTGACTACCTGTTTGTGACCCTAAAAGTTACGACAAGAAAAGGAAGCAATTCGTAGTTTTTCGGAGGCAATTTGTATGCGCCCGTTTTTTAGTGTATTTGAAATAGTATAAACGTTAAGATTTAATGATCAATGGTATTTAGCCCAATTGGTGTGCATACCTGTATGACAATGACCAGAGAATCGTTTTGCAACGGCCCGTAGAATTCCTCATTAAACACGGTTTGTCGGACGTTGTATTGATCGATTAGCTGGCGGATCTCCGATGCATTGAGACTGATCGGAACCGAGTGATCTAAACTGGAGTTTCCTGGCAGTATAGCTTGGTGAAGTCGATCCCGTTGTGGTGGCGACACCAGAAACTTGTGAAGTCGCTGAAAAAAGAAGAATGTTGTAAAAAAAGTAATCCAATATAAAAGTGTTTTCCCTTCAATAACTTTTGATTCGTATCAGAACTTATCATACGAATTTTATTTGGCGCAACGGATATAATATTTAGTTGTCAGTCTACTGGTCTAATTTGAAGTAAACGTGTTAAACTGGAAAGTCATTCGTTGATTTCCGAATGATTGTTCAGACAACAACCTTGTATAACAATCAACGGATACATGTTAATTACTGTTTTATGACGAATTTCAAATGAAGGTGGCAACTAGCAGGTTTCGACATTTAGTTATTGTAATCGTCCTCAACCAGCCACTCGCAAGACCTCCCCGTATCCTTCCCGTTAGGGTACCCTGAAGATTAATCAACTATGAATGCGAGTGTCCTTTAACCCTCAACAGTGCTCAGCCAAAAAGGCGTGACATCCTACCAGTAATCTCGTTCACTTCCTTGAGTTCCTTTGGTGTTATTTATCTAACTTTCGAGTTTCGTACACAATAAGAAATAGCAACAAATATAATACATTTTGAATATAAAAAAAAAAAAAAAATGTATAAATGACAATATAATATAATCATTCACAAGTATAATAAATAATATACTCTATGTACAATCACTCTGTATATCGTTTGTTTCGCGCTGTATGCACGTCTCAGCGCGACACTGAATGGCACAAAGTGGGGGAAATGGGGCCTCGGAACAGTCGCGGCCGTCAGTCGTGATGCGCGAAACGGGTTACTTCTCTCGTGGCGCAGAGTATAGAACTCGAATCGAGTTTGTTGTTGGGCGAATTGTAAACAAAATATTTAATTACTTAATGATCTTAGTAATAAAAAGAATGTCCACGCGTGCTTTAATTCTGTAAAAAACAAGTTAAATTTATGTCCGCAGAGGTTCTACACAAATTATCTCTTCTATTGAATTTTGAATTATTCAAATAACTTTTATCAGTCATATTAATTTATCGAACAATTTCAAAATTAATTATTCAAATAATTTTTAAAAATATTATTTAGATAGTTTGTAAGTGTTTTTTTCAAACAATTATATTTGATAGTATGATTATGTATAAATCTAATATATTCTACAGTTAGAATATATATAAAAATAAAAGACAATTTTTTATTCGAATAAATTGTAAGCAAATTATTCGAATAAAGTTTTATCCGAATAAGAATTTGCACAATTCTGATTATACAGTACCTGTGGAACCAGTTGCAGCATGGAGTCGTTAGCATCAAGCAGACCATCTGGCTTGGTCAGTATTTGCAGAGCATCATTGTCGGACACGTCGAACATGTGCATTTGTACCCAGAAAAATGTCAGGCAGAATATCAATACTAGTGTACGCAAGCACACGCCAATACCCAACCTCCGGCAAAGTGAGACGACTTTCTGTCTAAGCGCCCGAGCCACATCTACACGTACATACACATAAGATACATCATGATTAACTCAATGCGGCTTATGAATAAATAACTTATAAATATTGTAATATTGGAATCTGTTTCAGATGAATACCCTTAAACTTGACGAACCATGATGAAGCGATAAACAATTTCGAAGATTCGCACTGTTCTGGTAAATTCATATCGGTATAATATTTTTAATGTTTCTCTTGTTTACCGGTATAATAATAAGAAACAATAGAAACGCGTTATCAAAAATAATAACACAAATCGGTATCTTAGGAAATAGAAAACTCAATGTATTGAGATGTTTTTTGGAAACAACAATTAACATTTCAACAACTAGAGGTTTTTTTAACAAAATTTAAATTATCTTCCGACATAGTGCTGTATTTGAGACGTTTTATTCAAGAGGAGGCGAGTCCTAACAACATTTTATCAAATTTGAGTAGCTAAATTGAGAATGTTGAGTGAATGTATGGAGTGATTAGGTTAGACAGAATTATAAAAAATGACTATATAAGAGGTAGTTCGAGAGTTGCGCTAACAACAACATAAAATGGATACCAGATTGAGATGGTTTGATTATGTTGAGAGGGTGTAGAGGTAAAGGTAGACAAAGGAAGTAGTAGATGGATGTGAAATATATAATAAATACAAATATTATGGAGATGTGTCGAGTGAATATAGAAATGGTTACGGTTAGAGATTTGGCTGGCCAACGCTAGGGCCACTATTATTTTGTAAGAGATAAAGAGAAAATAAAAAGAATTCCGGTTAGATGAATTGCTCAGAGATGTGATGTGTGAGACGGATTTCAAAGATGTTCACCGTTGGGCGTCTTCTGCTGAACTGAGTATTGTTTTTATACTCTTATAGTTTTCACCGTTCAACAAATTAATGTTAAATACTTTGCACACGTATTTTGGTAATTTATTCATTATTCAGTACTCAATAGCCAAAAGTCCTTGAAATTAATAGTGTTTATAGTTACAACAAATAGAAAAGAAAAATGAACACTATAAAAATAACTATTAAGATCGATACCGAAACGACAGTTTGACATAATAAAAACAACATGATTAATACAGAAAACGTTAAAAATAATAACTAACTATACTTACTTGGGGTGGGACTTCAATCCAAATTTAACAAAAAAAAACATACATGCTACTATTTTTAAGTCCTTCTACTAATAAAAAAATTTCTAATGAAAATTTTTCGAACCGTTCGAAGTTATTTATTTTTTACAGATTTCCTCATTAGGTTTTGTAGTAATTTTTTTCTTCGTATATTATAAAATGTATACAAATAACTCGAAAATGTATTTAAAATGAGTACTAATAAGGCTAGAACAACGGTTTTGTATGAAAATTCGAATTTGTGTGGTCCTACATGTGTACCATTAACGTTTTTTTTTATCTGCAAGTATTTTTTCATTAGATGTATAACTGCAATTTGGAGTACTTCATGACGAAGTCGAGTTTCCTACTTTTCTTGCTTCATCCATGATACAGTCAAGGCTTACAAGTGGGAAAATTTACCCTAAACCTTTCATTTTATTTTTTCCAATATTTCTTTAACCAAAACATCAAATGTTCAATCATTTATTATAATATTTATCCAATCTACCTTTGGCCATTCTTCGGCAGCTCTCTTTAGTCACTACTATATGAGACATTTATCGATGTTGCCGGACGTGAATTTCAATTGAGCACAATAAAGTTTTGAGTGCAATGACAACGAACGCCGATCGAGTAAAAGCGCTTCGCCGACAAACCCAATCATGGTGCGTTGTGATTTCGTATGATCTAAAACAAAAACAAAATGATAATATTTTACTATTTATTTTTACACAAGTTTACAACGAGTAACAGCTTTTCTCAAAAAATGAATCTTGACGGTTCGTATCTACGACCAATTAAAAAAAAAAATGTAATGAGGAGCTGTTAAGTGTTGATGTACCTATCTCGATTCAAATACCTCATTAATTTTTTACTTAACCATTTTTTATCACTCTCGTCTTACAATACACATAAATTGCACGTCGAGCTGTTTCGTTTAATAATGTCAATCCTAACGCACGAAATTCGAATCAACGTAATTTAAGTACATTGTGATTTATGTTCACAGGTTCAATCAGGACTTGTTTCTAGAGCCGATTCTGCATTTTATTGAACATAAATGTCAGCAGGAATACTCTAAAGTAAGATTAATGATATAATTCTGAACAATTAAAAAAATATGACATATTTTATTTTACATCTGGCTAACACTTATACCTACTCATTTTTCAAAAAAGCTCAGTTTAACTCTTCTCTCCCAAAGCAAAAAAAAAAATCTACCGACACCATTCTAGAAAACATTCCCTACTATAATATAGTAATCGTTGATACACAATTACACAGATTGAAACTAAACAAAATTATTTTTATTTATTTAACTGTGCAAAAGTAGGTTCCTTTATGTAATATGTTTCACAACAAATAATTAGAACAATTATTGATGCTGATGTGTTCGATAGAATACGTACGTACAATTATTTTTGAAGTTATTACTCAGGGAGATGATTCACTTTACACAATCATATCGTTGTTATCGATTTAAAATGTCGGCGTTTGTATAACAACGTTTAAAGCCTGGAAAACGTTTAATTCGTTTTTAACACACATATTATAGCATTAAAATAGTACTACTGGCGCTTATTAGAATATTTATTGCAACAAGGGAATAGAGTTCGCAACCTCACTAGCCCAACGCTATTACAGTGTTGTTATAATATAATATTATTGCCAACCTTATTAGCTATTCAGCCTGTAAATGGTTTCTCGAAGTGAGTGCCAACGAATTATAAAATAAATAGCATTTCTCTGGATTATGGCCACGTGCACGGGCCGACTGCCTCATTTGAGTCAATATCAAGTAAAAAAAAATCCGACGGCAAAAAGAAAAAAAAATTAACCCGAAATACTAACTATGGTAATCCGTAATAAGATATACATATGTGATATTTCAAATAGAAAAAGTAACTCTGCCGGTTCTCTGTACCTTGCGCGGTTACCGGTTATCTGGAGTTCAATAATAATTTACTGTAGACGCATACCCTAAAATTCAAACTCACGCCGAATTATACAAGCGTCAAACTTGGTATACCTTGAATTTATTTTTTTTCAACATAATAATTATATTATGTCGACTAACCCAAAATTATCAGTTCTTGAGATTTAATATATTATATGGAATAATTATCAAATAAACTACCAAAGTATGGAGTATTATATCAACATTTGTGCGTGTAAATTAAAATAACACATACACTGAAAACAACACAAAACATATTTATAAAAAAAAAACCTATTTTATAATTGTATGTAATCTAAATTATTACAATATATTCGAACGATTTAAATTTTAAACGACTCAAAAAACCTTATATATTTGAGATTATTTTTTTTCGCCAGTTACCTGAGTATTTAAAAAGTATCTAAAATTATTTTGAATGGTTGTTGTTTTTTATGAATCATTTTTCTGCAAAAAATAATTTACTAATAAATAAACCAGTATTATTAATGTTTTAGAGTTTATATCTTTAAATTAATAACAAGTATATTCTTTATTAATTTTTTTGTACGCAATACTTTAATTTGAATATGTATTTTTTACTTTTATTTAATTGTACTATGTGTGTTAAACTATATTGAAAAGTTTATCATTTACTATAAATTTAGTTAAATTCTTCATGAACAAATATGAAACACTTAAAAATAAGTAATTTTTTTTTTTTTATAACTCTTTCTATTCACGCCACAAGCGTGCTTAAAGGAGGTAGATAGTTTAGAAAAAAATTAATCGATTTGTACTAAAAAAAAGTATGAATTTAAGTCTGTATATACTGTACAGTAATATTAGTTTTTTAAATATTAAGAAATACAAATTAATCGGGATAATCAAAATAATTATTAAACTAGGTCGTAAAACGAAGTTAATTTTTACAAATGCAACGCACTATACATATCATATATACGTGTCTAAAACAGAAACCAGGTCTGAACAATTTTTTACTCACGGCAAAACTTTAGTATTTGATTTTGTTTTATCGCTTAATATACAATGTATGTATTATTATAAACATATATTACCTAAATTACACAGAAAAAGTTCAGTACAGTCCGGAAGAGAGGCTGGGTAGGACGTTCTGGGATTAATGCAATTTAATGAGAATATTTAACTTTACAATTTGTCATACTTAAAAACAAATACCTAGGTACAAGTGTATATTTTCAGAATATGACTTTCCACCGCTAAAACAGAGTGCAAAACATAAAAAAACAAGTGGAAACATAATTCTTGTTATCGCTATGATTTTTTTTTTGCTACTATTAAAATGTTAGCACTACAGAGATGCCTAACTTACATGTCATATAAAATAAAAAAATATATATAAATACAACCATCGAATAAATGTAATCAGAATGGTCACTTCTAGATATCGATCCACCATGTTTTCGGAATCTATTTGTTTTATATAGATCCAATTCGTTATCATCGACCTTTCTGATATAATTTAATCTGGTTAATTGAAAATATTATAACGAGGACTAAAAAAATTGCCTACCGTTTTTAGTTTATATTCTATATTTCCAACTTATTGACACTGATGTGTCTACTGTTGTGCGATAAAACCAAATAAAGAAATTTAATATGGACTGCAACACAGTAGAACAAGACCAAACAGAGAGAATCTTATCTCATTGTAGTCGAGATGAATATTTTATACGTTAAACGAATTACAAAGTTAAATCGAATGAAAATAACACTTTACTATAAAAAAACGAGTCGTGCGACCTATCAATTAATGTTCAAGAAACGGTCTTTTCAATAATACTACACATATTATATACTTACAAGGATACTACATTTCTGTGTTATTATACTACTGTATTTAATGAAGTAGTAACCGAAAACTTTTTTTTTTTACGAAGGTATTGAATGGCGTCAGGAAAACTAACGATGTTATTTGTGAATAAATTGTTGTCAATTAAATTTTGTTTTCTGCAAAAGAGAACCGCTCACGCTTATTGAAAACGACAATATGAATCACCAATGCAAAACGAAAACGTAATAAGTAATAACTATAACCGTGTTGCCGTGTTGAACAAATAAATGATACTTTTTTAATAATTAATTAAAACTCAATGGACCAATCGCTGGCCATTGAATGTTGATGTTTAAGGAACCACTTACAGTATGTTAATATAATATAAACCTTTAATATTCGTTCAGGCCTCCCTGCATTACAGTACCAAACTAATCAATATGTAAAAACAAAAACACAACAGTTCTGCAAGCGTTATAATATAGTAAAAACAGTAAGTGTATAAATGTACGTGTGCGATTTGATAATATCACATTTAGACAATTCTTATAACATAATATACATATTATAATATAATACTATAAATATTATATACACTTGGGGCGGAAATCCTATTAATGTTACATGTCACGTACGCAAAGGAAGCAAAATACGCACGTAGACTTAACCTTTCTTGTATGTGTGTGTATGTCGACCATTGGACTTAGTTCACCGCCAGGGTTAGAAACCCCCTCCCTCCAAAAAAAGGAAACATTGGCGCACCTAAAAGTCAAGATATTCGTTTCGAAAAGACAAAGAATCGACCTTAGGTTGAGGTAGAGAGGGGGAATGTATAATATCAGATCTGATCCGGGGCTGAAGCTTCTACCTGGAGTACGATTGTCGCAGCTGCGGGGAGGACCGGAACTGGAGAAAGGACTTAGAGAAATTTGCATTTAAACCCAGTGCGCTTTAAACGCATGCTGTGAAACCAGCCGAGCCACCTTGCCGAGCACAAAACAGTTCTTCTCGGCTCTCTCCGTTGTCACGACAACCTAATATATATATATATATATATATCTTATTATTATTATTATAAACTAGTACCATAGCAGACGGTCACAATATTATTTGGCGACATGACGTCCCGCGCCAAAGCGGATGCAAATCTTCCTGTTGCCACCACAGCCGCTGGATACACTATACAATTATATCATTATCATTAACCACCATTGCATATTAATATAATGCATCCGATGCCGGATGTATCCTGTAATCATGAGTTACATTTTTCTAAGTCGTGCCTAACAGATCGGCCGATTAATAGTCACCTAGGAATATTAGAACGACCTGTGGCGGTGCCGATTTTTGAAACGTACCACCATTTAATCCGTCTCACTCGCATAGAAATACAAAATAGGTACGCTCAAAGAGAGTGTGTCAAGAAATCAATATGTACTGTTGCGTCGCGGCTAACATTATAAGTAAATTAACAATGTTTTGTGTAAACCACAGATATTCTCAAGATCACAAAATTCAAGGTTAATCATATTAATATTGGCTAGGACAAAACCTGAAAATAACCTATTGTGTTCCTAAGCAGTAAGCTCTCGCTTATTGTAAGCCGACGATAATACATAATAAGAAGTCTGGAAAACAAAAAATGTACCCACAAAACGACGTGTCAACAGACTAAATAGCGCATTGAATAAGTCATTTAATTCGATCTGAAAATTGTAGGGTTCCATTCTTTACACATTGTGAAACATAGGTTGCCCGTTATTGCGCTAGCTCTTGTTTATTTTGCTAAAGCGGTGTTAAAAGTCAAAATAAAACCAATATATATTATATACTTTTATGTGTACAGTATACATGTTGTACTCACTTTGGGCCTAAAAGAAACGACATCCTCATTTTTTTACCAAAATAAGTTACACTACTTGCATTTACAAGCTGTCATTCATGTTACCATTAAAAACATTATATTTGTTACTTGCTAGTAATAATTTAAAATCTATGCAAACATTTTGCGGGGTAAAAATTATTAAAACATTCATGCATACTTATAAATTATAAAGTCATATATTTTATCAGCATTCGAATCAAAATTGTTTTAAAAATAAAACTATGTTTTAAAACATTATAATATGTAATAGTATTTTTCTATAAAAGTTCTATTATGAACTAACACAGACAAATATTTAGTATTTATTGACAATATCATTTATCAAAATATAGAGTAAAACCGTCCGGTTTTATAAAATATAAAACCTATACTAGACTATGCTCACACGGCCCAAACGTTTATCGTACGCTTTAACCGGAACGCTTATTTAAAATAATACAATTTGGAACAACATTGGACGTCATAAGTAATATATAATTATAATGATTGCATTAACAATTTTTTACTAGATGACTAAGTATATTTCATGTACGTAAGTACTGTTAGGGCATTTTTGGGCCAAAGCAGGAAGGAATATATATGAATGACATGCCCACAAGCGGAAGTTAAGACTAGATAAAGTTAAAACAAAATGAAAATAATAATAATAAGAGAAATAAGCGGCTCGATAAAAAATGGTGTTCATTTATAAGTTTGACGAGCTGAGATTAATCGCACAGAAGCGCCGCGCCGATACTTTACAAATAATAATGTATAGGGTGATTCAGTGATTGGTTGATCCAGTCAATATTTTAAAAGACATTAGTCTTTTTAAAATTATTCTTTTTTATACTTTTATAGTTAATAGTTCGTTCGATTTTGATATGTCTTTTGATCCGTCATGTGTTGAAATCATCCATCATGTCTTAAAAGGTTTTTTAACCGGTAATGATTTTATAACAATAAAAGTATGAAAAAGAATAATTAAAAAAATTCTAGATAACCAATCAACCTGTACAAATATATAAAATTGTATAATTGTTATTTATATAAATGAATGTTTGTATTATATATATATATATATATATATGCGTTTCACATCGAATCAATACCCCTTAAGATACCTTCCCGATAACCCCTCCTATCTTTTAAGTCACGGTAATAACAGTTTAAGAAAGCGCTCTCAACGCTTTTCATCACCGCTGGTTATCCCCAACATTGCGATTACTAGCCAAGTTTTTATAAAATAGTTAAGAATCGAGGAGTTTGTCAACAAATATACAATGTGTATTTATATTTATTTTTTCCTTCAAACATGGAGTCCATTTTCCTCGAAAATCGAGCGCAGAATCGTCTGAACGGTATAGTCCTTTATATATTATATCATGAGACTAGTATAGTCGACAAATCTACAACTACGGTGAAAATTCGAAACGGACACGGCATGTATTATTTACATTATTATTACATGTATTATTTTATAAATGTATTGCAGTCATATTAATCACTATGACACGTATTTTTTTGTGATGTTTTCAAAACCTCAACCCGTTTTCTGTTTAGTATAACTCATACCATTTTGAACCAGGTGCTAGCGTTTTGCGTGTTTTTACACAAAAGGAACGAAAAAAATGAGGTGAAATGGCAGAAAAAAAAATACCGGATGATTTAGAGGTTTTGTGAATTTGACTTTAAGAGTTTCGGGACCGCAAAATGAATAAAATGTGACAAAGGTTTTACATCGGTGTGAGCGGTGCGATTCAACGGCGATGGAAAAACTACCTCGGAAACACAACAGTGGTCTACTATGTGTTGGCCCTGTATATGATATATTATATATGTACCTGCGGAATTCCGGAAAAATCGTTAAGACGTCGTCAACAAAACTATTACTCAATATAAAAACCACACATGTGCTTTCACACACACGAACATACTAGGATAGTAAACGTCCGTACTCCAAGTATGATTTTAACGAGAGCAAGAAGTTTACGTATATTGATATAAATCGAATAAACAGCTTTTACTCTGAGGAAGTTCGAATGTCACAAACCCTTAGTAATATAATCAGAAACAAGGTATCGGATGTTTAAAAAAACTCGATTTTATTTAACATTTTTATAAGAATATACATGAATATGTTATTTAATATTTCTAGGTTGATCGACAATTAGAATATAAAAAAACAGACAAAAGGTAATTTTTAAACCTTAAATTTCCAAGACGCCCACTTGGTCAATATTCTTCTGAAGATGCATTTATACGGCTAGGTAAGATTAAAATTATTAAGTAGTAGGCAAGAATTTGTTTTGAATAGTCAATAACTCTAGGGCATCTCAAAAGTTAAAAATAAAAAAAAAATTTCGTGTCCTTAGTATACCAAAATTTAATTTATATTGCAATATAGCAATATTAACTTTAGATGTTTTCGCTCCACCATCTTAATGTATGGAATCTTTTTGGAATAGTTATCTGTAGCGTTAAGGAAACATTCAAATTCATTGAGAAAATACCTGTTATAGTTTATCTATAGGTGCGGCGCGGCGGTTGATTCATTTTAAACGTGTTTCTTGAATTATGATATTAACATGTACCTATAGAATACATAATAAATCCCACGGGAATTTTCGTGAGCGTTTCATTTCTATTATTTTGGTTACAATTCATTTCACGGACATACATTATTATAATTCCCTATATCAAATTTGTATAAAGCCTTTTCATATGTCATACTCATAAATATAGATAACATCAAATACATTATAGGTTTTCATTCAAAATATTACGTTCAAACCTATACATTGGCGAATGAAACCGATTTATGAAGTCAAGTGTTAAAATAATAATTGGATTTTTTTTACATTACCATTTTTCCTCTTCGATAAATTCGGATACAAAAAATATCACAAAGTGTATAAAATTAGAACGAGTATCAAATATTATTTAAGTGATGCTATATAATTTAATCACGTTGCATACATTTATTATTATTGTGATAAACGCGCCTGCAAAGTATGGAAACATTAAAACCTAAAAGTATGCTATAATACGTTACAATACATATTGATGAAATACTTAAAGCAAAAAAATCGCCCTACATAACATATTTACTACTCCTTATATGGTCAAGAGGGTAGACATCAGTATTGCAGTAGATGACTTCACACATATAAAATGTACTGCGACAAATAAATGCTAAATATGACACGTGGGAAAAATCAAACTTACGCAATAACTTATTTTTTTTTTTACAGTAACTGAAGTATAGATAAATAAATTTTAGTATATGTATAGATTATTCCCTCCTATATTTACATAGATAAATAACAGATGTACAACAATATATTATAAAACAATTTTAATAATATGCATGTAAAAAATAATCTTGTGTATCATACCTCCATGGTGGGTACATAAATTCAAGAATTTTTACGATAGCTGTATTATAATATATATTATTGTTATTATTAAAAAATGTTATAATTTATTTTTTCCATAAAAATTCTAACTAAAAAAACGAATGTAAGATACTGTGAAAACCGCTTAAACTCGCACGACTTTACTTTCATTATAGGTACTACATTCCCCCTCAAAACGTAATATAAAATTCAATTAAAATTAAAAAATACAAATTATAATTTAATTCAACTTTTATATTTATGTTAATAACGCTGTGCAGTATAGTACAATTTCTTCAAAGTTGTGCTGATTAAAATTATGAGTTTACAGAATGTTAATAATTTTCAGTGACAATATTAACAGGCCTATATTACATTTAAAAATATGTAATATTGAACAGAAGTATTATTAAATTATAAGTAGAGACAGGTAAGCGTAATACATTAAATGTTTACATTATTAAGAATTAAGTATTAAATTCGTAAATTCGTACTTATTTAATTCGTAAGCAATGAACGTTCAATTTGTAATAGTTTATACTTTGCAAATGAGTAAACTGAATATTAGTTACAGCTAGACTGACAAGGAAATGTGTTATATAAATAATTATGATTATAATCAGTGTAGACTTGAAACGGAATAAAACGTGCTTCGAGGAAGAATACTCCATTAGTAACCGGAAACGATAAATACTAACGCTTAAATGACACTTGATCCTAGTATTGTTTAAAAAACTACTATGCGTATTAACTCAATCAATTTTAGATATTTAAAGTATGAAATTATAAAACAACAAAAATGTAATTAATATTATATTAAGCTGCAACAATTTACTTCGCACCGATGCCTATTAATTTGTTTTGTAAAAATATACATATTATATACAGAAGGCTCGAGATCAATAAGTCAGTGTAATAGCAATAGAAAAGCACCAATGACCCTTGAATGAACTACATTTGTAACAAACAAATTTAAAGTATAAAAAATGTATGGATGGAAAACCATTTTAAACCTCGAACAAAACCGTTTTAAACCTCGAATTAAATACACATATTATAATAATGAAGATTAAACTTGAACGTTTAAAACGTTAATTTAAAAACTCATTGTAAAATCGAATTTTAAACTGCATTGTTTTGTTATCATACTGCTGTATATTATTATATTAATAGTGAAAAAAGCAAAAAACAAAATATTAAAAGCCATTATACATTTTAATAAAAATATTCCGTAAGGAAAATACTATGGGAAAAAATTTAAAACAGTTAAACTGTGCATTAAATAACTCAATTATTTTTGTCAACTTAAAAAATATGTACAAAAAAAAAGATTAGCTCAAATTTATTAATAATAGTGTATTTTATTTTGTAAACTTTACTCAGAAAAGTGAAACGAATTTAATTATTATAATACATAAAATTAACTACGAGAGAGTCATGCGTAATGCTCGGTTAAGTCTATATGACTTTATAATATTTAAACGCTAAATTAAAACAATGATATTGTTTTGGAACATTTAAATAGACATTAGGAAAACAATGAGACCAGAAATATAATTTAATTCCACAAAAAATTGTACAAAGCTAAGCATAGAAACGAGTTAATGATAATAAAAAAAAAGGCACACATACAATACATAAGTAATGTTTGGGAATTACGATAATTTTGAAAGTATTCAATTTATTTTGTTATTTCTCTCTAGTAATAAAAAACACTACAACTTTCCTAATCCTAAATACTTTGATGAAGTACTATTAATGTCTTTAAACTACAATTGAAACTATTATAATAAAAGTATAGATACTCTTCCCCTTAAGAATAAAAAAAATAATAACCATAAAATAGAATTGCCTTAACAATATTTTTTAACACCAGTACCAAGTGTTTCAATAAAGTATAATCGAAAATACAGTTTGAGCATAGTAATAGTAAATATAGAAAGTTACAATCATAAGTAGTATTAGTATATATGATAGAAGATATAAGAACTCCACAAAAATCAACAATAATAATTTTTCCCAGTTATTTAAAAAAAAACAAAATTTAAATAAAAAAAAAAAAAAAAAAAAACATCTTAATATTTTAATATGAATAAAGTTAGTACTTCATGGGACTTCAGAAATTGATTTCACAGCTATACTGTTTTGTTGAAAGTTAGTTTATTATTTTGAAAGGTATCCAATCAAGTTACCGCCTCTAAATCAGTTACCGGAATTTTTCAGTTTTAGCATATGCATAAGCCTCTTGTTAAACTCATAATTTATCTGATTTTTTTTCAAAAGTCGATATTTTTACCTTTATTTTAGTTAAATTATCTTAAAAAAAAAAATATTACTATTTAATACGCCGGCCTAGGGGTACACTTATTATTTTGTAATTAATATTTCTTGTTTTTTAAAAGACTTAAAATAAAAAAATTAAAGAATTATGATCGTTTATATCATACTGCAAGCTAAAATATATAAAGAATGCTTACAATATACCTGATGGGAATTTTCACTCTTGGCAGTGATTCTAACTGGGTTAAAATTATTTATTCCAAAATATTGTCGCCGGTCATATAATCTATACAGTGTTAGTTTTTTCTGTAAGCGGATGCTCGCATATAAGGATCCATTTTCTTAATATTCACTGCGCATACATTTGTTAATCATTATGTAATAATCACAGCTACTAGAAAACCGGTTACTGATTTACCTCCGGACCTAGGAGTGTGGTAAAATATTATCAGAGGTCGAGTATATGTATAATGTATGTAATAACAATAATGTTATTGCAAACGAAACCATAAATGAAAGAATGTAATAAACCAAAGTAGAAAATGCCATTTTTCAAATCGATACCTTTAAATTATTTATTTTTGTTTCAAAATTATAAGCTTATGAGTTACGACGAATTAATAAGAATTCGTTATGGTTTTGAAAAATTGACATAATATGCATCTCACTACATTGATGCGGATGTTAAGACGAAAAGCTTTAAAAACATTTGTTCCATACAAAATTACACATACCGATTTGAAAAAAAAAATATTTATTTATTTAAATGAGTCTTCTTCTTCTTGAGTCCGTTTATAAAATGCCAATAAAATAAGAATATTGTAATAAATCATAAAAAATATAATTAACGGATAAAATAAAATAAGTAACATAAATTTGATAATTAATTTATTATATCGAAATAACATAATGGTAACGTCCTGCATTGTATACTACAAGTTGCAACCAGTATGTAACCACCTCTAGAGTATTTATGATTTCCAGTGCGAAGTGCCAGATTTTTAGTGCATTGTACTGGACTCATCGTGCACGAGAGAAGATGTTTGTCAGACTGTCGTTCTGCACATTCACACGCTTCTTCTTCTTCACAAAAGCCCCATTTAACCATATTAGATTTAGTCCTCGTCACTCCAGCTCACGGTAAATATCCGCCTAATGGATATCGTTGGGTAAGCTGGATCAGCTCTTCCGACTGTAGCTCTTATTTCGTGTACTTCTTTTAGTATGTACTTATTAACCATTTATTTATTGATAGCTCCTGTTCAATAATGTTTAATTTATTCTATTCCAATTTCGTCGTACCCAGCTACTTTCCCATTATTCATTTCAAACTGGTGATGAGTTTTTCGATTAAAACGAGTAGTATGCGTTTAATACGCCCGGTTAAATTACCAGCACATTGATCAACCTGATCGGTGATTAAACAACTTAAACATGATCGATGCTGGGAGCAAGTTGTTTGATTGTATGATTATAATAATTAGTGACAAACAAATAAATATGAGTTCTTTTAAAGGTTCTAAATAACATCCTCACATCCAGTGTAACACTTTGTTCCCACACTTGCGTTAAAACAAACATGTAAAATTAAATTCGTTTGTATTTTTCAAAGTTTATTTAAATTAATAAAAACAATTTTTATGTGATTATAATAAAACCTATGTATAATCAATATACAAATATTATAACTTTTAGAAATACAATTCTCTACAAGTCTCTAAAATTATTATACTCAAGGCATCTCAAATTAAAATTAATATTTTACTTTGTTACTAGCGAATAGTTAAATTAAGAAAATTGAATTTCTTTAAAACGACCTTTAACTCGAAACCGGACAGTCAATTTTATGGGGTACCATGCTGTATATTTATATTGATAACGAAAAATATTATGCGAAATGTTAAAACAAGCGGGTAATTCTGAAAAGTAATATTGTGTTAAAATTATGTCAATAGTTATTTTAATAATTATTGAAAAAAGCGTCAAGAAAAAAATCAAATAGACTACTCGATAATGATTAAGTAGAACGTATAAAGTAAGTATTGGAAGAAAATAACAATTTAGACTCCAGGAAGGTTATTTAAAATAATAATCATTGAAATACAATGTACAACAACTATTGTAATTTGTCATGTTTATTGTTATCATTTTTATTAATATTATTATAGTTTCGCATGACCTTGGGAAAGACGAGAAGGATGCGATATACGATTATTTATTTATTTGGTACTCACGCACATATTTCGAAACGGAGGCATAATTCTTTGGGGTCATATCGACGTATGGACGGACGTTGTCCCTTCAGACAAATTTATTGGCCTCAAAGTAATCGCAAAATTGTTCGCTAAGGGGGAAACGAATTGCTTCGGGATACTTATTTCACAATCCGCTCACAGTTATTTGGGCCCCATGCTCGACCACCGCATAGTTTACCCGAAGGAGAAAGTAATAAATTCAATACTAATAAATTCCTACTTATCCGACCGACGTACGTAGATCCATTTTGTTTTTTTTTTGTTTTAATTGCATACGAGTACCATGGGTTCATCTCTTTTTGTCGATAGTCAATAGGATTTTTATTAAAAAACCGGGACGTTTTCGACGAAAATGTATACATTGAATTTGACCAAATACGACAGAAATATATATTTACAAACTTTATATGTCGTAAACAAGGAAATAGAAATCTTAATCATCACAAAACATATATATTAACAAACTGAAAATATATACGCAATGTAATAAACTTCATGTAATTTAGGATCAGGTGAGGTATTTGAAAACAAATAGTATTAAACAAATCACAATTATAAACATTTAATCATACGATTTTAAAATATGAGAACAGTATACATAACACAAACTTTTTTAGTTTTTACTTGTCACTTTTAAAAAAGTTAATTTACATAGGCCCCAATTATTTACCACTCATCCACTTGATCCTTCTAAAACAAAATATGCAAAATAGTGTGCCCAGTACAAACTACATTCTAGTATATCAACATAATGGCTGTTTAATTATTCGGTTATTTTAGCGCGTAGGTAGGTACTCAGAAATTTAAAGTGGTTTTGATAACAAGGACTGTTTTTAGTACTACTTTTTAATTTGCTATAAAAGCTTCAAAAATATAAGACAAGGCAATGGTCTAAGAAAAAAAGAAAAAGGAAAAATCTCATACTTAAGGGAATATAGTTTACTGTAACAAAAATTGTTTAAGGTTGAATAGGCCAGTTTTCTACAAGTTAAATACCTATTTTAAATAAAACATAATGCCTTTTTGTTTGAAAGCTGGTACGTTAACGATACAAATATTTCACATAAAAAAAATAATTTAGCTAAATAATTTATTTATTTATTTTATTTTATACGGGACAAGCCCAAAATTGACAATAAGTACAGTAAGTAAATTTTATACATATTATTAAAAATAAAAGAAAAATACCAATAAAATAGTCTATCAATACCGGAAAGTTTTTAAAACAAATCAAAGCTATTTTATTTGATTGATTACAATTTTCAATATAATCTGACAAGTATTAGAAACCGTTTTATATCTGTAAGATACAAATATCCACCCCGAAGTCTAAAAGTTCAATAAAAACGTTTTTTTAACTTTTTCAATGGCATAAAACGTAACCATACAAAATGAGCACAGTTAATAAAATAATTTAGGTGCTGTATAATTAAATTCTAAGTTGTAGGACGTACACAACATTACAAAACACCTAACAACTTCGAAACTAATTAAAAACGAATAAGCTACCAAAGTAACACAACAGTTGCGTCAAGCCACGCGTTATCTTAGAATATTATTCATTATGTTCTTGTAAATAAATTAATGTAGTTTTGAAACAGTATAAGAACGACGACAAGGACCAGCCATAAGAATACAACAAAAATGTTTGAAAACTATTAAACCTTCTAAACAAATATATATATATAAAATGTGTACGTAATGTATACATATATTACTTATAGATATACATTATACGTAAGGACACGTGAACGTGATCATATGTAGGTGCGTCCAAGAAATATTTAGTTTTAAATTTTGATTTAAAATATTACACTGTATAGTGTCAGTAACCTAGGTAAATATCATAAACCTTCGCTTCATAGATAACACAACACTAAGTACGAGTATATTGTTATTTCTGGGACAAACAAAACTTTCGGATGAGTATACACGATTTCTATGCGATTCTTAGCAATTTGTTCGTTTAAAAAAAAACCGTTTGATAATAACGTATGCTATTGTTTAAACTTATACTGCATCAATATATCGTCCCGAAAAACATAAACATCACGCGTGCTACTATAAATTCAAACGCACGCGTTATTCCACGCACGTCGAACGAGGTCCAAAATACAATAAACAGGAAACGGCGACCCATGCTAGGAGAGAGAAACAAAGAGAAACGAGAGAAAACCTTTGATGAAAGCAAGTTAGAAAAACAGCTGTTGTTGTAGCCGCGGCAAAGTGTAAAAGCTTTAAGTAGTTGTGGCCGAGTCCTTTGTGGCGGAGGCAACTTAAGACGCAGCAGGACGCGTATCACGCAATAGGATAGCAGCAAGGGTTCGAAGAACTTGTGGGTATTTAATCAATTATAACATATCTGTCGTCGGCTTTGCTGACAGCAACGGGTATAATAGTAATTAGCACACCGTGAACAATCGATTTTTGTATTTTTTATTTCTTACTCTAATCGACTTCACGCTCGACAACGACGGCCGCCACGGTCGGTTCTCGTTCCGTCTGTTGTGTGTATTTCTTTAAATCTAATTATTTGCGATTGGGAGACGCATTATTGTTTGGTTACACATATATTATTATGATAGTCGATAGCACATAATATCGCTTGCGAAGAACACCGTATTCCAACTTGGAATACGCATAATATTATACCTACCACAAAAAATCTATCTTTTAAATATGTTATATACGTCGAATCGTTGGCGGACGAGGCAAACCCGAAGCGTAAAGATGTCAAGAAAAAGTAACGATTACCGATAATAATTAGCAGCAGCTATGACGACAAAAAAGATATAGACACGGTGAATTTGTGCTACTCGCCCCTTAACGAAGCCACCAGTGCACGGCGGTGTAGAATGCAATAATTGTGATTAATAGTCCGGATGAATGATTAGGCCCCAGGTCGAGTTGCCTAATTCTTTATTACGCCATAATATGTAAGGGTAACAATTTCTCTAAAAGTAATTTTTAAAACCAAAACAATAGAACATATTTCACTACACTTAATAAACTATACACATTTTCTGAGGAGAATCAATTACACGCGACTAATGCAGGAATTAACATCCTTTGACCTTTTTGAATTTAATTTAGTTCGAGAAAAAACTAACCGCATCAATGAATTCAAACACACAATCATTGAAAACAATAAAGACAATAAAAGTTAAATTGCTATTACATAAGTGCAAGAACCACGGCATTTACCTATAAAATATAATGAATTTTCGTGAAAATGATTTATTAAATTACATGTAATTTTTTGTGTTAATTAAAAATTAATGTTTGGTTTTTAGTGTTGGCACATCAAACATCCATCCAAAATCGAATAACTTAAAGCAAATATCCTCGCTACATTAATAATTTACCTACAACTAATATGGGAAAAAAGAAACACCGTCAAAAATAATAATCATGTAATAAATAGAAGAATGTATAGCTGATTATTTTATTATTTTATTATAAAGACCATACAAGTTGTGATGGTTGAATTGCGGTTAAACATCATACACTGAATATAATGCCTAAAAGTTAAGGCGTTGATGTTTGAATGTAATACTGAAAGTAAATATAATAGGCATTTGGATAACAGTTTTACACAAACACAAAACAAACAAGCTTAGAATAGGTAGAACGATGGAGAATTTCTTGCGGCCAATGGTTTACGGAAATTAATTCAACGTGTTTGTCCCACAAAGAACCGTTATGGTAAGTTGTAAGCAATTCTTAAAACGTGATCTTGGATTAAAAGGAAAAGAAAAAAAATGACGTTTCGTTTAATACGTTATGAATATATTTTCTTTAGCGTTATATTTTAGACTACACGTCATCGAGTGGCGTTTACAGTAATAAATTATTCGACAAAAGAGCAAACGTTGAATATTTTACACCAGGCAGAGACAGTAATATGCAGAAGAAGAAAAAAACACAGCCTACGGAAGTGCCCTTCGCACCGTTCAAGAGACATTTAATGCGAATGAAAGAAAAAAAACCCCTTTTTTTTAAAAAAAAATATAATATATACATATCAAAAGTGCGTGTATCAAACGTCGCACGAACTCTTTTGACGGTGTCCGCGTCTAAGTGTAGTTAGCCAATCGGTTCGATGAAATTACCCTTTGAATGGAAATAACTTTCTTAATTAAATTGGCAGGTTTCCGATAGAAAACATTTTGGCGGCGGGCAAACAAAAGATTACTTATAATAGCGCTCTGCGGGTAAGTGTTTTCAGCAGTTGCTGTGAAGCATAAAAGCGTAGGTATATTATTATACGTTTAAAAGAAACGAAGCAAAGAATAATCCGCCATTTCAACGACAATTTCCCAACTCTATAAAAACGCTCAAGTACACGCGAGAAGCAAACACACTTCAAACGTTAATGTATACATAACATATATGTATATTGTATATATATAAAGACAAACATATCCATGAGTCTGTTTTTCCGTAAAGCGGACACATTTTTTGTTCTGAATCCAAAAAGATTAAAATTTTATTTTTGCTTAACTTGGACTACTGCGGTTTGAATATATAAGCGAATACGCAAGATAGTGAAATCGTCAAGCATACTTCATATATTTGAAACTTTTGGCGGACACTACGAAAAGTTACGTCCATGCGATTTATAAAATAAAAAACAAAATCAATGTTCCGGCTTGGCATTTTATTTTTTAGACCAGAATTTATATCATCTCACTAAATGTGTTTTGAATGTAAATGCAGTTTTCTGGTTCTATGTAATGCCCTAGAGCAGCGGGGAAATATAATAACTACTCCCTTGGTTAGTTCGCGAGCAGACTTTTTTTTACTAACGGATTGAGTCGTTACGGTGTTGCGCAGAATAGAATTTTATAATACACTCTTTTTTAGTCTTTACTCTCTGTACATAAAATATAAAATGTATTATAATGTTGTTAAGGCGCACTAGCGTTGATCGTGACCCATGATATTTTTTATACAGCGACCCGCACAGGTTAACCAATAGAAATAATAATAACCGAACGCCAAAAAAGTATACTTGTAGGCGATAACGCGAATAGCGACTTTTGCCAATGTTCAATACAAAAAGCAATGGTTGTTCCGAATAAAAAAAATACATGTTATAAATACAACACGGTTACTTAACACGAGTAGGAAAGACAATAGGTGAAATAGAATAAAGATATCTATTTATAATTCAATTAAAATTGTAAGGCTAACGGAATCGTAACTACGCCATTGTAATGAGGAAAAAACAAGACGAATTTTGTCGGCGGATTGGTCAACTGCGCCGAATTGACTTTTTTTTGCCTTCATCATAGTTTAATTTTGCATTGCATGTTTTTAATGTACAACGCCATCTAAAACCAACGTTAACTGGCCTCGTACTTAAAATTTAAAATGCTCATATAACACAAGTTCACCAATACGTTGCCTTTGCTTAAGCTCAGTAGCACTTTAAACACTGACTGATTAATGCAAGGTTTTGATAATATAATATATACTGTTGTATAGTGTATATTGTGCAATAAAATAATCTAATTCTTGTCATTTTGTATGCAGGTAAATGGTAATCGGTAGGAAAAAGCGCAGATAGCTTACATTGTTAATTTTATCCTCGGCATAGTTGACCCCGTTGTGATAAGAAGGTAGCAATGGGTCCGAGCTCTTTAATTGACTGTCGAACTTAATTTAACCCGTCTACGAATAAGAAGCATATAACAGCACAATTGTTATCGTTAAATTATTAGGTTTCCAACAGTAGAAGTTCTTTACAAACGAATAGAATATACTATAAGCCATTTTAAAAACTTTAAATCTTTAATTTACATTAAAAGCCATAAAGTTTTCCATTCTTTTTTCCAGGGGCAACTTTCCAGAAACAAATGTAGTGGGCAGACATTTGTACAGTTTATACGGCGATATGTTCCACTTATTTTTCTTTTATTATCGCAATATCATTTCGCATTATTTGAACTTCACCAACTTAATCGCCCTAAAGTTGGTCACTGTAAAATACTTTAAACTAAGGATAGAATTATTTTTTGCTACACCTTTATATTTTGTTTATTTCGATTCCGAAAATCAAACGTACAATTTGTGAATGATAAATGACAAAAGCAAAATAAGCACTCGATTATATTATTAAGGTTAGATTCTTTCTTAATAAGAAATTTAACGCTGTAAAGCGTCTAATACAATTTGGCGGTAAGAAATGAAAACAATAATATTACATTTGTAAAATTGACGCCACCTCGGCCACAAAAAAAGTTGCTTTCATTCTCAAAAAAAAAAAAAAACAGCTCCACATCGTAGCTAAAATGTCAAGCTCACAAAAATCTCAAAAATATAATATAATATTTTATTTGATCAAACTAACACACTCTACAATAATTACTAATAACATTATTTCTTAATTAATTATTATCGTTAACAATATACATCACGCACATATAACTTGGTACCTATATTATGTATTTATCCATTAGTATAATTACGTATAACATGAAACTCTACTCGTTATTTTATATCATTATAAAAACAACAGAAATAAATTACTATTGGACTTATCAGGTATTTAATAGAAATGTTTTATGATTCTTAAATGAACAGAAAAGAAAGGAATTTTATCAAGAACTATAACAGCAGGATTGCATTTATAAAATATAAAGTTGAAACGTTATTTCAAAAACGTCAGCCATTGTTTTTACAAAAAATGAAGTTATACGTATTATTTGTAAAAACTACATTGTCAAACTCAAATTCGACCGTAAGAAATTGGAAACATTGCAAAAACTAAGTGTAAACTAAACAATTAAAATATGTAAGTCAGGCTAACTTAACCTCGCTGTTAATGTAAAAGCTAAGTTGTTCAAGTTTTGTCGTTTTTAAAATGAACGATTCAGCTAAAACCACACATTTTTCAACGTAAGTTTTCCCCACATTACATCGGTTGCTTATTGTATTCTATTTAATATATTATTATTATAAGTAAATACTTTTTTATAGTGATATCGATTTTTATACTTGACGTAATAATTAGTTTTAATTCTGTAAGTTGTAACTCATGGTTATTAAAATATATTAATGAAACATATATATTTAATATTCATCTCAGTTTAATTTAATAAAACCTAAAATTATAAATTTTCATGGATTAACTTATTTTTCGCAACTATTTTGTCTTTATAAAAATCTATAATAATAACTATAAGAATATGTCTTGCATTATAATATAATAATGCAATATGTTATTAATATTATACACTATACTCGTACACTCGTAAAATAGATTAATAACCGCGGGCGTTTTAATAGAATCGCTATTCTCTGAAATTTTCTTTCTCGGAAACTTTTCATTAATTTAACCTCCTTTCCGCTTTCTCTGGACGTATGAACTATATACAGTTTCATAACGATAAACAAGTTCAAAACACAGCACGACAACGGTAATCCATTGAAAAAGTTCATTAATACAAAAATGGACGTCATTGTGAAACCTGATTAAGTTTTTTTTATGGCGTGGTAATGTTGTTAAAAAAAATGACATCTTATTCATAATTATACGTAAAACAATTCAATTCAATAAATTGTTAAGCATAATTGAATAAGGTAGGTTGGTGATTATAATTTATGTGATATCTAAGCCATATTTATATTTTTTTGTAATATGAATAATGTTGTACAATTATTATTTATACAAAATTATGGATATTTTATTTACAAATATATATGTTGAAAACAATGAAATAGAAATATTTGTTTTGGATACCTAAATCTATTAAGTCATTAATTAACATTTATTTAGTTTAATATATAATTACCAACGTTAAAAACAATTCAGATTATTTAAGGTATTTAAATTCAGACAACTAAATCAAATTAGTTTTAATAAAACAATAATATAATATAATTTTCATTTTGCCAAAAATTGTATGATAGACTTCAAAGACTAATATGAGATAGTTTATAGATAAAAACTCATATATAAAAAAATTGAAACAAATGATAAACTGATAGTTACGAATAATTCGCACAATGATGTGATGCGTGCCATATACATTTGAATGTTGTTAAAAAATATTCCAAATAATTGTTGAAACTTAAATACTACATTTTTAAATACAGTTTTTCCAAATTTCTCAACCTAATTTGTATTCAATATAACGAATTTTATAGAAAATTTGAGTCATACATTTTTTAAATATTCGAGTTATTGTAAACTTAAGTTAAAAACAAAAAAGAATTTTTATAAGTAACAAATAATATTACGCGTTTATTTTCATATTGTTCCCATATAAAAATAAAAAATAACTCTCCCATCTATCTACAAGAGCTAAGAGCTTCTATATCTATACGATTTTTGATCAATGGAAAAACTTAACGAAATTTTGAACCATGAGAAAGAATCAAATCATATTTCCAACAGACCAAATTATTATGTCTCTTTATAACCTTGAAAATATTTATGGGGAGTGGTTTCTATCGAAATCGTCTTGACATAAGATGCTATCACAAAATTAGTTACGCCATAATAACACAATTTTATCAATAACATAATATTTTTGTAGGGGTCAGGAGAAAAATAAAGACATTAATTTGTAATTATTATTTGGAAGATCTGTTCTATGTACGAGATAAACACCACTGTTGTCAGTTAGGCAACACTGACGAAATTTGTATAAAAACAACATACCTCTATGGGCTCCATCCATATCATACTGAATCGAACATAAATGGATCCTTTGGCTTATTAAACAACAAAATATCTACATAAAATACATTAATATATTTTTGAATATATAATTTATTTATTGTTTATTTATTTATAAAATACCACGTTTTTTTTTCAAGGTTAATGGAATATGAACTTTTGGTATTTTTAAATATTACCCTACACATTTTATTTGAAGACCAAAATCAGATTTGCAAGTAAGATTTAAAGAATAAAAATCAAATCTGGTCCATATAAAAGCCTACCTAATTCAAAATAAAACTTGCCCTGGGTCTTGCTATTTGTTCTCCAACAATATGAAGTGTAACGGAATAACGTGAACGAAAAATGAAAAGGTATACCTATTGTATGCACTTAATGAATTGTAGCTAGGAACAATGAGAATACTGATTATATGTTTATTCAGACAAGAAAGCATTTGTAAAATAGTAAATACCTAAGTATATACTTATTTTTTGAGTTGTAAAATTAGTTTTGACAACGCCAATCCAGAACCCAGTAGTCATAGTACTTACAAAATCTACAGAAATATTATTGAATAGTCATCAAATAGAGTATTCAGGGGCCAAAAGACCTTGAGTAAAAATTAATTTTATTTGTTATACAATCAGACCTTGAAGTGCCTAATTATATCTATCATGATATTTTATATTCAAAGAAAATTTGTATAGAACTTAGTTATTTTCTTTTGATGTAAGATATCATCATCGTGGAAACCTAAGAAATACATTGTAGATAAACAAAAATAAAATGTACATTTACTAATTGAACACTCAAATATGATATTTCAGAACTGAATAAATTATAAAACCATCTATCAACTATTTTAATTATTCAACATTATATGTTAAGTGTTAAGTCAAGATACACTGATAATAATTTGTACTTAGGTAATACATGTTACTTTTAAATATATTTTACATAAAAGCATTACACGGTTATAGTAAATTTACTTAAAGAGATTCTTTTTTTTTTTTTGTAATTTTAATATAAATAACTTGACAAAGTAGGTTCGCATTTGTTATTTCAGTAAAATAATTGTTATATAAACAAATCTGTGGTTATAGCAAATAATGTTTCTTTACTTACAAATAAAACATTTACTCAAGACTTAATATAACATAGCATTTTCTTAATATTAAAACTAATGTTTTGAAAACATGTTATTAATGACTCAATAATACAACAAATGATTTGTCATACATTACGCTTTCTTATATAAACAAATGGTTAATTTTGAGTATCTATGTAACAAAGTTTACCTAATATAAAGGGACTGTTCAGTACAGAGTACTATACTAAAATGTATTAAAGCCAACATCATATTTTGATAGTTAAAATATTACAATAATGTAAAATGTATATATAGGGATGGTCAATCTAGTGTTTAGATTCAGGAAGGAATACAAGTTTAATTAGAGATTTTTAATGACCAAAACTGCAATGTCTTTGGATGGATTCCTTTATCGGGCAAATGTTTAAATTCTGACTACAGTTGTACGTCAAGTGCCTGGTTTATGCGATGTTAAGTATTCATCATTACACATTAGTACTTGTCACTTGTACTAATATCTCTCATGTAAACAGGTAAAGTTACAGTATTTTAATCGTTACAGGTACAAATAGTACTAAGTATTAGTAAAACCTGGAGTATGAGTGAACTCTGTTTTATTTACTAAAAACAAGTATCTACCCCCTATGCTATTGACAAGTACTAAGCAATGTGTAAACCAGACATAATGTATGGAAGACTGGACCAAGACCTAATCCAACGTTTTGATGGCAATAAACCGCCGACTCGTTAAGATGCTGGTGCATTAACAATTTAAGATGCGTTAGTCGTTACCCTTATAGACTGTTTGGATAGAAGAGAATAACGTAATATACTCAGCACGGTGAAACCGGCGGTGTTCGGGGGTGAGTTTTAAGTAAACCGAAAATTAGACCTTACTTGTTTGTCATCCGTCGTAAAGGCGAAGCTGACGATTGTCGGACGTCGACGACAGCTTGCTCTGCTCGCGATCGTGTACATGCCACGAAAACGTCGACGGGTATGGTAAAGTACGAGTGATTTTATTGTATTTAATAATTTTCAAAAACAAAAACAAATTACTAACACTACAGACAGACGTGGGACGGCATTAGCGACGAACGAACGACACGAGTGACGAGAATGATAACGCTATCACCGACTGTTTGGAGCGCGCGATCGAGGAGGAAACCAATGCCGGCGGTGCGGATGACTCGAACACCGTCCCGACCCGCGCCGAAGCGCCCCAAGCGGACAGTCGGCGTACATGACCCAATAAACACTAGACTGCAACCCCCCAAGACCTTCACGGCCATTCAATAACAATAATAATTGATAACGATAATACTGTGCGTTGATAAAAAAAACGAATAGTTCTGAGATTGCGGACAAAATTATTTTGTTTTTAATTAATCCACGTATAACACAGGTAGTCAGGCTTCAGGGTGTAGGGTACCTACACGAGGCGTCTCCTGCATATAAATAAATAATTTGTGTAAATGTTAAACAAATCGTTTTAAATTGCAAACAAGATAAAATGATAGATACAAGTAATAAGCTTAAAAAATATTAATAAGTAAATGTAGTGAAACATTTTTCAATTGTCTGTGAAAATCCGGGAAAAATCTGACATGCCGACGCTAAATTAATATATAAAATAATACATGTATAATGTGTAGATGTAACAACGTCGTTAACAGAAGCGGATTCTAAATTAATATCCGCCCCTAGGCAAATTAATAATTATAATTGCCGCCTCACAGTAAATATAAAACATTCAAAATAAATTATATTCAATTGTAAAAATTTGAAATGAGTCGGAAAAAAATAAATTGCACCACCCTAATTTATGTTGCCAGCGACCTGCCTATTTATGCCACGCTGGTTATTAGGTTTTCAAACCAAGTTTTATTTCAAATGTACAAATAATCTAATAAAAATACATAAAACTAAATAAAGAAAAAAGTTTTCACTCATTATAAGATAGAAACTGTTTTGTTATATTAAAATAAAAATTAATTTTGCCACTGGGCAAAAATAAGCAGATGATTTTTTTAGTGTTATAAAGCCGTACAACTTGTTTACCCCGCTGTAATTTCCCTAAACAATTTTAATGAAAAACGAAAAGCGTATTAGTACATAGGTACCTACTAATAGGTATGTTGTGTAAGGTCTATTATAATAATATTACATTACACGCATCACAAATAATATTATATTATACTAAAAGTACTAATTTTTTTTTCTATAACCTATGCAAAATACTTGGTAAAAGGTACGAGGACCCTAAAAAGCGTTAGTTTTTGTCTGTTTCTTATCGTTTTAAAAAATTAATTTTGGGTAATTTCGTCCAACTAAAACCGCAGTACGTACAACCCACTGTGCGATAGATAGGTACGCTATACATAAATTATTTAAATTTCTTTCAAACCGTATCGAAAATAAAAAAAACCCAAATTATAGGCTATAGCTGCGATTTCGATGCGTCAACGTGTCAAAATTCGTTTCGGCTATTACAAAACGTACACGCCGATTGAGACAACATAATACCTATTAGATTATATTTTTATTTCTCAAGATTATCGCGAAACTATAAACATCACGTCAATGTTTTTTTAGTCGATCAAGAAACGGTTTTGGTTTTTTAACGCTATAATTTGTTTTTCCCAAACTATTAAACAACATTTATTATTATTGTAATCGTTAACTAAAAGCTGTTTATAATTTAACAAAACTATAGGCTATGATATTGTGTATTTTATTATTATTACAATAGATCCTAGTTCGTTTACATTGGAATTAATAACCGTCTTCGCATCCCGCAATAAAAATAAATAAGTAAATTGAGTACACATTCTTCTGAGTTCAAACGACCACGGTACTAATTCATAGCGGTAACCAAACCTTTTGAACCCTTTCATGAATCATTCGTTAGTGAAGAATACAATTTTATAATAGCTATAATATATTATAAATAATAATAAAGATATTCTCATTTAGTTACAAGTAATAACGGTATTGGATGGCACGAGTGATTACATCTCATAGAACAAATTAATACGTTCAAAAGTGCCACAATTTATAAAACTAAATTGTTCCAATAATATTAGTATGAAAACAAGCTATACATTTTGGACGTTATTATTAGGAGAGTTTTTAGTACTAAACATATAGTACAAGTACACTGTATACACTGCTCTTAGTTAAAATCAAAATTCAATATTTTTATTTTGCATTTAAAAAATAATAATATTCACATAGTAATAATTATAGTTCTGTGACTAGTTTCAAATTTAGAACATAAAAAACGTTTAAAAATAATTTGTAGAAATAGTGTACTTCAAAACATTCAAAACAATATGTTGAAGTTTTATTAAAACTTGTTTTTTACAATTTTAGAAGTGATCTAGTAAAAAAACTAGACGTGCTAATTATCTACAGATTTTCATGTTTATCTATTAATCACGTATATCATATTATATATTGCAGCATATTCATATTATAAATTGTATGTATTAGCTTCGATGCGGAGCTGTTTATTTTTGTTGTTGTTGTTAAAAATGTCATGATAAGCAAGTTTTCCAATAACGCAGTGTTTTATATTCAATTTGAATACCTAAACCCGTAAGTAACTTGCATAATAATATGTAACTTGTTTTGACAAGTTTCACATAATATAGCAAAAGTGACAATATTATGTTAACGGTATAGTAATAATTAATATTATATGCATAATGAACGCGTCATTATTGTATTCATTCATATCAAAATTAAGTTGCCGGAGTGTCAAAGTAAAATTAAACCTTAAAAGAAAATGCTATGAAAAAAAAGTTGAATACAACATGTTAATCCAGTGTGTTAATATTAGAACTATCGGATCAACTGTATAGTATTATTAGTAATTACCATGAATATTATTTAATAACATTATTTGAATCACTGAACCAGATATTTTTCGGTTAAAGACGGTTAGTGTTTATTAATCCGCCAAAATATATATGCTAATATTTTAACGACCCAAAAAATCGCTCAAACTCAAACAAAATTAATAATATTACTGTCTCGAAACACTTTTCGCGCCGGGTCAACAATGTTTAAATTATTTTTGTAATCATGTCATTCATACTTATATAAATTACCACTTTTGTCAGAATAATTTGCGGTAGCCAGCTGTTGAGTGCAGAGTGCTGTTGCTGTGAAAGGTTCATGCGTTTATTTTTTGCAATTCACATAATTTTGGCTGGACGACTATGGTATAACATCTGTGAGCGACAATTACAGTAATAAATATTGAAATAAATATAAGTTTTATTTGAATGGGAATTACACATTAACAATAGCCATATGTGAAATTTATAAAAAAAAATTATATTATTAAAACAATATTTAGAAGACACTTAAGAGAACATAAATAATTATTAGTAACAATTATTAGTTTTTTATTGGTTATCTTATACTACAGAAAATACTACCACTATTTAACTTTGTTATAAGCTGATGTTAGTCTCGTGTCACAGAATCAATCAATGAATCAATAAAAAAATATTGCAAGAACATTTTTGGCTAAAATATAAATACTGTAAAATCAAATATTATATCTTAAATAAAATAGTAAGTGTTTTGTAAAGACGTGGTAAATAAAGCACTGGAAACTGAATAGGAATGATAATTACTGTTTATAATTAAATTGCTAAACATGTTTTTCTGTAAAATAAGTTAACATTGTAAAAAGTTATAAAAATCTAATCTAGCCCATCTTTTAAAAAAATCGTCCTTTATGACATCGACTTTTAAAATGACAAGTTTCATAAAGATCATATTTTCTAATACAAAAAAAAAAGGTAACTGATTGGTACCATTTTAGTTAGTATGTATTTGATTTTTAGTAGATTAATTTGAAAAAGACATACTTGAACAATAGCTGTGTATTTTCTTTTAATAGATGTAAGAATTATATGTAAGGAAAACAAGAATGAAATTTAGGAAAATGTTATCACTTCGAAATTAACTTTTTTCCATTTTGTGACATTACAAAATTTATAATTAAATTCTAATTGAATTTTTAATATTTGTTACCTAATCAAGCCATTTAGTTAACTATATAACATTTTTTACAATTCATTATTAAACATATTTATTATAAAACTACATTGCATGGGTTCGGGAACGTCTTAAGGGAATAAAATGTCTATAGGCAATAAAAACTTGTTTTAGTCGCGCCTTTGAGCTATGGCCACATCAACCGGTCTGATCGATATAATAAAGCGATATGATAAACAGAATTGAACGATTTGTATATTGTCTATAATTAATTGATATTAGTCCTTGAAAAAAGGCGGTTTCCAAAGCCATAAGTACGTTTCTTTGCTTAAAAAATACTAAAATACCCGGTTTTGTTTGCTACGAAAACTAATATATTATGTTTTACAGTTTACGTCTGTGACGTCGAAAACATACTAGAATACGACGGCGGTAAGTGAATAGCAAATACCATTGACAGCTCTATCTATATTTATACTCTATATATATATATATATATATATATATATATATATATATATATATATTACTGCATGCAATATGCATTCACTACAAAGACAGTCATACTTAAGGCGAATGGAAAATATCATTTTTCGTAACAAGCGTCGACATTTACGTTTTTGCCGTTGCTTGTATTAGACTTACATAAAATGCTATCGACTAACGTTTTTGTACTCAATTACAATCTTAGTATGCTGGTATCTTATGAGTATTAGATAATAGTTTACTCAGTGCAGTGTGCTGGGTTGTTGTTTTTTTAACATCAACAAAAAACAATTGAGAAAACTTAAAAAATGAATGTTAGCAAAGTTACTTGACAGGAAATTTGAGAAACACATTTGAATTAAAGAATCGTAACACTGTTTTTAGAATTAATTTCTACACTGCCTAGTTACTCAACACCATCTTAAGTCTTAACATTTAAATTTTAGCTGTTTAACAGAAGCTCTTCTAAATAAATAACATATTACAAATACAACTAATGAATAATAATTGTCGTGTTATAATAATACAAGTACATAGATACTAAAATTTCAACAAAACATATATATACCAGTCATGGGAATTCTTCTTGTGATACGGTTTTTGTTACAATTTAAGCCATACTGTGTTTTATTAAATGTATACTTATTTACAACCGTATGATCCATTTTGACTTTAGCGTTTACAAATTCCCTCGAGATATCAGAGTACACAATTGTAACGACTTAGTCATAATAATTTGATTACGTCTGAATTATTATTTACACTCGGTATTAAGATCTACCGACTGCTGTATGCTGTAGTATACTTGGCCTGGTGTTTACAAATGTATTCACAGGGAGAGGCTATTTGCGTCTACCTTTTTGATGCACTCACAGACCGACGACAGCTGCTTTGTACCGTTGTCATTGCTCTTGTTCAAAACTAATTAAATAACTTTCGACAGTGCGACGCTGGATTCCAACTCGCATCGGATTCGCGTATAATCTACGATAAAACAGTAAATTAGGTATGTGAAATAATAATGATGTAAGCTCGAAGGTCTAACAGATCTGGATGTGACGTAGTCGCCTATCACCGCCACTGTTTGTAACCACCACGGGTCGTCTAATTGTTGAATAATATTTATTATATTATATATAAGAAGCTCCAGTCTATCGAAACAAACCGGTTTTTGTTGTCGGCATCGTCTGGTGACCACTGCGTACTCGTGTGCAATGTCACTCTCGCGTTCGTCCGCCGGGAGTTCGCTATACTAAAGCATGTGCACAAACAAGCGCACTAAGAGTTTTACAGTTTTCGTCGTCAATTACTTACAAGATTCAGACAAACCAAAAAATAATTAACCAGTGATCGCGTTGGGGCAATATTGTAAAAAAAAAAAGAAATGTACGGGACGTTTGTGGTCGGGATCGTGTTTTGCGTCGGTGTCGGTGGCATATCGGGTAAAAAGTCAATAATCAGTTGTTTGCCATTTAATATTATGTTGACTTACTTAGTTTTCTGTTTTTGATTCTTCGACCAGGTCAATTAGTCAGGGTTCAACTGCAAAGAGACACCGAACGGGTAATGTATTTATCGGGCTCTATATAAACCGCCCTATCGCCAGCATCGGCAAAACCAACCGTTTGTGAACATATATATTGTTTGTAGAGGGTTGATTTGTGCGACAGAGACTCGGAGTGTGTTCCTAGCATCCAATATTGCAATACCGCCACTGAATCGCCGTCAAAGCTAAAAAAATGCGGCTACATGCAAGACATGTGAGTAAAGACGTTTTTTATTTAATAACAAAATAATATCATCTTTCTAGATGGACAAAAAAATAAATACATAATACACAAATATCTACATCGATATAGGTATTGTAACCGTCGTAACGCGTCCTTGTATTCAAGGTACAATATTTGTTAGTACGTACAATAATATATTATGTTATAACTTATAATTGTCAAAAGTGTTAATGTATAGATTATTCGAAACTCGGTTATTCAAATGACACTTATGTGCAAAACAACATATTATTATTAATGTACTGTTCATCGTCCACTCGTTAAAAATTGCGATGAATTGCTGAATGTTATTATTGCTAATAGTAAATACCAAACAACAATGCCCGGAGGTTACCCATATCAAGTATTAAGTTATGCTATTGGTATACTTAAATGGATGAATGCGTGTAAATTAAAAGCACATAGAAGAGGCGGTAACGAATAAACTTGACACATGACTGATAAAAAGTTTCATAATTCATAAACGAATTTTCTTTTAAACACTACCTAGGTAAAAAAAAATGGTTTTTGAGTACGATATTTCTTATGCATTATATTAAATTCGATTTTATACTATATTAGTATATTATACATAGCTTTGTATTTCTATGATTAATAGATGGTTTGAGTTGTTTTTTTAGTGAAATATACTAAAACTTGCACGGTTGCTTTACAGTAATACTAAATATAGATAATATTTGTTACTAAAATATGATATTTATTAATACGTTTAAAATGCATTTTAAATTAAAATATGAAGTACCTATATATATAATAGAGTTTATTGGAGAGGCTTGTCTAGATAATTAAAAAAGGCACGTTTGTACCGCGTGGCTATAAATAAACAATTTTTAAACTTTTCCACAGCTTAAAAGTACTTTAGTATTATAATTTTGAGATTCAGCATTATACCGTGCAACATAAAAACTTATGTATATTCATGTGTGTGATTTTTCACACGTTTATTTTTACAAGTACATTTGTTATATAAAAAATGTTTAAATTTTAAACATATACAGTTTATCATATTTTCTAATAAGTAATAATCAATTTAACAAAAAAAAATACTGAAGGTATTATAAAAAACGTGATTAAGTCCATACATATGTAGATTATATATTATTTTTAATTAACTCACGGAAAATTATTAAATTATTCACCATTATTTGAATGCACAACATAAAGTGTGTGTGTATGTGAAGTAGAGGGGTGGAGAGAAATATCGATTGAATAAGTATAAATAAGGTGTGTACAGGATTCCTATTATACGTTTATTTATTACATTAGAAAAATTAAGAGTCTTCTTTATTTTCGACCTTGTCAGTTATTTATAGCATTTTGTTGTTCGGTTTTTAATTTTTATTCTTTCAAGCTTTAAACGTTTTAAGTATGATAAACGTTCGTGATGAACGAAAGTATGTTTCGTTAATTTATGTTACGAATGTCGATATTCAGTTCAATTCATTTTCTCATAAGTCAATATTCAATAAAAAAACTCCTGTTGAGTATTGATTTAGGTTAAATCAATATTATATTATAAATATAATCTTTTTAATTTCTGAAAAAACGTATTGTTATTATTAATGCTATATTATTTTGTTTTGTTAAATTTCTTTAATGCAATTATTTCTCTCTAATTATCATACTCTACTTATACATATTAATCGGCTGTATTTGTTTTTGTGTGCAATGACAATTTCAAAAAAGTAAGAATAGAATTAAATCTAGCATCAGGCCTTAAGCAGAAATTAGTAACAATATCATAATACTGTTATGAAGAAGCTGTCAAGTACATCCCTCAAAAGAATATTAGAAAACTATACTTCTAGAATTAAATTAATTGATCCATTTCATTGGATACGTTTTAATAATTGATGAGTTCTTAAAGGAATTACTTTAACGAGCAAGTAAGTTAGGCGTACCAAAATAATTATTAACTTAATTGAATTCATAAGAAACATAGACAAAGAGAATTTAATGGTAATTAAGAGAACTAATTAAATTCCAAATATTTGTAGTTTGTGTTTTATATTATTCGTAGCAATAATGTGTTTCACACAACGTTTTTTCTAGTTTAAAAAAAGGATAATTGTAGTATATAAAAAACTAACTCTACTAAATAAGGTTTTACAACTTTGTAACTTAAACAAATAATTGTTAATTTGTTTTCATTTCGAATAAAAATATAAACTATTTATACGATCTAGTTATCAAACACTATTGTAGAACAATCGATACTAGACACTAGTAATTACTTTTCTCGTTTTTGATTTCACTTTAACTGGTGCTTTGTTTTCAGAAGAGTAGAGGGTGTTTGTTGTCCAGCTTCCAACAACAATGTGCCGAATAAACGAAAGAGGCAGACCAGCAACGATTCAGACGAGTCAGACTTAGACAAAGCATTAGATAGGGCATCGCCAGAGCCGATAAAACCATTTCCTGAAGATCCAAGTTGTGGTATAAACAGCAAAACGACTTCCAGTATTATGAATGTACAAAGCACCACCGCAAGTGACTGGCCATGGATGGCAGTTTTCCTGGAAACCTTAGGTTACACAAATTTTTGCGGCGGTGTTATACTTAACAGAAGGTTTGTGCTTACGGCCGCACATTGTTTCAAAAAGTAAGTCTCGAAGAAGTTAATATTGTCCTTGGTGAAATTGAATGAATTTTGAAAGATAAAAATCAATATTGTATTAAAGCTCATGTGGTTTTGAGCTCGATCAATTAAAATACAAATTATTGCAGCTACTATGTTGACTTTTAGGTACACGAAAAAGGATCTTGTTATTAGACTGGGCGAGTACGACTTTACTATGAAAAATGAAACTCAGTACATCGATTACAGAGCGACAGACATCAGAGTGCACCCGGATTATGACAAAGCCACTAACATCAACGACATAGCCATCGTCAAGTTGAACAGACCGACCACTTACAACACGTTCATCCGACCGATTTGTTTGCCGAAAACCAACATGGTAGTTTACAAAAAGACTGCTATCGTTACAGGTATGTCAATGACTGCATTCATAGAGCTAATTAACTGTTGAGATAATACATTATTTGATGCACATTTGTCCAAGTTGGCTGATCGACTCTTAAAAATTTTACCTCGTTTTCAAATTCACAATTTCCTCATTGATTCATCCAATACCAAATCTTTGTCCTGTCGCGATAAACGACAATGATTCACAAGTACAAGTAAAACTACATTATTAACCGTTTTATCGGTTTGTTAACAAAAATTATTTTAAAGGTTGGGGTCAGACTTCGTTCGGCGGTGAAATAAGCGACATCCTCATGGAAGTGCCCGTACCGGTGTGGGACCACATTAACTGCACTTCGGCTTTTACACAACCCATTTTCAGGACCAACTTGTGCGCTGCATCGTATAACGGAGGAAAAGATTCTTGTTTGGTAAGCTAAAACCGTGCCCTCACCATGGTTCTTGGGGGTTTTTGGGTTTCCTTAATTTTTTTTTATAAGCAGTATAAGAAAATAAGTATTGATCTTTTTAAACGGTCTGAAACCGTCCAGGGAATTCAGTGGGTACTCCCATTTTACTTGGACTGGTAGGGTTCTTTTTACGTACGTGTGTTAATGTTAATATACAGGGCGATTCCGGCGGTCCGTTACTCATGCAAAGACAGGATGGCAAGTGGACGAACATTGGAGTGGTGTCGTGGGGTATAGGCTGTGCAGAACAAGGAAAACCGGGCGTTTACACCAAAGTCACTTCGTATCTAAAATGGATAGCAGTTAACGCTCAGGACGTCAATTAACCGACGACATAATTATTATTATTTTATGTCCAACTACTAAACACTTTTTAGGCGTGTATATATGATTACAAATATTTCGATCGTTATGGTTTTATTATTTTTTTTTTTACAACAACGTATATGTTATCACTATTTTTGTGTAAAAATTATACTATATATTTTTAACAATAACGAATGAGTTGATTTAACGCCTTTTTTGGTGACATCAAAGTACGGAATAAATGATTTGTATTGTAGGTAATTTATTTGACCAAATACAACAACAACAGAATATTTAAAAGAAATGGGCAAATCCATATCATACATATTATATTAATTATTATAATAACAGAGTAACAATCGACGGTGACACTTTAATATCAAAATATGTTTTACACAAATTAACGACCCGGCAGTGGATTTTCGACGTTAAAATAATTTTTTATTACAGTTTCCATAGCAACAAACCATGTCGAAACAATAATAGAACAACACTTTTGACTTTTTATCTATTTGATATTATCGTTTTTCAATAAATAAAATCGTAACACATTGTTTTTATTGTTACCCGATTGTGAAAGAAAAGTATTTATGTTAGTGGCCATGTGGAACTCTAAGTCACTGAACTGATTTTAATCAACTGAAGACTCGAATAATCTTAAATAAATCTAAGCTGATTCTTAATTAGTTTAGACTTCTGTGCGATGATGTTTAATATGATAAACTAAATCCTATAGAAACACTAAATTCTTCGACTTAGTTTCGTTAGTTATCTGCTGTTCGGGGTTTTATAGTTTATTAAGTTTTAGATTGATTACAACCGTTGTAGTCGTGAAGCAGAATTTTCAGTTTAAGTTTTAAGATTGGTGGTCTACATGTATAACAATATTTCGCCGAAGCCGAAGGCAGAAATATTATTTAGTTTAACAATGGCGTGTACGTTTTGTGTTATTTACGCCTGAAATGACAGTGAATAGTTCAACCAACGTGCAAGAGATTTTCACGATCGAGATCGTACCCATTGTTAAACGACTCTTATTGTATGTCTCTCAAAAAGCACTGATGGACTAAATTATAATTATATTTTTCATCATCTGTGCCTAAATCGAGAAAGGCTAAAAGGTAAACTAGATCGATTTGCCGACGATCAATATTTAAAAATGCACGATTGTATCACGTCATGCAAACTTTCCATTACTTTCAACGTGTCTGCCGAGGGGTTTAAACGCGTTGACGGCTAGATCACACATAACAAATTAAAGCTGTCGTTTCTTAGAGTTTTCCAATAACAATTTCTCAAGCGAATAACGCACCAGTGGACTGAAAAATTAAAACTTTGGATTGCGATAATTTATCGTTAAATATAACTGCTAGGATGAAAATACGACGATATAGGTAAACGTAGCTAAAATGGTTAAGTAATTTTTCTACAGACATAATAGCTCTATTTAGCAGTAAGTTATGATATTAAAAAAATACATCAGAGTTCTAAAATTAAAATATATTGCACCAATATTATGATTTATGAGCATTAGTTTTTAATGACATAACAATATTTTATTTGTTAATAATTATATTTCCTATAATATTGCGATAATTTTTCCCACATAATACTTGTCACACAAATATTATGACAATTTTAAATAAAAAATGGTAATATAATATGTCTGCAATGTTGTGACAATTCATGATGAAAAATATTATATAATATTTTATGATTTATGAAATTGTTTTTAATATTTTAAAATGTTAATTTATTAACAAAGTATGTTTTTAATATATGAAAAATATCATGTAAAATATTAATATTTTACAAATATCTGACGACTTGCGAATACATTTCTAAAAGCTAAATAAAAAAATGTGAGTTATTCTTTATAGTTTTGTAAAAACGTATCATAATTTATACTAATTATTACTTGAATACTTATAAGACAGGTATTACCATGATTATTTAATATTGTCACAGCAATCTGATGTGGCCTAACTATACATATGTACCAAAGTTTTCAATTTGATATCAGTTACATTCGTTTTGGGTATTCTTAAATGAGACAAGATATTAATATTAAAAGAGTACAACTATTATAAAAGCAAACTATTTGTTATCCTTTACATAAAAAACACTGTTCAAGTGTATGCTATATGAAAATAAATTTGCCCTTAAAATTCTCATCAAGGTTTGCCATGTCGAATACAAATGACAAAACGAACTCGTGTGTTAAAAACAGCTCGATTTAATCACAAACAATATATTATCAAGATGAAACTATAAAATCCACCTCAGTGAATGCCCGCGTTAAGATTTCTAGGAAAATACCCTCGAGAGTCACTACCAGAGTATAATATATGTTATTTTTATTGATTTTATAACGGAGCAAAGTATACTGGCAAGTTGCACATTTCGCCCACCACCATTTGGTCAAATAATTGATTGGCTCGATTTGATTCGCGTTTCAGCAATGAATTTTAGCCGAGTTTCAATACAAAAGCTGTGAAATTTCGTAGCTTTAACCGTCTTGGCAAAACGAGGAAAGTTACGAAACTTTATGATTGTTTTCCGACGGGGCAATGTGACACAAACAAAAATATATCTAGAAAAACGTTCAGTGAATTTTTCATTTAAGCACATATAAAAAAATGCTCTAACAAAAATGATATCACTATAGCTACAGCAAAGATAATACGACTAATAGTTGTGTCTCTGATCATCTGATTTGACTATCCAACCTTTAAAAACACCACACAGAGTCATTTACCATGTAGTTATTATCACTTAATAATTATTGTATATATTACAATACATAAAACATCTTTAATGCAAGATAAATATCAATCAGATTCAAAATATATATTTCTGGCAGCCAATTATAGTCCGGGCGATTAAAATTTAAAAAATGCACATCGTAGTAAAATTAATACTAGCTTCGCATCGAAACTAATACAATACTTTGAATAAATTCTGAGGTGGCATCTTAATACTTTTTTAGATCACATACTGTTTTAAGAAACGTTTGACAAATTACTAAAAAGTTATATGATGTAAATTATACATTGGTAGTATAATAGTATTAAAATAAATCTATTAATATAATATTATATAAAATCTATTTATATAATAGAATAATTCAACAATATGATGACAAATGAAATGGACATAAGTAACAAGTACAATTTTGTTCTATTATACAGTTAGTATGATAATTTCAAATAAGGTACATATTAATTATTAGATAAATGTTAGTTTGTGGTGTGACATGTTATATTATATTATTACGATTTTTTTTTAATAACTTTAAATAGTTGGAAAACATCGTAATGAAATATACTCATAGCAGTTTGGTATGTATTATACAATTAACCCCCAGAGAAGTATCTTCTTCTAATTTTATCTCTTTATATAATATTATTAAATAAATAAATAATAATACAAAATAGCAGTTATTCTTCCAAGAATATGACACATTATTTATGTTTATTGATTTAACTTAAGCAGAACATAATAAGATTTATAATACTCCGGAGCTTATTGCGGGTACCTTAGTGTGAAGCTAAGGATCGTCCAATTTGTTGTAGTCTTATGAAAATAACAAATCGACCTAATTAATAATTAAATCAATATATTAACCTTTTTTAAACAAAAACATTTGCCATTTCAAAAAAAAACCTAATAATATTTTGCTTTGGAGTTTTAGAGGAAGCAACACTTTAGTTTAATAAATTAGAACCCACTATCTTGGGCATGGTTTTAATTTTTTTAAAGAAGTCTGTAACGTCACAACAATACATCAGACCTTTTTCGGGCTCTTCGTCAAACGATACCCAACTGATTTGTTTACAGACGTCTCGGCACAAACTCGATCCGGGATTATCATTGCGGTTGGCAAAAGGGTCGTTGACGCCAATAAAAGCCACGGCCCGACGTTGCTGATCGTCGTGCACTACCTTCCAAAACAACTGAGGCACGGGTATCGTGTTTCGACCAGAAGTAGTGGCTGTCAAGTAAAGAGGGTTGCCGGCCACTTTGAGCTGACCATGGACGCCCGTGTAAACGGTCAAGTTAACTTTTTGGTCGACGGCTAAACGTCTAATGGCGGCTTCCAGGGTCTGCCAATTGCCACCGTTGAAAGACTGCCATTGCGGTGCCGTGTTGGCGTAGTAGAAAGTGGCTGATTGTTGAGCTCCAAACACAAAGTCCGCTTTCGGCACGCAATGACCTTTGGCTAAGAAATTACGCGTTTGGATGTACTTTTGGGCCTCTTTGTTCGACAAAGTCCTCAATAACATGGTCCGCTGATTGGTCGTTTTGTACGCTTGACTTGGTGACACGTCAGAGAAGAGAGTACCCTCGCGGAACGATACACGATCGAATCCTTTTTGTGACCTATTTGCACAAAACCATAAGAATATCAATAATATAAGGATTTAAAAAACCGCAAATGCGACCAAGAAAACGCCTAACTATGACGGAAATCGTGATATTATTAACAACAATAATGTACTTCCTACCCTTTGATGTTGGGCGTGATAGTGTGTTTGGTATACACCGGGATGTGGTCGTTCTCGTCGAAACACAAGTCCATGATTGGAAGGAATCCGGTAGCGCCCACGTCGAAACCGACTTTGAAGTGACTTTTTTCCCCAGCACAAGTTCCTACTTTCTTCAGTTGGGACTCGGGCAATCTTACACAGTCCAACTCGCCAAATTTTTTTTTTGACGCGCCCGAATCGAAATCCCCGCGGTCCGAACACGATATTTCCTGAGTGCTCTCTGTCTTCTTTTCCTCGAAGCCGCTGCCCGGACAAGCCAAGACCAACTGATCATGTTTGTCGAAGTGTATGGTGTTGCCCGAATCCGGATACGCAAACTCGTACTCTCCGCTAACCTTACCCGGTATCAACACCAATGGCTGTCTTCGGGTCAAGTCTTTGTTGGTGGTGATGTTGCAACCTGCCCACTCGCCGGTAGAATCTTAATTTAAAAAAACGATAGTGATCATGAGAATTTTCAAAGTTTTAAAATATCTGTGTAGAAGCGTTTTAATACTTTTTCATATATCGACTATGTGTTAAAGTATTTTCGCATGCTAATATATTCACTGATTTTATTTTAAATACTTACATAATTATATTAATACCAATTACTGATGTTAATAATAATATATTCTTAAATTATTATTTCCAATTTTAGTATTTGCAAAAGCTAGGTAACCTAACTTAGAATTTGGCAAGGTACTTAAAATATGGTCAATTTTATAATTTCATCTTATTACAATACTTTGCTAAGTACTCGACTTAAATAGTTAATGATTTTTAAACGCGTTTAACATACTCATAAAATATATGTTATAGTATACTGTATACAGGGTGTCCCATAATGATACGACAAATGAAGTAACTTTTGTTAAGATTTTTTTTTAAAATTAATTTATACTCATTTGGGCGATAAGCACCAAGTTTTTAAAATTCAAGATAGCCATTTTATTAAAAATAATTTGATGAAAATTATGACTGGTCTATAAACAGATTTGGATAATTACTTTTTAAGTTACTAAAGGTTAAAGGGTAGGATGGGAAGTGGAGTGCGGTAGAGTAAGCGCGTAGAGCTATTTTTATTTGCGCGCATTACGCAAAAATTAAAAAAAGCAAATTAGTTAAGTGCAATAAAAAACGTGGTGCTTATAGCCCAAATGAGTATACATTTTCTTTTTGTTCGGGTTTTCAAGTTTAAATGTATGAAATCGATTGATTAAAGGTAGTGTACCAGATATTACCTTTTTGAGTTTGCTGTTTTGCAGAAGTGCTTAAGCCAGATTTACAATGTAATGTAAATAACAGCAACAACAGCAACTTCGACCGGGACGTGTTTAACATTTCAACGATAATTATCAGACTGCTAACGTAAATATTACACAAGAAGTATCGCTGCTGACTGATAGTCGTCGACTGCAAACATTAAACGGTTTGCTTATGTCCACTTGAGAAGATCGTCCAGTTTGCTTTCAAAACAGTATTGACCTCCAGCCTAGAAACATAATAATAGAAAATAATATTACTAATTACCCGTAAAACTAATCAATATTATGTTCCAGTAACACAGCTAAAATAATAATCCAGTAATGATACTTAATCATCGATATATGTCTTCAAAAATAAAGAGTATTATAAACTCAACTGATAAGCTTTGCATTGAACGTTGCAAATGTATTGTAATCAGTAGTACCTACCTAATTGTTTTTAAAATACGATTTTAGTTTTATTTATATTTTATAAAAAAATAATAAATAAAATTATACTTAGCTGATAATTGTATAAATTATAAATAAAAAAATATTTCTGTCAAAAATGAGCTTAAAAAAAAAATTTACCCGAAAAAATTTAAGAAATATTTTAACAAATTTACTTCAGATAGCTCTCAAATGTAGCTCTAAGCGCTTAAATTACATTACGGTGAACTTATAATTTAGAAAATACAATTATTAATTGACTTTAAAAAATTAAAAATAGGTTCATCCGTTCTTGTAAGGTCTGTGTCAAACCGAGCAAATGCAAATACCATAGTTTAGCACAAATGATCAACAACTTTGAATTTGTATTGAACATTTTTTTAATCACTTGACTTCTCAGAGCATAATAAATACATTTTATTAGAACACGAATATGTTTTTGGCATTTAAGTAGATGTGCCGTATTTGCTTAAAGTAAGTAAAGGTACTCGATTCTAACGTTTAAATACATATATGTCTCGTTTATTTATATTTGAAAACAATTAGTCATTTCACAAGTGGTTATTGACACTAATCGTCGGTTCTATTGTAATTTATTTAGAAACACGGAAACTCATTTTCTGTTTGAATAAACACGATATTAATTATTATAACTAAATAAAATACCTATCAAACAACAATGACATAGTGTTGAATATTATCATCGCAATAATAATTGTATGTAGTATAATTATTTATTGTAACTATATATTAACCATTTTTATTATAATTAGTAAACCCGACAGATGCGCAACTGCCCTGATTGCATATTATTGTACTTTTAATCTACTTGTATTAAAACTTTCATTGCCATATAAAATATAAAATAATAATAATAATTATAAGAAGTACTTACTATAAGATGGTTCTGATCTGAAATATGTATACCAAGCATTAGCAGCTAACGATGCGGATATTGAACGCTCTCATGAAACGGACATCGGCCAATGCACATTATTAATGATTACACAGGCAATTACTCGTATTATAAAATCCCAGTAGTGATTCACATAGAATATACGATTAGAGTTTCATACTTCTTATAGTTGCATAACACATGTTGTCTGTTGATAACAATTATAATATATCTAACCTAAATTAAATATTAAAGTTTTAAAAACGCACAACTGTAACGAGAAAAATAATTTGTGCGTGCTGTAATAAAAGTGAGGATTATAAACTGTTTAGGTTATTTCTTTAATTTTTGGGTATTTAATGAAAAATAGGAGGCCGGGGCCATTTCTATAAGAAATGTATACCTACAAAAAGTACACCCCATAACTAATAAATTACACTAATAGAAAAATAAGTTGAAAATTATTAAAATAAAAGGGGTTTGAAATATTGCCTATATGTTGCCCCTTAACAAATAATCACAACTATGCATAAATAAAATCCCTCGAGGATAAACAAAAACACAGACTTAGTCAGTCCAGTTAAATATTTGTTGTAACTTCAGAATTTAAATCTATATAAAATCAGTATTTAGCGTTAAGCAGTTAAAATAACATATTTTTGTTTAAAAATCTGCTAATTAAAAATACCGCTTTATTATTAATTCTCATTTATGTATTTTACCTACTATTCTGTAATATTATATCATATTTATAGATGATACATATAATAGATGAATATTGATATGATGAAATACCAATAGATAGTGGCTTTTTAGTAATCTCTTGTTCCATTAGACTTTCAACTGCGCGGTTAAATAATAATATGATACTATTTTCTATTTTAAAGTACTACCATTCTCAATACCTAAACCGATTACCGATCTTCATCACTATATCACTTACGCACGTCAAATTCAGTACCCGATGACCTGGCATAATATTATAGCTGCTTTTATGTTATGTAGATTACATAGATCGTATAATATTATTAAATATAAATAAACGTTTATTATTTAAAAAAAACAAAAAAGTTTATTAATATCAACACAAATAGGTATAATGAAATACTAACAGCTATTAACAATCCATTAATGTAAATGCTTTCATATGCTCTTTACTGTTATTAAAAATTCTTATAACAATACAATACATATAGCAACTACTTTAATAATTATTTTATAACAATACAACAATAGTGTCGACAGTCGATGATGAAAAAAATCCGGTTGCGTTTAAGCGCCTAAATGGACAATTCACAAATACAACATAATAACCATTAGGCCTTAAACGTGTCCAGCGGGGTGAGGTGTCAAAAGCAGAAATAAGTTTGATATTAGCGCGTTTAAAAACGAATCATCATATTTATTTTATATGAAAATATTGTACATTATGCAATGCGCATCGGTCATGTGGACTTAAACGGGTTGCCGTTTTTAAAATCTAGTTAGTAGATACTCAGGGGAACCATAAGGTTCACATGCCTGTCAGTAGTTAATAAACAGTTACAATCGCAGTGACGATGAAATGACAATATTATTTGACAAACAAAATACATAATAATATATGAACATACAAAATGATACAACACAGTGTAACTGAAAGTGTGCTGGATGTTGAAATTTGGACAACTCGACGATTAAGCAACAACCGATAGTACGAAAATAATAACATTATTGTACTATTTTACTCGTGAGACGTATTGAATGATATCTGGGACAAACGCATTGGTGAACGACTGGCGTTTTGTTATCCGAGCCTCGCGAGTATATCAGCTATATTGTTGACAATCGAAATAGGGTGAAAAAAACAATTAAAATATACTCGAAAATGACCTTGTTGCCGGTTATCGGACGAAGGCAAGAAGTCTTTGTGCCAGAACCGTCGCGTCGGTCCGACCTGATAATCATACACGTCTTAGTAATATTGCTAAGCATAAACATATTATATAATTATATATACATAATATTAAGTCATACGGATGGCCGTTGTCGGCGTAAAATAGTCAAAATGCATATTTTTAATTAATCTGTGTATATGTATAAGACCGTTGGTCGCCGGCTTTGAGTACTTGTACCTAAAAATCAGCGTTGGCACTTGGACCCGAACCTCCACCTCGGCCGCCGAACTCAAAAGCGTATCCCGCACCAAAGGCAGGACCGTTGTTTTCGGCCGACTCTCTTCTACCGCTATAGGTCGATGCAGCATGGTATTCCCCGTCGTCGTCGCTGTCGTCCCTGGAGTTGAAAGCACCTAACTCGGCACTGCGTTCCAAGTCTTCCCGAACCCTGTAACCGCCGCCTTCGGATCCCGAAGGTCGACTGCTAAAGCCTCCGGAACCGCCAAAAGGTACGGCCGGTAAAGGACTGGAACGACCTCCGTGGTATCTATTAAGAACAAAAAAAAAAAAATTCAAACAAATGTTTGAAAAACAGAGGTTTCCCTCGAATGTCCAAAAAAAGTAAAAATCAGAGAACGTTGGATTTTTTGCTGAAAATAAAGAAAAAAATACTTGAATCACATTTAACTTGACGGAAAACTAAGTTATCTATATCGGTTAATTATGACTCGATATGAATTATAATAATTTTCTGGTTCATGTCGAAAAAGAACATTTATTTACACTGCAAATGTAGAAAAAACATGAGTAAAATGTTTATTTATGTACAGTTAAGTGTACCAATTTCCACGTTCTCCGCCACATGAATATTATAAACAAATCTATTACAAAAAAAACATTTTTTAAAGTATTTTTTAGTTTTAATACTCACTTCTTCTTGCGTCCCAAGCCGGACGACGGCACGGGTGGCACGAACGATTGCCTGTGAGTCGCCCCGTGTACGTTGCTTCCCTCGTCGTCATCACCGGTCAAGATCCGGAAACCGTCCTTGCCTGCTGTGTACCGGACGCTCACCTGATTTCCGTCGGGCGAAGTGTACGAGTAAGCACCGGTCCGGCTGCCGTCGGGGGCGATGCGTTCCGCCCGTTGTTGGCCGTCGTCACCGGCGAATGCGAAGTTGACCCCGCCGTCCGGGTCCACCTGCTGTTTGTGCACCAAAATGGCCACGGACGCGGGCTTGTCACTGGATTTGCTGCGGTAATGGTACGGTTCCGAGTCAAAGCTGGACGCCGTCACAGCTACCGTCCAGCAGCACAACAACAGCGCGGTAGTTGTTCTTGTCTTTGTCATGATGATCGTCTGCAACAACAACGACGACGACGAGATGTTAATAGAACGTTTGCGTTCAGCTTGCGCGCCCACGCCAATGTCGTTACCATAATGATAATAACGACAACAACGACAATGACAATAGCGACGGCGCTGCCGCCGCAGCCAGTTCGTTAACGGACCGTGCCACGATGCGGTCCGGAATTGCGTAACTCGCAGAACCGTCAACGCCGTTGCGGTATCGGTGCGGTTTACCAATCGCTGGCGCGCATGGTTTTCCGGATTACAATACATTGTGTACCGAGAGCGTGTATTGTTGTTGTACCTATTGACGGTGTTTTGCAACGGCGCCCGTTAATAACTCTTTAGCGACGCGCGTGTTGACGCTGTCACTGTCCACTAGAAACGCATTTTCCCGGAGCCATAGTGCAAAAGCTTCCAAGAAACACTGCAATAGACCTCACAAAAACACTTAGGCATACCGTAAATATATGTTTATCTAAAGTGGCCGACATGATCTACCTAGAACCACTCCTTCATATTTTGTTGGCTTAAGTAAATTATCAACAAAGAGGCAATGATCCGGTATGGAAGTAATTAATCTTTGAACATAATCATTTTATCTAGGGATGCTTCTTGAGATCAATAGGCCAGGTTTGGAGCTCTACAGAAACACCCGTCTCACTTGTACCGTGATAATCACCTAAACACGTTTGAGATATTATTGATAATATATAGTGTATGATTCGTGGACAGCTTATTCTGACAGACCCCAATTATTAGGCTAGGTACAAGTGTAACTATGTAAAATCACTATGTAAGAGTCAAGTGGTGCAACTTGCAAGTACTATCAAACAAGGCAAATGAAAATGCAAAACTCACCATAGAAATAATATATTTTTTATTTATTTCGTATTTAACTTTCATCGTTGTAGCGCATTAGGATCACGTAACTAAAAACATTACATTCAAATTAAGCGTTTTGTAGTTATTTTTTAAGTTTGATTTGACATTTCACTTATCCTATTTCTGGTCACTGCGCTCTAAATTAGACTTTGAGAGGTTGAATCTTTTTTTTTTCGTTATTTATATCAGGATTGAACCGAGTTTGAGTTTCGGAGAATGTACAGTCATATAAAATAATGAAATCTAGCAATAACATTTCAAATAATTCCATTAGCACCTTAAACTATTTTTTGCTCCGAGTCATCCAAGTTATATACCAGTTTTTAATATGATAACTATATCTTTGGAAAAAACTAATAGTTGATCGTTAGTTTATAGGTTTCAATAAAAAAAAACGTTTTAGTATAATAACCTTAAAGTTATTATTTCTCCCCTGTGACATAGTTTATTAAGTAAATTAGGTAATCAAATTTACATATATGACTAAAACGCATGAAAACGCCCTTGATAGTTACTTAATAAATTAGAACCCACCGTCTTACATCAATAGTGAATTGATTAATACAAATGTGATGGATGGTTGATTTGTGCCGGTGATTTCTGATTTTAATTGCAATAATATACAATGTATAATATATATAGATATAGTTTTTTAATGTATGTGTAATACTTATATAGTATACACTAGTATATTAAAAAAAAAATTACCACATAAAATAATTAAGCCTGTATACAAGTGAACCTCAAATAGTCTCGTGACAAATGTTTTTCAGAGGTTTCTACTTATAATAATAAAAATAATCAAAACACAAAGGTGAGCAAAATCGTAATAATATATACAGATTTATTTAATCAACGGACTGAATACAATATTATGCACATTACATTTAGTGCATACATTTATTAAAATACAATGGGTATACCTACCGAAGAAAATTAGGTATCCTCAAATGAATATTTAAAACGCATACTACTCAACACGCGTTTGAAATGTTTCATATAAATTATAATTTAAAATCAAGACAATTTAGTTTCCTACAATGCACTATACCCAATCACTACATCATACATTGTTTTCAGTTTACACTATTCCGAAATATTACAAGGGTCAAGTAAGTATTTCATATAAATGCTACGAATCATAAAATACTATATTATATTATCCGGACCACGTTTTAATATTTTTTGGCAACATAATAAACACAGACCTGATATTATGTGTTTGACTGTAATGGTTACAGAAAAAAATACATAGTTGCGGTCCAACTAAAATAATTTCTAGTTGGAATAACTAAATTAAGTCGGCCAATTAAATGTTTAATTGGGCCAACTGTCTACTTAGGTATTCCAACTAGAAATTATCGTGTCCCTGTTTATACCACAATTTTCATTGGACGACTATGTATATTTCCCATCATGTAAAAAACTCCAAGTTCCGTTTAAATTAAAAATCTTTTATAAGTTATCAATGAATTAAACCAGCTGTGACCTGTCGTTATTACCGGTATGGTGTAAAATTTATATAAACGTATATTGGTATAATTTTCGTCAAATGTTATGAAAGTGTAAATTTGAATCGACTAAATGTTGTCTAATGAAATTTTTGTGTGTCGTTTGTCGTTTTTACCCATCTACCTACATCAAACTCTCATTGAAACGATCCACTCGGTTTTTCACCCCCAACAGTAATCCGCGTGAGCCCTTATAGTGTCAATTCAAACCTTAAGTATTATTATAATTAATAGTACTCACCTTAAGCGTTATCCCTATTTGTACTTTGGTTTTATAGTAGTTAGTCTTCTTGGCCGGGTCGCCACTACTCGGGTAAAATAATAATAACGAGTGGATTAAAACGGAAAACAAACAAAAATATTTTTAAACAATGTACCGGAATGTAAGCGATATTATAGATTTTTTTTAGTTTTTTAATATTTTTTTATTGTAGTGTTATCGTTGTGTTTGTACTAACTGCAATGGTCGATCTCTGTACCCTGCCTTTTTATATATACTTGGCTGTGGCTTGGCCCCGCCGACGCGTGAAAGTGATCGGACCGTACAAACGGTTAAAGTGGCGATATAATTATTGCCTACATTGAATATATGTATTGATAGGTATGCGCCGCGGTTGCGATATTATAAAATAAAATAATAATATATATATATTTTTTTTCTTAAACCGTCGGTCACATATAGGTACATATTATTATTATTATCATTATTGTTATTAGTACCTATATTATATTGTTGTGGGGCAGCCGTTATGGCGGATACTTTTTTTTATGTGCCCATGTGTGTGTGTTTGTACACAAATACGTTTCGATATACATTGCAAAAAATACATCACAAAAAATATGATATATATCATATTAACCGGCCAACGTGACGTGTACGATCGCCGTGACACTGCCGTAACACTGTTGATTATAATTTACACACACACACACACACACACACTTATACGAAATAATTCAATTTGCGATAGACGTGTAAACATGGTAAAACACATCACAATGGCCTCACCGATACGTTACGGTTAATTTATATTAACAAATTAATTATACGTGATTTTGGTGTATTTTTATTTTTACAACGCGTTTTTTTCGGGCGTGCTCACACAGGACTTGCGCTATTAGTGCAAACGCGCGCGTTAGTAGGTGTTATATATTATTATGATTATTATTGTTGTTGTTGGCGGTCTGAACCCAGTTGCCGGGAGACTTTAACAAGAGGTAGGTATACCGGAAACGACAACGGTAGTTTTAACGCGCTATAAGCACCTCTATCGCGCGGTTCGCCGATAATGATCGCGGCCGGCCCGATGGCACAGCTGACCGGCCGATAAAGCGTGTTATATAACGGCGACGAAAAACCAACACCGGCCGCGACAAGTAGCATTCGAAAAATGTCACGGGCCATTATCGTGTGAAGCATAATAGCACCGCGAGATAATAATTTAATAACGCCTGCCTGTAGTGTTATAGTTAACTGTGTGCACCTAGATATACCTGATGATATAACCGCGGTTCACAGTGGTATTAACGTTTTCCGGACAATATTATTAACGGCTCTGGAAAGCGGTAAGTCGACCAAGTCCGCGCCCGCGTCGATTATATTATATGTATGTCATATTCGACTTACTTGGGGAGGTTTTTTTTTTGTCGTGCCCAATGGACGGACCTGCTCTCGAACCGCATTTTTGGGATGATAATGCTTGTAACAGCTGGTAAAACTAACAGTGCTCATGGTTGCTAGATAATACCGCGCAGGCTTAGAATTGCGTCAGACTTAGAAAAAGAAGTATTTACCGTGTTGATTACTCATTAGTTATTATAAGCTATAGCATCTTCCACGACTGGGGCCCAAATGCCCAAAGATAGCATATACATATAAGCGGTGCTATGCACAGCAGCGGCGGCCGATTTTATGCGGGATTCAACAGAGCCATAGTCATAGTTCACCATCCCCCAATTAGAGAACCGTCGTTTGAAATTGATGTTTAATACCTGCTACAACTTATTTTCATGTATTTAATACATTTTTGCTTCCAGTATATTTTGACACGCAGTGTGTCCAAATTTCTCAAAGCAGCACTTAGCACTCATTTGCACTATATGGTCGATATGCACCTGGCATTCATTTAATATACTATATTAACATGCATTTTTAGAAAAGTCAATTACAATTGTTATCAACGTGATTCTGTCTCATGTCTCGTTGACAATAAAAAAATAACGCTATTCCAAAACATTGCCAATACATGCAAAAGCAATACTTGTAATCGATTGCCATAAGTATTCTTTAAATTTTTACCTTGAAATAGTAAAATTTTGAAATCTTATTCGGGTTTCAAAAAAAATATTAATAATGGAGTGAAATTTTATTCTAATACGTTCTTTAAATAATGTACGACTCTACTTTGGATTTTACTTGAAAATCAATTATTTTTTAGGCTATAACACAGTGATAACGTTTCTTCATCGCGTTTATCAAAATCTATTTATTGAAACTTAGATAAAAAAAGCAGGCAGGTTAAAACACACAAGAGCCGCCTCATTTGTCGGTTCAACATTGTTAATAATCATAATTTATGGAAGGACACATGAAGAGAAGTGAATTTTTCTTAGTACAAAGTAATTTCCATAATAAATAATCCAACTTTTTTCTTCTAAACTTTAAAATTGGCTATTTTAAATACAAATTATGTTTAACTTGAACATAGTAGTGTTTATTTATCAAAATTATTTATCCAAAATTATATTACTATATTAATTCTTAGTCAAAATATGGTTTTACTAAAAGCCGGAAAGGACGTATCGAAAGCGGTCATAAAAAGAGATAGTTAATAAAAAAACGAATTTCTGCGACTCGACAGTATCTGTCTGCTATAAGCGTGTAACCGAATACATGGAAACGATATTTTTAAATTATAGGCCGTACACGCGGTTGCATAAAATGGCCGGTCCATGTGTGATACTTTTAACGTTGCCCAACTTATTCGGCCATTGTACAGTCCGGTTATTGTATTCGAGCTACAATGTCTTGTCTCCACTCTGCTCGTAACGTGATATTATTAGATATATTATTACATATGTATTATAATATTAACACACACACACACACACACACATATATATATATTGCCGGTAGTCGAGGGTAGAGGCGTCCGATTCGAACGGCCGCCATGGCGACCGAGGAACCCAATAATACATATTATGTAGTCGAGATAATATTATAGTGCCCTTATAGATCAAACAGTGTCGGGACGTCAAGCATAATGTTATGTTATAGTGAATTCGTGCAATAACGAGTATGTACAATACAAAATCAAATACCATTTAATGATGCTATTAATTACTATCAATATTTCCAGTGGTCTATTGGTATCAATAGCTGATATGTTATGTTTAAGAACAACTCGCATTCTCGTAGTATGTTCTTTAGAGTGGCCACAGTGGTAAGTATCATAAAATTATCAACGTATTGTACTTAATTTTATGTGAAGTAGGCAATTCAATTTTTTTAATAATAAAATAAAAACAAATATTAAATAATGACTATCATTGCGTTTAAAAATACGTGTCAATAGATTACCATTATTAATCGCACATAACACACTTATTTTATTTCATACTTTATTTGTTTAATTAAACAATTTTGTGTTTTCTTATAATCAAATTTATTACTCTTTGGTCAATTAAAAAAACTCAAAAGATATAAAGCTGGTTAAGAAGCTAAGTTGGTTAAGACTTTTAAGTCATTTGGTTTGGAAATAATTATAGCACAATTGCTTTGCTAAGTCTACAATATAGAATATTTAAAGGAGTTTTCTACTTTAACCTGATACGGTAGGCAAAATGAAATGAGTTAATTTTTTTAAATTTCGTATGAAATTCAAATATTTTGGGCGATTTAGTTAAAGTGGCCGACCCCATTGGCATTTGTATGAAGCAAGGTAAAGAATAAGAAAAAACAATTGTTATTTAGGAGGTAAGATAAAACATTCATAATAAACAGTAGATATGGATTGTTTTCATTTGATTATTTTAAAGATACTAATTTTTAAATAGCTTTAAACAACATTTTCTTTTTTATAAAGTAAAATAATAACTAGAAGCTAGTAGGTATGTACATATAAGACGTAGTGATTTGTTATAATTAAAAGCTATGATACCGTCTCAATTTCGAAGTTAAAACAACTATATAATTTGACTTCGATAAAAATATTTTAGAAATAGCATGTTCATGTTTGGGAACCCAAACATATTTAACTACGTAATATCCACATTTGGTCGGTAAACAAAATGACTAATAGCTTGTGAGTAGTGAATCTTCCGCTGAGAGCAATTAGAATATATTGTATTTCTGATATAACTTTAGTCAAGGTAGCTGCATTACATTAGCCCGTATTTTTTGTCTATTGTCGATATGGGAATCAAAATAAAATAATTTTTATAATACGGTTGAATAAAGTTTTAAAGGATTCCATTTACAATTTAAAATGTAAAAATGTCAATAATAAAGTCAAAATTGTTTTTTTAATTATTTTAATATAGCCAAATAATTTGACTTAAACAGCATTGTTATAGATTAACTTTAATATATTATTACATTGCATTTTTCACAATTTAGGTGATAAACGAAATGCTTAAAAAGTTTATTTAACCATATTTTGAGCGTTACAGTATCTTCTTCTTTGAGTGCCGTATTCGTTAACGAACGTTGGCAATCATGTTGGCATTCATGGTCTCTATTAACAGCTGCTCTGAATAGAGAGCTCGTAGATGTATTGGACTACTTTCGGAGGTTGTTCATCCAAGAAATTTATTTGAGGTCTTCCACGGTTCCTTCTTCCAACTATTTTGCCTTGGATTATTAATTGTAGTAGACTATATTTTTCTGGATGCCGCATAATATATCCCAGGTATTGAAGTTTACGCGTTTTTATTATTGTCACTAATTCCAGATCCTTATTCATTCGTTCCAATACTGTGACATTCGCTATGTGATCGCACCAACTAATTTGTAATATTCTGCGGTATATCCACATCTCGAACGCTTGGATTCGGTTGATCGAAACTTTGGATGAGTCCAAGTCTCTACTCCATAACAATGTACGGTAAATACATATATTATAGCAACGAATCATTCTAATTCGGAGATTCATGCTTAGTTTATGGCTACAGAATATATTTCTCATTTTCATAAAAGCCGCTCTTGCTTTCTCTATACGACATCTTATTTCGTTCGAATGATCCCAGTTATTTATCATTGATTGCCCAAGATAAGTAATTTTATGTACTCTATATAAGGGGACATTGTTAAGTCTAAGCACATTTATCGGGCTTTGTTCCTTTTCGATTATCATATATTTGGTTTTTCGGGCATTTAAATGTAGACCTAAGTTTTTTCACTTAGCTGTTATTACTCTGTCCAATAACTTTTGCAGATTTTCGATGCTGCCAGCTATCAACCCGGTGTCATCTGCATATCTCAAGTTGTTTATAATTTTCCCATTTATAACAATGCCCCCTCTGCCTCTTCCAAGACCTCTGATATTATTTTTTCTGAATATAGATTGAAAAGCAATGGCGAAAGGATACACCCTTGCCGAACTCCTCTTCGAATTTTAAAATCATTAGATAGTGTGTTATTTATTCTAATATTAGCTTGTTGATGCCAATACAAATTCGTTATGAATTGTAGGTCTTTTCCATCTGTACAATATAGATAAAACTATACAATTTACATAGTTAAATGTTTGCCCTTGTTTCAGAGTCATAATACGATTTTCTTATTGAACTAATGAACTAATGAGCCATGAACGAAGATCGTGACAGGCGAAGGAGAACGCTGCAGATTATTAGGGCCGAGTGCGTCGCTTGTCGCCATGTCACAGCCGAGCTGGATCGGCAAGTGATCGAGGGCCGAAGTCGTTTCGAAGCGGCCCAGGCGGCGTACAGGGCCAGGGCCAGTCGACTGGCCGAGCGGGAAGCCGAAGACCACCGTCGACTTGCGCTGGCCCTGCGAGATCGTTCCGAATCCGAAGAGCAAGTACAACGGGTTAGAGACGTCGTGGACGGAGAACTACGGGCACGGCGGACTGCCGGAACGGTTTTAGCTCACAGATTGGACGCTCGATGGCGCAAACTGCGAGGCCGTTATCGAGGGTTCGTAGAGGCAGTCTTATCGCCGAGCAGCGACGATCAATGCCAACTGCAGTCGTCGCTTGATTTTTCCGTCGATAAACAACAACAGTCGGTCGTTCAAAAGAAACAGCCCCGGGGCGGTGATGGCAGCAGTCGGTTTTTTGCGGTGGCCGACCTGTATAGGCGAGAATCGCTCAGGGCGTCCAGGTCGCTGCGTTCGCTGGTGGCCGTTAGTAAGTTGTTGTACGAGAACCAACAGTTCCAGGGCCGGCGACCCACGGAAGACGATCAGGACCCATTGTTGGTGTCTATGCAACGGGACGGCGGTGAATCGACGGCGATGGACCGAGTGTTAAACGAGTTACACGGCGTTCAGCTGCGATGCGCTCGAATAGCGGAACGGGTTCGGTGGCGAAAGGACACAGACGGCGCCTTTGAACGGACTACAGACACGCGAAATACAATGGAAAAAAAACAACTTTCGGCGCCCGAATCTGCAGAGGTAACTTTAGCTACTGTTCGGAACGCGGTGGAAGCAGGTCGCAGTTATATTGATCGTTTGCGACGCACCGCCGCTGTGAGCCGTTGGCTGTTGGAAGGTGAAAACACTGAAGAAGAAGTGCTGCGACGCGCGCTGTTCGTCACGTGCAGGCGGTGCGATTGCGCTCCGCCCGCTTCTTCGTCCACTTCCGCACTAAAAGAGATGACCGGTCGGTTGGAGCTCGCGTGTTTCACCTTGTTCGCCCGGCTCGACTTTGTTGGAACCGACGACAACGGTGCGGTGGTCGAGTCGTGCTTGCGTACGGTCAGGATGCGGCGGCAGGACGAGGAACACCGTAAAGAGGACACCGCACACCGGCTCGACGATTTCCGGAAAGCGGCCGGTCGTCTGATGACTGCGTTGGGGCCGTCTGTAAAGCCAATTGACGTTCGTCCACATGGACAGAGGCCCATCGAACAGAAACCGAAGATCGCGCAAAAAAAGAAAGCGACCACTGTGACCGGGTCGTTTAACGCTCCGACTTGTGGTGTAGACGAGATGGCGTCGTCCGACACAGCGCCTGTTGTGGCCGTTTGTCCACCGCGGCCTCTGCCCGTGCCAACCCGTCGCCTTCGTACTGTTAGAGGTGATCGTTAAATGAATACAATTAATTACTAACGATAAGTAGTTTTTTTATTTATTATTATGGATTGTTGTATATTAAGAGAAAAAGAATATAGATATAAAAAAATACGAATATTCAACACTTTACAAATTATTTTTTTTAGTTAAATAATTTACAATAAATGCTTGATAAAATGACCGCAAAAAAGTAGAACCAAAGAATAATCGAAATCGGTGCAGTTAAAAATAGCAAAGTTTTATTAAAACCACCTGTTATCACGTAGCTCAAAAGAATACAAATTTTAATATTGGCATAGCTAAAACCAATATATTATACATGGTTATCATCCAGTTATGATAAACTTTACAGATAATCTGGCCGTTACAAATAAACTTTATTTGTTTCGGAAAATATCTCATAAAAAAAATGTAGTTTTACTTACAATCCGATTTCCTTAACAGAAATATAATGTGTTATTAATTTTTAAAAACCGTAAAAAAATAGTTTTATATCATAGACATTTTTAAAAATAAAAAAACAGCATATTGTTGGCCAAAATGTTATAATAATTATAAAAATAATAAAACATACTACGATTATAATGGTAAACAACAATGCCGTAATTGAAATTCATTAAAAGCTTGTATCCAATTTGTAATAAGTAAAAGAAATATCTGTGCCTTGTTGCTATGAAACCGTTCATTAAAACAGTTTAGGAAGCAGTTTATGATGCACAAACATTCATTAATATATTATTATGTTGCTTGATAAAAACGATATATTATTCAAAACAATATTTTAGGAGATGTAAAATTGATAAACCTTTTATTTAACTTTTAATAACCAAATCGTACCTGTATTAATCATAATATTGTTGATAATATCTAAAAATGTATTTAGAAACCAAAATATTCTTGTTTGCTAGCACAATCATTTCCCAATGCTTAAAATACAACTAAGCATCGATAATTATTATTTAACATTGACAATAGTAAAAGCAAATGTGTTCAAATATTTAAAACCATATTATGTGTATTAGTGTTGGTCGAAACCGCAAAAAATGATCTACTCTGATTGTAGTCTAATTGCGGCTCGTCGGTAATACAATAATAAAACCGCGAATTGTACTTACACAAGTATGAAATTCTATTAACTATTATCATGCTGTTTGCAGAGTGAGTATTCTAAATCATAACACGCAGTTGCGCACCGTTAATTTGGATATGTAATATTTTTTAATGTTAACCCATGCTTGTCATTTTCATGTTCTAATTGTTTGTACCGATAAAATAAGATATAGGTCCATTACCGTCTTCGATTATTATTGGTACTAAAATAATTAAACCAAAGGCACAGTTTATTGAAAAAGAATAATTTATTAAATAATCGCGGCGACGGTGTAGGCAATTCAACTTACACCGGTGTTATGAATTCACCGATGGCGCGCCGCCTCTTCTGCTCGGCGTCTTGGGTTTGCAGTTGTATATAATGTTATAATGTTTGATAGAAATGTTTATAAATGATAGTGTACATGAATCTAGAGCATGTTAACTGTTAACATGTCCTTAGACGTTTGTCGCATAACTTTAAATAATTAATAAACCGTGTAGTTGTTGCTGCTGGAACTTGCCCTAGTAATATTAAAATTATCAGCAAGAATTAATCTCCAATATAAAAGTTGCTGTAAGAGAATAATAATTGATGCTAATAATTTTAAATTAATTGTGTTATAAATTTGTACATATTTTTTACTTGAAAACCCAAAATCCTAAAGCGTTAAAATTAAATAACACTTCGGCGATAAAATAGTTTTATATTTTAAAATAAATAGTAATTCCGAATTTTACGGACAACTGACTTAATCGGCACATATTTTGTCGTACGATCGCTGGTCTAGTTCTTGAGGCGACAAACACAAAATTGTTGACCTGTGTCGTTTGTATTTTAAAATGAAAAAAAGTATATTACGTAATCAAAGTTAACGCCTACAATATTATAATAATTGATCAACTGTGTGCACATAACATTACAGCGGTCCGGTGGCGAGACAGTTGGCATTGCCCAAAGTGATGCACTTGGGGACAATCGATTGTTTTAAGTTCACGTTTAGAAATACTTGTATTATTTATTTGTATTCGTCAATACAACAATATTATGACTCAACAGCGCACAGATGTCTTTACATCAAAACAAAGCCCTTCTTTACCCAGGTGCATACATATTAAAAATACTCAACACTTGTGTTCACTATTAAACACACAACCGTAATAGACTGTCAATATTGTTGATTCAATTAACACAACTCGAGTAAGACGCGCGCCAGACACTATATGCGGAATAGCGTTTGTACATCACAGTAGCAGCTGTTAAAGAAGGTCACAATATCTTTGCCGGCCACTCAGTTACTACTCGTTAACCGACCGTAACACATATCACATATGTGACCATCATATTATTTCCCACAATAACCGAACGTAAGTACAACATTATTATTTTATTAACAGATAGATTTTTCTCGAAAAAAAGTTTTTGTTTTATTAAAAAACATACATTTTTAAATATAACAAAAACTTACTTACTCGTTTAGCATACATACTAAAATATAGTAAAAATGTTATTAAAATAATAAAAAAATAACATTTTTTTTTTTAAGAAAATCCAAGCAAAATAATAATTGTAATGATATTTTCATCTAGAAATTCACCTTAAAATATACCTTAATAAATTGATCCCAGAAAATTTTAATTCATATCTCTAAAATCTCCTGAACATTTGTTTAACATAATATTTGGTCAAACTAAACAGCTTAAAATATTTTAATAACGTTTTTCTATAATATTTTTTAAATTAAAATAATTGTTTTCCTGCTGGGTAGACTTGTTAGAGTGGGATTTATACACAGTCGAAAAGTGATCTCCTAAATTAGAAACTATAATTTTTTTTATGATCTTAAAATGTTTTCATTGTAAAAAACACAAACATTGACACTTATGAAACTAACATTTCTGAAACTAGGATTTATCGCTATAAAGGACCTGTATTGCCAAAATATTTTAATGGAACCGGTATAAAATAAAAAAATCGGTCACTCTATTTAGGCGGACGTTTCTTTTACAAAACTGACCTATAGTATTTTAATATCTGCCCATGTTTAACTAACGGGCGTCAGTAGTAAAATACATATGACAACAGAAGCCACACGCGTTTGAGGTTCAATGTCAAATTAATAAAATCCACTCGAATGACGTCACGAAAATATTAGTTAGTCAAGGGTGTAGCCTTTGGGGGTGACTGGGGGAAGACGTTACTTTTCAGTTTTCTCCCTTGACCTTTGTCGCGTTTACGATGCAACTTATCTGATTATCTTTCGCATAAACTACAACTGTAATATTACTTTATATTACCTTATTTAAATTTGTATAATTTATGTTTGGTCGAAGCGGAAAATATTTAAAATGCAAGGTTTTATGTGTTTTTTTAATGCTTTGATTGCGAAGGGAATCACAAAAATATTCAAGTAGTAATTAATCCGTCACAAATTCAAGGCGACTATTATTCGTCAACATTAAAACAATATTTTGTCTACTATTATTGGCGAACCTTTTCTAAACATATTATATAATATATTAAGGCGTCAGCAGTCGAGTCATGGTTACCTACTGGTAAATGGTCGGCATTCGCGAACTGTTGATGTGTGTACTTATTATGCTGACTGGCCATCATTGGCTAATTGTAGATATTTTTCTTTATTTGACGTTTACAGAAAATAAACTTTCGTGCGTTTAGGACAAACGCGGTCTATGTCGACCGAAAGAGATTAGCGTGTCTTTGGGTAGTCAATCCGTGCCACAGCGGTCGACATTAGGATAATCACCTCGCACACAACCATTGATTATATTATACAATAATAATATAATACAGTAATTATTCATATTGTACCTTTTAGAACGAACAAATGTATGTACACTCAGTTCATTGCCTTAAGCGGCAAGGATTTTTTCGGAGAGAACGCGATGAATTATAATATATATACATTGTTCGAAGAAAATGTTTACTGACCCACCTGCCCTTCTCCCCCCTCCCCCCTAAGGATGGGTGGAAGAAAGAGATTCGAACGTGGTTTCTGATTTGACACTTGTGACTTGACAGAAGACCAACAATTTTAGAGGGACAAAAAACTAGGTGCGAGTAATTTTGTACTCTTATATTATTTGTTGTATAATCTTGTTTTGAACAAAAGAAGAAATCAATTATGTTGTTTTATTGTTATTATACTTACAAGTGAATATTAAACTGAAGATTATTAAACTGGACGCGGGTTCACTTAGTAAATTTTAGTTCTGTATTTTTTTGTAAACGCTCAAATAATAACAATATATTGCAGGATGGACAATGGACTGTCCGGCACCGACCATAGCTGGTTCAAGTATTTCCCGAATGCGATCAAATCAGCGATGTCGTGCCGGAGTCAGTCAGTATAACTAAATTCCACATTAAAATATCGAACAAATTTCTAACCACAATAAGTAATAACCTTTTTATAATACGACTAAACGGTGATATACGGATATACCGGTTACCGCTATATTAGGATGCAAGTATGCACACTATACGCATTAATAAATAATTCGTATAATATTATGTAAAACACAATTATTATTTTATTTTTTATATTCGTGCTTATTTTTTTGATATTTGAACATTTGAATATATATATATATATATATATAGTAGTTATTTATATATCTTATTACTCCAATACGCAAGTAAATATGTATTGTGTAATTGATAAGTATTTTGAATCTTATATTAATTGTGTCAAATATCTTCAAACAATTAAAACGAGTCACTTTTTCCACATTAACTTGGACACTTATTTCAAGTATAAAATCAGTTTGCAATCAATAATTAATATTCACTTTTTATAGAGATTGTTAAGTCCATTAACTATTCTAAATCAGAATGATCTTATCGTGTACCTAGTCATTGTTTCCTTTTCTGAGACTATTGCGATTAACTCAATTGGATACAAATCTATAGTAATTAAATTAAAATAGCTCATTGATCAATTGGCTACCTAATTATTTATAAAACTGATCTATATTAGCAACGAGAAGTTAATAGTGGAAAAGACTCTGTTATCTTTTCATTTTAAATTATAGACTTTAACTTACCATTTTAGTTTAAAAAGTTGACAGGACTCTGGCAAAAATAAATTAGATAAACATTTGAATATTGGCTAATGTTGTAAAATAACACTAAATCTAATTATTTGAAGAGAAAAAGAGTGTTTTATCTTATCACACAAATCACCCTAAATAGTACATAAATATAGAAAAATCCTACCTAGAGAAAAGCCTACCTGGATTTGCCAAGTATTTCGGCGGGCCTATCCACATACCCGTGCCCATGCCCGCAGGACACCTAGGTAAAGCGCCAAAGGCCGTTCGCATAAACAATACTGAACATTTAAGATTGCTCTAACAGTACTATATAGCCCGTAGATGTAATGTACCTTGAGTATATGTAAGCAAAATATATATATATAATTAGTGTTTTCACGGTATTCTAGGTCAACGGCAATGTACAGAAACTTTGTGAAGTCTACTAGGGACGTCATGTGCGTGGTTTGCTGCTACAATCCGGACTTGAAGCCGTATGATCGACTGCCAATAGCGCGTTGGGTCAAAGTCAAGATGACCCTGTACTGTGGCGTGGTATTACTCTCGCGGTTATGGATCTGGTTGGGCAGATACGGCTGGTGGTTGACGACACATTTGCTGAGAGTGTGCGATTTCTATTGGTCGACTTGGGGTCAGGGCTTTGAGGAATCCGACGTAGACGGCCCGAGGTGTGAGGTACAATGTGAAGTGCTATACGACCCTGGACCCGAGTCGACCCTCATGGACGTAGTGTTCATACACGGACTCAGGGGTGACAAATTCAAGACATGGAAACAGGGCGTATGGAAACAAGTAGTGCAACAACCCGAGCCCATGGTGGTCCGTAGTGCAGTATCCACGCCCTCTGAAGTGTGCAACCGACTCGAGAGGATGGCGACTGTGGAAGAGATCAAAGAATTTACCAACTGCTGGCCTCGAGATTGGCTGCCATTAGACTGCCCGTACGTGCGAGTCATCACCATTAGCTACAGTACTGACCCCTACTTGTGGAGACCCATTTGGCTTAGGAAGTCTATCAGGTAAAATCATTTATCTAGTTGTTCCTCATACAATTGGACGTTTCTCGAGTTTCTTTTTCTATACCTAGTACTCAAGAATGGCTTAGATCTGGGGTGTCCAACCTTTTTTTTTACGGCGGGCCCATTTAAACAAATATTTAAGCAGTTAACGCAATTTGTCCGTTAACTGGTTTTATATCATTTTTTCGAAGAACAAACATTTGTGACGAATCTCCTCGTGGAAGGTGTTAACTTATAGTTTACCCCCTACCCTAGTCCTATGAAGGGAAACGAAAATTGGCTAGATTTATAAATAAGAAAGCTAAAAATATTTAATTTGTTAATCGACTCTAGATTTTAAATCACGCGCCGACACAGTGGCTAGAAATTGGTCAGGGGTAGGTGCGTGTTAAAATGATGGATAATTCAGGTTGCAATAATAAGAATAGGTACTTTTTATAATTTTACTTCATATATTGGTCAATTTGAAGTTAATTTTGATCAACAGAATAAAGTAAAAGCTATTTCGTTGAACAAATAAATTGATTTACCTACTTATAATGAATTTCAAAATGTTTAATCATACTATGCGTACATTATTACTGATGATTTGACAATTGATTTTGCCTCTCTACTTTTAACGCTGAAATGAGAATTTAATAGTTCAATGACTTCAATTTCTGCTCATTTTATACGACCATATTATATGATTTAATCAAATATTTTATTATACCGTCATTTAAGTTTAATAAAAGTAGGCTGGCTATTTTATGTCAAATAATGCACAACTTTGAAAATAAAAATGTCTTTACTCTTTGTCAAATGTAATTATGTATATTCATATTTAGTTTTATGTGAAATTAACAACTTAGACGTTGTCGATGTCATCTATTATACTCAACATATTAAGATATTTATACATAACCGCAATCGTCAATGGTCTGACTACAATGTCTGTTAAATATTTGATTAAAAAAAAAATACATATATGTATATATTTCTAAAAACACTTTTACCATTTATTATTATAGTAAACAATCTATTCTGTCAAAAATATCGTTAGTTATTTTATACTTTCTACAATTTTACCAAAGCCAATAAAATATTAAATTAGCACAGATTAGTTAAAAAAAATGTATATCCTTTTATAATCACAATTGTTAATAAGTAAACACGAATGTATAACATAGGCTCATAAAAAAAAAGTTTGATGCCATGTATACGATACCTATTATTAAACTTTATCTGTAGGCCCACGATTTAGCCACGAATATAAAATATATTATATACATATTGTGTGAATATTTCGTATTTTAGTTTTTACACTGTAAATAATGTACAGCTATGGTCCCTGACGGTAGTCTATAGTATTAAATATTTATATATTTATAGTCGTGTGAATTTATTAAAACGAATTGTACAGGAGTCCAATGAAAGACAGGGGATTGGAAATGATGTCGCTCCTAGGAGACTGCAACGTCGGACAAAATCCTATTACCTGGGTCGGCCATTCTAAAGGCGGATTGTTCATAAAACAAATATTAGTGCTCGGTACCTCTTTATTCTTTAATATTATGTACTCGAGGGCGTTTTAACCACGTGTAAATAATAAGAGGCATAAACTATAATTATTATTTTTCAGCCAATCATAATCATCTGACCCAACAAATCATAACGAGTACGAAGGGTATACTATTCTACAGTGTTCCACATAACGGCTCTCCCCTAGCCAATATCAAGCTGCCGCTATTCCAGAGGTCCATCGAATTACAAGAACTCGTTAACGGTAAAACAACTAAATAATTTAAACGTTTGTGCCTATTTTGAATACTTACTGCCTCTAACTTATGTATAGATCGATATTAAAACCGTATCTTAATAATAAATAATAAGAGTGATTTAAAATGTTGATGTATGAAATAGCTACAATAAATTTGAATTGATTTATCGATAAAAGAAAACTAATGAACAATAATAGCGTAATTAGTTGATCCGTGAAAAGAAAAAATTTAGATTTGTATAATAAAGTATGGTAAATTGCTAATAGTTATTTGCTATCTATAAACAGAAACTTAAATGAAGATCATTATTAAAATAAAAAAGATAGGTATTTAATAATTTTAATAAAATTTATAGATTTGGAATTATAAATTGTTGGCCATGTCTTGTTGTGTTGTGAATAATCAATAATGAGTGGTCAGTATTGTTTTTATTTAGACACCCAACACATACAAGGATTACAGAAAGAATTTTATGAAATTATCAATAATAACGGACAAATACAAGTGAAGAGTTTTATTGAGACCAAATTAACATTAATGAAACTGATTTACTTGAGAATTGTATCTGTACAATCAGCAGGTATAAAATTATATACGCATGAACATTTAATATTAAGGGTTTTATGTATAATTGTATCATTCATTTTTGTATTCAAGATCCTGGACTAGGAGATTTGTATGGCGTGCCGTTAGACCATCGGAATATTTGTAAACCAAAAAATCGGTAAGATCTTGCTTAAAAAATGACATAAATTATGAATCTAAAATTAAAAATAATTTTATGTATTTAAAAAATTTTTTTTAATTTTTTGTTACTCTCATTAAGTAGTTCGAAATTACTTTTTATACGTTGCAGGAACTGTTTCCTATACCAAGAATTGGTAAACATGATCCACTCTTTTAAAAGACCTGAATAATTTTAAACGCTGTACAAAAATGTGTGCAATATCAAACATTCAAGAATAAAAAAAATAATAAAAATTGTCATATACTTGTATATGCTTAGAAAGTAATTTATATTTTATTAGATTATAGACTGACATTATTTATATAGATATTTTTATGTTTCACGATAATAATATTTATCTAATAATAATTTTGATAGAAAACTATGGAATTGTATTATTAACTTTATTGTATTATATTATTAATTATATTTATAATATTGATTTGAGTTGATAAAAAAAAAAAAACATTAAATAAAATAACCAATATTGTCATTATTCTTCGTTGTAGCCAGTTAATGTAAGAAGTGTATTGATACGCCTTTTTGATATGATGCAGACGTCAATCTAAAAAAATAAAAATTAAACATAAATTGCCAAATAACAAGCGAAATATTGCTTTAGCTTCGATGGGAAGCTGAGAAGTTATTGTTTTTACAATGATGTGTTGTTACTTTTTTGTGTCTAGATATCTACATCTTATAAACCGCTAAAATAATTTCTTCATGTAGTAACTCTATGAATAATAAATTGTCTCCAAAACATACTTCGTTGGTCCGACATTTTAAAATGTTTTCCCTCACCCTTTAAAATAGTGAAAAACGGCTAAAAAATTTACATATTTTTCAACTTAAAAATACAGTGCTCTATAACTTTTAAAAATTATCAAATTGACCTAGATAGATCTAGAATGAGGCTATATTGTATACAATTTTCTTAAAAATCTTAGGTCAAACTTTTTTTTATTAAGAAAAAACTAAAAAAATAGAGAAAATTACACTTGGACCACAGTAAATTTCTAGGTTGCTAGGACCGATAGAATCAAAACAGTTAACCGGTATTGAAAATATTTTTATTATATTGTCAACTACGATGTATGGGTAACAATGGCAACAAATTATTATAAAAGGTCTGTCATCCCCAATCTGATAAAGAATAAAAATGATCTATTTTGGAAAAAAAGTAACAAATAAAATAGTACATATTTCAATTGCTTGAAATAATTAAAAAATGTTCTAAGTACTATTAATAAATGTATAGAAAGAACTAGAAACTGCTCTTTTGTAAAATTGTCATTATAAAGCTGCAACATTTTTTATTTAAGCCATTGATTTGTAATTTAATTTATGTTACATCGTATTTTGTAAAAGCTTTCCCTAACAAAAGTGCAAGCAATGATTCATATTCTCTAATTGGCACTTATAATTGACAATTTAATCATTAACTTTTTCATTTGCGCTTTATTGTATGTTAACTAACAGAATCATTCAACAAACCCACAGCATCTAAGATTAAATAAAATGATTAATTAATATTTAAAAAATTACATAAAATATCCATTGATGCAATTACCAAGTATTGTTGCTGTATAATATTTACGAGGTAGTAGAAAACCATTTTTCAAACAATCAAATGGCCACTATGTATGGCCATAATGCCTACTCAGAAGGGTTTCTTTACGTACAACTTTTATATCTAAATCAGAAATAAAAATGAGATTAATAACAGTTACATTATTGATGTAATATTTATAGTCTTTCATGGAATAAAATCATTTGTCATTGATTTATTATTATTACTGCTAAGTTATTCGATAGACATTTCATTGTTACATCTTACTTAGTGTTTCACTCTTGAATAATTTTGCCAATATAATATTTTTGATAGGAACTTACAGTATTCATGCCTAAAAATAATTTAAGAATTATAATTATTAATAAATCACAAAATGAATACACAAAAAGTTTATAGAAAAGTTATATATCAGAAATACAGAACAATTTAAGACCTTTATAAAAATATACAATATATTGTACAATGTTACTCGTAATCTAAAAAAACAGATACCTAATAATTTTAATATTTTATTTGGGTGAATTAAAAACTTGTAAATTATATTAATATCCCATTCTTGTGCATCATAAATGTTAGTTTATTATAATTTTTATAAATAATTGATTGAAAATTATTTAAGTTATATGCATTCTGCAATTAATGAAATGCTAGCTGGTCATAAATAAATAAATAAATAGGTATTCATAAAAATAAACCAGTAGGTTAGTTATTCTAAGTTAAAATATTAGTTGAACAAACAAATTGGAATACTGGTTAAAATTATCAATTTTTTTATTCCATTCTATACATTTTACTCAAAAGTATTCTATAATTTTACTTTTGAAAATCGAATATAAAATTGACGTATACAACTATTGATTTTGAAACAAATTAGTTTTACTTATTTAGGCTTGTTAATGTTTAATATAAATTAAAACATTGAGGTAAATTGTTTACAATTGTCATTTGTTTTGTTTTGGGTTTGCTAGTTGTTGCTCAAAAGTAATTTTGAGTAGTGTTAATAAAAATCAAATCCTAGATTTGTGCCTGTTCTTATATTAGAATATCGAATCCATTTTTCATTTTAGATTTTCAAAAAATAAGATATAGATAAATATTTTTTAGTCAATTTTTTAGTATGTATAATATAAACAGCTGTCAGATATACATTTTAAAAATTATGCAATAAAAAAAAAATTATACATTGTACGTACTTGATATTATTTAACTGCAATGTAAGTAATGTAACTATTTGAAAACATAATAAACATTTAGCAAATTTAAATTCAAAGTTCCAATATTCATAATAATTATTATTGGTTACTACTTTTTATTTCTGATAAAGAATGCTGTTGGGACTAGAGATAAGAAATAAAATTATCAATATTCAGATGGGATAAACTATGTTTTAAACCCTGGTAGCACTGCGCGATATGGCGTCCTGTGGTCACGATTTAAAGCCCCTGGATACTGACCATTTTTAAGGAGTTTTGTATAGGCAATATTTAAGAAAAAAGTAGTTTTAATACATTTCGACCATGTCAATTAATTTACCGGTTAATTTGTAAAAGCATCATGGTATTATTTTTAGTTTAAATCATTTTGTCTATGAGTAAAAGCCATTTTAGCTAATATAATAGTACATTTTTTGTCCATCCGTAAGTAATCTGAAAACAGATTTGAATTTGTCATGAAGTTTACTGGAGATCGGTCAGCGTACTTTTTAGATATCTTATTCCTACTACGCATAAAACACGTTTGAACATTTTATAAAAATTCAAATTCAAATTTGGAAAGGGTTAAAATTAAAAATTGAAAAAAACGCTCTGACCGATCTCAAGTAAACTTCATAAAAAGTTCATATCTGTTTTTAGATTGCTAATCGGATCACTGGTTAGACCTGTGCGATGGACAAAAAAAGGTGTGTTTTAGCTGAAAAAAACGGTCGGTATCCAGGACCCTTAAGATATTATTTTAAATCGTGTATATGGTTAAAGCTTTCAAATCGTAGTTCTATAGTTTGGTTTAGTTACTGGCTACTGGTTAGTACTAGAAATAATATTTTAATATTGTAAATTGTAATGGTTGTACAATGTACATACAGCAGCTTAAAGTAAATTTTTAGTAACTTTTTCAACTTCTCATCAACTATTGTCTTGTGAGAACGACCATTCATGTAATAGAAAATTTAAAGAAATAAAATATAATATTATGTTATTAGTTTCGTGGACCTACTTTACCGGTAGTTTTCACCATTTAAATCCAATTTTGTCAATAGAAATTGGAATGACTGAAATATTAAATGATTTATTATTTAAATTTTAACTAGGCTTATTACATGCGCTTCAATTAATACACTCACTGTATATTATCAAAGCGTGCTACTTACAATTAGTATGGTAATTTTATGTTATTTTTTACTTTTGATGTTTTCAACATTTTTCAAGCAAAGGATACCCTGGTTTAACACAACATATTATGGGTATGCTGTAGCAACAGTTGTTTACAATAATGTAATGTATTTTTCATTCTTTTTAATTAAGATTATAGTTCATTTTTGACACTATAGAATTACCTAGGTATCTCTTTGGCTTATCGACATTTTTCTCGATATTTCCTTGTTTGTAAGGAAATTATTTATGGTTGTCATCTTTTAGACTTTTTGAAAGATTGCCTCAAATATAGTCTCAAGTCTATATTCTTTCCTAAGTCTATGTTCTTACCTATGTTCAGGAATTTGTCTTTTTAGATATACGGATTTAAAAAAAGAAAATAGGTCATATCATTTGTCTAATGGCTTAGATTTATTTATTAATTTTCTCGAGTTAAAAATTAAAACTAAAACTTGGAATAGAAAATGATAAATTGGACAAGCGTTAATTCAATCTATTTGCTTGCATTGTGTAGCTGTTGAAGTTGTTGTGCTGGTAAGACTACATGGTACTTAATCATCTTAGATCTTAGCGTGACTATAATTTTTAGAAAAGGAACCCAAAACCGTTAAATCACTGACAGTTAGAGTAATTTAAAGTAGCGGCATGAAATGAAATAAACGATACTATTATAATAATATATATTATTACGTTTTACCACGATGGTGAAGCTTCGTTAGTTAAACGACGGAATGGCGACTATACGGTGTGTAGATATAAATATATGGTATCATCAAAATATAAGTATTTCGGAATTTAGTTTTCATAAAACGCACCAATCATTAAATTTATAATTATTATTAATGTTAGGTATTAAGAAGGATAACTTATGCTGCTTAAGAAGGTACGTGTAAGGATTTATATCCAGCGATTGTTCAACTTTCAGTGTGCAGCAGATATTATATTTATCTCTCAAATTAATTGTTTACTGTATCACATTTTACGCTTAGGTTAGGGTATTTTCTATAACAGCGACCAATCCCTACTTACGTTCTTCTACTATTACAGCTAATAAGTTTGCTCGATGATTTTCATAAAGAATTTTTTATAAATACATTCTTAGCTTCACATTGAATGTAATAAAAAAATAGCATTATATATTCTTTTTGAGAATCTATTTTGATCGACAAAAAGCATAATAATTGTTCATATGATAAAAAAAACTTCTCATACAGTAAAGTCGCTGGTGGCTTTTTAAGTACGGTTTTTATTTGACGGAGGCGTGACTGATTTGTATTCCATAGAATAATCGACTAGCTTTGATATATTTTTTTGACAATAGTTATAGCGTTTCAACGATGATACTTACAAAATAGTCAGTTTATCAAAGAAGAAGAAATGTTCCTAGATTTATGATGAAGAAGTGGATTAAAAAAAAATATATCCATGCAGTACTTTAGTGCTTAGGTTAGAATTTCCTATCGAATAAATCGGTTAACTTGATTTTCTTACGGACGTAAACACATTATTGATCATTGTTTATACTTTTAGTTTTGTATTGAAAATAAAAAATTTAATTTAATTAAACCATATCAATCAATATAACAGAAATTATAGTTTTATAACAGCCAAATGATGGATTACGCAAAATGGACTGTTTTTAACTTGTGAGTTATGATTCATTTTTTTTATATTTCTGAAAACAAAATGGAAACTATAATACAATTAACAATAAATTATAATTAAAATTGTATAATATAGTAAATACAATTTAAAATTAAACGTTTTAATTTTTGTTCATGTTTTGTCTATAGTACAATGATTTCTAAGAATTTTATTCTATGTTATTATTACTATTTACTTTAGGGCCCCTGGATACCGACCGTTTTTTCAGCTAAAACACACCTTTTTTTATCCATCGCACAGGTCTAACCAGTGATCCGATTAGCAATCTAAAAACAGATATGAACTTTTTATGAAGTTTACTTGAGATCGGTCAGAGCGTTTTTTTCAATTTTTAATTTTAACCCTTTCCAAATTTGAATTTGAATTTTTATAAAATGTTCAAACGTGTTTTATGCGTAGTAGGAATAAGATATCTAAAAAGTACGCTGACCGATCTCCAGTAAACTTCATGACAAATTCAAATCTGTTTTCAGATTACTTACGGATGGACAAAAAATGTACTATTATATTAGCTAAAATGGCTTTTACTCATAGACAAAATGATTTAAACTAAAAATAATACCATGATGCTTTTACAAATTAACCGGTAAATTAATTGACATGGTCGAAATGTATTAAAACTACTTTTTTCTTAAATATTGCCTATACAAAACTCCTTAAAAATGGTCGGTATCCAGGGGCCTTTAAACAATTATTATTATGACTATCAGTTTGATAGTTATTCTTCATTATTTATTGGACATTTGAGTCGAACACTTAAGCAATATTATACATCTACATTATATAATTCAGCAATCGCTTTTTTAAGTTTAGAGACAACCTTATAAAATTAATATTCTCATCGCGTTATCATATTGAGGAGATTCATTGTTAAAAGTATTTCTGACACTAGAGCATATGAATAAACAGCTGTATCATATTTTTATCGCATTTCAATGACAAACTATCAGTTCTTTTAATTTTTGAAATTGTTTTTTAGTCTCTCTTCTCTTCGGGCAATAATACTAAATATTTCGTTAGAGAAGTATTTTTTGCTTTTTACTTGAAATTTCTTTTGTTTTTTTTGTACGGAGTTTTTCAAGCGTTGATGGAGGAATCAGACTTATCATTTCTCCTTCAAGCTGTTTCTTATTATTATTTCTTTTCGTTACTATTTTATCAGCTAGGTTCCAAATTTCGTTGAGTACTTTCGGTGGGATTTCGACTTGATTTATTATTCCAATTGATTTAATAAATTAAGCAGCATAGTTATGTAAGAACGGTTGGCTTTTTAATAATTTGTCTATTCCGTCTTCCCTTAAGTTGAAATCTAGAACACTGCCGTCTCGAATTGATTGCCATCGTTGGTTGGATACATTTTTTAAATTTGATTAAAAAACATTTTTATCATAACAGTTGACGATACATAATGTAAAAAATACAACTAATTTAACGTAAGGATTAATGATCACGGGGTTTACCAGACGTAGTAAACACATTTCATGCACTACTATATGCACCGATATTGTTTAGTCAATGTGACGGATGTTCCTATTTAATTATATGTTTACTAGTTTATCATGCACGCCATTTAATAAGAAACCAATATGATCTATAACATCAGCTATTATCAGGAAGGTTATAATATTCATTATCAAAAAAAAGATTAATAGCTTTTAAGAAATATTTATGTTTGCAAGTTGAATTTTATTTTAAACTCGTGTCACGATAGTTTTAGTTCTTTTTACAAAACAGACGTAATCAATTAAGGTTATAGTCTAAACTCAGTTATTTTAAACATAGCGAAACAATTAGTAACTTTAGCTCGTGGTGATTAAAGTGAGAATTAATTTTATTATTTTGAGATGTGCTGGTTGTTGCCATTGGTTCCGCTGTGTAACAAAGTCAGACGTGTAACAAAATTGCATAGCTGAAGTGCCGTCATAGCGTGAATATTTTGAAATGTAGGTGAGGTTAAATTAGAGTTAAAAAAATTACTTCCCGATTTTTTTTAAGAGAACAAAGATCAATCGATTCTGGTTAAACCAATGAGTAACCACTATACTTCACTTCTTGGTATACAAATATTAGACGAAGTGTTTCAGTCAATTATTTCATTTTTTTAAAGACAAAATATGAACATTTTTTACCGACTTTGATTTGGACTTCACTTTGATGCCATTATAATATGTACACGTTTTATATGTGAGCTATTAGTAATAATTTATATCCTTCAATAAAATGTAATAATTTATAAACAGTACAAGTTTTTTTTCATTTTTATATAAAATAAATATAATCATCTCTTATCGGCAGGTTGGTCAAATTTTTAATGATTTTATGTTGCTCATTTAGTTTTAATTTCCGCTTTTATCTTTGCTTTTGTGTAAAATATATTTTACTTAGCGATCCCATTGAGTTAAAATCCACTGTTAAATCGAGTCATACGATGTTAACATTGTATAACCCCGATTCATGTTTAACAGTATGGCTTTTGTAAAAAAGGTATTCCTTAATGGGTTTTTTAACAGATTGTATAATATGATAAACGAGTTTACATAAAAGATCATAAATATATTTGGTTTTTAATTTAACACTGTAGCTTATTTTTATAATCGGGGTCTTACAAAAAAAAAAATTGTAAAAAATAAAATATATTAAAACACGAACATATATTATGCGCCACATATTTCACTTTTCACATTCCAAAGAAAAGTTCCCGCTTTAATAATAAAAATACTTTTGTGGCATTCACTGAAAATTTACGTTTTAGCGATTTGGTTTTGGGAAAACAATTTAAATTTGGTTTCAAAAAATTCAAACTTTTTAAATACAATATAGACGTAAGACGTATGTACTTTGTCAAAATAAAATGAATGTTGTATTTAGTATAGGCCATGTTATTGCAATTTGAACTTTACATAAACACTTTTGAATATTTAAATTTATATCAACAAGTTACGTTTTTTCATAATATATAATTATATATTATACTATTTATTTTAATACATTATTGATAAATATATTTATGTAGTGGATTATCCTAATCTTCAACCTACAATCAAATCGGTCATCTCAATCCCTGTATACGCATATCCACCGTACTTTTATTTTCTAGCTAACCTGACCAAATTTGTTTGACCTATTTATACTTTTTATTAGTTATTCTATTTATATTCGTTGCAATTGCCACTCGTATTAGTTTTCTCTATCTCTTTTAGGCATAAAAATGTTTAAAATATTCTCAAGTATTCTCATTACTTTTTTTATTGATATTAGTTGTTTCTAAAATAGACATTTAGTTAGTTTATACTTTAGTTACTCCACTCAACCACATCAAATTATTTGATTCAAATATATACATATTAAAACAGTAGAATTTTGTTTATATAATTTATTTACATAGTAATAAAAATTAAGTAAAAAAATGTGCACAAGATTACATGTAAATACTCATACTTCAACTGATAGTATTGACACAATAAATAGATTTTACCTTAATATGCAGTTGTTGAGATTCGATATTTGTATTGTGGAATTTATTTATATTTTCTTTTAAATTTGATTCTCTGCGATAGTATTAAAACCAATATTGTGTCATATGCGTAATATATTATAAGAAAATGTAATTTATATAGAAGACATTTGGTTTCGATATTCAATTTACTCTTCACAGTTATCTTTTTCTTATAATAAAGAGGACCGACATTCTCAATATTCATAAAACACTATACATTATCTCAAATATTTCAGGTGCGGCTGACATTTTCTACCCTACTCCATCACTTCTTTATTTTATTGTTGGTCTCTCCAGCTAACTATTCTAAATGCAATACATTTTCTAGAAAAAGTTTTTAAAATTAGTTTGATTTTGACATTTATAGGCCATTAATTTATTCGGAAAATATTTACATTTTTGCAGTTTTTCTTTTTGAAATATTTTGTTTTATGTTATTGAACAATGCGATAAATTAACCGAACAACTTTTTTTAGGATTTTCCAGAGATCTAAGTAATTAGATTTAATTTAGGACAGAAAGTGAAGTGTGGTTGAGTAATGCACGCAGATAAAAATAATAGTTAACTGCACTTTACCTACCATTCTAAATTTTAAATTCTAAAAAGTAATCATAGAAAATTTGTTATCGACCAGTCAACATTTTCAGAAAATTATTCTCATTTAAAAAAAATAATTGAATGTAAATGTTACCATTTAAGTTTCAAAAGTTGATAGTCCGAGAAATACTACTAAAGTAACGCCATTTGTTTGCATGTTTTTTATTCATAAGACAATTATAGGCCGTATTATAATTATTGTTCTTAAAGTAATTGCTTTTAGTGGATTTTGGATCATTACATTTTGAGTCCTACTTATTTTTTAATAAATTGCTAGTTTTAATAATTTTATCTGGTTCATTTTACAGCGTTATTAGAAATTTTAACTACGACAAGGCTGAGCTTTTAGTAAAAGAAGAAGAGATTTTATGACTTTTGTCGTTATTTTTATTGTGTTTACTGTTTTTATACAAAGTCCGTCCGCCTGTTTTAATAATGCTTTGTAGTGGTTACCAATACTAAAATCGGCAGTATTTTTAAATTATTAATCAAATATATTGTATGTTATAATAATAAATATATAAAAATACTAATAATATACTGTATCATGAAATTTATATATAGTGAGATATTCTTGTTTTTACACAAAATTCATAAAAAATGATGTTCAAATATTGTTAAAATACATTAAAGACTAATTTTGAGAGTATATCATGTAAATAAATATAGTATAAATAAAATATGGTTATTCAAAATAATTGTACAGTAATACTCCGATCAATGATTCATGTAGGACGTGAGTTCTTGTTATAGGTGGACATTATTGAAATTTGCATAAAATACATATGTTTAAATCAAGATAGGTACTAGTAACTTACTTAGAATTTTGTTATCGCGGAGCGACAACAAACAATGTTTTTAATAATAATTGTATTTATTTCGACATTTAGATATTATTTTAGACTATGTTTATTCAGTTATTATGAATAAAATAGTATAATACATTTATTTTGGACAATAGATTCCATTGTAGGATAATTGTTATTGTATTAAGTAAGAAAACTAATTTAATTATTATGTCTCTAAATGAACGTTTAGTTGCGAGTAAATTTAACTTTTAATGTCCATTATTCCTATAAATTATACATTTTATATTTTGTTAAGTTTAATGTTAAAATTTTAATTTTAAAAAGTGTAGTTAACACGTTTGTTAACAAGTTTAATTTTGTTAAGCTAAGTTAAATAATTTTAGAAATGTTCATAGTCGTATAAATACGGTTTTTGTTTGTTTTACAATTTAGTATATTTTTTTCGTATGCTTAACTAAATTTTTTTAAATAATTATTTAGAGAGTACAATGTTGAAAATAAGTGGTATGAATTTATCAACTTTTTTGTAGTATACGATTTTAATGGATTTAAATGGAGTAAGCTATTAATCGTAACTTGATAAAATGTGAAAACTGCAACTTGTATGTAGTATATAAATAATATGCTTTTTATCCAGGGATATCAGACGTTTTCTTGTTTTTAATCCAATGTAAATTTTGATTTATTTTGAAAACATAAAATATCATATTTAGGAATTGATATTAACATCAAATAGACCGTCAGGCAGGATTTAGCGCTTATATCTATTTTTGTTTTCTTCATCTTAAAACAACCAATGTCGGATGAATATTATTATAGTACATTAAGTATGTTTTTTTTATTTTAGACTGTGCCAAAACTGTGTACGGCCGATTACGCTAAAAAATAATATTTTCCGTTAAATTATAATATTTAAATGTAGGAGTATTCAATGCTTTTTATAAATAGTTAATTTGCTATCCGTTGCATTATTTGATTGTAGCTTAAATGCAAACAAAGCTTACAATAATGTTATAATGTAAAATCGAAACATAAGCAAACAGTATTAATTGACTTAATACAACTGTAATTTGTAATGGCTTCACAAAAAAAAAGTATTTTCATAATTTGTATTTGTTTTTTATGACTTTTTCAAAACAATTTTAACTATAAACTCATATTGACAGTTATTAAAAAGGTTTTTTAAACCAATTAATGAAAGATGTTTTTGGTAGCAGAGAGCGTTCGCGTATATCAGTCAATGCAAATCATAAAGTGCGATTAGTAATATTATTTAATAATAAATGTTAGAATTGCGTGTCAAGGTTGGCAAGTCAAATTTAAAACAACAAAACTTGGTTTTCATTTTATTTGGTTACAAATTACCTTCGATAGATTTTCTTAATCGACAATAATCTATTACCTATTTGATAAATTTGTTTTGTTTAAACTGATCAGAATAACATAACTAATATTCCCGGTTTTCGTTTTGGCTGTAATATATGAAACTTGAATTTTTGGATATCTACCAAATGATCAGCTTGTATGAAACGTGTCCACTTGTCCGTACTATCATGTTTGTTTACTTATTTGATACATTGTGAACGTATAGTTCATTATTAATACGTGCTTAGTGTAGTAATGGCATATGATATTTATACTCGAGGAGCAAGCATCCCACAATGCAACCCATATCCCAAAATGTACACAAACTCTTAAATTTTAAAAATAAATCACACCCAGGTAGGTAGAATAGATTTGCCATCAGTTTTGTCGATTTTTGGTACATCTCTTTAATAAATCGTTTTTGTAAGCTTATACAGGTGTAATGAATAAAATCATTATCTCTATTTCATGATCAGACTGTTATACTAATCTTAACAGTAAAAGCTAAATTACTTAGATTTTCAAAAAAAGAGTATTAAAACTACATGGTCTAAAGTCTTAAATTTATAATTCATTTATAAAATTGAACCAATTTTTAAGTTTATATTACAGCGATGTTTAAACGAATTTATTGGTTTTATATTTCTAAACATATAACTTATAAAAAATGTTTTTTAATATAATTTATTTAATTTTATAAATTAAGTTTATTTTCAGCTGTGAATATAAAAAAAAAACAACTGGATGATTATATCGGCCTTAGCATTTTTTTAAAACTTTTATTTAACAAAATGTGCAATCTATCAAATCCATTTTGACATGCTTTCACAGTAAGTGTAACGCACCCGATGATTTGTTAACATTTTTATATAATCAGGCGTAAAGCTTATGTAAAAAATTGTCGCGACCTACACACCTGGAAGCGTAATGTAGATTTTTTTTATAAAACTTTTCTTCGATAATGTTTATACCTTTTACGTCAAAAAAAGAAAAAAACGCGGCTAGACCCTATTTTTTATATATTTTTTACTGCATAGCTGATATGATCCGGTCTGAATGCAAATTATTACACTTGTTATCTCGTTCTCATTTGGACCATAAATTAGTCTCTTATGTCGCAGCGATGGTAAAAATTAGACATAAATATACATTTTTAAACTGTATACAAGTTTTTATAGAAGTACATTCAAACAAATACGTGATGTAAATTGGAGAGAATATTATCATTATTGCAGAGATAACGGTTTCGGTTGGTTTCATTATGTATGCTAAACATCATAAAGATGTACATATCTGATATTGTGCGTATTCATAAATTGCTGAACGATAAAATTATGTTACCTATTTTTTTTTACAATATTAATTTTCTAAATATGACACTGGCACAAGTTTTCAATATTCATTAATTTACTTATTAGGAATTTTATAATAGTTTATGGTAATTTGGGTGGGTAAATGTTCTAATAATCTGCTCCAGCATTCTGAAAAATATATGTGTATCTAAATTATTATATTTAAAAAACTATAAAGAAATAGTATGTACTACTATGGAAAAAAATTATGTTTTGGGTAAAATAAACAAACACATGCTTACTTTACTTTTTAATAACATCTACATCTCTTCTCATCTAAAATAAGCAGAGCTAGTACAAGTATTATATTTATTATTTTAATAATCTTATAATGTATTATTATATATTTCCCAACTAATATGAATGTATTGATGGAAATTAATTAAAAATGTAATCTCAAAGGAAATATACATTGTTCAGCATAAATTTTTACATACGACTGAGTGAGATAAAGCGGCAGTATAAGAACGCACAATCAACGGTTCCAATCTCGGCCACTGAAGATTTGTTCCTTCAGGCGGGCGCGACTGTCTAGGGTAAGAAATGGCCACCTGTCTTTCTTGCGGATTCCAAAGTTGTTTAGTAAGCGTTAGGTCGGTAGCCAGCTATAAAAAAACTCAAACTACCAAATGTGTAAGCCGTCTGAGCCCCAGTTTGTAAGAAAACATAGCCATGAAAAACAAATATTTGCATATACCTGGTAACCAATAATTAAGGTTTACATTAAAACGGCCTCTAGGCCATAGCCCATAGGATTAAACGACTAAAATAAATAGCAATAAAAAAATTGTGTAATTAACCATTTTGAATTGAGTACGCAACATAATGACTATGACTGATTTTGATCATGATGACAGAATGTAGAACATCTTGATAACCAAATAGTTTCTGGTTTCAAATATTATGGCGTATTTACCATGTTTGGAATTTTTAAACAGTAAATAAACATTATACATATATAATCGATATTATTTATGGAATTGTGTTTTGAATAAATTTCATCGATGTTCTAAAAAACAATTTTAGATTTAAAATATTTAACTAAGATCTTAAACAGAACTTTTGAAATCTGTCCACACATTCTAAAAAAAGGGTTCAAAGTTTACGATTAATAACTAATTACTATAGTAGACAGCTGTATAAAAAATTCTCTGCAGTAATTAACCTGATTACTCTCTTATTAGTTAAAGCTTTGAGCCATGACATATGCCGCCATTACAATTTATACCAGTATGTATATGTATGGCTGTATAATAACGTTAATTTTTTTGAAATGCAAGTAGACTAGGTTTACTTAGATTTACTATAGTTATGTATGGACATAATATATTATTGATTAAACTAACTAAATAACAAAATATTTAGTTAAAACTGTACATTTAATTAGACTAACTATTTATTTAGTTATTTCAAAAATAATTTATATTGTGTCCTTATTTTAACTATATTATATACTTTTTTTCGTGTAGTCGTTAGTTGTAGATTAAGTAATAACAGTCACTTCGTGAGTTATTGATATTGTAGAAGTCTTATAGTCTATAGTCTTATATTAGACACTTTATAAGAGTATTTTTTTTTATACTATTATTATCATTAGGTATGTAAATTTGTACGTTCAGATGTTTTTTTTTTTTGTAATGTATACAATTTATAAATTATCTGAAAAGAATATTAAGGGATTTAATCCATTTAATTTATATCTTAACACGTTTTTGTCTGTACATAGAATCAAATAATTTTATTATTTCTTTTTGGTGAATAGGTGTATCTGATATTAAGTATTACTATAAATTGCAAATATTCTTCTACGCGTTAATCGGAAATGAAATTCTGAATATTAGAGTCCGTCTTTCTCTACGAGATATCGGCTTGTGCCTTGTGGAATTTACTACTTGGTTTGCAGTTGAATGGAATTTGAAAAATGACCTAGATTAAAAGGTACCTATATGTATACTCAATATAGATAACAGTTTAATTTAACGGGAACGATTTAATAGATGAAAGTCTTATGAACGTCAATCATGATTTGAACTATGAACTTGATACTAAAATCTATCAAGCGGCTTCTTGCTTAGCGTATTACTATTGTAAATATACTAAATAGTTATTTAAAGCACATCGATTTCACCGTAGAAGTATTAAAATAATTGTATATAGTTTATATAATAAATTTAACATAGCTTATTAGCTGTGCCTGTTTTTACATGCATTTGCATTATTTAACGAATTGAAAACTTTTCGAGGATTATATAGAGATTATAATGTATTATGTAATACATTATAGATTATACATACTAACCAATATGTATTAATAGTTTCAAAGTTTTCTATTAACAAGTATATATAGTTCATATAGTTATTTCATTGTTGTTTATAATTAATTTCCTACCAGTCACGCTTATAATATGAAACTGTTAATTCAATCCGTTTTTATTTTTTATGAAGCTAAACCTAAGTATAAAGCTAAGCTTAAATTAATCCTTATTATACCTATAGAGTTTTTTTTTAAATAGTGGTATTGGATTTTTTTAAAGGTTTATAATTTCAATCGAGTTTACGAGGTAATAAAGTTATCTTACTTCTACTTTTTTATTACATTTTTTAATTTAATCTCATTATGCGGAAAAAATTGTTCAAGATCGTATTTCAATAATTATTACAAGACGAATCATCGGAATAAATTAGTTTTATTACTGTGTTGTACATTTTGGTTTGCATATTATATAATTTACACTCAGATACCGTCTACCGATTTGTTTTTATTATCATTTCCGCAATAGCGATAAGATCGCCGTTGCAGTCGCGAAGAATATAATTTAATGGAGCAAGTGCAACGGCGACTTTGAAGTTCAACGACACAACGGATTTGTGTAATGTGGTGCGTCTCGGGTCATAAACCAAAAACAAAAAACAAATCTTATTACACATAACTCCCTCTGTCTTGATGTCTTGTCGTCGAGTCGCTGTTGTGTAAAATAATAATAATAATAATAACAATATACTTTAATATAAATGCCAATGACAGTGTTGTATAATACGATTCTTCTCGACTTTGATTAGAAAAACGACTTTTGCAGAAAGTTATCGTGTCCCCCCGTTGTCCTGTGTGTTTAAAAATTATTTTTACAAAAACAATGTAGCATTACAGAGTTAGAGTAGTTCTTACCACTCTCGTGGTGGCTCTTAACAAACCGAGATCAGAGGGGAAAAAAATCACCGCGGCAGCCGTCGGTGGATTTCCTTGAAAGTTGCCGTACGCAATCATCGCCAAACGTCGACCGTAGCCGACAGCGCACGACCGCTTCCGGCGGCAATTGGCTTCAATAACGGGATAACCGTAAAAAACCGTTCCTCAGTGAATGGTACGCCGCATGCCCTTCGCTATGGTTTGCCTGAGCGTAGTGTACACTCCGCGGCGGTGAAAGTTTTTCGAAACTATAATACCGAATATTGTTTGCTATTTTTTTTTATGCATACAATCTGACCAATGCAAATATTGTTTTGATTCGGTTAAACGTGTTTTTCCAAAATATAGTTACCGTGCGATTTTTTTTAAAGTCGCTCTTTTCCACCGAAGTGTAACAAAATTTAAATACACATTTTTATTTACATAGATAAACCCACTTCGAATTCGCACACGGCTGTTGTAGGCTATTATTTAGTATTATTTTGTGTTTGACGTTTTTGTGTGATTTAAAAAAACGCGTATTTCGGCTTCGTTCGTTTGTTTCCCTACGTTTGTTTGTGTATATCTAATTATTCTGCGTCGAGGGATCAGGGAGTATCACGTTGGAATCATATAGTAAGTTGACTGAGACAAAAACGTTTTGTTTAGTTTTTTGATTTTATATTGAAAAGGGAATAAAATACTTGTGTGGCGTGTTTGTGTGCGAGACATACCAATTTCTAGTTTTCTTATTATTATTTTGTGTTTGCCGGTGTGAATCTTAAAACAGCACACCATAATGCAATAGCTAGACGATAGTTAGTAACTCATTACAGTGTATTTAAATGAAAGCGGCTATAGCCGATTATACCACCCTTTAATAGAATTGAAAAATATCTAGGCGGGCAAGCTGTTGCGTGACTCTCAGTCGGAAAAAACCCACAGCCGTCATTTATTATTACATTAGTTGAACGATTAAATAAAAAGTGAATAATTTAAATTGCCAATTAATCCGTTGTTTGATATGTTTTCCATCACATTTCAAAAAGTTGATAAAACGCAAACATTGTCATCGTATGATGGCATTTGATAAATTAGTTTAACGTAATTTCCTAAAGGCCTTTTAAAAAATGCATACATTTTTTTCATTAAACATAGTGTGGTTTTAACCCTTATTTTATGAATTTGTTTACATGCACTTTTTATAAAGTGCAATGCCCATGAGTTTTCATTTTACATGTTATAGTGCTATAGTGTTATAATGTTATTGTATATTTGTATATACGTCATCAGCTCATGTCTTTTTGTTAGCCGTTAATTATAATGTTTCTTCTTTAACAATAGTCATGACATGTTTATAATGATCTATAATCTATCTTGTTCTCTGTTAACGCACATGTGCTAGTGTTCATAAATAAGACATCTACGGATTATGATGTTGCAAAGGGTTTTTGTCATCTATAGTTGGATGATTTTATTGTCCAATAAAACAGTAAAAGCTCAAAAGCAATGAAAAATGTTTATGCGCATAAAATTGTATAGGCATATTTATAACAAATACAAATAGTAAATATTTACTTAAAACGTTTTTTATATTCGTGGTTCACGTCGTGTGGTATCTACTTACTCGTAACTCATAGATAGAAACTTTTATATACAAACCGTTACTATTAAGTAAATTAGGCAACAATATTAGTATACATATTTATATACTTTTTTAATAACCTAATTAAACTCTAAATAAAAACTGCACAAATTAATTGTATAATATGCTAATAATCTTACACCGACAATTAAATAATAACCTAACATCATTGTTGTACCTCTTGTTTCACAAATAAATGCAATACTTGTGTTAAACCTTGACAGTGTATGTTGAAATCAGCTATAACTATTAAAGAATTGTTTAGTTCTCATTAAAATTAACTATAAGACTACCGCCTTAGTTTTATTAAAATAATTTATTAGAAACCACTAAATATTAAATAATTGGTCAACTCTAATAAATTAATAAAATACAAAGTCTGTTAGAGTTGTTTTTATTGCAAAATGTTAATTTTAACATTTTTATGATATTCTTACACATAGTTGAATATACTTGTTATTTAAACAATAACAAATAGCTCAACCAATTTTGTTTATTTTTACCTCTGTTATTTTCGTTTTTTGTATTCATTAAAAATAATGCATAATATAATGTAAGGCTGTAGGTATTCAATGAAAATTATATTTTTTGTTTGTATACTCGTACTATTTGTATAAGTTCAAATAAATTCATTACAAATGTTTAGTTGTTTATTTTCTGGAAGGTTCGCGTGGGCAAAATTAGAATTTTGTGGCTGTGATTGAAGGACGTCTTGATGGGTTATTAATGAATTTATTTTTTGCGTAATTTATACTTGGGAGAATACCGGATAACTGAACAATATAACCTCAAAAACGTGATAATAATTAAATCTTTATTTTCTCTTATGCCATCAACGAAGGCCGATGATCGAACAATAGCCAGACCTAACGTATTGACCCACTGACAGAGCGATTACCGTCAAATAACCACCCACCACTGATTACTGCAACCTTTGGCCCCACTTGTAGAGTACGTGGACCAGATGAAACACTAAACGTTGAATAAACAAAATATAATATAATAGCGTTGACGAAAACACTTTGGCGGACCGTTTCGAATTATTTATGAGCTCAAAACGGGTTTTAAAAAAATACGTCCATGTGCGGCTGTATGTTTTTATTTATTAAAGCACAATGTTTAAAATAACGATAATGATACACATTCAAATGATATAGTAGTCGATTAAAATAACTTAAGTATGTGTATATCCATAGGTATATGTATATCTATCGAAATTCGAGCTGCTATGTATGCGCGACTTCAGTTTATAGGAGCTGGTTGTTCCGTTGTGTGCAAATCGACTTTCACCTATATCTTTTTTTTTTTTGTCAATGGCGATAATGACGCAATGTTTACACGACGGTATTAAAACACGAGATATTAGATCTACGCGTTTCTACCGATTGTGCGTGTCGCTGCACTTAAAACCATATTGACCCCGTATAAAACCCACAAAATTTAATATCCATCCGCAATGGTACACCGGGAGGGCTGAGGCAGTCTTCGTCGAGTCCTTTAATGATTATGTCGTGCTACCGCAACGACATCCACTGATGCTTCAAAAACCGGATTTTCGTACTTTGTTATACTTACACGTCGACTATACTTTAATATTTATTTCGCATTTAGACTACTTGCACAGGTGACATGAACCACGCAATCGTTGGGTATTTATAACTATATAGGCTATATAATAAAATAGGTTTATGTAAATAGGTAATATAACATACTGTACACAAACTTATTTAACTAATTAAAATAAAGATTATAATGAGTTAACATTTAATATGTGTAAAACCGGGATACTCGACCGTTGGATATTGCCCAAGCATTGAAGTTTTGCAACGCGTTTCCGCTTTATTATAATTACATTGCATGATCATTTTATCGTAATAGTCTAAGCACATATTATTATATATTTGGTACGTTACCGTTTCTCACGGACGCTGTGTAGCACTTGGATTTTGATAATTAACTTATCTTTTAAAACGAGCAATAATTCTTTCTAAATTCTTATAGTGTTATATTTTTCTTTGCACAGGGGACGTCAATGAGCTGCTGAAATGGCCTGCGCGACCACTATGAATCCGTATTTCATGGAAGTCTGGAAGTGTCGGCTGAGGTTGAAAAAGTTGGCCGAGACCGCTTCGTCCACGTTGACCTGAGGTCGTACTTAGCCTCTGCCGTCAACCGCACCACTTTATCGTATAAAAGACAATGGTGTCGTTCGCTAAGCTGTTAGTGGTCGCGTTTTCTTTGACGGCGGTATGGTCGACCACCGCTTCGGCTGTGGTAAACTTTATGCAAACCTGTGAATCGCCCGTCCGATGCCGTTGCGATAGCCGCGAACCCACCGAGGTGTCCTGCAGGAATTCAGGATTGATCGTGGTTCCAGATGACGTGCCTGCCAATATCACTAAACTGTAAGTACAACATTTGATACCGAAAAAATGTATATAATGTAGTTATTAAAATAAAATGTTGTAGTTTATATCCTAGAGTAAAATTTTCAGTTTTCAAATTTTAACCTAATGCACCAATTGTCTGAAATGGCGACGTTCGCGAGGTTACCAAAATTATGGTGGTCCAAAAGTTATGAGCAGTTGCTCTACCTCAATAATTTAGTACGCGTGTATACTTGATTGATATTTATTGCTAAAAAAACACCAAACTTCTATTTAATAATGGGTGTTGATAACATTTATTATGAAGATTAGCTAACAAGGATTTATTTATCGTCAAACCTTATCATGGATATAATATTACACGTTTCCCTTATTTTTTTTACCATCATTCATATTTCATAAAATATAATGATTTGACCGGTGACGTCAACGGCTGATTTACACGTCATATATCATAATTTAACGTATAACGCTATATATAAATGCGTGTAAAAATATTTTGCAAAATTGTATTACTATGCATATTATTATTATTGATGATATGATTTATGATGATCATGATGAGTGCCTGAGATTGACGGGAGTTTGCACGGTTAGATAAGAACGTACTTAAAATCGTATTTTAAAGCTGGATAAACGGTTTAAATATTGCCAGCGTGTGTTAGTTGTAAACAATGCATACATTATACGTGTATAATAATATGGTGTTATAACTATTATTACAAAGACCTTCGCTCCCGACTACCGTTGACCTATAAAAACAAAAAATTCTCTTTAATATTCAATAACGTGGTAATGACATAATTAGAGCACATGACAACCGCGCGTTTCCGTATCGCTTGACTTGCACACAGATGATTCACACAGCTTTCAAAACTCAAAAGCAACTATGATGAAATATTGTGTAAAAAATCAGTATCAGAAGGTACCAGTTCAATGACTTTACGTCGATCATAAGCTGTTGAAAAGTGATAATATAGTACAATAACATTTAGGCGTGGAAGCAGTTTTCGTGGGAATGGCCTCAACGAAAGTGTCGAAGAGCAAAACCGAATAATTTATTAATTAGTCCAACTTTTTTTATTGATTTCTGAGCGTAATGAAAGTGTAAAAATAAACAATATAGGTTGGAAAGCTATAAGAATGTACAAGTTATCTTCGAACCAACAACTCTCGGTATATAATATAATCCAAAGTTAAACTTTTGTTAAGTATCAATGCTCAAGACCTGCGAATTCCTGGCCCCGGGGCAACGAATATTTACACATACACTTTAATTACATTATAAAGTCAGTTTGTACTTGCTTATGCCTTAGTGCATTCCGGTAGAATCCCTTTTGACTAAGTGACGTGAACGTACTATCCTGGTTATTGCAGTATCGTCGACCATTGACGTACATTTTGTACTCCAAATTTAATTTCGCTGGAACGTTGACTATTGGGATTCATGAAGGCACGAAGACTTGCCAATGGTAATGCCGTACGTGCTATGTCAATTGCCGCTAAAGACCTTATACAACACCTAACGAGCGGAGAAAACTCAATAATAATCTCTCTGATAGTTTTCTTAAATTTCATACAAATTCGTATAGACAATGGGCTCGTTGTTTATACTACATCATATTCCCCCTCATACGTACTTGGTGTTTTCCTAAATTCTTCTTGATTAGCCATAATAATTCTGCAGTAGTTGCTATCGAACAATTATTATTGCTACTTAGCGCTTAAACTTTTCGCACATCATAATCAGCAAACCTCTTGCGACCTTGCAGCTGGCATCGCTTTCAGTTCATTATGGGAATATTAATTCCTGAGGATACCCAATACTCGCAGTACCATCAACCGGTCCATTGTGCAAACAGGTGTAAAAAGAAAAAATATATTCGAGACAGTTTTCATTACAATGTCTAGTATTATGACGTGATGAACGATACTCCCGTTCTTTTGGCAACTGTACAATGGTTCGGTGAGTGGACAACCGAATTTCCTGGCATGGAATACAGTATTTTTCTAGAGTTCCGATGGAAAAAATCAAAACGCGAATCGGACGTGTTTCAATTTCGGATAGACTTTCGATTTTTTTTTACTCCTCCCACTTCTTCTCTCTCACATAAGAAAAATTGTATTCCTAGCGCCTGATCGGAATTCTTAATTCGTTGTTAGCTGGGCCAAAAAACGTCGACGAGCGTGATTTTAATTTTGTGAGGATTTAAAATATAATTATTCAAAAAATAATTTATTGTTTTAAAAGTAGATCGTTTAAAAGTTATGAGGGCGGGTTTGGCTATTAAAATCTACTTTTCTTTCAACGGCAACACCGGCGGACGAGATCAATCCTCTTCACTCGAGATTATTATTCCCACGGTAGACTTTTAATATTTGCACTGCTCGTTTCATTTATCAAAATCACTTGCCAACGTTCAAAGACAGCGACGCATCTGTCATCTTTACTGTTTGTCGACGACAAACATATTTTGATCATTTACACAATGTCTTGCACCTGTGTAGTAGTAGCTGCTTTATATCAACCGGTCGTTGACGCACGAACGTCGTTTAAGATGGAGCAAAACGAATATTTAATTAAATTGTTTATTTGTTGCTTTCAAACAACCTAAGCGGAAGTACACGCAGTTAGTATAACTTATCATGCGGTGTGAGTAAATATTACCAGGGGAAATCGGATTTTCTACCTAAATTTGTACAATTTATATTTTTATTTCTTAAATAGTATTAGGAAAATCTGATATGTATTTTGTTTTTAGGCATGTACCCCTCAATTAGGGGTTAATGCTGTACTGGCATCAGCTGTTTATTGTGCAAACCGGAAGTAATTTTCAATGGTCAGAAATTATGAATTTTTTTTATTTTTCTTAGCCACCGTTCATTCTTTATCCACTAGCAACTAACACATTTTTTCTATTTGACTTCACGGCCGAAATGTCGGAATTATTTTAAGTGAATTTCAAATAAAGTGTACCCTTCTGACGTCAATTTTTTTGTCAACTGAAAATAAATATCAAACAATGCGGCCAAATCGCTTAGGCACCAAGCGGGGCAGTTATTGTATATTCAACGTGTTCTTCTTTTAAATAGTAGGTAGGTATATCGGTACTCAAAAAGATTAAAAAATAAATACCTATATACTCATAGTATAATACACCCAAACGGCATCGACTTTTTCTTTCAGTCAGATGTTTGTATATTAGAACAATATTACGTAACCGAGTAAGTTTTTTTTGCATGAGACAATTTGCATGCTCCTATTTTCTGAGTAGCTAAGTGTGTAAAGTAGTCATACTATTTGAGGTAAATGCAATTCGTCAATCGACGAGTATTTTCGGAATGACCTTTAACCTCTAGGTATAAAGGATTTTTTTTTTTTGCCTGGCATTAGACAAATTCTTAATTCCGTTCGAATAATGCAAATCAAGACTAACAAATAAAACTGAATTACGATATTTATGTTTGAAACTTGTAGGCGCGTTAGGGACTATTAAATCAAACGTTGGTTGCACTAACAAATGTTGATTCTATAATAGGTTTTTTTGACATGGATAAATTTTGTCATAATTAATAAGTATCATTTTTTTTTTAATACAAACAGTATCAATTATGAAGCAGCTTATGGTGTTTCATATTAAAAAGAAATCTGACGTATTCTTTTTAACGATCAAAGTTGTACCATTTTTTTTTTTTTTTTATAAAAGTTTGACACGACGCACCGATAGTTTTCGTTACGGCAAATCGGTTTAATGTTCGGCCTTGTTTGTCGGTCTCCTCTGCATAACTCGTTGTCACAACATCAAAATGAGTCAGTGACCTAAATTACACGCTGAGGTGACTCCCCGTTGTAAATACATTATACATGTATCAAATAAATATTATAATGTCATTATTGAATTAATAACGCGGTAATAAACTATGTAGTATGGTAGACGACACCGCCGTTTTTTTAACGAGCTTGGTGGTTATTTAATTTTTTTGTTTTATTAGGAACCAACGTATCGATCCACCGACCTTTCGATTTAATTAGCAATTAAAGTCATCGTGAGGGCGCGAAATGTGTATGCGGTGCTGGCGTTTAAAATTATTCTAAAACCCTTATTCTAAACAATAAAATTATATATCACACGCTCGAGGATTTCGGAATGTTGTAGAAAGGATATAACCCTATTGTGTTAGTGTGTGTACCGTGTAAGAAGGTGCGGGGGTCCCTTATATTATTATAGTCGACCGCATGCATAAAAAGCTTAAACCCGTGAAACTTCCCCAAATATTGTATAATATAAATATTTATGCTTTTACGGACATATAGTAGTTTTATATACCACATTACACTTATATTTATTCGCCGTTTTACTCAAATGTTGCTACCACATGCATTATTGTTACTTATTACTGCAGTTATCTGAGGTACTAAATTTCAGATCTTAGATCAATATATATTTTTTTGTGTGTAGTTACATCTCGGTTGGCTTTCTGTGTGTAAACGTCACACATGGCGTTACATGACAAGTCGTATCTACTTTAACGAAGAAACTATTATTATTATTATATATATTGTCCACGATTATGTCATATAATATATTAAAATGATTTATTGTCCGCTATATTACCTACAGGCTACATCTATCCTACAGGGCTTTGAGTTCACAAAAATTTAAATAATCACTATGCTATAGTCGTAGCGAGACCACTTTTATTTGGTATGGTTATTTTATAACACAAAATCGTTTAATAGTCGCAGCCAGTATAATGATGTTAATATGTCGTATAGTTGAGTTTAAGTGGTTTCCACCAATATTGTTTGCTAAGTCAACGAAGTGCCGATGATCACACATAAAATCGCTCGTCTACAAACCATAAAGTCTATGTAGGCGCACTGAACCTATAAATTTACAAACCGAGCACTGTGGTCTGTGTCATATAACTTCATCCGTGTAATTCCATGGGCTCCTGGCACGAGACGGCAATAAATCATACCTAGTCTGTTGTACTCTTACAATAGGCCGAGACAACAAAATTTCACTGTGCTGGTGTATCGGTAATTGAATTTATCTGTGTTAACGTTCATTTCCCAATGCGTTTTACATGTAATATTCAACATCGTTCGTTGGATGCGTTTTTGTATTTAGATAGCGTAGACATGTACGTTAATTTACCTATTGAAAGTACAATATAGCGTTGCCTATATTGTAACAACGGTAGCCGGTATATGCAAACGCTAAACAATTTTACAAAAAAAAAAAACACTCAATAGAACAGTAACTTGTATTGGTCCATAGAAATTCGTCCGCACGCTTTAAAGATTATTCTCAGCTCAAGTATTCGCAAAATTGAATACATAATATATTGTATGAACACAACTTTATCGGTTGGAAACTAGTATTAAATTTAATATATATGGCACATAGCTTGTAGTATATTATTAATGATTCAATTTAATCTTCCTCGTTCTGATCTAAAGAAGATAAATTGCCGGAAACACGTTTCTTCGAATAACTTCAATTTTCTAACTGGGGTTTCGTGTAATTATATACAATGGTGATTCGTGTGATTAATAAGCTTAACGAATAATGCGCTATTTTATTATCTCACTAATATTTCAACGTCGAAGTGCACCGAAAATGTTTCACTGAGTTTGTTTACCGGTATGTTATGGCTGTTTGAGAACCATATAATATACGACCGGATGGAAACGATTTTTATTATTAAATTTGTAATAAGAATCGAATTTTTTTGAACAATATAATATGTTATTCAATGTTTACTCACAACGTTAGTCTATTATACAATTGTAACGTCTCCAAACGCCACTAGCTCCCAAGAGACATAAAACAAAATAACAAAAGCCCTATTTCTTGAATTTATTTTTTTTAACGCCTATGAAAGCATATAGGAAAATTTCCAGTTTTTTTATCAACAAAAACTTTGGCGCTCGACAATAAATTTCAGCGTTATATCTATGTAAAATATATCCATACATTTTTTCTTGGCACTCACATGAGGAACTGCCGCATGGAAGGCACTTGATGATGAAAGCAAAATTCATATTTCCTTTGGGAAAAGTTTTCACGTCAGTCGTAAATAACAATATCCTTGGGGTTTTCCCTAACCAACCATAATTCAGTGCATAATCATGATCATAAACGACAGTCATCGACTCTGCTCCGACGCGACGGTGTGTGGCGCGCGAAAGACGAAGTAGGATTTGGCTGGACCTTTTTAACGACCCCGTTAAAAGCACAGTTACAAACTATAAAGAAAAAAAAATACGCTCCAATTACACTGAAAATTCAATGAAGTAAAGCTACACAGGGTTTTGGTTTCATACAAATAACATTAACACGTCTATATGCCCGTCGACAGTGATTGGACACTGGAATATTCAATTTATATCGTTATCCCAGATGTTTGATCTGTCTTGGAAAATATTTCATAATAGGTTTTTTTTTTTTTTAACAAGTCAAACGTGAGTTCTTGTTTTTCATGGGAACACAAACATATTTTAAACGCTTAAGGCTTACTCAATTTTCGGTTGAATCTTTATCAAACAAAAAAAATCCTAAAGATTAACACACGCATTACCTATATGTGTGGAGAAAAGGGAAAAGGGACCTCTTGTCGCAAAAATAAAATTTTGAGTTATAGGTTATTCAAATTCTGAACATTTTGAGACCAGAGTCATTCTAATATCTTACAATTTGGCCGAGTTATATATTTTTTTGAATTTATTTTCGGAAAATGTTTTTTTTTTGAAAAAAAAGTTTTGAAATGTTGCCAACTTTTTATTTTACATACTCAGGGAATGAAACTTAAGAAAAAATTCAAATAAAATGCCCTTAAGCAAATAACATAATTTTTTTTTTTAATATGCTTCCAACCCTTATCGATGTTTTGGCCTCTCCTGCGATTTGGATTCTCACGACAAGAGTTCCCTTTTCCTTTTCCTTCCGCCTTACATAATAAATGGGTTTTAGATAAGTTAAAAAAAATAAAAGTCAATATTTAAAGGGAAATAACTATTAACAAGATAAATTATTATACTTTATTAGTAAAATATTATTATTGAACTTGGTTATTTAGTTTTAATGGCATTACATTTATCTGCATGATTGTCTCAGTGTTATTAAAGGCAAATGACAAATGTTAAGTGTTGTAATTGGAGAGCGTTATTTAAACCTATCTAGTTTCATTCTAACTTTTCTGACTTTACTTTTGGCAACAAATGACTAGTACTAAATAAAAAATTGGTATTAAATATCAAAGCCACCAGTATGTAGAACTTAGAAGCTTCTCAATAATACCATAGTATACTTATTCGTAAAAGGGTTTTTATTTTAAGTAATTACAAATAATGCATATTTATGATAACAGAAACATAACATCAAAAAAAAAAACACGGAGTTGAATTTATTAAGAAGATTTTGGTAGGCAGTTTTGGCGATCTTGTTTACATAATAAATTTGGAGATCAGAATGAAGGGTTTTATTTGAAATAATATACTAAGGGGCATTTGTTAGTGTGCGTAGGCAAATGGATTGAAATTACTGGATTTTTTGGATGTTATATGGAGCGGCACAGCCCCAGATTTGGATACTGTATTGCTATAGTGTAATGAGAAGAGTTAATTTATTGTATTACATATATTATTATAAACTTTCTTTGTGTTGCTTTTTTGTCAGTGGTGGATGTATTTCCATAAATAAGAAAAGTTTTAGAAGAGAGAGAGAGAGAGAAATGACGTGAAACTCAGTTTTCTTGTTAACTTAGCCGGTCTATATATCGTAGTGGAGTGGACAAAAAATTGAGAGTCAATCGACAGTTAAGTCTTCTAACCTTTGAAATATCACGATCTGTTGATATCTTTAACAGTTTCGTTGTGAAACACTTAAATACTTCAAAATAAAAAATATATAGGTACATGCGCTTCTTTATGTATAATATGTAGAGTGGTAGCAATTCAATAAATGTATTTTAAGGAAAACTTTGGGTGTACAATCGTTATCATATAAATTATCTAACAAAATATTAGTTGTTCAGTAGCCATTTATAAATAAATTAACTGCTTGGGTTTTAAAGCTTTTAAACTTTGAGCGAGACAATATAGTGGCACAATAAAATAATATATTATTTAATTTTATGTTGTACAATGTACGTAAATTCTTGATTACAAATGTTTGTAACTTTTTTATTTTAATTGTTGGATTAATTATTCAAATCGAGTTATATCGACCAACACTGAAGCAATAAATAATTGTTGTTTTGTTTACTGAAGTTAATAGGTTTCATTAAATTTTCGAAAGTAAAATGGTGGGTAGGTACTTGATCATTTTAAACGTTAAGACATTATTATTAAATAAAATAAAAAAATAAATCGTAACATTGACTTTAACATGTGATTTGCTGCAAAAATGTTCACTGAAAACAATTAAACAATACAATTGGACATACTTGGAGTATTTTGTTGTATCCCGTTGATTTGTCATATTGTCGTAACGAATCCTGCACAATACATTATTATACAGTGATACGCTTATATAGACTATAAAACGTAATACTATACGATTTATCTAAAAGTTTATATATAAAAAAAAAATACAATCCAAACCGACTGTTCCAGTCGTTTTAAAAATTTGTCTTCTAAAAGGCAACCCGACCGATTGTTTCGATAAATGTGAATCACGCAGTAAACTAAGACAAATAACTGGAGACGACAACGTTTTATTTATTTTTTATTTACGAATAAGTAAAGAACAATAAATAACGTTTCGAAGTGGACTGGAGAGCTCTATACCGTATAGTGAAGTCTCTCGAAATAATATTAATCGAAATGATGGCGCGCTAGAACAGTGATAAAGAAAACCGTTACGGGGAATAACGAGTCATAATAAATCATCACTGTACAAACTTGTAGTGGATGTGCGCGTGTGGATGTGTTCTGTTTTTGGCTACTATTTATCTTGTTCTAAGAGATTCCTTTTTTTTCCGTTATGTATTTTGGGGCCGTTTACGATTTTTTTTCCGCACCGTTTGTTCCTGACAGACGTCCGGCTTCACAAATACTATACATAAAGAGTACACACGGCGACGGTGTGTATAACCATCGCCGTCGGTCGTCTTCGTCGCTTCCAACTGTAACTGCTGCACAGCCGTCACCAGTATTTTACTCCCGTATCCTTTTCGACCTACGCTCGGGTAAAATAAATATAAAAAAGACAGAAAATCGCGAAAACCGCGCGAGCATTCACTTGACTGGCCAAAGCGATCTCGGAAGATAACTGTGCCCGTGTATTATATAATAGTATCTCTCTATACCTGTGACTGTGGTGCAACGGCACCGCGATGACGTCTAAACGCGTAAACGTGTGCGTTTTTCGACGATATTTTTCAAGCAAGGAGAAAATCGAGGTTAAAACCGTCGCACAATGCGGGCCATTAATTATTACAAAGCCAAGGTTCCATGTAGCCACTGAAACCCGGCGTTACGGCCTGAAGTATATGTATGTGTATGTACGGCCACCGTTGCCGACACAGTTGTCAATTGGCATTCTATAATGTGTACGTACGTATATTATTATTATCTACACTACACATATTGTATTGTGTACTGGATATGCCACCATGAGCAAATTACTATATTATAATAAATGAAAAATTTTAAAATTTCTATATTTCTCGACAGTCTGTAAAATCGACATATTATAATACTTATATCCAACGTGTTAACTTAACGATAATAATAACGCGATGACCTCGAATTGCCAAACACCTATATGCCTCGTGTTAAAAAAAAAACGATTGTTTCCTCTATACACGCAAACAGCTTTATACTAATTGTTTGTATTGAAAAAAAATGCAATTATAATATCTGATTCGAAAACAAATATTTTTTCATCAGACGCATCTTAATTTGCCGTGACCTCTATCACCCGTACACTTTAATTACTCGAACACGTGATTCTTTTCATAATATTATTGTAGTTTTTGCGGTCTTGAATACATATTACTAAAAAGATCCACTCTGTTTTAGTTTAACGCTCTTTATTCTTAAAGAGCACATTTTTTTTCTACAGAAAATTTGACACTATATTAAAAAAAAAATAACCAACTATAGTTAATTAAAAAAAATAAATATATTATAATATTCTTGGCATTTTTCATGAAATTGAATAAGTGTAAATTAAAATATTATTACTTAAGCTTCGATGCATAGCTAAAAAGTTATTGTTTCTACAATGATTCACAATTTTTTTCTTGTCTGGACCTACGATATTTTATACGATAAATATTGTTATTAAAAAAAAACTTTGCCGTATTTACTAAGACTTTTTTACAAATCATAATGAAAAACAATGTTATTTCAGACATAATTTAAAATTCTAAACGCAAGAATAATAACAAAAAAATATTTCATGCATTTTCTAAAGAGCTACAAAAATGCACTTGGACGCATCTGCCTCTCGGGTGTTATTACTTAATTTATAACTGTAGGTGCATAACTTTTGAAACATTTTAATATTACTTTACATGAAAAATTTTAAGCAACAAATTACGTCAAGGAAATATCTACCTGTTGTTGTCGTTTCTAAAGCTTTATAAATAATGAATTGTATAAAATGATGGTCCTGAGTCATTTGGGTTAAATGTATTCTTACATTAAACAAAAATTAACATTTTACAAGTCGAACACTTTTCAAACTGTAATTTTAACAAATGGTAATAATAATTTTCACTGTTTTATTTAAACAAATGAAATTCAAATATTGGTATTATTACAATCAATCAATTATCTAAAAACTATTTTTTCATAAACAATAAAAGAAAAGTTTACCATTCACGAAAAAATAAATCTTAAAAAAACTATTAATATGTTTTTAGTTAGGTAAGGTCATTGGAATAAGAATTGTTCATGTAAGTGTGGTTTAGTGGATAAACTAAAAAAAAATACTGTTTCATAAAACGAATTACCGGTTATTTATGGTGCCACGCATAAAAGTTATAGGCGAAAGTTGTGGCAATAATAGCTATAACATTTAAGTTGTGTACATTTTTGTGGGAATATTTTTGTTGAAATAAATATTCCTAATTTCCTTGGCGAACTACGTACATATATGTTCTAGTCTGTATAATGCACACGCACAACGTATTATGAATATAATATTTGTGAATAAATATTATTTTCTGGTCTCTCGACGACGGTTGGGGTCCTACTGGTCATTAATCCTCTTTAAAACGTCCAAACCAGATATATTTTGTAATTCCTCTAAAAAATGTTTCTGACAAGCTACTTGCCGCAGTGGGTGCCCGAATGGTATAGAGATGTTAAAGAGGAATATTCAATGTACGCGGCGTGACTCGATAAAAATCGTTGGCTGCCTATGTTATAATAATATACACGACCGTTATGCTTGATAAAATACAAAATTCGATCATCTATTATTCCCCGTTGATCGAATAATGAATTAAAACGTGCCGGGAATTTATATTTTTTGCCTATTTCAGCAAAAAGGCATTTAAAAACAGAAACAATAAAAAAAAACCTTTTAAAAACAGTTGTTTTTGCTCTAAAACGGTATCCCTGCGAAATCTTGCGTGTAAAAAAAAAATTTCGATTTATCCTCTAATTAATGTTTAATGACGGGGACTTTTATGTGGGTTTTTTTTTAACGGTTCTAAACAACAAAAACCGGAAGGACGGGCGGAGAGGGAGGCTTCTGTATATATAACGTAATAATGACAATAAATTAATCTGGACGAGAAAAGTTTTTACTCTCGGTGAGAAATCCGCCGGCAGATTAAATTTCGGCACCAGAGGATGTTGCGGCATTTTTAATTATTGCTCTCCGGGTCGCCGTCGCCGCCTTCCCGGCCTGTCTGGTCCGATCCCCAACCACAAAGATCGCGTCGCACTGGTGTCTCTTTCGGTGGCGGCAGTGGATAAAAGTATACTGCCAAGGCGAGGGGCGGGGTGTTCCAAGACGCTTTGTTATTACAAAGGCAAACAGCGGAAACCCTATATAGGAAGTAATAAGAATACTAGACCTAAATGCGGATTTGGCGTTATGTTTTTAATTATTTACAACGAACCACGAGGGAACGTGTTGGATATATCTCGGAAATAGCTTGCGAAGAGGTCCACTTATTTTGCTTACATTTGATTACCATACATCTATCCATCCGTTCATTCTAGTTTTTGGAATATCAGCTGTAAAACGAGATAATAAAGTACGCCAAGTTTTATTGAGCATTGAATGTATTTCTAATGTTTTTTCTCCGTTGTGCCGCCAAATTATCTCTTTTGGACACTGCCCAGACTCGTTTGTATACCATACATACAGTGTATAGTATGATTATAGTCAGTCGAACACACCGTTAAAAGCCTTAAAGATCTAAAATGAGTACAAAAACAATTTATTAACCAAAAAAGTTAATAAAATATAAAAGTTTTTATAGTTGTTTTTAGCTTTGATACGAATCAGAGAATTTTATAAGTTTATACATTCTCCTCGAAATCAAGAAAATTATTATGAAAATTGACACATTTTGTATTTTTTTATAATACGGTTGTAATGAATTTCCGAAATAAGTAGAATTGTGAGTGCTGTAAAATATCAAAAGAGAAAGAAATTAATTTTTGTAGAAAAAACAACGACCAGGATCGTACAAAATAAGCGTACAAAAAAACAAAGTTTCCTTCCCAGGTTTTTTTAAAATTATTATATACGTTTTATAACGGACTGAATAAACCCAACACACGGAAATTGTGGATATAATTATTCCATTTCACTTGACTTTATTATGTGCGTTTAGAAAGACTAAAATATGTATGGCAGGGTTTTAGGTAATTTTCTAACAAATGCCACGAAGTTTTAAAATTTTCTTTCTCTTTACATTAAGTTAAATACTTACATTCTTACGTCTAATTAAAAATAGCGTGCTGCTTATTACTTAATTAAAATATGCTAATGTGGTCAATATACATCTGAATATCGTGTTCAATGTTTTTCTTCGTCAATAAAACGCGATATGGCATTTTGGTTGATTTATTTTGCTCGCAGTATAATTTATAAAATCCGAGGAACGTCAGTTATAGAAATAATACGAGGCAGGTTCGGTATTAGTTTTCATATCAACAATAACATCATTATCATAGATCAGCGAATATATAATAGCCGGGCTATAATCTATATTTACATGTAGTGGTAAGATACACTGAATTTAAAAATTTGTCTAAAAACCAGGACATGAAAACCGTATATGGTTTACCGTGTTCGAATACTGCGTGTAGAGCAAAGATCTTGGATGGTATAATATATAATTACTTGTGCTCAATTAGGTCAAAAACTTTGTGTGAAATTGCACAAGTGCAGCGAGCTGAGTTCAATTGCCTGGAAGAGATCAAAATTCGCCAAACTCTAATGTTTACCAACAGAAATTTATTGAACGAGTAGTCTGGCTCAAAAAGCAACGCAGCGGAATCGGAGACTGCAATAGAATAACCATAAAATAATAAAATAATGTAAGCGCAACTTTTTTGAAAACGGAATATTTATAGTATAAATATATGTACGAAGAGACTTAAATTGGGAACACAAAAAATATGGCCATGTAAATATACTTCTTTTTTTAGTTTGTATTAACGTTTTCGGTTCTATGGTCTAGAAACTATACTATATAAATAAATAAATATATATATATATATATATATGTATACTCTATACTATATATTTATTTGTGGGTTCTAGCGGAAACGTTTTGCACACGCACAAAGTTTATTCAATAAAAATGGGTGGAAAAAATATATGAAACAATTCTCTTATTCCTCGTTCAAGTTTTCATAACACTCCAGTCAAGGTTTCTACGATTTATAATATGCATTTAAAAAATATTTTTTTCATTACACATAATGCGTTACTGTTTTGTATAGTATAACCAATTACTTAACATACAGTTATCGAGTGCCTCGAAGGGTTTGTCTTATAAACAAGTAAAACTATTTATTTTTAAATAATAAACCAGTCATTCAAAAAGAATGAATCTAAACAAACTTATACAAGGTCTACAAGTTAATATAATAAAATAAGGGTCGCAAAACATAGTCTTCTGGTTAAGTAGTGATTAGAGATACTTTTATTACTTAGTAGTAAATATAAATAATTTAAATTTCTGAGTTACTGTTTTTAATTAATATTTGTTGCTCTCTTATAACAGTTCATTATAATTATAGTAATTTGAGTCATACCACGACGAACTGTCTCAGTTTCTTAACTCAGTATCCAATTAACGGTTTTATATATTATGTAGAGAATTTAAAAAAAATGTGCATGGGTATAATATGGTTTATCTCAGAAAAATAATAGTTAAATAAAAGTTAATTACAACAGAATACAGATAATATAAAATTATGTTCTATAAAAGAATACTTTCAATAGGTTAAAAAATCTAAAATACAAGTTTGGTCTGATTGAAATAAAATTACAACTTAACTCAAGACATTAATATAAGATTATATTACAAGGATTTAAGACTACGTTATACATTTATACATTATGCGTTTGGAAAATAATATTTTTTAAACAACCGGATCATCAGTGAATTAATCTTCTAATCTCTCCTTCATATATTTTAGTGAAACGTTTACAGCAATAAAAAAAAAGTTGGGGAAACGTTATTTTCAATATATGATTCAATTAGAATAATAAAATATAAAATTGTGGTACAAACCAATGTGTAATGTTTCATGACTTCAAATTGTGTTTTGTTAATATAAAACTTTTGCATTCATGAAATCAAAGTACTTCATCACATGTATGTTATAACTTACTTTAAATAAGTTAAAATGATTAATATAACAAAATTATAAGTTCAACATAAAATTTAAAATGCTATGTCGAGGATATAGATATAACTTAGAGAAATGATTATACCTAAAGCTTTTCTAAATTGTCCCCTAAACGTAATAACGTAATTCACTTGATGAACTTCAACTTTGAACATTTATTTACTGCGTTTTTTTTGCTATTCACTAACTATTTATTTTTGAGCTTATTTGACATCTCTTTGTAATGGTAATTTCAAAGTTATTTTATTGACTCACTTTATATTTTTAATTTACAACAACCCATTTCAAAAAGGATATCATTATAACAAAATACAAAAAAAGTTGTTCTTCATTATTAGTAAGCTGAATTGTTCTTCCAGAAACAGTGGTACAAAAAAGCTTGAAAGGAATTTATGAAATGACTGATACCAAACAAAGATTTTTTTTTATACTTTAAGGGTTTCGGTGCCGAAAAAAATGTTTTTTGCCAATTCTTAACTTTTAGGTTTAACTGTGATGTGTAATAATTAGTTTAGTAGTTAGGACACTATTTTGGCAGTTAATTAATTTTTCGGACTATCACAGTATCCTTGTCAGTGATTTAAATAAACAAAAATGCTCTTACAGGAAAACCTATCACGCCTCAGAAACATGTCGAATTTTTATAATTGTTTTTTTATTTTAAAGGGGAAAACTTTTTGCAGTTCGGATAGAAGCCCAAATTTTCATTTAACATCAAATAGGGCTAAAAAAATATGTTTAAAAAAATAACAAAAATTTGGCATAATTCAAATGCATATTATGGCTTCTATAATAGGAATTTTGAAATTTGGGATTCTATCCGAACTGCAAAAAGTTTTCCCCTTTCAAATAAAAAAATACGATTAAAATCCTACTATTCTACAGGACGTGAGAGTTTTTCCTGTGAGACATGTTTTTGGTACTAAAATCGTACCGGCTCCGATAGCCTTAAGAATAATTATTTATCTATTAAGCGCAAAGAAAATCCGATAAAACGGTACTTAGCAGGAATTAAGTCTGTTTTTGTAGGACCATAGAGAAACCCATATAAAAACAACATAAGACATTATTTAAATTTCAAATGCAGTTTTTTTAGATTTTTTAAAATGTATTTACTATACTTAAAAAAACAGCACGATAGCAGTTAAAATATAAGGATTGAAACAATGTTTTTGTTTACAAAAAATAAAACTAGTAACAACGAAATACTATAGGAATAAAAAGAAATCAGGTAATATAATAGCATTAATGATCATAATTAAAAATGCTATAAAGGAAAAAAACACTAAAGCAACACTTTATAATTTAACATTTTCGTATCTTCATTTTTATAATACATGACATAGTATTTTTTAATTAGTATACAAATTTTACAATGTTTATTAAAAGTTTTAAAACTTATTTTCTATAAACTTTCTTTTATAGAGAATTTAATTTTATAGAACCTGATATGGCACAAAAATAAAACAATAATATCATGTCTTAACGCCTAGCAACACACGTCAGAAGTTCCAAAAACGTGCGTGTGGTTTATAAGTTAGGAGTAACATGTGTAGTGTCATAAGAGTATAAATAATATTTCATTGTTAATTTTGCTTTAATAAGGACGGTTGTTACACGTTCAAGGATATAATTTATTAATGCTGGTACAACATAGTGCACAATTTTTTAATTAGTATTAATTGCCACTTGGATTATACTGCAATTTTAGTTAGAAGGCCTTTTAATCCTTTACGGTTTTATAAATCCAATTGATTACCCAACATTCGGGTTGGGGGTCATTTCGCATAGCGTAAATAATTAACTATTATTTATGTAAGCTATTATTAATGAATTATAACACATATTTTATAAAAATTTAATAATTATAGAAGTACGTTAAGGATAAGGGTGGAAAATGTTCATTCAATTAGCTAACGCTCCCAAACCGTTTATCTATATAATTCTATTCAAATTTAACCAGTCTTCCGGTATTAAGTTTTAATATATCTGTGTAATATGAGGTTCACATATAAATTTACTTTTATATGTGTGCTACATCAACGTTATACGAGTCGTCTAGTTTCAAAACCACTTAAAAGCAATTTTTGAAAATATTCACAAAAAACAAATAATTTCTTCAGTTTGTCGATTTTAAAACCAACCAAGATTTTCCCAACATGGTTTGAGTTAGTTATAATCTTTATTTGATACTTAATAATAATTGTACATACCATGTAGTAAAGTGTAACCACTTCAAAATGCCTTTTAGCTAGTTTTAAAACTAGACGTCTCGTATAACGCTGATGTAGCACACATATAAAGGTTAATTTTCTTAAGACGCCGTTGCGAGTTGGTAAAACTTATAATATAAACTTTTATCTACGCCGTCAAGTTAACATTATAATGTCCAAAACGTGCCCGAGTCTTCATTATGATTTTCTCGTCTGGTCATCGCTGAGTAATAAGACTTACCTACTGTCTATGTCGGTTAGTCGTCTTTTGTCAGCACGTCATAACATATTATAATAGCAAAGCGAGGGGAACTACTTAAAACTCTAAAGTTGTAATATTATTACTCGGAGAATATATAATAAATAATCTTCGGATTACACTTTTACGCTACTTTACGAGACGTCTTTCGTCCCGCATCTGACTAAGATATTCTACATCGGAACAATTGGAGAAGAACCATAACGCCGTCGTCGAAAGGGGTAAGGCGGAGGCGGACATACTTTACTAATGCCAAACATTGTGGCACTACTATTGTGCACTTCACGTTCGACTCATGAATTCGGCAGCACGGGTTGCATAATGGGATCACAAAACAGCTACCCAGTAATTCCACCAGTGTTGCAGGCCCGTCGTCTGGAATATTAATGTCGGTGTTGGTGTCGCCGACAGCTAACCTTTGGCCGAGTTACAGTCAGCGCGACACTACTCATCTCGTGCTGAGTGGTGAGAGTGGTACGTTTTTCAATCGTTATAGGGTTCTTCCCCGCACAGGAGGTGTTGCCTATAGGTTTTATTCGTGTTGCGTTCATTGTCGGATTACAGGAAAAAGGCACTTGCAACCGATCCGGCGCCCTCTGTCGTAAAAGCAACTACCTATATATTATAGTATTGAAATATAGATATCGAAGGAATAGATGAGCCATAATATGGTACATGTCCCATATTATATTATATTTTGTTCTAATCCCTACAGCACGGTGTACTTTGTGGATTGTGGATGTACAATGAACACAGGATAGTCGATGCACTTATTTCTTCGGACATCGAGTACTAATTCATACAATAATTACACGACCCGTAAATTTCTTGATTATCTACTATTATAAAATTTAGTACTGTGTTCGAGCTAGTAGAATGATCCAAAATGTTTGTCAACTTAATCTATTCTCTAGTATTTTTATTGTTTATGCCTTATCTGGCATTGAGTTAGCGTGTGTTTGTATTCATTGTGATATAACACTTTATGGCGGGCAAAGGGTTAGCCCGTATCAGGCTGAAAGGGTAGATTTGGCAGGAAAGATGCACGGAACAGAGTAGAAATTAGAATCCGGAAATTGCATTTTATGTGACGGGCAAGTGGCGGTGGTGGCGGTGGCGGCAACTACCGTCGAATTCGCTGGTCTGGAAACCGTTGTGTCATCTTCTACGCTCCAGTTAAGTCGGTTTAATTGCTTTTGTACATACACCGTGATTTTTAAGCAAAAATAAATAAAGCCTTCGTGCTTTAAGTTGTCTCAAGGCACATATCTGGCACGCATAGAAACATTAATATATTATAACTGCTGGCGTCATTGGTGGATTAAGTATTTGTGAGTTAGTGATATATTTGGATCAGACTTTCGGACAAAAATGTTTAACTCTCTAGTAAATTAATGGCCAATATTATACCGGTACATTCTTTGTTTTATACAACATTCCACAGACGACCGCGATACTTCCTTCCGGATCACAAACGTCAAAACTCGTTGCTGGGTACCATTATATTCGCTTCGCAAGCAGATTACTATGTGTATTTTATATGTGCGTTTCTGCAATAGCGTGTATCTATGATATTTAATCCGTCTTGTCGTTATTGGCGAAAAAAAATGCCAAGTCTTGAACGCGCGCTTGTTAATACTGACGAGAGCGAGACCACCGACAATAAAATTGGCTAGAACTAAGCGAATTGTATGTTGCAGTAATAACAATAGTAGTTACTATTGTAGATACAAGCTAGATCATTAACCGTAGTCGATTGGATTCGTTAGCAATCTGTGTTAACAAGTACAGCTGATTTTTATCTGTCCGTTTGTGTGCAACTACGGAATTATTCATGGACTAATGCAGTCCATAATAATTTTCTTTGGATAAAGATATAGGACTTCGATAAGAATACCGTCGTCGACAGAAAACTGTGTATTTATTTCTATATAATACTAAACTTACACTATACTACACTAGACTGTATATAATGGAGACATATTTTTTAAATTTTTTGTTCGTTTGTTGTGCTTCGTGTATCTGACACGGGGTTGTCACGTGTGTACGGTTCAGAAATGTTGAGTATATTTGAAAGAGTTAATGAACGCGTTAGAGGTAATAATGCGGAATGTGATGAGTGAAGCTCGCAAATAATTACCTTAGGAATAGAAGACGTATGCAACTACTTTGTATAAAATGTAATTTTCAGAGAATTTCGTATTGACTCACAGCCAAAAGTAAAACGCCCTAAATCAACAACTGACTGATGATGATTTACTGTGTGTTTTTATGTATTAATATCATATGTTTGTTTATCATCAAATCTTTAAAAAGACAATTCGGTGAAAATTATTAACGAGAGTAATAGTTGAACGAATTCATTTCATAACAAACAAATGACGTGTACGACAGCGTTTTAAAGCAACTTAATTCGTAGAACCTGTCCTCATTAAACGCAAGTTTGTCCATCCTTTGTCACACGTTTATTATTATTAACCAAAATAAAATATGTAAACATTTCATCGACGCAATGAATCATATTAGATTTTTGTGCAAAAACTAACTGCGGGTAACTTTTTAAGAAGAATTTAATGGGATTTTTGAGTGAAACGCCTAGGCGGTAATTTTTAAACGTTGCTTGAGATTTCAAGTGGAAATATCCTTTTAAATTTTAATGGTATCTATCCGACGAGCAATTTCTAGTTTCTCCAAAAGTATTTGCATATGGCTCACGATTTACCATCTAAAGTCGTAAAAGTAATATTTAAATCGTTCCCCTTATCATAATTATATAATGTATTATGTACTTTATAGTTTAAATCGAAATTAGGTGTACCCTTTTTCGTTGTACCCAATACAATTTACGGTGTGAGTATGTTATAATTTTTTTTTGATTGCTTAGTATAATTATAGCCATGAATTTTTCACTGTCCCGGTCGGACTAATCACACACATAGTATTATAATATACATAAATGAATTATGGCGAAGATGACTGTGCGAGGGAATGCGATAATACCACGTTTCGTTACACTTCGTTAGAACAAAAGCGAGACAGATACACCGCCGATGCCTATATTATTGACAGGTCAGCGTTGTCGGTTAAGCCGATTAAAATCAATCAAAAAACTTTGTATTTACCATACATTATAAGTTTTTTGTTTGATTAAAATTAAAACTTGTAGCTGTTTGACCAAACAGTCTCGTTTTTGGGCGATTCGTCGGCGTATATAATTTATTACGATAAATTACAATCTAAAGCGACTTTAATTTTATACTATTATAGTAGTAAGTACACAATAACTTATTTCTCTATCGAACCCCGACTCAAGACGCGGTTTTCATGAATGATGCATTGAATCAGAAACCTGATTCGCATTATTCTACCGGATCGCCGGGTGTGATGATAAAATATTCTATAGTTATTGGTACACAGCATTTATATATATATATATATTAGGTTGTATCCACACACATACACTGTTCCAATGAATATAGCAGTTTGCCCTTATAAGGATCTCGGATAAGCGGTCGATGCCATCGCCGACGTTGCTCGTCTCTTTCTCTCCACCACGTACATAACAATATTATATCCTCAGGGGGACACTGACTTCAAGAAAATTTCTCCCTACACTCGGATCAATGGCGTTACACGTTTGCAAAACACTTAAAATTCCGTTGTCAATTTAGGTGCTATGTATGAGTCGATTAAACTTTTTAGTTTAATTAAATAAAAGCTTAATAACAAATAACTTGCACACAATCAATAGACAGGGGAAAAGTTACTTATATACCTAACAATATTGTGAATTTTACCCCTCTATTGTATGTGTAGTACTTTTGTCCTATACTCTGTCTTTGGTAGGCGGTCATAGTCGGTGATTGTAAGTATAGTAAAATTAAGGCTTTAATTGTCTTGAGATTTATTTTTCTCAATGCTAAACAGTTAAACCCTTATTTTGGTCGTTCTTTTTTGCTATGTAGGTATACATTTCTTAGCTTCGTGAAAAGTTTTTTTTTTGATAAATTGCTTATTTTTTATTCCTTAATAAATAGGTGGTATGGCGTCCTACCAGAGCAGTTTTCGTCAAAGTTGTACTCCGAGTATACGTCATACAAGTGTGTGTCTTATAGAAAATCTAAAATAAGAAAAAAAAACGTATCCCAACATAAATCTTCCGCCGCCGACGCAACGTCTATAAACTCGAGCAGAGCAAAAAAAAAAGGTCTTGTTGGTAGTTTTGGCATTTATGCGCGGCAGCATGTATACCGTCGACCGGCGCGGCGGTCATCGCATTTTTATTGCCTTTCCGGCGGACTCGTGACGACACGGTGAACAGAACAATGTACACAACGCAACCTTTACGCATTCAATGGATTTTAAACGACTATATGTATATATATAGTAAAAAACATTATAGATGACAACAGCTCGGGTAAAATGTATTGTGTTCCGCGCGGTCATGAAAAGTATGCGATCATATTAATATTATATAATATTTTTATTTATCGGTTATCGTGCAAGTGAACATGTCCAGATTGCCGGTCGCACGCTATACGACTTACAGCCATATATATATACATATATTCAAGAAAAATCGGTCTCTGTGAATCACATAGGTACACGCGAAGAACGTGCTTTTGCAGTTTCCAGAAGACAAATCATTTGTTTCACAATATACCTGACGTTGTCCTACCGTATTTCGCCGGTCGATCCCTATGTTTAAGCTCTATAACCTGAAGACTAAGGTATACAAATGTACACAAATTGTATCATAGGTATGACTATTGTTATTTACTATTTATTCTTCTTCAAAAGTTTGGTTTCTATTTTATTTTTTTATTTCAGTGCGCAGTACGTGGGTCGACATAGTGTAATAGCTACGTGTGTGTGTATGTGTATGTGTATAGATATACAAACAATATATATAAATATAATAGTCGATCGTAACCCGAGTAAACTTTTGCTGGGCCAGTAAGCTAACTCGACTGTATCCGGCTCGTTTTATCAGACTTAATCGCGGTACCCCGAGAAAGTTTTTAGGTTAATTTCCTGTCGCCGCTAATGCCTACTAGTTGAACAACAACAGCTAAACCAAACAACAATTCGGTCTAGGCAATATTGCCTTAACTCCCTCTCTTAAAAAAATAGTGTATACAATTTCGTATAATATACCAACCAACTGATATGCGACCTTAATTTTGTTTTGATTATTAAAAAACTTTCAGCCGAGATACTTATATATTTATATTATAATAAGTCGGGATCTCGAAATAATCAGTAAAACCGTATAAAATGTAACTGCAAAGTATTGTACGACAAAAAATATTTTAGTTATAACTATTAATTAAATTAAGCAACAAAAGAAATCAATTAAATATATTAAATCAATTTTCTTTGGTCGTTTAATTATAATAAAAATAGTCAACATATTTTTAATTTATAGTTTTAATTTTTACTCCGTTTCGATGAGATAGTTTTTTTAACTGTTACTGGCGTTATATATATTATAACTTAACTCAAGGCACTTTCTTTTGTTATCGCTCGCCACTTGCCTAAGAAACGGTCGCTGTGCTTCTACGTAGTACGACAATAAGCGTTAAATTCACATTTGATGTTTTTAAATCTCATTAAATATTATGAGCAAATATAATGTATATATATTTTTTTATGACTAGATAAAGAAATTCAGATTTATGAACTCGTATACTATCTCATTTACACATTTACTAGATTTTCGTCCGAGACATTGTAACGGCACGTTATTAAATAACCGCTGTAATATAATTCGACGTTACATTATTGTTATTATTATGGTACGCCTGTGCCTTTTTCGTTCTACTAAGCTTGTACACGCATGGCGGGGGGTCTGAAAATATTACAACGTCAGGCTGAGCATAAAAACTAACGGATGAAACTTTATTTCGTCCAGTTATCGACGTAATCAGAGACAATTTGTGTTGTGCGTTTCGAAAGGATAAAGATCGAGACGTCTGCTCTATACCACGACGATGGAGTGGCAGTCGTCCAAGCGCAGGACCGGAGGGTGAAGGGAAGTGGTCAGAGCACAAGAAGACATTGTACAAAAATGCCTAGAGTAGAACGAGACTGTTAAAGTTTATAGCCTTTCAGGGAAACGGCCGGCCTGAAAAGTTTCGCTTGGAACGCACCACCATTCTCTTATTTCATCATCGCCAAATGATATTTTCGCTTAGAGCCGACTCGGGGTACTCGACCCAAACGGATTTACGCATAATAATATTTCAAATACATTGACCCTGCATAACGTTCCATATGTTGAATGCCTGTATGTATGGGAGTACCGAACAAATTGATCTGTACACACAGTTGTAACATCTGCGTCCTTACTGTCGATACACATTCACACTTAAGTACAGTGCCGTATTTACGGATGCGAACGGCATGGTCACAGATCTATTTAATAACCGTTTTTCCAGGGTAGTAGATTGTTTTACTGCTTAATATGTTTGTGCTCAGATTTAGTTATTTTGTCGATAAATAATTATTAAAACCATATAACTGTAAAAGTTCTACTACTCCGAGTTGAAATTGCGTGTAGGTATACGCGTTTTTTATTCTCGGTAACTGTGCGAAAATGTCCTCGGGTCATAAGCCCAACGGTGTAATTTGTCATTACCGGTCATAACCGCTCGCAGTCTACCCATTGACCTTAAGTAGACCAACAGCTAGTCGCTTAATCAATTGCCGATGCGCGTGTCTGGACCGTTTAAACTGTCTTGCAGTGATAAGATCGAGCCAACTGCAATAATAATAAGCGTGGTCGTTTACCAGTAATTTATGTGCGTTTAAATTGAACCGAAACGGTTTTATGGCAATGCTGCGTTTCAATTTTCGTTAGCTCTTTGAACCCGTACTTGGCTATAATTTCCACCTTTTAAACAATAGATAGTGTGGCTCAAATGTTGAGGGGCGTTCCCTACGCGACTCAAGTTGATTTTCAATTTGTAATAATTTTTTGTATTTTTTATAAGCAGTGCTTGTGGGCCCCTTGTAGCGCGTATAAATCGCACACTACCAAAAGCTCGTCGTAATCTGTTTATAAATCCATCAAGTGAGGTTCCAGCCACGTTAATTATAATAGTTCGTTTTATATTAAACGTTACGCCGAGATTCCCTCGTGTACTCATTAATCATAGGCTAACGCTTAAGATGCTACCGCCACGCCATTGCATCGTAGGGTGGGTCGGAAATCCATTAATACCCTTAAAACATTAGTAGCCGCCCGACGGGCTTCGTTTAAACGCTCACCATTTTGGCGATTTATTGTTTAGTTTATTGAATAATAATAATAATAATATATTTATAATAAAATGGATTGAATACTACCGATCTATTATTTCGCATATTAGATTCCATGAGTTGATAAATTAAAAAATGTAAGAAACCTATTTATAACTGTGCAGCATTCTTCGTGCTCCGTTTTTGATAAATATATTATGAATAAATTAAAATTGTGACTGAATTGTCAAAAAAAAATTGTGTAAGAGTTGATTTTTGTAACAATTATTCATGTTGACTTATAGGTTATGGAAGGTCAACGTTTGTTAATGATCGGCTTTTCCCTGTGTACTGTTAGCCCAATTTAGTTTCAATAAAATATTTTTGTATTACCAACCAATGACTTTTAACGAACTATAAGAGACGTTATTTTAAAAATATTTAAAGCGAGTAAAATGTTTTCGTAGTACCTTTTCTTTGCTAATTTAACAAGAATTTAATTCGAATAGGAAGATGGCTGCGAAAGCGAGTAGAAAAAAATAGAGCATCATTTTTATGTATTTACTGTTTAGGATTGTTTTTCTTACATGTAATCATTTATTTATTATACTATACATATTAAAGTTGGTCCATTTTTGAATTTGTTAGTACAATTTTCCAGAATTTATTTGCATGATAATAATGTTATGTATACATATATCTGATGTATGCATCCTGTTGGCCGTTGTTCGATATTTTATATTTGCATTTAGTGTTCGACGTTGTTATTTGATGTAAATTATTTTATTCAGTCTCTAAAAACACGCTTTATATTCTGATAAACAAATAGACTCGTATCAATCATCGGCTCCGGCATCGCCGCCAATATGAAAATTCGAATATTTACTACCAAACGCATTGGCTATCATGGAAAAACACTGAAAATTTATCGTTTCTCGACGACGCGAAGAGGACAAAATCGACATTTCCAGAGAACCATTAAAATAGAAAACATGAATTTCGATTGTCGAAAAATATCGCGCATCAGCATACAAATGTTGTATGATGCGTTTGGTAAACGTTGTTTGCATAAGTAGTGGCGGTCACTTTTTCACTTTGAACAAGCAAAGAGGTTTTTATTCGCATTGGTACAAATGCGAATAAAAACCTCTTTGCGATGGGTACACTTCGCCAAAGTTTTGACAACAAAAATAAGTTGAACAAATTGCGTGATCGCCCACGCACTAGAACGGGTACAACTTTGTCTTGAGTTTCGAGTAATCATTTTATATTTCATCCGTGTACTCTCGTATACTAATATGCTAATTATACGCGCGATGTTAGATTAAGCAGAACTCTTGTTTTTTGAAGCATGCTTTAAATTCCCCTTGTACTTGACAAATCGTTTTAGCTTGGATGCGACAATGAATAACAATGTGTTTTTATAGTTTTTAATCAAAACCAGACTACACAACGTTGCGTTCTTATAGAAATTTGTATTATTAAAATAATGATAAATGACGGGTGTTGTTATGCACTTAAGCAGTATCTCAGCATTTGTGGTTTTCCGATCAGGTAAACGATCATCTTCGATGCTGGAAAAGATCTATAGTTGGATTGCGGGGGAAGTGCTGTTTAGTAACATACGGTTTGTCTGGAGGAATTGAAGCATCATTATTATACTATAGTATGGTAACAGCGTCACCTCAAACTATAAATAATTTGTTTTGGAAGCTGCCCAAGCGAAGGATATCTGATGACACTTATTTTCAGAGCCACGCTGCGTTGCATCCCTTATAATCTTACAACAATAAAATTGATAACATGATAGTGTTATCACCAACTGTGTCTATCAGCTGATTAAAAATTAATTAGCTCGAAAAAATGTACATGTCACATTTAGATCCCATAACGATTGCACGCCACTATCTCTTTTACATTATAATATAGGTAACGCAATAAGCTCAACGATGACCGCTTGTCGTCGCTACACCGTCATTGCAACCACTTAAATTAATTAATCGAGGCGAGCATTTATGCCAAAATTGTGTGTGTCGATTTGACATTTCGTACTAAACATACAATAATGATAATAACCCTGAAGTCACTGCATGACTTTCAAGTTATGTTTTCTCAAAAAATCTAATAAAAAAACTCACTCGTTCCATCAAACGAGCGTTTAGAATTATGTTATGAATTCAAGTAAGTGATGCCGGTGTATGTTTAAAATTACATTACGCCGTTAGACCGAAAATACTCAAAATAAATTACCTCACGTCAGTAATGGCTCTTTGCGGTAAACGACATGCCCATTCCCTCCTAAACGGAATAATAATATGCCTCTAAGGTCATTGGCACTGTTTGAATAAGAACTATGTATTAGACTTTGGAGTAGCAGACATTTTGGAATATCTATTCCATTTTTTTGGCAGTAAAAAAAAATTGCTAACAAATTCAAAGAAAGTAGACAGCCATTTGGCGCGAGATAAAAAAAAATCTATTATGAATATGTTAGTTGGAAATTTGTTCTTTATACATGCAATTGTGCTTTAATGTTTAAATAATTACTTTTTCAATACCCTTGTAGAAATTAAAAATTAAACAGGCTAACTATTGGTTGATTCTTTATAATATTAATATTGTTATAATAATACTTTGATTTTGATTTGCTCAACTCTGATAAAAATTAACACCAACAACACAAAATATATTCATTCGCAACTATCATCTAACGATGACCATCTAAAAGTGTCTTTATTGTATTTATACTTTTGATATTTACCTGACAGATGTCGCTAAATTCCGATTGTGGCACTTGTAAAATTTGGTTCTAGTGAATTTAATTAAACACAAAGTTTTAATAATTCCCTGACTTCACTTACCCGAATTAGATGGCATTATAAGTACATAACTCAATTACACGTGTCTCGCGATTCTCTCGATACACACTATATAGTGTAGTGTTGGCAATACTAATTAATCTTCTCTTCTGGTAAATTTTGAACAGAACTCGAATTTCAAACCGCTTATTGTGCCGACTCCAAAATAAGCCTTTGCTCCACCAAAGGGTTTTCGACACACCGTTTGAAATCGTATTTTGATTACTTTGGCACGCCCTCAAAGCCACCCACAAATCGAGTTCCACACATACACACAAATCTCGTTTTCGAACGAATCATTCTTACCCCACGTTAATGTGAACTCCCAGGTGTTGCCTATATTATAACGACATTCCAGTCGGGGTTTCCTCGAATTTTTTTTATCATTATGTTTAGTCAATGAACTGTATATCTTTCGCCACCTATTGACGTCTTTGTAATAGGTCCCTAAGTTTTTCACATTTTTATTTTGAACTTGTTTTTAACACTTATTCCCCGCGTATATTACTTAACATTAATAAAATATCTTAAAGTAGCAAACGTTTTGATATGGTATTCATGTACGTTCTAAACAAAAAAAAAAGAGCTCTTTTTGTGCGGGAGTTTCTGACGACCGTGATATGTACGGGCGGAAAGAAAGGACTTTTTCAAAAAGGATAGACGGTATTTTTTTTGTTATTCATCTTTCCGGAGCAATAAAATAATAAAAAGTACAGATAAAGGTTTGACGGGGGTCGTATTTCGGTAGCCGTTTAACATTTGTATTTTTCTTATCAGATTCGTGCTTTGCCGTTCTGGCGCACACCCCGTGTGTTTTTTTTTCTGTTTATCATTCCCGCGTTACGCCCAAATCCCTCATGGTGACTACGTTGCACATCATAGCATAAAATTCATTCAGTACAATCGGTGTACCGTTAATTGTCATTGTCGTCGCGGTATCTATTACAGCGTCGTTTCAGAATTTTTATTTGAAGATTTCGCTGGGGAAAAAAATTGTAAAAATGGTACATGATTTACGATAATAGAAGTTCGAAGCCAGTCAAAGAGGGAAAACAAATGAAAAAGCTAGAAAACCTAAAGAAAACGCCGTTAGTCGGGCCGTATAGCGTCTGCGATGTAACTAGATGAGGTCGGCGGCAAAGGGTCGTAGAGGGTGTGCACACAAAAACAATAACCGGTCAAATTTATACTCTTGCTGCGGGTCGGTGGTAGCGGCGGCGGCATTAGAATATCGAAAAAAGATTTTTCCAAAGCGAAAAAGTACATAAAATAACTCAGAAATGTTTTCCGTCCAATATAACGTAGCTTGTTCTTTATATTATACGGTATAATGACCAAAAAAGTGTACTACGATTTTATCACCGCCACTCTCTAGGATTTTATTCCTCAGCTTTGAAAACGTAATTTTCATCTACACACAAAAGTCAATAGGTACTTAAAATTGACATGTCAGGAAAATGACATTGTTATTTGTTCTTTAAGGTTTATAGATATTATTCGTGTGCATTTTAAGCTGATATTTTTAATTGCACTCAGTTTACTGAATAGTAAATAATTTTATCGTTTTTCGGTGCTTACTACCTTGTATAATGGGTGTGTAGTTTGTCGTTAAATTTATTTGATCCAACCGCCCTCACTATCCAATATCGGTTGAATTAACTCTGTATAAACGTTTACTCCAGCCATTTTGCTCTTTTATTTATTATTCTGCCTGGGTACTCGCTGCAGCTTATAAACAAGCTCGACTCGACAGTAAAACACACACATATATATAATTGAGTTCTGATAAACGACTGCTGTCTAATAATTACCTTTAAATACATGTTCGAATTACTACACGCAGCAAAACACGCGCGTTAGTTCGGTGTGATTGTTCGGCATGTTCAAAATGCGTTAAATATGATATAATAAAAAAAAAAAAGTTTTCCTTACGTTAAAATTCTGGGCTAACATAATATCTGAGATATAAATTTATGGCGTCGGAAGTCTCACAGCTGCTATACTATGGTACTTATAGTTACATTACAATATTATACATGCATATTACATTATTATGCTAATGGTGTAAAACGAAAAAATGTATTTTTAAGCGCAAATTAATTCTCCTAACGTCTGTAAGGTATACTATTTATTTAAAAACCCGGAACACAAAAGACGCGTTAGAACGGTAAATTAAGAATAGTTTATGGAAAATCGCACCACAGATGGGAGTCTTTATGAACTTAATGTTTTATAATAACGTAAACGATTTAAACTCTAAAGTTAATAGTTAAGTTTGTAGTTAATTATGTTATATCATTATGGTATACGGTATACCAAAAGTGTCTAGTTAATTAGACGACAACAATCGTGATGACGGTGCTGGAATAAAGATAAAATAGAATTTCTGCGTAAATAGTCCATGTGTAGTATTATTTACATTACTATTTGCACTTGTCGCGGTCGTTGTCCGCATAAACTGTCTAAAAACTAAGTATAGTGTTTAAATCTCATCAGCAGATACATTTTCGTCTATTGCTACACCGTAGTTTGGAACCGAATCAACTGGATTCGGAGTACTGGTCGGATTAAAGTAGTGAAAATACATGCGAGGCTATAAAGATATTTTTCAAAATTCGCCGCGAACACATTATCGTCAACAGATAATAATATAACTTCCGTTTCATTTAACTGTGCACGGCCATTATTCGCTTGCATATCGCACGATACATTTATATATTTGTGTTTGCAAAACGCTTCACGAATTTTTTCGCCGAAAATTCTGTAAGTCTCTCAGTAGTCTAGTCCGTCGCTTAATATGACAAAACGCACGATGCCGTCGGAGCTGTTGATCATAAATCATTCGACAAACGCTGCCCGATCTTCTAAAAAATATATATATGTGTATACACCGACTGTCGTTTATATAGTACCGTAGGAAAACCCTATTTTTCTTTAATGGCGCACGCAAAAAAACACTGTAGTATTTTGTGTACTATTTTCGCTGCGTTCGCACGTATTCTGTCAAATGCGTTTGGCGTGTCCTCCTCTTATTTTTTTCCTCGTCGTCTTTGTCCACCTCTTTTGTATTATACATACAATAATATATTATTATCTTAAAGTTTTCCACGTCGTTTTATTTTATTTACAAAATAATCATTTTTTTTATGACTTTTATTTTTTTCCCTCGCCTGCGCGTATATACTCTCTCTCTCTCTCTCTCTCTCTTATACGCTTACAATAGTATTGTGTGTGCACCGCAAGTTGGCTTTCCTTCCCCTCTTTCTGTATAATAATAACACGATCGGCCGATGTCACTCGATGAGCATTTCCGGTTCGCGTACCGACGGAAATATTTTAATCGTATGTACATTTACAATAATATTATAGTGTATTATACATACACAGATGACAGAAGATATTATATTATAGTCGTGGTGATCTAGTGGCCAGGGTATATCGTCGTCATAATAGGTGGCGACGGAGGAGAAGAATAGGGGTTTTGTGTGCTATTGCAATGACGTCAACTCGAACGGTACGCGTCGGTTACAATATAAAACTGGAACATAATGATAATATTATGAAAGCTGTGACGACGGTGAGTCTAAGTTTGGATGTGTGTGTGTGTGTGTGTGTGACGAAAATATAGTTTATTATTATTATTACACCAAACCGTAGTGTTTTAAACGACGGTAGAGCGCGTACCGCAGCGACAACGCATCAGCACGCCTTGGAGGGATTTCGCTAATGTCCGTAATATCAACGGACGAAAATGGAATATAACATAATGTGGTGTATATTATATTATATATATATATATATATAATTTTCATGCATATGTTGTACGCGTAGAATATGTTATTCGTCTTGGAGTTGCAATGCAACGTAGTTGTGAAATAATGCGATGACTGTGTATATGCCTTGGTATTAATAATACAATATAAATATATGTCTGTTCAGGGCTACCACAGCCTTCTTCTATAGTATATAGAACGAAAAGTATACCGTGGTATGTATAGCCGTAATAATTATTAGACCGACAGTATTTTCATTAAAGTCGAGGGCGTATAATATGTGTACCATTGTATTTTCCAAGCAACAGTGTGTTAAACGATAGCTTGACATTTTTCACAGAAATGTAGAATTATTAGTGGATTAATCTTATAGTTAATATTGTTCTTTATAGACATGTAAAGCGAGTTAATATTACCTCTTTGTATTTTTCAATATTTTTGTTTTGTCTATTGTTTTGCAATGATCATACGTACTGTATTGATAACATTACCAATTTATTGTAAATAAAACAGACAACGCGGTACAACCGAGTTTTCTGTATAATAATTTATTCTATTAATATATTAATCGTTTTTTTTCATATTTGTCTTGTAATTTATAGTTGCGACTTATCAAGCTGTGGCATGAGTGATCCGCAAATCCGTTTTAAGTAGTTTACAAGGAAGGAACCTAAGTGTTGTTTGGAGTATACCAAAAATTGTTAGATAGCACGATCAATACACGAAATGTAGCAGGTTTATTTAATGTACAACAATTTGTTTTGGCGATTCAGCTGTAACACGAATGGTGAACAAATTAGGAACTGTTTATGAATAATAAATTACGATTTCACTCAATCTAGCTAAAAGTCCGGGCAAAATTAAAAAAATTGTTTTGTCATGTACAGTTTGGATGATTAAAATTGATCATAAAAGGGTGTATATAGGGCGTAGCTCCCGTGTGTCATTTTCGCTTAGTATAATTATGCGGGGTTCTGGCGCCCCTTCCCTCCAAGATTTAAATATCTAATTGCGCCACTGATTCGCATATAGTTTTTTTTTGCGCTTACTTATCGAAGGTTATCACCGTTCGTTTTGTATGCCATATCGCTTTGTATACAATGTGTATATCGATGTATTTGTCATGATTGCCGACCACCATTGTCGGCGTGTATAACATAGGTGTTTAATTAATGCGAACGCGTGCTTGGCTATAATATAATACATCACAAAATATACGGCCGCGTGTCGCCGGTCGAGCCTGTACAATAATGTGATATACCACCCGTCGGTATATTGTAATGTGTACAAACATGTTTACCTGTATGCGTCCCTGTGGAAATCAAATTCGTTGACCCTGTGTCACGGTGGCGCAAATGCTGGATTACAAAAACCGAACGTTTTAAATAATAACACAAAAATAAAAAATACCCGTCAGGTTGAATAAAAAAAAAGGGGGCGCACGCGAAATAACAATTAATTACTTCCCCTCGCCACTCGTTTTGCGTTCGCGACCGTCGGCAACAATTTTTAATTTTTATTCGTGGGGTTTCCGGGTGTTGAGAGCTTTCCCAGAGAGTCTAACGAGCTCGCCCTATACAATTGTGTGCAATAGCCAATGAAAATGCTACAAAAAAAAATCACCGCCACTAATCATCTGTGCGTGCTTTTTACCATAAAATATATATTTTTTTAGTAAAATTACACCGTCGATTATTAGCATTTTCGTTAATACGTTAAACCGACAACAGCGGCAAAACAAAAAGTTGATATATTACCCGTCTCATAAACCGTCTTTGACACTCGGCTTCGCATCCTCGCGAAGGGTACTTGTTAACCTTTAATTGAATTATTAGCGTTTCGGCGCAAATGTGCGATTTCAACGGCCCAAAACTTTTTGTGGGTCAAAAACAAACTCGTCGACTGTCAGCATCCCGCCGTTTGGCGATAACTACCGTTCTATTATTCTGTATTTAACAAATTATTCTTTTTGAACACAATGTTATTAGGTACATTATATTATATTGTGTGTGTTTGTTTTTCAAAGGCGACGAAAGGCTATTTGAAACGTAATGTATTCGCCAAACGTGTGCTTATCAGCCTTGGTTAGACACGCTGTGTATCACGCGTCAAGTAGTTAATGTCTTAATTATTTGTAAATATTTTTTTTCGCCAGTCTAGATATTTTCCATTTACCATTGAGCTTGACTGCATATATCAGAATTCTTTATGAACTACTGTCACAAAAAATATTTACATATTATTTATTATTATATCATATGTCTGTGGCTTGGCGCAAAAATAGCCAATGTCGTTCTTGGACAAGAACAAATTTATCATGGACTATTAAAACGTTATGAAATGTACATAATATCAAAGTATAATACCGTAGTATTTTCCGGGATAAAAATGAAAACTCTTAAAGTTATTGACATGGGTTCTGCGCGCGTTAAGCCTACTATACATAGAAGTGAACCATTTAGTTGGGATATGTGTCGAAAAAAACCAAACGAACCGTAGAACGCGTGTACTATTTTCATTGTATAAATTGTTTTTTGTTGCTGTCAGATGCCAAAATTGGCCCAGTGACTTTTGGAAGTTTAGAAGTCGAGAGCCGTACACACTATAATAATAATATAATAATTATTATCATCTACTTACTCGGGCGCTTTTGAAATTATTGGATGTTATAGGTGAATAACGACCGAGTGTCTAATGAATTGTTCTTGGCACAAAACGGTCATACCGATGTAAAAACTTTATATTACCAATGTCTAAAAGGGTTATTTTAATCTTGTTAATAGCTTTTAAACGCAGTGTGCAGCGCCCGAGGTGCTATACAGTGTACAGCTCACAATTCTATTTATTGTTATTATTACGATCGACCAAATCCGTTGTGAATTAACTGACGCTGTATTATTAAATTTATGTTTATGCTCCCCTATAAAAACAAAACACTTAATTAATCCATTAAGCGGCGATTAGTTGTATAGTTGTTGGTGTATTTTTATTTTTTTTTACTTGAAACGTCGATCGCCGACAATGCGATGATGACGTACTATGATAACGTTAGTTATTTTTTCTATTTATTATTTATATTAGAAATACTTAATGAGCTGAAAGCGTATACCGTTTTAAAAAAAGGTTGCATTTTTATTTTAGGGATTAGAAAATTAGATTTAATTAAGCCGACTAGGAATCGTTTGGTTATTTTTTTTAGTTTTTAATTTTTGTCCGCTCTGTAACATCTGGCAAAATACAGTCTGCCGTATTTACGCATACATAATAATATTGTTATGAAAACTTTTCTTTCGGCCGAGTGTCGTTACCGGTTGCTTTATAACGATGGAATTCAATTATTTCTGAGAGACCTTAGTATTTGACTCGTATACACGACCCGTGTTGTTGTCATTGTCCTAAAATGTCCAAAATTATTTTCGACAAACCGTTTTGCCGACAAACTTTTGCCATCAGTTCACGCTGGCGGTGCAAAGAGTGATATTATTAGTAAGGGGTTTTCTCTTAAAACGTTCCCAAGCTTGTCTTTAAGGCGAGGCGACGCAAAACGGAAATGGTTTTTGTCAAAACAACGTTGTTCCTATGAATTTAACACCGGGTTGACTTAAGTATACTTAAAACACGAAGCCGATTTTATTGAGAATTTAATCGCTCATTGTAATTTGAATTATTCAATATTACGGTCCAGCGTTTTTCGCAGGTCGAAACTCGTGCGTTTCTAAACACAACACATTTTTCAAATAATTATTATAAGCGTCAAAAATGTAATCGATGCATGTTCGCTTTCCTCTAACTAAACAAATATTTATCCTGTTAAAATAATTTGTAAATATTATTGAGTTTATTTTGTTTAGTCTTGCTTCAGCTTGTGTGTCATCAATGATTTCAAGTTGTTTTTTTCAAATCCGGGTCCTATCACCAGAACACTAAGACTTATATTATTTTGTTTCTGATTTCCGAGAGGGACCACGATTATCTGTTACGGAAGAATAAGCACTTGTTTTGTGTAGTGTTGTTTTTTTCTGTAACATTCTGTAGAGGATCGTCGGAAGGTTTGAGAGTATTTCACTCGGAACGATCGGCCAACCGCATAATGTCAACGTTGTTCGGCACTCAACACTTTTACACTTCTGAGCCGTTTATCGCTTAAATAGAATCAAAAGAAAAGCTTAAATAAGAATATAAATGTATATATATAATACACATCGATTTGTAAAAGTTATCACAATAAACAGTAAAGTTTCTTCTGTGTTTGAAAACGCACAAGTAATATGAAAAGCGTATAGTGCAATAATTGTGCTTTAGTGGTTTTGCGATACTTTTAGTGCGTAAACCACTAAATCAAAAATAGGACCGTGGTTGTTAACATAACCTAACTTGACCTAAAAACATACATGTTCTTGTTTGAGACTAACTAACCTAAATTTTAAAAGACCTAAGTATAGTTTTTTAAAATTAAAAATGTAATTATAATAAGGGTAAAAATAAATCTAAGAAATAAAAAAATGTAATCTTTCCTTTGCAGGTAAAATATTGAATCATCAATATGTCTTATGATAGCGGATTTTCTGTCTCTTATCAACTGATGCTTTTATCCAGAACTTATCGATTTCCCTTCATCACCATTCACTCTTCATTAACCATTATCACTATCCCCTAGCCACTTGAAAAAATAGTGTAAAGTACCTATGAATATATATTTTTTTTTCATTTGAGTAAAGTCCACAAAAATGTATTATATGATAAAAAGCTCCATACGGCTATTTTTTATTATTAAAATTATGGTTTATTTTATCATTTGAAAAGACATTATAATATTATGATAATTTTGTTTAGTTACCCATCCTCACTTATAAGACCTAACTCGTATTATTAAATTTAAATATAAATTTAGCTAACATTATTAATATATTACTATGGTAATAATATTTTATCAGTAATTCAAAATGTTCCTCAGAATTATCACGAATTCAAAATCGATACTTTCTAAGTTTCATTACCAAACTACAAAAAATATATATAATTTTGAAATGGTTTCTAATAGACTAGCTTTGATTTGGCAGGTCATAACTAAAATTTCTAGCATGCCGGACTGATTCCTTTGAGAGGAGAAGGGTGGCTATTTTTTTCTCTAAATAGTCGTTCACTAAGAAAAAGAAACTGCCAGTAACCTAGTGTCGAATTGGCGCGTCTACCGTGTGTAGTCATGCCTTGTCCTCAACACAATCTTCGTCCGCGATGCACTTAAATGAAATGAAATTGTGCGACTTTTTTGTCCTTGTTATGCCTACAGATTTTAACAATTTAAACTTGTTACAAATAAAGCCAACGTATTTCACTGCGAAATGCTCTTTCAACATTTTCACGTAATAAAACCAAATTGTTTCATATCGAAATAACAGTTTGCATTAGTCGTCAACCGGCATGGTCGTTCTGGTAGCGCGGATATTGTGTTACACGTCTTATTGTAGTTACTAATTATTATGCTCAAAACTATATTTTTTCTTTTGGTTTTAATGCTATGCAATTCGATAACTATAACAGCCAGCCCCTTCTTTTCAATGCGACTCGGGTTAATGCGTCTTGCGGTTCATCGTTTCACCCCTTTCCCCCCTTCCCTTATAGTCGTGAGTTTTCGATATACCATGTGAAATGTAGAGATCCTGTATAAAAGGAAACCGCAGACAAACATGTATCTCGGCTGACAAAATTACACGCCAACATAATATTATACATACATATTATATACATTCACAGTCTGCCGAATAAAAGTTTTGCAAACAACGATAAAAGTCCCACAGCAACAACGACAGTTGTACATTACAATAATAAACCAATCCAGAGCTAATAAAATTACTGGTAAACGTATCGCTAGTTAAATGTTTATAATACTCTCCAGACATAGCAGGATCTGTTTTTTTTTCACAATCCCATATTCCTTTGTCAATAACATATATTAAACTAGGTATTTACTGTCATTAATCTTGTTTTGCTTCGTTCCAGATAATAATATAATTGGTGTACGAATCGTTTGTAGATTAACCAATTAAAACTTTTTTTGGTGTCATTGGTGTTTTAAAGAGCATTACAATTTGTGTCGTAAATATTTTGGGTCATGGTTTTTTTTTCATCGATGAAATACTATACTAAAAACTAAGTTAAAAATTTAAACTGTTTTTTAATTTCTATTTTAAAACAGTCATTTGGGTATTTAAAAATCTGAAAATTCGGATTTTGCCCAATGCTTGAGTTTATTACATAAATTTAGTTTTACAAATATTTTTGTGGTTTTCTTATATTTACATAGTTGTATACAAACTATCACAAGATATACTCAGAGTATTATTTTTACTGATCTTCTCTACCAGGACTTGTGAGTAGTTTTACACAAGTACTGTACAAATATTATATAGTATACTTTGGTAGAGGTATTTAATGATGCACCCGCAAGTGACACATACTCATCCATTCGCCTGTACTTGTATGCATACCGTTTGTTTTCTTCAATATTAACTTAAACAAAATACAATATTATATTTATACATATACCAATGGTTTATTTCTACTGCCTTCGGCGGCAGTTGGACAATATAGTTATCATATAATATATACTTATTACATATACTATATACTAATGTTTCACCATACGATCAGATTTACATAATATAATGTAATGTAAGTACATTTCTCAGATCATCGAGATACGGTCTGTGTAGATCATAAGATAATATGTTAATGATTCACATTCTTCTATATCGGTGATTAGATCCAGAAAATCCAGAAGGGCAAGTTTAAAACGTGCCTACAACACTGATACAATGGCGAAGCACCGCGTTTAAACGCTGTATGAACTATATCAGGCGATCAGGACAAAGAGGGAAAAAACGCTTTAGCCATATTATAATAATTACTGTTTGAGTTAAGACACGTCAGTTTCATAAAGTCTAAGTAGTCAATTATGGAAATGAAACATAAAAATTGACGATGTACCGCGAGCGAAAATAATGGAGAAAATATTAAAACCAAACGATAAAAGCCTTTCAATATAATAACACTTAATAGCCTACGTCGTTTTGCTATAAAGGAGAGCTTATTAAATAATTTAAGACAAAAACAAACCACTTTGTTATCGGCCATCTTATAATATTTGTTTAAAAAATATAAAATTACATTTTTTTCGTCGATAACATAAAAAATAATCATTGAACTCGGGACAAGTCAGTTACACAACAGCCTGTATAAGGTTCTCAACAACATCACTTCTAAATACGGAAGTGTCTCGGCGAATCAATATCTCCAGTGGATCACTCCAGACGTCGTTGAAATCGCTCGAGGCTAATACTTTTTTTTTATATCAATAACATTTCTTAATAATCTCTATAAATTGTATTGAAGAATCGTATTATCACAAAAAGCTATCCTCATTGTATTGCACTGTGTAATCGTCATACACTCATAATATAATTTCCTATGTACATTTTTTTATTTTTATTAAGAAAGGCTTCAGCAACAAAGATTATTAGCCAATAATTGTCTAATTTTATATTGTTGATAATTTTTGTTTATAGAAATAACTGTTAAAAGAAAATACTGTATTTTAAGAGGCCGCCACATGTGAACCTAGAAATATTATATTAAGAAATTTTGAATTATTAATGAACCAACTACTTACAGCGGAAGTCATAAATACAAAATAATTATTCGAGTAATTTGTATTTACCATAGAAACTGTATTATTGTGTGTTGATTTAAGAAATCTCGTGATCTTTCTAAGTATTGCTCGTATTTTAGAAACTTTTTTCACTACATCTCGTCTTACAACTGAAAAAAAAGTAAAAAAAAAACAAGAAAAGGAGACACTTTATTCTTGGAAATACCTTTGAAACTCACCACCTCTGGTTAGAATTCAATCCGTTAAACGGTTTGCAAGCGCGTAACGACAATGTACTCCTTCCCTCGACAATAATGGCGATATTTTTTTTGTGGTTCAGTTGCTCTCTTTCTTTTGTTTTAATAAATAAGTTTAAGTTTTTTTTTTTAGAAAAAGTTTGAATTCCTAGTAATAATAGTTATTGCGAGCGGACAAGATAATTGTTTTTATAGCCGTCAGCCTGGCAAAAGTTTCATGTAAAAGAAAAAACAGTATTTTTCTCGCAAAATGAACGTCATCAGTATTCTCTTATACATATATTAGTTGTTTTTTTTTTTAATGGAAAATTCAATTATGTCTCAAATTTATCGGATTGCGTGAATTAGCGGGTTCGGCGATATTCCGAAAACATCGTAATTTCAAATAAGAAGAAACGCTACAAACGTTGTTTGTGGAGGTTTCTGAGAAATAATAGCGTAAACAATTTCCTTACCGGGTGACCTATATATTCTTTTTATTTAAATATACGAAATACTACAATGTTTGACCCAAAAGAAACATTTTCGTTACTTTCTTCTATCTAATTTTATGTACCTACTCGTAAACAGGCGAAAAAATTATACGAAATAATATTATGTTTGATTTTCGTACCTACCCGTGCAATTTCCGTTTAAACACTCGAAGACGCATTGTTAATAAAACATACCTACGCGTCTCGCCGTTATCCAGAAACGTCCTGTAGGCGAGTGCGCGAGTAAGAGCGTTTTTTTCTATTGAAATTTTGACTTTGTCTACCACTTGCAATCGTAAACGAAGTCAAACATAATCTCGGTGATACCGGCCGGACGTGCAGTACATTATAGTTGTGCGGAATACCTGAACGGTGCAAACTTCCAGGTCACAACTTTTTTGGACCACGTTTTCAGTGCCAAGTAAATTTTAATACAATCGTAGTTTATTCACCGATTAATCGCACGTGCCAAGATAAAACGCATTAATTAAAATTACATATGTTTTCACTAAAAAAATAAATGTCCATAATAATTTATTGGTGTTTAAAGTAATAATAATAATAATATAAAATATATTATGTTTATCTTTTAAAGGCTATATAAAAAAAATGTTTTTCATAATATCATATTTTGTAAGCCTAATACATACTTTGGCATCGGTCGTTACACTTTATACATATAACATAATATTATAATATCTACAGAAGTCTCGAGAGAAGGGTACTCTTAATATTTTTACAATATAACTTAGATTCGTCTGTTTGCATTACGTCATGCGATATTCGTTACAATAGATTTTTGAATTATCTTTTATAAACAAAATAAGTAAGTATGTATATGGTATTTTATTATATTCTAAACAACATTGCGCGCACTTATGAGAATTTAACATCAATAACTTATATACAATGGCATTGTTATAAAGATTAGCCTTTATTACATGAAATTAGTATATTGCACGTAAAACTATATAGACAAGCTTTTTTAGCTCATATAAACGATAACGCGAATGTGTATTTTATTTTGTTAGTATAAAAACGAAGGAGATGTTATTCTGTTTTTATGATATCATTTTTCACAGCTCTAGTCAAATAGTCAATATTATATTAGGTAAGGATACACATTTAACTGAGACGTCAAATATAATATATATATAATATTATATATGTATATATATATGATGTACGGCGGAACTCTTTTTATCTTGTTTAGAAAATGTTCTATAACGCGTTTAACCGCATATTGTGCATATATTTTATATAAAATACGATAAGCTTATGGTTAGTTGGTTTTCTCTTTTTATCGATTTACTTATAATGTTTCGACTCCATTCCAAAAGGAAAATAATATATTATTTCGCGACTTAAGTGTACGTTATATATATCATGACGCATTCTGCATTATTCTAATAAGAAAAACATGTAAGCTGTATATAATACTTTGTTGGACTGAAAAAATGTTTTAACTAGGCTTTAGAAGTAGTTCGAGGACGAGAAAAGCGGGAGATTTAGGGCAACATTTCAAAAGCCATTATTTTACTTCAACGATCGCAGCGGTCAACGAAAAAATAGTTAAAGAGGATTCTGGGGAAATAAAACGATGAAGATTTCTACTTCTTCGCTTTATATAATTATAGGTATGGCGTGCTAAGTTTATAGGGAGAACGGTAAAACGGTGAGCCTACAATAGAAACGCCGTACAATACTTGTATTAGCCAAGCAGAAAAAAATGTTCGCTATTGCTCTTTTCCCGCCGCCGTTGCCGTATAAATTCCACATATTCATTAAACTAATAGTGTACTTACTACTATAACCGTTGTCTGTCGCTTTGTTGTTGTTTGCCGACCTGGGCCGCCTTCTACTCCGCCGGGTGCAATAACCTTCGGATTGAACTAGAGCGGCGGAAGGGCAAGAAGGATAGAGGGGAAGAATACTGTGGCAAAAGAGGAAGTCAGGGAGGAGAGGAGTCTACGTCGGCGTCGGCGGCCATAAAGTCGCCGATGGTAACTCCATGAATCGTACATGGCGATAGGGACATTAGCAGTAAATTCGTTTGGGTTTCCCGGGTCGGAATCAAATGTACCGGAACTGATTCGCACGACCCTGTGGAAAATTGTCAAATTGAATGTGTTTTAGAATTTATAATAATAATGTTGTACAACACATACACTCGGACGTTGACAGCAGTTGCTTAGTACCAAATTCTGAGGCTAGATTTTTAGGTTAGGCTAGTTTAGTTTAGGAACCTGGTAACCCTTTTCCTCGAAGAAATTGAAATTGTATCCTAACAAAGAAATGACTAAAAACCTTATTAGCAACCAAACCTATGAACTCTATAATTTAGCCAATTTTTAATTAAAAATACGTATTGCATTAGACTTGAATGAATATATAAATATTATATGACTTATTTAACATTAGTAAATAACTTCTGTTAACACAGTTAAAATTTACCATATTATTTATTTAGATTATCTATAAACTGTAGGCGCTAATGTAGAAAATTGCAGCGTTAGCACTTCTTAGTTTCCCTAAATGGCACATATAATTTTAATAATTTTCAGTATAACTTAAAATATTAATTAATTAAATTATTCGTTTTCTTAAAATATAACTATCTATTTTTCAAATTTGTAGCCAAGTGTAAAGTATTATATTGAATTTTGTGCAACAATATTCGTTGCATGTGAAAATATCAACTGAATATTTACCAAATATACTTCGAGTTTTAGAAAACTTTGGACATTTATCGTGTTTATAACATATCTATGTTTCAATGTTTTCTGTACATCTGACGAAATGTGTTTTTATTTACTTTTTGACCCATATCACCGTAAAATAACTTTTATATTAAGTTTATTGTTTGTGCTGGTATCTTTAATAACAAAGTGTCCACTGATTGTGAGTTCTTATGATGGCCAAGGAAGGTGTAAAACTCATGGGAGCTCAACGGCAACTTGCAATTCTTTTGTGTTGTTAGGACCCTAATTTAATATGCAACATGGCAAGATTAGTTTTATTTACTTTTTTTTTGTTCCTAAAATTTTTTTTTTTTTAATTTTGAAAAAAACACTTTTATTTAGTGTCTAAAATTGTAAGTATACAAGTGAAAATGGTCGAGTTGATTTCACACGGAACGACCCTAAACGGCTCGACAAACGTAATAAAGTAACGAGATCTGGTAGATATCTTTTTATACATTACCTATATTATATTATGTTTGTACGAAAAGCGTTATTATATATTTTGTTTGGATTCGAGTTTTTCTCGTGCCCACTCGCACACCCGGTACGGTACGCGCATTGTTCGCGTCCTATAACACACAGTGTGCGTTACTATAATACCGTCGGCTATTACCGCCGATACACTATATCGTTGTGTTTCTTCTGTACAATATGTATCGAATTTCGAAGCGGCAACTTGGGCTATGGTCGTTTAAGGGTTCTTCCGGTTCTATCGCCATCGGTGCTGTGTTGTTGCTACTGCTGCTTATGATGCTGCTGCTACTGCTGGTGCTATTGCCGTTTAGTACCGTCACAGATGTGCCACAATGGCCACACTTTACCACCGCCGTTCGCCGCCGGTGTATCGATCTGCAATAACCCGAATGTGTTTTGGCCGACACCGCCGTCGCATCCCGGTCCGAAGACCATTTTATCATTGCCCCTTCCGCCTCTGGTCCGAATACCCCTAAGCGCCCCTTCACTCTCCTACGTCATCCGTCCTCGTCCTGTGTGTGTGTCCGGGACGAATTACCCGTTTAACATGCCCTACCCCACCTGGCTGGCTAGTTTTTTTTTTTACCTATATCATATATATTCACTCTTTCGCGTCCCTAATAGCCATATATCGTAAAAGCGAGTAGATGCGCTCCGCGTGTACTTAGGTGATAAAAATAACGGTAAAAAAATAACCTTTTTTCCGCTTCCCTCCCCCGGCGAACCGTATCCGGACGACGCTCGACCATACCACGCGTGCCATTATGTGTTGTATGTATTGTAGCTGCGTTGGCGTCGGCGGTTGTTCAGACCCTTATAGTCTCTTTAAATATCATCCCTCTATCGCCGCGGCAGTTAAGTTTTATTTTCAACTTATTTGTTGTGTGTAGACACGCTCCCGCACAATACTATATATGTTTATATATAATATGGATATATGGATATATATGTATATTGTACATATATAAATGATAAGAATGTAAAACCGATGACCTCCTTTCCATTTTTCTCTCCGAAGAAATATCCTCAAGTCGGTCGTATACATTATATACATATATTATATTCAAACTTACGTTTTCTATGTTTTGTCGAATGTAATGTAAACATTCTTACATAATTTATTTTTTGACACTTATGGTTTTCCATATTATTTACTAATAGTGCTACTCCATCCGCTTGTCTCAATCCAATGCTGGAATATTTTCTGTTGTCGCCCTTGGGATGTTTAGTCAAACACCCTATCCTTTGCTATTAAAATGAATCTTTAAGTAGTCTTAAAACGGGCCTTTCCAGTTGAGCCTGACTCTCCAAATGTATTTTTATCATTCGAAAAGATCTCGTACATTTGAGTTTTATTATCTTTTTTAGGTTTATTATTCTGTTTTCGTCATTGTCTTAAATCCTGCGTGATAGGCTATATTCCGAAAACAGTATAAATATGTCATACAAAATACATTAAATGTTCAGTACGGATAAAAAGCTCTAATAACTATAATATGCGTGTACAAATAATTGTAATTTTAAACTAGGAAAAAAATTTCAACCAAAGCTAACAATAAACATTTCACCAAGATATTTATAAAAGGTATTAGGAGTTAGATCTTGAAAAATATGACTTGCCAATGAAAAAAACGCTTTATAAAACCTCTCTCGAAATTGTAGCGTTCATTGTTATAGGCTTAAACTTTTCTTTTTATTAAAAACTTTTTATAACGTTACTGTTTTATTTGTTGGCGAGACAATATTCATTTTATGAAAAGATAAAATATAATTTCTTATTTAAACATTTGTAAAATAAATCCTTTGTCAAGTATTATGCGGTTGATAGAACTGATCATCCAATACCAAGAAAAATATATTATGACATTGCAATTTTAATTATAATTCGTTAGCTCTTATTCTATGTACATTTCTCAATAAAATCTGTATTCCTTGAAAATAATCCAGAAACACAATTAAAACAACTTTTTGAAAAATAGTTTGTTTTTATTTATTACTACATAGTCTTAACTAACTAAACGTATAGAATTATACTTTAGTACGTCTGACCTACGATCATCATATTTTTTTTTAGAACATACATTTTTATTTAAATTGAAACTTAAAAGGATTTTTTTAGTAAGTTTAGTTGATGTTATAACCGTTTATAACGAACATTTTGCAGTGTTAGCTTTTTTACAGTACAGAATAAAAATTAACGTGTACAATATACATGCATAAGCAAGTAAGGCAATATTTCTTTTATTCTGGTAAATGTTTTTTTTTACATTGTAAAAATAACCACCAATGTAAAGTGATATATTATTAATATTATTATTACACACGATATTAACATAGGTGTAATTTTTATTCTTTGTTTTATTTATATTATTTTTAAACTATAATAATATAACTATATAAAAACTAAATGCAAAATTTGTGATTTGAACTACTACCCTTTTAAAATGTATTACTCTGTGAGTGAAGTTAAATCAAATGTCAATGTTACTTTAAACAAACATCAATTGAAGTTTCCGTTTTCAATAAGAAGTAAGAGCGCACGATTTCAAGATTACTGCAAATAGACTTAACATTTAATCGATAATTCTACTAGTTGTGGTCAGGTAACATATCATTATCCTGCTTAATAACATGTTAACTAGATCTTTGACCCTTTTCGACCCAAGTCCCAAACCCCAGAAATATATATCATTGTATTAAGATAAATCTTTTGGAATACGTTCGGCGACACATACCGAACGACCTTTTGGCTCATTAATTATTAACGCGAACATGTCTTACAAGACTTCCCCGAAGGCTCGCTCGGTCGCCTTGTAACTTGTAAAATAGACCCTCTCTCATAGGACTCGGACAGACTTCTATTAAAACAGAGACCACTTCCTTGGAGAACTGGCGTGCATGATTATTACATGTCGCTAATAATATTAATATGTTCCTGTGTAATACTATTATATAGGCACATAAAGTCGCGTACCATTCAATATTGTCTTAGCATATTATTTATGCTATTATATACGGATTTTCTTTTATTAATACGGCATAAGTTACCGTTAATGCGAGCGACTGACGTAAAAACTATCCATTCGTCCTTGATGCTTGTAACGACGAGTAATACAATAACATTGACTTTAAAAAGGTATTGTGTTTGGCCTTTTGCTAAAGACATTTGTGCATACATACATAGATATATGTATATATATCTGTACATGTGGTTATGACAATACCTATGTATCCTGCGGGGCGATATAATAATATATACAGTTGTGAACGCGAAATGTCTCACCTCGGATGATGCGGTTGTAGGCCGAATATTCGTTTTCTTAAGTAAAATTTATGACTCGAAGAGCCATAAGGAAGACCCATTTCATAAATATCATACTAACGTGTTATGTGTACGATGCTTTCATCTAAAATTGATTTCCTTCCTGCCGGAGAGATATTTCGAAACATTTTTTATTTGATTTTATTTTACTTTACTTCGATTTTTAGGGGTATTTGTGTCGATATACAAAACTAAAAAAAAATACTTGTCAATTTATTTTAAATGGCGTGTCGACAAAATTAATAGACTCAATTTCATTCAGAGTTCATACTGAAATTTAACATTTAAATACCTAATAAATTACATACATTGCAGTACCCAACCGCCGAGTGACAACTGCACATGGCGACGATTTTATACGAAATGATATGATATATTGTTATTTTGAAGTTGGCTGATACTAATTAATTGTTATTTTTTAACATAATAAAACACTATTATTATGTCTTGTGACTATTTTTGTATTAGCCTATACACGCAATATTTTAAAAAAGCACTGCGCATCTACCATTCTATTAGTCGCACGGATGATCCACATAAAACAGGTAATAACAATAATACATTGGAGCTTGTTAAGTACAAGCGTAATAAACGCATAATCATAATATTGTGCGCTGATGTGCAACCCAAAATCTGGCTTAATGATACCAATCACTCTCGCTGGAACATCTTAATATGAAATTACAAACGCGCTCAACCTCTTGCGAATCATTATGGTATAGGCTTTACTTGCTTCCAATATGATATTTGTAAACATCAAACAATTTTAGCTTTGCTGGAAGTGTATTATTATTAAGAAAATTGCAAGTGAAATAATAAAATGTAATACAGTATGTTACGTGCATTTTTAGTATTATTACAATATATTTAGATAATGTAGTGTAGTGAGAGACGAGTGTTTTGATGAGTACTTAACCAAAACAATAATACAAATTATCAATTTAAAATATATACTGAAAAAAATTACAACTAACAATGAATAAAAATTAATTTAATCGTTTATTAGAATAAGCTCCCAAGAATAATATAGGAACTCGTGAGCCAGTTCTATTATACTATAAATATTATATATAATATATATTATTTAAAAAAATGAAATGCTTTTATTTAATATAAAACAAAACATTTATAATATAACACAAATTACTATACATTACATTTTATCAGATTTTTATTAATTTTATAAATAAATCTATCAAATTCTTGTGACTATATTATAGTTTATAAATCAAAACGATTGATGACTAATAGCTAGACAGGATGGGGTTTGCTAAGTTTTCTAGCTATAGTTTACCAGCTGTCAAACTTGTAATCTCTAATTTAATCACTGTCATACACATGGAATAGGGTTATAAATTCTTGAAATATACAGTTTACCAATATTATCTGACTTGTAAAATAAGAATCATATGGAAATGAAGGGCTGCGGGGAAAAAAAATCAATGTCAATTTTTCAAAAAAATGAGATTTTGGTATCAAATTATTTGTATTGACGTATTGTATCTTTTATGCGCTCGAACCAGGGAAAAAACAGATTAGTTGAGAGTAACGACCGCCGGAAGTTTAGGCATACAGGTAAAATGTACTACGTTTTGAAATTATAAACATGATTTTCTCAGAATGAACAAAAATTGACATTGATCTTTTTTACCCATAGCCCTTCATTTCCATATGATTCTTATTTTACACGTCAGATAATATTGGTAAACTGTTTATTTCAAGAATTTATAACCCTATTCCATGTGTATGACAGTGATTAAATTAGAGATTACAAGTTTGACAGCTGGTAAACTATAGCTAGAAAACTTAGCAAACCGCAATCTATCTTAAATAATAATTATTATACTATATATCGACCATATGGGACTCAACCCGTCTATTTATATAAGTATGTTTTAGTCATAGCCCAATATATATAGATGTTGTTCGACGTGTGAGTAAGATTTACTGTCTGTCACATAATATTAATGGCATTTTTCTTGATTGGATTTCTTGAAGCTTACTTGGTCTATTCAGTTGTAAATAGATACAATTTTTTTTTTGTGGGAAAAAATCCGATACTTCAACTGATATTTTTATTTGCTTTATCATAAAATAATTTGTTTTTGTATTTTAAATTGTTCGAAAAGTAGGTAAATTTTTAACACATTAAAAAAATAATTATTATCCGAACACCAAAATTTGATACGGAGTTATTTAAATCATCGTAAATAAAAAAAAGTTAATAGTCATGACAGTAGATTGGATTTATGGTGGGGACAGCTTATATTGGGTTTGAGGTACTTACAATTCTACAGGAATTATTACATATACTTGAAATGAAAGTGATAAAATCATCAATAAATAATTGGTAAGGTAAATTTCTTTAAGTGTTGGCCCAATAAAGTTTCCTTCGGGTAAGAGTTGATATAGTCTTGCTACGTCAATAAATCGGTTCAACGGCTTAGGAGATATCGTGGATCCAGACAAAAATAATAACCCATTTTTTTTTTAAACAATATCTTCATAGTTCCGCACCGAAGCTAAAAAAACGGCGAAATAAAAAGTATGATTTTTTGTTTTCACCTTTATTTAAAAAAATTAAAGGTATGTTTAGATTCACAAATTGAACGTGTTTTTGTAAGTTTTCAACTTCCATTAATAATAATGACCTTTTAATGAAAAATAAATATTGATAATTACTTAAATAATTGTTAGTAAAATTGTATTTGTTTGGAATTCCGATTATTCTTATTGTTCTCTTTATTGACAGTATAAATTTCGGTAAATTTCGGGACAGATCGAATTTATGTAAAGGTCGAAGGTAAGGTTCGAAGCTGTTATTATAGCTTTGCTATACGTTTTATTATCAAGAAATATTATGTGTCAACTGAAAAAAAAACAATACTAAAATAACCTTAAAAGAACTCGGGTAAAGTATAATTGGAAAAGGTCAACGAAATCGAGTAATTTAATAAAAAAATATATAACGGGAACTTGGTATGGTTGATTTAATAAAATACCGTAGTCACCGGCTTAACAGTATATCTTGTAATGGGATGTCGTTGAGTTTATTAGAACATTTACGTAGATTAATAAATATTGTACAATATTATATAAGCATGGCGAGTAGGTAGGTACCTAAGTAGTGGAGAGTATCGTTTATATTATTCGTTGCTTACATTATGAAACAAAGGGAAAAAAACAGAGCGATTATTATTTTTTTTCTGTCTTGCTGCCGAAATCTGTGTTTCCTTTTTTTTTTTTTGTAAAAGAGGAATACCTGCTGTATGAGGGATACTGGGGGAAAGGAAGTGAAATGTATGGATAAGGAAACGTCGGCCGGTCTAAAATAAGATTACACGCCGGGCAATTTAACCAAAGCGGCTGCTTTATGGGCCGAAGGTAATGCGCAGACCGGGTAAAGGCGGAAAGAAGGGGAAAAAACCTTTTAAATATTTCAACGGACCGGAAGTTGCAGGGGACGCGAAAATCTAAAGTTTCACACCATCCTGAATACATACACACCGTGTACACTATATTATAAAGCCCAATGTAAGATTCAAATGATCTCGTGTCCATAGCCGGTTTTTCTAATTGCGGATTTGATTGATGGGTCGGCCCACGCTTATCCCGTTACACGCTATACGACTTAGTGTGTGTGCGTCTACCGTTTAATCTACTCGGTTCCGATGTCTTTTGAACTGCCTTATCCGCTGCCGCCGCCGCCGCCGACCGCAGTAATACCGTTGCCACGTCTCCGGGCCGGAAATTAAAAATATATAGGTAGTAGAAACCTTTTGCACAGTGCCACCGTTTATAATGTGCCGCTTATACTCACTCCTCAGACGACATCTGGATGATTTATTCTGCGAAAACACACACCGACCACGACGACACGTCCGGGGATTACGCAGTTTATCGTCAACTGCCGACTCGGAAAAAAACCCGCGTAGAGGTTACGTCACGTGGTGCGAAATTTAAAAAAAAACACAATAATCATTCTTTTATCTGTATTATACTCACAGCAAAGTACGTCTTGTCCTCCGGCCCAACGCCGTTTCCAACGATGTGGTATCCTCCACGACGTACCTAATTGTGTATCTTCCCTGTAAAGTGTATATTATACAACGACACACGATAGTGAGCACTAGGCTACAGAATAATGTGCACAATCTACGTATAATATGGTGATAAACTCCATTGTCTCCGTCCGAAACTCTGAGGGGTAAGACGTACTGCTGTGTGGTCTTAATGGAAAACGCCCTTAATTGAATTTAACGCTTACCGGCGAGAACAAGTGGTGGGCGACACTAGTAGATTTATGACAGTTTCGGCGGCGCAACTGGATACTAAAGCGATGATAACGACGATGATGATGATGATGAGGATGATAATAATATAAGTAATATTAACGTGGTTTTGTTATATATGCGGTAGAGAACGATTTACCGCTACCGCGAATCCCGATCGTAAATATCAATTATCGTTTTGCCGATGCCCGTTGCTGCTCATTATAGTAATATATATTTTATACTATGCTAGTACTAGAGAAATAATTATCCGTCCGCCACCGCTAGCCGTGGTATATAATAATAAATGATGTATTTTAAATGTACATTACATACCTTCTGGGGTACCCTCCTGGGGGTCCGGTCGCCGTCGACGCTTTCGCACTATGACCCAAGTAGGCTACGTCCGGCGACACCTTCCCGTAATTATCCGGAAATTTAATGTGCCATAATGAGGGAAACAGCATACTAGTTTTCAAAATTTAATTCTGATTCGATAAAACGGGTTCAAGGGGTTATCGACCGCGTTCCTTGGTCGTTTAGTACAAAAAACCCCAAAAATGTTATTTACACATAAAATATATATCGTTGATATATTGTTTGGGTTTGCTTCAAAGGTGGCAGTTGACGGAGCTGAGGTTCAAAACTTTTTTACGGTCCTTATAATATTTTATATTTTAGTATTAATACAGGTTTTATTATAATTTCTACTTATAACTTTTTATAGACACGTTCAGTGTGTTTTAAAATTAAGTATTATTTAAAAAATACTTTATCTAGTGATTTCAAACGATAATCATTATTTTATTATGTTGATGATTCCAAGTTTTTATTTGTATATAACGATATTGCTAATAAAAATATACACTAACGGTCGCTGAACTTAACATTTTATTTTATACCAAAGCTCATGTTGGTGGTTGCCTTACGGCGGCACACCGAGTGAAATACCCAAACATTATTCGTTCCACGCCCTCGGTAAATTTAAACAGTTGGCCCGAGTACTATTTTAAATTTCGGCCAAATAATTAAAGGGGCGTATGTGTAGTTTATCAGTATTTACAATTGAACAGTTGTACGGCTGTTGGCCAGCCAACGATCAATTCCGGAAAGACTGCCAACTGACCACTGTAGAAAAATGGTTTGGCTTAATCAAACGCCCTAGAATTCTCCAAAAATCCGACGAAACCCCTTTGACGGGTGTATTCCGTTGAGAATCGATTTTCTGCCTACCGATTGAGTTATTTGGTTTCAAACATTCAAAATGTCCGTATTAGCGGTCGAAACGATAATTGTTTTGTTTATCTTAAGCATCGGAAACGAACGGCCGGCCCGGGGTTTTTAGCGATTCCCCCGTCGGTCGAACAAATGTTATTTCCCTTTTTGAAGTGCCAACGACTTGTCGGATTTATAGGCCTAAGCACTTACCATACCATCTCCTAAACGGTCAGCTGAATCCATTTGCGGTCAACACGTACGGTCCGACAGTTTTTGTCCCTTTTCGGTCGGCGCGGCTGTATAACAAAGTAAAACATATCATTTAACCTTGAGTGTCACGTGTAACGTTTAAATTATTCCAGAAGTTGCCGTTGACTTTAGGGCATTTTATCACATTCCGAGGCTGGTAATTTATTTGACCGACTGGAAATCACTAGACATACACCTCTGCAGAAGAGTTAACAAATATTCTTAATATTCTCATTTACATTTACATATATATAAAAAAACCGACGTGTTTTTTGTTCCAGTTTTTTGTTGAGCCACTTGGATAATTGTACGATTTTTTTCACAGATTTGTTGCAAATACCCCCCGGAAGTCATAGCGTCTCCCTTTTTCCCATTTTTGGCCAAGGGTAGGGGAGAAGAGGGCACACATTGTATTTCAATGTTCCACTTTTCTGACGAAACTTTTAAATATTTTCACGATTTCTTTTTACACAAAGTTTACCAATACCCCTTTGAGTATCATAGGGTCGGCCTTTTTTGAATTTTTGGTCTGAGGACGAGGGGAGGGCAATCATTGTATTTCAAAGTTCCGGTTTTTCGGCGATGCATTTAAATAATTTTACGTTTTTTTTTCTACAGCGTTGTTGCAAAATCCCCTAAATGTCATAGCGTCGCTTTTTCGCCATTTTTACCAAAGGGAGGATACACGTGATACATAGTCTATAATGATAACAATAGTAATATTCTATACTTCATTAATTTATAAAAAAGTAATTAGGTTGCCAAATTCTACTCATGTAAGTAAAAACGTGTATTTTTAAAAAGATGAGTTATTATTTATAGCTAATAATAATTGTTTTAATCATAATTTTTATAAATCATTATTTAACACGCGTGCTAACTTTTTTCAAACAAGCAAAGCTGGGTTATTCAGCTAGTATATATGTATATGTATAGAAAAAAGATAGGCAAGTGCACCGCAGTCGGTCGACCGTCATTACTGTAAGTGCGTTGTTGTAATGCGATTAACTTGAGTGCTGGGCGCAAATAGGGGAGGGCAAAAAATGACGCCGTCAGATATGTCTATAGCTATTTATCGTCAAAATGTATTCGGTGTGGTTTTTTTCCACTGGCATTCCGATAGCACTTTATGTATATTATTTATATTATTATTGCTATTATCTTTTTCCTTATCCCTCAAGTCTCTCTGTCGCGTGATAGTCTCTATCCGAGTAGCCGTGGCACGCACTTAATCATTCACACGCTGATAGTTACAAATAATGGACCGGCCCGTTGTTTTTGTTGTTAATGACATAGACCGAATGAAACAGAGACATTAAACCTCGTGTAAGCCAAAACTCTCGCCCCGAACCAGGTTTTGTACTTAAACTGAAAAATTGCCGTCCTCTACGCTCCCGACCGCTGAACAATAACTTATTTTCACTCCGATCTGGCCTTCCCGGTCCTCAGCCATTCTTTGTTCATATATTATATTACATCTTTTTTTTTATTGTCCCTCTTATCCACCACACACTCTCTTGGTCGCCTAGTCCCGGAGGACTGGTTCGAGTGGCACGGCTCGGTATTTATCATCCTAAAAGTGCGACAATCCGACAGCACAGTGAGCCGTTTGGGTGGTGTCTCTGAACGCGTACTGCGGACAATATATAACATGAAAATCGGTCGATTATCGTTTATTGTTTCCAAGGCAAAAAAAAAATGATAACGCGTTGTTTTTATAGTACTGGAGTTCGCGCGGATTATCCTCGGATGATTAATAGCTTCTTTTCTTTTGGTTTTTCTTTTTTGGAAAGCCCATCCCATAATTCATCTCAGCGACTTAGTTGACTTGACGTCGAGTCCGTTCTCTTGCCTTCTTCATCCATCCCAAGGTTATTGAACTGTGTGTTGAAAAATATATTCGATTTTTTTTTTGTTCCGTTTTGTTTCGACCGCAGATCACTGCGGATCGTGTCACTGACAACAACACAATTTTATTCACCCATCGCGACTCATCCTGCCCTAATGTCGGCGTCTTGTGACATATTCCCTCAAGAATACGGTTTTGACAGTCCATTGTGGTGCCGTACACACTTTTTCCAACGACCATTTTCAAACAGCCGAAACGCGTTAAAACGTTTTATTGTACTGTACGCCGACCGCTTATGACACACACAAACAGTTGATGCGAATTCCAACAATATAATAATACGTAATAGGTTCTTAATGTAATAATGGTATTACTATAGCGAGATAAAAATTATTCTGTTTTGTTTATGGCACCGCCTGTAAAATCCGTAGTTTAATTTCGTCATCTACAGAGTACAGTTATACACTTTACTCAAACATTTTGTGTTTGGGGTAAAAGCAATTTCAAAAAACAAACGCTCGAAAAAAAAATGCAAACTTACGTAAAGCATAAACTTACCAAAAGCTAACGAAACGTACATTTAAATTATACAAGAAATAGCAATAACTATTGTTCGTGGACGGGAAAACGAATGGAGCACGAAAATTAAGGCTTACAAATTATTTGATATTTGTATTTAAACTAGTGCCTGTGATTTTATACGTGTAATTTAAATACACGTGTACACGAACCCCGTGTAATTAACATACACGTGTATTTGAAAAAAAAATTGTTTGTCAAAAATTTTAATTTGAGTTAACGTATTTACACAATGATACTTGTGTTTGAGTTCGAATAATTAAATAGACGTGATATTAAACGTAAAACTAAAATTAATAACAAAAATATATTTTTTTTAATACACGTGTATTTATAAATACACGTGTATGTTAATTACACGGGTTTCACGTGTAATCTAATACACGTGTAATAGGGACCTCTAAATTTTAAACCCTGAGTCGCCTAGATACCGTACAGTATACTTTATAATATACACTATGTATTGGCTAGTGCAGTGCATTACTTTCCGTGTATTAACTATTGAAAAAGCTATACGTCTAGCCGGGAGATTTATGACTCCGAATGCGACCATGTTCATTGACGTTTCCGCCCTGACCCGTTTTAGCAGACTTTTAATGGCGCTCGTGCTTCCGAATGAATTTTGCCGAATTATCACCCCTCTCCTCTCCCCCGCCCCCTCGTTCGCCGCTACCCCTTCGCCTTTTCTGAGTACCCCGCATAGACACACATAACCGGCGACAGCGTCTGCCCCGAAACTAGTTATATCATCGTCGAATGATCCGGCGCACTATCCAATAAAAATATTCTATTTGCGATTTTAAGCAAACACAGAGTGTCCTACATACACGTGCAGTAAAACCTAATTTATTATTTTGATTTCAGAGACGTGGCCAGCAATAACATCACGGACATAGACGAAAAAGCGTTTGCTCAGTTGACACTGTTGGAAGATTTGTGAGTATAATACAATACTGTGTTTTTTCTGCATTATTCTAGATTAGTTAAGCCCATCGGTGCTTCTTTAATGTCTTTCAGACTTCACCATTCAAACTTAGTACACCTTCATTTCTCACTACAAACATTTTTGAATTTTCTTTGGTTCAATCCTTATTCCGTGACCGTTGGTTATTCGTTTCTTTTTCATGACTTTAAAAGGATGTTTAGTCGGTTATCCGCTTTACACACGTGCCGACCCTACTTGGTCTCTGACTTTTTGGGCTCGTTAAATAAAACACAAGGGCCTTTCTCGATCTCATCTTATAGTCTATTTTTTCCATTCCACTTTTACCATATACTATTGTGTTATTCCATTACATAAAGTATACAGTATTATATAAAGTTAACCTAACCCAGCCGGACTCGGTTAGAATAGGATTCTGTGAGAAGTAACTCTGTAATAGACCGGTCTCTTAAGAAAAAAACGGTTAAGTTAGGTTAGGAGACAGTAAATTGTTCAATATTTGTATACTGGACATAATACCATTAATGTGTTCAACTTACTGTATATATTATTATTGATAATGGTTCTTCTGTGTATTATGTATGTATTATTGTATTGTGAGCACTGAATAATTAAGCCTTTTTTTCTGAATAACGTATATTGTTTACGGGACACAGGTTTACGCGTGTGGGTATACACGTCTTTTGGCGGTCAAACAGTGTATGTCATTTTCAGTACACACCGTAGGTACAGTGCAGTGTATGTATATTGTTGTAGGTACCTACTTTTGTACTCGGCTTTTCGCCCACCTACCACTTTGGCCGGTCAAATGAACCGTGTACCGCGTAGTCGGTCTAGGCTCATTTAGTGCAAATACCGCATATACACACTTACACACAGGGCATACACACGAGCAGTTTAGCACAATTAAACTTCCCCGGCTTGGTCGTTTTCGATACAGCAAATGGCATGCGGTAATGTAGAAAAATTGCCGATCGCCTAAACTGCGTTCAGAGCAGATGACGTTTTCCGGTCACGTTTGCCGACGCAAAATTTGTCACGCCGGTCCGGCCGTTCTATCTTAACCGCCCTTTCACCTCTAAGCGAATTTGTACGTTTGGAGCACGCTGTGTTGATAAAAACACTTTGCGGTTGATTAAACGGCTGTTTAGAACATGCGTTGACAACCCCTTAAAGCGGACCGTACGCTGAGGAATCTTCTACACTTACCATATTATGACCTTAACGGTTGTTCGTCGGCGCAATAGCCATTCCGATGTAATATATCGTCGAGAAATACGTCTTTCACTCCTCCATTACTTTTTTACCAATTTCTAAATCTAAAAAAAAAAAATCGATTTATCTTCAATTATTATGTGGTAAGTTATATTATAAACTTATATAGAGCTTTCAGAGTTGTATGGATCCTATATTGTTTTCCTTAAAGTGAAAGTACTTAAATTTTATTATACTTAAAATATGGCCCTGTGGACTAAGTTACGAAACTTTAACACCAATTGACTTACTAGAAAAAGAAGGCTGTTGTGTGTTAGTTTTAAAGCTATTATAATCGTTTAACAGTGTAGTGAGGATTAGGAAAATTAGCGAAGTAGTTTAGTAAGGTCACGTAAAAATAATATTAGGTATATGATTATTTTGACAGATTTCATAATAATTAACCAAACCTAATGATTTGGTGGTTACGTAGGTACTTAACAATAGCTTACAAACTCCATAACTTAATTATAGGTAATACAACTTAAATGCGTGGAATTAAGTTATATAAATTAAGTTAAACTAGGCGATTAAGTTGAAATATTATTTAGGTTATTATGAATGACCTAATATTTTAAAACTCTAATATATATATATATATATATATATAAACTATACTCTGCTAGCATAATCGTTTCAGAAATATTATTTTATTTTTTATTGGAGTTGATATTTATCAAACCTTAAATAATAATAATTTATATAGTATACAAGTCAATCAAATATAATTTACATTGCTTTTTATTTTATTTTATTTTTATATAGCTGAAAGTTACTGTATAATTGTTATTTAAATTGATTTATATTACCCTCATGAATAATCCGATAAATATTTTATACACAAAAACTGAACAATGGCAATGAAATTGTTTACTTATTTTTTAGAGTATTTCTTTTTGGCAAGTAGACTCGAGCAATATTTGGCTATTGCTCGCCGAGAGTTCTCTTTGAAAATTCTGCTATTGGATGTATACTTTTATTGGCTGCGTACTCATAAACAAATTTAACTTTAGAAGCCATTTTTTTACTTGCAATAATTTTGAATTCGTCTAAATTTATAAGTCAGTAATAGAGTATTCTGCAACATATACACTAGAATTGTTGTCAAAATCGAAGTTATTATCAATACCGTTAAACCAATAGTTAGTGCATGCTTCAGAACCGTAAAACATGCACGTTAAAATATTAATATTTCTATTTAAATTTAAATTATTCTAAACAGGCTAATAGAACTGCAAATGTTTGATTTGTACTTACATTATTACCTAATTCTATAGCGTACTGAAAGTATCGTTATTTTTTATTGACAACAAGTCGGTTGGAAACAAGTGAATGTAGCTGAAATATAATTAATTAGGTCTGTATTAGACAGATTAAACAAAATTAAAATGACTTATAAAAAAGAACGTCCTAGTAGTAATTTCAAATGTATGTCAATAGCAGTTAAAACGAGGTAGAACTGAAATGAATAGGGCAATTTTTGTTTTGTGTGTAGAGAAAATAAAATGCTTAATCTAGCTGATTTTGGATATGAGGTAGTAAAAGGATATTATTGCTAGACTAAAAGAGCGAAGATATAAAATGTAGATAGAACATGGTGATAGACTAAAAAAGTAAATGAGAAGTAAGGGATACAAAGAGGCCAAGGACACAGAATAAACTTAATGGTTTTTAATTTATTCCTAATAAATATTTAATAATTCCGATACTTTCAACGATTTATAGTTTTTAATTAAAAGTAGATATCAGAATAGGTTACACATATGTTTAATACATTACAGACAAATCAACACTCGTGTTCATAACACATTATTTTTAATTTTTTAATATTTATTAGTTGTAGCATGTATTATTCAGATAGTCATCGCATTAGTTGATGATAGTTTGCAGTTCAGTAATGTGATCACGGTTGAGTTTTAGTGTTCGTGTCAACTACACAACACACTAATAAACATTTTACACAGTTGACTTTATGAACTTTATATTGTCGTTATTACATTTATAAAAACTATCATCTTTCATTTGGTTTTAAAACTTTTCCAAAATGAATCATAACGATATAACTCGGTAAAATTAATTTTTTAAAGCCCGCTTGTATTGGTTGGCGTGTTTTTTTTTTTAATTTGTTTTATTCACAAGAATCAAACATTTCTGTAATATAATTATTATAAAAAGAAGTAAACGTCATAAAAAATAACAGTTGTGTGTGGTCGAAAAGTTAATTTTTATAACATATTTCTACCTTAAAATTGTATTGTTTGTTACTGGTGTTTTGCATTATACAGCAAATAGTTTCAGTGTAACAATAAAATAGCTCATAAGCCATTAAAATACTCGTTATACTTGTTGATTTTTGTACGCGGTTATATTGTAATTTAACATTTAGTTTTCTATCAATTAACTATGCTAGTTAATTATAAGTTGTTCATTAATAAAATATATTGACGTTTAATATTTTATACACATCTAGTTACTTGTATGTGTGATAATTATAAACTATTTACTATAAATAGAATTATATTTAAATTCGGCACCAATATTTTGGCTGTAGTAAAACTGTACAGAATGGAATCAGTTTTAAAAGGTTTTGATTGAAAATATAATCCCATGTTCCTTTCAAAAACTTGTAATATTTATTAGAACTTAAAGGGAATAATTTATTTGCTAAGTGTATTTAAACATTAATACTAACTTGACCGAGCTGTTAGCCATATTAATTACCTTTTTATATTATATTTTATAGCAGATTTACGATATTTTATTAATTCTTATGTTTCTGAATATTTTTTTTATTAAAATCATAAAGTAGTTTTGTACTTGCATATCTTTTAACAATCCCAGACGTTCTTTTTGAAAATTCGGAAAAAACTTACAATACTATAATATTGTCCGGATAATTTTTATAAACCGTAAGAATACATTTCTTAGAATGTTTTTTCTCGAATTTTTTGTTACTAAAAACAATTTGTAATAGTTTTATAGGATAAGACAAAGAAAACAATTATGTCGTAAAAAAATTTAGGTAAGCGTGTGTAATAAGATTTGGAGATAAGCAGAACTTTGTTAATATGGCGTACCACCAATTACAGTTAATTGCTTTCTTTTCAAATTACTTTCTAATCGCTTTTGTTGACTTAGTCGTAACTCGTAAATAATAAATAGGTAATTTCCTCTATTTTAATCGAATTGATATTATGTAATTACTGCTCAGTACAAACAGCATACATAAAATAACGTAGGTATATAGTCAAAGAAACGACCTTATACATTTTGATGGTAATTTTTATAAGTACAGAGCTGACTAAGGATTTTTATGATATCAGCCCAGAAAACTATTTACCACAAACATGTTATATAAATATAGTATACAGGTACAAATATGTAACTCTTTTTCTTCTTCTTCTTCTGGCTTTATCTACTCTACAAGAGTTTTTGCCGCCATCACAACTTCACGCCACTTCTCTCGATCATGAATTATATTTCTCCAATCATTTACTCCTATCCTTTTTAGATCCTCCTCGACCACGTCCATACATCATTTCCTCGGACATCCTCGTGGTCACTTACCCGTTGGTTTCCAAGACAGTACTGTCTTTATTATTTTATCGTCACTTCCACGCATAATGTGCCCAAACCACTGAATTCTCTGGCCTCTTATGTAATATTTAATTGGAGTCATTCCTGTCTCTCCAATTAGTTCTTTGTTAAACTTTCTCCTCCACATACCAGTGTTTTCGTCTAATTTAGGTTACAATATGTAACTAAGTGTAGGTATACCGTGTAAATAGGAGGCGTCTAGCATTTAAAATACAGCTTCAAGGTTTCGGGATTCTGCTGAAACACTCTATTTCACATTATGTTATGGTCTATAACAACAAATTACAACATTTTAAATACCGTTCACTTGGTTCATCGCAAATAATAGTTTTGTTTCATTTGTTATCGCGTTTGCCTTTAAGCGCACGATCATTTTATGATATCATTTGTTCATTACGTTGAAAGGTTGAGTATTGCGCCTAAAAACAAAATTTTTAGAAAAAAATACATTGTAACGATATCATATAAATATATATATTTTATAAGTTGTTAACTTACAGTTCCTTATTTGTTGTTTACTTTTTGACTACGGTGGATAATTTAATCAATATTATCTTGTTATTTCTTTGTTTATACAACTTATATACTGGATCCGGATAACTTGTGTAAACATTTTGCCGGAAGCTCGACGATGTGTCAACCTAACCCAATAATAAAACTTAAAGGAACAACTGTTACATACTTACATCAAAATTGTGTTTTTTTTTAGTTCGTGATTTAGTGTTTCTTGATTGTTAAATTAATCATGTTATATTTGTATTGTTGACGTGAGAAAATGTTCACAGATATGATTATAATTTAAAAACTAAATCAAATTAATTTAGAAACTCGACCTATTATCGAATGAGACTTCAAATGCGTTTTGTATTTGTATTAGTTAAAATTAACCTTAACATAACCGATAATAACTATCAACAAATAATTATTAAAAATTATTGTTTTAATGGCCTGATGTTGAATAAAAAATCAATTTTAATGTACAAGCAAAACTTTAGCGCTAAAGACACCAAAGACAAAATATTTGTAAGGGCATCAAAAACCATTCATGGTCATAATTTGTATAACACCGTATTAATTTGTGGATTTATGTTATGTTTTTCAGAGTGATAGGTGACAACCATATCAAATGGATACACCCCGAAGCGTTCCTAAACAACACCCGCTTAAAAAGGCTGTAAGTTACCATAAATGTTCATTAAATTATAAATGCTTATTAATTAATATGATAGAAAATATTCAGTATAATATGCATTTAAGAACAAGATGTATTATATAGATAAAAAAAAAATTGTATTCAACAGATAATTTCAAGTCAAATATTATGGTACAGGCTACGCTAGCAATATTGTAATTACACATATTAATTAATATATTACATTGCAAAATTAATAAACTCTATAATTATTGTTATTATGGAATGATTACGAATTTTGATGACAAATAAAAATAAAATATTGAAATTTAAGACCGTTGCTATAATTTGATTTACGAAACAACAAAATGAAAAAGCCTAGTACCTAGTTATTGCGTACTATTGTGAAAGAAGATTTTGAGAAACACAAAAATGTTATGTTTAAGCTCACTGAAGTTTTGACTAAACGCAGTTATAATAATTATTGGCGACTTATGGAGAACCGCCAAAACCTTTAAACTAACATTACAAATTGTCTGTTGAATTCGATAGATTCTATCGATAAATTCTAGAGTGTACAGTCCATTAAACTTCTCTAATCGTTCATTGATTTTTTTTTTGTCGAATCAATTTTTATTGAAATGAACTCAACCGAGCCCTTTCATTCGATTAAAAAAAAAGAAGAAAAAACGTCTCTTTGCGGGGTTCCGATGGCAATTATTAACTGAGCATTGGATCCTCTCCAAAAACTTTTTATATTATAATTTTTTTTTTACCTCTATCCAAACGAAACTTAGCTGTCACGCGACGGTTTTCTTTGTAAATTCATAAATAACATTCTACGGCCTAGGAGTTGAGAACAATTGCGCGCTCTTCAAAGACCATTACTCAAAGGACGGGCCGCGCACAATATTAGGTATCTATAGTCCATATATTTTATATTTAGTTGTGTGGACAGTACTAAAAAGTAACGCGCTCTATAATTTATTTATATAAATATATTTTATTTTTTGTACATATAAGTGTGAGTGTATATTTTTTTTGCCGCAGATCGCTCCAGAAATGTCAACTTGTCCGAGCGCCGTGCGAAACATTCCAGCATTGCAGGCAACTGGCGACCCTGTAAGAACACTGTGTATTTGTAATATATAGATGTATATGTATTTATATTGTACGCGTAGCTGTTATATTCCTTGGTTGCTCGACGTTTCTTATCCGACAACCGTTCGCATTACCTACCATACATACGTACACCAACAGCTCTCCTTATCGTGTTGCGTCAGCATTAATGTTCTCTGGAGACGGCGCTTGTCGTCCCCAAAAAGGCTGCTAGTTTTTTTGGAGTATACGAGTCGGAAAGTTGTAGACCCCCCACCCAAAAAAAAAAAAAAAAAATAAACAACAAAAACACATTTGCAACACTCTGTCGTTAAAAATATCGCACAAAGTCCTGCGAGACCACCGCGTGTTGTCCAAAAGCAATATTTTATGTTATCATAAATGATTTTGTTGCATTTATTTATTTAAAGTCGTTTCCGCATGACGTTGTACAGTTTTCCCGACACAACATAATCCCATATACGTGTCAAAACCGAAAAACGCTCATGAATATGTCACTAATACTGTTATAAATAATAATAGCCTGTTGTGTGCGTTTGCTTTTTTTTTTCAGGCAATTAGATCAAAACCAATTGACTGAAATCGATGACCGGTGCTTCGACCAGCTGTCCCAGTTGCGGAATCTCCGGCTGGAAAACAACAAACTCACAAAAGTTCCTAAACAAGCGTTAAGCCTAGTCCCCACCTTAGAAGCATTGTGAGTATTTTCGGTGCTCACCGTCCATATACATAACGTCATAATATTACTATACGATCATTCTGGGTCAACGCATGTGTTACCTTCGAATGTCGTTTGCTTGCCCCGCGATAGGTGGGGGGGGGAGGGTTTCTTTGGGCATGAGGTACGCGTAATTGTAATTACTTTGCTACGGTAAGGCGTTTTGAATATGCAATAGCGATGCGTCCGCGCGTAGATGTCGGTGTAATCGATATAACCACCGTGCTCGATATTTGACGTGACGTTTACGTGTATTGGTGTAAACATATATTTTTTATATTTTTAAACCGTTATGGCTTTCCGTGTGTTTCCTGTTGGATTATTTCAGCTTTACAGGCCACGATAGTTATTTTAGTTGAATAGTTCAGTGTCGTAGTAATAGCAAATTCTGTAATTTTGTTTCTTTGTCGGTTAATTTTTGGTAATATCAAAAATGTAATTTGAACACATTAGCACACGTGCAGGCATTTGCTTTGATGTGTTTTTGTTTTATAATAGTTTTTAAGAGAATTCCAATACCGGTTTTCCTGGTTCGCCAAGAGGAATTCATATAGGATGCATAAAAGGAATAATGCGGGTATAAAAATATGTCCTGGAAATTTATATAGAAAAATGTATTATATGAATTTCCTTCCGTGAAAAATACCTACAGCGCTTGAAACAAGCGACAGTACACGGAAAAAACTATATAGGTGGGACAACCGTAATTTATGGTTAATATAGAAACACAATACATTTTTATTTAGGAGTACTAAACTGAAAGAGCTAACTATAAATACTTGGATCTACTATATATATTAAGGTTGGATTGACAAAATATTTTAGTTGCGTCTACCGAATGGCAACTATATAATAAGGTTGGTTTTACAATATTGCATTGTAAAAATAAACAAAAAGTGGGAGGAAGTGACACGTAATGACTGATATATACCATTTATTAAGTCTGTTGCTGTATATTTGAATTCAATACCGTCGATGGGTTTGACTTCAAGTGCGTGCATTATAACCACTCGGTAATGATCGGCCCGATACCGATAGCTGGAGAAGTAATTGAAAGAGCGAGGAATTGACGGTTGAATCTCTGTTGCGGTACAGTTAAAAACATATCGACAACTATAGTAGCTATTCTTTTCGCATAACTAGAATTAGCTCAACTGGGTCAGAATTAGCTTTGAGACTTAGGTTTTACTATTGGAACGCATAGTTTAAAAACTGTTGCCCAATCAAAACGGTCAGTGAAAATGATCAATTGTATTTTATTTGGAAAACTTTACAGACGGTTTAAAATTTTTCCGGTTTACGCGGAAAAACTTTTAATTATAATAGGAACACAACGCAATGTATAGTTTGAATAACTAACATTTAGTTGACCTAACTTTTAAATTAGTTATTACAACTGCACTTTATTGTGTATTCTATATTAACCCTGGTTGATCCAGTGATAAACAGTTAAATAAATACTTTTGAAAATAGCATCGCTACTCCGCATCGAAGCTAAAAATACGGGTCCGTATTATTAAATTAGTCTACGTTGCTGTTGATATTTTGGTCGCATGGAAATCGTATGGATAATAATTTACTTATTATCCATACAAACATAATACATTATATTTCAGCACATTGCTATTCAAATTTCGCTCACATTTTATTCTTAAAGTAAAACATGCTGTAATCTGTATACAATATATATGCATGTAGAGTAGAAAACAAAACAAATAAGATTGCCATGTTTTGCGACTCTATAAAAATCCCCTTAGGGCCTAGCGTCTATGCTGCGTGACGGGAAAACTTTATTATTTAGGATTTTTCTCCGTCACCGTTGTTGTTGTTATTGTTTTTAATATTGTATATTTTTATCTCAGTTTTTTTCGCGGAAACGAAAAAAACAAAAGAATACACGTGCCACGTCCTTTAGTTGAAAATTAATTATCAACTCCGTTGTCAAACGAAATTAATAGTAATTTCAATTAAACACTCAAAACACGTTGTAATATTTTGACGTCGCCACCGCTGCTGTAGACGTTTGGCTGTAACTTTTCTCAGTTGAATATGAGATGAAAAAAAATACTTCTTTATGTCACGGCTGTTAAAGTGGTTAAGGACGAAGCCGTAGTAACGTAGGACCAAGGACAAATCAATTCTGTTCTCATTTTTTTGAGCTCTTACATCAAAAAACAAAAAAACAAAATTATAATATATTTCCGACCCATCTCAAAACTTAATGGCATGCATGCCAAACCAAAATAATATGGTCTATTCTATTTCTTAAGGTTTGCACAACATCGTGTCTTCTAGTCATTCACTATGGGCGTCGTGAAATGCCTAAAATAATAATACATATTATACTGGTCGTCTTTGCCCGATCAAAACATTTTCCCCAATTAGTCCCGATGCCCTTCTCTGGAACTATTATATCAAAACAGGTAATAAAAAATAAACAGTTAAAAAAAAAACCTTTCACCCCAAGCCTACTTGCCAACACTTCCGCACAGGAGTTTGTCGCGTTGTAGAATGTTTTATTTTTTTTTTTTTATTAAAAATTAAGGCACTTTGCATTCGGTGGGCGTCGAAAAGCAATATATTTTTTATTTGCTATAGATATCGGTAAAAGCTTCGTGAGTAAAAATTCAATTTGTATTAATTACCATACGACAGGGTTTGTGTATATACATATCGACTTGTTATATATTTTATAGCCAGTAGTATATATCGGATAATTATAATTGATGATCCGGGCGTTCGGAAACCAAGTTGGGTAAGATTAAAGATATAGGTCAGGTAATTAATGGATTTTTTTATTCTTGTATCGAGTACACGTCCCGGGGTATTAAGTCGATTAACATATTTTAGTCGCGTGTCAGTGTCGCTAAGTACACCACTACCTGCGATCGTCAGCCGCTGACGGTTTGTTTGTATAGTACACTGACAATAGGACAGCTGCTTTGTCTTGTTTTTTGGCGCACGATTAGTACATTGCAATTAGAATACTAGTCGGTGGAGTCGGTTGTACAGGCCGTGTTTTACCGACAACCTGACCCATCTAATGTTTACACGTAACGGTGCTCGATCGTGGTTTATAATAAAATACATTTATTATAATAAGATTAGCGCGTCCCTCGAGTGTCCTATAACGACGGAACGTGTTGTGTTACCTCGGGGACACCCTGTGACCTGTTTAGCCGACCTAATTATGCGACGCATCGTCCGACAATTTATATGTTAAACTTCCTGACCGTCCACTTGCCGCCTTCTGTATCCGAGTTTAAAGGAGGATACGATTTATTATAGTATTATGAAAACTCTTTTACGGAGTGAGCGCACACAAACTTGTCATCGCGCGACCGTCCAAAAATAAATGTCGACGCCGTCCGTTCGGTTTTCCATGACGTTTGTTCTCCGCCAAATCAACACCGAGGAAAAATATTTTAATTATTTAAATAATTGTCGTTTTACGGCAAACGAGGGAAAAACAAAAGACAGAAAATTAGTTGCATTATGCGTGTTTTCTGCCGTGAAACAGAATTGACTAGATTTGTTTTTATCGTTGAAACGTCAAACGAATTTACAACGACAGTGTCTTTTTTTGCGTGCACCGGAGACATGTAAATTTTATTGTTGGCATAACGCTTAATAACAACGGGGAAAAATATATTTTTTTTATGTATATTGTTATGCTGCTCTCATCGCCCGCATCTCGTTACAAATAGTGAAAAAATATAAACGAATTGTATATAATATAATATTTTGTTTTATTTTTTTTTTCAGAAACTTGGGAAGTAATTCTATTGTAGATATAGCAAACGATTCGTTTTCATCGTTACCCAACCTGGTCATATTGTAAGCATACTATTTACAATCTATACGTATATTTGATATTTGTACACTTGTAAATGCAAAAATGCTACTGCTGTGTCATTTTTGTCCAATATTTTGGATACCTCTGTAAATTGCACTTAAATATAGGTAAAAAGTAACTTATTAGAGTTAATAATTTTTATTAACTGACCAGCCTAACTCGAGTTTGACCTAGTCATTTTCTTTTACATATTATGTCACTTTTAGTATGGTTACTGTCTTACTTGGGTTACTTGGTGGGGAGGGGTGTCAGTCTCTCATCCTAGACAGGTTACCCTGCCCATTGAGAGAGGTCGTCCATGGCGGAATTCGAACCAGCCAGTATACGTCAGCACTGCCCCCTTAATCTACATAACGCTAGTGGGTGTAAATTTAAAAATGTTTAACTTTACGTTCTTGTTATATTTTCTATTTTATTTCAGACAACTTCCATAATAATTTTTTATAAAACGAAAAATTTTAAAGTTATGAGTGAAACAAAAAAAAAGCAAGTGTGATAATTTTGATAAAATTAGCTGTGAGAGTGAGAAATAATTTATTTCACGATGACTTCAAATGTATAGATTTCACAAAAAAAATTGTTATTTAAATGTAGTAATAAAAATTCAATTCATTGGTAATAATGGGTTGAGCCTTTTAGAGTGCTGAAACTTTGTAATTATCACACTGAAAATTTGAAAGTATTGACTATGAACGTTTTCCCTCACAGTCATTCCCTTATGAATTAAGACTATGTACGATTTTTTAATATAAAGTGCATCTGAACCTTTAGGCTTCCTTGAAGAAACGTAATTTGCATACATAGTAAGTTATAACTAAGAAACTGTATTTTATTGTTCTAGGCTACTTAAAAGAAATCAAATCAGATTCGTGGACGAATCGGCGTTTGAGAGCCTAACGTCGTTGAGAGTTCTGTGAGTACAAACATTTCACCTAACTCTATTAAAAGTTTATTCATTAATAACTAGATTAAAATAACACATAAAAAGGAAAAGTCTTTTGTCGGTGGACTTTACGGCGTTCTTAAATTTATTGTTTTCCTCCCAAAGTGGATAACTCTGTTTTCAAGTGCAATTAATATGTACACCACATAACATCCGACATTATATACATTCGTTCGTTCCAGTAAATTGAGTTATTGGAGATGAGGTCGTTCGTTGAATTTTAAACTTTCAAAATCTTATCTGCAGTGGACATTACTTTGTGTACACTCAATTGGCGGAAATTATTTCATTCGATTTAATTATGTATACAAAAAGTGTCAAAATATAATATTCGATCCTTCGTCTACGAGGCTATAATTTCTCAAAATATCAAAATTTGATTTACCGGTAATATATTGTTCGGTCGTAGTGATTTAGCGTTATCAAACGCTCCGAGAATAATTTGTTGGCTTTCGTATTTCGTGTTTGCCTTCTACTGTGTTGCTACGTAGCATTTCCCTGCCCTCGAGTTTTACGTGAAAATCCTACCGGAAACGCAACAGCTGGTTTCGTTTCGTAGAGCATTCACTTTATTGACCTATCAACGAAAACGTTTGTCAGTAACTCACCCTTCGTTTAATACTTATTAGGCGAAAACGATCCAACAACAGGATAGGTAATATGTTTTAAAAAGGCCGCATTCGAAATCGTATACGGATTTTAAACACTTTTATATTTGTGTTTTACTTTTGAAATCTGAATACATATCAAACATATTAATATTATATGACATAATATAGTCTCTATAGTACTTTTAACTAAACTTATATTCTATATTTTAACATTAAGCGCGTCGAATATATTTTTCGAAATTTTGTTTTGACAAAGAACCGGGAGGATTGAAATTGGTTCAAGCGATTTGTTTGTATAAAATACGTTTGAAAGATAAATAAATTAATAAGGAGTTTGATTTTTTTCTAGGTAACGAATATAGGCGTTGATTGATTTAGTATCAGCTCATGTCACTGACATACTATTGGGATCGTGTGTTATTAAGTTAAAATATTATGATCCCGTCCAAAAATAATATCGGTTAAATTATTCTGGAAAAATAACATGTTGCCAGTTTATTACTATCAATGCTATGTTAGTTCAATGACAAAATTCGATTTAATTCTTCATTTAATTTTATTCAATTGCGTAGGTGTATGATGCGTCTGGGAAATGGATTATTTTTACTCTACTCCATTATTGAAAAACTGAATTCTAATTATGTTTTTGGTTATGCGTTAGATATTAGGTTGTATTATTGAGCACCCTGTCCGTTGTATAAAAACAATATTGGTTACAGAATTTTAAATTATTTTCAGACGAATACGTGTAATTTTAACGATTCTTATAGTGGGGTTTTCAATAACAGTTCAAGAGTTCCACTTATAACTCGATCGCTACGACATGATAACATTTGAATTTTCCAGCTGTCGACTTACAAGTAAACTTTTTTCTTTTTTTTTTTTTCGTGGCTTCATGGACGACAACACAAAACTATTATAATAGATTCGGGGGCGAAACACGCGTAAAGTTTACACCACGTATAGCCGTCACCGGGTCAATGGGTTCACGCATACTTCGCGCCCTCGTCCCTAACCCGCCGCCACACGACTACACACGTCGTCACAATTCTTCACCCCTTAAGAGACGGGCGTTTGTCATTTTTAGTAGCGCCGCTGTCCGGGTCAAAGACCCCCCGGGGAGACCAGGATCGTGGTACGTACATAAACCGCACTAGGGTGAGCCGGGCTGGAAAACCAATTGAGCACTACGAATGTAATGGTACACGGCGCTAGGCCCGTTTTCGCAATAAAATCGCGTTTACGGCCAGATTATATTTCGGTCATAACACAGTAATAAAGACCGCGCACGACGACCTTGATCCGTACACGCCGTGTCATTCACTAATCTGTAGCATCGCATGAAAAGTCCGCGACAAAATCCGAATATTTTCATTTAGTTTTACTGTTTTTGCGAAAACACACAGAAGTCCTATCCTACCTATCATTTTTCCTACGGTTATGGCAAATTATTTTGATGCCTGTAAAATGAATATTTGAATTAAATTCGTATCGCCGTTGTAATATATACATATATAGTATTATACTAACCATCCCAGATGATATCTTATAAAATATATTACATAATCCAACGTTTAATATGTTTTTTTTTTACAACCGACGTTCATTAAAAAATGTACTCAATTTCTCATTTTTTTGGAAAACTGATTATTTAATCTAAAATTGTTTATATAACGTCAATAAAAATTGCATATAATATCATTGTTGATTATTAAATAAAATAATATTACATGTTGTAAAATTATTATGGGATTTGTTTTTAGAGGCTATTTTCTTCGCCAGAAATTTGTTTTCGTCGAAAAGCATGTAGTTTATATTTTAATTTTCTTTAAAGATAATCCTGTAATAATAATCATAAATAATGATTTATATTTAAAACTATTTTTATATTATTCACAAAAACATACTTACTTTGAAATAGTATGATTTTTTATTAAAATGGTTGAGTTTATTAATTTAATGAAATCTTGTTGTGGAAATTATTAAGAAATTAAACAAACATTAATAAAAAACAGTTTAAAAATATATAAAACTGTATATTGTAGTCACTTTCGCCAATAGGTTTTTTAAGAAATAAGTTATTATTATCTATTGCTTTTTTTTGTATGACGTATACTAGACTTGTACGTTTTTGGGTTATTTTAATTTATAACCGCCTATTCAATAAATTACGATATTTTATTGACCCGGCTATTATACTTGTTAGTGTATTGTGTATTAATATATTCCTTCAATCTATGTTAATTCAGTATACACTCTGCTGCACATAACTGTACTCTACAGTTAAAAAACAATTTTTTAAAATTTTTATTCGAGTACTGACACTTTACTATAGTACTTTAAATTGATAGATAGAGTTAAACATGAAACTGCCCAGAGCTGTAACTATTAGGAGTTATGCCCATGATAACAATGCAATATGACGACTTAAAACAGCACACAACCCGTAATCAAAGTTTATAATACTACGTATTGTTTTGCATAAGGAAACAGTAAACCATAGAAAGATGCAGTAGCTAAGTTTTGTGTAACTACGACCCAATAGAATTGCTGGGTTTGGCCAATTAGATCGTGAAAATGGTCAACGGCGTTCTGATTGATCTATTTTCTGACGACAAATTGTTCTTCTACACCAGCATATTAAACAAATAGCATGCGCTGTTCATAGTCTAACAAAAATTCTACAAATAACTTATTAGTTTTTATTATATTATTATCCAGTATTTGGCTTAATAATTATTGTTGAGTGAAGCTATTGTCTTAAAACAATAACGTTTTTATAGGAAATACCTATTTAAAAAAAACTGGCCATGCAATTTACTCTAAAAAAGAGGATGGCGTATCAATATAGGTGTTTGTTGTTCACCCAAAAGTTTCCTATGTCACGGGTTCCTAGATAGTCTTAAGTTCCCAAGTTACTAGTAACCACTATAGTTTTTAATAAAATATTGTCAATACCTTTCACTATCGTGCTTATTTTTTGGTTAAACCATTGTTCAATGTTTATCCTGTTGTCGTGCGACCTATAGCACCTTACATTCTATAACCACCGAAGCGAATAAAACGCATTATGCGTAGTAAAAGTGTTTGTGTTACACGTTTTAAGGTGTAAAACACCCTTATAAGAGAAACTAATAGCTTTAGAAAATCCTTATACACTAAAAGCTTTAGAAACGGTCGAGTGCAATCGCTCGGTAAGTGAGTAACCCGGTTCTAACCAGATAATTAACTGTAATTTATTTTAGAAAATGAACTACAGTATGGCGCTTTTCTATATATTTTATCAATATAGTTTTTTTTTTTGTAATGAAGTACACCTTTTTCTCCTAGGCATTAGATGTTATGTCGAAGTCTTTCTTCTACACATTTAACCTATCAGTTGTTATGTTTTGACTTTGGAGTCAATTAATAATACCGTCTATATTTTGTTATTTATGTGCCTATATGAAAAAGTGGTACATGATTGCTAATTATTTATAATTTGTTTCAGTGAACTCGATGACAATCAGTTGGATACGATCCCGACCGCTATAGTCAAGTTAACGTCTCTACAGGAACTGTAAGATTTTATTTATGATAAATATTATATACATACAATGTTTTCGTCTAAGACCTATTAACACACTTAATATTAATAATAATAATATACTTTTGTGCGTCTGGCTGTCTGTATTCGTTATAGGTAGGTGTCCCCCCACGCTTTTACATAACGTTATATATGTAGAATGTATATAATATATTTTCATGTATTTTAAGAAAGACGTGCAGAGACGATGATTTACGGCGCGCGAAAAAAATACACAAGAGATATTACATGACCACGCGTCAGTCAAATAATATATTTTTATGTTTAAAAAACTTTTTTTCTTTTTTAATATACTGTCTCTACATTTATGCCTACGGGACAATGTGGTACACGTGTTATAACGCGACTTCCTCCGTAATTCAATTAAATATATAAGTTCGAAATGTATATTGTACGCGAAGATTGAAAATGTGTAACCTCACCCGGTCGGTAAAACGTACAAATTGTATCACTTGTCGTAACAGTCTTACATAAACACATTCTTTTTTTCCTGCTTCGTTTTACCCCCCTCGCAAATGCTTTAACTCCATATATTTTTTATTTCTCTATATTATTCTCCGTAACAGCGTTACCCATTTACCAGTCAAGTTGTCCTCCCTATACCTCCTATACCTACCTTTACCCTATACCTGCCCAACTCTAATGTTGAGTAAAAAAAAAAAAATGAAATTATTGAATAATGAATAACGAGTACAATTGATGCTCCTAAATTCTTCTTACGGGCTACTAAGAAACCTACTCCTGCTCAATAAAATAGCACTAAAAAATATGTTGTTTTATATATTTTATACTCTTTCCTCATTCCTTATTCCTAATTTAGTTAAATCTTTTTTAAAAATCGAATGTACGTAAGTCTAAACAGCTTCATACAAACTGTATATGTATATTATTAACTATGTACAGATATATGTAGGCCTAATATAACTATATCATATATTATGTATTATTTATTTCTTAAAAACCAAAATTTGTAATGCGAAACGTAATCGACAGGTTGATTAACGACCTCGCATTTCATTCAACGCTACATCAGTACGAAAACCCAACATTTTACGACATATAATGTATACTTAATATATATATTACAGTAACAGACCATTTTCTTTTCCTATGCCATAAAACGCACCCGTCAAAAGCTATCGACACGATTGCCGACTTACTTTAAAAGCTCTTTGAAATGTTTTTTTTTTTCGTACGTCATTTTCAACATTTCCAAAAGGCATCTACAAATGCGGCATTTACAGAGCGCAGCGATTCGAGTATATTTACTTTAATACATAGTAATACCGTATAAGTACACATTTTTTGTTTTTGCTTACACCGAACCACCCAATATAATATTACACCAACACGCATATAATATGTTGAATATAGTCATACAGTCTTTAAAATTTCACGATGCAGTTTTTTTTTTATGCAATAATAATTATTCAAGTAAAAATTATTTTCTTAATGGTAGTTTAGGAATTTAAGTTTTAAAAGTCAAATTTAGTATTATACTCACGCCAAATGATACACCATTTGTCTTTTGCACTCCAGGTTTTTCTAAAAAAAATGATTTCACTCACAAACTCTTCCCTAACTGAATATTTTTTAATTTGAAACCGTTCACAAAATATGAATTTTAATTAAAATGAATAATATATATTTGTTTTTAGTTACGTACTGAAAAATTGGGTAACAGTTAAAACAAAGTGGTCAAAATGTTTGTATTTTGTTGTACCTACTTTTGCTTACATTTCTAAACATTTTCTAAACTTATTTAATGTAAACTTTACTGGTACTTTATTGGACCAAAAGTTCACCACTTTTTCCTTCAAATTCGAGAAAAACACACACAAAAGTTACATATTTATCATCTTACAATACGGCGCGGTGTGACGTGTTATAACTTTTTTTTTAAAACAATCGAATTAATTTGAAATTTGTATAGAAAATTCTTTAGACTTAAGACTAACCCTAACCAGTATAATTAGACATAACTCGAATAGCCCAAATAAATAATTAGGATTTAAAGACCTCGTTTTTTTAATGTACAATTTACAATTCTTTCGCAAATATGACCCGAACCAACTAAATAGTTTTCAATAATTATTGTTAGTAGTTTTGCGTATTGTAATAATATAAGTTTTTTTTATAAAATCTAAGTATTATAGCAAATAATTCGAAATACATAACAAAAAATTGTTTACACAAATTGGTTGTTTGCGACAAATTGTATTTTTAACCCGATCGCCTGTATAAAAAACAGAAATATCGTATTTAACGATTTAACGCTTGTTCAATATACTACACAAACGACAGGACAATACAACATGGTGTCCAAAAACCAATTTGTGTTCTACGCGACATGAAAAGTAATTTCCGCCATAGTCAATACTATTAAATAAATAATGTACAATAATTAAGACAAATGCACAATCGTTTATTTCGGCTGTACAATGAACATAATTATTCTTGTAGCTCGTTTGGGAAATAAAACCAAAGACATTTATTATTAGTAAAAATGGTCCAATAGGCGAAATTTTGGCGAAGTCATAAAATTAAAAGCCTTAATTTGTAAAATAGAATAAGCGTAAACCAATATATTAAATTAAATGCAATAACCGTGTCCATGGTATTCAACACGTAGTTATAGTAACAATAATTAGTATTTAATGTAATTAATTTGTGAACTATTTTGTAGGCTATAAATTGTTTCTGTATATTGTTTGTTGGTACTTCGGCCCTCCTCCTGGGTGTTGTTAATAATAACTCAATCTATAATTCGTCATCTAAATAGAATCTGATAACTTTTGCTAAACAAACTAACGGCCGCATAAGTTAAATTAGTAGTAACATGGATATCTATTGAGTAATGTTACTTTATATAAAATTAGTTTTATCACCTTTAAAAAAAACTTTATATAAATTATACTTTATCTTTATTATATTAAAAAATTAGAAAAAAAAAATTATTAAATAATATTATATTACTTGTGTTTTTTTTATTCATAAAAATTACATACGTTTTAATAATTGAGGTCAGTCTCCGTATAAAATGCCTTAAATAGTACAAACTTGGCTTTTACTGCATATAATACTAATCAAAGAGCCTCGCTTAATATATAAGATAAACAAACTAAAAAAACGAAAAGCCAGCAATAAATGAAATTCAGTTTATTACAAAAACAATTTATTATTTAGCATATTATATTTTCTTGTACGTTTACTATTTTTTTTTTGCTGTAACGAAATCAAAAATTGAAGTCTAATGCACTGTGTAGAATGTCTTCCATTTAAAAAAAAAATGACTTTTATTAATACAAATACTTATGTAATTATTAACAATTTTAGTATTAGCTTGAACAAGTGCCTACTTGTCCACAGAGTAATTATTTCTACCGTTATTCGATCGTTTATAAACAAAAAAGACATTCAAATTAAATGTGTAACAAAAAATAATTTATAGTTTTACATAGTAGTGCATAGTTATCATAGCAGGTTTTTTTTTTAAATTATTTTTTGTATAACAGTTCTTGTCAACTTTTTCAATTACCGCAGTATTCGTTTAAAACGAAATTAAATTAATATTTTTTATTTAGTGTTAAACGAAAAAGGTCATTGTTATTCCATATTTATATGTTATTCGCTGAACACAGTATAGCACGTTTCTCTTTCACTGACTAGCGGGGAAAACATGAAAAACAAGAAAGAACCACTTATTATTGGAACTGTATATTATTATGTGTTGTACCTACCTGTTGAATGATGCGTGTTTAATGATTTTGAAATGGAAACGAATTCGGTGAAAAACAACTACTGTCATATTATTATATAGCCCGAAGGGTGTCAAGTGTCAACAGATTTGTTTGATATGCGTATAGTCCTGCATCGTTAAAAATAATGTGGGATCTTTAAAAAAAAACTGTCGGAGATATGTATCGACGGGTATTTGTGTTATGGAAAGAAAAATGTAAAACAAACAACGACACGTGATATGGCCATTGCAACGCATCGTCGAGCTTTTATTGCTCCAAGTACCTACTCAGACGTTACTTTTGAGGATAGTATTATTATAATAAGATGTTATATAAAGTAAGCTCAAGATTACTGTATATCATAATGGGTCCCTTGCGACTGTATTCCAATTCCAATAACATTTACATTCCGCTGAAACTGTATGTTTTTTATATATTTAAAAAAAAAAAACAATTTTCTTTTTAATGAGTAAATTTTCAACTCAATATCGGTCGTTTTAAGACCCACCGTATACAGCCGCATTATGTCAGTGGACTATTGCTGCACAGAACCCACGTAGTTTTTTGGTTTTAATACTTTTAAAACAAATTGTTACAACTATAATAATAACAATACATATTATTATTATGTTGACGAACGTGACGTAATAAATTGTCTTATTGGAACTCGCTCTATTGTTTTACTATTATTTCTTAGTTTTTCGTTTTATTACTAAATCGTTTAATAACACCTATAACATTTGTTGAAAACTATTAATCAGGTATAAACGTTTAATGGATATACATTTAATAGGATCACTGTGGTTAACACAATATACAAACGACTGTCACGCGCGCAAAAGATAAACAAACGGTAACCTCTACCACTGGACACTCATAAAAAAAAACTATTAACATATCTCGCATATTTAAAAGAGTCGCTGTTGCTAAACTAAAAAACAGGAGGGCATATTAAGTGCAGACATCACAGAAGCTGTTGTTTCAGGTGGGAAATTTTCCAATCAAAAATAATTTAGGTTCCTCGTCATCTAACCTCGGGCATCCCTCGAAAATTTACTGAAAAACTGTCATGAGTATTGTAAAAAGCACAGTATTGTTATAATTGTATTTTACTTTATCGCGTTATACCCTTAACGGTTCTTTGTCCCATTTAAAACGTTATTTCATGCGTTGTTTGATTTTGATGTTTCAGTAAATATTTTGTAAACAAAATGGTTTATGTCTTTAAGGTCACTGTCCGGCAACAACATCAAGTACATACCCGACGGTGTGCTGCAAAGGTCTCAGGGATTAGCGTTGCTCGAGCTAAAGGGCAACCCATTAATAGGCGTGCACCCGTACGCTTTTGCTTCACTGCCGAAACTAAGAAAACTGTAAGCTCTCGGCGGCTAAAAAACCAAAATGCACATTATGTAAAAAAATTGTTGTTATTCCTTGTATTTAATTTCTACAGAGTCCTGTCCGAAGCTCGGGACCTCACGGAATTCCCAAATCTCAACGGGACGTCGGCGCTCGAAGTGCTCAGGATCGACAGAGCCAGTATTTATTCCATACCCGACTCCCTGTGCTTCACGTGCCCGAAACTCAAAAGCCTGTACGTTTATTATGCGATTACTTTTATATTATAAAGATCCATTAAAAACGCAAAAATGCCTTTTTTTCCAGCGATATCAAATGGAACAGACTAGCCAGGATACCGAATCTGAATAAATGTAGAGACCTTAGATTGCTGTGAGTACCGTTATGATTGTATTATAATTTTTTACAACCCCGTATAGTATAATAATATTTAAGTACAAAACATTTTTATCTTTTAAAGTTTGAAATAATAACAATAAAAGTTCAGTGTAATTTTAATTTGCAACGTGTATACAAATAATAACGATCATTATCATTATTGTCGCTGATGCCATAAAGATCAATAAAAACAAAACATCACAGTAAGTCATAAACTGAGTAAAAAGTTATTCGTTGTAAATCGTTTTATATATAATAATATGTTACAGCATAGTTTTTGTATACTTACTCAAATTTTTAAACTAAAGCAATCATTAAATAATTTTAAGACGCTATAATTTCTATTATAGTTTTTCGGAAAACACAATAATATTTTTTACAGCTCCCAAAATAAATACTAAAGATTTTTTTTATACAACTAACAAACAAATTATTTTTAGCGGTAAATGACAACATTAATTTTTAAAGTCCGATGCTGAAACGTGTCCAAAAAGTTAAGTTTTTTCTACGCGGGTATTGCTTACCGATAAGTTTGGAAGTATTTCGACATTCCATGAAAGTATCAACAACATCAACTCGTTAATTGTTTGAAAACTTGTAAAACTATTTCTTTATAAAAACAAAAAAGTAATCATAATAATCAGTTTGATAGGCTTTTTACTATACATAAGCCTTAGTTTCTCTATACAAATATAGACCTGACTTACAATAATTGTCGAGGTCTTGAAAAAGTGTTTACCCGACCAGACCCTTTTCGTCGAAGACCTGATTATTCTAATATTTTTTTTTATTTACTAATGCCTTATCCCGCAATGTTCCAGAGACTTGGCCAACAACCACATCAGTTCGCTGGAGGGGTCGTTGTTCCGAAACCTGACGCATCTCCACGACTTACTGCTCAGCTACAACTACATCACTTCGGTACCTCAGGACGCGTTCCAAGGTTTAGTCCAACTGAAAGTCTTGTAAGTCGCCCCACTAGATGCCGCTCCGCAATATAATATAGTATGCTATACGACCTTTAGTCCGCCGTTGGATTTCGACTGGCGGACGACAGATGGCGTTGGGCGATACGACATTGGTGTATGATATAAAAACAAAAATAATATGATGTCGGTTTGTTGTTTCAGAGATTTGGAATCGAACAAAATCGACCGGATCGACGAAGAGACGTTCTTGTCGTTTAGCCATCTGGAAGACTTGTATGAAAAACGATCGCTCGAAACCGCTCACACGACAATAACTTTTGAACGAATTGTATTTTGTTTACAGGAACGTGGGCAAAAACGTATTCGAACACTTGCCCACCAAAGGCCTGGAGAGACTTTTGCACTTGAAAACGTTCAACAACCCAAATCTTAAGCAGTTTCCGGCGCCCGAAAAGTTCCCGAGAATCCAATCGCTGGTGTTGTCTTACGCTTACCATTGCTGTTCGTTTTTACCCGTAGATCCGACCGACGACGAGCAAGTCACCGGCGGCAGTCACTCAAGTCTGCACGAGTCGGTCATTTTTCCGGCCAACGAAAACGACTTCGACATGTCTCTCTGGAACTCCAGCATGTCCGACATATGGCCCCAACTGCGTTAGTTTATTACATCTGTCATTATTAACCTCCCGAGTAGAATTGGGCAAACCCGAATGCTTTACGATTTAAATATGTCTAGATTTTTAATATTTAAAAAAATGTATATATATATATATTAGATAACCGCCACCGATTCAGTGTTTCCTATGATGCTTTCAGCGTAAAAAAGGTTTTTTTCTTATTGGACAACTGCTTGGTAGCTATAAAATATAAATACTATAAATTCTACATGTTGCTCTAATGCGATATGTTAGGTCAATGCACTTTAAATGTTAAAACATACTGAATAACACCACGGGACGGTCGACGGTCAAGACTTTAATTTTTATTTTGTGGTAGGCCAAACATAAAGGAGAGCATACGTGATACTCATACGACAATCGGTGAGGATCTTCCGACATTAAAGGACACGTCCTAAAACCATTATGGTTATTTTTTTTTTACTTTTCAACTTCTCCTAACAAACAAAAGTTAATGCTTTGTGTGGATTATTCATGTATCGTTTTGAAACGGTTACGTTATCTAACCAGTAGGTTTGTTACAATTCGGTACGAGGCACTGGTGAAACTGACAAAGCTCGAGCCGTTTGGAAAACTTTACCGTTTTTATTTTCCCGTAATTAAAAGCGTTGTTATTTGTTTACAAATATAAACCAATTGGACAAAAAAAACTACATTTTTCTTACTGGATATTTTGAGGTACTAAGGTGTAGAAAGAACACACAAACCCGAACGCTAATGACAATGTGTATGCCTTTATACCACCGTATGAAATATTCGATTAAAACCGTCAAGAAAAGAATAATTCAGAAGGATTACCATTTTTAGGACTGTTATATTACTATGAAAATAAAGGCCTACCAAGGACCCTCATTGCTCGTCCCAATTATTCTGCTCTCATTTCGTTGATCGATTCAAAACTTCTGAATGCGGTTCAGCGGGATCACGGATTTCCATTTATTTATGTTATCTTTTTCCATTAATAAAAATAATCTGATTTGTTTTCTTACGGGAAATGGGTGGTTTTTTTTTTAACTGTCGACGTCCACAGCAGAGCTGTTCTATTGTTTAAGCACCATCAGTCGTCTGGGTTTGACATTTGCCGTTACTGAAGTCACTTTGCCTCCCTTGTTTTTTTTTTCAAATTTTAAATAATTATACACCGCTTAACCTCCTTCCCGTAAACTGTTTATACAGCCTCATCTTTTATTTATTTATTTGGTTTTCGCCCTGTATGAATTACCCGGTGATTTGTTTTTTCTACAGAAAATTTAAGTAAAAAATTCGGCACACAAGTCAACGACCTGTGGGACACGTTCGGTACGGACTTCACGTACCCGGGAAACTTACCGTCGTACATGGAGGAGTACTTCGAAGAACAACAACTGGAAGGTCGGTTGAACGAAGGTGTTTCGTCCAAAATCAAATGTCTTCCACTACCGGGTAAATATTACAATATTGTTATAACGTACATTTTAATTAATATTACACAAGATCTGGTTAACCCGTAGACATTTTTCTTTTCGGTAAATTATTTTTAAATGATTTGTACTGTTGTTTTATTTTTTAAAAACACAGCCAAGACTAAATTATCAAAACGGTATTGGTTTCAAGAATACATTAAAAAACCGTAGTCTTTTGAAACATCATAGGTTATAATAGTATTACTTCTTTTTACAGGACCGTTTTTACCATGCCAAGATCTGTTCGATTGGTGGACGCTTCGATGCGGGGTGTGGGTGGTGTTCCTGTTGGCCATGTTGGGCAACGGTACGGTCGTATTTGTATTAATATTCGCCAGAAGTAAAATCGACGTACCAAGGTTCCTCGTCTGCAACTTAGCGGCGGCCGACTTCTTTATGGGACTATACTTAGGTAAGAAATAAAGTCGTCCAAGACCAGAGTTGGACAAAATGTGTATAACAAAAAAATAAAAAAGTCGTACAACTTTAATAATTAAAATTTTAAGATTATTTAATACGTAAAATATAATAATATATCATTTGGTATTCGATAATTTTCAAATAATTTTATTTGAAGAATTCGGTATGCAACACAACAACAAATATATTAAATAATTCTAATTATAATTGGTAATCAATAAAAAAAATAAGTTGAATAACATATTTAATTGAACAACCAATAATAATAGCTACTAAAATAAAAAGTACCTATAATTAATAATTTTGAATAAAAGAATTTTACAAAATGTAAAGTTAAAAAGCTTATAAAAATACAAACTAAACAAATCTTTAATTTAAAAAAATGATTGTAAGACTACACGATTTAATTTTTAAAATAAAAACAACTAAATGGAATATTTTTAAACGGAAGTAAAAATTAAAACGAATATTGTTTTTTTTATTACTGCCTAATTAATTTTTCAGTAAGTTATGCGCAATTTAAATAAATAATACTGACGTTTTAAAAATGTAAATCTTGGATTTTAGAAAAGGTTTTAGTTTAAAAAAAAAATGAACAAATCAGGGATGCCTTTTTTACATTAACATGCATGTTTTTCGAGCAAATGTATTTATTATTTTGCCGAATAACTTATTATTTTATTACATTTATTTGTTGTTTTACGGCTAAATAATATTATTTTGAATATTTTTTGAAAAATTGACCTTACACGTGTTCGTTTTTAAACTGTGGACTGTAACCGAAACGGATTATTTACAGGAATATTGGCCGTAGTGGACGCCGGTACGTTAGGCGAGTTCAAAGCGTACGCCATTCCGTGGCAGATGTCGGTCGGCTGTCAATTGGCCGGCGTATTGGCTGTTCTCAGTTCCGAACTGTCCGTGTATACGTTGGCGGTGATCACGCTGGAACGCAACTACGCCATCACGCACGCCATGCACCTGAACAAGCGGCTTTCGCTGAAGCACGCGTCGTACATAATGCTGTGTGGTTGGATATTCGCCGGCGTGATGGCCGCTATGCCGCTGTTCGGCGTGTCCGATTATCGCAAGTACGCCACTTGTCTGCCGTTCGAGACTACGACCAGCACGTGGAGCCTGGTGTACGTGGTGTTCCTGATGTTCATTAATGGCGTAGCGTTCTTCATACTAATGGGTTGCTATCTGAAGATGTACTGTGCCATCAGGGGCTCGCAGGCTTGGAACTCGAACGACTCGCGTATAGCCAAACGAATGGCGCTGTTAGTGTTTACCGACCTGTTGTGCTGGGCCCCCATAGCGTTTGTATCGCTCACCGCCATAGGCGGATACAACCTGGTCTCTCTTGAACAGGCCAAAGTGTTCACCGTGTTCGTGCTGCCCTTGAACTCTTGCTGCAACCCGTTTTTGTACGCCATACTAACGAAACAGTTCAAGAAGGACTGCGTGATGATATGCAAGGCCATCGAAGAATCCCGGGTTACCAGGGGCATCGGCCGGTGCCGGCACAGTTCCAACTTTAGCAACCGGCAGACGCCTGCCAATACTAACAGTCTTGTGGACAGGTCGTCTCGGGACAACTACCCGCACCCACCGTGTAGCTGCAACGTCAAGCTGCTCGACGACAAGTCAGTGAAGGCCGAACAGACGTTCTACAATTGGGTGTCGATCAAGTTCCGGCGGCTTATGGCGTGCGCGAATCGGCGACAGGCCGAATCCGGTCGGCAGTACATGCGCAGCGACCGGTACGCCTATCAGATAGCCGAGATCCAGCAAAAGCAACACAAGCGCGCCTCGTCCATGTCGTCCAGCGAAAACTTCAGCTCGTCCCGGTCCGACTCGTGGCGGCAGCATCATCATCACCATCATCATCACCACTGCGGCGGCGTGCCCCTCCGGTTGTTGGACCCCAAACAACGGCGGGCCAGTTCTTGGATAGTGACCCGGAAAACGTCACAGGACTCGAATTTGTCAAGTTCGCGAAACGACAGTTCCGGGTCGGCTAACACGGCCAGCACGAGCGTGAGCACCAGAGCTTCGAGGAGCAGCGTGGGCGGTGGTAGCGAACACCATCACTACGGTCATCACCAAAACAGCAAGCAAAAGCCGCGGCTCACCAGACAGACGGCCGTGTTGGACGATCCCATGTTGGCCGCAGCCGAGTTGCTCGTGGCCGGCGGCGTGGCCCCTCGCGGCAGAAGCTGTTCGCCACCCGGCAAGTTGACCGTTCGGTTTCTGGCCACCATACCGTCGGCCGCCGAGACCAGCGTGTACAGGGACGACACGGACATCGAGGACGATGCACATCTGCACCAGGACGACGACGATGGCCACGGCGGCAACACCTGTGAGAACGACGCCGTTCAAACGACACCAGAAAATATGTCACCAATCACCTCAAACAGCGAGCGGATGGTGTCACCCTCAGGCTCCAAACCCACGTCCCCCTAACGTCCAGACTTGGACAGTTGTTTTCTTTTCGAATCGAATGCAAACGTGTGATACGACTTAAGTGTGATAATACATAGAACAGTGGTTATTATACAGATTATGCGACTAAGCGAAATACCATAACGATTAAACGAATTTGTCTTGAGTCTTATTTGTATTGACGTTGGCCGAATACAGTGAGGAACCTTGTAGAAATGACATATTGTGACGACTTCTGCAGGGTTCCTCACTACGTATTACAATAGTGCAGTTACTTTGTTACAAAACGCCAATAGCGTTTTTTCTTAACGTGTTTTTATCGGCCAAAACGATGTCACGTAATACAATGTTTGTTTTCTTCACCATTTTGTCAATTTTGAAACATCAAACTGTATGCAAATCTATCAGCAAAACAGTGCACGCGTGACACATTTCGTATAGTGTATAGACCGTCTTTACTGTGTATACTTACAAATTGATATAATACATAATAATAATAAATAATATAATTGATATAATAATTACTATAATATGTTGTGGATTAATAGATATAATTATTATTGTTGCATTGTAACAATTTCGTGTAGTACTGACATGTTGTAACATGTCAATTTTGTTTCATACGGACGGTTGATACATACAAACTACGTGTATACCTATCTATTGATTAATTAATACCTTCTATATAACATTATTATTATTATTATTATAAACATAAATACATAATAATCCTTCTTATTCTATTAAAACAATTTCTCTCTCACATTTATAATAAAGTTTCTGTAAAAATGTTTTTTTTTTAAATTTTATATTACGTTACAGTCGCGCAATCGACGGCCCTTTTCGGTTTGGCTTGACCATTTTTTCACCGAATAGTCGATGTTAATAATTTATATAAATATATAAAATAAAATTATTATTATTATTACTACGATATAATATAATGTATTACAATAATTAATCGATTAGCAGCTCGAGCCAAGACAATACTCTATATAATAAATAGCAAAGTAACTAAAAAGGCTGTGTATTAGTACAAGAAATGACGGTATCATAAGTATTATATTGATATAATTCATAATAATATGTATAATTATTTGAAATATTTTACATACGTGTGTATATTATATTACAGTGAAGAGCATAGTTTATATAAACATATAATAATTAATATATTATTATGATCGTGTCATATAATAGTTTTTATTACTTAACGTTAAGTTCGCGTTTAAATATTATTACATTATTAAAATTTATATACAAATAATATTTATACTTATTATTATATTGTACGTTATATTATAGGTTTATTAATTAATTCTATACGTACGGATATGCCTCGAGAGTAAACACCAAAGCAATTTTCGGCCAAAACCAAAAATTTCATTGTTTGGAAAAGCCATTGTCGTTAAACTTACTGCCATAAAAATTATCAACCGACCGTGTAAAATAATTTTCTGACGGCTATTATAAAGTGATATTCGTATTTCTAATGCTGAAATAGTTAGCAATATATGGGCCTTTATGTTAATTGCTTTGCTGAAACTTACTTTACTACAAAAACCCGCATGTCCGTATCTGTTCCTGTTTTTGTGTCGTTTTTATTTCGTTAGTTATTAAATACTATTATAATTTTTGTACATTTTATTACTATAATAAAATACTATATGTCATAATATTATAATAATGTTACAATAAACTATTATTGGTGATATTAATAATAAAATATGAATTTGGGGTTATGTTTCCATTGCAAATGAGTCCGAGGTAAATCAGATTGAACATGTTTAAAATAAAATAAAATTCAAACAAACCAAATTAACTAAACTTTCTGCAAACCAATGAGTATTGTAAAATTAATATAACTGTAGACTTTTCTTATTTTCTTAGTTTTACCTAGATATGATCAAAGTGTAAATAGACACTGAATATGCGTTTTATAGTAAAACGGTACACCTAAAACTATTATTTAATAATTAAAAAGAATACTTGTTTAAAGTTTAAGTAGGAAAAGGCTACATTGAGCTCAAATTGTTAAATGTACTTAAACCATAAAATATTACGTTTAGAGACGAGTACCTAATTGAAATTTCAAAACATGGTTAAGTTCAAATTATTTCATTTTTATTGGATTATTTGATATTAGGTAATGTGTTGTGATTCGTGTGTGCATTCGTCTTGATAGGGTTAGGCGATAGAGAAAAAATGCAATATTATATAGGCACAATTTTAATAAAAAAATTTAGGGTGCTTTAGGGTGAGCTCTGAATTTTCCAAGTAATTTAATTTTAATTACAATTAATGTGGTTAATGTTTTTTGGAGCAAGGATATTGTACAACAATTTAAGATTTAATACTTTAGCTTATTATCATTTTAATTTTGTAATAAAAATGAATACAGTATTACAATTTACAGGTATTTTATACAAAAATTATACGCCTATCTTGTTCTGCAAATGTGAAAAAGATAATATTCTTTAAATGATAATATTGACAAACCTGTAAATCTCTCTTGCCTCATTGAACCCTAAGCCAAATCTTAATTTTTCTTTAAGCAATAAACGAATGTTCACAAGATGCAAAACTAATGGGAAGTGTGAGAGCCACCTTAAATTGATAAATGAGAAATACTGTTATCAACTCTGCAAAAAATTGTTTTTTTTTATATTAAACATTTTTATAAGCAGAGGTGTTATAAACATAAACATGAAAAATATTAGAGGGTACTTATTTTGAAATTGTGGGTGCTAATAATACCTTTTAAGACCTCTCCCCCTAATTTTGCCTATGGCATTATAGTAGTGTAAACGAATGGGATATTATGTTCACCTGATACTATCTGTTGTTGACGTGTTTCGACGTTTTAATGGCTGTTGACAGTTCAAACTTTGTGACTTTGGTAGTGGTTTCTAGGAAAGCATCGAGTACACACAACATTGTGATTAGGGTTCATATACCTAAACGACTAATTATATATTGACAAGTAGGTTGCCGGTAAATGTTTCATTTGTGATATTTCGTCTAAAATATATAATATTCTGTTGAATAAGTTGATTAATTTCGCTCTTCTCTGGAACGGTAAACATTGTTATAGATGAGAAAAAACTTGGCAATTTACGCCATTAATACACTGTATACTTCGCCAGGGACAAATTTCTGGTTGAATGGTTCATTTGCTCCGTGAATTTTAACGTAGGCTAAGTTTTTTGCGTATAAGTATTTGGAAAGTATCAGTTCTAATATAGTTTTAGTAAAATCGAGCATCCAGAAAACTTTTTGCCACCACTTATAACTTATGTACCAAAGTATAGTTTGTTATAAAACGCGATTGTTATGCGAGTAATTATTTATACTTATACTGAAATGCCGCGTGTAAGTCAACGAGGACCTTTATGTTCATAATATTTAATTAAACGTTATCGCAAAGTATATAGTAGCATTTTTTTGTACATAGTATATAGCATACATTTTCAGGTATCATTCAAATATATTAAGATAAGTACAAATTATGTTTGAAATAAAACTTCAAACAATAGGAAATATAATGCATGTATTCCAAATGTACGAATTCTCCTTGAAGTTACTAATTATTTTATTTGACGTGTTTAAAATAACTTTAAGTGAAATTAATACTTTTTTGGGCTTGCTGTTGAATAAAAGGCAAACCGCTGTCTTGACCAGTTTCTGGTAGTTGACGGTGAACTGTTTTTTTTTTTAAATATGTTGCATTATTGCGCTTTTATGCAGCTTTTTGAATGCATAATCAATAATGAATGATAAATCCGTAGCACACTTTTACTCAAAAAATTGTCTTTCCATACTGCAGTGATGATAATATACAGGTACTACTGTAATATATATAATATGTAATAAATAACCTGTTAAGTAGAAAAAATTAATAGTCACCCGATGCAGATCAGATAAGTGATTATGGGCACTGCTTACTTTCAATTTTGTTTATATTATAATCTATATTATATAAAAATCACAGTTTGGCAGTCATCCGTGATTGTTAATCGGGGTTGTTGATTGTTGTCTATGATACGAGTAATAATGTCCTACAATTATATTTACAACCTAAAATAATTTTTTAAACAACCTACTGAAACTAAAAAAACTACAATTAATATATTACATACGTAAATATATTAATATAAATATATGACGTATTAATATACATTATGAACGTAAAAGTGATAAAGTATATCTAAGTTTGATAAGAATAATTATACGAAAATTGAAACCACTATGACATAATTAACTTTATAATGATGTAATCTTAGTTAAATTATTTTTTGCAGTGTGTTTACTTTAATTTTACTCTAAAAAATGTAAGTTTAAATGAATTTGCTATTTTAATAATTGTCTTTTAATTAATATACCTCACTATCTCCTTAATGGCATTAAATTTATTAAATACTTTATTTCATAATTTGTTATTATAGTAATAATTAGTAGATAATGTGACTTCAAGTCCTATGAAATATTCAAGAACTAACGTAACAAACAAACAACGTAACGGTCTGACTTTACTGTCTGATATTATTTAGCATATATATGGTGCAATCTTGGCGTCGTGGCCGAGATGGTTACTGCGGCAGTGTTTATACGCACTAGCCGTGGTTCGAATCTCAGTCACTAGCCCTTTCTCTAGCTGAGCGGGCAATCGTCTGAAGAGAGAAATGGTCACCTGACTGGCGCAGAAGGCACCTAACCACTTCCTCAGGATGGCAACTCTTGTCTTTAGTAGAGCAAGAGTTGTCGAAACCGACCTAACAGGTCGTAGACTCAATACATGGTAATATTATTATTTAGTAATGTCGTTATTGTTATTTTTACACTCACAACATTCAAAATGGTAAGCAAAGCTATTTGTTATTTAATATTCTAGAGAAAATTCTAGAAATACCGTGTTATAGTTTATATTATTTTGGCCTAAATGTGTTTGCCTCAACTTTCTAGTACCTATTTTACATAATATTACACTCTTTCTGCTATTGGAGGTGCTTAATCCGAAATACCATTAGGGTGATTACCGTTGTTTTTTGCCTATAAATAATAATGTCATGTAATTTGTAAAAACGCAAAGGACCATAAGTAAAATATTATCACACAGCTGACGATAAGCTTTTTCTAATATATTATTATTTGTTACTTAAGCACGGAAACGGGTTATAGAAACTCGTATCGTAGTCATCGAATTAATTGTGCAATTTTCGGTATTTATTTTGTGTCGGGGTGGGGGTGGAGAGGGGCTGTCTTTTACAGCCCCATTGTAAAAGACACGTGGTTTGTGGTATTTTTAATTTTAATTTTTTTATTTCCAGAATTCCAAAACGGGTAAAATCGACTGGCTGCAGTCTTTGTCGAGGCTCCGTTTTTTTCCCTTTCTAGTCGTTTTCGGCTATAACAATTAAAACCGAGCCGGGAAATGATCTGGAGCCTTTCTCGGCTGCACTCGATCTGTGTCGTGAATATTCAAGTAGACGTTTCAATTATTGAAATGCGCGAATACCCTTTTTGGGGTGAAGGAAAAAAAGCCGTCTAAGGGGGGTGGGGGTGGTACTGGAAATATAGGATGCGCCAAGGGCCGAGGCGGAAGTTGAATTCTGCGTGTTTAAATATTTTAAAGATAAAAGCCACTACGGGCGTTAAGAAACACAAAATTAAAATGGAATAATATATATCTATATATATATTTTAAAAAACCTTTGTTTGTGTTAGAGTTTTAAAGGCATTTCGCTTTGACCGCGTAACCGACGTATATAGGTCAAAAGCTACATTTTCTTTGTGTTTTGTTTAATTTGACAAAGTTATTACAATATGAATTGCATTTTGACGGACAGACAGTTCAAGTACACCTCTGTGGGCTTTATGTTTGTTGTTTCAAAAACTTTACGAATCTTTTACTTGCTAGAACGCTTAATTTGTCTTAACGCAATTAACAACGAGTTAATCGCATTACTTAGAATATTAACAATAATAATAATTTAGCATTTTCTACGGATGTGTGTGGGTCTTTCTTTTGTAATATTTAAAAAAATGCCCTTATGTATATTATTATAGTTTTGCTATTTGCAACTCAAATAATTATCAAGATAATAATTGTGGACATCAGTTCGTTGAAACGGATTCATATAAATGATGACATCGAAGCGCACCTCTTTTTAGGGGCGGGGGGAAACTTGAAAACTAATCGCTTGGAAAAAAACGGTCACTGTATAACTTTAACTTTTGTGTCAGAGCAACTTCAAATATGATAATATATTATTATGTACACAAGTGTTGTTGGCATAAGTAAATCACAATGCTAAATATTATGTATATTTTCAGTCTCATAAATTATAATAAAATAAATTCGTAAACAAGTATTTCATAACGGAGTTGGGGACTACCTTTTAGACAGTTAAGTTTTTACAGTAGTGGGATATATTTTTACAATAATTCAAATATGCGCATTTTTTTTTTTTTTTAATAAATCGTCTAGCATATACGTTCAACACTTTTAGGTATTTTTGAAGATTTCAAACACGGGTACATTTTTTCATGGATAAATTTGATTGTATCATAATATACCTTAGTACAATGGTGTATATAATAATGCATGTAAATCGTACACAGCAGTAGTAAATCTTTAAAGTTACGGCAATTGTATGTAATCCGTGAAGCTTACCTATACTAAACAGAAACGTAGATAACTACAAAGAATGATATTTAGTCGTTTTAACGTGAGGCAATTAAATTTAGCAATTATGTCGTAGCAAACGACGATTTCGGTCTTATATTTTGAAACTCTGTTGTCGTTAAATTTTCTTTTAAGACGTTCGGTTACTTGTCATGCACAAACCAAGCTTATACTTTTGGTATTATAAGGCATAATAGTAATATTAAAATATTATGGCTTTTTATGTGGGACAATGGGTTTTACAGTTCTTTCTTGTCGTCTCTCGAAATGTACAAAATGTTTTTCAAGAAATAAGGGTTCAAGTTTATAACAATCTAGATAGTAAAATTTGTCACCATTAAACAACATACATAATATATAAGCTGTTAAAACTTTAAAAATAGTCGAATTAGTTCCAATCGTGTGTAATACAACTTAAAAAAATATCAAAACCCTTTCCTCTGAAAGGAATAGAAACTTTTCCTTTGAGCGAAAGTTTAAGAATGTCATTGTTGTAGCTGTAGCAAAGTTGTTATTATCAAATTGTAACTGATGAAAATATACTAACAACCATAAGCAAACAATATTACAAAATAAATATGTTTAAATGTTTTTTCGATTATATATTGAAATTGTGTAGTATTCTGTTTGAAATCAAAAAACTTTTATAAGTAACATTTTTTTTTTAAAATACAGACATGGTATTTTCTAATTTTAATGAAGTGATCTAAAAAATGACAAAACTTACAACGGGTCTGTAGTTGTTTTTATAAAATTTAAGATTATAATAAAAGTGGGAGTGAGACGTAAAAGCAATCGGTTATAAGATAATGCGAATTTGATAAATATATTTTGATTAAAATCGACAACTCTCAATGGTTATAATTACAGAACGTCTTCAGATGACAGACCGTTGGAAATTAAACCTTGTCTTTTTTTGAAAATGAAATTTGTTTATTTAATGTGGTATTGTTAATGTAATGCAATCAAAGTTTCGAAATAAAAAGAAATTATCATTACTGTTTAATAAGGCATCCGAGTTTTAAGTACCAATGCAAAATTAATTTCGAACTAAATAAATCATGTTTGCGGAAATGATTGTTTACGTTCCAAATAATTGATACTGTAATCAATTATTGTGTAAACTTTTACTTTTTATTGGTTTTATAAAACTTGGTCGGAATAAACTTTACATTGGTTTTCGATTAATTATATAGGTACCTTTTTAATGGATCTCCGCCGTTGGTTAATTTACAGTTGGTTTTCGAAATTGACGGGTCACAGTAAAATAATTTATTATAATAATATAGTAAGGTTATAACAGTATTTTGTTTGAGTTTTATGCATTATTTGAACTTAACGCTTATGACGAAAATGTATTAATAAATATGTTAGAACATGTGTTTTATTATTATAAAACCGACTGTAATACATTCTATTCGAAACGGTTATCAAATGAAACGGCGCCAAGTGATATCCAATGGCGGTACACTTTTGAGACGAATCTAATTAATAAGTTTACTCTTCGATACGTGTTTGAAACTGTACTACTCAATTCTCTGTTCTCAAGTCTGCGAAATGCTTTGTTTTTGCGGGGCCAATGGCTGTTTTTGTTTTTCGAGCCATGCTTCTTCAATTATTATTGTTATTACTTATTATACCATCCGGCCATGGACGGCTAAAACTAACTTTGGATCAAGTATAATTCACCTAATACATTTAGTGGAGTCCACCGTCTTGGCACGTTAACAATATGACCTCGGGAAACTCACTTTGGGGGCACTACCTAGATTAATTATTTTATTACTGGACCGCAGCCTAAACACAACCCGTCGGATCTTTATCGAGAACGTTGACTGTTATAAAATAATAAACTTTGTTTACAGAACAATAATAACAATTGAACTTCCGTTGAGTTTGAGCACATCTATTTTGCCTAACTACGGTGCGGTGTAGTCGGTAAAGTTCTTTAGCTAAACTAAATTCATTGAATTTTGATAATATTTAATGTAAAAACGACAAGGTCTTCAAACAACTGTAACTTCTAACCTATTTAGATCGCGCATTATAATATTATACTAAATGTTAGTCTATTTGAATATTTTGACGACACTAAATAAAACAAATTTGAAATTCTAGGATTAATACTATTTTTTTTTCGTTAATTCATACGTGAGGATGGAATCAAAATTTATAGTTCCGGTCATGTGTTCAAAAATATAGTATTTAAAAGGAGCCTAAGATACCGCCTGTAATAATATTATTATGACCAGAATAATGTGCTGATGGGATTTATTAATAATCAATAGGCGTTTAATGAGATCTTTTCGAAAACGGACGTGAAACATTAAAAGGGGTTTCCGCCGTCAAAATCTACTTTCGGTGCACAACCCACGTTATATTAGGATGTTAACTCTGTTTAATACATAATATAATATTAAACCTTTAACGACTACTTGGAGAGAATAGGAGCAGTTAAAATTATTCTATGAAAAGAAAACAATAATTATGTTTTTTACGCTCTGATGTTTCAAGTTTGATATAATATTATATTGAATAATAATATAAAAAAATTCGATTTCTGCCCAAAAAATTATTATAAAATATTTGTATAATGTTAAAAATTATTTACATTTTTCCACCAACTGGACTACGTTGAAAAACATAGTAAATTTGCTTAGGGACTATCACTTATATCACAGATGGGTCATAAATCAATCGACCCATAAAAAAAAAGAAAGCAATAACGTCTATTTCATTAAATCTAACAACGTCCATAGTGCTGCTATAAAGGCTTTATACGAATAGAAAGTGCACGTGTTTGGACAATATATAATAACTATTTGGAATCGAGTAGTGCGTTCTATGACGGTGACTTGAAGTTTTATCACGAGTACAGGGTGTTACTGAAATGAAGCAATATCCATCGAGTTTTCCATTTTTCCCTGTGTCCCCTTCAAGCCAGAGCGACGGAGAAATTCTATTCAAGACGATGACCATCATAGATTGTATGCTCTGTACTTTTACCGGATTTTATGGCGGTCACTGTTTTACTACACAAGAACTTTTTATACGACGTTTAGCCATGGCGAACGTGTAAGATTTTAGTCGAGACGCCACTATTCAGGAATAGAATAAAAATAATGGTGTAGTAAAAGACGCTTAAAAACAAATCGCACTGCTAATAATATAAAGTGTACACTTTTATATGAACACCGGCTCGTGGGCGCTTTTCATAAGACCAGTGGGCGAAGGTTTGACTCAGTTTGGATCAATCGAATTAAGTCTATCGCCAGCTGGCTAAGCGTTCACTCAAAATGATGACGGCTCAAACGTACGCATTTCACTTACAAAACAAATAAAAAAACACGTGTCCTGTATAAAATTTAGAATTGATGAAAAAAAAATAGCCAGGAATCGAGGATGTTATAAGTTTTTAAGAATTATTATAGCTAAAAACAATAAAACCCTTTTTTAAAAATAGGTTTAAATGAAAATTTAATGATGATAAAAATTAAATATCACAACTATTAGGTTTTTGTAGTACTTATTCGATAGAAAATATAATTTAACTACATATTTATTTATTCTTGATCAGTCGAACTTCATAGTTTAAATCCAAAAACCACCATTTTTTAAAAATTAATGTATAACACTGTCACATTCTAGGAAAAAGAGCTTATAATATTTTTAAAAGTTTTTTTATTGTGTATCTGCAATAATATATCTAATATATATCCATAAAAATATAAAAAGAAATCTGATATAAAAATATGTACGGTGAGGTACACAACAATAAGATTCAACAAACAATAACTTTCACACTTTCCAATAATTATGGTCATAATGTGATGGTATCGTCAATACGATTAGGGGGGACGTGATGAGCTACCACTATTGTAATTTAGTATTTAATAACATTTAGTAATAGAATAGGACAATTTCATTATTTTCCCTAACCCTTTTAATTGATTACTTTTTCCTAATTCCCTAATTAATTCTCTAATAGGATTCAAAGATATATTTTTTATAATTAGTAGGTAAACAGTGATGGTGTCTGTTTCGTTGAAAAAGACATGACATACGTTGCTATTTAATTAAGCATTAGTGAAATAGATATATTTTCATTTTTAAAAGTGTGTGTGAACGTTTACATACACATCCATTAATAATAGACTTTAAATAGAATAATGTAGGATCCAGAAGCTAATGTCCTTTCGTTCAAAAATAAAAACAAACTCACAACTAACAAATACTATACATATCTTTACACATTACACCGTGTATGGATGATACAGTCTTTATTATGTTATTTTGTTATATATGAAGGAAAAGAGTCAATTAGTAATGGTATTTAAAAACATTTGGTTTTATGATAATAATTTATCGAGCATAGTAAAAAAAATGTACCGTTATCAATATTGTTGTTACAAAAATATTGTCTCATATTAGTTAATATATCATGTAATAAAAAAATCAAATATTGAGTAAACATGAGAAGTTATCGAAATCGAAATTTCAAATATTTTAAGTACTTAATAAACAAAACCTAGTGTCTATAACCTATTATATCCTACTGCCAATGTATGACTATCGAAAACTTTTTTCAATGTTTCTGACAATATTTTCAATTATCTATTTGGAAGTATTATTATTATTGTATTAGTCTACTTAGGCGCGTCCTATTGTTTTCGACTGTTTGACTTTGCCAAAAGGTAAACATCCAACGGAAACCAAGTTGAATATTATTGTCTGCTCAATATTATGCTTTACCGACCTGTCGAAAGTCTGCTACTGATGTGTTCGGTGGTTGTTTCGGCCATCATCAGCCTATTATGTAATTGTCTTTTTCATTTCCTCTACTGCCCTTAACGACCATCAAAGGGTTTCACGTGCCATTTTTTTGTTTACGGTATTTTTTTTTTGCGCGGTAATAGTATAGCGATGAAATGTTTATCACACTGCGTTGCCGATGATTTACGAACAATAAAATATGATTAGGGCAACGAGACGGTTCGAACGTGATTAATGTGTTTACGGCATTCGGCTATACAACGAAAACCAGAATGGACCCAAATCAGTCGACAAGCGTGAAACAGACGTCCGTTAATTTTAGTCACCGTGAAAACCGTACCTTTTTTACTATCGTATATATTTTTAAATTCCGTTTTAGATACCAAAAAGGCGTCAGCTGGGCTCGTGAATTGTGAATACAAATGTTCGGTACATAAAAAAAGTATAATCAACATAATAGTAGGAAAATAATTTTAAACCAAAACCAGTGTAATTAAAACTCTTAAGGAGCAAAACCTAAGTTAAGCATGATATTCAAGTAAAATTTAAGGTACATACCATTAATCGAAGTTATTATAGTTTTATTGATAAAGTAAAAATATTGTTATATATTCTTTAAAAACTCAGTAGTTGTGAATATAATCATTTTAGCTTCGATGCGGAGCTGAGAAGGTATTGTATTTAAAATTATGATTTTTTTTTTAGCGTCTGTATCTACAATTTTTTTTCTACTGCTGAACCAAATTATTAAACTTTATAGATCAGAAATCGTGCCTAAAAGGTACTTTATTAGGCAAAAATTAAAAGAATCTACTAAAAAGGAGTGGACACTTTTTCATTATTTCGCGTTTACATGCAAATTTTTAGAGATTTAGGTCTGAAAATTTAAGGTAGGACTGATAGGTATCCGTAACATATTGAACAATGAAATAAAATCAGGACTATTACTATTAACTCTTGTTTTTTTTTTTTTTGTAGATTTTGTATAATTTAACAAAAACACGTTAAAACGTAACAAAAAATGTATCGAATCATGCCAATATTTGTACTTACTAATATTTGTATTTGGGGTTTCATAATATAAAATATCGTTTATATGTTTTCGGCGGACAGTACTTTATTAAGTCAAGCACGTTTTAAAAGCAATTTTCTATAATTTTAAAACGATCACATTATTAATTTTAATGGAGCTTACGCTTAATATAAAAGTCCCTGCTAGGTAGTCCGTAGTTTGTTGGTTTCGACTTAAAATAATATGTGAAATGAAAATGAAAGCCATAGCAGTTAAAACAACATTATAATGGTTTGTATTAAAAAAAAAAATGGTTAAAAAGGCTGCAACTAATAGGCCAAGTGCAACAACTAACGTTTTCAACTGTAAAAAATAAATAGTAAATTTTAATTAAATAATTTTAACAAAGTGTTGATAAATAATTGCATTCAATAAATAAATACATAACAAAAAAAAATTATAAATTCTATGTACAATTTTTCAGAAGCACTCGCCTGTTTTCACTGTATAGTCACCACACTTTATCCTACCTATTTTATTAAGGGCCAACATATAGGCAATATTTGAGAAATATTGATTTTGAAGCTATTTAAAACATGCCAACTAATTAAAGTGTTAATAAATATTTTAGGTACAAGTTTTACTGGTTATACAACTGTTAGTAAAGTTATTTGTCCTAATAGAGAAAGACAAAATCTATTTCGTTTGAAAAAAACAGATTTTGGCATTATTTTAATTTAAAAATTAATATCTTCTTACGATATTGTGACTATGAAGGGCCAATAAAAACTTTGGAAAATATTAGTTCGACCACCAAACGTGTAAATTAAATTATTTCTTACAACGTGAAAAAAAAAATAAACTAATTTAATATTAAAATATAAAATATTTTAGTTTCGATGCGGAGTTGAGAAGGTATTGTTATTTATATTTCATAAATCATAATGTACACGAACTCACTACAATTTACTGGGCAAAGTACATATTAATATGTTATGTTGTGTTTGTCTGGGCTCACAACGCATATTTTGGGGTCAGCGGTGGATTTAGCCTCGAAAATTCCAAGTTATAACCCCCTTAAATGGAGCCTACGGACAGCGAAACAATGAAAAAGTTCAGCAGACTGCGGCAAAACCGTAATAAAGAGGATAATGTATCGTTTTCAAAGTAATACCACAAGAACGCCCTAAAAAATATGACGAGCTTAAAAGTGAACATTGTTGTCTAAACGTAGTAACGAACAACGTTATATAAAATAGTATACCTATATATTTTATTATTGCAGAAACTATTTGAAATGAATGAGTTACTTCGATGTAATTATGCAAGTAAATCATTTGATAAACCGTCGGCTCGCAGCATAAGTTTTTCAAAAATGACTAGAGTCCTGTACACAAAAAAAAACACAACATTATGTTTTAACATAGATTTGACGGCAAGTACTATATTAAACGGCAAAATGGGAGTCTGGTGAATGGATTAAGAATCACCCTCGCCATATTATAATTATTCATCAGCGCATTGCGACAATCCTCATGCGGTCTCATTAATTAGCGGCTAATAATTGTGAACAAACAAAACGTCGACAGCAAATTTAGAACGACATACAACAACAACATCTTACATCGGCTACAACCGCGTTAAATGTGTACTTAGTTTGTATAACTAATAGGTGTTGGGTATACCTAAAAACATAATAATAACGAAGTACCTACTTGTTCTAGTTTATTGCAACTAAACCAGCAAGACAGAATCTTCCAACATTACCTTGGGCTTAAAAGGGCTAAATCGTGCCTGCAAATGAACATAACAGTTTTTACTATACATAATAAGGTACGTGTTTATGTTTCCTATTAACAAGCATACATTATTTTATTTTATAGTCTTTATGGGTAAGGTAAAGTAATCAACCCCTTATACAATGCGTATTCCAACTAATTTTGGTAAAAAAAATTTAATGGATCATTTTAGAATCAAGATAAATAATAATAAAGTAATTGAATGGATCGAACAGAAACATATATTTATTATTATTTATCGACAAATATATAAAGTATTTTTTGATAGTACATAATAACATTTCCGTGTGATAAATAATTTATAAAAAAAAGACATTAGTTGGCGTTTCTAAAATAAAGGGGTGAAACTCCCTCTGTGTGTCACGTGCATATAAATTTATCTGGTGCTACAATATATTTTTGTTAGACCTTAACAGGGACTAAAAACGTAAAATAGTAATATTTATATATATAAACATTAATTAGTGTTAATAAATAGTATTAATAGTAAAAAAAGTCAAAAAACTATGAACAAAAACGTAATTGTATTGTAATTGTAACGCAATTATATCTTAACGTATTTATCAAACACAAAAAAGTTAATAATGTTTTAAATCAATGAATAAATCAAACTTTATTTGAACGTAAATAAATAAAACAATAACAGTTTTGTCTTGTTGACTTTATTATCATGTTGTTTGTATAAAGTGAAGCTGAGAAAGCATTCATTTTAACGATTCGTTAGTTTTTTATGTTTGTTCACTTAATTTTGTCTACTCTTTAATCAAGAGCAAGTTTAATCGCTATGATTTTAAAGACAGAATGGGTTCTATCGATACATTGACATTATTGGTTAAAATAGTTTTTCAAAATCCCTTCAATATACTGTATTATTTAGGGCCGGTCAGATCTCTTAGGCACAAATGAAATATCATGCAACGTTTAGCGGTTACACAAAGTTGTTAATAATTTTAAGTGATTTTATGTTTATGAAATTGAAAATTTGTGTTTTCATATAACACTTTTGATTACATTTTTTAGACTCTGTTTTTTTATAAAATATATTTTATACTTTCTACTTACGCTGACAACAGTATAAATGGTTCTATTTAAGGTTTGTAATTTAAGATAGTTAATATAAATATATTGCGTACAACTATAACATGTGAAATACTTAATAAAAACAAATGTTGGTAAAAAAATATGTGAAAAAAAATTGTAATTTTAAAATTTCACGGTAGAAAAAACTCGACCTTTCATCTCTATTTCCATTAGAGTAGATAAATTAGTTTTTAATATTGTGCAACGTTTCTTTTTTCGTATCGTTCAAACGACTAAATAGAATAACATAGGAGATGATTGATGTTTTTTGTATGCGGTTTTTTATATGTCTACAATAAAACAATATACCAATTCTTTTAGATGCTCTAGGGAAAATCATTTTATAAATCAAATTCAATTAAAGTATTGATCCATTTGTTTGGCTAAATTTAAAATGTTTTAATTGTACCAAAAGGTATACTCTAGTTATATTCATACTTGAATTAGCTAGCTAGTATGCATTTTTTTTAAACAAATTCAAAATACTGTAGCAATCAAACTATTTAGTTACCTTTTTTCTAAATTCATAGGCTGACTAAAATACACATGAAAGCTTAAAATGTAATAAAAAAAACTCGCTGTTTCAGTTAACAGTATACGTCGCGTTATTTTCAAACAGAATAACCATTTGTTTTATGCACCCGAGCAAATGAATTCCAAACATTTCATTAGCTCTGTTGAATAAAATATAAAAGGGAATAGTTTTTTTTTTTTGACAACGAGACGCGATAAAAAGAGCAATGAAAATAATTTTTTGGCTGAAGTATTTCATGTATATATTCATAATATTATTGTAAGTTTAAATGCTATATGTTTTTGCACTTTTAAACGCACGCGCATTTGCCACTGACCTTCAATATTAAGTTTTTACATTACTTAAAATAAAAACCATAGTACCTATGTATTTAAGTTTAATAAAATCTTTTGAATAATAGACATATTTAAAAAAGGTTATAGTTTTACACATATAAAATTAAATTTATACCTATTAGAGTTAATGAGTTGAACCTATATTGGATGAAATCTAATCTGATAAATAACGATTAAAGAGTCTCTGATAAGAGAAAACTACAACATGGAATTATCAGTTCTACTAGAGTTAAAGATGTATAAAAAAAAAATGTCGCCAGTTATAGATACATTTAAAATTATAAAACATAGCTATGTACACATTACGTGCAATAACATTTCTTGTACTTTTTTTTTTTAATAAAAGCTTTAATGACACTATTAAAGCGAAGTTGATAAAATAAATATTTATATTATTGTCTTCAATGCTTGATAACCAGCCTTCTTAACACTATCGTGTCTCTCATCAGCTCGTTATACATTTATGTTATTTTTATACATGGTATGATGTAAGACGGTGTTCTTATGTAATTCTACTATTAAAAAATATCTTATCACTTATCAGACTCTTCTTCGGTCCTTTCTTATGTATCTCAATATTATAAACGCTATAATATCTCTTATTAGACTGTTTTTTGACTTCCTCCTAGTTTTCCTTATCAATCACTGTTCTTATCACGCCATGTCAATATCTAAAACAACTTTAGTGAAGTTATATGGCCACGATAATATTATATTGTAAATCATATTTAATTTAATATTGTTTTAGTTATTCATTAACTTCATGTGCAATTTTTTTTTAACACGCGTGGTGTATTTAATACATTAAATAATTTACACAAAAAACAATGTAAAATTGTATACAGTTAGATTGTGATTTATTAATTATTCACTTATAAAAGGACTTGATTTTTTTTTTATTGAATTTTAACCTTTGTTACAAAGATTAAATTTGTTGAGCAAAAATGTGATTAAGGGTTAAGAAAACTAAACAAATAAAAATCTTACGCTAGGGAAAATATTTTTCCACGCTAAAGCAAATGCGAGTAAAAAGTTGCCGGCAGAACACCAGCTATGGCGATCAGGTTAAAGCGAATAAATGCTTAAGAGACCGTTTGTAAAAATCATCTACACTGCAATGTGATGCAAATGTACATAGCTATTGTGAAGTAACTGATTGGTACTAGATGAGATTTGCCTCACAGCTAATGACTGCAGCTCCGTTTATTAGTACTGCGGTAATTCAGCTGCTTTGCCTACTATTATATTTACCAGGCCGGAACAATCTAGAAAGAACTAGAGCCATTAATCGACGGGACTTGGTAGAGGACATAAAAACGTCCTTGATGTCACGGTGGAGTAAGTATTTCTTTACCGCACTCCACCATTTTGTCCGCTTACGCCAAGATTTAGCCGACTACAGTTTATTATCCGAACCGTCATAGAGAGTCCAACCATTATATCGTTAAACATGAGAACCCTATATAGTCGGTCGTATAATGTACATTTACGATTCATTAAAGCTTGGGTTATTTGTTTTTAAAATGTCGCTCACAAATTTCGGCTTTTATTAATTCTGTGGCCGGGAATTTGATGGGAAAGGAGAGGAGATTAAGCGTGACGCATCACGCAAATAACCTCACAAATTGTCTTGGTTAATTCCCAGCCTAAACGTAATAATGCTATAATAAACCTGTGCTAAATTTAGAGTTCTTGGATATCGATAACAAATCTATATTTATAGAGTTGGGGGTCGAAGAGATAAATAGTTAGAGTACAGTAATATAGGCAGTCCAACTTTTTACAGACTTCTTCTTATAAAACTATACACTACACAAATGTTGTAGAGAAGACTTTGAATAATGATTAGGATTTAAGATGCGCACAATCGTGCAACAGCTGTACAAGTACTATTGTTTTACTATATTTCAGATAATCTTCCTTTTTTACAACCGAGTGTGTTTTTTTGTTTTTGCATTTAAGTATACACTAACGTTGTGCGAAAAACAGCAAATGTTTTATTCAGCTGCAGTTTGCAAACATGTTAAAATTGCATTTATCAAGAGTGCACTCGCCAAGAGTGCTACTGTTTTATTCAAGAAGAAAAACGATATTCCACAATACTCGATGAGTTTCCTTATCATACAAATATACGCTTGATTAATTTTAAACATTTTAAATAAATGATATAATATACAAAACACAATTTGGGATATCCATTCGAGCCTATCAACAGAGGAAAATAACATAATATTAAAAAACAAAGAATTAAAAATAATAATAAAAAATTATTACATTTTTTGTCCCCTTATACCTCTACAAATTTTAATAAAACTACCGGAAGTTTCGTATTGTTATTAATTTTAAGCGTTCAAAACACCGGCTTCAAAATATATATATACTGTATAACATTATAATATTTAATTAACAAAAATTAATTTTGCTTTTTCTCCTTCGCATTTTTTGTTTTAACCCTCGCAGGTTAAAACCTAAACATTTAAATGAAAATTCATAAAATTATTTTTTGACAAAATAATAAAAAACCAATAACGTTAACAATTTGCATTTAGATTACTATTCAGATGCTCTGTTGCCGTATCGAGGGTAAGCGTATAATGCATAATATATATATATATATAATGTATTCACATAGAAAGTTTTATTAATTAAACGATAGCTATATGATTAGTAGCGGACAGCAGCTATCGAAAGCAGAGTTTAAAACGACAAATTTCCATTTCCCTTCGTTGCGTATGAATAAATTAAGTCAGGGGAGTTATTATGTCTGTACAGTTTTAAAATATTCTAACATTTTGACGGTTAATGTCACGAGTATAAATAATTAAACGAGTTTAGTTCAAATTAATTATCATACAATATATATATATATATATATATATATATACACTTAAACGCACTTCACTTTGAAATGTTATATATTATTGTTTTTTTATAGTATTGTATTATAATAATATATCCGTGGGACTTTGAGTTTTAATTGGGACGTTAAGTGGCGGCTCTTGTCGTTGTATGTTATAAATGCGGTACGTGCATTAAGTATATATTTATGTATATTTATAAAAATGAATGTTTGTCTGTCTGTTTGTCCTTTATGCATTAGTACACCGTTCATCCGATCGCCTTGAAACTTTGGGAAGTTATCGAGTCCACTCCCGCAAACCTAACCGACATAGTACTTTTCGAAAATTTCACCCCTAAGGATGACCTCCAACACGAACTTTGTACTTTAAATACAAAATGTAAATAAATTAAACGTTTGTAACCATAGTAACCCAAAATAAGCATTTGGTTTGTAACCATGGTAACCACGGTACTCGAGCAAATGGTAGGTGATGATTAAAGGAACAGGCCGATTCTATGTTTCACGATTCTGGGCAAGTATTTAACTGTTGGAACGGGATCTGGAACCAGGACTGGGACCCTTAGTAAGAGGAAGACATAATAACCAAAAAAAGTGTCACAAAAACGCTGTCACGCTGTTATCTGATAAGAGATAGGAGATTAGAGATTAGTGATGAGGGATTGGGATGGGGATGAAGGTGGGGATGGGAATGGGAATAGGGGAATGAGAATTATTTTACTTAGCTCTGACAGACTAAATCTCGGGCAACGCCGGGTCCAGCTTGTATATTATAATTATATAACCACACAACATATTTGATGTGGAAAATATTTTATGGCCGTACAGAATGTATATTGACGCCCATTCGTTTTACTTTTTTTGTTTTTTTGTATTGCGTGATAATATCCTTTATATAAGTGTTGGATCCATTAAGTCTTCCCTCGGACAGCGCGATGACAATAAGTCACCGCCCGCGGAGCAACTTAGACCCTTTCCATTAAAGCAGTTAAAAACTTTTTCATTTTATCGACAAACTCCGAGCCCGAGTTCCGCTTTAGGTTAACTGAGTTTTCACGTGACCAAACGTTCTGTGATCAATAGCAAATCGCCTATCCAATTGCTTTTTAAAAACTATTCTCGCCACGGGTTTGAAGAATTATTGTATATTTTCTTCCCCCGTCCTAACTTGTGTAATTTAAACTTTATTGTTGTATTAACTATTGTAAATCCGCCGAAATGGGCTTTTGGTGTTTCTTCGTCAACATGGATCATAATCGAAAATCAAAATTCCACAATAGTGTGCTAGATGGTGCTGAATTTGATACAATGTACAATATTAGGAGCAGATAAATATCTGAAGTATCCGGATTTTTTAATAAATGTGGTTACTTATTATTTTTTTTTTTAATCCGTGTTAAATAATAAAACTCATGTACAAAACGAACGTAAACCTAGATGAACAACGTTTACAATTTTTTTATATTTCCACCAAACTAAAAAAAATTTAATTTAAAAATCTGAATAATTTATCAAATTTAGACAATCCGTCGAATCCACATAATCCATATTTCTAAAATCCGGATAATCTCATTACTTACAAATGTATTTATCAATCAATTGTAGTATGTACCCATGTGACAATTCAGCAAAATCTTTTGCGTTTTTGACTTCGTTTGGAATTTGAATTCGCTTAAAAAGTATTTACAATATAGTTCATATAATATATATATTTTATATAATTTTATGAAAGTATTAAATATTCATCTACAAGTTCATATTAATATAGCAAATTATAAGATGATTGTCCTGTTTTATACTTAGCTGGAAGGATCTAATGTTTTCTCGGTACGGTAGGTACTTAAGACGATGCAAACCATAACACCAAACCATTAATGATTTGTGCAACTAAGATTTTTTTTTTAGAAGACCCCTTACCACACAATACAATTTTCGTTTTATGACGATTAAAAGTGCGTTTCAAAAAAATAAAATGACTTTTCAGATAAATAGTTTTTTCTTTATTGCAATTATTAATGGAAAAGATACACAACTGTATCACAATAACCTAACCTTTTAATTAGAGTTATTGAAGATTCGAATTTCAAAAATAGGTACAAATGTCACAAAATTACATAGCAAAATTATTCATCATGCCGATAAAGAAAGTATGAACATATTCAGTTAAGTTAATTTTTCACTTTATCATAGATAGAGGTATATGCCTTTTGAAAAATCTTATTATTTATTCACGTCAACTTTGCTACGATAAAAATATATGTTGGTCGACCCTAAAGTAAAAAAAATTGGCTTTAGCGTTTAATGTTGTATGACGTACATTTTTCGTAAAACACATAAGAAAGTATATAGGAGAGTTTACTCTTATACGTTATTTACGGTGATTCTATTTTCTATTACGACATAAATACTCTACTCTGATGTAAAAGGTGATGTAACTGAAGATTTTACTGTTTTTAAAAGGTTGCCATAACCAATAAGGTCTAACACATCCATCCATCTCGGTATAAGTGTCAATTATTGTAACAGTGCGTTAAATGTTCAAGGAGGTATGGGTTTTTTTTTTATAGTAAATAGTGTTACCATAATATTCAATGAACGTTGAATAATTATCGTATCAATGACCCGGGCAGACTATTCAAATAAAATACCGGACAAAAGCTTGATGACAAATTGGGAAGTCAAAAGAAAACTTAATATAAAATGCAAAAACATAGTATAATGTAAAACCAGGGAAACCAAGAAAGTGTATTGATTAAAGTAATACTGAAAAACTTAATTTGTGTTTTCCCTTTAAGTTTTCGATGAACTCAAAAAATGTTATTTTCTGATGAGGTCTCAAGTGCAAAAAGTGGCGTTCCGCCTGGGAGTCTTTTGGATAGTATCTTTCGACAAATATTGGAGTGTAATTGAAATATAAAAACACTTTTTTGCGCTGCTTTAAATGTAAATGGAATCTTTTGTTGAATTTTTAATACCCACTCGGGAAAAACATCTGAAGCCACCTATTATTATTTCGACAAAAGCCGTATAATAAGAAACAAATTGGACTGACGACATCAAATTTTCCTACGTCCCAACTATTTTTTTTGGGGGGGGGGGAAAGTTCGAATATAATAATTTTAAGTAAACATTCGTGACTGCCGTAATATCTACTAGTTTTCAGTAATTATCTTGTCCCGCTTAACTCATTCATATACAATGATAATAGTAATATTATTTTAATATGATATAGTCGTTGAATTAGTTACTCTTTGACCGTACAATTATCCGATTACCTTAAAAAAACAAGAAATACTTTTGTGTTAAAATATTAAACAAGCTACAGAGTAATAAGTACTTTTGAATTGTTTTATTTAGATTTAGTAACATTCACGTTTCAGTATTTAAAATTGTTTATTTGCTCTTGAGGGTGGCTTACCTATACAATACCTGATTTGGTTTTATACCGTTGCATTAAAACGGTAAAAAAGTAACAACCAACTATTATAGTCGTCGTAAAACCGAATTATTACGACAAAATGAATACATTAAAGGTAAAGGGAAGAGATGTAGGGAAAGCAGCTTTTATGGTTCGTTTGCCTTAAAAATCAGTATGGATTTATCGAACATCAAAAGGTCGAGTTCGTATTAAGATGTGACTTGTGTTTCCCATACTGCGAACAAAGGATTTTTCTTTTTAATTAAAAAGTATTGTTAAAATATAAAATTGTAGTAAAAAATATAAATTTTACAAAATATGCACACTTTTTTATGAAACGATCGCCTCGTAGAAAAAACTTTATTGCATTTTTTTAAAAATTGATTTCATATCACGTTGACGATAAACCTATTATATAGTTTGTGTATTCTATAAAGAGAAATATATTTACAGAGCAATTATGTTGTTTACATATTGTGTAGTTGCATGAATGTAATAATTAAAACAAAAAAAAAAGTAATTATTGTAATAAATTGTCTTTTGTTCACAAAGAAAGTTCAAACACAACAGTATACCAACACTTTTTATATATATATATATATATATATGTGTGTATATCATTGTAACGCAATAAAATGTATTTATACATTTATATACAAAAGCTATTAGTAATTTGTTGCTAACGATAGGGTTTTATAGTTTTTACCGTTTTAAGATGTTAATACTTTTGTAATTAAGAGCAAATACGTGTCAAATTAAACTAATGGTCGGATATATATAAGTCATAAAAATTTAATTGTTCTAGTTTATAAATCGATGTTCGGTACTTGTACAATTTTTGAAAAAATATAACTAATATAGAATGTAAGTATGTATTGAGAAAGTATTACTAAACGATTTATGTTTTTATTATTATTAATTTTTTTGGTTACTGAACCCACGATAACTTTTTAACCACTTCGCCCATTTAAATCATGATAATTGTTTATAAATCAAAAATCGTTCATCCTAGGTAAAGTTTAAAAACAATGTTGACTTAGAATTTTTATTCTTTCGATTTTTTTTGTACTTTTTGGGATGACAAACCTAGTGGGTTAGATTAGGTTCCAAAAATAAGTAGTAGAGTAGTAATTATTTGTTTATTTTTTTTCAAAAGCTTCTTTTTGGGGAAACTTTAACACTTTATCATAAAGTTTTTTTTTATCTCTCTCTCACTCATCTATTTCCAAGGAATAATACTATGTACAATTTGTACTACTTTGACCCGTAGTATTTCCTATGACGTAAAGACTACAGTTAGGTATTGGATATTCAATAAACGTCAATAAATATAAGACTATGGTGTGTTACATCGTTATTATTTTTATATCCATATGTGGTGTAATACCGTGTTGCGGATCGCGTTGATTGATCGGCTGCCGTTCGGTCGATTTCAGTCTTACTCGTTATACTACCGGTGTCCAATTTTTCTCTCAGACGTCTGCTCCGGCGCTACAGCAACAATAATTTAAGTCGATTATTATGACGGATAGTGGCCAGGTACTTGTATCATCGATCACGGATACACGGCGACGGTGACGAAACACCAGTTTTACCTGTTTTATTATGACGTCGTGGTCGTGACCGATTACCCACCTACTTGATGTTTGCAGTAATGTGATATTATTACAACCTAACCGACAAAAACCTTGGACACAAACACTAGGAGATACGATAATAGTATGTAAATAATTCCCAAAAAGTTTTGCACACAACTACTTTGCTGGTGTGTAATAACTTGGAGAAAAGTTGTATTGGATAAATCCCTAAATTTCAAAACAATACTTAGGTGATCGTAGCGCTGTTATAGTTTAATACTATGCGCTTGTGCTATAATATGGCGTTTTGCATTTGCCCGCAGTGTTGGTGCCAACGAATTAAAAACAGAAGGAAACGCGACGTCAGCCGTTAATCACCGGCCGGATTTCAAGCCGAATCGGCACCGCACTGTGCTACATAATATGAACCCTGAAAATGTATATGGTAAAATATAAAAATCTCCTTCCTCCACGGGTGGTCCACCAGAAGATATTAAACGTATAAATTAGCGAGCCACAATAACAATATATATATATCGGAATAAATCGTGACAATTATTCGTGTTGAATTTTTAATCCCAATTTCTAGTAAAATATTGTTGTTCAACGTTTTTACCCCTACATACACTCGTCATGGGGGTTACACTAGGGTAGGTATACCGATAAACAATACAATATGTCGGATCTGCTCTACCCGTCCGAAAACGTAAAACGTGTCATGCTGTAAACCGTCACTTCGTCCGTTATGTTGTTTGATGCATTATTTATATTCGATTTGTATCGTCGATTCATTACAGTAACAATACTTTAGTTTTTCAACTAACGAAAAAACGGATTAAACATGGTGTTCCAACGTAAATGCGCGGACGAACATTTATGCGAGATACAAAATAAACAAATCGCCTATTGAATTACTTGTATTTACACTTAGTGCTTTTATTATGTGTACCAAACAAATACTTTTAAATAAAGAGTTTTGCACCGAGGGGAGGGGGGGAGCAATCGTCCTTTTTGTAGCTTTAGATAGACACTATAATGTTAACATTTGTCCGGATGATTTTATAGGGCATTTACAACCTTCCCGTTTGGTTTTAAAACAATTTTTACTAAAAAAAAAAATATATAACACTTAATTTATTATACAAGAGCTAATAAGAGAAAATACCATTGATGATACTCTATACTTCTAATTTTTAATTATCCAGCCTTTATTGATAACTCCAAAAAAAATAAAAAGGATTTCAGAATATATAAATTTTAATTTAACTCATTTATTTCTCTCTGTTAATTAAACGAATGAAGAAAACGTTTAATCAGATGTACGGTTTTGTATGACTTTGTAAAAATATAAATATTTAATCAAATAGCTTAAATTGTATGTACGTCATGTGCAAATGTTTCCATTGTAAAATTCCTGTTCTTTAGCATCAAACTATGAAAAACAATTTTTTTTAAATATTTAAAAGTTGTTTTGTTACATACGTAGTTTTACGGCTATGCGAATAGGTCTATTAGACGATTAGTCGTACTATATGCGTATGCTGTATGTTGCTGCAATAATAATAATTTATAACTTATAACAAACCTTAAGCTATATAATATAATATAAATTATTATTAGTCACACGATTTCACAAAAAAAAACTATAATAGACTTGCCAAGCAAACTAGTTTGTCATTTTAATTTAAAAACTTTTAACGACTCCAAAAATACACAAAAAAATACATAAACAGTTCAAAAATACTTTTATTTTGTTTCTTTTAAATTGGTCATTATATCGTCAACAATAATAAGGAATAATGTACCTACTGGTATTTGTATGGATTATAATCACGCATTGTCACTCGGTCAAGTCATTATAGTCTAAGGTGTTGCTATGTTTTGGATAATGTCCATGATTATTTTTAACAAATCGTTATACCTAGAAGGAAATCGTTATTCTATGAAAAGTGTTACCGCTTCGCCGCATAAAAAAAGGGGACCGGGGAAGTAAACTAATTAATATAATGTGGAAGCTTGTAACTGACAAATTGCACGCTCATCAACCTCGTTTATTCCCAAGGCATTAATATAAATAAGCTCGCAAAATACATCCATAAATATTTGAGGTTTTTTAACGGAGTTTGTAATGAGTTTATTATTACACATAATAACCGGGAGAGAGAAACAAAGAAAGATTGTAAACTTTTCAGTATTCTAGACTCCTGCGCGAACTTTAAACATGCGTGCAATTATTCTTAATTACTTCTCAAATGTTTTGCCGTTCCTAATGCTATTTGCTGTAATATGTTAGTTTGTGTATGTCGCTTTTGAGCGTACAAGTAAGCCAAAATTTGATAAATTATAATTTCTTCCTGTTACGTTGCCTGAAATAATAAATTTGATTTTACTAATTGGAGGAGAGCAACTAGTTTCGAATGATTCCCGCTCGATTATATTTAAACTGTTTAAGCCATTTAAAATGTAAATATGTAGTTACTAAAAAAACAACCTCAAAGCCACTAACATTTTGAAACAATGGTTCGTTAATCGCGGTCACGCGGTTTATTAAAGACTCAGTTAAAAATGGCTAACTCATCTCGGCTATTTTTTCGTTTGTATTGCCATATATCGTTTGAATTATGAGAAAATACAATAATATATGCTACAATTAAAATTAAAAAATGACTAAACATTTTACCGTTGTGAGTTGACAGCTATTCGACGAAAACTAATATTGTTTATATGACTTCGGGCGTCAGTTGATATTATTATATCGAATACATGTCACTTTTTAGTAACTAAACAATGACAACTAAACTTTAGTTCATTCAAAAGTTACATTTCCATTAATAATAATTACAAATAGGATTTTGAAAAATATAACATATGAAACTTAAAACGTATATTCATTTTTTTTTTTTACTGCTTCTAAACCTTCTAATTTAAACGGCCATTGGGTTTTATCAAAATCATTACACGATAAAAAAATTGATTAAGAATAAGTATTATTGATTAATTTGTTGAGAGTTCGAATAGATAAAAAAACACAAATGTTTTTGGGGTATAAATAATAATATTATGTAAAAGGAATATTACCTAGAATTAATTTAACGTTAGACATACTTAAGTCGAGTCAAAGACTGCGAGAATGAGGAATTCTGGGAAAAGTTTACCTACTGCCTAAAGCTGTAAAACAAAGGATCTTTCATTTCGATGTATATAATATGTAATAATATGTAGCAAACGGTTGGGTTGGGTCAAAGGGTTTATACGACCGAAAGGTGCAAACAGTAATAAAGGCATCTGGCATGCAACCTTAAAGTAAACAGAGCGAATAGCTCACAATGTGAAAGTTCCGCATTTAATAGTAAATTTTATTGCTAAATTGAAATATTGAATCTCAGATCTTTTGACTGCGTAAGTCCTTGAACTACCGACTTTCATATAATCTACGATATTCCTAGAACCGTACTCATAAATACACAGAAACGTTTTATTAAATATTGTTATACAACCAAAAGCGTTTATAATGTGTATTTTGTAGTATCTTTCGGTAAATTAATATTTTGTTTTTTTTTCAACCAGAAAGCAGCGACGTTTCACCTTTAAAATATGAATACCGTTTTTCAAAATTAAATTTACCCTGAACTCGTTTAATTAAGAGAATCATTTTAGATTACCATTTCCGTTTTCATAGAAATGTTAAGTAGCAACAGAACCAAGAATTCGCTGTAAACGCTGTAATATAATAATTTTGTCTCAAACCCCTTATTATTAATGTTACTATTTATTACCGTTCGAGTGAATGATATTGCGTTGTATTAAATATACACCAGTATTAATCTAGAAATCTAAAAGTATTTCCGGAAAGAAATGGTATTATTTTATTATTGTTTAATTTACTTCCAGCATATTACATAATTTTCGGTTTAATAATCATGAAAATTGTACCAATTGCACATTATTGGATAGTAAAGTATCATTTGTGAAGTATCGGCCAAATACATTTTTGTTCATCAACTACGTTTCTTATAGTTATAATATTGTTAGCCTGAAAAACGCTATTTTTTTTCTTGGTTCCTATTGTCATAACTCTTAAGTATCGGCTTAAAAATAACGACCAGTGCATTTGTATGCACATTGTGGTAATACTTTAAAATATTTTCGGTAGACGTTATAATAAATTGAGGGCTATAGTAGAACTCGATACGCAAATTTGTATTTAAAAATAGGATTACACAGCTTATTGTGCGTATGTATACGTATATAATGCATAATGTGTTTTATTATGAATAATTAAAATTTACGACCGTAATTAGGAACAATAATTACTTTAATATAGTTACTACGGAGACATAAAAATGAGCTGAAAAGTTTTTTTTTAATGACAAAAAAAAAGGTGGCACATGTACAACAAAAAAAAATGGCTTTTCCACATTCAACTGCCGTTAGTCAGGCGATGGACGTGTGTAAAACATTTTTTTTACCTCACGCTCTAGAGACATTACCACAATGTGGCGTGAAAAAACACAACGTGTGTATTTACTAGGTATTTAGGATTTGTGGTTTTGCTTTTTTCAAAGCAAATCCATTTCACAACAAGAATGGAATAATACAATATTATTTCTAACTCGATAAAGTTCAATAATGTTACATTTTATTGATAATTATAACTCATAATAGACCATATTTTATATTTTAATGGTGATTGGTGATTGGTTCCTATTTTTATTCAAATATTTACATGTACGTTGACTTTTATTTCACCTATTCATCACTTTTAGTAAAAAATATCTATATATTGAAAAATTATAACTCTGTTATCGATACATAAAAAAAAATATCATGTGAGATTGCACTATAACTATACAATGCATTATCACGTCATCAAAAGCGTTTCAAACCTTATAACATTACAGACTATTCTTTTTAGATGGTTTATTTGCAGAGTATAATGAAAAAATATGTAATATTTAAGTGGATTCGATATTATGAGTTTTGTTATGTTATTTACAAAAATACAAGTCTACTAAATTCGTATTAAAAAGTTTCTGTTCAATATCTTCTGCTAGAATATTTATTTTCTTCGCTCACTTCTGTTATATCGTTTTCAGGCTGAACAGCGTTAAATATTAATCATTAAAAATAATCGTTTTTGGTCGACGTATCAATTTTTTTTTTACTATAGTCATTAACAAAAACAATACAACTTTTATCCCTGATAACTATAATTCTGCCGTTATTAAGTTCCATTAGGATAATTTATTTTGTTTTTAGGTTAAGTGCTTTGCCAAAACTGCGGTTGTTTAGAATAGTCCATGCTTTAAATTAATATTGTCAAATGGTTATTGCGAGGGAGAATTTATGTATATGTATATTTTGCGTACGCTTTAATCATTTGAATATAAGTACATTAAAATCTAATTCGAATATTCTATTATACTTTCTCTAACGTCAAGATTTTTATGACGTCGAACGTAAAAGTTTATATTATTTTACTATAGTAAAATTGCTAAAATAAATACACAATTTTTTAATGTGCTAATCATAAAATTGATTTGAAAAAATAATAAACTAATCCTACATTTTATTACTTAAAATGTTTATTGCTTGTCATCACGAAATTCAATGTATTTTATATTAAAGTAATTTTTGTTGGTTTTTGGTTGTACTTATAAAACTAAATAAGTAACGTTAATATTATGATTTATGCATTTTAATAATATATCGAAGTTAATAATTAGAAAAACCGTTTAAGATTACGAGAAACCGAACCCTCTAGCTATTTCCTTTATATAAAGTTTCTTTTTATTAAGTAAAACGCTGGAAAGGATTTTATGAATAGTAATAATATTAACGAAATTCCTCTTTAGTTATTCACTCAATAATATCTCCTTTTTTATACATAGGACACAGAATAGACATTTTTGTTGTGAATATACAAAGATAATATGAAATATTGTTAGGCTATAAATTTAGTTAAGGAAAAATTGATGATTAGTTTAAGTTTCTTAAGAAATAATGTAGTACCTATTTTAATAATTTTCTACAGCATTTAATGTTTGATGGTTTTTATTAATACAAAACAAATATACCAAAATTTTAACAGCTGAAATATACGTGTCGGAGCTACTGTTGCAGTGTTGGCGTACGAGTTATCTGAACCAGAATTCACATGTAGACAGCAGTGGCATGGTAAAGGGGAAGGAAGAGAAAGGGTTTGGGGTAATAATTTTAATAACACATAGTATTTCCCCTAACGTGCCGCTGTTGGCCGACATTACCAGACGTCCGACAGTCCGGCACACTTTTGTATGCATATAATTACAGTAGAACTTCTCTGGCGGTTCTAGCTCTTTCTCTTATGTTTCTTTCTGACACAGCCCATTTCGCTCCTCTGTGTTTTTCTCATTTCACACCAGTTAGGGTTTTGCTTTATGAAACTCCGTCGTCGGAATGGCGTTTTATGCAAATATAGTTCTAAACTAAAATCGTCCTATGTCATCTCATCATCCCACGGCTCTAAGTTAACACGCCGACCATCGACGATCGTACTTGGAAATAAAACAAACTTTTGTAAAAAAAAAAAAAGGTTTCCAACGACACGAGTGTATAAGTATAATGCACTGTCGTAGCTTATTGAAACTTTGGGGAAAAAACCAACAATTTATGAAATAAAAAAAGAACTATACATTTGTAAGTAAATGTACTGTCCACAAACTGGGAAAATTAAATTTTCTTAAGTGAACCAGATTGTTATTTCAATTTGTGAACCTATATTATAATACTTGCGTATCCACGAGATGCTAAAGCTGTGTTAAAACTTTCATGGGTTGAAATATTAACTTGCTCGTTTTGGATATATCCATATCTTTGTTTTTTTGCTGATTTTTCGGATCCATTCGGATTGCTCTGAAGACAGACTTCCGGAAAATAGGTCCGAAATGATAAAATATAAAAAAAGACATGGATACATCTAAAAATCAGAAAACCACATCGACTAAAGTTTACAACAATCAAATAGATAGAGTTTTCTATCTTGTTGATGATAGTATATCGTTAAGAATATAATAACGTTCTTAATAATAGATATAAATTTATAATGCATACTAGAACAGAATAATTTACAATTATAACTAAATTTTGGTCTAAATGTGTATATATTTTATCTCGTGGTTCATGCCACAAGCTAACAGCCTGCACGTGGCTGTAGTGTAGTCGACTGCCATATTTCTCGTTAAGCCCCAGAAAAATCCCTGCATTGTTAAATAATTGAAAAACGTGTACTGTTAGAAAACGTAAAAGCAAACAATATCGCGTGACGTGTATTTCAAGATAAACGCTCTGTGGTGATTCAGACAAAAAAAAAAGATATCAATGACGTGGACAGCACTTGGCGAAGAGAGAGCGTTATTGAGGTGTGACGTGTCGTGTATCGGAAAGATGAGTTTTCAAAATACGTTGGCAAAGAGCTTTTGTTAACTTTTATGTCAACTTATCCCACTATTGTCTTCCTCTATCGAAGAGTTTGGAAAACCTAGCGTTTGTGGTTTTTTACACAAAAGCGTTTTGAAACGTGCTAGCGCTCCGGCAAACACTTTTCAACGATAATAACAGTGCAAATGCCCAATTTAATAATATGGTATCGTATGGGAGCAATAGACGGTTGCAAACAATGAAAAAAAAACTTAAAAGTTTCTCGACTTCATGTTGCTCTAATTCACGACGGATGTTAGCCAATTTGACTATCTCCAACTAACAGACGGGATGTAAAACGGATGGTTGTAAGGTTGGTAGCAAGTATATTTATATTCTTGGTATAATAGGTTGATTACAATATTTCCGGTCTTATTGTGATACAGCAAACGAAAACTAGGTATGTATCGCGGTATAGTTATTGAGCAATAGGGTATATGATGCACACAGCTTTGTGACGTTAGTTCAATAAACTGTACAATGCATATATTTACTGTTTCGACTTGAGCTAACTCGAGTGTTTTCTGCGTATATATTATGTGTATTAATTAAATGTATACGTAAAACGACGATGCCGTTAGTTTTACGACGGCCACTGTATAAAATGGGGCCACTGAAAGCGTGTAGAGGTATCTGATAAGACAAAAAGCGCCAACGAAAATACACCCAAGAAATCGACTGCAATTTTTCGACTGTCGCTGCGCCCAAGAAAAATAGCTAACGAGTCAACGTCTCTAACGTTGGTGACACATGGTAAAACGATCACGGGATTTCGTTCAACACCACCAACGGATTTAGCTCGTTTATCATTATACTCTCCTGGAAAATGACCGTGTAGAACGTAAGAAAAAGAACCCTAATAATACATGTCTGTTGGTTTTTTTTTTTTGCTATACCTATTCTACACGCAGTTGTCCGAGTCCACTCTGTGATTTTGGAAAATGCTAAAAAAAGATTTTCAGTAGAGTTGGCACCTACGGTGTTGGTCGGCTTACAGATGAAAATTTTATCTTTTATTTAGCAACACTGTTGATTTTATGATAATATTATAAAATCAATAACATATTATAAGCATTCAATCACTTTTCTCAAACTCGAAATGTAGACTAAAAATAAATTAGTCATGTGAATTTTACTGAACCAATAAAAAAAAAATTGTTCTCAACACGTTAATATAGTTATGTAGGTGTAAGACTAGTTCAACAGTTAATAGTTCGTACTATTGATATTCAACTTTAATGATACGTGGAAAATTATTGTTACATTTAATGTAGGGCCAGGGAGTTTTCAACGCATTCGGCAAATGTAAATTAGCTTTTTTTTATTTATTGATATACCTTACTAATAACAATTATGCTTTAAATAGTTTTTGTAGCTTAGTACAGATCTTATGATTAAAGTTTTTCAACTGAAATTAAAAATCGATAATTCTTTAAAAAAAATGCCTTTGCTCCATTTCTTTACAATTACCACCTGAATATATTTTTATTACGATTGCCATAACAATTATTATCTTAATTAAAAACTAATTTTTTACAATTTGTATTGGGTCAGTTAAAAACGACTGTGATAGCTTGAGAATAATTTGTTATTCGAAATATTTTGTCTATTCGAGATTAAAATTATTAAAGTGTACAAATTCGGGTTGGCTATTTTCCTATAGTCGTATAACATAACATGTAACAAGTATAAAGCAAACATTATGCTACATTGTTACGGCGATATTAAGTCAACACAAATGTTTACACGAAATATGGATGATCCCTTAAAGTCTTTGTCGTTATTATGTATAGCTAGTTGCTCTAAGAGTCGCTTCGTTCGCCTAATCGAATTACAAAGTATTCTACACAACACACATACATGCACGCACGCATAACAGTTATCATAATAATATCCCGGTTTTCCAAAGCGGATGTTAGGCAAAGTCAGCAGTATACGACTCATGCTATATATTATACTTTAGATAACGTAGTTATTGGTAAACATTAATACATTACTTGCATGGCGATCGTTAGATATTGTGTTTATTTGTGTTCTACGAAGGAAAAGTGATCATATTGACAATAAAGTAAGCCGGAAGTGTCGTAAAAGCAGAGTATCAGTGAAAAATATACGTTTAATTATTATTACCTTAAGCGTTACTGGATCATTGCATCCTCCTATAAAGATAGAACGTGTTATTAATGAAACCATAGTTCACGGTTCTGAGAATGCAGAGGAAACGAATAAAATATTTCTAACAAACGGATAAAATAAAGTTCGTTAAATAATGATCAATTTTCAATCAGAACCAAAACGCTGTTTTATAAACAAATATGCCACTCGTGGGTTCCTTAATATATTGTTCGCAACTCATTGCAAAATAATATATATGTATATATATTGTAATGAATTTATTTATATATATTTATAATGAAAAATAATTTCAATAAATGCAACCGTATTATTCGTTTTATAGGGTGACATAATTATTATACAGAAATACTTTTAAAATAATTTTTCATTGTTGGTAACTTGTCTTTTTTATAAAATATTAATTTAATTTAGTCCAATTTAATGTATTTATAATTACATTGAACTTTTTTTAAAAAACAAACCTTATTCATCAAATGCTAAATGATTATTAAATAATTTGAATAAAATATTTAATTAAAAATATTCTCACTGACCCATGGAAGTTGATCTTTTTAGTGTTTTCGACAAAACAATTAAACTGCCATAATTGCTACTAAATCTGTTGATTCTTTCTCGCTAGTTAGACTTAATAAACTATTTTGAAACAATGTTTTTCACCATTATTATGTTTATTATTTCTCACATTTACTAATGTAAATTCTTAAATAAAATACAATTTTATTTAAACACAATTAGTTATCATTTCTTATTTAATTACTTAAATAGCTGAATCATCGACTATATTTAAATATGTATTAGCTAGGATTTTTTTTTTTGGTTGATTACATCCATCACTATTTGTGTATATTAAGTATATATATAAACGATTTCCTGAATATTCTACTAATTATCAGTCAAATGTTCTATTAGTATTTTTCAAAAACAGTTGGTTTGTTTATCTGTTTAAGTTTCGTTATATTATGTGATGTTTTTCAAGGAAATAATTTTTACAAGTTAATTTAATATTAAAATTACTTATATAATATTATTTAGGACTGGACTATATTACAACAGAAGTGGACAAAATATTATTACATTCATTATGTTCAATAATATATATGGTAACTTTTTAAAAGAGTAATACTCTTCGGTTTCGTCTGTATTGCATTGCATAATTATGTTGTCTATTCTAAAGAAAAATCAATTGTATCTAACGCTAGTGAGAAATTTCAAATTATATCAATATATATTTCAGGAATTAAAAAAATATATTCCCTTAAAATAACTTTAACAATTTATAGCATATACTGCTCGAAACTATTTATTTTTTAATTTGCATACACAAACCTCCATGTATGTCTTTAAATGAAATGTTCATAAAAAGTTAAAAATTGAAATGAAATGAAATATGACGATATTTAGCTTTTTGCAATAATGTTTACACATCGAAGAGCTAACTGCATGGTACTGTCTCATTGCACACATTTTGAGATCTCACCAGGATCCCATACAATTTTAGTAAATGATTCTTTGTTGCACTTTTGGGGAGTAGAAGCATTGAATCCTACTGCTCGTGTGTATATTTTTTGCACAAAACTCTAACGGCGGTTGAATCTGAGATAGTTTACTACATAGTTTATGTATAGTTGTTGACACAAAACATTTCAAGATAGGTCTGATGGTATTTCTCCTAAAATTTTGGAAACTATAAACTAGTTTATAAAAGCTTTTGTCCTTTTTTCAAGAATTCGTATTCAGTACAGTTACTCTTAATAAACGCTGACTAGCAACTGTTAACTTACTTTTTGTAACGTAGTATAGTCGTCTATATGATTGGTAATCTCAGGAGATGAGTTGGCGGGTTGGCGTTTTATGTGTTTTTCAAATCAAAAAGTGCAACAGAGCTTTGCCAATTTAAGGGTTTCTTTTCATCAAGTCATCGTGAAACCGTTCGAGCACATTATTACATGCTATATAACATTATAGATCGTTTAATTTCCATAAAGAACGTTTGTTAAACGTAACTTGTACGTCACATGCAGTCTATATACCGTCACGGTGATGTGATATTGTAGATACACATTATTATTACTATTATAGTTCAAAAGGCTGTCGAATCGCTAAAACGATTGAATATGTGATTTCCAATATAACCGAGCAATCGTTCGTTTAACTATATTAAATGGTTATTTAATGTATGTTGTCGTACTTTCAATACTATTATAAAATTTTATCATATAAATGTGTCAGCACTTGTTATAATTATTATGGAATTTAATTCATTTTGTAATGCGCTTTTGAGTCAAATTACTAAAAATGCTTAGTCAACGTTATGTCAAAAAATATAATAATCTTATATATAATATAATAACGCGGGTTTCCACTTGATAATATACAGCAATTTTACACAACGCTAAGCACGTTGTAATATCATCATCATCATCACAAAATCTGGTATAAAAAAACATTTCGATATTGCTTCGGTGGACGACGGCGACGGAGACGTTGATGATATATATTGTATAGTAATAAATTCGAGATGTAGCTCACCTCGTCTCATCAAGCACTATCCTCCTCTCACTCTCTTTCTTTCTAGTATATACCTTCAATGTTGTATTTTTGTAGTTCTTCTTAAAAAAAAAAAAACAAAATTCTTAGTAGTTCTTTTATGTTCACATAAAATACTAGAAAACGAAACAGTTTTGTTGACAAAAAATAAAAATATACGTTTTGTGTTTATAATACAATGAAGCAGTTATTTGTACCAACAAAAACACTTCGTTAACTCAGTATAAATGGCCGCTAAGTAAAAAAAAATAAGTTATAATATGAATATAGTAGGAAAAGTATAGCATGGAATAATAAAGTGTAACTAATCGTATGACGGCGTGACGTATAGGCAAAAATGATGCAACTACGCGTAGAGTACAATATTTTATTGTTTTTTTTAATTAATTAAAGAACATTATAAAAAAGCGCTGTGTTTTGTACTTCAAATAAAACTGAAACAATCGTGAGTTCAGAGAAAAATATATAAGTATTTAGTCAGACAGTTGAATTAAGTTTGAAAAATAAGAAACTGTGACCATTGTAACAATTTAAGCAAATTTGTATTAATATATGTTTAGACCACCATCATATGAAAGAAATGTTTCTTAGTGAATTTGAACAGATTTTACCACTTTCCACCAAAGTGTAAAAGTACCAAATAATATTAGAGTTTAATATAGAATTTATGAAGTACGTTTTTCGGTATCTACATATTTTCTAAATGTTTTGTTGAGGTTTAGTAGAAAATTATAATTTTATATTTGTTTACTTCAAATTTCTGTAAAATTATAGTAAATTGTTATTATTTTTCGTATTTTTTAATATAAATATATTATATATATATATACTTACATTTTTACTTTATAAAGTATAAGTGTTTTATAATAATACCTAAACGACCTGTGAAATTTTCAAAAAAAAAATTTTTTTTTGCTAATTGCTATATACAAGCTTTACATATTTTTAAAAAAATACAATTAAAAAAATGTGTTTATATAATATTATAATCGACTGTGTTGACAATATATTTAAAGTGTTAACCATATTGTATTCATGACTGTCACCGGCAACGACGCCATTAAAACACACAGTTTACCTCGGGCGATATGTTATCGTAACGGCCTACATACAATGCACTTTGCGGTCGTATATATACATATACAAGTACATTATATACAACCGGGTTTGTTACAGTGGTGGATGACAGACACAGCCGTTGCAACTGAATAATTTGCGAGCGTTTCGAATGGCAATGGCGGGTCATAATAATAATAATAGTCTTACAGTCGTTTCACGATGAATAAATAAATAATTATTGTTAACAAACGAACGGAAATAAATAAATAAGTAAGCCATAACGAACGCGTACTAATTTTCCGTTATCCGCGCTGGTCATCAAGTGCCAGTGCCAGTTATTTGTGGGAACCATTCCAAGTGAAAATGAAGAAATATTTTTTTTTAGTACGCCCGGCAAATCGACGGAAGTTTGGTGGCAACGGGGTGAGGTACACAACCCTCGCCTCGGGGCAAGAGAGAAAAAAAAACACTGACAAAACTTTCCGTGAAGAGTTTCTATAGCTGTTTATGACTGGATCCTCTTTCGGACTTTTGCGGATCGTATATTATTTCCACTCTAAACAAAAAAAGAAATCTTTGTCGCCACACAAGTTTTTCAGGTTTGTTTATCGTTGACCTAAAATAATTGTCATACAGTGCCGGGGAACTCTAAAAGGCTTTAACAGTAAAATACATAAGTTATGTACCGTGCGGGATAAAGTCCCAAAAATAAAACCTCTGCCTCGAAAGCCCGCCAATCATGTGAGCGCTAACTCATAATTTAACGTCGTTCTACCAACCCTAAGCCATCACGTTAGATTATAAAAACACATAAAATAATACTACTTCGTTTCCCATTGCCTTTGTAAAAAGAGAATGAATATAAATAACTTTTGATATATACAGTATCTACTTATTTTTTCTATTTAACGACCCTGTGATGTTTTGGTATAAGTCTATTTTAAGCCAACTTGAAGGTTATTTGCACAGACCTGTATAATTTTGATAACATTCGATTATTATAAATTAATTTTTATTAAGTGCACCAAATTGATTTTTATTTACTGTTTTAAATAATTTATTATTTTTATACATTTGCATTTGATTATAATATACTGTTTGACTGTTTGAAATGTAATACATACTTTTTTAAAACTGACTTAATAAAAAATATTGAAATGTTTACTAAAAATAATGTATTTGCGATATTATTTTTTTTTAATATTTTTTTTTTAAATGATATATTTTTGTTTTAAATATTATAATACAATTAGATATCAAAAAAAAATATGATACGTTTCATGCAGTCAGTTGCCACAAACGGTTAAGTATCTCGACCGGGAAAAACGTAAATCAAAGTGTAAATAATAATTAAATATTGTCATTCCGTTTTTATTAATTGCTTTCAGATTTCAGTGTAATCAATGTAGACCACAAAGTTTCTATAAAGGGTACCTATTTACTGTTTATTCGGCGATGCACAAATCCGACAAAGCAAATTTTTTACCGTGTGTTCAAACGTGCAAATATTAAATCAAATAAAATGGTAATTATTTAGTATAAATAATAAATCTAATGACATGAAATATACAGTATTTATTTTTAATTTCTTTTTCTATCGGTCTATAACGTTTGGATGTAAAATAAATAAATGAAATTACATTTGTATTACAAATAATTAAAACATACTTCAAAACGTTGTTTAAAAATGATTTCAGGATTTATGTTCAAACAATTCGAATTAATTACTATAATAAAAGCTAATAGAATTTGAATAAAACAAAATCTGGTCATTATCATTCTATACAGCAAAGACAATGAACACATTAATTGAGTATTAATATGTTGTATGCCCTGAGCTTGATTCATTAGGATAACTATAAACATTTCCTTCTATAACGATTACACGTCTTATGATTACACGTCTTTAATTGTTATAGATGTAAATCTAGCATACCCTTAAACCGTTCAATTTGATTCACAGTAGTCATTCAGTTTTATACTTCTATAATTGTTATAGAATAGATATTATTTCACATTATAGTTTGTATGTTAATGTTATAGTTAGTTATTTCGATATCTTCACATCTACATTTAAAATTTTTACTATTTTTTTTTATTCCACTTTTTTAAAAATACCATAAAAAAACTCACAAAGTACATAATTTGTCTTTTTACTGTATTTCATTTAAAAGTGCCACTTAAGATTCTTTATGCGACCACTGCAAACAAAATGGCATGGTTTGTAACTGACCAAAAATAATGAAGATGAATCTGATGATGACTCCTCGTCGCTGTACTAATAAATGTATACTGTAATTACTAATTAAACTTTTAATTGAGTATTCAGGGATGTTCTAAGCACCCCGCTGGGTAACCTTAGTGAATTTGGAAAGACGAGAAATATGCAGTATTGATTTACACATTTCTCCTTCGCGGGACAGGCTCACATAACTTGACTAACTTTGCCTTTGCTTCTATGTAGCGTGGCCAAAATGAATCATGAAATGATTGCAAAGACCAGCTTGCCCGTAAACGTTAGAATTTTCTATTACAAAACTCGTTGAAGTTTGACTCTAGGAGATGCCGTCGATGAGTTTCCGAACATTTTGACTTCCGTGAAATTTTTATTTTATGTATAATATATGTGTTATCAAAAATTCCGTCAATGTTATTTTGCTCAACTGCAAAACGTCTTATGTGGGATGCATACAGTACTTAGATCTCTTACGCCACGTCAACGTCTCAGCCTAAATAATCTTAAATTTCCTTTTACTCGATGTAAATTTTTTCGGTCTCGTGTTATACACTTGATGGGTTCTCCATAAAATAGTAGGATAGCTAGTTTGCATATAGATTGAAAGGTGACGAAGGTTGCGTTTTGCCCTTAACGTCATCCCGCCGCGGCGCCGCCACTCTACTGTCTTGCCCGCACCACTTTCCAGTCATTTCCGGCTGAAAATCCGGAAACAGAAAGACTTTTAAAGTAATCGACCACTTGAAAGTTATAAATGGATTCATTTATGTACGAACTGCAACGTTTACCACAGTGATGCAAACGGAATGAAATATGCATTATTACACTATCGCCGTCGTCCGTCGGAGACGTTTCCGTTTACTATTATACTGTCGCGTCATTGTTTGTTTGACGATTTAAAATGTTTAATGGTATTATAATCTTGAATTTGTATCATCCAAATCCACGACCAGAATATCTTGTAATAACATAAACGCATATAATATTTCGGCCGCTAGTAGAGTGAAAACCATTGCTACACCTATTATAAAATATGTGGTCAGCCGTTTTCCCCTCGTTGGTGGTTCTCTAAAAAAAAAACAGATAATAAAATATGCGTTATTTTATTATTAATGTTTATGTATATTAGGAACGTGATTGATAAGCGACGAAGATTTTTACACATCGTTTTTTGTGAAAGTAATATGTATAATGATACCTATCACCGAGCCAAAAATGTTACGTTTAACTTAAAGTTGACATGTTTTATGGTTGTACTGCATTAAACTGCAATGGCGTTTTTCTCGTTTGATTAATCGGCAATGCGTTTAAATGTCAAGCCGATTTAGATGTTATCGTTTTACGCCTACCAGTTATTACAACGGAAAACCTAAAAATAAATTGCTATGCATATTAAATTAAAAAAAAATATTCGTCAAATTTAATTATTATTATTATTATTCTTCCCTTAACGATAGCTGATATTTCTTGAGTTCCTCGAGTCTTACTTCGATTTAATCTCGTCTAGATAAAGGTATGACAATAACTCTTTAGATTTTTGTTTTTTTTCTCCGTAATAAATTCCAAACCGTAACATTGAATGACGGTTGTTAGGACCGAACACTGAATGACGTTTTATCCGTACGACAAGTCACGCAGAACACATATAATCAGTTTTTCTTTTCAGGAGTAACTTTTTCCCTTCTTTTCTTTCTTTTCTATTCTATACTTTGAAATCAATCAGTAAAGGATTTTATAACTTATTTCGTCAGAGACGGCGGTAAAACGGTCTTAATGCCATTTCAGCACAACGAGTATGGAAAAAAAAAAAGACCAAACGAATTTGGTCAATTGAACGAACGACAAAAACGAGTACAAAAGTCTCTGCGTTTATATTCTTTCTTTTTCTCTTATCCCCTCAAAACGGGTGGCGGATTAAAAGTGTGCGATTTTACTTTAAATATACGATAGGACTTTTCTCGTTTGCACTTGAGTTTTAACCCTGCTTTTAAATCGAACCTTTGCTTTGACCGGGAAATGTCGCTTTATCATGTAACGACTAAAAAAGTATCGTTTTACAATTTTTGCGGATTAAAATATGGGTTTTTTAAAATTAAAACTACCAATTATTTTATAAACAGTTAAATTCGGAAAGATCATGCTAGTCGGTCTAATTGGTTTTTAAGCATAATATACTTTATATGTAAATTATAATATTTGTATAGAGTTTTAAAAGTGCCAATAAAACACTCTAAAGTTGATACGTTTAATTCAACGAAATAAGATTCAATAAAACTGTATTTACTAATATTATTTTATTTGGAAGTTCGTCGGACACCGTTGGCAGCTGTAGAGTAAATATTTGGTTCATAATGTCATACTTAAAAATACTAATAAAAAAATTACACTTTTAAGTTGTTGGTAAATACATAATATAATTGTTAACAGACACATTATTATTTTATAGAGATTAAAAAAAAGTATCAATAAATCTCACGTCTCGTTCGCCAGTTTAGCTTTTAAGCTATAAACAATACTAAAACCATAGACTTAAATTTTATGCCAATTAGATGAGAATGACCATCGAAAATATTTTCAAAGATCTATCATTCGGGCTATAAGTGGATAAATTTATCAAGGTGTAATTTCATAGGTGCTACATACATTTTTCTAGCTATAATAAAATATGTTTCGCATGTAATGTACTCGTGATGCTTAATAACATATAACAAGGAGTATAATGCATATAAACCGCATTTGTTCGAAACAATAAATTAGGTTTATGTAAATCGCGCGGTTGAAGAGACGAATTCTGCCAACGACACATAACATAACTATTATTAGGTACCAGAAAACGATAGTCGCGTGAAGTCGTGAAGCTGTAATGCTTTGATTGTATATAGCCGGTCTAAAACTACTCAAGTCATATGGGAAGAACTGCTGCTTTTGTGTTAGAAATATTAATCCGCGGTATTGCGTTTTGCAGAAAACACAGTGCGTATATGGTCGATTGTTTCACACACGGATTGTTCAGCTAATGGCCCGGAACATAAGCCATGTATTTATTGTTAGGCGAAACACTCGACCGGAACAATATTATTTTGTATTATCCCTAATCTTTATTTTCATACTCGACTACCGCCAGCCGTGCGAACAATGGCCGTTTCAATTAACATCTTTAATGAAAAGGTCTGTAACGAGGCCATTTAACCATTTAGTTTATGAGTGGCGAGTGCTCGACCATTCCACACAGCGCTCACAAGTCGAGATAACCTTTCGGCGAGGGGTGAAAAAATAAATTAATAATAAAATACAAAATTGGATTTCAATTAGAAACGCATTAAGGGCCCTGCGATATGACCGTACCGGTAATTCACACAATGTATTGTTACCGTTGGCTTTTTGAACGTAAGCGTTAACGGATGCCGGACGTTAGATTAAAAAAAACTTGTGTGTGCATTCCTACGGTTAATTTAATTAAATATGTTAAACGGGATATAACCCTCATATTATGTAAATATAATCAGTTCGTGGATGACGCAAGCCTTGAGAAAGGAGACAAGAATGGTAATAGGATTCTAGGGATTTTTAATTGTTTAAATATTACATACGGTTATTTTTAAGTTTCCATTTTTTTCTACCCGTTAGAGATATTGTACTGTCAGATTAGGGCATCTAAATCGTTTGATTTTTAAGTTGAGAATTAATATACGGATTTTTGATTTCTTAAAATCCTTTTTTGGAGACTTTTGACTTCGAGGAATTTATACATTCTTATATTAAACATTTATACACACAATGTTTTGTCATTCCCTTGACAATTCTAGACTTGTTAAATAATAGATGTTTGTCTCCATTTGTTCATGTTACTATTACAGCACTTTTGCAACTCTTGTCTCTGTTTTTGTCGTTAACCATGTAGTATTCTTTATTAGTTTTCCTATTCACTTTTCCTATCTCTTAAAGTGTACTCTTCGTGGGTTGTTAGTTTCTTTAATATTGTCCGAAAGAGTATTGTATTGAAAAATGTTTATGTTCTCGACCCAGTACAATTAGACTATATTATAGTGTTATTATAATCAGTATTAATATTTGTTTTAAATTAATTATATCGTGTCCATGATCACAGTTATTAGTGTTTAGAAAAATGTTTAGAACCCCCAAAAAGTCAATAACGAATTGGGAAGTTTTATTTAATTTGTAATTCAATTGAATTATAAAATATTTCGGATTTTAAATATATTTTGTTTGAGAGTTTTTATTTCTGACTTTGTGTACTAATGATATTTCATTTGTAGAGTATATATTACGGTATCGGTAGGGTGTGAGCAAGACGTAGTGATTTGGCGGACGACGGTTGGCCACAGACGGTTTGTCGGCTATGCCGATTACATTCTCGACGCATATGACGCGATGCCTCGGATTATTGTCTTCGGACACTTGAAGAATTGAAAGAAGAAAACTTTATCCGCCCCCGATCGACAAGACGTCGAGTATTATTTTTACCGTGTGGCCCGGCCAAACTATATTAAGACGAGAACGATTTCCTCCGTCTCCGCGGCGGTCGCCCTTTTGTAGGTATACCGTATACGTGACTTAAATGCGATGCACACGGGTTTTAATATAAATTTTCGCCCGTGCACGTGCGTGTAGGTGTAATTAATTGCGACGGTCGGTGTATATCCTTTGGGAGCACACACAAACACATACCCAGCCGGAGTTCGATTGGGTTCCATGATGAGATTTTCTATTTGTTGACCGCGGGGAATAGCAAACACACGCCGCCGAGTCTTAGTCCCGGCTAAATCACAGAACCAATCAAAACATCTAAAGCCATAGTAGGTTCCTCCCGCGGGACACGGCGGAATGGTGTTTTTTTTTTTTCTAATTTGAAATTAAATTTCTACATTTTTTTCACCCACAGCCCCTGGATCGTATACGAATTAGAGATACACCAGGAAAGGCATACGTCGCGGCAGTCTGAGCCCGAGAGAACGGGGTTTTATTTTTTATATATAAATTTTAATTTTGCACCCCACCATCCTTTCCACCGATCGTATAACGACGTGTCATTGTCAGCGTCCAGGCGGCGGTGGTGTTTTTAATTGCATCCCTATGCTAACGAGTGCCCATTGAAATAGGGATGTTCCACTTGCGCCTTCTTTCCCGTCGTTCGTCCGGATTCCCATCATACCCATTGTTGTTGTCGTTACCTGTTTTTGTCCGTGACACCTTATTAGAATAACATTCAACGAGAGCTAAATGACCCGGCATTGTTTTTTGTAATGGCTCCAAAACGGTAGCGTAATGGACGGAGACGGCGAGAAGAGCAACGGTCATATTTTCGCCGACCGAAATATAGCCATCTCGAGAGTTGAATTTCATAAATTCTGTTATATATTATACAAGGTATGTATGGAAAAAAAGGTAGCTCCACAATTTGTACGATGTATGTCGTGTAAAAAACATAGAATATTCAAGGTGAAAAACAAAGTAAACTGATTGAACAATGCAGAAATTGTATACATCTGAAGACTTAAATACAAAGTCACTTAATAGAATGGCTGCCTAACGGATTTTATGTTTATATTTTTTTTTTGTTTACGCTTAACGTCATCTTCATGGGAGTTAAAAAGTCAATTTTTGATTTTTTTAAAATTAATATATATAAATAATTATAATTTGTATTTTTTATTTTTCAGAGTTTTTATAACATTCATTATTTATTTTTTATTTATTTCTCGGGTCTTTCATGATGTCAAGTTAAATTAACCGTTATGCACAAGCACAACGTCTGCAAACAGAAACACGTTGTTTTTGTCTCGTATTATTTATAGTTATATTATATACCTTATATTAATAATTAATTGGCTGGGGCTGTTATTAAAGAAAGTAAATCTATTAAAATATATCTGTTTATTTATATATAATAAATGGGTTTAACGTGAACTTCTACTTTAAACTCGAGACGATCATATCTGAGCATTAAGTATAACGCACGTACGATGTGTGATAACCCGATTGGTGTTTTCGCACAGCGTTAAGTTTTAGATTGCCATAAGCTTACAGTACTCGGTGTTTACCATAATGTGTAATCTCGGCTTGGTCACGATGTACAATATTGAACTTTTCAGTGAAAACTTAGAACTTAAGATGGGAAATACTTCTTAAATTTATGATTAAGAGTCGCCTGTCGAGAACGAACGCGCAGATTTATATTCACGACGCGTGATCTCAATATTTTATTTAAATTACATGGAAATATCATGTTATAGCGAAATAATCCGAGATTTATCGCTATGAGTTTTTAGTCTAAGTGATGCACTTCAGAAACTACACTATATTTCCATAATAATTAATCATATAATATAAAATCGTAAGGGCTTATCGCGGTACACTATATTTGAACTTGGAAAAGAAAACATAATACACTCTCACTCGTGGAAAAGAAAATAATCTAAACAAGATTTTCTGCTGTCCGCACAGATCTATATATAATAAACTAGATTACTAACTAGCGATAAGAATTGAAGCCGACTATCCGCCATTCTGGTGGGATTTATGTGTGTTATCAATGCATATAATATATATCTGTATATATAATTATATCAATATTAAATATATATCTATATATATGTGATTGTTATAAACATATATTATTCTTGCGTGATAAGGTTCTAATTCCCACCAAGATGGCGGAATGTGGCTGCTTCAATCTTCTCTATTGGTGGCATATACAGTTAGCAATCTAGTTTATTATATATATCTATGACTGTCCGCGACCGCCGCGCTGTCTCAATTCTGTCTGATAGCAACGCACGTGCATTTATCAATTTTATTATCGCCTATCGTTTGTACTTTGTTCGCGTTTGACAGTTGACACGTTATATTAATTAAAATGTTTATTTTCTATAAGTTTGTTAAATAATATTAACGTGTATATTCGCCTTTTCCGTTGTATCGTGTACGGTGTTTGATATCTATTATGTTTAAGTGTGAAGAAGTGACGGCGCCGTCGTCCGTATATACTGATAACAGTTTTCGTTGTTATACATCTGTCAATTTTGTTCACCTATTAAGTTGCATAAAAATCTTTAATCTAATAAAATATGAGTGTTTAAAGGACCCTAGCATTTAAGAGATTCGTTTCAAATTAATAATTACAGTATTTCTTTTTAATTTCTTAAAAGTCTTATCAATGTTGGTTCATTTTATACACTTAATTTTATAGTAAGTAAGATTTTTGCTTCAATTGTTCACGAACTTACTTCATACACTAATATTTGGGTACTGTATAGTAAAGTTCAAATTAATGTATAACATTAAAGCACAGATAATAGAATGCTTGCCTTCATTCATCTCTAATTTAACCGTGTTCTGTAAGATTCAGCCAATAATAATTTAGACTCTATTCACAATTCACAAAGTTGTTATAGGTACTTCTAACTTACTAGCCAAACACATCAATAAATAAATTAGATATTAATACTGTATGGATATCAATATTGTTGATTATTATAGAAAGTAAATTAGTGTTTCGAAAAGAACAAGTAGAAAAACCACAAAGAGTCATAAAAGCGAATTATAATTTTATATCTATTTTTTTATAATAATGTACTATTTAGTGACATGATATACATTTTATACGAGTGGACTGCGAAGCCCTTTTTGAAATATCTAGTTAAAATATGGTTCAAAAATAACTTTATTTGATGTCAAAAACTACTACGCAGTAAAGTTACTACATAACAGTGACGCAACCAAAGGAGGGGGGGGGGTGTCCTCGGGTCCAGATCTCCCCTTGAGTATTTCTAAAGTGAAAAATTGGGTAAGGTAATTTTAGTTATTGACTAATTATATTTTACAGTAAACAATATTTATTCATTTTGGCAGTATAATAATTTTGATTTGGCCTGCTTTGCGGCAGATAAAAAATCGTTATCACACATTGTCATTTTCTTATATTACACATGGACCTTATACCTAAAAACCGTACTTTGGAACCCCCCAAGATATTTCTGGTTACGCTACTGCTACATAACAATAATACTTATATGAAAATACATTAAAAAATTACCATTTTAAATATTACGTTAGTAAAATTTTAATTCGAACACAGCAAAAATATAAATTATAATTTTTTATCAAATATATAACCTAACAAGTAAATATTTGTTTGATTGTGTATTTTTATTAAACTTACATATTAATTTTTTGTTTTTAAATACAATAAAAGTATATATTTCTTAACACACAATTTTTATAATTTCCGAAATGCTGGACTTTTTTAATGTAAGTAATAAGTATTTTTGTGACAGTTACTTTGAAAGTTTTTGTAGGTGTAGTTGAATCATTAATCAATACATCTATAACGTTACTTCAAACCTTACGCATAGTAACTTATTAATAAATATTTCTAAAACTAGAGCCAATCGAAAACAAGCTAATGTCATTTTTTAAAATCTTAATAAGTCAACAAAACAAAAGTCAATAAATTTACGTGTTTTTTTTTTATATAAGACTTAACACTTTATATAAAGCTTATGCAATTCCTAAAAATATGTGTCTATACTAGTTTCTTAATTGAACGTTAAAACTAATTAAATTGGTAAGCCCTTCTGAGGTTTACCTATTTATATATATAACCTGGGAATGAAAATCACGTGTGATTATACGGTAGCTTATTTGTGCGCGTATCGTGAACCAATTAAATAGCTTTCACGATTCGTGTACATTGCGCCGACCTGTGTGTTTCTGTCGTTTTAGTCTGTTATTACCGCATTTTATCCAGCGTGAAAGGAAACCAACGCGAAGGGTGGAGGAGGAGGAAAGGGCAAAGTGTCGGCAACTCGGTGCAGTTAAGCAACGATTTCTCAAACTAGTAAAGGCTTTGTATATATATATATATATATATATATATACCAAGTATAGAGTACCTATTATTGTTATTGCCATTAAGATATTACAGAGTGAAGGCATAGACGATGCGTGGTTTTAGGTAATTTCAACAATCAAGGATTTAATATATTGTATTATGTGTGTGTAGCTGTACAATAATACGAGTGTAATATATTAACGGCTCCTGCACTCGAAGAATACTTTAGGAAAATATAATTTCAAAAGTACGACAATGAAGCCAATATTTAATATGAGGCAACTAAATGCGAACAATGATAGTATGGTTTTTAAAACCTGGAAAACTCGGTTTTTAGAATGTGTGTGGTGAAATAGAAGAATTTATAGTTGGAATAGATGTTCATTGAGTATAGGCAATACGCTTGTTGTTCTTAGTAATAAACGAAGTTTCTAACAACATATAGTGCGATGCATATTGTTGGTTTCTATTTACGGAAGATGTGGTTTAATTAGTGTCGAGTACGGAAGTATCAGGAATCAAATAATAGCAGCAGCCAGCAGAGAAAAGCGTCGGAGAAAAAATGCAACAGAACACCTAAAGTAAAATGAGCAGTAATAAGCAGGAGGTTTGGGAAATAAGTAGAGAGCCAGTTATGCTTGGTTATTACCAACAACTACTTTATTAAGTGTAGTTAGACGAGCAAGGGCAGCATTGATACATGGAAGTGAGTGTTGGTCACTGACTAAGAGAGATGATGCGTGGACGTGGACTGACTAGGTTAACGCGGGCGTACTTGTAAACGCAACTCACGGGTTGGGGTTAAGTAAATAAGTTCAACACGGGGTTGCGGCGGAAACACAATATATTATTCGACCACGCAATATATAATATAAATTATGTTATTAAGTTAATATTACAATTTACAATATCTCTATTCGTCCTATTAGTAATATGTATCACGGGCCGTGTCAAGGTTAGATAGAATAAGGAACGAGAGTAGGTACAAGAGGAATTTTGTAAGTTACACTAATAGCAGGAAATACGAGAGGCAACCTATTGATATGGCTTGGGCGTGTTTGGTAGGATTCGGACGGCGGACCCCATTAGTACGAGATAAGACGAAGAAGATCAGTGTTTTTCATTATCGCACAAACACAGTACTTATACGATGCGACGACAACGTAACTGGTAAACTATTTTGTAAAGAACGCGTTTCCACTATCGTTACAATATGTGCGTCTCTGTAGTATAATACTATTAGGTACTATATGTCCTTAAAAATCAATACACATACTTACAGAGAGATATTTACACGAGTGATGCACGTTGGCGTTATCTAGTCGAATGATTTAGACGGTGACCCGAAATGGTCATTATGGGACGGTCATCCAGATGCGGCGACAGAGGGGAGGGGAGGGGAAGCTATCGGTTTCGGTAAAACATTTTTATATAACGCATTTGTGTGTGTATGTGCAATGCGGTTTAGATGCGCATTTACTATAGCGTGCGATAGACACGTCTCGCTTAAATCGATTGTCAGGAGCCGCTCATAGTATAGTAATATCATATTATTACTATTATTATGGGGGTCGTCGTCGCGTTATTCCCAAGAGTGTGCCCCACTATCGCGCTTGAAACGGGGTAGTTTTTAGCCGGGTTTAGATGTGTAAGCGGCCGGCAAGTTTAATCATTGACGACACGTGTCGGTTCCTCCGCAATGTATAATGCATACGTGTACAAGCCGCCAGAAAATATTACAATATTTATACAAAGTGCACTCGATAGTATAACACTATTATTGTAGTATTCTAGTTGTTGCCTATGCGCGTGTATATCACATAGGTACATCGTCTGACGTCTGAAAACAGGATTTTATTACTGTCGAAACTAAGTCTTTTACTCTTTTATTAGGATGTGTGTGTTGCGTTACCCATATTGACGTGACATAATCTCAGACAATGGGACTGTAGTGAATAAAAATCGAAAACAATTGCCTTGTTATAAAACTCGTTTTTTTTTAGGTGGAACTTTTTTATTGGTATTACAATATTTATTAAACTTCACAGTCTGTGGTTTGTTTTTGACCAGGTTTGACTTGTACAAATAAATGCGTTATATGACTAATTATTTTATGGGCGACATATTTTATTGTAAACATTCAATTAAACATATTGTGTTAATCACTAAATAGTTTATAGTATGTTAACCAAAATTGATTTTTACTATTTGTTCGAAACATGTTTCGTTGTTCATCTCTAAGTTTGCAAGGCGTGTAATATAGTATGGAAAAGTCTACTATAGGACGATGATCGGTCGGTAAACGTATACTATACAACTTCTTTTTTTCTAGAGCGATTCCGCTAGACACTCCTGCCCGTTCATAAAATATTACATATTAATATTAATATATTACATGATAATAACGAATCACGATCACGACCGGCTTTGTGCGACAATCGATTGCGCAAAAGTTTTACAACTCTAGAATTTTCATTTCCGGACGAGTTTGCCGCACGTTCATGACCCTCCTTCCAGGCCTTTCCGCCCTCCCTTCCTTTCCCCGTGCGTTTAAACGGCGCCGGCAACAGTGGCGACATATTGGGCATCTTATGTGCTTTGGGGTCGAGTGGCGGGTAGACGTTAATAACAAGTGGTATAAAACACGATTGTATAACTGATGCTAGAACGATACACACACATACACATACACATCACGTGCGAATCGTTGTAGATACACAATACCGAATGTGTCTTCAGCCTACCCGACTTCGGCTCGAACCTCGTGTCACTATTGCCTGCATCATACGGCCGTGCTTACCGTTCAACACTATCCTATCTATTTGTGTAGGGCACGCACAAGAGAGCTATCATATAAAATGAAATTGTATAAAGCTGCCGCCGCATTCTTGTCTGTATTCTTCAAGAGTCACAGATAGTCGACAATCCGTTTTATCGGAAACCAATAATGTGGTATAATATGCATCCGTTGGCACCCTAAAGTATTTCCCACCACGTGGTTTCATGTTATTCAAACGCGAACGCTGTATTGGTATGCAGGCCACAACAGCTGCTCAAATTTCCGCGACTCTTAAGTACGCTATACTTACTTGTATCGCCATCGCATCGGTCAGGCAACATAGTGGTACTTGTATTGTGTAACGCCTTGAGTGTATATGCCACATAATTGAATCTATGTTTACTCGAAACTCCAATATCTACTCGAAAGCTGAATAATTTAAATATTGTTATACGTTCTTGAACATATAACTCACACTCGATGAGCTTGTATGAGTCATAAGACAAACCGCTAATATACTGGTCAATAGACAATAATGAGAAGTGTCAAAACTTATATTGTTCCAAACAAAAATACAGACAACCAAATTATTTTTGACAGGAGTTCGAGTATTGGTGTACACCATGTTGAGTACAAACAAAAAATAATAAAAAGGCCGTAGATATTAAGAAAGTTATAGAAGATCAAAACTCTCCTTTAATTTTGTCAACCTTAGACTCTTACGATAGGTATATTAAATCTATAAAGCAATATATTACATAATATAATTTACGGGCTGAGTAAGGGAACACATTCATAATTTTTTGTTTACTTAAGTAGGTATTATTATTTTATTAACTAGCTATTGAAAATGGACAAACATTGAATGTTATTAAAAAGAAAAGTAATAGTTATAATACATACCTAAATTAGATTAAATTGACAGTTAATATTCAAGTCATTTAAAGTTAAACATTAAATATATATCAACAATTATGGAAATTATAAATGCATTAAAATGGATACAGACGGTAGCCGCAAAATTTATCTAAATAATAAATAATAATTTTACTTCAATCCAGATTACACAATTTTTTTTAAAAATTATAGCCATATCGAAATTGATTTTAAATTAATATAAAAAATAATTTTTCAAATGTATTTAGGATTTATAAATCAAAAACAATTTAACAAAAGATTTCAAAAGGGTGATTGACGTTAACATAAAGGGTGTCTTTGAACCAAAGTATAATTATTAGCATTGTAAGCACTTTTAATTATTATTAAAAACTATTCTATTCTATTAAGTTTAATTGTAAAATGGTAATGATAATTTTAATTGAATATATGTAATATTCAATTATAAAATGACAGCTGATGAAAAAATGTTTGCATTTTTTATGAACTTGACTACATTTTTAAAATGCAAAGAATACTTAGAAGTATACATAGAAATACATAGCTTTATTTTATGACTATAGTTTAGTTTAGTTACTCATTGTAGCTGTTTAATTGTTGAGCCAAATATTTTTTATTAATAAAGCCTATTAAAAAAAAACATGTTATTAGTCTAATAAAATATACTGTAATGGACAAAATTATATAACGTGCACTCATGGTATTTTTTTACGTAAGTAAGGTAATAAATCATTTAGAAAATTATATAACAGCCAATCGCTGCAGTTACTGCATTACATACGCATGCAGTATTTATAGTTTTTCGGTTTTCAATATGATATTACTATAATATATTATAGAAAATTTAGATTGTTGGCACATAAAATTACACACTATTACGCGCTCTAAGTAATTTTAACTAATTTAATAAACATCAAGTTAATCTATTTGATGTCAATATTATTATTTATTACAATAGCATTTAAAACATATTAAAAACGACTACAATTACAATCGCTTTAAGTGTACTTTTAAGAGTCCCCTCTAATATTGCATGGCCCTAAGTAACTTTTTCCCTTTGCGTATGCTACTACATATTATATTATGAAATAACTATTATTAATTTGACATATTATATTTTAGCTGTCGTATAAAAAATAATGGAAGGTCAGATATTTTTATTTGTCACGTGAAATTGCATTTGAATTATTTAATATAATTGTATTACATATTTAATGCGTCCTTTGATGAATCGTAGCGTGACTATTCGTTTCAGATATATATTATACATATAATATAGCGTTGTATAATAAGTAATTGTACAATGCTATATTATTTTTGACGTGCAATGATGTACAGCTATGTATTAATACATAATAGCAGTGGTGCTTACCTATATAGTATTTCATGGTTGCAAAATCAAATTGAAATACTCAATTAACAGGCAGTTTTTAAAATAACCGAAATTGTTAGTCAGCTTTAATTTGGAATTGCAGTACATAGAAAATATGTATAGCTCCAGTGATATTATACTATCATATTATAATACTACAAATTATATCACTCAAATAAATTATAAATCAATATTTAAAGGTAATTTAAAGGTCAGAATACAGGAAAATTCACTGATAAATGTGAGAGTTTTCTAGAAAAAAAGGAAAATTTAAGAAATTAATTTATAATAACATCAGATTATGTTGGAAAATAAAAAATACATTTAAATCGCATATTTTAGATTGACTTAACCTTGATGGTTTATATGTTGTGGGAATTTTCTAGTTTTTCTAGCAAGCGGAAACGAATGTTTATGTAGACTGCCTTATAATTTTTACAATAAAATGTATAGTACATTTTTCGATAAAAACAGTTTCATTTTTAATTTTTTAGGAAATTTTAAACTTTACGCATAATATTTTTGTGTTTCAACAAATGTTAGTTGAAGTGAAAATGTTGGGTGGTTTTTGAAAACTAATGGCACATTTTTCAGCACCGTAAAAATTATTAGAACATAAAAGTAACCTCCAAAAAATAAGTACATTTTTTGAGCTGTATAGGTGTTATCGATTATCTTTTGTTACCTTCTAGAATAATTTTACCATAAAACACTCGGCTTCGATCAAAGCTTAACAAAAACGTCAAATTAAAAATTACTTTTGTCAGAATGTCCACGGTATGTATTTAATACAATTTAAGGCCCAACGCGTGCGTACAACATTGATGTATGGTTCAAATCGTTTAGTGTCTCAATAACATTAAAACATTACATATGAATGTTGCCAAACTAGTTAAGACTTGTTCACAACACTGGCATAGTAATCCGTACGGCTCGACACATCGCAGTTAATGATTAGTTATGATAATGACGTCGGGCCATCGCATTTTAGAATCAATATGTCGGTTGTTGATAGTGCGTAAAATGTATTTATCTCGTGTTGTATACTTCGTACGTTCCCATCCATGCACTGTAGTGTTGGCGTGTCTTACGATATGCGTGGCTATTTGTCATTTAGGGATTCCTTTCAGGTCGAACGCCGAAGATGTGTCTGGACATCAGGGGCGTTCGATTCCGGACCGTCGAGATACCGACGCCATAGCTGCGTATGACAACAGCGACGGACGTGTAGTGGAATTTATCAGAAGCCAATACAATGAGAATGTCGTTGAATATTCCCATGACTCCAAAATGAACCATAGAGAAAAAACTAATACGGGGCTTGTCAAATACTTACACTACCGCGGAGTTTTACCCGACAGATTGATGCAAAAAATAGATTTACCTATAATATCGCAAGATAAACTAATACCGATCTGGAAACAAGCTTCTTTCCTAGCGACCCTATTTTACGATCACTACGTCTCGAAACGACAATAGGACTTAACCTACCGCCTCAAAACGCGCGAGGGGCACTTCGAAAGCGGTGGAAGTAATGAAATAATGAAGTATCAAAAGACGATAATGATTTTATTAAAAGATTTTTAGGCATGATACCCGCGAAAAGGAGAGACACGGACAAGGTCAAAATTTTAAGATTAAGAGACACCAATAACAAAGCAATCGAGGAGAACAAAGAAATGACAAAGATGATGTTATGTTGGTCTATGTTCCTAAATCGCAAAAATCCTTAATAATAGAAATTCTTAGATATATAATTCACACATTCAGCGTTACGTCATTATTCTCATATAATATTATATTGTGTTTGAAAATTATTTTTTTTTATTCAATTCTCAAAATATATAGATATCAAATATTAACAACTGTTGTAAGTTTTTTAGGGAGTTTTGTCTGCGCGATAAGCCGAAATTGAAGGATAATACATAGAAATGTATTTCCGGTTTACCGTTTAGATTAAAATGTTTTCGGAATAATTTTAAGATTCATAAAATTGGATAACGTTTTCCACATCCTTACAAAGTTCTTAAATTTTTCTTAAACTTGAAGAGTTACATAATCCAATATATAATGAGCTCTGCTGTCCTCAATAAGCGATCAAATCTTTACAACTTGATATGCAAGTTCAAAGTTCACAAATCATTTTTTTGGCGTACTTTTTTCATATTTTCAGAAAATGATTAGTATCTGTTTTAGATATGTCTGCTTACTAATTACTGTATGACAAGAAATACATAAAACGGGGTTAAAAACACAAAAATTTAACTTTGTCGCATTTGATATTAATTTCTAGTGAAATTTTAAAGGTCAGCACAATGAACTATTTTTATCATTTATAATAGTCAATAGTTAGTTGAAGTTACGAAAATATATTAAAATATTATGTCAGCGCATTGATATCGAAAGCAAACGTTTGCATGGTAAAATGGTTTAATTATTAAAAATGTAACGTTAGAATGCGCTTACCAATTTATTATTGCTACATTTATTGCTATCAAACTAATCGGTTCTTGATGCTAAAATTAATAGAAATGATATTAGTACTAATTAAGACCACATTACATGAAATCAACGTACAATAGTTAGAAACCACCCACCGGTTTTGTAGAGAAAAGGTTTTTAAAACATTATTGCTTTTGGCTGATTTTTCGATAGACATGGCCAAATAATTTGTACTCGTGTTATACCGTCATGGAACAATAAATTTTCAACTATTTTAACCTACTCAAAGTACTCATCGCGTTAAATTTTTAATCAATAAAAATAGTATTAAAAAAAAAATATATTTTTATGTCTTCGCAGAAACAAAAAGAAAACATAATTTGTATAACCAATTTCTCTTGGTCAAAAGCAAATGTCGAAGACTAAGTAATATTAATTTATTTACTAGAAGTATAGACTAAACCCTTTTATTACATATTATGCAACGATAATCTAGTATATTTCAATATAATTTAATTCCCTCGTGTAATAATAACTTTTTACGCCTCTTATTTTACTTGTAATCATACCATAGAGTACCTGTATTTATAGGTATATTAGTTATATAGTTTTAGTTCTACGTACATAACGGGACATAATGTATATAAATCACTCATCTGAACGTATTTAAGTCGTTTAATTTTTTTTTGCAATTTCGTTCAATATTATAGAAAGACGGTAGGGCGTAAAGGAATAACGTGTAATATATGAGGATAGTATTTGAAATATCTCGTTTTTGCGAAAGATTTCATCCGGGAAATTGAAAAACCCAAGTAAAGCGATAATTATTTTCCAGCTATAAATTGTCTTTACTGAAATAAACTCGAGCCACCCGCCGGGACAAGCGTGCGTTTTATATAGTGTTATTAATTTAACAACGACCAAAAAAAAAAAATTGATTATAATAAACTACCAGCCGGTCGGGGCAACCGTTTCTCGCGGTTACTCCAACTTGACCGTTATGGATTGTTAATTTTTATGGTAGGAATATGAAAAAAAAGTTTCTCCACTCATCGCATACAAATAGCAAAATAAAAGATAATCGCTTTTTCGTTAAAAATTTCCGAGAAAATCTTCAGGTCTGTGAATGAACTACAACGAAATGCAATTATATTTTGTATTTTTTTAAGCGGTAGTTAAAATAAGAATAATGAAATAAACCCAACTGTTAATACTTTGTTATTGCGATGATAATTATTGTATATTATTTTAGAAAATTTTAAATATAGTTAAAGTATACCATATTATTTGTACGACGCAAAAATGGGACCTTAAGAATTTATTTTAGTTAAGAAAACCGTATATTATGTAACTTAAATTTGTTTTAAAACACGTAATATGGTTTCCTTTTTTTTACCTCAAAGGACAACATATTATTTTATACTTCATACGTAATGAAAATGATTGGTTTTTAAAAGTTAATTTACTTTGGTATTTTTGGCTTGCTTGTGATCGAGAACAGCTAGAAAATAATAAATTATAAAAATAATTTTTGTATGTTAAAAAGTTTAAAATGTTAATAGATTATATAACACTACCGTTTACGATGTAAACAAGATGTTAGGGTTTGTGTGTTGTTATAATAATAGAAAAAGCAACGATAATACTTAAAACAAGGTTGGAGAAGAATGCCGTTTTTGCCTTAGAAATTCAATATTTAAATAGTGCAATATTTTAAGATAGAACAAACTACAAACATAATATAAATATTGATATATTTTGATGATCTGTATGTGTGTACGCAGTTTATAGAGACGATACAAAAATATATTAATTGCAATATATCATGTATAGATATTACAATATAATTACTTGTAAGAACTTCAATGGCTGATTTATTCTTGCATGAAACGATATTATACCTTATAAAGGTCTTCTAGCAAAGGCGTTTAGGGCAATCTACTTTGCCAGTAAGCGGCTTATGCATTAAAACTACGTTCCATCTCTAGTTTAGAAAGGTCTCATTATTAAGCGACCACAACGTAAGACAGGATTGGTACCCGACTCCAACTTAAACGATTTCGACCATAAGAGGTCTCCTTTGAATATATTCAAACTTATTGATTCATTTAGTTAGCTTAGGATTATACACCTATGCACACACCATACTAATATACACTACGTATACAAACATATCTAGACTAAGTGTAAAAACGATCTGACTGTTAGTATAAAAACTAAAGATCTCTCCCTTCAAATGATAGCTTTCTAAAATTCTTTAAGATAACATATCATTTTGAACATCCAGATGGTAATTGTTTTATTTTTGTCAATACTATTTACTCGAATTAAGGAAAAAATAAATTAGGAAAAAGACTATCACCTATTAAGTTCATATTGTGTTGTCGATAACCGGGTACAATTAATGGAACGACATAAACCCTATCGCACACATTTTGTGTACCAATAACCTCTACACGTGTTTCGTTTAGATGGCCCATAAGTTTTCGCTTGTAAGAATCCAGATGAATAATCCAATTTGGTTTTATGCTTGAAACTTCGAGCAAAGATAAATGTTGTTTTTCTTAGATATCGTTTGAAAACTTTCCTTAAATCAAATAAGCTAGTAGAGAAAGTTTGCTAATTTTCAGTGAACATGGTAATCAAAATTATATTCTCTTTTAGACATATTAGCTGACAAATGTATTTTATTGAATACCTTCCTTTAAGTGATTACGTTAGGGTATACATAAAATATAAAATATTAAGTTTAAACTTAAATGTAATTTCTATGAGTGAAAATTATACTAAAATAGAAGAGATAGATACTGAAGACATAAATATAGACAATAAAAAAAAACCTTACCTTAATATTTTTATAAAGCTGATGATAAAATAGAATATTTTTAAAATACATTTAAGTGAAAATTGTCTTACAAACTCACGAGTAGCACAAACGATTTTGGTTCGTTTTGATTGTTTGCCATAGATTTTCAAAACGTATAATATTTATTTTAAAAATAATAATTAAATACCTTCTAGTAGGTATCTATTTTCTATCCAATTTATGAAACAATATAACTAAAAAGTTGGCTGAAGATAATACTTACCTAAACTTTATTTGGATAATATTTAAAAATTAAAATTATTATAAGAAAAGGGTAGATTACTTACTTTTAAATTTACTTACGAGATGATTTTTTTAAAGATTGGAAATAAAATTGTTTGATGAACTGGTTTTCTATAAATGATTAAATTTTACTATTCCACAGTACCTTATCGAACAATCTATGAAAGCTTGTACAGGAATATCAATTTATAAACGTCGTTATTTATTTTTCTCTTATACAAACCATTTATTTGTATTTTATCTGAAAAATGTGTTGTATATTTTCTTTTTATATTTTCTCAATAGTGCACTGATGGTAGCAAAATTGTTTCGAACACGAGTGTCTGAGTAACATTAGTGTATGGAGTCACATGTGTGCACCTTTAAAAGAATACAAATAATATTCATCTCAACGATATAGTAGATAATATTGTTTTTGTTGGCATTTGCATGTGAAATATTGACATTCGAACGGCGAATGGCAAAACAAGACGTGTCTTCAATTCTGTTCGGAATTGAGTTATTATTCGCGTTGTAGGCTGTAGCTGTCAGGTGTTACCACAACCCTCACGTAGGCACTTGATCCATTACAGGCGGTTATGCGGATGTAAATGTACAGAAAATATCCATATATTTTCCACATAAATGATTATATTGTATAATCTGTAGTTTGTATAGTGCACGATGAAAAAACAAAAGTTAAACCATTTTGAAATTTGAACAAAACCGATAAGATGTTTTTTATTGTTTAATATATTTTACATTTTAATTTTGAAAACGATAGCATTTAGTAGTGGTAATATAAGTAATATCTTTCTATGTACAGCCAATATAAATGATATTCTATATGTAGTAGGTATAGATCTATACTCGAAAAGCCTTTCATTTTCTCGCCACCGTTAAAACGAGTATATGGTACAACATCGCCGCGATAACCCAGTTAATCAATCACCACGTCGAAGGGTATAAGCCCTGTTTTAACATGATAATACAGTGAAAAAAAATGTGGAAGAAATCCAATATTATATACTGCGAAAAGGGTTTTCCGATATATGGGATAACATTTCTGAAATTCGGCCCTTAAACACGTCATTACAGACCGATAACGCTAACGTCTGCTTTATAAGCAACGCACAAAAGAACGAAACAGATAAGGCAGCTGGGGGTTCCGCACAACCACACTTCAACAGCTAGCCTTTTGAAAAAAGCTCCCGATTCGCCACTATATTAATATCCAGGCGCTATACAGTGTAAAATAAACTCCTTCTTTTGTGTGTAATACAATTTATATTGAAGCGAGTATATCTTATATGTATATATATATAGGGCATATATATTGTACATGATTTTATATGTATAATATGGTAAAAGTGAAGAACCTAATCAATTTAAAAATAAAGTGTTTGGTAAAATTGATAGACAATAATAAACATCATTAATAATATCATTATTTAGGCGGAACGCATAGAGCTGTTAAAGTATCGGTTTCCCGTTTAATATTGTAGGTACGCGTATATTTGGTAATGTTTCCTTTAATAATGACTTTTGTAAAAATTTAATACTATGGACACAGTAAAAAGGTTAGCTCAGTCATCAGTGTAAAATTACAATAAATGAAAACTGTTTAAAATCAGCCTTAACATATTAAGTCATGTATAAAATGTGAACAAAGTAAATTCCATAACATTTTCACAAATTGACATCTGCACATATTAGCGATCTACAGATACATGTTATGATCAATTTATCCAGCCGTTAACTCGCAAACATCGGCCGATGGATCACTTAACACGGTTTTAATGGTATATATCGACTTCGTACGTACGGTCAATAAAAAGCCATACGCAATAATAATATTAATCACTAAAATGGCTATTACTCAAAGAAAAAATTGTATATGTCAAAATTAATACCCTAAAGCTAATACAAATTAACCTGAAAATAATTTGACACGATTGAAATTCATTGAAACCACTTTAAAAAAAAAAAAATTGTCTATACACAATCCCCTTAACAGGGATCATCAGAAGTTGAGATCCTAGGAATTATGTTTAAGCTGACGTTTTTCGAAGTCGTAGCAATTTAAAAACATACTGTTCGCGACACTATTAGGCGATAGCTGACGTATCGTCTAGAAGATTTTCATAAATATACTTTAAACCTATACTTGTAATATTACATTATATAATTGACATTTTCAAAACAGATTCTTCTCATGAACCAATTAATGATAAAGTTCAGAGATCTTTTGAATTTATAACTGAACTGCACGCGTTGTTCCTGACGCGATGTCAGACGATAGTTAAGCAATTTTCCAACAAAACTTTAGACTGCGTCGCATCATCCATTTTTAAGGAGTAAAGTATAGGCAATTTTTTACAAAATCTTAACTTAAAGGTTAAACTGTGATGTGTAATTATTAGTTCAATAACTAGGACTCTATTTTGGTAGTTAATTTATTTTTTGGACTATCACAGCTTCCTTGAAAGCGATTTAAAAATGTTTTTTCATCTCTACATGTTTAAGTAGACTAAAAATAACTCACTTAATCTTGGTTTTAGAGTAAAAGCACCCATTATAAAATTAAAAGAAAACAATAATAACGACTATTTTAACATTTTTAAATGACTGTAACTTTTCAAAAAGTTTTTCAGCCGAGTCTGCAACCACGAAAGAGCATTTTCATGTCTCGTTGAAGTACCGAATACATTTAGATTAGTTGTGGAATTATAATTTTAAAAAAAAAATTACATGGTGCTTCCAGTTACAGCATAACGCCAAGGAGATTAAAAAATTGTGTACAATCAAGTTTCTGGCTAAAATTGTAGTGTTTATTATCTGGCCAAAAGTAACTTAACATAGATAATTAAACTATTTTGAATTTATTATTTAGTTCTAATTTGAACGTTGAACGTACACCATATCTCTTATCTCATATCAGATAACAACTTAATAGATTAACATTCGAAATGGATCCGAAATGGTCTTTCCGATAATTGTCTTTCGTCGTCGCTTCGTAGTGTCACAGCGTAACGCTTTTTTTGGTAACACTTTTTTTCGGTTATGCACCGGCTAATTCTCACCCCCAACCCCATTCCCATTCCCACCCCCAACCTCATCTTCATCCTCATTTATTTTTAGGTAACGCTCTTTTCGTTACGCTCTTTTGGTAACGCTTTTTTCGGTTATTTGCCAGGGTTATGTGCCAGAGCTAAGACATGAAAATGTCAAAAAAAATTTTATTTTTAAAAACGCACCGTCTTGCCCTCTGGAATATTGTTCTCTTTTGATTTTATGATGGGTGCTTTTACTCTAAAACCAAAATTAAGCGAGTTATTTTCAGTTGGCGTAAACATGTTTCTACTACTGAAAATCACCGGTGCGTTGCTCTCTTAACATTACACTATAATTTGTTAACTCAAAAAAGAGGTATTTATTTTGATGTTTAATTTTTTTTCAACTTTTAAAACTCATACAGGTCTATTTTTGTACAAAAACATATGTTTCTACTTCTAACAGTACGTTCCTAAGAATACTTCCATTTAAGTTTTGATCAAAACATTTAAATTCTTTATGAAATTAATTACAAAGCATCGATCGGTTTTGAAACTATTTTTAGTTAATTAATAATTTCTATTTGAAAAATGTTAACTTTTAAAGTTTTTTAATCATTTTTACAAATATATTAAAATTGTAATTTGGTTGATTCATCAAGCAAGTATTGAAAAATCTATATCTATGTTTTGGGCCAAAAATAGAAGATGTAAAGGCCCCTTAAATATTATAATACTTATTTTTGATTTATACACTATTTTATTTTGTAATTTTAAGTATAAATTGTTTTTTGTTGCGATAAACTTGTATTTGTATATTCGATATTCCAAAAAAATAAAATGTTAAATAATTTGCATGTCCTGTACACAAAATAAGAAATAGAATAAATAAACGAAAAATCATTCACAATGGTTAGACGTGATATTTTTTAAAATTTGATTTTTTTTGGTTTAAAACGCTGAATAATTTATAAATTATTAACGACGGGAAGAGTCGTTAAAATCGTTTGCAATTGCAAACAATAACATGGAAGGGCGTTATATGCACATCGTTTGTCCGTATACGTTTAGCATACAATACAGCGTTTTTCATTAAATATAATATATACATACATACACAATAATGGTGAATATGCGATGATAATTGAACTATCGGAAATAAATTACAAATTGTCAACGTATTAAAGCATGGTCCGCTGGTAACAAGTTGCATTGTAGCGTCGAATTGGATAGTTTTCAATGGCCTCGATTTATAGGAGTCCGGATTAAATACTAGCGGCCGAGGGCACTAGGGGACTGAGCCTCTACCACGGCCATTAGCATAAGCCAAATATTTGGCCGTACACGAGGTTATCTAATAATAGTTTCGATGATATTAATATAATCTGTTTCATCACTCACAAGCGCGGACCGGACGGGATTAACAAATTACAATTATTTCAATTGCAACCTGAACGTCATATAGCTCATAAATCACATTCGGGTCACACGTGGAAAAAGTGGAATACACAACTTTATGAACTTGGTTCATTAATCAACGTAGAAGTTTTATTTTTGTAACCCTATAGTGTGCCTACTGCATAGCCTTTTTGTCTTGTATATTATTTGATTTCCCGGCACGTGGAAAATCGATTGCCCGGTAAACTTGTACTTGTGTTTGGACTTAAACCCGAAATCACCCACGCTGTTTTTCTACTACGAAAATCCTTTTTTCGCATCGTCCAAGCCGGCCTAAACAAAGCAAACTGATTCCGCTTAACTATTATAAAATCAATATTACATCATCGAAAACAAAAAGTTCACAACTCAGTGTTCTTAGCTACATACCATTTAGTACTGTCGTATTAAATATGGTACGACTTTCGGTACTTGGAATAAACTCGAAAAACGTATAAAACCATTTTACCATCACGCTGTAGCATGATAAAGGGAAATTGTATAACAAAGACCGTATATTTTTAGACTTATTGATATTTAACGTTACTCCAGATTACATTTTTATCGGACTCGAGGGATTTATAAGTGCTGTGCATAATACTAATAAGATGTACCCAACTCACTCACTAGAAAATGTACATTTTAAAAAATAAATAAATGAGCCCCCAATTTATACTCTCACGTTAAATTACTGATGAAATGAACTTCTAAACTCTGTTAAAATGTATCACTGACTGTTATTACTCGTTAATAATAATTTTAAAAGGAGTTGATGTCATACTTTTGAGATTATATAGTTTGAATTTCACAAGTCGAGACTATAATAATACAGCGGAAGACGATCAGAGTCCTATTCCAAGAATAAATTGTAAAATAAACCATTCGATTGAAATGTGATACATAGATCGTAGTTACTCGACATCGGCAATAGACATTTCTAATACAGAAAAATAAAAAGGAAGGGAGAAACTATACAACATATTGGACAGTAGCACGATTTATTAGACTCATCATTTGTTCATTTGTCCTTTGATTGAAAATAAAACCACCGAGTACAAAGGAAATGAAGGAAGGATGTCTTATTTCTACTGGGATATTGTTTGATAGTGTTGTTAATGGCTATCTATTACGGACTTTGCCGGAATCGCTTCGTTTCAACTCTGAGAGATAAATGAACACCGTAAAACCATGCATCATGTGTTTTTACGCCATGTACGATGCAAAGTTTTTTAAAGTTCCTTTATTTTTTGTAGTATAACAAAATATAACAAACTAACGTACGGGATAATTTAGATACACACACAAACAAATTGTTTAAATAGTTTTGATTAATGAATAACTATACAGGATTAATTTTGTTCAGTTAAAAATATTTAAATAATAACAATTAATTACGAAAAAGACTATAAGTTCTTCAAAGAGGTCAATATGATATTGATGTCTAAAAATATCAGTAATCTTACGGTTTTATGATACACGAAATTAAAAAAGATTGAATATGTAGAAACATAAACTTTTAACAATGTGCAGTTGTAATTAAAATAAGCAATTATCAAGCGATAAGGATACCAGCGGTACTAGAAAACATGAGCAAGATATAACTAAAAAAACTAGCCGACTTTAATGCCATAATAATTGTTTTTTTTTATAGTGCATCATTGTTTATAATTCAAAAGCAATAATTAGTTATCTTATAATCAACTATAAGGTCGTTCATAAATTGTGATACAGTAATTCTTCCGATTAAATATTAATTGTTTTAGCTAAACAATTTTAAATAATATCTATATAGTATAGAGTATAAGAATATGATACAGTAGGATAAAAATAACTACTCATAATTTCTAATGCATAAAATGTTAAAGAGATTTTAAGTATTTAAAAAAACAGATGCGCTATAAAAAAGAAACAATAGATAGGTATTCGCAAAATTAGAATCAAAACGCGGTAAAATATTATATCAATCTTTCCGGTAGATCATGAATCATTATTATGTCCCTATCTTCCCTCATCGTGGTATATAAATGACATATGAAATATACATGTAAAGTGCAACAGGTCGATACGATGTGCTGAATTTTTATGATTACTTCGTACATCTCAAGAACATAAAAGGAAACGATCTCGCAGTGGTTATTACAAAACCAATTGTCAATGTCAGAACAAATTAGACTTTTTTAAATTATTTTTTTGTATACTTTAATTTATATTTAATAGTTAGCCCAATTTTAATTGGTTTTTCAAAACTATAACCCAATTATTCCTTATGTTTTAAGACGTTATAAACTTACGATTAAGAAAAAAGCGTTCTTTACAAAATCGTTATAGGGGTGATAGGGGTGGGATATAAGGGTAAGAGATGGGGATAAGAGGTAAGAGATATGTTGTACGTTCAACGTTCAAATTAGAACTAAATGATAAATTAAAAATAGTTAAAGGGCCCAAATTCTCTATGAATTGTTTTAAGCCAGATATTAAACACTACAATATTAGCCAGAAACTTGACGTTTTAATATACTAGCTTGTAACTGCTTGTTAATAGACTATATCATTATCTATAATTCCACCACTACTCTACATTTATTCGGTACTTCGACGAGACATAAAAATTCTCTTTTATGGTTGCAGACTCGGCTGAAAAACTTTTTAAATTGGATATAGCTTGCTGATAATTTCGACTGGTCTATAATCAGTTTTGGATACTTACTTTCAAAGATATTAGAATTTAAAACTTAGGATGGGAGGAAGGGTAAAGTGTATTATTTTTATCTGCACGCATCACTCTACCGCACTACCCCTTCCGTCCAAAATTTGAAACTAAATTAACTTTAAAAGCAGAATCCAAAACTAGTCATCGACCAATTAAAATGTTCAAAAAATTATTCTTAACTTAAAAATATGAGATAAGACATACGTTACTATTTAAAAATCCTAAGTTCGCCGGTTTCAACACATAAAGGATGGTGATATATAGTTGAAAATATATGAAATTTGAAATACTGTGAAAGTATGAAAAAGAATAATCACAAAAAGTCTAATATATTTTAAGACATCGACTGGTTCATAGTTAGTGAGTCATCCTGTATACTGTGCTCTACGGTGAACCAATTTTACTTGTGAGTTATCTTATACTTTTTATACATCTCTATATTATTGTATTCTTTCAAGTTCCACCTCGCCATCGTAATAAACGCTTGAACGGATGGCCTTGGGGGAGAAGAGAGAGAAGTCCTAGTAGCTGCCGTACCGTATAGAGCGAAAGAGGCGAGTAACCAACCGTAACAATCCTTCCGAACAATTAACCCAGAGATAGTCAGGGAAAAGAGTGGAATAGGGAATGGCCCGGTAAAAATCTCGCCCTTCGTTTTACAAGGCTGCTGGGATTTCTGGATGCGAACTTGCCACAAAATGGTTTTCTATAAATACAGAAAAAGCTACTTCCACGAAAGTCATACACAACACACCCTACGGCTATTTGTTCTACTACATAGGTATGACTTTTTTTTTTTAGTAAACATAACGTATTGTCGTATTGAACATTTTTAGTTTGAAATGTATTGTTTGGTGTTTGTAGAATTATTTTTTCATAACGCACAATCGAATGTTGGTAAACTAGCTCCATTGTAGTAATAATGGTCGTTTCAAATCTAACATAATGTAATTCACGAATAATATATTTTCACTAAAGACGGTTACTTAAATGAAATTACAAGATAAAACCACAGAATAAATGAAATTATTTATTTTGTGATAAAACAATTTATTTATTTTAAATGTTGATATGTTAGGTACATCCATTTATCATAAAGTTAATACTTATTATAATACATTAAAACATACACAATAAATTAATTTCTCTAAACCCTGCGCAAGGTACAATGAAAGGCTCACCGTTTAATTGAGATTTAACAAACGTGTACGTTTATAAGAATTAACCTTTTTACATCAGCCATGACTAATCTGATAATTTATATGAAAATAATTATTCATCTTGTACCTGGGTTGCTGTATCTCTTGAACATGATCAAAGTAATTGGCTATTGTTTAGGGGACGCTTATAACACCGGTTCGTTTAATACTTGGCAAACTTTACCTTCACCGTAGTATTTGTACGATGATTCAATATCAAACTTTATAAGGAATAATAGTTTTTTCAAAATAAAAGGAAATATTGTTACAATAAACTCAAAAACTACCATGAAGAAGTTTTATTTAATCTAGCAACAGTGCACTGCTAATGCTAATAACAGAGCCCCACAAAAAAAAAAAATAGGTTTACCGACAAACCAATTAAATCTAATAATTTCTTATAAATTTGAGCCGTCGAATCCGAATCTGTGGTTGAAATTCTAAAGTTAACTTTTGTTTTTTTAACCTAAAAAAAAAAACATTTCTGACCTCGGATTCGGCGTATGGACCGTCGAAAAAACTAATCTATTTGCAATTTAAAATGATCATTTGAACTATTTTAATTGTGCAAACCACCGAAAACAAATACGGTATTAAATAAAAAACGAACAATACTGAAAGAATAGCGTTTTCTTTGTACGGTATTTAAAAAAAAAAGTTGGTGGCCAAATATGACTCGACGAGGAATGAAGTGTCTGTTCACTGTGTGTTAAATTAAACGCAGACATATAAGTATTATCTATCAAATCAATATATAATATAATTAACTATGTTTCTACAATTTTGTTATCACAATATGTAGGTATTAGTTATTTTCTGAATAATCATTTAACTAAAAAACAAATAAAATTCCTAGCTTTGCAAACGAACACATTTTAGATGCATAAGCTTTATTTTAAGAAATATAATATATAATGGAAATAATGAAATACAATTCCCTTATTTAGTATACAAATTAAATTAGATAAGTTTAGAGTGTGAACATAAATTTGCTGGTTAGTGGGAAAATGATAAAATTGGGCTATAGCGCATTGTAGGTGAAATAATCTGTTTGCTATTGATAATTTAAGACATTCGAATAGTAAGCAACCTTATAATAGCAATCTTATATTGAGCAGGATTTTCGGTCGTTCTGTAATTATGGCAATAATATCAATAATATTATAATCATTATTAGAGAAATAATTATTCTTCTGTATTGGTTTTCCAGTCATTGCCTAACATTGCCACCGTGTTTGTTGTTTATAACACGCCGATCACTATACCTACATAGTTGCGGTGTAATCTAAGTTCTTGGTCGGATATAATATTCTATAACATATTGTAACAGCACCGGTGGATTATATTGTGTGACGAATATATTATTATAACACGTGTGCCATAACAACGTCAGCACGGTACATTTTGATGTGACAGAATTCAAATTACTGGTTCGTTCCTTTATGTTGGGGTTAGCTTATTATTATTATCGACGAACCTGAAAGGAAGGAGAGCGTTGTACATATTATGTAAAAGATATACAGCGTGAAGATATTGGGACCGGCAGCTACAGTCTATAATATAGAATTAAATCGTTGAACCACGTTAAGCGTGGGTATATAATTATACTTGCAACATCAACCGCCAGTAGTTGCGGAAATGTTAAGTACATAAGCTGTACGATTTTCATTAGTGAGTTAAACAGACAAATTATAGAAAACTATAATATTAGCTAAACAACGAATTCACGCTATGTTTTCCACATAAATCTTTAGCGTTTACACTGGAAAAGCATTTGTTAAATGTAAATTAACTACTATTTATATTACATTAGCTAAATAAACATAGTGTACAAATGTAACGTGTAACAAAATGCAACAAAAACAGTGGAAATGAAAAAAAAATCCATTGTGAGAGATTTATACGACTGTATAAACTCACATATATTCACATCTCTTAATATCCTACCAAACTGCTTTTAACATTTAAGAATAGGGTTTCAATATAGTAGTAGTTTATAATAATGTACACAATTTTCAAATTAATGTTTGTTGAATAAGGGATGAACAGCCTTCAACGATATGTGTGCGTTTAATGTTCCCCGAGTATATATCTGATTTTAATGGTCGGATGTTTGTAATTTGTAAACTTGGCCAACTAATAATTATTAACACTTCGCGATCATATGGTATTATGGATCGCATTAACCCCTATTGGACGACCTACAACTCGATTGATACTTGTAACAGTATAAATAGGGCAATCTCTAAAATTACTTGTATTTTTACATATTTAACTTGGAATAGTTTCCATAATATCTGATACGGTATGCTCGTGAGGATAGAATATTATTTCAAAAAGGTTAGACAAATTTTACTACATATTATGTATTCCATACTTAAATGCAGTTGCACCCACCTAGTTGTCACGATAATCTAAAAAAGTGTGTAATGCGTTGCGTCGTTAAAAATATTGTCCCCGTAAATACGTATTATGTAGTATTCCAGTTTTTTTGTGTCGTGTAAAAGTTCTCTGTGATTTATATTATTGCACGCTGTATTGTGCAATACTCGGTACCGTTAACTGCGCCACGGCCCTCAGAGGGTCCAGCTCTGCCAAATGACATTGAACCGCTAAAGATTTACAGCAAACGATTCGACAGAGGTGCGGTCTATGGCTTTTGCTGAGCCCGAGCCAACAGTCCGTGCGCTCTGCCTAAAAAGGAAACTTTTTGCATCCATGTGTGTCGTCACCCGGGTTTTGGGCGGGTGAGAAGTGAGACGAAAAAATATATAATAAAATAACCGTTTTTATCCATTCATTCGCATAAGCTACAATTTAGCGGATCCCGCCGTCTGGAGATTGGACCTGAGCCAAACAATGCCCCGCAGATACCGTTCGTTTCCCCTAGCTTTCCCCATTCTTTGTCCACGTCTGTCGGGTGGCTGTTGCGATTTATATTATTTCCCCGTCGGATTTTCACCAGCACAGAACTCTAATTCCTGTTTCGCCAAATTAGCACTCAACGCCGTACCCGGTCGTCGGCTATTTTTCTACCAGACGTGGTCGTTTTTCTATTGTCGACCGATATTTATGGGCTTAACGAAAACGCACACACACTTGATTTCACTTGACGACCCTACACTCGTTTCCACATTGAGGAGGGCACGCCGTCTAAATAGTAGCTGGACCAATTAATTGGTTTCTTCTTTTCATAAGTGTTTTTAAGAAATCATAATTTTTCATAAACTCTATAAAAATCATAAATATCATCATCAATAATTAACGTAGAATTGTTATCGCTATCACAATTCCACCAAAACCAACACGAAATACTAATTAGAGGAGAAATAAGGGGACGGAATAAAGATAAATAATTAAATTACAAAATATAAATAGGCAGTATACATAAACAATAAATAATACATGGAACTATTTGTTTTACCGTTTATTATAATCAAATTAACCTATGAATAATAATTTTCAAAAATAAGGCTATGATGTTCGACCGACAGTCTCATTTTATTTTAGCAACTGATCACTGTATGCGGGGTTTGTGTTGAAAATTGAGCTACTACTTGATCCTCTGTATCCAGAACGCTTCTAAATTTACCCCCAGGGCAATGTAAATGACCTGCGGTGTTTAAGTTTATTTACAAAACCCGTTCAAAAGTTAAGATCGAAAGGTAAAAAGTATTAAACAAAAGTGTCCGTTAGAGCACTCCAAGCTGAACCCTTATTTATTGCAATAAATTGTTGCGGACAAATCAAATGTTTGTTCTGTAAACGTAGAAATGCTGCGTTTAAATGCGAATTCACGCGTCATGAAGTACCAGCACTGGCTGGTCCCTTCTATCAAGCTTACTGTCTCAATATATTGTTATATATCTGGTTACCATAAATATTACCTTTTGTGCTTATTGTAACTAAATATATTACAGATTGTACGATTTCCAAATAAAACAAAAAAAAATTAAAAAATGCGAATAATATATTAAATACACCTACATAGATTCGCAATTAACGTTTTGTATTAACCGCATGAATATTTAAAATGGAACATTTTTATTATTATACCATGTTCACAATATATGTATATATACAAATAAAACATGTATTTTTAAATATGACATATTCTCATAAAAATATTATAATTTAAGTTCTAAACTGAGTTGTTAAAAAAAATAATGGGCTTTGTTTTTGTTTTACTCACTTAAAATAATCACTTTAATAAATAAACACCGTCAAGTTGTGAAGGTATATCTTAATAATTTGTGAAAACGAAACATCAAGACGGACACGCACCGCAAAAGTGTCTGTGAATTATTATGATCGATCATTATAGTTACATTTTTTTTCAATGTACTTTTTTTAGCAACATAATGATTTTATTTCGTTAATTATTAATATAAGTACTCGTTGGCATATTTAGCACATTCAACTCATTTACATGAACACAAATTATACTCTAGGTCGGCAGTAAGTAAATTTAATTAGCAATGTTATCCTTCGAAAGGCTTTAAACCATTATCAATAGTACCTACACAAAAAAATGTAAATGTATTATCTAATAAACTACTGTAAAATGTTAACGAGATGAATATCGACATTGTTATTCTTATACTATTTAAACGCTATTTCAGGTTAATTCATTTGGAGTTAGGCTTAGTAACTAAATACTATCTAAATTTATTATGTTAATTGTAGAAAATACGAGCTGATAATCTCAAACTAAGTCACCTTTATTATGGGAAATGTTTAAGCATTATTACAATTATTACTAATATTACAACCATATTGACAAAGTCCGATATCAATTTATTGCTACACGAATCATAATAATAAAACCTATTGGAACACTTAATGAATGTTAGTTACAACATATAATATAATAGTTTTATTGAAAACTCTCATTTATATTAGTTGTTTGATTTAAAATAAATCAGGATTCGAATAAAATGTAAATTTATTTAAGGACTAAAAAATAACAAACTATCTTTTTACGTTACCCTGGAAGGAATAAACTTATAGGTAATAACTATTAAACTTCGTTTTTTAAACCATCCTGAGACTCTAGATTGCTAATATTAATTTAAATTCCATTGGTCTAATATCAGATAAAATATTTCCTCGTTCTCCGATGTATTTTGCTTAAATCTATAAACATGGTAAGCAAATGTGTACGTAATTTCTGCTCTAGGTATTAATTTAACAAGAACTTATTAAGTATTTTATTTTTATTGGATTTTTTTTTTAATTCTTACGGTTATTTTAGTTTCCATAATAATGCGAAAAAAACTGTCGTGCTTTAATTGATGGTCAGATAACACATTTGTTTACAAAGTATCTATTGGAGCTTGACTTCTATTTTCATCCACGCTTTACTCATTTATATAGTGAAATCAAAAAACGAACAGCTTTTTTTAGTATCATTATTAATTATTAATGGACATATAAATTTCATTTTTAATTTGTTGATTGTGCTTGTACATAGTCTTAAATAAGATTTTTTATTGCCAAGATATTTTAGTGTGAAAAACACCAGAGAAATCAATTTAAACCGAGTTTTGTAGTAAAAGTTAAAGATCGTGGCTATATAACATTACTTCTATTGGAGTAATAAAAAAAAGCAGCTATATTATACGACATTTCTGTTTGTAGATTTACTCTTTAGAATAAATAAATGTATATATATTTTCTTTTTGGATATGTCCGGCTCAAGAAAATGAAAAACTTTTCAGCTTACTAATAAAATACGACCTTCCATCTAAGCGATGGACACTGTTGATAATAAAATAAGATAAATTTCTATCCATTTTTTTTACTCATAAAGTTCTTTGTATAATAGAGGTATATTTTCTTGCTTTCTCATACTAAACAGTGATAAACTAATGCATGTAATAAATAAACTGAAGAATGGTAATAATCTCATCTAAACATTCATTTAGCCTTATAATGTTGCAGTATAGTTAAAGCCTGTAAAATAGTTGAAATATCGATTAACATAGTTTAAGATAAGATAGAATACGTATTATAAATTCAACTCTTGTTAAATGACAATATAACAAACATTATTTACATTGTGTCTTGACTTTGTGTTGATAGTTTTGTGCATGCGTAATTTAACTTTACTGACCTCTATATTGATCAGACCCTCTATCGGTTTAAGTATCTAGACAAGTCAGTATTTTAAGCAATGATTTAAGCTATTATTAATGTCGAGAGTTTATTAAATGCAAACAAATGAACTCATATTAGTAAGATCTGAAAAAACTAAAAGTGCTATATCAGTTTAGAAAATTAATATTTTTCCGTGTCTCAAAAAACCGAATGCAAAGCACTTGAGTTTTACCAAGAACGCCTAATGTTTTTATTGATAATAATACAGGGTGATCAATCGCAAGCCAGTCATTTTCTCGGAAAATAATCAATATGTTATAATTTTTTTTTAATATATTTTTTAATTACTAAACGTTTACTTCTTTAAGTAATTTCCAGAGATCTACCAAAGTTGAAACTCAAACGATAACATATACGTTTAATGAAGTTTTTAAATTAAGAATAATTTACTGAAAATGTTGACTGGTCGATAAACAGTTTTGAATATTTTCTTTTAATGTCTGAGCCATCATATTTAATTAATAAAGGCTATAAAAAAAACAATAAATAATACTTTTAATGTCGATAAGTTTTAAATTTAGAACGGAAGGAAGGGTAAAGTATAGTATTATTTTTATCCGCGCGTGTTACTCTACCGCACTCCACGTCCCATCCTAAATTTTAAGATTTAGTAACTTTATAAGTAATTGTTTTAAACTGATTATTGACCAGTCAAAATGTTTAACAAATAATTCTTAATATCAGTTTTCTTTTAGTTTTAATCTTAATAAAAGGTATCTAATTAAATATTTACAGTTCTATCTGAGTTTTAAAAGTTTATGAAGTTTTAAAAAAAAAATTGAGTATTGTCGAATATTATAAAATAACCGTGTCTCAAAAATAAAAAAATCTACAATAACGTTTTGAATAAAACAATGTCTAAATGTTTCAGTTGTGATAACAGCGAGTCTCCGTGCCCTTATGTTTAATTTCAACTTGATTATGCGCAAGTTCGTTAGCGACGTGTTAGTTCGAAACATCAATAGACACGCGACAAAAAAAAATATGATACCAACAACAGCATTCGATTTCGGTAACGAGGTTACCGCGGTATGCAAATCACAGACCACACATGCTGGTTGGGATCTAAAGTTTATGTGCCGTGCCGGTAATAAAGTAGGACTCGTTAGAATAATATGGTACACGGTACAGAAGTGTGTGCGAAGGAAGGTTTAAGAGATTAGCGAAACTCAAGTAGACAATATTGTTAATTAAATTGAGGAATCCCGCAGTACCCTACGAATCTGTTACGTCGGACAGATGAGACTGACATATATTGTGTAAATATGTCCCGACTATTAGCTTAGATAGCTACCGGGGGAAGTAATTAATTACATATATTATAGACTACACCAGTAAAATTTACCGACGACTTGTACGACAGACCCGAGATACTCTAGGTAATTAGTTGTCCTTCAATGAATTTACTGAAGTGAAGATGATCAAGCGTTTTATATATTTTTACTTTTACAAATTAGATCTTCCTTAAATTAAATTATATATTCAATGTGTCAAACGTTGTAATGAACCTTAACCGGGTTGCTTGAGAACGTACATTAAAGATTCAATGATTCAATAGACACCATTTAGTGAATCATTTAGTGCACTGTGATTTGTCCATTAAGTATTAATGATCTAATAAATTTATAAAATTTTCACGCAATCCAGAATCAGTGTATTTTTGTATTTAAGTGAACTAATATACATTTCTAAGTGTATTGCATGAGACGTTAAATTTAATTTACTCAACAATTTGGACATTATATAATTTATACAACCAACACGAAAAATCGAATCTCAGCCTTGCTGATAAAATATTATGGTGACGCTATGAGTTTTAACTTGTAGTTAGTGAAATACAAAATAATTTGTGTGGGGACATAAATATATATAAAATTTGTATTACTTGCCATTTAAATGCCATTCAACGTTAGTCATAAGTCCGGTGAACGAAAGAAAATTTAAATGTGATATTTTTGCTGTAATTTAAAGTTTAAAACGACCTATTATAACATAATTTTTACACATTAACATTTTGTAAATACATTATCTAATCTAATACAAATACTAATAAGTTTGTTAACTAAATATAATATATAAGAAGTCTGAGCTGGTAATGACTAATATAGCCAATTTGATTTTTTTAAATACCATAGAATATTTATTTAAAAAATTAAATAAATGTTTGTAATATGGATTTTGTTTTTAGAGATAACAATGAAGTGATTACAGCTATAGGCTATACGTTTTTTTAAAAAAATAATAAAACCTATAAAAATAATATATTGTTTTTTACACGTTATATAATTTGCATTATTATATTTAAAAAAGGTATTGTACTCATAGTCTGTAGTGTAATATACAAAATTAAAAAAACTCGTTTTTACGAGACCATAAAATGCATTTTGCATACAATAATTATATTCATTTGGACGTTTTTATTACGGACACGTCAATATCGTGTCCAAACCATTTACATTATTGATAACCTATCATCGACGAGGGACTTAAAAACCGTACCCAAAACACATTAATTAATTCTAGAGCTTAACACAGATTAACGCACAATGTATATAATCAGTCCATTGATTTTACGTCATGGAGAGGAGACGTACGACTTCCTTATTTTACAAAATAATATACATTTAAAGTTCAAGCATTTTTTTTATCAATAATAAACATCAAAACCACAAGTATATAATACAGTGGTTTTTAATTAACTACTTAAAAGTGCTACAGCTGATCACAATAATATAGCAAATCGAAGTAAAATTTAAAAAAAATGATTTTTTTGGTATTATACGATATTATTGTGTATTAAATAAAAATATAATATCTTAATAATTTTTCACCGATTGTAATCTGTTTAGCTTACAATTAGTTGGCGTACCTAAACACTCAATCACTTTACATGTATTGAAACCCACAAATAACACAAAAAATATTTATTTAAAATAAAATAAGGTACTTTACAAAATAAAAACAAACTCATATAATAGTTTTATACACATTTTTAGTAGATGTGTTATTCAAAATGGTTGTTTTGTACTTGTACTAATGTAAGAAAATACAAATGGCTTAAAATTTTAATATTTTTGATACAACGTTTTTTAAAATCGGTGTGCATATAGTCACATTTTATTTTAACAAAAGTAATACAACTAATAAGCATAACAAATATTTTTCAAAACGGTTTGTCTTATAACGATATACTGCATATACATATTATCTTGCGTATTAGTGCACTGCGAAAACTTATTTATGAGTATTACATTTCAAGAGCTTTGAAAGTCCGATAAAGTTTTAGATTCAATAACCAAACAATTTTTACCGCTATTCCGTCGTATATATTAGATAGGTACTAGACGAATAGATTAAAAAAGTATACCCTTTTAAAAATAAATAAAAATGCACTTGAAGGTCAAAAGAGTCATTTTCAGTAACAAAGAATTTAAGGATAATAAAGAAACCGTATCTACTTTACTGATCAAAATATTCCTACTTTATTTCATTTGGTCTGCACTCTACTATTGATTAAACCGTTATTTAATTAACTTGTTTTCAATGTTTGCATGTTAAGTTTATTTAAATAATTCACTATACATTTAAACTCTATTTGACATACACTTGTGTATACCACTGGGATTAAAAATTTTAATTAAAGTAACAGTTTAGGAAATTTCATTTAACAAGGGCTTTACGTTGCGACTAATGGAATAATTTCTAAAGTTCATTTTTCCATTTTATTTAACAAATATCGTTACTATTGGTACCAAATAGAATAATAATTTTTTAATTGTGTAATTAATTATTATAAATTAAATAATTTGTTTTGTTATTGCTTAATTATTTTAATCTATGAAATATAAATATCCAAAACAAAAATAAACAAGTTTATTTATTAACATTTAAACACTATAAAACCCCATTTAGAACGTTATAATTTACAATAATCCAAATATAAAATGTTTTCTTCTTAAAACTAAGATTACCTATATCGTATCGCTTGTTTTATTTATTGTACTTATTAACTGGTTTGTGAATAATTGTGTGTGTACATATCAATATTGTAAGATTGAAATCACATTGAAGTGTACCACAAATGGTTAGTGTCCTACATGAACTTAACGATTTTTATTTTTATATTATATTATGTACTTATTATTGTTATTGTTATTAAAACTTTTAAATCTATTTAAACCGTCTTAGTACGCTGGCGGTTAGTGAGTTATAGTATGTATCTTTATACCTAGCACATAAATTACAGCCACATGATATCTTAATGCAAAACGCTAGGGTAGGTATTATAAATAACTAGTGAAAAATGATCTACAACACTCAGTTAATGCTGAACTTGTATATAGGATTAAAACCGGATGTTAAATGAAAACTACTTGCAAAGTAGCAGATAGGTGATATATGTACATAACTTTGAGCGTTAAGTTTAAATTAGGTAAAGTTTGAGTTTATAATATAACAACAAGATCAGAATATACCCTATGATTGTAAATGGAACTCATGTCGTTGTCCGGGTTATGAACGCACTCAATCTTGATTACGCGCGAAAAACCATACTAAATTATGACGCTGGTCTAACGTCATATCCAAGGTGGGTAATGCAAAAAATATTATCTTCATTTGTCAAACCACGCTCATACATTTGTTACGTACCTAAAGTTCCCCACAAATGCATACAAAGTCCAAGAGATTTAGCCAAATCCTTTGCCGCTGCCGTTAAAATAATAATATGTGAAAAACAATTTGAATAATACATAATATATACCTATACACTATACAGTATACACAAATGTCGTTCTGTAGACTTAAATCTCACGCTATAAACTTGCGAGTTCAAATGTTGTTGTACGCTGCAGGATCAATGGATATGCGGGTTTTTTTTCTTTTATACAATATAATGTTATATTATAGCAATTATTTCGGAAAACATATCGCTGTGAAAACATAAAATTAAAAAAAAACCTATGACTGATACTATTTTATCAATCATTAACGAGTGTTTCTACATTATATGACAAGCGTTAATTAAGTACAGACATATTTCTAATATTACTCGGGTTTGAGAAAATGACATTATTTTTGTTGTTGTTACTAGTTTGGTATTTAAATCCATCTCCCTCTTTGGCGGTAATGAAGTTTTTTATGTTCGACTGTGTGCGTGTTGATCAACGATCATACGAAAAACAACCAACTGTATGCAAACCGTGTATTGTCATAGACCATTTATTTGTAAACCGACATTATCGCTTAAGATCAAAACCTACATTTAATATCGTCATTCTAGACGTTGTGCAATTTATCATTTTTACGATACCAGTCTTGCAGCAAGTAAGTGTGCAAGAAGTTAACACGACCAAATGTAACCAGATATGACATTGCACATCTGACGGAACGGTTTCCCCTTTCAAAAGCCAACATATAAACGTGCATTTGTTATACAATTATATAGAAATTGTAAAAAAGAAATGTAATCGAATGAGTCATTTATTTTTTGCTTTGCATTCGTCAATTGTTTAAATTACTTTAGATGAACAATTACAGCATATCACCCGTTTGGTTCTAGCTGAAATAGCGGTTTCTTGAAAAAGTTATTACCTACTACGTTTTATCCGAGTCGTATTATTGGGTTTTTCAAATCTTGGTCTTTTCGCTGCTCTTTTCAAAAGCCGTACGTAGTCAGAAAACAAACGAAATATATATAAGCCATAATAAAACCAGATACTTTGTGAATTTTGTGTGCGGTGGTTTTGTTTCCACGTGATCGGACCCAAAAGTGAAATTGTAAACCCCCCGAAGATTTTCCGTTTTGTTTATTTATTCTTATTAGTTCTGTGGCTTGAGGCGTCCAACGGCCCTTGCCTATTCCCGTATAGCTATCGAATTTTGAACCGCCAAAGGAATTGTATCGGCGGCACTCGCTCGACGACGTTTCGAATAGAAACAATTTCTACGCCGATAGAAAATTATTTATTTCTTACATTTTAAATTCATCCGGTTCTCCTCCGACGAGCCTAAGTCTGCTTGTCATTTTATTTGCACTCGTTATGGCAAAACGGAAATGCAATACAGACGAGATCCGGCAACGACATACGACGTCTAAATTGAAGACTTCTCAAATAAAACTTGGGTTTTCTATTCATTCGCATGTATGCATAATATCATAGACTCTTGTGATTGCAACGGAACGGTTTTGTTATATGTGCACGCACAATACTATACTATGGTTCACCAACGAATATCTATTCAACCTATAATGCTACTAAAATATATTACAAAATTAATTTATACACAGCCAATATTGATGTAATAATTGTATGCTGTACAGGAGTAATCCCGGCATCCCGCATATTTCTTTGCTCGTTACAAATTTTGTATGTATATAGTATAAAATAAATAATATTATGACTAAATAAATATATTGTTAAATATATATATATATATACTGTACATTTTCGTGCTGTTACAAATTATAGTTGTAACTCATATGTTGGACCGTTTAAAAAAACGTTTGACAGCTCGAAGTAGGCTATTATTTTTCAACGTATAGACGCAGTAGAAAAAAATGATAATAATATATAATAGTATATAATTATATAATAATATATAATTTCACTAATCGGTGTTACAGTTGAAGTGGATAACATAAACGGTTACGTTTACATTAGATAACATAGTTAGGTACACCAATATTTGATCCTAATTTACAAAGTCAATTATTAAAACAAACTATTTTTTTTATAACTGTCGTCATAAAATGATAAAGTACAATGATTTAATTTAAGGAAAAAAATCCAGTCGAGGGCCATTTATTGTACACGTATCTAACATAGAGCGGTTCACAAATTTTAACAAATTGCATTTTTAAAAATATTTTCTAATGAGACTTATGAGAATAATATATGTATAGTACCGATCTATAAAACTAAAATATGGAACGGTCCCATGATAGTGGATTTGTCTTAACCCAGTCCGACCTCAATAATCATATTAAGTCCGTTAAACCGTGTGTTGTAAATAAATATATTACAATCAAAAATCAATTTCCACGTACCTACCTTTAAGGCAAAATAGAATGATAGTAATATAATGAAATTTTAACTACCGGGTGTATATTATTATATACATAATATTCATTTAAGCGATTATTTTTGCGTGTTGCACTATGTTTGCCATTTCTCACCGGCTTTAAGTGTTGGGTGTTATGCTTATACAACGACCGGCGGTGTAGCGGTTGGGGTGGAAACTGGAAGTGGGTCGAGGGAGGCCGAGGATGGGACGATAGTACTGCAGTACAGATATAGAAGTGTGTGCCAATTAAACGTTTCACGAATATTACTCTATTTACCTAAACTGTTACAATCACGGCATGCTACCCTTTCCCACGAGTAATTCCTGTAGCGTTGTTATTAGTTTCTGTTGTATACCGATTATAATATAGTCAGGCAACAGCAGTCGCCACGGTTATAATTATTTTTACATATTAAGTTTACAAAAAATCAAGTAAACGCGTTAGCTTATGTTATGATACCGGAGCCGAGAAAATATTGGTAGATTTACAAAATTAAGTTTTGCTTAAAAACGACTATTTCGTTATTGTTTTCGTGGTTTGATTCATAAATGTGCTAACTAGAGTATAACTCACCTCAATCTTCAGCTATGAACGGAATTCGGTAAAAATGTCTGTGTACATAGTATTCAGAGGAAAAGGAATTACTAAGTATAAAACAATTAAAACATCAAATGTATTTAATTTATATAGTAAAGAACTAGAAAGACATTTTTTTAAAGCTATGGCTTTAAAACTTGAAAGTTATTTGAATTATTTGTGTGTTTTTATATAATTAAAATAACATCAGGTCTTCTGGAAAGTATTGTAATTGGATAGTTTATAAATGTTTTCAAAATGATATATTTTTTGACTACAGGAGTATTATTTCAAATAAACTTAATATATTTATTAACGTAACATTTTTTTTAAAATTGACTTTTAAGAGTCTCGGGTGTTGGATTATACAAATATTACATAAATAGTTTATATAATTCAGTTATAAGTGTTTCATTAAGAAAAAATAAAAGTACTGTAATAAGACTAATAACAAGACTGAGAAACGTCCAACAGCCAGTTGTATGTAAAAATTATTTTCTAAATAATTTATAGGTTATTAATTAATGCAAATAAGTTTGTGTAAGTTTTATGAGTATTATATAGTTATAAATATTTGATCTGTAGGTATGTGATTATTACAATACGAAATAATAAAAAATATATGAATATTATTTTGTGGTGTAAAAATTACCAAAACTAAAAACTTTTTTGAAAGTAACTTTGAGTTTTTAGTTTTGACATTTTTGAAAGTTCCACGAATTAGATAGGACGTGAATAACCATTAAAAAATCAAGATAATGAATTAGCCATTCAAAACTATAATGCCTACTCATTCCACTATAAATATATAATGTATTTAACGTTATTAATTATTAAACTTGGGTCTAGAGTTCAAACTATACACATGCCAGAAGTATCACGGGTGTGTCATATTATGTTTTATGCTTTATGAATTATGTATAATAGATATTAAAGAAAAGTATATTATTTTGAGAATCTGAATTTTTGAACCTAATAAAATATTATTTCTTTACATATTAGGTATTGTTATTATTATTTTCTAGCAAACTTACAGCTATTTACAATCGCTTATATTTTTTTCTTTTTAATATATTTCTCTGGGTTTTCAAAAAAGGGAACTAGAAAGAAATAACTAATACCATTCGTCCGACAACCGCAGTTTGATTATCATCAAATCATAAAGATATAAGTTGTGCCATTTTTTTTTTTTTTAGTTAGTTTTTCGACTTGAGTTAATTTTTGCAAAAAATCGACAATAGCCCGCTTTTAGATCCGGGCCAGTAGTCAGTTACAAAATTATAATAATAATATTATTATGTACTACCGCGAGTTCTAATGACGTTTTGGGCCCGAGATTAACTTCTATTTGCATATTATTATAAACTCTGACTCATGGACCATCGCATCGTTTAAATATTATTAATATACGTGTAACGCGCGTACAACCATCGACACGGTTTATCCATCAAAACGCCGTGTTTTATTTGACGTATGTGCCCAAGTCCGGGCATGATATTATTATTTTCTACTTTCACGCACGGCCGTGTGCGAAAAGCGATCGTTTAACCCGTTCGTTATTAATAATTATTATAATCGTCACGATCGCATCCCGGCCGCGGTACACTTGCTCTAAAACGGGCAGCTTACACGAGCCCGGCTGTGCCAAAATCTATTAACGCTTTATATACTATATACACATACATATGTACGATAAACCGTAATAATAATTATTCATTACATCCGTGTACGCCTTAATTTTGACATATCCTTCCGACTCCGTACTTAATACTATTATATATGTTTATATATACATATATGAACCGTCCGTTTACACGTGTATACCGCGAGTCTAACACACACACACACACACGCGACGATAACGTGTATTTTTTTATTTCAATTTTCGACTTTGGCGACCGTCGAATAACCTTTTTTTAAGGGTATGGAAAAAAAAACATTTATTTTTTATTTTTTTTTGTCCGTAAAAGTTGAAACCCAACGCGACCGACCGATCATGTACTGCGAGTCTTCTTCAAACCGTGGATTACGCGGTAAGGTTTTTTATTTTTATTATAATTTTGTGTTTCTCGTCCGGATATTTCCGAATAATATCATGTAATCCGATTCTGGAGTTCAGATACAACTTACCCGAGCACGTCGGACGAGCCGTATCGCATGAACTTTTATTTTCGCAAAGGGTGCCGAACCCGTATGGGAACAAACAAGCATATAATACGAGGATAAAATAAAAATAACATTTCGGCTTAGCTGGTTATACATTTTTGTATGCTTGTAAATAAATATATATATATGTATGTATACAGCAAAAACAGTATACGATACCTACATCCTTGTTAAAACATTAAATTATGTCGAACGGAGGATTACTACTCCTACTTATATGATACCCTCGGGGTAATGTTATTGATATTATGTAATGCACAGTTTATTGTTATAAAAAAAAAATGTATACTTTAGTATTTTATATTCGGTTCAAGCTTAATACCTAACCACACGAATCCACATGAGCGTATAATACAAATTTGCGTACAGCGTGTTATAAGCTTAGTTCGTCTTCTTTATATACAGTTCAAATATTTATTTATTATTCATGCGGTTTGGTTATATTATTTCATTGTTAATAATGGATTCAGTGGTACTTATCGGAGTCCAATATCATATCTCAAAATACATTCTGGCTGTACCTACCACTGCATCTGTTGTCGCTTTAATTTTTAAATTTTAATTCTTTCTAATTCCCTTTATTGAAAACCCAGAGAAATATATTTAAAAAAAAAAATTATAATCTATTTTAAATATCTGTAAGTTTGCTAGAATATAATAATAGCAAAACCTAATATGTCAAGAAATAATATTTTATTAAGTTCAAAAATTCAGATTCTCAAAATAATATACTTTTCGTTAATAGCTATTATACATAAATCATAGAACATAATATTATAAAATTAAATTTAACGTGTTGCAAATAAAACGTTGGTTTTTCAGTATATCTTGTCAACGTTTCTATTGTAATTGCAACGTAGTTAAATACGGTCCATAAGAAAACATCCCAAGACAGACCGCGCCAAATAAATACGAAAACAAAGCACATAAACGATATAAAAATCTTCATTCTTAGTCTCACGTTGTCCGCATAATCGCCAGATGGCTTATAAATGTAACTAAAAAATTCATAAGACATTACAATATGCATAATAAATAAATGTTAATTAATTATGTTATTATTATTAACATAATCCCATTAAGTTGTGTATAAGATTAATATTAAATAATAGAAATACTTTTTTTTAGATAAGAGATGTATAATTATCCGACCATACTCGTAATGATTTTATCTATCTGGTTCACGTGGTTATTATATTTGTATATGATATAGCAATGCATATTACATTTGTAATTGATGTAATTAGTTCTATATAAATATCCTGTAAAAAATTCAAATTTTAGTATTGCGGTGCAATAGGCCTATCTGTTTAGTTCAATGCCAAAGACACTGTATTGGGATCTATAAAAAATAGTTAACGCGCAGTTTTGACAGGCCTACGTACACTTGTTTTTTGTATATTGTAATACGCCGCTGGTATTATTATTATTGTTTTATACACATTTTAGACGTAAAAAAAATAGACGCTTCTTAATAATGACGTGTTTGACGACTGTTTTTCGGGCAATTGTTCTATTATCTGCATTGCAATTATTATCGTCGCAAAAGAATGGCAACGACCAGCCGATAGTCGGAATTTTGACTCAAGAAATCAAATGGTCAGTATTAAGTAAAAGCTACCCTGAATTACCACTTAGCACGACTTACATAGCTTCTTCGTACATTAAGTCTGTGGAAGCCTCAGGAGGTCGAGTGATTCCGGTTTTCACCAATAAGTCACTAATGTATTATACGTAAGTACATACATATCATTACCATAAGCGCCGAAATAATAGTTAGACATATTTTACGTAATATTTGGTGGTTTGGGTATTTTAGATTTTTTTTTTAATATAAATCCATAAAAAAAGTTTTCAGCCAAGTCTGCAACCACGAAAGAGCATTTTCACGTCTCGTTGAAGTACCGAATATATTTAGAGTAGTAGTGGAATTATAGATAATGATATAGTATATTAAGAAGCAGTAACAAGCTGGTATATTAAAACATCAAGTTTCTGGTTAATATTGTAGTGTTTAACATCTGGCTTAAAACAATTCATAGAGAATTTAGGCCCTTAAACTATTTTTGAATTTATCATTCAGTTCTAATTTGAACGTTGAACGTACAACATATCTCTTATCTCTTACCCTTATCTCTTACCCGGATCTCCTACCCCCTATCTCCCACCCCATGTCTCCTGCCCCTATCTCCCACCTTAGCTTCTACCCCCTGTAACGCTTTTGTAACGAACGCTTTTTTCGGTTATGTATCACAGCTAATTCCCACCTCCAACCCCATCTCCGTGTGGTAACGCTTTTTTCGTTATACGTTTTTGAAAACGCTTTTGTAAAGACCGCTTTTTTCGGTTATGTGCTAGAGCTAAGACATGAAAATGTCCTAAAAATATAAATTTAAAAGGTAGATGGGTTATTAATCGTTTTTGGCTTTTATGATTTTTCGGGGCCTCCGATTATTGTTGCACACAATACATGGCAAGCAATTTGTTGTCGTGACAAATATTTAATTTAACGAAAACCCATTATAATATATGGTATTATTTTTTTGTTTTTTCCTTATAAAAAAAATATTTTAGCCCAGTTTGCAACAACTAATTTTTTGAAGCTTTTGAGATTTAAAACTAGCTATTGGCAATACTAGACTAGGAAAACGAAATGATTGGCAACATAGCATACGACATGATGATTAAATAATAGGTCAGAGTACCTTTTTATAGTGTTTGCACAATACACTAGATATGTAATAAATTCACAGATTGCAAGCGCCGAAGAGAGTTTGGTTCAATACAGTGTGGCCCTTAAAAGCAAAACAATATTTTCATACTTTTTTTTAAAATATGAGACTTGAAGAATGTCGTTAAAATAAATTTTGACCAAAAATTTTACGTTTCTATAATGTATGTTCAAATAATTGTTAAAATTATTTACAGCTTAATTATGACCAGGGTCTCTTTGTTATACAACACATTCAGCCGGTTTCACCAACATTTGTTAAGAATTTAACTAATTGTTAATTATATTTAACAACTAGTTAGTGATAATTGGGTTTCATCGAGATTTGTTAGCTTTAACATTAAAAGGCCCGATTAAGTAAGTACACATCTATAATACTTTTTTTTTTTTGTAGCGAAGTAGTAATGCAAGTTAATGGAATTTTAATACCAGGTGGAAGTGCCGATGAAACTTTTGATTATGGGATAGGCAAATCAGTGGATATGATTTTCAAAATAGCAAAGACTGTAAGTAACACTGAAGTATTTTTTTTATGCATAATACAAAGGGAACTGATGAACCTACTCATTTAATAATAGTACTTTTATTGGTAAAAAATCATTTACGGAAAATATTTTAGGGGTTAAAAATTGACACCTACCCCCCTCCCCACGGTAAAACAAATCGATAAACAAATTTCTCATTTAAACCTCAATATAATATCAAGAAAAAATCTTGAAGTATTTTCGAAGTGGATTTAAGGTCTTGAAAATAAGAATTAAGGTAGAATTCTGAATTTCCTTATTATTGTACAAAGGGAAAAATCAAAAAAAGTAATTAAACCATTTCTGATTTTCTTTGAAAGTAGTTTTATCGCTTCTAAGCAATCACAACCAACCAGTAAAGCAAAGACCCCACAGTACTGGTATTTTATTAAAATTTTGACTTGATCACTTATTTTTAATATACTACTAAAATCTAAAGTAGACTTAAAAAAAATAAAAAATAAAATTTTGTTTACATGAATTAATAATTCCTACTCTTTGTCATACAAATAATACAGCATTATATGGCTAAAACTAATCGAATTTGTATTATTGAGTATTAATTACATTAAATAAAAATAAAACAATTTTAATTTACCTATCTACTCTAAATGTCAATTTTTATGTCAATAAATTGTACGTTTAAGTAGTCTAAATCATTTGTATTTTGCTAGAGCAAATAATTTTTAATATTTTAATATAATCAATGAACATTAAATACTTTACTAATATAGCATATTTTAGATAAATACCGCTGGCGATTACTTTCCTATTCTAGGCATTTGCCAAGGATTTCAACTTCTCTTACTAAGTTCAAATAATGGAGCATCACCGCTAACAAAGTGTCGATGTAACAACCTCAATACGCCATTGAATCTAATTTCAGACATGGAAGCTAAAAGTGTTTTATTTCAAACTATGCCAAACAATATTAAAGATATATTGCTGTCTGAACCGGTTACAGCAAATCATCACGAGTAAATCATGAATATACACACATTTATATTTGTTTTATGACTAATATTATTCACCTTTGTTGTTAGTTGGTGTATGACGAGAAAAAACTTGACTTCTACAGGTTTAGATTCATTTTGGAATGCAATAACAATAAATAATGATAAAGATGGTCTCGAATTTATTTCCACGATAGAAAGCATACAATATCCATTCATAGGATTACAGTTTCACCCAGAAAAAAATGCCTATGAATGGGAACTAGATGATCCGCACAACTGGGAGGCTATTATCACAGCACGATACTTTTATGATTTCTTTTTAAACAAATGTCGTAAAAGTAAACATAAATATATTAGCAAAAAAAAGCTGAAAAGAGATTTAATATATAATTACCAAGAAACATATGTTGGAAATGTTACAAATGCTATTTTCGAACAAGCATACTTTTTTAGTGACAGTACAATAAACAATTACTTGGAAACATGATCTCTTGACACCTATTTCAACATTTTATTCTTCACTTGATTATGTTAAGCATGACATGTGTTACAATAACAAATATAATTAATGAAAGTTTAAACTGTTTAACTTACTTTTTTAGAAAATCATTAAGTCCTTGATCAAAGCTACATATCCACATACCAGAGAACAAATGAATCCTTGATATGCACTTCGGTGGCATAGGAGGTGTTGTATAATTATCAAATTGAGCAATTGTAATGGCTATGCCGTAAACAAATGTGTAGGTATTTAATAAAAAATAATTGTCCCATGATAAAACCGAATCCGCTAAGTGCGGTGATTCCAAAGTTTTAAATCACCATTGAGGTAAATAAAAATTGTTTAGAACTATAATTATTCAAATACATTTAACTTTTAAATTAAGTTGTTCTGGGTAACCCATTTTTTTAAATTATGTTCTAAAAAACAGTTTTGTCGATACGGTGTTTTTTTTAAATTAGTATGTCAAACGGGTAAATTTTGCCCATTACATATCTAAACCAGTATAATCCAGTAATTAATTTATAATAAATGTAAACGTTTTTGGCTATTTCGTTTATTTTATTTTGATTGGTTTTTACATCACCTAAATTCCTTAGTCGTTAATGTTAAAATATGTTTTTTTTTTAATGCTTAGCTATTATCTCTAAATAAATTGGTTTATTTAGTTATTTAGCTCTTTTTTTCATCCTATAACACCCTAGACGACACTGAAATATTTTCGTACCACTTAATGTTTTGTTTTTTAACTGGTTAGACAAATAAACTAGTAAAATACACTTTAAAGAAGGTTGCTGTGTGCTACAACGGGTTCGCTTTTTGTATTGTGTACAAAAATAAATTCAATAGTGTAGGCTGAAAATATTTCTGAACATATCGTGTTTAGATATACAAATAAGTTTTGAAGTAACTTCAAGGGGAACGGTCGTGTATTTTACAGTCGAGCGATCCGAATCGCTGTTGTTTTGTGGAAAATTCAAACCAACTTTTACAATTTTTCCAACCCCGTTATGGTAAAAAAACTATGTATAAATGTATACACACATGATATAAGGATGTGTTAGTGGGATTGTTTTTTTTTTTACTTGTGATCGAAATCATCCGAATTCCACGCCCTAATAAATTTGCTCTTGTCAACATTGTTTCCGATAATTAGAAAACTTACTGGTGGGTGATCACTTTCCAAAAGTTTCTGTTGATTTATTGAAGTGACTACCACGTCGCAGGACGTGTAAAAATAACTGATTAAACTAAAAGGTCAATAAAAAAATATATAAAATTAAAACTAAATTAAACAATGTATAAAAAAAAATTTAATTAAAACTTGCCTCTTCCGTTATGGAATAAAAACTAACGAATTCGCTTAAATTTACATTATTTAACGGTCAAAACTTTTGTCATGCGAAAGTCGGTTTGGTGTACCTAAGCTAATTTTTAACGAAGTTTACACACTCTTTTTGAATACACAATATTTTGTATATAATTTACTTTTATTTTTTTTTAATGCTACTGTTTTTGTGCTAATTAAAACTACAACGAAAAAGGATAATATGTTAAATTACAATTCATATATTAAAATTAACGCTGTAGTGAGTACACATACTCAAAAAGTATGCAGTGCCAAATTAACCTAACCTAAGCTAATAGTTTCATCTATCATTTAAATATAATTGATAAAATTACTAAAATGTTTAAATTGAAAATGTTTCACTTGGTCAATTGTACTCGTATATTTATTAACTATAAAACCAGTTGCCACCTGTCTTCATTTTTTTGGATAGACTCATTGGAAACCAGTGTTGGGAATTATCTAGATAAATTATTTAGATAAAAAATTGTAATTAACATCTTATCTAGATAAAAAAAAGTAAATCAGCTTATTATCTTATTTAGATAAACAAATCGGTTATCTGAGGTAATTAATCTAGATAGAAATTGTAACTATTTTTTAAGTTATTTATTCGTGGGTTTTACAAAAACAGGTTTCAGGATCCGACGAAACGCATAATGTAGTCCTAGCCTAAAAATATTAATATACCTAGGTCCTAATGAATAGTGATTAGTGTTATAAGAATATATTATTAATACATTGGGGTTGGCTTGTTAGACAAGTTCAATATTCCATTGTAATCCAATGTATTTTAGTCGATTATACAAAACGTCTTTTACCTATTTTTAATAGGTAGAAGTAGATAAGAGTTATATATGTATTATCGTATAATTTATTATGGTGTCCAATGGAAACTGACTAGGACTAATCAATTATGAATGTATGTTACATTCACATCTATAATGCACTGAAATTGGAAATAAATCTAAAACGGTTTGAACCGGATGATTACAATAATTTCAATCTTGGTTGCCACTTTCCTCTTATTTCTCTGTATCCTGTGTATTTTATTTAAAAATAATAAAATGTAGATACAGCAACACCGTGCAACACAGGTACAGGGAATTTCAATTTCCGATATCGCATGATTAATTTTGACAGGTTTTTTTTTAGTTTAGTTATATTAAAATGTCCACTTGTAAAGTCACCGTGTTTCGGGTTTTGTTGACTTTCTGATCGAATGAAACCGAATTTTTGATTCACAATGCGCTGGGTCCGTGTTTACACTACAGTACAATGTCCACAAATGGTAAATTGTTTATGACTGTTTTTTAGCTTAAAGGTTTTTTTTGTCCTTACGGGTAAATACTTTTTTATAATTCAATTTTCAATCTTCTATATTAAGGTTTATGAAATATCAACGAGTAATAAGGCTGCTTTAATTTTTTAAGGAAATCAAACAAGACCGTGTTTTTGAAAAATCAACGCCGTTAATCAAAACGTAGCGCTTATATTGTTTAAAGGACAGGTGTGTTGAAATTATGTTTGTCAACTACATAAAAAATGCAAGTAGAATATTTATTATCGTGCGTTGAATGATTTGGCTGGTAAACATTTTTCACGGATAGACTTTTCAAAATTATTACACAGAGACACTATACAGATATGACCTTAAATTCGACCGCAGACCATCTATACCATACTTAGTGCAGAGAATTATTATTTAAAATTTTAGTATTTTGATTTTGGTCGACCAATGATTGTGTGCTAACTGCTGTATACAATTTTAATATTTTTAAATACGTACATGATATCATCGGATAAGTTGTGCAGCTTATACTATATGTAACTTTCGATTTGATTAGTTGAATAATCAAAAGACTGAAACTCAAAGACAATTTTGCACCTCCAGATTTGACTTACAGACTTGATACAATATGTAGACGTAGTTTTGTTTGTTGGCAAAGACAAGGGGTTCCAAATATAGTACCTATATTTACTTCGTTCCAATTTTTTATATCACATTTTTAAGACAGCGTGTGTTGCGTTTTTAATTGTATTTTTACTTGTCTAACTCTTACACCGAACTAACATGGTGTGTTTGTTGGTACAATATTACACGAAGTCCCTTTCATTGCCTTTCTGTACGCTAATAGCCGGCCATGTACCGTCGTCTAACTTAACAATCATGCCAAAGTGTCATTTGCTCGCCTCGCGGTTTTCAATTATTCTTGACTAATGAACAGTAGGTAACGTCGTCCAAAGGTGGTTATGTGTGTGTGTTTTATTCGTTTTATTTGTGGTTTCGCGAGACGGGCATTTAAGCGCGCTTAAAGCATCTAAATGGGTTCCGCCGGGGTAGCGGCAAGAGAAAATACACCCCCGGTACCAGTCCCCGGCCGACTGTCGTCATTAAAAACTATACCTGCTAAAAACCCACTCGTTAATCGACCCAACAACACGGTACTGAGGAAAAAAATAAAACCATTGTGCGAGTGTGTTCGACCTTTGTTATTATTCTTATATATCGCGCAAATGTATACGTGCAATGTGTATGAAAAAGTCGAGTAATTTTTTTTTGTGACTTGTAAATGAGACCTATAAGCGGAACGCGTGAAGAGTGCAAGGAAAACGTTAATGCGTTTTCCCATTATAATAATAATTTATAATAGTATGTATATAATATTATATAGGTGTATTCGTAATAAGTAAGTTCTAAAGCTATATACCTACACGCATATTATAGGATATGTGTGTACACGTTTAATTTGCACAAGCTCAAATCCTATTTAATTTGTCCGTCTATTGTTTTCATACAATAGTTTTCAAAGCTTTCCCGACGTTCACTAATAACGTTTGGCCTGTTTGTTCACCGTACGCCACATCGGTACAACGACTGCAATATTATTATGGACTAATAAGTGGACTGTTTTTTTTTTCAAAAACAATTATAAGCACTCTTTGGCTTAATCAAATAAAAAAACCAGGCAGGAAAAAGTCTTAAAAAACAAATCTACTTTTGAATTTACCTATTAGCCCCATACTATAAGTATTTAAAATATTATTTAAAAACTATGAGCTTAGGCTATAACAACATATAAGATAATATAAGGATGGAACAATCCGTTAACATCACCTGCTACACCCTCCTCTTCGTCTTCCTTTATCCTAAATTTGATTGGATTATTAGGTTGGCAATCAGCCGTTGTAGTTCTGAATCCATCTCATAAAAATTCACATAGTTGAGTTTACAGCCAGTTAACAGGTTTGAAGGTGGTAAATATATTTGCAATTAATCAATTTACTCCATGAAAAAGTTCATTAACAGGGTTTTGTTCTTTTTTAAAATACACTTATACTTATGTTTCAACTATTTTATTTATATGTACATTTTAACTAATGATTTTTTTTCCAAATTGATTAGCTATTTTTTAGTCTAATTAATTCGTTTAATGTGGTGTTTTATATTTACCACGAAAAAAAATTATACAATAATTACTTTTTAGGCTATTAACAAACGTCGTTGATGCCTTTTTTTTTAATAATAAAAAAAATAATAATTACTTTTTTTAGTAATTTCCTGAATTTTAAACTAACAGAGAAAAGGTCTTGATTTAAATTTTAATTTTATTCGGCTCTATTGTACGGCAGGTAAGTTGTAAAATTGTCTATCCGAGTTGCCGTTTCGTGGGAACTGTTATTTAGACTAGAAAAGGTCGTATTTTTAAATTAAATTTTCTGATTATAAAACCATAATTGTTATTTAAACATAGAATTTAAATTTAAAGTTTTAGATGTAAGGCAGAATAATGAAGAAGATATTACAGCGAACATACACTCAAATGTAGTAAGGTATTCAAAACGGGTTCAGCAGCAGTTTTATTTTATTTTTTTCTAACTAGCTACATCATCAATTTACAAGGAAAACACGCTAAAATATAATTATTTTACATAGTTTCGTGTAAATTATGAGAAAAAGAACAGTAAACTGGCATTATAACATAATTACAACATAATATTATGTTCCTAAAAACGAGGTAAAGAAAAACTAGATAACTTTCAAACACCTTCAAATGACTAAGTGATGTTTCTACGGAGTATGAAACAACTCCATAACCTCGTTAAGTTCCTTGGTTGTTTGCACGCTAAAGTCTAACTTAAAATGTAATTTGTAAAAAATATCTTCTTTGTAAATATTCTTTGTTTGTGCCTTCTTATTATAATAGTATAATAACATTAAGTTCTCACGTGAATTCTATATTGTTCTCTATAAAAAATTGATTTTTCAAAATACATTTATTCTGGTCTGTCACTCTGACAGTCTTTAAACATCACTGCTTTTTTTTAAACACACTTGTCCGCTTACTGCACTTATTTATGGAATTATTATGTAAAAGAACAAGGCCGATAACAGTGAACTAGGGTGTCAAACGAGACCGGAAGAACGCGCGTCCCCGCATTAATGAATGATACACATCATGTATATAGAGTATAGTATGCGATCGATAGTGTAGGCGGTGGCCAAATAATTATTTTTTTTATTATATAGGAATGTGTAAGTAATAACGCGAACTTATAAACATAAAAACAGATATGACAAAAAAAATTAAATAATACTAAAAAAAAAACACCATCAAAAGTTGCGGTTTTGTGGCTATTATTATTATTTTATTTAAACAAACAAACGAATCCGGATTAATTATTGTTAGTCCAATGTACTAGTTTGAGAAATTTTTGTGGCTTTGCTCGGTCACTGCGAGCGAACTCCTTCAAGACACTCCTGCGAATATTCCATCATTGTTTTCGCTATTGATACACGAACCACAATATATTATATAAGGTTATACGTCATTCGTGCTAGACATCGAGTTTGGCCGTTACGTCGGTTCACATAAAATCGAGTATGTAATAAAAGTCACGTGCGGTGATGTTATATTACATATATATTTATTGTTGTTAGAAATCTCGAAAAACAACTCGGGACAACGCGCCGAACAAGATTTTCATTTGGGCCCCTTGACTCTCGACTACCGAGAGTAGTAATATTTTATTGAATGTGATGTCTGTCTAGAAAGTCAGTTCGAACAACCCAAAAGTACATTCGGTCAAATCGAAACCTACATATCATACGCGCAGGGTGTGTTCTACAAGGATTTGGAAATCCCTCTAGTACATCAAAGTATGAAAATATAATAATAGTATACATATATCCGAACAAAAATTGACAGTGAACCGCAAATATTTATTGTACTCTTGCTTTTTGGTCACAAAGATATATTATGATGAAAGATCTCCTTGTGCATTTAGTTGCGCTAATTAGGGTAATTAAACTGGTATGTATTAATACAAAATATTATTTGAATTATATCGTTCTTGGAAAAGACATGCTGACCTTCACAAGATACTTCTAGCCCAATCTAGGAAAGCTTAAATAATCATTATTTTCATAACATCTATCAATTTGTTATTTGAGATGGTTTTCTACTCAAAAGATGCTGTCAATAATTACCTTAGTTAGTAATTCTTAATGACATAAAGTAAGTTTCATTCAGACAAATTTTATTTTGCGAAAAAAAAACCTTAAATTTTCTAGTTTAATAACTCGTCGACTTGAGAAAAAAAAATTGTCTTACGTAACATTTGATTGCTTTCGAGACAAACGGCTAATATATTAATGTTAAAATCGGGCAACTATAGAATGGAAAATAATTAAAATATATACATTTGTATATTTTATTTATTTTCTACGACAGTGACATAATAATTTAAAAATCAATTAAGTATTATTTTACAAAAACAAAAATGTTTTGATGGATTTACCCTAAATAATATTATAACGTTATGTTGTTTAATATGTATATAACATAAACTGGACATTAAGTATATTTTTTTTCCTTTAACTAAAACAGACATACAATAGAGGAGCAAGGCAATAAGTGTATTTATAATCGAATCAGATCATATCGGGTTACGCCTTTCCTGTGCAAAATATATCTTAAACTTTTTATATCAAGTCGTTTATTTACATTGATTTGGCGCTAGACGATTTATTTAAAAATTATACAACAGTACCACAACGTTACTATAATATTATGTGTGTAATATGGCCAACATCCAGCCACGTTTAAATGTAAATCGACCGCTTAAATCACTAGACACATAAAAATATGCATCATAAAAAATAGTCTATAAATTATTATTCGATATAATATTTTCAAGGGCGGAATTGTTAAAGATATTTTTCTTTGTAAAATACTGTCTTAATAACCGAAAATACATAAATGACGCACTAAAGTCATTTTTCCACGTGTAATATATAATATCAAGCATGCGATAGGCAGATACTGCTACACGTTTGCTGTTTGCATTATTTAACTATTATACTCTACAGTATACATAGAATGGAAACAAAATCAAACTATTTACTGTGTGTCTAAGCAAACTTTAAACAAACTAAAAAAGCACTCTAATTTTTGCTTATCAGTTTATTTTAGGACCTCAAAATACGATTTAAGCAAAAACGGAGGAACCGTTCTCATTATAAGTAGTTTTTAAGGGCAAAGGGTCGTTTTTTATTATTTAAAATTTTTTTTTTATAAATCAAGGTTTATTTAATCATAAAAATGAATTGATTAAATATTATTTATTTGCCTAATGTTGTAAATTAAAAATTTGTCACCTACTTGCTATATTTCCTCAAGTAGAATTAGATTTACAAAATGTATTTGACGAAATGTACTTTGAAATAGTAATTGTTTCTTATTATGTTGCCCAGTTCATTACTCGAATACAAAAAAAGTTATAAAAAATATTCGAACTAAACAGATTTGTATTTAAACAATAAAATAACTATATTTAATCCTTAAAAGCAATGTTATGGACAACGACTCTACCGATTTTATTGAAAATGTATTTCTACACTATTTTCGAGGATGATAAAATACTCGAGTGCTTTTTTAGTTTGTTTTAAGCTGGTTCAGATACGCCGTGAACCGGTATGTACTTAAAAGTAACGTATGCATTATAAAGAATTTTTTTCGTTTTATTCAAGTATGCATTTTTTGTCGCGTTCGTTTCGGGGTCAGGTGGTTTTGGAAAAACGCTAAGCTTCGACTTTCTTTTAAATTATCACACAATATGTCTGTGAGGTATTTGTCTCGCCGTAGAACAATAGCGTTATACGATAGCGGCAACTAGACATATATATATATACAGCGAAAAAAGAAAAAAGGTTGAAAAACCCGTCAACATCAACGGGTGTCTTGACGTGGAAAATATTTAACGCTAAGGTTTTTTTTTTTTTTGGGAGGGGGCAAAGGGATAATGTAAAAGAGGTAGATACACGAGGGTGATGTGTACTGAACAGTCTTGCCCAAGCGGAAATGTTTTCTTTTTTTTGCTCTTCCTATTGTTCTCTGTGCGGAAAATACAAAATTTGTGACGCACCGACGTTTTTTAATATACAGTAATTATTCGATAGTACCTTCCGGTGGAATATATATATTATATTATATTATAAAGGTAAAATATGATGGTGAACACATCAATTGCCAGCAATACTGTCGGCCAGTGAATGGACGAATTAGGTACCTGCCGGACGAATGGAAAGCGGATATTGTTGTGTCAAATGAGTGTAACTGCATTTGATTTCACGTTACCGCCTTTGTGAAAATTGCCATCGTTACATCTGCTGATATTAATAATAATATACTCGTATGATCGAATATAGACTATACACAATATTGTGTCCGAGTACTTTAAACGATCCGTCTGTACCGTTCAAATCACTGTAGTAGTACATAATAAACCAATTAAATTCAATAAGCGTTGTTCGATGAACACACAGCTCATCATGTGCTTCACACTTGTGAATTGTCATTATTTAAATTTACGACTCCGACGGAGGAACAGGATAAAACCAACTTGACCATTTTTAACACAAAATTTATCAAAACACAACAGATCTTATTTTTAAAAAATGTGCATTTTACGCACTATTTACGTTTCGTTTGGGTAACGTGCTTTGCTCCATCGAGTAAAAAGAATTTTAACCGAATCTCTTGGTACAGGTACCAGGTATACAGGTAAAATATACAACGGCTTAGCGTACGGTTCTGGGTATTGATAAGCAAACTAACTGTTATAAATGCTTACATGTGTTTCCCCGAGTTTCGTTGTGTTTTACAGTGCCGCGGTTGTATATCATTTAGCGATATAAATTATTCCAGTCCGATTAAGCTTAATATGTAATTCGGTGAGAAATAATTGCACGGTCGTAGATCCGTTCTGAGAGCAGAAAAACGGTTTTGATACTGGAAACGCATTGGATTGGGCCGTTTTAATTACGGGAAAAATATTTTAAGGGCTCTTCCGGCGCCTTTGTCGTTCCCATAAAAAGGTTAATGTAATTTAAGACGAGCGATTAAACGAGAACACTGAGGCAACGAAATAAGTAAACATGGTTAGGCGTTAATTAAAACTTGAAAGCGTTATAAACTGCTTTCTACGGGAAATATATAAGAATTACGATTTTTAATCGGGGTGGGCAAACAAAGGGTTCAAAGGTGATGTCGAGTGTACTGTGTAATAAATGTCTCGGAGGTTTTTTTAAGACTTGATGAAATTAATCTTGCATAACGCGTTACGGGTCATAGATAACAATAATTTGAATTATAATTTATTTTTGACGCATCGGTAATAATTAACCTGGGCAATGTTTTTTTGTTAAGAATTTTCCATATTAAAAAATTGTTTTATTACAGACGTTTAAGGTATACAGGATGATCATTTTATTGTGAACCACTCAATATCTCATTAGGTTTAATTTATAATTGAATTTTTATATTGTTTTTATATAATGTGATTTCAATTTTCTACAAAATGAATAACTATTTTTGAAGTTCTTGAAGTTTTAAGCTTAGGGCAGGAGGAAAGGTGGAATATAGTATTATTATCTGCTGTTACGTGTTTGTTCCAAAGATTTTATTACATTTTTTATTATTAAAAAAATATGTAAACCCTTTTAAAAGAGATTGACTATTTTAGGAAAACCTTGTGTTTTTTAATTTGTGGCCCTATTTGTTAAATAATAGGTAAAAATAAATCGTTGGAACAATTTTTATAACACTATTGTTCACTAAATATCTATATTTACCACAAAAAAGACCTACGGGTGACGATGTATAGTATTTTATACACTACCGTTTACAGAGGTACCTAAAAGTCTATACGATTGCAACATTAAATGACCTTAGTTAATATGTATATGGTTACATTAAACAGTACAGTTGCACAAGCCTGGATTCTTCCCAACAGAAATGCCTCCACTAACTAGATTACCTACGAATTGTTTAAATTCCTACAATATAATATTGTTACTAATGATTTTTTAAGTGCAGGTACCGCAAAAAGGAGTATAATATATGTTTTAATAAATAGTTAAATTGTTTTTTTTTAAATAAAAAGGCCAAGTGCCGCGTTAGGTAGTCAGTCAACAGTTGTTAGCCACCGACAGCGCATACACGTCTTAATACACCGACCGAAAATTCAACTTGCAACATGTTCGCCGTAAGTGTTTATGCCTATTTAGTTGTGTTACCAACCGAAAGGCTTGTTCTTACGAAAATACAATACTATGTATGTTTTGTTTTTTTACAGTTTTTAGCTGTTTCCGTTGTGTTGGCCGGCCTCTGCTCTGCCGCACCCTCGCCAGCCGCATCGGTGCCGTTTATCCAAAACGACCACATCCGAGACGATGCCGGTCAATTCTCTCTGCTGTGAGTTCAAACGACGCTCGTCGAGTCTGTAGACAGATTATAATATGGTAATCGACCGATTTTCTTTTGACTTTCAGGTACAAGAGTGCCGACGGTATCACCCAAGCGAAACAAGGAGCTCTGGTGGTGAACGACGAAGGCACCGGCTACGTCATGGAACAGAAAGGAAGCTACTCGTTTATCACTCCCGAGGGCGTCGAGGTGAAAATGAACTACAGAGCCGGCAAGGATGGTTTCCACGTTGAAGGATTTCCTCTGCCAGCGTCTGTACCGGTTTCTGCTTAGAACACAGTTCCTGCGATTGTTGATGTTGTAATCTCGTTCACTGTTTGTATGCATTTTTTTCCATTAAAACGTTTTTTTTTTATCAAAATATAATAATATACGTTTATGTTGTTATTGATTTCATATATATATACATTTATACATATACTCATTTAAGTAACGGTAATTATTATATAATACCGTCAAACGCTTCAACTCAGGACAAGAAAATAGTTACATGCTATTTATGAAAATAACGAAATACCTAAACTTTTGTTTAAAATTGGCTCTTGTTTGATAACGTTAACTTATATCGTTCGGCAACATTATAAGAAGAGAGAAAAATATGGATCGCTACGGAAGAACCGTATTGCTTGTCATGTTTATTATTAGTAGAAATGTATTTTATTATGTTGATTGGAATGCGACAATGCGTATATTCTGTATCTCTTCCTCCAAGATTCAATGTACGAATTATAATTGAACAGTGAATACTGACACATTATTTATAGGTAGTATATGTGTACAAGTGCATATCGCAATAAAAGTGATTCTATAGTACTAAACGAGGTATACAAATTGTTAACTAATAATAAGATCTCATTTATTTATATTACATCAGTCTGCTTAGGTGTACATTAAGTAATTTAGGTTACAGAGCTTTAAAAATTGCTAATTTTCTTAAAAAATATATTATCTGCTCATATACGCACTCTTTTTGTATATTTCAAAAGAAATTTATAAAATTGTTCGACCAATTAAAAACTAAAAAGAATGTTATGTAAATAAAAAAAAAACGCTTTTGTTTTAGGTCTTGTTATTTGTATTATTTGTTAAAACATTTTTTGGAGTTAATAAAAAAAAAATCACAACTACAAAGCAGCCAAGTCAATAATCTGAAAAAATATATGCTTGGGTTAACTAAAATTACAGAAATTATTAAATAAATCGACCAACTAAATGATTAGTTAAAAAAACTATTTATTTAGTTATTCCAACAATTTATTTATTAGGATTTCACCAATACCATTGTAAGGGTAATATAACTTATAAACAAAGAACAATAAATGTTTAATCGCCTTGACTTATCGTCAAGTATTAATAAGTTTATAGTTGACAGGTATTATACATCTTCATCATTGGTTTTCGACATTTTGGAATACCGTGAAATCTCAAAAGGTTCTAGTCAATTTTTAAGATATGTTTAGTCAGCACATTGTACGTTTTCAAGAAGGCTGAAGGCACAGATTTCCCTTTCACTTCCAGGAAATTAAATCCATTACCTACCCTATTCTAATAAAAGACATACAATATTAATGCAATCCTCCAATTCACAAGTAGAGTGACTGAGATTGTAAGTTATAAAAGAAGCAAAAGATTAGATGTACTTCAAAACCGAACACCACAAAGTGAACCAAAAAAAAAAAAAATATTCACGACACAAATTCTATAAAAGTGATTGGTTCTCAACTAATAGGTTAGTCGAAGTAACACTGATCTATTAATGAAGCAAATAACACTAAATTATTACCTAATAATAAATAACATTTTGTCAAAAGCATTCTAAGTAAACGAATTGTTAATATTTTGTAAATTATAGACCAATAGCCAAATGACAGCGCAGAAGTCAAAACCTCGATAAATAACAATAAAACGCGGTTGTATTTAAAGAGAAAAATATCAAACAGCAGATTCGTTATTTTCAGATATAATTATTTTGCATCGCATTAAAAGTAACAACCTTCGGAATAATGTACGATTAATGTGTGGATGTATGTGTAATATGCTCACACGTTATATTTAGTCGGTTCAAGCGAATGATTTCGTTTTAAATTTTTCACAATAACGACAATAGGCACGTGTTCGGTGTCATTGCCCAACTTGCGCTTGCATGTTGCAAAAGAAACACGATGTCGGACTCAAAGCCGTTTCTTGAACATGTGTACGTATCGGGTTTTCGCGAATGCACCACCGTTGATGTTCTTCAGTAATTTTCTCTAATATTCTCCTCTCTCGCGGCAGTTGGCCGGCGTAAATATTTGATGATCGCATATTGTGCGCTTCGCATATTATTATAACCGTACTCGTGTACACACAAACACATAGTACATATTATGTAATATATACAACGGATACAAGCACTGTTGTGTACACGGCAAGTATATATATATATATATATATGTATTTGATAGCGAAAAGCTTTTGAGGACGGTGCAAAACGATAACTTGGTTGTTGTACCGCCACTACGGCTGTATATTGCTACGGTGTCCACCAACACAACCAACGCCGAACATTTGCAACGACCCGCTGTTATAATGTTATATATGCGATCTCTTCTCCACCGCCATCGGTCTCATTGTTTCCACTCGACCCGCAGATCCGTCTTCATTTATTGGCCGCACTCCTTTATTTATTCGCTCCTAATTCAAAAGGGTCGACTAATAAACACAGGTGTCGGCGCGTAGAAACTTTGTCTGGTTGGTAAAACAAGTACTGTTGTGTTGTACACTTTAAACATATAAAAAAAAACACCAAAGTAAACGATACACAGCGAGGACGGTGGGAAGTCGCAAGTCTTCGGCTAGTGTTATAGTTAAAAATGATAAAAATCACTTGAAAAAATAAAACTTCGAAACTGTAGATGGTAAAAATATTAGAATTTTGCAAAATTATACGAAAAATACTTGGAAAAAATCTAAATGAAGAAAAGTTTTAACCACTTTTAGGTGAAAGGTTTGGTGATATTTTGTTGGCTTTCGGTTGTAGTTTTATATGTGAGAAATATCTCCTTCGAATTCGAAAATTACTTTACTAGTTTCAAAAAAGTTATAGCGTATTTTTAAATTGAAAATGGGTAAACACGCTTACGTTATGGTATGTTTCTTTATTTTTAAGTAAAAGGGGTACATTTCCATAACTTTTTTCAATATGTTTGTTTCCGGAAAATAACTTGGTTTACGTTTAATTGATCACCGGGAAAAAAACAAGTATCAACAAAAAATTCAATAAGTTAATATCAACAGGTAACAATATTGAATTTCGTAAAAATAATTATATTTGTTGTTGTATTTTTTATGATGCTGCGAAAAATGTATAATATTAACTTTTTGTTTTCATTTATAAAAATCAAGTTTCAAAACAAAAATAATATAGGTAAAAAATACCTTATCTTTTTTCTTGTCCAATTTTTTTCTACACTTCAATATTTGACCTTATTTCCGAAACATTAATTACATCATAATGGCTTGTTTATGAAATATATACACGTATTGGTAAATTTAAACTTTCTTTACTTCTATGAAACTGTAGTCTGCTAATACAGTTTCTTAGAATTTGAACTCTAGTCAATTATTTAAAACTGTATATGTGAACACCGTCGGCCGCTCGAAAAGTTTCAGCTACTCGGAAAACGTTATATGTGTTGCACACAATAAAGATAGTTTTGAGCAAACAACGTTTTTGGCTGTTGCCTGTTCTAATTATTTGATGTCTACGAGAGGGCTAATGTTCTCGTTACTGTAAAACTACTACAATCTCAAGTAAATAACCGGTGGTGTATCGGAGGAGAAGGGGAATTTACACATAATTTATTATTTAACAACGAATTGGTTCGATAAAAGTGCTGCTTACCGTTGAAGGTATTCTATTATACATTCAAGATAAAATACCAAAGTTCACATTGTCTTTTTCAGTGTAAAGTTATCTGTTATAACAATAATAGGTTTTTTATAGTCTTGTAAGAATTACAAAAAACATACAGGCCTCATACAGTTCCGTTTTTACCCTAAGGGCAAGATGGCTCCCACATAAATTCCAGCCTGATGAGGGCCGCGCATAATACAATTTACAGCATTACGTTTTTGTTTGGTTTTTCTTAAAAGGCCCCCAAACTCTGCGTGCACAAGGGCCCCTGCATAGCCTGATCTCATATTAAACATAATATATAATTGTACAACGTTGACATTATTATTGTATCGATCTTTGTTTTTCGACAATTGGAGAATTTTGAATTCGAGTTGTAAACATAATAACATAAAAATAAGTAGACAACTGCCTACACAGGCCACCTGGCTTACTTGATCGAATCTTCACGTTAGCGCTCTCCGATTTCCACAGCCCGTTTTATATCATTGAGTATTCTTAATCGACTAAAAGTTAAGTCAAACAAGTACTATTTCACTTCTTATAATATATTTTATCCACAGTAATAATTGTAATTAGTATTGTGGACTATTGTTTATTAGAAAAGCCTTTTTGTTTTTACTACCGGTGAATTTATAATGGGTTCTATTATTAAAAATGCATCCTTTACAGACCGGTGTAAAGTTCTCAACTGCACAAAATATATAATTAAAAATAGGAGTTCGTTCCATAAGCAGTGGGAATAGTACGGCTTTCATATTTTAAGTATTCATTACTAAATTATTCATTCAAAATTATAGTCATCACGTATGTACCTACTTTTTACAATGATAATTATCAGTCTAACAACGTCTAGGTATGTGTAGTCCCGGTTAATAACGCTGTTCAATTATATCGGTATAGGTATATTCTGTTACTATTAATACTCTTCGAAGTGGAATAACGCAGGATACTCCTATACAAAATATATAGAAAATAATTACATACTACGAATAGATCGGTATCTATCCCTTTTACAAAATATAATAACTTTAAACAAAATACATATTTCTTTTTTTTAATTAAAAAATGTATAGTTGTAAAACAAAAAGTATTATTTTATAGATCCGTTTTAAGGCTTTTATAGGAAATAAAGAGAAAATAATTATTTAAAAAAAAAACAATAGTACAAATACATAATATGTACTATTGTATTTTTATATCAACTCTTTGTTACTAACAACTTTGTTATCAACTCTTTATTCTCAAATGTCATTACTTATGTGTACAGTTTAATTCAAACAGTCATTTTTTTGTAATTTTAATTTAATCCTAGTTAATTGGTTCTCAAAAACTACACGTATTGTAATTTATCTTATAGCCTTTTAGACGCATAATGTAGTTATGAACAGTAGTCCACCACCGGGGCTTATTGTATAACATATAGCACCACGAACGCGTGCCACTACACACAATCTGATTTAATGCAATTTTCGTCAGCCAAAATCAGTTAGAAATTATACACACATTGTTCCACTCGGTGGGATTAACCTTCCTCCTTAGGGGCCACTAAGATCCCGAACAGACTATAATTACCTCGACATCCGTCCGACAACGGAACTACTTGAGCCATAAATGTAGATATAACAACATGTTAGCAAAGAACATAACGTATTAATAATCTTCATATATTTTGATGCTAATAAAATGCTGTCGTTCATTGTAACGGTGTGTTGAAATGAAAAGTTGTTGCCGTAGTTTTATCGAACAATAAGTTAGGTTTGAGTCAGCTTCTGTGTAGATACTCTGAGATTGTTCTTAAATTTTTTATTAGTATTTAATCCGTGGTTTCGAACTTTGTTTTGAACAGTGTGATATTACCAGCGTATATACATTTTCGTGTTATTGTGTTTGGTAAGTCACATATGTCTCTACACAGAACAAGGCCGGTGCAAGGATTGATCCCCGGGGTAACCCATCGATCAATTATCATATTTTACTGTGTGTGCCTCCTAGATAAACTATGAACGTACGGTTACTGAGTACTTTGTTGTATAATATAGTGATAGACAAGGAAATAACTCCATATGTTTTGTTAGGAGACCCGTTGGCCAGACCATATTGTAGTAGCAGTCAGATCAACTAACACAGTTGTAAGGGCTGATACTTGATCTGTACACCATCAAATTGACCCGACTTGCTCTCTAGGGACCACTTGATCGATAATTGGGCTAATGCCATTAGAAGGGCTGTTTTGGTGCTGTTTATTTGATACATTTTGCAAAATGCACAACCCGCTAACCACGACTTGGTATACTTTAGCCGACCGGTGAAAAAACTTTTTTGTGTACATAATACATTTTTCACAAAATAGTGACTGAACTCCTTTTGACGCACACCCAAAAATTTAAGTTCTTGGTAGAATTATTACAACACTAGTTTTAATATTTTGATTTTAAAAAACAGATACCAGATTTCCCCTTTAATACTTTTCGGCGGCTTTCTGTCCATCGTAGGTAAAACGGATCTATTCTACGCTCGATAGAAACATAATATTTTTTTACTAATTATCAAGACATAACCCATCATTTGTGTTGAGTCGAATAAGCAACCCCAGAGACTGATAACAATTAACACGGGGAAGATACTTATCACTCGAAAACGCGGTGGCCATCTTCTTCAATCTACACCACCACTACAAAATATGTTATATCTATACATTATTATTTTTAGCTGTTGCGTTTAGATATAATTTATTATGATTATAGAAGGTTTAAACATGTTCGTGCCCTTTTTTTTGTTTACATTGAAACTGTCTTTTCTGATTTCATTTATTCTGTGCAATAGGTATGTGTACTTAACCGAGTAGATTTTTGACGGCCCGATGGTTCGCCCTCTGTCGACGGACGGACCTTAAGGTTATAGGGTGCGCGCCAATTCGTGTGGCCATCGCCGGCGGTGCGTCAGTTCCGCGATGGTCCGACCAGTGCCACGTCCGTTAACGACGACGTTCGGTCCCGTTACTCTTTCCGCCGCGTTCATAAACGTTGCACGTGCCCCGAACTCGTTTCGCGCAAATATCACTGTCTGTAATAAAATGCAGTAAAAAATTGAAAAATGATTTTATGTTTACATTAATTCTACGAGAATAGTGCATATTATAGATTTTGTCGTTGGAGAAAAATTTTGATAATCCTATTTTATTTCATACATGGACGGTGTCGTCGTGACTTGATGTGCCCGATGGACGACGAACGACTACCATGAAGTGGCCACCGCAACATCACCATCACCATCATCACCACCATCGCCATCAGAACAACAACGGTGGCCGCAAACACCAGGCCGTCGGTCGGCGACACGGATGGTCGGACGCCGCGGCCACCGTGTACCTGACCATATCCGCGGCCGTCACCTTGTGCTACTGGAACGGCCTGAGTGGTGACTTCGTGCACGACGACATACCGGCCATCACGATGAACGCCGACGTGTTGGGCACCAGTCCGCTGTCGCACGTGGCCGTCAACGATTTTTGGGGCACCCCGATGGCCGACCCAAATAGCCACAAGTCTTACAGGCCACTGACGACGCTCACGTTCAGGTACTTGCCCACGTGGGGTTTTTTTTGTACCACTAGCCAGCACCAAATAAACATAAGAACCGAATAGACATTTTTTTGTCTTAGTTATTGCGCGGAGTGATGTCAAAAATGTTTATTTTTGTTTTTCAAGCAAATAAGTTAAAGTTATGATACATTATGATATCGAAAAATTGTTGTCACATTTTTCAACAAGAATTTAAAAAAAAAATGTATGTATCGTAATGGTAAAACGCAGTGGCCAAAATAATTATAATGAAAAATACAAATTATTTAGTTTATTAATAGCTTTTCCATTTATAAATTAAAAAATTGACTTAAATTACTCGTTTTTTGTCTTAGATAGTTTAAACTATAAACTATTGTTTATAACTCTATAGCAATTATTTTTTTAAATTACAAAATTGAATCTATACTGTTTATGACTAAAAGAAGCGTGCAATTTGTTTTAATGAAAATATATTTATTCCTTAATGACCCAATTAAGATTTTGAACCAGCTCTATATATATTTAAAGCTAGTCAAAAGACCCTATAATAGAAACTATTATAGCAAATTTTATGTAAAATAACTAAACGAACATTTAGTCATTATTAAAATACACTCTAAGCTTCATGAATACCTACCACGCATTTCACGAAACTCCATTTTGTTATAATTTAATAACCCTATACGCCATACGGGTAAAGTTTCTTTACTAAGATTGAGTACCTGCACTGTAGAATATTAGGAGTTAGGATGCTGTGTACAAAAGAAGACATCAATAATATTGTGTCATGTGGTGGGTTGGTTAGGTTAAGTTGGCAAAAAACATTGAACAAAATAAATACCATTCCAGCAACATATTTGATATACATATATATTAAGCGTAAGTATTTATTAATGTTTATTAAATTCTGCGAAATTTTACTACAGCCGTCACTTCGACAAGTATTATGTACTTATAACTTACAACAACTGGTGTTCGATACCTACGCCAAAACACCAATTCTAAATTATTAATTACTAGACGTTTTGTTTGTTTTTAATTTGCAATGCAAATTTTATCGTTTAATTCCGAAACGCTGTGACGGAGTAAAATTGTTTTGTGTACATTCGAATTATATGGAATATCAGCATTTATTAATGCATTAGGATCAGTCGGTAGAACAATATATTATACATTATACAAGCGCGTTCCTACGATAAAGCTATACTGTTCATAAATCTACTTGGATAACAGTATTATATTATACATTTTAATGTAATTCACCATTTTTTTTTATATATTTAATCGTTATAAAATCACAATGTTAAAAAAAATCACAATATGTATTTGTATTTAGGCAAGTTTAGTTTAAAATGTACCAAAGTAGGAATTTAGGTAATATTTTATCTTTTAAAATTATTTTAGTACAATTTGTTGGTTTTAAATTTTTCATAGACACTTCATGTTCGTTGTTGTTTTGATGTGTGTAAAATATTTTTGACTTATGAGTATTGAAACGTTTCTATTTTCTGAAGTAACCTAAACAAATTCGTTTCTTGTATACTGGAGTTTTTTTCTTTTAATTTAAAACCATAGTAAGCACTGCACAAATTATGTTTCTGACATTTTCGGTAGTCATGAATAATAGAGTGGCGCGGCGGTATAGAATAATATATTTAGTCTTCTCGCCGGTGACGGCTATATAAAGATGTAGAGAAAATGTGTAAAAAAAAATGACCACCCTAGTCTGAAATCATCACTGGCTTAATATAGAGTTCACATCGAAATACCCAATAGATTTTATTTCCCAAAACAGTAGGGACGCTATTATTGTGTGTTCAAAATAATATGTTGTACATTAAAATACACATTATATGACATGTACCGCAGTGGCTTTCAAAGTTTGAAGTATTTTATATAACATATTTATGATAAACATGATAAAATGAACATAGTTATGATAAACGCTTAATGCGATAGGTTCGTCAATTCAATAATGCAGTACTCCCGCGGTTTTGACAAATGTGTCAAGGTTTTTTTTTGTTTGCGCGTTATCGTTATTATTTATCTCGCATTATTTTTTACATGCAATTCATATTTTTTTACCAAAAAACGCATAACGCGTGGTTAAAAAGTCACTCGTTGTGTGGATACTAACTCCAAAGTCAATCCAACGCTCGACCTAATACAATATTTTATCAATTATTATCAACGCGGAAATTATTACTCAATTATTATTATTTCATGCGGAAAGACAAACAAAAGTCACACAGGCTGGTTTTTCGTTGTAGTTATAATCAATCGCATTCAACATACATAATTCATGCGCTATTTTGAATAAAAAAAAAAAATCAGTTTTAAATGTTTTATTTATCAGCGGTCGGTTTGTGCGGTGTCGGTTAAATTTGAATTTTCCATAAAAAACCAATGCGGGATAAGTGCGAAGTTCTGTAGTAACATTAACACACAAATAGTATTATAATATTTTCCTAAGCCATTAGGATTTTGATCAAAAACGAACCCGCGACTAGCGTTAAAATAAAAAAAAAATCTATTAACTTTCGCATAACTATTTACCGACTAGAGTTAAAAAGAAACTTCAAAATAATTTGCCGCACAGTAATCAGAGTCACTAAGTATTATTAGTATTACAGCATAATTAAGTATTTATACAAATACAATCCGTGATAATATATATTTTGTATAACTTGTATATAATTATGTTTCAAATAAAATTTGTATACTTTTTTAGACTTTTATACAACACATTGGAACCACAATATCAAGTCTACCATCTAATAAATATATGTGCTATGCCATACTGGCAACGCCTTAGGTTTGCTTTAAAATTAAAATAAAGATTGTTTCTCTCTTCAGAAATGTTTTTTTTATAGATTTTAATGGTACTAAATATTGATTCACAACAATTTTTTTTTTATACTAATTATCAACCCACTTAGATTGATAAAAAAGAGCTATTCTTAAAAAATCCCTGTCTACGCTTTGACTTTATAACTGAATTTTCAATTCAAATCGAGAAATGAAGCTTAACATGCCTAATAATATTTTAATGATTGAAAAATGTATGCTTTCGTTAATAAATTGACTACTCTGCTTGGGTTTAATTAAAAAAAAATTGTTTTATAATCTCTTTATACCGCGTCGGTGAGTAGGAATGGGATTAAATAAATTAATCCACTCGAGGTGCACGCAGTCGTGGGTATTAATTTTTTTCCATAAAATAACTATTTGGGCATTAACGAATCGTACAGTTGTCTTTTAACCGATATGCTAACAATAAAAATACAAATTTTGCAATAAAAATGAAAATCCAAAAGAAACGCATACATAACTGATATGTTATTGATAGTTAATTTATTATCTACTATAATGATGTTATCAACTTATTATAGTTCTGGTAAATATCTCTGAATGTTTTTATTAGGCATTCCTTATTAATTATTCTTTTCAAGTTTAATTTTTTTTGCGATTTTCACACTGTCGGTGATGTCGACAAATAAAAATAATATTAATATCCGTTACAAAATCATCTCGTACAAATTCGTCTGTAAAATTTACTGTTATTTAAACGTATGTTCACTTGAATTAACTTTTCGACGCCGGCGGCCACGTTATATGCATTCGTATGTACCATCGACCGTTTCGATTCGATTAAATATTATTATAATAATTTAATATACAGGTACACTGTTTAGCTGTTATAGGTACGATGCGCTAAGCCGTTTTGCTCTCGCCCTCTATGCAAATTATTGCTGTGCTCAACGATTTTTGTTGTAATTCAATCTTTAGACTTAACGGCTATAACTTATAATTATTATTATCTACCATCCGGAGGAGAAACACTTTTTCTAATCGTCGACTCGCGTGCCGACCAGCAATTTCATACGGTTTCCTTTTACACGTGTACCCACTCTGCTCCGGGCCGGGACATAGCCGGGAAAACTCGCAACGATATTATTTTACTGTCCTTTAAATAATTAAATCAAATCACACCCCAGTCGGTCGTTGCCGTCTGCTTTGTATTGTGCCCATTCACAGGATACTGGCATTTAACTATAATAATTACTTCACTGTGAACAATATTACGTTTCGCGCGTGAGACAATTTTTTGTTTTTATCGTATCAATGTGCATCACAAGTTTGTGAAAGTGAGAACCTTTGGACTCGCCAAGTGTAAGTCCTAAGTATAGTGACAGACAGTGATTCATAATCATATACTATAGTCGACGAGCGTACAATAAACGCGCTTGTCCCGTGGCAAAAACGTTGGCCGAGTAATTAATTTAACCGACCGCTGCTCTTGTTTGTGAGGTTATCGGCAGACAAAGCCGGAAGTCTGGTGATTATGAACCGTTTTGATATTATGGCCGACTAATTACTGTGTCGCAGATATCTTAATTAACCGCTAATATCCCACGGCGCGGCGTTATAGGACTTCCCGTCATTGAGAGCTCCACCGCTGACGACGACATCTCTACCGTGTCTTCCACGCACATCCTGTCACATAGTTCTCTTCCGAATATCATCCATACGCCATTCATTTTCATGTAATTTATACACAGATGTATAATATATTTTAGTCACCGTCGTCTATAGGAATTCTTTTAATTAAATAGCAAATCTGTTAAAAGTGATCGTGATCCTATTAATTCGCTGAACGAGATCTATTAAGAAATATGAACAATTAATGTGAGAACCAAAAGTGTAGGTGATTTTTATCAAATATTACAGCACAGCAAAATTATAATTGTTTTTTCTAAGGGAGATAATCATTAGATTTTTTTTAATACCCATTTCAAAAAACAATGAAAATTTTGTAAATTACTTATAGAAATGGGTTTTATTGAAATTCATTCATGTAATAAATAATAATTTAATAATACTTACAAAATTTACTTAATAATATTATATCGCATATGTTAAAATATATTATAATAGTACTGTATATTGATAAAACCTCGCTTAAATTATAGTAAATTTATTTAATAATATCATTTGTATTACTTATCTTAAAGCTATAAAAAATTTATGTCGTTAATAGACTATAAACCCAGATCAAAAGTTAGTACGTTTAGTAAGTGTCTTTTGACCTCGTTCCTTATTAAGTAAATACTAACTCAATAATAATACCTCACTAACTAAAAAAAAAAAAATTATTTATAAATTATTTAAATAATAATCGGTTAATAAGAGAATAATAACATAAAGAATCCTATGAGATACTGAATATTATATAGATTAATTATTTAATTTTTAATTATCTGATGTACGTTAAAAGGAATAGCATACTTCAAAAACGTACGAACCCTTTAAAATCGATGAACGAAACAAACTCGTCACATATAATTAATTCAGCTACATATACACAACCATTTGGGACAAGCTCTGGCGATAGGGGATCAAATATTACTATCGAAAATGTCAAACTGTACCGAGAAAACGAGAACCAAATGACTTGCCCAATGCTAATATATTATTAATAACTTTTCCTACACTATTTTTAACCCTTCAATTTGTTTTAATTTTATAATGTACAATTATTTTATATAGATTAATTTATCAGGAATTTGGAAAAAAAAAAGCGGAAAAGTAAATACTTAAGAAAATTACGTTTATAACATCTGGTACATATAGTAATTTCTGTAATAACTGTATTGCGTCACCTAAATTTAATGTATTTTTTTTAACAAAATAAAAATGATGTAGTAAACAAGTTGCATTTTTGCTACAATTATGGGCACTGAAGGGTTAAACATAATAATAATTAGAAAGTTTTCTATTAATGACTAACGAGGTAAACGTCACTATTTTTTTTGTTGGTATGTCATTGTTTTCCATTAATGTGGTACTGTTACAAGACGGTTGTCGTCGACGTGTTTCCTCCAAAACTATTTTCCTTGTTTTGCTAGTAAACGATATTAGTAATCGCTTTAATTGATTAACATGTTTGTGCTATACTTGTCCATAAACACAATTTTTAGTCACAAGTAATCCGCATCACGCTAGACGTTCTCGACAAATTTATACACATTTCATAATATAATATATTATACTGTTCTATACTTTGTAATAGTCGCGTTTCGCCCGACCTTACCGCAATATGTGTTCGCTGAGTTATCTATCTGCGGAGTCGGCCCGCCGGAATAGGTGAAGCGCTCTTGAACTTTTTCCCATAATTTCTCTGGGGACCGCATTAACCGGACGTATTTATGACCGAATATAGTAGAGAACGCGCAGGGACTTAGCCACGAAGTGCAATGTAAAATGTATGTTGCACGCGACAACGTAGACGGTTAATTTTGTCAAAACACTAAGCTTCGGCCCCCGTACACCTACTGCGTGAATACTGGACATGCCTATTGATAATACAACGACGTAGGATTTAGTATCACACAAGGTGGGTACATACATACAACGTTGTCGTCACACTATATAATATTATACACATTGTTAGAAGTCCATACGTATGCCCATGACGATGATGGCGACGATCCGACCGGTAAATCGCATCAAAATATTTATCCACTTTTACCCCCCCCCCTCCCTGCCCCCTAATGAGGACAGTACTTTTAAATGTAGTTTTAGCGTGTTTGCACCGTGCCACGCCATTCCGGCGTTGTAGATAAACAAGATTAATTATTTTCATATAGGTACTACATCGCCGTAGCAGGCTGGCCTGAGGGCATTCATTTTGCTTTTTCGAATTCGTGTTCTTTTCACCGCAATCAGAGTCGAATTACATGCTATTTCTGTTAATTTTTTTTTTAATGACAAACAACGTTATCTGTATGTTTTATACGCTCTAGAAATTATTAAACATAGCATTGGTTTCAAATTAACTACACCCATTGCGCGACAGTAGGTATCAACAAGCTGGAGTGGCCTTTGCGTTTGTTGTACGACAACCCTACGACAAGAGCCTTCGAGTACCATAGTACGACCGACCTAAGTAAACTCAAGCCTACACTTCCGGATAATTACAGCTGTTGTTAGGATCACCGAAAAGTAAAACAATACATTAAGTACTCACTTTTGTCGCGACAACGCAACGTATGCCGGTTATAATGTAATAATACTGTTCATTTGTTTTCGTGATACTTGTCGCATTTATTTGTTTTTTAAGACATTTTTTAAGTATATATATATATATATATAAATATATTTACATGCATACACATCCACTAGTGAGATGGATGTAAAACAAAATATTTTACCAAAAAAGTTTTTTCACAGTCATAAAATACGACTCTAGACGAGTAAAAAGTTTTCTTTAGAAAAAAAGTGCTAGCCCAAGTAAAAAGGTGTAACGTTCTTTATTTTTTATTCTTCGTGAATATGTCAACGCGTCTATAGAGTTTTCTCATTTTTTTTCTTCTTTGTTGGAAAGTATATACTTAAGTCCCATAAAGAATGTACGAAAAAAAACTGCATTAAATCGAATGTTTCCAGCGATTTATGAGACTTTTCTAAAATATGTATCGATACAAAACATATTATTGCTTGAGGTGTCCAAACCAAATGGAGATCGTAAGTGTCACATTTGCGTTATTTATGATTAGGTTAGTGAAAAGAAATATGTTTTATCGTTATTATACGAATCGCACACACTATGAGATAGCTCACCAAAGGGTGAATATTTATTTTAATTTTAGTTTTTTTTCCATCTTGGTAACTCTACTAATTTACATCATCTTTATATAGTCTCGTTGATGTCGTTTTAGCTCCCATGCCAATGCATTCCAGTCTGTGTTCTATTATACATAGGGACTACTTTAATAATTTTATAACAACCGTAACTTCGTTGCGATGTTTAAATCATATACCTTCAGACCCTAAGATTCTCAGATATTTTAAGATTATGGCATCTTAATAAATTATTGGTACAAGTTTATAACCATTTATGCGTATGTACCTATTATTCATGTCAAAATTAATCCTTATTGTTGCGATCAGAGGGATATATTTTGTCCATTACCAAATCGGGGTGCTAATATTGTTCAAAGTAAATAATAAATATATTATTATGTTTACGAAAGGGGGTAAACGGATTCTCGACGTTTCGCTATGTCTATTATAGGAGAAAAGGAAAACGACAACACAAAGAAACAAAAAACAATAACAACAACGTCTAAACGCCCGGCCGAACGGAATAATAAAATTTTAAATTTCCCAAAGAACGACTGCCGAGCTAATAAATAAAAAAACACCAAAATATAACGCACGTGCTAGCCGAGCGAGGTTAATATTTTCACCGAGGAAAATTCGACGAGGTCTCGACCGGAATATTGAACAGGCGTGGTCCGATTACAATATTTTTTAAACTTTGGGGATTCACTCATTACGGTCGTGTATCCCTTGAAAATATATGTACATACTAAATTCGTCAGAAGTATTCATCCATCTCCCCTCCACTCTCCCCCCCCCACCCCCGTTTTCGCCGGTCTTCGAATCGTCCGCTATTCCGACGAAATAAACTTTGAGCCGCGGTTACACTTTTATAGGCAAAAAACGTGTAAGGAAGGATGAGAGAAAATGTATAAAAAAAACTTTCTCGTTTATTGGAAATAACTTTGATGCACTGCCGCTGACAAAAAAAAATATATTTATGTATATATATATATATTCAATAAAACTTATTTTGTTTGTTACTCGTGCTCTCGCTTAATCCATTGCAGTGTTGCGCGTACAATATTTATATTTATGTATATAATGTTTTTTTTCTTCGCATTAAAAGATACAAATCTAATTTATGCTGAACGACGCGTCCGCACGCGATTAACATACACGATAAAACAGTTGCACCGAAACTATAACAGGTGTACACAATACAATATACAAGCTAAATGGCCGATTTGATTTCAACACGCCATCCCCTGATGTTTTAATTGCGTTTGATAAAAACAAAACACCACCCTCGCGTGGACATGAACATATTTTATACAAAACTACATATTATATTATATTAATTCATATGACATATCGTTCTTCCGGGATAACGTGAAAGTTGACACGTCTCTACATCGTTCCAACGCGTCAAAATGAGAATTCATAACGGCTACACACGTTTCCCTTATTGGTTGACACTTAGATAAATTGTTACACTTAAATAAATCAATAAAAATTATTAACCGAAGCGCTTGGATACATATAACAATTAGTATTAACTTAAACGAGTTGTTTGGAAGCATGCAATGTGGATACTTTTTGACTCGCAATTCTGTATTGTAAATGAACATAAATTAGGATCGCCCATTGATCAATGCAACCGGACTACAACTTGCAGACCGAAAGCCAGCAGAACGTTGTGGTGGCGGTGGTGTATGCAGTTTACATGTACATTTTGGGAAAAGTGTAAAATCATCGATACGAACTTATTTAGGGATTGAAAATACATTCACGGGCGGTTAAGTGGGCAGGGACGTTTTTTCCAGTAGACATAATACAGCCAACTGTTTCAGCACCTCGGCACAAAGGGCGAAAGTTTATTGTGCGCATTGTGAGCTATGATAACGCGCAGAGATATTTTACATTACCAGGCTATATTTTTTGCCGCCATTGTGGTGTCGTACACTTTCCAGGGCCTTTTAAAACGAACAAAAGAGTTATTAATGAAAAGATTTTGCTCCTGAAATTTCTTGAGTAAGTTATTTTACCCTTTTGTTTGACATTATAGTAAAATAATAATAAAAGTCAAATCCCCTAGGAATTTCAAACCACACGCCTGCCACTTATGTAGTCGGAAATGTTTTTAATTACCTTGTGCACAAAACTTTGTTGTCGAGCACAGGTTGTATGTGTAAAAGTTCCATATTAAGATTGTATCGCTTATCGCCGAAGAACACAAACATTAAATATGGAATAAATATAAACTTTCCGCTAGTACAAGTTTTGTAATTTACATAGACATATACAACACACCGGTAGTTGTTTAATTTCAAAAACAAGAAATTATATTTTAGTGTGTGTATGCATTTTAGTATGTTCATGTATGTGTGTTTGTATGTTGCGAACCATTGTTAATCTGTCTATTAACTTTCTAAATTCTATTCAATATTTTTTTATTTATTTATAATAATAAACATCTTGCGGTTTTTTTTAATACACAATTATAATAATAGAACAATGAATAATACATAATAACATAGAAACTAATACACTTAATAAAAATTACATAATTCAATATAACTTAATAAAATTAGGATTTAGTATTCTCACGAGACATAGGTCTTCTTAGTGGGGCACCCTCCAAAAACACACTTCTGATTGGAGCTATATAGAACGGATCTCTAGGTCTTGCATTAAGCCTAGGAACCCAAAAACCAATTCGAGCCAAAAGTGTATGGGAGTCAGTGATACCTGATAACAAATTGCCTAAGCATTTTTGATCCATGACCTCTGTCCGATTCTCTAGAGTCGATAGATTAAGCGTATTAAGTACTGGTAGATAGTCATGCTGGTTATGAACCAATCCCATAGTGCGGGCTGACATGACTGTTCTAGCATACCGTCTAATAAACCCCAATATTCGTAACGCTTTGCTTACTATATTATCGATATGAAGCCTAAATGACAGCGAAGGCGAGTAAGTGAAGCCTAGATCATCAATTTTATCTACTCGTTCTAAAATAATATTATTAATAGTATAATTATACTTGATGCAAGTTCGGTGTCCAAATAATGACATAATTTTACATTTATAAATAGCTAAATTACAACCGACTGAGTTGCACCAGTCTACTAGTGAGTTGAATGAATTTTGTAGAGATACACAGTCGGCTATTTAATACACAAAAATAATTTTATATCATCAGCAAATATTGAATAGAATAATATTGTAATAATAAATAATATTATTTTTTGTTAAAGTTCAAGTGTTAACGTTCAATATCATGATTACTTTAAAAATGAGAAATTATCAAACCAAAAAATAATTACTAAATTTAATTATTCCTATTGAAAATACAACGTGAATGTAATGAAATCCAATATAGAGCAAATGTTCTATTATGAATTTCATGGAAGAATCTAATCTGTACCTATATATAAAAATCGTGGAAGACATTTATGTTTTTTTGCTTTCCATATGCATTTATTAATTCCTCTTGTTTGATGATAGTGTTGTGGTTCACAGGTAGTGTCCAAAATATCCCTAAATGACTTAGCATGGACCGTGAATTCTTGGTTAATTTCCGTGTTGTTCTTTCCATAAAAAGTCGACCTGATGGATTGTATCATTTTCCATGCATAACCCTACTGCCGTAATTAAAACCATAACGATGAAATGTTTTTCCATAGTAATTCATGACCTGTTTAGCCTATAGCAAAAATTTAAATGTCTACATTTATTACATATGTGTTGTGTAGTAGACGACAATACTCCGCGCAAAAACAAACCGACACGAACTCATTATTTGCTAAAGGCATATTATGTTAATATAAAAAATCACTAAAAAGTCAATAGTTGTATCCTGCGATTTTAACGTACTTACATTTAAAACTGTGTATGAAACAATTATATTGTTGAACAAATTATATTAAACAGTTTTTTTTATACAGACGGGAGTGTAGGTACGCAATATCAATTTTTAAATGTCCTATTAATGTTCATTTATTTTTATCGCTTCCATTAATTTCTACACGTTGTTAGCTCCAACATTTCTACAAACGGTTATCCGCTAGTACTTTTTTGTCTGCCAACACTTACCATCAGCGTATCCTTGGCATGGAGTCCCTTTTAAGCTTGTACTTTAATAGAGAAAACAAGTTTCTCTAACCCTTGACGAATCACTGAAAACTCGTTCGTTACACTACACATATACACACTCGCTTATAAGCCTCGACATATACTTTGTTTTAGTTTCATAGGCCTTTGTAATGGTCAAGAAGATAAAGCTGTTAATACTGTTGAGTGATTATGTTATAGGTACGAACAGAATGGCTTTCCATATCGGCTTAAGACGATAGTCAAGGGAAAACATTTTAACTGTGTATAATTGAATTCAGTATCACTTAAAGTAGATGTGTAAAATGATCAACAAAAAAAAAACAATTGAATTAATTTTATGGTTTACGGTTAAACGAACGTGCCGTGTTATTTATTGTCAACAACCCGATTTCTACTAGGTCTAACCCAGTACAATGCTTTGCTGTACAACAATATATAAGAAATAGAAGTAGCACACAGTGCCAACGGTAAGTCTTGTACTTGTTATTTATTCAACGGTGACGTCGCCGCGCCACGCCGTATCGCACCAAAGTGTCGTAACCGATTAAACAGATTTTTAAGTACATCGAAAGCGCCCACGCGAGCACTAAGTGTAATAAAAACACTGCGCCATAATGATTTTCACGAGGCAATCCCAATAGTCGTTTAAAACGTCCTTTGACAACCGTCCGTTCGGATAGCGTCGTTAAGAGACCAAAGGGAATAAAACCGAAACCGATGCCCCGGCAGGGAGGAGGAAAGTAATAATTATAATTATTGTAATAACGGAAAAAGCTTTTTGACGCCTTGTCACGGTCGGTATTGAAATAAAACCGTTTTTATTTTTTATTTTTCTTATCAACTATTTCCTTCCATTACGTTTCCAGACGTCCGCAACGTTCTGTTTGTATATATTATGCGGGTCCTGCCCACTGCAGGTGCGGTACACAGGCTATGGTGCCCGGGGGCGGTGTTTTTTATTATTATTATTTTTTAATTAAAACGAAACGGTCACAAACCGTCGTGTCATTGTCAAAAAATTGACTTGACGAAAATAACGAGTACTATTGTTATGGCGTTTTATTTTTTGTTCCTTCTGCGTCTCGCTTAAGACTCGCAATTTAATTACCGTGAAAACGAAACGTGAGTTCTCCGGGGAAAAAATAAAAATAGTAACGAATCCGTACAATTAAGCCGTTTGGAATGTCCGACGACCAAACACAGCACGACAAGGTGTGGTTTAACGTAATTTGCAACTGCCCGTTAACGTTCGCTTCGGATTACTTAGACGAATCGCTTTGAAACCCAAAGCCTTTTTACCTCTAATGATCATGGCAAAGGCAAAAATATGTTTTGCTTTCAATTACACGGGGGTTTATGTTTACAAGCTGGACTCAAAATGGGAGTTGCATTTCCAAGTTAATTCGGTTCCAGTTTCAATTAGGAGTTGGAAAAATATATATATCTATATTAGGTTTCGGTTCCGTATTGGTTCTGGTAAAATATTTTTAAAATAGTTTCCTGGTTCAGGTTAAGTTCAGTACGAATATTTTTATAAATACTATACATTTTCCCTTCTTTTATTATTATTTCATACCTACAATCGATTAATTCATATGGTGCTATAATAGTATTGATATAACTACTCTTACAAAAAAGTGCTTACAGGACAGAAGTATATATTTATTAATATTAGACAGTATTTAGGTAACATTACGGATAGACTTTGTAGAATATTTTATTTCATCCAAAAGCTTTTTGTAAAAATACAAATTGTGTAATTTCAAAATAATCATTACTCATCATTAGGGACTTAGATGTCTGTCAAAAGGTATTCTGTACACAGATGAGTGCTAATATTCTGTTATTATACATTGTATAATACACATTCAATAGAATGACCATTGAGTATAGTTGTTATTGATTTTAGTTATTCTTATTTTATTCATTTATTATCCTTAATGTGTTGAGTAAAGTATTTAAACGTCAGATTAAAAATTTGATTCCGTTAAAAAAAATTGGGTTAACAATATTATAATTGGCTAATCGATAAATGATATTAAGTAATAATCCACAATAAACATTAAACACTGTTGTGGAAAGGTTAGGTACTTTATAAATCAGACACAATAATAATAAGTTGCATACGTTTCACATTATATAGGCCCTGAGTTTAATATTAAAAAAATTGTTTATTTTGAATAAAAGGACATTCTGACGTTTCATACAAAGTGAATACACAAAATGACCCTCGCATGGTTAATAAAGTGCAAGAACCAATGAATTATGTACACACATCTGGCAAAGTGTATAATTTAATGTATTGACAATATTTTACAACAGTTTTTTTGTATAATCAAAATAGAAAACCTTCAGCACATCCATCAGTGGTCGGTTCGGATATGTCGACTAGTAAAATCAAAAAAGTTAATAATAACAAGCTTATCGGTTCTGTAATTCAATTTAATATTTGAATATTTGCTTATATTGTTTTTTTAAATATTACTGTAAATGTTATAGTTTTAGACTAACTAACTTAAAATATTTTTAGTTTAGGATGTTTCAATCCATTAATAAAGCTCATGTTTAAATCTCGAGTTATGATTTTAACGTTTTTATAATAAAAAAACGTTTTTGATTATGATTTATTTGAGTATAAATAAAAAAAAAATATAGTTTAAAAAAACTAAAAAACACGCTTAAATATTAAAATAAACTAAAAAGTAGAAAATAATTTTCAATATAGAAATCAATTAATAAAAAATAAATAGTATTATTGTGAAAAAAGCGTGGGGTGCTACATATATCAGTTCTTGAAAAGTGCCCCACACTTTTTTCACAATAATACTATTTATTTTTTATTAATTGATTTCTATATTGAAAATTATTTTCTACTTTTTAGTTTATTTTAATATTTAAGCGTGTTTTTTAGTTTTTTTAAACTATGTTTTTTTTATTTTCCACTTTTTAGTTCGATGTGCTTTAAAATCGTGTTTTTTAATTCTAGTACATACGTGTCTCTATTACTTGAAAACTTCAGGTAAACAACAATGAATACACGCATGTACGTTCAGTTACCTATCTCTTTTAGTTACATAGTTACATACAAACATACAAACATACAAACAGACATACATACATACAAGTGAAGCTAATATAAGCGTGTTAAAAAAGCAGTTTATTTATATAACCTTTGAAATACGGCACTTTAGTTATGCAATATCGGTACATGCATGTCTATAAAACCATGCATAAGCGTAGTAAACTGTTATTTTACCTACTAAAAATATTATCAATTATAATAATATAACTTGTTTGTTATAACTTGTTATAACCTTGAATTAAAATCATTGCATTAATTTCCATAATCAAACAAATTCTGAGTGTTTTTTTTCAAATAAAAAAGTACCAATAAAACTTAATAATATTATAAATATTTACTTGGCAATAACTCTCAATTGGTTTACATTTGAAAAACATTATTACATGCGCGTTTATAAAACAGTACAGCTACAAAACATAATAATATAAACATAGAAAACATAAAATTAAGTAAACGTTAAAATATCAATATTTTTATATGATGTAAAAAGTAAAAGTCAAAATTGATTAGATTTTGCAACAGACGTCCGAGAAATTACATAATAGTTGTACGAGTGATCAAAGAAACTTGTTTAGCAAGCAACTATTTACAAGTTTACAACAAAGTAGCGCAGAAAAAGTCGATGCAAATTTTATCGGTGGCGCGAATCGTACAAAGTGTTAATGAACAGCTAACGAGTTATATAACTTTTGTAATAATTCGAAAACAAAAAAAATGTTCAAATAGTATAGAAATGTCACTCACCCGACATTAAATTATATAAACTAATTATTTTACTAATTACCATTATTGCGATTTATTTAGCTCTAAGCAATGTATTTTTTTTTTAATGTATAAAATAGGGTTATTATTTTTTGTTTAATATTATTAGATTTTATTGAAAAATGTTATGGATCAACCATTATACTATTTTATAGGTATTAATTAAATAGAAAAGCCAGCGCCTAAAATAAATCGAATGATGACGTTATGACAAGAGTTATGATGATTTTGGGTGGATTTTTATTGTTAATACCAAACAGTTGTTGTTAATACTTTGGATTATTTGTAAATTTGTCTTTCTTCAAGTGGGAAAAAACGTGAGTAACACCAGTTAGAACGAATAGCAAGTTTTGGGTTACGCCGAGTAATGAGATAAAAAGAGAGGCAAAAGTGGGCTGAATTAGTTTAAAAAATAAAGCTAAAAACCGAGAACGAGTAGGTCAGAAATTTAAAAACAATGCTCTTCAGAACTTTTAAGGGGACAACCTCTCAGACAAGGAAGACGGAGAGAGATAAGTTTTCAGAAATTATTGAGTTGGGAGTTGGAATACGAATCATTAAAACTTATGTAATAGGATCAGAACACGAATAAACTTCCGTGTTCGCGGTGGTAAAATAATATGTTTGTGTATAACATTATTATTTAGAAACAAAAGTAGTTTTTCAATTTTCACTACAACAAGATATAGCAGACAGAGAAGCTCAATCATATTACACAATGGCAGAAAAACCACCGTTCAAAATATAATATAATACCTATTGTGTATTGTTAACACGGTCAGTGCGGATTTACTTTTTAACAATAACAACAATAATATTATGTATTTTGTATATCTATATCTGTATTTATATATATATACAGATATAGAAAAGCTAAATGTTGAATAAACTCGGTTTTAAGTTATATTCGAAAACATTTGGCGGACTCGTCATCATTAAACATTCAAAACGTATGTACCAAACCTGACAGACGTATACTTGCGGTTTTGATCTGACTTAATGGTGTTTTTTTTTTTTTTGTAACCGTATTTATCCAGTACGGACCAAATATTTTTATCAATGAATTATTATTGAAGAAACGGAAGGCCAAAAAAAAAAAATAATAATAATTTTCTTTGTTAGTTTGCATAACAATGGCAGTGAAATATTTCTCGGGGCGTGCTTGATCCGATAATAGCTCCGGCGATAATCATGACGAATTAACAACAAAATGGTGGGAAACTGCGAGAGCCACACTAATGTCGTTGTATTATATAGTAAATTACATTCGCACCGGTCTGTCTATGCAAAAACGATTACTGGCGATTTCGTTTATCGTTAAAACCGAACGCTAACCAAAAATAATATTAAAATAAAAAACAACGAACAATATTCAGGCAGCGCGTCCAAAAGTATTGTGTTTTCCAATAAGATATAACGTTTTTCTGCTCATACAAACAAAACCCAGTGTACCGTGTATGGGCTATGTATTGTACATAATATGTACATTACAAAAAATTAAAATTAATAAAATAAAGCATTTTTCGAAACTGTTGTAAAAGCCGATAAAGGAAATCTTTATCTTCTCGATTGTTGTGATGAGTATTATTACAGTTACTACTACCCAAATGTGCGTGTAGCCCTCACAAAATATATTCAATATTAACTTTGTCATAATTACAACTATCACACCTTTTATCAGCTAGTCTATTATTATTGTTAATCATCGTTCTTTATCACTTTGATTTCTCTAACCAGTAGTTTTATTTTCTACAAGCATTCTTGTTACCATCTTATTTCTTATCAGCCGATTCGATGACCGTTTTCCGTATTTCGATTTTTTAAAGGTGCCGCAGTAGTATTGTTCTTAATCGTCGATTCGTTGATTTCTTAATTTTAAAAATGTAGGCATTTTTAATTTTTTAATATTACGTTCAGACTTGATTAGTTAAACTCTTTTCTCACAAACGCGCTATTCGAACTCGGATATATTTGACATTTTTTACACAACACTATATAATAATATAGTGTGTCCTCACCGGTTGGAATGTAAGTAAGTATACGCCCAAACGCATTTCTGTACAAGCACACACCGTGTTTAATAATGTTTACAGCGAATATAATATGCAAATAGTCACGGCGATCGACATGCCTGTCTGTCATATACCTCTGACGTCCGCGGTCAGACACAGGGTTTTACCCTTATGTGAGCTGTATACTCGTACATGTATATACATACATAGGCCCATACAGACAAGTACGTGCGGTATACTATACGGATATTTCTACGACGACGACATTTTTTTCCCACTTCGATTTTTTTTCATACGCCGGAAATTACTGCAGCGCGTTACGTTTTTTTTTTTAATTTATTTTTTATTTCATCGAACTCGTCCGGTGACGACTATCGGACCTGTGGACATTTTCCTAATTAATGACCTATATACGTACTTACCTACACGCGGTTGATTATTATTCATTTTTTTTAAAAATTCCCGTAAAGCCGTTGCGCCGTGATCGTTCGGTTATGTATAAATTGTAGGTATATTATATATTATTCTCATTTCTACATATTGGAACGATAATTACTATTCCGTTTCCGGTAGGCGCAGAGACACAGTGGCGTGACATCGCATTCACCTAAATCAAATTTCATTACGGCTAATTTACTTAGCTCGCTGCTAACTTCATAATTATTACAAAGCACGGGCATTCCTAGCGGGCGCTCCGGCATTGTTGTGTAATATGATTAAACGCACGGCGAAACTTCGGAATTCTGTTGTAATATATATTTTCACCTTACTTTGTCGTCTGTCATCCCTTTCCCACCTCCCACCGGTCGTCGCTACACGTTCTAACTCAGCTCTTAGGATACCTAGGTATTTTTATTTTATTTTAACCCTCCTCGTCCGGACTCAGCTCTCCTCACCGACGGTAGTTTTCTTTTTGTTTTTTTTTAGCCGCAATACGCGTCCGGAAGTCGTCCTGCCGCATATCTTCGACCGAGTAACTAAAAAATAAAATAAAAGCGAGAGCCGATCCAAACACGAGAAAGAGACACACGTGGAAAATTGATAATAATTGAGTTTGGGCTCTCGAAACTCCGACAGAGGTCGCATTTGGGAATTGCCCACTAACACGCACGTCGCAAGGCGGTCGCCGACATGTCCGACTAATCAGATTATACCGCCGGTGGCCGTCGCTTTTATTATTATATTATCCTATATACGAACAGTATCTATCTGTACATGTATAAGTATATACAAATATAATATATTTTTGTGTTTTAAAAGTGCACGGCTACTTTGCGGGCGGCCGGTCAAATCTTGTTAGGCGAATGTGAGAAAATTCGCCGGCAGAAAACAGAAAAAATATGTGTCTGTCGATGTACAAAGGAAAATTCTTCCACTCGAATATCACATAAACACCGATGGCACTGATACGGAATACATCAGTACATGCTCACCTCACCTCACCTTTAATTATTACGGTACTAAATAATATTTTAGTAAATTCACTTCTCGTTAACATGGTTCGTCGTTATACAAATGCGTTCGGTAAACGGAAAAAAATTTTGTTTACTCAAATACCTGTATATATAAGTATCTGAATTATATATTATTTTTATGCATCATAGTCACGAACCGTATAATAACGTTCAAAGTTTAACTGCGCCTTTGGTTTTGGGTAATTGCGTGCCGAACAATCATCGCAGTGGGATAGTAGTACGTGGATCGTGGTGGGCAACTCACGAATGCCTGTATTAACATGATAAACGCGCCGGCAAACCCCGACGAAATAATAATAATAATAACAGTAATTGTAAAGACAACGAACAAAAGCCCACACACGAATGCGGTAAAAATAATTCTTCAACTTTCGACGGATGGAAATTTAAGTACAGTTATATTATTATTATTATACTAAACGATCGCTGTGTGTGTAAAGTGCCACCGAAGCGGTTTATTGACTTGGATCAAAGAAAAACGCGATCACGGTCGTGTGTGATAATATTATAATATGGTAGTCATCAATGTCTTCGAGACTTTATACCTAATAATATTTAGTTTATGAAAACTTATTCAATATAAATATTCTGACACAACGTAATACCATTACAAATTCCGATCATAAGGTCATGTGAAAAACATATTTTAAATCCTAACGTGGTATTTATAACGAGAATGGGTAAAGCATAGGAAATTATTCGATAAAACTCGACATCGAACTAAAATGTTTACGTCCGTTTAAATAAAAAGCTAAGATAAACCGATGGCAGATTTCGATAGTTTACCGAGAAGTCGTTTAGAAAAAGGTCGTACGTCGGAAACATGTGTTTCTTAAGATGTACGTTACCGGGAAACTGAACAGCTTCGACCTAACCAAGAGCCAAAAGAGGAGATAAAGAATTTGTTGTGCAGAACCAAGCTATAGGACGTTGACCTTTCTATTTCAAAAGCTTACGTTTTCGTTGTAAAATATTTCATCGAAAATCACTTATGTAAACATGTATATTATATTCTTTTTATGTTTAATTCTATTTATTGGTACACATGTGCTAGAACCGCTTAGTTTTGCCGGGAAAGTGCATTTCCCGGGACGTCAATAGTGACGTGACGCCCTCTTAACAAATAGCCATCGCATATGTAGAGAAAACTTCAAAGCTATCCGGACACGAGCAAACAGCAGACCGGTTGGGTCGACACAATTATAAATCGAACGTACGAGTTTTGTAGAAACGCCTTAAGCACACATGACCTCATCCTATGTCTACAATATAGAGTATTGAACCTTTCTAAAAAACGTATTTGCAAACATTTGCTTAAAGAAATGGCTACCCGTCTGGCACGGTAAGCAACGGAAAACAGTCGCACTTCGAATCCCCTTTTCCAGAATCCAGGCTCCCGCTTATGTTAAATAAAACGAGATTGGTAAAACAAACATTAAGTTGTAAAAATATTTACGATAAGTAAATGAAGTGATAAACAAAGCACAAAAAAATAGTTTTTGATCAGCTTCGCTTGGTTCAATTTAATTACTTATGATAAAAATTCGAGTTATTACTAGTTAGCCAATTGTAGGTAAAACAGATTTGTAAAATACCAAGATTTTCCCGTAAATAATGTACACGTTGAACTCTTGATCGTATCTGTAAATGCCGAGTAGCTCGTTCTCGTTTCCATCTAGTATTTTTAAGCTTCGTATTAAAGTTAAAATATTATAACGTGTAAGAAAAATTAAAATATTAATAATTTAATAATGTATACTTTATCTTTATTGTTGACGTTTAATTTTAAATTGTCATGCATTGGAGAATCATAAAGCCTAAAGGTATAAGGTATAGAACTATTCACACTCTGTTATAACAGAAATAACAGCTTAACGCTCTGATTTGATATCCCAAATTATAAAATAAAATAGCCAAACTGCTGATTATTTTTTAACTAAAAATGTAATTCCACGTGATTAACATAAGTTGTTGTTTTTTTAAATACTAATAAAATTATAAAATCAGAATTATTATAAAAATAAAATACTGCAGTTTAACAGAAACCACATGATCTATGGGTATTTTGAATTCTGCACAACTTTAATGTGCTACAACTTATTACTATTATATTATGTAATATATTACATTACCCCCAGGTCATCATGAATAAAACGATGATAGTGATAGGTTAACAATGAAGATTTAATTTAAACCAAAGCGACCCGATAGTAAATATTGGTCTACAAAATCAGTGCTCAGATATAACCGACCAACTTAACCAGTTACTACACTAAAGGAAAAGGTATCCGGTGAAATAATCGATTTACGCAATACGCAGTGTTATGTTATGGTTATCAGCGAATTGTTGCTAAAGCTGTTCGCTGGCCGTCGTTGACGTGATGGGAAAAGTTTTAAAACGACTTCATTAAAGAAATCCGAGAAGTGAATACAGGCACTTGCGGATCTCGGTGCAATCTATATTCCTCGCGCAAGGTTTATTCAAATTAACTTGAGGATAATCGCTCGTTAGAATAAAACTCCTCCACTAGAATTTAGCTTTTTCCGGGTACAACTCCCGGTTTTAATTATTCCCAAAGAGAGAAAGAGAGTATAATCTCGCTGTTTTAATTATAAGTTTAAAAAGTTTGGCACCGGTGACTTGGTCGCGACCCATGCCTAGATTTCGCGCACCGACTTCTTATCGAGCTTATCAGATTACGCGTAATTTGGTTGGACACAAACAAAAAACCCGTTTATAATTATTCAAAACTTCGTTAAATCAATTACTGACAATTATTTGTAATATAATAATTCGATCAAATAAAAACATACTCAAATTGGGTCGGATTATCCTACGGGTTACTTTTCCACCAGGCTAGCTTTTATTATAAAAGCGAGTGCATAAAAATTATAAACTCGAGACCTTTTTTATAATAAGTAGTTAAAGCGATAATGGAATGTGAAATAATCAAGAGTCAAAGAACTTAATAACTTGTATACTGCATTAATATGGTCGAGGTTTTATTAAATTACTCAAAATTAAAAAATGCAAAACTAATAAAACATTATATTATTATTTTTATTAAAAGCCTAATGCGTTGTTTCTGTGAATATTTATTGAGAAATACAATATTTTATAACTAACAATAAGTAGAATGTGTATTTTAAATTATACCTATCTAGTATTTAATTGCATTATAATTAAACATTTTTTAAGTTTTAGTTATTTTAAATAAAATCCAAACCCCTAATACAGCATCCAAAAAATTTAATATTTTTACTATATTCTTTTGATACATTTATATTATGATTTGCTGTTAAGGATCTATATTATGCGGTTTAAACAAAATAATATTAACCTAATAAAATTACGTTCGTATAGGAATTCAAATATATTTAATACTCTTTGTAGACTTTAAGTTCAATAACAGATGTTATTTTTATAAAATATAAAACAAAAAAATAGTATATATATATATATACTATAATACCGATAATTGTTTGTGTGTTTCAGGTTAAACCATTATTTGTTTGGTCTGGAACCCGTGTGGTTTCATCTGGTCAACGTTGTCCTTCACGGGCTGTGTAGTGTGCTGTTCGCTCGGCTTTGCATATCCGTCGCCGGGTTACAACACATGTACGGATTACTGGCCGGTGTCATGTTTGCCGTCCACCCTATACACACCGAAGCGGTAAGAAAAAAACGATTAACAATGTAGTAATTATCGTACTAATATAGAAACACAAGTATAAAAACTCGGGCCGGGTCTAGGGATAAAGGTTAATTGTTCCAAAAGTCAAAGACACGAGTCGTGTCAGTAATAATAGTCATCGTTACTCGTTATTGCCATTCAAACCAAAAAATTACACACACACACCTTGTATATACTTTACCGTCTCGGCCAAGAACAGGATAACACGGACAGGACTCACTGGCAGAGTCCTCTGGGGAAAACCCAACCGGGTATAATATGATTCTATGAATTCATAAATCAGAGATGGTTTTTCGTACCCGCCAAAGCAAGAATGGAGCCCTGCGCGTTTCATACATATTCAACAGTGCCATTAGCAAATACATACAACAGTCGCTCCATATAATATCGACCGTTGCAGCGAACGCATTTGCATGATGTAATCGGTTTTACACATTTCTGATTTCATGCGCGCCAACGCTATTCGACAGTTGCTAAGATCTATCGTGATCCGAGGGGCCACTGTACGCGTTATATTCTTGTTATGGCGTTGGCTGTTTCTGATTGTCAATATTAGTTTTCGAGAAATTCGAAGCGTTGTTAACCGCAGAGCACAACGTCAGATATTATAATAGTTTTTTCAATAAGAAGAAACAATCTATTTTGAATGTGCCACTTACACATTAATATTATATTATTGTATTACTTTACTCGATAATATTACGGTAAAACTCGACTATATCATTTTAAGTCTAATATACATGGTGATAATAATGGTGATATTACACGTTCGATAATTTTTGCAACTGTACCCGTCTAAAAATACTCGAGAAATTATACTAACAACTTAACTGAACCGTCATGGAGAATGAAGACAGCAGTTTACATGTTAATCAGTAATCTCGCTTATGTTTGCTTAACTTTGTTTTTCATTTCGATTTTAAAATGTCAAATACAAAAAAAGAAAAGAGTTATGAAATACACTTATTTTAAACGATATTTTTAAAGTGTTATTTTTTTTTACGATTTGACGTTAGGATTCTTTAATTTATAAGAAGACATTAATTTTTTTTTTGTTGCCAATTGATAAAAATCAAACTACAAAATTGTAATATACACATATATCCTTAACGAATCGCCCTGGATAACATATGTTATAACATATATGTATTTAGTTGTTAAAAACAGAAGTCTTATTTTAGAAATTTTACAGGTACTTTGTTAGTATTAAAAAATAAGCTAAAGATTTTTTTTTAATATTATACAAATTTGCTCGTCTGAATGTACCTATTTAATTTTGTATTTATTTCTACAGTTCGTATCTACTTATTTTATTATAAAACAACCATGAAGCGTTAAAAACTCTGATTGTTGACATCTCGGGATAAAAAGATCATAATTTAAAATTAAAAATTGTTTTTATAAGTAGTCGTTAATGATCATGGTAGTATCAGAGTACTAAATTTAGTAATAAATTATTTTTTTTCCAAATGAGCGAAGTCGAATGAAAACAACAGAATGTAATGTACGTATACTAATATTTATGTGAGCTTATATGGGCTTTTGTTTTTGTGTAATGCCATTATTATAGAAAAAAAAAAGGTTTACCTTAAAGTCTTTCAAATGATATACATCCGACTAGGGTACTTGACCGGCTTTTTGATACCTTTTTATTGCGTTCTTATATAAAAAACAATGAATGATCAAAAAGTTTTACGAAACCCGAACACCGCTTTGCTATTTTCCCAGTCAGCTTACGGCCTTTTTGTCCATTTCCTTTGTTTTTCTGGTACATGACAATCTTTGGTAGAGCAAACAACTTTAGCCTTGTGTATTTATTTTAATATTATATTCTTTACAGTTTCGAATCCTTATCGTTATTGAATTTACAACTTTTACATTAATTAATAATTATAATATTATCATTCGTTTCAATTTCTATAACAAAGCAATTTAGTCGATAAAAAAATACCACACCTATGACTAAGGACCTATCAGCTGATAAACTTAAAATGTACATTTACATAAATAGTATTTTAATTTTACCAGCTGATAGATATGACCTTAGTCATAGGTGACTATATTTTTTTACAAATTAAGTTGCATTGTTATAGAAATTGAAACAAATGATACTATTGTCTATTATAATTATTAATTAATGTAAAAATTGTAAATTCAATGACGATAAGGGTTCGAGAAAATAGGCTGAAATAATATGTTTAAGACCATTTGAAAAACGTTGTTCTGTTATACGTATGTATATTTTTTGTTACTAAAAACAACCCCTTAACGGCACAACGGTCTATTATATCCGATACCCACATAAATGCTTTCTATACTCACTCGCGCACTTAAGATCCATCGTTACACGTGCTCGTATGTTATATATAAATAAATATATACACATTCGCCCCCGGTCAACCGTTGGCATGTAGATATACCGGAGGTGGGTTTAATTAAAAGTTGTTGTCGTCATTGTCAACGGCCATTGTCTCGAAGCTACGGTAGCACGAACAACTGCTGCAGTAGTAAAGACACACAGAGACGGCAAAGATAATTTCGGCAGCAGCAGTACCGCCACCACCTTTGGTATTGACACGGAATAGCGTGGGGTACCCCAGTGGCGTTTATCGTTTTAATTGTACGTCCCTTTGCCCCCGCCATACATGGTTTCCCCTCCGCCGGAACACACACTCCAAAATGAGTTTTTTCCCCTTGTCTTCTTCTATTTTCATCGGCTTTTGTAAGTTAACAATGAATCGTTCGGTGATTTCCCTTGAGCGCGCCGCCCGCGAAAACCTCAAACCCAAAGACGCGGATTGAAATAAGAAAGGGGACGACGGTACGGTTTAATCACATTAACGCGGCCGTGGGCCATCGAATTTAATCCGTGTGTATATGTGCCAAAAACGAGCCGAACACAACAACGGCAAACCTACGAAAACACAACCGTCGATTTGACAATGGGATTAGAAGACGTTCAAGGAAAGCGATGGCCATCAATCAAATTTAGAAGAAAGTTATTGACGCGACGTCGTGCTCAAAGTTTATCGGCGACGGCGAGCAACCATTAGTTCTACTCTTCATAACTTTCTGCTTGAAATAAAACCAACTCGCCTAAAAGTACAAACTATAAGTGTATATACTTTAAAATGATTTACTCGAGCATTTCATTATGTCCATTAAAGTTTTTACATTTTATAACTGGCATTTTATTTTTATCGATTCGAGAAATTTCAAAACCAATTGTTTGTCAAAATTCCTAAGCAGAGTTCGAACGCTTAACCGCTACAACATAATAATCAAAAAAGTCGTGAAGTCTACATGCATTGAGTTCGGTATATAAGTATACAAAAGTATTTTATCATTTTCCTTCTTATGTTATAACAATTTAAGTTTTTAGCGCTAGTTCTTCTTCAAAAAACTTGTAAACGACCCGATTTTGTTTAGTATGTAGTCAAATTAAAATTACCTAAACACTTACAACAGAAATAACTTAGTGGACGTTAATCGCGGCAGTTGTAATAATTAAATATATAGGTACTGCTGGGGAACACAGAACCTTATACAATTATAATGCACAAAATATATTTACCTAATAATCAAAACTAGATGTCTCTATATTAATTGCAACTTTAAACTGTTTCAGGTCACTGGGATCGTCGGAAGAGCTGACGTGTTGGCCTGTTTATTTTTCTTACTATCGTTTTTAACCTATCACGAGTGAGTATTAAGCAGACTTAATTGTTCAAACATTCTAGGCCTACCATATATTTGCCCTCTCTAGTCCTTATTATTGCTGTATAATTTTAATATTTAAATTAGAATCGCAACACGATTTCATAACCACAGTGTTTAATTTTCGTACTTGTTTGTGGGTGAAAACTGAAATGTATTTGTTCGGCTATCCATTATAAAAATTAAAAATATTTGGATGTTATTGTAAGAATATTTTTTTCTTCGTCTAAACGGCTCAGTTATAATATAGCTTTAATAATGTCTAGATATTTCCAATATATATATAAAAGAATGTTAAACATGCAAACGATAACATACACAATTGAAAATTTAGTATATTAAATATTAGTAATAAATGGTTGAACGGTAATTATTCAAGTTAACCATAGACGTTAAAAAAAATTTGATATCACAAAGAATTATTAAATATAGATTCAGTAAATCGTTTTTGAAATAAACGAGGTTTACACTCAAGAGTAAAAATAATTATAAAAAAACAAATTACAAAATATCACCATCATTTTTGTACCTTGTTAGTCCTATTTTTAAACTTTTCATATTTTTCAGGGTGACAGTGTTCATTAAAAAAAAGTAATTAAAAGAAATTAATAGGACCTGTATATTTTTTAAAGACCTTCAAAGGGATATCATTTACTTAATTAAAATACACAGTCGTTTTGTTAACAAAGTGTTGCCTTTGAAAAAAAAATTACGTTCTTCGAGCAACCGAAATATTTTATATTTTAACGGTTTCATATATAAGTGAGACAATAAAGGGATGAACCTTCATATTACAATTGATTACACCCCAAAGTTGTTATTAACATAATTAATACCGTGTTGGGTTTGCCGAACAATAATGAATCCTTGTTTGTGATCAATTGTATTTCCCAGAACTGGATCCTTGTATAACCGATCGGAAAAAAACTGTCTATAATTAATCATATTATACTGATCGAGTCCAAAGTCGATCGGATAATAACTCCTAAAATATCTCAAGTCTTTAATGGTAAAGTATAGAAACTTTATAGAGAGCGCTATAAAAAGTAATAAATAACATACTGACACGATATACATTGTATATTGTGATGATCTAACTGATTTACATACAGTTTATATGCATTTCTGTCGGATTATTATGATTTACCCTGCGAAAATAGTGTGCGAATATATTAGCCGATACAATTTTCGGTGTTTTGATGCGTGGCATTTCAAACAGATTCTCTAAATTAATTATAATCGGTAAACAAGCAGACAGGCAAATTTTCGATGTCTTAAACGGTTGGCAATCGTTTTGTGGGTCCGGTAACGCATGATTGGCGCATACTGGGTGGTAATATTATAGGGACATAAATCTATTTTGCCGGTACATTTTTCACCTCGCTGTCACCAATTAATTATATATGTACCTTGTTTGAACAGTAAAAAATAAAAATAAATAAAATCCCGGGGTTCGTACATTTATTATTATTTTTCTACAGATCTCCGCTAGGTAATTTTTTTTTTTTATGTGGGCGCGTACCCATGTGTCGCGTATATCAAAGCAAAAAATCGTTTCGTATAACTAGCCTTTTTTTCATTTTTTTTTTGTTTTGTAATGCATTTCACGTCGGCCATTTTATAGTATAATAATATAACGGGACCGTGAGCCTAATCCCGATGACGTCGATTTTTTTCTCTGACATACAAAACAAGCTAGGTACCTTCCATTTTATTTTTATTTGAATAATTAAACGGAGGACGGCCATTATTTTTTTTCGCTTGTCTCTCCTCCGCCGTGTACGATTATACATGAATGATAGCCTGGTCGCGGTATGCGGAATTAGCAGCTGCTGGCCCGCTTATAATATATTATTATAGTACCGGTAAATTGTCGGGCATTTATTTTAAGCGCCCAAAACAAGTAGTGAGCAGCATTTTTGAGCGCCTCCTTAGCCCGCGTGAGACGTACACCAGGTGGATATATGCCGATGATCATTTGTCATCGTGGTCGCCGGAGATTAGACTGGATGGAGAGAGCGAATGAGCCGTTTAAGGGGAGGCGGAGGTGGCGTTTACCGTGTATCATTAGTGTGTCCACCGGGGTCGCCGGATAATCATGGTATATATTTATGTGTATAGCGTTTCTCAACGGAAGCCCGACGCCCTAAGTATTTGTTCGTTATATGCATACATAAGATCTGCACACTCTTGCACAATATTTTTTTAGTCCGTTCCCTCTGCGTAGTCGCCTTGCCCCATTTCGCCCGCGGATAAACCCGGTTTTGGGTAAAACGGATGATTGATGGTGGCTCACTCTCTTCACTCGTGTTCGGTGTATTCCGCAAACGCCGCTTAGGTATTTGCGATAACAAATGGTAAGGATATACATGCAGGCACACAGCTGTTGCCGTCGGGTCTCGAGTTAACCTAACCGTATAGCACAAACCGAATTTGGGAAAATGCAAATGTCGTAGCGGTTTCCAGAAAATCCTAGAGCCCCCGTAACACCGCGGTAAGCCGCGTTATAGTGTGTATAGTATTTTTTTACAACAAATTCTAGTTAACAAAATACGTTGGTTCGAAGTATTTCGACACTGACAAGGTATTACGCAAAGCCAGTAGCCACACTATAATCAATATAGCTAAATAAAAACAGAGTAAAACGAGAAAACGACTACCCTGAACTGACATTGTATTTAAATCTCATCTATTAATTATCCTAGAAAATAATTATTTTGAAAAATCGATAGAATACAAGATAAGATACATACTTTTTTAATTCACTGCTTGGACATCTCATAAATTATGTCCTAATATACCTTTTATTGTTTTACTGTTCATCATAAAGTAAGTCATATTTGATGAAGTAAAGATATATTTTGTGCTAAGACTTTTGTAGTGGGCATAATTCAAAACAATTATTTGATAAAATGTATAAATATGTTAACATTTTGTAATCGAACACTTTTTTCCCATATTGTTCTTATTCGATAAAACTGAAAATATAAGATGGTCTTAGTTTTATACTTTCAACATTAGCTAATATTTATTATTTACATAACTCATAGTTATGGTATAATCTCAATGAAAATTATTTCCATATGTACCTATTCTAGAAGTATCCACATACATGGAATTTAATAATTGTGATCATATTATAGTATACAGTGGAAATGCAAAGAACAAGTGCTGCTCAGCTGTACGTTTGCAGCATTATCGATGCTAGCTAAGGAAACGGGACTGATGGTGCTTTTGGTAAACTTGGCTTATGACGTTTATTCGTCGTGGAGTCACATCAGAAAGTAAGTATACACAATGAGTAACAACGGTTTTATTATATTCTGTCCCTGTGAAATCCGATAAGTCAACTATTTTCTCTTCACTCGAGACGGAACTTCTCTCCTTTTGTGTTTTTTTTTACTTCCTCCACAAGTATGTACTAAAATTGGGTTTATTAAATATTGCTGATTCATTCAGTTAAGGCCTAAAGGCTTTTGTATCGGCCAACAGAAGTAGTTTCGCAAATATTTTCATTCGACTCAACGTTATTGATTTTATTTAAGTGCAACATTTTTTTTTTTTACCTATCAATAACCCTATTGTGTCGAAGGTAGTTTATTTATATTGTAGTTCTTTCGACAGTTTATACTTTGTTCTCCTCTATATTATCGTTAAGTGAAATGTATAAGACTAAAAATAATATACAATATTAATGTATAACATATTAATATTAAAGTATGGACACAATAATAATTTGATATACAGCTGTATAGAATACATTTTATGTATTATTTTAATTTTGAAACAGAACTAAACGGGAGAAAGAATAGTCTTATGTTTTTGAAAACGCAACAAAATATGTATATTTACTTATCATGCTTGTACACTAGTGAAAATAAATGATTGGGCCCTATTGAATCGTATTGGTAGGTTAGGTTAGGTTGTTCTTGAACAAAAGAAAATATATCAAATTTAGGTAACCTAGCTCTGCAGATTTATATTAACCAGATTAATTTGGATAGTTTATTGTAGTCTGTTAATACGAACGCTTATATATTAATTATTTTAAACAATGCGTTTATACCCATAGTATATGATACATGCATATAGAGACGTGTATTGATTCTGAAAAGCGAGATTAAACCCATTCAAACCATAATTAAATCGTCGTATCAACAAAACAAAACCAATGATTTTTATTAAATATTCTGGTTTCTGAGTATTACACTTGCATATATAAATATATATATATATAATTTTGTACATGACATATGTATTGTTTATGATAGTGCAAACAGCGAACAATTATTGTTGCTGAAAATTGAACATAGTATTTTTTTAATTAAATTTGAACTAGCTTAGGTTAAGGTGAAATAGTTTTACAAATTTTAATTAAATGTTTGTTTTTGAAAGGAAAATTCTAAATTTATATCGTTTTACAAAAATTAATGGAATTCACTCTGGAAATGTATCTAAAAATATTACGGTACATGAATTGACTAAAAAAATTATACTTCAATAAACATTTATAAAATAATTGTATAAGAAGAACTATGATCATTTTTTTCCATGCTCTTAAAAACCATGGAATTATATCCAGTTTTATAGCCGTTCCAAACCTTCTTTACACTCATAACCATTTTTTAAGCTATTTATTCTTTTCCGTGTTTAGATCATTTATGGAACACAGACACACAGAAGAATATAGATCATTTACCAAAAGGGCTGCTCAAACTGTATTTGCTGTAAGTATTGTATAGATTGTATTGTACTATATTATATTGTTTGACAGGCAGACCCTTTATATTATACAGTAGTCTTTATAGACGAAATACATAATTTTTTAAAAATAGAGTCATCAATTTATTTTTCATTATACACACATTGAGTGATAATATATTGTATTTCATTATGAATAAAAAAAACATAAATACAATTTTAAAAACAAAATATTTTTCTATCAAACTTGCGGTTTACTCGACTGTAAAATATGTTGTATATTAACAACAATGACCATAATAATAATAATAATAACACGTCGGTATTACACTATAATAACATTTCCCAAGTGGAAAAGGCGCTGAGACAAACTGTGGCTGTTGCGGGCAAGCCCGTCCAAGTATAGTATTGTTGAGCCGAAACGACTTCTCACCACCGCCAAGCCCGTTTTCCCGCTCGTCCGTGATTATTATTATTATTATACTCTTCCCTAAGTATGTCGCAGAATATAATTTGACGTCTACTTACCGAAAACTTTGCAGACGGCGGTGCTGTTGGCGTTTCGGTTGTACATGCTCCAGGGCAGCTTGCCGAAATTCACCGAGCCAGACAATCCCGCCGCATTCCATGACAGCTCACGAGTCAGGTACTATTGATGATATTATTAATTATTATAATCTGCTAAAAGCATAACATATTTTATTTGCTATACTTTCTGCACTCAACTAATCTCGCCACGTTAAATTGATGTTGCCTATTACTTGTTATTTTATGAATCAGAAAAAAAACGAGCAAAGTCTAATTGAAATTGTACGTAATGAGTTATATAATGATCAAACTTTAACAACAATGTATTCTGACCACTTTATCCCATTTAATATTCAAAATTATATTTTGACTTTTGGACGTAATCATTTATGATATCTCACGACTAATAGTCTGCAATAGTCTTTTACATATGTATTACAAATAGTTGGTCTAAAAGGGACAATCTCACTTTTTGTAACATAACCATTATACATTTTTATATGTTCTGTATTTGTTAGATTTTTTTACCTTAACATTGATAATTTTTCGATTTTAGCTCTGCGAGGATTGTTTTTTTACATAAGCATTACGCAAATAAAATAAGTGATGTAGAATTTTCTGAACTACAAAAGAATAATTATTATAAGATGACTACAAGGTATATGTGTTAGGGACGTGAACGTTTAAACCAACAAGCTTATTAAAAAACTTGATTTAATAAACCAATATTTTCAATTTTTCTTGGTCCACTAGGTATTGAGTTAAAAAGTATTGGTTTAAATGTTAAATGACTGACAAAAACTTTATCACATAATAATTGTCAAGCGGAAAAATGTTTAAGTTCTAACGCTGTAAAACATTTTTAAAAACTGTTTGTATAATTTCTGCAAAACCAATTAGCTTTTGATAACAACTATAAATTCAAAGGGATGAGTGTGCACATACTATTTTCTATTCTATTCGAAAACCGTACGATGCTTTATATAAAAGACTTACATGTGTGTTAACAGTCTCCCCGATTTACATATAAATGCATACGGTCGTTAATTAGATTATCATAATAATATAATATATATGATTTTCCTTTGAATAACTCCAGCGAAACATACTAAAATTAAAACGGCACAACGTGATTATTTTACTATACAGATAATGATAATGATCATAGTAAATCATATTGTACCGTGATTGTTCTATAAAGTCTGCGCATCGCGCTCGGTCGACCCTAAAGTTTACACTTCAGTGAGTACCTGTGTACACGCTTTTATTGTCTTCAAATACTATATAAAACAAAACAATAATAGTTCTAAGTAATATAAAATAAATCCTTTAAGTTATTTAAGTTTAATGCGGGAGGGGAAGTGCGGTTGGGTAATGCGTGAAGATAAAAATAGTACTACTCACCATCCTTTCTCCCATCCTAAACATTAAACTTAAACGACTTTAAGAATAATTATCAAAAACTGTTTATCGACCATTCAAAATGTTCAGTAAATTTGTCTTAATTTAAAAAGTAAGTAAGTATATGATTACCCTGTATTCGTATCAAAAAGTACTAATGCCTACCTCTAAATCTAAAAAAATAAAATCAAGTATTATTGCTTGATATCCCAAGTGTGAAGTGACGAAGTATCAATAGTATAGAACCCCTTACGAAGGGCTACATTACGAAAAAAAAACTCTGTACTCAAGAGTATACATATATAAACAAGTGAGCGCACATGTTTAATTCATTGATTTTATCTCGCTTCAAAGTAATTTTATGTCCAGTTTTTATGGGAGTCACATAAAAACTGTATAAACGAAAACTATAAATTGCTTTCTTAAACACGCGATAAACATAAAACAAGAATTTTATTAGTATTGAGTTAACATTATGAGGTTACAAATTCATAACCGATAAGTTGATGTGGTATGATGTACACCCCATTTTAATAAAAAAGGATAATATAATATATAATATTATATATTTCTTTCTGTAAGCACAATATACTTGTGTGGAGTTTACTACCACACTCGACACTTTCTGTCATTCCAATAAAAAAATATTGTTACATAAAAAATCAATACTTTTTGTTCGTTTTCATACAAATAACGTGACTACGTTAATTGCGTAAGATAAAATATCATATTATAATGTTAAATAATTTAAAAAACCTTCATTTGATGTTGTTGAAACTACTAAGGGTGGTTTTTTATCCAGGAAGAAGCCCTTAAATGTCATTGAAGCCACAAAGTCTTTAATATTATATTAAATAACAAAGAAAACTCTCTTTAGCTATTGCTTTTTGTAAAGTGTTCAACTATAAAACATAATAATATGTACAGTGTACACTGTACACTAATAATTAATTTTATTTAACTTAAAAAAACGTCGCTAATTATACACACTACACTATTTATAATAATTGGTAAAGTCACATGAGCGATCTTCTACACAAGTTGCTCTCTTATAATGTCTAATTACATTTTTTAGTGTTTAAATCCTTTTTAATAATTGGAAATTTATCGTTCAACTTTGTGATATTTGTTTTTTAGGTACTTTACCGAGTAGCAGCGTGCTATGGTCGTAAAATACTAAATATTTACGGGAGTAATAGAGAGCAACCCATTACTAATGAAGTATTACACAGAGGGGAAAAAGTGTTATCCAATAAATGTTTAAATAACGTAACAAAAAAAAACGTTTATTTTAGCAAACACCACATTGTTTAGCGCAATAGAGATGTAATAAATCATTTTTTACTACCTATAAAAACCGCATTATTATATAATCCACATACATTTTTTTTCCAAAAAAGCTTTAATATGTTACTAGTAAATAAAATATTGCTACAAATAGTCGCTATTAAAGTATAAGAGGTATAGATAGGTTTTGAAATGTATCGCTGAACAACTCGGGAACAGCAAGAAGTTTCCAAAGTAGGCCAAAACAAATATTAGATATCAAAGTGATTGAATTATTGTCAAACACTTTGATGTGAATTTCAGGTAAGCGTAGGAATCTGGAAAAGTAAAAAGTTTATCTTTGAATATAGTTTTATTACTATATTCTAATTTTTAATCTCCAATCCAAGTACTCGTACATCGTTAATTGAGTCATATAACATAATAAAAAAATAAAAAGTCATATAAAAATAAAGAGTGAGATGAGGAGTAAAGAAAATGTTTCATAACACTGTTCTGATACCGCTCCGTCAAAATTACAAAGTTAATTCTATACTTGCACTTAATTAACGTCGTCATCATGTTTGACTTTCGAACAATGCAAAAAGAAAAAAATATCGAATACAATGTAAAATTGAAACATAATGAGAGCTCATATACGTTACATGCTCGTTAAAACATATTCGAGTTAACATTTTTTTTAATACATAAGGTTTTTTTAGATGTAAACCGATCAACTTAACCTATAAGCGGATTTTCAATTATGAATTTATTTTTTCTTAAATGGATTATAAAAATATACTAATGAAGTACTAAAAATTATATTTTAATATTGATCATATTAAAAAAGTAAATAAGTATACATGTATTAAAAATATAGTTATACTCAAAAATCTTACAACATTATACATTGCAAATTTCTTACTGTGCTTAAGCCATACAAATCAGTATATTTGAAGCAATAATAGTAAGTTGTAATAATTGCTAAAACTTTTTTTAATGCTTTTAATATTGTAAAAATATTTAAAAATCATGCATGGGCATGAAACCAAATATTGATACAAATATTTCAATAAATCACGCGTATACTGTGCATATTTAAATTATTATTCTTTTTTTATACTTAACCAACTTTCATTAAGTCTATTTATGTATCATTTTTTCTAAAAAAAAAAAAAATGTTATACATAATATTATATTTCATTATGTAATTAAGACTCCATTGAACATCCGGACAGAAGATTTTTCGATTTCATTCACTATGCGGTTTTTTTTACTTTTTAAAATAGTTTTATGTTATTATAAGAAAATGTAAAAGTATACTACCTAGAACAAACCCTTCACCAAGGGTCATGCGGGGTGGTGCGGTAATTTTACCAAAAAGTTTCTAGGAAAATTTGTTGCATAGTATAACCGGTGTAAGTGCCAAATGGTTCAGCAAACCGAGCGTGTCAAAATCGTGGAAAGTCTGCAACGTAAACCGCCGACAAACCACATAAAGCTATAGTAAATAAGTATATATATATAAGTTCAAAAACTTCACCTCGCCCACAAGTTAATTCGCGGAACGTTATGGTAGCGCAACATTGTTGTAAGCTTTTTCGATTACTGCGGTATATTCAGAGCGTCGCACGCATCGATGACAATATTTTTACATAGAAATCTTATTTAAAATCTGTTGCCAAAACAATTTCAGGCACCCAGTGTATAACATAACATAATAATTGTTAAGTGGACGATGTATGTGACTTATGGCCTTCGCTCAAATACACTTTGCTCGAGCTAACGGCGTTTTACTATACTCTGTTGTTAAAAGTGTTTTGACCGTTGCGTTGGATGAACCACAAGTTTGGTTAGGTCGGCGATCAGCCTAATCGTTGGGATATATGAAGAGATGTAGTGTTACCGGTGAGCGAACAAAGAAAATAATCCAAAAGTGCTTTATGACCGAATCGGCGTTATTAGCTTTGGAAATTGACTCGACATTGCACCGCTTGAACATAATAATATTATAATTAATGGGACAGACACTGTTAAATTTGCCAGAACGGGTGGGCCGAGTGATGTATAGTATTCTCTTTTCGAGTGTACCACCCTTCCAACATGGATTCGTATCTATGAGCAAACGTCAAATGCATACTAAAGACACGGTATACTAATATGATTATGAATATTTTTTTTTTACAACTGTACACAAAAAACGCGTTACATTAATTTAAAAAAATATTATATATAGTAATTGCAGCTTTATTATTGAGTTTAGTGTGCAAAAAATGTTTTTAATTTTTAATTCTCCGGCATGTGATAAAATATTATAGTTATATAATATAACGGCGTACAAATTGCACAAAATGTTTTGATATAATGATAGTCTATACATGTATTTTACAAAAAAAAATTACAAAAATGTTACTAATTGCTTTTTAATTGGGAGGCCACCGATATTAAAAACACAAACACGTTTTGCATAACACAACGTCAAGTTGTAATTTATTATCGGTCACGAGGCTCTAACATATATATTTTTATAATTCATGATGATTGCATGACGGTCACTACAATCATCTAATCGACTTGTAATTTATAGTTTGAAAATTACCATTAATAATACCGAATATAACTCGTTAACTCGTTAGTCAATGGCCTTTGTTGCCAAGACTTATTGTTTAATTAAACATTTTTTTTAATGATAATTTATAACCGAAATGCTGTTTTAGCAGAAAATGATTCAAATAAAATCTTTATTATAACTTATATTAAATAATCACAAACACTTTTTCACAATAAAATAATTATTATTATTTTAAAAGGTAACTTAAAAAAAAAAAGACGTGTTCGGGACATACCTATACTAATAATTTTTTGGCTTTCAGTGACCTAAATTATTATATGGCTGACATATTTATAGTGACGATACGCATCAATAAGCTCTCAAGTGGAGAGCCTGGTTGAAGAATTACATTTTAAATCACGTATGGGGTCTCGGTTTTGTACCCGTTTTGACTCCCTGTGTTTCCCCGTGTATGGCGACTGACCGAATATGATTATAGAAGAAGACGGGGTAGAGCGTTTCGTGGTGGTACAACTAACATTATCGCGAGTCGTTAAACGCCATACATGTTTGGAGTAACTAATTCGCGAATTACTAACGGTATAATTGTTAAATGATTTTCGGTCGCAGCATAATATTATAATAACGTGTCGGCGGGGTCCGGAGGATTTCGGCGTGCCGAATCGTTTTGGTGTGGTAAAACTATGCAAGGACCACATTACATTGTTTGCTTTTCGACCGAGCCCCGTTAAATGGCTGGATGTCGAATAATTTATAGTGTATATCTTGTAGCTCACCCCTATACGGCGGTAGTTAATATTAAACGGTGGTCGTGGTGGCGAAGAAATAGCGCGTGCGAGGAGGGGAGACATGTACCCTATGGCTGGGCATCCGGCAAGCCTTGATCTCGCTATACCATGTTTTGGAATGTTCAAAACGGACATATTTTAGAACCCGTTTATACGGAGATATTCTGTCGGCCGATAAATTTAACGCCGGCCCGACCGAGCAGCCCTAGCAGTTATCATTGTTGTCCGGTGGTTGTGGAGGCGACAAGGGAATTCCAGCCCGCCGTAGGGGTTATATTTTGTTTGTTCGTTGCCAGCAGCTACTGATACACTGGTAAATTTACCTCGTGCAAAAGTAAACGTCGACCCCCAAAAAACCGGAAATGCCACTTGCCGGGTGTACACACACAGTACACCGGCAGCACCATTATACTGTCGCCGGCACGGTTGCCGACCGAATTCATTATGCATTTTGTTTTAAATGCTAAACAATATCGGCCTCGGTTGTTTTTGTAAACGGTAAAAAACGATTATTTCGCACCGGAGCAGAAGGGAAACTGACAAAGAGCGTAGCAAAGCACACACCCAATACCACTGGTCGTTTAGACCGCCATCGATCCATTAAAAAAAAACAGTCCGTTAACACTTCTATTCTAACCGATCGTGATGTTTTTACCGAACAGTTTATCTATAAATGGTTTTCGAATGGAGCAAATCGGTTGCTAAATATTTTACCAACAACTGTAAATAAGTCATTAGCCGCAACCAAAACATATTCATTTCACGACTTGTAATAAATGCGGTTTTTATATATTTTACTTCTTAACCGTTGCCTGAAATCATCATGTAGTCGGATCTATAAATCATAAATCGTTCATCAAACATATTTTGCCCAAATTTAGCCAATTGAATTCTAATCAAAATACGTAAAGTGAAAATGTATATGAGCAATATATTTGTGTTCCATGCTTTCTGAAGCCGAAGACTGCAAAGTGCAATAGATAAAACCTAAAAAAGTATTTCCATACATAGTTTGTTAAAAATATTTATATTACTATTATCATTATCATCGTTACTAAATAAGTTTATGGCCTTTATTTGTAGATACAGTTATTGTTGAAATAATAATTATTACCTTACGGCTTACACTATCATTTTCCAATCAAAATTAATTTCCATCAAATATGTGCACAATATAACTTTAATAAATGTGCACATGTCTTATCAAGGTAGTACTTAATTAATCTGCAGTTTCATGGTCGCGAACTAAATTAGGGGTCATAATAATATACACTATACGTTTTTACTTTGACTAAGCTACTTACAAAGTTTAGCCTACTACAAAGTCTAGTTCACTAATTAGGTCACGCAATTAACGATAATCTTATTATATGATAAAATACACAAACACCTGTGAGCATATTATCAAAAACACTTATTATTATTATATAGACCTTTGGCTTATCCATGTTAATTTTTGTTTTATTTTTAAATAATCCTATTAAAATGTTAAAATTACACAAGTTAAAATCGCATAAAATAAGTTATATTAAACACTTATTTAACGCGGCAAACTTAATAAGTGGAACATTTATTTATTGTTTTCATTTAATAATTGACTTGCGCTTAATTGCAGAATATTTTAATGTATGTGTGTCTTTCTAGCTTTAAAAAAAATCAAAATTTATCCAACATCAATACACGAGGCTATACATGCTCGACTATAGGTTAAGGGGGTTTCCCTATACAATTTGCAACCTATTGTTGTCTATCTAATTCCGATTGACAATACTAATTGAAGACCTTAGGTACAGTAGATGAAACTCTTGTTAAGGGTAATGCAATTTGAATACGATTGTCGAAATCAAAAAAATGAACAGGTATGCATAAGTAATGCGTTACCTTGGCGCCATCGAAATTAACATTTCTGCTATTCAGTACTATGACTAAGGTAATTTATGGTACCTACGTAAAACGTAACATAACTATTTTGAACCCACCAAAAGTTCAAAACTTTCTTCGGTAAATGTGTTGACACGGATCACATAGGTGTATTTGCGGTACTCATTCATATTTGATCGATTATTAAATTGAAAAAAGGCTCTTGATTAACAAAAGTTAGTTTTAATGAGGTTTTTGACGTCGCGTATTGTCCTATGACTATTGACTTTACAATATTAACAAATAATATAACAATTAAATGTATAATAAACATTTCTATTACTTACTAAAATAATTATTCATGTTGGGATCATCACATTCTAAGTGTAATAAATAAATTCTATTTTTATGTAAATAAATAATCTCTCTCTCCGAGCTACCCTATCCGTCACTGTAGCTTTTTATTAGGTCTAAATTCTTTATAACGTGTATATTTTACAATCTACAGTTATGCGTCGAAATGTTTAATATAATTGAATTCGATTTTATCACTTACTAATACAATAATTCCTTGCGACTCATGTAATCATCCTGAGGCTTTTATTAAATGTACGTCTTTCAGATTGAAAACAAATGACTAAAAGGCCATGTTGTTCTTACCAAGAGGCTTGATGTTAGTTGGCGTATTTATCCTAATATTGGTATAAAATAAAAACGAGAAGTTTCCACTTATGTTACGAATTTAACCTTTCATGCGTGCTAAACGTGTCAAAGTTAAAACCTACTCGAGCCTTTGAATCAACATATTATGAAGTATGTTTAGCATAACGAACGTTTCAATCGAATTTTCTGTTTTGGATAATTTATATATTATTCCTTCAACAAATAAACTTTTAATGATACTCGGAATAGCTATTAATATGTATTCAAACTTTTATAAACAGCAAATAACACCAAATGTACACATTTCGCACGTGCATGATTTTAACAAGAAATAACATTTAAGTGGAAACCACTAAAAACTATTACATCAAAAAAAGTTAATTTATTAAATTGATCATAAATCAATGGTATTTCAATAGGACATTTATAGTATTTTTTGTCGAACCCAACAAGACTTCTGTGGGTTCGACTAGTTTGGACCGATTGTGAAAATTGGTATTATATATTTTATGTCGAAACTTTCCAAATACTCTACTTGCGAAACGACAAAAATGCAACTTAACGACTTGTGGATACGCTATTAGTATTTTGGGAGCGAGCCAAGGGCAATGATTGCCAAAGTTAGTGAGGTTGGGCTAAAAAGTAGGTATACTGCGCATTGACCATTTAAACCCAAGGTACAAATAATATCACTCGGGGAAATCCCAATTAGAGAGACTTAAGCAATTAAGTGTATTAAAATACATTGTTTAACCCTTTAATAAATATAGTTAAGGCTAGTAAAACATGTTTAAAATTCTAAAATGCATTTATTAAATACAAACTATTAAAACTATTACTCAAGTCTCAACTACAGAAATTGTTACAACTCAAAACTCAAATAAAATAGCATATACTAATTATAAGGGTTTTAAAAATTTAATGTGGGGTTTTTATTTATTCAACGTAAAATAGTCAAAAAGTTCTAACTAAAACGTTAAACATTTTTAAATCAGATCCAATCTTAAAAATTCGTTAAAAATTGAGTCAGTTCAAATGAATTTTGTTTCGACAAAACATCTGTTGACATTTTCAATAAGCTTAATTCACTGCGAACTAGTTTAACTAAGATCATAAGTTCTAAACTTTATTTAAATATAATTAAGGAATAAATATAATTCCTAAGAATACTCCGATTTAAGTTTTAAAAAAAACATTTGAATTCTTCATAACATTTACAAGTCATCGATCGTGGCGCTATTCTAAAAAAACATTTTTGGTTAAATAACTGTTCCGATTTTAAAAATTGTGGGTTTTAAAGTTCTTTACCGATTTTTTTAATGATATTCAAGTTGATGTATTTTCAAAACGTGTTGTCGAATTACGCGTTTCAGAATTCGGTTAAAATTAGAACGAATTGTTTTCGGCCAAAAATGCCTAGATATAAAGGCCCTTTAATATAGAAAGCTGTACTATTTATACCAGTTTTACGTTTATGTAAACTAATTTGTATGCAGTCACTTGGAAGTGATCGGAAAAATGACTGCTGGCGTAGACGATAAGTGTAGATCGCTGGTTTCTAATGCTACGAGTGTACCGATATAACGTAGACATATATTTAAAACGACAGCTTTAAGTGAATCAATAAGAGTAAGACTTAACGTATTCTTTTTCTGATAAAAGAAAAAATGTGCTTTTTTTTAGACGTACCTCCACAAGGTAAACTTATTTTAAAAGCTCAGCTTATGTTTAAAATATAAACGTTGCCTTTGAAACAGGTCAATTGGAATTGGATTCGAGCTCGTTTTCTTTAGTTGCCGACGGGATGGCTTAAACTATTGAGATCAAATAAACATGGCCCTCGCGTTCGCTTTTCGTTGATCCCAAACAAAACTATAATATTTAAGTGAAAAAAAAAAGCCAATTTATTTTAAATACGTTTCCTACCTAATTTATGTCGTGTTAAAAGCTGAAAAATTTCCTTTGCAGTCTGGTGGCTGACTTTTGCCAACTCACCTTCTCTCTCTTTCTTTGAATTTTCGTCGAATGTATTACACACGCCGCTATATAATGTCTTCAGACCAGAGTAAGAAATTACTTATCTTGTTGCACGTGTCTCGAATATTGGTAAATGCGCGCGTCGGAGTGTGTACGATTGTGTGTAGTGAGTCAAGTGGGCGAAGAGGTAGGAAAATAAAAATAAAGAGAGCGAAAGAGTAAAGTCCTAGTACACTAACCATTAGACCGCATTACGGATCTAGTTGTAACGTGCAGACGTTACCTTACCGCGTTACATCGTTTTTTACCGCAACGCTTAAACGCCTTTTGGCAGTATTGCGAGTTCACATTTTCTCTGATTGTATCGACATTTTCCCTCGCAAAATTATACTGTCGACACAAACAAAAATTAGCTTTTTTTGTCGGTTCATTAGTAAGTCGTAATATAGATTGATCCTGGTTTTGTGAATATATTATATAAAAGTTAAACTACTAAACTAATTCGTCCAGTCACAATTCCCATTGTTAATGACTATATGTCTAAATATAGTATTGTACAAAATAATTTTGTTGGAAAATATTTTCCATTTTGAAAACATATTTGCTCATGTCATTTTACGTTGTTATACAATTTCTAAAGTTAACGTTTAACTTTTTTTATTGGTATTCCAGAAGGATATTGATTTTTGAACTTGAAATGGTAACAGAAATAGTTAATTCAATTTTTTAATTTAACGTTTTTAATAGAATATTTTGCTGGTCAATAATCGGTTTTAGATTACAATTTTTACGTTTTTGTGTTAATAACTTGGTGTTTTAGTTATTAACCAGTCAACATTTTTAAAAAATAAATTTTAATTTGAAAAGTTTATAAAATTCATAAATTGACGTTTGTTTCAAAATATGCGCTTTGATAAATACCTACCAGTAGTTATTACCAGATGACTATCAGGTTATTACCGGATCATTATAAATTTAAAAAATGCGATAAATGGAGTGGTGGTTAGGAGATTGCAGATATAGTTAGGAAGGGAGGGAAAGGAGTGAATATTTTTGAAAATCAATCAAGTTTGATCCGTGTAGCGGAAAAATAATTTTTTTAATAATATTATTAATTTTGCTGTTTTTCAGGTTCCTGAGTTACAGCTACGTGGCGGTGTTTAACTTGTGGCTGATGTTGTGTCCGTCGGCGCTCAGCCACGACTGGCAAATGAACTCTCTGCCATTGGTCACGTCCGTGAATGACGTCAGAAACTTAGGAACCTGTCTTGTAGCGGCGTTCTTGTTTTGTGTTACGTGCAAGATACTGATGGACATGGACGTGAGTACATATATTCATAGACTCGGCTAAGTAGACCGTTTTTTGTCTTCTAAAAGTATCTACCTATGCCATTTACCGGACTTTTACTGCCGGACACGTCAACAACCCGTGTATATACTAAAATAAAACAAAACCAATTATATTACTACTACATAATATGAAACGCAAGTGTATGGTATCGTGACAATCGCGAAGCGCATCAATTTATTATAATACGTACTACCTATTATTAGGTACATAACTTGTAAATAACATAGCCAGCTGCCCAATACAAATTACGTTATGTACAAACGACTAGTTGAAAGTATTTTATGGCGTGAGATTTGGACATTACAATAGTTGCGTTTAATACATTATACAGGTAAAATTTAAATCAATAAGCGCCGGCAAGCTCGCCGATTCGTTATTTTTGTCATTTTCATTTTTTATTAGTTGGAAAATATAATATCACAATGAGTTTCCGTATCGATGACGTATACGCAGTGAGTCTATTGTATGAAGTCACTCTCCTTTGAACATTTTACAGTTATAAAAAAAGTTATACCTACATATTGTACACAATATTTAGCCAAACCTATTTAGTTCAATTACAGTATGAAAAATTACTCATTTAATTTAATATTATTAATTAAATAAACATTAATTATTTTATTATTATTGTAGTTTTAATTGGAAAATACAGCAAACTCAAAATTATACTCTTGCCCCATGCGAAATTTGAGTCCTAGAACCGCCCCTGCTCTTTGCTGTGTTAATATATGATTTGTCAAATTTTATTTTTAAGTTAAGATTTATTGAAGAATGCCTAAACAAAGCGTCTTTATAAATGCTAGTGTATAGGTCCCTCAATCAACTACGCTTACATAATATTATATTATATTTCGCTCGCGGCTCGATCGCGAAGGGTTAAAGAGTACTCGTTACACTAAGATCACAAACGTGTATGTCTAAACTTTCTCTCTCTATATGTATACATGTATGTGTGTATGAATTTATTATACAGATATATAAAAAAAAATAGCGCATTGTATATTCCTACTCCGAGCAATATATTAAAATGTAAACGGTCATAAATAAAATCCATAAACGTTCGATGTAGTCTCTAAACGGTCATATTCGGGTAACGGAAAACATAAAATTTGTATGTGTGCGTTTGTATGTATCGTGTGTGTGTGTGTGTGTGTGTGCGTATATTTCAATATATTACACGGTGTCTCGACATTAAACACCCTTCCATGAATTCACGTATATTGCCGACAATACATACCACCACCTTATCTGCACCAAGGCTGTAGTGGGTAACTTTTAGGAAGCTCGTCCGTGTGCCTCTGTAAAATGCGATTTACGGCGGCGGGTAAAAACCAAACTTAGGTCCTACAGCCGCTAATATCATAGCGATGGCCTGAGATAATGCGACCGTAATTAATGTCGGGTGTGATCGCACGAACAGTGCCAACAGGAATTTCCGCGAAGATGCCGGAGGAACGGTGCTGCACCCTCTTGAGTTATGACTTCCGTCCTTGGTCGGTGGCGATTCTGCCGGGTGCCAATAATAAATTCCCGGTGCCGGTCAAGTCACGGATACCGGCATTTTATGCACAATCGGTTTGGAGGTTGAACACCGTTTGGCCGATGATAAGCCAGCCTAAAGGTCGACTGGGGCTCGTTAACATTTTGGCCGAAACATTTTTGGCAAAGATATAGTGCCCGCGTAAACATCATAGGTCACCACTCGACCGTACATAACATTCGCATGTATATTGTACAATATCTAAATGCATATGTCACATAGTACACTATGTTGTTAGTACTAGCTGATGTTTTAATAAACGATCGAGCCGAACGGGTCCGTGTTCGATTCCGTGTTGGGCGAGTGACAGAACCGCGAATAGCCTTGTATACCGTTTGTATTAGCTCCTAAGTATATATGTTATTATCAGGGCCCTAGTTGCGGTAATTAAACAAACGAACAACACGCTATCGAGCCCATATGTATGTGATGTGGGCGTAAAAGTAATGTATTTATATTATATATGTACTGTACGTGGTACGCGCGTATTTTATTCATTATTGACAACGCGAAAGGCGGTGACCCATGCACTCACAGTACACACATGCCATTTGGACCCCCCCCCCCTCTTCGATTAGAGTGCCTTCATCGCCACGTTCCCGTTTCGATTCCCAAATGACTCATATTTACTACTAGGAACACAAGGCGGTCGTGTGATGTTTTTGGTACAAAATTTTACTACACATATATGGGTATATAATTTTATAAAATAATAATAATTCCATACTCGAGGGACATACCTTTCGAAGGCAGTAAATTATAATAATATTGTCGGTTTTTGTATATGGAATTGGTAAAAAATATACAAAAAAGCCTATTGTATTGCATACATCGAGGCAGAACGTTTCGATAATAATATTTTTATTCCATCGGTTTTTTTTAACCAATCGAAACCACACTTTTTTTTTTGTTACCGTGTATAATTATATTTTCATTATGTATCGTATAAAACGATGAATATGAAATATTAATTCTAAAGCCACACAGGGTTTTTTTTTTATAAAATACACCATTATTTAATTGCGTATTGTAAACCGCGGATATATATGTATACACGCACATTTATGTCATAATTTATATTAAGTTGTTTTTGATTTGGCGGTTTTAAATAATATTGGTACTTATCCAAATGCTAGACAAATACATTTAAGATTCTAGCTAGAAAATATGAAGTGGTTATTTCTTTTAAATTCTGTAGACTGTATACAGTTACATGCTTAGAGCGACTGATACAGAGAATTTAGCGACCTTCCTTAAGAACACTGTCACACCTTATTTTCCTACTTTATATTCTTAATATTTTGATTTAGACAATCGACTAAGCTAGTATCCAAAAGCATTAGGATCATAAGCCAAATAAAGTTTTAAACTGTAGTATGTTATAGTATATAATTAAGTACGGTTATACAATTTTAATTTACTAACCGACAATTTTTATGTAATCATCAACTCATAAACATTGATTGGTCGCTCGATAACGTTTGCAGATATACTGAAGTACAATTTTTATTAAATTGTAAGTCCTTACTAAATCGTTAATATCTTATTATGTTTCATTATTTTCATAAATATTAAATACATTACACTAGTTTTAAAACCAAATTCGACTATTTTTACTGGTATCTGAGTAGGTAATATTGGAATCTGACCTTTTTAGCCATACCGAACTAGAGTAAACAAACTTGACCTAGTACCGTTAATGTAATGTAATAACACATAAGGCGAAGCCACCCGCGGCATCATTGTATACATTACGGATTTAATTAAGTATAATGTTTACGAATAAAGCGAAATATATAATATGGTTCGAACATGAATAAGGTGGTGTTGCGAGCTTAACGGATTTATCTCGTATCCGTTCCTGAATACAGTGCACATAATAATAATAATAATGTATTAAATTAATATCGTCATAAATATCACTATTCGATTCAAACCAATTTTTAATGGCGAAATATGTTTTGTTATTTATCTTGTCAAGCGCGATACGTTATTTTTATACCACATCCGGATAATAACAAGATTTACGGGTTTGCCGGTAACAAAATGATGTACGAGTATATTACTGTAGGTAGTATTGGTAAAAAAAAAAGTAAATAAAACTAACTATCTAGCCACCGGATCGACTACGCAGCAATGAACATAAAATTGCATTTTTTGTCCCCTTCTGCTCTCCCGACTACCCGACATCATTATACCTATATATTTTATATTTTAATACGGTTACGGATTTATATCATCATGGTATCATATTAGATTTGTTGATTCATCATTCCATTCGAGTTACAAATACCTTCTAAGCTATTGTTAGGTTTTTTTCATTTTTTGATTCGCATGTTGACATGACTTATTGAACGGGTAAACATAAAACGACGAGCAACTATATTATAATATAACATGTTCGTGTTTTTCCAATTAAATTGTAAATGGTCAATTTGTATTACATAATGATAATAGTATGCTTTTTATATTTTTCAGAATCAAAAATACGGTGCCCAGGTGTTGGCCGCACTTCTTCTCGTTGTTCCTTATATTCCTGCTTCCAATCTTCTGATCACTGTCGGATTTGTAGTGGCCGAAAGAATACTATACATACCAAGGTAACAATTACAGCTCTCAGTCATTGCGCTAACATAGACGTCCATACATCATTGCTGCGCCCTCCAACGATTTCATATATAAAATTCATATTACTTTCACCCTAAACGTCATCGTTCTGTCACGTATCGCACACCAAAGTATTTTACTTTTCTCTCGTCGTTATCGATTATAATCGTTTTGACGTTGCCTTATATATTATTGTTTTTCGCAGCATGGGGTTGGTCTTATGGTGTGTTTATGGTCTTCAAACACTGTTGAACAACAAGAAGTCGTCCCGTTGGCTGTTTGTGACGGCCAAATGCCTTGTCGGACTCACGCTGGCCGCGTTCGTCGCCAGGACCGTGTTGAGAAATAGCGATTGGCTGTCAAGGCCGACGATCATCAAGTGAGTGTGCAAACACTGTTATTATCAACTAAAAAATCTGACTTCGTCCGCGGTATAATCGGCTCGATGTGGTTTTTCAGAGCGGGTTTGAAAACGTTGCCGCACAACGCCAAAATGCACTACAACTGGGCGAACTACCGCAGGGATATAGGGGATACGCAGACGGCTGTACACCATTACAGGGAAGCTCTAAGGTGAGTTGCATTTTAATTACTACACAAGATCGGTTTCCCAATTAAATGGTATTTCGGTCGTCGCGTTTTTTTTATGACAGCGATAAGACGTGTCACGAGCCAACCGCGGTTTACGCCGAAACCTTAACCGAAAGTATTAATTAAGCAGGCCAGGCACACCGAGACCGGGCTCGTTAAAAGGTAGTAATAATATAATGATAATAATATTAAAATAAACGTTATTAACAAAGTGACCCCGGAATACATAGTTTTGTTGCCGTGACAGCAAAGAAAGACGAAAACACCGGATCATGAAGCTGCTATCTGTGGGCGTTGACGGGCAACAAAATGTGTTTCTGTATTTTTCCTATTGCATAATTGCTTGCCGTGTGACATGTTTTGCTGTTAAATATTATTATATGCGTGTGTACAATATGGGTTTATTTGCGAAAAGCCTTAGCGCCGCTACCTGTTACCGCCACGAAAGCCGTTTTAAGTACAACGTGTGACGTTTACAAAAACTGTTGACTCCGAAAAAAAAAAACAATTAATATTATTATTGCAAGACGCAGCGTAAACGGCGGTTATATCTCGACGGCGTCCCTTCTGTTTTTATCTTTGGTTATTTTTCACAAAGATGGCCGAGTATTAAAAAAAGCGAGTTTTATTGCCGAGATACACCGAGAGGGCAGGCAATATTTATGACAATGGATCCGAGCATTGTTTGTTTTTCTGTTAAAGGTTAAAACGTGCACAAAGCGCAAGATAAACTGCCACTGTTATGCGTGACATGTTAAAATATAATATAAATATAGGCTCTCCATCGGGATGATATTGTACCTAACGAAAACTTCGGCGCCGAGTATAAATTACACGGTTTTTGTTTCGCCCTTATCCTACACACTATAATAATAATAAGAACATAGTACACCACAGCTCGGCGGTTTTGCTTTAAAAGCCGCCGTTTTTCTTCGACTACCTCGTCGTGTCGTGTAATCGTTTACACTATTAACTTTATTATTATTTTACAAACTATAGTTTTTATTCAAATGGCCGTTATATATTCAACGATCTGCGCTTTCCCGTGGCGCGTGAATACAGAGATAAAACTTTCTTGAGCCCGGCCCGAACAACGCAACAAGTTCAGACTTCAAGAGTTATGTCTCTAATTAATTACTGCGCGCATTATAGTATTGTACATTAACAACACGGTCGGTGCGAAGACCATATTCTATATTATATTGTACCTAGAACATTTAAAACCGACACAACGGTAGTTCGTTCGAATCCACGACAGTATGTTTGTATTGTTCGAACTTATTCTACATTTTTTTGTTAGACGTGCAACAAAGCAGTTGATCAAAGAAAACGATTGTATTAGAAATTAAAGTTCTACTACTAGTCTACCGTGGATAATGACTATTTATATTAGTAATAATGATAATGAATATTATAAAAGATAAGATAAGGTTAAGATTAGTAGTCAGACTGGGCCATTTTGCTACAGAACAATGGGCTTATGGCCAAAGAGGGCCACCGTTCTTAAATATACCAATATCCTAAATAGCTTTACGAGCTGATCAAAATACAGATAAACAAATTTACTTTAAAACATTTTACGATAAAAAATAGGTTTAGGTATAGTCATATAATATCCTACTTTTAAAAAAATTGTAACTAGATTATTACGATTTAATAATCTACATTTTTTCCCAGATCTGTAGGTTTTTTAAAAAACACATTTTTGAAAATAAACTGTTTAAGAATCGAATTTTTTTTTTATACAATACAATTTATTTTTATTTTAACATTCAAAAAACATCAAAGTAAAATATTTTCAATATAACTATTCCCTTTTTCAAGTCTTATTTTTCTTTTTCTTAACTCTAACTCAGAACTCCAACTTTCTTAACGGTAACTTACTTTTTTTAAATTAACTACTCAAATATTATATATTTTTTTTTATAAAGAAGAAATATTTTCAAATTCTATTTAACGACTAGAAAATATGACTACACGTAACAGTTATTTTTGAAGGACAATTTACAATTTCACAGAATGTCACGTTTGTATCTAAAATACATTTAACTCTAATGTAGTATCCTTATTGTCTTCGTAAAACAAAATGAAATCATAATCATTTTATATAATTTGACGACATAATATTACATTCCGTTTAATTGTAGGGTTGACAACAATAAGTAGAACAAAATCCATATAATTACACTAGACACGAAGCTAGATTTTAAAAGTTTTTCTTTTTATTAGAGAAAATGAATTTTATTTATATTCGTTTTCTAAACTTTTGCTGCGAATATTGTACTAATTGTGCGTGCACACAAATAAAATAATTATATTATATTATATTCTCGAGATCGCCGTTTAAGTAGTATAATACAGCTAATGGCTTCGGAAATGAGCGGCAAGATTTATTGACTGCGGAATTCGTTAAATTGTTTCCTGTCGTCGTATCGTATCTCCGTCGTATAATAATAATTACTATGAATATCAAAGATAATATTTTAATTGGGCCTCATTCGTCTCGCGTTATCTTGATTGTTCATCGAGTTTCGGTAACTTTTCTACCCGAAGAGAGTCAGTAAATAGTTTTCAATCCGACATCCGCCTTGCGAATGCTTTATCGGCGCGTGCAATCGACGAAGGGGGGCGGCGACCCTTTGAAAAGTTTAAAATATTTGTTTCGAATTCCAACGTTACTCATTACTACGAAATTAATCTTAATATTGCATTTTTAATAAAATTCCTAACACGATTTAGACCTCTATCTAGTGTCTAGTAAATTGTGTACTAAGTACAAGTATGATCGACCGATAAGGGTTGGAGCTAATCACATTTTTAGACCTCAGGTTTCCTCATCACAGGAGTTAGTATAATAGTTTTTGGTTTTTGCATCTTACTTTGGGTTTTATTTGTTCTCGAAAAGTAATTAAAAAATATACCAGTTTTTTTTTTCTTTAAAAATACCTTAAATGATTCGCCAACAATGCATTGAACTCAACGCACTAGTCATTAGACTATATTATTATAATTTTGTTATGTCCTGGAGAAATATATCTCTCTTACTCTTCTATCCTCTGGTTACTGAATTTCTTAGACAGAAAAAAAGTCACCGATTAAGAACCACGTACGTTTTTTTGCGTTTGTGGCAAAATTTAATTTTATTATATCAAAACGTACTCTGTAGTGAGTATATTTTAGGATAATTAAGATTAAAATTTTAACTTATATTTGGCGGGTCTAACTGCTGTATTAATGCTACGATAAACCGTATGGCGCGTATACTCAATATATACTTATACAATATATTTATTTATCTGTTATCTTGGAACTTGTGTATATTGCAAATTCAATTATTAATATTGCAGTTATTAAATTAAATTAATTTTCTTAGATTTGCTTTTTAGACACAGGCCATGCAATAATCATAATTTCATCAGTATTAACTAGTCCTAATTTGACAGCTATTCGTAAGGCGTCGTATTCAATTTAGAGTACTTGGTTTTTATAGCCTAATTGAATTAAAAAACTTAAAGGATTCTCTTGTTAATGCTTTAAAAATAATGCTCGCTCGTATTTCCCTCGACTATTCGTTTTTGTGACTCGTAGTATATTTTGAGTTCATTACCTTCCATAAAAACAATCCTTTTATGTCCCGGTAAAGATTACACTAAAAATTGGCAGCTCCTTCACCTTGAATGTACTTAAATCTATTTATCCACAACCGCCACTGTTCAGTGAATACACTACACTGCTACAGAATTAGTCAAAAACCGGATAGGAGCACTGAGGAACACGCGATGTTTGACTTGTGTCGACATTATGTTAGTTTGTTTTTTAGTGGTTTGTTCTTCATTTGTATGTAAATTACATAACTTCTTGATGTTGTTTTAAATACCTACGAACTGTGCGTAAACGGAACAACGGCAAAACACGCGTTCGGCGCCACCGCTAAAAAGTGTATTCGAGTAAAAATAATAATATGTAATATGAGTTTCATCGTCGGTGGCCTACCGCCTACCGTCTTCTAGAGAACTTAACACACTCCCTGCACAAGTAATGTTCATTTCCTGTTGGCAAACAATCTCCTTATCGACCATCCGAGATACGGTCTACGTCTTCACCACGCACATACACACATAAACACACTTCGCCGTGGCACACTGACTGCCTGCAGTGCAGTGGTTTTCCGCATCGAGACACCACAGTCAGCCTAGTCATGTTTTTCTATTTATATTTATTATGTACATACAATAGCGATCTCCTTGGTGGTATGTGAGAAAATTTGTTTTGCATTCTTTAACAAGAAAATTGTAAAAAAAGAAGCTACAAACAAGCTCGCGACGAAAAATTATTTTTTTTATTTTTTTTTTTTATAATACAAGAAACACCCGCAAGTGGTGGTAAAAGTACGGTGAAACAAAATTACAAAGTACACGGGAAAAAGTTACATGGGAAATATAAACTGAAATTATGAACGAGACAAGTTAATGCTTAATGACCAATTTGTTGACGACATCGCTGAAAATAGGATTATTTGTTTGCTTTGATTAATTATGCATAGTTACACCTTTGAAGTGCGTAAACCGTGAACAAACAATATTATTATTTTTTTGTCACACGGCGTGTTTTGCAGTTATACTTGACGACCTGATTATTCTTGAGCAGCTTACAACAAATGTAAATTTTGAGCCGCAGTTCTAAATTTCCAAAGTCGGTAGACTATTCCTCTAGCACACTTCGAGCCTCTCCAAATCAATTACCACGGACGGATAATTGATTTTAAATATTTGAATTGTACATTTCGAAAAGGGACCATCTTGAGTTTTGATCAAAATTGATTTTTCCGCGTTTTCTTCATTTACACATATAGATCGATATTTTATGAGCGAAAAAGGCCCAAATCTGTTTTCTATTGTGATTAAAAAAACATCCTATTTAACATAATTAAAAAGAAAATCAGTTTTTTGAGTTTCCTCAACAACTTTTATTTTTCGATATGAGCCTTTTTCGAAATTCCCAATTCATTTGTATTGAAGGAATTTATTGTTTAACTTGATAGACGTTTCCCAATACGTATTAGCGGCCAAGTGTATTAAGGGATTTACATTGATCATTATAGAAAACCTCAAATAGAAGATCTGAGTGAGATCAAGTCGAGGTAAGATAGACTATGGAAAATCTTTAGGTACCTACGAGATAGAAAGTCTGATGCAATACAATAGGTATTCCATTATCAACTAGCAAATGGATTACAGCATGCGATACGTATAATATGTTACGTATTGCATTGAAGTACCTAAAAGGGTCGAGGAAACTTTGGCATTAAAATCCTAAATTTATTATCTCACGAGTGATATTATTATCTCGACGAGGGACATCGTAAAAACGTTTAGTATACAAGCTAATTAAAAAGAATTACACAAATTGAATAAGCAAAATAGTTTGGGTACTAATCTGGTTGAATTGGAGTTGAGTAACAGTACAGACAAAGCGACGTTAGAGATACTAAAAAAAATTGATTAATTGCGTTGCGATAATCAATTGTTAATATATTATTAAGGGTTGTTTATTATTGGTGCGGTTATAGTGTCGAGGGTTGACCCGTTTGCTTGGACAAATTAATAAAATCGTGTTCGTTAATTTAGTATTCTATAATTAAATTTCCCGCATCATAATAATAATATTATTATTTACCGACTATTATGGCAACATAATTAAATTACAATAAATTCAATTAACCCATTGCGCATTATATCTACTATGTTTTTGAAAGTAGATTTTCAAACGTACCTACTCGGCTCACTTACCTAAATTTATATTATATATACTATAATAATTAATTGAAAACACTTTTGTAATAAGGGTCGTGTCTGCGGTAAAAGGAAATCGAGTTAAGCCTGTATAATTGGCATGAATATTATTCGTACATTCTGAATGTGTGTGTTATCTGCGCCATAGTACGTGTGCAAAATATATACTTAAGCATCGTAACGTTATTGCTGTATACTTCGTATAATAATAACCTAGACACAAATCTGATGTACACAGCTACGGTTTGTGTGGCTGAACTAACTTATATATTATGCATTTAATACGGACTGCACTTAACGCAGTATAATGTTTCCTTTACAAATGCACTGTAAACATTAATAAGTGCAATGTGCATATAATATAGTATAATATTATGTGTACAATACACAATTATTTTAAAACTATAGCTGATGAGTTATATTATAATTCTTATTCTAATACACACGATCCGAGCGATATTAGTATGGAATGTCATTTTATCCTTTTTTTAGGGAATGGAAATGTCTACCTACTATTATTTTTACTTCTTTCAAATTTACATGATGTACCTTTATCAGAACGCTTTCTACTATATTTCAGTGATGGCTTATGTGTACATTTGTTATCCAGCGACATATTCTAATGGTCTATCTGATATTCGCCGGGCAAATCCTAAAGTTTATATTTGTTCACTTTATCCAAACCATTAGTTTAAACCGTTAGGAAACTTCTAAACAAAACTTTAAATATATTTATATTATTTTTATTCGGATCACACCGGTATACTATCATATTTGTATAAAACAATAAACAACCTTTTTTTTAAGTAAACAAAAAAGAAATCATGAGTTTGTAATAACGCGTGTGTCCGATTATGACCGGTTAGGTACATAGGTATATTTATAAACTAGGGTGGTTCTTATTTTAACTTTTTTCATTTTTTTTTTTTTTGGTATCATATACCATAAGAGTAACGGCATTTCTTTCAAAATATAAAAAGGATAATTATAACTTTGTCAACCATTAAATTATTTAATGATGGGCAAAAACTGCAAAAATGTACTTCAACTACTGAATATATTAACACATTTTCACTTGGTGATTTTATTTAGAGCTTTTTTTTGTTTTAATTATTTTAGTAACGAATAGCAATACATTTTTTTTGAAAAATAATCTCTTATCCTGAAAATAAAATCATTACAGAAGCAATTGTACATTATTAAAAAGTAATCGATCCAGAACCATTATTGTTGTATTATTTTTTTTATAATACAGTTATTAGCAAATTTGTATATTATTTTTAATTATTTTTCTAAAAATACACTGTAACTGTTTTTAGAGATTTAACGGTATTTTATATCTATAATAATATTATTATCTCATATTGGATCTCATGATTTTCGTTTTCGTTCCTACGCTTTTACACATCAGTATTCAGTGAGAGTCCCGAAAACAATTATTCTTTTCCGCCGGGTTTACTATACAATTGTACAGTACTATAATATATAAATGTGTGTGTGTGTTTTCAAGAGGGCAAATGAAATAGAAATTCATACACATCAGGCAAGTTTGTATTTTAAAACATTGCATGCGAACAACCGGCGCAACGGACGTCAACCGATATTCTTTTTCTTTTTTTTTTGACACTCGTGCTTCAGTGTTATTTCATTCTCTCTGTCAACTTCCCTGCCGCCGCCGTCACCGCTGTAATAAATCAGAAGAAATCCTATTTGCAGGTACATGATAAAAAAAGGGGGAATAATTTTACACGGTAATAATATTATACACGTGTGTAAGTTTTGAAATGAATATGTCAACTCCGTTTAAACGGTTTGACAAATTGAACGGTATCTCTCATCAAAAAACCCGTCTCAGGGCTAAGACGGAATTTAGATAATGCACCGAGACATAATATAATACTGTTACCGTTAAAACTATTTTATCTACGCAAAATAAAAAAATGTACATTCTTGCTGGTTTCCTGGCTTTTGTGTAATACAAATAACTAAAATTCTTTAATACTTACAAATATTTTCACGTAAATTGAATCGACGCATTATTACATTGTGCCAAATGGAGTATAAGAGACCGAGTAAACGGTCCCTGAATCAAATTTAAACATTGTATAATACTGTTATAAACGTATTTCGAATAGATAGTTTGAGAAAAATATATAATAACGACTACCACGGTGCATATAAAATAATACCATATTATAATGTCAACAAATATATTGTACCTACATAATAATATATAGTAGGTATTTTATAAACATTTTTACCAGTCTCGGAGATACATTCCCGAAAATCATTTTTACCAGACACAATATAAATTTTAATAAAAATAAAAATAATAAAGTTTTTGCGTTAGTCGAGGTCGATACACAATATACATTTTATATGCAATAGGTACCTATTTCAAACGCGACATAATCCGAAATAGGTTATTTTCTTAACGGTTTTATTTTTCCGATCATAACGCGAACGAGCAATTTTCTCGTTTACGTCCTGTGTACTTTAGTATACACACTATATTGTATAAGTGTTAGTAAGGTGTATAAGTAGTATGGCAGCCGAAAGTAGGCAAATCCAAGTTATAAATATTATTTTTATTTTTTATTACCCGGGCTATCAAAAACCGGCGGGAGTCGCTGCTAAACCGCCGCAATCGCCGCTCCAACGTAAAAAGTATAATAATAACAATTATTATAATATGTTCAATACTTACTAGTTACCACAATGTAGGTATGTTATGAGTACACGGCAGGTACAAAACAAATTGTAGTTGGCCGAGAGATGATGAATTTCCGAACACTCGGCGGTCGGTATGCAACATTTTTAACCATTAATATTATGGTATTGATCAATAATAGTATGCTTATACCTACAATAAAAAAATTGGAACATAAAAAAAAATACACATACAAACATACATTATAAATAGCGCGGGCGTATGAATAATAATAACAATAACATTTTAGCGTTTATGTATACATGTATAGGTGCAATATAGCCGGATATTGCGCCATTGCAGTGCTGTTTTTTTTATTGTAGCTGTAAGCATGTAGATTGTATACAGGGTAGAATTTTTAAAGCGGTTCATTCGATATCTTGTAAGATTTAATTTGAAATTTTTTACAACGTTATCTCAAATTTTCACAAACTTTTATGTTTTTAACTACCTTTCAAATTAATTGTATTTTTATATCAACTTTTAAAACTTGAATGGTACCTAACGTGTATAGTTTAAAAACTATTCAAGTTAAGAATAATTTACTGAAAATGTTGAATGGTCGACAACCAGTTTTGGATAGTTATTTTGAAAGTCATGACAAGGGGAAGTGTGGTTGATTAGTGCGAGCAGATAAAACTAATCCTATACACTACTACAAGTTCCAAAAGCTAATATACAAATAATTAATTTTGGATGGAGTCAAATTTATAAAAGTTTGTGAAAAATTGAGATCAAATTGTATGAAAACACATATTGAGTTTGACCACTTTAAAAAATATCACCCTGTATACTTTGTTTTCAGAGGGTTGACGGAAAATACATAAAAGTTCGACGAGCCTTTATTTTTTTTTTTTTGTGGTGGTAAAACATATTATTATTAGGGTCAGCCAAAAAACAAAAGCGTTTTTAGATGCGCACCATCATAAAAATGTAGCGGCAGCGTAGAACTTAAGTATAATATAGACAATAATTATATTAACACCATCGCCGAGCTGTCGCCATTAGCTATAAAAATAACAGTATACTATTAACTACTATATTATAATAATATATAATATAGACGGCATGCTAATTATTTCTAACAGACAAAGCGCCCACGGTTTTTCCAAAAAAACGGATCAAAGGCAAAAGAGAAAAAAAATTAAGAAATCTATAATATCATTGTGAGATAGGCTTTATACAACACTCACACCGCAATTGCGGCATTCGGTATTTCAACTTATTAATACATAAGAGCAGATTCCATTTTTAATTTGTTGTTACAACGTTGATTCGCATACATACAAACCAAAATATACATAAATACCTATTCTTTTTCTTATTTTTCTAGTGTGTTTCTGTTTTCTCGAGAACTGCTCTCCAAACCAATTTCCTATAATCTGTTATATCTATCTACTGTATTTCGCTCCACTGCTTAAATATTTTTTTTTTCCAATTTTAAGCGCAGCCAATGTTATGTTTTTTTTTTTAATCGGATCTTTAACAGTTCTTATTAGTTATCGCTCATGTCTCTATGCGTGACCAGACCGGATCCTGTCAAAATCCTGATGACTGCTTATAAAATATTCCCAAACATTTTAACGAACGCCGTCTAACGTCGGTTGGTTGTTTAACGTGCCACGTTTGTCCCTAAAATGTTATGAAGCTGTGAAAAAGTTACACGATTTTTGTGTATACTTTAAGTCGGTTGGCCAAACAATCGCTATGGACGTTGCTCGTCACGTGCGGTAGCTGTGTAACAGGGCTATCGGCTGTAATTTTAAATGTTCAGGTCGACGACACGACCTTCGTTACTTTGCCGTCAGTTATTCAAACTTTCATTTACTTTATGCCGCCGTCTTTACCCCCAAGTCGGTTTTGTCGTCTCGTCGAGAATTTAAACGATCACTACGGGCCATAACCCGAAACGGTTCGTTTATTTTTGATGAAGAGTTCCTTTTTACATTTACCTCGCCCAAGTCACGGACGTCTGAGTTCCTCCCTTCATCCCCGGGGCTGTTTGGATTTATTTAATATAAACGTTAGCGAAAAGAGGGCAAAAAAACAGCTCTTAATCACAATCAAAGACCGCCATCCGATTTTTCAATATAAAAGTTTCTCCTTCTCGTCCTCCGAGTTAACTGACCATAAAAACGTCCGAACAATAGAGACGGATTCCGCTTGATTATTAAACGCTTCGGTTTGCAATACCGAAACTTTTCTAATATGTTTTTTTTTATATATAAAGTTTTAAATATTTACAAAACGGTTTTTAAAACTTCCGGCCATCGTCGTTCGTCGGGTTGGTTTTTTTTGTACAATTAAGCACCGTACGACACCGATAGCGAGATGGTATAACTATCGTTTATAGTATACCGTTGTTTTTGAAGGTTAAATGCTCTTACGCTACTATAAAAGAAAGAGGAGACAAAAATAATATTGGCTAAAAAAAACTTCCAATATGTACTATACAATTAACAGTCAATTTGTCTAGTTATTTTGACAACTGACAAGCGGTATTGAGTTTTGTTATGTATGTTGATCGGGTATTGAATTTTTGGTAGTTTTAAAACCAGCTAAAAGACATTTTGAAAACGTGTTTTTTTAAGTGGTTACACTATATTACATGTTTTGTAAAATTATTATTAATGAATATCAAATAAAGATTGTAACTAACTCAAACTGTGTTGGGAAATCTTGATTGGTTTTAAAGTCACCCGCCCGAAGAAATTATTTGTTGTTTGTAAAAATTTTCAAAAATTGTTTTTAGCTAGTTTTAAAACTAGACGGCTCGATATAAAGGTTAGCATATGTTGGTTAACTGTTCGTCACACAACTCAAGCAAAGCTTTTATTTTGTTAATATTTTTTTGCGTTAGTTTGCAGATCGAAAAATTTACATACATTTAGGCGGTTGTACAATATTTCGGTTTCAATTCCGTTGTATCAAACGTCCAGCTGGTTAATGTAGTCCCACGTTTTTGTATATAATTTCATACAAAAACCTCATCGAAGCCAAAACGTTGAAATATTTTAATAAATAACGCCGACAACTTGAAGTGTCCGGTGCAAGAGACGGCATCTCCACTTTTTATCAAAACCTGCAAAGATATTAAAAAACGCATTTCCTCCCGCCAATAGGGGTAAATGGATTTTCTTTTGGCCGTCCTGAACAACTTCAAAATATGAAGATAAGCCAGTTCTTACATCGGACCCTTCATTTGTGTGCATACTTTTCGGCGAACGGTCGACGTGGTTAGGTTAAGGTTAACCGGAGCGAGGTTAAAGCCATTCCGTTTGAAATTCTAATCCGGGTAATATTTTATACACTGTTCGACTGGGCCGTGCCACGACTGCGAGGCGGGCATGCTGCATAACAAACCCGTAACGATGTTCTGCCGTACACCTGGCACCCGTGTCATAAATGTAAATACGAATATGTAAATGATACTACTACCCGGGTCTAGGAATATATGTACATGTACACGTATTACGACGGCCATAGCTGCACGTTTAAGACAAACGAAACAAAGAAAATCGTACCAAATAACTCGGGTCGCCGCGTGATGCTTTTTAAAACCTTCCAGCTACATCTCATCTTCCTGTCACTGCCATAGTTCACCGGAAACGGATAAAAACCTCGAGGTCGATATCGTATTCGGCCCGCGAAATGTACGTTGTGCCGGAGAAAAACATTCAAGACCTAATGTTTTGTTGATGAAACGGTTGTTCCGGAAAAGCAAGAGAAATCCATTAGAAGCCACTTAAAAATAAATACAGCGAGAAAAAGAGGAAAGTTTTCACTGACAGACATAAACCACCGCAGACCGTTTTGGCTGCTATCTTAAACATTTCTCCAAACCCTCATTAAAAACCGACCGTTTCACATAAAACAATTGTCTAGTTTTTATCGTCGATTGTCATTATATTTTCTAAACGTTTTTATTAATAATTGGTTAGTCCGCTTTTTACAAAGATGATATTATGTAATAAAAAATGGATAAATATCAAATAATACCTTCAAGTCAATGCAATACTGTTTCGCCTCCATTTTTTTCAGACCCGTTAAACATTATCAGTTATCACATAAGTTTGTTTCACACCACACGGTGGCATAAAGCTGCTCGCGAAGTCGATAATGCCAACCGTCTAATAGGATTTTAATTTCAAAAATCTTGTGTATATAAGTTGATAAAAAAAAAACACGTTGTAAAACCAATTACTTTTCAGCTTCGCATCGAAGCTAAGATAAACGTCTGGATTTTTTTTTTTTTGTTTAAGACTTCAATAGATGTCAAACTATTTTATGTTTTTTGTGTCATTGATTTAGAGTTTTATATTAGTATTACATTTTACTAAGCCAAAGAAGCATAAGTAAGAAAACAAAATTAAGAAATCTATAAACGTACAAAATCTTATAATTTAACCATAAGCGCACTTTAAATAAGTGTCAATACAAATATTGACATGATGCGATAACTTTCTGCGAAGTTATTGGGTGTTTATATCAAAACTTACAAATTGGTACAAACCACAATTTATTTTAACTATAAGATACCGAAATTGTATTTCCAAGTGTACTTGTAAGGGATGTTCATTAGTTTTTTTTTAAATCACCTTAAAAAGTTAAATAACAATTTTAAACCAAGAACAAATAGGAAAAGTTATCATTGGAAAAGAATGCACGATATAAATTCGTTTTTGGTGAAATAGTCACTAGATTTACCTTGTTCTCGGTCCTTGTGTGTCAAATTGTTTCTCTGGTAATGTTAACTTCTTACAACGTATTTCATTATATATGATATATAGTTATATTATATAAATATATTATACATATTTTACATTTCAAATTACCGAGTAATTGAAAGAAGCGAAACTTTGTTTGGGAAAATGTCACACCCATTTCATTATTTTCCCTTTCTTCTTATTTTTTTTCCATTATTATTTTTTACTTTTGAAAATACTTTTTTCGTGCCCTTAGATGAGTTTTTACTTTTGACACAGTCGCGGACGTCGGCCGGATTTTTGGTATTTATTTTCTTTTTTCTATTCGTACAGACACGCGGTAAAAAAACGACGACGGATCTATCGAATATCCTTCTATACACACATTATTAGAGAACGTCGTACATACAATTTCCGGACGTGCGTATCTATGGGATTAAAAGTATATAGCGCCCCGGAATGATTTATACGGTCTCGTGTTGATTTAAGTAAATATAGAGTACAGGTCCCCGTGGGAGAGGAGTAGAAGGAATAGTGGCGGCGGCGGCGCTGATGGTCGGAGTCTTCATTAGCCACCAGATGTTAAGTGCTCGTCAGGTCGTTACACCGGGTTTGTGGCCTATCATCAACTTAATAGCAACTCAATCTTCGCCACGCCCGAATCTCGCGAAACTTTCTTTATCCACACACAAACTTACCAGGGTTGATTGGACAAAACACGGTGCATCCCGATCGATGAGATTTCATGAACCGACCCGCCGACGAAGCCGACCACTTATTAAACGCTACGTTCGCCCTGCAAATGTCGCTTTATTCGGACTCTGCCTCTGATGTGTAACACACCTGCGCCTCTTTTGTTACACTGAATACCAATCAAATGCTACGAATCCTATCGCTACCAATCAAATGTTATAAATACACAATTGCATAGAATTGCCTCGACTTGTTAATAATTGATTAAACTGTGCACTCAACGCACTTGGTTTACAACTGCCCCGTGATCAAACGAATTACTTTTGAACGATTCCCTTACGCCAATAACATTATGTTCGTTGTATCAAAGTGTATGATAAACATAAAACGTGTAGTGTAACTACATTCACGTCAACTCGAGCAATAGTAGCGTTTACTTGTATAAGTATTACAAGCTAGATTGTAGTACTTATTTCAGCGGTACTAGCAGTATTGCACTATGCGTTGCGCCTTGTTACAATAAGCTTTCATAACGAGACTTGCGCGCGCACAGAAAGTCAAGTTTTATAATATGTTACATTGGGTTTTTAGATTGCGTCTGGTTGTATGTTTTTTAAAATGTAACTGCAAAGAAGCTGTGGGGCTGTTGCTATTGTCTATCAAGGTACCCGTGGTGTTTAATTATTGTCGCAGACTATACTACAGCTATAATGCAGCTCTCGGTGCTGTGTAAAAGCACGGTGAGGCCAAAGCTCAGAAGCACGTCGGGAAACGAGGAGGTTATTGTAAAATGGAAAGAGCGTTCATGCTTAAAATTACGTGTCATTTCGCAACATGCCACGGTCTCGGCTACACACGTCAAGACGATGAAATAGAATGCACGCCGCCACCGTCTAAACTTTGTTTACTGCCTTGCTCGTTTTACTTGTCAACTATGCGTAAACTATATATATAAATGTATGTGCCTGTGTGTGTGTGTATATCTGACGGCATAGTACGCTCAGTGCGTGCTTTTTCGCGTTTTAGAGGAAATGGAATTTGTCGAGGAAATAATAATCGTCGGGAATTTTCTATTTTCAAATGTATTTCACTCGAGACGGAACGCGCGGATACAAAGAAATTATCACGATTTTAATTAATCCGTTTCGGTGGATTTCAAAGCCGCGCAAACCAAGGTTTAAGACGTCCAAAACACAATATTACAGCCGTGCAAAACCGAAGCAGTTATAAAACACAGCTCGAAGCCGAAATAAATCACTTGAGTGTTTCGACTAAGTTATTAACTCAATAATCGGTGCCTAGGCGATATGTCCAAAATTCTATAATCATTCAAGGCCATCGACCATGTGCCATTAAAATATCTCGACCTTATACAAAATGAACGTATTGTCAGTGAACCAATCATCCTGGTACTCGGGTGATCGGGTCTCTTAATGGCCCGCATACAATATTACAGGGTTATGTATAACACAATTGTTTTTATAAAAGCCAAAATAGGAATTTAGGCAGTATTTTATTCTCGAAAATGTTAGCTTCCAGGTTTTCGTTTTTTTAGAGTTTAACTGTTGGTCATATCCTGCAGATTTATTAGGTTCGATAACTTGTTTCCATTCTTGTTTGTTGACTACTAGATTCCTTATTTCCGCCACTGCGCTATTACTATACCAGATACTTATTCATATTGGTGCAAACATGTATAAACTGTCCGGTGACACCATCGGATATAGACTATATTCGACACATTGCCGCAATGACATCAGGTAGTAACATATAAAAAAGAGAAGGACACTCATACAAAAGTGTGGATTAACGAGCCTGCTCGCCTAGTTGGCTAAACTAGACTGGACGGTCGCCGATAGGAATTAGGATTAAATGAGCGGATCTCGGATCGAGAACGGGAAGCTTACCCGTGTCTACGCTTAAATAAAACCCAAAGTCCCCTTTAAAAATTTATATGTACCGCACGAGGGGCTAAACGAGCGGTCGTACCTTTAAATGACGTAACTCTTAAGTAAGCAACTATAACTATTTATTTATAGGGTAAAACTATAGAGATTGTCAGCCAGTTCTGGAGAAGCGTAGTTGAGCGAACACACACGATGAGGGATAAGAGTAAACGGCGTCAAAGCGTGATAAAACTATGTAAGTTATATGAGGGCTAATTTGTAGTCGATCACGGTTCAGTGATGGTCAGGTCTCAACTGATTGTCGGGGTCAACGCGGAGGCTATTGTCCTGTGTGTTCTCTGTCTCTCCTACCTATTGTCTTATTGACAAATGCTCAGTAAGCATGTTTTAGGGCCAGTGGTAACAGGGTGTCAAGTGTACCCGTTACATTGTCTATACATTTTCTGACATTTATGTATGTTCCTTGGCTTTAGTGGTTAGCCCCGAAGGGGATCCCCTACGACTGCGAACCGACTAGTATCACTGGGTGCTAATTGGGGGCCGGAGAAGGTGTGTCACAAGAAGAAGTGACCTGTCAGAAGGCCACTTGTCGAAGGGCTCTACGTCGCGTCGCGTTAGTTGCCTTTTACGACAGGAGCGAAGACCTTGGTAGTATTCTTTCTCCCCTACCCACAAGGATATAACATTTATGTATATAATCTTTATAAATCATCAAGCACCAAATTGAAGCATGTATAGTAGGTTCATACGACATCCGAATGAAGAATGAAGATGATACTGCCATCGGAACAAGCATATACTAGTCGAGAAATAATGATGACAAATTATTTGTTGGGAATTTTTTTTATTTTACAATTTATTTAATATCGTTTTTTCCGATTCGATGTAATAATATATATTTGCATTTATATTACTTTTGACTGTTTTAAAACACAACACGTAAATACAGTTCATGAGTTTTATACGATTTCCAATAGATCAACACGGCTTTTTAACTTAAATTTAAGTCAATGCAGGGAAACCCTACTACTTAAAATTCACGAGCAGACAGCTCACGCAAGATTTATACCAGAGTATATGTACAAAAAAAACCTCTGGCAGTAAGATTAACTTCCCTTCCTTAAACGCCGAATACAAGTTCAACTGGATGTTTGTTTTGCTTTTCCAGTATCGGCAAGTAATGCCATTACTTCAATAATATACTTTAAATGGAAAAAAGCTAAACAGCGACGTTGTTCGTAAAAACTTCTAATCAAACTACATATTATATTGTAAAGCATAAATAATATTATAAGGGATAAATGGACGGCGTATTAGATTTTATAACAAAAAAAAATAGGAAAGATAACTTTTTTATTTATTAATATTTATATTACGTAAACCTTATAGTTTTTTCAATAAACTATATTAATAATACCTTAGTTATGAATAAAAAAGTTATAGAACATGTTTAAATAATATTGAAGGATCACAGCTATTGTCTCACCTTCGAGCGGGCGCGCGGCGGTTTTTACACCGCACATTTGAAAAATTGGCGCACATTCATTAATAATTCCATAAAACTAACCTAACCAATAGGTATTCTTTAATTACTTATTTTGGACGAAAGATAGTGCAGTCGTTGTAGTTTCAACACGTTTGGGCCAGCTACTGTTTAGTTTCAAACAACAATAGGCGCGTGGCGGTATTTACACCGCACTTGGACACTCAAGTTTAAAGCTAAACAGCAACTGGCCCGAATGCATTAAAATTGTAACGATTGCACTATCTTACGTCTAAATAAGTAATTAGAGAATACCTAACGAGTTAGGTTAGCTGAATGGAACTATTAACGAATGGGCGCGAATTTTTCAAATGTGCGGTGTAAAAACTGCCCGCGCGCCCGCTCGAAGGTTAACTATTGTGCCTAGACGGTAATTGTAATTTTATCTTATTTCAGCTAATTTGTAATTTAATACCAAAATATTAAAACGTACAACTCTTATAAGTTCTGACAAGCTTTTTTTTTCATTTTAACACCTTAGAATACTATAAGATTTAAAAAATACATTTTTCTTAAATTTGTCTATAGTTAAATAATATTTTTACTCTATATTGTACATAGCTTACAGCATTATTATTATACAATTCAATTTTTTTTTTACTTTCATGTTCCTATAATCTCAAATTTTACCACTCTTCTGTTTTCAGGCTTTCTAATAGTTATGTAATTTCTCCCAAAAACGGCTTATTGTTAACATACAGAGAATTTTATTTTTTTTCAAAGAATTTTAATTTTGTATTTTGTGATAACCGAACAAAAAAAAAACCTGTGAATAATTTTTATATTGCCGGCAAATTGTTTCAATTATGCAAATACCGGTAAAGTGCACAAAGCACATTGCGAGGGCTGAGAGGTTGACAATGAATTTCTAACCGTTTTGATGGCGTGTAGTAAAAAGTCAAAGTACTAGGGCAAAAACGTATATCGTAAGTGTAAAGCGGCAACAACAGTGTTTTTGTTTTAAAGTGTATTGATATGTGCGAAAATCGAAAAACGTGAAAAAACACACTTGAGCTAAAAAATATTTTTACATTTACCACTTCCAACTTTTTACTATACCACAGAAATGGGTGGTGTTCTGTGTGTTGTTATGAAACAAAAAAAATAACTGAATAGTATTTGACTGGAAATACTTAAAAGAGAGACAAAATAGATCCCCATGGATATATTATTACGCATACAATTTCCATTTAATATATACATATATATATGAAATATTATAATTTTTCTCTAAAAACCGGCCTTTTTTTATCATTTGCGAAGAAAACGAATATATTACAGGCGCAGTTTTTTATATTTTAAGCCGACTGGCAAAACTTTATGTAATCAGTTATACAACATAACCAGCGACAAATACATATTTAAAAACGCTTGCACGACTACACTGATTACATTTTACAGTACATTTGTATGTATTACAAGTAGTTATTTTCATTTCTCTAATATATCGTATTTCCATTTATTCAAATAATACGTATTGAATTAATTTCTTTTTATTATTATACATTTTTGATAATCCAATTATATTAATTAATTGATTAAAACACAAAATATAATTTCGTACAGGTAACCATATCGTCATTGAACTAGTAAGTTTTAGTTCTTCTAAACTATATAGGATGTATGATCTGAAGATTTTATAAATGTTTAGATCATTGTAATATACCCTGTATAATACGTAAAAAAGATTGTAATAAAAAAAGCAATTTTAACCACGAAGTCTTTTATGTTTTCATTTTTTATTCATCGGATAAATATTAACTAAACACTTTAAACATATTTGATTTTCCCAAAACTCATTAAAAGTTGAAAAGCATTATTAAAATAAGACTTCTTTCGTTTTAGTTAAGCTATCCAAAATGTATAGGCAGCCCATAATAAGCCATACAAATAAAAATAAATATTAACAACTGATTGTAAGTGAGTGAAACGTATGATTTTTAGATTTTAGTTCAAGTCTTTACACTAATTATTAAGCCATAAGTAATTATTTTCTTTTCCATGAATAATGTGAGCGCATGAAATTCAAAAAATTGTGTAAGTTTAATACATGTTTTATGCGTTATATAGTCATAGTTTGATAATATGATACAGGATCAAGTTGTATTAACATAAAAATAATATTTTAACCCGATTATTTAAGTTTCTAACCTTTGACGGATAAATAAGATTTATCATATTCTGGTGTTTACATTCGAAACAACATGTAATCTATTTAATCTAGAAAAGGATTTTAATTTAGAAGAAAATAATAGCCACAGCGTATCGAATATTCTCAAATCGAATACATTTAATGGACGCTATTCGAAACGGGTTTTTTAGCAATATTTTTCGGTATAAAAAACCAATCCATGAATCCCTCCCCTTCCCACACCAAAAGGACCAACTGGTGTAGGTCAGACACACACACATACGCACTTACATTATAAACATATTACCGGACTGTTTATTCATCGTGTTCACGGGAGTGTGTACGTGAAAGCGTTCAGTCAACGCGCATCGTACCTAGTAGCATGTATATCGACTCGAAGAAGCGTAAAAAAAAATATATATATATAAATAAAAAAAGACTTACTCGTATTATGAGTTAGCCTTTGAAATTGCCGTGCGTCATCCATCACTCTCGCGGTGATGAAAAAAAGTAATAATAATAATAAATAAGCAAAAAGCTTTGCGTTAAAACCTGAAACGTCGGCCGAGCGTGAAGTACCTGGCGTAGAGGAGCGGGCATTTTCCAAACACCTTACACGACGTTCGAACTCGGGCCATGTATATATAGGTACAGTACACACATATAGTCGGCCATCGAAATGCGCCGCTGATATTGGATTATACCCTTCGCCGCGTCACTGTCACTTATCATAGTAACGACGTTGCTACGTCTTGTCGTTCAACTGATTATATTATGGCCAAAGAAAACCAATATGAATGGGACATGTGTGCCCCGGCCTGTAGCGTATGCCGTCAGTGCAAAGGGGGAAGAAATGAAAAAGAGAGTTTAATTTTACAACGTCCCTTAACGCCACTCGTTCGCGCGGAGGAGATCAAAAAACGATAGTCGAATTGGTGTGACACACACTGCGGTTATGCAAACAAGTGTAAAGAGGTAAATTTTTTTTATATATTTTCTTTTTTTTTTCACCGCGAAGAAGTGTGTCAACATACGGTGGCGGTAAAAAAACAGTACAGTATTGTGACGAGCCCAAAATTGGATTCCGCCGATGACACTTTTTCCATTAGGAGGGACAAACAGCGAGACAAATCGATTTTCTTCGAGTTGTCAACTTGTCCGCGTGTACTGCGACTAAAGTAAAGTGTTGAATGCAGACCTCTCTGTTATTTTATTCTTTTTTTTTTATTATTATTTATTCCTTTGACGTTGCATATTTTATCATCGTGACGGCTCGTTATATTTAAAAAAATATATAGAAAATTATGAACAAACAATACGGTAAACTGTAATTATTATCACGTAGAAAATGTTTGTCGACATAGCACAAATCAACTCCGAAGTGTGTACACACAAAACCCACTAAACCACTATAGCTCCGCTCCCCTATCGGCCCTCTTATCCAAACCAATCAATAGTGGATTAATATATTATAAACGGAATCTTAGTTAATTTTCAATTTTTAATTGAATAAATTTAATTTAATATATATTAAAACAAAATCTAAAATAATACCTTTTGAGGGATAATTGTTTCAAATAAAAAACATGTCACCATTTTCACTATCATAACCGTACATACTATGATTTTTAAGGCATTTAATAACGACCGGGTCGCCATAGAGAAAGGGAAATTGTTTTCAATAATTATTGCAACGTTAGGGAAGAGGATACACAGTCGCCTGTAAAGATTATCGTGGTAAAATATACCACGTTCTTATGTTATACCACATTAACAATTTTCACACCTTCGAGGCAATATGCCTGCAAGAGTCACTTAATAATAAATTAAGCTATTGGATGTTTAGTACTCTTAGCTTAAATCCCCTTTGATCCGCACGACCGAACCCAATTACATAATAATGAAGTATCTTGCGTTCGTGCGATAACTTTCAAAAATTGCTAAAAAAAAGTTAAATAAATATAATTATAAAATTCGAAGAAAAAACTCCAACGCGTTATATTTGAATTAAAAAAAATAAAAAATCTCATTTGAACGATACGCGAACGAAATCTCGGCACGTTGTTGCCCTCTCTCGAGGGACCTTACGCTTTCTCTTACTTTTTTAAGTTAACTCGTGTCAGGTGTAGTAGACAACCTGTCATAATACCTACTTGGCAAATCTGTAGTCATACCGACCTCCTAGCCGTAATTGGAATGTAATATTTATACCCGCTGAGAATTTATTATAAAGTATAATTTATAACCTAGTGTCAGCAGTTAATAATTTATTATAAACACATTTTTTTTTGAAAACGTGTTATTAGACTAAGTAAAAAAAGCATCACATTAAATATGTATTTCATTAAGTAGTAATAAAAGAGAGAAGCGTCCTCTAGTTGTTTACTTGTGTTAAATCTTAAAATACAAGCCAATTTACCTACTTGGAAAAAAGACCAGATTAATAATTATTATTATTTTGTATTTCTATTTTATTATTTTTGGTTATCATCAAAAATAAGTATTTTTTATTCACACTTCGATTATTGTTTGTTATTTAGACTGTGGCCATCTTACGCTAGCGCGCACAACAATTTGGGGACATTGATGGAGAGATCCAAAGATGCTGAACATCATTTCTTATCAGCTATTCGCTACTCTCCGGGTCACGTTAATGCACATTACAACTTGGGTCAGGTTTACAGGTTCGTATTATCAATATTACTGCAGAGTGTTAGTCCGCGAATAAACCATGTCAACTATTATTATCTTTATAGGTTAATGAATCGCACCAAAGACGCGGTAGCCATGCTGGAACGGTGCCTGAAGTTGAACAGTGGTTACACCGCCGCTTATTTGTTGCTGGCCAAAATGCACACTGGAACCCAAACCGGGCGACTGTTGCAGTTCGTAGCGACTTACCATCCCAAAAACCCCGACCATCAAGCTCGCTACGCTCAATGGCTTCACGACAACCGTAAGTATAATATTGAAAAAAAATAATAATAAGCGCCAGTATGCATCTGAAATAAAGAAAACATAGAATGTGTTTTGCAGCTATTCCTAATCCTCAGACCATAGTGCTATTCTGTACTAAGCCTTAAATCCACCATCTATGAGATCAGTGGTCGAGAAAACTTACATTAGTTGTACTATTACGCTTGTGCTTGCAGTACCCACACCTGCGCACTAGTTATCGAGCAATGAGCATGCACAAGAATACAAAAAAGTAAGTTTGCTCGGTCTTTGATCTCATACATGGTGGACACAATGCTTTGTATAGCGTAGCTGTATTCATAGTACATTATGATCAAATATCTCTTATCTTGATTTACTGTATTTCTTACCTATCAATCACTATTCTCTATCTCTTATTTACTGGTTTCCCCTTATTTCCTTTTATTTGCTACAATTACTTCATGTTGTATTTTCGTATCGATTTCAATATGGTTATGAGAGTAATAACATAATAATATGCTACATTTAAAAAATGATTTAATAACCGATTCGATTAATAATTACACTTAATTCAACTTAAATTTAAAAAACAACGTTTTTAAAGCAGCATAATAGCATCATTAAAATAAAAACCTACATTTTTAATTAACAGAAATCACTAAACGTATGAAAATATATATTTTGCTTTGACATACTTACTATGACTTCCTTATAATGATACCAGTATCAATGGATCTCTCATGGTGCATTAAAGTTACAGAATTTGTTTTAAGTTAGTCATTTTGTGCCCACACTACTGTTACAGTAACCGGAACTGTTAACTTGTGTTTCCAACTCAATATTAAACATTAATGATTCTTAGTTAACAATATTGCCTCAGCGATATTGATAAAGTTAAATTTCACCGTTGAATTTCACTATGGTATTTACACAGTGCACATATACATAATAGTTTAAAATTCAATGTTTGCGTATTCCTCTGTTCTCCCACGATTGAGCCTTATTACTTTGAACATGATGCGAATCCAATGACAGTGAATACCGTTTGCTGTATATACACACTACCTACTTGTTTTGTTCCGAGGGTTACTATTATCTTTTCCGAGAAAACCTTTACTATACGGTTTCTAAATAATATATAATGTAGAGCTTGCGTCAGACTACCAAGCGAAAATTTGTTTGAAGATCACGTCGTATCATGATTAAAAAAAACTATATGGTCGCCATCTTGTTCTCCCCGTAGATTTCTACCAAAATCGATATCTATGTAGTGATTCATAGTTTATAAATATTCAACTGAAAAAAAATAGAATTAACATTAAAAGCTTTAAAGCTAAGCAAAGTTTAAATTATTCAATTAAACCATATGAAAATATAATATATTAATACCTAACCGGTCGGTTGATATATTATAGCATATATGCATTTACTTGATTTTTAAGAATACTAAATCTTAAAAGAAATGATGTACACTTTTTCTTTTAAATTTTTAAGTAAAATTGCATCAACAAGAAATATAAGACAAATTACTCAATCTTAATAAGTTCTTGATTTATAATATAATTTTGAAATCTATTAGTGTTGTAATATCATTATATGTTATTTTTCAGATCGTACGACCGAAGCGTTGTTTTATTTCAAAAGAGCTATGGCGGTCAAAATGGAACACAGGGAGTCGGTCCTGGGTCTAGCCAGAGTACTCAGAGATCAAGGACAAAAATCCAGAGTATACAGGCTCATCACGTGGTAAAATAACAATCACCAAACATATAAATTTTTAAATTATCAGATTTTAGTGGATGGAAAATTATCCACATTTATCTAAAACTCCTCTTATAGAATACCTAGTAAAAACAACGTTTTAGCTTAAACTGTTTTTTTGTCTTGAGGTTTATGCCCAAAAATTGTACAGGATTATCATACGAATTTGATTCGTGTTAACTTCATTGCTATATCAACGGCATAGTGTACTTTATTACAATTTCACAGGAAAAGAGTTTATAAATGCATAATGCGACATAATTAACCTATGAATTTAACAAACTTGACTTGTCCTACAGAGAGTCAAAGCGGGGAATAATATTTTTAAGGTTGGAGTTCAGGATAGAAAACGGTTTCTGGATTTTACCGGTGTGAAATTGCGTTTGGGTTTCAGTTTAAGGGTCTGAAACCATAGTCAGTTTTTTCGGAGTTTCCTCCGTTTTTGGGTCTTAAAACGGTTTTTATTTGTTCGGACAACTCGTTTTTTGTACCCACTGTGTCTGTAGCAGTATTTAAATATTCGATTTTAAGTATTCATATGCCTAATTGCACATATTAAGTATACATAACTCAGTTGCTTAAAAAAACGTCACTTACTACAGTCCACACCTATGCATGCAACATGTCATATTCTAATTCTAATTTACTATAACTTTTTTGTCTTTCATTGAATATAACAATACTGAGTTTTTTCTGCTTTATATTTATTACTATGTTTAGCAGATCTAGCTAAAATTGTATGCTTGTGCTTTGGCAGGTGGCAGATGATCAGGCGTAGACACTCGGTACAGGGTGGCGGTCGAATTGTGTTTGCCGGCGACCTTTACGTCAAAGGATGGCAGCTGTACAAACAGGGACAGACAACAGCACCGTTACCTTCTACAGGCGACACAACGCAGCGATGCAACGCTGACGGAAAAATCGCCATGTGCAATGTAAGTAGTACATCGATTGAACATAAAACATAATTCTGAATCAGACATTCGCATAGACCGACCACGATTTATTTATTTTCCTTTTTTCAATCATACATTATGAATTATACCTTCCTCCATAAATCACACTACAAACATAATTTCTGTATAAAATAATATGTTATGCAATTATTCATATGGATGAGATTCATCGTCGAATATAAAATATAATGATGTGATCTAAAATGTACAGAATAATATCTTGCTATATAATATAGGTATTTATATTGATAAAACCAAACGTTGTGTTTCTGTCATGGAAATAAACCCGAAAATCAAATGGATTTGTAATGCAATATAATATTATAATGTTCAATAATAATTCTCTAAGGTCTAATAACAAGTTTTTTAATATAATATGTTTGTACGGTTTCAATAGTTCAACAGAATAATAAACACTTTTTTTTAATGATTTTAGTTTTTAAGTAATTTTTAAGCAGGTACAGATTTTAGTTAAAGAAAATGAGATTGAGAGTAAATGGATTAAAATATTTACTCGATGGTTTAATTTTTAACGCACCAACACAATTGCTTATACTAATTCATTTTTTTTTTTTTGTTAGTTAATTATCCCAAAAGTTTATTCATTATTTATTTTATTCATAAATTTCTTCCTTTTTTTTAACTAAGTACTAACTTTTCTGGGTTGGTTTTTATCTTTTTATCTTATTTATAGCCCAAAAAATATAATACGCATCTATTATAACTTTTTAAATAAGTGTATCTTAACTTTTATTATTTAATGTCAATAAAAGAGTACCTTTACATTCAAAAAGGTCCACGGGGACGATCAAACAAGACAGCTGTCTCTCCGTCGAGCCACATACAGCTAAAGCGATATCTACGCATAAAAATTATTCTTCCCTTGAGATTAAGACAACCGATCGTATTTTTTAACAATAAAGATTAATATTTATGAACATACAAATTTAAAATATTCATACTAAACACATTTCCTTGTAATACAATTGCGTTATTTATGAAATTATACAATTTATGATTTTCAAATGTATTAATATATTTTGGTATAGAAATAATTGTAATCTTTAATATCTGACTACGATTAAAATAGAGATATTAGAAAAAGCCAATTTATATTTAATATACGCATAGGCATTAATATTAAACAAAGACCGCATGTACCTCTCGAATTCGAAATGTATCTCATTTAGCAGTTTAAAAATATTAATATTTTCGAAATGTTATTTAATTTAGTTTTGGCCAAAATGACTTCTTACGAGTATAATATTTGTATGTATTGTTGAAAGTAATTCATGAATAATAATTGGAAAATATTATTAAAACACTTGTGTTTTATTTCCCACCGAAATCAAGTATACTAATATTTTGACAGCTTCAAAGATATTGTGATAAAAGTTAGAAAATATTATCGTTTTTTTAAAATATTATTGTTATGTAAAATGTAATTAACCTTCAAATCTCAATGTCTATGCGAACTGTCTATGATAGCTATGGGTATTAGGGTGTCAGTTATATTAGACTGGACTCTACATTAAAATAAATGCCTAGTCTCGTCGTCTCTACTTGCTATGCGTTGAGAAATTCGATATTGTGGTTAATTCACACAGAAAATTAAACATAACACTTTTCCTACTGCAGCTTGACTCTGGGCATATGAAAGCGTCAACCGTCTTCTAGTTTAATTCTCTGAGTGCAGTAATTTGCATATAACAATTAACACCACATGTTTATCTTAAAATAATTGAATTCAAAATCTTTATGCAAATATAGTGATATATTCGCGGTAATATGTTTTTGCGGTAAACTTAAAAATATTAGCTGTTAGTAACTCTGCTGGTGTCGCTGTACATAATAATAATACTTGTATTACTTTCACAAGACAAACCGCCATTAGGTATGACAGAGGTTGCGCGCATATAAATCATTTATATTCAACCCAATATAAAGATATTAGCTTTTCCGTATAGGTACTAAACCGATTTTTATTTTCAATGCTACCATTTTTATTGGAAACGACACCAGACCGCGTATCTGACATTAATCAGAAACGGAGTGTTTCCCCGCGCTAATAAAACATTATTGTATAAAAAACCCTCTTATACAATATTATCAACGATAAATACAATGTCATATTCTAGAGATGTATTTTATGAATTTCATTTTTCCGCAACTGAAAGCTTTTGAAGTATAATATTGATGTTCGACAACGTTCTCGTGCTTTGCATGACTAAATTCGTCACAAAATGTAATATTTCGAATTTATTACTCATATTGTTTTCTGCACAGCATTCGTGTGACAATATTGCGTTTGTCTGCCGCGTGCCTACCTTGTTTATGTATATTGACAGATGTACATACTCACAGCCACCGTCAGATATTTTATTTAGTAATTTTTCTACAGTGAAGACGAGATGGTTCAGTTTTCATTTTTTTTTTTTTTTTGGTTCATCATTATTTTCATGTAACCTGATCGTGTAGCTTCACACGTTTGAATACTATATTACTAGACAGGCACGTGGAATTGAAATGCGCTAAAACAGCGACTGGTAACTCAACGCTAATAATAATTATGTGTTGGGGGGGATCGTTTTCGATACTAACGACATTCGTTATTATTTCCAAGTTACAAGAAATACAATTTAAAAAAAAAGGTGCCGTATTACAATATTAGTATAGAGTGAATGTTTATTCGCAGTACTCTTGTATGAATAACGCAAAATAATATATTGTTCTTTAACAAGCAATGCTGTTCCCAGTTTTGTATTGGATTAAAATAATATTAAACGTTAAAAACAACATCAAAGAAGATATCATATTATTTACTTTTCATTTTCCGACCAAAGTGTTTTAGTCTCGACATTGTTATTTTGAGATTGTTCTGCTTGCAAATGAAATATTGTTTTATAAAAATGTAAAAAAAATTGAATACTTTCGTTTTTAATCGAAAACATATTTTTTTATAAGGCACGAGTAAAACAAAAATAAGTGTAATATATGTTTTATTACAGAGGTATTTTACCAGTTTAATTTTCTGTGAATAACAATGATAAAACCTGGAAACAATCTTAGTCCCGAGAAAAAGATTTAAACTGTTAAAAAAAGTAAAAACAATGACTGGTTATTTTCTTCGAGATCTTGTTGTATAAACAAAAAAAACATAAACTTCTGTACGATTGGGTTTTCGGTTAAAATTACAAAAGTAAAAGGAAAAATACCGAACAGATGTAAGAAACCTGCAATTTTTGAAGTGCACTTTTATCGTGCTGCGTGCGGCACATGGACGTTAATCTAATAAGAAATGATAAAGGCTAAAAGAAAAACAAAAATCAATAACTAAAATCTCGAAATTGAGTTTTGTTTCCTACCGTTGCGATAAACTTGTACTTTTACTTTTATTTTCCGGTTAAATCTTTACCCGCAGCCAACCTCGATTACATTTTAGGGTTGATTCTTACGATTTTCTTCTTCTTATATATATTTTTTTTTCCCTCTTTACCCTTCGGATGTATTTTTGGTTATTTGTCCGTGTGTGCTGTTTACACACTCGCACATAAGCTCAAGCGCTAATATTCTCTAAAGACTAATTCATTGACTATCGGTATAGCAAACACAAAAGATAATATAATATCATATTCTATTAAGAGTGTTTCCTTCTAAGAGTTAATAAGTAAAAAAATTCAAAATAAATCTAAAATCACCCGTAAAATATACTATTAACGAGCAGCTAATTTTTTTAACTAAATATTTTTTCTAGGTGGGGGATATCCCGTAGTGTTTTCAACGATTATTTATTTTATTTTTCAATTAACAAGCGGGATGTTTAATTAGACGGAACTAATCCTTAGACGTAATCCCCAGACGAATCTGTGCGTCGTTACAGAGAGAGACAGTGAGGGGGGGACGTTTCTTCACACGGAACGGATTAATTTTTTCGTTTAAAAAATGAACCGTCACATAAAATATAATTTCCATAAAAGATCACCTGTTTGAAAAAAAAAAAACAAATAATAATATACTACACTAACTATTACACTGTATCATTATAAATATAACGTTGAATTGTTTTTTCCTGAACGAAAAATACAAATGCCGAAAACAGTCAACTAATGTTGTAATTTCAACAAAACCCTGTGTTAACCCTTGATTTTGGTCACAACGTATAGGAAAATTTAAATAATTTATTGTTATCGACCCAGCAGCGTTTGAATTACTTACCTTCATTCGACGTGGGATTCTAAATTGGACATCGAATGGGTGGGACACGCAAATGCATGTTATTCGTCCACCAGCTTTCGAATGTACACGACAGCGGCTTTCCGCGACACACAATCAGGAAATACAATTCATTGTAATAACACAGTCGAGTCTACAACTTCAAGACATTTTAATAACTATCATGACATGTGCACTACGATTCGTATATAACTGAGAAATTCTACATCCATTTCGCAATTAAATCACAATGTATTTGGCAAGTTTATTTTGTTTTTATTTTGGAGTCGATTTATTTCATTTCGTTGTAGATGAAGTTAAATTCCATTGTGGCGAAATACAATGTTAGTGGCATATTTCAGATAGAAAATTTATTACACAGCCATTTCTTTTGTGCGTTCTATATTGTCGACAATTCGCTGTGGTAGCTTAAGTAAACTAAGTAGTTTCGGTAGTTAGGCTTTCGCGTTACTTTCTTTGGCGAAAGAATATCAGTTTTAACCCTTATGATAATAATTATGGCTGTCATATAATAAATGGTACATTATATGTAATGTGGTTTATTTATGTATGATCGAAATAAAGATCACTAAATAAAACCTTTAAGTAGTTTATTTGAAATCACATTATTAATATTATTTTATTACGGGATTATTATTTTCCTAAATGGCCGACAAAGTCTTTAAATATCACTACGGTTAGATTTGGTCCAAAGAAAACCAAATTTGGTACTAATCATGTTTAATACCAAAGAAAGTGTATGCACAGGACACTCACATATTAACTCCGTTCGATTCATAGGAATATTTCCTTTAGCTTGTGGTCTATACTTGACTGAAAGGTTTTTTGCCAGAATCATCGGGCCAATTGCCATACTACTTTCACACTTTATTTGTTGGGTTTCTCAAAGGCGTGCTAAAAAAGTTTTTCAAGTTGTATACTACTCAGTTAACAAATTAGCCGATGAAAAATAAATAAATCTAAAAATTGGATATTAGGGACAGTAAGCGGTTTTACTAACATTAGATTTTCTTTTTACCGTAGTTTGTCAACACACTTAAGTAGCTCGGTTTGGCTTTTCGAGGCATTGCAATGGTTACGAACCATTTCGCGTGTCTTTTTTATCTACTCGATAGCGTTCACCGAACTGCATGGAAGCGTCTCTAAACATATTACATGTTTTGATCGTCAAACGATACCCAGTCCCTCGAGATAGCGTTGACTCTGCTAAAAGTATTTCGATTGAACTTTCGGTATACATCATCATCCTGACCACCATAATCATTTGGTACTTGCAAGTATTCAAAATATAAGACAATTCTTGGAAAACTTTTAAATAACTGTTTATATTAACAATATAGCATCACTTTAAAATTTTTAAAAATATTATGCATGTTGATTTATTGGACATATTTCTTGTAACAGTGAAAATTAATTTCTGGTCAAATGTATATAAATATAGGTTCAATAAAACAATTGCGTTATAAATATTAATTAGATTGTAAAATAAAGTCACTTTATGTATAGCTTTTAAACAGATGATAGTATGTAACAAAATGATTCGACCAAAAATATAAGGTTTTTAAATTTATTTATTAGCTTTAATAAAAAACGATCTGTTTAATAAATGATTTAACATGATACTCGAAATTAAATAAAATCTACATGCATTCATAAATTCCATTAAGCATTATTTTAATACCAATGTTTTTTTTTATAAACAAAACCTATTGTAACTTATAATTTAAGGGATCAGGTACTTGAATAAATGTTAAGGTGGAAGTGCAGTAGCCATTGTGAAGATTCTAACAAATTCATTTCATCGTATGGTAACTTTGAAATGTAAAGATCATTGGTAAACTTTTACTACTACTAAACTACTAAGCGATTCAAACTTTATTAACTCTCCTATTAAAATAACAAAACCCGAGTAAGTCCAAATCCCACCTTCTACACAACAAATTAAGCAGAGAGAGGCTTTAAATATGTTTCATTCGAACGGTTACACCTTTATGATGGGGATTCAAACTTGCGGACCATACTTTATCAGTGACCTTAGTAATGCTGAATAAAGAAGTTTAATCGCCTAGGATCAAAATACTCCCAACAATTTCTTCTCGAACCCCGAAAACTTTCTAATCCCCGTCACACTATATTTGAATGTGAGAAACTAAACAAGAATCGTTTAAAACTAAATACCCAAATCCTTAACTTGTAAATTTAGTCTTTGACCGTTATACACCAACCGAAAGCCACCTTCTTGACACACCGCGTTTTCACATTCAAACGACACTCGCCAATAAACTTTTAGCAGAGGTCCGACGATATTCCTTAGGAAAATCAACATTGTGTACCTTTGAAGTTATCTCGAGGGTATAATAATTGAAAACATATTCGTAGAGAAAATCAACTTTCACCGAACGTTCAATTTTAACCGTGCTACTATTATCGTTGCCGTCTGATGTGTGTATAGTTTCCCGTCCCGTAGTTTACAACACCGTGTAGCATCATTATTTATCTCCTGGAAATTGCATAGACCACGTGTGCGTTATTGTTTTACCCCGTGGCAGTTTGACACGAGGAGGAAAAAGAGATGTTCGCATAAAGTCGCGGGCCAAATAATAACCTTCGAACCTTGGCATATTCGGAAACGCTCTATCGTTTGCCCTCCCCACTTTCGGCTTCACCTTCCCCACTTTGCCCACGCCGTTCACTTGGAACCGTCATTACACCGACGCCTATCGTCTCGTCCATAAATCAGAATTACGTAGCCGAGTGACGTGACCGAGTTTTCAGATGCGATACTATGTAAACGGAATTTTTATTATCCCAAACGCAAAGTCTTCGGACATCGCTAGGCTTACAGACGTGATAAAAAAAAAATGTATGCACAGGACAAATATACATCCTTTTTGTGTAACCACTATCCCGAGCCCGTCAACAACCCAACCCCATACGTTTCGCGGTGATATTTCTTTTGGTCTTTTTATGAGGGTTGGGTCTCTTCTACGGCACCGCCACCGCCACCGTCGTCGGTCGTTGAATACTGATGACGGGTTTTTTTTTTTAAGGCGTATTGGTGTTGCCGGAGAGGCGACACGGTCGAGCTTTGAATATTGACACAAGTACCTGTGCACGTGACGTGAATTTTCTGCTTAGACGCTAATGTAACTGTGATTTTATGTTTCGCCATCGCTCCTTGCCGTACTTACCGCCATCTCGTTTTTAAAAGCTCAGTCGCAGTCGAGACTAAAATAATATAATGCTCCCGAAGCGCGACGACGGTCTCCCGTCGGCTATTGAAATTGAATTTCTAGGTACGGTTTGCCTGTCAGTTTCAAGTACGGAAAGCAGACGCATTGTTTAGTTTTTTTAATCCCCGCCTCGGTGAAATAATATTAAAAAAAATAAAACAAACGGTCACGTCCAATATAGTCGTGTCGAAAACATAAAACATGTCAAATGCCAATGATCAGAGTACAATATTCGTTGTTTTCGCGAAGAATATAACGATGTCATACAAATATTAAAACTATATAACAGCATTAATAACATATCAACGGGCTCAACACAAATATATAGCCAATATTAACTTAAAGAAAGTTTAACGACCGCGTTTTATAGTTACGAATAAGATAATATTATATTATTAACTTTGGGGCTAATAATATAACCCCAAATAAAATAATATAACGGTTTCGTTGATACTATTCTCCGGTCTTATACAATTAGTATATTGTATGTGATAACAAATTTTAATTTTGATAATCGTCGTGTAGTAGTTCATACAGTGGATAAAATATATCAATACTAAAACGGTTTCTTAACGGATAATTTAACAAGTGTTCTTTTTGAGCTGTTATTATTTTTTTACGGCTTTACCATTGGTCCGCTCTTCCGACCCTTTTCACCATTAACAACAAAAAATATGGCCTTAAAAGGATTAAAAGACACGATTTATAGAGCCAACGCCAAGGCCTGGGGTTGTTAAAAATGAATTATGGGAATAAGGCTCGTAATGAATTCATGATATATATTATAAAATATACATATTATAATGACATATTACCTAACGTTCTTTTTACATCGCCGTGTACAGCAAAGCGACGTCAAACTCGCGCGCACTAGGACCAAAATTCGTTCGTTATTTTTTCTTATTTATCTTTTATTTCTTTTGGTCGTCGGTCGAGTAATTTCCATAAAACCCCAGCGAAAAAGTATAATACTCTTACTCCATATATAGGACAGGCCTAAGAAGCTTAAGCATTCATGACAAAAACCTTTGCCGGGCAAGCTCATCGCTGGCTCGCACACAACAACGATTCCCACTCTCATTAGTCACTTTGCGAGGCAATAAACCTATAAGTCCCCACATCCTAAGTGAAAATCGTCTTAAGCTCACACCACCAACACGTGTTCAGCGCATGAGATGCGTTCGTATACGATCGTCGAACGAGATATACACTTTAAAAAATGTGCACTTTGCCATATCGACTGCTCGCAATCATTTTTTGTAATATTACTTCTATGATGTACATCGAAGTACGTGACAGATAATATGAGCACATACTTGCTTATCGGTCTTGATTTGTGTATTAATACTCCTATAGGACTGGTATATATATGGCGGAGAGTCTTAAAATATTATATCACGGACCTACTCCGCAAGACAAATGCATTATTTAGTTGATGACGCAAAAATAAAAGTACTTATACGTGAGCCTATGTTTTGAGGGGAAAAAACGTTAAGTGAAAAGTCTTGTAAACATTTGGGCCACCAACTGTACACTGCTGTCTCTGATCCAACAACATTCCATTAGATTTACATAATATATTAACTCGCCTTATAAAAATCGCATTAAAATACAGCGCTTGAAGACTAATAATTATTTTTGTTATTAGTCCCTTTATCTAATAATTATTGTACGATTTTTTATCAGAAAAGAAAAAATGTGTATAAAATCGGTAAATTAAAGTTCTACCATTAGTTTTTTTATCATTTTAACGGCTTTGACATCAAATTTAATAAATCAAATAGCCCGACATTGAGAGCAAACATTTAACCTCTTTATACGATTAAAGTATTTCGCATATTTAATGATATGGCCGAGATTTGTACTTAAAACGAAAATACTTATACTCTTTTGGTTCACAGCTATCATTTTATTTTATGGTTTTTTCCCAAAAATAAAATGTATATCCAAAATGTTTCTTCGCCATTGTCCATTATTATCATTATTATTATATGAAAAATTTTGCACGAATTTCAATTAGGTATATTGTCTAAGGATAGACGTTTTTCCTTTACTATCTACACTATACAATAATAACATACCTAATTATTATACGTTACGCGAGTGTTTTGTTTGAAGTAATTTACCTTTGTCTGTGATTGCAGTCGTACAAAGGAAATCAGCTCGTGCAAATAATACAAAATCCCATAGTAAATGGAAAAAAAAAATAATATTTTCGTTTCAAGTCAGTTTCAAATTCGATTATCAGCCATTATGGTCGTCTTTAACGTGTGTCGTGCACGAGAAAATATCACAACTGACGGGGAAAAAGCTAGAGAGATAAACAAAGGGGCCGAAGGCAGACAGGAGAATTGAATAGGCTGAAGTCAATTCTCATCGTACACACCACACAGCATACACAAACTCTCACTAACGACTGCGGTGGCGACTCAGTTGTTTCCGATTAACGCGGCCAATCGTAATTTTTCACAGTTTATCGCTCGAAACACGTTTTGACGATTACCAATCAAAATCTCAATTCCCAGCAGTTCCCAGCACGGATTTCCGAGTTCAGCCAAACTGCATCTGCAATAATTGTTACCGAGTCTGAGTCGTGTCTAGATTTTGATAAAAGCCGTTGTTCCGTTCATCATTGATACCTACCTAGTTAAGCGTTTAACGTCCAAGGCAAACGAATCCCAGACAAAAATCAACACATCATAATCGAAACAGTTTCAAAATAAAAGAAACCAATGCTTTGATTTTAGATTTGTCGATTCTCTGAACTTGTTTGCCGACAACACGTATAGTAGTTTTTATTAACTATAAAATTACTATATTTTCTCCGGAATACATTTAAATAACAACAAAAAAAACTGTCTGTTACATAAACTAATTTGCGATATTTTATTATCCCTTGAACTCTTATACATTTTCTTGAAGAACATTATGCAAAGCACACTGTTTTTTTCTAATAAAGTTTATTATATGTTTTCAGGGCGTACAATTGTCGCACGTAATGATTCCAGAGAAGTGACTATGGCCAAACAAAAAGAAGCGAGTGAACGACTGAGTGCAAAATACTTCGTCGACCTGATGATGACACCAGGATAAAAAAAATATATACATTCGAATATACATACATAAATATCATAATTATATATATACATATATATAACTGAAACAATATAAAATATATAATACCAATTGTATACTAAAAGAAAATATTTAAGATGGACTTATGTAATATAGTGATTTTATTTATTTATAAAATTTACATTTTTTTATTTTCAAACAAAAATTTAATTATCTCGGTATTATTTTAACAATACCGGTCTTTAGCCGGGCGTTAGACGTGGAAAATTGGATGGTTTAAAACAAATACATCAAAACGGATCTGTTGATAATGCAAATGTAACTCAATCTAAACAGAGATGTGCTTACTTAAGTCTGACGTGGCTTATATATAAATTGCATAAAGCTCGGAGAGTCTTCTTTTGGATGAAACAAAACTCCTCCCGCTGATGAACCATGGTGCGAAAAAAATTAAATAAAAAACAGCCCTTTTTTTTTGCCTTTCTTGTCATAGTAAGTTGCTGTTGTTCTCCGTTTCACATAAATTGATTTTTTAAATTGGCAATCGCCCCCTCCCCTAAGCCGGTGTTAGTGATCACATTACTGTATTGTTATACACGATGTCTCGTTTCAGTTCTCTCTCTCTATGAGTTAGTGAATATAATCTAAAGGGATCCAAAATGACTACGATGGATATATACAATTTACATCGCCTTGTATTAGTAATAGTTTTAATTAAATTTTAAATACTCGATAACTACTTGATGAATGAAGTTACCAAGGAATGAGGTGGTAGACTTTTATTATCAACAATATTTGTACATACTATAATATTCGTTGGTAGGATCACTAGCAAGCGTTTTTGCTAAGTTCATGATTAAAGATATGGAGATTCGAATATGCGATACCAACACGCATCTCATATTGTATAAAGGGTACTAAGTGGTACTTCATAATGATCGTCGTACTTGAGTATATTATTATGTAGACCTCACATGGATCTGTTATCGATAGGCAATATGGCGTACAATTCTTGGATACTTGTATTAATACATATTTAGGTTTTGATTAAACTGTGAGATATATTTATACCATAAACCCGTGGCTTTCCTAAGGTAACATTATTTTTTTTAATAAGCATAATATTATTAAATCTGACATTTGCGATAATATACCAAAAAAAAAATCTCAAACTAGTTTGTTTGTTTGTTTGTCAGTTAGCTAACTCGAAAATTGAAAATGAAAACCTTTAGAAGATGGCACTCACAGTTAATTTTAATACAGAGTTCTGAAAGTTTTAATTGATCATCCGAAACGTTAATTTAAATGCTAAACTTTTGCGACTGCTCTAAAGACAAGATTACTGCGACCGTTAGGATTACGTCTGCCGTAACCACGAGGATAACCAAAACTGCGTTAAACGATTGACCACAAAATTCAACTTGTCCCACCTCATCAGCCACCAACAATACTATACAATACTATATAACAATATCTGTGAACGTTCTGGCTATTAATAGGGACCTTTAAATCCTTACACTCACGCTAGCTGAACGGCTAACCTTAAAGCTCATTTCATGGATTTGCATTCTGCAGAAACAGATACAGATATATTCATTTATTCCGAAAGTATGCAACTTTAACATAATATAATGCATATTAGATTACAAGAAATGATATATGTTTGGCATTCAATAAAACAAACCCGAATTCTATACCATTGTCCTTGCGGTTATAGTTTTAGCATTCAAAAAGTAAATAACAGTCAACAGTTATAATATTGTTTCAGTAATATTTTATATTTTCCAATTATCGACAAATTTGTAATTTACGTTCATTTTAGTTTTTTGTTTTACGAAGTTCTTTAAAAAAATTGAATTTATTTTATATTTTAAAAAAAGAAACGAAACAATACTTAGTTCAACCGGAGACCAAAATCCAATTTATTATGTGAACAACCATTCATGGCTGAATGCAATTTGTCGAACATTTCTTTAAAAACAAATACATATCAATGCTTATTGATTTTTAATGGATAGACTATTTAAATTTAACACATCTCCTGGTGATTAATCAAATTACGTATTTAATTTGAGCTAAAAAGTAAAATAACTAATTAATATTTTATGTCTTCATTAAAATATGTGGATCATTTTAAGATGAACCCGTGTATTCAAATTTGTGCTAACGTTTCGGACTCATTCCGGAGTCCATTTTCGAAGTGATTGTCATCGTCTTTTAGAGGTAAAAAGAAAAAAATACTTTGCTAATTGAAAAAATATTAAAAATTGAAAAACGCAGTGTACACGTGCATTTATATATTATTAAACAAAAAGATCTTAGGTGTACCTATACAATGAGCATCTCGACTTCTTATTATTGTAATACAAAGCTTAGTCATTCGGTCGGCACAAATAAGGCAAACGAGAAAATGAAAATACAATCATTTTGTCTCATTGATGTTTTATGAGACGTATATTATTATAATGTAAAGCGGAGTATATTGTTTTCTTACGGACGGTCTATTCCAATTTCAATGATTGTTGTTTGACTTTGACGTTTTTTTTTTAATATATATAATATGTGCTTACTCTTAATGTAAGAGCAAACATAGACACACGCGTTAAAGCTCATGAACGGTCGGTACAAATAATACTCGAAATGTAAACATCACCGTCGCGTCGACTCGAGCCATTCTTTTTCGTTAAAAACCAATCCCGGTTTTTTCCACTACCTATTCATTAACTTTATTCATTGTAATGTAAATTTATAGATTCCAAGCACTTTAACGTTTACATGGCGAGTCTAAATGTCTGTTTTATCTAATAGAAGTTTTAATTTCCGACTAGCGTTACTGTCATTATAAAAAATGCGTATGTTAAAGCACAATATGCATAAAAAAAATAAATATATTTTTTTTTTTTTAGAAAATGTCTTTATTATATTATATTTACATCTATACAAAATATATGCACAACAGTCAATGGGTGAACAGTACAAAAAGAAAATTAATAGTATAGCTTGAATAACATGCAGTAGGGGGGCACCCAATGGAGCTACCCTACTTTAAATTTTCAGTTAGTTTATCTAATTTTTATTTTGAATTTTTTTTATTTTATAATTTATAGGAGGTCTCTACACCATTTCCTTTTTAATCTTCTTGGTGGATTATCAGGGATATGATTAGAATAGAGGTAGCGTATATTAGGGTTAGGGTGAGAGATGAATTTATTATGAAGTTTTTGGTAGGCAGTTTTGGCGATATTGTTTACATAACTGATTTGGAGATCAGAATGAAGGGTTTTATTAGAAACATACCAAGGGGAGTTTGTGAGTGTGCGTAGGCAAATGGATTGAAATGACTGGATTTTTTGGATGTTAGATGGAGCGGCACAGCCCCAGATTTGGATACCGTAATACCATAGTGGAAAGAGAAGAGTTTTGTAGATGAGTGTTTTGAGTTTAAGATTAAGTTTGGAACGTAAGAGAGGGCGAAAATATATATATATATATATATATATATATATATTATTAAAAAACAATGACAAAAATAAGGGTTTAATCTAATGTCTTAATGTGGCTTAGCCTTTCCTAACTACATTCGGAATTTCCCTCAAGCGTTTCAATCAGACTTCTTGTCCGAGATTCTAAATAATTAATTAACTCTTCTTTGTGTATCCATCTACCGTGTATGGTCATAAATAATTAAATCGATAACAATACAAAAATATATAATATCTGCTCTGTCTATGAAATCGTCAATCACTCAACTCTTTAACATACGTCTTTACTTTAGTTGCAAAATGTATAAACTTGAATGTTCTTAAAATGAGAAATTATAACTTTCCATGAGTTTAAAAAAATAAAAATCAAGTTTTTGAATACCAAAATAAATTCCGTTTTTAATATATTATAATTTATAATATATAATTTATAAGCCACAAGTCAGTTTGTTGAATTTTCAATTTTTAACAAATACCGCAATCTTTATAATTCAGTTTCGATGATAACCTCGGGTTGTAATAATATTATTTTTATAATAAAGCCTATAAAAGCTACAAGCAGTATATACATTTAAAAAATAATATTTTTCTGATTGCATTTATTACTAATTACATTGTGTCCAATTTATTGAATTGCACCAATTTACTAAATAACGGTATTTTAGTGTTTCCTTTATGTTGTTTTAGTGGCTATAGAAATTTATCTTACTTCGTAAAATAAAATAAATAGATTTAAATTTTTTTTTAAGATTTATTTGTCCAAAATATTTTGAAATGTTTCAACAGTATATATGAAATTTCGCTTCTATGCTTAGTATAATTATGTTGATAGCAATTTAATTATGTATACTTGTATATCTAGGCTGTAGCAATGAAACTTTAACGATAGTATGATTTATGGGCTCGCCAAACGAGAAGCCACGGGAGACAATTTTTCAATAATTATATATTTTGTGGCATTGGACACCACGTCAATAAATTAATAAATTAACAATGGATTCCAGTCATATAAATCACTATGTTAAAAATTATATTATTATTCCAAAAATTAAAACATGAATAGCGGTAAAACGGTTTTAATAAATATTTCTAACAATGTTCAACATAAATCAGATATCTAATATAGTTTAGAATGAAAATTCATTAACACCATAATAGCATATATAATTACTATTTCCTAACAACTCGAAATTAGAATATACATTCAAAATTAAAATATACATTCAATCTATAATGTTTTCTTTTGTTTGTCAATACAAAACACCATCTACGTGAATCAAAAATAATTTTTCAACTCGATCGTAATTTTTTAACGAAATGCTGTCAAGTGAAAACTTTGAAAGTTAAGAAAACTTGGTCGGCAGTTGTTGATATGCCTTTTAATAAAAAATATCTGTCATAAACATCTTGGATCGTATCCAGTATTACATAGGTATGTACTGTCAAAATAGAAAAAGAATGTGAGAAAACAAATATTGCCTTTTTAATAATTTATAACTTTAGAAACCCGCTTGTTTGAATTTACAATAACAATATCTGTTAAAAGTTCTAAAACACTTTTTTACAAAAATGGCAAGTTTTTTTAGTTCAAACTTAAAATAAAAACATTGCCAAAAAAATCAAAGCCACACTAGTATAAATGTTTATATTTCTCGCTAAAAATGGTTCAACTATATATTACTTAAAAGTACGTATGAAACAACCAATCATGGCGTGGAAGGGAAATTACACAATATTTAAGCATTCTTGGAGAATATTTTAATATCTAGTGACACAATTCTAGTTGTTCTATCAAAACATACCGCGTTTAATTTGGTCGTTGTTGTTTTAGTAGATTTAATTTGATACCTAAGTACTATATCAAATCATGTTTTATAATTTTTTTTTTTTAAACTGCTGTCGTGAAAACCAATTTGAAAGTTATTATTAAAATTAAACGTTTAAACCCAAAGTATATTGTTATACAATTGTGGTAATCCATTCTGTGAGCGCGTTTCTAACGGTTCTAACATGGAGTTTAAAAGTAATAGGAAACTTGTTGGGAATAGAGATTTGAGAAAGCAGTTCACGCGCAAAAATCACAATAAAAATGATATGAGAGAGGAGGAGTTTTTCGTGGTCGGATGGTTTACACGTGTTGCAGGCCATACTGTTTTTTTTTTAAATTCCAAATCCGTTCTAACCCGCTCGATGGGGTATTTTGGCGGGCAGGGGCCGGATTAAAATGTCCGCTCTTTAGCATGTATAAAATAATATTGCTAATGCTTTCTACTCGGAAATTATTCGTGTCACGCGCACTCCAAACCGTTGTGCGGCTGTTAAAGAAACGCGATCATTATTGTTATTATACCTTTTTCGCATACCTGCGGCCCAGAAGACAGCCGCGGGGTAATATAGGTACCCTTCCTACCGATTACCGCTTGTACTTTAATAGCAACGACAATCAGAGCTCTGCGTCGATTGAGATGCGCTTCGACGATGACAATAATTATTATCATTGTTTACTAGCCTGCAATTTGATTTACACACAGCACGTGTTCTGCATCGCAACGCCGAGATTGATCTCATCACTGGAAGTTCGGAGGTAGATTACGGGGGTTTTCCTCACTACGGTTAGGAGATTTATTTCCGTTTATTTATTTCCAGGCGCCTCGAGCCTACGAGAATTTCATTATTGAACTCATGTAGACGCGTGAGCGCGCATCAGAGACTTTCCCGAGAACCTATAATAAATAAATAACACGTATTCAATCTGTAAGTCAAATATTTATAATACTCGGCACTCAACAATACTTGCATGGGACGTATCTCAATATTATATTATAACGCGCATAATCCGGTTTTACATTGTTGTTCACCGTCGAGTCGGTTTTGCTTTTCCAGTAGTTACACTTACCAAACGTTATAAAGTAAGTACAGCATAAACACCATGTTACAAGTGTAACAACATTTGACTCAGCGGTCTACCGAGTAAAGTGCTGTCGGAAACTATCTTGAGCGAAATCGAGATGATACAGATGCGTCGGAGAAATATATTCACACAAACAGACTTCTGGGCAAAGCCGTAAGGTGACGAACGTGTGCCCTGTTGACGGCTTGCCGTTTCCACAATGCACGTGCTTTTTGGCGAATTCTGTTCATCCGGCACTTGTGTCCCTCGAAAACCCCGTCGTCATAAAAATATACTATTTTAGAGGGTGGTTTTCGAGTGGGGAAAAAACTAACAGCGTGTAATGTAAATCGTGTTATATTTTTTAAATTTCTATTACTTTTTAAGATTGAAATTTGACGCACAGTCAAAAAGTCTTCGATATTAATATCCCCATGATTTTTATCATCATTAAAATATACAAAACGTTACCGAAGAGAGATTATTAAAGGTAGTATAAAATCATCGTAGAAAATATACACGTATACATAGTTTTGACTTTTTTTACATTTTTTCAACTTATTTACAATTGGATAAGGCTGAAATCCTGTTTTCTCAAGTAAATGAATATGATTGATTTTGCAAGATTTTCGGAATAAAAACGTATAATTTTTTTTAATATCAAAGTAAATTTTAAAACGACTGTTAAAATACTTATATATTATCACTGCGATATTCCTAGTATCCCAGAACTTAACCTAGAATTTGACTTCTGAGGAAATAGTAAGTATAACATTTAGTATGATTATAATCATGTCATTATACAGTTGTAAAATAAAAAATATATTGTATAATTTCTTACAAAATACCGTATTGAAGACTCTAATAACTGATAAAAAAATACAATACATCGCATTATTTGTGTATTTACATTAATGGTGGGTTTTCTATACAAGTACAAAAACCCTCTCTATTGAATTTTTTTTTTGTGCTTAATATAGGCCATTATGGCCCTTTGCCGCAACTTCCACCTCCCCCTACCGTTCTCTATCTCTTGCCATCTCTTCCAGATTCTCTACTCCTATCAACCTTAGGTCTTGATACTCGGTCACGCCATCGTTGTCTCGGTCGGCCCAGGGGTCTCGTTTTGTTTGGTTTCCATGAGGTTATTTTATTTAATAGTTTTTCTTCAGCGCGCCAGACATGTCCTGCCCATCCAATTCTTTTGCTCTTCATTACTGCTACTATGCCCGGTTGGTTGTACAGTTCATTTAAGTCATCATTAGTTCTACGTTCATATGCATTGGTTTCCTCATTCTTTTTAGGGCCGAATATTTGTCTTAGTGCTTTCCTTTCAAATATTGCTAACTTTTTTTCATCATTTTTTGTTGAGGGTCATGCCTTACATGCGTACAACGCAATAGGCCTAACAAGTACTTTATACATTGTTATTTTTAACTTTTTTGAGAGGATTCTAGATTTAAAAAGGGGTTTTAGCATTCCAAAACATCTATTAGTTGCAGTTACTCTTCTTTGTACTTCATTGTGTCCACCATTGGTGGCGTCCAGTCCTACTCAAGGTACTTAAAAGTTTCTACTCTTTCAAACCGCATTTGTCCTACTACTAATTCCGTTTGGTTGTGGGTTCTGCGTGATAATATCATGTACTTTGTTGTACTTTCATTGATTATTAATCCCATATCCTTACTTTTTTCTATCAAGTCTGATGTTATCGTTTTTAAATTTGCTTCTGATTTAGCTGCGATCATAATATCATCAGCATATTATACCACTATGGTTACTGCTGTATTTTTCTGGATTTTAACCCCTGTGTTTGATTCTAGGACAGCTCTATTGAATATCGCCCATTATACATTATGTATTAAAAGTATACATATATAGTTCCACTGTTGACAATATAATAATTAATGTTGTTATCGAGCAAATAAAATATTAGTTTCTAAGAAAACCATATTACTATTACAAAATACATTTACTCAAATGTGTATTAATATTTAACTTCAACTTTTATATAAATATATATTTTAAACAAATTTCTAAAAACTACAATTTATTTCTTGTCTCAATATTATGTTTTACAACATAGCAGAGATTAAATAAATTACAATCGTTATGTATTTTCTAAATTAACATTTTACTTCAAAAACAAATCTCTTTTTCCCATTATCGATGAAATGGTAAATAAATACACATTTAAAATGAACGCATTTGTTTTTGAACTTCAAATAATGTTTGCAGTGAATGTATTAAATAAAAAAAAACTATTATAATTCGAAAATTCAACTTTCTCGAACCAATATTTTTAGTTTATTTAATTTAAATCTAATCTTATTGTATAGATTATTTTAACCTGCACTTTTACCCCGAAATCGTTTAAATAATTGTTTTTAAACTACTAACGTTAAATATATTTAAATTATAAGTCAGTATTGCACTAACATCCATTACTGAAAATTCGAAAAGATTTATTTACAATTTTATATTTTAAACAAAGACCAATTTTGACCAAACAACAACAGTTATTTTATAACAATATGTCTTATAGGTAATAAGTAACTAGTTTCTTCTGCTGCTGCGTTATGTTCTTAAACACCGTTATTATTTTATTTTCGTCTAAAGTCCCCCCAACACCAGGTTAGTTTGGCTTGTCAAAAACGTCGTTTTTTTAATATTTTTGAAATCAAAAAATCAAAAATCGAAGGGAATTCGTTTGCCAAGTTGTAAAAGTAAACCAACAAATTACATTACAGAAGTGACAGTAGGTACTTTTTATTTGAAACGGACGTAATGTCTTGAATGTTTGCCAACAGGCTGACAAAGGAATACATGAAAGAAAAGTAAAATGTGTCTACAAACAATCGCCTCAACTGGAAAATCACTTGATCGACACAAAACTATTTACGGTAATAGAAATAAAAAACGTAGCTACCATATCTTAAGAGGACGCCACACCGGCCATTTCTAAGGAGTAAAGAATAGGCAATTGTTCGCAAAATCTTAATTTAGAACTTAATTTAGACAATCCCAATCATTTCTTTAAGATAAATACAATTAAAACTGCTTTGCGCGGGACAAGTATGTGAATCTAATATTAACAGTAAATATAATTTATGCCGTAGTTTTTTTATTTCTTTTTGGTATTTATACTTAATATTTTTTTATAAACAAATAAAAAAAGAGGAAAAAATGAATCTTTATGAATGAATAATTTTGATTGTGTTTAAGTTATCAAAAAACTTAAGTTCTTCTCTATCCATTATACAAATGTTATACGGTTACTGTTAATACCGTCCCCGCATACTTGTCCTCCACAAAACCATTTTTCGCGGACAAATGATTACGAGTGTATATCATGCTCTTGGGATAACCCAAACATACTTGTCCAATGAGAATGGTACAATAATTTAACACGGTACAAATGTATTATAGATTATAAATAATAGTGTTGTATTAAAAAAAAAATGGTAATCATACATCGACGGTTATAAACGACAAAAGGGTCAAAAGCATTGCGCATACTATTGGATGGAGAAAAATTTGTTGTATTCAGCCAATGCGCATACGCAAAAAAAGCTGTGAACATTATTTGACAAATAATTTGAATTTTAAGTTTGCGGTATAAACAATACTTTATACTTTTCCTGATCAAAATATAGGGTCTAAACGACAATATTAGGATTTATTTGTTTTTTAATACATACAATGAACAATATTAGGTTTTATTCAGGTTATTGCTATTTGGAAAAATAAATAATAAAATCATCAAAAACGATTTTTAAGTCTGAAAACTATAAAAACTATCGCTTAAACCCTTTTGCCATTTAACCGTCGATATATTGAAATAAAATAAATAATACGAGTAATAAATAACCTATTTTCGAAAAATAAAAAGTAAAACTATATTGACATATAAATAAAAGAAATCCTTATGCTAATGCTGTTATTTTTATTCGAAAAAAAAACTCTTCGGTTGACCGGAACAACTCAATTTGGGAAATGTGGCCAAACCAAGACCGGTCTATGCGAATAAGATAAAATTTGGTATATCCCCCGGGAAAGTATTTCCCGGTGGCACTACAGATCCAGGATGGAATGCATCAGATAGGGGACAATGTGTTTACAGTCCACTGATTCGAGTGAATGAGACGAGAAATAAATAAATATATATATATATATATATTTATTTTTTTTTTTGTCCGACAGCACCAGTGCCTATTGAAAACCGTTGTACGACCGTTCGAAAGCCGTTGTATGTAAAGGGGGTGGGGAAGGGGAATGCAAGAATGTTCTGTACATATATATACGTACACATACGAGCAACATAAAAAGGACATATTTTCGGCTCGTCTTCGCCAACAACTTTCGCGTTTCTTTTTTCCTGTTCACTGATCGAATCACTTTAAATTAGCGGGCAAAATTTCATAAGGAAAAATATTTTGACAATGCGTTCACGTGGACGACACACGACGAAATTACGTCTGCGACAAACGACGTTGATATGTACACGCAAGGTTGCATCGAAAGTACAGGTCAATGAAACCATATACAACATATCTATATATACATATCTTATATTTGCATGTATGTGGTCTATATATATTTACTTATATCGTTATGCGTACATGACATAAAAACTGACCCTCATTAAGTTTGTCCCGAGCAGCGGACCATGTATAAGAGTCATAAACCTGGAAGTACACCCCTGGGTCGGTCAAGTAAAAATTCATATCTCAATCCCCCTGGTATGTTTTTTCGCGGTTGTCGTTGTATTGCAAAAATCCAATACTTAATAAATGTGTAATTGTTTTAATGGATAAAAAAATTATGTGGGTAATTTCCATGTCCCCAAATTTGTGCTGACGTTTCGGATTCGTCCAGACTCAATCTTCGGAGCGATTGTCACCGTACTACTGTCGTGACTTTACTCTACATCTGCAATTTTTATTTATTTCAACAATGATCGGTTGAATTTGATTTCTCTCTTTCTTATTTTCTGTTAATTGATTTTCATGTATTGCTCATTTTCCAATCATCTTCTATATTGAAATTTTATGAACATTTTTAAATTTCTATTGCTTCATTAACCATCCTTTTTCCGAAGTTAGCTTCTTTGTTTAATATTTTTGCCTTATCAAACTTAATGTTATATTTTTTCTGTATATTCGGCTACTATAGACTTGTCACATACACATGCGGGATTTCATATACACCTGATATTTGCATTTCTGGTATTTTATATTTCTGACTTCGTAATAATGATCTAATATTATAATATAATATATTTGATTTATTTACCGTTTTTATTTTTAATTTGTTTGTTATTTTGGAAATGCAATCAGTAAATCCTTGTGTCTACGGCAATTTATTATTGCCGTTTTGAATAACATTTTTAAGAAAATAGTAATTTGTAGAATTGCTATTCGAGCCACATGTTTGGGCATATTTAATTGACGAGATACGGTCATGATCAGAGAAGGTAAATAATGTGTAATATTCAAAAAAACGCACGATATGTCAAGTAAAAGATTATTATTGAACTTCATACACGAAATTAAAATTACAAATAATGGCAACTATATAGAGATAAGCGAGTAACGACCGCATACAAGCGAAACGTCCAAACATGTTAGAGACAAGAACTGTACTGTTAAACCCAGATATATGTATATATATATTTCTTAATTAAATTCTAATTAACAATTCTAAATTAACTAAAAAAAAAAACGCTTATATTTCTAAGGTGACACTTTACTAAATTTATTTATTTATTTTTATTATATATTATTAACAAAGCTAACTCTATTTACAATAATTGTATTCTTATTGCAGTAACAATGTACATTGAATAAATACAGCACTATTATTGTGCTGTAACTCCATACATTTCCGTGTGGGTTGTGTGTTATCAATTAGCAACACTATTATGCGGCAGATTGTCTTTGGTAAATACTATCCTGTTCCGAATTATGGTTGTAAATTATTTCCGCTCTGTAATTTGCTGTGTACCACAATAACACTTGTGTTTGCGATGGCGGACAATGTAATGATGAGAATCAATTCGAACGCGAGCATACCGGGTTATGTGTGTAGATTTTTAATTAGGTATTTCTCATATAATGTACTATCAACTTGGGTATAACCTAGTGCATAATGCGTACAATATACATAGGATGAACACAAATGATGCATCGCAATCCATACGCAGACATAATTTAATTGGCTCGATATGCCACAGATGCCACATATGCCGAGATCATAGATATATACTGACGGGCTGTAATAATACTATTTTGTGCACTCCAGTAAACAATTAATTTATTTACCATAATGCATAGGTTAGATTAGGTTAGGTCATCTATTTCCGATAATATCAACTGTATGAATTTGAAGTATAAAAACAATTACTATTGACACGCCCACATACCGGCTACAAAATATTATTTCCTTCCGCATTATTAGACACACACATATATATAGGCTTGTTATATTGAACTATAACAATAATTAACATAAATAATATTATGTCAAATCGTATCATATAGTTATTCAAGTAAAATCAAGAAATCGGGCATAATTGTAGATTTCGTCCGTATAACCATAGAGAGATCTAGAATAGCGATAAATACGTTGAATTGCTTTGTTTTTTTTTTAGTTAAATACAGTCGTTTGAATAAATAATACGGGAAAACACAACATAAAAATTAAATTAGGCCATTAAGAATAAGTAAGATGAAAACCTAATTTGGTTAGAGGGTTTACATATTAAACCCAAACCAATGTACAAGTTACAACACAGACAAACAAGTACTCTGTCCATACATCTATATCGTCTACATACATATTATAAACCTAAGTTTTGTATGCTGCTCTGTTGGCCCTCCGATGCGATGGTTATTGAAAACAATATGAAAGCGCAAGAACCGAATTAAACTCGTAACTAATAGCTATTGGGCAAATAATTTAGAGGAAAAATAAAGGATCTTCTAAAATAACATAGCTGTCGGCTACTACATTGTTTTTGTTATTGTTTATCACAGTTTGGGGGTAAAATTCTGGCTAAAGGTAAATTCCGTATTTGCTGTACATATACACAACACATTCATAGTACACACTTCACCTCCCGATAGGAAATCTAATTTAATTAAAACTTCTGCGGACCGTTAAAACTAATTATAAAACGGAGGAAAACACAATGGCGCCTCGGGATTTCGTCAACGTTTTTTTGAAATTAATTGGTTATCTCGCCAAAGCGTGGGAGAGAGTGTGGAAGAAGGGGACGGGAAATGTCTTGGTAAACGGTTATTGAAGAGCGATTTATTTTTCGCTTTCGGCAAATCGTAAATGATTAATTGACTTAAGCGCACGGACGTGACGAAAAGCTATTTTTCGTCCTTAATTTTTAAATGGTATCAACAATGAATAATTGGGAGGAATTAAAAAAAAAGTATTGCGAATGATTGAAACTGTCCGTGCTTCTCTGACAAGTTTAATGACAAACCATCCCGGCCCTTAAGAATTATTTATTACATTACTAAAACATATATACATAAGCATTAAGCATATACGTGCCATTCCGTTTGCATACGATCAGTAACGGGTATTTATTAATTAAAAACCATACAACGTTTAGGACCTATTGTGTTGTATGATACAAATATTTTTAACACGCTTATATTAGCTTCACTTGTATGTATGTTTGTATGTAACTATGTAACTATGTAACTAAAAGAGATAGGCAACCGAACGTACATGCGTGTATTCATTGTTGTTTACCTGAAGTTTTCAAGTAATAGTGACACGTATGTACTAGAATTAAAAACACACGATTTTAAAGCACATCGAACTAAAAAGTGGAAAATAAATAAATATAGTTTAAAAAATCTAAAAAACACGCTTAAATAGTAAAATAAACTAAAAAGTAGAAAATAATTTTCAATATAGAAATCAATTAATAAAAAATAAATAGTATTATTGTGAAAAAAGCGTGGGGTAATACATATATCAGTTCTTGAAAAGCGCCTTTATTTTTTATTAATTGATTTCTATATTGAAAATTATTTTCTACTTTTTAGTTTATTTTACTATTTATAAGCGTGTTTTTTAGTTTTTTTAAACTATATTTATATATTATATTACACATATATCCGTATCCTAATAAACTATAAAAATACTTGAGTCTTATTTTATAAATGGTCGAAAAGTATATTTTATTTACGGATGGCCATGTCCTATGCTGATACCCATAAAACTCATTCGTACGAACTACATTTTGGTCAACTAATTGTAAGTTCAAGTGGCAAATAGCTGTTCTGAAACCCTTAGTACAATTTTGGCTAATTTCTTGAACCATTTCTGGTTTCGACATTTATGCACAGTCGTTTGTACTAATGCTACACACATGAAGATGTTCGCTTACTCATTGCTGCAGAAAGCAGACATTTTTCTTTTTTTAGTACATATTTAAAGGAGAGATGCGACTATTGTGGTGTGTGTACATTATCTTGTTTATGAAGTAAACAGACAAATGGACCGTTTTCCTAATATATTAATGTTGTACAGTGTACTCGTACTGTAATAAAAGAAAAACGCTTACTTATCACTAAAAGTTTTACACGCATGAAGACTATAATAATATGTACTATATAACGTGGTGCCGGATTTAATGGTGTACATATTGTTAATATATTATAGTGCATATAGTTCATACAAATTCAGCATTATTTATAGGCTATATTTTGTGTACGTTGTAGTTTCTTTTTCCAGAACTTAGAGTGGTAACTATTTAAATTTCACATTAAGGTGATAGAGGTTTTTTTTTTGTTGTTTCCGAATTTTATATATAATATTATTCTGTGGACGATACAGGCTACTAACAGCTGCTACCTCTAAAACACGATAGCGTTAACCCTTCCGTATTAATTTTTATCGTCGTCGTTCCGGCATCGGTGTTTTACCGATTTTGAGTTTACAGCGCACGTGATTTGCATTTAATTTCTTTCGGATTCACCGAAAAATAAGTGGCTATTTAATAATTAATACCACCCAGTGTTGTTATAATGTGGGGATACACGAGGGGATTTCGTTTTGACGTGGTGGTATTATAAATAACGTTTATTTATTAATTTCGAACGTTTCAGAAACGCGTCGGCCTTAATATTTCAGCTTTTATCTGGATTTTCGTTGCACCGTCGCGTACTCCGCTAGCCCGCATTGTCCTTTATATACAGTGTCCCGCGCCCTTATCTTGTAGCCACGGTAAAGGTATTTATATATAAGTGCCATCTATATAAGGTGGCCATAAATAATATAGCGCAAGCCAACAGCCAAATCCAGGGTCACATTCCTATTGCATTATGAATATATGTGTAACAATACTAATTTGGCCGTAGACAATAAGTACAATTCTGAGGGATTACACGGCAAACGCTTGTATACTTTAGGGGATTTCGGATGTGCACACTGCGGTTCGGACGTATATTTTATAGCGTAACTTCTGTCGACTAAATCTGCCCCGAACGGGTGAGCGCCGGGTTTGTAGCTTAATTTGCTCCCTTCGAACTTTCATAACCAGTATATTACTTCTTCTTTTACGATACGTAATATTTTGTACTACATATAGTATTAATCGAGTCTCCGTCCTCCAGCATCAACCCAAGTAAAATCATATCTTTGCAATAGTGTAGTAATCGTTTCTACGGTGGACTTTAATATGTCAATACAACATTAACAAAAACTCTCGTCAAGTTGCACATATTGACAAAATTGTTATAGTAGAATTAGTATATATATATATATATATATTAAATATATTAATATTTTATAATACCGTACAAAACAAGATTATTTTTTTTCAAATATAGGATAAATATTTGTCTGCCTCTTCTCTGCTCTCCTTCTAAACATAAAGGCCGATTTTTAAGTATAGGTGTAACTGTAAACTGCATAAATATTTCAAAAAGTCCTATATAAACTTCAACCAATTTATAACATTTTAGCAATAGTTAGCCAAACAGCGTCTCTCCATTCCTAGTCAGTAGAAAAATTTGTTTTATAATCGTATCCCAAAGTTGTATCAGATTTTAAAAATATTTTATTTTAAAAAATATTTAAATATTATAAAAATATTTGTGCAACATTAAAATAAATATTATTTCAATCCAAAAAGATATTATAAATTATTTTTTATTCTGGTCAGGTGGCACTGCTGAGAGCCTTCCTATTCTTACATTATTGTTACTGTATCTTTGTCATTAGACTTGATAATTATACATATTTTGTATAGATTGTAAATAAAGAAAAAAATGTTAATAAAAATACAAATTATTTTTAGAGAACGCCATACCTACATGGTCTTAAATATAAATTCAAAAAAGCCTTCTGCTGCTACTTATCCACCCAACAACAAACATAATATTTCATTAAACAATTTTTACTTCATATTTTTGGAAGGAAATACAACATTTTTAGATCATATAATACTTTTTATATTTTCCACTAATTACTTAATTCCAATTATTTTGTTTGAAAATATTTACAGTTATAAATTACTATGTGTTAGGTATAGTATAGTTTTCTTTGTGCTAAAATTTCAATAAAAGGGGTTCGGATGTCGATGGGTTTATTTCTCTCGAAAATGTGTCATAAGGATATTGCCTTGTAGAGTTTGGACTTTAATTATGATTTATTTGTGTGAAAGAACCTACAGGTCAAATTGATCTCTGAGTTTCAAAAATCCATTTTTTATATTATGTCGTAAATACAATTTTGAATACTACACGATTTCATTAAAATTGTTGGTGTAATTTAACGGTAATCTAAAATTAAGATTAATGCGCACTGTAGAAAGTCTTCCTCGCAAAACAAAAATGTATTACACATAAAAAATTATGTATGTTTAAAATAATTTTATCTTCTGGTGAGCAGGCTATTAAAACTAGACCTAAAAATGATGATATCATCAAAATTCAATATTTGAAATAGCTTTTTGTTCAAATATGTATATATTACCTGTATTTTGATGTTAAATAATAACCTGTAGTGGGATCCTATTAAATATTAATATAGTATTTTTTATACAATAAGAAATGTTGTTAAAATTATTAATGTAATAATTTATAACGTTAAGTGAGAAAATAAAATAACATTTGATATATTATAATATGGTAACCTTTATAGCTTTATACTGTAACGATGAACAAGAAAGTCTTCTTACAGTAGATCAAGAACATTGGATTGTACGGTTTTATACATATTATCTAGAACTTCCAAGTCACAAGAGGATATCTATTATACATAAAAAATAATAAATAAATCTATAATATATTGATACTAAACTGAATTTATATTATCATTACCTTAGGTATTGGGTAAATGGTCGGCAATATAAGAGCGTTTTGTCTTTGAAAATCTATTATTGTGCTGACTTTGGGCACTCCGTCAACCCAAACACCGTCCATTTTTTGTCCTCTGTTCCTATACATGTAAATCCCTTTTCCGTGTTTCAACCCGTAGTTCCAATATCCATCATAGTAGTTTCCATTAGCTAAAGACATCTTAAAAAATATATTTTTATATTTAAGAGACTAACTGATAAGAGGGCAGCCCAACCTTCCACCAACAGTCCTTTCCCGTGGTATTTATTATTACTCCAAAATCCGCTGTACACAGACCCATCGTTCCATCTCATTGTCCCGTAACCACATTTTAATTTTGTCCCTGGCATGTACTCTCCTTCGTAAATTCCATTTTTGCCATACCACCGACCTTTAATCTATTTTAAAAAGTATTTTTTATTAATAAAACAAATAGTTTTGTATAGTATAAAAACCCTTTCCTGTAATCATGTTACGTTATAAGACATTGTGTTGTGATATATTGTTTTTTTTTTTACAATACTGACCTATTTTATTTAAATAAAAAAGTTTCTAACAATAGTCTGCATTTTCAATTAATTGACCTCGGAAAAAAGTTACTTTTTTATATCGCGTGAGAACAATAAATTGAAAATGTATAACGTCGAGGACAACCCGATCCGAGGAAGTTTGTTTTATACAAGTTCACTTTTAGAAACAATAATAATGAAACGATAAAAAAATCAATCTACGGTCATCAAGTTTGCGAAAAATGTTATCATCGCATCGAATTGTCCTGTATTGACTTACAGGACGAATTAGATAGAGTACCAGTAGCGTGCATAATTTTGGGCGAGCGAAATTAATTTTCAGTTGACAACGTGCCAAATTCTCAATGCGTCTAACAGTAATTGTTTTAAGAGTTTATGACGGCAGTGTAATAATTAATAAATTGTTTACAGTTTTTGGCTCGATGCAGTGAGGCGCCGCTATAAATTTGATTGTGTATTCGCAAAGTTGTTGACCCGCAGTATTGCCAGAAATTAATCTCGAATTAGATACTTAAGCACTGCTGTGAGGTGTCGTCGTTTGCCAAAAGATTTCCAAGTTACCAAAGAACCAATGGATATAGCGCACAAACGGCAATAGCCTTTTTAGATTTTTTACGGATTTCATACGTACGAATTGATTGTTAAACCATTCTCCCTCGTAGATCATTACATCGCAATCACTTAACCGTTTCGTCAGCACTCCCACGCCGTGTCTTTTGTTGTCCCGCCAATCCCCTACGTACACGGTGCTGTTGTTGTAGATCATGGTTCCTTTGCCTGCAACACGGTCGACGATTTTAATATTTTGCTTGTGTTTTTAATTGTGTATTTTTGTGTATTTTGCCGGCCGGGTCTTACCGTTTTTCATGTCATTTTTCCAGTGTCCCCTGTACACGCCGTGGGCCTCGTACATTGTCGGTTTGTAACCGTTTTTCCTAGTCATTTGGTCCAGCTGTTGAGACCTAGTCAACGCGGTCGTTTTACATTTTGGCATCATAAAAATAAACCCAGGCTACAGCGCGGCGTCGGCTGCGGACAAAAGGTACAATGTTCAAGTGAAAAATATCGTTCTCAATTAAAGAGTCCGAGTGTCGGGAACGTAATATACCCAACGTTGTTTCTTAGCAACCGTATAATATAATATTATTATGTGCCGCTGCCGTTACTGGGTCGACGCAAGTGTCGATTACGAGCCATCGGTAATATCGCCTAGCTATTATTCTATCTATATTGCCGCCATTAAATTTTTCCCTGATTGAAAATGACACAAATACCATAAAATAGCTAATACCTGAGACCGGCGTATTGATTCCAGTAATATTGGAAAATTATTACTTTTTCTAAATAATATCAAACAGTTAAGAACGTTAGTATTTGAGCTAAAACATTTTATAAAACATAGTTTTTCAAAAAAATAAAATATTTCTAAAAAAAAATGTTGTAGTAAAGTTGATAAAATTGTTATATTTTAAATATATTTTGTAAATTCATGTTTGAAACTTTAAAACTCGGGACAAAAACTTTTTTGAAAATAGTAATAAACTTTCAATAAAACCATCGAAAATAATTTTTAAAAAAGAGCAATTTTTTGCTGCCTGGGAGTACTATGTGCAATTTTTGTTAGTGATAGAATTATCCGTATCGTATAAACTTAGATTATCCAAATTTGGAGGATTATTATATTATTATTATAAATGAGGCTAAATGATTTGTAAGGACTTTAATGAAATGTATCTCGTAAAAAAAAAACGTACTTCGATAAAATTAGTATCCTCAAATAACTCTAAAAGTTTTAAAATACATAGTACTATTTTACAACATGCACCATGTAAAGTTTACACTTATAACGGAAATCACTATAATATTAGTTATTAAAATATAATACGTTCGGAACAGCATTTTATAACGTTTTATAAATGATCCAATTTTAGAGTTAAAAATTCTAATATACTATTTAATTTTATTTATATTCACCAAGTATAATAATTCTTACATCGTGTAAAATACACATCTTGGATCTTACCATTCTTACAATAACTGTTATATTATACATTGATAATAATATAATAATATGGAACATATACATGTTATAAAAAGCTGACCTTTCAGTTGGGTCAATGGTTAACCATAAATGTTTTCTTGACACCGTGATATTTATGTCAAATAATCATGGCATTTGTGTTTCCATCGACGGTGGTTATTTTATCTTTTTTATTTACATTTCATTATGTGATTTTGTTATATAACCTAATATTTTTTCAAAGTCATTCTGCATGCACGTTGAAATACGATAATATGAAAATATTGTTGTAATTATTATTATAGTACACTAATATTACATAACATACAATATGTATTAACCTGTTTTAAATCGAAAAAATTCCACGTTAAACATACTAAAACTCAGGTTAGATAATTTGAAACAAATTCTACCTCCTAGAAACTATAATACAACATCCACACGTATTTTTTTTTTAAACCCTAGTCCTTTCTTATTTTCTGTCTCCCCTCACTCTACGTACCCAATGGTAATAAATCACACCTCTACAGAAACGACCACGAGCATGAGAAATAAATTGTATACCGAGAGTGTCAATTATCCTTGTGATATCCTGTCGTTTTAAATAATGTCACCGAAAAGTGAAAAACCCCGTTGTCAAAATAATGAATGTTTTGAACGAATAAAACTTTCGTCAATTTAGTTTAAATTGTACTCTCGGGTTTATATGAGTTTTACTTTAGTGAAGTATTAAGCGCATAATGAGACAAGACGTGTTTTTTCATAAAATTAAAAAAAAATTGAAAATAATGAAGAAACGATATTTTGAACGCATTTCGAATTATCCGTAAAGTATGTCGATAATCTTTCGAACGCGCTATTAGAAAAACGGTGTGTTATTATTAAAACAATTCAACGCAGCTACAAATGCAATAACTGTACACAATATATTATAAATTGTAGCACACCACTATTTCTGCCGGCACCCGTTTAATTACACTGTTGGTGTTTCGCAAATCCAGTTTTAACAGTCCCGCCAAAACGAAATCGCTTATAATTAATAAAACCGGCGAGGTTTCGATAGTGTACGGGACCGTTGGCCCGTTTTGTATTGTTTTTGCGTAATTTAGTGGATCTTCACCACGGCTGACCGGCTGCAGCTGGCAATTAGGTGTATCACATCTCATTGCTGCAACACGGGCATACTATACATTCAGCCGAGGCTGTGTAAGCTGTGTAGCTTAGAATTTCCACGGATCCCTTTTAATCGCTATAGACCTCTAATAACAATATAGGCATTTCTACTGAGAACCCTGGACCCGTAGTATGAAATATAATAACTAATATGAGGATCAACGACTGATCGCAGTGACGATACAACGGGAAAGAGAGATTTGGGTGTGAAATTCCATCCAAATACAAAAAATGTATGAACAATTACTTAACGTTTTGTAACAATAGTTTTTACATTTTTTTATAAACAAATAAAATAACGGATTGAACACGTTATGAATCAATTTTTTGAACTGGCAAAAAATATAACTATCAATAAAGTCTTTTCATTACAATTGTAATCAGTTCACACTAGATTTTAAGCTCAAAATTCTACACCATCGCGTCAGTGACAAATATGTCAAACGGTAATAGTCTGTTAAAAAAAACCCTATGTTAAATTTATCAGGTAAATAATAATTATAACGGTACAGCATCTTGTGACGGGAGTAATTTATACTTGACAAAGGACAGAATTGAATTTTCCATTTACTCGGCTACAACATACATAGTACACTGAAGTGTATAGTACGTGTGTGCGAGAACTCGGAATTTAATTACTCGAACAATAAACGGTATTGATATTGTCAAACGCACATTTCACGTTGGGTATAAATTTTGCCGTGCCGTCCCTTATCCCGTTAAAGCATTCAAGGTCCATTTACTTTAGATTATTATCAAGTAAATCAAAATCCATTGTGCCGGCGGCGCTATGGCTCTTGAGAAAAGTCGCTGTCGCCGGTGCCACTAAAGAAAAAAAACAGTGAGTGAGAGAGAGAGAGAGAGAGAGAGAGAATATAAACCTTAAAAAATGTATTATTTAAAAACCACACCAAGAACGTAATAAATAACACCGTGTATATTATATTTTAATGGACCGACCTCTGCGATAGCGTACATAATTATATATAAATGAGACGATATTTCGCCACTGTCAATAGCGGGTACGATTATCTAGAGAATCGGGGTGGGTTTTACACGGTATGGGTTGTATATAATATCATAATAACGGTAAAACGAGCCGGTGAGGGAACAAAGTTTCCAAAGGGAGGGTAGGCGAGTATAGGTAGGTGTATCGTTTTGGGTGCCCCGATACAGTGTTAATGAAATATTCAAATCGCCGATCCCGACCGGCAGAGATAACAACAAAAGGACGCTATTGAACCGTTCGGGGATACGACCGGATGGGAACGGGGTGCGGAGACTGTTAGTCGTACACGCCATACACACATAACACAGACAGACAGCACAGCACAAGCCGTGCACACTCACACAATATGGTGATAAATGACGGGCGACACGCGGATATGACCAATAATCCGGTTATGTGTGTCGCATGGCCCTCGGCCTAGGCAAGAGTTTTGCAACCGAAAGGCTATAAATTATTGTTACGATTCTCCCTTCGCCCCACCCCCCGTTCCTTCATCCCGTTATCTGTCATGTATCGTCATCACATCCTATACTTTCTGGTCGCCACCTACACACACACATATTATAATACATCCACTAGGCCGTCGGCTGTCACCTTCGTGCCGAATACAATAATTATTCGTTAGCGTTGTACAAATATCGTATTATTTATTGACCGCGCGCTAGTTATGTACCCACACGTGCATAGCGACACGACTAGACGAGAATATTTCGGGTTTTTTTTTAAATATAATGAATACTCCGGTATAAGAGGGCGTATATAGGCTTACTCAGCTAAATATATAACGGCGGTACGACCCCTATATAGGTTAGAGTGCAAAGGTCGTGCGACACGATTAAATTTAGATTAGTTTAATTAAATTTTTCCCATTCTTTGTGTTCAAAAATCGGCGACCCGTTTACACAAACGGCGTCTGTGATTAAATCAGTATCGTTTAGCGTTGACTTCGTGGAATGACTACGGTTCAATTTTTCGAGAGGGTTTAATTATTAAACTCTCGGGTCGAAATAGTTGTTGAAGTACTCGAAAATATTTTATTACTTCGTTCTTTCGGAAAATACTTTTTAACCCGAGCAAGGCCGAAGTGGCCAGTCAGGAATAGGCATATATATGGGAATTGGGTCGGATGTCTCATTAATCCTATTATCAACGTTCACTTTAGACATTTGTTATGTATGCAACTTAAGTAAACCATCTGTAATAATTTAAATACAAATTTTCCTATTTTTTTTTTCGGTGAAATTAATTAAATGTTTGTTTAAAACAAAGTTCATCAAGTTTTGTTATTACCAAATTCATTTAAAATAGCAAAAACCGACGTTTTTCCATAAATGGGAATTATAAATTTTGCACGTAAATCTAAAACCAACAATCGACATGTTTTATATTATATACCACCGTTAACAACACTACCGCAGTATACGTCCCACGCACCATTTACTAGACTTTGCATACGTAAAACAGTGATTACATTACGGACCAGCGAGGGATAGAGGAGAGGGAGAGTAGCAAAATAAAGGATATAGTGTTGAAAGAGTTGAGACGGGGATAGGGTTAAGACCAGGATGGCTTGATGCCAGCAGCAGGGTTATAGCCTGAGTAATATATACGCCCGCCCGCCGACTAGCAAATATTATAATAATATTCCGGAGCAGACGCCACCGTCGACTGCGATAAAGTTCTGAGCGTAATTTTTTGACGTCCGCCAAATGCTTACCAAAGCTCAAACTCTTGTAACATTGTAATCCCGTTTGCATATTCAGCATTTGCCAACGGCGATAAATTACGCATCCAGAGCCTTAGGTTTCCGCATGCCACGAAAGAAAATGAGTGACAACCACGAAAAGCCACGGGTAGTATCAAGTAAGGTGTTTAGTCTGATCGCTCGGTGGATTCGTAGCATAAAAAATGTATTATTACATTGTGTATACAATATATATATATATATATATATATATATATACATTTGTCTTGTTGTAACGCACGTCTACTCGACTTACCGCTGCGCTGTTGACCAGAAGGCTGAAAACGATTGTCTATACCGTTAAGCGAATCCTACGGGGAACGGGTGGCTAAACCGTGTCCGGCTGTCTACTGCGAAGCTAGCTTTAATTAAGTCTCCCTGAAGAATTTAATTATCGCTCGTGAAGCCCGTAACGGTTGAGATGTACACGAAATAACCGCGGCATTGGAAATTTAAACTATCTCAAATCATATTATCGAACAATTCGTATGTTAATAAATATATTATGTATAATATAAAAAAATCATTTTTGTTTTTTTTTTTTAGATTAAAATGTAGAACATTTTCTGGAAAAAACGTTTTTATATTTATCTAGTAAAAAAAAAAAATGTAGAGAATTTATAAAAAAAATAAATTCAAAACATCTAATTGTTTAAAAAAAAACATTGTATGAAGCGCATTTAAATTTGAATTTTAACTAAAATCTGAGATATAGTGAGCGGGTTAATGTGTTCTTGTGCTTTACTGGTTTACCTGGAAAATAGCAACGATCAATATTTAAACATAATATTATAGGACTATTAATACAAATTTCAAATCACAAGTCCTAATTTTTTGGAATGTAACATGTAACGGTGTATGAAAAGCAGAAAAACAAACAATTGACTAGATAATAATATTAGGTACACACTTAAACTTGAAACTGGTAAAAACATTCCGGTGCGTTCAAATTAGTGTTCTATGAGAAAATTTAATTAAACGAAGATTGATAATAAAGTTTTTTTTCTACATTATTATTATTGTAGTGTGTTACTGGGTCGGTGTTTTTTTTTTTTTTGGTTAAACAATCTAATTGCGTGAATTTTACGGTCGCGTGAATCGTTTTTTATTACACAGTTTACTTCGCCGTAATTATAATTTCAAATGGCACAGTATAAAAGTACAGCCAAGCAAATAAAATATATCATTTACAAACCTGATTGGCTTCCACGAAATTGTTGTACGACCAGAAAGGCGTGATGACGTGCGATATATTTTTATTTGTTTAATGACCATTCTTTAAAAATATATCAACTACACCGTAATGCACTTTCTGTATATTTTTATTAAATACTTCAACGTCATGTAATAAAGCAAAATGTGATAAATTCCAGTTGAATTTTCGGCTTTATACGTTTTGTCATTTATATGATACATTTAACTTTTATAAAAAAAAAAACTGCTATTTATAGTTTCTTTGCTATATAAAAAAATTATTAGAAATGCGAAACTCGACTTCAATTTAACTCAAAGCATATTTGTCCAAAAGTCTTAAAAGTCATCTAATGTATTAATTTTATTTCACCGCTAATCTGTATTCTGGAAAGGTAGGTATTTTATTATTATTATAATTCTATTGAGTTTTTGTCTCTGCGCGACACTTGCACATTGTTTGTTTTCAGCGTTTTATTTTGATACTTATTGACCTATATTATTCAGCGCTTAAAAGTTAAAATATCTAAAACACACTCTTACTTCCCGGCCGATCTCAAAGAACGCTATCTTATCATATTTTATATGGTGACCAAATTAATAATTATGCCTGAGCACACGTCGTAATTAATTTTATTGTTTTTCAAATTCAGTCTTGATTCTACATTTCAATATTAATCGTATATTATACTAGTACATGTATTGATTATAAGTCCTTGTGTGAGTCCAGTAGTTTGTCAAAGTTCGTCCTGCGACGAACGTATAAAATGTTCTACTGAACTTCGACATTTAATGAAGGTACATGTACATGTGCATAGACATTGATTCTGTGTTCAGAGTTTTCCAATTAAATTTGCACTAGTCGATCGTTTTTAAGTGCTAAGTGCAATTTTCGAATGCATTTCAATTTATCGAGCCGCAGGAAAACAGTACGACCGTCTAAACTTTGACCGAATGAATAAATTTGGTTTAGTTGCCATCAAGCGGCTGACGACGACCATGAATAATTTCTTGGTCATTCGACACTTTTGGCGCCTATAAGTACAATGAACGCTTTGACAAGAGTGGGTGAAATTAAGATGTTGATCGATTACCACTCTTCACGATTTACCTATCTACTGACATCTACACACATGATCACATCAAGGTTCTTTGGTGAAATATCGATCTTGCCAACAAATATTTAAAAAAATATTAATTTGACATTATTTGAAAAGACGACAGTTAAAATCATTCATGAAAATGTATAAACTATATTGTTAACGACTATGATAATATCTTACTTTAAGTTATATCATGCTATTAAATTACATTTAAATAACTTTTAGTTACAATATACACTGTACCAATCTCAACGTGTGTCTCAATTGAACTTAGTCTCTAATAATTTGTGTTTCGATCCCAGTACAAAAGTTTCAGATTTTTCATATATAAGTTTTTGGGACTCGGCTATCTATAGTTAATAATATTAAAGGCAGCAAAATAAAAATTAATTGAGCTCGCTTAATTTTTAAATGTTTTAAATATATACTTTATTTAGTTGAACTTTTTTAAACCTATTATTTTGAATCCGCGTTCATTAATAATTCATTTGTCATGACTTATTTTTCAATAAACGACTAAATGTAAAGAAGAAAAAAATTAATTATTTATATAGCTTTAAAACCAAGAAAATTATAATCATTATTATTGTTCTTACTTTATTTTTAATGAGTAGTAGAACGTTTTGCGTTTAATAAATTACTTGCTTTAATTACCTGTGCATTTTAATATGCTGCTTTTCAAAGCGATATTAATTAAAATTGCTTTGATTATTTTACTAAAAACTCAAGGATGCGTGAATCGTTTAAGTACATATTTTTTATATTTCTTTACAATATTTAATACGAAGAAACATGTCAATTGAATTTATTTTAAATAACTATTTTACTTATTCTATACTCAACAATGGAAATTCATACATATTATAGATAGCGTTGAAATTGAATCTCAAGTCTTATTTTTAGTATTGTCGAATCTTGAAACATTTTAATTAACCTTTCGTTAATAAATTATCAGTGTGGTTGTCTGAAAATAATTATTTAGTCTATAACCAGTTTTAAATGATTACTTTTCGAATTGTAAATATTTTAAACACTTGCACGACGGAGTAATATTAATGATAACATTAGAACGGATAAGAAAAGTGTAATCGGTAATGATTTGTTTTCATTATAGCAAAACAGTCCGTGCCAGACTTTCTTACGTCCATTCGCATTAATTATAAATTAAACTTTTTTTCCCAGAAGCATTATTTGATCAAGGCTAACCTATTGCCTAATCTAAGTTAATAAGAACCCGCATGAAGCTGAGATTAAGCGTTTTTAATAAACCATCGCAATAAATCTAACAGCGCAGCGGGTCGTGGGGTATTCTTCTTCAGTCCGCGAGCACGTACAGATGTACCTAAACAGAATGAAGTGCCCGGACCCAAATACATGGCAGTTGATGTGATTTATAAAAATCATCATTTATTTTTCCGACTAGAGATTAACCAACCTATGAGTTTTGGCTGATTCAAGTACTAATATTTTCCAAGAGAATTTAAAAAAATGTTTCACCTTAACAATTTTTTAAAAACAAAATTTATGATCTGTTTAGCCCATCTCCAACTATTTTTTTACTTTATTACCCACTAATTTGCAAAACTTTTATAATATAAAAAATATTTTTTTCGTCTTCTTGGCTTTAAGGACATACATAATTTGCTTACCGATTATTTTTCTACTGGTATATTTACCATTAAGCTTTTGAGTATTTGCAACGCGTCTCGCCTATGTTAGGGTAATATATTTAATGGTAAACCATGTAGTCTCCAGTTGTCGACATAGTACAAGCAAATTGTTGCCCACTAAACCGAATGCCAAACCACTTCAATTTTTAGTAGCATGTTGAATTTTGATGATAGTGTCTGGTTGTGTTCGTTGTCCTCTGTAACGGTATTTGCTTTTGTTGCTTCGAACGATCCCTAGAACCGATACCACACTGCGGCAAAGTCGATTGTAAACTCTAAATAACCGACTAAAGATTGAACGAGGGTAAGTATTAAATTAAAAAAAAAAAGAAATGTTTTACGAGAACGTTCATCAATAATTCAAACGGGATTGTACAATGCTCCATCTAAAGTGGCCGGCTCGTCTCGCCTAAGTATAGCCGACCGGCCACGATCAATCTCCACCGTCTTGGCGGCGGCGGTGGTCGACTTGTTTCCAATTTAAAACGTCACCCGCGACACCCTTCCCTCTCACCCGAACTCGACTTACGCGTCCCGTGCCCTATCCCACAGACACCGGGATCCCGGGATCCCGATATTCCATTATTCCTGGCAGCGGCACCACCACGGCCACGGGGCATCGTCTCGGCGGTCGATTTAAAAGAAAAAACCGAAGACAAATGAACGTGCCAAGGTCATTTCGGGTAATTTCCTTTGTTTTCCCATACATCTATGCCGGCTGTCGTTCTAATATTCTTTGGCTATTATTTTTTTCTCCGACTTTGATTTTTTTCCACGTCGGCCTCCCTTCCTTATCCCTCACCCCACAATTCCCTTTTTTACACAACACTGTAACGCTTTACCATCGCGGTGTTGGTCGCTCATACATACGTGTTCGATTAGCGCTTAACCGCTCTAGGAAAAATCCACGCTGTCCCTCGATAAATCGGTTTATCAATGTCACCGTTCAAATTAAATTGCCGCCGAAAAATCGCAGGCATGCTCTGGTCATTATTTACTTTTCTTCGAGTTACTGAAATCTTAACGTCCGAAAGCGCAACGCGGCTTCATTTGCAAGATTTAGTCGTACGCGTTTTCTATACATATCTTATTTTATAATTAACCGACTAGCATCCAGGTATACACGATTGTACATTATATTAGTTAATAAGGCACAACAGTTATCAACTTAACATATCAATTATTATGCGTATGGCGTATTGACCGGGAGTGGCTATGGCTAACTTTATGCCAATTCGGTCGCCGGGTGCATGGCATTTCAGCCAAGCATTCGGGGTTGATAGTATGGGTCACCGCTGAAAATCCCGGGTGGTCACCCATCCGGGATCAAGCAGCAACGGACACAGCTTAACCTCAAGTGCCACGCGGCATCTGAGGTGTCCACTGCGCCACACCTCCCGATACATATCAATAAGTGACCGTGTTTAAGTACCACGATATAATTTCGTTATGTGATTAATTTCTTATAATATTTTTAAAAAACTTACTTAAGAGGATGCTATGCCCCAAATTTCTAGCGCTGAAACATGATTATGCAGAATACGTTTTATTCGGTTCATGATGGTTTTAGAACAAAAACTTTTTTTCTCCTACTCAGCTTTTTCTTTAATCCCATAACTTATGTTTTTCAAAAAACTAAGCATATTATTTTATAATGGAAAAATAATGCTCTTACGCCTTCAAAATAACAACACTGCCTAGTTTGACTGAAGTTTTAAAAGACACGTAGCTTATGATTCGCACTCAGATTTTGTTTTAAATATATTCTTTAAATTACTTATAAGTTATTCATTCACATTTTATCATTATTATTATTTTGCACTTTACTTTTTTCCCTCTTATTGTTTCAACCATAAATATCATCTCTCATCAATTTGTTATTTCGTTTTTTTGTATGTAACCAAAAAAAATTTAATGTTTAATTTTTAATTGTAACCAATAAAACAATTATAATTATACAAATTATACATTATAATTGTATAATAGGTATATGTATAATAAATAATTAATTTTAAAACAAATAGAAATTAAATCAATAAAAAACAAAAGTAAAAAAAAATAAGTGTTTAAAAAATCACATAATTTAGGTGGAAAAATATACTTAAAACAATAACAACGGTATACTAAAAAGTACAGAAAACAAAAAACATTTTGACAATCAGGTTTCAAATAAACAATAATAGCATAATTTAGATGGAAAAATACTATACACAAAACAATTATAACAATATAGTGACTTGTACACGAACATAAACAGTTTGAAAAAATGGAAGTTTCAAATAAATGATAATAATATTAGTTTTACATATTAAATATATTTTTTTTTTTTTACCGTGGCTGGTTAAAGTTAAACGAAACCAAATAGTTGAAGATCTTCGTATGGACGTCCATTATTGCATACATTTCGTCCAGATAAATATCTAGTGCGATCGTCATTCTGGTTCGTACCTCGACCGGCTCGTGATGAACAAAGTTGCCTTTGTGGCACAACGTCGGCACGTCTTGGATACGGTAGTCGTCGGCGTTCAACAGATTTCGATATCGGTGTAGTCTTCGATTTGGTCAAAATCGTTTCTCTGCTCAAAATCGTTGCGCGACACCACGAGTTGTCCAAATGACACTTTGGCTTCAAATCGTGTAGTGCAGAACTTTTCGGACCCGGTCTCGTATCGCCGTTTCCGTTAGGCCGTAATTGATGCCGTGAACCGTGAACCACTTCTGTCCGTTTGCTTCGTACCCGTTTACAACCGTATATCGACATCACTGTTGGTACTGAATAGACTCCGCAATTATTGTGGTCAACGATAACGTCATTATCTACGCGTCTGTGCTTTGTGTTTGCGTGCTTGACCGGCCATTCTTTGATCATCGACAGGATTTTGTTGTACAGTAAAAGTCTGACGGCGAGTTCACGTCCGTCACTATAACAGGCTCGACCACGTTCTCAGATATTGCTTTGACGGCAACCGTATCGCCATACTCAGCGGTCCTAGGCTAAAGGGACTCTGACTTCGGAGAACCACGAGATAACGGGTCTCTCACACTTTGGGTCTGAAAGAAAATTTACATTGATTTTATCTAAAACTTGGGGTGCATGTTGGACGTGATTTCTACGGTGGTGTGAGCATTTCTTTTTTTGCCGATTTAGACTAAAACATTTCTAGAAAAATTCGCGAATTAGGCCTCTTTGATAAAACTTTTAAAATATTGAATTCGTTTTATATTGAGGAGTCTACCTACTACATATAATATTACATAGAATTAAATATATTTTATCATCAGGTCTAGGCTCTTTGGAATCGAAAAAAATAATTTGTCATTTATTTTGAATACAGTAAACTGTTTACGAGCAAAGCATATTATTTTTAAAATAAATTATACAATATTATTGAACAATGTATTTTATACTTGGCCGCGTGAGTAACTATTAATACTACGACCAAATATTAAAAAATAATACATTATTAGTACTTTATAATTATTGTTTAAGCAAATATAAATAATTAAACGTAATAACTATATTAAATAAAAATGTTAATTAAAATTAAAAAAAACCAACTGTAATTAAACACTAAAACTAAAAAAGTTGGTTATTTACATTTCTTTAAAGTATTATGTGAGACTATCAAAATTGAATGTTTCAGTCCTTGGATGTCTTCATTACTGCTTGTCCTTTTTAAAAATATCTCTCTTGTTTACTTTTAAACATTTTTAACAGAAGATTAGGGCAGCCGACGACTGCAACATTCAATTTCGATAATATTCTAACTCGTGATGGGAATCGAAAATACCGGATCTTCACAAAAAACGCTTTTTAAGCCACTTAAAAATCTTATAAGTATTAAATATTACTACAATTTAAAGCATGAAAATTTAAAAATAAATCACCAAAAATTTAAATTGCTTTTGGATTTCGAATTTGTTGAAATCCGTTAAACTTTCTTTTTTTTTTAATTTTCCTCAGAAGATTTTACTTGGATACACAGCTTTATACTGTAATAATGTTTAATATTTATACAATTTTTAAATGGCTTTTTTTATAATAAGGATTTTTTAATTTCCATATATCAACTAATCACCAATAATTCTAACATATTTTTATTTAGTTAAAGTGTACTTACCAACATTTTTATATCTGGATTTTTTTTACAATCTTGGTTATTTTTATTTAATTAAAATTTTTATTTTATACTTTTTCAAAAACAACGTAAAAATACAATATCATATATTTTTAACTCACATTGGATTATGAGTGTTTTTCGCAGTTCTATATAAGAAACGAACTTGCAAAAATATTCATATCGTCAGCCTGTTTAGCATTGGGCATAATTCCCAAGTACCAAATTTCACACTAATTTCACACAAAATGGGTCGACAAATAAAAAATTTTGTCAGCAGCCGTTTTCGAAAATTCTGTCGTCTTAGTGATCCTTTCAATTAGTTTTATTCATTTGAAAAGTCACAGTGAACACAAAATAAAAATACATTTTTAAATAAAACACTTAACTTTATTAAGAAATAAGAATTGTCGAGTGTAAAAAAGATGCATTATTAATTCAAATTAAATAAATTAAAAACCAAACGTATAGGTAACACAATTTTACTTTAGAAGGTTTAAAAACATGTTAAATATTATTACATAAATTAACTATCATGTTTATATTTATTTTTTTTACCAGTTTACAAATAAATTAATTTTTTTAAGATTAAATTTAAAATGTGATTTTTCCTAAAGAAAATAGTCTCACAAAAAAATAACCATATTAAAAGTATACACCATATAGCTTTTAAATTGAGATATTCTGCCTGAAATACCTGTACTTAATTATAAATACTACATGCCTACGCTAGTTCTTATACGTTATTGAATATACTAACGCCATCTGTTACGAAATAAGTTGGTTTGTGTTGAACAAGTATACCGAGAGGTAGTGTAGTGTAAAACAAGGTAGAAAAATATGTTTAAAACAATAATAACCAGGGTTTATTATTTAACAAATAAATTATTCTATTTAGTAATGTATAAATAAAATTACGAATCTTCAATATAGTTACAGGTTACTCAAAACAATGGTTTAACGTCCATATGTGGAAAACATAAGTGTTTGGTTTCACTTTATATCTGTCCTTTTATGTTTTAATTCCGAGAAAGCGTATAAAATAAAGGTAATATTGCATTCTTTTAATATTACAATAAACTTACTATGATTATTTTTGTTTGTCTATTGAAGCCAGAATTAAATAAGTACGCCTAAATAATGAACAGTTTTTAAAAACCTAGCACTCTCTACATGAATATTTAAGTAACTTATGGTGTTACAATGCAGTATGCAGCAGATAGAGCCACCAAACATCTTTATCGTCGCGTACTTAACATACCTACTTGACATAAAATATACTTTTTAATAAATCCGATATTTACTAATACCGTAATAGGTATTATTTAGTAAAATCTTTAAATTAGAATTGTATATATTATGTTAATGCAGCAATAAAGAACGTTTGTTGGTAGAACTTATGAAACTACTATAACCTTTAATTTACGTTTATTACTAGCTTAACTGTTACAAAATGTATTGCGAAAATCATGTTATGTTTTCGTTTACAAAACTTCAAAATAATCAAAATAACGTTTTATAGCAGACGGAAAATGTAGAGGTCCGGTCCGTAATAAATAAAAAAAAATTGTTTGTCTCTGAGTAAAATATAACGTAGTAACAAAATAAAAAACGTTAACAAATAAAAACAAATACTATGTTCCGTTTCTTCGTATACGAATTCGTTTATATTATAAACTAAAACTAGCGAAGTTGTTCCTTTGAAAAGGCTGTTTTCCATAAGTCGTGGAATAGAACAAAAAATAAAAAGAATTACAATTAATAACAAGAGATAAAAATACAAACGTTTTTGTTTATAATGAAACAAATAAAAACATACATCTTTAGGTATTATCTATTACTATTAATGTGGTTAATTAAATTGTATTATATTAAGTGTTTTTTTAATTTTTTAATTATAGTTCTGTACATATCATATACAAATTATTGTAAAACCAACTTTCTCATCTTTGCATCAAAGCTAAAATCCTACATGATTAACGTTTTTAACTAGATGTACTACATCGTTAGATCGTATTAAAAATTATATCTGATACAAAATATTTAATATATTTCTACCACCACTACAAATAAAATGAATTATAATATTCATTAGCGTTTAGCCTGATCAAATAAATTTATAAATGTTATTGATTCGAGTGTACATACCATTGTTGCAAATGTCTAAAACATAAAGTTTTCCTCAATGTAATATTATATAAATCAATATGAGTAGTATAGGATTTGTGGTAAATTCTAAATGATAAACCTATTTAAGGAGGCCTAACATCAAAGGACACGCGCACTTACTAATTTACAAGGTTTCCTCGCTCGTATAAGGCCATCGGTGGTCGTATATGTATTTATAACTTGCACTATATTGTGTATAATTTAACTTCGTGTACAGAGAAACTTACTGTTCCGTATGATAAACCCTAACATAATTAAGTAGATAGCAAATAGCCTTTATAAAAACATATTACACATGTATATATATTTATACATAATATGTACACATCACCCAACCATCTGCAATAAACTAACTGCAGATTTTGTACATTATACTCTTGACTTTTGAGCTTTGCCATTGGATATTAACGTTTGTTTTATATTTTTGTCATGTTATGAAATATTTGTTTGTTTTTGTTACGCCCTTGGCTCTTTTCCTTTGCTCGATATTATTTCACGTCCATGAGTTCTGCCATCTACATTTCAATTGACTCTCCTTACATATTCAATCAGTAATTTATTTGTAAACACCATGGTAAGTTATATTGCAATTTAAGCAACAGTAAGTCGACTAATTTATATAGATGTCAAAATAATTCATCACCAAAATTGTCAGAAACCAATGTTTTTAAGAATTTTTGTTAACTTAAGTTAACTGAGGATATCGAGAAGGTCACACGAAACGTTTAAAAAAGAAAACAAAACAAGACGTGTCGCAAAAAATAACTTTTAAGTGACATAGTTTATATTGTTAGAAATTGACAAAGGAAGAGTGTAATGTAGTATTGTATGTCATGCAACACTACCTCCTCGTATTTCACAGCATAGTTATTTTCTTTTAAAAGTACGTTCTATCCCTTTTGCCCTCTCCAAGAAGCGTTTGGATATGGTTACCCAATATTTATACATAAAGAAATGGGTTACAAACAGTTCTATCATTTTTAGTTTGTACTCTTCAATTTACAATTTTCTCTCACGTAAATAAAATGCTAACAATATATAGATACATTAATCGGATTTCAAGTTTTTTGTAATGTTTAAAAAACAGCGTTAGCTTGATACATTAATTGTTATATTAAATGTGCCATATGAAATAAAAAATTAATAACTATTGTGAAAAAGTAGTGAGTTAAAAAACTAAATCTATTAATAATAACTAACCAACGGTCTTGTTGAATAATTTTAAAAATTTCTTGGACGTTCCTTCCAGAGTTATAAGCTAATTCCTAAAGCGTCGCTAAATTTACGCTAACATACCCGAAGTACTTTTTCCAAAAAAACATTTAGCTAAGACCCACTATGGCAATGATTATAGTATACGCAATTTTGAATGATAAATAATTGCACTTACCTTTAATACTCGTCTACGCTTAAAGTTATTTTATGAATTATGATATACTACTATTGTTTGAAATATAGTCCATTAAAAAACTGATACTACATACAAAGAGTGGTAATTTAAGTTCTTGAAATTGTTTTCTTGTCTATTTACATAATTATATACCTACAGGAGCTATAGACATACTATTATAGTTCATGTAAAAGGTTCTTTATGTAACGTATCCTTCTAAAAGCCAAATATTGAAAAGTTTTTATTTCTCGGTCTTGTTTTTAATTTATTTATATTCTCACCAATTTTTAAATTGTCCTACTAGTTATTATTATATTTTTCTTTAATGTAGTTTAATTATTTAATACATTATAACCCACGACGTTCATAATGGAACGATAATTGCTGGTTACGTGCTCATCGGAGGACAAATGTAGTCGAACATATAGTCGAGTTTGTCTACTGTGTTATTTTCTAAATTACAAAATTATAAAAAAAAATCCAAAGAACGTGACACGAATTGAAGTAGAAATCTATTTTGTTGTGAAAGAGAGGAAAATAAGAAGAAATATTGTTATGCGACGGCTGGTTTTCCACTGCCTAGCACAATTCCACGTCATGTTAGCACCAAAAGGTCTCAACAAAAAAATACACGTTATTCAAGAATACCACTACCATTTCATGACACACAAATTCAAATAAGATTATGTTAAAAGTGCAATTAATAAGACCAGTGATTACATAAAAAAACAATTTATATATTAAAATTACAATGGTAATGAATAACGATTATGTTAATAACTATACATAATTAGTAGAAAATATTGAGTTAGGTTCTTCTTTATATTTAAATGTCCAGTGATTTTATCCATTTATATGCTTTATTGGTAACAAGTTTTATACAATTCTATCATATTAGAAATAGTTTACAGTAGCTAAATAATAATATGCCTAGGACTAATAAATTACGTTTTCATAGTCGGTGCAAATTAATATGGAGTATTTACATAGGTTGAAAACAAGGTGAAACTCTATACTAATTAGTATTGCACACTTACTTGCTTACCTTAAGAGTATTTTCTTCAATTACATTGTATTATACTATACTAGTGTTTTTCTGAATACTCATTTCACCGTACTTGCCCTAATTTATCACCAAATCTCGTATTATGTAAACGTAACAGTAAAACGATGAATTATGTACACTATAAATATAATGCTATACTAATGCATTATATAGTTGACAAATAAATACCGATAACATAATTTATTTCCAATGGGATTATGTGTATATATTGTGTAGTATAATGCGTTAATTTGTATTAATAATAATATACTTGTTGCTTCGTGTGTTTATCATCAAAATACCTCTATATATTTTAAATACAAAATGTACTTCTTTTCTATCAAAAATTAAATTATTTGGTTTTAGTGATTTTATCTTTTTTTAATGCGTTTGTGAATTTAGCGTTGGTGGCCGAAATTTGCGTGGCTTACTAAATAATTTTACACTGAAAATGTGGTAAAATAACTATATTGCTAAGTAAATGTGTTATAAAAAATAATTTTAATGTAATCGATTTACAAATTATAAAGTAATACTAATAATGTAAAAAAAACCTTCAAGTCATACATAGACCACCCGTCCCGGTCTCATTCAAATCTGATTTTGTATGAATACTAAACTAACGCAGCAAAGAGAAAACGGTCGTTTAAATTATTATTCTACGGTAATAGGGTGTGCAATATCAACAGCCAAACTGTAGAAAACAGGTTGTTACAATTTATGTCAATTCACCGGATAACCCAGTGATGATGTTCGAGATTATTCGCCAAATAGCATGCAATTTGAATTAAATAATAATAATAATAAAATGTTAACGTTAAGTCAGCACGTTTGGTTAATTAAAAAAACGTACTTTTCCGGTAGTTTACAAGGCGGTCTTGAAAATTTAATTAAATTACCCCGACAACGTTGCTAAGTTGCCGTACACGTTTAAACTGGCCGGAGTTTAAGCGTACGATTGCTCCCGCGCTGTGCATATACACTTAAGCCATATGCACATTGGCCACTTGAGACTTCAACAACTCTGCTAACACATTCTCTTTTCTATACATTCCACCAAAAAACAAGACGACTGGCACATAAAATCAACGCGTGACCGAAGCGTGGGTTGCGTGTGTTGACATTAAAAATTGAATTTCAAAAGTTATGTGAAGCTAATATACGTACACAAACGTGAAGTCTTCCTGAAACTATCACACATAGCATACACCTACAGGCAACAAAAACAAAGACATTTTATTAACTATTCGCAAAACAATCATTTTGTTATGATAATATAGTCCCCGTGTTCGGAATACAATATTTATTTCGCTAACCCTTTTTTGGATAGGTCGCATAAAATCGATAGTTTAACGATAATATTATAGCGGTACAAGACTATCCAGAAAGTTTCATCGCACGAAGAGATTCAGATTTTTGCATTAACAGAATCCCTGCCTATAAGGACTTGGTAGTAATTTTACTGTTCAGTATATTCCCGGATAAACCAATTAAATGAAAGTTTCCTTTGTAATTATTTTCTCATCAAAATATGTAAGTATAGGTAAGGTTTTCGAATATTTTAAAATTCCATTATCCATAGTTATAATTATTGTTTGTGATAAAAGAGTGGGCTATGGATAACCGACATAATAAAATATTTAAACTTATTTACCTGAATCTTACATTTTTTATATCTAAAAGTAAAAAATATTTTTGGATAAATTGGTTTGTGGAAAAATTGCTTATCATTATAGTTACCTACTTATTTTAAATGTTTTATATAATCAGCGGTTTCAAATATGATAATAATAATCCAATAACCCAATCCCTACAGTATAAAACAAAGATGACCTAGAAGTTAAAAATTAACATTATCTGTAGCGAATTAAGTATAATTAAGGGAAAGCATTATGTACGACACACTCCTCACTATGTTTGAAAGATAATACAAGCCTATTTATAGGTTATTATTTATTTATGTTGTAGAAATAGTACTGTTTCGTTAAGGCCACTTGAGATGAAGAATTTCACAATTTAATTAATACGAGTCTATTCACAAACCCGTGTAACTGATCAGGATTCAAATTTTGAAGTTGAAGATTGTTGAATTACGATTAACTCAATCAATATTATTGCTGTCATCAATTACTAATTTATTTTTTGTTTATCTCTACACATAATACTTAAACGTATTAAAAAGCTTAACATTTCTGGTCGATATGACGTGTTTTACTAATTATTGAGCTACTGTATTTGTGTTCTAGGCTGTACATTTAAAATCAAATATTCGGCAGACTATATGTGTATTAAATGAAACGTATAATCTAAATAGACGGATTTCAATCAATTAAAAAAAACAAACAGGATTAATGTTACAAAATAAACGTCACGCTAGATTTGACAATGTCGAATGGACATTGATCATATAAGTATGTAATTTGTGTAACACTACATAATAAACGAAATTGACAATAACACTGAATGGCAGCAGTACCAGATAAATAATAATATGTTAAAAGGTTAGTTGATTATTTGAAACTTGAAAAACAATGACGGTTTTTATATAAATACCTATTTTAGTTAACATACAAAAATATTTCATTATTTCAACATTACATAATATTATGTTTTGTACATTCAAATTATCGGAGCATTATATGCAATTTTCGTCCAAGTAAATCGTGTTAATGAATTTACTTTTATTTCATAAATATTTTAAATATAAATTAATGATAACTCGTGATAATACAACGCATACTTTATCATCACTATAAAATTGTAATACTACGAGTATATCTCTTTTTTCCCACACCTAACATATTAAAAAAACATTTTCCACAGTTTTAGAGTTATAATAATACTTAATGAGCTAATAAGAAAATTATGGTTAACCGTTTATGTGCATATTTTTTCATAGTCAAGTATTTTTAAAATCAAATATTTCTTTGGGGGGAATATAATTTATTCTGTCGAGTTATATTTTTGGCGGTTCGGCCGTTTTATGTACCCGCTACTTGCTTAGCAATATTTCCTAATAGTTTATAAAGAAGTAACAAAATAAATTATTTTTGCTAAACACCTTCAAAATATCCGTACCGCGACTTGTTTCCATTAAATACGTTTAACGTGTAGGAAATTCAAAAATAGTCACATTAACCATTAAGCGTGGTACGTTTACCGTTTTGTATGTTACCACATAAAAACTGTATTAAACTGTAGGTAACACGAACCTTAAATATAATATTACAATACGGGTTGAACATTAATCGCGCTCAAACTCCTCAAGATGAATACAAATAAGAACATTAAACATAAAAACAATCCGATAAGTATCCGTTTATAGTTTGTATAATACTTTAGTTACGTACGGAAAACATGTTAGAAATCGTGCGGGTAAGTTTTCACTCATTTCATAATCCAAACTTATCGATATCATCTTTGTACACAGTTTTCATGCGCAAGTATAACAAAATACAAAGCGAAGAAACAAAATGTTTGCACGGCTTGTTTTCGACATAAGCAAAACGAAAAGTCTTCTCGTTTATCATCTCAAGTTTAACTTTTAATCGTCATTAGTGATAGACACTGACGTCGGGCATACCAATTGTTTTGACAGTCTGACAACAACGTAATGTTGTACAGTTGGCCGTTAAAATCTATAGAGACACCTATACCTAAGTACCATATTATACACAATATTTTATATTGTACACAGATATATAGATATAAGATAATGTTGATCGACGAGCCACGAGCGAGCGTATTCACAGTAGTATAATAATGCACACAAACCTACTCAATGGGAATACTCGTGTACAAGTATAGGTACATCGCTGGAATTAAATAAACACAATACGTTCAGTTCAGACAAAGGCATCACAATATGGTTTCTCGAACAAGAAGTTTTTCTTTGGGGACATTTATGCTATTCTACCATAATATTTTTGCAAAAACAATTTATTTGTTAATACTTATAAGGATATTGTATTAATATTTGAAAGACATCATATTGTAGTAACAAAAAATGAGAAATTAATAGCTATCATCATACATAAAACGATTATTATGTAAGACGATACTACATATTGGTGGTCAAATAGACCAGCATTTTGATTGCAATCAAACAAAAAACTTACGATAAACTTTCTAAGGGTTTAAACAAGGAATGGGTGCAAGTATATATGACAATATGTAAACAAGTTAAAAAATAGTTATAAATTTAACATAAACATAATTACATGATATAATACCGTACAAAATGTGTCACTTGGAACACAAACTGTATTTATTCCAATGGCGCATAATAGTTTACGAATAAATTGAAACATATAGTTTTATCTCTCAGCATTTGAACATTGAATAAGTTTTCTCTTCAATTATTATAATAATCTAGATTTTTCGGCACCATCTTTTCTTTAAGCTTCCTTAATTGATAATCTTAAAGTTTTATATGTTATTTTTATTGTTACTTTTTTTGATCAAAGTAATACACCCCAAAAACCGTCCAAGTACATAGAAAATATTATGTACGTCAAGGATAGAATTTCGGAGATGCTAGTGGATATTGTGGGTACGGGCGATATTATTCTATGTCATCATTTTCTCCTACCTGTGTCCCTAATATCGTCTTCACCTTTTAAAAATAAAAACACCCCAAACAATCCAAACTAATAGTAATAACAGTATATACGAAGGTTGTACAAAATACAAGAACAACGGCAAAGTGTTAGAAGACGGTATTCAAAGTAAAAAAAAAAAAAAAGAGGGCGATATATTGACTTAGGGAAAGCGTTTCGATGGCCCGGAGGTAAACGCTCAACCGGAGGTTAGACAACACACATATAATTTTTCTCGGTTGTACGCAATTTCCCGTCGAAAATATAATAATAATAGCAATACCATCAACATGGTATCTTTGTGTGTTGTGACCCAGCACCACCACACACCTCTTCTACCGGAAAAGGCCGCTTCTTTCGACGGGTCCATCGGGCGTAGGCAGGTTGTTGGAAAGAAAAAAAAATAACAATATCATCAAAATATGTTAGTGATGAAAAAGTAACCCGTTGACAGTTTTTTATATTTTACGATTATTTATAATACAAACCAACAACGTGTTGCGCGAAAACGGGCGACCATAAAACAGCAGACAGCTAATTTATGTGCACGGCAAACCTTTCATTATTCTAAAAACGGGCCATCCGTTATGGCCACGACGCGACGACGACGTGGGTCGCCCTCGCCGCCGTATGACAGTAGGTAACTCACCTTCGCTCGAGCCCGTTACTATCGTTGTCATTACGTATATTACACGTGCCCGGTGTACGACGGCTGAGGTGTTGTAAAAAATAATAATAATACTTACATATATAAATAAAAAATAAAATAAAAAACAAAGACAATAAAAAAAAATAAAAACCGAAACAGAACGTTTGTGTAATAATAATATGCTCCGGGTTTACGCGTCTGTATCCGAGTGGGGGGTGTATGATTATTAAAAAATCGCACCTCGTTATAGTGCATCGCGAGTACAGCCCTCGGAGTTATCGTAGATAACAGCTCTATCCTTAGCCTCGCGGTTTATATCCTTCGCAAATTTCTTTTTTACATTCCGTTGTACGAATTCACGCAAAAGTATTTTGGTTTATTTCGTATATAAAAAAGCACCAAACACCACATAACGGGGCTATGCGGTTAAAAATATATTTATAACGAAAAAAAAAATTACACCAATCCGACTTGATCTCCAAAAAAATTGTCCGTTTTACCTAGCCCAGTCCGTTCCAGCTCGATAAAAAAAAGGGGAAAACGGACTCAATAAATAAAAAATTACCTCTGATTTTATTTCAAGTTTCCAATGCGATAAAGCCAATAAAATGTTTTTTAGTAGATTAAAACAATTTTTTTTTTATATCGACTCGAGTCAGGGTACATTTTTTTTGTCGAACTGAGTCGTTACAGTCTGGTATTGTCTTTTTATAGAGCTGGATCGGGCAGAGCCAGGGAGAACCGGAATAAAACGATTTTTCAAATCGAATCAGTTGAGTGTAATTTTTTTTTATCGAGCAGAGATTTACCCCCAAAGACTTCTGAAATATCAGCGAGACCTACTTATAGAATATATAATTTTAAAATATTTATTAGTATTAATAGATATAAACATACGTATGAGTAAAACATCACAAATTAATAATGTTTTTTTCTTAATGGAATTAATTAAGAAATTTGTATCAATTCTATTAATGCCTGTCTTCACACTTTTCAAGTCTTCAAAATAAAAACTTATTTAATTTTTAAACACTTTTATTTTAATGAAACTTGTTTGAATACTCAAGTCTCAACGCATTACTATTCGCAGTTCTAACACCCTATTTTTTTTTTTTTTTGTTAATTTAAAATTAAAATTAATTGTCTTCCTTTTACATCTAAAAAGCAATTATAAAACACAGTTTGGTTAAAAAAATAATTATTGTTATATTTTACGAGAAATAAAACTGTTGGGGATACTGTCTTAATTATTACAAAAAGCTCGTTTTATCGTACCGCAGTTTCTGGTAAACATCTGGATAAGAACAATTTGCGCTACAACTCATTTGTGGATAAATTAAAAAAAGTAATAATGATTCAACGTAGGTCTTGTTAATGTTTTTGTCTATTGTCAAATTTAAAATAAAGTAGGCCGTTGAAAATACTCGTACATATTTAATATTATAATATATTTTTTACAATAATAAGAAAACTTCTTACCCTATCACTTATTTTATTATGAAGTGTGTAACATCACACCTGGTTATAATTTAACTACTCGTATACGCTTATTTAAATACACGCTTATTTACATAGACACGTTCCAAACTATGTACAAAAACATAACTTTTGTTTCATACCATCTATGAGTATTATGGAATGTTAAAACCACTATGGCAATATTTAGCGAGATGCTACACAAGACCTTAGACCTAAATTACATTATATTAAGGGAAAATGACATAATATCTACTTTTTCCTCTCTTCTTATTTTATTTTACGTCACGGCACAGAAAACTAAGGTGTTAACGTTCATACAAGTTTGTATCGTGTCACGTCTAGGACTTATCACACTTTATAATACGATTTGAGTTACATTTTTCTCGAATCATACTATTCTGTATTTGATATTTTCATTATTTTTGTCTCGTTCATGTATTTAATTAAAACTCGTAATATCTCATAAGTATTTACTACGATTTATAAAACTGTAACGTTTGAGAAAATCGTACTCAACAGAGTTTAACGTTTGAATAAACAATATGTTGGCATTCCTAATGATTTTCTAAAACTAATAAATTATTATTATTTGTCAACGTCACACGATTTGTACGTTTTTAATGGATAAAAAGCGTAGTGCTCGTTTTAAATATTTACCATGGTGTTGTGACAAGGCAGTCTAGACGAGTAGGTTATTTGTAAACTATTTAAAGTTAGGAGCTACCTAGTCTAGGAATTACGTTTTAATGATTAATCCTATGAACTATTAACGACTATGCATGGACTGAAACGGAAATACTCTTTCCCGGAAGACTTGATGTGTCGATGTATATTATATTCATAGGTAACCACCTACCAATGCCAACAACACAAACACATACCTAAGCTGTTATTCTCAGTTAGTCATTCCCGACAAATTTTGTATCTACTATCTAATATCAAACTAGTTGTCCGATCATCTTTTTGCGTTATGTAATTCAGTAAACATTTAACGTTTATTAACAATTAATTATTGATTGTTAATGTCCTAACAGTTTAAGTGCATATCAGTGTCGTAGTTATAATTTCATTATGGCGAGTGCTTTCTTTCTCACTATCCGATTAGGGTAACTTAAGTTTTTATTCAATTGCATACAAGACGCGGAACTTCAATCATACCATAGAAAAACTTCGGTAGGTCTCATATAATAATATATAGTATATTATACGGAAAATTCAAACAAACGCATATCGCATTCTCGTGCTATTGGACGAATGATAAAGATGTATTTATTTCGTTTCTAAGTAAATAAAAATGATACCCCCGTTATTCCACTGTTCATATGTTCATATGTATTTGCGCAGAGAATGAAACAGAGAGAAACATTATGATAATATAGTGGATTTTTATACATTATTGGCCGTGGAGTCCGTACCTGTGCATATGTGCATGCGATTTATGAAGGCTTGAAAAGAGAGAAACTTCAAAGAAATCAATGTTGCCAGCAGTATAGTATTGCACACCAAACGCATGCATTGTCAAACGGCGCATAACTACTTTGCAAAATGATACCCGAGTCTCTTCTCCGCCTGGCCATGCACTCAAACAGTCAAACCGGTCTTTTGGAGTAATAATTAATCTCTAATCCCAGAATTCTATGCTTTTACCGCTTTCCGATAACGGTCACTGTACTGCAGATGTCTTTTTTGTGTATAGCTGCAAACGGCAAGAGAGAATCCATTTTAAAAAAAAAACCACCTCTAGGGAATAAATATATAATGGAAACTCGATCCATTGTTATTCTTTAGTTTCATTTGAACACAACGAATCTGAAATAAAAACAAAAACAACAGATAAAAAATCTAATTACCACTACGGGATACTAACGAACATGTATATAATATGTACTAGATATCCAGAGCGAAAAACAAAAAAACTGCACTATTCCGTACAAAACTACAACGTATTACACTTTGAAAATTCAATCTAAAAAAAACTGATTGCAAATATGAACGGGAGGGGAGAGTATACAGATAAACGAATAAAATCTGATAATTTATGGGCTGAAAACGATTTTGAGGGATATTGTTACAGATTAGTTTTTTTGGCGGTTATTCATCTTGGCCGCCGTGCTCGTAAATTAAGATCCCACGGCGGTATTGAAACGAAAATAACCTGTTGTTATTATAATACGCTATATCGCAATAACAAGGCGATTTGAATTTCATCATAAGGCGCATTCTCTGTCCGCCCCGCAATCTTCGGGTAATAATTTAACGCTCCTTCCCACAAACTACATGGATTTTATTCGATTACAGTAGTTTTAATTGAATTCACCAATGATAAATTTGTAATCCGCACGAGAGAAGCTGCCTTCCCCACGGAGATGCTTTCCCCACGGCCACATTCAATAGCCTCGTCGACGCACAAAAACGATTTTACCAATATGGTCCAACGAACGATGGACATGGTTACGATGAAAGAGGAGGAGGTACGAGTAACAATGCGGAACAGAATAAACAAAGTACACCCATATAAATATATATATATATACACAAAAAAGCGCAAACCCTGAACCCATCGGTAAAAAACTATGATCGAATATTTATTTCACCGACGTGATCATTGACCATTAAACCAGAACGTTGTAGAAACATCCAATTTAAATTTGAAAAAAGGAACAATTGTGCATTTATTACTTTTATGTTATTGGAAATTAATTGACGTTCAATTATTTGATTTAGTTTTTCAAAAATCTTTACTACGTTTACCAAAAAAATGTGGGAGAATAAATCTTTGTTTAATTTTTAATTATATTTTTTAAGTACTATAATAATTTAATCTGGAGTGTTTCATCCCTCAGTATATAGTATAAATGAGAGTGATAACACTAGCCAGTATTATTTTACTTTTTATTAATCACTAGCATTTACTCTCAGTAAGTAATTCTAGAATATCAATTTAATACTCGTAATAATGCAATTTAATTTGATACTAATATGACTATTATTAGGTGGTTTAGCAATCGTAATTATCTTATCAGCACTTCGCATCAAAGTTAAAATTTACTTTATATATATGGACGACGTTGTCAATGTTTACACTGACATTACTTAATTGAATGTTGTGTAGAAATGTATTAAACGATTGCATTAAAATTCAAATAGTGCACTACTCTAATTTAAACAGAAAACCCAACAACCGACATTTTGCATAGGTACCTGTCTCTTAATTAACGGTCACTGCGGTATCGAAATCCGCCTTTGCGTTGTTTGTCACTAATAAACAAATTAATGTTTACAAGCCTTTGATTTTACGTTATATATAAGTGTACTTTACGAAACCAATAAACTCGAGTCCCTATAACAATATAACTAAAATTGCATTACAATAAATTAGTACGTTGTCTACTTCAACCAAGACATATAATTGTATATTATACTAGTGCTATAAATAATCATGTTTTGGTAACGGTATTTGATTATACTGACAATTAAAAAAAAAAAGAACCTTTTAAATAATTTAAGAAGCTACTTGGGATTGGCCACCCTTGTTCTAAACTTTTACTTGACACGATCTCCCACATCATCCTCGCATACACCAGCAGTCCTCATACCATTCTCGATCGCATCCAACCACCTCTTTTTCGCTCTTTCTCTTCCCCTTTTTCCTACTATTCCTATTTTCATTACCATTCTTACTGCTTCTCATTCTTATTCTCTCCTGCATAAAACCAAACTGGGATTGAGACATTAATGTCTCACTTTTAGTACTCTTTTCTATATTTTTTCCCAAATCTTCATAGTATGACTCATCAATTGTATTCCTCTATAATTTCCAAATTCTTGTATATCACTCTTGATTTAAATATAGGTACTAGTTTACTAAAAAACTCTCCCTCCACTTGCCTGGCATTTTCAAGACCTATTTATCAAAGAAAAAATGTATTTACTGTTTTAGTATACTTACTTCAAAGCATTTATGCGATCTATGTTGCTGTATTAGACATGCCCTAGAGTTGAATGCGCAACGCAGATAAAAACAAACTTTTACGCAGACCGAATAGACAGGACAGTGTTTCTATTAAGATTTGTTTTTGTATATTTCAATTTCTAATGTTACAGTCTAACCGTTACATTTGCTTTTATACTATGAAAAAACTAATATAAATATTATCTTTTCTACCTTTGCTTTCGTCAAAACACGTGTTTACTTCTCAGGCATTTCTAAAAATTATACATACATATTAACCAACAGCGCATCAGCATATTAATTCCTGGAACAGCGGTAGCGGAACAATTAAAACACAATATTAGTTATAAACTTTGCTATAATATAGATGCAATATCACTTTTACATTTTATTATAATATATGAGTATTAAATATTATAGTATAGATTATGACACATCTTGAATTTCCCGCCAGTGTAAGTGCAACATATGGTTTCCTACGTAAGTTTTGAATAAGTGCGCACAAATTCCACGAAACTGTTTAATATAATAAGTAGGTATTATTACTTTTTTGTGGGATTACAAATAGTTATTCTTCTAAATTACATTATTTACATAATACACGAGTAATTGTTAATATTTTAATCAAATATAACAATCGACTAAAATTCTAAAAAGATAAAAAAAAAATACATTAGGTAAATAAAAATGATTGGCAGTTGGTGAAAAACAATGTGTTTAATTAATGGAAATTTCCAACGAGAGATGACACAGATGAAAGCCGAGATCTTACGCCTAAGTAACAGGAACCTTTAAATTTTTTTTTTTTTAGTGAACCAATAAATGAAAATAATATAAAGCCGCTACTACAAACAACGTACGCGTCGATCCTAGCGGTGCGGCCGGCGAACTCTGCAAGCATTTTTCGATAAAGTTTTGCTTGACTACGCTGATAGGTTGCCCGTTCAGCTCAAGTGGAGATATGCAAAAGTTCTTGCCGATAAACCAGTCGGTGGACGCGTTCAAACCAAAAGGATAACCGTCCAAGAACCGGAACAAGTGACAGTCGCAGGGGAAGTGATTGCTGACCATTGTAAACCCTTCGGAAGCGATTACGTTGAACGTGCTTTTTCTCGGACTGTCCAACACGTGGTTGCCATTGAACCGGAAATGTTTCACCTGATTTTGACGTGTCACCGACAGTTTTTGGACCGAGTCGATTTTGTTGTTCAGCAGATTTAAACTGCCCACTTGCGACAGCCCCGCAAACGCGTCCGTTTTGATAACTCCCAAGTCTGAATCTTGAATGGCCAAAACGTGAACTCGAGTCAGGCCCCTGAATGTGTTAGCTTTAAGCGACGACAAGTCCATGAAAGACAACTTTAGCAAACCGACGGAGTCCAGCTCGTAGAACGCGTCCGGCTGCAAATGACGAATGCCCGACGGCATGATTAGATGCTCGACATTTGTCAGCCGGGAAAACGCGTGTGCCGACACCTATAATTAAGATATTATTCATTTATATCATTGAAAACCACGTCAAGCCAATACCAAAAGTATATATACTTAATTATAGAATTTATTTTCTTAAGTTCACACACAACTATATTACAATTTATCGTTTAATTGAACATCAACAAATTCAAATTCACGGTATTCTTAATATGAGAGCGTTGAAATATTATTCACATTATGATAGTTACAATTAATAATCATATAGTTTTATTGATTTTCTCTCCTTTAAAAATGTATTACTTCATCTTTACACACATTTTAATTAAAGCCCACATCTAATATAAATACACTTCTAATATATTTATTTTAAAATATAAGAATCAATTCTTATTTTGTATATCAAATCAAGTGAAAATTATTAAACGCATAGAAAAATATTTTACTTACAAATATATTATAATTGTGACTTACTATATGAAGTGGATTATTATTCAACAGTATCAGCCTTATGTTGGCAGAAGTCGCAAATGCAAATTCTTCGATTACGCTTATCTGGTTGTAGCCCAACAGGATAGCCGTAACATTTTGTAGTCCGGAGAATGACAATTTTTTAAGCGCTCGGAGTGGCGTATGCTGAATCGTAAGTTCCCTAAGCCTGCTAAGTCCTCGGAACGCAAACTGATCAATACTTTGTATACTGTTACCGTCCAAAGTAAGTTTTCGAAGTGATCTAAGCCCTCTAAAAGCATCAGTAGGTAAATATGTCAAGTTGTTTTTGGTCAACGATAGATGTTCAACAGTCTTTGGTAGTTCATTTAGCGGAACAAATGTCAAGTGTCCCGAATTGCACAGGATCTAAAATTAATTCAAAAATAATTTCATTTAAAAACACTTTGACCGTATGTTTATTATAATAAATTTCATATTTTAGCCCTGTGTTAGAATCAATTTGTATTGTACTTTTTAATAATATGAGTACCAAGAATGTTCAACACACCAAATGATTTTTCTTTATTGTAAAAATGATTTTATTTCATTACAAGACAGCTTTCTACCATCTAATAGTCAATATAAATTAATTTTAAAATTACATTTGTAATTTTAACTATGTAACCTATTCAATAAATTTTAATGTTATACTTTATTCCTATCATCCATATATTTTATATATTATATGCATGGTACCACGAACATGTGGGTAAATTTAATCTAAACTTTGTATAGAGTCATACAAAAACCGTATGCGTGTATTCGCGAGGTATATTGTTTGGTAAATGATTAAAAGGTCAGAGCTAGTAGCGAACAAACTTGGACGTGCTGAAATACAATATTGCGAGACCTAATATATCAGGAATGTCCGGTTCAGTAGTTGGGAGCTGTCCAAATACAAAAAAAAGTATGTTATACACATTTAAATTTATGCATGTGCATATTATATAGGATGAATGTTATCTTATCTTACTTGCGTATGCGACAAACAAATACAATCCGATGGGCACGGCCATGAATGAACTGTGTTGACCATCATTAACCACACAAATGTGATGAAAAATGCATAAATTTCGCATTTTCTTTGGCTAGAAACATAAAAATAACACAGCCAGAATTAATAACAATTATTTCCGTTACAACTACTTTTGACGAAATAAAATAGTAAACAAAAACTAAGTCGTTTGCAGTGATGGTAGCTCTCCCACGAGGTTTTGTGCACCACGTAGAGTGTAGATGTTTTTTTATGTTTTGTTACACTGTTAAGTTTTCCAGTTATCATGGCATAGAAGAGAGAAAACGAGCATACGACCTATCAAATATGTATGGGTAAGAAAGACAAGAAAAAGAGGTTGTGTTAATATGGGTGACATAATAAAATAAAAAGCAAGTGAAATAGTATTTGGATGTTTCGCGTGTTGGTTAATCCCCAAGAGTTGCTACGGATGTAAAGGGTCATTTGTTGTCGAGGTATTTGTTCAAAACTTTTCATGTTAAACAAAAAGTTAGCGCGAAAACGAAAAAGGAGTGCACCTATGCTAAGCTTTGTCGATTACAGAAAGAATAACGAATTTTAGTAGAAACAATTTTCCGGAAACCTTTAACACATTTAAGTCTTAGACTTGGTACAATTTATTCATCTAACAACAGATTATTTTTATTTGAAAGATTGAGAGTAAAAAACTGGTTTTAGCATGAATATATTATCTAATGAATTTGTTAATAATTTGTGTGTCGTTTTTAATTGCATTTGGTGTTAGGGGTAATATTGGAATAAGGGAAAATCAATAATTCTTGGATAACTGATAAAAGATTAATGATAAAACGATCAACTGATAATATATTATAGGTAAGAGAAAGAAAATCTGCTGATCATAAGACATGTTCATTAATCATTATCCAATGTCTTACCTTCAAGGGAAAGATAAACAGATTTTATTTTTAATAAATTCGATTTCATTCAATTTTTTTTTTGTTAAAAAAACTTGATGTTTACTCTCTTATTATAAGTTATAATGTATATTAACTAGTCAGACTGAAAGCAAGATCATACATATTTATTACAATTTTCACTCGCATTTATACTTTAATATTAAATATCATGATATTTTAAAGCTTTATACAACAAGAGACTAAGATCGTCAGTTGTCGTTAGTTTTTTTAAAAATTCTAAAAAAAATGGTTTTTTGTTACAGTACTATTTATTAGTGTTCTTGATTTTCACAAATTTTAAAATAAAATGTTGAATCTACGAATAGAAATATTTTTTCCTACTTTAATACAAATTATGAACAGAATGAAATAATTATTAAAATACTGTGTGTTACCATATTATATTTTTGAATTATTATGTTAAACGGTATAAAAATTAAATCAAGGAATCGCGCAAAAAACTGTTCTAAAAAAATACACATTGTTTTAAAACCAATACCTTCGGGCTCCACAGCTCCATACCGAATGTAACGACAGATTCGACAAACTGAGATATGTTATTATTAAAGGTGGGTACATTGTTGTTATATATATTTTTTCCACTCAAATGCACAAGTATGTTATTCAATGTTATTTCAAAATATATACATATAAAGGGTAAACTAATGTGTAGTAATCAATAACAGAATAAATATGTTGCGATACACATTTTTTCCATTTACAACAATTTCTAGTGGTGCTAAAATACGAGTATCCAGGATTGAAATTCATAAAAAAATCATAATTAAATTTTAGAAAAAAATTAGAGCTACAACAGATGATTTCAACTAATAGTAATCTCAACACATATTATTTACCATCAGCTTTACTTTAATAATAGTTATTATACTTTTAAAAGCATGCAGTTCGTATTTCTCATCTTTTAAATTCTGTTAAACTTGTATTAACGAAACAACTGATTGGAATTATGCTTTTGAATAATTAATAACTAAAAGTTTTGAAAACTTACACGAGTAAATATTTGTTTTATTATATTCGGCAACTATGGCCATTAGCTGTGTGTAAATATTGTCAACGACATTATGTAATAAATTATAATTAATTTTAAAATGATTTACAAGAATTTTTATAAACTTAAATTATTATTAACTCATAAACTTTAATGAAAGCTATTTACTATGCGCTTGAAAATCTAGCTAATCTAAATTTTTAATGATAATAACGGGAAGATGAGTAATATCATTTTCAAATTAGGTTTTCAAATGTAAAAGCTCGCATACATTTTTATGCATGGTTGTTTGTAGTCTGGCAAGTTTAATCTTGAGCAACTTCCGGAATTAGTTAAAGCTCCTTTACGTATAAATTTGATTGTTTTGTCTCCGCGTCCTTTTATTTATACGTATAGTAGGTTTAAAAAAGGCCTAGAAAACCGGAAACAGCGAGAGTAGATGAAAATACCAGTTTATACTCGCTCATGATAAAAAAAAGTTGTACAATATTATTAAGGTAATAATGCTGTTTAGTCTTTCGTTTTATTGTCTTCTTAGGCCGCTAATATCCTCTTATTCCCTTCTTACATACAGTCTATATACAGTCAATGTAGTCTACAATAAGGTTTACCGCTGTCTACCGCTAAATCGAACAGTTTTTTTACATCTCCGTATACAACTTTGTGTTGTGCAAAGACCCCATGAAATGTTTTATATGTAACTAGTTACTGTATTACTATTGATATTTACAAAAGTCGAAGTTCAACATGTTATAGTGAACAAGTTTTCGGTTTATTAAAAAGAAAAAACAGTCTTTAAAACTCATCAGTGTCTCTACGTTTAATGGACCGTATGATATCATTATATTGCGTCATCATTCACTCTAACGAGCGTTAATTCAAGGGTCAAGAAGCATTGGAAGAAGTTGGCATAGTTGGTCGAAATGGATTTCACATGATTGCATTCAGCCCTCTAGCGTTAGACTTCTAAGCAAAAGAGACGCTCAGGAGTCAAATTTAATGTAAACATATTTTTTGAAATGGGAGTTAACAGTTTTAAGGAAATAAAATATTACATCAAAAGAGTTTCTAAAAAAAAATTAAGCAACTTATGGTTATAATATGTAATCAAATAATAATAAAAACCCTTAACCATAAAAATGATATACTCTCCACGTATACGACGTATTTCGGCAACAATGTAGTCATCTTCAGCGCTAACGACAGACAAGCTATATTTAAAAGAGTTTTTGTTAAATGTATAGGTACAATAAAAAAAGAAAAATAGATATTCTTTTAAAATATTAAAAAAGAAAATAATTTCAGTGCAATTATTTTGCCACTTTTCTAAGTTAAGTCTGAAACTGGCAATGATCCTATTCTAACATGATGAAACAAAATAATTTTTAAAACATATGAACACACGAGGAATATAAAGTGTTCTTAAACTCTAGTGTATTAATTGTATACTTTAATTTTATAAGCACGTTTTGGTTTTAATTTTAAGAAAACCTCATCAAGAATCTTTATTGAGTTCACAAATTTTAAATTCAAATTATTTTTAATACAAAATTGAATTAGTATAGTATAAATGGGATAGTATTCACACTATAATATTTGAGTCAAACAATAAAGCTGGACTAACTAACTGGTTCAGAAACACAAACTAGCTTGACCGATAGGGTTGGTAGAACCGACAAGGCCTACCCATTGTGACAAAAGTTCAAGTTTTAGTGCACAATGAGCGTTGCAAAAAGACATAGACGACGATAGTGACGGCTGCTTATGGTGCAACCGAACAACTATACTGTATGCGTGGACGAAAGTTAGCTATGGTAGTGGTCATCGTTGCAGTGTGTAATCAAGGACCGCAACAGACTAATTAGAGAGACCTGGCCCACCGCAAAACCTAGGACACCCCCCTCCCCATACTTCTCCCCCACAGCAAATATCAAAATTACAACCACCCAATATATGTATACACACATACACCCTACATTTGTGTAGACACAGGGTCGCTTCATCTCTCGGGTGACAGACCAGAAAGGTCCTGTCCGGATACAGGTAGTGTTTAAGCAAGTTAAATGTGTGCTCGGTCTGCATTATCGTATGGACGGAAGACAGAAACAGTCGCGTGGTGGAAAACAAATAAAACGTAATTATCTAACAACACCCCTCGAATTCGCCACAACTAAATCCCACCCACGACCAAGGACTTCCTAGTGGTTTCCTTCGCAGTCACCGCATCGTCTGTCGGGTCCACTAATCAGACGGACGTGACGCCAAAAACATTGGCAGCTTCTACGAATGCACGCGCACAACTCGTTAGTTTTCTTGAAATTTGACCTGAACGGCTCATGTACAGAGAATGTGATACGTAACCAATCCTCATTTAACACAAGTTGTAAGCGCAAATCATATTCCCAAGAAGTCTGTTCTCGTTAACCCATAAGTAAGTATACCCACCGTATTGTCTGACCTGTGCATTATGTTCTGTGACATTTGCGAGACAAAAAACCCGTTTAAAAAAAATTCTAAACACGTGTCTAGTATATAAATAGAATACTATAACTTAAACGAGTTCTTATAGTATTGTATTTGAATTAAATTGTAAGCGTATAAGAATATTATGGCAATTAAAATGAAAAATTACATTACAAAGTTGTTATAACCCGATTAATGTACCATCATTAAATAAACAAATTAATTTAATTTCCAAATGAATTTCTATATTATAAATAGAAATTCATTAACTTGATTGGCATAACAAAACTATCTTATTTTTTGGTTAAAACCTTATTTGATATTTGATAAAACAATGATATTTGCTATGTTTCAAAAAAATACACTTTGAAGTCTGAAATGAGGAACAAGACTCTTTAATAATTTCAAAGGTTGCAAGCGCAAAATGTATACTTCGTTTTAATTTGAAAGATAACAATATTTAAAGTTTTATTAGGTACTCACAAAGTTGGCTAACAAATTCCATACTATTTAAGGATATGACTTATATATCAAACTAATTATACATTATTGTAATATGAACAAGTCAACACTTACTGCACCAAAGTTAATGCCACTTCATTTAGGATACTCTTAAAAATATTACCTATGTCAGTACCTAATTAAATAATAATAATAATCAGATTGTTTAAAAATAATACACAACCGAAGATAATCTCTTTGGATTTCCAAAAAAGATCAAACATTTATGGATTTCAATCAAATTAATATCAATACATTAATGTTGCTCATATTATATAATCTAATATAAGTTTTAGTGATGAACTTCAACTAAATTATAACAATTAACTATAAAATAATTCGATTCCATTAATCAGAAACTAGTGCACATGACCGAGAAGCTCGTATACACCCGCTACGCCTGCCTGTGGGTGAAACACAACGTTAAGATTTTATAACTTGGAATTCAACTGAAGGTAAAACGACAATATAAAATCAAAGAGCCCAAGCTTTGATCTTACCTTCCGAGTTTATAAATAACAATACATATCACATCGTACTACTATGGCTGTCACTGTCACAGCGAGACTTTGTACTTACTTACCTAAGTCTTAGGTACGTCTTTCCTTAAACAAGATAATGAATAATCAATTACACACACACACATATATACGCTTATGTATAAATTATAAATACATTTTATAATATCGGCAACTACAAATTTACGGGTTTAAGTATAGTATTAACGTTCAAAACTTTCAAAAATATAGATAAATATTTTTTTTTTAACTTTAATTGTTTCAAAGAAAAACCTCACTCGCCTTTATTATAATAACTAATATTATGAAATACAACGTACCGCAGATTTGTGGAACGGCAGTGTTAATAATTTAAAAGACTGATATATCTTAAACATTGAGGTTGTGAAAAACCACGAATTTCACAAATTATCTTCGTATAAACACCAATTATATCATTTTATTGAGTACAAGTAATGTTCAATTTGTTATAGTGGCTGAATATTACAATGTTTTTTTAAAAATAAGTTTTTGTATACATATATTTTATGTGTCACGCTTTTTCAAAATATTTCCTATCTTAACGCTGAATCGAGTGGTGAAACACTGATTGCTTGGTCTTTAAAACTAACGGCGATAGAGCAATTTTAAGTTGTACAGTTCCATCTTTCCCCTGAGGGCACGCACGTAGTGCACGAACCTAGGGCCCCTCGGCTTGATTGCGGCCCCGAATAATACAATTTACATCTTTACGGGTTTTTTGGTTTTTCTTGTCCAAGGATCTTTGCATAGCCTAAGACAGTCCTGAAGTTAAAATTACTTTATAAATTTCAATCCAACGACTTATCTGTGTTTATCCCTGTAGCCAAAATTATGTTTTTACACCCTATGGTTCATTTAAAATAAAATACGAATTTAAATCTACACGCGTACGATTTATTATAATAACGTGTTCATCATGACGCGTACATTTTTGAAAACTTATCTTTTTCTTAGAACCAACAATAATATCACTGACAAATATTAATTTATTTACACGAACAGGGAATCGGCGTGGAATATGTTTTGAGCTGGTTGTCATCGGATTCTTAGTAGACTAAACAACGGCAACGGCGGCGGTAGTTCTCGTGTTTCACTATAAATTTAATCGGATATTACTCTAATTCTCGGTTGTTGCTTCGTTCGTATAATCATTTTCTGTGTGGTTTATAATGACTTCAAATGCAGATTTACAACAACCCTCTTCCACTACCCTAACCACTGCGTAGGCTGCTGCTGCTGTCATTTATGTTAATCCCGTTCTTCTTTTGACATCGATGCTATTGTAACCATAACTCCACGACTTTGGCTTCTATAGCAGTATCAAACTAACAATTATTAGTGTATCTGAGTATCGACATTAAAACATTTACTATAACACTAAACTCCCAGCCAGAGAGATATAATTATAAGTAAACACGATTCGACAATATTGTTGAAACAAGTGAAAATTACTAAGTTATGTTCAGTGAATATTATATTATGTAATTTAATATACTTCGCAAGATTATTGCTCGGTTTATAACTAGGATGAAATAAGCATTTTAAAAACTCTAAAATCAATTTACTTTCACACTCAAATTTAGCATAATGTCAATTTATCGATTGTTTTTTTTTTCAACTTTTGCACTTTATTTTCCTTTAAATGTATCATAGCATGCGGTCAATATCAAAAGGGTATAATACAAGACAAAATTATTTTATCTTTCTCCTTTTATGTCTTCTCAATCTATCACAACAAAGGAAACATGTCAGAATGAGTTGTGCTCCGTACGATGCAGGTTTATACTCTAGAACTACTTAAAAAAAAACTGTAAGAATAGTTTGGGCAGCCCCAAGAGGTTTACATACACTCGCGAGCATATATTCTCCGTTTCAATTTGCATGTGTCGCTTGTTTTTGTCCACTTTGGGAATATAACTCACAAACTTCGGTTTACCTGAAATACAGATCTTCTCCTAAAGTTTTTCCCTCCGACTTCGAATCAAATGTAATGTAACTGAATTGTTATTGCGATCAAAAGTGATAGCGATAGCAAAACTATTTCCATACAATTGATCGTAACCGTTCAGCGTGCTGTCTAAAAGCGTAAATAGCATTTTTTATTGAATAACGCCACCAAACCGACTTAAATATTTTCAATGTATCTATTTTCTACCGTGTTGACTACTTGGACAGACATTACCAATGCAATATAATTTATTATTATTAGATTATCCCGTAATTGTTCGGGCTATGACTCAACAAACCTTTTTAAAATTATGATCAAACCTCCCTTAATTAAAAATTACTAAATAAAGGTGGTTATTTTACAACAAAATAGCTCAACATTTATTAAAAAGAATATTACCTTTTTTTTTATGAAATCACATTTTATTAAACATATATCATTCTTTAAGAGGTTGACAATTAGTACTTTTCGGACCTTCCGCTAAAATATGAATTAATACTCACTATACTAATTTGTAATGAACAATGCATTATTTTTAAAACTTATTTTTTTACACTTCTAAGCACGGCAAACATCACGATTTATTAAGAAATATGCAAATCATGTTTTTGTCATTTTTGAACATATAAAAGATATATTGCAAAAAACAATTGTGTTTACCAAAGCCAAGTTAAACAACTTGCTATATTATAAGAAATACGTTGAAATATTTGCTGAACTCAATTTTTAACGTAGAGCGTAAATATAAGTAAATCTATATTTGTTCTTTTACTGAAATTTGAATCAAGGTATGTTCATTGTACTTTATTAGTGTATATTGTGATGTTATATAATATGATGCTTACAACGTGTCAATATATAATTTTAATTTTATACATGTAACATAGCACTACATTAACTATATTATTACCTAAATTTAATTTATGCAAAACGTTTTTAATCTTGTGTTATTTATTTTGATTATAATTTAATTAATAAACAAAAAGTTTAAATCTAATACGTCACATTAATATGTAAGCTACTGAATTTGTTTTATTGGTTTTTAAATTTACATTACATATAGAAATAACCAACAACACTGTACTTATCCAGATACTAGTGTAAACATCACGTGTTACTTCTTTTAATTTTAATAAGCTAAGGAAATAAATTGAGTTTTGTGCTTGTATTATAAATTTATTTATAAAATAGAGACCTATAAACTATAATGCCTTCTCGAAACATCCCGTTCAATTATTATTCTATGTAGGAGATTCGTAGAAGTGTGGCCTTTAAACGCAGTAATGTTGGAGTAGCTAAAATACAAACACCTCAGGTACGCCATCGCTAATGTACCGAGTCCGAAAACCCTGTAGTTTTACGGAATAATTTAACATCTTTAAAGAAAAACTATAAGTGCTCTTTTGTTTCAAGTGCGCTGGGTAGTGCATGGGTGTGACTGTTGCGCTATAAATTCTTGCGAAACAGCTATACAAAAAGACAGCTCCGTTCTGTCAAAAGATAGAAAAGGCTTTTGATATATTATTTTAGTCAAATATGCCCAGCATAGTAATACAAACATAGATAAATTATAATTTTAAATAACACTGGGAAAGTAGTTTAGTATTTTACGTACGTGATAACCTAAACGAAATCGACTACAACTAAAAGCCAATATTATCAATTACTTAGGTATTTTCTATAGTTTTAATAAATTGCAGTCTATTGTTAACTACCAAAAACGTTCAGTATTTTTGATTGGAATATTAGTGCATCAATTGCATACATAGTGTATGCAATAGTTTCAATAAACATCGGACCACGCACATAACATTCCTAGACACGTGCTCAAGTACTTTGTGACAATCTAATAATATTCAATCAAAGATTGACGTGATGCTATATAGTTATTGTAACCACACTAAGTGCATTTCAGCGCTGATATGTCCCGGAAACAAGCTATTTACATTAAATAGATAAGTCCATTACCTAAAACGTCCATTGGATGAATATTAATGGACGAAATCTATCATTGTCAATCGAATGAAATTTAATCATTATAACCATACACAGGCAAGCACGTGGGTCATAGCGATCTGTGGTCAATACAAGCACGAGCGGAGTATACAATTAACAGTTATCAATTATCTGTTATTTACTTTTTTAATAATACATAAGTAACAAAAGTAAGGAAACCATTTCACTGTGGTAGCATTGGGCCGTCAAGACTTGTTAAGCTATATAATGATGATAATCATTACTTATTGTTGATACTTGATTTTTTTATACTATTTTTGGTATTTGTTGAGACTTGACAACACCGTTCCAGTACAATTCGTCGATATTTAAATCAGATCCATTTTACCGCGTAAAGATCACGGTGTTTTTAAAGCTATAAGCTAACGTTTACTAAATATCTGGGTTGGCTGACATAGTTAAATACATCACATCACCGTGCTATTTACAAAATTCATATTATATATACATATATATTATATTATACTATAAGTTATATCACTTCGAGTAAATCGTTGTCATTAAAACGGTGAAAAAACGCACCGTTCGTGAGAAAATTGCCGTTAAGGGAGCTAACTACTATTTTTATATAATCGTATTAATATTAGCGTCCTGTGCAGTTTGAAAACTTCTATTATTCATGTTTCATAATAATTAGTGACCGAAATCTCTACCTGTACAACCTTCCCAGGGCCTTTTCGGTAAATCAAATAAATATACACCTCCTAAATGTCCATACTTTTATATTTTAAAATGTCTTTGAACCCATCGTGTTATAAATAAACCCGTTGTAATATAATATAAATCAATTTATTAAAAAATAATGTCTTGTTTTAAAGTGTACGCAAAACGCTCTGCTTCTAGTTAATAACGTAGTCAGCGACGTTGACTAAGAAAAACGCTATCATATTATAATCAGTTTCAATTTCATCCCAGTGTTTCTTTTTTTTGGGGGAGGGGGAGATGAGTTAGGGGTAAATAAAATAGACATTTTTTTATAGCCGCTCGCAAAAATGTGGTACATTAGAAATGTTACACAAATTGAAGTGGTTAACGAAAGAAGAGAGGTCTCTCTACAATAAGAGATTCGTATAAAACAAAAACCGAGTAAATTATAATATTAAGCCGCGTATAGGGTGGCGGTGGCTTTTGTTTATTATACGGCTTTAGTTTATACACGGTTATGCGTATACCTACTAACGCACTCGCACCGCAGCAAATATAGTGTGGTCCGAGTTACATGCTCGATACTCTTGTTTAAATGCAAACAATTATTCGTTAAGGGAGACCGAAATCTCTGCAATGTACCTACCTACCTATATCTACTTTAGGAACCGTGAAGTTAACCACGAGAAAATAAACATACAAACACGGCCGGCGCTCTGGGAAATCCAACATAAATCTAGATTAAAATTACCCAGCAATATTACTTGGGTGCATATTTAGAATATTAAAATTAACTTTATGGAGTAAAAAAAAAGGCACAGAGCTTAAAAAATGTTGGGTTAATTAAAATTAACAATGTATCATTTTACATTATATGTATATAAGTATACTAAATTGAGCAACGCTTTACTAATAATAACGTCGTGCATGTGCTATGCAAATTATTCTAGTTCATTGAGATCATTTTTAACGTTTTAAATCAGGCATCTTAAAACTTAATAAAAATACATTTTGATTTAAATAAATGTATTTCTGTTGACGTAGCAATTTATAAATATTATTTAACCAAATTTTACAAAGTTTGATAAAATATATTTCACGTGTAATATTTGTTTAGTGTTTTGAAAATAATATAATGTTTAATTTTTTAATTTATAATATGCAGAAAACACCGGTCTCTGAGAATACCATTTTTGTCGCTGCATAGTAATTATTTTTAAACATATCAGTATAATTACAACAACAATTACTAATAAAAAGTAATAAAACGAGCGAGGACCGCTATCAGAAGTCTAACTACGAAAATTGCAACTTATATTATCATTGTTATTGTTTTGTTTTAGTTTCGTTAACACGGCGAATCGATTAGGCAAAATCGCTACATCCACGTTGGTAATTTTTTTTTACCATACTGTATGAAAGGATGATTAACCGATTCAAACTCAAACTAGAAAACTCAGAAACCAAATTTTTCTAAAATAAAAAAAAAATTCATGGAATGATTAACAAATTAATTGCAACTGGTGCGCAATACAGCACATCACAAAGTTCGAACGTCCATAGCTAATTTATTTCGTAGAAAGGCTTCGATGTCTTCAAGGAAGTTCACTGCGAAGTATATGGTAATATTACTCAGAATCGTTGGGCTGACATAATTATTTTAGATCATCCGATAGCTAACTGCTAAGGGTCTGGTACTAGACCCGACAATATGTAGGTAGTCAAATAATATGCAGCAAGACACCGAAGTTCACAAGAAGAAGATCAAAATATATAGCCTATGCATTCCTTACTTAATCAAAAATACTGTATTGATAATTATTGGGAAGTGCTCGGTCTATGGTTTGGGACAGGAGGATCAGCGTAAAATTTCTTTAAAGGTCAAAGTCTCCTAATATCTGGTCTAGTAAATATTTGTTTAGCAGTTTTGAAAGATACGACGTATACGGTATATTATTAATACCACTTGTATACCTATAAATAAATCATTTTTCATTATTATTATTTTTGTTATCTTTTATTTTAATATATATAATATATAATATAGCAGTAGATTAATGTTTCGACTTTTGTTTAACTTAAAAGTGTCAATGTCCAATTGTTTTATTACTATTATGTACTATTATTTATTAACCCAAATTAAAGGACAGCTCGCTTTATATTATTTTATTATAAAGTTTTTTATTTATGAAAACAATTTCAATTAATTTATGTGTAAATAATAGTTGACCCATCGAATTAAGATAACTCAATTAAAACGGAATTTACTACATCTAGTCGAAAATACTATTTATTTTATTAATTCATTGATTAATAATATTATTAAATAATAGTAAAGTTAACTAAACAATTTTTTTGTCACATTTTAACTGTTCCGATCATTTTTCATAATGTTATAGCGTGTCAGAGTTGAAACTAAAAAATCTGTAAGCTGTAAACGACTTTTTCTCATTTTGATCAAATTTACCAAATTTTTATCCGATAATGTAACACTGAAAAGTTTGTATCAAAGCTAAAAATGATTTTTATTGTTACTGATTTAACTTATAACGTGAAATTAGACCTATTTTTAGAGTATCTTCAAAGTCCCAAAATTTAATTTTCTTTTTAACGATACATCTCTATTATTTTATACATATTTGTAAATGTGCACTACCTTCTCGACTTACGTACCGGAAATAAAATATAAAAACATATTTTCATAAACAAAAAAATATATTGCTTAAGACAAAAAAATAAAAAACATTACGACGTTGCTTTTGTTTTATTAATATTAATAATAATAAAATAAAATAAAAGGACAGGAAAATTGTATTCCGAATGACGTAGCTGCCGACTGCGTTTGATGTTAAAACAAATGAAATTTACCGTAGAGCAGTAATTATAATATCGCGAAACTATAGTTAATTTTAAACGGAAAAAGACTGTCGTACCTCCGAAGTACAAGTCGATATCAACAAAGCCATATTCAAAACCCGACCCTTTCATCCATCGACCATCGGTAAAAAACTTGGGCGCTGGGAAGACGCCCTTGTCCGTATTGTTCTGGAGTTTGTTTTAGCGCGTGTTCAAGGTACAACGGATCGGTAATTAATTAATCGCAATTATTACGAATATTATATATATATATATATATATATATATATATATATATATGTCTACAGATGTATGTATGGAATGTACACATAAACAGGACACCCACCACGGTAGGTAGACGGTCAATTAATAGGATTAGAACGTGCCGGTTCAGCTGCCATTTTGACGCTTATATGCGATTCTATGTAATGTATGTATGTGTGTGTGTGTGTGTGTTTATCGTCTATCGGTTAGTTTATATACCTTTGGTTCGCAAATAACCGCCGTCGCCGTTAAACGGGGATTTGCCGATGTACATATTATTATTATTACTATAACATAACATTATACAATAATCTAATAACTTGTTCAACGCGCTATAATAATATAATATAATATAAAATATACAATGATAATAATGATAGTATTAATATTATAATGAAATAATACCTATCGGAGTTATGATAAAATATTCATGTTGTGTACGACTTAGCGGTAACACAATAATAGTGGCGAATAGAGTGTGTTCCGGACACTTAAACAAAAAATATATTATTTACTATTTGGTCGCGTTTGAGTAGTACGGCTAAGGAGGTTGAATATTATTGCGTAGTATTATTATGTGGAAATATTATTACATTATTTGTATCTAATTTAATATTAAGTATATACCTGTTGTTGGTTTCAAAATGAACACAAACTCCAAAATTAGGTATTTTTTTGTTCGTTATTGTTTTTAAAATGTCTCTTTTGTAATATAGATACGCATACGTAACAACACAACTGTCATATGGAAAAAAACATCTTCATTTTAGAGCTATTACTTATTAGTTATTACTATTTGATCTGATGCCAAATAAATATAATGATGTGAGGCAGTAATAGGCTAAATAAATGCTGAATTAAACTACTGAATTTGAATTCGAACATTGGTAAAAAACTGTAGAATTATTGATAAATTACCACACTAACCTGTGGCCTACACACAATTTTCTTATAAGGCAAAGACTAGGTACTCAGAAGATGCCAGACCCCGATTGTATCATTTAAAAGGTTGTACAAATACTGAAATTGCCAAATGTATACTTTAATTTTAATAATGACGCTTTTTTTATTTTTGCGTTTAACGCAATCATTTTTAGGTAGCTCTCGAATGGGGTACATTTTTACGATTAAAAAGTATTCAAAAAACTGGAAGTATAAATAAATTACAATATTTATCGAACATAATTGGGAGATGCGCTATTAGTAAAAAAGGGGGAATATGTTAACATAGTATGGGCTTGTAAAAAAAAGAGAGAGAAATAAAATAGTAAAGACTTCAAGAGATTGGTGGGAAAATATTTAGAAATTGATGTGGATCGTAGAAGAAGAAGGAGATAAAACAAGAAGGTGTCTAAAATGGCAAAAAAAAATGGAGACAAATAGAGAAATGTAGAAATAGAAGATTCAAGGCTTATGTCCAGCCTGTTATTCTAAGTTATGTTATTAGTTAACAAGAACAGAAGACAGTTTACTAGCATACCGGTTTTAATATTTCGCTTTCAAAGAAAACCAAAAATAATTCTTGTCGTCAGCCCTCGAGATAAAAATAACCTTTAGACGATGTATTCGTTCAGTTGTGCATAAAAGAAAATGTATAAAATTCAGGTATGATTGTTTGTTTGTATGACACACCTGCCGTCGATTCATTGAGTCGTCAATAATAACAATTTTAAGCAATAAAAAATAGAATCGCAATATCAATTTGCAAAGGGTACAGTCAAAATAATTTAAATCATAATATGTACTTTCTAGTATAAATGTCTATGGATAAGTTTTATAAATAAATAGAAAATTAAAATAACTTTCGCATATCATTCACCAATAAGTGTAAGTGTCCTCAATATGTGTAAATAAGTAGGTATAGTTTTTAAACTGTAAAATAAGCTCCATGTACATTTTACCTTTAGGTTAAAGTCAATATTTTTACTTTATACTAAGTATACACTTTTATGTATTCAACTATTTGTATTTTTCGTATGGTAAAGTAGGTACTTAACTATTTCTTGTTTTAGATTTTACATGAGTCATCTATAGATGCGCGTATCCAGATATAACTAAGCCAATTTTCAATTAATTAATATTAAAAAAAAATATGGGCCTACAGCTACATTTATTAATTTTAAAATCGACTATCCCGCAGCGTGTTTTTTCTTTTTATAATAGAGGGAAAAGGTTGACATTAACTAGGTACATATTATTACTATACTGAATCCGTCTCCTATGTATCTATTAATAGACTTTAGTATATCATACATAAAATAGCGTCATGTATTAATAATTAACTTTAAGTTGTTAGCACACTTGGAAAAATTATATTTAAATAATTAATAATAACTTACAAATAACCAAATTATTTCAATTACATTTAGTTTGATGTATACAATTATTTTGGACATTAGATTTTATTTTTTAAAAATGCAAAATTAAACAAAAGACTAGACGTTTAAAAAGAAATCATGTACTTCACGCTGTTTTTTAAGTAGGTAAATACATATTTATTTACTTAATAATTTACATTTTTTTTTTCAATGACAAATGTATTTGAAATTATTATTTAGATCTCTATTCTAGTAAAAATAATGTAGTAATTATTACTTAAGTTTTTATTTAAGTACATTTTCGTTTTTAATAATCATTCGAATAACAAAGTTATTTAAATATAATGTTCAGCGTTTCGGTATGTACCTAGTAAATTTTTTTTAAATATAAGTTCATCCCACAGTTACGTTAGCAAAATGAGTATCAAGCATAATAATTAAGTATTTCAACGATGTTTAGTTTTTTATTTACCGTTTAATTAACAAATTCATGGTAAATTTACATTTTTAATTTAGGTGTATTACGAGTTAAGGAAAAAAAAATAAAATCCGGATGTTACGGCTTACCTTGACCGAGCGACACGTGTCATGACCATTTGATGTGCACGATGGCAGGGTTTGTGTGACCATGTTAATCGCATACCGTGCACTGAGACCAGCTACGGCGACGGTAGCACGTTGCCTTCTATACCGTACATACAGCGATTGTGCCTTTATCAAGCTCATTCATGTACGCGGTCGCCGGCAACTTTGCCAGCATTGGCGGCGCGAGACATGGGTGGCCGATACACTGTACTAACGGACCTGCTCAAATCTCTCACTTAACACAGATATTATACACTGAATAATGTAAGGTATAATCGAAATGGTTTTTAGCGTAGATGATTTAAAAATCATCATTGAGACGCGCAAATGAAAATATCATTATAGTTCTACTTACTTCTAAAGGTCCACTGCAAAGTCTCGAAAACCGCAAACATCGTACATTACAATACAAACAGCATACGCGTTTAATTTATATTTAAATGTTTTTGATTCTTTATGGTGAATCGATTCATTGCGAAAAATAAAAATCACCCCAGTTAAAAACATCACATCATAAAACATTATCTGTTGTGTTTGAGCAAAATCGGATAAGTCAAAAACACATGTTTTTTATTTGTTTGTTAATTTGTTCACAAATTTGTGATAAGAGAACTGAGAAGTTAACTATTTCCTTCAATATGAATTCCGAGTAGGCTAGTTCTATTTGTAGTATAATTATTTTAGTAAAAATATTTTTGAACTTTAACCACGGTTAATAATACTGAAAAGTAAAGTTAAAGGTTAATAATAAGCTATAACTACATAGCTTAGACAAAAGAAAACACAAAATTTGAACTTTTGCCTAAACACGCCAGCTATAATCTTAAACCATAATATAACATAGATCGTCTAATGAGTATGTTAGCATGAATTGTAATTTATAATTTTTTTTTTAAATAAAGACTATCTTTAATTTAATAGCATCAGAAAGCGTTTAATTTCTATTTCCATATTTTTAAAACATTAAATCACAATATTCCTCGCCTCCAATAAAGTAAAAATAAAAATTACATATAAGTAATACTAGTTTATTAAAAATTAATTTGTATCATAAACAAAATAATTACTAGTCTGTTCTCATACGTTAAAAACTGACAGCAATATTACCAATTTTATTAATTCTAGTAATTTTTTTCTTATAAGTTGTATCATTTAAATATTTTTCATAAAAATGTTTAAACGATTAAACGAAAAGTAAATAATATAATTCGATTAGTATGCCTGTTTAAACTTTATAGGTATATTATAATTTTTGCAATATCGAGATTGAAATCTAGTATTAATATAATCTACTTCCAAATTTGGTTCAAACATAAAATCTCCGGGGTACAATTTATTTTTTTTCCAATAGGTACAATTTGATTTACGGCAATACCCAACAATTATAATTGGAGTAGAACATTTATGTTCATATATTATCCTAAAGAATGTGTTATTTGAACATACATCGTAGCACCTGTACGCATCGTAAATATCGACGTTATTTATTGAACCAACGTTTTTTAATCAACAATATTTATGCGCAACATTTAAAATATTCATTTACAATACATATATTATATTGTTTCTATAAAATGGCATTTAGCAAAACTACCATCTAACAGGATAAGAAGTAGGTCGTTTTGGTCTTTAAACTTATTGGTTAGTTACCTACTAAATGGTATAAAAATTATGTTATAGTTTAATGCAGAGAACAAGCTTCAGATAACTGATAAAGGAGTACCTCCTATAGATAGGTTTGATTAACACTCCTCTCCACAACAAAATGTATTCAAGCCCCACAAAAAAAAATTAAGTATGTATACATTATTATGGTAATATGGTATTATTTATAACTTATAAGTAATGGGAATTAAGAGCAAAACAAATTATATGAATATTTCATATAATTTATTCCATTAGTCTGTTTAGGATTCGTTTAACATATGAAAATAATATTATAAGTCTGAATATTGATTCCAAATCTACTTTGAATAATAGGTACTATTTTAGTTCAGAACAAAACAATGTTTTTTTTCTAATTTTAGTATAGATAAAAATTAATATCTTAATTATAAACAGTTAACAGTTTGAGTATATTTTTTATCGAAGTCTAGCTGTGCTAGAACAAAGAAATAGATTATTGGTTATAGTACTGACATTTAAAGGTTTATATATTATATTAAAAGTATTTTTTTAATGTATCTTTTTCAAAAAGTAAGGCGCGTTTTATAAAAAGAAGAGTATTTGTTTTTTAAGTTTTTTTTAAAAAAATAGCAGCTATTTTTAATATTACACCGTTTATAGGTTACTAATAAAATAAAGTTCGAACCCAAATATAGCATCATAATGTCGTAGTCATTAGTCTTCCCAATCTTCGCCAATTATTGTAAATATACAAAATGCCTATGCGTGTATAAATGATTAATTGTTGCAATACTATGAATAACGTTGTGCAGATGAAAACGTTTTGTATAATTATCCCCGTACAACATTTGGGTAGGTACACGCTCAGGCCATAACAATAATTATTTACCCTATATAATAATATAGGTAGTCGAAAGGAGTTGATCCCAATCCGTTAATAATGGACGAACGGCTTTGCAATCATATTGACAACACACAATAGGTTTAATAGCACTCACACTGTTTATAATATGTGTATAGAACCATGTGCATATATATATATGTGTGTGTGTGTGTGTGTGCTCACGGTTCTTTATACTTCACGGACGTTTCTAGGACTCCTATGGTACAATAAATTCAACGTCTTTAAAGTTTACCAACTCAACGATCGTATAGAGTGACCCTATAGCGGCTAAATTGGTCAAATATACTGGTTTCAACTTTTTGTAAATCCCATGCAATTTACCGTACTTTCAAGCTTATAAGAAAAACATTGACAAAAGTTAATTTTGTTTTTACTCCTTTACTTTTGTTCGTTAAACGCTCGCTCTGACCTAACGGCGAATTTTATCGTGAAATAGAGCTGATATAATATTAGGTATAAGACATTTGTGCACACTATAGATTATACTCAATACTCGTTTAAATTGTAATGTTGATCAGAAATAAACATGAAAATACATAAAATAATACCTATTTTACAAAATCGTACTCTTGATTTATATAGACTCATATTTTGATGTTTTTTTTTTTAAATAAAAGTATATTACACTTTTTTTTATATTCGTATTCTTTTTTTTCATCAACAACTAAGTTATTAGCTTACAAAAAGACTACCGGTTGTTGATGATACAATAAGTGTATATTATTTTTAATCACCTTAAGTAATATTAAAAAAAAATAAAACAAAACAAACTGTTTTTTTTTAATTATCTATACAGTGATTTTGTAATTAATGTTTATTCCAGAGTTTATATTTACAAAGCATTTGAATAATTGAGCTAAACCTAAAAGATTTGCGAAACTTATAATATTAAATATTAATTTCTAAAAACAATAATATTAATAAATCCTTATTCATTTAAATTTAATACGGACGAATTTTAAAAGTTGTTTCCTTTTTCTGTTTTTGTTGGCAGGCTACTCGGATAGTTCTTTTTTAATCATCTTACCGCAAGTACTAAATTCAGTACTTTGAAATCACTTGATCTCCATAAATAATTGATCTCAATTTTAAAATTCTAGTCGGAACATAATATAAGCATAATATATTATTATCTGTTTCAATATCTATCCAATAAAAAAAAAGTAATTTCACTCGAGAGACAATGGTCAGTCTCAGTGTGAGACTACGATCAATCGAATAATATGTCTGGATATTTTTTTTTCGTTTAATGTAAACTAAAATATAGTATAAAGATAATAAGACTAAATTTAATAAAACGTTCAAGAATTTCATTTTGGAAAAATGGCAAATGTACATCGTAAATTAAATAAATAAGTTTCGTTATTTTGTGTCAGTGTGTTTTTTGATTATTTTTACAAGAACATTATGTAATATTATTGAATATTATTTCAATATAAGTAATATTATAATAAATAAATGAAATAACCAAAAGTGAAAAACTAAAATAAGAGTAAATAAAAAATTGCAAAATACATCCCTGGTGGGGATCGAACCCACGACCTTTGGATTAGAAGTCCAACGCGCTATCCTCTGCGCCACAGGGACCGGTTATCATACGATAAAGTTTTGTATGTATTTAAGACCAAATACATAAAAATCGTTAAAGTAATTAATAATCTTATAAACTACGTTAATAACATAAACAATACTATATTCTTCACTGAATCTTAAAAAAGTAATGCAAATAAACAATTTAATCACGTATATTATACCGATAACAATTCGTGTATCATAATTAATTGTTATCAGTGTGATAAGATTTGAATAATTGCTGGATAAATTGTTTGCTTGTTTTAAAACGTGTCGCTTTACGGATTTAGTGTATACAACACTTTCCACACTGGTGGAAATGAAGGTTCATGGTGGATTTTTGGTTTAAAGCAAAAACACCAAAAGCGATTGTTTGGAATAAGCACACCTGCACCTCCCCTAATACACTACACTATTAGTGCATACACCATTTTTTTTTAAACGAACAAACCTATTATATTCATATAATCGGTGGTATTTTTTTTGCTTATTCTTTTATCCTTAACAAATTTAATTTAATTATTATTTATACCTGTTATTTTAACGATAATTTATTATGAGTTCTGATAAACTATATGATTGTCTGACGAATGGAAATATTTATGAAGACGCTGCGCTCAAAAATAAACTCTATGCATGGTAACGATTAAAAAGATCACTTGGCTAAGGATTTTTACTCACAAATCAAAATTGTTTAATTTTTAGGTTTAAAGAAAAAGGACTGATTGCTAATTTACGAGCACACATTAGAGAGCAAATGATAACATCGTTGCAGGATCTGGATTCTTGGAACACTAAAGAACAAAATATTACTTCTCCTAAAATTCAAGCGTTTAACTTGATGATAGCAGATTTTTTGATTTACCAAGAAAATTTATTTACTTTATCTATTTTCATGGCTGAAGTATTACTGAAATTACACAAAATATTGTTTTTTTTTTACATTATATAAATTTTTTTTTTTTTAAGATTCCATTATTAGGAAACTTAAAAGAGTTTTCAACTTACGTTAATCGAATGGGAGTATCGTCAAATTCTTCATTACCTAAACCTAGGTTTCAATTATGTGAAGTACAAGATATATTAGAAGCTTTGGGTGTACACACCAGTTCCGATATTTCAAAAAAAGTATGCCAAATATATTTTAGCAGTGACAATACACTTCCATTAATTATTAGTCTTTTCAAAGGTTTTTCCTCTATGCATATTGATCAAAAGTAAGTTGTTAGTAATTTTTATGAGTTCATAAAATTATCACCGATTCCTAGCGTTTTAGATCTAGTATAGAATTCATCTTCAATTTATTTTTAAATAACGTCTTGCTATAAATTGTACTAGCAGTAGTGAATTGTGAAAGATTCTACAATAGTTCTAAAACGTCTAGATTTTAAAATTTACAAAACAATTTTAATAGTTTTATATCAATTTTGTTACAGTAAACTGTATGAAACTTTAAGTAATAAAAGTTTGGAGAAATGTATTACAATTACAAATGATAATTGTGAACATAATTTTAATAAGTGGTTAGTAAACATAAATGAGATCCTAAGCTCATTAAATTTAAATAATCAACAGCTAAATACATTAAAAAAACTATTAAAAAAGTAATTTTTTTAAATTGTATTATTAAATTTGTCATTAAATGTTATTATCAAATTTGTAGTTAAAAATTATTCTATTATAGGTACCATCAAACCCACTATACCAAACAATTATTTGTGTATAATGAATATTTAAAGCTTAAAAATCAAAACAAAGAAATTGTGGATAAAGTAGCAGAAGTTGAAAAAATGCTAACATCGCAGCATAGCAATATACTCTTTGATAAAAAACAAATAGATTATGTTACGCAACAACTTCGTACCGAACAACAACATTTATGTCAGTTAATTGACATTCTTGACGTAAGCGTTATTACTAATTTCACTCAAAATTTTGATCTTGAATGATTCTGGTCATATTCTAACACATTACGTACATACTTTGGTTTTTTTTCTATTGTATTTTAGGAAAAGGAAAAAAAAATACAGTTATCAGAAGCAGATTATCATAAAAAATCACAAGATGTGGAAAATCAAAAATGTGAACTGAAGCTCAGAGAAATGGAAATTTTAAAACAAGAAAAATTGTAAGTAACATATATATATATATATATATATATATATATAGCTCTTATTTGCACAATTTTTGTTATTCAATTATGTCATCCCCCTCCCCTATTAGATTAAAAAAAGAATGATAAGCCTACTTTCTTATCCGATCCTAACCATTCGCTGTAACGAGAAGAAGTTTTCCATTTAAAATACCTGCAATTTTCCTATTTAATTTAATTATTCTACTGCAAGCAAATATTTGATGACAAAAATTAATTTTATATGAAATTATCAGGGATCAGCGCTATTATAGATTAAATATACTACACATATTACATATAGTACATTTAATCTATAGTGCTACTTTTAAGTGAAAAAAAATGTACGCTTCTGCAGGTTTTGGTGTTGATATCAATATTCTAACGTTTTAATGGTTTAAAGTGAGCACTCATTATTACCTTTTAATGAGTGCTATTAATTCTATTGAAAATGTACCGTATTAGTATTTATATTCTTTAATTTTTTTTGTTAATAATTTAGTTCAATATTGATTTCAAAATATATATATTTTTGTCTGTAATTGAGTCATAAAAAATAAAAAAAAATTTTTAATAAAACGAAATGGTTCTCTAAGTCTACATAGAACAAAGCATAATATTCTAAAATAACCTAAAGAAATGAACTAAGGAATCAAATATTTGATTTGAACGGTTTTATATCAAGAGTAAATTATTTTATTCTAAAATCTAGTTAATTTTCCTCGTTACAGCGAATGGTTAGGATCAAATTAGAAAGTTCAAAGTAGGCTTAACTTTATTTTTAATTGAGTAAGGGGGCAGCCATAATTAAAATTCAGAAATCATGCAAATAAGAAACACCCTATATATACACATAACAGCATTGCCAAACTTTGGACTCCACGCTATAAACATGTAATTTTAATACACAAACAATAACTACAACTATTATTTTCCAAAGATTAAAAAATAGTAAATACGTTACTTCTTAACTTAAAAATATATCAACTTGGATTTAAGTTTTTAAAAATTATAGTATCGTAATATTTTATGTGTGACTTTTAAGGATAGAAGAAGGAAATTTGCCAAAAATTGTAGAAGAGCCAAAATTAATTGAATTTAGTCATGTTAAAAATCTAGAGGCACAAAATGTATATTTAACTAAAGAACTAGAAGATATCAAAATTAAACTTAATGAGCTTCAACAATACAAAACAAGTGAATGCATAAATATAAATGAAGATAAAAATAATATACTAAATGTTGAAGCGTCATTGGTAAATTTTACAATAAACTTTTAAGTATATAATTTTATTTATTCTTTTATTTTTTAGGAGAAAGAAATTGTTAGTAAATTACAAAAAGAAAATGAAGAGTTACGCGAATTTATTACAATTCAACGAAATAGAATTGAAGAATTGTCGTGTAGAGCTTCTAATTTGGTAAAAAAAATTGAAAAAACTCAACGAGTGTCTCCAACTTACAAAGATTACCGTGTAAGGAATGTAAAAAAAAAGCTTACTTTTGTTGATAACCTAAAACCAAAAAATCGTTCGAGCCAAAAAAATTATTCTACCACTACTACCACTGATCACTCAACAACTTTGTTGGAGTCAGACAATCAGACTGAAGATGAAATGATACAAGAGGCAACGGCAAGGCTGAAAAGAATAGAAGTAGATAAGGCTAAAATCAAACAAGACTTTGAATCATTCCAATCTCAACGCCTACGGAGTAACAATAATCAAGGACAAATTACAAATAGAAAATCGTACAACGAAATACGTTCTTATTTATCAGATGATTCAGACTTTGGTATTTTTAAAACTAATAGAAATAAAATTAATTTAAAAGAATTAGCTAATAGAATTGGATATCACCGATCGATTAGACGAGCCAATCATTCTATACCAAACGACGTTGAAACAAGTCCTAGGATTTTTCGAAATACAAGAACAAAGGGTTATTCTAATGATATATCACCTATCAAAATTCCGCCATCTTACAGATCATATTACGAATCAACCAATTCTAATATTCAATCACCTGTCAGTAGTTCTGATAGAAAAGTATCGCCGATAGATGAATTGAATGTAAAGAATAAATCTCAATGTACATCACCTACTTCTGAAAAAATACTTTCTGAATCAAATTCATTAAAAGAAAAGAAATTGGATTCGAATGAAATAGAATTTAACATAGATGATACAGCACAAACAGATATTGCATCTAAGAATCCAAGTAATTTATCAAAAACAAATGATACAAAAATTCATAACAATGAAAATATAATTGGTTTGTCTCCAAAACAAGAAAATATTCAACAGGACCATTTAAACTTGATAAATTCATCTTTTAGTAAAAATAACCTGGAAAGTGATAATATATCACTTGGAAGCAATAAAACTGACAAATCTTCTGATTTCTGGAAATCTCCATAAACAGTTTATATTTATATTTATTAACAGTACATTTATATTTATTTTATGAAACAAATTTAAATTTATTATAAAATTTTTTTTTTTTTTTATGATTGATTATCTTTTTGACGTAACATGTCTACATATGAAACAGATAATAAATCAGATTCTGTAAATCCCATATGCGACATAAGATTCATGGCAATTGTTTGACCTTCCTCAACTGTTTGATTTTCATTCAGTACTACCTAAATTACGACATGAAAAATAGTATAGCAATATTATGGGAGTATAATTTTATTTTTATAATAAATTAACACATACCTCCAATTCGACAAAGTTTCCTAACCCTTCAACACAGTCAAAGTGAACTCTAGTTTGACCAACCATTATCAATGTTCTATGTTTCTTTACAACGCCCCAAGTACCTAAAGCGTTTAAAAGTACATTTTCTAATTCTTCAGGAACGTTGCATTTATAAAATGAACTTAGTTTCGGTCCAGGACATTCTGTTCTGTCATAATATATGAGTTCTTGAGGGGAACCCTAAGTATAGAATAGAATTTTAATAAAAACAAACATAATAATTCATACAGGTTGTATACATTTAATTTAAGAAATGTTCGTAAATTATTATTGCCAATAAATGTGTTTTCATTTTTTATGTTGGACTATATCTATACTATGAAAAGGAACCTCAGCAGCTGACTAATATACTACTAGGGCTGTGATTAATTAGTGTTGCAGCTGAGGTTCCTCCTTAAAGTTAATAGAGCGTAATCTCAGATACCTAGTTTCATCAAAAACATGTTGATAATTTTTATTAAATCGAACAAAATCCTTGCTCAACTTCCTTTTAAATTTAACCAAATAGCAACACCCTGTACCAATGAACTTGGTAGGTTTATTCCCTGTTTATCCATTACTTTATTAAATACCTTCACTTACCACATGAATTTTTTACTTCCCACACCTTAACAATCAGCGATCCTACTTGCAGTTCATGCATTTATTGCTCTATGCAAATTTCTTAATTTTTTTTATTTAAAAAACTATAATATAACTAAAATAAAATTGTATACTTGTTTATTAGAAAAATAAACTTTATCTTAACTTCCATGGGTTATCCCGTTCCACACATCTAAATATAATGCATGATTACCTCTATTTTCCTAAGCTTTAGTTTACCCGCTTTATCATTAGGTAAATTTAAAAATATATCTTCTTGTTTCAAAACCACTGTTTCATTGTCAGCTGAATTAGATTTTTTCAAATCTATAATACGTTGCTTCACTAGATCTAAGTCACAGACGTGCACTTTAATTTCCACGTTTCTAGGCATCTTAAGTATTGATTTTGTCCGGAAATAAATGAATTAAGACTTATAACAAATTACAATATTTATTAATGAAAATGATATACTTAACCAAGCTTTTGGGATATTTCATATTTTACGTTTGTGTATTATCAGTAAACTCAATACTAATGACAGGGTTAGAAATTTGAGAACATAGTTTTATTTTTACTTATAACTCTTTGGAAAAATAATGTAGACAATTATTGATTATTTGAGCAATAGACAGTCCTCAATCCTCATACTTCATAACCATTGTGAAATTTCATATGATTATTATTAGATAATTTTTAATTTGTCCTTTTCAAAATTAACTATGTTAACATTTTTTTTTAATTGTATTTACTCGCGCCGGTTGGCAGTTGCGATTTGAGTTTAACAGTTAACTTGATTTTTATCAGTTATCAGCATAGATTTTATATCAGCTATATAATAGGTCTATGGTTATCAGTCACTAGTCAGTAGTCACCAGTGAGTTGGGGGTAGTTCTTCCAAAAAATGATAACGCGTTATAAGAAATAAATGTTACATAACCTATAAAATGTGTAATACTACAGATAGTACCAACATCGATTTTACCAAAAACCCGCCAAGAGAAATTTCGTATTTTAATATCAAAAACATTGCCTTTAGTTAGGTTCTTATCTTTATTGAAAATTGTAGTTAGATATTAATCAATTCTCTAATTAATCGTATTCACTATACACGTAAAATTATATAATGTAAAATTCATAAAAAATTACATTATATAAGTGTATATACATAACTTATAAGTATATGTTATAATTTAATATTATTTGGTATAAAATAATAATAATTTTATTGAAATTTCCCACAAATTGTTTATATTACTATTTAAATAAAACATTATTTTTACTTTTTACCTAAATTAGTTGACGATTTCAAAATTTGGCTGTCAAGTATAAATTAGTTTTACCACATCTTACATATGTATTCTGTAGTTAAAGAATACAGGTAGGAGCTTATGCGCTTTGTCTTCAATCTTGTCTTTTAGAAGATATATTATTAACAAAATTTGGTACCTAAAGGATATATTAAAGCAAGAAAAACGGAACATATGACACTTGTAGTTTAAATACCTCACATAAATAACTAGAATAAAACATATTTAATTTTCAAGTTTCTACACAAATCAATATATACATTATAAACTTATAGTCCAAAGTGAACCTATTGCCGGATAAAGACTTGTGATGAGAAAGAAAATTGTTGTACGGCCCTTTTGCATGGGATAATAGGTAGATAATAAGAATATTGCATAATATAAAATTATTGTAAACTAGATTAAACAATTCTGTTATAATAATAAAAATGATCAAACTAGGGTCATAATCGTATAAACGTCATACTTAAAAGAAAATTAACTAAACAGTATCCCGTACCATACAAATTATATATTTTTAATAATTAAATAATTAATAACAAATTATCAAAAATAGTATTCAATACCAAATAACGTATTTTAAATGTCTGTATTAAAATACCTTGCAGGACTGAATGTTATTTATAATCTATTAGTAGGTTTTTAAAATAATTATCATTCACTTCATATTTTACAGAAATTAGTTTATATTAAGCTACTCTGGGTATATATTTTTATTAAAGAAACCAAACTAAACAATATGAATTTGTTCAGTAAAAGTTATTCATATGATTTAAAAATATGATTCAATTTTTGGTCAATATAAATTTGCAAATTTACAATTATCTCTTGATTTGAAAATATCAATGTTTGTTAGAAGATTGCATAGCCCATATTTTATTAATCTATGTACTTTTTCATTAAAATGGCCATTTACTTAGCGATAACCAAGTCATGTAATATTAAGTACATTATAGCATATGGTTAAAAAAAAATTCATGCAGTGAAGGGTTAAACTTACTAAGGCTAATTTATTATTTATTTGTAGAATCTTTAATTATTAACTGTATTATACTCTGCATATAAATAAAGATAACGGTGTCTGGACTTTAAAACACAATTTATATCGAACACATTATTGTATACTCAAACAAAGAGAGTATTCAATATGTTTAACATCCTTCATTTGAACGCATTATATAAAATCACTTAATACAGTACACACATACAAATCACTCGCTATCGAGAGTAAACGTGTCTATGAGAACAGTTTTAGAAAAAATACATTTGGTTTACTTTTACTTTATTGTGTCAAAAACTACATCTAAAAACAAATGCATTTCTATATAATAAAATTATAAAAAAATATATACAATATACTAAATAAGCTTTGAATCTTTTATCATAATTAAATATTATTTAATATAAAATTATCAAAAAAGTAAGTGGTTAATAAAACATGTTTTCAGTTGTAAAATAACACAAACAAAAATGTTTTGAAGAATAATTTTACCTTATTGAAATTATTATGAGAGAAAATTAGTGAATCACACTGTATAATTAAGCTAACCAAGAAAAAACAACTTTTATTTCTAAAAAACAATATAGACTTCCTGTCTAACAGGCTACTTATAGTAACACAGTATACATTTCAGACCAATTTTATAATTTATAAAGTTTGATAAGTCATTTTTAAAAAACAATAAATAGTAATAATAGAAATAATAAATGTAATAGTTTAAGACACATAAAATAATCTGGTAAATAGTATAAAATATGTAGAAATATTCAATTGTTTAATACATAATATATTAATCAGTGAATTGACATTGATTAAAATAAAAAAAAATTTTATGATACTTAAGTAAAGATATTTTTTAATTAAAAAAAGTATATTTTATAAACTAAACATCAAAATTTACAAATGTATAATTACTTGTTTTAGCAAAAAAAATTGTACCATTTTTTTTTAATCTAGGTATTCAACATTTTGACTACACATTTTTTCCTAACAACATCGACATAATTTCACAACAGTTTACAAATTTTCAATCTTTCAGTTAGGTCAAGATATTTTTACAATAAATTAATATTTTAATGTTATTAAGGTAAGTAAATATTAATAAATAAGTAAATACAGAAACTACATTTACAATTAGTTTGGTAGGCTAATAATTATGTTTGTCAAAATTGTAATAGTAATATACTGTTAGTATCTTTAAACTAATACAGTTTTAAATCTAGAATATTATAAGATACTTGTATTGACACTCAAAGTGTAAAAATATTCAAACAATAATACAAGTATTCAAAAAAAAATTTAAACAATCTTAATTTTGTTTTAATGTAGTTGAAAATTAAAAATATTTAGCCAAATGAGATATCAGTGTAGTGGTCATAAATACAGTACAGTTTATATGGACATTGAAGACAGGATAATAAGTTATTCAATAAATAATCAACTGAATTATACTTGATTAATAATAAATTATAGTAAGACTTTTTTAAATAAAATTAAACATATATAAAGAGATTGGAGATGGTACTACGATGTCTAACAGCAGGTAAACAGAATTACTGGGTGGCGTTTATACTGTTAGTCTGATACAGAATATTCTTCCAGGGGTTTTGCACAAAATCCAATTAACGTCAACAACAAATATTCAAATAGTGTCAAAAGTCAGTCTATGGATTACTACAGTGTCCATGGAGAAATATATGATATGTCCATTTAATCTTCCTCTGGTCACATTCTAGCTGAAAAAACAACAAATGGTTAAATAATAATAATAATAATTATAGTATAAAACCAATTTTAAATGATTTACTAATGTTATCGTTTGTTAATTGTGAAGTTAAAATTAAATATAATGAAAATTGATAATGACATTTTTTTATACCATTTAACTTAAATTATCTATCAGTAACACTTAGAAGAGTGATTTCATGAATCGACTATATTTGTGACCGGTATACATCAAGTTGACCTAGTTTGTTATCTCATACCAATGAAGTGTAAGATTTACAAGTAAATGCAATTATTCTTGTACAAAAACTAACAATGTTAGAAAATAGTAAATTAAATTATTAAAAAGAATGATAACTTACATTTGATTTCTTTTTTTTAAAATACCCTATATTAGGTTATTTTAGATTGATATTAAACTACTAATGTATCAATATTTTTATTAATACTACAAATCTAGAGTGCTTTCCTTACCTAGTCTATTTAGACAAATGATAAAACAATTATTTCTTCCAGTTAGTGTTAATGGAGAACTGTTCAACCATCATTTTTGACTCATCTTAAAACTGAAAGATATATTATTAATAAATAAGTTAAAAGTTGAAATGTTAATTATTAAAATAATAGAGATTAAATCAATTAAAACAATTTTACAAAAAATAACTCCATACCTGTTACCACACTTAATCAGACTAGAGATAGTTTCAGGAATCGAACCGCTCTAATGAATAAGCATACCGATAGGCTTTTTATGACTTCAGCAACTACCATCATACTGTAAAACATAATTTACTTGTATTAATAGTTTTATTTAAATAGGATGTAATAATATTGTCACACAAATTAGTACAATATAGTGTATGTATGAACTTTGTCGCTAAGTACTATAGTTGATAAATATATTATGTTATTCATATTAAATATTGCAAGTTTATATTATGTGAAAATAAGAGTTTTGAATTATGAATTAAAAAAGAATTCTAATAAAAATATTCATTTAATATTAATAAGAAACGAAAGTAAATTTTATTTACCAATAATTATCGTTGTCGTCATATGAACTAGTTGGTTTTTTGTCATTATAAATCTATCGTAAAAATGTGTACTATTTAAGAAAATATAATATATTTTAACACGGTTATTTTTTTTATCATTTGAATTATTGCCGTTTAGTTCTAGAGATAACAGTTAACTCTGACAAACGTTAGTTATATTTTAGTTACTTTTATTCTGATAAAATTGGCAGACTGATAGAATGTGATTTTATATTTTGGTGTTTCTGGGTTGGTCACGCTGATAAAATAAAAATTGTGTTATCTTTTGGAAGAACCTTTATCTCTTATCATTTTTTAGAAGAACTGCCCCAAACACGTCACCAGTCACCATACGGCACCCACTAAGAATATCTAGGTAATCAATTTTATTTTGCCGTTTACTCAAATCTGAATTTATTTCCAGTATACATTTTTTCTATTCATTCTTATTTTTTATTATTTAAAAGCCAAAATGGCTAGTGAAGTAGAAGAAACTCTTAAACGTATTCAGTCCCACCGCGGCGTTATTGGCACTATAGTTGTTAACAACGAAGGTTTGTATTTTTAATTTAGATGTCTAAAATAAATATCCTATATCTAACCGTTTATATTATCATATATTTAACGAACAGGTACTCCTATAAAATCCACGCTAGATAATGCTACTACCATCCAATATGCGGGATTGATACAACAATTGATTGACAAATCAAAAAGTGTAGTGAGAGATCTGGATCCATCAAATGATTTAATGTTCTTACGAATGCGTACTAAAAAACATGAAATTATGGTGTCGCCAGGTGATTGCTATAATATATAACTTCTCTAGTACAATTTACAATAATATTTTGGACAATTTTTGTTTTCAAGCATTATAAATATTTTTTTTTATTTTGGTCAACCATCTTGTATATTTTTTTTTTTTTTTTTTCAACCTATATTAGGTTGGTTTACAACGTTTTTAACTTCGCTCTCCATTTATCACGATCTTCAGCAAGTCTTTTTAATCCGGCGTAAGTATCAATCCCTGCGTCATTTTTCAGTTGAGATATGTACAAGTTTCTTGGTCTTCCTGGTGGTTTTCGTCCTTCAATTGCACCTTCTATTATAGTATGATGCAATTCTTGGTCATGGCGTAAAACGTGTCCCATCATGTCCCATCGTCGTCGCTTTATGGCTTTAATTATGGATCTTGTTTCTCCAACTTGGGTCAGTACATCTTCATTTGTTACTCTTTCTGTCCAGTTTATTTTCTCCATACGTCTCCAACACCACATTTCGAATGCTTCAAGGGATCTTTTTTCCTTTTCATTAATGACCCATGTCTCGCAGCCATATAAAGCTACACTCCATACAAACGTTTTTAAAAATGTCTTCTTAATTTCTCTGTTAATTTTTTTCGAAACCAAAATTTTATTTTTCTTGATAAAAGCTGCCTTTGCTTGCCCGATTCTTTGTTTAATTTCCTGCGAGCTTTTTCCGTCTGATGTTATTAAACTTCCCAAGTATTTAAAACTAGAAACTTGGGAAATAAGTTGGTTTTCTAAATAAATATTTGCATTAATTGTGGGTTCACGTACACAAACCAAAACTTTTGTTTTACCTGAATTTATACGCATTTGATACCTATTTATAATTATTTGCATTTCTGCCAGGGCTCTCTGAAGGTCGTGCTCTGTTTCTGCTAATAATACGATGTCGTCTGCAAACCGGATCATTGGAATCAATATACCACCAACTTTGATTCCAATCCCAAGTCTGTTAAGTTTATCTTTAACTTCCGTTATACTTTTTTCTATGTTGCAGTTGAATAATAATGGTGAAAGTGGGCACCCTTGTCTTACACCTCTACGTATTTTCGCACTAGCTGACTCATTATTTATTGTAATTTCTGCGCTTTGATTTTTGTAGAGGTTATATATAATTCTCCTGTCTTTAAAATCTAAATTTAATTCCTTCATTATTGAGAGCATAATTTGCCAATCAATGTTGTCAAAAGCTTTTTCGATATCTATAAATGATAAGCATGTTATTTTATTTCGGGATATTTGTTTTTCTATTAAGATCCTGAGTCCTAATATTGCCTCTCTAGTTTCCTTTTGTTTTCTGAATCCATACTGATCATTTCCAAGATATTGGTTGGCTTTATTAAATATCCTTCGATATATAATTTTTATGAGTATCTTTGAGGCGTGGGGGAGTAAGCTCAGAGTTCTAAAATCTGTACAAGAGTCAGCTTTATTCTTTTTTGGTAATGTTAAAATTCTGCTGTTGCAAAAGTCCTTCGGTATTACTCCTGTTTCATATATATCTTTCATAATATAGTACATCGCGTCTATTATGCTTTCACTTGCGTTTTGTAGTAGTTCTCCGGGGATTTCATCTATTCCCGGGGCTTTTTTATTTTTCAAATCTCTAAGACTGGCATTAAATTCACTTCTTAGTAGCGGTGCACCATAAGAGCACTCATCAGTTTCTTCATTGATATCTTGTAACTCAACTTTGTGTCAACCATCTTGTATATTAGCTAGAACAAATTAGGTATGTGATAAGTGATAAATAATAAAACTTCCTGTATAGCAATTTTAGTAAAAACATTGCGAACATTAGAGTTTCTTATTAGGAATACAAAGGACTTTACTTGCGTTAAGTTACTAATAGTATTTTACTACACCTTAGTCCGTTCGTTACTGAAAAATGGCTGTTTGAATAGTTAAAATTAAGCATATTCAAAATAAATTATTGCGATATTTAAGCCCTTAAGACACCTGATTTTCCTGTTGTAACTGATCATAATTATGATCCAAATAGTGCTTTAACTAGTATTTACTCCTTACATTCTAAGAGTCAATTTAGATGTTATTTTCAATTATAAAATTGTAAATGGTGCATTTGACAACAGCTCTCTTCTTAGTCTAATCTTTGTTCCCACCTTTAGTTCTAGAAATCGGCCAACTTTCTGCCTCGCTAAGCATAGAATTCTATATGTTTACTTCTCCTCCTTAATCAGGACATTAGCAACTTACATCAACCTCAATAATATAAATATTTTTTATACAACAGAATATATTCATGATAGCCTTCTATCCTTTTAATTCTTATGTTTAACTAAACGTCACTTGAATCTAATTTTGATATTTTTCATATTATTTGATTTGTAACTACCAATTAATTTTTGTTTTGTTAGTTTTTTAATTATTATTTGATTTTCTAATTGAACCAAACTAAGGTCTTCAGTTCAGTTCGGTTTTGATTAATTTGTCACATCATAAACTAATTTGTATATCTTAATTTTTTCAGATAAAGACTTTATAATGATTGTCATTCAAAATCCAACTGAAGCACAACCTTAAATGAAGTCTAAGAATAAATTGACATAATGCATCAAATCTGCTTTGAAAACAACTAAGAATACTACTTTGTAAATATGTGTTAAATACAATACAACTCACATTGTACATAAAACAATCGTTTATAATTATTTTATACAAAATATTCTATAATAAATGTTTATCATTTAATAATTGTTCATTATTTTTTAAATCAGTCTTTAAAATTATTTATACATTTTCTAAGTATTTGCATTCATTTGTTGAAGATATTTTGCTGTCCCGTTTACATCTGATATGTCATCTTTAAACGTATTGTGTGGATGAAAACACCTATAGTATACAGTCATAAAAATAATACCAATAAAAAATGGCAAAATTGATCCAATCATTAATGGATAATAGTACCACTCCATCTGATCAACGCCTGTAATAGCCCAAGCAGTAACTGCAAACGTATTTTCAAATAAAAATATACCATAATATCCTAAATAGCGGTATCTAGATCTTCCCTGACCTTCGCTAGGTGATAAATAAGTAAATATGTACACTAATCCTAATATTGTTGAGAAGAAAAATTGCATGGCACCACTCTCTTTTAATTTATTAGCCGGCATACAGAAAGTTACATTTTGATACATAAAAATCCATAAAGTCATGGAAATCCAATGCACAAAACATGAAATGCCAGTTGAAATAGGCCATACTATAGCTGCTAGACTAATTGACAAAATTCTTGAAACTAAAAAAAAAATTATATACATATCAATAATATTGAAAAAAAACTTTTTAAATAGTTCATATACTCAACTTCTGAGCCATAATATTGTTCAATAAGGACTAATAAAAAAAATACTACACTTTAAATTATAACTATTTACATTTTTAAGTAACATTGCAAGCAACAATTGTATTTTTTATAAAACAACTTGCCTGTAATTGTTACATGCCATAAAAATTGCAGTATAGTACCAATATTGCCAATATTCTTTCTCTCTTCATAGGCAATTCTGACATTTTTATGATATGATGCCATTGCCCATGCGATTCCAATAGTCGAACTTCCAATTGATGCTGCTTGATGCACAACTAGAAATTAAATATTTATAAAATGTACAATTTTATCTTTGACAAATATTTCCAACTTTTGTGTAAAACACTTTTGGAAGATAAAATGAATTTTTGGTTTCCATAAACTCGTCAACACAAATTACTGAAAATTGTTTAAAATCTACTTCCCAAGGCAAGATTTATATTATAATTTTTTTATTGGCTTTCAATTATAAATTAAAATGATCAACTAAAAATATATTTGTTAAAACAATTAAACTACATATTGATATCTATTATATGAAAAGTAGTAGTATTTTTCATATGCCTTACAAAAAACAGTACATTTTGTTTGGTCTTAAAAGTTTTGTGGCACACAGCAAAACATACAGTGATCAGTGATGCACAGGCAATCACCCAGGCAGCAGTGACCCTTGATTGGCAGTTTTACATAAAATAAATATTAAGTAATAATAAAAAAAAAATACTATTTTCCGTGCAAGACCAACATATTGGTTTTAAATCATTATTTTTATTGTTATTCTCATACGGAATTTCTGACCAGGATTAGGCTGTAAAGGTGTAGTTTGGTCATCCTGGAGGTGGATAGTAGTACTCTTTAGACAGCCGCCTGGTCAGAGAGATACCACCCGTGACTAAATATCTAATTTGTTCCAAAAATTATAAAAAAAAACAACTTTTACATTTTAGTTGTTTAAAGAGTTAACACACATTTTGACAACAAAAAAAATCTTTTAATTTGCAATAGACAAAAATTATAGTATGTTGAGTCTACTAATATATTATTTTATTAAATTGAGTAAAAGTAAAATATTTAGTTAAAATAATAAAAATGTTAATTAGGATAATGGTTATTACTTATGATAAAAAGAAGCCATGCAAATAAAATATAACTAATACAAATCATAAAACAATTTGTGAAGTTTTTCAGGTATATGAAATTAAAAAAACATATCACTTAGTATATCCACCACTTAGCAGAAGCAATGATGAATGAATCTGCATCCTTAAGCAACACCATCCTTAAACACCTTAAATAACAAAAATCCACCTAATAACGTAGCTTGAAAATAACATAAATATGTTTATGAATGTGTTGAAGCGAACGGCGGATCCAGCATCTATTTACAGTCGGGGCACTTTATAGGAGAAATTATATAATATAGCTGAGCATAGGCGTAAGTAGGGGAAGAACAGATTTGTTCTTTAACGGCTTCATCCTCAATAGCCGTTTAGTCCTCAATAGTCAATTCAGAGATTTCGATACTAATATTTTTAATATAATTTTTTGCTAACGGGGATGGCACTTGCCCCTAGTGCCCCCCCCCCTGGATCCGCCCTTGGTTAAAGCTTTCGTGAATTGTATTATCATGTGAATGAGTTTCAGATTTATCCATGTCCTTAGTTTTAAGCCAAAACTTACTAAAAACTATGGACATGGATTTATCTGAAACTCATCGGCATGATAAATATGCTTGACATGAATCAAATAAATTATGTTTTTTATTTTGGAAATAGAACATTAAGTACTAGTAGAAAGTTCTGTATTATTTATTAATGGACAGGTTTTATCTTTGAGTATATAACACATTTTCTTATTTTAAAATGTAAAAGCAAAAGATAATTTTAAACTGATATAGTCAGTTATGATCTTAAAGAAGGACCACTAAAACTACATAGCATAAAAGCTTAATCTCTTGGTTGTACGTAATGTTAACAGCTTTGATGTTAATATAAAATAGGTAAACACTTATTATTACTTTGAAAAGTGGAACCATGATTTTTTTCTACTAGTACAATACATATTTGTAATATTTGCTGAGGAACTGCTTCAAGAAAACATTCAAAGAGTCGTAGTAAAGACACGTATGAATCTTCTTTAGCCATAAGAGCATAATACTTTCTTTGGTTTTCATAATTTCCGTTTTGAGCTGCTTTACGAGACTTTATTGCATACTTCAAGACATCATAATATCTAAACACATTCAACTAACTAAATACAAAATCAAACATACTTTATATATTTCCAATACAAATGCATTAAGTAGTAGCATAATTTACATATTAGACCCTATGAGCACCAATTTCAATTTCTAATATCAACCGGAAGGTATATGCTTGATTGAGACTTAAATATTCAAGTGCTATACTTAAAAGTAGTTTAAGTTCAAAGTTTCTTAATCCTAAACAATACTTTGTGTTCACCTACTATAATTTTCTACCTCATAATATCACACTTTATTTATTCATCATATCTTCTACAACCCCTTTATTTTCTTGCCTAATAGTCCCAAATACTTCAATTTCTTAACTCTACATCCACGTTTAACCCTCCTAAGGTTAACCTAGTACAAAATTAAAATCTAAGTAATATATACTTTATGCTAACTAAAAATATAAATCACAAACAAAAAGTAAAAACACAACAGAAAACAATTGTAAATACCACTATGTAAAATATGTTTAAGTTTAGAAAAAGTTCTAAATTAAACATAGAATTATAAATAGTAAAATTAAATGCATACCGAAATACTGGTGCCATTTGTAGTAAAAGCATTATAAGAAGTAATGCCGGATTTCTTAAGAATTTTCTAGTAACTTCTTGCATATCTTCTTGTAAAGAATAACTGCAAATAAATAAATAATAATCATTTTACCTCAAATGTTTTTTTTTTTAATATGGTTAGGTAATAACATACATTTTTAAACTCATATATGTATTAATGATAGATGGAACAGCCATGAAAACAATTGTTAATACAAAATACACATTTTTCTCATATTTATAATACTGATAGGCTACATTGAAATCAATGCAAACATCAACAATATGACTAACTATTGCAAGAATTAATGCAAACAGATCCCAATAAGATATACTAAGATCGCGAGGCAGCTTATCTGGTTCATCTAAATCTACAGTAGATCTGCTATCGACTTTGTCCATTTTGCGTTTTTCTATTTTTAATTATTATGATATTAAATTTTTTTCCAACATCCAACATTGAATGGACACTAACTTATTACCTTATTTACACTTTCGTCTTTCATTAAAGTAAAATACGTTTTTTATTTTACTCATTACATAATAATAAATATCAGTTTAAAATATTAAGTTATCATTCATTTATAAATACTACCTATGTACAATCGATTTGTACATATTATTTAAAGTATGAATTATAATAATATGCCATTATTTTAATTTTTAAAGTAAGCTAAATATTAGTTATTTATATATTATATTATAGTCTTTACCACAATGAAAGATATCTTTAATCATGGTCTTTACACAGTTATGAATTGTTAAAAGATAACATGAAAATTGCAGTCTTGTTATCACAAACGATTAATTTGATAACAATAATTATTTGATGGCTGATAAACAGAATACCTGGTTGATACTTCACGAAAAATTACCCAATACCCAATTTCTTAAATATTTATTATAAATAAGAATAATCAATTTTGATATTATAGTTGCTCATAGATAAATTGTCTATTTATTAGATACGCATTTAAGGGGATTCAGGGGTAGCAGCTGCAAGTAGTTAATTCGCCTAAAAATGATTCTAGAGCGACGACGTAAACACTAAATTTATATTGTAATATAATAATACTCAACTACATTAAACCTCCAAAATTAACATGTTAATACACAAACGTATAGTGTATAAACAAACAAACAAACCTGCAGGCATACAAATAAATAGTAGGTATGTCAATAATAATATATTCTACTTTTAGTGCATTAAGTACTTACCTAATTAAATTTTTAACTTGGCCCGTTATTTAGAAAATATGTTTTTCAAGATAGGTTTAAGGATTAGAAACCTTTAAAATACATATGAATACAGTCTAATTAGAAAATAAAAAACATTCTAGAACTTTAAAACAAAATAATTTATTTTCGTAACAAAATGTTTAATCACAGTTTATATATTTTACACCATTTAAAAGTAATTTTCTGCAAAACATTTAAACAATTTTTTAATTATAAAATAAAAATAATATTTGTTCACAATTCCATATCTAATACTTACAAATAAACTATACCTTTAATATTTTCTTAACTATGATTTACCAATTAATATGCCTCTAGCAATCTTATCAAAATTCCTATAAACAAAAATTATAATATTAAAAGTTAATACAAACATATTTTTGAGCTAAATATTTTATATGTTAAATATTCAACAATATTCTTACTCAGAGGTAATATATTCTCCAGGTATGTAAAAAGGGTTACACATTAGATCTGTATACGCAGTATGCAATTTCCTAAACATCTGAAATCAAATCAATAATTTACTACAAGTTAATATAAATATTAACAACACTTCATAGAGAGAAATAGTCGTAACCAGTAAAATGTGAACTTAGGTTTTATTAATTGGTTGGTTAATAATAACCAAGTTTAGCAAATATTTAGAATTTTCAATCAAGACATTGTGAGACATTTTGATCTAATTATCTTGAAATTTATTATTGTATCTCATAACAAGGTTTTTCCCTATTTTTAATACACATTTACATAAATCTATGCACACCTATATATAATATAAGATATATTATAAGTACATATTATGTATCATAATCATGTAGCTTAACGGGCCATGAAGACCCAACGCTCCCATCATGAGATGGTTTCTTGACGAATTAGCTTCTGGGACGGGTCGTCAATCCGTCGCCGGAGAGGGGTGGCAGTTCCTTTTCACCGGACGATTGCTCGCCCAGAAAACGATGCGACAGTATGGTGGGTGGCTAAAGCCTCAGCTTTCTTTTTTTAAATTATGACTTGAGAGGCTATGGCCCTCACACCCCTTCAATTTCCAAGTATTGGTATGTAATAACTGACAAATCATGTTTCTTTATGTTTTAATATTTCTTTCTTAAGTCTTTACTATCAAATGTTATACAACTAATAGGGACCAAGGCAATAAAATATAAATCATGCATTTCATTGATGGTTAAAATTTGATTTTTAAAATAGTAAAATTAAGTACTTATTTACTAAAATATTTTAAAATACTAAACATTAAGCAGAAGTTTTAAAAAAATTTTAAAGTAATTAACATAAAAACTATTGAAATAATAAATTTAAATTTACTTACAAATCGAATTTCATTATCTCTTAGTGTCAAGTTACTAGCATCTATAACAACAAAAAATTTCACTTTTGTGTTTGTTACATATCCATATCTATTTAATATTTCAGGAAAATTATTTTAAAATAAATTGATATTTTTTATTATGTCATAAAAATTTTAGCACAATTTGTTTGAAAAAGGATACATTTTGTGGTCTTCAGTAGAATACAACAATCCTAAGTACAACTCTCGCATATCTTTTTTACCAGTTTTTAACTTTTCTTCAACAAAGTCTATTGATGAATGTATTTCATACTGTATTTGTAGTTCATCTTCAGGATGTAATGAAGCCACATATTTAGGAGCATTCTAAAGCACAGTTAACCTTACTTCAATGCTTCATTAAAAACATTTAAGGGCTGTTACACACGAAGTCACTTTTAGATGTCACATTCTACCACCTTAACTGGCTGTTAGTGATACCAATATGCAAGTGTGGTCTATGTAAAACAATTTTTATCTGTCTGACTCTTTTGATTAGCAATGCTTCACAGAAGCGCTCTTAAGTGGCTTCGCGTGTAACCGCCCTAAACATTTACTCACCTCTTTGCTAACAACAGCCACACACAAAGCCATAACAATTAATAAGCGATGTGCAAATAATCTTTCGAGTATAATAAAAAAACAAATATACTCTTTGTTTTTATTTTATAATATTTAATAACGGTAATATAATAAGTGAAGACATTTACATTTTAATTTTGATACAAATGATGTTTGATAACAAATAAAATTACAATTTCCAATTTAAAATGTATCTATTACATGAAAACTAGTTTTCACTTTTTAGTTTTTACGATTTTTAAAATATGATAAATCAGTTATCATAAATTCCAATTATATTATCTATTAGGTTTGTTTATTATTCCATGTTGATTTTCGCGCGGGCGCAACATTCTGTTACATTTGTTTTGATAAGTTTTGTCTTTGTATTTATATTTTATAATAGTTATTATATATAGGGAGATTAATACGCTCAAGACGGGAATTTTTAGTAGAAGTGCCATAAAACAAGTGAAAATGTAAAATATCAATTGTGAAATTTTGTTTAGTAACTATTATTTAATAATTAACTTTCAAAAGTATGTGGTACACATTAAACTTTATGTTGCATAAGCGATCATAACTCAACTACAAATCATCATTTTATATTAAGTAAGCTCTAGAAATGTATAGTATAACAATTATAATTATAAAATAAATAAAAAATAATGGTCGTTAATAATCCTCTGATGGTTGCTTAACCCAATAGCCATGCGGGGCGTACGATTCGCCATTCTCAATCATATCTGGTCCTCTGTAGACTTTAATTTGAACTCTTCCTGGCTCATCTAAAAATAAAATAAACCATTTTACAAATTTTAATTTAATTTTACTTAAACCTAAAAAAAATATAACTGTTAATAGTAAATATATTAATTTTTTTTTTGTTTAAAATATTATAGCTCAACGATTATAAGAAATATATTAATTATTATAAAATTGTAAATACTTATATTATTACATTTTTGTATGGATCCTATTAAATCGTCGTCAATATACTTGTGGTTGCTATATATTTGCTCATCTTCTACATTATCTTCATTGGTTGGTTGATTTATGTCTGGTTCTTCGTTATCCCCAAAGCAATAAGTCGTTAATGTTATCACACAAACACAAATCTTTAACAAATAATATTATTATATTAGTAAAATATTTGGCAACCTACATTTTTAAAGTTGTAAGTATTTACACCTTAGATGGATCAACAAAAATGTTTTGACTTGACCCCCAGCATTGCTTAAGATCCAGTGGTGTACATATAGGGAGGGGGTTCGGGATTAATCCCCCAGGACCAAAAAAAAAAACTGTATTAAAATTGCCTATAGCCATAATAAAGTATAACAACGCCATTAAAATAACATTAATATATTAATGTGTTATTTGAATCCCTAAATCCCCCTTTTCTATTAGAAAGTTTAATGTACACCACTGTTAACATCAGTATAAGCCATCCTACATTTTTCATTAACCCAACTATAAATATTAAACTTACATGTTATACGAAAACTGTCACTATCGGAAACCCTAAACAATAAGATTTTCAACTGACAAACTATTTATAATATTTATACAGTGCTATACACTCAAAATGTAATGAGTGTAATGAGAGCTTCTGCCATCTTATTTTTGTCCCATATGTAATTTTCATGATATGTGTTATAAACTATGATATGAGACTATTAAATTGTAGAAGAAAACCAACTACAAATTATGTGTTTACTTACCTTTTGTATATTCATTATGTATTTTTAATTTTTTTTTAGTGATGATAACTTCTTTAAGTGGCAATTAAGAAAATATTATCAATTTAATTTAATATAATTTTATTTACAGAATAAAAGAAAATTGTTTAATAATATATTATTAATCAAGTAAAACTATTGCAATGTGTTTATGAAACCACGTAACCACAAAATACACTACATTGTTATACCTCCTAAACGTTTTATAAAATGCAATGTCAACCATTTTTTTCATTTTTTTATATGGCACAAATACTTTCCTTTTACACGCTTCATTTATTTAATAGATTATTTCTTTCAATGTATTTTTTATGCTTTTTTTTAAATGTTTTCTATTATACTATTTTTATTTATTCAATGATATTATTTAAAATGTGTATGAAATATCTTATTGGCCTTACTATTTTAACCTTATTATTAAAACTAGGACAATAAATTTACTAAATATACACATTTTTATTATTACAAATATACCAACATTAAATATATATACATACTATAATAAAACATTATTAAATTTATTAGAGTATATTAAAACAATATCTTGTAAATTGTATATGCCATACCTTAATTTGTGTTACAATTTGTATTTCTGTATTACATAACAAAATTAGCATACTGTAGTGATGCTACCAAGCTTTAATGTTTATTATTATTTTAAATAGATAATAAGTTACCTAAGTCTTTTATCTCTAATAAAGATGATTATTTTAAAAACTTAAAGTTATATTAATTATTTCAATAAATGCTGTAGTTATCTACTCTTTTTTTTTTTATTGGCATTATTATGTTTTTTTAAATTTAATTGTTATCCAAGTGATAACTAAGTCAATTTTATTTAGTTATGTTTATTATATGTTTAACAAAGAAACGTACAATTATATTGTATGAACAATGCAATTACTATATTTTTGTTTTTATTTAAACGTTAGTATTGGTATTGAAACAAACCCACAATGGAGTACACACAACATACAATATTTGTACAAGCAACTTTATGGGTATTTATGGAAACTTAGAAATGTTACAAACCATACAAGGAACATTATGGGTGGTTCATCTACCAAATTTAAAAAACATCTGCAGCGAGGAGATGAGTATGCTGCAATGCGGGTATTACAATTAAAAAATTAATCAATGTCCATTTTAGAACTTAATCATTACAACAATAATACTACATTTTTAGATGTATTCAAATTCCCTCGAGTTGAAGAATTTAGATCCTAATTTGAGCTGTGGTGAAAATCATAACAATAATACTCTCTTACACTATGCTGCTAAACATGGAATGAAACATCTATTAAGGTAATAGTTTTATCGTTTTTTATATGTTAATAGTAAAATAACAACTAATTAAAACTATACTAATTTCATGTTACAGAGCTTTTTTAAATGAACATAACGGAAATCCAAATAAAAAAAATAATTCTAACGAAACTGCACTTCATGCAGTCTGTTATCTTTCACCCCAAAGTTCATATTCAGCACATGAACGCCGTGCTGCTTGCGTTACATTATTATTAAACTGGCAGGGAGCTGAAATAGCGGATGGACGCAGAGAAAAAATACAACTGTGCGCTCAAAATAATGTTAGTTTTATACTAAAAACATTCAATTATTTAAAGTTCTAAGTTACAAAACAGTGGCGCAACTAGAGACTAAAGCGGCAAAATATTTATTATACATATACACATATACACTTATACTATACACATGTCAATGTGTATAGTATACCGTCCAAAAACACCCTAAATTAGAATACGCCAAGGGGCAGCTGGCCCCCCTACACCCATAAAAGCTATGTTACTGTTACAAAAATAAATATGTAATACACCATTATATATTTTTAATTTAGGATGGAAACACTGCTCTTCATCTTGCCACGTCTTCGGGTTTACAATATTGTGTTGATTTAATGCTTGCACATGGCGGAGCTCCCATTTTTAAAACTAACAAACAAAACCTTACCGCTTGTGATTTGGCTGTAAATAATGGGCATGAAACTTTAGCTCGTAAATTAGAATCACGAATGGTTTTTGTAAGTAAAATTAATTATATGGACTTTGTTATTTTTTATTAGTTTAAAATTCAATATCTGATAATCATATTTCTTTTTTTAGAATTATTTGTTATGACCGTAATATTGATGTATTGTAACAACCATATTATGAATTTAATATAAGTTGCCTTAAGTCCCAAATAAATTACAGCTGTTGATTTACTATTTTTTTTTCAAACTCTTTAAGGGGGAAATGAAAGCAGTCTGTTTTTCACTTTTTTAGACCAAAATCTTAACAAAATGATGACTACCTGGATTAATTTTAATTCTGTAAAAAGATTCGAGTTCTTTAGCTACTTTATTAGGTAATGTTGGAAACAATTTTTAATTTTTGCTTTTTTGGTGTGTTATTGAAATCACATGAAATTGTGTATTGGTAATTTACAAGAATAAATAATAAACTGAGATTTTTTATATAAATCTGTTTCCAACATATCTTAGTAATAAGGTCAATGAATTCTTATCTTTTTATAAAATTGAAATTGGACCTATATAGCTCAAACCTGTGCTAAAGTCACAATTTTATCATAGCATACGCACTATCATCAAAATGGCTATAACTCAAAAAAAATTGTGTACTTTACAAATAATACTTTAAAAGCTTATACAAGTTAACGTTAACACTTATTAAATCCTCCTTTTTTCTTTTATTGCTTATATAGAACTCTTTAAAAATTGTTCGCTTTCATGTTACTGTCCCCTTAGATGAATGTGTGGTAACTTCTTATTAGTATTTTTAATTATAATATTCAATAATGTTACATAGGGTGAAGATTTAAAAGATGTTTTAACCGTTGTGGATGAATATGATTTTGGAGAAGAAGATACTTATGCTGGCCTACGTACCCAAGATTTACAAGAAGCTAAGGATCAGTTGCTAGTTGAAACGGCTGACATGTTAAACTTGCCTTTGTTTACTGCTGAAGCTCTTCTTAAAAATAATGGTAAATTCCAAAAAAATTATGTCATTTTTTATTATTTAAAGTTGAAACCAACTTATTATACTAAAATGGCTTATAGAATGGTCTAGAGAAATTTTACTGGAGCGATGGGTACGTGACCCAGATAAGTGTTGTCAAATTGCTGGAGTTCAAGTGCCTATATCCGTGCAATCATCCAAAAAAATTTACTTCAACGGTATACAACAAACACAAACAACTCTGGAAGAAGCTCAACGTAGTGTTAATGATGAAATTATAGTAAGTCTAACATCAATTTAATCAGAAAAAAAATTAGTATTGCTTATCTATAAGGACCTCCGCTGTTGCAAATATTTATTTGAAGTTAAAGTTGAAGTTGATGTTGAAGCTGAAGTTGATGTTGATGATAAGTTGATGTTAAGGTTGAAGTTGAAGTTGATGTTGATGATAAGTTGATGTTGACGTTTTAGTTGATAAATAGTTAATCTTTTAGGTTTAGGATAAATATTAATATAAAGTTTTTATAAAATGAATGATATTACAAATAATGTGACTTAAAAATATTTTGTTTATCAATTATGTTTACTTCATAATATTAATTTATATTTTATTTTATGGTATTTTAGTGTGATATTTGCTTGAATGAACTGCCATTTTCCGACTGTCCAATAAAACTGTGTTGTGATCATAAATTTTGTAATTCATGTTGGAAACAATATTTAACGTATAAAATCAAAAGAAAAGATTCTAGTAATATTTTTTGCCCAGCATTACACTGCCATATCCTTGTTCCAACTGAATTAATTGAAAACATTGTTAGCCCTGAAATGGCCAGAAGATACTTTGATCTTAATATTGAAGTGAGACTCCAAATTAATATTTGTAATACTATTATAATTATTTGAATAAGATTTAAATAAGATTTTTATTTAAGGCATTTGTTGAAAGTAATCGGTCTATTAAGTGGTGTCCTGTTCCAAACTGTGGGCTTGCTGTACGGCTTCCGATAAATACAAAAAAAACAAAAAATAATTTGAAAATAGCTCATTCTGTAGACTGTGGTCGAGGCCATTATTTTTGCTGGTAAAATAATGTTATACTTTAATATTTTTTTATTAAGTACTTGCACGTTAATGTATTTAATTTACAGGGAATGCATGGGTGATGCACATACACCATGTAGCTGCCAACAGTGGTCTCAGTGGATGACTAAAATTTCTGAAGTTAAGCCAGATAAAATTCGGGAAACAACAGTGGAGTATGAAGAGGCTGCTAATAGTTTGTGGCTTGTGACAAACTCGAAGCCTTGTCCAAATTGTCACTCGCCTATCCAAAAAAACGAAGGCTGTAATCATATGAGATGTTCAAAAGTAAATTGATTATTTGCATTCCAACTCTTTTTATAGTTAAAAATTTTTAACTATAAATTTATTCTTAGTGTAAATTTGAATTTTGCTGGGTGTGTCAAGAAAGCTGGAAGAAACATGGGTCAGCCACTGGAGGGTTTTTTCGTTGTAACCGTGCCTCTGCTGTTTGTAAAGCAGATGAAAAAAGAGGACTCCTTTTAAAAGAAGTCAGTAAACTATAATAACTTAATTAACTGTATATTTTCCTATTTAATTGTAAGCAAATATGTAATTATTTATTAAAAATCAAAACTGAAAATAAAATGACAATACAATTGAAACAAGATTAAATAATTATTTACTGTTTACTGCTATACTAAATACACATTTATTTTATGATATTATAGGCACAACATAAGAATAAACAAAGTTTAGAATTAAGCAAATTCCTTCACTACTACACAAAATTTAAAAAACATGAAGTAACTCGACAGATGGAAGAGTGTTATGTGAAAATAGTGAAAAAATGGAGAACTGCTCTTGCAAACGCTTTAAATATACCCGATGGTAAGTTGTATGACGTATGTATATATATATAATACTTTTTGTTTTAAAATTTAAACCACTTAATTTACTGTTAATAGATGATGAGCGTACAAAATTTGTAGAAGACGCAGTAGTTGAAGTGCAAAAATCAAAACGAGTTTTATGTGCTTCCTATGTGTATGGTTTTTATATGCAGAGCAGTGCATATAATAGAAATATTTTAGAATTTATGCAGGTAAAATAATTGTATACTGAATTTTCAAACTCAATTACATTAACTATTTTAAAACATTTTTAGAATGAAGTTGAAGAAGTTACTGAAAAGTTAGCTGGAATGGTTTTAAGGCAGTACATATGTAACCCACGAAGTGCCATTATTAATACAACAAGTGTTCTGAGGCGGAAACGTCATGAATTTATCAATGCCATATCAGATGGATCAATATCCTTAGAAAGCATGCAATCAGCACCACAAAATATTACCAATACTAAAAATAAATCTAGTCTATTGCAACAAAAACATTCAACTTCTAGCGCTATGGTACGATCATTTATTATTTAGTAATGATCAAACATAAATAAATAATAACTTTCTTTTTCTAGGATTTAATGAAAAAAGCTATAGGAGATTCCATTCAAATTGATCCAGATAACCCATGGATCGTTGATTCCAATGGACGTCATCGTAATCTTACGGCTATATTGGATTGGCCTGAGAGTTGTTCTGACGAAGAAGAGGTAAAGTTGGAATGAATAATTAATATTTGATGTTATACTTATAACTGGTTGACTACATATTATTTACAATTTTAAAAGGAGACAGAACTAGATAGAGCTTTGGCTGTAAGTGTTTTTGGACAATGCAAAATGGAACAATGCAATAAAGCTAGAGTACGAAATCCTCGGACTTCTAAATTTCATGAATATTGTAGTCTTAGGTGCAAAAATAGTCATAAAACTCTTTTAGAAGAAGGTATATTGAAATTAAATTTATTAATTGATGGTGGTTCAAAACTAAACAATTTGTGTTCTGTTCTGGAACTTTAAAAATTTTATTGTTCTACTTTTATGTGCTTGAACGTAACTTGATTTAAAAATTTTAATTCCATTTAATCTTCTATTGATTATCAATAATTGATAAATTGTAATATATTATACACAGTGTCCCTAGATTATAGTCCCATTTTAGTATTTCCTAGGCAAAATAACATTTTTGGATTCTGTTTTTTTCTAAGTAACTTGTTAGTTTTAACAAGTACAAATATTTTATTTTTTTGGAAAAAATAATTTTTATTATGAAAATAAATCTAACACATTGCGGTCTAGGCATATTGAAGCTTACACTAATAAATGTGATACTGGTAACAGATTTTATTTGGTATTCAAACTCAGAACAATAAACCTGGTAAATACTAAATTCCATTCTGAAATCATTTAAAAAAAACTTATTTTCATGTTCTCGAACAAAAAAATTGTTTTGTTTAAAATCCCTGTCAATTAATACTTGATAATATTATTAATGATGTTAAATACCATATTTATCCTACATAATTTTTTCTACATGCTAATATTTTAGAAAAAAAAGAAAAACGTACGAGTATTGTGGGTACATTTGCAATGGATCTCATTGTGGCATTAGAAATGTCAAGGCTGCAAATGATAAAAGATGCTCAGCAAAGAAAAAAGTAATATAATCAATATTATTTTACCTAATAAAAATTGAATATTTAAAAAAAAATGTTACTTTGTAGAAGCAAAATTGAAGATAATGCTAGTTGTAGCAAAGATCCTGGTAATTACAAAATATATATTATTTTGGATAAATAAAATGTAACAAAATGTTCACGGAACTTACTTTTTTTTGTACAGATGTTTTAGAAGATTCCATAGATGACGATCAACAGATACAAATGGCATTACAAATGTCATTAGATGAAATTTCATTGGCTAAAACCAAAGATTTGTCTAAATCTGAAAGTGAAACTGTAACCGTATCATCAAAAACCTCCCGAGAAACTGCCAATGATTTAAAAAATATTCCTAGACTTATACCAAAGTATGGTTATTTTTAAAAAAAATGTGTTATTTACAAGAATTTTTGGTTTATTAATTACTTTTAATTTCAGGTGCAGTGGTATAAAACTTGATGACGGTGTATTCAAAGTAGGTGATTTACATAAAAATAGTTACTATTTAGATTTTAGTCGAGGCATTTATAATCGTTTGGAAAGCACAAGTCTTAGGCGTTCATTATCATTTGGTGATTTAATTTCTCGCAGAGATTTATATAAGAATAATCGAAGGTAAAAATATAACTATTTCTTGTACAATTTAGATAATCTAATTGAATAATTGTATTTAGGTATTGTGTAAATGTGTACCATTTAAGCAGTGATGACGGACATGATCAGATTACTAAGGATAATGTTAGACTTAAGTATGATTTCCAAGTGTTACCTAAAAAAAAAACTTCTATTTTCATGGAAATTGATTGTAATGGTAAATTCCAAAGTGTTACGTCTTTGGATGACAGCAATATTGCTGCACCCATAAGTTCTGATAAAGAAGTAAGTATGCAATGCTTATTTTTTATTTCCTTTTAGTGTATATTAATGTTATTTGATTTTATTTCAGCTGTGTAGTGTTTTAGCTCAGATTGCATGTCATAACCCCAAGAATTTTCGCAGTACATCATTTAAACATTTAAGTAAGATCGGAAAGACTGCTGCTGTGGACCAACCTGATGAAACCTTGGAAAAAGAATCTTACAGTAAAGCTGAAGTTCCTCCAAAGCCTAACCTCAGCATAAAAATTGAAAAGTTCAGTAGCCATTCTGAAGACAGTGCTGATAATGATGTATCTGCTGATTTTGAATCTGACACAGGTATACCAAAATCACCTACTTTATTTATATCCGGTGTTTCCATAAATCGCACACCAGAATCAAAATCTCCTATATCAGGTCGTCAGTCAAGATCAGCTAGCCTAACTGTCCCAAAATACTTTTTAAAACCATTGTACAAAGGCACATCGGCTGACAATCTAACATCATGCCGAGAATGCAATGTTGTTCATACTAATAAAGCACATTCCTATCAAACTCTCTTCAGTGCAGATAGGATGTGTTCTTCGGCTAATATGGTTGACAAAACTAGGAATATATTTACATTTCCTAAGTCTTTGACAGATGGAGAGCTTTTTTCAACATTGCATATTGATAGAAACGAATTAAGTTCAGACGACTTCCATGAAGGTTTATTTCTTGGTAAAAAACACAGACATTTTTAAGTGCCATTATTAATTTTATTGCCATTAATTTTTTTTCCTTTTAATTAATCAAAATATAATTTAATTTTATATAACATTTACTGGTATTAATGTTTTTATTTGATTTGGTTATGTTGCTTTTAATTGACTTAGAAGTTGCCATTATAGTCCGCCCACTGACCTTCTTCTGAAGACTTAAATTTTCTAGTCGATGTAATGAATATTCTGAAATTTAGTTTTTAAGGAGAAACATGCCAAAACCTTTTTAATAGTTTTTATGTTCCTAGAGGGTTTGTAACTTTTCTTATCCTTTCCTAACAATTTTGCTCTCACAACCAATAGTCTGATTTAATAAGTTTTATTACATGTAGTTAGCTTAAAACTAGCCAACAAATTTGCTATTCACAAATAGCGTGTAGTTGTTATTAATGAGTTATGACTTATGACCATCCATTTTACGTTTTTTCGGTTTATGTAATTTAAATATTAAGAATTTAATTACAATTAAAAAAAATTCCATCATATATCTATACATTTTGATTTTACATTCCGTAAACTACATTTGTACTTCCCTTTATATTTAAAATAAATATTAAAGTGTATGTTTTTTCATTACGTAACTTTAATAATTTTTAATTAATAATTAGTATACAAATTAAGTTTTTATTTTGCATTGAGTACTTATGAAATTAATTATGTGTGTTTTTGTGTTATACTTTTTTTATGTTAATATTATACATTTATTATTTAAATAATTAACAAATTATTAATTAGATAATTTAATTTTCATAAAATGGTTTTTTTTTTTGTAAAAAAAAAGCTTAGAAATAAATCAATTAGTTTTATTTATTTAGCTTTCTCTGTGGTTTTGTTTTATTTCATTAAAAAAATGCATTATAAGGCCTCAGTCTCGGTTTACTCTCTTTCTCACAAAATTATTTATTTCAAATTACAATTTTTTTATGGAAATTATAAAATATTCGTAATTTCAAATAAAAATCAAAATGAGTTATATTTATGCAGTGAGTTATTAGAACGAGTTTTTATTATTAAAATAATTGGATATTAATTTAGATGTGCAATTTTAATGGTTGTTTTACTGAAACTTCCAGGATAATTGAATATTATTTCTATTTATTTATATTTAACATTGTCTTGAGTATTAAAATCTTCAATAAATTGTTTTTTTTTAATTTTACATACACCAAGTAAGCTTCTAATAAAAACACCTTATCTTTCCTGCTTTTTTCAAAACAAAGTGATTTTATTATTATTTTAAAAAGTAACTTTATGTTAATTGAATGTATAAGTAAATTAGATTTTGTTTAATGTAAGTAAAAACATTTTTTTTATGACATCAATAAAATATATAAATTAAGAGATTGTAATGTTCTTATATTTATTTATTTTTTCTATGTATAAAAGCCTTTTTCTTTTTTGGTGGTAAAAAATTATTTTTATGAGACATAATTGTAAGACTTAGCTGATCCAATTTCAATTCTGTAAAAATATAAGAATTTGTTAGCGTTTTTACTAAGTTATGTTAAAAACAAAACCATAAACAGTCAACTATGAATGACATTCAAAAATAATAACTTTTTGTTCAGTTTTGGAAACTAATAGTAGTTGAAACCTGTGAAGCCCATATTATAACAGTTAACAAAACAATTTTTTGGCTGACATGTTTACACGTGCGGTGTGTGAAACTATATTATAGCTGCGACGCTTGCTGGTGATTTTTGTGTATTTCAAGTACATTTTACATTTACATAATAATATGTTATACTCATTAATAAATAAACTACTGATATCCCTACAAAAACAATTTGTTAACTTAGTGTAAATGGTTGCTAAGTAAAAAAAAACAATAAGTGTTTTAACATAAGCCTTAAAATGATAGTAAGCCTTATGTGATATAGTAAGTAAATACTACAATTTATAATAATTTGTTTTATTCATTATAACTTATAAATTTTTCACGTCATTACAAAAATCAAAATTGTTTTATCACAATATTTAAATACGACATTGTGGTTGAACCTGGTTTTTGATAAGAAAAAATATACAATAGGATGGCTTAGGAACCTATGACAGCTTGCCTATAATAAGTAATCAAATATAGATAACATACCTATTACACAATAGTTATTGTGAATCAGTATCATTAAAGTGAATCATCTATTTATAATTGGTCTTATCAGATGTAAATGAAAATAGAATAGCGAATAAACCACTTGTTGGATAATTACTTTTACACATAAGATTAGATAAGTCTCTTAAAATCTTATTGTTGTCGTAATAGTAATAAGGTAATATCTGTTAGTTGGGAAGTAATATCACCCTTCAGTTCTATATTATTAATTTAAGTACCTATGATATTTTAATTTATAGCAACATATTGCAAAATGTTTTCAAATTATTTTATTTCTCGATATATTCATCGAAACTGCCAAATACTAATAGTTGGAGGCGGTTCAGGAGGATGTTCAATGGCATCCAAATTTGCCAAAAATGGTCAAAATGTAATCGTACTAGAACCAAATGAAATGCATTACTATCAACCATTGTTCACATTAATAGGTGGAGGTATGAAGACACTATCACAAGCTCGTCGACCAACTAAAACTGTACTTCCAAAGAGTACAACATGGATAAAAGATAAAGTAAATGCCTTTAATCCTGAAGGCAATAGTGTTACAACAACAAATGGAGATACAATAAATTATGATTATATGTTGGTGGCAATTGGATTACATTTAGATTACGATAAAATAACAGGATTAAAAGAAGCACTCGATGATCAATATAGTAGTGTATGCACTAACTATTCATCTGATTTTGTTGAAAAAACGTACAAGGTTATGCAAAATTTTAAAGGTGGGAATGCAATTTTTACACTACCTAATTCACCAGTTAAGTGCCCTGGGGCCCCTCAAAAAATTGTTTACATTTTTGAAGATTTTCTTAGAAAAAAAGGTTTAAGAGATAAAGCAAATATAATGTATAATACATCAACACCTGCAATTTTCGGTGTTAAAAAATATGCCAACCGACTAGAGCAATTGTGTAGAAGAAGAAATATTACAGTTAATTTGCGACAAAATTTGATCAATATCAATTCATCAAAAAACGAGACTACTTTTGAATTGCTTGATGAACCAAACAAAACAATTACCATGGAATTCTCAATGCTCCATGTTACACCACCAATGAGTCCTCCGGAAGTTTTAAAGAAGTCTAAACTCAGTAACAGCATTGGGTTTTTAGATGTTGACCAATTTACTTTATGCCACAAGGAATATAAAAACATATTTGGTATTGGTGATTGTACAAGCTGTCCAACATCTAAAACAGTAGCGGCTGTGGCTGCCCAAAGTAATGTAATTTTTCATAATATAATAAATTCTATAAATGGTAAACCCTTACTTAAAAAATATGATGGATACACGTCATGTCCACTAGTTACTGGTTATAACAAATGCATTTTGGCAGAATTTGATTACCAACTTAACCCATTGGAAACTTTTCCATTTGATCAAGGAAATGAATTAAAAAGTATGTTTAGATTGAAAAAAGATATTTTGCCAATTATTTACTGGAATGTTATGCTCAAAGGTTATTGGAATGGTCCTGAATCAATTAGAAAAATATTACATTTAGGTACACAATAGTATTGAAAAGATAAAAAATTAGTGTATTAAAATCAAAATACATAGTATATTATATATTACCCATAACTATTTATTAAGTGTTAATAAATGTAAACTTATTATGCTTATGCAATTTTCAAATAATAAAATATAAAATTGTATTGCAAAAAAATGATAATTTAATTTTTTTTTTAACATTCAGTTTATAAAAATCTCTAGGGGCTTAACAACTTTTCTTTTAGTTAATATTTAAGAACTACTACTTATTTATACACTTTATGTTGTGCGAGATACTTAACTATTAAATATAAGCCATGATGAATATAGAAAATTTAAACAAATGGAACCTCCAAAAAAAGAAGATTAAAGATTACCATAATAATTATGGGCAATTATTAGACTAGAGTATTTATTTTTGAGATGAATCTAGATAATGGAGAGATGAAGTAACCAGCCAATATTATTAACATTTAACAAATGAAGCACGAACATAATAACATAGAATTCTGTGATAATAGTAAAATACATACAAGTTTTGAATAGTATATTATTTAATTATAATTACCAAAGTTATAGTAATATTCAAATAAACAAATAACAAAAAATTCCTATGGAAACATATCAATATTTTAATAAAAAGTATCAAATTTGATTGTCTTTAATCTTAAATGTATGTAAGCAATTTTAAAATGTGTCATAGTATTCATTTTTAAAAGTTATTTTATCGAACAAAATTCTAACTTAAATAAATATACCTACCCCCGAAAAGTGAAAACAATTGCATGTGTTTCTTTTGGTTTCCCTGTTGTAGATTAAGAACCATGACAGACGTTACTTTAGAATATTTATTGTACATGGTGACATTTTTTTTTCTGGTAAGAAATACTTATTAAGGTTAGTAAGATAATTTACTAATAGAAAACTTATTCATTAAAACCCTAAAACCAGCTTTTTCAAAAATAAAAATGTGAGAATTATATTTCTTTTTTAAAACGTACAAGTACAGGAATGTGAAGTTTGGTGGTAGTTGCTAAAAATCATTTTAAAAGTAGTAACACATTTATACACAAAAATTGAAATCTCTCCTCATTTACCTCTTTGGAAATTAGAAAATCTGAATACTGATTTTTTTTTAATTTTTATGATTACCAGCAATTAATTCCTTAATATTTGTTGTTACACATCGAAAATTTAAACTTTTCCATTTTTTTATTGCAGATAGGTGTTGTTTTCAGCACGACACTTAAGTTATATGTCTTTATTTATGTTTTGAGTAAGTCTAAAATTTTCTTCGAAATGTGTTGAAAATGGTATACAAATAACAGACTGCTTACATTGTAATCTAGATGAAACTTCTACTTACCTCGGAATAAAAACTGCTTTTGGTTTAATTGACATACTAGTAACTGGGTACTTTTTGAAAACTGAATTTATAAATAGTGTAAGTGATTAATAATATATTTATATTTAAAGCATTTTAATGAAATTTTGGTATTAATTATAAGGGAGTAACAGTTCTTGGCGGTAATGTAACTGCAGATAGTATAAAATTTAATAGATGTTTCTGGAATATCAAGAAGTTCAAACACATTACATATTTGCTGATTTATTCCGAAATTCCTGACATATTTTTATATACTAAAATTTTTGGTTATGACGAAGTTCTGGGAGTATACAACAAAACCAATATATTTAATACGTATTTAAATAGTAAGTGTTTACTCATTACATGAATATAATACTGTATAATACAAATAATTATTTAATTTTGTTTATAGTGTTATCTCTAGTATGGATTATTATATCATGGAATATTGCAAACGCAAAAAGAGCTGAAGGTTAATTAGCAAATTTAGTCTCTTATTTAAAAAATGCAAACAAACATCAAACTTTTCGTGTTTTAATTATGGAAAACGTTTTCAAAATTTAAAGTTTTGTTTTTATAAATGCTAACACGTTTTTGTTACTTTACACGCCATATATAATTGACTAAAATGACAGAATAATTTAATATAGTTAAAAACCCTATTTACAATAATTATAATTAACTTTTACATTACAGATACCCCCCACATTCAAATAACTCTGTTGCAATCTTTAATTTTTTAATTTGCAGAAATCTGATACCAAATATTTAGACAAAATTAATAAATACCATTGTCTCTCTCATCAGAACTATTTAATAATGAACGATACAAAAGTAATAGTTTCAACATTTATTAATTCTTTAAGTACACAATTTATTTTACAATATGCCAAAACCAGAATACAGATGTATTCTGGTGGTTGAAATAAATAAACATCATGATAAAATACAAAAGCAAATAATTACAAGTTAACGATAAGTTTTTTAGTCAAATGTAAAATTCTAGTCTTACTATATAATACAATCGGTTTACCTTTGTTTTTTTAACTCTGTACAATAATTATAAAACTGATTTTGAACATCTTTTCCCAAAAAATCCTTTAAATCTATATATTAAAAAAAATTCATATGATTAGGTTAGACATTAATCAAATATTATTTTCTGTGATTATTTGAATAAAAAAAAACCCAATATACTGAGGAAAAATTACTAAATAACTAAATAGATTCTGAAATTAAACTTTATAATAATAATAATAAGTAAATCCCTTTATCATTACTGTGCTGACTAGAACTTTATTTGTGCATTTTAGCTTTGATGCAGAGGCAAGGAGGTATTTTCTTTTTCCAAGACAAAATAACTTTTTATACGCTGAAATTATCAAATTATGATCATTTTCAGATTTATCCATATTTTCAGTTTTTGCTGACATTTCATACTCATTGCAGAATCCATCCTCAGAGTGCTAGTTATGGATAATCCCAATAGCAGAACAGTGACTAGCGCTCTGGGGATGGACTCAGCAACAAATCCGAAAAGCTAGTGTAAAACTAAAGACTAAAATATATCTGAAATTTACCCAAATAATAGTTCAATCCATGAAAGCTTTAACACATTCATAAGAAAAAATTCTTTAATAAAATATGTTTTTCAGAATTGAACATTAATTTTACACAGTAAATAAAAAAAAAAGTTTTATACAATTATTTTATAGAAAAGAGGTAAAATATTAATATATACCTTGGATCTATCGGATATGATATAATTTAAATAAAGTAATTATATGATCTGATAAAATAATTATATTAACTAGCTCATCAGCCTTATTATGGTAAACTTTGAAATACATTTTATTCTTGGGACGTTTACTATTGTCAACTGAATATCATTTTATTTGGATATGTTTGTTCCAGACTATTGTTAGACTTATTGTAAGCTGGACATTTTAACCTGGAACTATTTTATAGTACTTACCATCCAAAATACCAATAACATCTGGATTCTTATTTGGAAATAATTCTTCTAAATTTTTGATAAAATCATCACAATTCTTTTCTGTCATATATTTTTTAACAATGCTTACAAACCTTGAATAAACAGTGCTATCTTTTAGAACTGATCGAACCTATTTTTAAATGCAAAATATTATTAATACCAATCATATTCCTGAAAATCTAGTTAACATTTAAAAAACTCATTTTCATTCATATCTAATAATTGCAATAAAAAAATAGTTATTTACTTTACTCATAAAATTGATAGTTTTATTTTTTGCATCTTCTTTTTTAACTACTTCAATTTTGTTAGGAATTATTTTTAATTTTCTTTTTTTCGCTAAAGGTCTTGCCTCACAATTTATGTCCATTTTTAAGCATTGACTTTCAGCTACTGTGTTGATTATTTTTTGTTCCACATAATTATCAACTGATTCTAATAGACTTTTACCGCTGGTTTTTAATTCTTTTTTAATTACGTTTTCATTTTCAGTATGGTAACTTTCATAGAGTTTTAAAGTGTCATTTTCAAGCTCTTTACGTTTGACAGATTCTATTGACCTTATAACAGTAGCTTGAGCTGGTTCATCAAACGCTGCTTTTGAAAATAAAATAGATGACGGCATCTACAAATTATACATACAAAAAGTTTTGTAGTATATAAATTTAAATCCTATGTGAATGTTTTTTATAATTTTAATTGAATAAAATACAATTTACCGTCAATCCTGTGTTTTTGAAAAACTGCACATTTGCTCTGTAAGCTGAAGAAAATTGCTCATGTATTTTGATATGAGGTTGAAGCCAAGCAGATAGTTGTGATTTTATGTATTGACTTGCATAACGCTCATCACAAAATATAATTGAACCCCAATCAGCAACATGTCTTATTACTCGACCCATTGCTTGATTAACAGCTTTTATGGCTTCTAGTTTATACCATTCTTGACCAGATAGACACTATAAATAACATTCACTAACAGCCAACTAGATAATGAATATTTTTCTATTTCAATGTTACCTGCTTGTTTTCTTTCCGAATCTCATCCAAGTATTCTCTTTTCATTACTACTCTAGGATCTTGATATGGAGGATAAGGCAAACCTAAGATAATTACAGCTCTGGCTTTCCAATCGGAAAAATCCAACCCTTCAGATACTTTCCCTCTATAAACTGCAAATAGCATTGCACCCTTGTTTTCTTGAATTGCTTTATAATATTCATCTATTACATTTTTAAGTACATCTCTATTTTTTGGTTCAACATATATTGGCTGAAAAATTATAAGTTTACTATTTTAAATGTTAAAAAAATATCTTAATATTAACATGTTTAATGCCAGCAGACACCATTGTCCGTTTAATTCTCTCAGGCCACGGCAGTACTGGGGTCCATCTGACACCTGGAAAGTAATATAAACCTAACCTGATCGTATTATAAAATGATGAGTATAACATAAAAAAAAAAAATATAAAAAACACTGGTGTCTGCTGTGGCGCTGAATCTGTTAAGAAGTCTACCTTAAGTTTAGTGATCGATGCCCAAATATTACATCCTTGCCAATGACTTACACATTGTTCTAAAAATGGATATGAAGGAAAGAACACTAAAGTTCCACCTGGTATAATTCGAGAAAAATTCACTAACGTTTGACCTAAGCTTATAAGAAAGTCATTATTGTTCCTAAAAAAAATGATATAAATTAAACTAAAAAATTTTAAATCCAATTTATATAATTACCTACTACTGTAGTTACATATAAGTGGTTTGTTATTTGGTCCTGTTTTAACAACTGATACGCAAACCTAGAAAAATAATATGGTTTACCAAAGTAATTAATATTTTACGCTGGTTGTATTAGGACTTGGTTAAATAAATTGAAGTACAATGATTAATTAATTTACAAATGTATACTAACTTGACTATCTTTAATGACATGGGAGTTTTGTAACTGAACCTCAACAGGAATTCCAATTTCAGTAATAGTGGCGGCTAGTGGAGATAATGTACCGCTAGTTAATATTATACAATGAACATTACGATCCAATAAATCTCTCATCCTGCAAAACATGTACATTTAGATTAACTATCTAAAAGAAACTATTATGATTTTATGTTAATTAAAAAAATGTAATTGTTAAATTCAATAAAAATACTAAAATTGAATTCACTATTTATAGTACCCAAATCCTGGACTAAAACACCAAAAACTTATCGATTTGCCTTTTTTTAGTTCTTTAAATTTGTTTGCATCATTCTTTGGTTTGAACTTGTTTTGCTCTAATTGTATATATGTCTAAAACCAGTAACACTCATATAAGTTAAAATGAAACATTTTAACTTAATTACAATTAACAAAATTTATTTTTTTATTAATCTGTTACTTGAAAAGATGTATTTAAAATATGTTTATTAACAAATTTAAGAAATTCTCAACAAATTGAGAATGAAAATTTGATTTGCTAAGAAAAGTTAATTCTAGAATATATTTTATAATTGTTATTAGCTTACTACTATCCTAAAACTGAGTTAATTGTGACACTGAGTAATTTGGAACTTGTATTTTGTAGTACTCTGTAAAATAAAATGTGATTCAAATTCTTATACTTCAAATTTATTGCACTTATTTTTTTAAAAAATATTTTTAAGATTTCCAAATCACCTAGTGTCCTAAGTATCTTAGTTTTACGGTAATTTAACTTATTTATAGTAATGAACTAATTAATAAAGTAAACCCCGAGTATTTAATATAAAGTGTATTTCTTTATTTAATCTAAAATTATTTTTATTTATTTACCCTGAAGTATTTATCAGTATTTTTAGGATCTTTATTAGTTCCTAAACTTTGTAAAACACACTCCAAAAAATTTTGAAATTTGTACAAGCATGCTTCTTTAGCTTGTTGAGGCGAGTTGGAGTTGGATGACGACAGATAAACTATAACGGCATTTAAAAAGGTTATAAATGTAGACATTTTTTCAGGTGTTATCTAAAAAAAACAAAAAATATCTATGAATAAATTATGTGAAAAATATAAATAAATTGAATGTTTGGTTTACTGACATTTGCACTCTGAAGTAGCTTAAATATATATGACCCTTCCATTTTCTTGTCATTTGTGCTACTATTTAGTTCAATATTATTAATAGCTTGTTCTATTTCTAAAAACAAAGCTTTTAGTGTACATATGTCATCATCAGAGAATTCTCTTGGACGCAATTGAATTGGTTCTTCCGAAAATTCAGTATTTTTCTCATTATATAAGAGTTTCATAATCTATACATCCAAATTTTTAAAAGAGTTAAATTAAGTTTTTATTTTTAGCTTTTTTTAATATTCTTACATCAGTAACTGTATCAATACAAAGCGCTATATCAGTGCTGGTTATTTCTACTGAACATGATTCTTCACACATCTTTTCTACATTATGCCCCTCATCAAGTATAATTACATCTTCCTATTTACAAAAATTACAAATAGTTAGTAATTACAAATTTACCTTTTTTATTTAAAAATCGATTTTAGTACATACACTAAGCTGAATATCTTGAGCTTTCCTCGTCTTAGGGTCAATAATATAATTGTAAGGTGTAAATAGTATATCTACATCTTTTTGCAACTCCCGTGACCCATAATATGGACAACAATTGAACTTTTTCCCCTTATTAATTAAATCTTCTATATCACATATCCCATCTTCAATAAATGCTTCCTTAGATTTTGCTTCGACATTATTGTAAAAATGGCATGTTCGTGCACTTACTTTTGCACGACACAAGGCTATTTTTACAGATGAGTTTGATTCCTTAACAACTTCAGGATGAATACACAATTGGTCACGGGATCCAATTATTCCAACTTTCATATGTTTATAATTAGTTCGTCGAAGTTCTTTCATTACTTGGTTTAATTGTGTGTGAGTTCGAGAACCATAAATAATGCGTGGTGGTCGCATAACACCATCTAGTTAGAAAAACAAATTATGAAATAATTAAATAAATAAATGAGAATCTATAGATGGAAAATGGTGATTATAGACAATAAATGTGTTTATAAACATTTTGAAAATAGTTTGGTTCATCCATTTTTTAAAAGACAGGTTAAAATTTTTAAAAACTGTTATAAGTTGACACTTAATCTATCAATCCAAAATGTTAAACCCTATTATATCCAAAAATTACACCCCAAATACAAATTTAAGGAATAGTTTTTTTTGTATAAAACCATCACAGAAGCCACACAGCACACTCCAGATACACTTTAAAGCATTTTCTTGAAAGTTCTTTATCAGTATCACTCAAATTACTAAAAATTCAATTATGTATAACTCAGTTTTGATAAAAACTGCTCTTGTCAAAATTAATCAAGTAAAGAAAATATTATCTTATTTACAGACATGATAAAAACACAGTATTGTAAAAATAATACCTTCTTAGCTTCGCATCAAAGTTAAAATTTTTACAACTTACTCCAAGCACTATTGGGATTCTTTTCTATGCCTGCTGCCATATTAACTGTCATAGATATATTTTTCTCTGAAATACCCATTCGATTGGCTTGTATCGCTGCTTTTTTGGCCATTAACCATCCTAAAGATGAGCATAATAATGATAAAGTTTTGCCAGTTCCTGTAGGTGATTCTAAAACTCCATTACTGCCCTATAGAAAATAATAGAGAAACACTGTAGAAACTTATGTTTTTACATATTAAGATAAGCTTACATTTTGGAGACATTCAAGTACTTTCTCTATGTAATGCTTCTGTACTTCATATGGTTCATAAGGAAAGTCAACTAACACTCCTTTGCATTCAAATAAAGTCATTCTAATACGTATAAGTAAAATCAAAATTGTCTACAACGCCTAGAATTTATAAAATAACAACAAAAAAAATAGTAATTTACTAAACATTTAGCAAATAACAAACATAAAATATAAATAATTAAGATTATAATTTTGAGTACATTTTATTCAAAAAAGTATCTAGTTAAAAATTAAAAAAACCTAAATTATGCTTAATATCATGGCTCAATAACTGTTAGTTAGCCATGGTTACTATTTACCAATCAGTCTTCACTCTTAAGTATTAAAAAAACTATTTGAAGTTGGAACAAAATTCAAAAGTTTTTAACATCTGTGAATTGTGATGAGTTTTATTGTGATTAAAAAGACCGGGAAATCTTGACTAACAGTGAGTTGCGCCATAATTTAATATGCCGTAACGGTATGACGTCATACATATATTATAGCCCAAAGACTATAATAACTATAATAGGGCTATTGATAAGAAAAAATATACTATAAGATGGCTTGGGAACCTATGACTCTGGGAACCTATGGCAGCTTTCCGGCTACTCTCACCCATTGACCTATAAAGAAAGATCTTTAATAGGTCTATGCTCTCACCGGGCTATTCTATGTTCTGATTACTGACAAGTGATAAGAGTTGAGTCAACTGACAAATGATTAGTATTTAATAATTGAAAATAAGTAATCATTTTAATATTTAGTCTTTTTTTTTAAAAGCAATAAGTTTATTGTTTACGAACTTAAATTATGAATATACCTTTATATACTTGTACATTGTATAGGTAGTACAATAGTCTCTTGTTCTTTTATCTTTTCAAATATTTGTTGTCAACTTAACAATGTCAAAACGTTACTTTAAAAATACATTTTCAAACACTACACCAGCTGTACTAAACACATCGTTGGATTATTGGCGCGAAAGGTTGCATAGTTTAATTGAATATGTTGGTCAAAATTCTGCAGAATGTAATGACAATGATCTCTACACTGGCTCTACTGGAGTTGCGTACATGTTTTTAAACTTGGCTAAATCTGATGGGTTCAAAAACGATTCTGCAAGGTTCCTCAACAAAGCAATTGAAATACTAAACCTAAGAGCTGCTACACATTCCAGTTCAAAAAGTGCATGTCAGTTCATTTGCGGAGAAGCCGGTGTAAATGCAGTGTCCGCAGCAGTTTATCATCATTTTGGTGATGAGGTTTTGGCAACTCAATATTTAGAAAGTTATAAAAAAGGAGCAAGTATATGTAAACCTATAGATTTTTTCAAACCTGGCGGTGATGAGTTATTTGTTGGACGTGCTGGTTATCTCAGTGGAGTTTTATGGTTAGAAAAAATATTTGGGAAACAGATATTAGCTAATGAAGATGTAATAGAGTTGTGTTCAGCAATAGTAGAATCGGGGCGTAAATATTCAAGAAGAACAAGAAGCATGTTTCCATTAATGTATTCTTATTACAATACAGAATACTTAGGTGACCAGTCATATAAGTATTTAATTAAACTTAAGTTTTAACTGTTTATTTAATATTTATAGGTGCAGCCCATGGGTTATGTACAATTTTACAAATGTTAATTTCATTTCCACAATTCATTAATAACAATCAGTCGGCAAGACATGATATAAAGAAGAGTATAGACTTACTAATATCTTTACAATCTGCTAATGGTAATTTTGCCTGTGCTGTAGATGAACTAGGTCCTCGTCAAAGACCTGAAAGGGATGAACTTGTTCATTGGTGCCATGGTGCTCCAGGTAAAAATTGTTTTATTTGTTAAGTTTTACTTCTGTTGGTAAATGATAATGTGTGGTACATTGATTTTTTAAATAATAATGCTTAAATTGATAACTAAATAATAGTTTTAATATCTTAAACTATAGTGTATTATATAAAGTGATTATATTAAGATATTTATAGTTTTAATTAAAAATATTGTTATAGGTGTTGTGTATCTACTCGCTAAAGCATATTTAGTTTTTAAAGAACCAACTTATTTAGAATCTTGTCTGAAATGTGGTGATTTAGTGTGGGAAAAAGGTTTACTAAAAAAAGGCCCTGGTAAAATTATTAAGTATATTTTTACTAATACAAATTAACAGTGAAAATATTTTTAAGTTAAATTATTAAACAAATATGATTTTTTTTAGGTATTTGTCATGGAATAGCTGGAAATGGTTATGTTTTTTTACTACTATATCGATTAACTGGAGATACAAAACATTTAAATAGAGCGTTAATGTTTGGCGAATTCATGTTTACTGATGAATGTAAAAAAGGATCTAGAATACCAGACAGTTTGTACAGTTTGTATGAAGGTTTAGCTGGAACAGTATGTTTTTTAATTGATTTGACTCAACCACAAAAAGCTACATTCCCATTTCTTGATGTGTTTTAAAATTGTCCATAATTTATATATTTATACTCTTGAAAACCTGAATTACTTTTTTTATTAATCTTTAATGTTATATTCTTACTTAAATTAATTTTACTTAAACAAAAATCAAGTGTTATGGACACTTCATCTCAAGACCATGTCTGACATTTTTGTTGTTGCCTGTTAATATTGTAATACAATAAATTATCTGAGATAATTTGTCTACATTTTATAATTGTTTTATTTTACTCAAAATTCAAAATAGAAAATTTTTAAACTAAATGTAGATGTATATTCCATTTGGCAATAGAAGTAACCAAAATCAGTCATAACTCATTGCACTCCTACCATCCAAAATATGTGAGCAGTAGATATCTTGCCTTATCGAACGAAGTATTGGTACGAGTATAGGTATATTGTATACATATTACTAGATTGTACATTTTAGTTAAATTTATTATATTTTTACCTTTATTAATCAAAAATAATTTACATTATAATTGAAGTGAATATAATTATAGTGAATATTCTGTTACACTGTTTTAATTGTGTTGGAATTAAACAAATTAAGTATACAATCACAATATTTCTTATACCTGTGTAGTAGATGAAATAGCTGCTTACTTGACACATAAGTTGTCAATGCTTAATTATGGGTATTTTGTGACGTGTGTATATATTTCAATTAGGAAACAACAAGATATTTTTTAATATTAAGTTATTAATAGGTATTAAAAAAAACTATTAAGAAGTATTAATGGGTTAAAAAAGTTGAATACTCACTTTTTTCATATTAACATTAATATATTTTATATTATATTATACAACATTCAGATAATATACTCTATAGCACTTATTTAATTAATTTTATTGTACAAAAATATAACAATATAATATAAATATGTTTACATAAGTATAGGCTCAACTGTATAACACAAGTCTTGACAATAATAATTATTAATATAATTTGAAATATTTAACTTATTTTAATCAATCATTTTCCAAAGTCTTTTAAACTAAATAGATGATGGAGTTGGACAATTTATGACATTACAAAAAATGTCTTTAATTATTGATTGAATTTCCTTTCCGGAAAATGTTTGCTCAGCTGGAAATTTCTGTACTAAACTTTTATACACGAACTTCAATGATTTTTTTAGTTCTATATCTATATTTTTAGCACTATCTATAGTTGTATTAGAATTAGTTTTATTTACTAACGATTCTAATTTTTCTAATCTCTCATTTGTTTTGGAATGTTCAATTTTAAGTCTATTCAATTCATCAGAAAGTATTTCTATGGATAATTTTTTAGATATGGTCACAGTATCTGCACAATTCTGATTATCGTTCTCTTTTTTAGGTAGTATTTCATTCTCAATATTTCTAGGTTCATTTGCTGCTACATCTTGATGTGTGTCAGTTAAAGGACCTTCAACTTTATTGTTTTCTTTTATTTCATATACATTTCTTACAGTTATAGTCAAACATAAACTTTGATGACCATCTGTGAGAATTTTCCAGGCCCCCATTTCTGATACTGGTATATATATAATCCTCCGAGTACCAATATTAACACCCATCAAAGATCTCTCCCAACCATTCTTACCAATACTGACTTTTAAGTTTTTATCATCTTTAATATTATTAGATACCTCAGGGCCAAGGATTTTACCTTGAATCGTATTAGCTGTATATATGATTTCTACAACACTACTAAGCTTAGCTGTGATATCTGTGCGAATGGGATAATAAAGGTCAAACCAAAATAATGCTTTAGAATCATAAAGTTTCCATAAAACAAGTGCTATATGTGAGTTAAATTCTATGGCATCATTGGTGTTAGCAAACTCTAAACGCCATTTCTCAGAAGATTGAAATTCCACATGATTGTTTTCACATACTTTAAATACAAAATCTTTACTTAATACTTGATTGACGAGACATACATTTTTCCCATATATTAAAATTTGATAATAATTTAATTTTTTGTCTCCTGCCAGCGCCAAACCATATTTACCAACAAGTGAAGGAGAACTAATTTCTAGTTTGTAAACAGTAACTGCTTTTGCAATAATAGTACTGGCCTTTGGATTTGATGGTGAAGTTTTACTCCGATGAGATGAATTATTTTTGTTTTGTTTTAGTGAAACATCACTTGAACATAAATCCATTTAACATCAACAGTGAGACAAGTTAAAAAATGCTGTGTTATTTGCACGAAAATGTATGGTTTATTCAATAACGGAATGCAATAATTTTGTCATAAATTGTAATGTTATAAGATACTATTATAAATATTATAGATATTATTATTTATTATTCATTCATTGGTTGATAACAGTTTTTCTGATCTGTATTCTATATTTGAATGTGATAAGAACATTTGTGAACCGCCTGAACTGGGCTTTCTCTTAAGGGGCAAAATATAGGCAATATATATTTTAAAAATGTTTAAATTTGTATTTTCGATTATGTCTAATAATTTTCAGCTTAATTTATACTATAGCTTTAAGATATAATTTGAATATATACATTTAAAAAAAATACATTTTAGCCATTTTAGTGATGAAAAATTACTAACGAGAAAAACTTACGGCTCGTGGAGTGATCCGATTTTTATAAACTTTAGTTTGAAAAAGAATTAAAAGATTGAAGAATTCCTAAAGATCGCATCGAACTTAGGAGTTCAATTATATTACCAAAAACGAAGAAAACTATTTGCAAAAATTAGTTGAATTTTTAAGTCTTATTATAGTGTTTAGAAATTGAGTATTTCAAATTATAGTCCAATGTGTCCTGTAGTTTTTTACATCTTTCTCTCTCAAATAAAAAAAGAATCTAAATCTGACCACTCAACGAGAGTTTTTCCCGTAAAGTCATTTTGCATCACCAAAATGTTTATAAGTCATCGGTAAATATTTTTTGAGAATAGAAAACTAGCCGCCAAGTTGTAAGGTAATAACTGCAAACATAGATAGGGTACATATAGATAAATATTAAATATACAAATACATAAAATTAATATACATGCTAGACTTTGTAAAAAACAAAATTTGTTTTTACTTACTCTTCTAATCGATAGTAGCCTATTTAAATTGGTAACCCCTAAAATTTCCGATTTTCCTAACTAACTCACGCGGCCCCGACGACCGCAGGCTGTTAAGTACTAACAATATGAAATTTGTTATTCGAAATGAATCATATTAATAATAAATTGCTATCCAGTCCTCTTTCTTTCTGGTTTTTTTTTTAATGGATTACACTTGAATTGTACACAATTCTAATCTATAATATGGATATTATCATTTTCTTTTTGATTGTACAAATTAAGGACTTGCGTAGCCTTCAAAGCTGGCCTTGACGCTTGTATTGTGAATTTCATGTGTAAAGACTTTTGACTATTGTTACATACATTTACTAGTGACTTATTTAGTAGAAATAATAGGTAAATTTAGAAGTGAACCCTTAACGAGAATGTTTTCAAAAATTCCACTGACATATACTTTATTTTGTCTTTTTTTAATTGTACAGTAAAATAATTTGTAAAACATTAGAGTGCTGACTACTGAGTAGTATAAAATATATGGTTAATGAACTTCTTTGAACATCTTATCGTCCTACGTACAGGTCACTGTATGAACAAGCATTCTTATCTAGAAGCAACATTTGAATCGATTATTTATGAAAATGGGTTTCCGTGGATTTTCCAGAAAATCTAGACTGTCTATTATTTTTTGTGGTTAAAGGTTTTTTTAATTAAAATAAAATATTTTACGTTCTAATTATTTAGTATTTTATATCCATATTCAACTAAAGTTAAAACCAGCTTTTTTTAATTAAAATTTAAATATGTTATTTCAATTACAAACAACAGCTATTGCTACAATTGTTCGTAATTGTAGTACCATTTGTATTTTTTTTACCTCGCATAATACTTATTTACTTCTAGAGAAATACATTTTTTCACGGGTTTGAATGTGTCACAATTTCATTGCTATAAAGAATAGATCACGAGTTAATTTCCATATTAGTATCATAGAAGGTGATTGTGTACAGAATGCAATACATAATTATATTGTTTTAACTATGTGTTTTGTCATTTATGACTGCGGGTTACAGTACGGATCTTAAGTTACAGGGAATCAATTAGTTGCATATTATTTTGTCAAGGTAAAAGGCGTACTGGGGTCCTAATGTATCATATATTATATGCATATATATTATATATATATATATATATATATATATATACATAATGCCAATTGTCAAGGTCTTGGAAAACAAAAAGACATAATCACACACGAGTGAACCAGGAAAACGCTAAATATTGATTTGACGCAATGCAAATCGAGTACTGAATATGACGTTGTATAATAATATGTAATAACATTAATATACATCACAAACCTCATCTTATGGCCCACAACTGCCCACGCCAATGATCCAGACTCCTTATTCTAGCAACGTGTGTCACCAGTTATGTTGTGTTGTGACATTGGATGACCGATTGGTGATTTTGGCTCTCAACACCAAAACGGTATTTTAATTTGCATTACTTAAAATGGAAAAATCGTGGCGTATATTTAATATACATAATGTATCATAACGACCCGGTCGAATTTTACATTATCTAATAATCAATCAATCTATACAGATACATAGTGAATCTAGACCTAACAAAATAAATCATAATAAAAAACCTGTTTGAATGCACAATAGTTTTAAAATAAAAAACGTAAATTTAACAATTTTTTTTTTATGGAACACCGCATGAATTTTAATTTGAGTAGAGTTCCTGACTTCCATCATTATTTCATCTGCTTTTAAATTGTATAGTTTCTTGCAAACGGTCATAAATAGTATACATATTTAAATATCTTAAGTTTTAGAAAGCTTAGTAGTCATTTATGGAATAAGTGAATCAGCACCAACCGTTGCAGTGGCGTACATAGGATATAATTTCGGGGAGGGGGGGGGGTTTGAACCCCCAAAACCCTCCCCTATATACGCCACTAAATCGTTGTTTTACAATGGGAAACTAATTATTTGTTTTGTTTCTAAAGAATAAGACGGAACGCGCAAACATATTTGAATCAAGAAATCCAGATATCCTTTATTAATTATAACCATTTAATAAGTCAAAGAGGTACAATATATACATTTGATCGGTATCTTGTACGAATAAGAGTGTCTACCCTATTAAGTCTTGAACAAATTTATATATCCTTGACTGTCCTAAGAGGGGGGAAAATGGAGGAAGTACCCTAAAGTGACATATTTAAGGTACTGGCACTTTTATAATAATGAAGTTCTCCAAGTCATTTATCTAAGTACTTCAATTTGTTACCAAATTAAAGAGTAACTTATAAAAAATATCGCGTAAGAAATATGCAGGTCCGTCAAATCATCTTTGTACATTCTGTTGACTGTGTTAATGTAATATATTAGTATATTTATAAGGTCAAACTTACCATATAGTAACTGCGGTAATCATAATTTATATGTATATTGTATAAATACACAAAACACGCATACTATTGTTGTATTAATACATTTTTAATATTAGATTATTTACATAATCATTATGCATATACACTCATCGCATTGTGTCCCCCCAAAAACAATGTCAGATTAATGTTTGATGTGTTCCGTGTAGCCCCGAGAGTTGGTAGAACTTATTATATTGTTCAGGATTTACGATCGAATTCTTGAATTCGGTTATCGTGAATCTTTTGTTTGTTTTTGTAACATTGCAATATACAAAGGTGTATGTTATTTTAGAGTCTCAATGTTATGCACCCGAGGTATTAAAAGAACAACAGAAAAAAAATTCTTTCGCATAGGTATTATAACCGTGAACGTTAATTACAATATGTGCCCCGATATAATAGTACATCTGGCGACTGACAGTGATTATAATGTGCCGGGTGTCCTCACCACTACTATATATATTTATATTGTATGATGTTAACGCAATGATTGTGATATCTAAACCTTGTCGCACGTCGAGCTTTATAATATTGTCATACCTAATTTACACGGTCATTCATGAATCTGCGTTACAATAATATTTCCGACTAAATATTTGTTTTAGCCAAAAAAAGGAAAATTTACTTACAAAAAGTAAAATGTAATAAAATAAGGACTGGTGGTTACAATAGCTTTGTCTCGAGACAGGGGCGGATCCAGAAGACTATAGGTAAAAAATCCCCGTAAAACACTCTGGTCCCTACGAGCGCTATAACATTCCATGTAGTTGAACAAATTTAATTGGCCTTTAAACATCTGAACCGTTGGCTTTCAAGATTTGTACGTCTTATACAATAATAATATTATTGGTTTTTATAGGTTATATGATCAATTTTTTTTATGAATGATTATTGACATTTTTAAATTGTTCTTCAGCCAAAAATTCAGAAAATAAAACTTATTTCAGTTATATTAAGTTTCAAACACATTATCAAAGGACTATTGGAACATACTGATGCTCAAAGACTTCAGACCCTTACCTACCCTGAATACCTGATATTTTTTTATTAGTTCACTGATTTTGCTTCACTGATTATATAGATTATATTTAAAATTTATTAAACAACGAAATTACGTTATGTAGATAAAAACATTTCCAAGTTTTCAACGTTAAAAATGATATTACACATTAATGTCGAATATTAGTACAGAATATGTAAATCTGGTTTATAGTTTTAGACTAGTGTTTTTAATTATATGGGGTTGGGTATCCCGCTGTATTCAAAGAATGGCATAAATATCTAATTATTGTAGTAGTTAAGGAAATTTGAACATATAGATAATTACTCACTACTTCAGTTGCAGTTCTATTGCAGCAAAACATATTAAAGTAAGTTAATTTTCTATACCTATGTAAAAAAAGTTAATAGTATTATTAGTATAAGTACTAAGGTATATGTTGTCCTCAGAACTTCAAAATATAAAATATGTAACTACCATGATCAGTTAACACAGCTATGTATGCATAATAACGTTATCTTTCAGACAACGACTGATAGATATAATAGTACACTATAATTATATAGTTACTTTGAAGTGATGGAAAAAACATATTTGTACAGCGAAATTTTAACAGAGCAACTTATATACACATTACACGAGTTGTGCGCAATGCATTGTAATCATTACATGGTTACTTTATTCTGAATTAGTATTTTTTTTATTATTATTGAAACATTAGCTTAAAAGTAACTATTTATTTCTACAATTACTAGAACCTGAATAAGTAATTAGTGACTAGCAGTAATATTTACCAATTTATTTGTAAATCAAATGAAATCACTAATGAGTAATTGTAGTGATACTGATTAATGGTTTCGTTCGGTACACGTTTTGTGTTGTACTCCCATTTTTTTAACTTCTGTACCGACTTATATTTACCAATAAACTAGGTTCAATAGTCAATACGTAAATTAACTTAAGATCCACACAACTCCTAAGTCCCGTGTACAATATGTGTTTATTTGTTTAATAATTGCCTTGTCCGTATTTTTCTACAAGTTAAGTTAAAGCGGATAATTCGATAGAATCGTTGTTTATTGTTTTCTATTGTACTAAGAACTTTTTTTCATTGTAATTTTTTAAGGCGTATGAGCCTTATGGCTTAATTTTTAAAAACAATTATAGTTAATATTTTCTCAATCTCTTCATTCATTATATCTTTAATTTTCAATTTCATAAATTACACGAGTATGCTTGTATTAAATATACGGTATGTCCCAAAAGTAGTAGGTATGTGACATACATGTGTTACATGACTATTAAGTAAAAACTTATTTTCGTTACAATAGAAGTTACTTTTTTTTCAAAGTACCACTATAGAGCTTAATTATTATGATACTCAATACATTACCTAAGTGAAATTACAAAAAATAGTAAGTTTTGTTAAATAGGTATTCCAAGTTTTTCAGCCGGTAAGTTTATACATTTATTTACATAATGTGTCATTTGTTTTTTAATACTTTTATTGGAAAAAAGCAACGACTATTTTAAACGACTGTTTTAAACTAGTACGACAAAATTACTAAACTACAATAAAATTTTATTTTATTTTATTGCCATAAACTTACTTAAAAAGTAATCTCGTAGTAGTAACTAAGGTTAAAATACTCCCCAATACTGTGCACTAAAAGTATTTAAGAATGAAACTTACTTTAACTAATAAAAAATATTGTATTGAACATACCTTTGATTTATTAAGGGGAAAACTGAAGAGATATAATTTTCAAAAATATACTTACAGACCACCCCCAATGTAGGTAATTATACTAATCAAAATACAAATTATTTAAAGTACTGTGAAAATTCTAGGAATATTTAGGCTTATGTTAACTGAGTATATTATTAATTATAGAAGGGTTACAAATTAGCGATAAAGGTTCACTGTTTAAGTTGTTTGTCTAAATTCGATTCGGTCGTACGTTTTAGGTGTAAATTAAATCTTATAACTTATAAGTACATATATACTACCGAATATATTGTATAGGTATACAGTAACATTAAACATAATAAATAATGAACACGTGTATTATTGGATAATACTGAATACATATTGTTGGCACACAACATGACCCCTATGGAGCCAAGTCCGCCTGCACCATGGAATGTTTAGTAAAACGGTTAATTCGGATTCGGGGTTTTCCCGAGATTACCAGTGGTCCACCCTAGGTGGGTATACCGGCGCTATAGCCAAAATCGTGAGGTAATCACAGAGAAAAACGGACACAGCAAACCGAATGCGTGTGCGTGCAACCTTGAACGTGGAGAACTCTTCCCACGTGAACCGAAGCGGTCGTCTCGCCGCACTGACATGCCCGTGCACCTGATCGGCCGGTGGCCGCCGTCGTTCAGTAGACCTCCGCACGTTCAGAACACAACATGGCGCAAATACTAATTGCGGCTATACTCCTCGTCTCCAAGTTATTCTTGGTCGCAGTCTGGGCGCAACCCCAACAGCCGTTTCTTACGGAACTCTTCCCAGAACAGCTGCAACAACAGCAGCTTCAGTTCCGACTTAACGACATCCAGGTGCAGCTGCAACAAGTTCAACAGGCGCTCGAAGCGCAACCGCAAGACCCCGGACTCCGACAGTCTCTGTTGGAGCAACAAGACCAGTTTATGCGAGCATTCCAGGAGATCCAACAGCAGTTTCTCGTCTTGCAGCAACGCATCCAAGACAGGCTGACAGGCGGCGTCCGTTTTCAACCCGTTCCACTTGTCCAGGTACCACAGTTCCAACAACAGCAACAACAGCCGCTAGTGCCGGTCCCCGTTCAACAACAACAACAAAAACTACCCGTTCCTTCCAAAAAGCCTCAGACTACTCCGGGATCTTGTAACACTGCCAGCGGAGAACTGGGAATGTGCAGACCGCTAGTAAGCTGCTTGTCATTTTACGCTGAGCTATCAGAACTAAAAAAACAACCGTGCAAGTTGGCCGCCAACGAATTCGGCGTATGCTGCCCGAGTAAAAATCAAAATCCAGGTATACACATTTAATTACTTTGTCATAACGTTTTCAGACAGTAAATAAGAAATTAGAACTTTTCGAATATGCGAACAACATTTCAAATTATCTCGTTTATTTGTCAAATCGCAGGTGAATATTAAATCGCTATAGGCCTACCTAATAATATTTTTTTTAAACATATTTTTATTTTTCGAGAAAGTGAGTCTTACGTTAAATGGATCACTCGGTGGAATATTTTTTCATTTTCGTTTGTATCAGCTATTATATTCTAAAACTTGATTTTTGTAAATTATTTTAAACTTTATCCTATGTACATTTTTGTATTGATAATAGTACGTTGTCTATTTATAGTGTAAGCTATTTGAAATTTAGAGAGATCGACTATTACTAGATTGTTATTTGTTTTCTAATTATCTTTATAATCCTGCATAATAGTCAGAAAAAACATTACCTAATCCTTTCTGCTTCACAAAGTATATTTTAATCTCATTATTTTCCATGTCTGGATGCAGTTTTAGGTTTGAAATTTAGATTGAAGGTATAGATTCAAATAACTTCTCAAATCTATACTCATGATTTATTGAGAAAACGCAACTATAGATTTTTATAAATTTGTTTTCGTTGATTTATTTGATCTATGTGTTTTCTTGAAAGTTCTCATAATTCGTCCCCACCTTATTCTCGTTCTATTAATAGTTAGATGACCGTGAAAAAAACAATGCAGTTTGAAATATGCTTGTTCCAATTTACAACATCAATAAAATTAACTGGTTTTTATAAATATAGTGTATATGGCAAAACTAAGTACTTGCTTATTTATAATCCAAATATATTATTACAAATAATAAAAATCGTTTACGCAGAGGGCTCGACATGGGCATAGTAGTTAGTATTTATTCCAGTTTTTATCGAAAGTGGCATATATTTTATTTTAATTTACTCGTTTATATTTTGAATTCGTTTACCGCTTAATAATTATTATATTAAGGTGCAAACAAATGTTAGCATGACACTTTTCGCGGGAAGACGTCTTTGAGGTCAAAAGAGGAATATAATTAATTTGTCCTTACGCACACACACGCAGACGAGTGTTCATTTCTCGCCTCCGGTGATTAAGTTTACTCAGAACAAAAAAACTTATCACAAAAAAAAAAACACCATCATAATAATGGATGGATACACTTAAATTCCGTCGACTCACACGGCAGATGCTTATGATCCGGAAACCATACAGTTCATTAACAATGGCAATGCCTGTTTAACTTTGATCCGCACACATAATAATAACATAGTTAAATATGCAAATTTAGCACTCAAAGGTATTTGATATGATATTGTATTGTTGTTTAACCAAGGTTTCGTCCCGAATGATGAGTGAGCGCTTATTAATTAATCTCATAACGCTTAAAAACTGTTAACGGGCGTCCATGTATAAGTAAGGCCACGGATTATTATAGCCTAAAATAATTATGGTCCGGATTTTCAGTTTTTTTTTCATACATATCGATGACGAGTATGTGCATCTTGACGGGGGTGACAAATCGTTAACACACAATTCACAGACAAAATATATTTTTGTACACTTCAGGAATAGATTCATACTTAGTTTTGTATATTATATAATTGTATAAAACAAAATATTTGAAGATATGAACAAATTTAATTTACAATAAGTCAAACTGGCGACTTGTAAACAGTTTCGGAAATAATTCCGGAACTAATGTCAAAATTCAAAAAACAGATCCATATTCCGGAACTAACCGCTCTAAGAGTTCTGTTCTTTTATTGGTTCAGAAAATTTAAAACTCCTTATTAATATTTACTTTCAAAGAGTTGCAGTAGGAGACCTGAATACATGTGGGCACTTGTGGTTCGTATACAGCTCTCCGCTAAAACATTTTGGGTGTTATTCAGCAGTATAAAAAACATATTATTTGAACTGACGAAACAAAATTACTGCACTAGTTACTTGTACACAGTACACACTAATATATCCGCGTACATATGCAACATAAAATACATACAAATATAATATGTATTAATACAGACACAACGTATAGAAGTCATTGATCTTAGCGATGCCGATCGCCATCGATTAAACCACATTATCTATAATCTATCATGGAAAAAACAAACTGGTCTGAAACGAGTTTCTTGCATGCTAAATAGCTAATATATCGGGCGTGTTGTATTATGAACGTTTTGTTCCAACGCGGCTGGTATTCAAATATCGATGTTGTTAATATTTTTATTACTGTATTGTAATTCCAGCGAACCAGCAGGCCACTACCACCGGCGTGATAAAAGCACCACCTCCGCCTCCAGTTGCAATTCCAGATTTTACACCAGAACAACTGAATTTGGCCGCGGCTAACGCGTTGCAGAGACTCAACGAGCGCCAAGTGCTGGTCACGTCATTATTCACCAAAAGAATTTTAGTGCCCACCGGCAGCGCGGCCGCCTGGCATCAGGAACTCTTCCAGACCACCAACGAAACCCTATCGCAGGGAGAACAAGCCCAGAAATCGGTCGACGCTAGTTTGGGACTAGTCAACGAGTGAGTTGTTAATAGACATTAACGCAAATACGCGAAATATTAGCTCCCCAATTAGTATTATAAGATGTCTTAAAACTGAACTTCTCCCTAATTATAATACTCACAACTAGTAAGTCATTGCGACTCTTGTATGGTATAGATTATTCAACGAATTAGTAGTAAATTTATTTATGTAAATAAATTGTAATTTTGTTTTCTATAGTTTTAATCTAACAAGAGACCAAGGCACGTTCGCGCTGCCCAGCTTTAGCATTCTCGACACGGTTCTGGGCGACACTTGTCCCAGGACGTCGTTCTGCCAACCGCACAAGTACAGGTCCACCGATGGATCGTGTAATAACATCCAACACGAGATGTGGGGACGCGCTAGCACTGCTCTGCAGCGGATACTTCCGCCCAAGTACGGCGACGGTACGTCATAGTTCTCACAGTTTTAACACTTTCCCGTCCAATCGTATCTCTACCGTTTGTACTTGTCGTTGAACCATCTAGGGGTGAACTCGCCTAGGTCCACTGCCGCGGACGGTTCCCCGCTACCAAGCGCCAGATTGGTGAGCGTGACGTTCACCCAGGATGTAGACGCGCCATCCGATAACTTCACTATGCTGTTGATGCAATGGGGACAGTTCCTCGACCACGACATGACACAGACGCCAATTAGTCGCGGTCAGATGGGTAGCGGCATATCGTGTTGCAGGAACGGCCGTGAGATAGACTCCTCACTCCGTCATCCAGACTGTTTTCCAATAGAAATCCCTCGCAACGACCAGATGTTCAGTCCGTTCGGTGAGATGTGCATGGAGTTCGTGCGATCGCTTCCCGCGCCCCGTCCGGAGTGTAATTTCGGACCCAGAGAACAAGTAACGAAAATACGTATTAAACAAATGTATGTATAATAACAGTGCCGGATTCTCACACCTGGAGGCCTAAATACGAAAAATATATTGTAACTTAAGTTCAAACTAGTAGCAATAATTTAGGGGTTCTGAGCATTATACAATATCGAAGGGCATAGAACCCCTTGCGTACTCGATGTATCCACTCGGCGCTGTAATTATAAGCTGTTGTAACGCCGAGTTGGTAATGTTAAATGATAATTTGCCTGTACATTTTAGATGAACCAGCTTACGGCTTATTTGGACTGTTCGAATATTTACGGATCGTCACTGACCGCCCAACAGGCTTTGAGAACATTCCGGGGTGGTATGTTGCAGTCTCAGAAGATCAGAGGCAAACAATTATTGCCGGCTAATCCTTCGGAGTGTTCAGATGATACGGGCAGAGCAGCTTGCTTCAGAGCAGGTCAGATCACTTATTTTAATTGTTCTAATAATCACCGCAATAATCAACTCATTATCAATGAACTTAGTAATTAATATCCTAAAAACATCATACGAGTAATACTCCACCCCATGATGCTATCTACAGCCACAACTATATAAATTAAATGTAAAAATAAAATTAAACACAACCTTCTACGATAATGATAAAAATTGAGAAGATAGATTACCAAATATGAAAATTAAAATAATAATGTAGTTATATAGGGAAATCATCATCGTTATATAGCTTAACGGATCTTGAAGGCCAAACGCTGCCACCATTAAATGGATTGTTTCATCGCGAATTCGCTAACCGGGACGGGTTGTCAGTCCGTGGTCAATCCGTATTCGTTATTTAAGTATCATAAATATAAATACTGAATACATCGTAGTTTATGTTTTATTTATTATATAATTGTTTACAACTTAAGCTGCATAGTGCGATTATCACCATTTATAACCTCCGTTATGTTGCATATAATTGGACGTTACTAATAAGTAATAATTATTATCAATAATTTTAATTAATAAAGGTTCTATTAAACTATGGCAGCTTTCATGAACGTTCGTTAAGCATTTGAAGATTTATTTAAGCATACATCGTGATTTGTGATATATTAAATTTGAAGAAACTGTTAAATTTAATATTTTTTTTTTGCAACCACTAACTTAGTGAGTACTTATCAATATGATAAAAGTAGTATTTTTTCTTTTTAGTTTTATTTGATATTTTTGTGAATACATCCAAATGTTTTAGTCAAGTGCTGGCGTTTTGAGTTCATTGGAATTATAGCAAGTAAGATCTAAATTACTCATGACGAAGAAAAATTAAAAAACAACTATTGAAAAAAAAATTGGAACATAAGGTTTCATAAGGAAATTCAGAAGATAGACCTTTGCGATTCAATGGATGTACTTGTTTGAAATTAAATAATACACTGAAATAAAAGTAAAACTGTTAAGGACATATAAATGTATCTAATAGGTTCTATAAATACAACAATAACTGCGTTGGATATCATGTTATGTGTATTAACTAAATTAGTGACAGAACCAATCGTATTGTGAAGAGTAACGCTATTTTACAAAGTGCCTAATTGCCTATGCGATCTTAAATATGTAGCTAAGTTAATTCATATAAACTGTATTTTTTTAAATCTGTATCAATGTACATTTCTGGTGGTATAGGTAGAATTTTTTTTTACTATTTGATAACTGACTGTGAGCCCCGAGGTGTCTTGGCCTCACGGCGTAAACCCAGAAACGTAGCTTAAACGCATGGTGTAAACGTTAGACATTAGCGGCTATCAAACACATAAAAAGGTGCTTAGGCCTCCGTTTCAATTTTTGGAGTTCCATATGAGGGCAGTGGTTCGTTTTCGTAATTACGGTAGTTCAAAAGATTTAACAATTTGTAAACAGCCGTCACTGCCTAGAGTGAAGGGCTTCGATAACTGTAGATATCAGCTATTGTAAGAATATGCTTTTTTATGACTTGCAGGTGACGGACGAGTGAACGAACAACTGGACTTGGCCTTAATTCACACGATTTGGTTAAGAGAACATAATAGGGTGGCTTTCGAACTGTCCAGGTTGAACCCGAGGTGGAGCGATGAGGCTGTGTTCCAGGAAACTCGAAGGATAGTGATTGCAGAAATACAGCACATCACGTACAATGAATTCCTGCCTATCGTATTGGGTTAGTGTCGTAGAATTATGAGAAACTAGTGGTGGGGGGGGGGGGCGTGTGGAAGACGTAACATTTGCATATCTGACGGTCAATGTCGTTGCAGGGAGGACTTATATGACCAAGTTCGGTTTGACGCCAGAAGAGACGGGATGGACCAGGAAATACGATCCGGAGTTAAACGCAGGGATTACCAACTCATTTGCGGGAGCAGCTTATCGATTTGGACATACACTCATACAAGGAAATATCCAGTAAGTTAAGTATATTATTTTAAGTAGGCATCTCCGTGACAACCCAGAGATGATATATATATATATATATATAACCCATAATATACGTGACACCATTGCAATAAAACCATTCGATAAAGATCAAAATCTGTACACGAGATTTTTAATTGAAGATAGACTAAAACTTTAGACGTAAGCGGATAATGTTGATTTTTTTAGATTAACGACCTACGGAAACACGTTTATTTAATTTTAAAAAAAAACTTCATTAACAATGCGAGACCTGTTTCGACGCAAATAATTATACTGGTCATTAACCGCGCAGAATAAATTGCTACTGTCATAGCCAATGGTCATCGTCTGATAATGTCCAATACAGAATATTAAATTAATATGACTAAACATAATAATAACACGAGTTTTAAAAAAACGGAGTTCATTCAGTAATTTACAATTAATACTAGAAAAATAAAAAATGTATAAAACAAATTAGCCAATAAATAAATCATCAATTTGTTCGAATTATTTATCAGGAATCAGGCACCCGAATCTTCCATTTGTAGACATTATTCTATTTAAATGCGATTACTCAGTACTCACTAATATTTGTTTAATGTTAAAATAGTGGTTATGGAAAGTTTGGTAATATTCGAGAGAACCTAGTACTCAGCAAACAACACTTTGCGCCGTTTAGTTTGTACAAAGACGGTGCTTTGGATGACTTTATTCGGGGACTATCGTTCCAGAGTTCACAGAAATTCGATAGGTTTTTCACTAAAGAAGTAAGTGGCGACATTTTCTCACCATCTGGACGCGTCTATCAATTACTGTTTGATTCAAGTTTTTTTGTACAACATAACTGACAATTTAAATAATTTTTCTTTTTGAATTATAGGTCACTGACCATTTGTTCCAAGGAAATTTGAACTTCGGATTAGATTTGGTGGCATTGAACGTGCAGAGAGGCCGAGACCATGGATTGCCTCCATACAATGAATGGCGTGAAGTATGCGGTTACGAAAAGGCTAAGAGTTGGAAAGATTTAGAGGAATTCATGGAACCACAAGTACTTTCTTATAATATTAGACATATGTAATGACTTGTAAAATAGCATTTATCTTTTTAAGACAATAACGAGATTGGCTAGATTATATGGGTCGGTGGACGAAATAGACTTATACATTGGGGGGGTGTCAGAGAAACCGATAACGGACGCTTTGGTTGGACCAGTATTTGTGTGCATTATAGGCGATCAATTTTCGAGGCTGCGTCGTGGTGACAGATTCTTTTATGAAGAAGGAGGTCAACCTTCAGCTTTTGATCAAGGTACTGTTATTGTTATTACATATGCTTAAATACTAAGAACTATCAATCCAGCTTAATTTTTTCAACCTAAAACTTTTACAAAATAGAAAATGTCTTAAATTCTGTTTTAGTTCAATTAATGGAGCTCAGAAAGAGTAGTTTGGCGAGAGTGATTTGTGATAATTCGGACGACATGGCTCTTATACAACCGTTGCCTTTCTTGAAACCATCGCTACTGTAAGATTTATTACCTCTTTATAAAATTAAGTTGTCAGCTTAACCGTTTTGTTAATTTTTTATTCCAGAAATCAAAGAGTAGCTTGTGCAAGTTCGTCTATACCCAAAATAGATTTAAGGGCATGGGCCGGAGAAAACACTGCAGTCCCTTAGTCAATTGAAATTCATATTAAATTATGGAAATTCGATCATTAACGATTTATGTAAAAAATAACATGTAAATATATAACAAAACAAATCTTTAATCAATTATTTTAATATTTATACATCTAAAAATTATATTAATTATCAGACTCTTCCGATTTCTTTTTAAACTCACCTTTTTGCATTGGCTTACACTCGGGATATTTATCAGTTAAAAAGCTCTTAATTTCACCATATTCGGCTATCAAGTTCATTTTTGCCTAAAAATAATAATAATAAAAGGTCTGACTTTATTTAATAGAACATTTAAATAATGATTGGTACCTTGTCCATATTCCTGATCGTTTCCATTTTCTTTAACTTAATATACCAATGACTTTTTTTGGTATAGAACGGTGGAAATTTCTTTCTTCTTAATTTCACTTTGTTATCCATAACATATTGTAAAAAATCAGGGGCTTCTCTTGAGTCTTCTTTCACTTCTCCTCTGGGAGAAGCCACAACAACCGGGAGAAAATCGTTTTCTTCTCTAAATTCAACAAGATGATATTTTGTTTCATCTGCCAATTGTTGATGAGTTTTCTAAAATTAAATATAAATATATAAATGTTTATTCTAGTGGTGACTTAATGATAACAATAAACGACTTACTTGACGAAGCAATCCTAAAAAGAAAGCCTTCATTAAATTTTGTATGTTAGTAGAGCCTTCTACTTTAGCATACAAGTCTTTAATGCCAATCATTTCACAAATTGTTTTTATAGCACGATGGCACACCAAACCATAACCTTCAGGTCTTTTTTCAACAAAAATTCGTGTGTTGCAAAATTGAGTGAAAAAATCATGATATACAGTGTGGTTGTTGTAGCGTTCAATGTACATAAGCTTTTGTCCTGCTCTGTTTTTAGCACGTTTTAGAGCAGCTCTACTATCAGCTGCTTTACCCATTGCAAAACCAGCAAGACCATTTCCATTTCCAGTAACAGCAACTACACTTATTCTTCTATAACGGCCAGCGTTTGCTTTCATACAGAAAACAGTTTTAAATTCTAATACTTTTGTATCAAAACCCTCAAATTGATCTGTAAAAAAAAAAAAATACCTATTAAAATTCAAATAATTTTAAAATTAATTAAGTATACAGCAATACTTACATTCATTTATAGGATCAGGTGCACCAATACTACGACCAGGCATCTTACTGCCAGACCAACCTCGTTCAGTTGGCAAAAGTCTAAGTGGTTTGAATTTACCCATTGCATCTCTAAGCTTAATAAGACGAGCTTCTCTATCAGGATCTGGAGGCAATTGAGTTCTTTTCAACAAATCTCGTCCTTTTATGATTGGAGCATTGAGACCCGGCCAAATAATATTATCAACGCCTAATTAAATTTAAAAAATCAAATATTATTAAATTTAAAATGATAAAACCACTACTTATTAAACATTTTGATGATAACACAGTACACATAACTAACCTCAATATAGAACCAATTCAGTAAAAAGTTACGTAGCTTAGTAATTAAAAGTTAAACATTAAAAGTTAGGAACATCAAATCAATTTAAATCTTAGATTAGGGGTCAATAATATTTTATTGCCTAAAAACGTTATTACTGTAAAAAGTAAGGCCAAAATGTTTAAAAAATGTAAAATTCCAGAACTTTTGATTTTTTTTAATCCCTTAGAATATTCAAGAATCTATTATGAACTTTTAATATAAATTGTTTCTAAAAAGTTAATATTATTTAGCATTTATAATGCCTGTATTTAACCACTCTATACTTTTTGAATTACAATTTGATTGGTTATAATATAACCTATAGAGTATTGGTATTTTAGTATTCTTATAGATTTAAGACAATAAGTATACGATACAAGATGTAAGTCAGAAATTAGTTATTAGTAACGGTAAGATTTCTCCTTGTAATTTATAAATTAGTTGTTAAGAAATTATATTAAATATATTTAAAATTTAATTAAATGTATTGCACTATTTTTAGTTTGAGGTATAGCTTTAAAACTAAATAAAATAATACTATAATATACTGATTTATTTTTACTAACCAACACCAATAATTTGTCCCCTGTTTAGATTTTTCGCTCTTCTTTTACCAGCACCTTTTCCACGACCTCGTTTTTTACCAGCATTACTAACGCTAGTTACACTTTTCCAAATGTGTTCAGCAGTATCTGAATACATAAATAGTTCTTATAATGTTTCAATTGTATTGCATAAATATTATATACTTATAAAATAGACATATTAACATATATTTTTAATAACTACACCTATTTGTAAAAAATAAAAAATAAAATCCAGGACCATAAGAATGTACAACTATACAATTTTAGAACAGAAAACAATGGCAATGTAATTAAATATTAATTATTCATTTTCAAATTTTTCTTATAAATTAAAAAATATACTAACGTTTCTTGAAAAAACTCTCTTGACGGATTTGTTGTATACAAACTGGTTGATACTGTAGTAACTTTGAGGACGGCGTTAGTGAGCTACTATAACATTTAGCACATTCTTTCAAAAATGTAGGACCTATAAGGAAATTTATAAATTACAAAATAATGTAAAGTTAAGAAATGAAAAAAAAAACATTTTCTTGTTTTAGTTCCTACGATTGTTCAGAATTGATGTTTGAACAACGGCAAGTGTTGAGTTATATGGTAGCGACACTGCTCGCTTCAGCAATGACGACATCATAGCGATCATCTTCACGAGCGTTTATCAAACAGAGAAAACACTTAATTTATTTTAAACACATAATTAAAAAAAATTATAAAATATTTTTTTAGTATTTAGAATAAAAGTAATTATTTATTCGCGTGGGAATTGAAATTATTGATAAAAACGTGAGCAGCATCCTTGAACGGCCCTATTGCTTATCACATGTGGCACAATTGGTTGATACGGAGGTACACAGAGGTTTAGATCTTGTGTTCGTGTTATATTAAATACAATACAATATAAAAGGTATATTTTGTTAATATACGTTGTGGTAACACTGTTAATTGGCATCACCTCAGTCGTGTATGAATGGTATAGACTATAGTTGATGATTATGATGTTGTAGGTAGGTCGATTAAATCCTGATAACAACCGTTGTATAGGTTGTATTATGGAAATCAGCTGGCAAGTATCATATATGTATAACATACATATAAATTATCTACACTGGACTCTGGAGCAATAAAAAAAACAACATTTTTCGACCGAGATGCCTGCGGGACGTGAATGTTGTATGCAGCACAATCGCTTTTGATGACGACGATACGAGGCGTATTTTAATTTAATTGGGAAATCAATTATTTCGGATCTCACCCGCCGTTAATCGCGTTCGTGTGGTGTGCTGTTGTAGTATCGCCGTGTCTAATTACTATCATTAGTATTCGCTATTTGTTTTCGTCTGTCTGAAGTAGATTTTGCGTTTTACTGTGCCGTCGAGCGCGCGCAGCTGATGAACTATCCGCCGTCGTAAGTTGAGCTACTTAGTGGCCGTCGGTGTCTATGCTCGTTTCCGACGGATACCGTTTGTCGTCGTCGTTGATGTCGTGTGATTCGACAGCGGCCGTGGCCGCCGACGATGTCGTCTGTCCGTGGTCGTAGGACAGGCACCCACTCGATTCAGGTAAATACCGATCCATGTTGGGTCCCCTATAACGGATTGTAAAGTATCTTATATTTTTAATAATTCGATTATTTGTATTGTCGTTGTTTTTCTCCCGCGTCAATAATCCCTATTCTCTAATATCTAAACTAATCACACAAGAACAAGGGTTGTTTTTGCAAGAGTTGTTAATAGATAGAAAGTTTAAATTGATGTTATCACGTACACGACAGTTTACGGATATCCCATAAGATCGCTTAATGTTCGAAAATTGATTAATAGCCTAGCCAATGTTGATGAGCAATTATTAATAGTCAAGTGTTAAATAACTCGATATTTAAATTCACTCGCTCTTAGATGTGAACAATTTTGCAATCAGTTTTTCATGATAACAAATTAGTTCCTTGGTGTTTGTTTTTAGTGTGTTCATTATTTATTAGTACACTGCACGAGAGTTTCCTGCCTACTTAAGATCTTTTTATCTTACATTCACAGTTTTAACTGAAAACAAAATATATATGTATACAACTTATAAAACTAACTAATTTGTAAAAAAAACATGTCCATATGGAATTTAAAAATGTTAGTCGAAAATTTGTATATCAAACATAGCTAGTAGGATTTAACATTCTAGTAAGTAAATCAGTAACTAGGAATATCTACTAATAATAATCAAGTACATACTTGATTATTATTATGTGCTCAGTGTTTACATTGCTAAATCAATGTTTTATAAGTATTGAAATTGGCTTGGGCATATTTTGTTAAAAAAAAGTAATTTTCTTATAAATGTTAACCGTAAAACTTAAAAATTGTGTAAAGTAAAAATTTAAATAGGTTCTAATATTGAAAACTATTTGTTGTAAATAATACACTGAGTTTATATTGTTTATTTATGTAAATATCTAAAAATATTTTTTTTTTATTAAATTGCTTTGCTTACACACTATAGCACATTCTATGTAACGAAAAAATACAATACATTTTTTATGTTTACATATCTAAAAATAAATAAAATAAAAATTGTGTTAATAATTCTTATGCATTAAAAATATTTAATTATAAATAATTATAATCAATTTTTATTGTAATCTGTCGTTACTAATTTTCATATTTTTAATGGTTTTATAATTATTTTTGTAATTTTTCCATATAATTGAGGGAAATATATAGGTGTATTGATTTACCAGCTTGGTACGTTTTAACAAGTGGCATTGTATTTAACCTTATAGTTATCTTTATGGACATCATAATATCTAATATATATTAAAAAAAAATAAAATGTTGTTTGTACTTATTGTTTTTTGCAATGTTTAACATGCTATTTGTTATTCAGAAAGATTATATTATAGGTTTATATTATTTGTTTTAAGAATTTTATTGCAATTTAACAAAGGAGTATTATGATAAAACAAAACAGTTTTTTTATTGTGTTTTTGAATAAATATTAAACTAAAACATACAAAACACGAAGAGTTTTAAATAAGAGTAAATGTTAAAAAGTAGATATTTTTTTAATATTTAGTTTAGTGGTTAAAAGTAGATAAAATTAGTAATTGGATTTACTTAACTGCACATTTAGAAGTACCAGAAACTAAAAAATATAAAGATAACAAATCCTCTAGTTAATTATTGTCTTACTACATTATTGAATTATATGTTAGTTTTTTTTGTTAATTTGAAGCTTTTTTTAATAATACTAATATATTTTCAGACTGTTATGCGTTTGAGCATTAACCATGGGGGCCAACATGGGAAAAAGTTCAGCATCTCTGCTGGACGCATTTCCCACACCACAAAGTCACTTACATGTTGTCATGTTGGGCTTAGACAGTGCTGGTAAAACTACTGCTCTCTATCGACTCAAATTCAACCAATATTTAAACACAGTTCCTACAATTGGTTTTAATTGTGAAAAAGTTAAAGGAACTGTTGGTAGAGCCAGAGGTCAAACATTTTTGGTGTGGGATGTAGGTGGCCAAGAGAAACTTAGACCACTGTGGAAAAGCTACACGCGGTAAGTTACAATTTATAATAATAGTGATATAATAGTAACAAACTAGAGTTAGAATCGATAAATTTGTTAGTCCCCTGGAGAAATGGTCTTTTAAAGTTTATATCATATTAATATTGATTGATATTTCTATATTACTTACTATTTGTCTTTGTACTACCTATGTTAAAGTTATGAAATTAAATGATTCATATAAAATAAAACATGATTTTCTAAAAAAATAATAAAAAAAGGGAACTAAAAGGTTAAAAATTATTTTACTACAAGAAAAATTTACCAATCAATCGTAACACATTTTTTTTAAATTGTCAATTACCTACTTAGAAAACAACCGAAAATTAACTAAAATTTTAAATAATATTAAACATCATTAATTTTTTAATAAAAAGAAAAGCGTGGGCCCTATTTTACAAAGTCCCTCATAAATATATTACATACAATTTCAGATAATGGTTTATATTGTAAGTTTTTTGTAATTCAAATTTCATTAAATATTTGTGTGTGACATATACATTTCATAATACTTAACTCAATGAATTTGGACTTTGTTGAATATATGTTGTTTATATTATGAACCAATTTTACAATATAAGTTTCGATTTATCTTTATTTTGATGCCTTTACACTCACCTAAAAAATATGTACTGTGTATTAACATCATAATTAAGATCTGAAATTTTTAGTAGTATTTTTACTATCCATATTACACCATTTGTGGTGGCCTCTCCATTAATTTCCATAAATTCCACCAAACCCAAAATAAGGATCACCCTATTATATAAATATATTTGTTTTATAAAAATTATTAATAATTACTTTGAATTTGTTACATAGGTGTACTGACGGCATATTGTTTGTTGTGGACAGTGTCGATGTAGAACGTATGGAAGAAGCCAAAATGGAACTTGCGCGTACTGCTAGAGCTCCTGAAAATACAGGTGTACCGATATTAGTATTGGCTAACAAACAGGATTTACCAGCAGCGCGTGATTCAGCTGAACTAGAACGATTATTAGGGCTTAATGAGCTTAATCACCTTTGGCATATTCAAGCCGCTTGTGCCATCACTGGAGATGGCCTTCAAGAAGGCTTAGATGCATTATATGATATGATAATAAAACGCAGAAAATTGGCTAAACAAGTAAAAAAGAAAAGTCGATAAATTACTCATATTATCATGATTTATTTTATTTTATAAGTAGCAAAATGTTATAGGTAATAATAATAATACAATTAGATGAAATGAATTTATAAAATACTTAGTTTACTTTGCAAACTCCACCCTGTGTTCGTTATTGTCAAAAATATCCTTACAATTAAAGATTTCAAAACTAAAAATGAATTTTTCAGTGTTTGATTATTTCTAAAATAAGATTTTAATTTATATTATTTTATCATCGATTTAACTACTTATTATTATACATTTTTACTAATGACAATGGCTTTGATGCTAACATAAAAAAAAGCATATCTGTATTCATAAAGTTGCATCAGTTATAATTTTTATAATTATTGATTATTTATTTGCTATGAATATTTTCATACATACAGTGCTCATCTATGTAGGTTGAATTTCCAACAATTTGAACCAATGTTTTTTGGATCATTGTTCCCACCGAATGTAAATAATGTATTGTATGATATCACAAAACTGGTGGCCATAATTTCAGTACGGCATCTTAAATTTTGACACAAATTGTTCACTAGTTTTTTTTTACTTTATATTTAGCGATGCAACCAAGGCATAATTATTTGTTCTATTTGTTGTCACCACACCATGGTGCTTAATATAATTTTTAATTTTTAAAAAATTTATATATATTACTATTATTTCTTTGTAAGTGCAATATTATATCACTTGTCTATAATTTAACTGCACTGTTGAAATAGAATGTGTTCAGCAAATGTTTTTTCGATTGTTCATGACATTAAATAGTGTGATAAATTAGTAAAAAAAAAAAAAATCATTTAATTTATTATAAATATAATTGTAATTTGTGTAAAAAAAATGTTTGTTCACATTTAATAAGACCTTTTAGTTGTTTTTTTATGAAAACAGATTTTTGTATGTATTGTTTGCATGTGATTGAACGTCATCAATTTTTGTTTTTTACTTTGGATACATAATTTTGTAGAAATATGTATAAATTAACATTTTTATTTTATGTCCATAATCTCAAATCCTCTTTTATGTGTTATGTTATTATAACAAATAAAAATAATTTCTGTTAGTTCTATGATGATTATTATAATATATTGTACTGTTTTAGCATATTATACTTTTTGTTTGCTTTGTTATTGCATATTATGTTTTTTTACAATTATACTTATAATCTACTTAAAGTAGTTAAATTATTATCATTTATATATTTATATAACTAACCTTACTTTTATTTTTGAAGAATTCCGATATTTTCTTGTTATTCTATTCTGTTGTAATAATGTTACTATTTATGTATATTGTGCATTTTTGTTTTATGTTATAGTGTGAATGATTCTGTAATGAATGTATAATTAACAAACGAGACTGTTTCTATGTTTTATTAAATTAACCTTCATTTATATACTTAAAAATACGAGTTGACAATGGTTAGTAAGTATTATGAACATTTATTTATGACATAATGTATACAAACTAATTTTATTAATTATGCATTTTTCTATTATTTTTATCAATTTGTACAGTTTATGTTGGAAGAGAAATAAAATTTACATTGCAATTTATATTTATGCTGCAATAAATTATTTAGCATCGACCTTGATTAGAGTTAAAATGTTTTGTTATAGTTTACAAGTTTGGTGTTTTAGGGTAACAGTTTATAAATGATTAGTCGAACCTATTCTCTGATTGGTCTGTTTATTTTATTCATTCAAATTTTACGGATACATTTTTGCTAAACACAATTTAATGAAATATAAATTACTTATACTTGAGAAAAATACACTGACAATCTTGAATAACTATTATTTTTATGCGGAAACAATTGTATTATTTTTATTTTTTAACAATCTAATTTTGTACGTTTTCTTCAATAAATATTAATTTTATTTGTTTCTTAAGGGCCGTGTACTTGATAGTAGACCTTGCTCATATTAGTATTATTGGCCGAGGTATCGTATACATTTTCAGTTACTAACGAACAATTGTGTTATTTGACCAAAGGGGTTCTATGCTTATTATTTTCTTAGGTTTTTTTGTGCAAGTCTATTGTTTGATGTTTCAAACGGTCGAATCTTTATAAGAGTACTATTCAACCTAGACATCAATGATCGTCGTGGTGTTGGTGTAAACAATAAATAAAAAACGTTCTCTTGTCCGCAGCTAAATTTGAAAATCATCATCATTTGTTAACACTTGACGGTCATTGAAGAGTTTTCAAGGGTATGTCACGTTGCCGGAAAATCTTAAGAAATCGCAACAATACGTCTCACTATGTATTACATGTATATTGTACTATCTCACCGATGTGTTAGTACAATAATAATGCAGGCCAGAACTACAAGGGATAAATATTTAACTAAAATATTCAATGAAATCAATGTCATTATTATCATTGACCAATATTATAAAATGTTAATTTAGTCTTATTGGTAGTAAGTTTCGTATATTACTGCTAAACACTTAAGTTCATCACAAAGGCAATACTTGCTGCCGCTAAATGGGTAAGGTACCGTACCTTCCTACTTAAATAATATATACCTACTCTGTGACTCATAATATGCAAAAGCGCGTAGGTGTCTTGAAATCTTAAAATAATAAATACTGAAAATTGAGATTTTATATGGCGTTTAGATAAATGTATTTTTTAATATCTCAATTTGTTTAAATTTATAAATCTCGTGGCATATTGAGCTGTCCTCTATATTGCCTGGTTGTACTACGTAGTAGCGGTCTTTTGGTATACAATTATTAATTAATACGTTCTAATTAAAAATTGTATCATGAATACGTTTTTTATGGTAAAATTAATATTCACATTATTACCAGCCGTGTAGCGTAAATCTATAAGTTATACAGTTTATAGTGTTTGATTTTAGTTCGCAATTCGTGTTTAAATTCCAGTTATAATAACTGTATGTTTAAAGACTAGTTAGTACCTATCCAGCTTTTTTGTACCACTTAATTTTTTATTAGGTCATAGTACAGTAATTTTATTTTTTTACTAAACCACTAAGATTAATCTTAAAATATATATATGTCATTTTTGTAATTAAATAATAAAAATATATATATGTATATATTATAATGTATTCTTGTTTCGAACGTTTTAAACGGTATATCCAAAAGCATTGATAAATATGTTTATTTTTAATTAATTATTACGATTTACGAATATTTTATTATTAGTAAAATAGTTTTACTAATATTAGGTACATATTACTAAAATGTCTATGCGAGTAATCTGTATTTTAGGTTCCTCTATAATCCGCTTCAGGCAATAACCGCATTACCCTCGTTCCTGATCCCCCCAGGACATTAAAGGATCGGTCAAACAGAAAGCGGACTGTCCGCGCGGACAGTGTCCGTCCAACTAGTCCGCTAGTCCGCTGCGGACTGGGATAGTCAAACAGAATGCGGACAAGTTTGAGCGAACCAGTGTGAAAATTGCCACAACCAAGAGTGTACTGCTGGTTGTTTTTTTTTTTTTACTTTTTTATCTAACGTTTTCTGTTTTCATTTTCTTTTACAAAATGTCTAGATTCTTCTACTTGCCTTGAGTTAAGCAAGACGAAAAAAAAGAAAATGGGTACATGAACTAAAAAAAAAAAAAAATAGAATTTGGATAGTTTCACCGACTATGCTGTGTTCTCAACGTTCAAACTAGAACTGAACTAAATTTAATTCAATAATTTAAGAGGTCATATTTTTATGAATGGTTTTAAGCCAGATATTAAACACTAAAATATTAGCCAGAAACTTGATGTTTTAATATACTAGCCACCTTAGATACGAGCTTGTTACTGCTTGTTAATATACTATATCATTATCTACCATTATCTATAATTCCACCACTACTTTAAATTTATTTGGTACTTCAACGAGACATGAAAATGCTCATTCGTGGTTGCAGACTCGGCTGAAAAATTGTATTAAATTTTACATTTTTGTGGAGTGTTGATACCAGTCTTTTGTCAAATCTGTCCATTTTTCTGTTTTTTTTATAATCTGGATGCCACGTATCATACAAATAAACGCATTCTCGAACTAGATCAATCAATCGTTCCGTTTCATCGGTCATTTTCAGTGCACAATTTTAAAATGAAAAAAATGTTTAAATTAAGTACAATATGTTGTCATCAATATTGTTTGTATATTTTATGTTCGACAATTATATATTAATAATAGTAATATTTTAGAAGTGCTGATACGTGTGGAAAATCCAGTGTATTGTCTATATTAAATATATATTATATTTTTTTTATTTTACAAAATTATTCCAGTCCGCCGCGAACTTTGTGGAAAAATACAACCATCAGTTTGGCCGCTGTCTGTTTAACCAGAATGATGCATTTAAATAGAGTACATGATCCGCGGCGGATCGGCGACCTGTCCGCTTTCTGTTTGACCGATCCTTAACAGTCAATTTAATTTCATGATTTTCATTTATTTACATATCTATTTATACTTTTTTTGTTTAGAATAAGTGTACGAATTTTGCCTAACCGCTTACAATTTTTAAAAATCAATGGAGACTTAAGTTTTTTTATTTGTAAACATTACATTATTTACAAATAAAGAAAACAATTTTATTAAAAAATAAAACCGACAAAATAATATTAAAATCGATTGAAAATTAGATTTGTTCTTAAGGAATTTTTAAAAAAATATTATAGGAAATGAATCATTCAACGAAATAATGTTAAAATTATTCAAAAAGTAAAGTAAATTATTTGAAAAATATTTTTAGTTTTTTTTATATTTTCTGTCGTTCTTTTCCATGGTTCTATTATACCCTACTATAGTTTATAAAGCTTATATAAAATTGATCTTTTTGGGGGTTTTCCCAATTATTAAGAAAAGTGTTACTACAAATTTTAAAGGAGGACCTGTGATCTCCCTGACCCTAATGCGGAATGCCCTTTTTCCCATGGTGATGCCCCGACCTCAGTACTCACTGTATTGGCTTTTTTGTATGGCATATTATTAATATTTAACACGAATTATGATTCGTGTTAATATTTAAAGGGTTAAATTGTGATAGATTTATCATTGTTTTATTATATTTACCTTTTTTTTTATTTTGGTTGACAATCGTTTGATAGTTTGAAGAAAAAACACATCAAAGCTAAAAATATATTATATATACCTGTATATATTATACGAGTATAATATATGTATATAAATACAAGCATTTGTATTCTTGCCCTACGGTCTACGAAACTGTATTTATTCTATTTATGTGTCCAAAAATATGACATACCCTCATACCAATATTGTAATTATACGATGTTCGATGCTCGACTATGACGTTTGGCAACATGGTGTATAAAGGCCACGAAGAATTTACATACGTCGTAGATGGACAGGATTCTTTTTTTATAAAATAAAATAACCAAACCATTTAATTATATGTACACGTTTTGTTGAGACTCTACTTTTGGATACCTGTGTATTTTAGTTTTTAACGCCTAGAAAAGCAGAGCTTGTACGAGATTAGGTTGTAACAAGTATTATGTAGCAGCGCACCGGAACGCTAGGGAGGGGGGTGGTGCGTTTCTTAATACAAACTCCTAATTTTTTCTCCCCAAACCAGAGTATAGCAGTTGATGTGCTAAATTAGGTAAGCCTAAGCAATATAGTTTAGGATCACTAAGTATCAAAAAAAAGATAAAAATAGATAGTACATATTATATATTTGATTAATAATAAAACATGTTGTTAAAACTTTTAAAAAAAACATACAAAAAACAAACTTAATATCTAATTTTGAATAGTATTTTTAATTTTTAGGTTTAAAAATAACATTAAACAATATAGGATAAACATACATTAATTACAACAAGTTATCACACCACAGTAGGTAAAGCCATGAATTGATTAAGTGTTGATGTTTGATCTAAACTATATATAATTTGACAATTAATATCATTATTTGTCTAGTTAAGTTGTCATACATGGCACAAAGACAGTTTTATTTCATTTTGGCTAAGCATTAATCTTATAACAATAATTCATAGTATCAATAATACACAAGTAATAGTGTCAGCACATAGAAACAAGTATACATATAATAGAATACGGCAGTGTAAATTACATATAGTTAATAATATTATACATAAATATAATATACTCATTGTCAATATAATTCAATATAATAGTAATATACTTTAACTATTAAGATATAAGTAACATTAATATTAGTAATTCACTAGGTACTACCTACCTCAGTGATGTGTAAGAGGCAACAGACAAATTAAATATATTCTATATATATACCCTTACATATATTATAAATAGTATAAGAATAAAATAGTACAGCTAAGCAACAGAGTATATAAAATTGCTTATATTATTTGAAAATACATAAAACATGATGGTCAGAGATAAAAATGAATTAGTAACTTTCAGTATGGCTTTTAGCCAACATTAAAACTCAAGTCTTTATTCTTGTTAGACACACTAAGTAAACTGCCAATAAATCAAACTTAGTTTAGTTTTCAGAATTGGTGTACCGAGTAGTTCTTAAAAATTGGCAGTGAATAATGTTGACCTAAAAAATGTCAACCCTAGCTTATAAGAAATTGCAAAAACCATTGCACATGAACACAGTAGGTAAAATCGGAATGATAAGTACTTTTGTCTATTGCCTCATAAGTTTTAATTAAAAATGATATTCTTATATAGCATCAAGATCACAGCTATAATTGTACTAGAATATAAATAATAATAAGCATTAAAAAGAAAAAAACAGTTTAAAAGAAAAATAAGAATAAAAAATACTTCGCTTTCAATAGGAACACCAGTTATAGGTACATAATATATCATTTAATTACTTTTATTCTAAACTAGAAGGAGGTGTATACGAGAAACCGGCAAACGCATTATCTATATCTTGTACACTAGATTCGATAGTTTCTGCACGGAAAGACAACATTGATGAACTGACAGATTCTTTGGTAAACTGAGAATCAATGTACTGCAGGTCACATTTTCCATTCTGTTACAAGATAAGTAATAATAATCTTGTAATAAAATTCCATTAAATTTAAACAAAATTAGTATATTTACTAGTTGTGGTTGAAATGGTGGAGTAATACGTTTATTTAATAAATCGTCCCAGTTTATTGTTTTGAAAAATGGATGTTTTTTTACCTCACTAAAATCTTGAACACTACTACCAAGTCTTTTATTACTTTGTTTCTCCAACAACTAAACAAATTGTTTGTATGTTATAAACACATGTATGATATTTAACAAATGTTTCTTTTGCCTTTTTTTATAAAAAATATAAATTACTAACCTTGTGCAATAAATGCTTGCACTGCGATGACACAGGTCCTTTAACTTTCAATCTACTGTAGAGAACTAAGTTATACATCTCTTGCACGTTTAAACTATAGAATGGTGGCAGACCAAATAACATCTCGTACAACACTGCACCAAGACACCACCAGTCTACCGATCTCCCATAAGCCTATAAAACACAAATTATTTCTAAACGTTAAGACAGGATTTGGCAAAAATAAAAAATGTAAAAATAGTAAACAAAAACTGCGAAAATTTAAAAAAGCGAATATTAAAAATGGTAAAACTTTTAAATATAAATAAATATTGTTGGGTGTGGACATGTACAAGTTCTAATGCAATTATTTTCAAAATAATGTTGTAGTTTTTCGAAACTCAAACCGCAGCAAAACTAGTTTTTGGGGTTAAAGGCAAAATGTTACTTAACAATTCATAAATAAAAATTAAATTAAAAAAAAAGTTTTTCAGCCGAGTCTGCAACCACAAAAGAGCATATTCATGTCTCGTTGAAGTACTGAATAAATTTAAAGTAGTGGTGAAATTATAGATAATGAAATAGTATATTAACAAGCTAGTATCTAAGGTGGCTAGTAAACATATCAAGTTTCTGGCTTATATTTTAGTGATTTCATAATATCTGGCCTTAAACAATTCAGAGGAAATATGACCTGTTAAATTACATTGAATTTATTTTACAGTTATATTTTGATCGTTATGAATACAACATATCTCTCACCCCTATCTCCGCATTACGTCTCTGATGCGGCGCTCATATAGACTGTGTAACATATAACATATAAGATGCCATCAAAATAACAACAAGTCGTCATTGTGATGCAAATGTTTTAGCCAGAACATATAATTAAGACTATACTAACATCATAAATCGTAAGGAGATTATAGATCAGAAAAAATCACTATTCAGGAGCCAGCAGGCTAAAGCATGTTCCATGTTTATAATTTTAGCCATTAGGCTTTAAGTAGACTGTAACTTTTTTTGACATTTTCATGTCTTAGCTCTGGCACATAACCGAAAAAAGTGTTACCTAAAAAGCGTTGCCAAAAAGGCGTAACGAAAAAATAAATGGGGATGAAGATGAAGTTGGGGGTGGGAATGGAAATGGGGTGGAATTAGCTGTGGCAATTAACCGAAAAAAAGCGTAACAAAAAAAGTGTTACGCTGTTATCTGATATGAGATATCAGATAGGGGTAGGGAATAGGGGTGAGTGATAGGGACGGGAGATAGTGGGTAGGGGAGAGGGGTAAGATATAGTAGATAAGAGATATGTTGTACGATCAAATTAGAACTAAATAATAAATTCAAAATAGTTTAATTCTCTATGTTAAGTTACTTTTGGCCAGATAATAAACACTACAATTTTAACCAGAAACTTGATTGTACATAATTTTTTAATCTCCTTGGCCTTATGCTGTAACTGGAAGCTCCATATATTTTTTTTTAAATTATAATTCCACACCTAATCTAAATTTATTCGGTACTTCAACGAGACATGAAAATGCTCTTTCGTGGTTGCAGACTCGGCTGAAAAACTTTTTTTTACTATTATAGCCTAGACCTATTAAAATTTAGCAAAACAGTGACTGAGCTTACTTCTTTCTTGATAATTTCTGGAGCCAAATACTCAGGAGTGCCACAAAACGTGTTGGTAGTTTCAGTACCAATTAGTCCTTCTTTACAAAATCCAAAATCAGTAAGTACCAAATGGCCTTCTTGGTCAAGCAAAAGGTTTTCTGGTTTGAGATCTCTGTATATGACACCATTTGAATGGAGATACCCAAGGGCAGATGCTATTTCGGCAGCATAAAATTTAGCTCTTGATTCCGAAAATCTAACTTCTTTTTGTAAATGATAGAATAACTAAACATAAAAAAATATACATCAAAATATTATGGTTTAATAATAGGGCAATGATTGTGTTTTACCTCTCCACCATTTATAAAATCTAAAACAAAATAAAGTTTATCTTTTGTTTGAAAGCTATAATGCAAGCCAACAAGGAATGGATGATTTATATTTTTCAAGAGCACATTTCGTTCACACATTATGTGCTTTACTTCATTGCGGGCAAGAATATGTTTTTTATCCAATACTTTGACAGCGTAATGAGTAGATTCACTTTTGTGTTCAGCTAGATATACTTTACCAAAGCTACCTTTACCAATGATGCGAAGGAATACAAAATCTGATGGATTTGCGCTAAAATAATGTAAAAATATAATTACTTAATTTATTTTAATATTAAATTTAAGAATATTTCAATAAATGTATCTTTATTATACTAATCTTTTAGTTTTTAAGTTTTTACTAAAGAACTTACGATGTCCTTTCTGATGGTCCCAAATTGATGGTACCCATACACTTGAAAAGATTTGGTCTATCTGGTTCCTTTATTTTAGTGTCCAAGTTAAAAAACTTACGGACTTCAGTACTAAAACAAAAAAATATATATTTCAATGAATTGTAAAAATGTACATAAAAATACATGTTATTACTAGATAACAAACTACTAATAGTTCATTAATATAATGTTTAATTAACACATCATGTTAATTAAACATTTATAAATATAGATTTCACTAGATCGCGTTTAATTTAATTATCATAAAAAAATACGTCTACTTTTTTTGTAGTATGTAAAAATATAATAAAAAACAAGATATTACAGAAATCTGCTATAGCTATTGTACATTAATTATCAAGAAAAATATTTCCAACTTATTTAAGAAGTAAAACAAAATTTTAATTTTAAATCTTAAAAAGTTATACAATGAAAACACATAAAATACAAATTATATTTATATTAAATTATGTTAATAAAAATTATAAATAGTTTAAAAAACTTTTAATTTACAATAATAACACACTTTCATAACATTCTAGTAAAAAATAAACAATTATGTCATTATTCTGAAATTACACAGGGGAGACCAGGCTTAGTTGGCTCACTTTTTATATTAGTATACATCATGTCTAACAGATTTATATTGCTTAAGAAATATGTAACTTAGAAACTAACATTAAAATATTGTCTTTTTTAAGACTATGTCTGGTACCTAACCTGTCCCAGTCTCCCCTAAAGTAATCAAGCCTCTTGAATCATAGTATACATTGAGTTTATGAACTAATAATTAGTTATTAATAATTAGCCTTTTTAACTAGTGTTTAAAAATATTCCTAGTGAAACTTACATGTTAAGTAAATTGGTTTGATGCATTAAGTGATGAACAAATTGATCGAGCCCTTGTCGACGGGTTGCAATAAATGAAGGGTCCAAATTATTACAAAACAACTTTTTTCCTGGTATTTTTAAATTAAAGTTTGGAACCTATAAAATACAAAGCAAGGTACAATAAAATACAATAGCAAATAAAATGTTAATTAGTTTTACTTGTTTTTTCAGCACTTCGCTTAGTTTGTAAAATTCATTATAACGACGAAAAACATGCCAACAATCATTCTGTGACCAAATCACAACTTTATATACCTATTTTAAAACAAAGTCAGAGTTTGATACATCCAATAGGTATTAATAAGTAGTTTGAAATAAAATTACTGTAAATTTTTTGTCTTCCTGCCATATTTCTGCCTGCGACACCATGGCTGTGGTGTTTTCAACATTCCGGTTAGTAGCTGACAGTGGTGTAGGACAATATCCGCAAGAACCGTATTCAACTAGGGAATTTGATTTGTTGGTCATGATGCTGCTCCAAAATCTGGAATTGGTGCCAATGGGTGAATATTCTCCGCTCCAGTCTTTCTTGTACACACAAAAACACAACCAATGTAAACACATATTATTACAACTCTACTTCTCTAAATACTAAGCGTTTGTAGACCACTGACCCAGTGACCTACTAATAGACATTGGAGTCGAATTTTGTCACAGACGAACAATAACGTTATGGCAATAATATCATTAATCTCTAAAGAAAACGTTACCTCACCTAGGCAACGTCAATTCCACTCGATTTTCCCACTACTGTCACATACTTGTTGATTGTCGTCTTCCCTCTGCTGCCGTCCGAACAAACAAATTAGAAATTCTTGAACAGTGGACCAAACTTTTTTAGATCGGTGATATATCTTATCAGTGATTACGCATGCGCAATATTATGAAATATAATAGATTACATAATACACCATGATAAAATAAATAGGTATGTCACCAACTCATGTTATCAACTTTCATCACATGACTGCCGCTATATTCTCTTGGGATTAAATATCCAGAAGTAGTCATTTCAGGGTTATTGCAAGTTGCTGGCATACCTCTTCGTTTTTTATTCAATATATTATATTACATTTTTGTTATCATAGGATAACGATCCATGTGATTTCTTCCATCGTCTTATCGCATAATATGACGTAGTATTTTGAATTCGATAAGTCAAAACCCAAAGCCCAATGGTAATGAATAAAGTATACTGAATAAAAATGATAAGAGATTGAGATATCTTCTTAAATTCTATAATAGGTGTATCGTTAGGCGCGTAAGGTTACTATAATATTGAATACATTTTATACAATTTAAATTTATCTTGTTCTTTTTTTAATTTCATACACAAAACATTGCCCCAAAAACAAACATAGCCGTTTAACTTGAATCTATTGTTTATTTTTCCATATTAAAAATGGCCCAGTTTCAAGGACAACAAGGACAGATGCCTCCAAGAGAATTCTTATGGGACATGTTCCAGAAGTATGTTTTTACTCCAGAAAGTAAAATATATTGCTTTAAATGAGCATTTCTTCTTATCCCAGGACTTTGGACTTACACTCACTACACTCTTATGTGCGACTTTTTTTTATCTTTTGCTATCCCTTCCCTAGGAATTTACTCAAATACAGTATTTTCATTGTGGTATTGGTTATTATGGTTGTATTTGTATATATCAGCTGGCTCTTAACTTTTCATATGTATTCTACACACCATATTCAACAGACATATTGTATTATGGTTATTAACAGAGCTTGACAAGTCTTAAGTCTCAATGCTGCCATTATGAGATGGTATTTTGACAAATTAGCTTTTAGAGCAGGTTATTATTTCATCATCGGAGATGGGGATAAAAGCTCTTTTACAAGATTTCTCGCCACATATGGAGCTGCCAATGACCAAGTGTTAAATTGGCAACAGTTAGCACATAACACAATTAACCACTCAATCTTCTATTTTATTATACTCTATAATTACATTTTTCAGTAGTTATTTTTTCTAAATTGAAAATCCAGACTATATCTAAATTATTTTTTAGTGTAGTGTTTATTTTTCAAAAATACACCCAAGCTTATTTTCATTTAAGAATAATTTTCTTTTTATTAGGTCTGATGAAAATTGTTTTGTATTACTTTTATACATCCAATTTTTTCTTTTCACTTTTCTGCAGATTAGACAAAGATAAGAGTGGTACAATAACAATAGGTGAGCTACAAGTAGCTTTGTCAAACGGTACATGGAATCCTTTCAATCCAGAAACTGTTAGGTTAATGATAAGTAAGTTAAAATAATTTATATCATTATTTACCTTATTAGAATAAGATGGTTAAAGATAAATTAAAAATAAATTATTAATACTTACTAATGAAAAGATAATGAATTTCCACTGAAATAGGACTAAAACTTATTATATTAGTGATAGGTATGATTTACTGATTTTTTCTATAAGTATAATAATCTATATATATTTGAAAATTCCTTTATATAATTTATAATTTTTAATATATATTCTAGGATAAGAATTAGATAAGGATGTGGGATTTATGCTAGATTTTTAAAATGGTCCCTAAACTTATTTTATGTTTTTATTTGAGTCCTTTAGTATCTCAATTTGAACAGGATGTTTTTTAAATTGAAAATATATTAATTCATTATTTTTTTTCAAAAACGCATCACAGCTAGTCAGGTTGATTGTTAAAACAATTGTATTTAAGGAAGAGAGAATTTTGTGTGTAATTTCTCAAAACATTTTTTGAGTTATTTTCTTCTATATAATTGTTTTATTAAATATTTATAAAATATTATTCAAACTATTTTTTTTAGATATGTTTGATAAAACAAATAAAGGTACTATAACATTTGATGATTTTGGAGCCCTGTGGAAATATGTGACAGATTGGCAAAATTGTTTTCGTTCCTTTGACAAAGATAGTTCTGGTCACATTGACAAGAATGAACTACGAGCTGCATTACAATCATTTGGGTACAGCTTATCTGAAGTTACTGTCACTACTATGGTACAAAAGTTTGACAGAATAGGTCATGGAACTATATTATTTGACGACTTTATTCAATGTTGCATAATGCTTAATGTAAGGACGACATATAATAACACCATATACTTGATATTTTTGGTTTAATTTATATTAATTTGGAACCAGCTTAGAGAGCGTACCCATTTCTATTTAAATTTCATATATATATATATATAACATAATATATATGGTATAATTTGGATTGAACATCTTGACCCTCGACAGCAGTCTTATAATAAATCAATGCTATTTTACCTAATGTGCTAAATTCAATGTAGTTATAAGTTACATAAAATCAACAGGGTAAATATCTATATTAAGCACAGATGATCGCTTGATTACATTCTTAAGAATCATTGGCTATTTAAATTTTCACTTGGAGCCAATTCATTTACCGCCTTTAAATTATATAAAAACTAGCAACAATGCTTAAAAAATATTTTTCTAACTTCAATTGTTTTCTTATAAAATACTCACCGAAACTCAAGATGTAGTAATCAATTTATTTTCCAGCCTTCTAAATTAAGTGAGGATAGTAATAGCAGTAACCTAATAGTTATAAAATTAATTTTTTTTCCAGAATTTAACTACAGCTTTTCGACAATTTGACACAGCTCAAGCTGGAGTTGTTACTCTGCACTACGAACAATTTGTCAGTATGGTGTTTAGTATTAAACTTTAACATCATTGACTATATGGAAAATTGTCATTTTACACAAAATATTATAATAAATATAAATTTATACTTTATATGTAAACTTTATGGTCAAAAAATGTATTACGTTCCAGATAGGCTTGTTATTAAATCAACAATCAATTTGTGCTTTTTCTATTTTTTTATTCAAATAAAGCATAGGTATATAAATAAATGTGAGTTTTATTCTTTTTATAATTTTAATTTAAAATAAAAAATACAGTGTAAAAAAAATACAATAAACTGATTACATAACAGAAGAACCAATTCCACTCAATCTCTTGATATCTGCAATTAATTTTGATGAAGCCACTTTATAATCTACAGGTTTCATATTCATCACTGATACTTTCAGTCGAGTTTCATTGTTGTATGTTTCCATTTTTGCTCGAACCCTAGTTTCAAACATTTTGAACATCTGTTTTTGGAAAATATCACTGTAATCTTCCTTACTATCTTCATATAGTTTTCCTATTTCTGAAGTAGTAACACCTAGAAGACCTTCACCTGCTTCTTGGAACATAGTGACCCATTGACTCCCAGTTGTATCACAAAGCTGTGCAGAAAGAAGAAGTCTATATTTGAAGTTTTCAGATTCATCATTACATTTTTCACATCTGTATGTTCCATCATTTTTATCTATAACTTTTTTCTGACAATCTGGTTTTGGGCAAGCTTTGTAAAGAGCCGAATCACTTTTAACAAAGACCAAATAAGCATACATACTGAAATAATCAGCTTTGTCCCCACCACCAAGTTGAGCCAATTGAGAACTTTTAATAGTATGGAATTGAGAATTAGATCCACTTTCTGAACGAGCAGAAATGCTATTAAATTCTACTGTTGACGGAAGTGCATCAAACCAACCTCTTAAGCGATGGGCATCTTCAATATCTGGGTTAACCTGCATGATTGTTGATCCCATAAGAGATAGCGACTTACTTCCCATGAACTCGCGAATCTTGCTTCCTTTTATTGCAATAACGGGCTGTAGTGAACCATCAAAATCTTCAGCCAGATTGTCCCAAAGTGTAACAGTCACAGAGCTCAAAGACTGATCAACCAAAGTTATATCTCTTTTTTTCAATTCCTTTTTTGTAGTTTTAGATACTAAATTAACCATATCGGTAGAATGTTGGCAGACTCCTACAATATCTACCATACTATCAACATCATAATCTTTAACTAAATTTAATGGAACAAAATTGAATTTCATAGCAGGCATTTGAGAATCATCAAAATCATGACAAGGATAAATTTGGGTTTCTCCTGATAATGTCAGTTCATAATCATTATTTAAGTTGGTATATTTTTTATTAGCTGTTTTAACAACACCCCTCGTTATAAAGTACACTTTGTTTACTTCAACCATATCATAGAATTTATCACATTCATTATTAAAAGCAGTAGCACGTATTTCCCCTTGTTCATCAACCAAGTCCATACTGAAAAGCTTTCCATCGCCTCTTTGATTGGTCCAAGTACGAATAGCGGATTTACTCATAACTCTTGCCCTAATGGTCCACTTATTTTGGTAAGGACTTAAGGAATTTATAGGATGAATATTGCTCGTATCGATATCTTTTTGGAGTCCATTATTCATTCCGCTAGAATGTACTGCTTGAGGGGGTTTAATAGGCGAAACTTTTTTATTGGCTACTGAAGCATCAGACACAGCTGAACTACCATTTGGTACTGAGTCTTGTCCAGAACTTTCAGAAATTGGTTTAGGATCACCAATTTTCACACCAACAACGTCACCTCGAACCATAACTGCTACGTCTAAAAGTATCATAACTTGTTTACTACCTTTGCCACGATCGGTAACATTACTGATTATGTGACGTTTAATCTGAATAATAGCAAATTCTGTAAGTTCCCCAGATGGTACCATTTCGTTCAGCTGAGAGGCCAACATAGCAAATGAATTAAGATTTTGTCCATCAGAAATAAGTAAACGGTATCTATCATTAGCACCTGACCCTGCAATCTTCCTAGTGCCCAAAATTTGCATGACTGGGTCTTTGATTTCTTCACCATTCATAATTTTCTTTAGAGCGCCCCTAGTCAACATTCTTTCGTAATTCATTCCCATAGTTGACTGATGTTGTCTGGAAAAACGTTATAAATGATAATGGGTTAACTTAGTGCATTATTAAATAAAACAAAAGATGCTTACTTGACAATTACAAAATAGAAATAATGTGATATTAAAATTACTTAGTATAATATAAAAATGACAAACAAATCACATTGAAAAACGTTTATTAAACAACAATGAATGTTGGTTTCATGATTCACATTTAACAAACAGTAAATCCTTTATAATATGCAGTAAACTGTAAACGACAACACTAAACAATCTTGAATCTCCCAAATTTTTTTGTCGAATAACCCAAAGATAAATAGGTTACAAAGAATATGAGCGGGAAATGTGTTGGTATCACGGTTATAGATAAACAGGTAACGCATCGCAGCCGACAATCGCGGTCACGCCGCGTTACGCTGTCTATAGAGCGCGCCACCGAGATGCAGGCCATCAAAAGTTATATTTCCTATCTAACGTGTACTAAAAAGCTGTTTTTAAAACCAATAAAGATAGTATTAACTATTATACAAGTCTACAAGAACAATATAATACATGAATTTGATGTATTTGTTTGTCCTTAAAACGATGGTGTAGTCATAATACTACTGTTACGCATAGTTATTTCATTATAACGGTTAAGAAAATACCGATAAAAATATATGTAAATGGCTAAAACCATGGTAATAAATACCACATTATTCATAAATCTTTCATAAAATATTACGTATTTTTTAAAAATAATTGTTGTAAATATCCCATCTGAAAAAAAAATTCGGATTAATTAAAATAAAATGTATTTCATGAAATTACACGTAATGCCTCATTCTCATTACAATATAGTCGGTTACAATTCGAATTATGATTTCATTTTTGTGGTCTTCACATGGAAAGGACAGATACTAAGAACACAAAATTAAGTATTAACTATAAATAATTAATATTTAGAAATAAAATAATGTTGAAAAACATTTAACTAGATAGGTAGTTTATCAATAATCGTAATTATAGAAAAACCGAAGTTTACTTGAAAATATAAAAAAATGTATTGGTTACCAAAAGCTGTAAAGGGGTTAACCTGAGTATTTAAACCATTATATCTTATATTTTTTTTTCATTTTATAAATATTATAATCATAATATCGTTTTTAGGACAAAAAAATGCATGCATTATATTGTTCTTATAGACTTGTTTAATACTGTTTATGAATAATGTGGTATTTATTACCACGGTTTTAGCCATTTACATATATTTTTATCGGTATTTTCTTAACCATTATAATGAAATAACTATGCGTAACAGTAGTATTATGACTACACCATCGTTTTAAGGACAAACAAATACATCAAATTCATGTATTATATTGTTCTTGTAGACTTGTATAATACTATCTTTATTGATTTAAAAAACAGCTTTTTAGTACACGTTAGATAGGAAATATAACTTTTGATGGCTTGCATCTCGGTGGCGCGCTCTATAGACAGCGTAACGCGGCGTGACCGCTTAAAGCCAGTCGAAAACATACACCGTCGAGTAACCTGTTTATCTACAACCATGGTTGGTATGAGGATGAGGAGAACCACTGTCAAAGAGGTTATAATATAAATTGAAAACCACGGTAAGAGATTTTTTTGAATTTCGTAATTTTTACCCAATAGGTAAATAATATATTTTTGATTTTATTTTTATTACTAAGTTCTCGTCTCTAAACTGATAATCAACTAATCAACTACATCAGCTAATAATAATTTAATGAAGTAAAAATAAAAAATAATTATTTCACCCAATGAAAAAAAATGATAAAAGATTCGCGTTAAGCGTTATATATGTATGCATGTTAAATAATTATGTTTTTCGATAGTTCATAAGAAAATGTACCTACCAAACTTATAAGGTGCATTTGTTTTAGTTTTAAGTCAATACAACCTTTTCATATATTTTTAAAATTTGTAGTCATAAAAATGTTATTAAGTAAATATGTAAACTTAAGCATACTTCAAGATGTTGAAATTATTTCGTTATTTTTTTCTAAAACTTGGGTAGTAGGTATTTAATATATAATTAAACTTTAACTTATAACCTTCGTACATTTTTTTTTACTTTTTAAAAATGTATTTACAAAGCTAAAATACCAATTGTGGACTATTAAGTTATTTAGTTTAGTTATGTGTTATTGGTAAAACTATACAAGAACATTCAATTAAAAATTAACATTCTATGCGAGTCGATGTTGTTTATATTAATAATATTATATATGCCGTAAATTCGGTAGATAGATTATGATGTTTCATATTTTCTATACACTTAACACACGATAATAATAATAAGTGTATAATTACAAATTTAAAAACATACATTAGGAGAAATTTGACGTTCATAAAATGCTAAAGGCAAAATGAATATAGTACCCAATACTTATTATATTGATTGCGACGAAAATAAGTATACTGTATACTGCAATGTTGCCTGATGGCTGTCGAAAATGTGAACACCATACCCCAAGACGTGTGTCTTTAGTAGTTAGTGTCAATATTATCGTGCAATAAGTACAATACATTAACTATGCAGGTATATAATGACGTTTTCGAGGAAAATATAAATTGCTTTTCATCTCGCTTTCACTCTGCTTTTGAAAAACCGCGGTGGCAGTAACTCTTAATGTCCCGGGTTAGTGTAGCCAACATAGCCAAATAAAAATCGTACAATTAAGCGTATTATTTAGCTTTGGCCGAGAAAAAATCAAAGCATTAGTGTTAAATAAGTCTGTAGAATATCGAATACGCAAAATATAGAAATTCTCATTTAGTCACAAAAATTAGAAACTAATTTTCGTTCATTGCCGGCTTTGGTAGCGCTGTTGTTGCCGTCATTTTCCATAGGTACCATCCCTCCACACTTCACAGTCGTCCGCCGACCATCACTTCACCGCCCACCCGTAAAGGAAAACTAACACACACGCATACACGCACAAATATACACGGGTCGACGTTTTTCGCATTTTGTTTATCTCAGTGATTATTATTATTACATTATAGTAATGTTTTTTATTATGCTTTTACGTTCAAAATAAGACGACTCCAGGATTAAGCCTTTTCTCAGTACATTTATTTGTCGCATCAATTCGAAGCGGTCGAATACGTATTGCGTTCATGCCGCGTTCAACCAAAAATATTACTAGCGAATCTTCTGTAGTCGCTTGATCGTCAAAAGTAAAATTCCGAAATTAAGGATTACATAGCTAGACGTCGTCAGCAGTCAGTGACTACCAGTAAAGGATACATTCGACTAAAGGTAACGATATCTGTACATTTTTTCCATTACGCGTTTATTTTCTTAATATTGTGTATTATTTTATTTACCTAGTACCTAGTACTTGTATTGTTTAGATAATGTTTTGATAACGATTTAAAATTTTATTAGATAAAAAATGGCCGATCAACAGCAATACTTCTTAAAATGGAACGATTACCAGAGCAATATGGTATCATCATTCAAACATCTTAGGAATGAAAAAAGCTTTACCGACGTGACGTTAGCGTGCGAGGGTCAAACTTGTAAGGCTCACAAAATGGTTTTGTCCGCTTGCAGTCCTTACTTTAAGGCATTACTAGAGGTAAATCAATGATTAGCTTATATCATCATCATTTTTCATGATTTAAAATAATTGAGTTTTTCAATATACATTTTTGAATTCATATTAGAAGATATAATTTATAAAGGAATACAATTTTGAAATGTTTAACATTGATATTTGTTTAATACCTAATTATTTTTTTCTTATAATAATAAAAGAATTTTTTTTATAAAAGATGAAAAAAAATGTTGATTTTAGGCTATTGGTGTAAAATTATTGTTATGTAGGTACAGGTATAGTTAGAACAATTGGTTCATAAGTGTTAAACTAATATCACTGATATTACAACATTCCTTGTGATAATATTCTTAATTACAAGTGTATTGTTCAGATGAATAAAGTGTATTTAATTGTGATTAAGGTTTTTAATTAATATAAAAATCAAAGTTATAGTGCTTATTCTAACGCTTTATTATACAGGTTTCTATAGTAAGTATTTAAAAATTATCAAATACAAATTGTTTTAAACACTTTTTTTAAAAAAATGTTGAAACTCAAGACTTAGTACTTAAAATTGTCTTAGTAAAGATTAAGAATTGAGGAGGGATTTAAAAAATAAACGCTATTAAATAGAAAAATAAATTATAATTTAGTAAATAAATAGATGGTATTAAGCTTATTATTATGTTAGTACTTAGTACTTGTATTTATCACTTTATTTAAAGGAAGGCGCTAAAACTGTTTATTTCTATATAATTTATTAACGGTTCTAAATAGTTTTTAAGATGTATAACCATTTTTAATGACACTTGCACTAGGTACATAGTTTAAGGATACAAGTATTATATTTATTGTATTTTCTATATTTCTATGAAAACTGGGATACCTCAAATTTTTAACTTAAAGATGAATTAATTTTTATTTACGCTGTAATTATTATTATTTTTTAAGGAAAACCCATCCAAACATCCAATTATAATATTGAAAGATGTACCATTCAGTCACCTACAATCGATACTGGAATTTATGTATGCTGGTGAAGTCAATATTAGTCAAGAACAATTGCCAGCTTTCTTGAAAACAGCTGATCGTTTGAAAGTAAGAATTTATTGTTATACTAGATGTACAGACTAATCAGGCGTTTACTAATGAGTGGTTAAATTGAAATAATTCAATTACAACTTAGAATATCCATTAGGTTTATATGCCTAGACCATTTTATGTGGATTTTTAGGTAAATTTATAATTAAATATTTATGTTACGTTATTAAAAATAACGAAAGAATTTTTAATTTGCCCCCTCCCTCTGCAAGTAACATAGGATTATGTATGGGTAGGTGCGGCTTTTATCTGTTTTGAAGTATCGAGAAGTCAGGTTAGGTTTCAGGTATCCAATTTTTATTCATTGCTATAAAATTTTATGCTTATTCATTGCATGGTTACAAATTGTATTGATTATTGTAAATTTGTTTTGATTTTTTTCTGGTTAACTTATTTAAGCAAAAAAAAAAAAAAAATTTACCTTATTTTGACACTTAACCATGTTTTATGTTTCTAGGTCAAAGGTCTAGCTGAAGCACCACAAACTATTAAAAAAGATTAGTATGACACAAAACGATTTATATATTTTTTAATTTTTAATTAGTGTTAATGATGAACCAAAAAAATAATTTTAAATTATTTTTCAGTGATTTATTTTTATTTGTTTTTAATCTATAAACATGTCATTAATACTTTTACAATAGTACAACACGAAGCCAAAAAAATTAAAAAAATTTGTTAACATATATTTATATTAGGTAAAAAAAAATTAACAACTATAATAATCAATTTAAATACGTTTTTTTAATCAACATTATATTATATAAATTAAAAGTGTAGGCGTTTTTATTATGTATGATTTTGTAATTGCAAAATGTAATTTTTATTATTTTTTTTATATTGAAAAAACTACAAATAATGTATATACTATACTCGTCTTGTATATTTATCATAATTTACAATTATTATAGTTATTAGATTATGTTAGTATAGTATGTTAAATGACTTGAGTTAAAAAAGAAACAAATTTAAAATGATTTGTTCATTTTTTTTTTTTTTTTTAGAACACTATATATACACATACACATACACACACACACACACATATACATATACCTATAGGAGAAATATACAATTGGTTATTGTTGTTTTAAGACATTGTTGATTTTATATAATTCTGGGCTAAATAGTATGAATATTAACTGTTATCTAAATGGTATATGCAGCTAATGGCCATAATAGCCAAATCTTGAAAAAAAAATAGTATACACTGTACATTATCTCAGCATAAGATAATGTTTATTTTACATGGTTTAAAGTTATATTTTAAGTTGCTACAGTTATAGCTAATAAAATATCAGTCAATGGTATCCATTTGAGGTATTTAATAAAACAATTTTCTTGATGAATTTTGTTATTTTGAACAAATTTCCTATCTAAAAGTAGATTTTATTCAAAAGAATTTTTATGTTTTAAAATTTGATCAACCTGAAGACTTTATGTTTAAATATATTAGTGTTAAATATTAGCAAGGTCTTTCCTACTATTGAATTTTTGACACGGCTTAAAAAAAAAGTATAAATTAATTTTATGAGAATTTATGAGTAATAAAAATTGATTGAAAGTTGAAAAATTAACTTCTCTAATACATTATAGTTTTAGGGCAGATCACTCTTCCTGGATCTAGATCTCTTACCAGTATATTAATAGGTGATATAAGGTTATTGAATAGATATTAGATTGGTTAATTAATGAATGAATTATTTTTTACAATTTTGTTGACGTACAATCAGATGTTTGTTTATACACAAAATATTGAGCAACCCTTATGGCATATTAAGAAATATTGTGATTCAGACAATCATCATTTGACATTCAGAAATACTTTGCCAAATTCATGAACCAGAAATATATTTTAAAATGTTATTAAGCCATTATTAATAAAATAAAAATTTCAATTCATTAATTTCCACAATTATTTGATACCGAAATTAAAAAAAGTATGTATTCTTATAGTTAATACATTTATTATTACACTTTATAATACATAATTGTTTCTCAAAATTTTTAATGTGATGGATAGACTTTTTACAGTCAACTTAATAGTCAATAATTCAGTGTGTGAACACTATTTTTAAAATGTATTTTAGAAAAACTAAAGTAGATCAAAAAATTAATCTAAAAATAACGTTTTTATGCGCCTTCAAAAATATAAAATAACCCTCCGGGGGTCTTGATAACCAAATAGGACAGATGAACTAGAAAAACGTGAGGCGCATCTTTTTACTTAGATATTAAAACCTAAGCTTTAATGCTAATGCATTAATTTGTCTCTCGTAATGCAGTCTCTCTAACCGAACGGATCAGAAAGTGATAGTATGACTTTTTATCGGAAATAAAATTTAATGGATTTCCGTGCCACTTGCCTTAAATTTTATTGCAAACTTGAAAAGACTTAATTGCTATTCTCTCCAAAGTTTGTTCTAGGTAGGTTGCTTAAATTTTTTTGTTAACTACCTACTTGCTTAACATTTAAAGTAATGTGGTGCTCGATTTTACATGACATGTCATTAAGTATTATTTTATTTAGAAGAGAAAAGATGATTGTGCATGAATTATGAGTTAAGGTAGTTATTAATGAGAAGATAATATGTTATTATATATTCAGACGTGTGAAGTAGTAAAGATGCGCCCCTCGTTTTTCTAGTTCATCTGTCCTATTTGGTTATCAAGACCCCCGGAGGGTTATTTTATATTTTTGAAGACGCATAAAAACGTTATTTTTAGATTAATTTTTTAATCTACTTTAGTTATTTTGTTCTTTTTCGTTTTCTTATTACAATATTATATAATAAAATCCATCCTTGGAATCAGACTGGACTGATTTACTACGTTTTTGGGCATACATTAGAAAAGACTGCATGGTCAGAAGGATTATCATAAGAATTAGTAATCAATTTAAAATCTTATAATTTTAGATTACTGTATAAATTATCATAAGAGTTGAAATTAAGTTGTAATTACTATATAAATTATCATAAAAGTTGATTAAAAGTTGTAAGAAAATGCAAAAAAGTGTAATGATGGGAACGGGGTTGAACCTGGTACCGCTCATATTTGAGCACCGTTCACGCCCAAACGCACCACGCATAATTTTTGCTGGCGGGTGAGAAATAAGTCTTTTTGAATTGCAAGATTCCACCCGGAACGACGGACAAGAAATCGACCCCATTTTAACCACCTTAGAGGTGGAATTTTCAACCTCTAGTGGATAAATAATGCATTGTCATCGAATTGTGAGCTACCCTGAAAGTTTCAGTCGGATAGCTAATCGAGAAGTGCTCGAAATTTGAGTTGCAAGATTCCACCCGGAACGGACTAACAAGATTGTGAGTCATAAAAACGTTATAATAAAAATATACATATTTTTAATTTTTAGCAAAGTATATACATTAGAAGTGTGTTCTAGATTTTGTAATAAAACTTAAAAAACTAGGGGTTGCCAATTTTGTAATTTAAAAAAACCCAAAAACCTAACAAAACGTTAATAATAGTTTCTTCATATAAAACCTTAGAACAGAAGAAAAAAAAATTGATAACATATATTTTTTTAATATTTGTTACAATATGTATTCAGCACCAAAAATTGTTATTTAAAATACTTGATAATAGAAGTATTTTAAAACAACAAGAGTATTTAAATATTTTGTAATCGGATAATTTGTAACACTAACTACTGAGAGATGTGCATAGCAATAGTACTCCTGTTAACCAAAAAGTACCAATATTTAAATTTAATAAGCTATTTATAAAAGTATGCTCAGTGGTAATTATTTGAGTAAACATATTACTATTGTAACTGATAAAATAAATAAAAAGGTTTTCTATAAAACAATATTATGTTAGACATAATACATTTTTATGGAAAAAAATACAAAACAAATCTTATAAAATAATTAAACAGAAAAAAATTGTTTTTTCAAAGAACGGGCATTACATATTTTATTAAATAAATTTATTTTAATTATAAAATTTGTTGTTTTTAATTATTTTTATTATTTTAGATAAGTTTTCTTACAAAACAATTAGGCATTTAAATCAATTATACAAATATAACCTAATAAGACTGATTGGAATGTACGTTTAAATATTTAAAAATTCAATAACAAGATAAAATAAATGTATATTGAGCTTAACTCTAAATGTTATCACTATTGAGCATAGATCGTTTAATAACAGCATAGTTTATAATCATGAAACTGAACATCTTTGTTCTGGGTTAGTAACATTCCTTGGAGTTAACCGTTCAGATTCAGCAAGTGCTCTAGCTAACGCTTCATCTTCACTCTGAAAATCACCATACAATATGGTTAATTTTAACAATCAAGAGTATTATAATTAAATAATTTACTATTTACCATAGTTCCCTGTATAGAAGTTGCTGTAAATGGTTTTTTTACAATACCGTTAGAACCAAAACGATTTTTCGATTCTGCTCTTCTTTGAGTTGTTCTAGCATTCCCATTACAACTGTGATCCGAAGGGTGACGATGTTTAAAACAATAATTTTGGCGGCATTCGCTGCATACTACAGGCACTGCTTCCTTACCACGACATTTTGCAACAGTACAATGGTTGGTAAATACCTATAAGATAATTACATAAAATTAATATACGTCTCAAATTTCAATTTTCAGGTCTAAGTACCTTTTTACCCTCAGCCACTCGACAATCGTTGTCGATATGTTGGCCTACTGTGTAATCAGGTTCCTGTCCTCGAGGTGTTGGTACTGGCTTGCTGCATAAAGGACATACAGGCACTTGGACATTTTTCTTGTAAGCTGACTCACATTGGTGGCTACTATAGCTCATATGATCAGAACTAAACAATAATTTTGGAAATAAATGTAATAATTTGATAGTAAAAATATTTTCTTGGTGGGATATTCAAATATTAGTTACCAAAAAATATTTGTGCACGCATCACATTTTACAGGTAGGAAATCTGGGGAAAAATACAAACATTTAAGCATATAAATAATTTAATGGTTTTAACTCAATTTTTATTACTTATTATATTTAAAATATTATAAACCTAACTTAATTGATTTTCTAAAATACTTAATAAAATTATAACCGGTTATAACAGGTTTTTTTTACATAGTCATGATAGATAAAGTGATGCCAAAAAAGTATGAGTTGGCAAATTTGATTACACATCATAAAAGATAGTATATATAAGATACTAAAAATAGTTTTCAGAAAATATTATAGGTAGTAAAATATTTCAATCTTAACTTGTTTTTTAAATAAGTGATAATGTGTCAGTTATTGTTCTCCTGTTCATAGAATTTGAGCACCCATCTCAACCCCATCCTAAAATTCAATATGTTTAGACTAAAAAAATCAATAAAATATAGACAATGCACACATAACAATTATTAAAGTCTAAACGTTTGCATTAAGAATGAATGTGAACATGAATTGTCAGCTTACTAACATAATATTATTCTTTGTCAGAATACATACATGATACAACAAAGGAAAAACTAAATCGTTCAAAACACTACTAAGTACTCAAAACTGACTTACCTAAACGTTTGCAAGACTCCTTTGAGCAGTGTTGTCCCAAATTTGGAAATTCCATCGTTTTCTAGAATTATTTACGTTCTCTTTAACAACTTTGACGTGGTAGTCAACTTACTACTTCCGGGTCTGTAGAAGAAATAAAATAAAATTCGCTTTTTGCTTTATTCGTATTATCCTGTTATTTGTGTACGACCAGTTATCATAATAGTGCTGAATCACGATATCAGCAGCAGCTGATCCTTTATCGTTGTGTCTCGTAGCTCGCTAGTTTCCTCTAACTCTATTATGACGTCGTCGAACGTCACGGCCATGCGTCATCAGTGGCCGACGATCGTCGCTCGTCAGTTGGCACCACTGCGCCGGCTTGCTGGTCCGGATTTCGGTAACGACAATAATTAAGGCTCGATCTCTCGAAGCTCACAATGTTTTGCTTCCAGGCGGCAGGCCTTCCATACCAGTCGTTTCTCAACGTCTTTACCGGTTGCTGGTGTGCGTGTAGTTTCGCGACCGAACATCCAATCGCAAACGTGTTCGTTAAATCGAATTTTTATTTAATTTTTGCTGAACATAAGTTTTTCCCATCAAATTAAATTATTATCGAAATAATATTTGACTAGACGTCCAAACTCGAAAAAAAGTGAGTTCGTTTATCATTAGCCAAATGTGTAATACTTTAACAATATTAGATATAATATATAGGTACTATTAACACTTTCCTAATTTTCTGAGGAAATAAAAAACCATTGATACGATTTGGAGTAATATAAAATTGTATTATTGAAACAAAAAACTTTATTTTTACATTTAATGGAAATACCTACCTTAAATGTAATTTTTGGAATGTCTTGACCCAGGGGAGCAATTTAGTTTTGAAAAAGTAAGGTGGACATTGACAATAAACAATTTTAAGTTTCTTCACATTATACAATGTAAGGTATTGGGCATGTATTAAGCATGTTAAGTAACCCTAGCCCTTAAACTGTGCTTATAGTTTTGACTCTAGAAAACCAAAGCTTTTATTATTTTGTGTTCGACTTTCGAGGTAATTATTATGCATTCAATAACAGAATTAGTTGCCTTCAAGATTAATTATTATTTTACATTAATTATTATATAAATCAGAAAATGTTTTATTTAGTCCAATTAGTTAGAGATAGGTAGTACCTATGATATTTAATATTTTATTATTGTAATAGGTATGTATCTTAAAAAATTGTAGGCACCATATGACAATAATATAATAATTACATAAAATATATAGTTTTACATTAGATATTTTTATTCAGCAAGCTATAAATCCGGTATATTAAATAATAGAGAACATACAATTTATTGAACTATCAAGATCCCAATAGTTAAAAAATATGAGTTCTGGGAAAAGCTCTTTAGAACCACTTGCATTAAAATTTCCCTTTATTATAATTTGACTAATTTGAATAGTTATTTATATGCTATACTAAAAAGAAGGACTTTTATGTTGAGTGATAATAAATTGTTTTATTGTCTAATAGAACAATTTTCATTTTTAATGTACTTACGCTTCATTTGTAAATTGTATTTTATATGATGTACCTAGGCATTTTTTTTAGTCCGCTGGTTAATATCTTTTACTATTTTAAATATAGGCAGGTGCCAGGTGGTATACTTTGGTGTCAGTTTTAAGGTTACCACTAGGGTTTTTAACTGTTATAATAAAACAATTTTTTAATTGTACTCAAGTTTAAAATGCGGTTAGTTATTCAAAAATCACGATCAAAAAATATTTATTTAAAAAAACTCGATCAATAGAAAAAAACTACAATAGCATTTATACATTGCCTACGTAATACACATTGTTTTGTTTAAAAATTGGACATCCTATTTTTGACATCATCTATTGACTATTACATATGCAAAACTCAGGCCTACATTTTATCTAATAAAATGTTCTTTTTTAATGTATATTTTTAAATTAAAATACGAGTTAATCAACTAATCTAATGTTCAAGAACAATAAATAACTATGAATGATAAAATAGACTCTTGTTATTTGATATAAACAACTTGATGTTTTGAATGGAGGCGCTTTAGAAGGATCTGCTTATCAGTTATTTATTAGCAATGTCACAATGTTTATTACTTTAATTATGTACGCTTTCGTAAAAAACAATGATGGCTTTTTAAGCTTATAACTTATTAGCGTTACGTTTTTGAATATTTTTTACTAAATCGCTGTGGTGTTTATGTCGAGAACAAATAAACCAACGAGCATAAATTATTTGTGACTTATGATTTATGAATCAAAAGTTGACACTGTGCTTATTTTACAGTTATTTGTATATATGTTTTGTTATACGTTATCAACGAGAAGTAAGTTTAAAAGTTTATATTTTCGCGATAAGAATACGAAAAAAGAAATGTTTTTAATTGTTCAATTTTTCTCGAATTCAATGTAGAATTGTGAGTAGTGTTACGTCTAAAAGTTTTATTCATGAGGATTACGTTTAGTTCCAGCTGTTTAAGTCTGAAAATTGTTTGAATATTAATTATAATAATATGTAAATCGAATTCACGGGTATTGTGATACTCATTGTCATTCTTTCAATACAGGACTTTTAACCCTTTGCTCGTTAATCGGCTTCATTGATAGTACATAGTATATAATATGTACAGATGGCGGTCACGCGATGAAGGGTGTTTTAAGTTCCCACCGAGATTAATGTATGCAAACTGCGTTTAAAAAAAAATGTACCACAAAGCCATTTTGTCAATTTTACAATAAAATAGAACACGTTCTAAAATTGATGGACCACGATTGGAGGAAGTCCTTCCGTCCCGTTTACACCCAACTGACAATATCAACCCGTTATTTTACTTATATATGTGTATACTTGTGACAATGTCTACTTTGTATGTTATGAAAATACAAACACGGAACGCTATTGCTTCTAATAGTCTTGTGGCTATTTAAATGTAACGATACGGTCATGTTATCTCCGACCCTTTTAAAGTTAAACCTTTTAAATGGTTTATAGTCGGTCCCACATTCTAACGTAAGGGTAGCGTTTTGATATTTACTACAAATACCAATGTTTCTATCCGGACATCATATTTTTATTTGTTACCATTATAGTATTAATAATTGCACTCTGCTGCAATTTTTTTTGTGTGTACACTGTACTCTCTTTTAGGACAACATGAAAAATTAATCAATTTCATAGATGTTCTTTCCAGAGTGGTTATGCTGATGAAGTTTTTCAGGTTAATTTTATATTCCAAACGTAGAAGTTATGGTCCCGTGCAAACGGTGAAACTAACGGTTCGATGCAGAAACAAACGTTCCTTTTTTTATTTTATTTTAATGTTCAATCCGTATAAATCAATTATTCACGATCGTGTCATAGTTCGCTAGGAAATTGTCCAATTACCTTGGTCAAATTTATAACAGGTAATAATATTATTATATTTGTGTATCATTTGACTAAAAATTATAAAGCGGGCAAGACGATACGATGTACCGGATTTATAGAGATATCGTCGATTTTTCCGGTCCTTACAATAATCGGGAAAAACTGATATTGCTTTATAGTACATTTGTTTTCAATAATTGTGGTTCGAATATTACATATAATTGATAAACTTATGAAGAAAAAATGTAGTTAAATTGTAATCATTAAAAATGATGAGGTAGAGTAGTAAAGGTAAAATTGTTGTATACGTAATGAGCCAATGACAGAAAGGAGAGAAATACATTTAAGGTATTAATCGAGTTAAGGGGCTTAAGCAAATTTGTTTAAATATTAAAACATGTTGGATCGACAATAATAAGGAGTATAATTTAAATTCAAATACAATAATAATGCAAAAAAATAATACAATTACAATTAATGACAATAAAAAAATGTGCAGATATGTTAAAACGTTTATCGAAAGTGTTGATCGTTTGAGATGCTACGTTGCTTTGTCAAATGAAACGAGAAAGATTTTTTTTATTACAACTTCTTGGTAATAAGTAATAACTTATAAGTAGATTTTTGAAGTTGTGCCATTATATGAAGATGAATGGATTTTCGACACATATATTGCATTTTGACAACGTGGTTGTCGTTTTAGTATACTTATTAGCAATGTGTTATTTGCCATATTACGGATATCACACTAAAATGTCGGTCAGTTAGTGACCACATTATTTTTTGTTGTGGTATTTTTATATTAATGATACTGTTGTTAACTTCGATTTATAGAAATGTACACATTTTCATAGTTAAAAGTTACATATGATTGATTTTATAGACAAAATGGTAATTTAATGAGTTCGATATAATGAATACATTATTAAACTAGAGTGTATTTATATATTTACGTTGTATACTATTAAACATTTTTGTTATACTTTTGTAAATGACACAATTACAAATCAACCAAAAAACAATGTTTCATTTTTTGTCTAATTCTCATTTTACTGATGGGGTTAGTGCCTAGTATTAAAAAAAAATATGAGTTTACATTTTAAACATGCAACCATCAGCCGACAGCGTTAATATCGTTTTTACATGATATAATACCTAATATGGTAAAAACGGGCCCGTATTATTGGTATAATGTTATACACACATTATGTAATTAAACATTAACTTCAAGAATAAGGTGTGACGACTTAATAGTTTATTTTTTAAGTATAATTAATTATAATTGTTTTGAGTTAAAACAATAACACTACGTATAATGTTGTATAATATAAAAGCTAATAGGTATAAATATTGTCTGTTTTTATGTTAAATTTATATTCCAATCAATTTTACTTCAAAATAATTTCGTTAAATTTTTTTAACAATAATTTTTAGTCTAATATGCATAAATCCTAACCAATTGTTTTTATGCGTGTTTGGAGTATTGTTTGATATACATGCTTTTGTATCCGGAGAATTGTCATGGTTAGTGAATGTTATGTACTGTTTGATGGTATTATTGGCTAAAACCGTATAAAACAACGACCGGTGTATTGATTTATGCATATGTTTTTGTTCGAACGAACTGGATTGTTTCCGTGATGTCGACCGATAAGATAATAATTTAGTCGGTTTACATTTTGTTTGGACTGCACGCGTTTCATTAACACCGTTTTAGTTATTATTGGTCAGGAATTTATGTAAAAGGCTTCCTTGACCCGATTCATCCTTTATGCTATAACTCTTGAACGCATTAAAAACAAATTATTCGATGTCCAAGCGGCAAGTCTGTAATGTCTGACCCCATATGAGTCGTTAAAACAATTTTTTCTTCCTTCTATCGAATTTTTTTTAGGTCATCTCTAAATGTTAAAAACGTTAGCTCTTAACAAACTGTATTATTTTGTTCTCATCCGAAATCTGAGGTGCTTGCTCATGTATACTACAATAATAGTTTATGTGCTTGGTTCCCGTGCGGACAGACGATGGGTAGGCGGCAGACAAACAGGTTATCTCGCCGTGTAAATACATTAGGCGAAATGCGTTTTTTATTATTTTGACGTGAGAGAAATGCAGCGGAGGCGACCATGGACTTGCCGAAAACAATCCACAGTACGCACGCTCGTTGTTTTCAGTCGAGATATACTTATTTATTTAGGAACAGACCTTAAAATATCTAGACTAATTATTTAATAGGAAGTATTGTTTTACTTTTAGTTACACCGAAATATAGCCCAATTGACAGCTCCTATTATAGAATAGATTGTTTTACCTAAATACTTCAAGTTACTATACTGTTTTCTTGTATTTTAATTTTTATACTGAATTTATATATTTTCGGTAGTCGGTACATTCTACCATAGAACAAAAAAACCATTATGTGTTTAAAAATTATGACAGAATTTGATGTGAAATGTTTCCCGAATGTTTCGGAAGTGAAATCAGAAACGATAAAGTAAAGTACAATAAAACGTATAAAATAATTAAAAAAACGTTTTGTGGGAAATAATACAAAATTATAAATTATACCAATATGTAACGTGAAACATAATATTTTAGTCTAATCAAAAGAATAAACTAATAAAATATTAAACAAATTCCATATTTTATCTTGGTGTTTAGATAATAAGTTTCTTTTAGGCGCTTGATTTTTAATAATTAATTATTTATTTTTAACTAACAAAAATTAATAATTCAATAATATGTTTAGTGTATAGTATAATTTACATAATAGTAAAATTATTATTGAATAATGCCTAGTAATAATTAATATTTTACAATATAATTGTATGTATGTATGTATACAGTCACTGTCCCTATTTTAAATTCGATGGTTATCGGACTTCACCATGGAAACGGTAGCAAAGTGTAATGTCCAGATGTTATTTTAACGAAGGGGCTTAATGTACTTGATGTACCCTACATTTTGTCTAGACAGTATATAAAAACACGTATGCGAGGATTCTGAAGACGAGTCTAGTATTCGTACTTTTTTTATTGACACACGATAGTTGTTTTTGTTTTATATTTTACACATTTCCTACTAGCCAGTTAATCATTCGAAGTGAGAATAAGGCAGTTAAAATAATGAATTAACTAAATAATTTTGTTAGTATTTTTCGAAGGATAATCTGTAAATTTTGCTATTTGACTAGAAGATTTTTCCCTTTTATTTTTTTAAGGTTGAAATGTTTGTCAAAACAAAAAAGTAAAACAAATTATCATACGTTTGTTTTTAATGATTATGAAGTAATGCCTAAATTTGTTTTTTTTATTTGAGTTCTGATTAAAATAGAAGTTAATAAAACCGTGCTATAATTAATAAGGGTAATATAAAAGTACCACTGATTGCTTATTATTTAATTATAAACAGTGACTACACTGTATAGGCAGATAATTTAAACATGTTATTAATAAAAACTTCTGATCGACAAACTATATAGTACATTTTCCAAATAATTATCATACATACCATTATGCTTTAAGAAAAATATATGCGTAGATGGTTTATTACACTAAAATTCTACCCTACTAAAAACTAACAATACCTACCTAATTTGTTTTTACTTTACACTTTTTTTATGTCGTGGGTTTAAATTAATTATAATAAATAATACAAATTAAAAATGTAGACTACCTTATTGTATTATTTATTTAATAATTTACGGGCATAGCTCAGATATGCATAGTAGTGCAATAATACATAATACTAATAAAACATATTATATTATATCAGTACCTATAGTATTAGAATATCATTATAAAATACTATTTTTGACTTTATTATTAAATGGCTAAAATAGCCATCTTATAAATATTATATACTAATACAATATAAGACTCTGTATCTAAGTAAAATTTTTTTGAAAAACATTTTCTAAAAAATGCTTCGACTTGATCAATTACCTTCGGATTTTAAATCCATTCATTATTGGTTTTGTATTTTTTTTACATTTTACTTGAAAACGTGTTTATATATTTAATTATGTACAGCATTTATATGATTTTTAAATGGCTAAAATAGCGATTAGGATGTTTAAGGGAATGAATGAATACCCAATACTAATTTATATTAACGGGTATTCAATTCAATGTTACTAAATTACCCTATCTCAATTTTTGATATTGGTTAGTAGAAAATAAATGGAAACATTGTATAAATTACGAATGTAGGTATTAATTTACAATGACATTGCATGCCATAATATACTATTGCAAACAATGCATTGTATTTTAATGAGACTTTCATGTGACTACCCCTTAGCATTTAAGCTCCAAAATAATTGTATTATTTTAATATAATATAATTTATTTATTATGATGATTATGAGACGTATACTTCTTAATTATAATATGGCTTAAATGATAATATACACATATGTTATGTAGTTCTTAGGTATGTAAATACAGTATATTATTAGGGAACAAAAATACATTACTATGAAATGGGTTTGCAACGTTATGTTTTATAAAAATGTCTCACCAGTAGGTAGTTATTTCAAATGTTAATCATATTAGGTAGGTGGATACGCTGACTTTACACCCTTCAATTAAATTCGGTCAGTGTTGGCACTTGGGAAAGGTTACAGCGAGTGTCATCAATACTAAACACATAAGTATTAAATGCAGTGTGTACAGGGAGGTTGTATCTTATTTATGTATTACTAGTTATTACATAACATATTTGTGTTTTTTTTTATAAAAAAAACTGTTGACCCTATTATTATGCCATCATTGTATAAAAAACGTTCGTGTTTGCAAATAATCATTTTTGAGTTACTCAGCGATTAACTAATGTCAAATTTGAATAAATGCGTATTTTAATAGTTTATATGATACATTAAACAACAATTATTTTAGTGGATAAAATTTATTTATAAAAGAAATAATTATGTTATAGTTAAAAGAGTCAATAAATTCAGCAATAACAATAATATAGTAGTAATAATAGTATAAAATATACTTAATCTCTATTCAGCGTAAAAAAAAAAATACTTAAAATATTACAGACACATAATAAAGCAAGTTAAGTTCAATTTTTAGCTTTCAATTAATCAAATTATGCCTAACAATTCAATAAATAAATCGAATAAGTATGCCCTTTGTGAGAGTAAGAACTAGTTACAACAGCTAATGTTGCGATATGAGCTCTGAAAAATTCGGTTTAGTAGTCTCGTCCATAAAGTAAAAATTCAGCATTAATAAAGAAAATTGAGAAAATCGGCCATGACAAATAGATTTTGTAACAGAAAATGAGTAATAAACTATGTAAAAAATATATTTAGTTAGTCGGGGGGGGGGGGGGGGTCGGAGGACCGTAATATAAGGTTTCTCTGGAAGTCAGTTAAAAAAATATTATGCAGTTTTTTTTATTGTGCATTAAGTGTACATAATTAAACACCGTGAGAAGCGACGTTAGTATTTTTTTAAAAATAACAATAATGCTGGTTACATCTATAGCCGATCAAGCACATCGATCAATATGCTAATTGACCCCACTTCGTCTTATTATATATTTTTGGTTAACAGCCATTTGGTCGCTTTACCAGTTTTTGTACCATGAATATTTTCACGCTCGTGTTAAAATTCCTTATCAACGGAAACACACTATAATATTATAGGTAAAGGCTAAAGCTATACACTATATACACACTTTACACTTGACTATCGTCTCCTTGTCTTGGTTTGCAGCTGCCATGTTTGTTTTTATCGCTTGTGGATCACGATGGTCGATGATTGTTTTGGAATAACAGGTCAAGAGTTCTTTTACACATGATTGCATTCGCCTCCAGTCGGTTTCTCACGACGATTACTCCGGCTTCCGCCTACTTGTTCTTCTGGTCGTCTCCGGTTTTACTATTTTTGCACAAACGTAATTCCAAAATTGCAAGTGCATTGCCGGTAAATGCGCTGTCGTTAAAATTAATCTACTGATTATCTTTGGGCTGACAAACGAGCCGTACAATTATTATGGTTTTAATAATCAAGTTAACTTGATTACAATGGACAAGACTTAATCCGATATTTCATAAATTATGTCAAAGCAACACACTACGAAAACCAATAAAACAATACAAATTCAAGCTCAAAAATTATCTCATACAGTGGCGCCATTTTGCCTAAACTTAGTAGAGCAGTCATTAAGAGACGCTTTACGAACACATTTTTAAGTTATTATTAGTGTAATCTTTCTATTTGTGTCAAAAGCTTGTTTATATGTTACTATTGTAAAGTGATGATTACAAAATATCTACTATTCTATGTTTTTACGGATAACTGCAATTGCGTGGTGGCCTTTTTAAAAATAATTATCCTATTTTTTTTGGCGAAACTGCTTTTAACATAATATCAAGTATCAGTCGAGAGTTACCAAATAGTTTCGAGCATCCGTTACTTATATGATATATCGACGCCTACAATTATTTAATTATTTATACTTTTTAATTTATTTTTTAATGTAATTATTATCGATTTTACCCCTAGGTTGATAATTAATTGAGTGATTTACCAATGTAATTCAGGAAAAATTGTATAAAACATTGGTGACCTAAATTTTTCTCAATCTTTGATGGTACTATTCTAAGCAACAACTAAGTTTTTGTGGTTCACGTACAACGTGAGTGACGGACTTGGTAATCTTTTGTAACGAGGTTAATGTAAATCCTCGGCAAAAATACTATTTTTTATATTTTATATTTTTTTCATACATAATTTTGAATTTACTTAATTAGGCAGTTTCAAAAAGTCATAAAATGTTTGGCAAAGTGTACTAAACTTGTAATTTTAATTTTGACAATATATTTGACAATACTGATTATATTCTAAATATAATAAAATATTATCCAGGGGGCATAGAAATCATTCGAACTTTTGTCATTTAATGAATGCGTTTCACTTACGATTTAAATCTGTTATTACTATAGTAGGTATCTAATTTCATTTAATGGCCCTTGCGACTGTGATTTATTAAGGACCATTGTATAGGCGACTTTTCACTAAAACTTAACATTTATGCTTAAGTTTGTAAACATACCTATTAACACGGGAAAGATAGGTCTATTTTTATATAAATTTGTTTTCTTCTATAATTTTTCAATTATAATATAACCCATAGAGGCTCTGTTATTGAACAAAATAGACCCTTGGCATTTCCATCATCCTGTGTTTCCATGAAGTCCGATTTCCATTCTGAAAAAATATTTGCATTCTTTATCATCTCTTCTGTAATTGTTGATTGACTATGTTTTCTTATCATTATTTTTTCATTTTAAAATAGTTTCTGTAAGAAATGTGTTTAAAACTTTTCTAAAATATTGTAAAATAATAACAGCTTAACGCCGATACTACAAACCTCAGAAGAGATGATAAGGGATTCAAAAATATTTTTATAATGGAAATCAAACTTCATGGGAATACAAGATGTTGGAAGTACCAAGTGTCTATTTACGCTCAATTTTATCACAGTCGCAAACTCTATTAACGAAAAATAGAAAAAAATTTGTTTTTTAAATATCTTATCGTTTTACTATTCAACATAAAATTACAAATGGCAAAATATTTCTAATGTAAAACGAAAAAAGCTTTTCTTTAATTTTTATTTTTGAAATTCGCTTGACTTAAAAAAAAATGTCGCGCGATCCCCACAAAATTGTCATTAATCATTTGATGACAAAGAACCACGAGGAAGCAATTAAAGGGGTGGTAAAGGGGAAACGGTTTTGGCGTGAGCGGAGGAGGCATACGTAAACAGTGACCTTGCCGCGCCCTAGAGCTTTATTGATTTTGTCGTTAAGAGTCCAATGAAAGCTGCGCCGCCATCAACGTTTCACTGTTGATATATTTAATAAATAGGAACTTTTCGTGATAATGGTACCATATCTTATGTAAAGTGTATATAAGTGATGTCAGCCACCATGTAGTCAATCTTTTGTGGTTATTAAATTGCACGTATTTATTTATTTTTTAACTTTAAAAAAAAATTGTTTGGTTTAATGACCTTACACAACATTATACAAACGGAATTATTAAAACTTCTATATCTAATATCCTTATTTAGCTTCTTTGATCTGTTTGAGTCTTTAATGTCTGTTTTGTTTTGTTTAAAAACATTTTCTTTTACGACAGTATCATTACTATTTATATATTAGTCATTATTTTACATTGATAGCGACCAAAAAGTGTTATACAAAAAAATGTGTTTTTACTTTTATGCACTTATAATTAATTCTTTGAAATCTTGACTAGAGAGTGGTCCAATAACCTTTAAACACTAATATTTTAGGAAAACCTAGTATAGTAAAATTATTACTAATTGGCAGACAAGACAATCTGTTTAAGTGGGAGGTTTGTTTGTGGATTGATTTTTAAACACTTTACAATAAACGGCTTGTGACTAGTGTTAAATAATTAGCTGAATTAACTTAAGCTTTTTGCGTGTATGTTTAGTACCCAATCGTTAACATGTTGACTGAAGATGAATGGTGTACCACGAATTGTTTATTATGAATGAATAAATATTATGAAAAAAAAATATTATGTATTGTTAGTTTATTTTCATGATAAATATATATTTAGGATAACTTAGTAAAGTTTATTTAATATATTAAAATATAAAAGTAAGACGTTTTTTATTTTCATATTTAACATTTTAATTTACAGTTTTTGAAGATCATTTTGAAACACAAACGAAAATCTACCGCTGCGAATGTGACATTAAATCTGTAAGTAAAAATGTTATAATTTTTTTTTAAGGTAAAATCTAATAACTAATTACTACTGTCGCCGTACAAAGTTCGTAATTTAAATTTGTGCTCTTGCTGATTTAATGAAAATAAGTAAGTACGTGTCTGCGTTCATCTAATTTCCGCCTCGAGGTGATAATGTTACATCCTAAGGAGAATACGCCTTTGACTTTCTTTTTAATAATAAAACAGTTGTCTTAGAACTACAATTGATGCAAAATATAAATTCTAACTTTAAAACTTGTTTTTTTACCTAAGTATAGGTATTTAAGGTCGTCATAAAAAAAAGTTTACTTTAGTTTTTAAGTTGATTAGTGTTAACGAGCGTTAGATGCGTCTGATTCTATTGATGCCTAATTTCATTATAATTATCAGTGTGCTAACAATACTTTCCTAGTTCCAATTAAAATGTTTTGTTTAAAGGGCGAAATTCGTTGTACCTATGTTTATTAGCTCTGTGACTTGGGTCTAAAAGGGCTTATCTCACTTTTTGTAACATTGGCAAATGGACTTTCAAGTTTTCATTTTTCATTGTGCTCTATGTTAACTCTTACCAAACTCTTCATAAATTATTTAATTGTCCTCAAAAATGTCATTTTTTTAGACCCAAGCCACAAATTTTTTTACAATGAACAATATAGTATTTTTATTGTATTGCTTCAAATAGATAATTAAATACATGATACCCTACCATTATATTAAAAGTATATTATTATCAATGCATGATGAAAGAAAGGACTTTTTAGTTTTCTATTCAGCCGTATGGTTCTAATGGATTTATAACTAATTTAAATAAATAAATAAATAAATAACGATGTTACCAGTATTATACTTGTATTCAACTTGCATGCATCTACTGGATGACCAAGATTAACGTATCACATGTGTTTTACTTAGGTATTTTGTTATAATGTAATATTTATTATACTATATGGCTGTATAATAAAGAATAAAGAAACGTCATGAATGACTTACATTACGTAATGGCGGTATGGCTATGTGAGTGTGTAGGAGTGTTCGTTGAAAAACGATAATGTGCGATGAGCGCTCTTATTTCTACACGAGTACAAATTGTAAAGAAATGGACACAAAAAAAAAAATATATATATATATATATTTTAAATAATATATTTTATTCGTATATTATGAATGTGCTTACGGATTAAATGTTTAAAAATTTGAGATAATTTTGTCTATTAAATATCAAATAATCTGGTTGACAATTTTACAATCTACTTTGTGGTATGAAAAGTCTTGTGCTTTTAAAAAATAATTTTATTAAAAAAAGTTAGGCGTTCAATATATTTGGAAATAATATGCACTTTAGTTCGATTTTTTTGATTTGGCTTATTTTTGTATTAGTATCTTGTGATGTTGTAAATGATAAATCGGTATTGGTAAGAAGTTTGACCGTATGTACATTGTACGGTATACCTTTGAAAGGTATAATCGAGGAAAAGAGTAAAAACCGTGTTAAAATGGATTAATTTTGTTCCACGAAAAACGATGATTTAACGATGATCCTAACGATTAATAATTTATTACAAATAAAAAAGGTGAGAGTTCTTTACATTTTTTTATACAAATAGAATTACATGGAATTTATTGTACATCACACATATTTTTATCGGATCTCATGTTACTGAACTATTTATAAGTATTCCAGTAATAATATATATATTCAATAATCAGGTATATCGATTTGTACGTTTCTGCGTTGTTTACTCTAAAATACTACCATTTTCTGGATGTTATTCATTATACTACATGATTTGCATAATATTGTGTTTTACATTCCGAATTGTTAATTATTTTTTTTCAAATTTTAATTCTAAGCACGTTGTTCCAGTACATTACAATAATGACGATGTACTGTATTAACGACTGTGCTCTAAGCTATACCTACCTGTCGTGTGACAGTCCGGATATCCGTAGTGCACTAGGAATCATTGCCCGCGATAACGTCCATCGGTCCATATCATATCCTAGAACACTGCTATATTCATTCCGGTCCGTCCTATGTACATCGTGCCGCGCTACAGCTTATTTAGCAGCATTTCCCTTTCGGTATCACCCATAGTGTATTGTTATGGTAGAGTCGTTATCATTATTTTTTTTCAATTTTTTAAAATAAAAATATAATCTAGTTTTCCATTCGTATTCATTCGGTTGAAATTACATTTATACTGGGTCACTCATTACTCTTTATTATGAAGTTGAGTTGTTTTTGTTGCTGTTATTGTAATATTATGATGCGCAGCGTAACAATAATAATTATTTTTCAACCGCGAAAACACAAATCATAGTTTTAACTGCTCGTGGCCAGTATTAGTCGGTCTTACGTGTATAGTTTACACACAGAAATCATATACCTACCATACATAATATACTACACAGGTAGGAATACTGCGCAGTATAACGCCACACCGGAATTATAGGTCCTCTAGTGCGCGCCAACGGTTTTTCTTTCGCGCCGACGAACTCGACCAAAACTAATTACCTGCACTCTACACCGTCAGCCCGTGTTGCTGCATTTTATCCTTAGCACTACAATCGTCGCCCATGTCGAAACACTATGCGTATTGTCTGGTAACGCTATTTTATTTTGACCGCCCGAGTTGGTCACAAAATATTGTAACACACGATAATACGTCCGTGACACGATTCGCGTATATTTCTACTACGAAAAATTCTTATGTCGTACCCACCAGAATAGTAGAGGATAATAACAATGGGAAGATGTAAAACCGATGATCGTGAAAATAAATTATTTTAACTAAAAAATGCAGCTAATATAAATTGTGTATTCTTATTTTCATTGGATCCAACGCATCTTATATACCTACAAAGACATGAAGACAGTTCGGCGTAGGATGCTGAAGTTGGTACAATGTTGTAAAATTCCAAAATCTTATATATATGTATTTGTCTCATTGATAGTAATCGTAAACAGTTATAAGAAAATATAATTTATTGTTACAAAACGAATTGGACTTTCTCGGTGTTGTTACTAATATGTTTAGCTCCAACGAGTGGAAATATAACTACCATCACCCTATTCGGAGTCTAGCGGGTTAATGTCTTCAAGATGAAAAGGATAGGCTATTTTTATTTCGGTGGCTATTACATTAACATATACAGGATTACTGTGACCGTTGCTTAAGCACGTTTTCAAAAGAGGAACGGTATTCCTCCGGCTAGTTCTACAATGGTGAATGCGAGTTTGAGTTTAATATATATATTTATCATCGATCATAGAAATTACCATAATTCACATATAAAAATAGTTTATAATCCATTTAATTTGTATTTTTATTACTACAAAGAATTATAATTCATAATACATTTAAATAGGTATGTTAGTGTCTGTCACACGAAAAAGTAATAATAATTTCATTGTACGAATCTCTCGATTTTATACCTCAGCATATTTTATTATAGCAAAAAAAAAAGGTTTATGCTCTTAAGAGTAACTAATATTATTGCCAATTTATATATATTTCAGAAATTATTTCTCTATTATAATATTATATTTTTAAGAAAAATGTATGGCTTATGTTTATTTTTCAACTTAATGGTATATTGAATTAAATGGATTTGCCATTTGTGTATATTGTCGAAAAATGGTTTAACAACATACATTGTAAAGCTACTTTATTTTATCGAGTTTCTCTGGAAAAATAAAATTTATGATGATATCAGTATCTTAGAAAGTCTTTCATATTTTATTATGTTATTGAGTTCTCTAAGGATTTATTATTCTTTTAAAATTGCTCATTATATCATATCGTAAGAATCTTGCTGTGATCATTTCTATTTGATGACTTTAAAATATGACTCAACGTCTAAATTAAAAACTAGTTGATAAGAATAAAATATGAATCTTAGTTTTACATTGTCTACTCTTACGGAAATGCTTAAAAATTATAACTGTACACTGTGTCACGTGTGTATGTCTTGTATATCTATTGTATGTCTTATCTATTAACGTAATACGAATGTGCAATACTTTTGAGTGAAGACATTTTTAAATATAGGCCAAAGTTTATAAAACAAATGTACTATGTAGTTTAACTTTGTGTTAGGCATAATCAGCTTTAAGAAATTGGTTAGTTGAATTTTCTCTTTTTTTTGTTTTTGGGAGAAAATAGCCTCAAGAGCTTAAGAACAATGCATTATTGTGATTGATTAAAATAAAAATTGATATTTTATATACTACATAGTACAATAGATTAGTGTAATCTAATTGTATTGAAAGTTCTGTGAATTATAAGATAGTTAACTATTCATAATTACACCGTGTAGGGATTGTAGGTAATTTTCATATAACGGTTGTAAAGTTTTTTGATAGCTTTATTGTTACACAATGCATAAACTAATAGTATTACTCTATTAATAACACATAAATTACAAAAAAATTAACGCATTATATATTAGCTAAAAAGATAACCAATAGAATAACTTAGTTAGAAAAACTTTTTAAAGTTTTCCGTCTCAATCTGATTTAAATTATGTGATTGTAGGCTAAACATTATGATTTCGTTTTTCTCTTAATTGCATAATAGAAATGAAATTTCACTTTCAGTTGAAGTGCACTAAATGGAGATTCGGTCTGTAAAGTACTGTTAATTAGGATAACAAGACAGCAGAGGAAATTAATTACGTACAAACTACAATCGTTATCTAAATGCGACACGATAATAATATTACATAGACATTATTTAAAATAGTCGAGTTTCCTATTTTAATATTATTATTAGTTAATTATTGTACTAATACTTAGAAATTAATTTTATTGAGGTTGCCGTCTTAGATTAAAATCGTTTAAAAATTAAGTAGTGTTTTGTCCCATAACATACACTTATTCTTTCTACATTAATAGTTTAGCGCTGACCTAAGATACGCGGGCCAGTTAAGCTTTTAAAACCAGCCCGAAGAGCCGACTGATGTTTTGATAATATCAGAATATTCTGATATCGATACCTTAGAGCACACAAGTGCTAGGTCCATTTTTTTTCAATGTCGTGATTTTGGGTTCATTCAATTATTATTGTGATTTTTATCACGAATTCAGAGATACCAAAATCACGATTTTGAAAAAAAATAGACATGTGTGCTCTAAAGTATCCATATATAAAATATGTATATTGATAATTTAGGAGGAGGAGTGGCCGAGTGGGTAAGGCGGCAGTGTGTTAGCGCTCACTGTCGCCGGTTCGACTCTCGGTCACAGGCGCTCCGTTTGCTGGGCGAGCAATCGTCCGGTAAAAAGGAACCGCCATCCCCCTCTCCGGCGACGGATTGACGACCCGTCCCGGAAGCGAATTCGTCAAGAAACCATCTCATGATGGCAGCGTTTGGGCCTTGATGGCCCGTTAAGCTACATGATGATGATGATATTGATAATTTATAATATTTCAATAATAAATGCTAATAAAAAAAAAAATAATAATAAACGATGTTTATATGCCTTAATAATATTGTATAGCTTGTTTTATAGTATATATATTTTTTTGCCAATTATCACTTCATCATCGTTAAAAATATTGTAAATGTTGTTACACGTATTGTTCTAGAAAAAGACCATTTACATACGTTGCAAATTATAATTTTAAAAATGCTTTCAAAGCAAAATAAATCTATCCAAGCCAACCATTACAGTCACGGATTTTCGGTGTATACTCGCATTTGTGTCTAACGTTGGAAAGGTCAAGAAAATATTTGGTCGGGGAAAATTACTTTCTTGAGAGAATGGTACTGCACTGTTTTACTGTGACTCAGCCTGTGTAAGGTCAAAGACCTAAACGTGTGTCGGCTTATATTTTGCACAGTTGGCGTCTCCTATAGGTTTACTTGCGGGTTTTGTGTGTTTAGTGCTTACCAGCTTACCTATGTGTATAGGTAACACATATAAATATTAACTTAGTGCATTTATTATTTACTTATATATACATATAAGTATAAATATATATATATATATATTAGGAAAATACTTACTACGTAGCGTTAGGTAAATATATACTTTGTATTGACTTTCCTAAGTTTTTATTAGTGTTTACAAGCATTTCGTGCATGATTTCCAAAAAAATAAAAACGTTTTCCCGTACCCCTATGTATTGATTTGTTTTATTGTCAGAAGCTAGACTTAGGCGTCAGTTTGTCGCGAACTCAACTCGCGTGAGAAATCCGTTTTGTTGTTATGCCGTTTATCCTTGGTCGCCTTTACTTGATGACTATGTTAATTGTATTAATACATTAAACCCACACAGTTTTAGAATAATTATGAACACTGTTATTATTTTAAAAACATATATTTAATATATTACCTATTATAAATAATATATTATTAATAATTAATGTGACGATAAATTAAACGATTTCAAATGATTAATTTTTGGGAACTAAGTCAGATCAATTATAATGCAACCGAATGAAAATTACTTCTATTTACTGAAAGTTATTTTTTGAATTAATTCTTGTATGACGTTAATTGTTTATGTATATTAGTATAATTACTAAGTGATTTGTTTTACGCAATATTCTAGTTTTTTAGATTACAATAACATTGTACATTTAAATGTATAGATACGTACATACGAAAACGAAAAAGAACAAAAAAACTAAAGTAGATTAAAAAATTAATCTAAAAATAACGTTTTTATGCGCCTTCAAAAGTATAAAATAACCCTCCGGGGGTCTTGATAACCAAATAGGACAGATGAACTAGAAAAACGTGGGGCGCATCTTTACTACTTCACACGTCTGAGTATATAATAACATTCTCTTCTCATTAATAACTCATAACTCATGCACAATCATCTTTTCTCTTCTAAATAAAATAATACTTAATGACATGTCATGTAAAATTGAGCACCACATTACTTTAAATGTTAAGCAAGTAGGTAGTTAACAAAAAAAATGAAGCAACCTACATAAAACAAACTTTGGAGAGAACAGCAATTAAGTCTTTTCAATTTGCAATAAAATTTAAGGCAAGTGGCACGGAAATCCATTAAATTTCATTCCCAAAAAAAAGTCATACTATCACTTTCTGATCCGTTCGGTTAGAGAGACAGCATTATGAGAGACAACTTAATGCATTAACATGAAAGCTTAGGTTTTAATATCTAAGTAGAAAGATGCGCCCCACGTTTTTCTAGTTCATCTGTCCTATTTGGTTATCAAGACCCCCGGAGGGTTATTTTATACTTTTGAAGGCGCATAAAAACGTTATTTTTAGATTAATTTTTTAATCTACTTTTATCACCCTCATTTATAATTAAAAACAGGAGCTGAGAAGATATTATTTTGTATTATTTTCATCATTAACTTTACTATGTTATTGATTTGTGTGTTATTATAAAATTATAGAAGATCATCCAAAATTATTATTGATGTTTAAATTTTTAACCTATATAATTATAAAAGAAAAAATATAAAACAATTTTAACCTTTAAGATAAAAGGAAATATATATCTAATTCAAATTGATTACTCTGTATTGTATTGTTGTTGTGTTTCGGCGGTAGAACTTGACGTCCCAGCAGGAAGGAAAATAAACTCACGTGTGGTCCACACAGACGCATACGTAACTCTTTCAAAAGAAAACTGTTTTTATCTACCTCTACCAGTACCCACATTACAACAGCAGCAATACTTCTCATTATAAAGACACAACAAAATCCGTCTGGGAATTCAAAACTGAATTAAAATACTATGTCGTCACCTTGTCTTCTCCCCACCACCCCTAAAATGCCATAGCAACCCTCCCCGCTTGAATAGAAATACATTTCTTCTTTCTTCCAACACAAGAAGGAAGAATCATCTAAAGCGATAACAATGCGCTTGTATTGAGTTCGAAGAACACTGAACATTTAACGTTTAATCGTTCGATTCACTATGTGGCTACGGTCACCATCTGGTGAGTGTAATTATAGTATAATAATAATAACAATACTAATAAATAATAATAAAGTGTACTCAAACGTCATAGAGTTCGTAAAAATAAAAAATGATGTTGGTTTCCCATTGTGCGAATTTGATTCAAGTTCAGAAGTTAATAGTAAAAAATTAATCTAAAAAAATAACGTTTTTATGCGCCTTAAAAAGTATAAAATAACCCTCCGGGGGTCTTGATAACCAAATAGGACAGATGAACTAGAAAAACGTGGGGCGCATCTTTCTACTTAGATATTAAAACCTAAGTTTTCATGCTAGTGCTTAAGTTGTCTCTCATAATGCTGTCTCTCTAACCGAACGGATCAGAAAGTGATAGTATGACTTTTTATCGGAAATTAAATTTAATGGATTTCCGTGCCACTTGCCTTAAATTTCATTACAAATTGAAATTGTGCTTTATCAGTTTGATCTAAGTACCGTTTTTCAATTATAAATATTTCACACGCGATGCGGGCTTGTTTCCGGCTGTCAGTCAAATTACCCTTTAATTTGCGCGATCAAGAGAAAAATTAAGACTATGGAAATTATATACTAACTATATCATATTGAGTATAATAGTCGCGGCAATGGCATGGTGACTATCGCTCTGTAGATTGACTCTGCAATGAGTCCGAAATGTCAGCAACAAATCAGACATGGATACATCCGAATATTATCAAATCAAATATATTTAATCCATGGAAGCATTAACACATTTAAATTTATATACTTATTTAAGAATACATGTATTTTTGTGTAACTTAAAATTGGTTAGGTTATGTTTCCATGTCGAGTAACAGGATTATAAATATTGGTCACGCCGTTTGTTAGACGTAACTCATCATTGTATACTATAATTGTTTTCACCTGTTTTGTACATCGGCAAACATTAATTCAAGTTTTGTCAAGACAAATGTGCGCAAGTAAGCAACAAAAATAACGGCATGCACGGACATAATACTAAATAAATTCATTATTATAAAAAAACATATTTTATACACACTATAGAGTATAAAATGTAAATAAAATGTAAATCGAGATGTTTTGTTCCAAACGTAGATGGTCGATAGTTTGTAAAGCGAAAACAGATTTTATTATCCACCACACTAACTGGGTAAATAGACTATTGTCACTATGCGCAACCGTTGTTTTTATTTCGGCAACAATATAAAAACAAATAGAATTTAGAAATTCCATGCATTAACAAGAGCTTCAATTGTTATTAAAAAGATTTATGTAAATAATATTAATGTCGGTAACTTTCGAATGTAGATTATTTTTTTTTTTTTAATACTATTTATGACTTCTTTATGCTAAACATGTATATTATATACAATAAGTGAATAACTTCGGAACATACAATAATATAGATTAATTTTTTTATTATAATATCCATTAAAACACATTTTTAAAATGAAAATTCATTAAATATCTCTTTGGACTAAAATTATTTTTTGCTAAATAGAAAAAAACAGCTTAATTTGTAATTTAAGGTTTAAGTATAGCATCCCCTTAATATAAACGAGAACAAATCGCAAAAATGTCCTCCGTGTGTGAAATGCCTAATAGTGTTAAAAATACTGTATTAAAATACTGTATGTAAAATAATACATATATTAAGACCTAAATGTTAATTGTTCTTACACTCGTTGTAAAATCATACTGTATTATAATTGAACTGCTAGATCACAATGGTCTATGTAGATGAAGGTTAAATAAATACCAAAGAAAAAATAGCCCCCCAAGTAAATCCGGGTTTTAAATAGGAGTTAGTAGTATATTATATTACTGGAGTTCACAGAAGATTTTGTGTGACATTGATTTTCGACTAATTGTCTTATAATGTTTTGTACAGTATTACTGTAGCACGTTAATTAAGAACTACGAACAGTTAGTTTTTTGACCCGATATTAGCTGTTATATTTTTGAACCATAACCCCGTAGGTACAGTTGAATGTGAATATTGAATATCAATTGGTATTATGATATTAGTGTTCCCAGTGGGTATGAAGTACAGTATGCGAAAAACACTACACCTACTAGCTTTCGATACCATTTTTCAGCAATCATCATGATACTATTATACAACCAATAATCATAGACAATGAGTGTGTCTTATTTAAAAAAAAACTCAAAATTTCTTTTGTTTTTCGTTCCTTTCATTATGGTACTTCAGTACAAACGTAATATTTATTATAATGCTGCGGTCTTGCTGATTTATCTATGGGCGTTATTAAAAACCTGGTTTCACGGTAATTATTATTGTTTTCAAAGCTACAGGACAATGTAAACTATAATAAATAATATCTTACGGCTCCAGGTTTCTTCGCGTACTTTAGTGTATCCAAGTAAGTAATTGTAAAAAATGTACGCAATTCAATGTTTACAAACCATAATATATTAATACCTATATGTATTACATTATAATATAATATCATTATGTATTTTGTAGTGGCCTGGATAAAATTGAGTTAAAATCAAGTTTAAGTGTTCTAACTAATCATTAATTTTAATTGTAAATTACAAGAACAATTTTATCGTTTCTTTTAATTGTGCAGTGTTACAGTTGCTGTCGTTTTAAGCTTGAGTAAAACTGTCAGATCGACACATCAAGGTAATTGTTTTCTTCAATTTAATAACTTTAATTTTGTTTAGTAATATAGTTTTTAACAAAGTGACGATTGACGTGTGTCACTAAACAATAGTAATTTTAGATAAATGAAAACAAATGATCTAGTTATTTATGAAATCTTCAAACATTATACATACATAGATATATTATTAATGTTAATTAATTTAATGGATATCATTTTAATTAGCTTTATCAGCTTTTCTTAAAAGTAAAAACACGTATTTCTAATTTTAAAAGTAAAGTTAGACTCTTAGACGTAAGATAATTGCCTAATTTTAACGCCGTCATATAACTGTTATTAATAATATATTCGAATGAATTAAGTTTTTTAAACGAGCGTCGATCATATCGAAAAATTCACTAATGCCAATTCATCAATGAACAGTACTTTATATTATAACTATTTTTTTTTTTTTTTTAAAGTTAGACTTAAGTTTATTGGGTTAAAGTGTCGGAGGATTATTGTGACGTTGCTTGACAATGACATGTTTTTTTAAATTTTAAGTTTACAGACGTGCTCACTAGATTTTTATTTTTTTATTGAAGATATGAATGGATGTCACACAGGATGTTAGTCATCCTGCCTTATGTTAAGTCTTAGTGTATAATAATCTATATATTATCTATACGACGGAGAAGTTACTGTTTGTCCCTTTAAATAACTTTTTTTTTTAAAAGTCGGAACTTTTGTCAAAGCAATATTTTGTTTCATTTAAAATATTTAGACTAGTATTTATTATTGTCTTTTATAATATTCATATTCAATCTTTGTTAATTTAGTGAGTATATACTCGTATAGTCATTAGTCTTCAATAAATATTTTGTATTTTATTTATTATATATTTGGTGTTTAGGAAAAAAAAGTTCGAAGTATATTTTCAAAATGTTCAGGTTAGTACTTATAACGTAGTTTTAATGCATTTGAGAATAATTCAACGGAATAGCAATTTTAGCTTCGATGCGATATTATTTCTTATTTCGCTCTTATAATAATGGTCATAATCTTTGATTTACTGAGGGCCTGAAATTAACTAGGCACCAACGACCTTTACGGTCGATTTAAAATACCTTTTAGAAATTATTTTAATTTCGTTTTTTCAATGAGTAAAACGATTTCTCTTTGGGTATGCTCATAATTCCATAATTGATTTTATATTTCCGTGTAAGGATATCGCAATAGCTCATGAACAACACCTTATGTGTTTCAGATTTATTCGATCGAGGGAGTCATTTAAGTTAGGCGATTCTCCTTTTGTAGTAACCTAGTGTCTATGTCAACTGCATCATTATAATATCGTCCGTGGCTGATCATTAACAATTGCCTCTCGAATACACACGGTCCGCGCTAAGTTTTTTTAAAAATATTATTATGTTAATAACAAAGAGGCGGAGATGACTAGTTTTGCGCGTGCTATCAACTTACAGGTAACGATAACATATTTTATTATTATTTTGTATTGTTATTGTTCACTGCCTTTGGCCATTTTCATCAATAAACGGTCTGCATAACGGTTTCGATCTTACCGGTCCATAGCTTTGGTGGACTTTATTGAATGAAACTTTATGCGGCCAAAGACAAATTGACACATCGCGGTGTCGTCGACTTTCATTAGCCGAAGGCGGGTATCGTAGTATTTTGCTCACACAGTATGTATTTTGTACTCCAACCACTGTCTATGCAGTAGGTTCATCGTTATTGTATTATATTATTACCGCGAATGACACAACGAATTTTTCTGTTTCATCTTATTTCTTTCGTTTAAAGGAAAATTCTAAGAATGATTTTTGCTATTTAACATTGTGAAAAACTAATGTTTTTTAGTTTATTTTAGGCATTGATTTTAAAATGTATTATAAGTAAAAATAAAGAAAACGATGTGTACATATTACCAAAAAAGGTTAAAAAATATTCGTTTTATGAATTTTTTTGTTATAGTAGTTTGGTAGGCTATAATTATAAGAACATTAAAAGTTCAACTACCTACTACGTTCATATTAACGGTTTTCTTTTGACACATGCCATTACATTTTGTGGTTACTCTCGATTTGATAGTAAATCGCGATAAGAATAGTTTCGACTAGGCGTGCATACATTTCCAAAAAAATTTTTAATACAAAACTTTTTTGAATCTCGTTTTAATTGTCAGTTTTTAATGCAAAACATGAAATTAATTACACTCTCATATGCTAACTCAAAAGTCAAAATATAAAATTATTTGTTTTCGATTTAATTTATTGTATATTATAGAAGGTAATTTATTTATTTTGAATTTTATAGAAAATGAAAGTACAAAATACAATATAGTGCATTTTGAATTATTAAGTTCTTAAAAATACGCACATGTAAATAAGTATAAAACAAATTATTTGCAATGTAACTATAGGTTTTTTTTTTATAACATAATGTTGTATTAATTATAATTATGATAAACTAACAGGGCAAAAGTAAATAAAAATAATTTGAGTCGTTTTAATTAATTATCGTTAAAAAATTATTTTTAGTTGTACCGTTTGTATTAATCTTATTAATATTTAATTTATTTGTGTACAATTAACCTTAAAATAGAGCAGAACTTTTTTAACATGATTGTGTTTTTGGGCTTAAGTCAAGTTAATAATAGTTGGTAATTTAACGGTGGTTACCAAATAGTTATTAATTTTTCAAACTGGAATTTAATAGTAATAAGTCATCTAAGTTAATATAAATCATTATTAATACCTATAGTATTTACTATTTAGAACAAGTATAAACTCAGTAATATTTCACTGTTATACATTTTTTTAATTATACACTTACTTTATTATTACGGGGGAAAAATGGCGAGAAATTAAAATAAAATAGTTAGGTTTTTAAAATGATTTTTTTAGTTGACAAAGGAACGGAATGGAAAATTAAATTAATGAATGGAGGATTTAATAGTGACAGTGAATGGGCGATGAAAAATTGTCGAAACGACACGGTTATGTGCTTAGGGACGACAACGGCGTGACAGTAGCACCTATAATAAATGATAATACACATATGAGTATATTATTATGTATTCAATTTATTATTAGAGTTCGTTGTCACCGGAAATTCATCGTAGTCGCCGTCGTTGTAATGCCAATTTGCAAAATCTTAAAAAAATATTAGCTATAACGTTACAGGTACGTAAAAAACCTCGATTTAAATAACGAAGTCGGAAGTTTATTTATAAATATAGTGTGTTATAGAAGCAAAAAAAAATCATATCGTGTGCGTAACTACGTCGACGGAAACGAGTTGTAAGAGCCTACCTAAAAATAATAACAACATGGGTTCGGTCATCCAGGAAATTAATAATATTATGTGTGATGTGAAAAAAGACAACACGGCAAAATTATCTCGGCCCAGTGAGGAAACAATTTGGTACCTACCTACCTTCCTTCAAACGGGAGTAATCGGTTGGTAAAAAAAAAATGGAAAGAAAGGTAATTTGAGAAACTCCCAAAAGGTTACAACCAGCTCAAGCATCCAATCCTTTTTTCACAATAGGTTTTTGTCACTGATAACGTTCATCACTATTCTACTGCAGGTAATTGATGACAACGAATAGGCGGCAGTGTACAGAACTGCGTTTCTTGTGAGTGTATTTGGACGGTTTTTATGAGTTGGATGATTTTAGTCGTTGACTTTACTCTTCTCATACCAACCCGTCTGTTCCCTAGTGCCGCCAATGCGTTAATCGATTTAACAAAAATGATAAATTAGTTTAAGAGTTTTGACTTTCATAAGTGTAACCCAACATAGATTAGAGAACGTTAATAAACAAAATGTAAATGCACAATACAGTCGAGACGATAAATGATTTGGACTTAGCGAACACCATTATGAATTGTGTCATTTACATATCAAAGTAATAACGTACCTAATGTAATTTGTCCCAAAGATTACTTGTTTTGTATTAAAAAATTGACGATACTTTCTATTGTAGTTTCATTTTCGAAAAATAAAAATACATGATGTTATTAAGAATATTGATTGTCGTAATGCTAATAAAAATTGATCTACTAATGTAAATTGAATTATAGGTAATTAGTAAAGCAACTGCATCGTCAACACAATCATTACTACTTTCTGACGAGAAAATATTTCTTGCGAACAATATAATTTGTAGTGAGCATGTTGTGTTATTGTTAATTCTTAGCTGCTCGGGGTTTTAAGAATGCCAAGTTTTACAGTCATGCCAAACACTTAAAAGTAATTTAATTCGCCACATCGTAACCTAACCTAAACAGCGAGTACGACTAATGTACTCCTATATAGATTTTACCCCATCAAATTTCTAGTACCATTAAAACACGTTGTACCAAATACGGTGAACTGTTTACGGATGTTTCTAGCAATCAATATTAACACAATTTAAGAAAATGAACATCGGCACGGATGATAGAACAATAAAGGCATGAGTTTCTCTGAGCGTTTATAATTTGTAGAAGAGAACAACCACACTGACCTACGGAAGGAAATAGTGGTTTCTCTATGATCTAGTAAAAATAAAAGAACAGACGTATATAATTAATTTAATAAAGAGGAAATATAAAATATAATTCTAGATTCTAGAAAAGAGAACTTTAAAGTTAATTTAAAAATACATTCTCTCCTTTGCACCGAAGCATAACAAATCTATTATAACTCAAATCCTTCAGGAAAAATTTGGCTAGAATTTTCTCATCAAGACTAAGTGAAAAATACTTAATTCGTATGTGTTATTCCAAGGTTATACTTTAATGATTGATTTTTGCTGGTGTCTAAAAAATAAGTTATTTTGTGTTATAATGAGTATAATTATACAGTGTTTTAGCTCAATGTTGGTTACATCAGTTCCGAGTCTACATTAATACATTAATATTTTCCTGATTTTAGTTGCTTTTTTTTTAGCTAATTAGTCATTTTACATCAATAATTGAATGCGGTAAAACTTTAAAATTGTCTTAAATATCTCAAAATTAAAACTCGTAAATACACAAAAAAATGGTGGAAAAATATGTTTAAAAAACATGTTTCTATAAACTGGTTCCGGCCTTGTGTGTTGTTCACAACAGTTTGTTATCTTCAACGTGTGCGTTCTTTTAAACGTATTTCGTATGCTAATATCTACATATTATATTCTATATAAGTCTATTTTTGTCACATGATATCGTTGTATTCGGCTATTGACTGGTAATATTTCTCTCTCGAAGGCGTTGATCACGCATGTTTTAGATTTTTTCTGTTGAAAAAAACATTAATTTCGAATACAACATTAAATTCATTATTCTAGTAGCTTTATTCTTAAGGATTTACATACGTTTATATTCCGATGAAGATCAAACGGCCAACAATCACGGGAGGCAATGGCCCCGGGCATTTGTTACACAATCAGACACAATATGACCTCTTCGATATTGATTATTATACAGACCCTATAATGGCAAATTTAGGTGTACCTACGTGATAAGTTCTACCGTATCCACGCATATAAATACAAAATAAAAAATATATATACCAAAAATCTACATTATAATGCATTATTTTCATTTAGAAATGTTTATTAATAACTATTTTTTCATATAAGTCTAAATTAAGAGTTTATTTAATTCAAAATAAAACACAAGTATTCTTGAGAATTTTGCTATAGTTGTCATTAAATCCTTTATAAAAATTACGCTATGGTAGTATATCAAAATTATTTTGAAGCTGTGAATATTTTTTTTTCGTGATTTCAAAACTCAAGTAGGTATTGCATACACACAACGGACATAGTAATTCGCGCACCATTATCTATTTTATCCATTACAGTTGACAGCTGTGTGTACTGAAAAACTTAATTTCATCACGACAAACAAAAGCTTTAAGTTTACAACGCTATTGTCTATTACGATTACTGTTGTCCTAACTAACGATGTTAAAGAAACTGAATACTACCAAGACAGAAGATTTAAGAAGACAGAGCGATTCTACTCATTTTGAACAAAATTCAGTGACGGTATTCGCGTTCTAAATTGTTCTCTTACTAACGATGGCTGCAAGATATTACTTCACAAAATAGCTTAAATACAAAATGATTTAAACTAATATCGATAAGTTTTTAGCCAAACTGATGTTTGTTTGAAAATGAAAATTGTGTCGAAATTGTTAGTGTTTTTTTGTTGATTACGTTTATTAGTAAAACTAACTACTCTAAAGCAAATGTATTTTGCAGTGTTTTTGTATAAGACTAATTTTAGGAAGCTCGAAATAAATTTAACTAATGTAAAAAGAACTCGGTCAAAAAACTGTAATTTTATTTACAATATTTTATGTTTATTACTTTAGAAGCGTCATGGTTATTTGGGATTAAACTTCTCCTTTTTTTGGTACTTAAAAGATTTCTGAAAACCCGCTAACAAATACACCGAGAAACGAATAATGTCGGCTCCGGCGGGGTTCTGAAAACCACATTTAATCTTGAAGCGCACGTATTGCATTATATAAATCACCACTTGACAGGCAATATACATTTGGAAAAGATACTTTGGGGTGTGTTATTATAATAATTTAGGTTTCCCCTATTATTTTTGGTAAAATAAAAACGCATTGCGTAGGGGAGGAAGCGGTTCACGGAATTTGTATTATTGGCGGAAGTATAGTGTTCAATATAGGACGATAAGTAGAAACCAACGACGAATGATTAGATACACTCTCTCCGTGAATGATTTTTATTAATTTACAGAAAAAACAATGATCGCCAATAGTCGTATTTTTGTATTTAGATGAATTCTTGATGTAATCCAATATTATCCGATGAATATTCGAATCAATTATGTTAATCATAGTTTTTTTTATGGGAAATTATTATATTACAACAGCATTATGTATAGCCGAATCTATTCGGAGGACTAACTTTTACTCTCGAGTTGTTTATGAGACACGACCGAATCGTTACGTTATTGGATGTATCAGATCGTAATCGCTAATTAATTGTGTCGACGAAAAAACAAATCTCGAGTAAAAATAACGTGATATAACAGCCGGAATACTGTTGACCGTTTAATTTTTTTTATGTAATACATACGCTTTGTTGAAAATCAGTCAGTTTTTACTTAAATTTTTTTTTTATTTTTCATCAAAATGATATATTAAAAACTTATTTTTCGCTGACAAGTGTATATATATATTTCATAATCGCCGAGTTCAAGTGTTCTTGGCTGTATAGCAAGTATGGAAAGTGTACACTTGATGTTATTTTTTTAAACATATTGCATAGGCATTACTCATAAGTATATCCTTAATGGCTAATGATATATTCCTCTCATTATTATTGCTCACTCAAATACCGTATCGTGAGATGACTTTATAAATCGCAGTAGTATCATATTTCATTTGATTCCTTCATTAAAAAATGAAAAAGATATATAAGAATATCGTATAACATATTATTACATGTAAAACAAATAAATAGAAACTATTGAAATATTAATATTACCGATGCACTTAAAGTACCATTTGCTCATTTAGTTAGATAAAAATTATTGCGAGTTTATTGAGGATCGAAATTTTAGATTATTTTTTCCTTTTATGTGATTTTATCTCGAAAAGTTTATGTTAGCTTAATTACTCTGGTGGTTATCTATATGAGTACTAGAAATGGGTAACGTAGCTTAACATCCAATAATGGTCAACTGTGATGAGTCAATTAGCCATTTGTGGCCAATTCACCACAAAAAGTACTAATGAGATTGTGCATTATTTTATCAATTCCTAAAAGTCGTTGAATACTATTCGAATGTGTTTTTTTTATCTTTGAGGACGTTACCAAAATATAAATTAACGAGATAATATAATTTGTAGTTTAGATTTAGTCATTTTAAAGTACTGATCGTTTCTCGTTAATTGCTCGATCGTTTTAATAAGTATTATGATTCTTATGCCTGAAACGATCGCATTGACTATATATGTTATCGTAGTATTTATATTATATATGCAAAGATAAATTGTTAAAAATTACATTAATCTAAATGGTTATTCTACTGTCATTACTTATTAGTATAATTTTGTTTTTTTATATCATTGATGATCGTATTAAGTCTTCTCTCCAAGAGGACACTCTTAAGTACAAATGAAGTATAAACATCATGATGTCTTCTTTCTTACAAGGTTTTAGATAAATGTGCAATGTATGTATCTGCTCAAATTGATTTAGAAATATCAATTAGTTTTAAACAATTTATATTTGTACCAATAAGGTAACCATTTTTTAGAGGGCAGGGAGACAAACATAATTAATTGTCAACGTTATACTTTCGAACTTTTATAAGTCTATTGGGAAATTTAATTAATCTTGATCGCGTCTCTCATTTTTCGCATGAGACTCATCCGATCACGAGTACACTGATTTTGTCTGTCTCGGTTACACCCACTGGCCACCGCCGTGCAATTATAATGCAAAATAAAAATATGGATAATAAAACCAAAGTCTAAAAAATTTCATATAATTATTTATATTATTATATTTTGTTAATAAAACGATGGCGACGGTTTGCAAATGCAACTGCAGGCGCCTTATTAGAAGAAAAAATCCTTCGCCGCTAGCGTTCGTTAGAGCACGTTCGACCCCATTTCTCATGGGCTATTCAGTAATTCTTTGCTGATCTAATGGTTATTTTCCTCGACAGACAGGCAGCTAAAGTGTGTGCACGACGGTGTTTCATAATACTATTATCTTTCTTCGTTTAAAAAGGTAATCCGAAGTATTATGGTATGTTCACGAGCATCCACAAAATCGTTTAAACAATTAGCCGAATATAATTAAACGCACCCCAGACACTGTACTAAGATAAGTGCAACTAATAGAGAATAAACCGTTGTTTTGTCTAAATTTCTGATTTTGAATTTCCGAGAAATCAACGTCGTTTCTTCAAGAATTTTTTTTCATGAAGTTTGAAGATAACCGATAAATTATTACGAGCTATTTTCATAACATAAAATTAGCTGAATTAAATAGTCAATTCAATTTTAATAGCGTCAAGTGAAAAAGACAACTTGTGTTATGGCAGATCATTATGTAAATTATAACCTTACGCTTTGAGAGTGCACATAACTGCTTTTTAATCTTTTTTTTCCTTCTTCATCTTCGCCGTACACTCCTAACTACACGGGGTTGGCCATCCTAGTCCTACACCACCAAAGAGCTCGATCTTCTACATATCGTGATTGAACGAGATGTAGAAGATTTGCTAATACTATATAATTATTGGAATATTTAAATAGGAAAATTTCGCATAGTATTGTTATCATTGGTGGTAAAATTTTAAAAGGATTAAGAGGAAACTTAAGAAAAGGAAAAAGTGTTAAAATTAATATGCAATAGAACAGTTGACTGTTTTACAGACTGTAGTACGAAATTTAACGAAAATATTGTAATATTCAATACGCATAAAAGCATTTCCATTTTAGTCTAGAGTCTAGAATAGTATAATAAGTAGAAATATTTTGATATTATTGTTAATTAAGTTTTATAAATCATAAAATAAGGCTACTCAAAAATTTCTTTCACGTATTGGATTTCTAATATTTTTATTGTTTTTTTTACCAATAATGTCAATAATTACAGTCTTTCTTTTGTACTGAATATTTTCAATACTAACATTAAAATTGAAAACTACGAAAATTGTATGCACTTCAGCAAATATCTTTATTAGTTTCTCACTATGTTTACAAAAATATTTATTTATAACTTATAATATAAAAACGAATAAAATCAATTTTAATTTTAATTTTTAAAGATTTACATATCTATTTACATTATCATAAAAGCAATTTGCATTTTTGTCAACATTAATTATTATTTTTAGAATCATAATAATTAAACATTTTTTTTTTTTAATTCTACTTAATAGAATACTCAATATTTGTAAAATCAAATGTATATTATATACTGAATATTGGTTATTTTAAATATAGTAAATAACTTGTTTACTATATTTTAATTATACAATTGAAGAGTCGTGTATTCTATTGTAATTGATGTATAATAATGCTATAAGAAAAAGTTTCTTCAAACTCCTGACGGTATACTGTCTTCACTATCACCTGACAGTGAACATAACAGAATATTTCCTGTCAGGCAGAGATGAAGATACGGACGTGCGATAGGTCACGGATTTTAGTGTGTTTGGGTCACGCGTTGCACCGACGAGCCTTTCACCTTACTGGCGGCACTTCATAATATAAAAATCACAATTTTACATTTTTTGCTGGAAAAATGTATATTTTGTTAAGGTGTTGGTTAAAATTTTGTTGAAAGCCATTTACTACAATAGATTATATGTGTCGATTGCCATGCATTGACAATCGACACACTTGTTGATTCTTATTGATAAACACTAAGCGATAACAAATTTCTAAATTATAATCCACTTGATTATCTTTGAAAACAAATGTATATAATATTTATAATAGTACACTCACATCTACATTGACTTGATAAAAATGATAAGTGTTTTACTATTCCGGAATTATATTTTAAACATCATAGATTACCGTTATGGTTGATGCCACAGAGGGCATCAAATCGAGTCGGATTCGTGGACATCAATTACGTTCTGTTTCAAGTCAAATAAATCACATCCTGTCCGTAGTAAATACAGCTGATTCAGCTATAAAATATACTACAATACAAAAAGTAAACATTGTAGCGATACAAGGGGTCTGTGTAAGTTGTCGGATGAGCGATCACGCGTAGATAATCGCTTGCACTAAACTCTGTACATGTTGTATGATTGACTATTGTAGCATGTTATATAATAATATGTATAAATATAACACAAACAAAACGAATATAATATGTAATATTATTTATTTGTCAAATTACATACATATAAAATACAAAGTTCTTCATTTTCTTTTTATCAATTTTTATCAAATATTTTTATATATATGTTTGCTTACACAAACATGGATTTACAATATTACCACTTATTCGAGAGCAATACGTAATAGCGTACATAAATATATATAATATTTATATAATGAAAATGAAAAAAAATTCAAAATTAGTTTTATGTGTAATATTTTAATATAGGTAATGTGTTGGACCTACTGTTATCAACTGTTCTTGTACAACGGCTTGGTTGTTGTTTATTTGTATAGTATAGATTTATTTAATTTTACATATGTTTCTATTCAGTATATTATTTAAAGAGTAAGTTGATCTCAAATTTAAAAATGTGATAGCTATCAAATTTTAATAAAAACATTGTACTTATATTTAAAAAAAAAAGTAGAAATAATAAAAATGATAAATAACTACTACTACCTACTTGATAGAATATATGTAAATATATCCTACATATTTACCTTATTGTAATTATTGTTCATCGTTTTAGTATTTTAACTTATTAAATAATACATTTTTGTCCACAGGGACGTTGACCTACTTAAGATGCGTCCGGTTTTCCGGCCTAAGCAGTGATTATGGCCACCGTGTCTGCGTCTACAGCCAGTTACTACGTCCGCCAGCAACAGTCGCAACCTTTGAAAACGCTCAACGAGACGAACGCGGCCATTCTCCGAACTGATAGACTACCGTCATATATACCACAATGTACAGGTAACTATTATTTATACCTTGTTTTACATCTAAAATAATTTTCTCGTTAAAATTACATTTTTATTATTTATTAACTCATAAATTTATATTTTTTATTTTTTATTTTTACTGACAACAATAAGAGGGATCACGTAATAATAAGTTATACATTTATATGAACTTTTTCTTTGACTTTTCAGTATAACGCTAGTGACGGTACACCATATTAGTACCCTACCAATAAAAGATAGTGTTTTAATTGAAAATTTGGCTACTTGCCACCTGTAGAGCCGTTACTAAACGGTAGTTTAAATCATTTCCTTAAAAGACTTTCGGTTGAACAAAGCTGCTAAGCAGCTGTGTTAGTGTAAATTTTTTTCTAGAAAAGCAGCCAATAACAGCTATTCGTGTACTCATGTAAATGCTTTCCGTAGCACATCTAATGAACCGATAAAATACAAAATAAAACTAGAAAACTACGACCGATAACTGTGTAGTTTTGAGTTCATCATTCCTACCATGCTTGTCACTATGATACACTTAGTTTTCATAAACCGTTGTTTAGCGAAACGATTTTTTACGATCTAAACAGCTTTTGCGATTTTCCCAACGACGATTTCACTAAACGTAGCCGTCAGTAAACAGGATAAGGTTTGTTGACTGCAGTTTGTTAGGGTATTGAGATGATACATGATAGTTGTCAGTTGACCGTACCGAGTTTCATAGGAAGGGCCATAGGGTATTGGATATTTTTTTTTAAAAATGTTTTCCACTTGACCGCAAATTCTCTGGCTGTATACTTAAAAAATACAAGGTCCGTCTAGTTCGTCATGCACTGATGCTGCAGCTATGAAATCAATACAGCAATCAGCCTTTTATAATATATTTTCATATTATGTACCGCATATGATCATATGATCATTTTTAACACACTGGCTGAAGTAAAAAATTAATAATTTCTGGAAACAATGACCCGTGCAAAACAGGAAGTTGCTTCTACTGATGTTTTCCTGTACATACACATACATCGTTAACGACTGGAAAAAACGTGTGCGATTACGTGGACATAATCCAGTACACTGTCCGGTGTTATTGTATACTCAAATAGTGGCTTGGAGGGTGAAGGGTCAATTAACCGAGTAGTAATTGTGAAGTATTTTTTTTTTTTTTTTTTTAGCCAAACGGAAGAGCGCCGTAGAACTTTTACAAGAAACCAAATCGCTCTACGTCAAATCGGAAACCGTTTTGGACAGAAAACAAGAACTGAGGCGAAGCCTCCGGAGCAGTGGATCTTCGGACAAAGGTTCATCGTCGCAAGAAGCCGTCGCTGTAGGTCCTTCTGCCGGGTGTTACCATTTCAAAGGTAAAAGTCGTTTGCATCCGTTTAACCTTCGCTATCTAAAATACTGGTTCTTATATTTATTATCATTTTTTGTGTCATAGGTAACTGCTGCAGTCTGATATGCCTGCCGCCGCCGAAAAGTCCCAGGCTAGTGTCAGCATGCAACAGGAAGTCTACGGCAGACTCGCAACAACTGCAAAATGATCTCAGGCGTCTGTTGAATGCTGACTCCAAGGAGAACCTGTTTGAAGCTACTTCAGTGAGTTTTATAATGCATCTCTTAAATTTCTTTCTAGTCCTCACTAACCAATTATATTTATATTTATGTGTGTAGCAGGGTAGACTTGAAAGTTGTGTGCATCTTGAAACGGGGAAAAAGGGATACAGGGGCTTGCATAGAGCCTCGTGCCCAAAGTTCCTTCGATTAACATATGTTAATATAGTAAAATAAGTCGGAATTATGTGAAAACCATTTTAATTTAGTCAGTAAAAGATAATGCATGAATCAGGGGATTACTTGACTGACAAAATTAATATAATTAATTAAATTATAGTGCTACTTGACTGGCAAAATTAATATTTTAGACAAATTGTATATTAAATGTTAGTGGTTAGAAACAACTTGAAATCATCAACGCTTTTAACAGCTTCTAATTAAGCTAAAATTGAATGGTTATTACACGAGTTACGTATTTTTTATATCATATTAATTTATTAAAATGTGTTCAAATTAAAAAAAAAAACCTTTTTTTCAAGATTATTGCTCTTTCAACTAATTTACATGCCAGAAAAACTTTGTAGAAGTTCATTGCATTTAGCCTCAATAATTTCCGCAAGGTGTGCTAGCAAGCATCCTTCGTTTATATTTGTGATAATGAAAATATTTGTCGAAATGTGTAGATAGCTGATTGAACTTTCATTGAGTTTCTTCGCAACAACCTTATGAACCCGTTTACTCCAAAGCCTCAATAGCTATATTTAATTTATAACTTGATCTATGTTTAGGTGTTTTTGGACGACGTTATCGTTCCTCCTCCAGCCCAGTACCGGAGGTCGGCGTCGCATGGTCAACACCATCAGTCATGCGGCTCGTTCGAATCCGTGGCCATGTGCCACAAGTCTTTACCAGATCTCACGGGCGTTGCAAACCCGACGAGTCATCGCCGCCATCACATGAGGTCTGCTTCATCCGATTCTGTCGACGACCAAGACGATGCAGAGGATGACATATTTGAAACGTATACGTCCAGCCTATCACCTCAGGGGTAACTAGTTATTTACATTAAACCATTCAATCATTCAGTTATTTCATTTACTTAAAACACCAAACAATTATTCTTGGAAGAAAAAAAAAATGAACAATAATAAACTGACTATGATTAGCGATTAATGGGGATCTATTCAAATTTTAACTGTTCGTCGCCCCTTATAGAGGATAAGTTTTAAAAAGATTTCGTATTTTTTAGGGTGAGTCCCTTCACTATAGCATACAGTAAGGGTGCAGTTTGACCAGTAAAATAATTATGCAACAGTGGACAGTGTGCGTCCTTTGAATATGAGTATTCCCATACATTTGATATAAATATAAACAAAATTATTTATTTGTTTATTACTTTTGAAACGAATAATGCAAATGTAGTTTGCTACCCTTTGTACTCTTGAGACCGGATTAGGCAAACGAAACATGCGTAATTTCGTAATGCACTATTAAACACAATATGAGTTTAAATCTTTAGTATTCAACTGACTCGTGAATGCTTCGCATTTACATAGAAATGTGAAGTTTATATTCTTATATATTAGTTACTTAAGTGTCTACTGTGAGTTTACTAAAGTGTTTGGTTTTTTAGAGGTTCAAAGTCTCCCTTACTCTGCTTATTTCCGCCGATAGTACTATGTACTCGTATGTGTATACTATTATGTGCTTTGCTACTGTGTTGTGCTGTGTTACTCTTGCGGATTTTTGAGCAGACATGATTGGTAGTTGTCTAGTGGCAATATTAAGGGAGGTGCAGGCAATTTTGTTGATTTTTTTTAATTATTAAAAATAATTTATGGTGGCAGGGTGACAAATATGATTTGCCAATGGGCTAAAAATCTTAAAATCCCCCTTTGGCTATTGTCCACCATTTAAATAGTATTCGAACGTTAGCATAAAATTCATATTAGCTTTAGTCCATGCCCCCGGGCACCGGTGTACCATAAATCATAACAATAACCCATCACAATTCACATTGTATGCGTGTTTGTTTTCGTTATAATAGTATATTGTTTGTTGGGTAAATTTATGGGTTAACTGTATCCGAGTGTAGCCAAGTGTATAATTACTGTTAACGATTAGTATTTATATAACGACAACGTGGATGTGCGTTTTACAGATTCGGAAACGTCAAGTCGACGAGGATACAGCTGCTGGACGAAATAGACGCCGCCACAAATGTAACCTCGTTCCCGGATTCGCTGAGCCTAACCAGTTACAAAACGGACGCCAGATGGCAACAATCTGTAAGTCACTTAGACACAAGCACATACGATTAGCTTCATCCATTCACGATATGATAAAATAATAGTTTTTCATTCGCACAACCCGTACCAGTACTGGGAATCGCCAACGGATCACACGCTGGTGCACGTGATCGTCTACTTACGGTTCTCTTTATTTTTTTCATCTTCCGTTTACTTCCATTTGAATTTCGATTACAGACAAAATAATAAGTGATATACCGTCACATCTGTAGAACGAACGAAACGGTGCCGAGAGTAGTAACTTTATTGTTTAAATCGTTAATTGACTTACGTCATCTCGTGGGAAACGGGATTGTTTGCATAAAATATGACAACTTTTATTACATTCTGCGACACAGCTGGACTTCGAACAATTCGTAAAGATCTACGTTGGTGATTCGTTTTCGTCAAAGTTTCAGATTTTATTAAAGTTCGGACAACCTCTTCGTCGTAAACGTACAAAAACTTATTTGCTCTATTGTATGATTTTTAACTAGCGCATTCCGCATATGCCGCAGGGTGTAAAGCATTTATAACACTTGTCAAATCAATATTATTATTACTGTTGGTGGGGTTTTGTCAACTTTTATGACATAATGACCTTCGAGATATTTCGCTGGCTTCCAGTAAGCTTAAAATCTCTTAAATATTAACAACACACTTCATTCTAACTATTTAGATCCTCGACGTTTAAATTTTCGGTCGTGTGAAAATCAATATATTCCGTATAAAATGTATTTTCTATACCTTTCAGAATTTAATGTATTAACTGTTAATTGAAAACTAATTTAAGGGCTCCAGCAAGTTTTTATTAACAATCTTCTTTTAAATAAATCATTATTAATTATTTTATTATTTTTTTTTTTTTTAATAGCCTTTATTAACAAAAAACATTCGGCTCAACAAAATTAATTATTTAATTCCTATGTTTTTATAAAAGTTGCTCATTCGATTAGGAAAAGTTTAAACTAAATTGATACGTACGACGTTCTGTTGTCTCTGCAGCAGTCGTTTTTGTTTTATGAACGAGTGAAATCACTTGTACAAGTTTATAGATTTGACGCAGAGTTGTTTTTTATCATTACTAAATAAATGTAAATAAACGGTATCGTGTACCGGATACCGATAAATAAACGAACAAAATTAGATATAATCGATTACCGTGAAATCGGGTATGGGTTCAAGGCCTACCTAACTGGATTCGCAGATTTCGCTTTAGTCGCGGGTAACAGTACGGAAATTCGAATAACATCTGCCCACTCCATTTCTACTTTCTTTGGAGTATATTTATCTTTTAACGTAGACGTATAAAATGTAGTTTTATCCGTAGTGTTTAATTTTAGGTATCCCAATACTGACACGCGTAAATAATACAACTTTTTTTCGAATAAACGAGTGAACGGATTTCACACTTAATCTAGATCCCAAAAAAATATTAATTTATATTTTCGAACTCGTCATATTTTACCTACAGCTAGAATGGCAAAAATTATCGTAGCCTGAGAGAGGAGATTTTAGATCGCCCAAATCATTTAGGTACCCTAATGGGGTTGGCCTTTTTTATTTTTATAACGTTATATTTTTTAAAATAATAGCTGTAACCAACCCGTCGGTTCTCCAATCTACCCTATTTTCAATCGCAACGATAGCAACACTGAACTTTCTATCTCTAGTTTTAATATAATTCGACGATCTTCTTCAAAAACAATGTCTTTCCGTTCGTGTTATTTAAAGTTTTTTGTTTTTAGTGCCTAAAATCGTGTAGCCTAATATCTAACATAGCATATTATTACACTGAATCGGCATTAAAATGTATAGTATATGTCTGTGTGAAAGGAAGATAAATTGCAGGTTTAGTAGTAATTTATGCAATTTGTGTACAATGCAAAATTAAATCATTGTTGTTTTAGACACACGGTGGCGAGACAAACAGTTCCATGGAGGGTGAGAACGTGTCGTCAGCCCATTCGATGGCGTCGCCGACAATGTCTGCGCTGTCCACGCCAAATCGACGTCCGCGGTCGGCGGGCGCTGTGCCTACAGTTCCGCTTTTGCCGCCTCCTCCTTTGCCACCGGTGGACGACGGATGCGGATGGAGCACCGAGAGGCAACAGCGGCAGCCGCCGTTGCCGCCGCCGCCTCATGACGAATACAGCAGGACGACACGGCCTATCCTCAGAAGCAAGTCGGACGTCGGTTACAGGGCGCCGAACCTGCTGAGCCTAGTACCGGCCAACGCCCCAGGGCCGCAACAGCCATATGACGCGGAACAGCTGGAGAACTTTTTCGGGCACCTAGGGCTCGACCCCGAGGAATACAAGTAATGATAACGGCTATTCTTTCTTCATTCAAAGTGCAAAACTTGGATTATCTTAAATAATAATTTCTGTATGTTTCAATATCAAACACTTAGATTTTACTCTTGATACTTACGTAATATGTATTACACATATTCTAAAAATTCGCTCCGTTTTTAACTGAATTTATTAAGCGTATGCACTGTTGTTTTATTATCGTTATAAATAAAATTATGTAAACATAAATTTGGTAAAAACAGCCACTAGTTTTATTAAAATTATGATTGCAGAATTTTTTATACTGAATTAATATACGTTCATACGTAATAAAATATTTAGATCTGAAGTCCTCAAACAGCTTTAGAAAAAAAGGAACCATTTTTTTTGGTATAGATTTTTAATTTTGTGTTTAAGGCGACCTTACTCTCAAAAACTATTCAATACCTAAATGTCTTTATATATTTTTATCTATAGGATCGTGTGGGGTAAACTAATTGGAAACATTTTAATGGGAGTTCATGAACACAACAATTATTAATTTTTAGTTTTATATTTATGAATTGTATAATAACAAACGGCAATTAAATGAACACAAACATGATCTCTATACGTAATATACTTTATATATTTTAACACGTACGTACAGTTTATGTATAATTTGAAGGTCGCAATGGCTTTACAGTGTTATAGTTGAATAATACTTTGTCTTGGCTCGGATAAATTATTATTGTATGTTAAGAATTGATAATCAAATAAAATCTAGATTTAGTAGAAATGCATTTTACTTCAATCTACCTGTACCTAATATGGATTTTATCGAAAAATGTTTGTAGGGATTTAATATTTTACTAATATCTTTGACTTAGAGCGGCGGCCCGCGTTGTATTGATTATCCCGTTTAAATAACGACTGACGTACATTATTATAATAATATTGTAGCCAAACTTTTATTAACGGAGTTCGTATCGAGGCTTGCCCGTTTTTCCGTTCGTCCAGCAGTCGAGTGATTTATGTGACGTCGTTAGCCGTCGGTTAAAGTAATTGGTTCCGGTCGTGTAAGTGCTTTTTACTCTTTCCGCTTGTCTTTTGGTTTTCCCGGGAATTTCTAGCTCCATCGGCAGTCATTAATGCTACCAATGGTCACCTTCAAAACCAGTGCTTTTTAAATATTTAAATCCGTAATATTATTATATCACATTTATGCTACTGCAAAATCTATTCGTTCAGTACCCAAAAATAGTATTTATTCGATTGGTATTTTGTAGCAAAATAGCTACTCGCTCCATGCTGCTGCTGGTACTGGTGACTGTTGATAGTACAGTGAAGAACTCTGTGGTGTTATATGTCATTTTTGCAGGGTTCCTCGTAGTATTACAATAGCGTCCTCTAAGTTTAGTCTTCCTCTAACACCAATGTTATTTTATGCACGTCTTAAGTCCCTTACAAAATATACAGTCTACTCCAATGAACCCGTTGAAGTTTAATTTTTGTTTCAAATGGTCTTCTCTATAACTGAACAGTTAATTGCAGAGAAAGGAAAATTCATTCATTTAGACCTTAGATTCGCATTTAAAGCCTTAATATTAATTTTCGACCTCACAACTCTTCGAGATTTTTTTCTACCGTCATTGCCTTCCCACTCATACCGATTTTGTACCTTTTCATATCAATATAACACTCCTAACTTCTCGCGATCTTGCCTCACTTCATCCATCAATCGTTTTTTCTGTCTCTGTTCCAATGCTCCATTTTTAGGCTCTATGCGTTTACGTGTGCATTCAAACTTGCCTATATCGATACTGTTTTGTTTATGGAACCATGTGCCCTCTATGAACCGTATCGCTCATGTGTGTATTATTATATTTTCCAGTTCCATAATGAAACGCGTGGAATGTGATGCCGGCTCGGAGACGTGCCTTTCCAACGGCAGTTCCTCCTTGGGTTCCGTGAGCGGAGGCAGCAACAACAACAACAACCCTCATGGCTGTTTGCCAAACGACAAGACTCACGGGGGTACCGGTTCACCCCACAGCGAATCCCCCTCCATAGTGGAGCGAAATGCCAGGATCATCAAGTGGTTGTGCAACTGTCGCAAAGTCAACCAACAGCAACCGGCAATGGTCAGCATCTAAATCGGCGTGAAATAATTGCATTGATGTTGTCTATAGCGACGCTTCACGGTAGTTTTGACCGAAGAAAATTGGTTTATTACAGACACTTAATACATTTTAAACTCGATTCGTTCGGTTGTTGTCCAGTCAACGCCAACCCTAACCAGTCGAATAGTGTGTGTCAAGACAAGACTCGTTTATCTTCATCTAAAGAGTCGGTGATTTTACAGTTATATAGTCGGTAATCAAATCTGTTATGATAGTATACTTAAATTTATGTTTGTAGGCTAAAATAAAATATCACGGCGTTCGAATCAAGAAAATACTCGATATGAATTCGTTTTTGCGATAAATACATGTTATAAAAAACTAGTTTTACTCATTTTAAAATTCTATATTTTACAAATGTCTTAATACATACATACTACCATTGATTATAAATATTATAAAGTTACCTTTAGGAATTTGGTGTTTTAAATTATAATTAGATTGGATACGCTGCGGATCTTTATGCAGTGTACTAAATAATATATTGTTATAATTATTCCGGACAAGGTAATTTTTTTAGGGTTCTCTGATACTGGCCTTCATAAATGTATTTGACAATATTATTATAAACAATAAAATCGAATAGTAGGTATTCTCGAAGAAACTAAAAAATCATATTTTATTAAAAAAATGTACTACGATACATGGTTGCTTTAGTATATTATTTTATTATAATATGTTTGATTATTGTAATCATTTTTTTTACTCTATATAACATATAATGTGCTTTACCGGTGCACAAGGTAACATGTATCATTATACTTAACACTTTGTAGTACTGTTTTTTCCAAGTACTTAACATATATTATATTAATATTATTATTAAAACCAAAATATTATTCTAGTCTTACAAATCAGATGTATTATTGTTGTAGTTATAATTAAATGTACGTTAACGATTTTTTTTGTAATATTTACTGTATTGTAAATCGAGTATACAAAATATTACCGTGTGTTAAATTGCTAATTAATTTATTTGTTTGATGGACATTTCCTTTTTATATATTATGTCATCATTTTCTATTTTTAATGCAATACTGTATTTTTGGTTAAAAACTGCATTCAATTGTTTGTATTGTTTTATCTTAGAAAAAACTGTATTTTATTCATTTTTATTTATAAAATATATAAATATCTATATATTCATGAAATTCAAAAAGATATATTTTGCTTCTTTTATTTTTAGCAGTAAATCAATCAATAAATACCTAAGAGAAATTATACATTGTCTTATGTAGGAAAGATGTGAGCGAATAGATTGAGAGTAGGCTGGACATGTTATATGGAGAGATGAATAGAGGAGCTCTAGATGTCGTCAATTCAAATCAAATGTAAAAGGAAGGAGAGCAAGCAATGCCTACAAAATGTACGGCCAGGCCGTGAATCTAATTAAGGGTGTTATTGGCCATAAAGTAAGGAATCGAAATTAATGTAAAAGACAATAGAAGGCTAAAAAAGATATGATTTGGTATGAGGAGAGCGATTAAGTGTATGAATATGTGTTGAGTGCAGGCTATGAGTTAGGGTGGCTGCCCCAAAATATATATAAATGATACAAGGGTTAATAATAATATACGAATGCCAAAGAAAAAGTGTTAACATATTAATGGAACAAAAAAGACAAAAATCATGAAAACTAATACAATTTTACCTGACTATATAAATCAATTACAAAGGATAGAAATACATATTTATATGCATTTTGAAACTTATAATGTAGTTTCTGGAGAATCCAGTGTTCAAAAGTGATAGCAGTGAATGTTTTTATTTTCAATAACAACTTTAATAATTCTAGGGGTTATATTGTAACAACAATTGTGAAGTTATGGTAAGCCCAGATGTCATGTTCGTGGTATCGTCGTACTTGAAAGCGAGGTTTTTGTAGTAATGTTTTATGTTTTCTTGGATTGAAGTGTCGAGTATAGTGGATAGGAAATCGCACAGAGTAATTTGTGATCCGATTAAGGATCGCGACATTCTGTAATGTAGCTCCAAGACTTTTTTGGTCGGCACGAACTGAAGAACGCAAAAACCGTCTACGAATTCGATCATATTGAGCTGTGCAAGTACGCCGAAATAGTAAAAAACGCTTTTAAAATTACAATTGAAAACCATGTGATTTTTTGATAACGTAACTCCGAGGAAAAATGTACGTGAAAATATATTTTTTTACTTATTACTTTGTGTAATATTATGTACTATTTGTTTAGTAACGAACGCATTAAACTCAATATGCAGTTCGCTGAATAAACATGATGAATGCCAATTCTATCTACTAACATAAATAACACAATAAACTATAGTCCATAAATTGCATGTAATAAACTAATAAAAAATCACCATTACTTACCACCATGGTGGATTTATATGGATCTACCTTGAGTAGATATTATAATATTATGACTTGTGATGTTTGGTCTTTGGATTGGTAAATTTGAAAATAATTGCGGGAGTATACAGTGGCACCAACGGTAAAATGTTGTCAGTGATGCAGATAAGTAGATTCGTGAATTAACGCGTTATCATTTCCATATGTTTTATATTTTTTAGCCCTTGAAAGTTAAAACGAAGTATTTTTCGCTACACCAAATAGCATTTAGCAATATACTGTTAACCTCGCAATTACTGAGGGCGAAATTTACTAGGCGGCCTGTTCTACGGTTTATTATAAATGTATATATTCAACTATCGAAACTACTTATGGATAATCAATTTTATGTTATTGCTTTGTTTTAGATGTTGTCACATTCGATGGTTAGGTCGTTTCTGGCACGCCCGGCCGTGCTCAAGAGACTGGCTGCAAACAGCTCAACTGCGGCTGTATTCCAAGCTGAACCCAAACCTCCAGTACAGGGAGTTATGCAAGTACGTGAGGACAGGATCGTAGGTCGTGATATCGTCGGTTATGGTATCAACGGTGATCCAATGTACTTCGACAACATCACCTGGCCGTTCCCCAGTGTGAGATTCAAGAAAAATACACCAGAAATTTTGGTAATATTGATTACTGTTACTGTCAATTAAAATATTTAACGTAGCTACATAGGTTATATTAAAAATAATTTTTATCTACTCATCAGGCTTTGCGTGAAAAAGAAAAAGGCGATTGGAAAAAGTTAACTTTGGAAGAAAAGAAAAACCTTTACAGAGCTAGCTTTTGTCAGACTTTGGTAGAATTTGAGGCACCTACTGGAGAATGGAAAGCCGTATTCGGCTGGCTTATGATCTGGACTTCGGTGGCTCTTTTTTCATTTGTTGGAGTTCGGAAATTCCGTAAGTATAACGAGCTCAAAATGTACCTAACAAAATCATTAGTTCTTTTTAACATTTCTATTTTTGTTTTTATAGTGACCAACAGTGCTGACGATCCTTCACTGTCACTTGAATCTCGTCAAGCCCAACTGAAACGTATGATACAATTACGTGTCGACCCGATTGACGGTTTATCGTCCAATTGGGACTATGAAAAGAACACATGGAAGAAGTAGTTGTTTTATGTTTTGTATTATAATTTTGTTTTATAAACATTTAAGCCATGATGTTAGGTAATTGTGAGAGTAATAATATAATAACATCCTACATATGCAGTGTTATCAGTCAATATAATTTTCTCATAGAAATAAAAATGTACAAGTTTTGATATAGTATTACCGAAAAATGTTAATTTTTAATAAATATAGAAATTGAGTATGGTTAAAATGAATATATCACTTTTAAAGTGCATACCAGATAATTTTACAGTTAAGAATTATTATATACAAAGGCACAATATAAAAATACTTCAAAATAATCCAAGTAATAAAAAAAATGCTATTTAACTGATTGTTTTTTTTACATTCATGAATGCGACAGTGATTTTGTTTAACTGACCTCATAAATTTAACCAGTGTAGCTTAAGTTTAACTATTGAAAATAATATTAAATAGGAAAACGTGTTTTTTGGGCTTTCCTAAATAATTGCGTTGATGGCTGATACGGCCGTATGCCCGTTAGCCATCGATATATAATATAAAATAATGTATACTTAACACTAAGCTTTTAGAAAACTAAATATTATTTTCTAATGGATTTAATGACTTCGCCATCAAGTCTGGAAAGAATTTGTCATTTTCTATTCTAATTTGCTATATTATTATTTACGAGTTATAACAATTATTTTTGTTTGTTTACATACACCTGATGTACAGTGGAAAGTGATTTTGATTAATATTACATGGATGAGCTAATTCAGTCAGTCTTAATTTTCTACAATGTTCAATGTTCAAACCCTGCTCTGGATCATCAAGTAAACGTTTTTTTGTAAATCGTAAGCAATTCTTGAAAAAATTGTTAACACCCTAAATAAGTATTCCAATGACCCTTTATGTTTTAACATAATTTCATAAAAAAAAACTTGAATGGATTTCACTTCTGCTGGAAATCATTAAATAATAACATTTATTATAATTAAATTTAAAAAAAAACATAAAATTTTATATTTCACTAGATAAAACATACACCTTGGTAACAATAGTTATTATTTAAAGAAACAAAAAGTAACAATTTAGGCAAGTAATAATTATAGTAGCAATATTATACTTAAAAGTTGTAATTTTATATAAACACCGTTCACCGCTCCTATATATTTTGTCATTAAATGTAATTAAATTCAATTAAAATGCAAATAATTCTGGAAACAAAGTCTCATAGATAGGTTTTGACTGTTCAGACTCAGCGGCAGATATTTTGTTCGTAATCTCAACATTGTTAAAAACTTCATTTATCCTGGTATGCAATGATTCTTCATCCTGAAAAATAAAACCAGTTAACATTAAATAATAAAGATGTAGTCTGGAAAATTAGTCTCAATTATTGCATATATTTTAATAATATTGGTACCTTCGATGCAGTAGATATTGCCACTAAATCCTGGAACGATGTTTTTCTGAACAAATCACACAGTTGAGTCTGTCTGGTGTGTTCTTCTGCTTTAGCGTTTGGGTTGTCCAAAAGTGTACGCTTCATGGCTTCAAATGATAAATCTTCTTTTGGCGAAAATTTCTGTTAATTATATTAAATTAAAAATGATTAAATTGATATCTTAAACAAGCTAATATTTATTTTATTAAGAATTATCAATAGTTGAATAATACTTAATGAACAGAGCAAAACAAATAACTTAAGAGTTATTATGGAGTTTAAATCATGTTTCATCATATAAACTATTATGTTCAGAATATGGATTAAACAAACATGTTATGTTCTACTTACTCTCTGCATTGCTGGGGTAGAATTGACACTGTCCAAATCTAGGTTACTCAAATCTGTGAAACTCCCCTTCATAGAGATACTAGTGTTTTCAACCCAACTACGTCTATGTGCCAACACCGGACCGGTTTCATCTATAATTAATCATTTTTATAATTGATATGTAACTTAAAATGATTCAAATAAAATAATAAAAATAAATTACTAGTGATTTCAATTCCTGAGGCTTTTAATGCTTCTGTTAATTCAGGTTCTTCAATTAAAACACCAGCCGGTAACAGACTGTTAGATTTAACTTCGTTATGTAAACAAAAATCAGGTAACAAATGTGTAGCATTCAATTCTTTTCTTTGTCCAATTACCTAAATAAAAAAACACTGTTACATTAAAACCAAGTTTTTTTTTTAAAATATGATCTTTATAAATACTTTATTTATATAATCTTTTAGTGGTTGTAAATCTAACACCACTGAGACTAGATGCATTACGCTAATGACTAGTGCGTGTAAATGGAATTTTTGTTGAGTCGAAAGCACTGCATTGGTTATGGCCAATTCTTGAATACTCAAAATCAGTCTAATATAGTCCAAAATGGTCTCTTCAGACAGTAATTCAACACAAATCAGAGCCAATGTTGTATAAACAGCTTCAACATTATCAATTGAATTATTTGTCATTTCCAAACTCTCGTAAATCGACACGTAAATGTCTTGAGCATGCTTTCGGATGAATATTGTGTCACTTCGAGAACACTTCTCAAGATTTAAATCTGATTTTGAAATATTAACACTGAAAACAAGATTACATCAATTTCGTTAATTTATTTAGGCTTTTGATGGAAATATATTTAATGAAACAGAGAATATGATAATATTTTTTTGATAAAAATCCTAACAACCTTCAACATTGCTTTTCATGTAATATTGAAAATAAAGTATTTTTATTTTGCTGATTTTCAGATATATCGATGTTAGTAACTAACGTGGATATATCCGAAAATCAGCAAAATGGAATTTCAATCCACGAAAGCTTTAACGCATTCATATAAAGTATTTTTAATTATTTTATTTGCTTGATTTTTAAGAAAAACTTAAAAATTGTTAATAAATCCCTTTAATTTTAATTAACTTACACAGCTTTAGCTAATTTTGCAGCATTATTATGTCTATCTAATAGTGTGTGTAATATACGTAACACAATAAAACGAATCTCATCTTCAGAAGCCGTCAGCGTCTTCAATAATAAATCCAAGAACGATTGAGGGAATGTAGCATTCATTTGCACAGAACTATACTTGGTGCTGACCTAAAAAAAAAACCTAATTCTATACTACTATACAAACAATAATTAGCAGTGGTGTTTATAGTTGTAAGGTAAATATAAACTGTGTGTACAGCATGTGCCCTTAACATTTTCCTTATTATTAGTACATGCATACATAAAAAAAGGAGAGTTAGTGCACAAGCATATACTTAAACGATTACACCACTGATTATTAGTAATTAGTTATGAGAGAAATATGGTACCATTAAGAGGGACTTCAAGCACATTTTCTGTACATGGAGATCGTTGGGATTGTTTGAAGACTTAAATTGAGGTACTTTAGACATGATAAACATCATAATTTCAATTTTTTGATAATCTGGCAAGTGTGCAGCGAATTCTCCTAAAGCATGAATAAGCGCTTCCCGGTATTCGTTTTCTCCATCAGATTCGGCAACACCCGTATTGGACTGTGGTCTTCTAGTGACCGATGTACGGAGATTTGTCAGTAAGGAATTTATAATTTCTAATACTGTGGGCCCGACACTCTCGTTGGCTGCAATAGCAATAATCTTAGACAAGACATCGGCAATACTTGTTCGAATTTTAGGCGATGCATTGGTATTTTCATCCAAGTGCGTCATCAACGTTTCCACAACTGCGTATGAATATTGTGATTGAATGGAAAACATTAAAATTCGGAAGCACTGAGTAGCGAACACATTCGGCACCCACATATGATGAGCATCTAAGTGTCTGAAATTTCACAGAGTAATTTCTTACTTTCTTACTTATAAGTTAAAATTACAAAATAAAAAATAAAATACATACTTCAGTACGGGACGAATAACACTCTTAACATGACCGAACGAGGCTCTTCCTATAAGTTCTCGTAAACATGATTCAGCCAATGAAAAAGAATCATTCTTTTCGTTGACTTCTTCGGATATTGCACTTTCTGACATTATATCTGACTTGATGCTGAAATCAAAATATATTATTAACAACTGCATTAATAAAGATTCCACAGCTGCCAAATTTTTCTATTTATTGAGGGGCAAATTTTGTCAACATTTTCACTAGATATAAAACATTTGTGTCCTTTTGTTAATACAGAAATAAGAAGTCATTGTGAGTAATTATTTATTTTACTATACTATTAGTGTTGATTTCCAAGGTTTTCACTATTTACGACATATGTACATCATCTATGTTTTTTGATATTTTAATAAATAATTTTTCATTAATGTAATTAAAAAACAAAATTGAATCTTCAACGTTTAGTAAAAATTAAGCTAATAGAAATATCAAATAAAACCGACCACATATAATGTAAAATATATTTTTCTTTATATGAAATTTTTAGTTGTTTGTTAACTACAAACAAAAAAGGACAAAAATATGTGGCTAGTTTTACATCTAAGATAACGTACGTGTAGCGTCCTTTAAGTATTTTCGTTAAATATATATGGTATTGTAGATATTAAATAGCTTTTTTCTTTCATAAGAAACCTAGAAATTATGTAAAAAGAAAAATTAATGAAAAACTATTACTTCATTGTATGCATGTTGAACAATAGCGACGGAACAATTTTATCCATGTGAACGGGTTCCCAAATATTCTCGACTAAATCGTCTGATACAGTTTTCCTTATGACTCCCTAAATCAACGAATAAACATATTAGTTAAGGTATATTGCTTAACAATTGTTATAAATTAACTAATATTACTAGATACCTGGATTCCTTTTATACCAGCCATTCGAATCATTTCCATAGTGGCTAAGTTTGGATTGTTGTTATGACACATGGACGAAAACTTTGAAACAAAAAAGTCGTATCTCCTATGGTATGAAGGAGTGTCCTCTTCAATATTGGAAAATCGTACAAACTGTAAACAATGATTATGTCACAATACAAAAGACATAGCGATAAAAATATGTATTAATCTTACCGATTGGGTTGCGAGTATTTGTAAATTAGGCTCAGATGACTCTAGTAATTTTTGCACAATACGTAAGTAGCTTTCTACGAATAAGTTTAATGTTTGAGCATGGCACGCCACTAATAACTGGTCCATGGCTTCCATAGCTATCATTACAAATCTAAAAAAGGTATAAGTAATATAAAAACATAATTTGCAGTAAAGTAAATAAATATAAATTTTTACTCGTTTCTTTTGCGTGATATATCTCTGCTTGCTTTTTGAAACAAATATTCGCCAATACGGTCTAATTTTTCAGGTGACGATAAAGCGTAGAATGTCAACTTTTCCATATTGTTTTTTACTAGGCCATCCTAAAAATAAGTTATTAAGCAATAAAATTTACAAAAAACTTTTTTCAATAGCAATAAAATAGAAAAAAATACCTGAGGTACAGATGGAAATATGTTGTCGACGAGACGCTTATAGCGAGGGCGCATTCGAGACAAGCAACCTGTATAAATAAAACAACATGGTGGCATATAATATTAAAAATGTAAGTTATAATTTGATTTAAGAGATTAAAGGTTTAACAAAAAATTTTGAACTAGTTTTAAATACATTTTGATTAAGTATACAATAAAAAAGTTATTTAAATATATACTTGCAACCTAGGAAACCGTTCTTTGGTTACTTAATTCAATTATTTAAACGTCACAGTTTGATTCTGTAACTCGAAAATTGTCTTGAGTCATTATTTGCTATTGTACCACATATATCATGTATAAAAAATATTAAAATACTATTATGTTGCACTCACCAACACACATGACTGTACTTCTTTTAAAATGGACTCGAGAAAATTCGTCAGTGAAGTTAAAAATAAAACGAAAAACTAAATTGATGAGTAATAACAATTACTTTTTGAAAAATATATTAGGTACTTAAAGGGAATACCTAATTAATACGATTTATTAGATATTTAAAGCGAACAAAATAAGGCGTTCGGGTGAAAATACACTTTAATTTGCTGCGCTGGATTAATTAAAGATAATTATTTTATTTATTTTTGTACTACACAGTAATTAAAACTAAAACATTAATGACTTATAATAAAGGGTAATTATGAATGTCAAAGCCCGGAAATCCAAGCCTCAAGGCGATCACATCATATTTTTATTATAAATTATTCATAGTTGTAGTTTCTAGTTCTTACTTCTTATCATTTTGAAATTCCTGATAAAACAATGATAACGAAAATTGGCGATGTGATAAAAAAATCATTGATGTTGTCAATATTTTATAACTATTTTTTATTCCATGAGATAAACTGCCGCGCTATAGAAAACAATATTAATATTTTAAACTTGTACACTCAAAACCACCTTAAAAAAAAATCAAACTACTAAAATAATAGCTATTTATTTTAAGATCATACTTAACAGCAAAGGGAGGTTGTAAAATTATTAGTGTAAACATTTTTTTGCGCAAAATTATCATACCTAGACATTACCTCGTACCTATAAAATTTACATTTTTATTTTGAAATGGCTATAAAATATGTCTAAGTTAAATATTGTCCACTAGAAAATTGTAGATTTAAATAATGTTTACGAAACAACGTTTAAGTGAACATGGTTTAAAATGGAGTTCAAATTTCGAAAAAGAATGCCTACTCAAAATTAATCAAAAAATGAGTGGCGTACTAAATAATTGAACAATATAACATGACGGATTCTTAATTAGGCATGTACTTAAGAAAAAAGTGCGACGGATATTTTTTTACAAATAAATTTCAATAGTTAAATTCAATATTTGGCGTAAGTATTAAATTTGTAGTTTAAGTGAAATAACAAAATACAATTTGTCTTTGCTATATTATATCCACAAGGGTTGCTTAAGTTTTTTCTAGGTGACATACGTACCTAATATTATAGGAATGATCTATTCTTAATAGGTCACAATGTAACATTAGTAATGGTAATAGTGGTAGAAAAAAGGCTTTGTTGTAGTAAAAATTAAAACTGGTGTACGTTTAGATTAGACCATCCTCTTTAAAGAAAACTGAATTTGCGCCCCTGTTTTCCTTCCACTCAAATAAACTGGGTTCAAAACATTAGCATCCCGAAGGTTTCCATCAATACCAGACCCTTTTTTTATTTAGGAAACTAGGATGTTAAACATTGTTATAGTCACTTATAAGGCGTACAAAACAGAAAAAAAACCCAATCGATTATTAATGAAACCAATTAGGTTAAATTAGGTTACTGTAATTTTATGTCAAGTCTAAATTTGTTGAGTGTTGACTGCTTCATTATGTGATTCAAACAAGAACATGATCAAAAACATTATCGTTTACAAATTACACGAGAACAGAGTTAATATTCCTGTTTATTTCATAAAGTTCTCATTCAGTGATAAGCTAAGCAAAGACCCTATTACTAGGTTTCCCGCTAACTGTGTCAAAGCATTTCTTAGAGGATATATCGACTCACAGTTGAGAAGAAAATTAATTTTAAGTGTATGTAGTAGTGGAAATTCATAGAAAACGGGCTGGCAACGAGCCATAAACCCCTGTTAATTTTAAAATACAAAAGGAACGGATTTATTTTAGTAATAACGATTTCGACGAAACGCGGTAATAAGAACTCTGTTTAAAAAGAGTAAAGTGTATTAAAAAACTTTTTACAGACTTTTTTGAAACTCTTAGGTAAAAAACATAATGAGTGAAAATTAACATAAAAACGAGTTCAGACAAAAGTTTCCATTATTAACAATGAACTTTTTAGAGGTATAGCAGTATAATATTCACGGGTTGAACCATACCCGCCTTAAAGATACCAACCTTCACAAAAAACAACAAAAACCTTCTATAATGTTGTATAAAATATATAGTATAATTTATCATCATGTAGTATACTCCAAATATTGGCCACTGAACAAAACGAATCATTCGAATTATTTGTTTTAAATGAAAATAAATAGGTAAATAAAAGATAAATGGGAAACAATAACTGTGATTTAAATAGTCTAGATGTACGATAAAAATGTATGTCCTCCACAAAATCAATAGATATTTTTAAGCCATTAAATCAATACCTAGGTAACGCTAGAACATGTTTGTGGCCACAGGTCAAATACTAAATAGTGATAACTTCCTACAAAACATGTAATTTTTTGGTATACGTATAAAATGTTTATTTTCTAAAAACAAGTACAATTACACTTTAATATTATTTCCAACTTATAGCCATAGTCATATCAGAGGAAGGAATTTGCTTGTTCTGGATTGCTGATTACATTAAAAAAATGTATAAATCTGTTATATTATTATTAGCATTAGTTATATTATTTAACCAAGCGATATGTGGTAATTTTTGGTTTTTTTTATGTATAATATGCGCTTGTCATTTTCTGAATTTATTTTATACAGACTGGCATGAAACACAAAATACAACGTACTTTAACGGTTGAATTCGTTAGCACAATAACTTCTTGAAATTAATTTCGTGATTCAAGTTAATAGTAGTATTCATCACAGGGGTTATGTAGGCGGTACGTGGTATAATTTCCGGCTTAACGTATTAAGTACCTGTAACATTAACGCTAATGGATGGCCAGCTTTTATAAAAAATGAGACCAGAAAGTTCAAAATTAAAATATGGTATTTAAAAGAAAAGCAATTTTTGCTTTCCCTACATTATTTGATTATTTTTCAATTATTATAATATTTTTAGAAATTCGGGAAACGCATAATTGCAAGAAACCTACGATGAGCTCTCGAGGTTTAAGGGGGCACCCTTTATCTATAGGCTTAAGTGCGTTCCATACTGACAATTTAATAGGGACGTACTTAGCTAGCGAATTGTCCCGAATTGGATCGACCATTTTTGGCCCAATAAATTTAATGAAACCTCATAGTTGTAATTCCTACTCTTTTTATTAATCGCCCCAAAAAATGTTACTATATTTTTAATAACTAATAAGTAAATTAAAGTTTTGAGTACAAATAGTTTTGTGTTAGTAGCATTTAAACTTATGATAGGATTTTTTTTTTATTTAATGTAATAAATATTACAATTTGAAAATTGGACTGTCTTTAACCAATATTTCGTTGAAAAATTAATGTATCATAAATTATGATTGAATTTGTATGAACTATACAAAATATTGTGGAAAAAGACAATACATTTATATTTTATAATATACAATTAACAAACAACGATAAAAATAATTGCAAAAGCTCTTTACACGAAATTTGATAATCATTTGTTAACACTAATTGGTAAAAATCCAATGGCCGATTTAGTTATTCCTTTACGCAACCGATAATTTTTTATTTAGAAATTGTAATAAGACTTCTAAAATGGCATAAGTTATCATGTAAATGAAATGTTTCGTCTCAATATGAGTTAGTTTTAAAACGAAACGTCATGTATGTACAGTTTGCAAGGTCTATAATGCGGTATTTTTTTTGCCTTCAAGCATTTATTAAGGTTTCAACCCTATCGTTGTGTATTTACATACACAAATAGCTTAAATAGGGGACTTCGTATCACGTTTATTTTTATATACATGACATATGTTGCCTCCCGTTTTATCTTTACACTCCGTTCCTGTCTTTCCGCCTGCTTTTACAGTACACACTGACTAGGTATTTATTACGGTTAGGTTTGTTACACAAACAATTTAAATGTCATTCGTGTATTACTACACCTACATAAATAACTAACGGCGCCCGATAAGTATTATTAACATATAATTTCTGAAAGGCCGAAGGGATGTTTATTGTTTTAAAATACATCAGTGTCTTAATAGCAGTCACAAACAAAATATACTATTTGAGTGGAATCACCTTTTGTTTTCTCAAAACATTATTAAAAGTTATTTTAACTATTTTATTTACCTATTTACCTAATTAAAATTCAAGGATTTTAGCTTCGGTTCAGAGCTGAGAGGGTATTTATTTTACAAAATATGTTTTTTTTCATAATATTGTACCTATACCAATTCCCTAAATTTATCAATAAATCGCTCATAAATTTAAAATAGCGTATGTTGGTGAATGTTGTATTTCTGCAGTTTTAAACTTTCAACCCCAATAAAAACTCATGGTTAAACTAGGTCTTATTGGCCAAACGTAATAATTTTGTTGGTTAGAACTAGATTTTTGAAAAAATATCATTCAAACACATTTAGTTTTGCTTGATTTTAAATCTTTAAAAAAAGTTATTTTATTCAGTAAAACGTTATAAGTATGTTTCGATATTTAACAACCCATTAACTGCAGAGATATTTAGTTTCGTAACTTAAAAATCATTTTCACTAAAACGAGACAATTGACAATGTTCAAGTGAAGTTGACTAAAAAAAAATGTATAATGACCGTAATGGCTGTATTCAATCTAATTTAACATGTCACGTTTTTGTATAGAGCGATGATACCATTGTAGTAATGTATTCAGTGTTCGACAGTGATTTTAAAAGTTCAACTGTAAATTAGTCGTACAAACGTGACGATTAATTGATATTTTATAATCATGATAGATTAAAACATTATACCTACATTCAGTGTTATAATATTACTATATTGAGAGGAGGGTCTGAGGGTGAAAAAGGTGGAGTGTATCTGCCATTTTTATTTTTTTTAGATTATCGTACCTTTACCGACTTGACCGTAAAATAAACACGGGTCATCGAATTTAATTTTGTACCTCCAAAACCAAAGCTTTAGTACACCTTAAAATATTTTATTATTTCAACGCAATGCAATATTTTTACATAAAAGGTGATAATAATTTTGGAAAGTGTATTCATTTTAACAATATAAAAATAGACTTCCAAATTATTTGAGTTTACAATATACGTCATAATATACTAGCACAACAATTTGTAAATTACATAACTATATATAATTATTCTACATTGCAGTAGGAATAGTACAGTATACTAGTAAAAAAAATACTATGTATAATTTAGCGTGATATGTTTATTAGTAAAAAATTATATAAAATAAAAGTTTTAACTATTATGTAACCATAAAAAATATGAAATATGATTTAAGTCCAATGAAAACCTCTGTCCTAGAACAAAAGGCTCTAACAGTGGCCCTAACACATATACGATTTTTTCAAATATCTTTGGTCAATTTTTTTTATTTAGGAAGCTATAAAACCGCTACCAAATTGTTGGCACATCACTTCCTCGAAAAGGGATTCTATTTATACAACTACTTATAATAACTTCTGACCTGTCACCTAACCTATTCTAATATGCTCCGTCTTTATTTTGTATATGGAAAACTTATGACATGTTTTATGGAGGCTAATAGAACGATTTTTGATCAAGTAATTAGAAGATTAGATGTATTAGGAAAACCATAAAAAAGTAAAAGAAGAAAACTTTTAATACAAACTTAAAATCAGATTTTTTTAATTCCATATAGGGAGTGTTAAACCTTATGTTATAACATCATACAGCTGAGTTAAGTTACAACAAATATTTTTTTTTGAGAAATCAAAAGATTCTTGAGAAAGTCTTAAATTGTATCAAATTTAGCCCCTTCCATTTCACAAAATTGTGTTTTAGTGCCAGTCGTTTACAGTTACCTCCGGGGTGGCTTAATGTAAACTGTGTTACTTAATTTCTTATTTATATACTAGTTCAGTACCTAATATTTAGTATTTTTTAACACTATATAAACCAGTTTGTTAATTTATTTTATTTTTCAAGTACTATTTGCTTGAGAACTGTATAAGCTGGAACTACTTATTGTGCTCTGTAGAGTATTTTGTCGTCCGAGCGAATACTATGAGAAAACCGTTTTTAGTCTATATGTTGTTAAAATTTTTTTTTTAACATTGTTATAAGGGTTTTACTTATGTAGGTTTATACTCACATCCCGGATCTGTACACTTGTCGACAATGGTGTCCACGCACTTCATCACGTCCGCCTGTTTGTAACAACAGCAAAAACTCACGTTGGCCATTTTTCAATATAGATTATAAATTCAACAAATTTATTATTGTTATAATTCAGTGCGGTAAAAAATCGTTATCAAATTAATAATAGTACATAACACGTGGCAAATCATAGTTATGATTTTGAAAAAAAAAAAGAAGTATAAGCGCAATTTTTTAAAAATCCAATTGTAAACGTTCACCGTGATACTCGAGCCACTGCGATGCTTACACCGGCAGAGCCGATAGAGCACTGAGAGCGTCAGACGCTAAGTCGGTCGACGCCGCTGTTTGTTACATATAAAAAGCTCATTCGCAAAATATCAAACCCCCAAGCTCCCCGCCCCTTTGGCTATATTCAGCGCACCCTCTTTTCATTTACACACACTCACTCATTTCATCCACCAGATTATACTATATACCTTGTACAGTCAACAGTCAATGGTGTACTTATACAGTATATTATAGTTATTGCATGCATATGTATATATATATAATTGGTCAAAGAGGACTTAAGAAACTTAAGAGAGGCATTAATAAACATTATTTATTTGGACGCTGACATTTAGTACTTAGCACTTGCGGTCGCTTGGTTTTTTTTAAAGGAAAACGAACCTACAAAAAGTCTGAGTACTTGTATGAATTAAATATCATACGTATGTGAGTCAAGAGTTGTTCTGAAAAAACATTTTCGAGCATTTAATGTTCAATTATACATGCTGGCGTTTAGAACTAAAGGGTCTACCGTCTGCTCATGCTTTATCTCCAAACACAAAAAAATTAATTAATTAATGAGAGTCAAAAAATTATAATTTTTTCATAATATGTATTTCTGGTTATAAAACTTGAAAGACTAAAGTAATTTTCAGTCTTTACTTTTTAAAAATATGATGTTATTACTTATTTTACAAAATCGCCAAGTTTCTATAAGAAATAGTAACTTTCAGTTGTGATATATATATATGTAACATAACTTAATAGCATAATAAGTCACGGGTATAATAGGTATATTTTTTTTTAATATGAGAGGTGAATCGAATTAGATATTATAATATTATATATATATATATATATATATATATATTAGTTTTTTACACAATACATTTTCATACGAAGTCTAAATCATGTCATTAATGCTTTCGGATTAAATCAAGCTTCCTTTTGTGCCACATATTTTACCATAAAGTTATGGTAAAATATGTGACTACTATGACTGTTAACAATTTATTTTCGATAGTGTATATCTTAATTTTAAAATACAATATTTGACTTTATAGTAAAACATTGTTATCACTTATCATAAACATAATACAGAGTAAACTTGAGTTTTTGTTTTTAACACGTTGACCGCCATGAGATCTAATATGAGATATCACAAAACTTTGTCCTGGCCGCCAAGGGTTTTTTTTCGAAGTTTACTCAAAACATTTTTGAACATTTTTTTTCTCAGATTTTATTCAAAATTTGTAAACATTAATAAAAAGTTGTTTCTAATACGTTTTTTATAGTTTCAAGTCAATTAGAGCTGAGATTTCGAATTCGATCTTGTGGCCGTAGGATGTAATTCACTGAAAAATTATTAATATTACCCTTACCGCGAGATCTTCAAATAAATATCATACCAATTATTACCATTTTATGAGATCTCAGATTAAATATCAAAACATTTTTGTTTTAAAAACTAACCTCTTTATCATTGTAGTAAAACATATATTATACTAAAAAAGTCTTTACTATCTTTTTGAAATTTGAAAAACATAAACTATTTAAATACTATAGTAGTAGGTATATAATCATCGTACGATGAGTAATCAAAGGATGAATTTAACATGTCATTAATACGGTCAGTGTCCATTATTAATTATCAAAAACTTAATATTATATTAATAATATTATATAATATATAATATTATGTTGAAACACAGTACGTTTAAAAAAAATATGCACATGGTATCAATGATAAGATTATCATAGAATACATACATTTCAAAAAATCATAGAAAAAAAACTGATAACGCTAGACGCTTGCTAAAAAGACCCAATGAAAGTGGCAACACTGTACTTTTCAAATAAAATGTTAAAATGCTGATAATTGAGACCAGAAACGAAATATCACCAATTGAAAATAATTGGAATGAGATCTCTTAATAAATCTCACGACACATTTTTGGGAAAAAGTTGAGATTTCGAATTATATCTCATGGCCGTTAAAGTAACATAGTGAAAAACCCCGTGGCGGTCAACGTGTTAAATCTACGCATAGGATGTAAATAAAATACATTTTCTTTAGTTTCTACACTAAAAGGCTAGTTTAAGCTGTAGACCAAAAAGGCTCAGTTAGCTTACGCACGAGATAAAGCAGGTACAATATAGTATAAGTCGTTATGGGCCGTAAAGCAAGTTTCTACATTGCTATAAAATTGTAACAAGTTAATCCTTTAACAAATATAATAACATAAATCTTACCAGTCTATAAAATTCGAATAAAGGGAGAGTACAATTTGTTTCGGGGTTTCTATGTTTTTTAAGTCATGTAGAAACTAAATTTATTTTAGTTCATAATGATTAATGTATATTATTGATAATGTATAACCTACATCATTTCAATAGTGTAATGCTGTTTATTTATTTATGTGACTATCTTAACAACTTGTCACTACTCAAAAATACTTTTTTTTAAAACAGCTACTCTGGTTAGTCATATACTTTATTCTAATGACAAGTGCACAATATGTCTTTGTGAAGTTTCTGCTCAATAGGTTTTATTGTGAATACAAAAAAAATAAGCCCTTTACCTGATCACGAACATTTTCAAAACCTGTAGACATTTTAACGTTTTAAACAATTGTAATGTATTCTATTTGTTGTGAAATATTGTTCACGACTGACCAATGCAGACTAGTAGCCAACCTAGGAAACGACCATATGAGCCTAGAGCTATTAATAAATATAATAACTCCGAAAACGTCGCCATGACCTCGATAAATATTTAAATGTCCTGGGTAAAATTGGCTGGATAGCTATAGGTATGATGAATAATTAAGGACTCAGAAAACGTTTTATCGTTTAGGTTTACAACCAACGGATGGCCCAACAATTAATATTACAGTAGTGTTTCCCGCTACAGACGTTGTTTAATCTAATAATTATCCTTATCGTTATTATTACCCTTAGTCGCCCGAGTTAAACGAAAACTATGTCAACCCATTCTTTTTTCCTTGAGTTGGAAATAAAACAATTTATACAATATAAAAATAATCCTACCGGTGAGACTCAACAAGTTTGGCCCACCGATAGTAGAAGTTCTGGTATAGTTTTTTTTATTTAATTATAATTTTAAAAGTAACATTACAAAATTTCATGAAAGTGGATGCTCCAATTAAAATATAAAAACTTGATACAAAATCGCTAAACTTTCAAGAGCACGTTAAAATTGGCTGGCGTTTTTCCTCTTTCTGTTTTATAATACTGTTTTCGTTAGCAAAAAATATAATAAGTTTTAATTATTATTATTTAAAGTCTTACACGGTAGCAAAGTAAGACGCTAGACTAAAATAATTGTATTATTTTATTAGTGTATTGATATATATATTCATCCACATTCCAAGGATACAACTCTTGTTAAACAAAGAGTTGTCTAACTGATTAAGGATCATATACAGAACATTATTAATTCATTAAAATGAACGTAATAACATCTATGTCGATATATAGGATAGCCAGCATGGATATAGCAAGAGATGGAGTAAAAATGTATAGGCTCTTCATATACGAATAAACGCATAAAGAGGCTAAGGGAAACAATGTTACCAAAAGTTTATTTTAGACATTGTGACAAAAACACTGATAAATAGGTAGGTAGCACTATTTATTCCTCTGCACTGTAAGCTAATCCATGCCGTGGGATTCTTAAATTACTTAGAAGTTAGATGGAATAAATAAAAGCTCAAGCACATCACTTACCGTAGTCTTAACTAATAACTATACAAACAACTTATGATTTTAAAACGATAATATTTTGTAGTTAAAAATACAGCTTAATGTTATTTGTATTGTATTACATTGTCTATTCATGCAATATTAAGACATTGTCACCATATAAAAACCAGACTCGACAAATTATTTTCAAACACTAATTGCCTTGATAAATTGAATTTTTATTTTTATTATTGAGCTATTATCAAAAAATATTTGGACTCGTTTTAGACCACATTTGTTGTACATTTTTTAATGTTTAAGATTATTCAAGCAACATAATATCTAATAATATCGAAAATTAATGTGACAGCTAATTCAATAAGTGCATTCGTAAGAAAATATATTCTAACTCATAATTCTTAAAAGTTATAATCCTCACTTTTATAATTTATCTCAAGACAGAAAAAAAAAAAAAATGACAACCAATTGAGTATTACCAAGATAACGTTATATAGGAATAAAAGTTATAACGGTTCATTGCGAGAAGAGTGGACGAAATTTTCATATGAGTCACAGATATTATCCCACGCAACCTAATCTACCAACGATGTTGTTGGTCGTTGACCGGATAATTATTAATTTAATTGTTAAATTAAGTTTCCATAAATCAAATTTGAATTAAAAAAAAACTATGATATGTATTATCCACTTATAATTGTGTGGGTAAATTAATTACTCACACACTATCGAAGTTTATTAGCGACTAGAAATTATAATAAAAGTGTCTGCTAAAGATAGATTTAAAAAAATGTCCATACACAAAAGACTCCTTAGGCGTCTATCATAAATAGGAATTTATTTATACAAGCCAAATAAAATAAAATTGTACACGCATCAAGCCAATAAAATCAATTTGTCGAATTTATTTGATAATTAATTAAATTAACAAAAGTTTTGATTTAAAAATGAAAATTGTAAAAGCAAAACAATTATTTAATGCGTTTATCAAATTATAATTAAATTGAGCCGACCTCCATTGTTAAGTCTGTGATAGATTCTACAATATTTTTCTAACTGGTTTTGTTACTAATACACAAAATAAGTTGTTAATCAAATATTATCTTTAGGTAGTCCGATAAGAAATACCCCGCACAGCGCACTGTAGTATAATGTTGAACAAATACATATTATTTATGACTCTTTTGACGATACAATTCTTCTGGCTATGATTATTCGAGTAGCATAATTATCAACATAAAAAACTACTATACTTAAACTAAATAATCTAGTTCATATTTTGCAAAAATTACAATTGTTATGAAAACTGCACTTAGCACATGCGTATGCTTGACCCTTGTATTAAACCACGATGAATAACATGATCAAATATTGCGGTTTTGCAAAAATATTTTTCACGCGAAAAATGTCATAAATAATTACCAAAAAATATAATTTTATGCATTAGTCAATTAGTGATTTTAGTACAAAGATCACGAATTATACATAGTTTTTTGAGTATTACCTAATAATATGAATGTACCTACTGCATATAGAATCTACTCCTCTAGAGTATTGATAAATGTTCTTGTTTTTTTTTTAATTTCATTCAAATACTTTAATTTTAACAATTCATTTATTATAATATGTCTATCCGAATAGTAATAAGTAGCATCCGTGTAAAATTTAATTTTAGCAAAACAATTAATGCATTATTTTTTATATAATACTATTTGCTTTATAGTTTAAAAACTATTCTTAATTATAATGCCGAAAAATGTCATAGCATAAATAAGTTTAAAAAAAAGGTACACACGCGGCCTGTTTAATATTGTCGTAATATTATTTTCCTCGGGGACACCATATAAATTATAAATTACAAAGATAAAACCGCAAATGGCCGTTGTCATGTTTGATGTTACTATACCCATTTAACCGTGTAGCTTTATTTGATATAGAATAATACCCAACTTAATAAACGTTATATTATACATAATCTATAACCGCCATAAGTCATAACATATTTTTTTTGGGATATTATTGTTATTTGTTTCAACAGAATTATTAATCAGACTTAAATATTTAGAAAACTCATTTATAATTTTAAAAATATGTCAAAATGAATAATTTTTAAGTTAAAATTTATAATTTAAATACATATGACTTAATAATTCATTATATTTTAAAATTATTAGTTACTTTCTATATTTGGTAGTTTAAAATTGTAAATATTACCAAAAGGAATAATATAATTGAATTCAAACAATCATCAAATGAATTATAATCTAAGCGTGTTTAGTTGTATGAAAGACGCTTTAACATAATTTCAGAATAATATTTCTAAGAAGGCTTTTAATACACATTCAGTTATAAGAACAGCTCAGTAAATAATTAATATAGGTACATTTATGAATTTATTATTTTAATTATTACATTGCTAGTAATAATATTTTAAATGTCTTCCTTAGACGATTGTGCTACAATTCCTATCGTGAATATATTTTTAATGAAATTCTACTCGAGTATAAATTAAATATTTCAGAGGTATTAATTCTGTCATATAAAACGTTCAATTAAATTATGAGTCAACATGACGTGGTCTGTGGCCAATGTAAATGCTATAGATTGTAGAATACAATCGTGCAGTTTTTTTCCATACAATATTTTACATAAGTATGATTAATAAAATGTATTTATTTATTAATTTAAATGCGGTGAATTGTATTGTGGGTTAAAAAAAAATATAAAGATTTCTCATGTTTTAACCGAAATATTTCATAACTTAGCAAATACTTTGCATATAAAAAAAGCATTTTTCAGTCGAGTTTTTAACCAGGAAAGAGCATATTCATGTCTCGTTGAAGTACCGAATAAATTTAGAGTAGTGGTGGAATTACAGATAATAAAAAAGTATAATAACAAGCAGTAACAAGCTAGTATCTAAGGTAGCTAGTAAACATATCAAATTTCTGGCTAATATTTTAGTGTTTTCACAATATCTGGTCTAAAACAATTCACAGGGAATATGACTTGTTAAATTATTGAATTTATTTTTCAGTTATAATTTGATCGTTGTGAATACAACACATACTTTAAAATAACAGCGTAACGCTTTTTTGGTAACACTTTTTTTGGTTATGTGCCAGAGCTAAGACATGAAAATGTCAAAATACGAACTATATGTAAGTGAAAATTAGTTATTAATTTTAACTTCGATGCGTAGGTGAGAAATTATTGTTTTTTACGATAACGTAATTTTTTTTTTGCGTATGGAGAATATTTTTATTATATTATTAATTACGATATATGAGTCCCAACGTCCACAAAAAATCATAGACAATCAATCAATCAACCGTACCTAATCGCAAAATACAAAATATAATTTTAAGTACATCATAGCTTTTACAATGCATTTATCGATTTTTGTCATTTTATCATTTACATAATGGCACCGAACGTTTGGTTATATCAATAAATAAAAAATATCGAAACTAAAAAGTAACAAAGTTTGTTTACAATTTTAGTTATATACAACCTCTACTTATAAAATTTAAAAATATTGATCAGTACTTCAAACTAACAACTCCTCCTAACCAGCGTGCCACAGTGTTCAATGGTTCCACAGGTTGCTGCAACTATACCCTCGTTTTAACTCGTTCATCTTGATTTTCACGAATTGTTTCCCAGGCTTAATTCTATCCCATCTACATCTAATCATTTGACGCAGTAAAATTAATTCCCAAACATCTATCGTCGTCAACTAATTTTTATCTGAAGCTTAAAATATTAAAGTATGCTGTATGATAATTTTTTAAGGAAAAACTTTAGGACTTAAAAGCAGTAAATTAGACTGAAAGTGGGTCTCGTCTAAATTGTTCATCTACATTCAAAAAACATTCTGTAGTCAAAATTTGTTTTTATTATGAAAAAATCACTATAAACTACTAGAATGTAATTTTAAAGGTGATTTCTGGTATAAAAGCTTGAAATTTAGAATATATTATATACTATGCATATTATAGTATACTATATAATTATATTGATATTTAGACTTGTTATATAAGTATACTAAATTTCAACAAATTTGACAAGAGATATATTTTTTTTTGAATTTATGAAATACATTTATTGACACAAAGAAATAAGTTATATCTCCTTCGATGCTAACAAATAAAACGTTTGACAACCTATACAAATATATATATATATATATATATATTTATTGCAAGGAAATTTTAAATATCGGCGAATAATTATATAGTAGTAGAGATTAACAGCATTTTAATAGGTATGTATTTGATAATAATGATCAAAGATATGGCCAGATGTGGCTGATACTTATGTCTTAAATTTGTTTTCTGTGTAAGCTATTAAGAACCTGCGGTCAAGACTTCCTGTTATATAACGTGCTTAAGCAAAAACTGAACCGGGTAGGTACGAGTACAACCATTGCTAGGGCCGCTCGCCGAGATAACTTTTATGATGGCGGCAACCAGGACAAATTTCGTGTAGTACTTACACGGGGATCGATATAGTTGAACTGTCCGCTGCCGCGTAGAGACCCGGGTAGTGTGGTGTGCGCGCACCACCACCGCCGTGACCGCGTACATGAAACCGGGCTCCCTACGCCAAGATCCCGGTCATAGCTGTCTGCGACCTAGTGATCCGGTTACGGGGGGTCGGGATGACCTTTAGCGACCCCAAACATCGACACCGTAACCTATTTAGGCTTTTCACCGTTAATGGGCCCACGCGGCTACGGCGGCGGCCGTAAAATTTAAGTTGGAAAAATGAAAACACCTCACAACCAGGGCGCCTACAATGTACTGGTGCACCGTTGTACGACTCCTATGCATTCCCGGCCGTGTCCAGAAAAGACACGGCAGGAGCTGACGAGTATCACCAGAACGCAGCATAATATTAGCCGTCATCTCCTGGACCGGAAAAATCCTAAACGCGTCTCAAAAATAGTATTTAGACTTGTCGAATTCGATTTTCAACTAGGTGGCTTAGAAATACGATTATTTTTAGTAGATTTGACTCTTAGGCATCTTAGAATTTATTTTTTTTTTACAGCTATTACGGATCGACAAAAACTGTAATAGTTTGTTTGTTAGTTTATTCATAACCGACACATAAACATTTATAATATTAGTTTTTTATTTATATTAAGCTATTATTTTACCTATTATCGGATGATTCCCGTTAGTCTATATGTTTGCACGAGGGCGATTCCGAAGGCAGGCAACAAGATGAATGATTTGCTTGCGTTTACATGTTTTAATGATAATAATATGTCCTATACCTTTTTTGGATTATTAACGCATATGTGCTGCTAACGGATCGGAGACATCGTACATTTAATTGAGGCGTTATGAACAACTAAAATGTAATCGTTGAATAATTCATAAGCGCAGCGACGGCGACAACGGTCGCTGTGAATATTTGTAAACAGTACCTAAATCATAATAATAATAATAATAATCGCCTTTCCCCCAGATTTACAGTTATTTTTCAATGGAAAACCTACAGGATTTATTCGATTTTACTGGAATATATGTTTTTTTTTTGCTGCAGAGAACATCTGTTTGCACGCGTAACACTGTAACGTTAATAATAATAATAGGCAAAGAAAAGGAGCAAATTAGCCTGAGGCCGTGGAACGTTACGAAATAGACTTAATCGTTCGTCTACCGAAGATGGAAACGTGTTTGTTCGTTTCACTAATATGTAATTTCTCTCTCGTTGCAATCTCATCGGGTCCACTCGAATTTATTGCAAGAAGACGTGAGTAAGAATCGCAGCGTGGTAGATAAATATAAGGTCCGCACCCTTTTGTCCGAAGTGTATATATATTTTGTATAATCTTATAAAAATTAAAATGTACAGTTTTCATTCGTCTACTATTGTGACACATGTCTGGATTTTGGGAAGAAGATAGTGGAGAAACTGGTCAACCCCACGACTGATCGACTTTTTGAAATTTCTGAATTTAATTTACAATAAATATTGTGATCAAAATTATATTCAAGTATTTAATGTCATCCCTATCTATTTGTACGTGGGTCGGTCTAATATAAATCTTGTCCCTAGAAGTAATAAAAGGCATAATCTAAGATAAATATGCACAGACTTTCTATCGCGTCATTGTGCCATTGGGCATTGACTACCGCCCAACAAAAAAAGCACACCGTTAGTTTGTCACTGCAAGGGCACAATTTTACTTAAAAAATTAAGGGCGCTAATTAACTACAGTCTACAGCCCTCTTCTTTCAAATATGCCTGTAATCATTAAAGAGTTTTCAAATTTCATTGATACATTTTTATTAGGACATGCATTTTGTTCACTTTAATGTACCTACTATTTTAATCGGCTGTGGTTATAAGTAGTCTAGGGTTAAACATTTAAATATTCAATAAGATTTTTTGTTTAATATTAATTATTATCATTATTCCTACAACCATCGCATTGGTACTTTAAAAAAATGTTTGTTTCGTTAAGCCGTGACCGCTAAGTTAGGTTATGTTTGGACGAAACGTCGCGTGCCTCTCTACAGCCTTGAGTGCAAAAAGTATTTTTTAACATAATAATTGATGGTTATTCAGCAGCAACGATCTCCCAGTGAAACCTATAGTTAGTAAACAAAACTAACACAGAAATAATAATAGGATAATACCTATACTAGCTCCTATGCCTATAGGTAACAAAAAACCTGGAGGTACTTGGATTACATACTATAGTACCTATAAGGTATATAATATATAGGTTGTTTCTCGAGATTATTACGCTGCTGTTAGGACGTCTAGAACAATGGTTCTTTTTCGACTTCTGTGTTTTGTGTATTAAATTATTGTTTTTTTTTTTTTGGTTACGGCTTTTTAGACCAAACATCGAAAGATAACTGTCTCCATTAATATCGATTCTTCGCTTAATTACTTAACTCGTAACCATTTTTCTTTCTTGTCCGGTAAACGACTAATAATTTAGATTTTACTCCGGAGTCATTCGACATCAGTTATTCACTCAACTTCAATAGACCACAATATGACATATACTAAACCGGAATGTAGTTTGGCTGCAAAACAATAACAGCAAACACTTAACGCCGGCCCACGCACGCCGTCGGTGTTTCTCTTTCGGAAGGTTTAGCAGAATATATTATTATTATTGTAGAACTGATCTTCGACAGCGTCGTTGTTAATGATGTTACAAGGATAACAATACATAAATATTGTTGTAAATAGGTATATACATATTATGGAGAACGCGTGCGAGTTGTAATAATAATTATAATTTATAATGCAAAATAACGCGGATTATCGTTTGAACGGACGTCATTCGACAACAAACAGCTGGCGAACCCCACGCGTTTTGCACACAAAATTCACATTTACTAAAGTTCAATTATTGCTTTTCGATGATAATAATTGATAATAATAAAAATGTATTATTACCGCGTTGCAACACGCGCCTCGCGACTTAAATGCATCCCATTAAAAAATAATATAAACTCTCCAAAGGTATACCCAATAATAGGTACATGTTAATTGTGCTTTCCACATCGACTTGAAACACCTGCCAAATTGCGCCAACGCCATTGCTCATTATTATAATATATTCTGACGTAATCCCTTCTTGTACATAATGTTCTATACTCCACACTTACCTACAATATTTACTTATAATTATTTTTACACGATATATTTTATTATTATTACAATAATTTTAATGAACGACTAACGGGGATTGTTCTCGCCTAACAATTATTAATATTATACATACTTGTGTGTTTTACATAAATTTAGGTGCAGTCGCTTCGCCATCGTAGCGAATCAATTTACGGGTACATTACAAGGCTAAGTACAAACTTAACTTGTAACCTAACTTATAGTTTGAACCCAAATAAAGAATTCTGATTATGGGTTTTTGTTTTTTAAAATATTTAGTTGTTCATAGATGATAAATCCCAGGTATATTGATTAACGAGCGGTAGTTCAGAAAATATTTTAATTATTTGTCATAATAAAAAAAGAAATTTGATTTTTTTTTTTAAGCAAAATTAATTTGATTAGATACACAAAAACTCCGATAGGTCACAGGTTTTTAGATAGGTACTCTATCTGGCTACATAAAGTAATTTAATCGGCGCAGTGGCTAAAATCGTGGTCCAGAAAAATATAGAAAAAAACACATCATTATAAAAGCAATACTTTTCAGCTCCATATCAAAGCTAAATTAAACATTATAACACACAAACTATTTGTCGGTAAAGTGGTCATTTAATTTTACACGGTAATAATTTATTTTAAAAATTTTAAATATGATAGTAAACTAAAACTATGATAGTATTTCATAATGATTGTTACAATATTTTTTTTCAAATCTCAAAATATGTTTACATAATGATTTTGACAGTAAATTAAAATATTGTTATAATAAAAAATGTTTAAATATCTTCTCTTCTTATGTATTATAAATTTAACAAAATAACACATTAATTATTTTCAAAACATAACCTAACAAGAAATAATACATCTAAAAAACATGTACGTTTTTATTATTGTGTGGGATGTTATCATACTGCAAGTATTTTATATATTGAATTTCTAAACTTGAAGTATTATAATATGCGGTTAACGGAAGTTCATTCAAATAGTGGCCATTATGTGTTTGTTCAGATGTTATGGTAACAAGTTTAGGTAGCGACTTTGACATTAATGTTGCTATACTTACCGCAAGGTTCATTACCACTAGTGCATCTGCATAGTTTATAATTAGATATTTGTTTTTGGCGTGTCTAACCGATCACGTGTGCCAAATACATTATATATTGTAGGTAACAGTATACATAATATTATTTATTATCGCAAAAGACAACCTCGGCTGCCAACGGTTCTTTTTTCATACCTGATTGGCTATCATACCTGATTGGCTTTCATACCTGAGCGACCGTTTTTGTAGCTTCGGGCAACGGAAATTCGCAAGTTCACCGATTATAATTATTATTATATTTTGTTGGATAAACATGGCGGTTATTTCCATATTTGGACGTTGCAAACTGCAGTCATCATTGCTAAAATTAAAATTATCTTGATAGTAATCCCGGCGGATCATACTATCGCACTAAAGACACCATCGCACTTTTAACATAGGACCAGACAAACACTGCCGCCGATAAACAGTTTAATACTTAATATATATATATATATATATATATATATCAATTTTGAATAATAATAATAATAGAAAAAAAACCCAGTATCTAATGGACACATACTCATAGATAGATTGGTAAGTTCGACGCATACTTAATCTGCACATGAATAAAATAAACATAATAATTTATCAAAGTAATAAAAAAAAAGTCGTAGGTATTGTAAACAAGAATAATGAAACGCACATGCATGTATATATGTATAATGTATTATTATTATTGCTTTTGTACTAGCTTTTGTCGTTGAAAAAGCGCAAATTGAAATAAATAGTAACGGCGTGGGCGTTGATTAACGTTAAATTGTATGTATTTACATAGTTTTACAAAACATAATTCCTTGACGCCCCTATCCCACACAGGTGGATTGTTATTACTTTATACACTTTCGCCCTCCCCGTTTCTCTATCCATTTACTCGAACTTCTCAGGCTTCTCAGTTTTGCTTAACCCTAAAAAATACTGAATATTTTTAAATATTTCTCTCGTTTATTTTCATGTGTCTGTTTACATTAAAGTGACACGACAACTTTCCTATCTACAGTAATACTATGTCCATACTCCAACCATATAACCGATCATATTTCTATTTCCCATCTCCTTTCTAGATTTATTATACATTCTATTAGCTATAGGCCGAAACCATAGCTTAAGTGCTGTTTATTAGGCGAAGCTCATCTTAGCTCATTTTAGGAAATAAAATAAGGCTGTTGTGAAATAGTGACATTTTCAAGTCCGGTTCCATGTCCAAACATATAACTATTTACCGGAAGAGTTTAACTATTATATTTGAATAAACTGTGACTAGCCAATTTAATGCTCTCCTATGAAATCTAGAGCACAATAAACGGTAAGACCTTTAAAAAGTTATATAAAAACTTTTAATTAATTCCCATAAACACACTATTTATTTATTATTTAAGTTTTAGCAATGTGTATTGACCTGTGTTAAGTTACTCCTTTAAACGTATCACCCAAAAGTAAAACAATAAGTAACTATACTGCAAGTTCCCTTACAATTAAGGATATAGGACTAAAATTTTGATTTGATTAACTTTAAGGGACATCATAGTTTTTTTTGGACTACATTTTTAATCTCGGAAAAAAACTTTTGCCTAGAAAAAATGTCTGTTAAAAACACAAAACAATTGTACAAAATTGGGTATAATTTCGATGAAAAAAAAAATTGAAAACGGAAAATTCGTATAATTTGTCAAATCCAGGTATTCTCATCATTACTAGATTTAGGGAAATGAGAGCCTGTGTTAAAAATATAATTTATAAATAATTGTATTCTGTAACTGATTTTAATTTAACGTATTCAAACGCTATTTTTATTTTATAAATCCGTTTCTCCCTTTCGAAAATAGTTTTTAATATTAATATTATTAATATATCGATCAAATTTATTTTCTTTTATTTGTTTTTTACTTCAAGTTGGTTTATTGGCGGTTTGTATTGTGATTTTATAACAACTTGAAAATTAAGTTAAGTGCCAGTGATGTACACTTAAAGGTACTGTTGGGCTATGGAAAATATTTTCGACTTTAATAACCAGACACACCTGGCTTGTCTTCAAAATTATGATAAAACCTTGTTAACGGTACGGATTATACGTTTTTTTATTATTAAGCTCAAGAAGTTGGTTGATGGTGCCAAAAGGTTGACGGTCGGTTTACCGGATTATACACTGATCAGCACAACAACGTCTATACCACATGTGCGCGATTCAACCATGGTCGGACCGGCTGTTGCGTTGGGACGTCCGGGAGTAGGGCGCCCGCGGATTTTGTGCGGAGGTCCGTCGATCTGCGGCGCGATCATTGATCATCGGCTAAGTACGAACTAGTTTCAAAACGGCCGGTCCGCGGTCCGGTGGTGCAGGTGCAAGTCAGCCAACTGATCCGGTGCTCGACCGAGACGACGGCACGGCGCGAAAAACGTGCTCGCCAACACTTTTTCAAAAAACATCACAAACGGAATTCGAAGAAATTTATTTTTATTTGCCAATAATAAAATTAGTTTTTCTCTATGGTGCTGCATATTTTGTTTGAGTAATATTTTCCCAGTGTACTTATTACGGATCATGAACCCCGGCCGACTTTTCTCGGTGGACTTTTAAATGTTTCTAAAGGATCATGGTGAGTACAAACCCGATAATATTTTCTTAAAGAAAGACATTCAATACAATATCGACATTGACAATCGAAAGTCTTCGGACTCACAAGAGCAAAGTAAAAAAAAACATAACTAGATGCTTAATCTTCTTCTTGCACAGTCAGGTTAAAATACTCCCAGTCAAAAATATCAAGACAGGTATTGTTTAACGATTGTAATTGTATATTAAGTCTCGTTAAGCGTGCGTTCTAACTTCACCAAAAACCTAGCCGATATCCAGACAATGTCAATTGAAAAAACGCATACTACAATAGGATTTAATTATTTTCATAAGACCAAAATATAATTTCATTGTTAGTCATTGTCGCAATCACATCTTGAACACAAAATCGTCTACGGTTAGGCAATTCAACATATCGGTCACAAGATAATAATGCGGTATAATGTTATGCAGAATTTATGTAGGTACTCCGTATTCAAAATAGTACAATAGTGCGACGATAGCCGTATTACTAAATGCATTTTTCTGAATTAAAAAAAACAAACGGTTCTAAGCGTTTTAGGATTATAATTTTAATCGTTTCGACTCACGTGCATCGGCGTGTGTAAAATTATGACCTTTGCCCTTGACCAATTTCCACGGTGAACGTACGCTCTAAATTATTTTTTTAGCTCCGATGTTTCATTTTTAGCCATATTTTTTTTACATATTTATGACAATTCCAATACATACCTAGTACTTAGTACTTTTTTACAGTATAATAAAAAATTATAATACATTAAAAGTAAACAAGGGTAATTTTCTTCCTCTCTTAAAAAAAAAAAAGAAAGAAATTTGACGAACCTAAAGCTGGAAGATGTACAAGGAAGATTATTCCAAACCTTCCAGTTATATTACCTACTCAAAAATAAAAATTAACCAATTGCTCTAGGCAGTGACTATTTAATACAATATTGTGATATAGCGCTTTAGGTTGGTAACAAGCTTGGAGTACTCAAATTCTGAATGACAAATTAAACTTTTATACCATTATAATTCCTGTTATTACTACCAAAAACAATTATATGTACCAAACACGAATGATAAATCTGCATCGTAAGGCAGGTAATCTGATGAAAGTTGTGGCAGTCCGCCGAGATTTTAAAGTAAACGATTGTTTCTTTTTCTTGCACACTACTTGGCCAAAGGGTCTGGTTTTAACCGTGAATAGTGTTTTTAGCGAAATTTCGGCTTCTAAGACGATACAATCAATTAGGTCTCAATAAAAAATGATCAAGGTGGAGTTAACGGTAATGGGAACTAATGATGAAGAAATCACAAACAAGCTTAGAATACAACACAATCAGAAATCTGAATTATTTTGTACTTAACAAAGTTAGATTGTATTGCAAAATACAATACAAAATTGATACCAAACGATTTTTTGGCATTTCATCAGTTCTGTAGATGTTTTTACTGGAACTTTCGATTAATTACGTACATCGCAGTTATTTGTGTATCTTGAAAATTGACTAACTTAAACAGGAACATCGGATACGTGTATTTTTGTGTACACGTGAAATAAGTAGATGTATTTTTTAACGTTCAGCTTGATTACTTTGTCAAGTATACTTACACCTCAAAATACTGTATTTTTAAAAAAAGTCAGCATAGTTGGGTCAGGGCATACCGCATAGGTAGTAGTGACGGAGCATTGTGGGTTTGGGGAGGTATTAGGTTTTCAAGAATTATTATGACTAAAATTAAGACTTAAATCATTTCTAAACAGATATTTAATATCAATACAAGCAAAGTTCGACTACAGATTTTCGAGAAAATGTTTTTATTATAGCTCCCACTTACATCTGTCGTCTATCCTTCAGTCAGACCTTAAACATTAAAACTACACCTACAAATGGGAAACTAAAAAGTTTCTACCACTTTTGGGTAAAAGAGTTGCTGCAATAATACTCAAACGTATAAAGAATATTTCATAAGCATATTTTAACAAATTTTAGAAAAGTTTTAATATGCCGTTATTTTAAGTTGAAAAATACATAAACTACTGGGATGTTTTCTCGATTTTAAATGGGAAGAGGTGGATTTTTTTCATTTATGGCTTTATAAAATAATTTTCAGATACGATTTTTGATTTTTAGATTTATTAAAAAAGTAAGTAATCAGTTCAACGGTTTAGGAAATATTGTGAGTTGAGACATAAAAATATAATAGCGTCTTTGTGAAAACAATACCTTTTCAGCTCCGGACCGTGGACCGTAAGATAGTGTGCCAATTAATTGTAAGGTTAACGTGTACGATGGGTATAAAGAAACTATGTCGACGTCAAATCCGTAAAATTATTCTTCTTATTATTAATAAAGAAACTCTGTTATGCGCGTAGGAGTGTCCCTGTTTACTGTTTGGCCAATTCGGAAATCTCGTTTGATTTGGTTAGCATATTTTATGCGCCGTTACAAAGATACATATTTTTGGTACAATACAATGGATGCGGCAGCCACAGTGGTATGTGTGGCTTATACCCACGTCGTGTTTCTTATTTTTATTTTTTGATATCCTCGCAAGTATATAATATTATACCCGCGGTGAGTGACAAGTTGAACGACCTATTCGAGTAGGTATATAATATAATAATAATATGTAGTGCAGTGTCACCGTCTATACAGATAAACTACGTTGCGTCGATTATTAAAGTTTACCGTCCGCTTTTTTTGTATTCGCCTTCGACACCAAGTACAGATCACCCTAATCGAGGGCAAATCCGAAACGCATTTACTAGTGACGTTCGACAGCTTGTTGAGTTCATTATGACAATAGGTTGTACACGGTACAGCAAATTCCATAGACAATAATAATTACTGTCTGTTCTGATCAGAGAGAGAGAGAGAGAGATGACCACTGATCTTTGCGAATGGTCCATTAGACTAAGATCATAACATTGGCCTCGTGCGACCTATAGCTTAATAGCCGATCTTATCAAGACAACAAAAAAATATAATGGCAATAAATATTGAAATATTTTAACGGTCGTAAGTCTGTCGTGTCCCGCCGGTTCGTTCATTCCGGACGTAGTGGGCCTTAGAGATTAAAAGAAACATATAATTCGTCGCACGAGCCGTATTTTACATTAATTGGTTGTCAAATAATATAATACAATGACTTATTTGTATTTTCTTCAATAACAATAATAAATTGTAATGGGTAACAATAAAATAAAATTAAAAAATCCGTTAGTTATGAAAAATTAAAAAAAGACACCCGAACGCGGAGCGTAGGAGCTAGTCCGTCGGCAATCTACTCGTCCAGCGTCCCCTTCCGTGTCACTGTTGGACCAACGGTTTTTTTTGTGTTTGACGCCTCTGCGTCACCTTTGGCCAGCAAACAAAACCACACACGCATACAATGCAATACTATGCACCTAAATAATCGATCGGTAAGACGATATGTAACTAGTTGACGATTACAAATTATAAACAATTCACAATACATATTTTAAGCCAGCTGACAAGTACCGTCGACGAACTGTATACAAAACATTTGGCCAAAGAAAAAAAAAGTTTTAAAACAAATTTGGTGGATTATTTGTTTTTACCCTTGTTTAGTCATCACTTCTTTATGGCATTAATAACGAACAGAACTAATATTAGAGTTTATGCTGTTAGCGCGGCTTCTGATAATAATATTAATTAATAATATAACTATTAATATCATGATAGTGGACTTGCAAATGAAATGGCCCCCGCACATCAACGCACACATTACTAAATAGATACATACATATGACTATATATGGCAGGGACGTAATTACGCTGTAAGCAAATTATTTATACTATTTGTATGTATAATAATAATTATATAACGATGCAGACAACACATATATTATTTCGTGTCTATATATATTATTGGTACTTGGTAAATTACGGTTGTTGATGTTGCGATCATTTTATACGAAAATTTTGTGCTGTGATCGTGTTGCGGCAACAAACCACAGTGCCTAATGCATATTTGGGTATGAAAGAAAAAAATGAAAGTTTATTACACATTCGTAACAAAGTGCCATAAATGATTTCTCAACGTTAACGCACATGTCGTCTAAACGTGTCTCCAGCTATCAGAATAATATAATAAATAAGGTTAACTGGAAAATTGAATTTCATCCTATTCGTTCCGTTTGACATTTGATAGTAATTATAAATAATAAAAAAAAATAATGATCTTTAGTGTTATTACGAGTATAATAACTTGATCTGATAAAGTGTTTTTCGACTTCATTATCTTGAAATCGCTTGTATATATTTAAAAATGTTTTTTGTGTCCAGTTTTTTTTTAAAATCACATTAGCATTTTACAACATATATTTTTACATTTTTTTCAGTAATATTAAAATAATCCGTATTAAATTCAGTACGAAAATTTGAGCATAAAGATGTTGTTGAACATACTGTTATATCTTCCGAATAAAATTGATATTACCTCCATGATATCTGATTTCGAGTTATTATTTTGTCAACAAACACACCATTTCATAAAACCTTATCCCATTATTTTCTATTCCATCATGTTTTATTATAATATATTTTTAATAAATACAACTTATCTAATTTACCAATTCATATCTTAGAATAAATCTGTACTTTCGATTCAAAAATCCAATTTCACATTAAGTAACTTTGCTTAAACTAGCATTAAAGCTTTCATTTTACAAAAAGGTTACTGATTACAATTTACTGTTAATAAACCGTACAATATAAATTAGTATCTTGCCCTGGCTTGCCTATACTCAATCTATACCTATTACCTACTTATAAGAGCATTTTTAAAAATTACTTTATTAGGAAAACAATAATAAAATAAAAAAAGTCAAAATTAGCTACTGATAAGATTCGATCGGTAAATGTTTTACTGTAATCTGACAGAAGTCAGCCTTATAGGAAACTAAACGCATTGCCACATAAGTATTAAAAAATGATAACATATTGCAAAATTTAAAACGCCAGGAGACAGAGAACTAGAAAAAAATGTTTCAAAGTATACTATACTTGTTTTTTATCGTTTTTTACGGCATTCTTTTAGAAAGAGTCGTTTATATTTTATGTTCTTTTAAAAATACAGTGTTTATGAGTCTCACTAAGTTTATTGTCAGACGTAATAACCGATAAGTATATTCTTTTTCCTTGTACATAATCTCTCCAATCAAAAATCTGATCACGCCAGTCGCCATATAGACCTTAGGGTACTTGCGTCTATATGAACTGAGTATGCGGTAATTTCAAACGTTCAATTACCGAGTAGCAGCTACTGGTCTGGGTAATACAAGAAGTATTTTTTTATTATAAAAAAAAAAACAAAAGTAATCATAATGGGTAAATCGCGATTCATCAAGGTCTGCAGATTCTTGAACATTTTGCAATATACGAGCCGTAATAACTAATTAGTCAATTACGATTGTTTGGAAAATAATTATACATAAAAAACGCGGATCACGATCGATTTTAAAATAATATATTATTATACCTTTTGTTTATATTGTTTGTTTCTATCAAAAATGGATACGATGCGGATATTATTGCGGCAGACGACCTATTGTTTTTTTGTTTGAATAGTTTTTTATTCATAGTGATGCACGTCGTATTAGCAAAAATCCAAAGACGGACAATCGTTAATAAATACAAATCAAATAAGAATAATGATATGTATGTATGTATGTGCAATAGGAGTTAGGAGGAGAGGTTGTGTTTTATTGTCCGTCAACGACCTTCAGTCGACGCATGACCAGCGTCGTCTCAATCACGCTTCATGCAAATATAGTTTAAAGTAGAAAAAACTGAAAAACAATAACTGCCGAAATTTCACATGACTAATTTGAAAATAGTTTTTTTTTTAAATTATAAAGATATATTTTCGTATAATACACCTTCTGCCTTTTAGTAGAATTTTTAGCTCCTAAAAGTATTGTGCCAATTTTTTTTTTTTACTGATAAAACCACTGTTTTTTGGTAGAGAAAGGGATTGAACACAATTTGGTTTTAAGGCGGATTCAACCTGACCTTTTTTCTTGGGAATTTATACCAAGTAAACGTTGAAATTTAAAAAAAAAAAACACCAAATTGTATTTCTGGTTTCCTGATTTTGAGAGAAAAGGAATAAACTGTTAACTTTTGACCTATCAAAGTAAGCAGTTGTAAGAGTTGTTTACCAGGCGTATGCGCTTTTAGACCCCAAGTACAGATACACTTTAGACTACAACTTTTAAGTATTGAGTGCAAATATCAAAATGATAAATGTGACATTGTTTGTGGCATTGACCAATTTTTGATAACATAATATGAAAACTATTGTATTTGGCGTACTATAATATTATGTTCTTTGAACACACCGTTGCGCAATTGAACCCAAAGAGTACAATTAGCTGATCGATTTATGATTGCATCAATAATTAATTTTTTTCTTATGGTTTTACTTTTTAATGACAAAATAGCTGTATAAGGTAAGAACTATGTATACTCACGAGAAACTCATAAAGGGGAACAACAACTCTATATGCACAACAGATGCATTTCTATCGTTTCTGGATACATATCTGGGTAACTTGCAATATATCATCTTCGCCATTATATTGATATATAATATATAGTTATGTAGGTATTATAATTGTCGTATAGTCGAGCTTGGACTACTGGTAGTGTCCTTATCGGTTAACTATCCGTCGCGTGTAATCTTAAGCAATCGCGATTGACTCGTTATGGTGCCACACCGACATAAACGCAACTAGGCGCAGAGGGCTTAAGTGTAGTAGTATTTTTGGTCCCCCAAAAAACATGAAATTACAAGTTTCTTTTTCCACTTTGTCATTTATTGCAGTTGTTTAGGGTCGGAAATATAGGTCGCAACCTTTACTCAATAGGTACGATTTGTCTCATCTTCCACGTACATATTTCAATCAATAAAAAACTACATCTTTTATATTATAAATGTAGCAACAGAAATCTATAGAAAATAACTGCACTCAATTGGGTTATATTATCATAACTTGATCCGGTCATTAACACTTTGTAACATCAGGTCTCTCTTCCCTTTTCGCCTCACGATTGTTGACGGAATTGTTGGGAAATGCCCACAGTTGATTCTGTAATAGATGATCTGAAATATCTAATCATTAGATTCTTTAAGAAAGTTTACTGACGGTAAACGTTATTCGATCTCGAAGGCTATATTATCACCTATGGTATCAGTATTACGAAGGCTACGCAGACTCCTCAAAAAAAGTTGACCCTAGGTAGCACCAAAACTGTATTGCCACAGACCGTTTTGTTGCACTGGTGCATGTTAATTACAAGGAGGTGGGCGTTTTTCATAGGATCTGGTTTTGAGGTGTCTTTTAGCGTTTTATGTAAATCTACACGTGCCAATCCTACACGATGATAACGGTATAGGAACGACTATTAACGAAGACAATATTCACCGAGCGAGCGTGTCACTACGATAACGCGTTACGTCGGATTAGCGGTAATGCATTCCTCCCAATGTAATACACAATAGGCGAGGCGAGGTTTTTTTTTCTTCATAACAGGATAATATGCACATACAATATTGTAAAAATTAACTGTATTTTTTGTCATCAAAGAAATAGCCAATAATGAGGACCGCCTCTATATTATGATGACGGGTTTAACAGTAAGAATTGGAGAATCGGTTCGCTCACACAAACCGCACAGGGTGTTCGATAGAAATATAATTGCTAAAACAACGATGTCGTAGGTTTTTTCTAATTAGATTTACCATTCATTAACGTCATCGATGGCGACGCGAAAAGAATATAATATGTATTTATTTTTGTCTTGAGAGAAAGACGAAAATCGGTTCCGTTGACGTAAATATTTAGCTATAAGTAATTTTATGGGTGCCTAATAACGGTGAACGCCTTTTGCTAACACGTGCGAATAATAATCATGAACATGTAACCTACTCTTTGATCAGGTGAAAAGTAATAAATACTAATAATAATTTACAGTCGATGTGTCCTTGGCATTTGCTCAGTCATCTCCACTACTAACAAATTGTTGGTGACTATACAAATAAGTTTGTTTAAAAAATAAAAATTTGTGTCAGCCTAGTAGCACTATAGAAAATTGTAAGCAAAATAAAAGTCAAGAAAAAATATGCGTAAGTCTATCAGGGGTCAAGGGATGAATATATACTATACATATACATATACTTAAATTCATGAAAAAAAGTAACACATATAACACTAAGTGTACAAATAAATGTTGGTAGAGTAGGATAAATGTTATTTTCGTTATAATCCGTCTAAATGTTAAATATTATCTAAGCACAAATAAAACGACAATAGGTAAAACATTTCTGAATTCCACATCAGCACTAAACATTTAGTAATAAAAAAGTGATTTAGATCATAAACATAGACATGGCTAATGACTACAAAAGAAGATTACAAATTTCTAAAGCTGTACAATGTTTTAGCTTTCCTCTTCTGTCTATAATAATAATATAAGTAAAAATATTCATGATTTATAGACCTAACTGCAGAATTTGAGAAGTAACTTTATAGTAGCAAAATACAACAAGAAATACACCAATCATTTATCATTTTGCCATCACGCAATGGATTGCATGCACTTAAGTGGCTTACATTAAAACATTTTTAGGAGCACTTTTAGCTTAGCATTACATTAACAAACGGTTTTTATTGTAATATTTTAACATATCTCGTAAAAAAATAAAAATCTTTCAGCAAGATTGTTTTAAAAGTTTATTTTGTAGTCGGCTGTCAATGTACGGTAACTGCGTTTTTCGGAAGTATTGAAGCAACTACTGCAGTGGTGATAATCATATTAATAATATTATCGATTCGCATGCCCTTGCCACGGTTGCTAGTAGGCGTCCCATCTTCTCAGTCGTATCGTTCACAGCTGATGTTGGTCTACCCGCCCCACCCATTACTTCTGAGATCTATCGTAAGCCTAACAAACATTACTGCTATATTATAATGTCATTATTATTATTATTACTATTATGTATTAGTTATTACTATAACATGCCGGATCGTCTACCTACACCTGTCACGCCCACAGCTCGCGCTAGATCGACTAACAGTCACACACACACATTGGTAACATAAGCGTGCGGTCCGACGTTAACAGCAGCACTGGTACTGGCGTCATCTCTTAATAGTTATTAGTATATGCCGACCCAGTAAACTATATTAATGGCCACGAAAAAATCACAAAAGTCGATCATATAGATAGCTGCTTATCTGATACGTAAAAAGTACAAAAATTCCTGACATTAATATGTGGAGAGGGGGGGGGGGGTCGCTTGTGAAATTAAGACTCTTCAAATTCCTCCGGGTTCCCACAAAATTTGGATAAAAAAGCCTTAAGCTTTATGTCAGTTTAGTTGCTGACATTTTCTTATAGTCAAGTTGCTAAACTTTACTTCCAGGCCCCAAATAATCTGCTGTACTTGCGACAATAATCAGGTGCATACGTATCGAACGAAAAAAACTCAACATTTCGAATCCAGTTACCTTTACGATGACTTTACACGACGTGCAGTTACATTTTTTAGGAGGGCTAATGAATATTATGGTTGTATCACAAAGAAAATATCCCAACTTAAATAATAAGCAATACAATTCGAAAACTCTGATAAATAGTTCTTAAGCAATTTTCACCTAGCAAAAGCAATTTAATCAACACTTTTACCTTAGATAATCTGCCAAACGACGATCGCCTGTTCCTGTGGGCTGTCAAACCATGGCCAACAGGTGCCTTATGCCCATTCGGCATATTAACTGATCGCTTAACGCATTTTGAACTCTTTGATTGCATGGAAATTTCAATTTGTTATTTTTTACTAAGAAAACAACGCATGGGCGGATATAATATACCTTTTGGTCTGAGTTCGGATACCAAGTTTTCTTTGTCATTTCTACGAGTTTTTATTTTTATTTTCTTTAATCAAAGCTTCGTAAAAAGTTTCTCGCGCGGTTCATTTAGCTGCAATTTGCTGAAATCAATACAGTAAACGCCGTTAAACATAATAATTATTTTTTATTCGCAACGTTTTATATATGTGTGCACAATTTATATTCGAATTGCTCGGTTGTTCGAAGAACGCGCTTTATTTAAGATACAACTATAAATGTGTGCAGCATCAGCAACGAAGGAGATTTAAGAATACGAAAATCCCTATAAGATACGAGGTGGTATTAACGAAAGCCTCGAGAACAAAAGATCCCAGACTCATTGTGTATGCTACCTCCGTGCATTTTACCGAAGAGTTTATGATGTACAGGACAGTCGTTAATCTGTTTTCGATGGGCCTGAATGTATGGTTGGGATGTTGTACATGCGTGTACGTGCCGATCGATGGTTCGCATCGTTACCGCCTGACTCGACCTCGGATAATAGAAATTACACCGTATAGTTGTTTGGGCAATGTACTGCAAGTCGAAGCTTTAGAGGCTGTAAGTTTATTAGAATATAATAAATCGGAAAGCGACCGAGTTCAACAATACGTATCAGTGACGCTTTATAGAGGTGCTGGAACTTTGCAAGCTGAATGTCACAGGAGACCTACCTAGCAGCGGTATTAGCTATTTGTATGTACAGGCGTCGGCTTACGTGCATTGTTTCCCTTGATGTGACATTTACACGGTACGTGTCACGTTAGAACGCTGGTGTTATTATTGTTATTATCACAACGGACAATAGCGTGTCATTGGGTTAGGTCAAGATGCGGTTTGCATAACTTTAGATGGCACAGCTAAACCAACCCGACTCTGTAGATAATTGTTAAAAATAAATTCGCAATGCGCAAATTTGAATGATACTATTGATTTGACACCAGCCGTTCTATTAATTGTCAGCGGTTTACAGTGGTATTAAAAAGGGATTATTATAAAACACTTTCTTCGTACATTTTCCCTTCTTGTGTCCATATTACGATGTAAGAGCTGTTGTCGATTCAATTGCAGGATAAGTCTTTTGTATATTATAACGCCATCAAACAACAAATTCCCCCAAGCTGCCGTTTTAACTCAACGTGATTCGCCTTATCCTATAAAACAGTCACTGCTTTCATCTCGGTGAGTTCCGAGACTAAAAAATTATACCAATGATAAACAGAGAACGGTATCGCTGAAGTATGTCTGTCCTATAGCATCGCGGGTTCGACAAAAAAAAAACAAAGTATCATACATGACGACCAAGAATAGTGTTTACAATTGCAATAAGCGCCAACTTGTAAAGTCACTAATGTACAGACGTCATTGAACATAATATATCTACCATACTAAAAATAAAAAAGTGAAAACCGTTTATTGATAATATCTGCGCCCTCTCTATAAGGATGATTGGTGTTGTATGTTGACGCCTAATGCTTAAAAGATTTTTTTAAGTTGGCGTTATACTAGTATAACATACTATCATGTACTCAAACTCGTCATTCACACACACACACACACACACACTTATAAAGGTATCTGGTATATTATATGTTTTCCAGATAATATCAGATTGCGCAAGTCGAAATTCTCGTTACACATGTGTTTGTGTGTGGTAAACGAGTTTCCGCGTTCTTATTATTATTATTATTAAGATCAGCTGAGCTGTCGATCGTTAAAACTATAAAATCCGAACCTACGTCATGTGTCGTGTGCATTTATGTTGCACTACCACAAAGTACATTAGGTATGTGGGACAGTATAGAATAATTATTGCAGTGCCGTTCAGGGACGAGTTGCGTGCACTTAACGCGCAATATGCATCGAACCAAGTGCACACACACACTTGGAGATGACATTCGCATAAAAACGCCCATCCCATACACATAACAATCAACGGCTTCCGTCGTCCGCCGCAACGCTGTTGGGTTTGGTTGAGATATTTTCTTCTCTTCGTTCGACCTGCAGAAGTTAATGCGTTGAAAATAAAAATAATAAACCTTTTTGTACACTCCAAGGACGACACAGCCACGGGCATAGACAATGACAGTAAGAATATTATTAGGTATAATAAACTCGACAATGAAGTCGTTAGCAATAATAACAACAACAATACTCATGTAGAAGAAAGATTGGGTGACAGCAATGGTCAACGAAAAATTATTTTAGTTATTGGCGATTGTAGAGCTTTGGTGTACATTTGTATAACTAAAGGAACGAAGAACCTAACACTGTAAGGCTATGAAAAATGTTATGAATCACTTATTTGACTTTGTTTGTACATTGTAATTAAAACGCAATATTTTCAAATTTGAATTAATTTTAAAATCAGGAACACCGACTACACAAAACTACATTTTGAGTTTTAGCTGATAAAATTGCCAATATTTTTTGTTAAAAAATTACTTTTAGTATTTTGCTTCCTCAAAAAAGAAGCTATGGTCCATAAAACATTTGTTTTTTGAATCTTGGGATAGGGGTAAGATCATATGTAATCTTATCAAAAATGGTAAAAGCGACAAAGGATCTAACAGCGTTCTTTAATAGAGCTACACATTTTAAAACATTGCTTACATTTCAGGCCATATATAGTATTAACTAGATATGTAAGTACGCTTCATGATATTAGTAATAAACAAGGTATATTTAATTCACAATCAGTTTTATTTCAAGAGTACAATTTTGGCATAGTTTTCAAATAATGTGTCTATCGATATTTGTATTAACTTATGGGTTCTGTTTTTTTTAAGTGGTAACTTTTAAGAACTTAGAACTCTACACCATCTCTACCTTACTGCGGAATTGCGTCTACGCCTACAGACGTTTTTGCGTTGTAATATGTCTGTTTTATTTGTAATATGAACAGAACAAACTAATGGATAAATAACTCCAATAATTCCAAATGCTCCTAAGCAATTTTCGAAGTATATTGTCGTCTATTGTCTGAAGTCGACCCTGTTTTAAGTCGAAAATGGACATTTCTGTTTTAACTCCGTCCCTGAAATCTGCGGGGCCTTCGTCTCGGATGTGAAACAAAAACATGTAAAGAACTGGCATAACTAGTAGGAACGGTCCCCAAATTGGGAACGCGGACCTTGAGCGGTTGTTCGCGTTCTTCTGTTTGACCGTTTTGGTCACGAAAGTAGCATAACACGATATAACAAAAAACGACTGGATAGTATAGGACATAGGTATAGGTAATAGGAATACACGTGCATTACACACACTTACTGGTACATTTCCTCCGTATCGGTTTCAACGTCCACTGTTTGCTGCAATAGTGATTCCACGATCCGGTGCTGTTCAGCCACGTACGGCGTCCGTCCGCCAACGACAGCAGTCCACCGACATTCTGCACTAATACAATATAACAGCAGTGAGTGATACAAATCAAAAATTGCCGCTCACAGATTAAAAATATACCAGATTTACAGTACGAAATACTGTGAAACATATTATTATCTACCTATGGCGCCGTTTTTGTTTACTCGTAACACCTTTTGACAAACTCGTCGAATGCATCAATGTGGCGCACGTGTGTTTGAACAATTACAAACCACACTTGCGCCAACCGTGCACGGTGAGTTTTTTTCAAGTACAAGCCAACGCAGAAGCAATTTATCTGATCAATAATAATCTGATAATATCTGATTTTTAATGAGCAAAATATGATTAAAAAAAACATTGTGTGCGACTAACAGCTATACAAACCACGGATGGCGCAACGGTCTTACAACAAGCGTGGGCCGGACACCGTATTAATAATTTTCAGAATTTTGCCTAACCCTTTTTAGACATTTCCTCGGCTGTATGGTCTGTGGAGAGTTTTCGACAGAAGAGCTCTGCTCTGCTAACTGCTGTTCGTTATTTTACTATGTTATCTGTGTATACTTATTGTAGTGCAAGCCTACTGGTATAATGTGGGTCACTAGGATTTTACGGATTTATAAATAAACATTTTGTATAATATAAAACCGTCAAAACTTCGTGGCCTCTTAACACATATTATTAAACTATATTCGCCGGCGGCAGAAAAGAAATGAGTTAAGTTTTTCCATACGGACTTACTCTGTGATAGTATGCTGTGACGTGCAGACCAGAAGCAGATCTGTCTGTGGATCTATCGGCTACTTTTGTAGTAACGTGTACCAAGACGGCGGACGGAACGCGATACCGACCGTTATTAGGCGCCTATCATACTTGCTGTTAATAAAACATCATTTATATAAGTATGTACGATTAGCTAAAAACGCGAAAAGTACATGGATGTATAACAATACAAAATGGCTATGGCGTACGCCCATCCGAGTCGATCAATCACTTCGGCACTAGTCGCCGTTACGCACCGTTTGTATACACTAAAAATATTATTGAGTATATTATAATACGGTAATATGCGTACAAACAATTACATATTTTATTTATATTATCAGTCTAATACATATCGATAATGTTATTTTGAATATAACAACAATGCAAAAAACCATACAGACTAATATCTTCTTGTCTTCCTTTAAAACTCATGTGCTAGTACAAAAAAAAATTCGTGTTCAAACTCAAAGCACATCAATAATGAAATTAATCGATGTTATGAAGTATATCTGGAGATAGGTGTGTGTGTGTGCGTGGTAGCGATCAAGCGTGGGCGAAACTCTTCCATCTCTTTCTTGAACCGCACGAGCACTCTAATTGACCTTGACGGATTCGATCGAATGAATGTTATTACTTATTAGCAACACAGTAAGAAAACTCTCTGATTTGACGGCTGATATAGCGTAACACATGTATTATAAAATACAGGCACATAGAACGGCCTTCGTCATCAGGTACAACGGTTAATGATAAACAAATATACTGAAAAAATAATATATATTTATATTTTATCTATATGTTAGCAACTTAAGCGCGTCAAAAGTTTTGGGCCCATTTTAACCTATATTTAACAAAATAACAAAAATGACAAATTTAGATTATAAATTTGTCTAAATCAACGTTCTAAGACGTTCAAAACGTACCCCCAGAACAGCTAAACCCACAAACGTGTTGGACAACTTTGACTTGAAAAAATTGGTTTAACGATATTTTTCAAAATTAAAACTTGTAGTTCAGCTTATACTCTATAGAGTTATAGAAAACCTATATCTATAGACAACAACATTTTTGTGAGTTTATGATTGGTTTGTCCTACTATTTACAATGTAAAAATGTATTTTTTTAATAAAACACTATTTTAGAAAACGTGTTGATTACCTAAGCTGTTTTAGTTGAATATATATTTAAAAGTTGTAATTGGTGCAAAAGCTAGTTTCGATAAAATGTATCAAAAGCTAGGTCGAGAGAGCTGAAATTTAAACGTGATTTTTGTCATAACGAATATTTGACAGAAGAGCAAAGAGAAAAAAATGTGTTCAACACATATATTTTTTTTTTTATAATATTCTGTCGTCAAAATGATTTATTATTATAGACTTTCTTTTATAGTGTTATTTTTAGTTTGACACTTACACATTTTACAGTCGACATAAATAAATATTACATTGAAAAGACGGCACTATACGAATAAATAATACTTATAGATAAAGGATTTTGACTCGGATAGTTTACAATATTATATCAGAACTATAATTATTGTAAAAAAAGGCATATGATGATTTTGTAAAAAAAAAAACAAAAGTTCTATTGCAAGGGTGAGGGAGTATGGACAATTATCGTTTGCTTCACCAATACACATCGTTGACCGCATTATTACACGTCAGAGTATCCAGTCTCGTCGGTCATGGTAATAATTTCTGAAAAAAATTGTTTAAAAATGATTCAAAACTTATGACGATGATAGCGCATTTGGGGTAATAGGCGGAGGGGGAGGTGCGGTTAAGCGTGGGCGACACCGCCGCGAATTTCGTGTGGGCCACACCGGCGGTCCTCGGGCTCCGATACCCGGGTTACCCTACATGGACAGTACCGGCAATGACGCAATAGTCCACCTGACTCCTACCTCAACTTGCCTACTATAATACCAAATCGTAGCAGTCGTAGCACATACGAAACAAGTAGAATAACTCGAAGTCCCTTACTTATATGCTGAACGCTATCTCCGTTTTGTTTTATAACCCGTGAAATCTACACGGCGAATAATTATGACCCGTCGCACTTTTTTATTTATTTTTCTTTCATTCTTGCATTCCCCGACGACCCACACGCCAGATAAACATTTAAAAACTTATTACTACAGAGATAACGCGGGTCAACATTTACTTCAATCATATTTTTTGATCGTTAAAATAATGTAATCAGACCAATTCAAACCGCTAATATAAATAATTTCTATAACACAGAACCTGATTTTTAAAAATATTTTGCAGTACATCCATTACTTAGCAACGACCATATACATACATGCATGTAAAATAACTATTGTTGTTCTTAAAACAAACTGTATTAATCCAATGTACGTATAATTCCTTGTTTTATATAACGTAAAGCAAAATGTAAAATTTAATAAGAAAGTCGAGTAGTATAACTGAGTTTTTTAGTAAAATGAGTTTAAATAACTCGTATTATACCCTATCATAAAAGATTAGTTTGTAAAAATAATTTTAAAAAAAAATTGGGCCCTTAGGAAAAAATAAAAAAATGTTTTTTCTAGTTATCCGACAATTGTGTTAATAATAAGTGAACATGTACTAGATTGGTCCTTTTAAATCCGGAATACAGCTGTATTTATCATTATATATATTATAGAACATAATAAAGTCAACCTTTGATAAAAAATAGAACCTTAACTTATAGGTATCTCCAAAACTAGATCTGGCCGAAACAAATGGTTCTATTTTTGAAAACTAATGTATATGTTGAATGTGTTCAAGAATGAGTCAAGTTGTAAAGCAGCAAACTGTGTATTTAACTGTGTTGTAGATACATGACTCAATAACTATTATAATCGATTTAATTACACACAAAATTGGCTTACACGGAAAGATGTGACGGAAGCGTTGACCTTTTTTATTGACCCCTTTTTTAATTATACTTTGAAAAGTTTAAAAACAGCTAACTGTGTCGATATTTTACTATTCATTTATAAGTATTTGAGAATTTTTTAATTACCAGAAAGTATTAAAACGTTACTCAGCTGCGAAATCTACGATGACCCTTCTAGGACACATTGAACAAATCAATTGTAGTTACTTCATTGGCTAATCGGTATTGCCGCCCGTCGGTAGATATTTTACATTTTTATAACTCCCCCTACTTACGCATAGCTTCGGAGTTGCATAAGAACCTAGCTGATTTCCTGTACAACATTTGGATTGTAGAATCCTGCGCTTGCTACTGCAATCGACGATAAAATACATTGTTGTTTTTTGTATTTTTAATAATATAATAATTGTATTTTTTCCCCCGAACAGATCTTGGTATAAACTCCGCAGCCATGCTGGACGTGAGCCGATCCGATTCGCAGAGGTCCGACTCGTCGACCAGACCTCGGGTGTCGTTTAACCGGGATGTGCGCATCAAAAAAATCGGTAAGTAAGCATTTACACATAGGATAGATTTATACCGTGCACACGCATAAATTAATGTAAAACATAATAATATACAGACAAGACTGTCCTAGAAAGTCTTACGCGGTATTCGGCATTCGGCGGTGTAACGACAAAGTAAAACGTGTCTGTCGTTTTCGCGCTAAAGTGAAATGCAATTTTAATAATTATATTATTGTTGAAGAAGAAAGGAAGGGGGCAGAATATTCACGTTTGAATTTGATAAAGAAATGCCCAATATGGTACCTATAGGCTACATATATTCCTAAGCCTACAGAACCTTAATGGTAATGTTATTGTGAAGAGAGGTTAGGAAAGGTATTACAGTGGTTAGGCCACGATCAGCGAATCAATCATTGTTAATTGCAAACTGAAAAAGACAAATGATAAACATTTTTATTATTATAGTCTATGAAAATTTGTTACCTATCGTTTTCAGACTTCAGAGCGCCCATTCACGAACGACGTTGAAGTAATAAAAGTATTCCAAACATATCAGGACACTCTGTACTATATTATATTTATTCGGAATACCGCATATTTCCCCGGCATGTCTTCATTATCTGTGTAAATAACATTATAAACTTTAGCTCTATATACTATGACGTTAAACCTTAAAAACCCTCCGATAAAAAACGTTCAGTACAACCTACGATATACTGTCTTATATGCCGGTAGAAATCCATTACAGATTATAGAATGAACGTAGAGATACGGTGTAGGTTTGGCGAATAAGACTCTACGTTGGACATTGATTGATGATGGTCCAAAAAAAAAAAAATCAAATAAGTAAAAACATCATTTCGCGGAACCTCCTCAAAACGAAACAACCTCAAGGAATAGAAGTTGAAATAGTTTGATTTCATCCATGTTGAAATTGAAATAAATAAATAACACTATGACTCTTTCATATTATATTATGATCGACGGAAGTAATTGGAAGGGGAGGGGGATCTGAATCAACCAAGTATTAAATTGTTCAGTCCCCGAATTCATTCAAGGTTAAGTTAAATGTCTATTGAATGAAATTTCTTTTGACAAAAACTGTCATTGGTCCTGTCGGTTTTCGTTTTAAAAATTTACTTTGGGATTTGTCACTTTGCGCATAGGCACAATATCCGGAAGACTAAATATCAACGTGAACATTGTACTACAGGTTTGCTTCGTAAGATAAAACGCAAATAATACAAGTAACCGGTGTTTGTGTAAAATAATTTAATAGGCGATATACATATAAAAAAAGTGTCAGAAGCGCCCGACCTATTAGGATATGCTGTAGATCCATTATAAGTCAGAAGGCCGAGGAAGAGGCGGCGTCCAATGTCACTGGTGTGTTTACGGCCACATGGCACAATATGTCAACCTATTTACTTTATTTTCCTAACGTTAATCGCCCGACTATTTTAATATAATACACACACACAAACTTAAACACACACACACATATATATATATATGTAGTTATATATAAATCGTTAAACTGCAACGAATAAGGAACTCCATTTTTATCAATTTTGTTCATAAATTATTTTGTACTACCAAGTTGACTATATAAAAAGGATAAATCCAACGTTTAAACGGCTGAAAGCGACACATGTCAGTTTTTAATTTTTGTTGCAGTAAAGCAGCATAGTCTTGGACGATATGCTCCTTTTTTACCGTAAATCGACTTGTAATAATTATTTTTATATAAATAAAAGCGATAAAAATATATTTAAGTAATTTGATAGCCTAACAGTGTAATTAAAAAAATAATAAATAGAATGTTTCATTAACAAAATATTCAAATTTGACATACGATGTATGAGTTATAAAATGTATTATAAGTTATAAGTTATAACTATATATTATGTTACCTATTAAAAACTTACTACTTACCTACTTAAAATAAACAAGATACCACAAAAAAAAATACAGTTTTTATTATTTAATTGGGATATTGTTTACTACGGAAAAGAGTCTTGTCCTTGAATAGGAACATTAGTTTAAAAATATGTAATGTTATTTTTTTCATTCCATTTAAAATACTATTTTTAAGCAGTTGATTAAAATATTGTATTTTTTCTTGAAATATTTGAATTAATTGAAATCATGTCCATTTTTGCTATACGGGAATTCATTTAATATATTATAAAAAATATTCTATGCAAAATAAATCACAATTTGATTTTCCCTTTTTGGATGCAGCTGTTTTTTTTACTCTTCGCCTTGTTTGTTAAAATTTGAATCAAGTTATTGATACGGCCCGTGATACATAAAGCATTATTTAATAGTGTACTTGAAATACAGTTTAAGTAACTTTAAAAAAAATACTTATTGACATTAATTAACGAAAAAAATCCATCAGAGAAACATCGAAATTAAAAAAAAATTAGGTACCTTGATTATAAAAAAAAGCAAAACTCACATTTTGTAACTTTTAGCAAATGGACTTTTAAGTTCTTATTATTCATAATTTTTCTTAGAAAACTCTTCAAACTTATTTTACATTCTTGTCGTAGATGTGATTTTTTTTACACAATATAAAGATTTACATGTTACATGTATAGTAGTACAATTTCAGTAGAATTAATTTTTTTTTTACCTACCAAATACTGACATGGTCCTTTTAGACTCAAGGTTAGATCCAATATCTTAGTAATTATTTAGTAAGACTAATATCTGTACTTCAGAACGTAAGCCTGTAAAAAGGATCATAAATTGGTTAGGATTTACGTTTTTATAATCAAAGTAAATTACAAAATCAGAATTTTTAACGGAATTCCGTTGGCATGGCTTGGTGCAAAATCAGTTTTTACATGCAAAACTATAATTAACTAAATAAAGTGTTAGGTTCTTCTAATGTACAGTTATTTGTTAATATAATGTAATATCAATTTTTTATATTTTTAGTATTACATTTAATAGTATCAAAAATTGGGGGAGGTGGAGGTATTTGGTTTTCAAGAGGTGTAGTTAATTTAGTTTTTTGTAATTTATCAGTATAATATGTCTAGTGAATTATTGCAGAATCCAAAGTGCAAACAGTTATTATTATTATTATTTATAATTATGTGTGTTGCAACATGTGCGTGCACTTGCAATATAATAATTAATGACGTGTAATATAATTTGACGATATCCGTTTGGTTTTGTTGCATGTGCGAAGGCAATTCGGACGCGGCGAGCATCGTGGAAGCGTTGGCCGGAGATGGTGAGGGCCATTTGGTGCCCACGCCGGTTCGCCGGGAGAAGATCAAGGCATCCAAGCGAGAACTGGCGTTGGAGGCTGACCGAGTACTCAAGCAAGCGGACAGCGTAGCCTCGCTGCACTCGGCTGAGCCGCCGAGGAGACAGCAGAGACACAAACCGGATGGGCTGCAGCGGAAATCCAGCTTTGGAGGGACGGATTCGAAAAAATGGAATTCTGAAGGTATGCAGTATAGACAACATCATTAACAATAGCCTAAAATACATCTTAGAAAATCGTAGCCCTAATTAATAACCCTATTTTATAGGTATTGCCTAGCGCATCATGCTTTTTTAAAACAATTTCCCACACTTTATGTATAGGCTATAAGAAATGTTATGAACTTTTACGGCAGTATACCGTTTAGCATTAATTATAAGAACGATCGATTTAAAAATAGATTTTACTTTTGTTGCTTGCCAAACACACATTATTGGCCCAATTTACTGAAAGCCTCGTTTTAAGCATTTTCAGATTTCCATTTAATTAGAGGTATGATGTTTTCTACTTATAATATATTTGTTGAATCTGAAAAATGTTGTGTAGTGTATGAGATATTATTTTAAATCGCTTTTAAAGTGATTCTGCAAAGTATATTGACTTTTTGTATTACACATCGGTTTGATTCATAAACACAATATAAACGAAGTATAATGTACTTTTTCGTTTGTATGGAACAGGTAAACTGGCATCGTATAGTTCTCTAGACAGGCCCAAGAACAGGATTAAAAAACGGGAACACACGTGGGAAGATAACAACGACTCGTCATCAACGGCCGACATGACGTGGCCGAGAAAATCGTCGGGCAGCAAATTGAAGAGGAGTGTGAGCGATGTGAGTGACCGTACTAAACCGTTGATCAACGGTCAGGGCAAGGATCAGGACAAACGATCAATATCGCTGTTCGGTACTATCGAGCGGATCAAGAAGAAGCTCAACAACAACAACAACAACGTCAATAACAAAACTAGCTCGACGAGTAGCTATACGCCGGACAGGACCCCAAGAATGACGGAACCTCCGCCACCGCCGCCGCCAATTCGCGGCAAAAAGCAGCTGTCGCCTATCATCGAGTCGTCGCCCAGGGACGAGTATTTCAAATACTCCAACGATCCATTCGACGGCATGCCGTCACCGTCCCGTCCTGTTCGTCGCGGCCAGAAGGTCGACCGGATTGTCCGGCAGCTATCCGGTGAGCCTCCGCGGCCGCCGCCAAAGCTGAATCGGCCAGACGCCGTCGCCCACGTGCAGCACAACGGCAACGAGCCGTTTTCGTACACGGCTACGGCGGCGGCGGCGTCGCCCACCATCGTCCACCTACCGGATGCGACGCAGGACGACGGTCATCAGTACCGCACGGCCAACACCATGGACGACACGTGGCTATCGTATGAAGATCTGAGCCACCGGAGGGACGCTCTCGAGTCCAGACTCCAGAAACGGGCGGCGTCTACGTCGACCATCCGGCCAACGGTGGTACCCGCCACGCCGGACACGTACGCTACGTTGTACAAAAAGAACGAGACGCTCGGCGGCGGCGACCGGTACTTTGAGCGCAAGATCGTCACCGAGCACCGGTTCGCCCGGCGTACACCCAGACTGTCCGGTGAGGATGGCGACACGGTAGACAGGCCGTCCCGGACGGCGGTCGGCGGCAGACCTACGGTGGTGTCCCGAAACAACGTATCCGTCGTCAACGGTCCGTCCTCACTCGGCGGCGACGGGGGCCACCGGTCGACTGGAAAACCCGCCAAGAAACGGTCCCGATTGGACAAGTTTAAGATGCTCTTCACTGGGTCGTCAAAGGAAAACAAACGACCGCCGTCGTCCAAGGTGTCCAACTCGGATCCAGAGTCATACACCTCATCGACCGTTCGCAAACGTTACAACGTATACACGGGAGACAACGTGAGTACTGCTCAATACAAAGTTAACACATAAGAGATTTTAAAAGACAATAGAAGAGTTATTATAATACGAGCTAGTAGCTAATCAGACAGTGAAACTAACGTACAATATTGTTAGCTGGTGTATCCGGTAGACAAAGTCGGGCAAATTTCGGATTTTTAAGATTTAAATTAAATTTAAAAAAAATAGGATACTGAAATGTTCAACTATTTTTTTTAACATAACCATGAACTAAATAGTTTTGAGTTGGGTATTTTTAAAATTCTGAAAATTCAATTCTGCAGTTAAGAAATGACAGATGTGAATAGAAATTTCACACATCATTTATTTTTATAAACAAACGATTCTTCCATTATTAACTGTGTAACGGGGACACTTGACACCCCGTTACCACTCGTCCTAAAATACGCTTACTGACATCTATCAATAAGGAGTTGTTCTCTCAAAATGTACATCAGAGACAGCCTATACTTAATACATACTTTGTTTGTTGGGGAATAATATATATTTAATAACTTTAATCATAGTATACACCTGTGAATAGGTCAACGGGTAGGTCACTTTTGGTTTACCTCAAGACACTATGTATTTAATATTATTCAAATTTATTCTGATGTATAAGCCTTAGCTCTTGCCGCCAGTTCATTTTTAACGAAATCAAGTCCTTTTAAGTAAGTACTAAATCCATCATACCAAGTCACCAACAACAATTATCTATTATTCTTTGGGTTATTTATTTTACCTATATTAAATAGTTCAATTATTAAATTTCACTGACCGAGAGTAGAGAAAAGAGACTGTAGCTAACAATGCCACTTAGGATCATAGGTAAACAAATTATAAGTTTAGAAGTGCGGAGCTACTGATGTTAAGGTAGGTATGAACGTATTAGTCGAGTGTGTAATCCGAGCATTGTTTCTATTGTTCTCTTAGTTATGCTTAAGTCTAAAAGTAGTGTAGTATTACAATGAATTTAATGTGCGTGTGTGTACTGCGGTCATCTGTTGACACACATCTCACCGGGATAGGAGGGCCTAGGAAACGATCCCATTCTAGGCAGCGAGATTAATTTATACAAACGTTCAAGGTGAAATCACATTGAGTAACCCGTCGATGAATCCAAAATAAGGAAACCCAACGTTGGATCCCACACACAAGTACATGAAACAATATTAAAAAGGCGGCAGAGTTTTTAATAACAGATAATAAGCTTGAAATGGAAAATTAAATTATTTGTAAATGTGCATTTTAAATGACAAATAGTCGTCCTTGAATAGCCAATGTTCAGCCGCTATAAAGAGAGAGAAGAGATTTTAGAAAAAGGCAGATAACTTGTTTTGCTTAAAGAGCAAGTGGTAAATAAATAGAAAAATTAGAAAAGTACTTAGAATCAGATGTGACGAGCAGAATAATTTAAGATTGGATTAGGTGGAAAAAGGCAACAGGGGTGTTGCTATCACCAAAAAAAGACATTTAGAGTGAGAGAAACACTTTACAAAACTGTAAAATAATTTATAAAGGTGAGTGTTGGGTTTTTATTGAGAAAGATGAAAGAAAATGCAAATAGTTGAAATGATAATGTTGAGATAGATGTGTGGAGTGGAGGTTAGATAGATTTAAGAATGAGTATACAAGCCAATAAAAAAAACAAGAGTAGATTATGATGGGGTTAAAAATTTTTAAGAAATAGGGAGAAATTATATAGTTAAACAAATAATTTCACACCTTTTGGAAAAAGAAAGATCAACACGTTTTCTTCCATGATTCGATCGTTAACAATCAAAAAAGCCATTTTCTATCACACCATAAACAAACTAAGAGTAAATATAACGTGCTAAGAGTAGACAGATCTAAAGGAACATAAAGTATTATTCCAATAAGTTGAGACCCGATAAGTTATTTCTTCTAGTTAGTTCTGATATTCCTAAGTAATACTCGCCTGGCTTATTATGTAATTATTGTTTAAAGAATTAATATAGTGTTCTAATTCCTACCCTTCTAACATTATAAATTGGCTTCTAAACAGTTCCCATAACTATTCCTGAATTTTTTACACCTAATTTTATCACCGAGATTTGTTGTGGTGTCGAAGAGTATTGTACTCCACACAGACATTTTTTTAGTCTTTTAGATACTAGGATTTGTTTTTCACGCGAATCAGTGCAGGTTTTTATAAGTTTTTCCCTAAAGTATGCAAATATTATGAATGCTTATTTTGTTAATGATATTTTGTTATTACAAATTATAATGTTTAAAAGCGAATAATCTTACTTAACTAACATTACATAAAAAAAAAAAATAATAATAATAATAGTTAAGTAAATAATAATTAAAGTACAACCAGGTACTGTAACACCGTCTAAACCAGTACATAGTAAAACAACAAAGTCCGAACCAAATATACATACTTCAGATATAAATCAACAAAAAAAGAAGTTAACAAAGTTGGGTCAAATCAAAGGTAGTAAAAAAGTCAGTAGGCGCAAAGTTGTTTTAAATTCACATTAAAGAAAACGCTTCGATGCGAATTTTTGCATACTAGAATCCACTTTGGTAATTTCTTACTGTCCTCGTTTAAACAGTGGTTGCCGGTTGGTTCAGACTGTGCTGCATTTTCACTATTTGCAAATTCGCATCGAAGCGTTTGATTGTGACGAAATCACATTCAGATTTGTACTGATTGATTTTAATACTTATGTACCACGGTTGAAATATATTGTTGCTGCGTGAGTCTTCCTTGATCTCGGTGTGATGACAATACCGTTTTTAACGGTATAGAACCGATGACCGGATAATTTCTACACACGAATCGCCGACTATCATTATGCAATACCCACACATTAGGTACTGTGCATATACTAATATAATAGGCAATATTGTGGTGTACCTTTATTTGGACCGATACCACCGGTAATGGTCAAAACACCCGAAAACAGGTTTATCACGCTAACGTACAATTCATAATAATAATATATAATAATTTATAATAATAATAATATTCGCCATAACTGCAGCAAACGTCGCCCTTTCTCCTCGCGTTAGTGTCCAGTAAGAAAATGCATTTCGGTCGTACCAACACCTTTTAACAAGGCGTTAGGCGTATACCTATGGGCTAGTTTGCCAAATTCAAAAAATATATTATATTATATATGTGTACAAAAAGTCAGGCTGCTACGGTATTTTCTTTACAATACAATTATATAATATAGCAAAGTATAGAGGTAGTTGATAATTGTTAATTAATGCTTTCTCTGCACGAACAGTACATAGTATTATTATATACATCTGTATAAATGTTATAACATATTCTCGTGTGAACGTTGTGCACATATATAAGTAACCGCGGTCTAACCTGGATGTCCATATATGCACGCACGACGGCCATCCGGTGCTCCACCTGTGATCGTTGTTTGTCCTCGTCCATCCTTGGCGACGACCTCACCGGCCGCAAATCAAATTAAAAAAACTCATAACATTTAAAAAATAAAAAGAGATTTGTAGAATGATTTTCGTTAGCTCTCGCACACGCATATATTGGAATGGTATCGATATATTAAAGTGAAGACATCAGATCGCAGCTGGTCGCCGTTAAAACATAATAAGTAGGTACACCAATCCTTTAGTATGTAGGTATAATGTACGATTCTAAAACTACAAAAACAATTAACAGTATCGGTGACACTGAACACACCATGTTCAAAGATAAATATTACGCCACGCCACTATACGCATTCAATTGCACTACTTAAAATACTCAGTTGGGCGGTGTGTGTGTCTTAAGTCGGATATACAATGTATTGTAAAAAAAGTTAAAACTTATGTTTTTACTTAACTGTTGCTCGGGTCGTAGATAAGGTTCATTCAAATATATACGGGCAATGCCCGTGTATTGATTTGAGCGAATTTTTTTCATAATCAAGTTGTAGTTTTGGGAAATCTAATCTATAAAAAAATTAAAAGATTACTTAAGTGCTGATAATATTATATATAAAACCCATTCCTCCTACCGAAATTTAAGGTAAACAACTATAAAGATTTTAACTTTAAAACTTAAGAAACTCTGAAATAAAATGGATAATATCGGGTCTTATGGATATTTTAGAATAGAATTATAAAACTATTGCTTCATATTAAATTCTGAGTTAGAATAATAATAATCAGAATCATCATGTAAATTCGACTTCCATTTAAAAATACTACTATAAAATGTCTGTTATTATTCATTATATTTAATTATTATTTCTATAGATTATCGTATTATCTTATTATTATTCAAATTTGAATGTGTTAAAGCATTCATGGATTGAAATATATTATTATATTTAATAGTTATTTTTCTAATAGAAACCACATATCTGATCAAATCTGAATTATCAGGTAAGCTATGTTTACAACCATATTGTAAACTAACATCACAGGTTTTTTTAAACATATTTTTAACAAAAACCAATTTGTTAATTAAGATTAGCTACATTAATATTTTGTAAAATAATCTGTTACCTATAATTGTTGCTAAATTTATGAAATTATATTACAAATCAAATGTTTAAACACCGAAATTGGCATATTCTTAAAAAAATAAAATTCAGCGTATATTTTTTCAATAATATTTAATTTTTAATAACAGTTACCAATTAACAAATCAGTTGACATACCGAAGATACTGGTGCCGCATTTGTATTGTTATACCCTATCGAGTACAATAAACAAATTAAATATTATAGTAGAGAAATAAAGATAACCATAGTTTAATTGCTCATGAGTCATGACGATTAACAGAAGTAGTACTAATTATTTTTAACTCGTATTCTTTCGTGAGATGCATTTGGTCGTGTTCATAGTGTAAATTGAAAAATGTATTTTTTTAAGCCTGGCAATATCCAAATCGTGCCGCCGCGCCGTGACGTCCAATATGTACCATTCGAATCTTGCCTTTTTTGGAGAGTAAAAATAAACAATTTCAAAACTCTGAGCGCTTTTATGTTAATATTATTTTACTACGGTTTTTTCCTTTACCCTTTCTCACCCAGCATTTATTACCCAGAGTCAGCAACGTTTAGGTAATCAAAAAAAAGTACCTTCTCAGCTCCTCCGCATCGAAGCTAAAATTGTTTAAAACACTTACATTTTTTTTAAATATGATAGACTATCGAAATCGAATGTTGCAGTCTTCGGTCGCTGTAATTTGTAAGCTAGAGAGAGATTTCTAAAAAGAAATTATAAAGGCAATACAGTTGTTTTACGATCGGGTTTTTATGTTAGGTGACTACAATTTTTTTGGAAGTACTATTTTAATCTGCATTCTATTCCAAATTGCTCAGATAAACCCTCTAGTATCTGTCAGGAATTTAGAGTAATAACTATAAAAACAACATCTATACTGTTGGTCATAGCCTTTCGATTTATATTACAGGGTCAGAGGAAGCATTCGCCAAATAAACACTCAGAGAAGTCTGCGAACAACCCGTGGTTCAAGTCTTTGGACAGGTTCGGCAAGAAAAACAACAAGGTAGACCTAACACTGTTATTACAAACAATTTTGAGAATTACAGGGTCTTCAAAATTGATTTTTGTTTTATAAACTTTTTGATCGTGTTTTAGAGGTCAAAGACGTTCACGTCTGGCAGCGAAAACGACGACGAGGTCAGAGTTCACCGAATAAACGATAGAAACAACACAACGAGGTCGACAGCCAGGTCCTATCACAGCGTGGGTAATCTCAATTCACTGGACATGGACCATTCGCCTCCCAGGAGGATGACTGAGAAAAGGCATTCGCTTATAGACAGCTCAGCCGGCAGCACTACCGAAGGAGATAGTAGTCAAAAATCGCATAAGTCCACCGTGTATCTCCACGCGACAACAGGTACGGTACACCTCCAAAAAACCTTGTCTTATTATCCCCTAGTATTTAGAAGGGGGGCTGTAGGCCACACCTTAAGCAAAAGTGCGAGGTTCGGTATTAATATAAAGAGCTGTCAAAAGCTAGTTCAAAATCATTGTAATACAATGTTAAATTTTATTGGTATACTTTAAAGGAGCTTGCAGGACTTTCGGCGGCACCAAAAGGCTACCGATAGTATATTCAAAGCTATGTCAATCCTAATACTTAATAACACGCGCACGCTTATTCTACAAAAGATGAGAGGATACCTCTCATTGGACGGTTCTTATATATTTTTAAACCAGTTATTTCTTAACCTTTTTTTTTCATTCTCGTGACTCGTGTCCGAATTGAGTACCTCTCCATTAGAGTCCGAATTGTCCATTGGAATCTAATGAAATACTTAAGATCCGTTATGGAATAGAAGAGTACAAAAATTTCATTGAGTTTTACCTCCCCCCCCCTAATAATTAAACCGTACCTCAATTAGCGTTAGTTTTTGTTTTCGACCATTATAAAATGTCCGAATTTAGCATAAAGGTAGACATAAAAGTAATATTATATTGAGAAATACAGCTAGCAATTATATAATGACAATATTTCAAGGGGGAATCTAATCCCCAAACCCTCCGTAAATACGCCACCGTCCCTTGAGCTAAACTGCACTGTATCCGGCTTACCACACAACCATTTACAATAGATCATATTTTCTCTACTTTTATTTAGCTAGAGTCCTACGTTTACTGTTTGCCCAATAGTTTTTTTCAATGTATTTTAGTTGGAGAAATTCCGGAATCCAGGCAACTCCATCAATCCGTATTCGGCACGAAGAGCAAGCGGGCGGCCAGTCGGGAAGAACTATCTTCGAAAAACGACGCGTTCGGAGGCACTCAAAAACGCACACTTTCGCGTTCGGTCTCTGTATTGGCGCCGTGGACGCCAAGACACCACGAGGGTCAGCACATCGACTACGACGAGTACGGCAGACCACCCAGGGCGCCCAAGAAGTACGTTAAAGTCACCAAGAGCGACCCCGAAGAAGTGGCGAGACCGACCAGGCAGAGTCGACCGTCCAAGAGTTCTGGCGAGGAGTCATCGTTGATGGACGAGGTGATCATAAGGACCACTAGCCGAAGCGGAGAGCTAGTCAAGGACGGTCGATCGGGCCGAGGTCTGGGCCGGTCCACTTCTTCGGCCAACAAGTATACACCAAACTCATACCGGTCTAAGACGAAGTCGTAATTTTCCGAACATAAGATAAATATATTTAATTATTAATATAAATATGGAAAAGAGACGATGCGATGGCTTCTCCAAAAATGTTTGTTCAACTGTTGATAATAATTAACACTGATGAAAGCAGTCGGGAGCACTATAAATTATGGGTATACGTAACCATCAATTGGGCTGTCGATGGTTACATATACCAATAATTTATCGAAAAACCGCATTAATTATACAGTATTTAATATATAGTAATAAAATAATAATATTTAGAGTCAATGCTGATAGGTGGTACTGGAGTGCGATAGACGTCGTCCCGACATATACAACAATTATTAATCTCTATTTGATAGATTTTTAACTTAATTTTTATCAAACAGGGGTTTTTTTTTTCTAATTTGATTGTTGATTTGATGACTGTTCACAAACAAACAAATATTGTGTTAAGTGTGAACACTTGGTTGTTGGATTCAACTCAATCCAAACAGAGTAACCAACCGATATTGTTACCATGATGTTAAAAATCAGTGTAATACATTAATTTTAAGATTCACAGGACTCTTATTGTGCAATTGCCATTTCGTGTTTTTCTTAATTATAATGTTTCCCGTACAACTGGCTTTTTGTTCTTCCTAGTCAAATAACCTTTAAACAAAAATAATAATTATTACAGACATGATACAATATTAATAAGTGATTTTTATTGTTATTTTTTAAATACTTTTTATTAATGTATATATAATATATATATATATGTTTTTACTTTTTAATAATCATAGATATGTTGTAAATAATAAATACCAATTATATAACCAAAATGTTATTATCTTCTTGTGACATATTTTTGGAAAACTCTTATAACTACATAACAAAAATTTAATTATTACATAACATACTTATAATTATTAGTATAAATATACCATACGAACACATTTTCAAGTTATTAAGCTTTTGATTAAAAGTCTTTTTATAAGCAATTGTTTTTTTTTTTTTTTTTTTTTGGCAGTAATATTATAACACAACCTTATTTTTCTCTTATGTACTGACTAAAACGACACCATGACCAATTGGTGCAAGGACACCATCGCTATCTCTCTTGATGTGCATCCAGAGAGTCTATGATACTTTGCTTTTGCAATAGGGCATTTTTCAGAGCGTTGATTTCGTTCTCATATGTTTTCTTCATCCTGTCCAATTCAGCAGATTTCTCATACAATCCTTGTTCAACACTCTTAAGAAAACATAAAAACAAAACAAATATTTATTAAAATTAATTGTATTGAAACTACGTAGCGGTTAAAAATGTTTTTGTACATAAATGCAATATTTAAAATACCTTCAAATGCTCAGTAAAAGTGTTTACTCTAGCACTTATTGAAGCACTCAGAAGTGCAGCGGAAGCATTGTTACGGCTATCGCCAGCAGCACGATGTAGCAGTGCTTCATGCTCGTTGATAGTCTCACGCAAAAATACCATAGCATCGGCAAGTTGTCTTTTATTAGTGTTCTTTTCGGATTCACAATCGAATAAGTGTTTTTCCAAAGAATCACACTTAGCTTTCAACTGCCTGTAAGTAAGTATATGTCTTAAAATTTGTAATGACAATAAAAATTAGGTCTAATAGTTAGTGATAATAGTTTAAAGAACGCATACGAGCATTGAAGGTCTAATGCTTTGTTTATTGATCGCTGTTGATTTAGTTCTGTGGTCAGAGAAACAATTCTTATATCGAGCGTTGGCCGTTCTTCTTCAAACGTGATAAGACGACGCATAAGAGTATCACGTTCATCATCATACCGATTTTTGAGTTCTTCGAAAAGTCTACAACAAAAATAAAAGTAAAACAGTAAACGTTTTGTTAATTTTTAAACTTTTTTTTCTTTAAAATACAAATTGATAAGTATTCTTCCAGTTATTATTACATTTGAACAAATTATTAATATACCTGCGACATTCATTGACAGCTGATTTGTGGACTGCTAGAGGAATTTTGTTACTGTCTTCTGTTTTTATTCGGTTTAAGTCTTCGGCCAAAGTAGATACACGGCTCTGCAAATGTAAGAGTTCGGCACGTGCATTTTCATACTTGTCAGCCAAATGGTCTCTTTCCCCATTTAATTCGGTAACTGAAAAAATAATAACAAAAACCATTACAACACAAGTCATAATATCATAGTCAATATTTTTAAGTTTTCATTGTTGCAATTTTAAAGTTTTAGAACTATTATTTCAAAATAATATTATTTTATTTTAAACAGCTAAGAAATTCCACTTACGGTTTTTAAAAAGCCAATAATTATAGACAAATAAAATTAACTTTAGATGGAAATTGCTTGAATTATTACCAGAACTCGGAAGTAAATAAGATATTAATTTATGAGAAATTAATGCTTGGTTAAGTATTATATCGATATAATCGTTCATGTAAAGGCAACACTGGCCATTGAATTATTATCAACACAATTTTTTAAAAAACATTTCTATTATCACTTATCATTTTTATCTCTGGGATGTAAACACTAACGGTCTTAATAGTAATAATTATTAATTCATCTTTACATTTTGAATTATTGAGAATAGTAAAATAGTTAATTTAGCAAATATTAGTATTGTCTTAATTTATTATGTCTGAGTTGAAAGTATCGACATTTTTAGTAATTTTACATAATGACAACTATAAAATAAACTATGTTTAGTCAATAGAAGATTTTTTGTTCTTGAAAAGTATATCTAAGTACAAACTATATTAATATTTAAAAGTATGTATGTATTACTAATAAGTATATTTAAAGAAAACAATGTAATTGACGATTACAATCTAGGGTTTTTACTGTTGATAACAAAGATTTCATTGTATTCTAGCGCTTATTTATTATAATTTATATGAATTTCCACAAAAGAAAACTGTTACTTAATAATGTTATTTGTTTAACTTAATAGGGCAAATCAATTTGAATTCATCACTATGGGCATTCCCGGTTTAACCTCATTTATCAATCGAAATTCAACACAGTTCTTTGAGAATTATCAATTGAAAGACACATTAATAATAATAGACGGCTTTGCTCTTACCAACTTTCTGTACAAACTTTATGAAAACCAAACAAGTGCATTTGGCGGAGATTACGATACTGTTGCAAATGTTTACAGAGATTTTATAAATTTGCTGTTAAGATGCAACGTCACTCCAATATTTGTTTTTGACGGTGCATACGAGCAACGCAAAATTGAAACTATAATGAGCCGTATGAGTGGTCGAATTCAAACTTATGGTCAAGCAATAAAAACCTGCGATTGTATGCCTTATTTTGCTAGCGACATAATATTTGATATTCTAAACGATATGGACGTACCACATGTAAGTTGTGACTTTGAAGCAGACGCTGAGATAGTAGCTTTGGCCAAATTATTGAAATGTCCTGTTCTCAGTCGAGATTCAGATTTTTATCTCGATAGAGTTCCATACATACCTTTGGACATGATATTGTTAGACTTGAAATCCCAAGAACTGTTTATTAACTGTCGTTTGTACAGAGTGGAAAAGTTGTTACAAGAATTTGGCGGAATAAGTTTAAACTATTTACCATTAGTTGCGGCGTTAATGGGAAATGATTACATAAGGACTGATACGTTTGCCCTTCCTTTGAGATTGAGTCCTGGTACTTTTAATAGCGGTTTAAAACTGAAAAAAATTTCTGAATGGTTACGAAGACAAAAGGATGTCAACAGTGCGATATACAACATGACGCATCATTTGACCCACAGTAAAGACTATATAAAAAAGCAAATACAAAATATCATACAAGAGTACGAGAACACGGAAAGCAAGTATTTACCGTTTATTTTACAATACAAATGTATGAATAAGTTTCGAGCTAATTCAATAAGTGACATAAAGGAAAAATACAAATGTATACTTCCCGGGTGGCTTGAAAATAACTATCGTAAAGGAACTGTTAATGCCACTATTATGACTTTGATAACAATGAGAAAAATGTTTTTTAAAATACAAATTGACAACTACGAGAAACCGCCCTACTATTTAATTTGCATGCGAGTCGTCGAAACAATAGCTGGTCTGCTTTTTGGTAAAAGCGATACGTTTCTGAGTTTTGGCAGGAAAAATGGGTTCAATCAAGGTACTTACAAATTAAAACCTCTCCTACCTAATCCTTATGTTCCCCTAATGGACTTAAACAAGACCGATTTAGAGTACCGTAAAAATATTATTTTAAAGCTAGTTCGACTTCCAAAATTGAGTAACATTCCAAAAGAATGGGAAGTTTTTATTTTAGCTTTGACGTATTGGGCAACACACACTAACAACCAGAAATCAAACTGCATTCCAGCGTTTGTTGTTTGTGCAATAACATTGAACTTTGTTAATAAAACTAATAATGGATCAGAAAATCAACCATTTAAAATTGAAGTGCCCGAGAATAAGATGGAAGAAAGTATATGCAATTTGAAAAATGAAGATTGCATTCGAACGAGAGTTGTACTATCCAAGTACGAAACTGTTAGTGAATATAACGATAAAAAATTCTATAACAAAACTATCCACTCGTTTGCTCAACTCCAAGGCAGTATATACTTTATGATGATCCTTAATTCAATTTTGGATTTTCCCTTTGGACAATGTCGGGTAGAGAATTTTTTCAAAGGAACATTACTCTATAACTTATGTGTCGAGATGGATAAATGTGATTCTAAATTATTTGTGTTGGAGAAAATATTTTGTAATTCAGAATCATTAGCTACCCTGTATAGTTCTATAATAGAAATTTTAGAAGTTTTATTTGCAACGCCTCTAGTAAAGAGGAAAATGTCAAGTGCCAGTGGAAGCAAATCGCAGACACCAAACAAAACCAAAATTTTCAACAAAAATAGAAAAAAATAAATATATAATTTTGTTATTGCGAATTTAAAAGTTATTATTTATATATTATTTGTAAATATACAAAGATTGTATCTATACGACAACTTGAATGTATCAAACAACTAATGGAGTGATTATATTTCATTAGAAGTTATACCTGTTAAATATACCATATATTATTATTAGAATGTAAATAGAAATGTTTTATTTAGTTTTGTGGAAACTATGCAACAACAGTATATAAAAGTAATAGTACTTAGACAACATTAAATTATGTATGTAAAAAAATTATGAATTATTTTTACAAAACTCAAACTTTTAATGTTATTTTATTTCATTCCTATTTATGTTAAAAAATGAGAAATTGAAACTATTAATAAAAAGCTTGTTTTCAAATTTTGGAAATGTCCACCATTTATAATACTTTAAGTAGGTAACCCAAAGATAGTTTAAACAGAAAATGAAAGCAGTTATTAAAAATGTCTAATATACTAGATTATTGTGACAAGAACAAAAATACATTAATAGCATTTATCTTGCTCAATCTTATTTGTTATTGCATAGCACTATAAGTCTGATGGTTTAATATCTACAATTCTTTAACAATTTATAGGTAATTTACAAAGTTTAAATGTATGCCCTAAGCATATTCTAGGATTGTAGTTTGGTTTTGTTTATGGAGAGTTGCTAAAATAATAGCGGCCAGAGTGCTTAAAATATATCTGATTCCACTTAAAAAAAAAAAAAAAACTAAATATATATCTAAAAACATTACAAAAGGACAGTATATGATTACCTCGAGATTGGTAGGATCTCAATAAATCTTGCAACTTTGCCTGGTGCAGTTTTGCTTGTCTAACTAATAACTCGTTATGTTCTTTCAACATAGCCACTTCAGATTCCAATGTTTTCCATTCAGTATATGTAACTTCAACCTGACAATAATGTTTTATAATTAAAAAATAACACTTTAACTATCAAAATGAACATTTAACTGTCAGAAATAGTATAAATTTCATAATATACTTAGTGGTATATTCATAATGGCACACAAAGTCTAAACTCAACCTAATAAACTACACCACTAGTTATATTACTTTATCGTTTGCTTCTTCGAGCTGTTGATAAAGATTCTCATTTTCGGCAACAATTTCTCTACTTCTAGAAGAAAAACGAGCAAGTTCATTCTTGTAACTTTCAATAGTCATATCTTTTTCTTCTAAAGAAGTCTGATAGGCTTCTAATAATGGAGAAACTGCAATGATATCTTCTCGACGCCAATCAACATTTTTAGGATCTAAATATTAAAAAATCATGAAATGTTTATATAACTCATAATAGAGTAACAAGACTTAAAAATTTACTTTGTGGACGTGCGTATCCCTCAGATTCTGGATGCTGGTCTCTGTAAATTAGTTTATCTTGGCACTTTTCCAATTCTCGATTTAATCTAAAGGAGAAAAACAAATAAGAAATATAAAGATTGAGTTTTATAATTCTGAATAATATATTACCTATACGTAAGATTTTTCAATACAAAGACATCTTGTTTTAATTCTTTGTTTTTCTCTAACAGTCTGTTCACTTCACATTGCCTATTCATGGTTTCAATAGCTGTACACTGTCGCTGTAGTTCGTCTCTTTTCTTCTCTAACTGTTTTAAATGTGAAGCCATTCTAGCAACATTTTCAGACATATCGACATCTAAAAAGGGGAGGAAAATATCAATAAAATTCTCATAGACTGTATTACCCTTGTCAGTTGTCGGCTGTCTTACTATTTCTTAAACGGTCTAAAGGCGAGATATTTACTCTACTAGATTCAGGTCGAGTCATTCTTTCCATAGACGGAACCATACATGGTTCAACTATTACATCCACAGTGTAAGGTACCTTTATAAAAATTCAGTTCAGTAAACACCAAAATTTCAAAAAATACATTAATATAGCAAACTATTCAATTACTTTATCTGAAGTGTTGGTGCGAGATCTACGAGGAGGAATTGGAATATAGTCGTCTGGATTGTAGTTACTGGCCATGGCTGTTAACTACACCAAATAAAATGGCAAGCAGTCTTTTTTAATAAGTTCAGAGTACCAGGACAATACTTTTGGGTTCACTAGTAATTGTTATGTATACATACTGAACAATATTTGGCTAGAAAATATTATCAATTTGGCATTTTTTGTACTTGGTAAAGTCACTTCAGATAAATCTTCGCAACAAATTTTGAGGACTGTGGAAAATCGAGAAATAAGATTCATGACGATCGACACAGACGCGACATTCCAAAGCAAAGCTTGATAATACCATAACAACACAAAAATCTTTAATCTTATCAGAAGTTTGCTCTCAAGAAAATATTGACACCTTATTTTTTTAACAACCGTTTTTGTGATAACGTTGCGCAGAGGAACAGATGTCAGATTGGATAATAACAAAAACGTTTAGAAAATCTAATGCTTTGAAAATTGAATGTTATTAATCTAATTCTGTTAATGTAATTACTTTTTACTTAAACTATTAAGAATAAAAATAAACACAATTAACAACTTTTTTTCGACTCAAAGACGATAGTTTGCTACCTTACAAAAAAGATTAAACTTTATAACGTTTTTGGCGACTCATTTGTTTGTGTCTAAAACAATCGTGGTTACTATGGTCAAATTAATAAATCTTTACTATGCATTGTATTTTTACACAATATTAATATACGCTTAAAATATAGTATTGCAAGAATATTTATCAAAAGCACAATAATAATAAATTATAATTTAAAAATTAATTTAATTTGTTAGCTAGTTTCCAACTTGTACTTCCGACGGAATCTTGAAACTCACTTATTATGTAGATACAGGGGGGGGGGGGCGGTCGCCCCCTCATAACAAATTCTTGCCCTTCTCTCGCCCCCCCCCCCAGATATTTTGCTAAATAGTATAATTTTAAATATTTGATTATTATTCCTAAAATCTAGATTTTGAATTACTGTATTTACATATGTACTCAAAAGATGCGTTATTCTGAGAAACAGCAGTTTAAGCATTATACAATTCTGTCCAAATGTAATAGAAAGTTATTTATGTTTCTAAATTAATTACAGACTTTGTAATGTTTTAAAAGTTACTTTTTACTTTTATAAATTTAATGTAAATACCGCAGTAAATATATTTGAGCTGCAGACCAGTCATTATTTTTTAACTGTATTTCTATGGTCACGACTACTGTATCTTCAAATTTTTATCAGGAGCACATTATAACTTTAAATAGTCTCAAGTGAACTAGATTAAATTTAAATGTACCTATGTAAATCAATATTTATTTACTTAAAAGAGTCAACATCAATAAAATTTAGTCTAAACTAATTTTCATCAAATACTTCTTGTCCTTGATAAACCTTTGCTATAAAACTTTATTTGAAATCAATATTAGTTTTATTTCTTCTAACAAATCACTACAATGTCAAACATTGATCAGGATGATTATCAACAGGTAGATTGGATAGTTTGGTAATAAAATGTGTACAATTTGTTTACATTAAAAACTTATATATGTATGAAGTTTTATTTTAGAGATTATTTGACAATTTTGTCCTGTCAATTATATCGTTAATATTTATGTGTATATATATATATATATATATGTATATTAAATTTGACAAACTTATAATTAAATTAAGCAGGTGGTTGAGGACGAACAGACTCTTTTGGATTTTTTACTACCAATATGACTGAATCTCCACGAAGAAACATTTTTGAGATATATTTATCACGACTGACTGCTTTTGCCTGCAATTAAATTAAAAAATAAATATGTATTTATAGTTTGTAACATAATACTAACATTTTTGTAGTATTAATGGTTTAGGTATTGCATAATATATTTTTGATTTTTTAATATGAGTAGTAATTCAAAGTAATTGTACATATTTAAATTAGATTGTAAAATAAAAAAAAAAAAAGAAATAGGTAAATGATTTTTTTAATTTACATCACCAGATGTTACTTATACATGTTTACAACTAACAATGTGTTTACCTTTTTTTTGCCTTTGCCAGTCTTGGGTAATTCAGTCCATAATTCCCGAACATTCTCTAACACCATATTACAATGTCGGTCAAAAGCCTTTATTCTACCTAAAAGTTTTCGGTTGTTGCGACAGTTGATTAAAACTTGAGTATTGTTACGAACAGATTGAGTCAACACGGACATCGGACCTGTAGTAAACTCTTCTTCTTCGCGTTTCGCTAACTCTTCTGGCGTCATCTCAGACTTTGGCTTATTAGCTACGGCAGCCCTAAAATCACAAAATAAATTCAAAATACAGTATAACAGATTACAAAATATAAAAAAAAAATATATATATATATATAATATAAATGTGAAATGAGAATCTTTGCTACAGGTTGGCTTTGGATCCACTTATCCAATCATCATGTAGGTTTTCTCAACCTATAAAGTAAACCGCAGAGCATCTTTTAAACATAATTTAAAAAAGAACTGTCTGGTTGTTTATGACAAGATTATTTAATTTTTGTTAAAAATTAATAGTTATTTATTATTTGCCTACACAATTTATTTATATTTAACAAAGATTTTTCTTTATTCTTTCATTACATTTAAAATTTAAAAATAATTTTTTTCAATATCTAAAAAATAATAGATACAATTTTTTATTTAAGAATAAAAAACTAATTTCCTGCGGATGCGCTGTTGTAAATAATACAACAGCTTTGTACTCGTCAATTTTTTTACTTAGTTTGTTATCTTTGCATATGATTTTTGTGTATACATTTTTTAAAATTAATTTTGTGGTACGAATATTATAACCTCGTATTATAACCTATTATTAAATTTAGATTTAAGGTACAGTAAATGCCTTAATATTTTATACAAAATAATCAGATGTACAACGCGCGACTACTCATGTTATTAAAAATATCAAAATGCATTTAAGATCGTGATTTATTTTCTATATCTATAAATTATTAAAAAACAAGTTATCTTTTATTTATTGAGTTCCCGCTAATGGAATTCAGAATCAAAAAAATTATCTACTATTCTTTAATATATACATTTTTGTCAAATGTTCTATTAGATATTTACTATGTTATTTAATTTTGCCCAAATCTGATTCAGGATAATCAGTTTTAAGAGAATTTTTTTGACTTAGAATAGGATAATGATAAAAGTAATGATAAAGGTGCGTCTGATCATGGCTAAACTTCCAAACCACATGTCACAAATTTAATACGGCTCTCTGAATTCTGCTTAATCTGGAGCCGTCACCTGAGTCGCTCATTTAAGCTACATTTATTAATTACATTATTTGTGCTGATGTTTATTACAGACGAACGCTTGGCTTACCGCGGCCAAGTAATCAAATTATAATTATTGTCAATAGCACCGCCATAAATATTTTATACTTCATAGTTATTACTTACATAATAAATGTTGGTGAACGGGAATGTAATTAGCTTGACAAAGTTACAGTAATGTGTAAAGATTTTATAAATTTGTAAACAAACCGACAAACGAATAGGTAATAAGTATTAAGGCGATATCGTTTCGTACGTTTTTGTTCGTATAAGCAATAACCTTAAATATAAAAAGTCAAAGACTATTTGTTATCATTTTTGTCAAAGACGCTGTAACTTGATCAACTTTTGGCGCGTATTTTAACTTAAACGAAAATAATATAAGATGTGTACAATTTGTAACACTTAATAATTTGAATTTTTCAACTTTCGACTTTATTTGTACTGATGGTTTGTTATTCTTGTGTGTATATTTATTATCGAACTATTGTATGTGACTTTGGTCTCTTCAAAAATAATTTGATATAATATATCAAATTATTTTTCTAAACGCGTACACGCTTATTGAGTTAAGTGTTTCAAACCTCATTATTATTATCAAAACTAATTTAAATAAAATTATTAAAGTTTCAACTAAGTTTATAGTTCTATATATAAATATAAATGTTTTTCTTAACCCTTTCGTTCCTGACATCCTCGTACGAGGATTTAACTTTAAAAAATCGAATAAAATATTAACAACGTACTATCATTATCAAAATTGTTTTTAAATACTAATTCATATATAGATTGATGATAAAAAAAGTTGACACAGCTATATTAATAATCAATATCAGTCCGATATTATGGTTTGTTTAGCATTATAGGTTTCCCTAATTTTCACTAATTTACAACGTCTATGTTTTCGAAAATGTTTTAATTTAGTTATATATTTTTTTATAACCAGTAAAAAACTTTTTTGGTCATTTATGTAATTTTAGGTGAAATAAAAGTAATCATTTCAATGATATATTTATATTGACTTCGTTACTTCCCGACATACTTGTAGAATGATTTTTAATTTTGTAGTGTATAACTAAGCGGGAATTCTAAATTTACTTCTGAAACTTCGTAAATATATTTTTTAGTCCTATACAAATACGTAAAAACAATTGTTGAATTTTTTTTTGAAAAAAAAAATCCCAGGAACGAAAGGGCTAATTTTATGGTGGGACTTTGTTGGGAATTACTTAGATAAATTTTGTAAAATTATCCTAACCGGTTGGTTTGGTTATCTTTATCTGTATTTATAAACATTTTTTTGAAATTATCTTTTAATTTTTCAAAAACCTTTTTTTTTTAGTTGGTCTTTTTAACTAACAATAAGTCACACATAAATTGTTGAGCTAGTTTGACGCCGAACGTAATAGTTCTGAATTAATATGATAGTTGATACAATATGATATATCATATTTTATTATTTTTAGATATAATTACAATTTTTATTACATAGAAAGTAGTAAGAGTAAGTATACATAAGTATAAGTTAGGTATAATGAAAAATTACTAATTAGGTTTTCTATTTTTACTTAGGTCGTTTCGCGGAAGTATAATAATATTAATATCAGAATTACAATTAAGTACTTAAATAAATGTCACCTTCAAACCGTATTGTCAATCCCAACTTCAGTATTATTTATGTTTGGTGATAATAGTTTATTATGGTCAGGAAGTCGGTTTAAAGGCGACCTGAGTCAGAGCGTTCACTAATGGGGTCATTTATTGGACATCAAAGCAGTAAACAACTTTAGTTAAATCTGATTATAACATTGTAATTACGACTTGCTTTATAGCCGCGTTCACCTACTATTTTAACAACAGTTTGTCATTTTTCAGACAACGCAATAATAAACATCTGTCACACACATAATATAATATATAATCGTGTAGAGCAATATTAGTAAGTATAGTATATAGTCACAAAATATTTCTTGAAATTGTGTCTTAAAATTTATTATTCTGTATTTAAAACATAAATTGTTGAATTAGGTATATTGAATCAAGTTCGACACCTTTTGTCGGGATTATTAATTATTATTTTTCTGTAGTGTGCCTCATCAACCGTCGAAAAAACAAAAGGTAAGCAAGATATTTTCTATCAGTTAGCATTAAATTTAGTAACTACTATATAAATTATAATATAATATACAAATTAAAACTCACAAAAATATTTTTAAAAATTCAATATAATATTATTTAGACTAAATAACTTATTTTGAGTTATATTACATGGACCTATACTGAATTATATATAGCAGATTGTTTTTAAGTTTTTATGTGAGTTTTGAGAGGATGACGGATGTTCGCCCCTAAAATGAGCCAAACAAAATTCTTACATAATTTTGAAAAAAATTGTCAATTACTTGGTGGTTAAACATTATTTGGGACATTATATTGTAAATATATCAAATGATCGTACCCCTTATCTAATGATCTAAAAGTGTTGATCATCTAATAGTAAAGTCGTCAGTCCAGATACAAATATAATAATAATTACAGCGAGGGTCCGGCTGAAATTCCCAGTAAAATAAAACATTTACTGTAACTAAAACAACACTTTACCAGAATAGGACACCAAATCCAGAATAAATAACATCGATTTGGCCCGGATTTGTTACGAAGAGAATAACAGTAAAAGAAATGTTCAAGTCTATTTTATTGTAAATGGGTAATGTTGTGTGCCGTGTTTTGGCGGGGTAAGCGGGTTGATCAAACATACACGATTATAATATCGGCTAGTCCTAGATTAATTTATTACGGATGATAAAAATTATGCAGTACAATGTATTTATAATAGGCTAATGCCGCCCGTTGCGACGGGCGCTGGGTATTACCTTACATGTTAATTGTATAATATACAACAGGTAACATTTACTGGTTTACTGGTAACTTATAAGTTTTTAAAAAATTATTGTTTTTCTTGTAGTAGAGTAAAATGTGAAATTTTCCCAGACTATCCGTACCCTTGATTATAAGTTATAAAAATTATTTCTTAGTCAAAGAATTAATTATGTATAGTACTTATTAATTATTATTTTAATACATGATCTAATATCTAGTCTTTGGATATTGTGTTCTACAAAATATATATTAAGAGGACGTCACATACCCGTTATTTTCTTCAAAAAACCCGCCTTGCGTGTATTCATTTTACAAAGGTTTTTATCAAAAATAAGTAATCAAATGTTCACATAATATAGACAACAACATTTTCTGTGCTCTATATGGCACTTTTTTAATATTTCAACCAGTTAATGAATAATTAATTAATTAAGAAAGGAGTTTTTTAAAAATGATATACCGTCGGTTGATTAGGTATATCGAAAAAATATGGATGCTGGAGCACAGATAATTTTGTCGTATATAATATGTATGAATTCTTTCCTTAACTATATATGAAGTCTGAGAACAATTAATCCGCGTAAAACTGTTTTGATGGAAAAAAATTGTAATTTATCCTATAAAAAATGTTTTGAAGTCTGACAAAAAAAATGGCAATCAACAAAGTATCCTCATTACTGTATTAATAAGTATACTGTATACATTATAGTTCAAACTCTAAATTGAGATGTTTCGAAAAATTGCCTTTACTTTACTCCTTAAAAATGGGCGGCGTCCTCTTAATGGGATTGCATGTAGTCTGTTTTTAAGGAGTTTTGTATAGGCATTATTTAAGAAAAAAAGAGGTTTTAAAAAATTTCGAACATATTAATTAATTTGTATAAGCTTTAAAGAATTATTTTTAATTTATTTAATTTTTTCTATGACTAAAAGTAATTTTGGTTTATTTTAGATCAAAAAGCTAGTCAAAATTTCGACTTCTTAAGTATGTCCGAACTTCAATTCTATAAAGAGATTCGAGTTCTTTGGTTACTTTACTATGTTATGTAAAAAGCTGATTTTAATTTAAAAATTTCAATTTCTTGTAATTAAATAATTTTTTTCAATATTTAATCCCATTTTTTTTACAGAAAAAAATAAAAAATTCGTTTCCTACATAATCTAGTAAAGGGACCAAAGAACTCGCATTGAAAAACAGAATTAAAAATTGACCATCCAAAGTAGTCGACATTTAGTCTAGCTTTTTGGTCTAAAACTTAAAAAAAAGACCGTACGCACCCTTAATAAAGAAATTACAAATCCGCTTAAAAATGCATTTACGATTATTTAGGGATGACACTTTTTTTGTTGCATTCGACAGTGTATTGATTAAATAAGTGAGCGCCTGATAGTATCCAAATAAAACTTAAAACTATTTTGACTTAAGAAAGTTTTTACAAATATTTAAAATGATAAATTTTAAACTTGAAAACAAATCTGTAAATTTAAGAGCGCACAGTGTAGTATTTATACAAAAAAACCTGGGCAAAAATAATATTTTATGGAGTTCGAATGAATTGAAAAACAATTGTTGGTTATATTTTTATACTTTCAATTAATTTTAGTAAAATATATTTATCATTTTTATAACAAATTTTACTTTTTAATTATTTTTAATACATTTTACAATATTCATTGGGTAATTTTAATACACATTCATACACGATCAGACATTAATTCAGAATGTAATTAAATTAGCATTAATCTGAATCCTCATTGCATCGTCTTCTTCGCTTGTCTTTTCTGTTAGTGGATACACATCGATTTCCGCCGAAAGTAAATGTCATAGGAATTTAAATGGCGTGAGTTGGTGAATTTTTTTTTTTACAGACCTTATTATTAGTATCTAATATCTATACTATATTTTAGAATAAAAATTATTAATTCACAACACTCGACACATATAGATTTACACATACATAATAGATAATAAACCATAATAACCATAAAATAAGGTACTCCCATTGGTATTCCCATTATAGGGAATACCAAACTTTAAACATATTATTTAGGGAGGTGACAAGGAAAATGCTCTTAAATTTTTTGTTACGTCTCCTTAAACGCATAAAACTTTTAAAAAATTATTATTGTGATGGTTTTAAAAAAATATATTTTTTTACTTTTGGCCAGGTTTTTTGAATAAACATTCTGTGGAACGGTTTCTTAGAAAATTACAGAAAAGGAGTGTACGTTTTAATGTTCAATTTTCAGCTGCGCATAGATTTTAAGAAAATATGCTAGATATTATATTAATAGGATGACAGTGCTTTAATATAGATATTGTAACAGCTGTTTTTTAATTTTATGTTTAAAATTCTTTTTAGGTAATATTTGCCAGCTTTGAAGACGCCGTTCCGGAATCAATAGATATGGGGGTTGTAGGCATCACTACATACTTTCAGTTGAATTCCAACATATTTTTGAAAAACCATCGGCTCCAGAACACCGTAGTTGTGGTTGACGGATTTTCACTGACCCATTTCATCTATAATCGTTGTGAAAATGGAACTAGCGTTTTCGGTGGCGATTATGACGTGATTGCGAAAGCTTACAGGGATTTTATCGACCTACTTTTTAAATGTAACGTCACACCAGTGTTCGTTTTTGACGGTATGCACGAAAAACGCAAAGATGAAAAAAGAATGAAAACTATGAAGCAACGCCTTAAGATGTATGATACGGTCGAGGCATTTGCCAAACAATGTGATCGGTCTAGTCGCAAAGTCAACCGACCAATACCGACTCTTTTCCCATATTTTGCCGGTGACGTCATTTTCGACATCCTCAGCGACATGGATATACCGCAAGTCCATTGCGACTATGAAGCCGATTCCGAAGTGGCCATTTTAGCTAAGACGTTCAACTGCCCAGTGCTTAGCGACGACTCAGATTTTTATTTCCAAGAAGCTCCGTTTATACCGCTAAAGTACATGGACATAGATGGTTCAATGTGCAATTTTATTGAATGCAAGCTGTACGAGATAGACTATTTTTTGAATTACTTCGGTGGGTTAAACCAAGATTTTGTACCATTAATCGAAGCATTCCTGGGCAACGATTACATAAAACCAGGTACGCTAAATGCGCCCTTGAGTTTGAGACTCGGCACTGTGACCTGGGATAATAAACTCATGATGATTTTTCGTTGGCTACGCTGGCAAAAAGATGTGAACAGTGCAATTTTAAATATGACATATCATCTGCCGACTTCTGTCAAAGATAATACAATCAAAATAATAGAAACTCTGGTACAGGAATACAGGAATACAAATAGCGAGTATTTACCGTTTGTTCTGAACTACAAGAGTATGAGTAGATTTCAAAACGATTTTAAAAACAAATCAAAAATTGTCAAACAAGATACTTTACTTCCGCGTTGGCTAGAAAATCACTACCGCAAAGGAACAGTAAGCTCCATTATCATGACAATAGTAACGAAGAGAGAAATGAACTTTATTTTTCAAATTGACGACTACAAACAAGAACCTTATTTTTTGTTTTCTTGGCGTATTTTGGAGACATTAGTCGGATTGCTGTTTGGCGATAGTGACCCATTACCAGCCGTAGGTAGAGGAGTCAATAACGATTTAGTAACATACTACATAAAACCATTTGTATCCCAACCTTGTGTACCACTGTCGCAACTGAACAAAATTAATTTGCAACAGCGCAAAGTAATAATGTTTAACTTAGTCGATTTAAAATCACTAAACGGAATTCCAAAGGATTGGGAAGTTTATATTTTGGGTTTAATATATTGGGCAAAGTATAACAGCTGCAAGTCAAATCATCTACACGCTTTGATTGTTTGTGCGATTATATTGAATACTCTTAGAAGATGTCATGATAACTCAGTTGAATTGCCGTTTGATGTTGTAAACACAGAAAACACAATTGTAAACTATTTATTAAGTTTAAAAGGGGAAGAGTGCAGCAGAGTTAAAGCTAAGATTGCTAAATACGAGAGTTGTAGTAAACTAAATGACCAAGACACTTATTGCAAAATAATGTATCCATTTTCGCAGTTTCAAGGATGCATTGATTTTATAATGATACTAAATTCCATTTTAGATTTTCCATTCGTTCAATGTCGAATTGAAAATTTCTTCAAAGGAACATTGTTGTACAATTTGTGTAAAGAAATGAACAAATATGACAATCCTAAAGTGTTTGTTTTGGAAAAACTATTTAATAACTCAAAAACATTTTCTAAATTGTACAATATGTTAACTAACTATTTGGTATCAGAGGCCCAAACTCATTGAACAGTAAACAATAAGAGATTATTTATGACTTCAAACTACCTTTTTAATAAAATACAAATTATAATAATATTTTAAATTGTACTACCTAAATAGATATTTAAATTTTAATGTATAAATACATTTATACTTAAAACATTGATTAAACTTGACATGTAAGTACACCATAACAATCAACTTTTTTTGAACGGTAAAATTATTTTTTGGAATGATAAAAATGGTAGTTATAATAATATATATATTTGTATATGTATTTACGACTCGAGTAGCAAGCTGTTCGATTCTATTACCTAGAAATAGTCATTAGATCGCTATAATACAGCGCCTTCGCATTATGATTTGCAACAGTTTTAATCTCGAGCATAGAAAAAAACTGGTAGAGCTAAAATACGTTCAAAATTTTATAAATTTCATTAAAATTTTATGCTGACTCAAGGTCACTATTTCATTTTTTTTTGTTATTCTGACATATCTAACTATACTTTTATGATTCATAATTTTTTTGGCCAATTGTTTTTTTATGGTGTATAAGTAACTTCAAAGTTTGGTATTTTAATAAAAAGTGCTATATTTAAGAGCCTATAACTTTTTAGGGCTTGTACTAAAATTCTAAAATTTGTACAGCACTAACTTATATGTATATAGATTCTATATTATAGAATATCTGGTAAAAGTTTGGTAATGGAGACATATTTTTCATACTTTCCTATCGTTGCGCATTTGCACGCATTTTTCCCCAGTCTTGAAAGATGTTATAACTTATGATGAGAAATGAACACGGTAAAAAAATATTTTTTAAGTCTGGGTCAATTATCCTGCAGTATTATCTAGCGATCAAGTCTGTTTATTTAGTCATGGAAGAGACTGGAGAGCGCTGGTCAACTTTCTAGCGACTAAAGTTTTATGATAACATTAGTCCTTTTGATAGACAAATAATAATTTGTAGTAAAAATAAAATAAAAACCGCCTATTAGTACCTAAAAACCTCTTCGATAGACAATACACTAATATGCATATACACTAATAACTTCTCAAAAAAATATGTTAAGTTTGGTAATCATCAGGTTTCCGGTATCTTAATCTCGAATCTTACAGGCACTTCAATCAGAAGCGGATCCGTTGGTATCCGTTTGGATAGCAGGTGACCTAGATTATACCGGTGAGCTCGGATGCACACCACAATTATTTTCAAAACGGCACAGAATAAATCAATATTACACCGTCGAATCCTCCACCCACCAGCTCGTATATTATAATAGGTTCCGGATATTTTGAAGGGTATACAATCAGCCCTTTGAAAGTCATAGTGACGGTTTGCAGGTGCAAAGGATGCTGTCTGCCTGTTGTGAATATACAGAGTGTTCCCCCGCTCAACAACAAGATTTTTTTTAAACTTAATAATCAGAATTTTATCAAGAAATTACAAATTATAGGGCTTATGTGAGTCAATAAAGAAAATATTATTTCCTGGTGGATTCGATACCATGATCGTATATTTTTACGATTTAAGTGTAATTGAATGATAATGGAAAAAATCACGGTAGTATACAGGATAATTTGTTTATCATGAACCCCTCAATACCTCATAGGGTTTAATATAAGAAATAAAAATTTTTTTTTTCATGTTGTTTTTATATAATGTGATCTCAATTTTTCGCAATTTTTTTTGTTTTTACCCCCTTCCAACTTCGGAGCACTATATCGTTTTCATTGTGTTTTCTTCCAGTACGGTAGTGGTGAGTATAGTACTATGAATATTATTAATATTTAATACTTGAGTTTTCTCCTTTCGAGTAGTCGGCTGTACCTACATTTTTGGGGCAAAAGAGTACTCCGTTCTTCTATAGCCCTTCATAGCAACACAGTACTAACATTTATTTAAAAAAGGTTTTCTCGTAAAATGCGTTAGATGTTATAAATTTTGCGTAGCATGACAATTGTTTTTATTAAATGGTAGTAAAAGGTACTAAAATGTAACAAAACCACGTATTTTTAGCAGTAAGCTAACGTTGTATCATAATACCTTTGACAAATCTCTCAAATTTGATATAAGCTTGAGCTCTGATCACTGTGGTGCAACAGAAATCACATACACTGATACACATCCTTAACTCACAACAGTTAACCTTAACACGCATGCAATTAAGATATACCTAAACTAATGAGAACCTGTAGGTTGTACGTACTGAATCTATCCCTTGGGTGTATATTAGCGATATGAATTACACATCATAATTATTCTTGTATACATTATTTGACTTCACGTAAATTATTATGTATGTATATATTATATACGTATATATTTGCTGTATACATGTTCCATGAAGTATGCATGTATACAAACAGTCGGTCTATGATTATCACCATAAAAATACAACTACACAAAGGTATGAAATAATAGTCATAGTACAGACTCTTATTCTAGTGTAAGGTTATCCTTATACTTTAAGAAATAATTTATTGCAAACATTCGTTCAGGCTGCATGTTTAAGGAATAACACTAATTATATGGTCAAGTCGGATGAGCCGGACAATAAGTTTTCTTGTCCAGCCATAGATCTATACATGTTTTGTGGTACACGCATAAACACTGAAGTCGAGCAACCGTCTGACCGGGGTACATGTTATCAAGACATATAATGCACTCTTTGCCGTCGTCTTGGACAATCACGTCCTCGTTGTAAGTTCTGGCCCGTAATTCAGCAATTTCCGAACACCGTTCTACGTGTCTACATATGACAAAATATATTTTTACTTTTTATGTTTATAAACGGACGCGAATCGTCACGAGTTTCAAGTAAGTTTAGTGCAGACAGAGGTGTTATGTACGGGGATCCATTTTTGTCGATTATTCATATGTTTAGTAGACGGTATAACGTCATAAATAATCTACATATTTCCCAAGAAAACTTTAAAAGCAAAATATGTTGATGTTGTAAAAAAATAAGACAAAATATCTTATAAACGAAAAGGAATGCGGTCTAGTTAGATTAGAAATTGAACCAAGCAAATAACTCACCTGTAATACGAAACACCTGCAACTATTTTATTTTTACAAAACGGGCACTTTTCTTTTCTTGATCGATTGAATCCCGCTACTTCCTTAAACCAGTGTTTTAGTAGATTGTTCCTTTTCCTTCTGCTCATGAAAATTTTTTAATAAAATATTTGTCTTATTTATTAGTTATCTAAGCAACAAAACTATATAGATAGTAACTATAGTTGTTATTTTTACCCAAAATAGTTGAATATTATCTCATAAAAAAATATGGAAGATCTATTGTAATTAAATTCCTTTTGTATTCTCGAAAATTACTCGTTTCCGCGGTTGGTTGCGGTCGATGGTCGATTGGTCGACATTATTCTTATTAAGGGGAAAATACAAATAAACCTTAAATTTTGGATTTTAAAAGCTATTTTGGGTTTAGGAACTTAAAATTTTATACAAGGACTATTATATGAGTATTATATAACGTTTGCGGTCGGGCGGCAGTTGGTGGTGGTCGAGTGGCGGTTGGTGGTGGTCGGATGGCGGTTGGTTGCGGTATTTAATTTTAACACGTTGAGCGCCAAGGGTTTTTCTACATAGTGACTTAAATTTGCCATGATACCCAAAATTGAGTCTCACCAAAATACAAAAAAGTATGCAGTGAGACCCAAAATTAGGTCTCACAATATATATGTTTTTAAAAGGTAATAGCCAAAAACGGGTCTCATTTATCAATATTTTATCGTCGGAATCGAATTCCACAGTGTTGCCACTTCATATTGGTTTTTGAAGAAACTAAATTACTTTTTTTGTTATGAATTTTTTGATTCAACAAAAGTTTTAAGTACGTTCTCAAACATAACCAACTTAAATATATGGTATTCTAATTATTATACTAATTTTAGCTGAAATAAACACCGGATTATAGATTCCCAAGCCCATCATGCTCACAGGATTAATTACACATAAATTTGAGTATTAATTCAGTCTTGCACGACACACGAGTACCGCCTTTAAGATGGTCCTATAGTACTCCTATCAACACTCAATCGGTTAAGCGCCACTTAAATAAACAGTGTAGAGGAAGAGAATTAAACGGCTTATCAACCAGATTTCTTAATGTTATAATATCTGACGACGTTATTAACCGATTGTGTTCTACGCGATTGCGTTACAAACGATTTGCCCGGTTAAACGTCTCGCTCGTTTGGTTTGATCTAATTGCAATTATGTCCGCCATAACTACTACTTGAAACCAATAAGACTATAATACTTGGACGGCGTTTTTTTATGAAGTTTTTTCTTGTCAAGTGTTTAATAGTGTGTACTTGTAAAAATATGTTAATTATGAGTGCATTTTTTTTTGGTCACTTTTTTTTTTTAGGTATAGTTTACATGTCGATGGGGGACCGATGGCAGCCGAGGTGACAAAATAGTCGTGGTGCGTCCATTATTTACCCATCGTTAATTATTCTATCCTAGTCAGTGGCGAAAGCGGTTCCTCTTGTTTCTATACCTTTATGTAGATTATGCCTACAACCATTATATTATAATTGTTTAGACGCCACCATTCACGTCCCGTCCCGCATGTTTATATTGTTATCTAATGCTACCAAAAATTGGCGAAAGAATGTATAATTCATTCCCAAAATGCGAACAATCGCAATAGTCAAAATACACACTATCCCTGTGGTTAGGGGAGAAAGAATTCTACCAAGGGCTTCACACCTGTCGTAAAAGGCGACTAAAGTGACGTAGAGCCCTCCGACAAGTGGCCTTCTGACTGGTCACTTCTTCTTGTGACACACCTTCTCCGGCCCGCAATTAGCACAGTGCTACTAGTCGGTCCGCAGTCGTAGGGGATCCCTTGGGGGCGAACCACTAAAGCCAAGGAACATCAGTCAAAATACAAAAAACTTTATAGTAGGCAGCTAAGCCAATCTTTTTAATGGTGTAACGCGACATGTCATGTCTTGTGAACGCACAAATAAAAATTGGTTAAAAGAGAACAGAATATTTTTACAAGACATATAGTTTATTACAACAACAATATTTTTACAATACCTAGTTTATTTTAATAATAATATTTTTACAAGACATAGTTTATTATAATAACAATATTTTTACAAGACATGGTTTATTATAATAACAACATTGAAACATCAAAAAACAATACTAATTTTTTTTACATAGTTTTACATACAATAAAAAGTTCAACCAACGCCTACTTGGTACACGGAAAAAAATTCCGTTGATCCAACTAAAATTATATTAGTTAATATAGGGACATAAATGTATAGTTGCTTCAATTAAAAATTTAGTTGGGCCTAACTATTTATTTAGTTATTCAAACTAGAAATTTATTGTGTCCCTATTTTAAGCATATTTGTAATTTTAGTTGGATTAACTATTTATTTTTTTCCGTGTACAAGCTGGCGAGGATCGCCGAGTTGAGGAAATCTTCTCTCTCGGCTCGTAGGTGATTTCAGAGGGCCAGGAGAAGATCCATCGCCGATGCTTGCCTTTAACTCATCAGATCCGCCTGAAGCGGTTTGTCACCAAGTGGTCGCTGAAAACCTTCACAATAGATTAAACACAATTGTTAACGTCATAGCAAATATCATAAAAAGTGCATGGACAGGTGTTCCTTGGCTTTAGTGGTTCGCCCCGAAGGGATCTCCTACGACTGCGGATCGACTATAGCACTGGGTGCTAATTGCGGGCCGGAGAAGGTGTGTCTCAAGAAGAAGTGACCTGTCAGAAGGCCACTTGTCGTTGGGCTCGACGTCGCATTAGTCGCCTTTTACGACAGACGCGAGAACTTTGGAAGTATTCTTTCTCCCCTGTCCACAGGGATACAAGTGCATGGATAGTTCAGGAAGTGAGGAAGTGAGGGCGTTCAGTGTTTTGAGCACGAGTCCTATCGTCGTGTGCTGCTGAGGCCGCACAGGTCGATTGCTCTGAGAGTAACCAGGGCATACAGGACGGTGTCAAGGGAAGCGGCGTGAGGCAAGTGGACCCAGCGGAGGTTCGACAGCTCTTGGAGACCAGGATAATCGAGGAATGGCTGCTACGGTGGATGATGGTGAAGTAAGTAGCGCACGCAGAACACACAGTGTTCGCCTGTGATGCCTGGGGGATGTGGTGTAGTTGGCGTTAGATGAGCTGTTCCCCGAGAACCTGGTCTACAAGATGCTGGAAAAATAATACCAAGAGCCCGACGGCGTCTGAGACAACCAAGAGTTACTCAATGGAACCTTCGAGGAAACCGTACAGGTTGGTCCCGTTGTACATGGTATTCTTCATGACGGTTCTCTTTTCGCGACCTTTTCGTTGAATCTTCGTAAGCCGTCCGGTCCCATGCGGTGTAATATTCGTCCAAACATTTTTCGCGCCGCAACGGCAATGTCGTTGTCCGGGAACGCTAAAATTGCGGACAGAATTTCAACGAACTTAACGTACTTACTAGGGTCGTTGGCCATTTGTTACGCCAATATGCGACAGCTTTCGAAACACTGCTTTTGCTGGACAAGCATCTCCACCCGGACCGATTTGCATATCATGACCGCCTCCTCTTTCCTCCGCTGTTCCTCCTTGAACGCCTCCTTCTCCCGACGGTTATGATCATAGTAGACATAACACGCTGTACATGCCAGGCCGAGAAGGGCGACGATCCAAAGCACGTTAAACATTTTGTGACAATTGAACGCACACAAAAACTGTGAAGATCTAAAAAACTGCAATAACATATATTACACATTTAAATTCACTTTTATACAATACAGTGAGAGAAAAAATGTCAGCAATGATGACGAGGGGTAAGAAAGGGTGGGGGTGTGTGAAAGAGTGCAGAGAGAGGGGGTGGCAGATACAGAAGATAATTCGTGCGGTAATTAAATGCAGCGGCATTTTTGCTAATTTCTAAAAAAAATATAAAAATAATCATCATTAATTATGTATTCGAATTGATAATTGATCAGTCTTCGGCGTTCGGTAAGCATAGGCGCAACTAGCTAAGGGGATTTTAGCACCCCCAGACTAAAAATTAGCGCAAAATTGTAATAATGTACATATACTCTATTCAATTTCAACTATATGTTATTTTAAATCTAACGGTTTGAAGACAAGAACTATTTTTTAGTCAGGTATACACACATAATTTTAGCAGCCCTCTAAAATGTAGGACCAGTTGCGCTGTAACCCGGTATAACCTGGTATATGGGCACCGCTTGTGGTAACCTCTTGCAAGAAACGACACGGGCACTGGCGAAAACTGACCTGCGAATAGCGGAAGGCTTATGTAGGGTAGACGAGCTAAGCTAAAGATGACATACACGCTAGTGCAAGTCGACATAATATCGCATAAGCTGCACACACAAGGTGCAGGAAGATGATATTGTCGTGCACATAATATATATATAATATTATTATGACGGTAGTGGTTGATAGATGCTGCTGCGCGACAAGTGTGCGACCATAGGTCCACCCTCTATCCTTTAATTAAATAAAATATTACCGATATTACGCCTTTTTGAGTAATTTTTGGATAATTGGATTTAAGGTCTGAAAATTAGACTGTAGGGTAAGGCCCTACAGAATTGGTATTAATAAATATCTTAAAAATCTTGACTCATACTATTTTTATCTAATTAACAAAGCAACAGAGACATAATATTTAATTTATGGTAGTATTAGTTTTTTTTATTTTTCGAATTAATACTGAAGTCAAAAAACAAGACCGTCTAATTTGGATTAGTGGCATTCTGATGTTGAATAAAAATGAAAAACTAGTTTTCGTGTAATTTATTTAGCGAAAAACAGCAACATTTAGAACTTTGGCGGTATTGCATTTCATAATTGAGGCGTATAGTTTCAAAACCAGCCAAAAGCACATTTTTTGAAAATTGGGTTTTTGTTTTTTGTAAATGGTCACACTGTATTACAAGTCCTGTAAAAATATTGAACACCAAATAGAGCTATAACTGGTTTAAACTGACCATGGAAAATTGTGGTTGGTCTCAAAATCACCCATCAAACGAAGTTTTTATTAAAACCAGGCATAACCAAACACGTTTTTTTTTCGCGGCAAAAAACAATGATAATAATGTGTATACATTCTAAACCTATGATTTCATATTTATTACAAAATCATAGAGTAAAATGTTAAGGTCTTTTTCGTTTTTTGTTGTTCCTAAACAATTTAAAAATGTGATTATGGCTGGTTTTGAAACTGTACGCCTCAATTATTTGTTAATAACTCAACCAGTATTATTATATATTTATTTCAGTACTTGACTTTCTTAAAAACAAAATTTGTATGCAGTACCAAAAATAGCCAAGTTTTAAAATAAAGTAGTCTTACATTTACATAAGTTTTTACTATTTGAGTTTTAGGGAGTATTTCACAATATTTAAAAATTTTATATTGTAAAGCACGTTTGTAAGATTATGACACTGCACACTCTTACAGTAACTACTAACTAGCAAAGACCACTCACGTCATATTTACACTATGTTCTCTGGACTGCCCTCCTGTGTCATTAAATGAAACTCTCATCCCCCAATCCTTTCAAATCAAATATTTAGATAACCACAATCGCCGAAACTGCAGCAATCTACTACCAACGTTTCCATTCCAGATCAGAATCACATGAAAATAAATTGGCCTCCCAAATTCCGTTAAAAACTCTCCCTACGAATCCTGTAAGACGACTTAAAAAAATCTGGCCTAGATATCTTCTCAGTGAATTACTAAAATAAATGTTTTTTTAATCTTATTAGGTGTCTCAACTGTGAGGTACCCTATTCATGTTATTCACTGACTGTTTTCTTTTTTTTCTAAATAACTAATTTACTTAGTGTGTAAATTGAGGTGTGTTGTAAATATTTTGTCAAAAATTAAAAGTAAAAAAAAAAAAAAGTATTCAATTTTTTTAGTTTTCAACGCGTTGATAAAGAACCGTTTATAATATCTTAGTTTTAAATTTCAAAACTAATTTTCTCAAAACTATAAATTTTGAGTTGTGGCGGTCTTGTTCTAAGTGTTCGAGGTAATTTCTGGAGACGGCGGCCGTGAGTCAAACGTTTGTTGACAAATATTACGGTTTCCTCAACAACAGCCCGCGATCAATAAGTGAAGTATTCAGTAAATTATCAAAGTATTACACAATGAGTTCACTGGACAATGGTCCGGTCGTTGGCTTCGTCGACATCGGCAAGGTATTAACTATTATTGCAGCGGTACAGAAAGTCATTGAACAGGGTAAAATGTAAATCAATAGCAACAGCAGTAAATAATGAAAACAAGCACGACGGCCTATGTGACCATAAGAGACGCAGGCCAAACAACGGAAACCTCTGGTCGTGGTCAAGTCGGTGCACACCCAGCAAAGATGTCGACCAAAGGAGTGGATTAAAATATCATGGTACTTGTCGAGACACAATGTTCAGCCAAGAAACGACTGAGCCGGCTTCACTAATTATCTTACTTGTTTTAACTTCAAATGGGATAACTTTATGTCTGAGAATTAACTAGAGAGTTTAATGTAACTAGATTGGTCGATCCATGTAGGTATATATAAATTAAAATTGAGCAACAAAATAATGAAAACGCTGCATATAAGTGTTCAATTTAAAATGGAAAAACTTTGTGTTGTGAAGAAGTAAAAATGACACTTGGTTGAGTACAATTACATAAAAGAACGTGCAAGAACACTTAAATGTATTTAATTAGGTATGGGTATAATAAATAAATCCAATGTATCCAATGGAAGAATAGTTCAATAAATATGTTTAATTTGTTTTAAATAAATAAGAATAACATAGAAACCAATCTAATAGCAATCTAGTCAGTGACAATAATAACACTTGACTAATATTAATTAGATATACGAAACAATGAATCATCGGCGATACTAAAGTGAGGATGACATTAATACTTTAAGGTGTTTTAGATTTAACGTTAACTCTCATTGACTTTAAATTATCCTAATTATAATCTCAAGTTAGTAATTCAATGATGAGTAATTACTAATTAATAATTAAAAAATAAAATAAATAATAAATTTGACAAAAAATAATTTACATAAGAAATATTTCACTCTTGTATGTTTGTTTGCCTACTTTCCATTTTAAAGGGAGAATCTGATTTTTAATGAGAAAGTTAAAAAAATAGTAAGCTTAATTAATTTATCTAAAATCAATATAATATTATGAATATTAAATCTATATTTTGAAATATCTGCAAAACTTTAAATCGTTCACTAGAAGTCATATTTCAACAAATTTTCACCATAACATATAGAAATATATATACGGGCCACTAATGCCTATTGATTTTATACACATTATATATTCTTTATGAGAGAACTCATTCAAACCGGCATAGACTTACAAGCGACTTTGTCTGTTAAATCAACCAATATTTAATAGAAGGAACAATTAATAGTGGTTTGTTAAAGGTTAACGGATGTTATAGTAAGGGTTAAAATTTAACCTGTCTAAGGCTTTTTATATTTAACCGTTAAAATATGTGATAAGCCTCAGACTTCGTCCTTCATATAATAAGGTACTTCAATATAGGGATTTTTACATAATCTACATAAATTGAGAGAATAAGCCAAAAGCTTTTAATTTTTAAATTTACTTTTTCTTCAAAAATGTTTTTAAACTCGGACCTGAAGATGCAATTCATAAACGTCCCGTCTACCTTTTCTTTATTAATTTTACAGTTTTATAATTTAAATTTAATTAAATTGTTACCTCTATTATCAATGATTTATCTAGTGACTAAAAATAAAGCCATAGTTTAGTAATGATGAATATGTAGGTAGATTTAATGAAATCGTTATCTTTATTATCTATTGTTTACCTAGTGACAAAAAAATAGACATAGTTTAGTAATAATTAATATATTAGTCATATTTTTTATAACCCACCTTGGAATACCACGAATATTGTTATCAGTCATGTCGTTGAAAATTGAAAACGTGCCCGGTGCCACCGCCGAGTACATCAGTTCCGGTTTAGACCGTTAGATGGCGGCAAGTATTGCAATACGATCGCAACGCTACTACCGGCGACCGGTAGCTGGTAGGCGTTAACTCTCTGGCGGCGCTGTGCCATAATGATAATAATACAAAAAGACCGAAACGGACCGGGTAAAGAATATAATTATAATCACGATTCACGGACCGTCCTGTTGGTCACGACAGACGCGTTTCCGTCGTGTTGGTGTTCCTTGCCGACAATCGGTGTGTAGTGCGTTTGTTTACGGCTAAAACCTATACAATATACCTACAACCGTGAACGTTGAATATTATTTAATTTAAAAAATATTCATCTATACAATAAAATATTATAATATTGTATTAAATATTTTGTCGGGTTATCAACATTCCGTGCGGTGGATTAAACACGCCCGCCCAAATAAAAGTGATAAAAGTCAATATATATATTATATAGCTACATGTATAAAACATAAAAGGGGAATAACTATTAATTCGTACACGGATATTTTCGGGCGGGTCCGAGAGCGCACCGTCGCTGTGATAAGAGTGATAAAGTGGTACGAGCCACGATCGCGGCCGGTCGTTACATAACAGCTATATGCACGAAAAAAGGTAAAAAGACTAATAGAGTACAAAATTTAATTATGAATCAACAATTGTTCTTCGTACTCAACGTTAGTAGCAACCGCGCAGGAAAACGTTTTTCCGTCGTAATCGAGTGTGTTTAAAGACTACCAAAACGGATGTTCGCACACGGTAGTTTTTTTTTCGTTTTTGTTACGCCACAGCCAACTGTAAAAACCGGTTACGGCCGTGAAATTGGTTGATCCGCGTGTGTCCATAATAGGATTTTTTTTTGAGTCCTAAAAAAAATCTACCCAAACAATTTTTAAACGATTTTTGTCAACAATGTTTGCGTGAGTTACGAGTCCCTTTGACGTTGTCACCACAGCCGTCAACCCATACTCAACGATGTCAACAGCTCCGTTTGTAGTCAAGCACGATGGCAAGAAGCACAACATCGAGCACTTCTTACGCTTTCATCCGGGTGGCACTAATACGTTGGCTGCGTTAAGAAATATTGACGTTACTGATCGACTTGTTGCTACCCATCATTCTGCTGCTGCTTATGAACTGCTCAAGGACTATCAGGTCGATGAACAAGATGAACGTAAGCACATCAGAGAAAACGGTGACTTGGAGGTAAGTATTTTTTATACAAATCTATAGGTTAACATTCTAATCGATGATAACATAGTTCAGGATTTGAAATCAATAGTTGATTTTGCATTCACATTTTCATAAAAACTAAAAGCCATGGTTGATACTGCACACATTATTTATCCAAATTTTTTCAACTGTCACAACTGTTCAAGGCAGATTGCACATTTTACATATTCTTGGGCTCGGTTTTAGTATAATACTCCTGGCTGAAAATACTCAAATTTTTATTTTTTTGGACAGGAAGTTATTGATTTAAGTCCTCGAGCTACTCTATTCACTTAGATTTCTCTCAAAAATTTCATTTGACTATCTACTAAATTATGGATATTTAACAGCTAATCTGTTTCTAAGAATATTGGTTGATAAATTTCTAATGTCAATATTCAATCAATTGCTATCTGACAATTGTCATTTTTTTCTTATTAAAAATTATTTTTATTATTTTAGTTGAATATTTACTACACCTAGTTCATGACTTGTATAACATTGAAATGTTAAAATTGCATAAAAAATGTAATGATGAAGCTACAGGTAAAAAAAAACTTATAATTGGTATAACAAAAGTAATTTGAACTTTATATTTATTGAATGTATTTTCTAGTTATCATTTTTTACTTATAAATTATTGTAACCAAAATAATAATTACCTTTCAAGACAATCAAAAGTGTAAGCAAATAATAATATTTATAAATATAGTTGTAAAAATAAACTTTATTATCTATGTGTGACAGACATACCTATTTAAAATATTAATTGATAGCTATCTACTTAAGTGGTAATGTGGATTTCAGATAAAATAATGCTAAAACTAAGTCTTTCTAGTTACCTACAAGTTTGAAATTTGTATTTTTTAAAAACAAGAATAAGAACATTGATGAGTCTTAGCAAAAGATACTTAAATTTTTAGGTATCATTATTTAACCTGTGGCCTTAGATGTATCAATATGTTTTTTCCATAGATCTAATAACTTATTGATAGCGCTTTTCTCACACTTTGTCAAGCTATATCAATCGGACATAATATGATAGGAGGGTAGACAGCAGCAAAATGAGGATTATCATGAAATAAATAAAGATCCTCTGTAATTTGGATATTATTATTATTATTATATTATTTTCGCGTTGTCTCTTATTCAATGTTCACTTTCGTTTTCTTTCTTTTCTAGTCGTCCATGAGTTTACTATTAACTGTTAATAGGTCAAAGATTTTTACCTTTAACTTATCATATAGGTATAAAGTTCGCTCCGTTTAAAAAGGAACCGCCATCACCCTCTCCGGCGTCAGATTGACGACCTGTCCCGGATAGCGAATTCGCCAAGAAATCATCTCATGATGGCAGCGTTGGGCCTTCATGTCCCATTATGCAATGTGATGAAATTATGATAGGTATAACATTAGATAGACTAAGAGGTAAACACAGTCTAATAGTAGGTATATAAAGTAGTAGTTAAATTATATAATTTGTTCAATATTATGTTTTTTAACTTATGCTTTGAACCATAAATGAAGAAAATGCATTACCCTATGATATTTAATATATTATTATCTATAATATAAAATAATTATCATCGTGTAAGCTTAACAGGCTTTCAAGGCCCACTGCTGCGGAAACCATCATAAGATGGTTTCTAGACGAATTCGCTATCCAGCACGGGTCGTCAGTCCATCACCAGAGAGGGAAAAGCCGGCTTCTTATCACCGGACAGTTCTTGTCCGGCAAACAGAACGCCCCTGACCGAGTGTTGACCCGATGACAGTGAGCACAAACACACCTTACCGACTCGGCCACACGTTCTCCTCTCTCATATATTATTAAAATAATATATGTACATTATATATATATGTATGTAAGTGTGTATATATATTATATATATACACATACATATTTTAGTCATTGTTTATTTTGGAATGTTTCCAAGTAATCAAGCATTGGCATTATGTAATCTGGAGTGCAATGCTAATGACCGCCACTTGTGAGAGAAATGCAACTTATGTGTGTAGGACGAGGGATAACTCGTTTTTTATTATGCATTGGCTTGAAATTCAATGTACCTTTTTTTTATTTTTATAAGTATTAATATGAGCATGCGTATGATTTTTTATTTATCCATACGTTAACACCGTTCTATAAATTAAGAAAACAAATGTGAACTTCCAAAAAAAATTCCTAGTACTAAAAATTCACTTCCTTGAATAGTACCTTTGGAAATTAATTAATCGACGTCTCATTTGTATTTTATTAAGGGGTTTCGTATAGGCAATTTTTATCAATATTGTACCATATTTATGGTTTTAACAAACCATGAATTTTTTAAAAAAAAATCCAGCCGTTTTTTTTATTATTTATACCTAGCAAATAGTTGAAAGGTTTTGTATACTCTCCGTACTGTATCCGAAAATTTGGGTTTTATCGAATTAATGAACCTTTCTGGGTCGACGTTTTTTTAAAAATTTTTTGCCAAATCTTTAATAAACGCAGGTCACTAAATGTTTTTTAACGGCGTCTATGACAAATGATGAATGATGATGTTAATATTACTATTATCTCGTAAAAAACGCTTTATGGACTCATGGAATGTACTAACAGTGTAAAAATAAATAAAATGAACACTAATAACTCAAATTTTTAAAAAAATTATTTTATTTTACCGAGGTAACGTTCTTCAAACATTGTTCTGATTTTTTTTTGTATGTAACAATTATTAATAAAATTACTAAGGCTTTTTAACGATATCTACATAATATACTGTATACAACATATATTGATACTATTTCCTACTGGGCATTGCACGAAATGGCCACCGCCGTTCTGTGAACATTGTTGGGGTGTTCGCGTGTGTCCAATTTTGCCTCGTGCTTACTTGGCATCCTTCTCCTCATGCCTTGTCATCCTCTATGAGTGTTACTTTTTTTTTGTTTGTTTAGGTCACTCGTCCAACATATTGATCCCATTTCCCTTTTGTCCTGTGTAAACACAGTTGATGGGGCGTGCGATGCTCCCTTTTATTTTTTTATTAATCTCATTCAATACACTTTAATTAACATTGGCCTTAAAAGACTAAACGGCTAAATAGACGTTTTTTCATTTGTACTAAAATGGTAACGTGACGTTCTACGAGCACACGAGATACCCAAAACGATGTTGAACCGAGGTAACCGAAAAAAATATTTATTGAATGGCAGAAGACTATTTGGCATATCTAGTGAACGAATTTCAAGTGCACGTAGTTGGGTAAAAGGCTAATATTTTTATATAGTGGCTACAAAAATATTTAAAAAAAATTAAATCGATAAAATCATTCGTTTAAGCAAAACATTAGGATTCAGTTGTTTGGTTGGTATTGGATACTGTGGTGGTTTTCAACTCAGAAAATAAGCTTTAGAAAAAAAGCTCGTTTAAACTTTGAAATGTTAACTGCACCTCATAGTACGAGACATTATTTTAAGGTTTAAGTGATCATAACTCTTTGTGAATACTTGGAATGTTTAAAATTGTCTTTGTAGAAAATTCTATTCTTTTATTTATCATCGAGTTAAGCACGGTCTCTTAACCTACAACTTCCTAGTCTTGTGTTTACTTTTTAGTTATGAATTTGTTAAAAGTCACTAAAAAGTATTTTATTAGATCATCTTACTGGATCATGTGTCATAATCATTTGCCAATAATGAAATAATCATAATGTGTTTTACAAACAACCAGTTTCGGGCAATACAAATATATTTGAAAATTAAACGTAAATAATAGCTAATCTATCTACTCTATAGTGTATAAAATACCGGCTGTTTATTTTTTTGAAATTTATTTTTGTTTTCAACAAACTAAGTAAACGTTACTTGCACAGTGTCATTAGTATAAACGGTATTTCGTACTTAGCTTTGATTAATTTATAAATTAATCAAATCATATTTGTTGATTTGGTTGAACGTGTTACAGGTTTTAATTAAAAAAAAAAACAAAAAGAAGTCTCATTCCACTGTAGTGAAATAATTATATGTTTAAATTTGATTATTTATTAATGCAAATTGCGGTTCTTTGAAAATTATTATTAGCAATATGCCGGTAGTGAAGTATAAAATGTTTTTTATTACATTTCCACTCGAATATTCACTAAATCATTAATAATTCTACTGCTTATTCCACTGGTTCGAGGTATATATTAATATTTGTATTTATACTTTTATAATATACGAATAAAAAAAAACGACTACAGGAATAAAGATTTTGGAAAAAAATATTAAATATCTATAGTTAATGTTCGATAGATAATCGATTCTATGGAAATAGGTAGGTTTCTGGCTGATGCAATTCAAATTTGAAAATACTATGATAGGCTGTTTGTTGTTAACGACAGTCAAGGACTTATGGTCATAGAAAGGAAACTGTTAATGTCAGATAATCGACATTATATTGTATAAATTATGTTGACGTGGAACTTTACGTAATGAATGTAAGAACTTTTTTTACTCTTCTTAAAATGACATAATAGTTTATAGTACTGAAATTCGTGTGGTAATAAAACGGCTTAAATTATCAATACAAATTTTTTTTGTGAAAATACAATTTGGGACTTTGGTTTAGTGGTATTTTCAGGCTATTTTGAAAACTTAAAAGGATAATAATTTTAATTCTTATTATATATAAACAATTAGTAACTTGATTTGATAAAAATTGAAATTACCTACTATACATTTTTTACATAAAATGACCACTCGATGTTTCCTAAATTTACTTCAACCCATGCCACAAATATATATTTAAAAATGTATTTGGCTTGTCTTGCTTTAATTTTTATATAAAACTGTTATGTTAACATATTTTTTTTTTGCAAGACAGTGGTGTCAGATTTTTTTCCATGTAGTTGTATTTTAGTTAAAAAACAAAATGAGTCACGTATTTCAAATAATAAGGTCTTACACTAAATTTTTTTTTTAAATAATCATTAATTTTTTTACTTTTACTATATAAAACAACACGAAGAATTAAAAAACAAATAAAGCTGAAAATATCAAAAATATACAATATTACATTTTACCTTATTTTATTTCAAGTATTTTAAATAGTAATGGGACTTGTTTTAGTTATTAAAATTGTTTTTAAGAACATAATAAAATGGAGAAAATATGTTTCAATCAAAGATAAATGTAACCACAAATCAAAAATTAATTTTTTTCTAATACAAGTTGTCGCTAATACATACGGTCTGCATAATGCCTTTTTTTTTGTGAACTTATAATATTACAAAATTTACTACCCGTTTTTGTCCATGTCGTCTCTAGGAACCGTTTAAATATTATTTTTGTAATGCAAACACTTTTTTTACGCGTTTTCACTTTAGGTAAAGTAAACATTAAATATTAGAAGAGCACACATACAAAAAAATGTAAGACTTAATATATACATATATAAATATTCGACGCTCAAACTGAATAAATATTCTACTTTAGAGTAAAACGTATATCATAAAACGTAGAATGGAAGTTGTTATATTTATACATACTAATATGCCTGTCATAATTGTCGTCACGTTAGCTGTATATGCCCTTTTGGCCAATCCTAGTAATACGTTTTACAAGGAAAATCGAGAATTTTACAGTATTGCCTTTAATATTCTATTCACACTCTGTAAGCCGATTGTATGTAAAGTATAGTTTATAATGTACTGTTATTATTATCTTTTTGCGAATTATCTGTACTTCGCTTTTAAGTTTTACGTGCTTGACATTTCCACTTCACAGACTCACATTATGTCTGTGTAATTCGCATAGTGTCATTTATAAGTCACTTGAATTATTTTTAGTTAGATTTCCAATCACACTTCTATAGCTAACATTTACATAAAACAAATTGTCACTTAGTTAGATGACGAATGTTGATAGTTAAGTATATACAGTGAGTAACACCGATAATGCGCTTTCGATATCACGCCTTCAAAACTACATTTAAAACTTACACGGATAACAATTTGGTCAATGGCATTATTATTGGATATTTCTGATCAACCCAATCTGGTTTAGCCGTGTAATTCGTAATAAAGTGTCTTTTTTTCGAGCGACATCAACTTATTGTCTAGTAATATCGCCTAAAAGTATTAAGTCGTTGCTTGTATGTAAAATCGTTACCCATCGCACTGGTATAAGACTTGGCAACGATTTCAAATCGTATATTATTATGTGTATCTTTTTCCAAAGCACTTCAGTAAACTAGAGAGTTGATTTACGCTAACGCGTCATAACTCACACTTATGTTATAAAATCGAACCCCCCGGTCTGTGAAATACGTATAAAATTTTCTTTTTGGAACCAACACAATTATTCCGACCCGGTACGTTTTTCTTGCAGTTCTATCTTAACATTCTCTTTAAACAATATTTGTATCCATTTACAAGTAAGTTTTCTTAACCGAGAAATACTATAACTAAACTATTGTTTTGTATTTTTCTGGCTGTGTAGTAGGTATATCCACATTGTCATCATGTGTTTGAAATAAATGGTAAGATAGAAACATTTAAGTATGAACCAAATAATTGTAATAATTATAATGTGCACTCTTCGCCTTGGGTTGTTCTCTTTGAAAATAAGTAAAAAAATAAAATTAATCGTGTCACTAAACGTTTGGAAGATGTTGGATTTTTAGTTGTTTCTGAGATTAATAATAAATAATAAACTTATATCATGCCCACAAGTATTTCCGTAAAAATACATATTGTGTATTATAAAATAAGTTTTGAATAGATATTTTCTCCGGTAAAACGAGTAAAGATTTCAAAAGTAAAACGCCAAAAGTGAATTCTTATATTGGTCGAAAAATATTCCTCGTTGGATTTACGATTTGCCCACGCACATTAATCGGATTTGTACATACTTTTATACCTTAAGTTAAATACGATTCTATAGAATTTTAAAATAGCAATTTCCGACGTGCCACTAACTCCTATAGATATAATATAATCCTTTAGCAAATAGCAATACTGATTTAGAGGGTTATACATTTGATTATTTGGTTGTATGACTAATCAATGATTATATATATTTAGAAAAAAGGAATACTATAAATATTATAAAGTTAGCTGTGATGCAAAGGTAAACATTTTCTCGCAAGTATCCTAATAAATGAATTTTTGTCCAATCATGATTTAATTTTTATGCACTATGCGTATGCCATCGGTTTACATGTACAATTCAACATAGTCAGTATTAATTTACGTTACCATAACTAAATTGCTGCTTAACATAATTAATTTCCAAATGTTTTAGTTAGGTCTACCTGGTTTATATGCCACCTTAATAAAATAAAAATGTATTGTCACCATCGATTTCATAAGAGATTTTACATTTATTTTAAAATCTTTTTAACCCATAACACGTATTTTTAATGGATATATATATTTATAAACTTTACTAAAAAGATAGTTAATCGGTTTAGTGTGTTTACTTAAGAACGATCATGTTTTTAATAGTTTTGTTTCGAGCCAATGTAGCATGCTAAACTACAACTTTTTAAGCGAGGCCAAATTCTTGGTTATTGACGCGTTGTTTGCAATTGGTGATACAAGCAAACTACGATGTCATTAATTTCGTGTCGCGTATCCTATTGGTGCATCAGCCTAGAATTAATATGTGCTCCGACAAATTAACCCCTTAAAGCCCGATCCCCTTTTTTTAACTACACTAACACCTGTCGCGACAGATTATTTATGACGGTTTGCATTTGGCTTTAACACGAAGCATTACTGCTAATTGACTTTGACTGGTATTAACTTATGCAATGTCTACCCTTTATACACGGTGAAATTCATCAATAATACAAAGTCGTCATTTACACTCGCCTCTTGAAAACAGAAAAATAGTTCAGCCGTGATATACGCATTAGTTTTAAAGTTTTGTTTAGAAGTTTGAAAGATCATACAAAATCTTAGTTTAATAACAAAAAGTCATATTTACAATTTTTACTAAAACTTGAGTTGTGCATATCATGAATTATGATAACTTTTAACCCAACCCTACTGAATTAATGTTAGTTACATTATTCAACAACCAATTGAATTAATTTCTGATGAGAAAATAAATTCAACCTTGTTTTTTTAAAACTCAACTTGTAACGACTTGAATATTTTTGTAAGTTGTGGAAAATGGGCTACATTGATTTTACTTTTTATAATATGTTTTAGTTGTTTAAAAAAACATAAATGTTTTAACTCTTGTCTCGGGAGAGACATTTCTCTACACAATATAAAAAGTGTAAAAAAATAAGTATTCATTTACATGTTTAGTCGTCTAATTCATTTTTGGCAAAAATTGGCCAATTTTATACTATAAAAAGAAAAAAAAACTGATCGACGTTTCCTTTATTAATAACAATAATTCATATAGTTTATCAACATTTTTTATATTTAAATCCGTAAGTGTAAACATTTATCTAAACATCGAAAACCGTTGCTTCCTTCGCTCAACTAGTATATTTTTTTTTTGTGATAATTATATTTTAATTTTATTACTTTTATAGACAATACCGTTTTGATGTTACCCATCAAAACGGCGTTGACAGATATTTGACATATTGTTTGTTTAGCGGTTAAAATAAAATAATTTTTTGATTTATTATTCTATCTATACCTATAACATCTAATTTGTGTTGTTACAACGTTTCACTAGTGCGATATCTAAATAAACATGTCTTTAAAATTTGATAAAATGGCCACACATAATATTATATAACGTAATAATTACACTTTAAATCACCAAAAAGATCTTGTGTGTGTTAGGCTATTTAATTAACTAATTAAATGTGTTCATAAAAATAAAACACTTTCATTCGTGGTAGTTAATATGACGGTCTAGCCAATTGGCTCGGTTTTATAAAAAAAATTTAAAGCCTTGGTTTAAAGTTTTGGTTGCGTCTTGTACAAGTGTTAACCATGTGGATAATCCACTTGAACAAATTGTTTGTATATAAATTAATGATAAAATATGTTTGTGTTTTGTTGTAGAGTCTTGTAGACTGGAACCGGCCCATGTTCTGGCAAGTAGGTTCGCTGGGTCCGCGGTATAAAGAATGGGTGTTGGCTCCCGTCGACAGAAAGCTGAGGTTATTCGGTTCAGATTTAATCGAGTCGCTCACTATTACCTCATGGTACATGGTGCCGTCGATTTGGATACCTGTGATGTTATGTTTGGTATATACTGGTTACCAGAGACTAAAGAGTCACATGTTAGCCACTAGTTCAATATATCAGTCGTCTACGTACGGTGAGTAAACCATACATCTAAAATAAGATAATATACAGGCCACGGCCTGATTGATTTGTAATTTGTGTAAATCTAATAACTTTGGGTATAATGAATTCGAATAACAATCATCATACAGATGTAGTAAATTTGTCCACTTTTATCAGAATTGGGCAAAATTAAAAAATAAGATAATGAACAATATGAAATTTGACGAATAATAGAGGATTTTTTAATTCGTGTAAATCATTATTTGAAACTCAACAAATAAAAGATAATTACTTAATCGTTTATTCATTTTTTATAATTACACAATTATTTTAAATTATTAGTTATATCTTTGATAGTTTAAAAATAATATCTATTATTATTATTTAAGCATTTAAACAAATTATAAATAATACAAACATGTGTTAAATATGTTCGCGTACAAGCAATGTATATTTTCTATATTTTTGTGACGGTCTACATACGTATGATTGAAATCCAATAATAAAATACAAATTTAAGTGCAATTTCTAGTTGTAAATATACATGTGAACCATATATAATGTTTAGTGCAAAAATTTTTGAAAGTAATTATTTTATCAATGGTCAATTTGTTTATAGAATATATTATAATACATATATATTCAATACTTATAAATTTAATATATTGAATTGTTTGACACCAGCACATATGGAAAAATATGTATATGTAAATGTTTTTATATTTTAGCATTACTACAATAATATAGTATGTTCTGTACGGTCTGTCATAAACGAAATTGGAATTTTCATATTCTATTTTCCGTTAAAAAAAACTAAAGACCATAAATGAGTATATATATTTTGGACGGCTTTTATGTTTCATCAATCATCGTATTTACTTACTCCAATTTGCCTTTCGAGACTTTACTTCAAAGTCCAAGTTACGTCATTGATGTTGACGGTTAATTTATAAGTCATATCCTAGTTTTAATTTTAGTCGACGAATTAACCTTCGAGTGAGTACATGCATAATGCGTTAACGACATCTTTTAAAATTTAAACCGTCAAAAATGAACTTCGTTCATAATTTGTATCGCTTTAATGTGTATCTAGTTGAATGTGAAACGCGCACAACCTGTACATTTTCCCAACCTACTTGCCAAAAAAATATACAGTTATTCATCAATACTCGCGAATGAAAAGCTTTTTCTGTTATAGCTTCGAGGTTATTGTACTGTTATAAATGCGATGCGACCTTTTCTCGTCAAACACAAATGTATACTAACATACTAAAAACTTGAGCGCCTTAGGTTCGGTTAAATTGTATTATGCTTCAGAAAAAAAACTTCCAAAAAAAGTTCCCTAAAAAAATTTAATTTGTTTGTATTTATATATATTTTTTAACAAAATCACCCACTGTGATCTACTGTGCTTTGCATGTGGGTTTGCCAAAAAACGTTCAGTTGGCCGAACGGGAAGTCGGCCAGACGATTTTTAGGTCATGACGTCAAAACTCTTCGGGTAAACGAGATAGCATGTTGTAAAATGAGAACTGCAAGCCAAAATATAATATTATGTGTTTTAGTACACGGTCAATTTATGAAAACGCGATTTTTACGCCATCGGCAGTTGCTCTACAATATTCTGAAATTATATAGTCCTAATGCTAACACTATTGAACCGTATAACATAATTAACCGGTCCCTAAAATAAATCCTAAATTAATTATAATTTAGATACGCGTCTGTATCGAATATGTTAACTATTAATATTTGAGTCGAACCCAACTCATTTACTTGTAGTTTCAAAAACTAACCCCTCATTCCCTCCCGTTTACTACTTAATGTAACTTAACGATGCCTAAAAATTTGTAAAATAAAAATAACCCGGCATTCAACTTAAACTTTAAATTAAAACGATACTAGCATACAATTAAAAATACAAGTATACACTAATAAATACATAACAGCCAATCTTCATTCGATTACAACATGCACAGCTAACCGACTAAAAATGAAAAAAATAAAAATAAAAACCAACTATAAAAATATATAGGGACACACTACCTTAAACCCTCAAAACTCTTTTGAGTTTTATGTAACCCTATGAGTTAGGACAGCTGTGGATGGAATACGCTAAAAATGATAAGAAAAACGTGGAACGGACACTATAAGAAATCTCAGATTGAAAAAAATGAGTTGGAACAACTGTACAGGAAAAAGCTTGTGTAAACTTATTATTTTGATTAGTTACTAAAATAATATATGTTATTATTCTTCTATTCTCCCAGTATAATAAATGTTGTCCATTACTGTCGTAACAATCGTTGTAAACTACTCATCGAGTCCTTGCTATTATATTCTACCGTTTCATCCTTGGGCACAGTTAAAATATATAAACCGCTATCGCTATATGTTCGGTATGCATGTTGGTAATTTGTTTTTTTGTAAAAAATTGTACTCTAACATTTTTCATGGCCGTCTAAGTTTTTTATTTATATCATTCATATCAAATCATATTCATTGTCAAGTATCTCATTAAAACTCATCTATGTGCGTAGTTGCTACTAATGATAGGTACAACAAGTTATCTTTATTCATATTCTAAATAAAATATCAAATCTCATTTTTTCATTTCTATTATTTAAACTGTTATGGTTTTTATTTATTATGATTTTTTATTTTGTAGCGGGACCTAAGATTTCTCTAACATTAGTTAGGTTATTGATTATGTTGCTTAAAACATTTTTGAACAAAGTTTTTGATTATTTTGAGGGTAAATTAAAACAAAAGTAAAATCTCTATAAAAACTCTTTATTTATAATAATAACTAAACTGGAAAAGTAATCTCACTACAGTTATTATAATTTTTTCTTTTAATAAATTAGATAAGTTTAAAATGTAAGTTGTATTAAGTTTAGAAAAATTATATAACCAAATTGGGTCAGGCATTTTAGCAAACACGCAGGTTTTTCCAACTCTAAATACAATTTAAAAATATATAAATACAGCAGAGATGTTTTATTTTGATAGTGTTTTTGGCTCTTACTTTCCTGCTACGAAGACTACAAGATAAACTCAAGTTAATTAAAAAAAACTTATTTACGTCCATCAATTTTTATTTTTGTTACAGACAAATAATGTTTAAGATCTAAGTTTGGTTAATTGTTAAGTTATCCCTAGAATAAAAAGAATTAATTGTATTGCAGTAAATTAGTAAAAACGCAATTCAAATGGATAAAATTCAATTGAGCCGTGTTAACTTAGTAAGATAATATTAGTATTTAATTTAATACTTGATTAAGCCAAGAACCAAGCTGAGATCTTTGCAGATGACCTGTTGTGCCTAAGATAACTGTTGATTAATTCACATCTGGATAGAATTAATATTTTCTTTAAATATGATCTCAAAATCGTAATAATTAGTTTGAATTAGGTTTATGTTAGGGATGAGTTTTTACAGAAATTATTATTCTTTAGTAATAATAAATTAATACTGTCACCATCAGTTCCTTTTTAAAAATGTTTCAATTTTTTTCATGGATTTTTTAAAATGTAATAATTAACATTCGATAGTTTTTTCAGTTTTTTTTTAGTCATTGACTAGGTATCATAACATTTTATCACATGTTTCATGTGTTATTAAGCGTCACCGACAATGATGACGTTGAACGTTTTATGGCTGATGTATAAACCTTTTATTTTTAACAATTTATTATTTAATCAATTAAGTTTTGACGGCTTAACGGATTACCTTTTGGATTTTATGCGATCACAACTTATTTAAGTAATCAAAAATTTGCCTAATTAACCGCAAACGGTTTAAGTCGGTTTATAAGACTATAATTTAACACAATATAACCCGTCTCGGGTCCAATGGCACGGCGTTTGTATTCGTTGTTTCTATTATATTATATAGTTACATAATTATTGCCGCACATGCGGGTTCAACCGCGAATAAACTTTCTGGAACAATGAAATAACTGGTATGAATTTTTTATATTTACCTACGATACTAATATATTATATTACAGTGAATATTAATAACGGCCTTCCATGATGCATAATAATGGATCTATATTATATTAATTATAATTGACGGCGAGGAGGAATATAATGGCAATGCTGAGTTACGATTTTTAACAAACCTTTATTCACACGATTGATCGAATAACGTGATAAATTATTAACCTAAAACAATGTTGGAACACCCATTCCAAAACAATTTTAAAAACGTTAAAATAATTTTCATTACAAATGATTAGGTGGAAATATGCTTGTGGTCAATTTATGTAAATACGATTTATTTCCCACCGCACGTACTTAACCTTCTTTTTGATTAATTGAACTTAATTTTGATCGAAAATTGGGTACACATTTAGTTAGAACCATTTTACGTTATTCCATATCATAATCCTTTTTTGCACGTCCCGTGTTATTTTTAAACGGAGCGTAAAAATTTAATTTTAGAAAGAAAACTGGCGCTTTGAAATTGTCTGCACAATAAAACCAGATACGTTTAAATCAGCCTAATGCGTAACTGACAATCATTATTTAAAATTTGTTTTATGTGGAACATTATATACCTAACTGGTTTTTAGAAATAGCTTATTCGTTTTAATACGAGTTTCACAAAAATGGCGAGTAAAATAGTAATTTATTTTATATCTAACATTAATGATACGTATTTTATTTAATATATATATATATATTTTTATTTTTAATTGTATTTTTGAGGGATGACGATGTTGTGAACGTTGTACCGCTATCCCGGTAAACAATTATTAATTTATATACCGAAATATCAGCATTTTGTAATAAGAAGTAATTAAATTTATTATTACTACAATGCTATGTTATGTCAGCATTCGCGATAATAATAATTAACAACTATAACCAGTGATTCTTAAAACTACATTATCATATTGCCTTCAAATCATACTGTAATTTGTATTATTCATCGTATTTTGAACATTTAAAGTACACTTCTAAGATGTATTTATAAAATATATTTAAATTAGAGAACATTAATAAATTTAAAGTTATACTAATAGCAGTCCGGATTTTATTTATATTTTTTTGAAAATTTCTCGTTTTAACTGAGATTATTGTTTTGATTTTTTATTGACTTAATCATTTAAACCGCGTATAAAACAATACCATATGACTGCTTCCATAAACGTGTTAGTTAAGGTTGACCATTGTTTGTTTTAATTAAGTGCAACGGAATAACAACTTATAAAGCTAGGCATTGGGGTCTGGTACCATCCGCCGTCGTGCCGGCGGCGGATTCGTGAGGGGATTCAACAGGTTCAAAACTCTAGTCGTTTATCTTCTCCTTCCGCTCCTCCCGTTGATTATAAAAACAAAAGTACCGCGAAAGTTGGTAAACTAAAAAAGAACTCCGGAGGACGTCGGCGGGGCAGGATATAGCACGTCAATACGGAAAAGTCGTTGTACTTTCGCTCGTCGAAACTGGCGGTGGCTGACCGCTGTTGTACCGTTGTCCACATCGCCGCATACGTTATTGCCGACCCCCGGCGGCGACTGTATAATATAGTGTAGTATAATATAGTAATTTTTCCGGGGCGGCGCCATACTCAACGCCTCTCTAACCCGCCGATCCGTCCGGCGGGGCTGGAAAGACGACGGGTAGTAGAGGCGAATGCTGGTCGGCTGTGTCTCGCCGTGGCGCCTGTTGTCGTTCAGGCGGCAGACGCCTAGTCGCCGAGACTATGCCGCTAAGCAGCCGCCGCGCCGCACTTTTCGCCCACCGCTCGTACGCACCACGGCGGCAATATCGATCCCGCCGCACGCGCGACAGAGTCGTGCGTGCATACTGCAACCACCCGGCAGACGCTACTGTCGTTATTATCATTATAATTTATAATACACGTATTAAGGTACCATCTCCGCTGCTCCCCTAGGTTTTCTTTAATTGTGTGTACATCTTCATTAAAAAAACGGGCTCAGGAGGGGATGTTTTCTTTATGCTCGTCAACTACTCAGACGAAGGATCAATTTGAAATTTAAACGGTTGTCGTTTTTTTCACTGTCAGCAGTTAGTTTTTTTTAAGGGAAAAAATGTAGCAAAACATTTTTACTCAGCTATAGCCTAAAATACAGATTCTATATTATACCTCTTCTAAACAATTGTATACTTGAATCTTGACACTTGGATTGAACAACGATTGATACGTAATTTTAAATTGTCTTGCCAGTACTTGAATAGGAAATGCAAACCTGTCTAAAAAAAATAATCATATTAATGATAGCCGTTTTAACACAACAGTACATATAAGCCAAGTTATTAAACGTAAAAAATTGATTTAACAAATATATTTTTAATTATAATAATAGTTTTTTATTAATAAAATAAATCAGTACGTTAGTATTAAAGTGTAAAACCATTTATTTATTGTTTCAATGTAAAAAAATATATCTTAAATAAATATAACAACATATGCTATGCCAATGAAAATTGCCAATAATTCCGTTTATTCATATTATAAAACGACTCTTTTTTACTGTAAAATGTATAATGTTCTAATTATTATATATTTAATATTATGCTTCGCGTTCTATCATTCAAACTTATATTTACATCAATATCAAAATCATTTTTCTGTTGTTAATATAAAAAAAAGAAATTATTATAATCAAGTCATGGGGAATAGAAAATAGGGTATAAATTTGTTTATATATAATTTCCAAAAAGGAAACTAAGTTAATATTTAGTAGAATCAGTTCTAAATAGTACAAATGTTTGCCTGCATACATATTGTGAAAAATATTGTACTTGAGTTTACTCTGTTGTTGTTATTTTATTTGTAACGTTCTATGTATCTTTCTACACTATAATACATATGATAGTGTTTAAAGGTGATTTTTTCCCGACGGTCGACAACTACGGTCGGTCTAAACTAATAATTGATAGGTGTTCAATGATTACATGTAAAAATAAAATACCTAACGCGCTATTATATTTGGAATAACAAGTACCGTAACCTAAGCATTCGGGTCTTTAATTACCTGACTCGATAATGTTCCTACTCAGCTGCCTAATCGATCGTTAAGTGCGATTTTCGGTTTAACCAATGATAATTATTACTTCAAATCAGTAAACTATATATGCACTTTAGTCTATACCTATAGGTTAAATTATTGTCGCTATTCATGCAATATAGCGCAAAATCAATCACGCAGTCGGATAGATTTTGATCGTCCACGCTTAAACATATATCCCGTTAAATGGACCGAAAGTTCGCTGTTGAATAATGTAGACATTTAAAATTAATTATCATAGCGCTAAACCATACGATGCATATTTGTGTATATTGTAATGTATGTAGACTTTATCAACATCTTCGAAACGTCTCGTCAGCGTCATTAAAATAATCGCTTACCAAAGTTGCAACGCGCCTAAACGTGCATTTAATGACAAAAAATATGTCATTATTATTATACGTGTAAGAGACAATAGTAGTTTTTTTTTGTTACTAAATAATTAGCTGTATATTATGTTATCACAAATTAAAAAAAAAAAATCAATGTTTATAGCTCGATATTAAAAACAAAAAATAGAAAATCAATATTTCTTGGCCACACAGAAGAAATGTTAAGTGAACATCCTAGAAAGTGGCTTCGCGTTTTATTTTATACACGTAGGAAATGTTCTCTTTCTGTTCTTCTATAAGTTGTCCGTAGAGTAACCCAACACAAGTAGTCAACATTTTAACCAAACTAATTGTAAGTTACACTTGATCAATAATAACTCTCTCAGATTGTCTCCCATTGTACTGAGTTTATATGTATTACTCTTTTATTTTTACTGTGTTAATTTTGTTAGGTGATTTCAACTATTGAATCTGTGAAAAATTTGTTTGGCAATTTAGACGGAATTGAAGTTTAAAATCATAGGAGTTCCTAAGCTAATTTATTAAAAAAATGTTGTTTTGAGTTCTCAAAAAAATTATTAACTGAAATTATTGAGGTATTTTTATTTTGTGGCTTTTGATTTTTCTTATTGTTATTATTTCTTATTTCTTTTTTTAATTGTCTTTATTATCGACACTATTAATTAATAATAATAAGTTGTGATAAAATGGGAGCGTGGATAACTTCAAATTTGCAGAATGTAATTGTGTTTAATATTCTAGAACATATTTTTCTGATCAAGTTTGCCTTACTGCGTCTAGTTTGTGACACACTTGTTGAGCTTGATAATTTAATATTATGTTGTGGTAATGAAAATAATTGTTTACACTGTATTTTTTCTTTTTGTTCAGATTACTTATCGTTAGGAACGTGGGTTATATGGTCCACCGTACTTGGCCTATTGTTGTGGCCTCTTATAGAGTATACAATCCATCGATGGTTGTTCCACCTACAGCCGCCGGACAATTCACCGCTACTCATCACGTTACATTTTGGCATTCACGGACTGCATCACAAGGTAAAAAAAAAATGTTTAATCGTTTTTATATGACATATAATTTATAATTAAAATATATAATCGAATAAACTTCTGCGTTTTTTAAGAAGTATTCTAAAGTTATTGCGATATCAATGTGAAGGCGTCGATATCCCCAACAAATTGTTGACGTAACTTACTTTTAAAAAACATTTTTTTTTAAACGATAACACGTGTTTTTTGTATTACCGACGAAAAAGGTAGTAACTCAATTGTGTTATTCAGAACCTCTGGTCTATTCAAGATAAAGACTTATTTGCCGGTTATCAGTTTAAAACATATATATATATATATATATTTTTTTTTTTTTAATTACGTCAGTTTTCAGGGTTAACGTTTCTACTCCTGTTTTCGGTTGTAGCAAATATTACGCAAACCATAAAACGCTATATGCGTCGTTTGCATTTACACAGCTATGAGTTTTTTTGGAAGCTGACTTTTGAGCTTACAATAATTTGAATCGTTGAAATTACTCATTAGGATTATAATATAAGTGTGCACATACAATATGTATTGCCATATTTACCGCTTTCCAAATGAAGCCTTATAAAAAGGCGTACATATATGTACAGAATTGCAGTGTGCTGTATCGATAACCAATAAACGTATGTATTTCAGCTGTCATAATATGATATTATATTACTCTAGATGGTGAACGTTATCTATTTGCGTGCATGACATTCTTACAACTTTCTATTAGTTACAAAAAACAAAGCTATGAACTGGTCGACATAATCGTTGGTCGGGTCAAAAAAGCCACTCAGTGTTGTCTAAAAAAAATTTGTCAACAAACTTAAATGATATATTTTTTTTAGTTTGCCATAGTGATTTCTCCTGGCGAGTGATTCCAACAGTAGTCGGTAACGGCTTGTCACTTTCGACGACTAATGATTGTGTCCGCGTTGTTATTATTATTATTATCTGTTTAACTTATAAAAGACCCATTAAAACCGATGATGTTGTATTTGGACAACAGTATTGTGTACTAATTTTTGTGCAATAGAAAAAGTATAATAGTATGGTTAAGTACAAGCACTCGTTTATCCGACTAGAACAGATTTGAATTGCCCAGCGGCAAATACCTTCGGTAAAGTTTTTACTTCGAAAAGAATTTGTTTCCAACCATAAATACTCGTATCTTAACGAGGAACGAAATGCGGTAAAATAGTGTATCTGCAATGGTTTTCCGCTCCAGTTCTTTATCCGGTCTACTCTCTTGAGTGTTATAAACTTTGATCAGTGAGTTGGTTAAATGCATCACTGAGCTCATTCGAATTGCAAGTATTTCCCTGTTAGTTTATTGTGAGTAACGGAAGTGTATTTAATTAATTATTACCCATTGAAGAGTTTGGTTTTACAAAATATGTATAATTTTATCTCAGTGGATGATATCATTAAAATCGGAATGGGGAAAATCTAGAACTGTTATCCATCGTAAGTATTTTGTTAATAAAATACAACCAAATATTTTATTTATCTGGGTTAACGGTCTCAAGTGAATACGATATGCATAATAGACATCAAAGGATATCGCTTGTTCCTTTGGTTTTTTACCAGAAATACACACTTAGAAAATAAATTCAAAATCACTTGGACGCGATATAATTGATGAAATTATATAAAACTACCATTGCCGGTATAATAAACTTTAAAGATTCATAATTAGAGGTCACAATATTAGAAAATATCAGTTTTATCATTTCAATGGGCTGTAACTTGATAAAATAATTTTATCTTAAATATCAAGAGAGTTAACTTGAAGTGTCATATTCCAGCTTAAAGGATCTTTTTTAAAATTTTAAAAATGTTGAATAGTTATTATCAAGTTTTTTTTAATGAAAAACTAAAGTTTTCCATGTTTAATAATAAAACGTAAAAAAAAATCACGAGGAAATACTTAGAGTGAAGCTATACATCTGATATTTTTGGAACTTCTTGTTTGAGTAAGCTACTATTGATTAAAATGGTAAGCCGTAGGAATAACAAAATAAAAAACTTGTTTACACTAAGTTGCACTAAAAAGAAATATCAAAACCCCTTAAAGTCAACGAGTCATTGGTAGGTGAAAATAACTTTTCAGAAGTAGTTGCTGTAGAAATATGTTAGTGCGCTTACAAGTTCTCGATCGATTTGTAACCTTCGTGGCGAGCCCCTTAAAATAAGAAGTGTTCGCCGAAAGTCAACGACGGCCATTGACATTAAAAAGGTACTTTTAAAAGTATTTATAGTTTTCTAGGAAAAATTAATTTTCCAACAAGTTAAAAAGAAAAACATTGTTAGAACGGTACTACAGACAAAGATTATAATATATCCTATTACAAAATGCGATTCAACTGCGGCGTATGCTCAACATATTGCCATTCGTTAAATTAAAGCGGTAGTCGTGATTTTCCCGAATTCAGCTTGTTCGCTTTCTTTACCCCATCGTCTTTGGTCGTATTCTGTGCGTCTGTTTGGTTTGCTGTAATCGCTAAATATGAATAAAAAATATAAAGTTACTCCGATAATTGTGGCGCATATACACAATATAGTCTAAACACATATCAGGATAATCATATTTCTATATGCAGCAACACTCCTGGCCGCTGACGACAAAAAACAATTAAGTTTGTTCCGTATGCCAGTACTCATGCATTTAACTGTTCACGCCATTTTTATGAAAATTCCTGTAGAAGCAATTTGTTTCATGCTTTGGCTAATACATTGTTTTTCACCCGTTTTGTATGAGACCGTTTATTAGTAGGATTACCATGATATCGTTGATTTTTTTTTATTCACGATAGTAAAAAAATCATATTAATGCAGACAGTGCATTTTGAAAAAGAGAACTTGATAATTAATTGTATTCTACAATAAAGTCGTCCAACTACCGTGTTAGAAAATCCTGGAAAGTCACCATGTTATTGTTTGTTGCAGGAATTTTTTCATCATGAAATAATGAAACTAAGCACCCGGTTGGCAATAACGATTTCAATCAAATCTATTGTAATAATTGATATATTATAATATATTTAATTGGTGTATTATAATTATAATTTTGTATTCCCTACTCAAGTCTTAAAACGTATCCTCATAAACGATATAAGCGATCCAATAAAGATAATGACATGGAACTAGCAAGTGATTGAGGCGCATTGATGGTTTACAAGAAATGTATAGTTCAAAGTTAATCGATAGTTCGTGTGTAGTATTTATATATTGTTATTGGCAAGGACGGGTGCGGTGACATGGGCTTGGTCGCAGAACGGGAAAACTACAATTTGCTGTGCTGCTAATATTCCATCCACGATTGGCCTTGGCGTTTCTTCCGAGTTTTGAATACGAACAATCGAGTCCTCTTCGAAAATCCCTCTCATCATTTTCTCTGGTAGATTTCATTATTGAATAACACGTTTACAGATTGGAGAACCAATAAAGAAGTCGCCACGACCGTCCAGCAATCTTGCTCTAGAACCTAGATTCACTATTTTATTAACTATAGTAATTATAAAGATTCATGAAGTTTAATGATAAACTAACGATCTTGTAGCTATAAAGTATAAACCGTTTTTTGTGGAGTATACAAAGTATAGCTGGTTTACCTTATCTGAAAAGCATATTTTGACGATTCATCATCATTGGTTTATGCACGGAGGTATACTGAATTTTTCGAAATTACATTAGCACCTTCTCTTAATTTTTCCGTTGATCGGAAGTATTCAATGTTAAAGATATCTTTCAAGGAGATCATTTTTAATGCATCATGAATATCAATACATGATAATTGTAAAACAATACTTCAGCAAACATATACCGCCCATATCTATACAATTAACTGAACTTATTCGGTCGTTCCGGCGTTAATATTTTATGATGTTAAACACGCTTTATCATAGACATAGTTCGACTTCTAAATGTGAAGCTAATTACACTTGCACGTGTTAAATGATGTACGTGTGTCCCTCAAAAATCCTCCTCTATTCATCGTTACGTAATCGATGAAATACTGAATAACTGAATCATCACGATTATAAATAAACCGTGAACTCCACTCTTGTGTGCACTCACATTCGCCAGTACCTACTTGTATTACTAGTATTTGTGTTTGCCGAAACATGATAATTTTTGGGAAATATATCAGGAAATCATGTAAATATTTCTTTTTCGATTATCATTTATAGGAATAAAAAATTGTAATAAGAAAAAATATTTTTAAATGTTTACTCAATAAAATAATACGATTATTAAACGCTCGTCGGTGAGATCTTCGTCACTTTCCCCTCTAAATTGTACCTGAAGAGAAATTCCCCGCCCTCGTTCTCATACTCAGAATTATATTGTTGTTGCTAATTTTTTTTACAAAAATAGATTTTTAAATAAAGAGATAGACTGTTAAAATATACTCTTCGTTAAACAAAACATATGCAAAGCATGGCTGATGGTTTAAAAATGATCGTTTCGTAGACAAAGTATACTTAAAAAGTAGACGTATAGGCACGTTTTAATTGGTAGTTATTGGTTCTAATTGAATAGTGCTAAAATTCAAATATCATATTATTAATCAGTCAAGATTAAAGAAACTAATTTAATTTTGCATGCAATATATTTTTATATGTACGGTTATAGATGATGATGCGATTCGCTGCCCTAACAACTTTTGATTAATTGGAATTATTTGAGTAAACATCACTGTTATTTTTAAAAACGATGAGTCGTCTGACTATTTGATTGTTCGATCGTTTATAGATAAGTTTTCCATCAGACATTGTAAGGTCATTCTGTTATATATTTTCTGTTTAGTTTAATATAAATTTCCAAAAATATAATTTTCAAATAAAACGTAAATTGAGTTAGTTTTACTCTCGACTTTATTTACAATAGAATTAATCGTCTGGTGATAAATATAATTAGTAATTTGCTGTATAATCTTATTGCCGATGATTTAAGACATCTGAGACAGTAGACATTTAAAACGCAGAATCTTCAATTAGTTTGCTTTGAATTTTAAATTAATTTGGCGTTAAACAGATTAACAATATTAGTGCAGTTGTTTTTCGTTTGATATTGTATTAAACTTTGTTCACTTTGATCTTCACGTGCACGTATAACACATTGCGCCCTAAAAATCAAATAATATTTCATCAAAATGAAAAACATATAAATTATAATCTAATTAAGTAATTTGGTGCTTGTTGCAAAAACCTTTTAGTTCAGTGCTTTCGTCCGTCGCTATTCAAATCAGAATACAACTCGTTTTGATGTACTATTAATACTTCATGTATCATTTAATATATTACGTTCGTGTGTCAGTCGCTTGTAAAATTGTTTGATTTAAAAGACCCACAGACGTCCTGTATATCTATGATAGATATACAGTAGTCCCTAATACTTAAAATGTATTTGTTTTTTGTTATTTGCCTTTCAAACGTGAAACGTTCGTTTATAATTTACAAAAGTTCCTCATACTTAATAACAAAGTGAATTGATTTTTTTTCGGTTATTTTTTGTTAGTCCTACTATATTATTTAATATTAAGGACTGGCGGTTTTCATATATAATCAGAAGTGATATTATTAGTGGTTAAAATGTTACTAATAATTCAGCATAATATTATTTCGGACCCGTATTTAGTATAAAATAGCTATTAAAAAAGTATTTTTTCGAAAGATGACTTAAAAACCTCATATTTTTCATAAAACTCGAGGAAAATGTATCAAAAATATTTAAAAACTAGTGTGTTTGAAAATAGAAAAAGTATGTGGACATTGTAAATGTTCATTCATTCCTACTAACTAGCTCAACCAAAATATATTATGACTTAACAAGACACCAAATACATCAGTTTCCAATCACATTCAGTGTGATTCAATTAGTTTTTTTAATTCTCCAATAGTTATTTGTTTCAACAACTTTTTAAAAAACAAGTTTTTTTTTTCATTTTTAAAATTGTATTCCTAGTTTTAAAGACTTGGTTTTTAGCTTTATTTTTACTATTCACAAAGTGTTGCCATTAAATAATTTTTAGTTTTAATAGTTGCTATTGAAATCAAATATTGTACTTCTATTATTGAAAGTAATACATTTTTAAAATAATCTGAGAACTTTCTCAATCATAAAAGCCGCCGTACTGGTTTAAGACTTAAGTGGAATGTTGTCATTACAAAACCTTTTTACATAACTGAAAAGTCATGATATAACCATTCCTGTATTTTAAATACTTTCTAGTGTTTCCAGCATATTATTATACAACTTTTTGGTCGCATGTCTGTAAAAAATATAATATAAAAGTGGGAATTTTTAACAGTTCAGATTTTTCTAAATGTCATACAAAAGGATAATTTTTGAGCTGGATATTTGAATGCAACACTATTGTGGTAAATATTTTTAGCATTGTTTTTTACTCGAAGGATATTTTTGTTATACATTTTTTTAAGAATCATGAAAAATAATTTTTAAAAATGCTCAATGAGCATAGGTCTTAGACGTATATGCATTATAATTAATATAAGTATGCATAACTGACAGGTTCAGTTTATTGATGGTACGATTGACGTATAGATAACACACAACTAACGCGCATTATTGCTATAGCAACAACCGCAATCAACAATGTCAGAAAATAGTATAATTATATAGTTACAAATGTAACATTACATATGTGTACAATAACTTTGCACGTAACAAATGAATTTAATTTATAAAAAAAAATTACCATTCTAAAAAAATAGAAGAAAAGGTATTTTTGTGTTATTGTATACTCAACATTTGCTTCGTAAACAATTAAAAAAACACTTGTACAAAAAGCTAGGGGCTTTTAATAGTATATATAATGTCTAACACTTGAGCAAAGACCATAAAGAGTTTTCTCTTTATTCGATTTGCATTCGAATATGCATAATTTATATACTCAACAGTAATATATGTATTATTACACATACACAAACACCAAATATACATAGTAAATCTAAAATCTTAAAAAGAAAATTGTATTAAAAAACGAATTTATTATATTTTTCTTATGTTTTAAGTTTTAACTGTTTTAATTAGAATAGTTTATATTCTATTTACTTTATGGTCGTTCTCACTAGCTTACCTTAAAAGTTTGCATTACTAAAATTATAATCTAAGTCTGAACTATACTTGAATGTCAAAACTATACATTAATGTGCTATACTTAAGCTAAACTGACGAGGACAGCCAAAATATTTTATCCACACAATTAATCAGCGTAGAGATTTTTTTTCTAACATTAACCGTTCAAAATGGGCTCCCCTGAACGTTGTGGTTTTACGCATTGTGGAAAAGGTCGTTTGCGGTAAAAACAAATATTTCTTTAAATGTTAAAGGAGATATTCTCATTTACATGTAAAAAATGTCTTCTTGGTACTATGTTGGCGCGATATAAAACGATTTTCTTATGAAAAGTTCAATATTTGTGATTAGAAATCAGTTATAAATTTTAATTTAAGCATACAATTTCGTAATCATAAATTAAAGCACAAAATTAATTTATTTTTAAATTAAATTTTTAAAACTATAAAATTAATTTAACTAATTTTATATTTTTTACATTACATTATTTTTATGGTACATGAGAAATATAGTTATACTCCTTAAACTTAATACCATATTCCAAAAAAATAGGTAAAATCGTAGGAAGAATATGTTGAATTTGTAGGAAAAAACTTGTCGTAGTTTAATACCATCATCTGAATAAAGAGAAACGAGCCAAGACTTAACAGCATTTTTTTATTTGTCAACAGGTGCCATTTGACGACCGACGGTTATTATTTCCCCCGGTACCCGCGGCCATACTCATATCCGCTGCTTATGCCATTTACCTTGCGTTATTTCCTTATTGGATGGCACCACTGGTATTGGCCGGTATGATAGCTGGTAAGTAACACATACTTTAAATATAATACATAATATTCTAGCTACTTACAGAAATAATGATGCATCTCAAAAAAAAAAAAAAAAAACCCATATACTATTTATAAAAATATACTTAGCTCATTAGCTTTGGCATTAAGTTAATTTAAAATAAAAATTAGCGATTTAAATAAATAATTATTTTCTACATACATTTTCGCGCCAAAAATAGATTCTGCGGTGAGCATAAAACTGAAAACATGGATACATCCGAAAATTATCCACATAATATTTAAATCCATGAAAGCATGAACACATTATTAAACTTACCATGATAATAACCGATCAATTCTTCTTCTTCTAGTTACCAATATTTTGATTGGTTAGCTGCATTCCTTTACGTCTCTATCATAATTGCGTCCCTTTAATTCTTGGTATTTATTTTTCTCCACGTATTAAAGGATCTATGGTATGTTTTCTATTCTTGGTTTACAACTTTTCGTACGTACAAACCTATTTTCATTTTTATGGTGTTCGGCCATCTTATCATGTTACACCTTCTAGACTTAATTATTTGCCATGCTTACCATTTTTTTATTTTATTTAGTACTTCTTCATTGGTCACTGTTTCGGCCCTAGGAATTCTTAGCATTCATCGATAACAATACATCTCAAATGCTATAGCTTCTTATTCTCTACACTCAATAGTCAATACATACACTTTCATGATTTTTTTTTCTAGTATTTAATCCAACGCTATTTGTTGCGAATAATTTTTTTTTTGTGTAAAGGCCATTTCCTCTGCTCTAGGTATTCTACTTACTTACAACGATATTCTTCTGTTACTACTTTCAAGGTAGATAAAGTTTCGAACTTGTTCAATTGGTACTCTGTCTATGTAAATGTCAGCGGTTACTGTATCATTTTTTCTACAAACCATTGCTCTGGTTTTCTTGTTAGGTTCATTCCATGTTTCATTGTTATTTCTTCCAATTTTTTTAGTAAAACCTAAAAGTTTTACTTTTTTCCGAGCAAATCGAGAAGTGTTTATCTGTTGTCATTAGCAACAGCAGAAAAATTTAATAAAAGTTACTTATTTTGTTTTGACTTGAACATGTGTTATGGATAGGGCTGTTTAAAATGTATTTATTATTTTGTGCATTATATTTTAACATAATTTTTTCGTTTGCAGGCTATGTAACATATGATTTAATACATTTTTATTTACACTACGGGTGTCCCAGCCAAGGCTCATATTTGTACACCATGAAAAGATACCACAATCAACATCATTTTGCGCACCACGAAAGCGGTTTGTATAAAAAAATATGTAAAATATCCTGCTAAAAATTTAAGTCGAATTTATTGGCCGACTCCAGTGCAGAAGTGTATTTTAAATATAAGTTAGAAACGACATATCTTTTTTACTTCTTATACTAATGATTTTCGGAAAACTTAAAATAAGATAATAAAATATAGTATGCAAATTGTCAAAAAATCTATAAACAAAAAATGTATTCGTCAAAGAATAATGGATAATTTTGTTTAATCCTTAAGGGGACACCAAGGAGGAAGTTGTCTGTGCATTTTTCAGCAACATTTTCTCGAAAGCCAACGAATTTATATCAAATGGCTCAATGAAACAAAAGTGCTCATACTAGAAAAGCTTATACATTTTGAATGAAAAATAAAACTTTTAAAAAAATATATAAGAAATGTTTCCGATCTCATAAATAGTTATTGTTGCAAATAAATCAAGGCAAAATTAATATAACTACAATTAGAGTTGACAACAAATAAACTAAGATCAATTTTTCTTTATCAATCTGGTGTGTGTGTGTGTGGATGTGGTGTGTTGTCGTTAAATGTCCAAAAGCGATTTTCTAGTATTTCAGTACAGCAATCGGTGACCGGCGTGTCAACCCTCATCCCCCTGACCAGTTTTTGTTTAATATTAAATTTTTCTTTCTGTTTTCAGGTTTCGGTATCAGCAGCCAATTTTGGGACCACATATTCGGCACAGCAATTGCACTGAAAAACCTTAGCCGATGTTTGAAATGGTACTAAAGCGAGTACTAATAAAACACGTGCCTTATATTATGTATTACAAATTTTAATTTATATATATATATATATAGGTTTTATATATTAAATAATTGTTTAATTCATTTTTTTTTAACTCTCAAGCGTGGAGTCGCTCTCCTACCACCAAGCAAATATTTATTATTTTTATTTTTTAAATGATTAATTTAAAACTTTAAAGCCACACCCGAAGTAAACGGTATAACTCAGTATATAATTATTGAAATGTTTTGTTATAATATTATTACTATAAATATTTATACAAGGTCGCTTTTTATTGCTATTTTTGTTTTAATAAAACGGCATTACAAAAAACAAATAAAAAATCTAAAAATATGTTTAGTTGTTACACTGTACGTTATAATTTTTTTTTGTCCCTTTGTAACTAAGCACTACTAATACTACTGTATGACCGCAACAAAACACCGTTATGTCAGATAAATTCGTCATCGGTTCCTGTTTCCTTTAATAATTAACTCAATGTAATAAATACATTGGTATTTGTTCGGATGAAAAATGACTTAGGCCGACGTCGGTCATTCGTTTTGAAAAGTCAATATGATAATAAGACGCGGGCAAACTGAACAGAATAATATGAAGTGGTCTTAAATTAATAACTTTTCCTTCTCAACGTTTGTCTTAAATGTAAGTTATTTTTGGGTTTGACCAACATAAACAAATTAAAATACCCTTAACAGTTGGCGTTTTTATTTGTCAACTGCTATTCTGTCTTGTTTAAGTGCATGATTTTTATTTAAAACAAAATCTCCGTGATTAAGTCCCGACACTAAATGTTGTTTAAGATGAACTTTTAATATTGCACAATTTAAACATAATATAGTTACAAAAGTAATAGGTTTAGTTGAGTAGACGCCAAGGTTAGAGATGAATATAAAAGATCGCTTTAGAAAAATTGGAATCATAAGAAATAATTTGATAGCAAACTGCTATGAGCTCCATAGAGAATTTATAAATTTGTTTTGCTTTGATGCAGAACTGAGCTGAGTTGGCTTTACAATGGTGTGTGTTTTGAACAGACAGGGGGATAGACCCACAAGGAAAGAAGGAGTTATTTTTTATCAAGAGACTCATTTTTTTTATATCAAAATAAATTTACTATGTAGGTATTACTAAAATTATAAATTATTATTAATGTTATTTTTCGTTATATTCCCATACTACAACTAGTGACAAGTAATGATCAATTTTTTTTCCATTTTAGTAGCCTTTCTAAAATAATTCCTTGTAAAAAAATCTATCTAACTACCCCAGCGTACGTACAGGTAAGAAAAAATTAAGTTCAACGTAGCATGATCAACTAGTAATCTATACAAATAAAAAGAAATAAGTTGAAGATTTTTTTTTACAGCTTTAATGTGTATCAAATATTTGTGGATTATTTTGTTGTTTATAGAACTACTTAAACGCGCCAACTTTTTTTAAGGGTAAAGTGTAAACTACTATAAATCATTACTTTTACATAATTTTTGAATTCATTAGTCTGTTGTGGCAAATTAGTATAAACATTTTTTGTAAAAACAACATTTTCGACGCTTTTGTTAAACGGATGAAAATTGTTTTGTTGTAAAGCATACAAATTAAATTTCTCTATGTGAGCTGAAAGGTAAGTTTCTTTTAATTTTTATTCAGAAAAATAAGTTATTGAAAAATAAAAAAGTAAAAATTTTTGAAATTCAATTTTAAAAACAAAATAATTAATCGGCCCTTTTTGACCTTATAGAGTAGATTTTGAGGTTACAAAAAAGACAATCTAGACTATGTATAAGTATAATATATTAGTAAATAGTTTTACTCTTTCCGTTTCCCCTTAAAGGACATACGTCGTTTGTTTTTTTGTGCAATACGTGTAAATATTTGATTAGAAGTGTTTTACAGCAGTTAACTTTCCAATTAAGTGTAGCGTTTAATTTCTATGTATTTAAACCACGATTAAAGAAGATCTTTAATCGTAAATTAAACTAACTGGCTAGAATGAATATAATAAATTCAAAAGTATTTTTGTACAGTGTAGTAATACTAATAAAATATAATATATTTGTCGCATAACTTGAATTAAATTTATATTTAAGATCAAAGAGCAGTCACAAACTAATGACACTTTTCGTAATATTGCACGCATTGAAAGTTAATACCTAATTAGGTTACCTAACTTAACCAGAGCCAAAAAAAAAAAAATAATAACCTTATTAAAACTAAATAGTGTAAAAAAAATAATAACCGTTTTAATATTGTCTGTGATATAATACAAGACCTTAACGACCTATCGGAAATATTATAAATAAATAATTGGATTTGTTGAAATAATTAGAAACATTATCATACATGGAGATACCACGTTAAAAAAACGAGCCAAATACTCTACCTCGTGGGTGGTTTGGAAATGAGTATAAATAAAACTAGAATACATTTAGACTTAGTGTAACCGGTAACGGATGCAATTTTGTCGCTCACGCCTCAAACCATTGTCGAGATTGGAGGCTGGAGTTGACACTAGGTACAATGTAAAATAGTTTCGCATTTAAAGTTTTTAAATAATACAAGGGAGCCATCTAGCGGAAAAATTTGACACCACCCTTCGTCCGATCAGCTCGGACCTATTATTATGTTAAAAAGAATTCTGTTCACATGAATAATTCTATTGAAAATAATTATTAATTATAAAAATAACGTATAAACTAATACAACATGTTGGCTGACACCAATTTTTCAATTAAAAAAAAAAGTATATATCTGAATGTTATTAACGCTATCGTTTATCAGCTGATTCAATCATTACCAAAAAATTATTTTGATAAGGCAAGTTTCAAGGCGTTCAAAGGATCCAAGGGTTACTCGAGTTCGTCCATTGCTTTTGCTGTAATTCTATTTTACGTCAGTTACTCGAGTTTAATTTTAGCGAAATTATTTGTACCAAAGGTAAGACAATACTATGTAATTATGATTGTTTATTCTTATAAAACATAACTAATCCCTTATTAAAATGTCTTTTGTGTTGGTACAATTTGATATATAATTTTGTTTATTTAATTTCTGTTGAACGTTATAATTTGTTACTGTATTGTGTAAATGTAATGATTTAAGGTTTATATTTCCAGAAATATCAAAAAAATGGGAGCAGCAGCTTTTCCAATCATATTTTTCACAGCAGTGTGGGGCGTGGTCGGCATTGTTTTCCCATTTATCCTTCCCAAAGGACCAGACCGAGGGTAAAGCTGTTTTTATTTTTTTCCTTAAAATAAATGTATAAAACCTAAGTGAAATTGATGTGTTATTGTAACGTTTAAACACTCAATATGGCGACTAAAAGTTAATAGGTTGGTATGAGGGCAATTAACTCAATTATGTTGTGTTGTAGTTAACGACAAACTTGGTGGTGATGGGTTATGATATCACAAAGTTGTCCTCATACTTGTTTATTTTTCATGTTAAATAATTTAATGCATTTTAAAAACTTACATACACAAATTTCAATAATCTAAACATTTTCTGTAAGTGACACATCAAATTTCATCTATTCTGTATATCAACTATTGCCATATTAACATAGAATTAATTTAAAATCAGCTAAACTGTCTTCTTTTTTTAGTATTCAACAACTCATTTTGATGTTAACAGCGGCAACTTGTTATCTATTGTAAGTATTATTTTTTAACTGTATATACTAACTTATTATTCAATTTTTCTTAATAATTTATCCTACAAGTTTATTAGAAGAAGAGTACTTATAAACATTTTTAAAATTATTTTAATATCTTGCTAAATTTTATGACCAGATATTAGCCAGACGTTTCCGATTTTCAAAGCGGATATCTCGCTAAAGTTGAGATGCTCTTTAGATGGTCATGTTTAAAATGTTCATAATGTTCATAACTTATAATAAAACTGGTAGAAGTTAGCTAAAGCTTAAATAAATGTATTTAATAATAATGTTCATAAATCATAAATTTGTTTTTTTAGTTTATTAAAAGTGGTTTTAACACATTAATAATTGTTGTCGTGTTTGTGTATCACTGTATTATTATATAAAACTACTTAATATTTTTTAGTTGGTTGTGTTGTTATATGGCACAAATGAACCCGTTGGTTGGGCCAAAACTACAACAAAAAATAATTTTAATAATGGCACGTGAATGGGTATGTGATTTCAAATAATTTATAACCATTTCAATTAATATTCTATACGTGTTTAGTTCTATAATTATTTTTTATTTTTTTCAGGGAGTACCAATTACAGAATAATTATCATTATGATTAATTTAAATGTATTGTTTTATGTGTTGTTACTCATTTTTAAAATCTAATCATTCCATTTTCCTCCCTTTGGTTAAGTATGTTAATAATATAAACTCTTAGCTGTCAATCTGTTGAAATCTTGTGCATACTTGAAACTTTTTATTGAGCTATACTCTATGAAATAACTTTTAGAAATACTTTTATAATGTCATCAAATTTTTAATGTGTTTACTGTACACAATTTATTTCTAATATAAAATTAAAAAATTATAACAAAATGTAAAATGTTGTTGTAATGATTTTTAGAAATAATTTTATCAAACAATAAAAGTTTTAGTATAAGTATTTTGTATTATATAATGTAACATTGCAAGTTAGGTCATGTAGAATTATTTTTTAACTTTACCGGAAACCATTAAAAATGTACAGTTCAAATCTAATTTTATGGTCTATGAACCATTCACTTGATGCTTCTCCATAATTTGGAGTAAATTTATTTTGTCTGAATACCAAACTTTTGTCTAAATCTGTATTACATAATTTTAACTGAGTTTCTCAAGTATAAAATAAAATATTTAAGAAAAATTATGTGAGGTGATATCTTACATATTAAATTGTATAATTAGTTTTAGAAATGAAAAAAAGATAGCATAGTTATCACATTTGTGCTTTATCTGTTTAAAAAAAAAAAAATCATTTTTTTCAAATTAATATTCCATTAGAATAGTAATTTTTACTATATTTTATTATATTTGTTCAATGTTTTTACCATAAAAATGTCTTAGTGGTTTTTCTGTTAAATCTTATTTAATAGGGTTTTTTCATTTTAAAAATTAACTAAAAATTGTATTTAAATTTTAATTCTAGTTTGAATTTAGCAAAATCACCTCTTTATAACTCCACATTTATTACAAATGGTATCAATTTTTACAGTATACATAAATATGTTAATATAGTATTTTTACAATTGTAGTAGCAATTTACAAAAAAAAAACTAAAATTCTGTTAAGGTACATCCTTAGTGTAAATATTGTCTAAAAAAAATATAAAATACAATTTTAAGTAATTTGGTTAGTTACCAAAATATTAACATTAGTTGGGAAATAATGGCAGAAATCACCATTTTAATTTTTCATTAGTCAATTTTCTTTCTGCTTTTTAAATTCTATGCAGTTTGTAACAAGCAAAACTTATACAATGAGTCATATATACTTGTACTTTGTATACATTTCTTTAATATGCCTAAATTTGAGGGGGGGAAGCTGAGTACCCAACTACTTTCTCAGAAATTGAAGCGTACCCTTACTACTTTTTATTAATGGTGGTTTCTTTAGGGTAAAAAAAATGTCGGGTATGTTCTTTTTTTATAGTAAAAGTGACTATTACTTTTCATTTTTTCAATTCGATCTCTGGGTATAATATGTATCAAACCATAATGAAGATTTCGGGTAAGAGTTTAATTTTATTAATTAGATATAAGAAATACAATATATCATGCTACTTAAAAAAAACCAAGTGTAGTATACAAATGTAGATGTGTTTATACACATATTTTGTTGTTGCCAGTTTACACTAACATAAACCTAATATGTATTAATCAGAAATTCATTAAATTTTACGTTTAAATTTCATAGGAATATACACTATATACTACTATACACTATACCTATACAGAATGTTACAGATACCCAATTCCTAATGCGTAGGTATAACAGCGAGTATATATTATTGTACAATATAATATAGTTCAAGGGTATAAGTTATAACTTTAGAACCTAATTGGATTTAATGAGAAAAATTCTATAAAAATAATGTATTTCTGGTTTTTGTTGCCCATTATACCAGCCTATAGACTTTACACTTACATGAAATATTGTTAAAAGATTAAAACAACTATACACTTTACATACTTCATTAATTAGATAAGATTTAAGTATAATACAAGTACTGACGAATATATCAATGTAAAAATTGTATTCAATAGCCACTTTTTTTTGCATTTGTTCTTAGTTAGTGAATCTGAGAATTAGATAAACTCTTATGAGCATTAATGACAGCATAATTTTAATATGTATTAAAATGTTAGCAACCAAAAGTTTTGTATTAAAAAAAAATAATTAGCTTTTTTACTTTTAGCAAGTCGAACAAGATGTAACAAAAATAACTAACAGGTTTATAAAATGCGGATTTATTTTAAAAATATGAAATACATAATAAATAATCCCCTATCACAGTCTACCGAGTAAAATAATAAATAAAAGTTTATCGCTTTACAAACATCTACTGCATGGTTTGTCTACAAAAATAATAAAAAAATCAACAAAAATATTATTCACTTATTGTGCGAAAGAAAAATAGAATTACACAATGAAATAGTTATAATTCAAATCTACTAGATAGCAACATAGTGTCAAGTCGGCTATCAGTGAGCCGGGAGGAAAGATATATTATACATAAATATAAATAGGTATATTTAAAAATTAACTGAATAAAGAATTACAAATAATAAAATATAAGAATAAACAACTAACTTAAATATTACAATACAATTATCATTATTATTATTAATCAACTTATTATATTGTACCTAAAGCTCAAAACACAGTCCATAATGTAAGGTAACCTACATATACATAATTTTCAACTTAATTTATATAATAGTAATAATTAAAAATATATATTATTTTCCAATTTTAGTATTTTTTTTTTATGAACTTTATAAGTTTTGAAAATACACAAGGTTATAATTTATACAGTTGTACCATAATACAGTATAATATATAATGTTGAGTGAGTGAAGCATATTAACTATAATCCTACTAAACATTTTTTATTTAATGCCGAGAAAAAAATATTTATAAATACTATAATAAATTAAATAATATATTATGCACAATTGAGCGTAGTTAGGACAATATAATAAAATTCATGATTACAGACAAATAATAAACAACATGAGAACACACTTGACTATCGAGCTATCGAGAGAACCCTTTTTGACTAAACTGCGGTATCGGGTTCAATCACTACTCATCCAATATATATTCATCACCTAACTGCTAAAATACTATTTATAATGTATAATATATTCAGTACTATTTGCAATTATTTAAAATATAATAATAAAATACAATTCAGCAAATTAACTTTTCTTTTTAAAGACATAATTTTTAGTATTTTTACAAAAAATAAATAAGTTTTTTGTAGTTTTAAGTCATAAATTTGTTTTTAATCTTCCAATATTAATTGTTCTTTTTTTGAATAAAATAAAACAAAAAAAGAATTAATGAGTTTGTTTTAAATTGAAATTGAAAATTGTTGTGAGGTAAATTATTTTTGTTTAAATATAGTCTAAAATTTACCGAGAAAATGCTTTGTGATGTTCACATGATACAAAAAATTGTTAATATTGGTATTTAATTCGGATCGGAAAACATTTGAGAATATTTATTTAATGATCTTCACTACTTACTACTCCCGCTGCTGGTCCATAAAATATTAGTTCGGGGATTTGACCTCCTTGCACTCCGGTGCCGTTAGTACTTTCGGAAGAACATTGGAATTGAAACGTCACACTGCCTGAATTTATTTCACTAAGCCCTTCTTGACCAAAATAACTCAATTCGGCACCATCCAGTATAGCTGAAGCTGTGTAAAATAATTCTGGATCTACTTGGACAGGATGTGTAAAATGCACGTGGAAAGTATTACTCGAACCATCGGAGAAAAATTTTGTGTTGTTTTCGGCTAATATCCTTCCAAGGCGTTTGAGTTCTATTTTGACATTGTAATCGGCTGCTCCTGTTGATGATCCATACAGACCAAAACCAACAATAAATACACGCCGGTCTACACTGAACTGAATACTATCACAACGACCTCGATATCGCCATTGATTACTGCGATAGGCGCATGACTGAAATCTATGACACATTTGAGGTTTCAATCCTATTCTAGGTTTAGTGGGGTAAGTCAACCGAGGTTTATTAGATGCAGTAAAGTGTAAAAATAAATCGACTGTCTCATCCAAAGTTAATAGTCCCATTTGAGCTGGTCCGTTGGCAAATTCTTCAAGAGACATAGCAGGTAATCGGAGTAGGTACAATGCGGAATCTAGTACTTGGCGTTTATTCGACGGGGTGGGTTCTATTTCACGTCTGTGACACTCGGACGTAGCCCAGTTCATGGCTGCCTCCCACAGAATAGTTTCTTTACAGTTAATCGTTTCCCGACCCAAAACACTCTGAAGAGTATCAGTATCTATGTCGACAAATCCATCAGAATGCAATGCAATTTCCGCCTATAAATATGATTTATAATAATTAATATATAAATATAAAAATACACTGAAGTTAACAATTTTTAACCTGTGCATCAATCACTTCCCAACATCTCTGCATTAATTCTGGCTCCTCAAATAACCTCGACTGACTGAGGAGCAAACATGCGTTTTTTGCCGTCAAACTAGTTTCCAAATAGTTAACACACGCTCTAGCTAAATGAGGTACTATATATTTTTTCGCCACATATAACGTAGCTAAAACAGTATCGGCTTCCAGTTGAATTTCATCACAGTATAAATACCTATTAATTAGATAAAGATTTCTTTTAATATTAAAGTAAATGTTAATGATAAGTATTGACCTTACCTTAGTAATGTAAGAAAAGCAGTAGGTTCTACATCGGGAACTTCAATTTCTTCTTTAGTATCCGCTAGTCCACCATAGAACATTGCGTAAAACACTGAACTTCCAGTGGCTAAAATGTACTTGTGTGATGGAATTCGCTGAGTATTTCCTACAGAAATATAATAGTAATTCAACACATGTGCTTTAATGATAAATAACTGAATATAACTAACCGGGATTGCCAACAATGAAGTAGATGTCAGCCATAAGATCATTGTTGAACATGGCAGCATTACGTTCGCGAACGGTAGATTTGATCGCTTGCCAATTGGGATCTAATGTAATATTAGAAGTAGCGGCACACAGCAATTGTGTTGTGACCGGAGATCCTACGGGCGATACGGGCGCACTAGCTGGCTGTGTGACGGGCAAGAAGGAAGAATTTTCTCTTTGGGAAACGGTTGAACCAGACTGAGGCATTCCATAGATATTTGTGCTCAATGTATCTGTAACACAAAACAACAACGATCTTAATTAATAACTAGGTCAATGGTAATTTACTTAATGAACGTTGATTTCAATATAAAACCAGGCCGTTTCAATTAACCAATATTATCACAATATTGCGTATGCGGATCACAAAGAGTCACTACCATTCTTACCGTTAATCCATTGATTCGACTGCGTAATTTCTTGGAGAGTCATTCGTTTGTTCATCGGTTTAGTATAGGATGAGCTCACTTTAGTGTAGAAATTCGACATAACGGGTGGTTTTTTTGGGAGACTTAACACGGCGTTTTATAAATGAATATATATATATATACGTAATGTAATAATTTTAAGTTTTAATCGGAAAAATGCATTTTTGTGGGCCGATTCACATTTCTGGACACTTGACACAGAAACCCCGTTTTGAAATCACAATTATTGGCAAATCCTTGGACGAGACAATAGTGCATAAAATATTAATTGATAATATCAGCTCGGCACAGAAATCTCTATAATTCTGAAATCAAAACAGGCAGCGCACTACACACACCGTCCCTACCACACCGCGACCATAACAACTATAGGTACGATTGAGCAGGCCGATTTCTGTGATAGCCAGAAGAGTCATGGAGTAAACCATTGGGTATCTGCAACCGCACTGTATTTTTCATAAGGCGTTGACGTCACGCAGATGGATTTGTGACGTCGCTATCGTTACGATTATGCGCCACAGTCTGACCGCCCTAACCATACGCCTGTCTACGTTTAATTAATGCTTTACCCTAGTTTTCCAATACCATAATGACTGGAGTTTGAATTTGACCTTAAAAACAGTTTTCGGTTATAACGTTTTATTACAGTGTACGCGCAGTATGATATTATTGTAGGAGAAGTTGTAATGTTTTCGGTTAATGGGACGGGTAAACGAGATGAGGCGAATAATGGCAAAATACAATATACGGTCTACGGAATCAAGGTTCCCCCCACATGGAGAATTATCTTTTATATAAATTATCATAATACTGTTGTATTTACCTTCTTTTTCAAAACGATTCTCTCCACGGTTTGATAGAAAAGTCGTTCGAAAATTTCAAAATTTTATTTGCGCTGCAGGCATAATAATTAATTATATTATATAACCTGTACCTAGTAGCTGACGTATTACTGATTCGGCCTTAACATAATTATCTACCCGATTGAAAAAAGTAGTTTTTAATTGTATCTGGTTTTACATTTTTATCATTTAGATGTCTAGATTTTTTTTATGAATAACAATTTACATTTTTTTGTCAAATTTCGTAGGCGAACTGAATAAGTAGTACCTATTTAGTCCAGTGGAAAATTTGCCAATGTTCATTATTTACTAATTAGATTTAAACGGACGAAATTGATGTAGGTACGTATTATTACTTTTTATTATAAAATTAGTACAATTAATATTCATTTTTTAATAATTTCACAGGCTATATTTATAGATTGGTTTTTAGTAACGTAATGACCAGATCGAAAAATTCAGATTGTGTCCGTTAAAATAAGTCTGACACTGAAAAATGTTTAAACACAACAAGAAAATTCTGTGGTAAGCACTTTAAGTTTTATTCTGTACCAACTTTTACAACTATCCTACTAAAGGCCAGCCAGATTAATCGAATTTTTTGTATTCTTCGCCTCATTCTACTCGGGCAAAGTCATTGACCCTATTCTGTTATTTTTTCCCATTTCCTTTCATTGTTCGTCTTTTTTATTCTTACCGCGCAACATAATATATTAATGTCATCAACTAAACCTTTTAAGTCGAACTCGGAACTATACAACAGGGACGTCGTTTAAGCTTTCAATAACGATTTTGTCACGCTCCAATAAAATAAGAATACCTAATATTAACGGTTAAAAAAAAAAACATGAGTGCTAAAACGAATACCTACAAATGTAGTTCTATAAATGTGCTAAGACTTTCATGGATCAAGCTAATCGGTCCTAACTTTTGATTTTAAGTCTATTGTGTATAGAACTGCACGCATTTGTGACGTAAAATCTTATTGGCTCCTATATTATAGTGGCTTTAAAAAAAAAAAATTATTGATTAAACAAGATGACATTATCGTTATTCATTTTCAATGCGGCGTTCGTCATGTAAAATGTCAATTAGAACCTTGACCAGTAGAAATCACACGCGTTGTTTGTTAATCCTAACTGATTTGGGATTTGAGACACGGAGCGATCAGTGTTGTAATATTATGCTTGTTGGAACTCGGTTGCATACAAACATCTATCTGTACTCTATAGTGCTATTATTAGGTACCATTGAGATAATTAATTATTATAACTAGCGATTTGTAGTGGATCCAAAAATGATTCTGAAGATTATTGTATCGAGAAGACACGGGAACAAGTAGAATTTCCCACCGTTAATATATTTTTCATATTATTATTTATTATACATATTATGTAGGTATCTATTTACTTTTTTTGATGAAATGCGTTTAGGCAATTTTACTGGATTCTCTTTATTTTGTTTGTAACACGTTGTCTGACCACATTTTCCTAACAACATTTTACCCGTATGGACACTAAAATAGTAAAATATTATAAGAAATACATGCTCAGCAATAGGCTGTTATGTCATAATAGTTCAATAATAAATTAACATAACAGTATAATATCATTTCTTCATTTATACATCATGCTTCGAATAAGTAAGGAGGTCTAATTTTTTTTTTTAGCATTTTTGGATTTGACCGCAGTTTTAAGAAATCCGTTAGATATGAATTTTCTGACACTGGATAATTCTCCTTTCTGTGCTGGATTCTTTCACTATCCCGAAGTTCGCATTGAAGCGTTTTATTGTGATTTAATCACTTTTATTTTAATTTTTAATAACGGCCTTGACACCACTTTATTACGAGTAACTTCTTGCTTTACTGGTTTGTACTGTTGCTTGATTTTTTTTTCACTTTTTGCCGTTTTTGTATTATACCAGTAGAAATTAATTTTAATAAAAAAAATCAACGTAGTGTAATTCATTTAAATATTTTCCACGATTATAATAATTATTGTAATAATTATGAAAATAAAAATGTATTATTTAAGTATATAATTTTGCTAAATTATTAATTATTATTATTGAAAAAATAGTTTCCCGTTAAGTTTGTGGATATTTACAGTTAAGTATAGATGAGTATTAACTATGCGACTATTAAATCATTTATATAGACAATTCTTGAATCAGTTATTCGGCTGTTTTTCTACATTAACTTGATCGGAGCGGGTTAACTCGTACATTTTTTTTTTGACAAAATGAATCCTTCATTAAAATTAAATTTAGGCTCTCAAATAGTCGGGATACGCTTACTACATCGGTGGAAATATCTTCATGTAATAATTTTTTAGTGGAAATTGTTTTGTTTCTTTTTATAGATAAGAATAATAAATAAACCGAAAAAATGTACGTACGATTTGTCCTGGTGTTTGTACGCAGTTTAACAAAAAGCTGTGTAATTACACAGATACACTATTGCTTCACGCGCGTCTAAATATAATGTGTTTTTTATTCACAGACATTTACTCTAGAAGAAAGGAGTTATCCTCACCGCTCGTATTATAATCTCACCACCGGTTGACTTATGTGACCATGAAACCAGCGCGCGTTTGCATGTCAACAGGTTTAAAGTCAACGGTCTAACCTGATTACGGCCAAATCAATTATGGACACGTGTAATCGTAATGGCAACTGTGATAATAATATACAATATGATATTATAATAATACGCTGTACACACACACGTATGTCGCTCATGCGTAAAATTATATAACACGTGAAAATGACAGGGCAACAGCCAACAAAAAATAGAACCAGGGAAAGCGGGCGAAAAACGACGTGTAACGGCTTTTCAGCATTGAAGGTTGTTGTTTTCACTTAGCTGGCTAACCGGTCCACTGTCTGATTAGATTACCATACCTCATTTGGACGGACCACGCGTATACATGTCTCCCGATGTATCCCAACTTTGCTTACAATTTTCGAAGTACCCATTGACGACCTGACTCGGACAACAGTATCGAGTAGACTCGAAGAAAGTACAAAGTACCTTATATTTGGACGCATTCATCGCGATATTCACTATTCAATGGTCATTGTTATTGGAACACCGATCAAAAGAAATTTCAAAATACAACTAAAGTCTTTGTCATTTATAATTGACTTCCATGCAACACCATGCACGTGATAAAACTAAGAAATTTGCCCATCAATAATTCGTACTAGTGTTGGTTTGATACTTTTTATCTGACTAACATAAACGCCAATGATATATCTACTAATGGATCGACAGAATACCTAGACCCCGGTTTGTTTATGAATAACATTTCACTGAGGTCTGTGTCAACAAACATAAGATAAGTTTTGTATTTTATGTACGGAAACTTCAACACCTTCTGAGCAACCTTCAACACCTTCAAGCAACAGTCCTCATTTTGCTCATCAGCAAAAAAAGTAAAACATGCACCTAACCTATTGCCTTAGTGCAGATCGTGGTCGGGTCTAATGGCCATCTAGCCTCCACTTAGCGATTTTGCACGGGATTCAAGGGAAATTAACTTTCATGCTGATCGCTCTAGCACTGGCCGTGAAAATTAAGTACTCGATTAATAAACGAATATAAATCTGATTACGTTGTTTTGTCCAAAAAAAAACCTATTGTAATCGCATACAGCGTACGACATACCACCAGTTCGACTAATGCAATTATTTTTAGCAATAAATAATAATAATAATTATTATTATTTATCGATTCACATTCGTATTCGCTATTCTGTTTTGCGAAGCACAGTTCCGTAATATCAGAATCGGTATATTATTTTAATTATTATTTCACTTGTAATATTATTAGTCATGCCGTTTTTGTTCTCACGCTTCGTTCTCAATAAAATAATTAATCGTGGGACAAAAGTAACAGTCAAAATAATATTATTATAATTTGTAACCTTTCAACATCAAATTACGGTGTTCATCGTGTGTTCGCGTATATCTGGTCACGGGAAAATTTGTAAAACAATTTAAAATAGTTAAACATAACAAACTATTGAAGTTCTATATGCACCATTTAGCGTGGTCTAAAAAATAGAGATTTCTTATATTTTTTTGTCCTGAAATGTTTAAAATAATGACATACATTATGATTATACATTAAGTATAATAATAATATATAATATACTTTTATATGTAAATATAATTTTTAATTTGTTAGGTTTCAATCACTAAGCTCAAGAAAGTTACACTGAACAAGAAATTATGTTATATTCAATAAAAATATAGACTAATTTGATAAATACTTTATTGCTATTGACCCTAAAAATATTTAATCAGCCTAATAATGTACTGTTTTAGCAAATATTTTCTCGCGGCAATCGAAAAATACATTGCATCAATAATTAATTTATCAAAAATTTGTTTGTATTTCAATTAATAATAAAATGTATATCAAAGTAATAATTGCTTTTATCGTTTTGACTGTATTTTTAGCATATGAGTAAAGTGGTTTTATAAAGGACTGATAAATATAATGTTTATTCAAATTGATAGTTATTTTTCGTTAAGTGCATAATAATATGTGAAACCAGATTTTTTTTTTAAATTATCTATTACCCTCTCGTTGTTATTAATCGTTTTAATGGTTATTTCAATAGGACCCACAGAATATTATTTTGACTCATCCGTGCATGCTTAGACCATTACAACCTACTGTTTTCTTAATCATAACCACAATTTTAATCGGTTAAATATGCTCTTGTTTTAAACATTTGTTTGTACTCAAATCTAAGAGGTTAAAAGACCTCTTACGTTGCCTACGTTTTATGTTGAAATAAAAATAAATATAATCTACTAAAATAATTTGTCGACTGATATGTATAGAAATTCGTATGTGTGTCTCGATGCCCGTGTCCTTGAACTTATTATTTACATATTATTGTATCGACGCCAATTTTTTTTCGTATGCTGCCGTTGATCGTATTGTAATTGAAAATATTTTATTCTCCAGCGCAGGTAATATTGTGCAACGATCTCGGGTTGAATATTGTGTATTGTTGTTCAGTGTAGAAATTTGAAAAACGAAACGCATTCGTTACCTATCAAATATACCACTTAATGAAGAAATAATAGACTCGATTGTGTATAATAAGGTGTTTTGTAGACAATTTAGGTTAATATATTATGTCAATCGTTAGCAGCTAGATAGCTAGTTTCAACCTAGCTGTTAGGTTAGCTTTACAACAGTCGTTAAAGAGCTAGTAAAATGTTAACCTTACAAACCGATCGAATGCAAGTTTCGGCGGTCAGGTTTTATAGTTGACCTAAATGTCCAGATGCATGTAAATTACTAAAAAATTGAGCTCATCGCGTCGCTGGAACTATCCTTATGCGCTCGATTCTATTTGAGCCTTGAGAATTGACCATTTCACGGTAGGCTATTATATTTCTATATGCCTTTATCTTATACAGATGTTTTTATAATAAACGCATTTGTCTTATATAAATGCGTTTATAACAATGAACTGTGTGGCTGTGAAAATTATTTTGTATTAGAGCTATCTAGAGAAAATGATTATTGGTAAACAGCGAATAGTAGGTCAGTCTTTTATTTATTTTATGGTACGGAGAAGCGAAATTTGGTTAAGGAAAACACAAGCGATACGGTTTATTTGCTTAACACAATTGCAGTGAAGCCGTCGGCGAATACGAAGTGTGTGCATGCTTAAATACACTTGAAAAAAAAAATGCAAATTCGAGAGCCATTTACGATTGCAAGATAATATATTATTACAATATATTTGCCAATTATATTCGCCTGGTCTTCTAAACCTAACTATGATAGTCCAGTAATAGATAACAATAATGTTGCATTGACATGGATGAAACAGAATAATATGTTATTACCATTTAGACTAAAGAAATTTGTGGATGATTAGGAATGTCACCAAAAGCAGTTAAAGGGAACGAGTAAATTGAAATAGTTGCATTTGAGCGTGTTGAAAGATATTAGAAAAAATGATGTTAAAAACTCTGTATATCTATATAATAACGCTATTTGAACTGTCAATAACACAAATTCAATTAAACTAAAATATCCAGTTTTTCCTAACGAAGTGATTTTTGCTAGTATAATATTAATTTTAAGATTTGTTATTTTGTACTACTGGACGAATCGCGGTGGATTAACCTTGTGTCCTGTGGAATATGTTTTACTTGTTTCTTGTATCCAGACTGATTAAATCACGGTTCTGAACAAAACAGGTATTAGGTTGGCAATTAAATATTCCTCGAATATCTCTTTGCCTAATTTTGACGATCATCCAAAAACAAAAGCTTTAGAATTCTAGAAATATTGCAATAATTGCGATGTTGAGAAATAATCGCTCAATTATAGGTATGAGAATTTAAATTATAGGTTAAATGTTCACTCAAAATGTTTGTTTGTTAAACAAAGTAAACACTCAAGTCGATATTACTTCACCGAATAATATAGAATATGCGTCATACGCAATGTTTACACGGCTTATAAGTTAATTGTTGTTTATCACACGTGTTTGAAAGAATGAAAACCCATTATTATAATTTATTTTTACATTGGCCGGACTACAGTAAACAATTGTTTACTGATGCATGTCATACTAATTTTTACACTCTTCTGTTAAAAGTAATATTTAATCAAATAAAAGATAATGTTTTATGCATCTTTTTTAGCTAGTGTTGTAATGAAAATTATATTGCAGAATAAAATATTGAATTGTGTAACTTGTCATATGTCGGTGCCACTTTTTTTTTGAGATAATTCCATATTGGTTTTTTTTGAAAATTAAGTTAGTTATTTCCTTAATATCAACAACCATTAACGTAATTAGTTATTCAACTAATGGCAATATTATATATAATATTAAATACATCAAAGGCTAAATTATACAATTTCCGAGTATGTTTCATATTTTCCGGACTCTGATTTGTCTGGATTTCGAAATAATTAAATCACAAGTGACAAGGATAAAGACAACGTGTTAATATACTAGGCTTAATATCATATCCAAATGCCTTACAGACGAAATACGAATATGTGTCTCTAAATTTTGTAGATATTAAAATCTCCAAATTCGAACGACGCGACGTTTATGAGAAGGTTGTCAAGGCAAAATTGTAACTTTTTACAGGAATCAATATTTGTTTTTGAAAATGGCAAGTTTTCTTGTATTCTGAAAAACTGCTATTTTTGATTTGACAATCTTCTTACACCACACCGTCTATTTGTATTGCACGGTTTTTATTGAGTAATGTCGATTGTATTATTGTAAATACATATCATATTAATATTGTGTGCGTATACTTATAAAGCGCCTAGATGCATAGACATATATCTAGGCCTTCTAATGTGTGTGCATACAATGCCTACGAGAATTATTTTGCTGGCCACGATACGGTTACATAAAAGTTTATAAAAACGGACTGGGTTTATAATAGTGACCACTGTTATAATAACAATAACAGGAGCCGGTCTCTTGTGCCTTAACTAATTGTTGGCGGCGATAGCGAATCGATTGTCACATTACCGCCGACTACAAAAACACCAACAACAATGACGAATTATTCCTAGCTGCATATTCCCAAATGTAGACCGAACGCGTCGGCGGTACATACCTCTGATGTTGTCGGTGCCAGTGCAATGGTACGGTCGGCCGACGAACATGGCCAAAGGGTCGTAGCCCTGTTCTTCTTGTTCTTCTCCAATCACTTCGTATTCGTCGTCGTCCTCTTCTTCCATACCCCGGTGCTGATCGTTGTCCGGCGGCACGTCGTCGGCGGTGCCGGTGGCCGGCGTCTCGGATCTGCTGGTGCCCACGGCCGGACAGTGATCGGTCTGCAGCAGTCCCTGGCCCTCGAACAGCTCGTCCAATAGGCCCACGCTCCGGGCCACCGGTTCGTGCACGTTGACCGCAATTAGCTGACCGCACTTGTACAAAAGAAACCAGATGTCCGGCTGAGCGGTCAGACACCGCACTATGTACCGGCCCAATTTCAGTACCGCCGATGTTCGTTTGGCCGGCTGCATGTCACCCGGGCACGCATCACAACGCGATTGACGCGGCCGCTGTCGCCTGTCGGCCGCCTCCTTCGCCTACGCCGCCGATTTCTCAAGGTGGACCGGTCACGGCGTGCGCCCCCCCACCCGGTCGGCCGCTGCGCACCAATGGCCAATCTTATGTAAGCCGCCGCGGGCCGTTGTCCGGCGGTGGTGGCTGGATGACCATGTGGATTCGCGCGCGCCAAACCGGACAACGGTCTTTATCCGCTATGCGGTCGCCAAAGCCCAAAACACTAAAAGACCTCGACTCACCAATAACAATTGCTTGTTGTTGTATTGTTTTAGTTATTTTTTCCTATCCATTAACGCCTTCGGTTTGTTGTTGTTGACATGATATTATATCACGAACCACTTTCTAACTGGAACAATTCAAAAAATTCAACACCATCCCCTCTTCCCCAGTAATCGCTGGTCTTAGGATTCTACGGTTACGTAGGTAGTCGATTGGTGAACTTGATGATGATATTTTGTGTCCTAAAACATCTTAGCCCGTGGTCATTGTAAGCTGTAATTTTATTTTTTACTCGATATCATAGTTAGTGTGACTTGATTCGAATCACTATAATTATAGGTAGATAAGGCATTCGGTATAAATTAAAAAATTAAAAACCTTAGACACGTCTATTGTATCTAATGGGAAATATACCACTGTAGTCTTTACCCCTTGTAGCCTGTATACAAAGTGTATAAAACATACTCGTAGTTGTTAAACCATAAAGTCATTTTTAATTGTCCATACAAATATGAACAAGAGAAAAAATAAACATAAAATTGATCTCACAAAAGTTTAAAGTCAAAAGTAAAAATATGCTTTTCAAAAAAAATATTTTACCAATTTGTCAGTTGTTTAAGTTGCTTAATAAAGATATTATATAACAGAATTAATGATTTTTCCAAATTGCATAAGTAACGCCAAACTATGCCGTTGGATTGTTAAAATTCAACTACGCAAGACTATCGCAAAAATATGATGAATAAGCGAAGTGTTTTGATCTAAATTCACTCAGAGGTTAAATCAAAAGAGGTATGGATTGTCAGTGGTGCAAAAACTTCTTTTTGAACGGGTCACACTATAGTGAACGAGTCGATCCGGATCATATGTGATAAAAAAAAGTCGTTCGTTAGTTTATATCATATTTGTTTCGGCCACGTTGTTTCAAGAATTATAAATAATTTTTATATCAATCTAGTATTATATTATGATTAAGAAGTTGATTAATTATTAAAGTAATCCACGATATTATACTTTTTTTTACCATTAGTCTGTTGTATGAGCTGAAGATGGTAACATGGTGCCGAAATACATAATATACGCTATACAGTATTATTTTTGTGGTTAAGGGTTTATTTAAATATTTTATTATTTTATAATATATAACCACAAATGTTGTCGAAGTTTATTCTACATAAGTATTCTATTAAATGCAATACCTAACCTTTTAATACAAAATAAGTTAGGCCAATATTGCTAAATTTAAACTAAATTAGATAAAAAGAATACTCGCCTCAAATCTTTAGAAATTGTTAATTGTTAAATGTTAATTCTTAATAAGGACAAAATGCTCTACATAATTATTAACCTAAGTTATTATGCCTAGGAGGTTAAACCATCAAATTTTGAAACATGTTGTGTTCTACAGTATGTAGGACATTTGAAGTCCCAGCTCTAATTTGTATGATAACCGAACCTAACCAGGTAACTAACATTAGGTACTCGTATAATAATAGGTCTAGATAGAAATATTTTGTCACGGTCGAAGGGAATGATACAAACAATTTAAGAATTGGGTCTTTTGAACGATCCTGACTTAATGACCCAAGTCATCCGATTGACCTATTTTCCATTTCTAGGTACTACTGTCTAGGCTTACTGTCAAATTTAACCATTATATTTATAGATATTGTGGTTTTGAGATTTCAATATTGGTGGCGTAGAAAAAATTAAGAATAACAAAATATATGTACTGACAATGAGTGAAGCGTGAGCCAAAAGTCATGTAGTGAAACTTTCACTGCAATGTGTGCCTTTTAGCCTACTCAGTAGGCTAAGTAGGTACTATAATATTATAATACAAGCCCGAATTTCAAATACGTCTCCAAACCATATTTATAATTGATTTTTAACCTAACCTTTGCCAAAATTCACAAGTAAAATCTTCGGTGGACAGTCATTACTATTTTAGCAAAATTGAGATTTTAACTACTAGGCTTTATCTTTTAGAGCTAGGATTTAAGATTTTTCAAATATATTTTCTTATGTTGAATGATTTTATAAAAATAATTTGTTTAGGTTTTAGTGCGATCGATATGACAGTAGTGACAATCAGCTAGTAGGTTTATCTTTGTTTAGTTACACTGTTCTTTCTTTGTTGATACAACGTTCTTGAAATTTTTATACAAAGTACCCGTAGAGTTAAAAGAACCCCATTAAGTATTATAATACGACTATAGTGGTTTTTAACGATTTTGTTTGTCATCCTTACGCAAGGGTCATGTTAATCTTCATTATTCTTTGTATCGTTTCACTTTTATTATATCAACTGCCAAAAGCCAGTAAGTACATAATAATACTATGCATGTTTACAATTTAAACGACACTTAATTTTTTTTATCAAATTTATTTACATAATACCTACCTATGAAAATATTAAATTTAAAATCCTATAATGTTCTATAAAATTATAGTAAATAAGTACTACTAAAAATTCGGTTATTTTAATAGGTAATATTTTGATGTGAGAGTGAGATTCGTTTTTTGGTAAAACACAAATTATTGGCATACCAATGACTGGGGAAAAAGAAAAAAACAATTATATAATAATATTATTAACTATTATTAATTATTATTATTAAATATTTAACTGAGTACAATTTTTTTTGACTCTTATCTCCGATTCTTCAGTGCTAGTGAGGTTTATATTATTTACTAGTGTATGACAATGACTTAATCAAGTAGTAGTTGTAATAATATTATTAGTTATGCTACTATAATATTTACTTGTTAGATCAAAATTAATAAAAAAAGTATATATATATATATATATATATGGTATCCGTTATTTTTTGTGTATTACACCAACAAATGGATTGAGAAAGAATAATGCAATGGGAAATGACCAATTTTAAAAATAACATTGATTTTAACGGTGCATTTGTTACCGTGAACCAGTAAATCGAATTAAGAATAGAAAACGAAAAATATATAACTATGATACAATAACTACTTCTTTGGTAAAAGTGACCAGTTCGATTTGTTTAATTTATTAGGAATTAGACGAATAATGCACGTATAATGTATACTAAAAAAAAGAAAAAATTCACAAAAAATGAGATTCAATAATCAATAATAATATTATGTCTTGTTAATGTTTAATATTACATTTGATATTATAAATCTATATGTAGATTGTTTTTCTTAATAAGAGTATTCATTAAATGAGTATTATTAAAAAATATCTATTAAAATTTAAAAGATTAAAGATAAAACTTGAATTGTATTAAGTTTCGCAACAATTCAATTTTTAAATTATTTTAGTTATAATTTTTCAGATATTAATTTTATTAGTTAAAAGTTGTTCATAGTGCTATAATAGTTTTCATAATAATTACCAATATGTTCTGAACAATTTAATTAATATTCTCGATTTATGACCTTGTAAAAATCCGGTTCCAGTTGCAAATATTTTTACTAGGTTTACTATGTTTATAGGTTAATAAATATTACTTTATACTTTCAATAATATAATAGGTATGATATATAAGAATTGTAATATTATTATACTATCAAAAAACAAATATAAAATTAATTCTGGGGAAATCCAAGCCAACCTATCCAGACTGGTTAAATGATTATTTAAAAAATTAAAATTTTTTGAATTATTGAGTACATATACAATATTGTCAAATCTCGCATACAAAACAATTAATTATCTACTAATGACAACTTCTCAACTCTTAAAAGTATATTAAAAACGTATAAAACGTATCAAAAAAAAAAATTCACTCATCTCAAACAACCCTTAACCCTTCTCTGCATGAATTTTTTTTTAGCCATAAATTTAGCTATAAATGTACTTAATACTACTTCAAAAAAAAAAAAATTTTTTTTTGAGTTTTGGTTTCATGGAAAACGCTGTATAAAGAATTTGGAACATTATAGAACATTGTGCATACAAAAATGTATAGCATGAGCAGATATAAACAATAAATACAATCGTTCCATATATGGAACATTGTGCAGTGAAGGGTTAAGTAGAAAAAACCATTTGTTTTACCAAAATGAATTAAACGTAGTTTAAAAATAAAAGTTATAATAAATTGTTTTCCCCAAGGATGTACAAGTCCGCGAATTTGAAACGCTTGTTTCAATATTACTATCGTTTTTGTGGTATTGTGACTTGTAATAAAATAATCGAAGGATTATCCCAAGAGACTTTTATTTGTTCTATTATCCCGTTTTTTTATTGTTTAACACAAGTTAAATGTTGTATTTCAAATTTGGTGTAGAGCCGAGAACGTACTGGTTTTACAATAATGTTTTTGTACTTTTTTTTAACTACGATGCAAAGCTGAGATGGCATTATTTTGTCATTTGTTTTTTTTTGTATCCAGACACATGATAACTTTTTAAAGAGTTTAACAATCGTTTTATATGTAAAGTGATTTTTATTGGTAATAAATAGTTTGTTAACGATCGACAAATTCGCCACTAGGTTATTACAATTGTTGTTCTACCTAATGAGGTGGTAGTAGTGTTTAAAAAATAATCAAAAACACAGTGGGTTGGTAAGCTTAAATTATGCGTCAATTTAATCTTAAAATAATGTTTAGGTTCTTTTTTTGTGTCATTTAGCTTAGCATAAAACGCGTTAAATCTTTAGAAAACAAAACAAAAGAAATTTTAACTAACGACAACTAATATATTTATCTAATATACTTTATAGAAATAATTTGAAAATTATTTCTCTTCATTATAAATTATAACCATTAAGGCATTGAGCAGGTTTGTGTTTTGGGTCTGAACAAATCCATAATTAATCTATTTAACAGTTGCAAAGTTTATATATAAGCGCTCAGCCATTAACTTTAAAACTGCATAAAAGCACGTAGATTTCTTGCAATTAAAAATTCCATACTTTACTTTACAGTTTTAATCTTTGAATTGCATTGCTAGAACACGCAATTATTTGACTAAGTTTTTATTTTAAATCATTAATTTTTGTTTTTGACCAAAAACTGTTTTTATTTATTAATGTACTTCTGTGCCTATTATTTTCCTATATATCGGTGGAAATTAATGTTCAATAATGCTGGCAATGGTTATTGTACGGACTGCGGACATAATGATAACAAACAGTTCGTATACATATTAATCTGACACCTTTATTGTGACGTCCTCGGACACACCACAACACTTATCTATATCGATTTGACTTTTAAGGAACAGGGTTAACCACACACAGGCACGTGTTAGGTCTTTAATTTTGTTTAGGTGTTTCTACATTTTTCTTTTATTCCATTGGTGGTAGAAAAACGCATTGATTATGCCTACATCAAACTTCAAAACATTGTAAAAAAAATATTAACGTTTCGTAGTTGCTATGTGGATCATACAATAGCTGTGCCATATAACGAAATTTATAATTAAAATACGTATTCTGTAACTTATGACGAGCAGAATTTTTTCAGCCGTCTTAAATTTTCAACGGACTTCCACTAACAACCATACGACATAAGTAGGTACAACACATACATTGTCAACCTGATTCGGTTGTATACTTGTATGTAATGGTTATATTATATTGTATAAATATAAATTATAATCGGTGAGTTTACTTACTCGAACGGCTGTGGCAAGGTGAAGTGGATTTTCGCATTTTCGCTGTCGTGGAGCTAAATATATTTTACGGACATAATATATGTTTTAATTAATTATTTATTATTATTTTTATATTATTTTTTATTTTTTATTTCCGTTGATATCCGTGAACTATTTAGGCGACATGACGACATTTTTTGATAGGTGATTGTAATTACGAGTATTATAACAAATCGGATAAACGTGCAATCGTCGGTCTTCAAAATTAAGCTTAAGTACTTTGAAACCGATCTTGATGCGGTTTCGAGTCAGTCGGCCGACACCACTGTCAGTGTACCTATGCAGTTTTTTGCCGAGTCGTTTTTACAGTGACCCCAAACGTGTGCGGTCAAAGTCGTCAGTCGTGTTGATTGTTCAGAAATTACCATTATGACACTTTTCGAGTAACCGACCAGTGTACAGGGCGATTTGTTAAACATACTACGCGGTAGCTTTTCTCGGCCATTAGCCTTTCGATAGCAAACAACTCCGTTGTACGTTTTAATTAAATAATAATTGCTATGAAGTCTAAATGGCACAGCTGCAATTCAATACCGATACATTTGTAATACGTTCTTGTGTACACACGCCAAAGAACCAGGACACATGTCATTCGTCTATGACTCCAATAAAATAATAATAATAATAATTGACCAACAAGATTTATCCAAACTAATTATACTCACGGCGTGTCTATTCCTTGTCGGCTCCTTAAACATTTAAACAACTCAACGATCAGCGTATCACTCTGTACATACCGGGAAATTTATTTTGCCGTGACTTATAATTACTGTCGATTGATTTGTACGCAAAAAATTCCTTTACACTGCCCTCAGTCGATCACAATGGTTTTAGACTTTCAAAACTGTACTCCGTTAGTTATTTCGTATTCTACCTAACGCTAGTAAAATAGAAATAACACAATAATATTATATACATAAAATAAAAAAAAACGATTTGATTGTAGAGACTTATGTACCAATATATTGATGGTGGCGATATTATTACTTGTTGTAATGCGTTTTGATTAGTATTTTATAACTAGGTTATACACAGATGGCCATGGACGTGCGTCTAATAATAAGATATAAACAATAATATAAATTATAATATATACTTACAATTTCACAAGGAGAAATACACTGAACAGTTGCATTTCTCTTCTTTAATAATTCATTTTTGTACTATGACATTGATATCAAGGGATCAATCTCACGATTTTTTATGAATGTGTATTATGTGCCACGGGTCTATACAAAAGGTAACATAATAAAATATCTTATAACTTTGACAAATGGCCATGAAAGTTTTGATTTTCCGTCAGAGCGTATGGGTTCGTCATGAATGTTACCAATGATTTAACCCCTTCGTGCATGTTGTGTCGTATATGGCACAAATAAGTTTTTTGTTATTTGTTGCTTTGGAAATTAATTTATGACATAACTACATAGACGGCCGAATTCGGCACAAAAAACTGACCCATTTTGATGTAAAGTACCTTCATCTAGCGTTAAAATTGTGAATTATAGATGAACAATAAACAACTGAAAATATTATCACCGCGTCGGGTAAAAACTATTTCTTTCATGCTATCATAACAAAAAATTGAAACTACCGAATTTAAAAAAAAAAATTACTACCTTGTAGGGAATTTTGTGGAAAATATTTTAAAAGTAAGAACAGTTTTTTAAGTATAATAGTTTTTGAAATACAACAAAAACTTATTGTGTGCCCAATATGAGACAACATGCATAAAAAGTTATTATAATTCGTTACTTACATTATTAAAAAAAAAATATGATAATTACACAAATCATGTTTTTTAGTTATCTTATATAATATATATCACAAATAAATGTCAGTAATAAAAAAAAATGCCAAAAAATGAATACCAATTATGACAACATTTGTTTTGAGTGCATATTGTTCCAGATATGGCACAAACAAAAATTGTGTTTTTTAATGCATGATGGCCATAAGTGGCACAAACATACATTTGGTGTGCGTTGTGCCATATTAGGCACGAATTAAACTTTGAGGAGAAATAAGGGGAAGTTGTGCCGAAATCATTTTTTTAATATTTTCCCCATAATCCTGATATATTTTAGATTCAGTACAATTTTTTTGGGAAAAAAATAAAAAGTCATGCATGAAGGAGTTAAAAATGTATAATGACTTAGTGATTTTTTTGGAATAGATAAACTAAACTTTTTTATTTTTATTTTCTGGGAACTAAAATTCTAAATCGCTTCTTACTGTAAATTTCATTAAATATTAAAATCGTTTTTTTTTTTTTAACTTTATACAATTAATTGACGGGTTCATAATAAAAACATCTAAACCAACAAATAATTAATGTTAGTTTTATTAGTCACTACGCAAAATCAACGGTCGTTATCAAGTCTTATTTGTATGTTTATTGTTTCCTATCCTTCCTTATATTTGTATAGGTTATTTTTTATTAACATTCTGTGAATAATAGTATTTCTGTATTTTTTTTTTCAATGTTTTATAGGACGCACTTTATGGAATAAGCTCTGGTGAGGCGGTACACATCAATAATGTATTCGAAATACTGTAAATAATGTTGTGTAGTTGTATCTATCCAGTTCACTGCCGAATGCACTTATGTACAATAATATTATAAATGCATTTCCTTAGTTACAATTGAGCACAATATAATATTATACTATGACATGTACATGCTAAAATGACAGGTTCAACGACGAACGGTAGAACAATATACACGATGTACCTTTCATCAATCATTTAATTGTTTAGGTATACTCGTGGATTATGTAAGGCCATGGTATAGACTTCGACCTTGCTCGCTTATACCCGGCATTATGTATAAATAATTAACAACAGGCAAATATGATTTAACTATCCACTCAATTATCATTCATTCGTTAAGGTTTTTTTGTTTTTGCCGGGGGAAGCATATTTTATTTTCCAAACATGGTTTTTGATTGATTGTTAATAATGACAAGCATGGCCCTCCTCATATCTATGTATAGCACGGCGTTGACAATTTCAAAAAATATTTTATCAGCTAGTCCTCGATCATCATACATCAATGTAGAATATATAAACCATTAGACAAGAACGGGCTATGGGTGTTATGGTACAGTGAATTTCTTATTATATTCTCATTTCCCATCCTTCCGCACAATGTCAGGTGTAAATTACTTTTTGATGAACCACGTCATTAACATTTAAATGTACAGATTGTACAAATTAGTTTACAATTACAACCAAGATTAACGTACATATTATATTGTATAATATTATTTTGCCCTACTTAAGACTTAGTTATTATTTATTTGTGTTCACTATCACTAACTTTTAAGATTTAATTTTCGACAGGCGTAAGTGATAGTAGTTCCTATTCGGATTACCTTTTATTTTCTTGTGAAACAGTTTTGATTCGAAAAGTAATATACCGCTACATTTAAAAATGGTACTAAATATTTGTTTGTGTGACAGTTCAACATGGCGTGGCTATTATAATATATATTGCATGAGTGCCTTCTTTATTCATAGCACTTAAAAAATGGCAGGCATCAATTTTTATATTGTATCAATGTTTAATAGAAATTTAAGTTCTTTGAGTTAATTTATTAAAGGGTGACTTTTCGCAAAATCGTAATTTAGAGCTTGAATTAAAGTATATTCCAGCCGTTTGTATAGAATAAATTACTAATTTTTTTTATGATATAGGTAGTAATTAAATATGCTTTATGTCAAACTAATAAAATGATGGGTGTTGGCTCAAATATTTTGGTAGTTATACTCGGTTAGCTAAGCATGCAAATTAAAATAAGTAATAATACTGTCTGCTATTCGTACCAATGCTAATTTTTTTATTTCTATTTAAATTAAATTGTCATTACCATAGTTTTAGCTGCAGCGCAGAGCGGAGATAGTATTGATTTAAACATATTGTTTTAGGCTGACTTGTTAGCTGTCAGCTCATCACATAATGCAATTTGTTTTAAACTTAAATTAAATTAATTTTAAACTGTGTGATGATACTTGTTAAATCGCTCGACCCATTAAAAAAAAAAACAATCTTTATAGATCAGAAATTGTTTACCAATTTAAAAACTCGTTTTTGTATCAATATATATATATATATATTAGATTATAATAAATATATAATCTTAAAGATTTAAACCGTCTTTTTTCTTAAACAATTAGAGTTTGTAGCTTTTATTATGTATGATACGTCATGTACGCATGTCGCATAGGTTATATAGTGAAGATGAAATATGTATAGGTCCCCTTAAAGCTTGTATTATGATGGAACGCGTACCCTTGTTGGTATTTAATTTATAAACAGTAATACATTTTAATACTTCTGTAACTCAAATAAATCACAAAAACAAACATGTGAAACATTTTGTATTAATCAACGCGCAAATACGTCTTGGTCGGTTCGTTATGCTTTTTGTTTTGTTTTGTGGTCAGTGTTTATTATGTGCATGTAAAGACCAACAACCACTGTGGTAGCCTTGTTGTTAGGTAGGTACCTACAGTGGTCGTTAACCACACTTATTATTATGTACATGTATACACATATTATAGTCTAACATGTATAATATATTTATAAAACAATTTGCAATGGTAACACCAATCATTAGGCATTCATAACGTTTGTTTTTGTATTCTATTTGCTGAAGAAATATGACGAAATTGACACAAAATATAATAATTTAATAAAAAAACAACAACAATATTTGACTTTTTAATAAGCATTTTGTTTTTGTATTAGTTTGTTTTTAGTAATATAATTTTCATTGAAAAATTGAAAAATTGAACACATTAATTTTAATTTTTAAAATCGATTTGGTATCGTTTAAAAGCGGGTTTGGCATACAAAATGCAAGTTAATATTTCTCCTATTGACAGAATATGTGTTTCTATTGCGAGGGAAGGAAGAAACGTGATGCGAATGCGGAATGTGCTTGGCGTGAAACGTTAATCCTCCGGCATCAGGCCTTTTGACCTTTGTCATTCTTAACAAAATGAGGAAAAAGTTTGCCCTACATTTACCACCAATTTTCTTCGTTTTTAAAGGAACTTTAATCGGTTAGCGACACGTGTTACTGCACTAACAACAGCAACTATAAAATATACTGTAAAATCGAACGACCCAAAACGAACCACCATTATTTTGCTGACTAAAATTTTTGAAACCTCTGACCTCTAGAAATGCTCCGTCTGTTATTTATAGCTTTCTTGAGTAATGAATTATTATCACAATCCATATTGATATGCCCACAATGACTTATAGAAGCGTTATTTTATTTTAGTAACTCGCAGTCAGTATGGTTCCATTTAGGACTTACCTTTTAAGCGACTAATTGTAATGTATAATAGAAATTTTTAATTGATAATTTAAGAGTGGGTATAGTTGAAAATAATAAATTATTTTCATCTATACATGTATAAAACATGTATAAAACATTAGGGTAAACTCAACATATCTGCTGACATGTTATTTGCACTTAACCATATTATATGTTTAACATACATTTATTTACCTATAGAACAAATTTAATTTACCTAACAATAATATTAATCACATGAACTCTTTCTTTCTATTGCATTAACTCTTTAACGACCAAAACATTTATCACGAAAGTTCATTCAATGGTATACGTCGTATAATATAATAATATATTACAATATACTTACAATTACAACAAAGTTCAAATACAAGATTACAGATATTTAAAGATTTTTGTATAGATAAATACTAAGCACAACGCTTATAGTCAATTTATAGTACTAATAAATATTGATAATTTACTCGACTACATTTTTTTTAATACAATTTTAGATATCGAATCGTGCCTTACTCGTATGCATTCACAACTTATATTTGTTTACAATGTATTTCTAATATTGCTTTTCGATTGATAAAACACATTAAAAAATATTGACATAAGTTAATGTTATTCGATTTACCTATACTTATACTTATACAATGACTATAATATGATGTGGTTTATACTATTTATATTTTTTATAATATTCATCTACAGTAATCTACATAAATCTAAATAATATTTTCAAAAAATGTTTTAATCATATACTAAGTAAGCTTTGATAACTAGGTCATTAGCCATTATTTACAAAATGATTTACACAATAAATTACGATACATTTTATATTTTCTTACAATTTTAAACAATTTTTAGTCGATTAAAAATAATCGTATTGACCGGTTTTCGTTTGAAAAGTGCAAAGAAAAAATAATACTTCTTCAAATGTGGTGGTGATTTTTAAAATCACCACCAATCGATTTTTAGCTTCTATACATGATTAATATCTAATGAACAAATTATAATTTATTTAAGTCTACTTAGAATGTGATTTATTTTATGGAAAGACTTGCGTTAATCTCTACAAATTATAAAATATAACACATTGTACCGTTTGGAATCTCTTTAGGTTTTTTTACTGCAAAGATCGTTTACAAACCTTTTTCCTCCATGAGGTTAAGTTATTTACAGCAATAAAAAGTGAAATACTTCAGCGTACATTATACAATAATAATTAACAACCATTTTATAAACGATAATGGAAAGTCGTCATACTACAAAAAGTACCATAGGTCGGTTGTATTGTAAATTGGGTAAAAGAGAAAATGCGGACAACCGCCGGACGGTTATTTATCATTTGAACGAAAAATGTTAACTTGATGTGTTCATTTTAGTATTCATTGCTGCCCCATAGGAATACAAATGACGGCGACTAAAGTGGATTCGTCGTCCTGTTCGGATATGTGTCAGGTCTTGTTCGGCTGAAGGGGCAAAAGTTCCAGCTGACTGATGGCCGCGTTCTCCTGCAGGGGCGTCAAGGATCCCGGCCTGGTTGTGGCCACCACGGAATCGACAGACGTGACGGTGGTCATGAGCGAGCCTCGATGATTGATCTGACCCTGGTCGCCGGTTGCCCGTCTGTCGTACCGCGCGTCGTGGCAAGTCTTTCGGCGGCCGCCACAAGCTGTCACTCCACCACCTCCACCCACACCACCGCCGCCACCAGGACCTCCCTTGTATTCGTTGACCCGATCGCTGCACACTCCGAAACGGCTGAGCAAGGCAAATAGGTCCCGGCGGTACTGTTGCGTGAGTAGCGCATACAGATAAGGGTTGGCGCACGAATTGAGTGGATAGAAGAAGACGAGTAGGATTTTCGTCTTGGGCACGTCGATCAGCGGGTAACCGGCCAGCGCAGTCAGTCCGAAGAACGCCACCGGCGCCCAGCAAGCAAAGTCGGTGAACACGAGTAAAGCCATGCGCTTGGCCACGGTCATGTCGGACCGTGCCACCGACGCCACCGCTTCCCGGCCTCCTCGGATGGATATGTACATTTTGGCGTAACAAGCGCAAATCACAACGAACGCCAACCCGTTGAACATGAGCAACGAGAACAGGTAAAGCTTGTCCATGGAAGTAGAATTTTCCATCGGTAGACATATGCTGAAACCATACCGAACGGTCCAAGTTTATGTCGTTATAGAACGATGAATATAAGTCTATATGGAAAACGAGCAAATTCATTTGGACTAGCATTTTATATTACACTAGAAATATAGTCCGACCATTAATGTTAATGTGCCCGTCTTAATGTTAAATTTGTTGTGAAACGGCCAAGTCTGACCTAACAGTTTTACTCAACAATACAAATTTGAATAACTTAACAGTCGTCAAAGGGCCAATATGAACTGGACATGAAATAAAACGAGTGTGAAAACGTTAATGCTAGCTCTACACTAAGGTTAAGGGTTTCTCACAAAAAGAGATGATATACAGTGTTTATGGTTTATCGATTTAATTCCACCACAACTATAAATTACCGAAATATTAAATAATAATAATCCGAAATAATTCAGAAATAATGGTATTTTTGGGTAATTACAAATTTCAATTATGTTTTACGGCTATAATAAATATATGGTAAACGGGATATTGTAATTGATGCGCCCTGTAGCTTTGAATCCTTCTTTTTTTTATTAAACAGAATTGAAAACATTCGATTATAAAGCCTATGATAATTTTTGGCGTTTTTTATAGGTAAACTAATGCAAGAACGGTAATTGAACGGTGGTATTAATTTATCCGGAAATGCGTTGCAATGATCGAATACCCATTAAAATAAATCTTCTCGAATATTGCTTTTACTCTGGCAGCCATTAATATTCAAAAAGAGATTTATCAAATTATCGAAACTAGCTAAAGAAAACTGATCGAATACCAAGAAACGATGTTTTCCATTATTTCGTTTTGCTGCAACTCACCTGGTTTTCGAGTAACCGCTAGTGCCCAACAGTGGCAGGGCACCCATTAAAATTGAGAACAGCCAACCAACAGCCATTATGTTTACTGAAGCACCCAATTTGAGTCGTCGGTTTAGGTGAATAGCGTATGTGATGGTGTACCAACGTTCTCCCGTGATAATGGTCAGAGTAAACACGGACAACATGCAAGAGAATACTGTCAGGAATCCAGCCACTTGGCAACCAACACCTGCAGGAATATAATATGAAATATTGTTAAAATTAAAATCATTAAGAACTTGTTTAAAATTTAATCTAAAAAAAAGGATTTATAATTTTATTTTTGAAGCTCTTAATTATTTATTTTTTTAAGAAAACGGAACTGGTTGTTTTAATTAGAAATTTTTGCGGTAGGCACAGGCTTCATTTATTATTTTTCTGCATAATATCCGCTATTTTATTCAACAGGACTTTATGTGAATATTTTATGGTGTACAATGCACAGGAGTTTACATAACTAACGCGTATGACAATAATAAAGTTTTTCCCAGTAGAATAGTATTTGATAACAGTATTTTTTATATTACCTGGTTATTTTTAAATAATTTCATTATATTGGCACTGTATGAAAAAGTAACAGCCATAGTATAGTATTAAGTTTATAACGCATATTGTTTTATGGGCACACAAGTACCGACGTTCATTATAATACGTTGTTGTAGTAAACATTTAAACGTTGCTCAAAAGCAGACAGCTGTTCATCTTGTTAAACGAGTACAAAATAGTAAATGAAAAAAATCCTAATCTAACCTACTAGTGGACATGTTGGTAATTCAACCGCAGCGCTCATTAAATAATAAGAATTGATTTTGTATGATTGAATTTTAATGTCTGCCAAATAATACACTCTTTGATCGTGTAGGTCAACGGCAAGGTGCTAACAATTAGGTATATTACAAAATGTCTCGTTTGTGGTAGCAAACCTCTAGTATATTTTTAATGTATATTCATAATAAAAGGTAGGGATGAGGAATGAACTTTATGTGAACTCTAAATGTTGACTTAAAACTATTTTTTTAGAGCTCGCGTCATATAATAAATCACATAGTGAAAACTTTGCATAGTTAGCGTTTTATTTGTCATTTCAGACTTATAACCGTTATAATATTTAACACATCACGTAAAATATATATAAGTTAATACGAGGAAACTGTTATTGTGTATCGTGGACGTTAAACATAATCTAATAACTCTCTTATGCTATATTATATAAAGGGGGAGAGGGTGTTTGCGGAAATGCACAACCGACCTATGGTAACGAATATGAGCGATACAAAATACAATAACACGAACAAATATACACAAAAAGACCGTACATTTTATACAACGGCTTTGAGTGGCGGACCGACGGATCGGATTAAAAACAAAAATATCCGATCATGACTAAACAGTTTCAAGATAACCTGTGTGTATGCGCGACTACGAGTAACATTTAAAAAAATGGGTTATTTCATTAAGTTAGCCGTTAAGTCTATATTTATACCATATTATGAGCTTTACGACATTTTCAAAGACTCCGTCCAATATAAGCGATCTAGTGTAAACTCATACGCTTGGATTGATTTTGCTCCTGACTCGTGAGCTTTTAATAGATAACTTTTAAACGATGTACGCACCCGTACGCTGTTTATATTTCTTACTGACGGGTGATTGATGTACAAAATTGAAAATTATATTTATCCTTATAGCCTGTCTTACACTTGAAGTAATATTACTATTATTTGACAATAGTAATATATCATCGCGTCATCTCATCGGAAAAGGTGTCCAAAGTGAAGGTATCGAACCTTGTTCGCGTTTTTCGGTTAGTTATTACTTTTTAACTAGATTGCTTTAAGCCTAAGCCATTTTTCTAACGTCATGCCGAGACGGGGAACACTATGCGTAAATAGTATGGGACAAACGCTTACCCCTCTGCCAGAAAATGGCGTGATTGAAGTAGTGTCCAATCGATCGGGCATCCATGACGGCTATGAGCAACAGATAGAGGCCCATGCAAAAGTCGGCGATGGCTAAGTTGCACATAAGAAACTTGGGTACGGTCAGTCTGAACCGACTGCTGAGCAACACGAACAGCACGGCCATGTTGCCCAACAGTGCGGCAACTGCTACTATCCAAACGGCCACTCGAAGGGTCCAGTTGCCCATTAGGTCTTCGCAAGGGTTGAACGCGTCCGGCTCGGGGTAGCATTTTACCGCCTGGTAGTTTTTGGAAATGTTACCGCAAACGGCTACGAACTGAGTACCTACTGTCACTCCTAAAGACAGTAATAAACAAAACAAACAATTCATATTTTAAACTAACAACTTCTACGGCAGCTTTACGGAATCAATATACTACTTGCCATTGGCGTGAAATGTTTCTTCCTCCGAAAAAAAATTGTCTGTGGTCGATGAGTTGGAAATGACCTGTGACATTTCCGAAGTCATAGTCCTGCATTGAAGACTCATTTTTTGCACAAACATCTATTGTCAAAGCAAATATCAGAACAAAAATAATAATATATAATGACTGTAAAGGACTGTATAGGTGCCTATCAATTATTTGTAAAATGTAAGAGCTCTCAAGCCAGCTCTATCTCTGTTAGGATAGTATAAGAGTACAACGAAATGTCAGTATATCATAATAAGACGCGAACGAATAAACCCTATATAAAATTGGTCCCGCCGAAATTCCCGTAGAAGAAGGTAATTATTACGTGAGTGGAGTGTGGCTAACACGAAAAGGTAAGATTTAACTAAGGTATCTAACTAAAGATTATGTAATATTATTTATGTTATGGCGTGTTTTCTGTTGTACATATACAAATGTTAAAAACCAGCACAGTGGGATTGGGACATAGCAAGAACAAAACCTATTATACTTTCGAAGAGGTCTTATATAGAAATATTAAATATATAAATAAAAAATAGATAGAATTATATTATATTACATATTATTAGTTTCATTTTTTTTTTATGGTTTATCATTTGCTCGAGTGTGATTGTCCCTTTTATTTAAAGGTTTGATCATATATCTTGACTATGTAAACCTTTAGTCTAATTTACAGACCTTGAATCCTTAAACTACATCTAAATAAGCAAAATAAATGGAAAATTCCACCTTTCTGGGGGAAGAGGTTAATGATATATTCTTAGGGTTGCACTGTATATCGGTAGTACTATACCTAAAAATCATCTCACGCCAGTTTGGAAGTAATTAAACTATTTAAAAAAAGTTATATCACGCCGTAATTTTAAGATGAAAAATTAGTAATATTTTCGAGTGCTTTTTTAGATTTATACGGGAAGGGGTGATATTTTTTAATTTTTGGTCAAATAAAGTACGATTTTTGATATATAGACTAGCTACACGAATAAATAAGTTCAGCGAATTAGGATGTATCGGATGACTAGACAAAAAAAAAATTGAAAAGAAATAGAAACCCAAAAACACATCATTGTATAATACATTTTCAGCTCCGAATCGAAGCTATTAAAAATAAAACCGGAAAAGTCAAATAAGAACACAGAATAGTTACTCGCCTCGTGATCCGCATATTCTTTGGGGTTGTGTGTTTGTGGAAAATGAAAAGCACAGCAATGATACGGATACGTCAGCCATGCTTCTTGGATGTTCTAAACATTATTCAAAAACAAAATGTACATTTATATTTATATAACTTGAAACACATACAAAATTACAAAATAAATATAATACACACATTTCTTTAAAAAATACCTATAGTTTTATTCTTGTGATTATCATTGAGCCAAAAATATCCTCTTCATTCCATTTAATAACGGATTATTAATCTGTAAAGCTATTTTAGAGTTGTCAGTAACATGTATAGTCATGTTGTTGTGGTACGCTTTAGCAACATAGAACAGTTTTCATAGTGTTTTGATTCGAACAATAATAATATGATATTAAGATTTGTATTACTTAAGTCAGACCTAATAAAACAGTGTTAAAACGTTCAACAGCTGTGTAATTGGAGAAGTCCGATAAGCGATTGCTGTGGCATTTCTTGTGTAGAATTGACTTTGATAAAATACTTTAATTAACCCGTTCATTTAAAGTGTGAAAATCACTCAATTAACGACTAGCCGTTATTGCATGAAATTCATTTTTAAAAATAAAAAAATGTATTAGTAAACTTGTGTAACAGTATTAACGAGCTAATATCACGTTTAAATTGCAATGACGACACAAATGAAGGTTATGAACTAGTTTGTACCACCTACTGGATGCAACTAGTTCAATTGTTGGTGACAGGGCATAAAATTGAGACTAGACTCTTAATTTCCAATTAGAGCTTCATAGAATCGTATATCGATAGGTTCTTTTGACAAAGTATTATTTTTTTAGTTGTATGTAACAGAAAAAAACATTAGACGTAATAACATGGAAAATTTGATTTGTTAACGATTATTATTAAAAAATTAGTGGAATATGGGCACTGTGATATATATTCCGTAAATAATAGCCTTGCTCGTCAGTGTTATAGTTTATCCGTGTTGAATGTCATAACGTGAAGTCTGTATCAGCAATGTAGTCGGATTTTTAATGTATTTTTACATTATTCTTCGTATCGTGACCATTGTGATAGGACTAAATAATTTTTATTGTAGATATTTATTGAAACAAATTAAAACTTTTAAAACATGTATAAACCTTAAAGTGTATTAGCATATAAGGTAATAATTTTGACTATGGGCCTGACAAATTTGGGACCAGATACTAGATATTCTTGGATCAATGATAACTAAATGGCGAATATTAGCTTTATTATTATTGATTTCGTACAATGCCATAATGTGCCGGGGTTTGAAAATATTTGACATCGAAAGCACAAGTTTTTATTGCGTTTACAAATCGCCATTGTTACCTTAAAGTTGTAAATTGACGGGAAAACTTTCAAGGTGTGCGTGTGTTCGATTTTCAATATGTCCAACTCTTCCAGGCCGCTTGTGGGCAGGTGTCGGATCGACGTTTCGGATAAGTCCCTGCAGACGGAGAAAACATTGTTGGGATAAGTAATATTAGTCAAAAGAAGCTTCTCGGCAAGAAGTTTTGTAATAATATCACGGTGTCAAACTCGTTAAGCGCGCAGAAAACGACATTTGAAAGTATTTCGGGCACGACCCGATTGTACAATTAAAACTTCTTGCGCACTGATAAGCTTTTTCGATACTCACAAAGTGCGGAGACTTTTGATGCCCACGAACGCGTCGACGTCCAGCTTTTGTAGCCTGCGATTGCCTCTCAGACTTCTAGAAACGTTATATATTACTTATTAGTAAACATATTAACTCAGGTCCCGTGACGATGATAATGATGATGTCACAAGTATCAAAAAAACTCAGAATTCAAAATAGCTAATAGATACTTTTTTTCATCCAGAGAATGCCGGGGGGAACCAGCCTGATAAGGCGTTACTTTCCCCCGGTTTTCCGATACCATATTTTATTGGATTAATCACACACAATAAATAGTACATACACGGGACTTATAACTAACACACCCTCTCTGGGTCGGGACCCAATAACAATCTAATAGATACTTGCATTTTGGCAATTTGAGTGTCGTGAAACGACGACGGTCCGACTTCGGTGATGGAATTGTAATTCAACAGGCTGCAAACAGATAAAATATCGTTTAGTTAAAACATACCATTAGCCAAATTGATTTTGTGTTTTATTACAATATACATATAACATGAAATATATTAGATTTTTATTTAATTTAACGTGAAATATATGAGCAGTACACCAGTTTCAGTGGCCCATTATCACATTAATACAATTATTCAAACAACATAGGTTATGGCCTATTCATTTATTATTTAAATTGCCACTATAATCATCTAAACAATCGTTGAACGCTCAATTTACATTTGTTTGGTATCCTGACCCGAATGAACTCGGAAGATTCAAAAATGAATGCTGAGTTGTATGTAAAAAGTTTAAAAGCGTTTAATAAAATCTTTGGAAAATTGGAACTTACTATTATTGTGTTGAAATTCAACCTGCCATCTTTACTACAGTTTCAATAAAACGTCCCATTTGATCAACAGAAAACGCACGAATGGCATGCATTTTTACTTATATCGATTACAATGAAAAAATAATAATATCCATTCTAATGGATACGTGCAATAAGAAATACCCGAGGGAAATGTCATTTTAACCGGATAGCACGTGGTTAGGTTAACGATAATATGTGTCGTTTTAGTTTGAGAGAAGCAGCCGTCTCAGTTTATCCTCTAGAATAAAACATACCTAAAAAAAATTCTCTCTCGACGATAAAGTACCTTATATTTGTGGTAATACGATTCGTTTATTCCACATCAGACGATTTATGTACCTTTGACTCATACACATTTCTAAGGAAAGATTTCCAAAGCCCGTTCGTTTGAAGCTATATAAAAATACTATTCTATTGCCACAATATTTTCTCATTTTTACTAAATAATAATACGGAGGCTAATTGAATATTGTAGAATAAGGGTTTTTTTTGAAAAATAAATAATAAACTAAAACGTCAACTATATTCGAAGGCTATGATAAAACTTAAGATGATCCTTTAAAAGTTTCTGGGCGCGCACTACACATATAAGAGTTTGGACAACTTTGACTTTTACATCCCAATAGAACTTAAACGAATTTAATCAGATATCCTGTACGACATGACATGCGACTTCGGTATATCTCTTATATACATTTTGCAATGTCAAGTGACGAAAATAAACGACGTTCAAGTTCACTGTCTTTGAAAGTCAGACGTGATGTCTTCACATGACAAGTAATTAACATAAAAATTAACATCGGCATGGCGTTGTTACGCGACACATATTAATACCCTAATACGTCCAATGCGTTTGCACGAAACATAACATGTTTGGCTAATCGATTTAACAACTTAGCAGTTCTTGCTAATGGACAATTCCCGAACTGGCACTTTTATTGCTCCCCAATCATATATTTCAACTCGTAGGTTCATCATTTAGTTCATTAAATTAGTTGGTGATTATTTTAAAATTTTTTTGTCGCTATACTTGGCGCTGGTGCTTTCAAATAAAATTAGCTTAAATTACAAATTGAAAACTATGATTTTTCGTGTTTATTTGGGTGCCTGGTTAAACATTTTAAATTAAAATAGAATGATAGAAATACTTCCTGGGAGGTACTCGGTAGTCAAACGTCATTACAGTGGAGTCAAGGCGATCACTGATTAAAATCGCTTTAAAGCAAATTTATGGAAAGTTAATATTTTGAATAATCTACAAACAGCTTTACAGTACGTGTACATGGCGTGCCAGTTTATAATTTAAAACCTCTTAAAGTAATAAATTTGATTTATTTAAAAAACAAACGATGTGATTTACTTTACCTAAATATGTAATTTATCTAAAATATTATACTGTAAGTTTACACGTGCGCGCTTATAATAAAGCGCTCTTACAAACTCAATACTGCGAAAGTTCTTATGTTACTCTAAAATATTATTGGTTCTAGATCCTATAAATTACATCTACTATGTGTTTTCGAAGCTTTGATAGTTTTTTGTTTTTTTTTCATATACTTTCCATTAGGCCTAATATTATTAGGCGGACGCTAACCTGTAAAATACATATAAATTAAACCCGAAGATTTATGGTGAGTTTTAAAAAAACACAAAAGGTGAATTTTTTTTTAATAAATCATCTCAAAACTTGAAGAAATATCTACGTGAACACCCGAAAAATCATACACTACGATTAACATATTTCGTCTATTTTTTAAATATTAATTTCAATTTTTCGTGACCCGTTATTATACATTATAGCAGAGTAGATATTTAATTGTATTCAACCCCCCTGCCACACGCCCATCCACTACTTTTAATTACCATCCGTGTATAATGTGTTATATTTGTACAATACACTTTGCGTGCAGAATAAATTTAAAGCAACTGTTAACCAATAAATAATGTACGGTTATCGATAGTCCAATCGCGTTGCTCTTAAAAATGTATAAATTATATAAACTAAGGAAATACCGTTTATTATTGAAACGACTACGATTTACGAATATTGTCAAGTTTAGATTTTAAAGACCCAGTTTATAATAATTTATTGCTGTAAATAATTGTTGTTTTACAAAGACGTTTTTTCATTAATTACAACAATTTTAATAAACTAATATGAAAACGTGATTCAAATTTAATACTATTTGCTTATATACTTTCAAAGTACAAAATCTTAGTTGTAAAATAGTTACTGTAGATATGTAATCTTTCCTACTACAATATACTCCGTTCTCATCACTATGCCTCGACTCCACTGTGCAGGATTTAATTGATCTGACTTGATTTTTCTATCTTCTTTCAAAGCACGTTTCTATATCCATGTCAATATCTAGTACCTAATATTTTTTCTCCTATCGACAACTCTTAAAGTTTAAATTATCATCTTTCATTTACTGTATAAAATACATACATATCTCTAATTTAGATCTGTGAAGTACTTAACAATCCCGTTTTCTTCTCACATTGAGTGTTTAATGTTTCACTGTAGACTACTATATTACTAACGTTTCGTCAAAAATCGCACAAATAAATACATCACACATGCTGCGATGGTTCCTTTCGCATAACTATATTTTATTCTCTCCTTCACCCTTCTTCGCAATTCAACTACATAATAACTGCAATCAAAGTCAGTTACGTTGATTCGAATGCAATGCAGGTTCAAACAAAAATATTTTATTTAGGACTTTCTCGGTTTTGCTTGCAGTTGAACTCTGTATGATCAAAGGAAATATTTCTGGCAACGTTTTGTTTTTTGGCGCACGTCGAGGGTGATTATTGGTTTTGCGCCGAGTAACTGAACATGAATAATGAATGTGTATAAAAAATGCGTTTGTAGTGGAAATCTAAGGTAGAGTTGGAATGAACTTATAACGCGACATCACCATAAATTCCCACCGTCGTTGAAAACCTAATAAAAATCCTACTTTATACATCTGTAATGTCAATTCGGGCACTGTTAATACAGGTAAATATTTTGACAAAAAATTTCATTTATGTCTTAGACCTTAGTTAAAATATAGCTTCCCGAATGGCAGTATAATATTTTCTACATGGAAATGGATTGTTTTAAAGAAGGTCGTAAGTTACATCTCACCTCTCACTTGCTCAGCGCCAAACATTTCTGAAATACGATACTGAAGTGGACCAATTAGGTCAGCTTAACGTTAAATGTTGAAATCAATCAATTATTAATTAATGTTTTAATTTGTTAAGCCACGTTTTATTTCCAAAACTTTTTTTCAGCTTCCGATATTTACATCGAAGCTGGAATAATGTTTATTAATTATTTCAAGTAAGCTATAAATTAAAAACAGAAATAAATCAAATAACCGAAGTGAAGCTTCGATCATATCAATTTATGTAAATTAGTAATCGCATATGATATGTATGCATTTTCAACAAAAGTTAATAGATTTTTGATTTATATACTTGTAGTATTTATTTTTATTTTTTTTATTTTTCACTTTTAACTGGTTTGATTTTATCGGTAAGCATATACCGAGCACTATATGGACAGCGTAGCGCATAAACTAATTTATTGATTTTCATTTAAAAAATAATCTAAAAATACAGATTTATAAACTATAGTCTTACAAACTATAATGGCTTTATCACACAAATTGTTTGTTTGAGGAGCCCCCTAATTGTCTTAGTATTACTGTAGTCTATAAAAAAACGTCTAACGTCTCGTTTTTCCTATCCGACTGCATTATATTTATATAATCATTTACTAAGTATAATACCTATAGTTCATCGTAAAAATCAAAACGTAACGCGCAAAATATGAATTTCCTATTAATTATCCAATAATAGTGTACCTACAACTAAATGTAGTACGCTATTATTTTTAATAATTGGCCAAATTAAAGTAATGATTTATAAATATATACAAGTGTCTATGTTTTATAATCAACTGTCGTTAACCATTATATTTTTCATAAAAGTTTACTCTACAGTTATACATACGGTCTTTTTTTATAATTTTGACATATTGTTTGACTCAAAGCATACGCTGTTGCAAATTATTTTTGCTTCATTATATTTATCAGCTAAACAAGATTCGCCGATATTTTTGTAATCATCTGCAAGAACAATGTCTTTGAATGACAAATATAGCATAAGTAATATACATTGAACAATACGTTTATCTTAGTATATGCTTAAATAATTCGAAATGGGTCAATTTGCAGGTATCGTTAAATTGAACCGACCGCTCAATTCAAAAGTACCATCCGTGAGTTCAGTACTATACCTATTAACATTGGTTATGTGTTTAATGACATAACATTAGTGGCATCCGATATATTCTATTTTCTATTCCATCTGACACAAAATACATACATACATATGTATTTTTTCATTAAATTATACAATTAAACACTTTACATAATAAATTATACTTTTCTAGTTAAAATATAAGCTTTTTTAAATCCGTTCTTTAAAGGATCAGTTTGGTTAAAAGCAAAAAAAATACGAATTAAAAATTAGCCATTGTATTTACTACAAATACATTAAAATAAGCATTGTTCTATATCTTTTTTACAAACATTTATTCGGCTTATTATTGTAGATACTGCCGAGACCCAATGGTGTTTCAGAATCCGACATGTCCAAGCCGTCCACGTCCTACAACCGGAAACGTCGTATCGCTCATACACCGATATTTCCGGATGACGATTACCCGATCCGTCGACGTTTGATCCAGCCAAGACAGTCGGCGGTTGATAACAAGCGAAATGTCCCAAACGTGAAACGACCCACTAAGTCGTCCACAAATGGCGGCAACCGCGTTCAACCGGGTAGGTCATACTTAAAGGCCCACAAGCCGAAAACAGTAGCAAAGGTGCAGCTACAGTCCCCGCAAAAGCCTATCGCGAAGCCGAAGTCCCCGCTGAAAGTAAGTTGACTTCGCATTGAATATTTGTAACATTTATTTCTCAAAATATCGACAAACAAAAAAAAAATCCATATAAAAGTAATAGATTGTATTGATAAATAACAAACTATGGCAACATATGGCAAAGCTCGCACCATCTAGTTGTTGCAGTCGCCTCAAGACGCTCGTCTTACATATAAATACCTTGATAACAACTACCGACCTCCATCTACTGGGCACCAGTCGGCTAACCTTTTGCCAGCATTTCCACAATATATTATGATTCCAGGGAACGTCTTCAAACGAAAATGTACCTAGAGTCTAGATGGTAGTTCAGTGAGATTGAAAAATTATGAAAACCATCATAGAGTACCTGTTAACTCAGTTTCAACGTGATCAATTATTAATTCTAACCAGAGTCTTTTAATAATAACTGTCCATATATATATATATTAATAATATCCGGATATTTTCCTATTGGATATTAAACTATATATGAAATTCGTAAACATAAAACAATTTGCTGATAAATAAAACGGAATGCTTTATATTAATTATTATTGTCAACCAATTTTACAGATGATAATAAAACAGTCTGGTGATGACCTTTATACGACTGTTAAGTCGACCGTCACATCAATGGAAGAGACAAGTGGTAGTAAATTTACCATTTAAAGTGCTTTCGGTTCAAACTCGATTGGTCTTGCTCAAAAAACAAGTATACGTAGCAGTGATTCTGATCATTTTGGCTTAGTTCAAAATATTGTTACAAATATAACTGGATAGCCAGTTACTTAAATAATATAAATGTAAAATATATAAATTATTATAAATACTGTGTACTCTTCTATGGTACCTAACAAATTAATATAGCGTGCATGCATGATAGATTCTTATAGTTACATTATTCTCATTTGATAGAATAATCGTTATCGAATGCATGACCTAAAATGTTAAACAAGGCGAGGACTTAATAAATAGTTATGTCTAAAAGAAGTATCATTTGTGAGTACTGGAACTAAGAACCTAGAAAGAAAAGTTAAATATACCAAATATTCTAAAACATACTATCTTATGTCATATTATTATAACCTTCTCCCAATTTTAATTATTTTTTGTCTTGACATCTAAATATATCTTTGCAGATAAGTGCAAAGAAGTTACACAAAATTTGAAACGGTGTCAATTAACAACTTCTATTTAGTGCGATTAAAAAGCCTTACTTATATTTTGTTTTGTTTTCCTAGATAGATTCCAATAATTTATATACATAAAATGTACACATTTAAATATATTAATTTTGGTAATTACTAACTAATTATGATAACAGCCGTTTCCTTTTCCGTATGTTAGTTGGATTTTACAAGAAAAAAAAATGCAAGTAAACGACCAGCGATTAACACCAAGAAACAGAAAAACTAAATAATTAGTAGTTCTGATCAGAATTTTCTGGGAACCAATGTCAGAAAAAATTCGAGTATAGCCCTTCTTAAACTATGACAGGTTAAAACTTAACACATAATATTAAGTTGACAAATAGAATTGGCATGAGCTGCATTAATCAGAATTGCCAAAAATAATATGAACGCTATAACAAAAATAAAAACTTAATATAACAATTTCTGAAAAGTGTCCACGGAAAAGTTTATATAACTATTGTTTTCTGAATCTAAACTAGTTTTGTTAATTATATTGTTTGCTAACTCTTGGGCTTTTAGCCTGTTAGTAATACAATTGTTATTAAAAAATACCTGACATCCTCTTATCTGGTTTACATTCTTTCTATAGACCGCCGAATTTTTCCGTAAGTGGACATGAACATAAGTAAGGGTTTTTTGGTGTCGCGTCAAATCGTGTTTGAAAACAAATACTTTGTTGCACTTGTCACAAAGAAACATTTTAGTCACTGAATATCATCAAATATTCTTTACAACGCTACAACCCTTCAGGTCGTATTTTCTACTAGTCCCTTCCTTTTACTCCTTTTCACCGTTCACCTTTACACGCTGGGCCGGGTTTCTTCATCCCTCACCCTTACATTCATCGCTAACTCTCCACCCTTGTTCTATATTTATAGACGAGTTATCCAGCTATCCAGGTTCGGCAGATTAGGGGATGTTCTAGCTTAAACAATTGTTATCACTTTGTAAGTCTAATAAAAAACATGATTTTTTGTCACCTGTTTTAATTAAGATATATATATTTTTTTTAATGCAGTTCCTATAAAAAATGTTAACTGGCCATACAAAACGCACTGCCCAACAATAACCTCTAACTTAAATTTCACTTAATTCAATATTTTAAGCGATTTATCAATATAAACTTAAATTTTCGTATACTATATTGGTACAAGTATAAAACCTAACCGCAGTTTCGTGGTTAACAAACTTTAACTTTAAATGATTCTAAAAAAAAATCCCTCATTTTATATTTTAATGAAACTACCTAATTTACCTGTATGCGTTTGGCTTATAAGCTATAATAATAGAGCTTTATCTGTGGGCTTACGTTGAAGCTATATGAGTGTCCCGTATGCCGAAGAATTAAATAAATTGTTATTATTTTAGATTTTATTGTTATTCGGCAAGTATACAGTTGTAGTTTTATTTCTGTCGTATAACAAAAGATATGAATAAATGCGTTGCTTAGTTAGTTTTAATAATATAAAATTCACCAACTCCGTATTTTATTACTTGCAGGACGATACTACCAAAATTGGCTAGTCTGACCCATGGGATAATTTTTCATTCGAATATTTTAATATATATATACGAGTACATCAGATGTATGATTAATATACAAAACGCGTTTTGACTTTTTATTTGTATAAAAAACATTTTGTATTTGTCTGAGTAATAGCAACATTTTAAACTGGAAATCGTCATGGAAAACTTTCGGCTATCCAAATAAAGAGTGACGAATTCTATGTATAATATATGGACAAGACTTTGATGACAGTAAGCGTAAGTACAATAATTTATTTCGAGTTGTTTTTATTTGTATAAAGCCACGCATTATACTCGTACAGTGAATTCAACATTTCATAGGCCAGTAGTTACTTAAACGATTTCCGTTTGGAAATTTTGTACTATAAAGTACAACGTCGACCTAATACGCATGAAGCAAATATCGCTCTCTACAGATGACATAGTCAAGCAGAACAAATATAAAAATTAATTTCTATGATTAAAATATATGTGCACACTATATGCGTTACCGAGTAAATATAAAACGATATTTTAGGTCTCTTGTTTTGTATTTCAATTTAATTGCCCGGCGGCTAATGCGTTTTAAATGTTTTTTCTAATAATATTAACATTAGTTCCGAAACCCAACTTCTCATCAGATCTCTGAGTTTTGATATGACAGAGTCAAATAAATAACAAAAACGAAAAAAACACCTACTCACGTCACTCGGACCATCAGGTTTGCAAACCCATTGCACCATAACTGCTTATATTAATGTTTCTAGTTTATTATAGAGATCATTGTATTGTATACATAATTAGTAAATAAATAAATACTTAGAGATGTGTGGCACGAATAAAAAATGCTTATGGGCAGAGATTTGTGTATACAAAAAGGTATTGGCCGAACTACACCATTTGCTCAGGATAATGTGAAGAACAAGAATACAAATTACCTATTGCTATAAAATCGTTTTAAAAATATATTTTTGTATTTGTTAAGGAAATATGTAGATTTGAAGTTTTCTTGAAAATCATTATTGTTTACAAAACTTTGTTTGACCTATATCGATAATGACTTATTATTTTTTAGATTCACTAACAGGAAACACGCTTCAAGTACGATTTGAGTTGTTTTCAAAACCTTCGTTTCTTTTTATAAAGTGTGTACTTACTGTGACATATTTTACATGAATGACGCTGTTAAATCGACATTTGATTACTATATAGAAAAAGTGTACTCCTATATTATTTAATATGTAAAATCGAATAAATACATAAAACAAACTTGTATTTCGGGATTTGATTTACTATTTACATTTCCATATAATATGCTTTGCTTTTTTTCTTGTATTAAACTATTAAAGGTCTATAATGTTATTCACATTTTATTTTAATAACTAATATATAAAAACGCAACAGCTCGCGTTTACCACTTAAAATAAAGTTTGCTTGCATTGTTTTTTAACAGCGCTTAAAAATGGTACATATAATAAACCAAACCGTGATTTTTCGCAGATTTACCAATACTATTTTTAAGGCACTCATAAGCTCTTAAGTATTTCTCGTCCAAGTAATCGCACATCGTAATGGTTAAGTATGTCGTAGAAAAGTCGTTTCATTTTATTTAATTATTCAACTTTTTATACTGTACGTACTTCAGCATTCGAGCCGTTAAAAATTAACATGCCCTGTGCCCTGGCCATTTGCCCTTTGCGGATAACATCAATTAGCCTATGCATATCTCAACGAGTATTTGCACACTGCAAGTCGTAATAAACCAATAAAAAGCGATGAGTATCTCACTCAACTTCGGTCGAAGCAAAGCCGACGACGGCATATGCAAATCCAAAAGAAGGCGACGATTATATTATAGTGACTATAAAATGTAGCTGCTACAAATTAGTCTATCGCTTTTGAAGTACAATTATTATAGTAGATTAAATGGTTTTTAAGGTCGCTAGTATCATGCTACAAGGTATAAAACCGCAATGTTATCGTAAGGGTTATTTATCAGGCTAGGTTTTTGTACACTATTTTACAGGAAACTATATCTGATATTTTTGATTCGTCGACCATTTATTAAGTACATAACTTTATTTGTTGTATTTCAATTTAAAACTGAACAATGCGATTACCACTTTCTAATTCCGACAACGCCAGTGAAACAAAATTATTAAGTATATATATTTTTTATTTTTGAGTTGGTTCACGAGTGGAAGTATTTGAGTATTTTTCTCAACAATTATTATCTCATTTCTTTTCAGTACTTTTAAATGTTATACAAACTCAATTATTTTCAAATCATTCCTGTCGTTAAAAACGTAATTTAAAAACAATTACTTTTGTTTCTTTTTATAACGGTCGCGGAAAACTCAATGGTAACCGCCGAGTCATAAATTAACGTTTTGACTTTAATCAATGTTAATTGTCGATGTTGAGTAACTATATTCGACCTAGTCGATACTATACCTATATATCGCGCTTCAAACTTGAAAAACAATGCGCCACATCTTTGTCCTAAAATCCGATAACCATATATTAATGTTAGGACAAAATTACTTAATAAAAAATCAAGACGGCCAACATAGCTTTAATGGGGCGTTTGGTGCATCCGAGTAGCTATGTGTTTAAGTGAAAAAAAGTTGATAAAACATTGTATATATTATACTTACAGGATTTCGGCGCTGACCGGCATTTGTCCTCGAGTCACCCGTTGTATGTGATTGTTCTCGAGATCCCTGCAAAAGCCCAATGTGTTATTTATCACACCTGAAGAATTTTCTAGTTGATGGTAAACCCATTGTTTTTCGTATTAGACGTGTATAATATGTGGGAAATTTTAAAGGGCCGGGGATAAATGTCCCGATAGTAACACAGCAGCGGCGGCGGTGACAAGGTGCGATAAATCATTTCAAGTTGAAATCGTTTTGCCACCTGATGTCCATCGCCACCGCAGTTTTGTATTTGGTGGTTATAATAGGTTATAACTCAATGGACTTGCCACCTGTTACAACTGCACGATTGCCGATACTCACACCATGTGGAGAGGATTATTTGTCTTCAGCAGTCCGAGGCTGGGACATACTTCCAGGCCGGATTGTACGATTCTCCTGCAACAGCGATATAAGTGAAGCTCAAACTATGTTGTCTATTAAAAATGATAGCGGTGTCACCGTATGATATATATATATAAGTTAATCGGTCATATATCAAAACTAGACCCCCACCAAAGTTCTTTCAAGTACGCTTGTAATCACTGTTCGGTGCTTATTTGACTCGTTTATTGAAAATTCAAAAAACAAAAAAACTTCATAAAATATGGAATATAGATTGTAATTCATATATCTGTTTCGAAAGTTGTAAGTACGCCTTAAGAAAATGTAGGTTTTCTTTATTCAAATAGATATCATTTGACATTTTAAAATAGAAACCGGTATGTAAAATTTTATAAAACATCACCTACTATGCTATAGACTAAAGTACCGAATCGATCCAAGAGGTTTTGATCAGAACTGTGTGAAAGGATAAAAAAGGAAAAAGGTTCCAAAAAGTCAGTGACTTAAGTTATTAAGAAACGGCGTGTGTGCGAAGGTAGTGACTGATAGTTTTGAATAAATAATATTATAATGTAGAAAGATAGATTCACTTTTGGATAGAGACACTTTTAGTCTTATGTTTTTTATATAACTTTGCGAATGAATATTATAACTATTGTAGCCTTCGACAATTAATTAAAGCATAAAAAACTATTCTGGTCCTATTTATTTTTTACATAAATGCAATTTATATCAAATCATTATTTATTTCACCTTATAAGAAGTGAATATATTATACAACAATTAAATTAAGACGAGGAGGCTAAAACACGAAATTTATCCAACATTTTTCTTTGCGGTGTTATAAAATGTATGAAGTGTTTTGGGCATTTGTCGGGTATAGCAAGAGGATGAAATTAATTATTTTATTGCAGTACCAGACAACTATAACAAAATTATTTATCACCATTATATCTGACTTATATTTGATTTTTATGTTTAAGAGCACAACGTCTAGACTGGGTCCTATAGAAAAATCATTACATCCAGAAACGTAACAATAAATTTATCAAGAGGTGTGGGAAAGTCTAAGGATACAGAGCAATAATGAAGCATATAATAAATAAAATATAAATTGTAAATTTGAAAGTTCTAAACATTAACTGTTCATACATTATAATATGCCTAATTTTAACCTCTTTAATCCTATTTCTTTAATAATAAATAATAAATGTATAATTCGGTTTTTTTCGCACTAAAAACCTAAGCGAAGTTAGTTGTATAATCAGGTCTTATGATGATTTTTAGATCCAACTTGATAATATATTTTATAATTTCATTATTATATTATTGGCGCAATCATGGTGGTTAAACTAAAAAAAAGTCATACAAGTTTGGGTTACTTTAATTTGACGCTATTAAAATATTATTAAAAAACATGTTCAAATAATTATTACAAATAATTATTGCTCACAAACCTGTTGCTGTATAATTTAATACTAGTAGTAACGTGGCGCACGCGCTTGAGGTTTACCGGTTTTCCATAGCAATTATTATAATAATTGTGATTGTACTTCATGTGTAGTAGCAGCTCTTGACAAATCCATCATACACAAAACAATTCTTAATTTTTAGAAGAAAAGATGCAAATTAATGATAATTTTTTTTACCTTTGAATACAACATTTCACTCAAATTAATTTAAAAACCTGAATTTTAAGTTAAAATAATTTATCGAAAAGCTATACAGTGCATAAAAGCACTAATTTATTTTACAGAGAACATAGGGTTGTTTTAATTAAATTTTCTGTTATGCCAACAAGTATATATTTTAATAAGGCAGGCCAATATTATAACCCTTTCTAGCTTCTAAAGCCTGCATATTTACTCGTGACCTCGAGTTCTCATCTTCCTTATTCTCTACTTATACACGATATTTCGGGTTAGGGAAACAATTTTTTTTTTGCAAGGATGTTTAAATCATGAGTTTTTTTGTGCAGAATATTCACAACAGAATTGAAAATGTACTAATTAGTATTTGTTGGCAAGGTGAGAATTTGGAATCTGTGTACAGTTAATCTTAAGTGATTAAAGCACTATCAAAACACTACTAACACTATCATTATAATCACTATCACTACTAAATCTATCAAAAACGAATTTACAAAGTATGAACTGACCTTCAATATCAAGGAAGTCATGCTCTGTGTAATCAAGTATACTACTATACCGTGGATACCATCTCACACTAGTAAGTATAATATATTTCTAATGATAAAACTAACTCAGCTGTATCAGAAACCTCTAAACAACTTTATGAGGAGGGGAGGCACAATTTAAAATTTGTAACCTACTATGAAAACCATCCACCATCTTCATAGAATGCTTAAAAATACATTTTATTAGCATACAAAGAAACATTTTTTTGAACAAAAAAAAAATGAAATTACACACTTCGTATATGAAACCAATTCATAATACATTAAAAAAATTAATAACATTTGTTCGGTAAACTCATATAAAAAAACAAAATTGTCTCAAACTCTATTGACAAAATAAGCGAACACAGTGCTCGGTATTATAAATTATAGTTATAACGTAAAATGTTACAAAAGTATGTGATAACCAAAAATAAAAAAAACTGCTATCACCAAATGCTGTTTTATTTGGCACAACGACATAAAGAAAAAGGGAAATGAATAGTTTTTTATTATCATATTTTGTATACGGCATCAAGGTGACACGTTTATGTGTTTTGCTGTAAACTGTGTAACACAAACGATCAGTGGCTGCTGATTTATTTATTGAATTGCAGATTGTGTTCCAGAGTGGAGTGAAATTTAGATAACTTTACGTGTAACTTAAAGAAACGGATTAAAGTTCGTAAGTAAAGATTTTACCATAGAAAATAGATTCTGAATTTTTGTGTACTTTATGTATTTTTATTTAGTAAGTATCTAAAATATTTATTTGCTTTATACAAGTATAGAACTATAATCATACTCGATAGATGTTGAAGAGGATATCATGAAAAAACATACATGTATGGTCTTATATGTATTTTAGAGTTTGGAGAAATGAGCTTCTAAATCAGATTTTAAGACAAACTATATTTTTTTAAATATAGTTATTTTTTTCTCCTTTTTTTATAAAATAAAATTGTTTTCGACATTTACTCGATTCTTAATGGGCAATGACAAAATATATTAATTTGTACAATATCATTTAATTAATTTTCTGTGTAATTTAAACAATTGTAACCAGCCATAGCGCTAAACTGAAAACCTAAAATAATGATAATAACAACAATAACGATGTCACTGTAACGATGGCTTCATAATTAATTTTATAATAATAATAATAATATGAACTACACGTAGGGTTATTGACAAAACGTGAGTTTGGTGGTCTTGACATCAAATATTTTTGACAACATTCCAAAAATATTATATACAATTTTTTGTCAATGTTGTTATTCTATATCTACTAAAATGTCTTTAACTTTATATTCTTAAAACGTTTGGTGCATGTTTCGTTTTATTTTTGCGGCAATAGAATAATAAGGCGAATTCTTGAACAGAAATAATATATATTACACTGCATATTTTAAGAAAATTCATTTTTTCCCGAATACTATCTTGTGAATATTATAACAAAACAAAATATAATTTTTATATAAACATTTAAATTTAAACTAAAAAAAAAAAAATGGATTATATACAAGACAAGTAAATTATATTTATGTACTAAATGTATAAAAATTGTTATTCGAAGTATTTTCTCTTTATACTTTTAAATTATTCAAACATTAAAATCGTACTGTACCTATGTTTAAATAAATTGACGAGATACCATCCAGAGATACGAATTTGGTTTAACAGCCTAAATTATAATATACATCTCTTTTGATTTACAATTATAATTTATATACAACCGTTTCGTCCTCTTGATAATGTGCCCTGGGAAACTACCTTCTTTGTTTGTAGGGTCGAACTTAAGGTTTGGCTTAAACCGTTTAACTTACCCATTCAAAAACAACATCATACTTTTTTTTATAAAATATAAATGTATAAATATTAAAAATAGATTTATATTAAATAAAATGTATCGTTACTAAGTTAAACTGTTTATCTGTTAAAATTATTATTTATTCGTGTTTATTATTCTTGTTATTCAAATTCTCGCTTTTCATAATTTTTTTTTAAAAATAATTTGCTGTAAAATATTCTTATTTGTATTGGTCTTCGGTATATAGTAAATTTGGCATGGCATATTTAAATCAGGAGTTTTGGTTTTCATTTATCATCTAAACTTTTTTTAATTGTCAGTAGTGTGTGTTGTTTTATTTTTTATTTTGTTATTGTGCAAAAAATTTCAAAACAGACCCAGTTTTTGGAAAAGTTCTTAAATTATCCGCGTGATTTGCAGCAACGGTATGTCGGCATAGCTTTATTAGTGTTTTCTCTTTTAACTATAGTTTTGCCTTATTCAGATCAAAGTGAGAATTTTAAAGCATCATGTATATTGCAATCATATATTTTGACATAGAAAATAAATCAGTTCCAAGCAGAGACTTCTTAAAACTCGGCACAACAAAATATTAGCAATTTAAATAATACTACTTCATTTCCACAAAACCCTCCTTGAATTTAAAATATTTCATTTGGAATAATATTAAGCCGTTGGGCTTAATATTATTATACCTAACAGTAAATTAGAAAAGTTTTGTTTTTAAAACTTCAAACAAAAAACTTTTTAAATGAGCTACTACTGAAAACATTTTGAACGAGTTCAATCGAAGAACAAATTATCTCCATTAGCTATTGAAATAGGACTATTTTCACGGCATAAAATCTTCAAACTCTTTGATTCATTACATTAGCAAAATAAGTAAACTTTTAAGTGCAAAAGTATTTAATAAATGTTTTCCATAGTTAAGCGCACGTTGTTAACCAAGTATACAATTTTTCCCTCAGAATTTTTAATTTTAAAACTTTAGTTATATTTCCCTGTCCGCTCATGTACAATAATAATACATACTAGTTGTAAATTCAATACATAGTAAAAGGTTTTCGATGTATTGTGTTCAAACAAATTCAATATCCATTTTCATATTTTTATAATAGTCTATATTTATGCTAAAGTCATTCATTTAGAAAACCAATAATTCGAGTAGCAATAATTGGTGACATCAGTTCAGCTTTTCGTTGATCCGTTTTAATTATACTTATATACTTAAAATGCCGCTGGAGTCCATTTTAATATTTTTAACTAATTATGTTTATTAATGTGCATTATAAGATATCTGTTAAGTTTATCTGTCGAGTTAACGAGAAACTTTACACGCATTTTTGTGCTCTGTTAACTCGAGGAATCAAATTAACAAAGCCTTTTGTGATTTGCCAAAGTTCCATTTGCTCGGAATATGTTTAGATTTTTAAAAAGGTCGACCAAAAAAATACCTGAAATTTTATTGTGTCATGATAAATGTTTCAATAATACCAAATAGTTACAAACAGTTGTTTTTTAACATGTATTTTATTATAAATAACACAATGATACTAAAGAATACATCATCAACTAATTATCACTTCTCAAAGTTCGGAGAGTCATTCCAAAATTGTGTAAATTTCGCAATATCATAAACATCATCAGCACCCATTCAGTTTATACAAAACAAAGTCTAAAAAACATTATCATTATTCTCATTTCTAAATTTAGCTCAAAATCTTGACTTTTTCATTTCGAATATATTTTTTAAAACAGTTTGATAATAATTATTAACAAATATATTATCATTGTAATACTTGTAATTATACTTCAGTATAATTTTATGAACAGCCCAATATAATCAAGTCAAGTTTTTATACTATTTAATTAAATACAATTGTCATAGTAGCGAAGACTATGTTGATAAAAATGATAAAAAAAATCATTAAATAAATACTTGGGAGCTGTTTGATTAATCGGTGCTATTATTGTGTATATAATTTATAAGGATATTATAGTCTAAAATGAATTTATCCTGTTTGGTCGCGGTTAGTTTATTGCGAAGGGTCGCAAAACGACGTAAAGTTAAATGGGTTTATTATAACAGTTAAATAAAAGTTATATACAGTTAAAAAAAACAATACTTTAAAAGTTTTATTTAATTATAAAAATGATTTCAATTGCTTAAAATTATATAATATGTAATTCACGCTAGAAAAAAACGTCGTACGTTTCCCTAAGTATTCATGCTATGATTTTAGTTTTAGGTAAATATATTTGATATTATACAAAGTCATTTAGATAGCAGTACACTTTATATAGTTGACAGCTGTTCAACGTGTACGATTGAGTACGAAATTAGTTTTATGTTTAACCTCATTCTGTTATACTTAAAACTAATTTCAGCTTCAATTCGAAACTGTCAGGGGAAAAGTATTGGTCTTAGGGTAATATCTTTTTTATCTCTCCCAGTGGATGTTTTCATCTGTAAATATTGTGAACTTTTTAAGCTATAAGAAATATTGCATGTGGTAATTAGGTATGACAGAAAGTGAAGACAATACCAATTAGTCTGGTAAAATTGGAAAATATAAAAAAAAAAATTAAACATATTGCAAATTTGTCACGTTATGGAATTATCAAATTCCTAAAACGATTATTGTGCTATAGGGTGAAGGAAGGTATTTTCGTGGCATAAGCAATTTCGTGATATAGTTTGTTGATGGTATCGCGTAATTCCCTATTAGAAAATTGTCTTGAAAATCACACTGATTGTTAAAATAATTGTGTTTTAAGAATCAGTGTGATTTTCAAGACAATTCTCGAATAGGGAATTATGCGATACCATCAACAAACTATATCACGAAATTGCTTATGCCACGAAAATACCTTCCTTCACCCTAGATGACATAAGTGTCATAGAAAGATAGTTTTAACGTTTTTCATACTAAGGATAAATCACAAAAGAGATTTTTAATTGTTTCACCTGAATAATGTTTTAAGGTGTACTATTATTATTACTTAACCACATCACTTAGCTTGCGCTACATTTTTTATCATTATTTTAACTCAAAATATAATTACTGAACTTGTGTTATTAGCCGGTCTTTGTTTTTATTTGAACATTCTTCTACTAATAAAACTGTGGGTTGTCTTTTTAAAATCAAAAGTTTATGAGAGAAAATCCGAGAGGGGGGGGCGGATTTCTATTACAGATTATTGAGAAATGTTCGCTACTTACTTATCTAAAGTATATAATAATACAAATAACAATTCAAAGAATTAACGATTGGATTGTACCAGAAATCAAGATAGTGGGAAATTTATAAGCTGAAAATGAAGGAAATGAGGCAGGGTAGTGCTTAAATACAATTAATAATAATGTTTCTAATACACGAATAAGCCATCATAATATCCAATAGCCATAGCCGTTTACAATTAATATAGAGAAATAAACGAGATTTCTCCTGGCCGGCTTCGTGTGGGCATGACATCACCGGTCTACTTTTACTGATAATGATTCTACGACATTGACCCAGTGCAAGTGTGTGTATAATAGTTATGTATTCTCCACACAAGTGCAGTGCGTAACGGTTATCCGATCAAACCAGTTGAGGCGTCGTCACGGTCATCAGCGTCACGTCATGTGGTGGTCTGTATGTACATAAAAAATTAAAAAACCTAACCTATAACAATGTTTTAAGTACTAAAAAGTCTTTATAGGACAACACGCTCGATGACGAACGGTCATCGTTTTGTTAATAGAAGAAACGTTTAAATTGTTTGTCTTTTCAATACCGATTGAAAAGTGCGAGTCGAATACAAGAGTATAATATTATACTTAAACGGTGATAGTTGTTGAACTTAACTGAAACTGAACGTTTCGATATCTTGGCTATGCGGTCAACTCGTTCGATTTGCGTTTCTTACTATCTCGCAGAGGTCATCCTTGTAGGAGTACAAATCTGGTTTAGACTTTTATTATTTGGCAATATATTTCTTTTTATGTGCTTATTATTATTACGAGTATTATTATATTATGAATATATAAATAATTTTTATGATATATTGGTCAATCCTAATAGATGGAAGGGGCTGCTGGTTTGTCCTAAAAAAACACTCGGCACGCTACCGTAATGATCATCGTTTTCGGTTGTTCTTACTTTTTTTCGGACTTGTCTTAAAGTAATGTCCCTCTAGAGCAACTCGATGAAATGATTTTCGGAAATTATTCATATAAATATGTATACCCGTTCAAAGCGATAATATAAATAATATTAATATGAATAGCTCTTTTTTTGGCCGAGTAGTTGAATAGTAATTCCAATTAAGTTGATAAATCTTTGGATGTCCTTTACTATGTGACACATTACCATACGGTGCTCTCCATTATTGTCCTTGATGCCTATTTAAATTTGTCCGTGTGGCGTTTTAATTATAAAAAATATTGAAATTATTCGACCTTTGACCTACCTATAAGGTGAACCATAAAAATAGATAATTTACTTAGATGTAAAAACGGCTATCGGACGTTCGGTGGCGATCGTTAACGATTAATAACACTTTGACGAATTAAAATTTCGGTATGGCCTTAGCATCTTAACGACACTGGCAAAAAAAAGTTATATTTTATTGTCACTGGCAGACCGCCGACGGTTAATGAGACGCGATTAGTTTCCACTCGACTCGACATTGTTGCACTAGTGAACCAGATTTATTTCAGTCGAATAGTACACTTTAAAGATACATTTCATATCATTGGATATTGTAAAGAAAATAAACCTAATTACAATGTTCGTATGGTCTATCGTTGATCAATTAATACATTTGGTATCATTTCTATTGTTTTTCTCGAAATCTATACATAAAAATGGTGTGGTCAAATTATACCAATTTAATTTATGGACACTAGACTTGTAAAACCCGATGCGATAATGTTATTCTAATACTTGTTTTTCTTATTCAAATTTGGTCTCGGTAAAAATTCGTCTAAGCTGTTGAGATACGCGTGTGTCTCAGCTTTTCTCTTTTTCACGATATTTGTATATATCTGACTGTAAAATCGTGAACTTAGAAGGTATCTAATGAAAAATCGGCTGAATCTAAGTATACTCCATTGGAAATGCACAGTATATTTATTGTGTATTCAAAAGTAAAGCGTCATTAATATTAGGACTTGCAAAACCATAAAAAAGAAGCTTCATCATTAAATACTCTACACTCTTAATCACTCTACATGATAAAATTAAAGCAGTTTTGAAGTCAACGAATTAAGCCTATCGACAATAATTGTTTAGTCCCATTTGAATGTTGTAGTCAAATTTGAAACTGGCATAAAGTCAGTAAAGATATGTTTGTAGTTGACGTGTTTTTGTTGCCTGTCAAAGGGCAACACATGTATCAAAATTGCATAGCCTGAGCGCCGTCTTACATGTTATTTATATAATATTTACATAGGTAATAATATATATTTTTATAGACAATATAAATTTTAAATAATAATGTAAATAATAAGCAGTCCTCGTTTTAAGTTTTTTATGATTATTCTTAATAGTATTCAAAGCTAAAATGTTGGTTTAATGACGGGGGTCATATTATAAATTCATTGTCCGATAACTGCAGTTTTTGCCTACAATAAGCAAGTGCCTTAACAATTCTAAACTTCCGAAAGCTTACTGTCGTCACGGCGCGATGAAGTAAAAATGCGCAGCCATTACACTTTATTTATTTTATTTTTTATGTATCAGTTAAACGTAAAATTTTCATTTGTTCATTTTGGGACCCTACCAGCCAAATACTGTCGGCTGTACTAGACATAAAGTAATGTAAACAAGACAGCAATATTTTACTGCGTCCCTAACACCGATGTTTTATAGACCTGTAAAACACACCTCGACATATTTGCCCAGGGTCCGAATTAGCTATATATATATATATATATATATACATTTATATAGTGTCTACAACGACTTATTTTTGTGTAAAATACTGTTGTACTTACAGGATTTTCAATCTGGGCAAGTATACGTCGAACACGGACGGTGCAATAACCTTGAGATTGGGCGCGTGACTGATATAACTGAAAAACATAATAATATATTAACAATAATTATGTTAACAGCAATTTGTAGACATTTTTAATTTGTTTAATTGTATTTTTAGAACTATATTAAAATTGTATCCTATACTGATGTATATTAATGAAGTAGCACAGAATAAGACAAAGGGCTAGCAAATTGAGATCGAGGTTATTATTACTATAATCTACATAAACACTGTCTTTATAATTCACATACTCATAATCGTGCAAAATATACAGCTGCAGTTGATTTTTTTCAATTGTAACACGATGTACATGTATTAAACTTACCGCTTTAACAGTTTATCCCCATGTGGCTCTCTAGATAAAATGTTCAATACGAAAAACAGGAATTTATTGTCATTTAACAAACTGGTATTAATGCTCTTCCTTTTTTTTTTGTTTTGGTAAATTTAACCATGTTGCTGTTATGGGAAAGACTACCTACGAATTGTGTTTATTCGATTTCGATTTCATTTGAATAAATCCCAAAAACATATCACGTCATATTGAATAAACACTTATTAAATAGGGTATTTTATACATGAAGTATATGAAGTTTATATTCAGTGTTTAGATAAATATATTAATGTACACAATGTTGTGATACCTAATAAATGGTATGTGAATTCCTCAATATCTATTAAAAAACACATCTCTTTCCTGTAACATTATTATTTTTAAAGGTATAATAAATGGAAACCCAATTATAAAATTTGAGCGATTCTAAGTCAAGTTTTACTAAATATTACTAATGATAAGTAATACTAAATAATTCGTTGATATAACGATAATTGTTTATAATATTGTTTAATGTCAAAAGAAGGGTTTGGTTTCGAGATGTATATTGTCTACTAAGCCCAACAAAATACTTCTATAGCATTGTTTGTATATAACATTTGTGGAAAAATCGACTTTTATTTTAATAGGCCGGAAGTAGGAAACTATAGTAAGTAATCAGACTTAAACTTCCGTTTGTGATATTTAGTTTTTAAGTTACTTGACTAAGCTTTAATCCTTTTTTTCGTCACTGTATACAGCTTTTATTATATATTATTATAACAGGAGACTTCTATGAACATTTGTGCTCGTACAATTTTAAATTTAAATCAACTATACAGCTATTTATTTTACAATTGTACTGAATAGTGAAATCAAAATTTCAAATATTTGAACCACCACAAATTAAAATTGATATGTTTAGCGTTAAAGTGGCCTCAGTCACAAAGCTTTTGTTCATATTATGATAAATAAGATATTTGAATTTTTCCAAGAAAGCTACTTTGTACTAATGTCTCTTTAGTAGAAATGCATTATCTGAGACTGTTCCTGTTCTTAAAAAAAAACACTTTCTCTTTAAACTTTTTAATATATATTAAGATTAAGGGACCACGAGAGAGGTGATGTTTAAGATATATAAAGAGTACAACGAAATTATTTATATATTTTGTATGTATCGAACTAATGAAGGGGAACTGTTGGTCACATGAATTCTCCTTAGTTATTATACATACTATTTACCATTAATGGTATGTGTCAAAAACACTACAAAAGTCAAACTTGATCGAGAAGTATTTTTCTTTAAGACTTAAATACACAATGTAAGCTCATCTATTACAGTTAATGTCTGTTACAAGATACTTTAAGTTGTATACTTTTCATATACAGTTGTGGCTGCTGTATAAAACCCAATTGGATGTTATAATCAAGATATTTGTGAACAATAACGTATAAGTCTTATGAGCGCTAAAATTCGAGATGTTTGTAGGGATTACACGTATTGTTCGACATGATTTGAACTACCAAGACCTAGTATAAGTAGATACTGTTGGCTGTTGCGTTACGCGTTTAAGAATTTGTTATGATTTATAGTTTCTATTATCATAATAGTAATCATTGTGTTCGCAAAGACACGATATATATCATCATAGACGGGGTTAATCTACGATATTCTGCTAAAACACTTGCCAAAACTGCAGCTGTCACTTTTGAAAAGCAACTTTCCAGAAGTTTTTTAAATTCAGGTTACATAAGAAAACCACTTACAAAACCTGTACATACCTACGTTAAAAATAATATTTCTATCATTTAACTTGGATAAAAATAAAATAAAAATCCACAAATCCGGATAATCTATCAAATTTGGATCTAATAAATCGAAGTTATCTGGATTTTTGAAACTCTAATAATTTGATCACTTTAATATAATATTTATAATTTGTCTATAGTTCTAAATTATATAATATCTAAGACCTATGATGATTAAAAGTTACGTTTATTTTATTATTTTTCAGGTTTATTGAAAACTCGTAACTATGGTAGAGAAAAACAAGAAAACATAAAGCAGTGGCGGGGAACTATGGGCCTGACCTCATCAAATTTTTTTAAACCTTCTTTTAGTCTAATAAAAGACTTTTTTTGGAAATTATTATCACTAATTTTTGCCCCAAAAATAGAGGTTTTTAAAGTTATTTAAAAAAAAAAATCGATTTCGACCAGTTTTAAATTTCTGAAATTGTTAAAATCAGAGACTTAAATCAAATCTTTTCGTCTAATAACAGGAGTGCCCGAGATTTATTTCTAATTTTTTTTTAATAATGGAAATTTTCCCGGGTCACCCATCCTGGATTAAGCAATAACGGACACAGCTTAACCTTAGATGCCGCGTGGCATTTTTATTTTTTTAATAAGAAAACTAAAATTAAAAAAACAAATTTCAGATTTTTAAAAAAAAAAAATAGAAATAAATCTCGGCCCACTCCCGCTATTAGACGAAAAGATTTGATTTAAGTCTCTGATTTTATGATAAAAATTTAAAACTGGTCGAAATCGATTTTTTTTTCAAATAACTTAAAAAAATCTCTATTTTTAGGGCAAAAATTAGTGTTAAAATTTTCAAAAAAATAAAAATCTTATATTAGACCAAAAGAAGTTTAAAAAAAAATTTGAGGAGGTCAAATCGATGACCGCGTGGTTTGACTCAAAATGCTCCATATTATACAAATGATAAATATTTACAAACTAAGATATGATTAAGTTTTAATAGAAATATCGCCTCGAAATCAAGATTAGGTCCTGAAAAAAGATAAAAATGATAATTTATACATTTTAAAAATGATTAGTATCTTCATACGCAAACTTAACATAGAACAAAGAGCAGGCAATGCAGAGAAAGATGTAGCGTAGTGAACTATAATTTACAACACTTTAAAATGGTGGGATCTTATACTCGTAAAATTACTAGCTTTAGTTGATTTTTGTAATTAATTGTATTTGTGGTATCTAACGGGGCCCCTTTACAACTTATATTTTATGTTATGGTCGCCAAAGGATATTTATTCCATCATTTTTAAAAATAACAACGTGTATAACAATATACATAATGTTTTATAATATATAATGATAATAGCAAAAAGGGTATGGACACTTTTCAAATTATTATACTGTCGGAGGCCGCCCGGAGACTTCTCGGGCATTCGACTGTCAAAAAAATGAAAGTATGTCGTTATAAGATTGACATATAAAAAAAATATGAAAACCTATACGTATTGTGTGGGTATACATTTACAATAGCATGTTTCATTGTCTGCAAACAAGCGGCAATAGGTATCTGTTTCCAGACAAATTCACACGAGTCAACGTAAAGTCCATATGAGTTGTTTATCGTCGGATCTTCATAAAAACGAGTACAAGGTTTTCAGTTCCCGAGTTTTCTTCATTGGCTGATAAAAGCGCAAACTATGAAAGCTAAAACCCGTCAATTTTTATTGGTGAGAAATGCTGTGTGTGGAAAACATGTATTGGCCGCGTCTAGCCGAAAGAGATGAAATTTTGTGTAGGTATACATAGATATTTGTTTTTTCTTTCATTTTACGCAATCAATATGATATACGATAGAAAAACTACAACCGTTTAGATTACAAAAAGTACTATACCTTTCAAAATTACTTCTTTGCTTACAGCGCCCCCCGAGGGATTGGGCTTGCACGTGCCCAAAATTCGTTTGGTAAAAATCTATCCAACAAGAAGTTAGTACTTGCGGCGGCGTCGCCGTACGTGCTTTTGACTAGCTAAAGATATCGATGAACGTTGATCATAATATGTCAATCGTATTGACCGAACAATGCGAGAAAAAATGTTTTATTACTTTTACCGTCTCCAGTTCGAAACTTTTTCTTTGTCCGGACTTGTGTTTTCACACACATAGATTCATCTAACAATTTGGATCTGTTACGGCAATCGTAATATTATAGACTTTTAATAAGCAAATATAACGACATTAAATAAACTCGGTGATCGTGTTATAAACGATATGTGTGCAACCAGTTGGGAACTTCACCTCCAAAGTTTCGTATACTGGTTTCAAAAATGTTCTTTTACTCTAAATAAGTTTATTTTAAAATCTATCAGTTAATGTTTTTGTAATTTATAAATTAAAAAATTATTCAATGTACATTGTCCGTTCATCATTATTAGGCAAGATAGTATCATACATGTAAATACAAATGAATGTGCAAATAATACGTAGTACTTTTATATAGTACTTTTAGTATCTGACTGACCTTAAAAATACATTTTCCTAGTTCTAGTGTTGTAGAATTTCATTAGAGTTTACCTAGTACGGTAAACAAAGTTCATGATTATAGTAGCTATAACTCCTATACAACAACCTTTGAAAAATATTTAAAAACTAAATCTACATAATTTTTAAGATATATTCATTGTATTTTATTTATATGTATATTTATTATTTTGTCTTATAATACTCACATGGTACGCAATTGATACATGTCGTCGAAAATGTTACTTTCAATGTTCTTCAAATTCTTACATTTCATCAATGTTCTAAAAGCAATGATAACGTTTAAAAGTAATAATAATAATATATTGTGTCATCACATGGGATGTTATAATTTATTATACCCTTCAAAAGCGACATCAATAATAACGTACATATAGCAGCTCTTCTCTCTTATCTCTTTGGAACGGTGATAAATGAAATTACTAGGATCTTTTACAGCAAAAGCGTTATAAATATTATTTTTTTGTGCGTATCCATTCAATTGGAACAAATTATGAACCCTCAAATTTTCATATTAAAAGTATACCAACTACAGCTTTTGTGTTCGCGCCAAATTTTGCCGGGAGTATTGATTGTTTTAAGCTAACTCTATGTTTCATTCAGTTCACATAATATACTAAGTAGACTTAGTACATTGTTATTTATTCTATTTTATTAAATACATTTGTTAAGAAGTAACACGCCGATCGAATAGAATTGCACCTAAATGTATACCTGCTGCTATATTAATCCGACATGTAAAAACGAGCATAGTTATAAAACTACTTACAAATAATTTATAATAATATCATAGTTTCTGTAAATATTTTTTCGGCATTTACATTATTCCCGTACTTAGTATCATAATAAAAAGTTCATAAATATTTGTATAAATAGTTTAATCATGAAGAATGAAGATGTTTGGTATGAAGTAAAGAATCTGTTACGCTTGAAGTAGATAAAAGAGTAGATAAATTTAAGTATTTGGGTAGTTGAAAAGATAATGTTGTGAATAGTATTTATGAAGGAATGCATTAAGATGGCTTGGACTGATTTTAATAAGGGAAATAAATGAAATCAAAAATTAATTAATTAAAGTTATCTTATAGAGAAATTGTACTAATAATATACATATATATTAATCCAGAAAAAACTGTTAAGCTAACTTATGGTTAAATATATAGTAAAGATATAAAATCTACTTGAGCCCTAAACCATAAAAATTATACACTTCTTGCGTACACGTGTTACGACAACGATGTTGTCATCTTCAGCGCTAACAACAGTCTGTTGTTTGCGCTGATAATTTTAGAATCTAAAATTAAAAAATTTGGGATATTTTAACATATATAAAAGTGACACACTATAAGACGGCAACATTTGGCAACAAATGTCACTTTTCAATGTCAAAGTAAGTTTTTCGTTTTAGACGTACCCACGTTTAATTAAATCAACTCAGTCTGGAATGTTGTTGGAAAATAAAAACAATTTTATTTATTATAATATGAAAAAATGTTACTTTTAAAAATATAAAAAAAACAATTTAAGGTGTGTCTTATAAGATTTCCAAATTGCATGTTGGGCACAGTGATTTCAACTTGAATAAAACATCTTTGAGTACAATCACACTGATATGCCTATATTTTAGTATTAGCTATTTATAATTAACGTTACAAATTCGAATTCTTTTAATTTACATTTAGGTACTTCAGTTGCATTTAAGACAATAAATGGGTACATTTGCATAGTTCAAGAGAAAAAACCCACCAAAAAAAGTTGAAAATTATTCAAAAATGTTAACAAATAATCAAAACGAATTTTATGATACTAAAATTGCTATTTTTAAAACCTAACTTTTCTGGTTTTTTTCCTGTATTCTAAATTTTATCTCTACATCATTTATTTTATTAGATACTAAATGTGCGTAGTTCGCCTTTTTTTGTAATATTAAGTTAATATATTTTTATTTAAAATAAATTGAATGCATCGTTATTGATTGACTACAAATAAGAGTTATTGAAACCATTCATTATGTCAATATAACCGTTCAGTAATTTATGAGCGTTTAAAGAATCATTCAAAAAACATTTTTCAGCCGAGTCTGCAACCACGAAAGAGCATTTTCATGTCTCGTTGAAGTGCCGAATAAATTAAGAGTAGTGGTGGAATTATAGATAATGAAATCGTTTATTAACAAGCAGTAACAAGCTAGTATCTAAGGTGGCTAGTATATTAAAACATATCAATTTTCTGGCTAATATTTGTGTTTTCATAATATCTGGCCTAAACAAATTCATAGGGAATATGACCTGTTAAATTTTTGAATTTATTTTTCTGTTATAGTTTGATCGTTGTGAATACAACACATAGTTAAAAAAATTTAACATCCCTATCCCCGCCCCCATTCTCACTCCTAACTCCATTTCCACCCTTATTTGATTAGAGAAAAAATCGTTTTAAATTAAAAAACAAAATTATACCATAGACCGTAAGTTAGAGATCAGTGGTGATGCAATAAAATGGCGAAAAGGACTTAAACAAAATTAATAATTCATCATTTAATTATACAAGTTTAATAACAATAACTTTTTATATGCTTGAGCATGCGTTAGTGGTACTGTAAGGGTTGATGGGTTTGTCTGTTGGTCGTAATGGTTTCGATACATTTTGGAATTGTAAACAATTCAAATAGGTTAGTTTACGTCTTGGCAAAATAATAACTCACATGTCTCTAAGGTTTTGTTTGTATTTGGCGAACGAGTCCTTCTTTAAAGTTTCTATTGACGCGTCAATGATTGTCCTGAAATAAAAAAAAACAATTTTGTTTCTTTAATTTTTGATTGTTGCACTCGACGCGATGCTCTTACAGATGATGTAAATTTGTTGGAAGGTTTGTCGGGATTTCTCTCAATTCGCTATCGGTACACGTGCATTGTAACTCTCTGTTGTCTGTTGGCACTTCGGAGCAAGTACAGTATTTACCGGCGTTGAACATAATTTCCGAATTTTCCACAGCCCCGCAAAATAAGCCGGCTATTGTGACCGTGAATGCCACGGAAACCATCGCAGTGTTGTGTTTTCTCATCGTTGTCTGAAACAAGCTAAGTTACCAACTGTTATTACACCACCGCACCGCTATTATACTCTCTTGTTGAACGATGTAAGTTTTATGTTTAGTCGATATTTCTTGTCCGAATATAGATATATATATATAATCGGATTTTTAGACTACATTTACAGATTAATCGTTATAAGATACTAGTATATAAATACTCAGTTCTAATTTAATTAGAATGAGTTCAATACTAATAATAATGTCATAGTATTTTTTAAAAATGATTTATTACGATAGTTCCTTTAGTTATTATTCTAACGATCATTCTCAAAGATTGTACGGGAAAAAATAAATCACCTTGTATAATGATTTGCTCCCCAATAAATATTTACCTCGCACAATAGTATTCTTAATTATCTGAATTGTCTAAAGCAACTATAATTCAAGACTCCTAATTGTAGTATCAGCTACACATAACAGGTTAGGTTCCGATGGTTTGCTGCTTTTATTATACAGTGACTATATCTTCGGATAGGATTTATCCTATTGTTTATGAGAAATGAAAGTCGGGTCTCACACCGTTAAAAGATAAAATAAATAAAAGCCGAGGAACAAATATTATGTGTATAATTACAAACGTTTTTCCATGATTTATTGTTAATTGAAACGAATAATTACAAAAAAGGGAGTCAGTACTTTTAAAGTGAATTCTTCAATAATGATGTTAAAAAATATCTCCTTCCAGTAAACTGTAATGTTTTTGTGCATAAAAACTGTCCAGATAAGTTAAACGATTAAGACTTGAGGGTTTTACCTCAAGTTTATTTGAGGTAAGACAACGCATTGTCGACCATTTGTTTTCCTTATGAAAAAATGCATAACTTTCGTTACATAAAAACACAATGTATCGATACGTATACATACAATAACGATTTTAAACATTATTAATTAAAATCATAACAATGAAATCTGCAGATTGTTCAATTTTTATTTCCACCGTTGGCCGTACTAATAATAGTATTTGAACAGTTACCGCAAATACGATACTTGACAAACACAAAACGAACAGATTGAACCGGAATAACATATATTGTATTCGTCATTATGCACTTATAGCGTTTCTTTTGTTTCTGTTTAAATATCCAAAGTTTTCTAGCTAATATTAGCACTTAACTCTAATAGTAAATAGTACAGCAAAAAGGTTCTGTTTAAAAACAAGTTCGAATAGTTACCATATTTTTTATTACAATAACGTGACCCAAAAACTATTATCCAAACTAATAAAATATCATAAAACATAATAATACTGTACTAAATTTGATATGATACATTTAAAAACTAAGTTCTAGTATAATTTTTTGTAATTAAAGATCAATTTATTGTGAGTAATTTTGTGCGTTATGACTATTTCATATAAATTATAATAAATATTATTATTATACATTTGTTGGCTGACACGTTAAAGCTTTAGTACATATTTAAACTTTTTTCACTCGAATTATTACATTATTATTCAAGAAACATTTATATAGCGGCCCGTACAGAAGCCACTGTGAAGTATTAATATGTGTCTACTGTCTCGCTCTCGTTACTAATGCGTAAAAACTCTAAACTTTTCTTATTAAGATGTTTTTTTACTGTACTATACCCTCAGTGTATTTTTTTTTTATTGTATATAAGTACTTAATATACTTTATATTATATTTCTTTCTGAAAAACGAAATACGTTTGCCGAAGTGGGTCAGACGATAAGGACTAATGAAATGATAACAAAAAAGAAGGAAAACGAGTAGATAGATTACGGTTGCGAGAAGAAAATACTTTTCTTTCGAATTTTTGCCTCGTTTTTTGTACCATGTCCATACTCTATACCCAAACATACTCTTTTTCAACGTAGGTTTTATTGTGAATTATGTGTACATTATTACAATAATATTGTAAATATTTATGTTCCGTGTTATTTTTTTTTATATTTAACATCATACTGATCAAGCTATCTAAAAATAATAAAAGTCGTTTTATGGCTTTATTTTTTTAGAATTTTCTCAGTAAACCTAAATATGCAACTGTAGAAAAACATAGTCCAATTATGCGTGTAGTGCTGGAGTAGTGTATCAACAATTTAGGTTATGACCCCCATCCCTGTATGCCCAATTAACCGAAAGTCTAATTTTAAACATTAGCGTGTGAACTAATATTTTCATGGGATTTTAATCGTGAGTAAGTACACGCTTTTACTTTTACTTTTACTTCGGCTAAGTCGTTAATCAAACGCGTGCTTCGTTTCGCGAACAACGGACAACAGTGCAAAACTTTTACGGTCCACAATACAGACAGCAGTATATAAAACTTAGATAAATTGTTAGATGGTGGAAAATACTTAAGAAAAGCGGTTATCGCTAAATCTAGAAATTTTCAAGGCTTTTTCATACTATTATAATTTAATTATTTAGTTGCTAGACACACCTTTTCATGTAAATGTAGAATTGTCTAACTAACGTAAAAACTTAACACCTAAACCGTCATTAAAAAGTAGGCGAAGAAGGCAAAACATTTTTTAAAGTGAGGTGTCGAAAACTCATCAAATCTCATTTAAATATACAACATTACGCTAATCATGTAGCATTTATTCATAGGGGAGTTCTGGCCCATCCAATTTTTAATGACAGTGTCATAAATGTATCTAGAAAAAACCTGAGCAACACTTATGAGTTATAATTATATATACGTATTATAAAATATTTAAAAACCTTTTCACCTAAAAAAACAATACCCTTATTTTTTTGTTTCAGAATCTATGATTTGGTTGAATTGGAATGATTAGAAAAAAACAGTATGTATTTGTATCCAATTTGTATTTTTACTGAGTAGTTACTGATCAAAATAGTTTAGGTCTGTTAAAAAAGGGATGAATATATATATATAGGGATGAATAATCATGTTAAAATATGTAAAATCAATAAGAAATAAGAAAATAAGAGTAAGGAAATGGTGATGAATACAGAGGATTCGACTAACGGAAAAGGTAAAACAGAAAACGTATGTAATCGTTATGATGGAGAGTGTGGAAATATAGCTTATAAGTTGATCCTGATCCATAATCGCTAATTATAATTTTTTAAGTAAAAGAGTTTTTAGTCTATAATTAAAATCTAGATTTAATATAGTTTAACATAAGATGAACAATAGTTTATTATAGAGCAACCCAGTAAATTATATTTTTTATTACATCAGACACAAAACGATTTTCTCGTGTATAGTGGTGTACTTGGTGATTTATTTTGTTAAAACAACGTTAAGCTTTTACAAAATGTAGGTATAAAATATATTATTGTAGTTTTGTAAAATACTGACGAAGTGTTATAAATTTATAAATAGCCGATCCGAGACATTTACTATGTATGCATGTCTAGTTCTTAATGTTGATCTATTTATTTATTAATTATTGTCTTGTATCTAAGTTTGCTATACAGCAATAATTAATAATTATTTTATTTATACTTACCCAATATCATAATAGTCAATTTAAATATAGTAACTTATACAATTGTCGTTATGTATCAGTTAAATAATTCAAATTAAATTTCTACAAATTCGGGCGCTAGCATAAAATAAAAATTACCATTTTGAGTTCATAATACCATTGATTGTAAATAGTACTATTTATAATCAATGATAATACTAAATTTGTACTTCCAGAACAGGGTAAATTATTTTTATTTTAATCCGTGTTACTAATTAATATACTTTTTATATACAAAATTTACCGTGAAGTGGGACACACATAAAGTATAAAACTTAATTATATTAAAATTGTAAAACCAGTAACCCTTTTCGCCTCTCAGCTCCAAAACGAAACTAATAAATGTGTTCTTTATAAATGATATGGTTTAAATAGATAATACACGGCAGGTAAAACCAAAATGAAACTATACCTAAGTCATTTGTTTTTCGGACATCGAATTTCTTTAGTATGCATTTATTCTTTCCCCCGTCGAAGATTGATAGGACATAAGCCGTTCAGATTATTGACCAACGATCAGTAACATTCAAAAGCAACGAGTGTATCAGATATATTTGAAAATTATATTAGCATTATTAGTAACCCAATGTAAATCACTCTCGTCCTTCTCATTTTTCATTTCATTGGTAAGCTTAAAAACGGAAACTACAGACGATACATCAATAATAGTAGCTATATCTATTTAATAGCAGACGACGGTTTAGTTCAAGCGGAAACAATTGCAATTGGAAAAAAAAATTATAAGAAAACCCATTTAAAATTTACTAGAATACGAATTTTTCAATATAAAAAAGCTTATTATTTATTGTTGCCATCCTAACTTAACAATCTTAATCTATTATAATCTCAGTTTTTATTGTTACACTTAACCTAATGTTGTAAACGAAATGTCATTATGAAGAATAATAAGTAACGCGTTTCTAAACGTTTTCCATTAAATTAAACCTACTCGCATTGAGTACGTGCTGTATGGGCTTTTTGTATTATCGTCGGAATTAAGAGTTAGCTAAATATTATTTGTGCTCAAAAGAATTAAGGTGGTACAGGGAAGGGTGGTAAGAAAATGCATTGCCTGTATGGGCTGCAAAATCTTAAATTGAGCCCTACTATGTATGTAGGTCCACTATGAATATACCCTACAATTAATGCGCCAATGTTTTGATCAACATTTAGTAACTGTGTTAATATAAACACCTACGCTACAACAGTAAAACATAGGCTGTCTCCGCAATACTTGATTTGTATTATACACCCTATATTATAATGTACATATAACCTGTACCTATGCATATAATATGTCAGGACACTGTAGAGTTTTCGTAAAAAACGTTGTATAATGTTATTTTAAGCGTCTTAAGTTGAAAATATGCTAATTATTAGGGACCGCTGTCGGGTGGTCGCGTTGACTAGCTATTAAAAAAAACACTTGACTCGAGGAATAACATAATATATAATAATATAAGTAACGTTCAAAATTAACAAAGCAATTAATCTTCGGTATCATACAATAAACATAAAGTTAAAAAACCATAAAATGTGACACTTTCGCTGGTTCCCTTTTTTTTTGGTTATTTCGAGGTATTTAATACGTACATATACTGTACGACGGACAAAAAAAAATTAAAATGTAACATGGCATAATATAAAATAGCTTAAAGTACACTATATTATAATATACATTGACATCAATAGCATTATAATTATTAATATATTTTTTTACTGTCTTGTTCAAACAACATGAAGACTTAAAAGCAACACACACAGCTTATTTATAAGTAAAGTAGGTATAAGCAATTTTTTGATATGACCTGCCATGAAATCATGAATAAAAAATGCCAATTATGATATTTAATATTTGTGTTTGACTCATATAACGCAGTCTTATTTTAATAATTAAAATTCATACAGTAAATGACAGAAATATGCACAAAATTGAAAACCGAGAATTACATGCACTCGCCTACGTTAAGATTTTTGATAAACATTATTAAGGACAAAAATAAGTCTTTAAAAAATAGTAAAATGTCCAAAGTATAGTTCAATTTTTAATAATTTTGCCAAAAACAATCAATATGGACATTTTTAAAAAATCATAGTTTTTAATTTTGATCATATAGAAATGTACTTTTACGCTAAAACCGCTTAATTTCTCAGAAAAGTGTATCACCCGGGGTAAAGTGTTACCTTAAGAAAAGAAGTTATATGGTAACCTCTTTAAATGTTTTCGTTCAATTTCTTTGATCTTTACCGTTGCTCGTTCACGTATTTTGCTATTAAATGGTTTCTACTTACAGTGCCGTGCAATTAGTAGTACTTGCAATTAAAAGTTTTATACTTTAATAGTAATTTTCCTACAAATATTCCAAGACGTTATCACATAATGCGGTAGTCGTATAAGTTTAGTCGGCTCATTTAAAATTACATTAATGTTTTAGAAGGATTTGCATAGACAACCCGGGCACATACATATTATAGAACTTAGCAGCTCCAGTGGATGGACATATGCGTGGGCTTAACTGGTCCCGCTCAAAGTTCTTGCAGAGTTTTATTAACAATGACAATATCGCGGTTTTCTTATAAAGATGTTTGTTGATGGCTATCTTGAACTTTGAATTGTGTGGTTCAGAGTACAACAATACAGTTTTGGGCTATTTTTAGAAGCTTTTTTTAAAGCTGTCATTACAAATCTGAAAGTTAAGTGTTTTACTAAGAGCAAACAACGGCTACCTATAGAAACGATTACAATATATATTTATAGCTGACTTAACATAGGTATAGAAGCAAAATGTTCATTGGCAATTTTTAGTTTTTTTTTTTTTAGTTGGATAAGCTTGCACTTAGTCTGCACTTTTTGGAGTATTAAGCCAACTTTCGGTTTTAATTTCCAAGTAAACACATTAAAAATAAGTGAAAAATATATACTAAAATGATCATAAAAGAAGAAAATCCTTAGGTGAATAGTATGTTCATGATTATACCCACTATTTTTTATGTGCATGGAAGACTATTACTCCAGTTGCCTCGTTTACCGCTTTATATAAAGTTTAATATTTTGCTAACAAAATTACATACACTTGGCCGACTTAAGAAGATAACAACGTTAGTTTTTTATGAACGGTTAGCTGAATGTTATACTTTAATTCTGTACACAACAAAAAGAAATAGTAGAATTCACTGTTGCCCGTTTAAAAACTTTACAAGACATTGACATTGTACTAACAAGAATTCTTTTTAACAGTAAACATTAAACATGTTTTACAAATAAGTCTGAAACAGAATGCTTAGAGTCATAGTCTACCAATGATTTTCGTTTAAGTCCCAAAAGAAGGTGTTGAATAAAGTGTGATTGGATGAGGTGAGAAAAAAGCATTAGAAGTGTTGCGTAACAGAGAATAATGTCATTTAGAAATAAAATAAAATAGTTTATAAAACGTCGGTGAGGCCGCAGCAATCATACAGGATAGCGAGTATTAGGCATTGAGTAATAGAGATTAAAGTAAAATGGAAGTAGCAGAAATTTAACTGTTGATATGGATATGTGTAGTAATTCAAATTTAAACGAATTTAATTAGAAAATAGTTACTAGCTTAGGAGTTAATGCTCCAAAGGCAAACATAAAATGAAGAACTAGTGTAGATGGTTACAAACGGTTTATATGTTTACAATATAACAGTATAGTAACATATAAGTATAGTACTGTCCCAAATATTAAATTTATTCTAACCTTTTAATCGGATTAAAATATGTATAGCTTAAATAATATTATTTATGACACGAAACTTAGTCATGCATGACCGACTAAAATTAAACAAAACATGCAAATTATTTTTTATCGGACAAATGCTAAAAAGCATTCCGTAATAATTTTATCGTTAAACACAATATAATAATAACAGTAATGAGATTAAGATAAATCACAAAAATAATGTGCACGCTAGCGGTGTGGTTGACAATAAATCTTACTTCAAAAAGCGTTTTGAATTATACAAATATCATGCGATATCTCGCGTTCTTTTTTGGCAACGCGACATATCGCATATTATTTTGCACTATACATCTTTTGTCTCTCGATTCATTGTAAGTGTAATACACCATCAAGATAAGTTGGTTAGACCAAACCTCTAGCTCTAACACCCTTTAAAAAACTCATATCGGTGATTTATTTTCGTGGGGGAGACATACTAACTTGTTAGAATAAAAATAAGACAGTAACTAGAGTGTTAGTGCCGGAAAAGAAAAAAATGTATTACCCATAACGAAAATATTGTTTTGAAATTGTTTTTATAAATATAACTTCACCGATCCGGGTAGCATCTTGATTGACACCAGCAATAGATTTAAATTAAACAAAGAATAATAATTTTGTTATTTGGAGAATTCATAAAAAACTATACCGATCATTTTTGTCATTGATTGACAATGTGTGTTTAAGGTAATTGGATACCGATTATTTCTGACTCCGATTATCTCACGCACAACATAGGAATTCAGACGTATTTGTTTTCCATCGTACCCATCTACCAACTGGTACGATAAGGCACCTGAAAATAGATTGGAATTTGTCATAAAGTTTAGTGGAGATCGGTTTTTTAATTTTTTAATTTTAACACTCTCCAAACTTTCTAAAAATATTGAAATCTATTCATGTAACGCACGAGATAGAAGACAGGAATATCGGTACCTATCCAATACTCTTAAGATGCTTTCAAAACATCTATGAGATTTTCTAAATGACACAGGATGTTAAATAAAGTGCTATACCTCAATAATTTCTATATAACTATTAATATGATATTGTATTACTATGACAAAAAACATATTATTTATTACAAAACATACTATAATAACTGAATTTAATTAAAACTCATTTCATATACTTTCTCATCAGTTTATGCTTTGTTATAAAACAAGACTGAAAAATATGTATTTAATTGGTACTTGATGTTATTAGTTAGTTCATAAACAATTATAACGAACTACCAGACACCTTTCATTAATGATATTACAAAAGTTTTTCATATCTTGAGAAATATATTTGGTAGAAGCAAACAGTATAATACAGAGTTACGGTATTTTCTTATAATTATTTCACAGAATTTCTTTTTAATTCTTAGTAATATACATGGAATTTACTTAATTATTAATTTTAAAATCGCACTTTAATTAGCATATTTTTAAGTCGTTTGAAGCTTAAACTGCTAGAGAAGTCTATCAATAAATTTCCCAAATCAATATTAATCAGCATATCTGGTATGATAGCTAAAAAAGGAGAAAAAACGTTTGCAATCCAAACGACGTGCATGTAAATTCATTATCATAATTCAAAATTATACGATTTTTCAATCAAATTTAATAATCTAATATATAAAATGTCAATTCAAATAGCCGACGTCCCGCCAGTCGCCTAATCGTCTCTTCCATGGGATTCCTATAATACATCTCGCTCATAGACAAGCATCTGAGGCGGCTTGGGCAGCGCGTGGCGTTGGCGCGCGTTTTTATCATGTCACAACGTTATCGTATCAAATAATAACGGTGACGGCGTGTGTTGTTTTTTTTGCCGAGTTTGTACTTTCCTTAAATTAAATTAAACGTAAAATTATTATTATTATTATTATTAATTACACTGTTGTTCATTGTCATACGTGGTTTTTTATTCAATAGTGTTTCCCGGTGTGTCAAACGTTATCATATATTATTATAATAAAAATTAAAAACGGCGAACGGCGTGTTTTGTTTTTTTTTGGTGAATTTTTGTCTTTGTAGTTTGTTATATTACATACGTATAATTATATATTAAACGTATAATAGTTATTATTAATTACATATTTGTCCGTAATTCGCTCACGGTTTTCGTTCAAGAGAAATCGACGTGTTTCCCGGTGTGCAAACATTACCTATATTAATAGGTAATATAATAGGTCAAATAATAGGTAATACGACAATATGCGTCGTTGGATGTCGGTACGTTTTTTAGATTTAGAATACATATAATAATATATAGTATAGTAGTATATTACATTTTGCTTAAACCAAATTATCAAATTAATTAGATGTACAAAATTCTTATCTTTTTCAAACCGCTGTGTGTGGTGATAACGATACATTTCATATTTTTTGTTGAAAAATATGTTGACATATATATCTACTATTTATTTTCAATTAAATAACTTACTGACTTATTTTATATATATGTAAATTATTTGTTTTAGGCCAATACTATAGTGAAATCATAACCGACGCGTGTCCGTTTAGAAGATTGATTGCTACTTCTATCTACTCTGTCTTTAATTAATACAATAAGTAGTTATTATTGTTACCATTGGTTACAGACTGTTATCCTATGCCGTCACCGATTAATTTGCCTGCGGCCAACAGAAAACTTACACCGTAGAAGTTCATTTTTTGTTATTTATGAAGTATTTTTTAATAATTAGTGCCTATCTAATCTCTATACCCAACCCTAATTTAAATTGACAGTTTTTTTTTTCATTATACAGTGTTTTAACCGACTTCTCTTAACGCTTTAGTTTCTTAACGTGCACACACATACGATACTGATGTACAAATAATTAAGACATGAATTATTTCAAATTTTTTTGTTAAAGCTGTACAATTCTGATCACTACATAGAATAAAAATTATTTTAGTTTTTTTATATATTTTTTTTTTAATGATACATTATTTCACGTTAAATTGGCATTATTTGAATATATTTTAATTATTTCATTTAGTAGGATGATTTACCTATATAAATATGTATGATCACTATCGAGTACTATCACTAACCCTTTGGGGTTTTTAAAATTTGTGTTTTGACTTAATTTGTGGTTTTAATATTTTAACTTTGGAAAATTCAGACATTGTAGGTAAGCTATGTGGAAATCAACAATTCAAGCTAAGTAAATTCTTTGAAATTGACAAACATATAACTTTATTTTTTTAAATCATGTATCTGATTTCACTTTCCAGATAATTTTTTTTTGGAAGTATTATTGTAAATTATTTAGTAGAAAAACATTTATTTACCTATCTAAAAATAACATAATACATGGATTAATTAAAAAAAAGTTTATTGTTGTTAAAATAATAATATATATATAATGAAAAATATTTGTTTAAATAATAATAATAGTATATTTGATGCACTGAATAAAAATTGTTCAGATCTAAAAGCAATCGATTTTTAGTTTTATACACCTGGGGCTACTTTTGTGTGCTTAAAATTTATATACATTATTGACATAAAATATCTATGTGTTCATTCCGCTCTAATAAAAAATAACTATATTACATGATCTAATTTATTTTAATCACATTATACATAGCAACATCTATACTATTGTAATCATTCCAGTTTTTACTCCCTGGCTTTATAATACTTATTTAACCAACGAATAAATGCATTTTTACACAGTCTTATCATAAAAAATTATAGGTATGTTTTTTAAAAGCATCAGCAAAAGTCCCTATATCATCTTTTTAAATTCTTAAAACAGTTGTCTTTAGATTATTTTAGCGTTCAACATTTTGTGTTCTTAGACCGTTTTTATGAGTAGTAATCAAAAATCAAAAAAATTGTCTGAACATTTATTTATACTAACTATTTAATGTTAATTTTTTATATTATATGTATGTATATATTTTTTTTTTTTTGAGCTGCTGTTGATATAGCTTGAACTAAATTAGATACTTATTAATATTGACTATTTTGGTTTATTTTGTGGTGTGATTTCAGACATAGGGCGTAATTAAAACATAAAAATAAAATATTAATTTCAAATCATTTTATTGCATTTTAACATTTTGAAGCATGGTGGTATAAGTAATTTACCACTTTTTCAAAAAATAGCCTACTCTCGCACAGTGGTATATATTTATTACCACCTTCATAATCATGTTCAGAGAAAATCGGAGAAAAAAATGCTGTGCTTCAAAGGGTTAAAATTTATATTGAAAATCAACATTTAATTTACTATTTTATTATTTATAGAAGTATAATATAAGTATTCGCTCCACCCTAAAAAAGTATAGTAAATCTATAGATTTTGCTATATTTTTTTAAATTGATACTACATAATGAAAAATAAAATTATTTTAAAATTTTTGATTATTATCATTTAGTAGGATGAATTGTTGGTTAGCCATCTAAAAATATATCAACATATGGATTTATACCTTTCATGGTTTACTTAAAAAAGTATTAATGTATATATCAATTTATCTATTATGTATAAAATATGTCTGGATAAGTATCAAATAATTTAGGTATTTTATGCACTGAATATTATTATTATTATTATCATTTTGTACTCTGACCGTTTTTATAATCACCGCCGGACACTCGAATAATCAAAAATATTTGCTACAAATTATTTCAGACATTTCATTCATGTTTTGTACTCTTGAGTTCCTAAGTAACCGTCACACAAACATATCATTCTTCCACACTTTTAAACTTATAATAACCAACAAACGTCAGACCTTAAGTATCAAAGTACCTTTAGCATTAAAGGTCCAGATCCAAAATCTAAAAGATTTGCATCGAGACATTTCATTTAACCTCTCTTTGGACGTTTTTATAAGCTCTGCTAAATAGTCGATCAAAAATCAAAATAATGTATTTATCACTCTTCACTTCTTTCCCTTTTAAGTTTTAATATAAACTAGACATTTCATTCATGTGATTTACTCTTGAATTCTTAAACACTTATGAACTTCTGTTAAACCACCAGACCTTTAATATACATATTTAATGCATTATGCTGTTGGTTACATTCTGAACGTACAGTACGTCATTACCGAATAATGGCATAGACGGTGATTTCTGAACAAATAAGGATTTTAATTCAACCAATATCTAGACATATAACGTATACGTTTGAAAAAGTTTTGTTGCACATAGGAACACCATATCAGACATATACAGACTGACCTCTAAACATGTCTTTCTATTTTTAACCATAGCTATTACCAAGCCCGTGAAGTAAACAACACCTCAAACAATTCAAATAAAAAATTTAAAAAATTGTCCTTTAAGCAAGTAGCACACTCGCTTTAGTAGTAGGACGTTTCTGATCTGACAGATAGCTAGACTTGCACTACAGTTAACCGGTACTTAGCTTGCAAAACACTTTTTCGAAACTAAGTATGAACTATGATTACTAGATAAAGGTACGATGAATTATAACGGTATACTTTAAAACGTAGTGAGCTGACTCGACTCCGTGGCCGGGCACCCCCCTCGGAACTGCTGTGTACAGACATATAACATACTACGTTTAAATAAATTTTGTTTCACAAAGGTAAACCTTAACAGACATTTAGCTGACTGTCCTCTAGACATTTTTATCTGTTTCCAACTCATAAAGTTAAGCGGGATGACACCGGCCTATATTGATGACGTGGTCTATAATATAACAACTTTTACCAAAGACAATTTCCATTATACACTTTTGCCCAATGGCCAGCTTCTTATCAAGTCTCTTTAACTTTTTAAAATTTTAATTTAAACTTAATTTTAAACCTGTTACCTCCTCATAGACTGTAGCCTACAAATCTAGGATATTTTTAGTTAGCGGAGCGAAGCGACGGCGCCGAGCGAGCGAATGCTCAATGCTAAAACATACGGAGACCTGCCGTCCTTATCAGTTATCAATACGAATTCCGCCCGCTGATAAGGAACTGGACATTGGTAGTTCATACAAATTGGTAAAAGTGGTAGCAACCCAAGTAAGCAACACCGGACACTTGATATTTATTAACCGTCTAACTTCTAGACTATTCTTTTCAATTTAAAATTTAAAAAAATTACAGATACATAGCTAGACTTACTCTACACTTAATCAGTACTTAGCATGCAAAATATTTGTCCATAACTAGGTATGAATTCTGATTACTAGATACAGCCTATAGGTACCATGAATTATAACGGCATTCCTTTAAGACGTATTGCGATGGCTCGACACCGTGGCCGGCGCAGCCGGGCACCCCCCTCGGAATCTGTGACCTCCCCGAAAATACTTTGCAGCGAGGGGACGTGAGCGTGGCCGGGTACAGTACCGGGAATCTGTTACCTACCCGCCCGACTCGGGGGCCTGGGGGCGGAGCCCCCAGCTAGAGCGAAGCTCTAGTCAGATTATAATCAGATTATAAAATGTTAAATATTTCTAGCGTTTTACGCTACGATTATACATATATACATGCAACAGTTTGGCGTTTAACAACACAATTTTTCAGTTAAGCTCACTCGAAAACACTAGAATATAAACCGTAAAACAGGAACCTATCATACGTACATAGAGTTATTCTACTCAAATGATTTACTGAACTTATACACTGTTCATACATACGATAATAAATAAAATCTTTTTTAGTGTACTAAACATATACTAATACATACTTTTTAATTTACAGAATACGAGACTCTGCTTTCTTTTATTTTTTTTAAACCCTAACTCAATCTATACAAGACAGGTGACCGTGCCGGAAACTTTAGCTTTTAAACCCAACGAATAACGGGTCACATAACACGTAAATATTCCAGAGTGGTCGCCATCAACGTTTTGGATTAAGTGCTTAGCTGTGTAATATTTGTCTGAAATGTCTCTTCTCATGGCTTTTAAGAAACTTCCATAGTAATTACAAGCAAATAACATTAAGGTTCGTCTAACAATGTAAACAAAATACCCCGCCCCTCTTCCCTATCCCAAAACAATATATATAATCGTTCTTCAATATCAAGTTTAAGTAGAGAGAAAAATCGAAAAACATTTCCCCGAACGAATAACGTATATCTTATAATTGTTATTAAATTAAAAATATGTACTTAAGTTTAAGCAGTCATAAAAAATAATAAATAACTGTTAAGAAATAATAGATAAGAACTAACCGAGTTGGATCTTAAAAACGGCGTCGTGAGTAGGCAATTCTGGTACATGTACGTGTTCCACTTTAGACCAACACTAGCCCATACGGCATACACAAATAGAATCAATTATTGATTGTATTATTATTATCCTAAGTGTACACTAGTTTTAAAAAAAAAATGTTTCATACTTAGTATTCATAAAAAAAATAATAACATTAAGGGGTTAAGTAATATAAATATATATAATTATTAATAGTCCGCAAAATTATCAATACAACCGAGGTATCGATACAGGGATGGTCAAAAACCAGTCCTGAAACTAATGAGAGCCTCGCTCTTCACACTCACCCCTTCTGATATTTAATTTCGAAAAAATTAAAACCAATTTTATAAAACACAATGTACATATTTGTTTTTATAATATATAAAATCTACACTATATATTTTTACAATTCTAAGATAAAATTAATTAGCTACAGAAAAAATTGATAACCCGTCAATAGTCTTGCCGTGTTGGATATGTTAGAGTGACAAGATAACAAAATGGGATGTAACGCGCTTATCAAACTCAAGAGTATATTGAACCGCAATGCGGGATGCGAAATGCTCGCCTTTGACACAATAGCCAGGTTAATCTTTTTGAGTTACCCGCGTTCGCTGATAACAACTTGTCAGTTATACACAATTTATAATGCTTTGCCAAACGTTGGTACGATGTGTGAAAAGAGTCACTACTCGGTTTTTGGCCTTTGAGAGAATTTTCACAGACTCGCTATATTGGTATGGTGATGTCAATTATTATTATTATTAACAGTTACTATGATTGACGACGAATATTTGATATCATTAATTTATGACTAAAGTAGAGAAAAAAATATTAAATTGTATTATATAATATTTTACTTCTATGAAATTAATTTACTCTAAGCCGGTGCATCTTCTTTATTGTTTTTTTTATGTGCAATATAATATAAATTTGACCGTGCCTTATACCATGCACGTGGTCTCAACCTTAACGACGTCTTTCAATTGTATTATTCATTTCGAAAACGACTGGAAACTATATGTGATGAAAGACGTCAATGGTGACCTTTTCTTCGACACAGTGTATGAACTGTACAACGAATCTAGGGTCAAGCATTAGGTATAACATATTCTGAGTGTCCATGCCATGTGCGCAAGTTGTTTACTTTTATTGGATAATCTAATAATTTGTCGACATAAACGTATAACACTTACATAGCAGTGTGTACGACTAAGTGCAATGGAAGTATACACTATGTACACTTATTGGTAATAAAGTTTTATTATAAAATATTATTTTCTTCATTTCGAAAAAACACATCAAATATCTCTCCACGGGATCCCTCCCAATCAAATAATACCATAATGGTTTTTAAACACTTTACTGTTATATACTTTACAAGGACTAATAAGAATTGTTTCATATCAAGATAAAATATAATTAATAAAAATTAGAATTGTGAAATGAAGGCATACATTTGAATTAAGGCCTTTCACAACTACCGATCGTTGTCTCTAAGGACTAATCATTAAGGTTGCCCTAAATTAAGGCCTTTGAGTAATACTTAAGGGCCGCCGCATCGTTTATACGATCAATCGTAATTGTATTGACTTTGAATTCAAGACTTTGGTCCTGACCATTAAACTAGTTTCTGCGGCTTAAAATATTTTATCACGATGTTTTTTTTCTAACCCGACCTAAAACAAACTCATCTCCCCCATAAAATCGCCCGGGGAAATAAATATTACGCTAAAGTAACTTCCATGAAACAAATAAACAATTTCTGGCATCATTCAGCGCACAGCCGTCGGGGTAGGATAAACTCATTTGTGGGGTAAGCACACTTCTTCTGTTCTCCGTTCTTGTACTTGAATGCGCTCAGTTTAACTGTGACAAATGGAAGTCATCACCGTCGAAGTGATTGTGTAGACAAATATGCGTGCAGCAAAGTGGAAATTCCCTATGAGATCGTATAATAATAACGCGGAAAGCCGTCCTTTTTGTATTCAATAATAAAAGTAACGCAGATAAGGAAAAATACGAATACTATGTAACTATGTGCGTAACTATGTTTAGTTGAAAAAAAAATTTTAATCGTTGGCAATGATAGTCCGAAAAATAAATTAACTACCAAAAGAGAGTTCTATGTAATTATTACCAAACTAACAAACTATTACACATTACAGTTTAGGCTTAAAATTAAAATTTTGTAAAATATAGCCTAGGTATACCGAACTCCTAAATAAATAAGTGGTATCACGTCCGCTTAAATTAAAGCTGCTAATACTTTACAAGTAAATGTCAAAAAACCGATACTTGAATTAATTTATGTGGAAATATCCGCACATCGCATGAGCTTACAAAGTCAAAAACACATAAATTACATAAATGTTAGTGAAATTCCAAAACGGTAACTGTGCACGAAGACCATGAGTTCAAGTAACATTTTAAGTATATAATTTCAAATTAACAGTTTTATATTCGAGTGTGCTTTTTGAACAAATAAAGCATATGCAAAGTTTTGACTTTTGTATATTATGGCAAGCACGCAATGCAATAAAAGAAAACTTTAAAAAAATATCTGTACTTAAATAACACATTTAACTTATCATGGTATATATAAACCTATATAACTTGAAAATTATACTCACAATAGTGATTATTGAATTTTAATGAAGCTTATTCTATTACTATTAAACTTGGGCACTCAGTGACACAATTAATTTCATAATTTTTGGGAGGAATTTTAAGCCGTTTTGCAATATTAACCAAAATTTAAAATCCTTGTCATATATGCTTATATTTTATTAACTAAAACAATAAGATGCATGACACATAAAACATTTTATGCATTTTTTAATTTCACGCTGTTAAAACAATCTGAAAAGGGTTCTATAATATACAGATGTGCAAATTAAGAAAAAAGTCATCTATGGTGTTAAAAATGACAAGGACTGATATATATTTAATGGTCAATATAAAGGAAGGTGTATTCACATACATAGCATTTACGCATCGCATAGAGTTTGTTAAGTAAAAAATAATATCAAGTAAAGGTTACAAGTTTTATAAATACTTTTAAACTGTTAAAAGTGTATTCCTTATAGACGGTTTTATTATTTGGGTTAAAATTGCTAACCTAACCTTGACTAAACAAGTTTAGCATCCAAAGTAGTAGCGATTATCTATTCGTTTCTCCAAACATTTGCCAATCCGAAGAAAGTCACTTCTAGGTTTCTTGCTTACTTCTTTTTTCTGCTGTGTTACCTGATGTCTCGCACGTACGTTAACCTCATATGCAACTGTCGTTCTTACCTTGGTTATTTTGACAGAATTCAAACAAATGTGTTGTCCAATGCACAAGAAACTAGATCCTCGGTCGAAATAATAAGACATGGTGTATTAACTCCTATTGCAAATACGCCCACCTATTTGTACATTATTACATATAAAAATGGTTGTACTGATTAGTGATTATGTCATTCTGTATTATACAAGGAAAATCAATAAAAGACGAAGATGAAATCTGAACATAACTTGGATCCCTCCAAGAACAACTACAAACAGTTGCAAAATTAAATATATATAGTTTTATACAGCAGTAATTTGCTATATCTTTATTTTGTGATAATCAGTTTATGTAATTCATTAAAATGACACTATGACATTTCGAGCTGATCAAATTAAAAATGTAGTTCACTCGCATTAAAGTTAATTATTTTCCGAATCCTAGATAACGCACGGACGTTAAATAATAAATAATATAGTTGGTGTTTTTGCGGCTTTATCATTGTTAACTCGTCTAAAAAAGAAAACCGTTAACGCTTATCATATATTGTACCTCAAAATATTTTAGACAAAAAATGAATTATAATAGATCATAGTTAGTTTTCCACTCCGTTATAACGCTAAAAAGTAATTGGTTTATAAAATATATTGGATGTAAACAAACATGCAACAAATGATATAGTATTTTCAGATAAGAAAGAAAAATTCCAATCGATAAATTAAATCATTTATATTGACACATAAACTTTAATGATATTCGACATTGTTAATGGGTTTTTTTTTAATGATATATTGTTGTACTAAAAAAAATTGTTAGCGTATATTTTTTTTTTAATTTGTGTGAATAGATACTCTATCTCATTTAAGAACGGTACTGCGCAAAAACCAAAGCGCGTCAGTCCTAGCTGCGCAGACGCACGTAAGAGTAATGCGTTTAGGGTTTTTCGCATTACCGCTCTTATTACGTAGGATAGAGTATTGACAATGAATATAATGACGGTAAATTGATAAAAAGTGTATCATACAAATTACTGATTTGTTGGTATTAGGTATATCTATAAAATTAAGGCCTTATACTTAATATATGTTTTTTTTAGTCTATTGTTTTAAGTGTCCGATTTCTCTACATAGTTCTCGACAATCATTTGTTTAGGACACACTAGAATTTTTACGTAATAAAAAAAAAAGGATACACTTTCCTTTATTCCGTATAAGGCAGATTTTTTTTTTTTTATTACTTTATAATGATATTCTAAAAAAAAAACCTTCTTTTGATTTTTTATAATGGATACAGGTGAACTAGTTTTTTCATTAATTACTCTCCTAATGAAAACTTAACTACTAGTTGAAAGCATTTTGATAGTTTTTAATTCACTTACAAAAATATTTAAGTAATGACGTACTTCTACATAAAAATTAATTTATACCGGGTTGTTTAAATATGTTATAACTTAAAAATATACTGAACTATTTATATACACTAAGTTAATGTAGTTAACTTTCAGCTCTTATCTTATAACTTATCATAAATTTAAAAAAAAAAACTAGAAAGTAGTTTTACAAATCACACTTAGTGAAGCTCCCAAGGTTCAGGGAGAAATTATTTACATTGTAGACCTTTGTTCGAAATAGATAAATACATCTATAACAAGTACATATAAAAAAAAATCGACTCAACGATTTTTCGAACAGTTAAAGCATGTCAAGGCTGAACCCAAATAAATATCTAGACATTTTTTGGGTTTATTTTAGATATAAAGACTTAGGAATAGATAGTTTCGACTATTGACCCTGTAAAGTACCTTTTGTACAAAACTTCTGATCGATGTAAATAGAAACATAACTAAAGTTTAACAATGTAAACCCAGAAAATACCCTCTCACTTTTTTAACGCAGTAGGTAACAAGAAAAAATCTTTAAAAATACTTATTTTTATCCAACTTAGCCACTCTGCAGACTGTAGTTCGCACATTAATCTCAACACTCTCATATTAGATAATAAAATTTTCTTAAAATGGAAATATGTTGCCCTGTTGCTTGTTTCTACATACATTATTCAGTCACATTTTCTACTACTCGCTTCATCGACATTTCCTTCTTTCTCTTGCATAACCTATCCAAAGTACTTTTATCTCTCTATTCTATTTAGTATTACCAATAATTGCTTTCATCATTCTTAGTTGTAATCCAATAGTCACTTGCAGACGACACATCATTAGAAAAGAAAATATGACAATCATGACTTCAAAATACGGTTATAAAAGCGTTTTGTTCTACATACATAGTGAATGCACATTTGCGATACTGTCAGATTATGATAAATAAACACAAGAGCTTTTAAATAAACCGTGCACATGATGTGTGATGTGCATTCATCGGACCGTAAGCATATACTATTTGAGATCACGCACAAACGTCAGTAAGGTTTATTGTATTTAATGATTTGGAAAAATCAAAAGTTCGCTTGTACATTTAAAAGCTGAGCAAATATACCACGACCGCTTTCGACTGTGTCCACATCCTAGCGAGCAAAACAATTTTCAGTAATTTTTTTTTATTAAAAATAGATTTTTGTGATAATTTATGCGAACGGCATTGCACATCGATTGGGTTGAAGACAAAAAAAAAAGGTAACGCCCGATAATGTTCCCTGCTGCCTTAATCCATCGTCTAAAACGTATTTATAAGATCACAAACGGGTTAGCTGAAATCAAACGTAAACTTTTCAGTTCTCTTTTGTGTTTTTGACATATTTACTGAGAGAAACCGAACGCGTCATTCAGGCGTCGCGCTCGTCCATCGCCGTCTACTAGTGATTTTCTGAACTTAATAAGAAAGCCTTTAGCGTTAATCAATATAATAACATGTCGTTTATCTAATTACGAGCACTCCAGTATTTACAAACGCCCGAAATCGGTAATCGAATTCGTCTTTACCATGTGTGCGGCACGGAAACTTAACCGTGAAAAATGAAATCATATATATATATATATATATATATAATTAATTACATTTTTCTTCCATAAGGCATTAACACTACATTAACCCGACGGACTTTTATTGTTAATGCCACCAGGTAAAGATGATACTATTTTGGCGGCCAACGACATACGTAACAACTCGTACGACATCTCGATAAAACTATCCTATTACGCCATTGACATCAAATTCTATGGAACTCATTTTTTACAAGTCTTACCTCATTAATAGTGATTCACTCAACGAAAAATAATAATCCATTTAAATAAATATTATTTATCAACAATTAATAAAAACCACTTTATTCAGATGAAAAAAAATACTATCAGTACGATAAAAGCAATTATAACTTTGATATAAATTTATAAGCAAACAAACATAAATGTATTATTGATACAATGTATTTTGCAAATGCCGCGATAAAATCTTTGTTATAACAACAAAGCATTATTATGCTGATAAAACGTTTATGGGCTCATAGTCAGTAGCAATAAAGTATTTATGAAATTGGTCCACAATTTTGTTGAATATATCTAGTTATTTTTCGTTCAGTGATGAAACGTCGGCAATTATTTACCGTCTAGCCCGACTAATAATTGATTCTAAAAGAAGAATTTTCTTTCTAGTATCTAGATTCTAGAACTAGTTCCTAGTTAATGTGGGTAGAATAAATGTATTATTGTCTCTACATTTACCTATCACAATAATTTTCCAAAGTCAAATACGCCTGCAGGAAAATGGCAGCTATGCCATTACAGTTATGGATTTGTATAATAAAAACATTATTATATTATCTTATTATACAAAACAAACATGCGTTTTTGGATCACTTTGTTAATGGGTCGTCTGCGTTAAAATATGAGATTATAAACTTACGGCTAACGCTTAAACAGCGTCGCGACTAGTTTACATAGATCTATTATATATTATACATCCATATATTACATATTTATGCAGTTATTTGTTTGCTTTTCTTTATGTGAATCGCAGTTCAAAGAAAATCTGCATCTAGTTGGTAGCTTCCGTTCTACCTACGCAATAACATCAACTACACTTAAACCATAACACAAAAAGAATCACGATACATAAGCAAATGACCTTTCAAGTTCAACTTTTAAAACACACAATAGCTAATCCATATAGGTATGTACATTAGAGTTTAAGCTTGAAGGAATATATTATGTATCATTGCCCAATATTTTTGGACAAGCGAATGAAAAATGTTTGGTATAAACCGTTGCACCCTATTGTAGAGTCTAAACCTATTTCACTCAATTTTTATGATAATAACAAGTTTCTCTTATTCTCATTGCATTTTTTGTTAGTTAAAATTATTCTAATCTGCTCAAAGATATAATCCAATATTTCAAATAATCATTTCCAAGTATATTCCGTTATGTGGCTTCCAGCCCTTATATTTTACATTTCAATTTTTCATAGTTAACCATAAAACTTTTAGGATTATCTGTAAGTTGAATAGGGAAAATAATAGGCAGTTTTCAGAGAGAAAATTTAAATATAATTAACACAATATAACCTTTAGACGACAAACTAAAGTATATAGTAGTACTTGAGAATACTCGTAAAACACGTTGTTGGCATCACATCAAACGACCGGTCTCGCTGTTATGCCAATATAGACAAGTTTATGTTACTCTGATTTCTAAAACTGAGTTCGAAAGACCCACAATGCATAAATAGTGTTGTTTGGTTCGGGTTTGAATGAAATAAAATCAATGTAATATACATTTTCAAATGATCTATAGTTTAGTTATTGTTCACTCGATGTCTAATGCTTTGGAAACCTAACCCAGCTTATCCAGGTTTCCCCGGATCGAGACCTTTATCGCTGAATATAGGTCCCGAATGCATATTTAAGGATATATTCTCTATTCATACAAACTATGATCTTGAATATTATAAAAATGTTTGGTTCGATGCCAAAAAGAAGTAGAGGATTTTTGTTTTTGGCAGCCTAAACGTTAGTAATTTATTATTACTCTGCTTCCTATATTCTATTATATAATAGTAAAATTAAGGTAATGGTCGCATGAAGTCTTATTTGATTGACTGATTCTTATTTCTGATATCAGTTATATCAATTCTAATTTCTTAGAATTTATATCATTTTAAATTTGATGCGAAACAGAGAAAGCATTTATAAAGAAAAGTAAAAATTAACCATTGGCTTATCGCGGAAAACGATTTATATTTTACCCCTGCTAAAATAAAGCTTTTGGAAACTTTAGAAGTTTATTATAGTCATTAAACTTTACATAATTAGCGAAAATAATTACCTACATAATAATATAATTATATCAACAAGGGGTGAAGTCCATAATACGTGGTAAATAAAGTTCAACCAGTGGCATGTCAACATTTTGGCTAAGATGAATGAGTCAAATTAACATAAAATTAATTATTGTTTTATAATTTTGTTTAGTATAAAAATGTAATTTCTGTTAAATGATTTTCATTCGTTTAAGAATATAACACAGTTATTACATAGTCATTAATTGTGGAATTATCACATATTTTCTGTAAAAGAGACAGCTCAACATAATCTGTTTACCTATAATTCTTTTTATTAAAGTGGAACAATTTTGAATATAAGAATTGAACATTGCAAATGTTATCATTTAACATACTGTATGAAAATATGTTAATAGTCTTAAGACTGTCAGCTAAATCAGCTTAAACAGCTTAAGTTTTTGTAGAAATTTCTTAAAATTGAGAATTTTTTGTTTCATCCATTTATTTGTCCATGGATTTACTTTAAATGTACTCAAAAATATCACTTTCAAATAGATTCTTGTCAAAACAAAATATATTATATATGATACATATCTGACACTTGTATATATCACGAGTAGCATTTAGAACTAAACTATTTTCTTAAAAATTATATCCTATTAAACCAGTATAACGTATAATTTGTTTAGGTTGAACTATAGGCCAAATGTAACGGAATCCGTACATAATAATGTTGTGTTCATGTGATGGGAAAATTTATATTGAAGTTTTCTGTTTAAAGCCAAACAGTTTTTTTACTGTGGCATAGGCATTCAGGAAAGGTAATTGAAAAAGAACATCATCGTATAGTTTTTAAATAGTAAAGAGAATAAATCAATAAAACTCCGTCATAACATATTATATGGTTATTAAAACAATACATTTTAATTTTAATTAAATAAAATCTGTAGTGATCAATGTGAAAATGTAAATATTATTCCAATTATAAATTTCCTCAGAAGAAAATCTATAAATTATGTTGTCTCGAATTCTAACAAATTAAAAAAAAAGGTTGAAATTGGGCAGAATATACATTTATCAGCCTAAACAAGTATGACATGATATAACACAACGAACAAGTTCAACCGTTATGTAGCGATTGTGATTAATGTATTTAATATATTTTTCTCATTTTATTGTTTTACCAGTCTTATTGTATTGCAATATAATATATATCCTATATAATCTTTCATGACCATCATCGCCAAAAAAATTATACGTATTGTTTCAAATTAATCGTATAACAATAAATGCACGTGTGAATAAATTGTTGAAAAAATTGTTTGAAAAACAATTTATTAACTTTTTTATCATAATAACAATAGTACAATTCAGCTTTATTTGACTCGCAATACGTGTTTGGCAAATTTTTCAGAAATACAAAAGTTATTTGAAAATTAGTACCAAAAGGCTTAATTAAAAGGACGCTACACATCCTTAATTTATCCAATTTGTATTATGTACAGAAAATAAATTAATCTATGCCGTAGCGTTTTTAGTTTTTCGATAACTTAGACACAATCAAAATTATTAATTTGTAAAGATTAATTTCTTCCCCTAAAAATAAACTACAAACATCGACCTTAACAGCTTGTAAATTTTAAATTGTGTTTCAGTTAAGTCTAAAAGTACACTTACAAAGTATTAAATATTATTACCAACAAATTATAATTTTCATTTAGCCTTTATAAAGTTTTTTAATGTTTTTTATCTTCTATAAATTGTCTCTAAAGCGGTTGTGTTTTAGTGACTTTAATCGCATTGGATTAAAATAAATTGTATAAATCGGCGAACGCCCGACCTCACTTTGCTCCGTTTTCTAACTTCTGGACTTTTATTTTGTGTATTTTAAAATATTTACAACATGATGTTAAACTGTCAACAAAAGTAAAATTGATTTTATAATTTCTTTTATTAATATTAAAATGCAATAAAATTAAAAGCCTTTAGTTTGCAATATTATTTTTCTTAAAACAAAATGTGCTAAAATTTAAGAGTAAAATATTAAAATTATTATAGACAATAATTTTCAATAAATATATATATATATATAATATAATAATTATTTAATAGATCTAATAGATAATAAATAATTAAATGATAAATGAATTATACGGCGCTTAGCGTCTATTGCCAATGCAGACCCCCACTTTTTTTTGATATGTTAGCTATCTTTTTAAAAATACATTGTAAATTGTATATACTATCTGTTTAATATATGTAATTATTTATACTGCAGTTTTTATTATAATTGTTAATATTGTTACTTTAAGTCTGATATGCATATAACATTTTCTTTGTGTTCAAAAGCCTTTTCCGTAAATAATTGTTTAAAAAAAATATGTTAACATAAATACACGTTTTTTGCTTTTATTTGTATGTTTTTTTTTAAATGATTTTGTTTTAGCATCAATTATTGCTGAATTGCTAATCGTAGATAATATTTGAGAACATGCGAAAACACTTGCATAAAATTTGGTTATATTTATATATAATAGGAACAACATAGGAATATGATTGGGAATCAAAGTAACTACCTATTAGGTTAGTAGTAGATGAAAGAAGATTCGTTAAAAAATTAATGGAGAAATTGTGTAGGCCTACATTTATTTAAAATAAAACGAATAGGGGAAAATTGTGTTTTTCAAATTTTAGGAATAGGACTGAAATCTGAGTATCTGTAGTATCTAGATGTCTAAAACAGGATATCGATAAAATGCATAACCGGATTTGTTTTTATAATTTATTTCGTTTATGGCTAAAAATTATATAAGTATTATTTGTAATATTTCAAAAACGGGTATGTTAATACAAAATCTATAAATGCAGTCTAAAATCTAAAGGCCATACAAAATCTCAAGTTGAACTAAGTATATTTTAGTTTCGATTTTTTTTTATTTCAGATAATTTGAATTATAGTAATAAAATTTAATTTATTTGCTGTGCTGAAAATAAATAAATATACATCCGAATTCCTAAATACAATTAAAAAATTAAAATATATTTAAACTGAATGTGTATTAATTTTAAACAATATACAGATAAATTGTTAAACAGTAGAAGTCGCTGCTATTTTCCACGTAGATATTCTCCAGATATACATGAAATATAATAAAATATTTATTCAATTTTCGGGTAGTACATTTTCAGTAATATTTCAAAATGTTTCTTAGAAAGTACATCGTTTATCAGAACATCACGGAGCGTTTCCATTTGGGTTAATTTAATTTGTCTTTCCTTTAGAGGCAATACCACCGCATGGACTAAAAAGCGAATTCAGTCAGCACAATTCTACCAGGAAATGCGCAAGAGGAAAAACTTTTTTTTTATGCATTTCCTATGAAATATTACAATAAAATCGACTACGATCAACCACGGTGTGCGTATAGCTATGATACGGACAGTGTTGGGTTGAAACCCGACGCATCGTGAGATTAAGTATAAAGTACACACCGAATCCAAATGGGTTAAGAAGTGAATGGCACTTCTAATAATACAATTCTAAACAAACGGTGCCGGCTTGAAACAGTTACATTAATCAAGTAGGTCGAGATAACTTAAAGGATTTCACGAGAAGAGCGATGTCGATCCCGGCGACCTTTTCTCTGAATGGCGTGGCGCGTTACTTTCATTTTGTCAGCTCGGTAAAGTTGCGACTGGACCAATCCAGGACGACCTAAGCTTTTCGAATATTATTAAAACGACGATAAGATTAAATTGGATCAGGCGGGCCATGCGCGAATTATACTTTTCTCCGGGGTACAGTTCTTCCGGACAATTGAGGTCGGACGTCCCATATACACAGTATTATGATGGGATAGATAAAGTGGAATTGATTCTAGGAATAGCAACGGGTTTAACTGGTAGTCGTAATGACCGCTTTTCCAAATCGACTTGCCCCTTTGTTTTGAAAACCGAAAAAATTAGACCCACTCCTTTGCCAGGTGCTCAACATGCCGTTTATATATATTTCCGGCGGTTTTGACGTTATTTGCGGGGCTTTCGTTCACCGGAAATGATTGATATCCGTCTCGCTGTACCGTTAACCCTTCCAAGTTGCTCAGGCAACACGCGGGAGGGTCTGGGAGGTGCCAAGTCTGACGAGTCGTTTGCGTGTTTAATGTCCCATACGAAGTGTCGCCGACGTCAAAACCGTCAGATTTATCACAAAAAAAAAACAACAACACAACATCTAATAACAAATAGCCACGACGAATAACAACATATTATTACACTATAATACACACTGTACTATTGTGTTCATATTATGAATACTAGAAAACAGTTTGCGAGTCATCGAAAATGGTGTCCAGAAAAAAAGAGAGAAAAATTAATTTATAGGAATGTGATGGTCGCTAGTAATAATATTTTAGTCAATAACGTTTATTTGTTGTAACGTGTAAATAAATAGTCACGGGACGGCAATCCCAGATTAAACGGCAAAACTTGACCAATTCGAATTCAAGCAATACGCTTATACATTTTATTGTTATTGAACAACTTAACTTGTAAAATTGTACAATTATTGAGGACGCCACTTTAAACAATTTTCAAAGCAAAATAGTACTTTTGTATTCCAAATGTTACGAAGCCAATCATAATGCTAGAGATATAAATAATATTATAGCATATATATGTTTTTATAACTAGAGCAATTTTTTTATTTTTACATGTTTTAAATGTATTTTTAAAAATTTTTTGCCTAACCTAATAACACCTGTATATAATAGTGGCATGATACGAGCTCGTCATCTCATAATATAATAGTATTATTAAGTCACTTTTTTTTTTAATTGAAACAATTTAACGAACCATATAATTTAATATTTTTTCGTTGGAGCTATTAAAAATGAAAACTGATTATTTTCTCTAAAATTAAATATATATAGTTAAATATTCGAAAAAGTATAAAAGTTTCATAAGTAATTTTAACGAGTCCCTAAGCGAAGAATTAAGGTGAACATACAGCTGTGCACTACCCCTATTTCAATGATATTATGTTTGAATCTAATTATCACCAAACATTTTCACCTTCATGAAAAATGTAAAAGAAATTAGTTTTAAAAAAAAACCCTTCTTGGCTTTGCGTCGAAGCTGTAAGCTTAAGTTATTCAAATAACTTTGATACTTTTTAAGCGTTCAGTTTCTTAAACTGAACATTTTCGTTTGTCTATTTTGTTCAATAATATGTGTATTTGTGTTCTTGGATCGTTTTCAAACGTTAAAGATCAATATTATCCGTGTTGGTCATTTTATAAAAAAAAGTAGAACCCATTAAATCATTGAGTCGTTTTTTAATAAGGGGTCGACGTTGTACTTGTTAAAATGACAAATAGAAGAGGGTTTTCTCCCCTGTCAGTTGGTCGTCCCGTTACAACCTTGGCGAAAATACACGGAAAGAAGACACTGTTGACACAGCTGCTGCTTGCACTTGCATTCATGTTTATTGTTTAAGCATAATATTCAAATTACAATATGGTCAACAGCAAACACGTGTCAGCACAAGTAGAAAAGTAAATATTCAGAAAACTTTATTGTGGTTTCAAGAAAGGGAAAAAAAAGTTTTGAGAACACGTTTTCTTTTACAAATCCTTCAAAATCCGATTCGGCGATTGATATTTATTTCTTTTTGATTCTGTGTGTTTACTTATGCGTGTTACAAGCTTTTCGCGTCTAACCATTCGTGATCTATCTACTCTGCCGATATTCTTACCGTATCCGACTACATTTTGATTTATGTTTTATCCCAACAAAAACCTTCAAGTCCCAAGGCCCATTTCCTTATTTTGTTTTTATTTTCTATCGCTCAGCAATTATCTCGTCAAAATAAAAAATAATATTTTACAACTTTCGTGAAAATAGCAGTGTTGTATAGAAGTGAGCGTTGGCTATTGAATACGAAGGACGAATGAATAATGGAAGTAGCTAAATTTATTTACTTACATTTTGAGAGTGACAAGGTTAGAGATTGGGATTTTTTGAGCGTATCAAGGGAGACAAATTAAATAGTAATACAGATAAAGTGATTGGAGACCAAAGAAAAATACGTGAGTTGATGTTATAAAATATAAAGATATGTAAACGTGTGGAGTGAATTATGCCGAGTAGAGGATTTGGCTTGCCCACCCCATTTTTGTACAATATACATTGTATACGTTGAGAAGAAGGAGAAGAGATATTGAAGTATTATTGTAAATATACTGCATGGGTATGAGCATCTGTTGTATGTTTTACCTTATCTGAACACCGTTCTCATCTACCCTAAAATTACGCAGAGTCGGTGGGAACTACAACTGGTGTATCTGGTGTTTTGTAAAACGACAAAAAAGGTGTTGTTTCAAAATTACAATCATGATTAAAAAAACCGTTCAGTGGTCTTTGTGTTGGAAAAATTGGTTTTAATAAAAATGAATATAATTATAAATGTAGCAGACGCAAGCGGCAAAAAAACATGCTAATGACAGAACTTAGTGAACGTCGGAAAAAATATAATTTGAATTTCATATGCATGTCCCATGATAATTATTTTAATTACAAATATGACATTAACGTAAATGTTTAACCTCGATTCTGTGCAAGTAACCGAACACGGTTGACCTGTTGTTTTTTTTTCACGTTGTTCTAAATTTTCTACCTTTTTTTATAGTTTTTAATCTGCCCCTTTACGCCGGTAAAATTGCACGTTTTTGTCGGTTATCGAAAACAGACTAGAACTGTTCAACGTGGACTCTGTCTTTGCAGAAGACGATTAACTATTATTATTCATTTTCCGGGTCATAAGTGTGTTTGAAATGTTCGCAGTGGCGACGCTTGGACGACCTGCAATAAAATGGAGCTGCCAGCTCAAGATTCCGGGGCGACGTTGTGTAAACTGTAAATCTAAACTAGGGAAAGGCAATATTCAAAGTGAAAACGTCTAAAGTAGGAGTAATCGGATACGTTTTTGTCCGCTCTTATAAAAAAACACCATCCGGCCGTAAGTCGAATGGAATGCAGAAGATAAAACAAAAAATTACCTGGCGAAGTTTGATATCATTTGAAAATTTGCTCTATTGTCCTTTTGGCGTGAGTAAGTATAGGAAAGAACTCAAGCTACCGTCGTCACGTTGCTCTTAAAAGATCTCGGAAAACGTAACTGAATTTTACACCTCAAATAGTCCGTTTACCTTCAGATAATGTTTAATCCGACGGCTTAGGGAAAATGATCCCTAAAAACGACTAGGACGACTAGGTATATAATAATTCTTATACTACAGTAGATTATTATAATAGACTCTTGGCGCTGATCAGTTGATATAGTATACAAAGGATTTTCGTCAAGTCACTTGAGTACATACTCCGTACGTAGATCAAAATATCTGTTGGTCGTCTTCCACGAATCCTAACCGAAACGGTTAAAAAGGCACACAATATATTTGTATACTCTACCAAGTCCAAGTTTTGCACGTCAGTGTGTATTGAGTAATTTATTACAAAATACAAACCCGATTCATAAAAATATTCATTTTGATGCGAATACGTAGTCCGGTGACAATGCTGTCATCTTCAGCGCTAACGGCAAACCGAGGACACAACGGCAATACAACTTCCTTACATACATTTAGTAACGATAACATGGTTAACATGTTATTTTTTACAACATTCAGTAAACAATTCTGTAACAGACTTAAGTCCCGATTTAACAAAACAATTATATTTTTTTAACATTTCTATAGCTTTCTTAATATTTATTGAATAATTTGCTTGTAATAAATAGATGACGGATCTATTTGTCATCTTTAGGAGTGTAATTATTTTACAAATGATTATTTTTTAGTAATGAAAAACAACCGAAGGGTAGATAATGTCGCCTCGCTATTATTATAGGCATCCGCCCCCATCAAAATGCTTAATTATGAGTCCCATTAGAGCAATTACATAAGACTCAGAATTTAATACTTAAATTAATTTTTGTTAACCGTCATTTTACCAACCCTTATTGACTCCATACGACGCATTTTATCTTAGTTAAAACAATGGGAAGATTGAATTTTAAAAAACATCAATTACATAATTAAAATTAGTGAAATAATGTTTTTTTAATCATATTACTTCATTCAAAATTAACAAAATAAAACTCGGGCCAAGGGGGAAAGTGCCTGTCTTGTTGCTATTTTAAACCTGTCTACTGGCCCGATACGTAACTACAAAAGTACTTTTTGGTTGTACAATGATATTTTTCGTTATTTGTGTGAAAGGGATGCATTCTCAAAAATGGAAAAAAAAACGCTCCACCAAATAATTCACACACAACAATCTATTGATTTTAATTATTATAACTATTGGCCGGTAACCTATAAGATCAATCGAAATAAGGTTTTTCAAAATTCTACTTATGTTAGAGAATTTATATGCGTCTAATTATTTTGATTATTCATTGGTACACATTTCTAGGAATTATTCTAATAAAGAATTATCAAACTAACAGTAAAACCCCGTCCCACTTTTTTGTTACTACTACTACACGTATAATGTCTTAGCTAAAATACAGCCGTTACCTAACAAACTACTCGATATGATATTATACTTATAAGAACACGAAAGTGTACCTAGATTTTATCGAAAACTAAAACGAAGCTTTGTAATTACTACTATATACGTAGCCAAGATCAACACTGGGTCCACATAACAGATGTTATAAGCAATAAAAACGACCGTGAATATACGAGTTTTGTACCAACACCTAATATCAAACACTACGTTTATCGCTTCCTACAAGTACCGTCAAATAAACGTGTAATTGAAAAATGTAATTCGATTTTATTACTCTAAAAATGAAAACCCACATGATCCTAGACTTATTCATTATTATTATTAGTATTATTATTAATATTATTAGGGTTATTGTTGTTATTATCATCACTATTCTCAGTTCACCAGTTTCCTGTCTGATTGGACTGCTATCAAAATAGGAAAGTTGTTTTTGTTGACTTTTTGAGTCAATCAAAGTGTATTTTGTCGATTTTTTGTGCTCGGACTAAGTAAGCAGAAGAAGTTAAGTGTGTAATTCAAATGTAAACGTAATGGACAGCTGTTGTCTAAACGAACAACAACACAACAGCTTATTAACAATGAAGACAATTTAATCCATTTTATTATTATTGCTGTTTTATAATAATATAACTATTATATGATTCGTGCAATTAGTTAAACTTTTGTCGATTTTAAAATTCAATAGAATTGTCCGAGGATTACGCAGTAGTCAGTTATTATTTGTTCAGTGGCACCTATTTACAGAAAAGAAGAATCGTATTTATCCTTTTCTCAATATCAGAAATCATCATAGTAGTTAATATATTTGAAAGAACTATAAAGTTTTTAAAAATATCCAGATAAATACAATTATAATATATTCATTATAAACTATATAAAAAAAAAAAATACAAACTTTATAGAAAAACTTGTATAACTGTTCATTCCCACCCAGTGGATGTACAACTGCTTAATTTTTGGCTTAGTTTTCTTAAAAAAAAAATTAATATAATTTCTATAACTGAGTTTCAATAATCAATACAATCTTATCTCAGTTAGGCGAATAAAACAAAATACTTATTAACATGGTTTCCAGACTATGTTAGTGAATGTAGATACATTTATTTGTATTGCTTGTATTTTCATAAGTAAAGGTGAACCCACGGAATCACAAATTTGATAAATAATTATGTGCGTTTTATTAGTCAGGTAAATATAAAAAAAAAATATTAACTTAACAGCTTGTGTGTGTGATAGGTATGTTTAATCATTTAATTAACTAATTAATATCATCTCGACTGTAACAAAACCAACTCAGCTCAGATAAGTCAACTGCGTTCGGCATGGTATAATACAGGGTGATTCTTTTATAATGGCCCACTCAATATCTCACTGGATTTTATAAATAATTTTTTTTTTATATTGTTTTTATATAACGTGATCACAATTTTCCACAAATTATTATGTCCCTCCCAAACCAATTATTTTGATATCAACTTTTCAAATTTAAACGGTAATATATTTTTTTAACTTTTTCAATTAAAAATATTTTTCTAAAAAATATGTTGACTGATCGATAACCAGTTTTGGATAACTATTTTTAAAGTTATAAGAGTTTAAAAGTTAGGACGGGAGGGGAAGTGCGATTGAGAAATTCGCGTAGATAAAAATAATACTTCACTCCATCTTTCCCCCTGCCAAAATTTTGAAACTCCAATAACTTTAAAAATAGTTATCCAAAACTGGTAATTGACCAGTGAACAGTTTTAGTAAAATAATCTTAATTTAAAAAGTTTAAAAAATATTTACGTTACTATTTAATTTTCAAAAGTTGCAATGAAAAAATTAGTTTGAAAGGGGGTATAAACATAATAATTTGTGGAAAATTGAGTTAACATTATATAAAGACTCTAAAAAAAAAAAAAAATAAATTATTAATAATATCCAGTAAGATATTGAGTGGCGCATGATAAAAGAATCACCCTATTTATATTGAAATTATACTACTTGAATATTAATATGAATTGCACTAAACAAACCCGGTTACCTATAAACTTTACTAAGTGAATAATCGAAATCTGAATAGCTTTAACATGGACTTGACGTTTCGGACTATAGACCGTTGTATCAATTTTAGGAGTTGGCTTTCGTTAAAATGGACGATACCATGCAACATAACCGGCTAAGCACTCAACACAGCCCACGCAATATCAGTAGACCCTAAATGGAACGACCGCCTAAAGATAAATATTGTATAGCATGAGCTCGGAAACCAACACATGTAGCTCGAGACCTCCAAGCTTACGTTTCGAAATTATTTATAATTCATAAAAAAATACTAGGGGTTTCCAACGTTTTGCCTTTGCAAATTAAAAATTATATTCATATTTCAAACGTATAATAATTATTAAAAACAGATCTTGGCGTCATTAGTAATTATTCCAGTGCTTATAATATTGTTAGTCTTGTAATATTATAACGTATCTATTAGCTTGTTTTAACTTTCAATTAATTAATTTGACGTTATGCCAAGAACATGACCGTTGTAATTATTTATTAACCTGAGTACGAAAGGGAACTCGTGAATTAATTATTATACAGTTCCAAGATGTTTCGAGTATAATAGTAATTATATATTATTAGACAGAGAGAATTAGTAAAAACTCTAATGTGTTTCCGACTTTTATACATTTTTTCATGAAACTACAAGTCCCAACTATAATAAAATAAATTACACTATATTTTAGATTTTGTAAATAACAAAAAAGTATAAGAATAATATTTCAAAAATATCGTAAAAAATATTTTTGGCTAAAAACAACAGTTCAAACCATTTAAACAACATTCTCACTAAATTGTTTGTGCTGTGCTGGTTGCCTATACCGAGTTCTTTTAGTCTTATATCGGATCCCTATACACAGCTAAAGTATGTAATAAATATTTTAAAGTAACTGCTGAGCAACGATGAAATAAATAGTTACCATTTATTTAATGGCTAATAGAATTAGCTTACACGGGAGAAATCTTTGTTAGAAAACAAATATATACGTTGTCAAGGTAAAAATTGAAACATGCTCACGACGGCAATGGCACTGTAAATCTGAGTGGACGGTCCAAACTTTCAAGATGTATGGCTCCCAAGTGAGACGTAATTTGATTATCAACACTGAGTAGACATTACCTAGAATGTCACCAAAAGAAATTGTTTCGATACTGTCAAAGTTTCCGTTTAGTTAGTTCTTGATTACAAGTGTCAAACCCATTGGTCATTCAAAGTGCGCAAACATTTTCTATGTAATTCGACAAGAAAATCTTTTTTTTTCTCCTTTATTTTACATATACGATCTATACAACTTTAGTACAATAAGTATATATGATAACACAGGTAAATTATAGACATTGAAAGCATGAAAAGAGAACATTTGAAATGAGCAATTTTAGGAACGTCTAAAAAGTAAAAATAACTATATCAATGTAATTAATAGTTATTATACTATTATGTTTTACATAATTTAACCTGCGAAATGTGATGGGCATTTGTCATTAAGCGCGGCGACCCTCTGGGTTACGCTTCGTTAGGGTAAGTCATTAAAATATAATAATCGTTTAAAGTCGAACTGAGCGTTTATTATGTGATTTTAATATTTCTCTTTCCATATATCATATATATAAATTATATATAATGTATAATATATATATATATATTATTGTGGTCTTTAAATTTGACATGGCGTTGGATGGCCGTCATTCGGCTCCAAATACTAAAAAAATATTTCTCTAATTTTTTCAGATTTCTTATTTCAATCTCTTGGTCTCCCTGTCACACCAAATGTATACTGTCACTCAGCACGACAATTAATGTACATTTGATGTGCAAACAGAGAGACTAAGGAATTGAAATAAAAATCTGAAAATATTAGAGAAATATTTATATATATATATTATTAATTTTTTATATTATATTGTAAAGACTGTGCAGTATAAGAATATTATGGACTGTCCTAGCCCAAGATCACGAAAGAAGTGAAATATATCCGGAAAGAATGTTATTCCGGACGTGCGTAGAATATTATATCCGACTGAAACGTAAACGTCGAATAAATAATTGAATTCCACATAATGTGACAGTATTCAATTTGCGGTTCCATTAATAAATATTGCAGTTATACGTGTACAATCACGGCCACGAGTTGTACCGCTGAATGCCGCCCATTTAATACCAATTGTTGGGCGTCAATGAGTTAAGTTAAATTAATTTAAACTTTTCTAACTTAACTTTAACAATACAATTACAATCTATTATGCTTCCAATTACAACCGGATACCCAATTATTACTAAAAAAATAAACAGTTTACACAAGCAGGTATATGCACTTACAAAAAAAAAAAAAAACGAAACATATGTGAACTCGTGTACATATCATCGGCTCGATTGTTTTCAACGCTAAGACACGGTTCACGGCGATCGCAAGACAGCTGCAAGCTAATCAAGAAGGTTCCAATGGTGTGCACAAATTTAGCAATGTAATTACAGTGGCGTAAAAAAGCTAAACGACCCAAACGTTACAAAAGTCCCATTAAAATTATAATATGTAGGCATGGAACGATATTTCGGTTTTACTGTACCCAGAGACGTATTTAGGAATTTTGCGCCCCGGGTAACAAAAATAAACACCCCCTTCCCAACCTATATTTCTTCATCAATGGGTGTATTTGTAAAAAAAAACACATGATAGTGAACCAATGCATTCTTCGCTACACTCATAATCTGAAAGGTATACTAGGTATACATAAAAAAAAACGTTTTTAAAAACATGTTTTTCTAAAAAAAAAAAATAGTAAAAAGTAGAAATAATTTTACTACAAGAACAATTTACCAATCAATTGTAGCATATTTTATTTAAAATGTCAATTACTTTGAAAACAAAAGAAAAGCGTGGGCCTTATTCAACAAAGTCCAAATTTATTGAGTTAAGTATTAATAAATGTATGTGTCACACACTAATATTAAACCAAATTTAAAATACAAAAAAAACTTACAATATAAAACATTATCTGATACATTTATTAGGGACTTTATTAAATAGGGCCCACGCTTTTCTTTTTAGTCAAAAATTAATTTTCGGTTGTTTTCAAAGTAATTGACATTTAAAATAAAACATGCTACAATTCATTGGTAAATTGTTCTTGTAATAAAATTATTTTTACTTTTTAGTTCACTTTTTACTATTATTTTCTTAGAATACTGGCAGTTGGCACGACCGTTCAAACATGTCTACGAAATATTTTTGGGCGGCCATATTCTGTGTATCTTAATTCTCAACTACAATATATTTTTCTATGTCCTGGTATTTTCAATGCATGTTTCGTGACAAATGAAAACCACAATAATAAAGTATCATTACTATCATTACTTTTTTTTATCACCCAAATGACCTACCGTATTATATCAAAATGCTTTCCAAAATTTACCGCCCGGGGCCCAAGCCCCCCTGCCCCCCCTAAGTCGACTGTACCGTCGACTTAGAACCTGTCAACGGCCTCATCGTATTATACGGGTCAGTGTCTATCTTAAGTAAACCACGCGTTCAGCTTTTTGTTTAAAAATGTTTTCCTCCTTATTATTCACTTGTAAAAAACTGCATTCTTATTTGAGTGTGACACGCACGCGAGTGTCGAATTTCCTTTTCGTGCCGTACGAGAGTGCCAAAATCCATACGGGTCATTCTTTGCTAACGGACAATTTTTCCACCACGTCTCTTTTTTAGATTAGTAATGATACACCTAGCTCAGTTTTTGTATTACAAAATGTAATAAAAATATATTTCCTGGGCGGGTTCTCATACTGAAAATTGTTACCATGTTAACTCCACCGATATAGGCAAAAGATAAAGAAAAAAAACACACAAATAGAACAACTAGGTCATCAATCATAGGAACAACATCATTTGTCGCCATCGAATAATTAAAAGAAAAATTATGTATTTATAATAATGTATTTATTATCTTCAACTCTTAATTAGCTAAAATGATTGCACAATATTGGAATTAATTGTATAAAGATCGGGGGTAATTTAAGTATTTGTATGCTGCATACACACACAAATATAAAATGTTATTACAATTATTAAGTTTCCGTCGGATAAAAGTTTAATGTAAGATGCTATCGTTAACGTATCTGATTGTATTATAATAAATGAAAACAAAAACAAGTTACGCAGTTAGGATCCCGACGGCGAAGACAAATGGCCGCCACAAAGAGCTGTGCGACGGTACACTAGTTTTTCGCAGTTAAACGTGCAATTTATTAGTGTAAGTTGTGACCCACGCTAATTAATAAAACCCTTTTATAACACTTAAAAATAAACAAACTTGCTTTTCCACGGCGACGTTTTACAGGCGCGTTTTACACTTGTGCCATGACGCTATTTCATATAGTAATATACTATAGTATAACATATACACTATATATAGTATTACTAATTGCATATACTATAGTTTATAGTGAGCACACAAATCTAATATAAATGATTTAATGTGTTACGGTTATGATAAATATTTAAAAATCTCTCACTCGACAGTACTAATTTATGTACATTTACAATACAACATATACGGAAAAAAGTGCCAAATTATAATTTAACGGTTAACATAAAATAATAACACGACGTTGTTCCCGGTGGAATAATCAGAATTAGTCTGAAGGACAAGCAAAGGGTTGAGCCAAAGTGTGCACACAGAAATAAAAAAGTAGATCCGGAAAAGTTGTAAATATTATGTCAAGAGACTTGTTACGTTATTAACACTGCATAAAAAGTTTTTATTTTTTTCGTGTTCTTGGATTCTTAGAGACTTTTTTCAACTTGCTTGAGTTCGCTTTTAAAAGCAGGTATGATAACAGTAGTAAAATATGAAAAGTTAGTGACGTTATTTAATTTAAGTACTAGCATACTTTGTTTGCAAAATTTATATAACACGACCATAAATAAGAACATTATTATTATTTGATTAATTTATTAATATTTTATTTTAAACAATTGAAAAGAACGAATAAAACGACTGTAAATTATTTTTGATATTTTATTTTATTTGTTATCACTAAAGGAATTGGACTCGGAACTGTCCTATAATAGTGCACTGCATTGATCGCTTAAGAGAAGTCTTCCTCGATTTGTTGCTTTGTCCTATCATTTTACGGGTTTTTTTTTAAATAAAAAACAGCATGCATGTCTACATAAACTACACCAATCGGTAATAGTGGATTTATCATAGCCGACTAAGCTAAGTCGGTGTAGGTAAATTTTGAGACCAAGAGTACAACACAAGTTCTAATAATTGACCTAAGCCAATGTGAATTTAAATCAGTATATTATGTAAAAACGCATTTGTGGATCGTATCGATTTATGTGTTTGACAGCCCTTTGTTATATTATGGAATTATATTTTCGGATTTCACAGGAGGAAAATCTTTTATTCCGTCTAAACATTTAGGTATCACGGTGACACTTATGACGAATATTTGTTTCATTGTACTGTGGTAAAAGGTTATGCATATACACGCCATAGCTGTACGAACATACGGTTACACCTATGCTATCCAAAATTATCGATAAGTCACACGCTGAATCCGAAATCTCATCGGTAGGTCACATATTGGACCAACACGCATAAATCTGTGTTTGACGTCCATCACTGTCGAATGTTCAGATTTAGTAATCAAATTTGTATTAAATAATACATGTTATCATGAACTATTGACACATTTGTTAGTGGAATCAAAATGAATGACAAGCGCAAGTGTTCAAAGACAAACAAAATAATATCAATTAATACCATTAAGTAGGGCGCTAAACAAGAAAACAAAAATTTATATTACGTATAACACACATCGATTAAATTTTATTATCAAACAATAATAATATTATCAGGCGTTAAGGTTTCATTTATTAAATTCTGAAACGAATGAAAAGATTTTTTTATGTCCTTGAAATTTGTAAGTTTCAATAATTCGGAATTTATTTTATTTTAAAAATAACACGAAAGGGTATCTTATTATGTATATTTTTCAATTTTAATTGGTAAGTATAAACATAAAATAAATTATTAAAACTAAAATTCGTTACATTATTACAATCGATGAAGGGGTCTTTAAGAAAAAACTTGTTTGGAATTATAAGAGACGCTTTAGTCTCTACCAGAGTTATAAGAGTTTTCACAATTTATTTATAAAAGAAAAATATGATGGATTTGTGTTACACTGTAATTTAGTTCTCAGTAAATGGATACGCACTTAATTAGCATAAACATTATATTTGCCATAAATATATTGTATTATTAGTTATTCAATGAACAACCTTATTTACAGTATTATATACTCAATACATAATGTAATATGAATGCGTATTTTAAAATATATTAAAGAAGTTTTTTTCCGCATGATATGATTAAAGTTTAGGGTGCAGAAAATTACAAAAGTTTTCGTACGCGATTATTTTTAGCCACATTAAAAAAGAAAAAATTAAAAAAGCTGCACATTAATTATAAAGTTAAAATTTATTTTTAAAGTTATTTTTTAAGAAATTCCAACTATTATTGTAATTTGCGTTTCCGTTATTTTATGAAAACAATGATCTTAAGAAAATCACTCAATTCAGGTCAGAAGAAAATAATAGGAAGTAACATAACAGCGGCAGACTGAAAATAAATATTAATGATTTACAACAACACGTTTGTACTTTGTTTAATTAAATTATATTTGTTTATGAATTTTATGGTACGAGTGATATTTTAGTTAAATCTAAAATTATCTGACAAGCACTGATCTGGTATAGACCTAAAAATTACAAATTGATGAAGGTATGTCATCAACAAGCCAATCTTTTGGTTTTTTATTAGGCATAATACATTTTATATTGTATATTTTCTCAGCAGTCTTTGTTTCCAGCAGAATTTATTATTTTACTGTAAAGACCATTAAACAACGTTTTTGTTGGGTTGTTCTACTGTCGAAGATTTGTAATTTTTAGCTAGTTATGAACATTGAACAACTATGATTGATGATGTTGATGTTCCTCAAGTTTTATGATCGAATGAAATGGTTAAATATATATTTTGTTACATGCAAACATGACAAAATGATGAAATACATATTATTATACTGTACTTGTTTGTTATCGTCTCTGGTCTATCGATTGAAATAGCCGAGTAATAAACACAGTGTACATTTTATTGCATTATGTTACATTGATTTGAGTTAAAAAATATTATATGAAAATATTTAACATGAAAACGGTTTTAATGGCCTATAGGTTTTTATTATTACGTTTAACTTATACGCTTTTCTTACACAGCAAACCTACATTTAAAAAAAAAATTAATGATATTTTATTTAAAAATAATACCGCTTTTTAATATTTTCTATATATGTGTTATTACTTATTATAATTCAGTAATTATACATACATGAATAGTTTTTAAAACATCAAATAAATATTATACACGTGTAAGTTTATATTATTTTCCACCATACCTCGCAACGAAACATTTAAAACTATTATTTTGTTTAAATGCTTTATGAGGTTGGTTGTTACAATATTACTGAAGATTTTATAAGATTTTACTTTCCAGTTATATAACCCATTATACACAAGGGTAATGTACCACATGTATGCAATTCAAACGTTACTTATTTCATTTTAATTTCCTGCACAACGCATATATCAAAATTAAATACTTTAATGGTTATTTCCATATCACCCATACACACACACACACACATTTAGAATAGTAATATTATACGTGCTTATTATTATCAAGTCCAGATTTTATCTTACTGTCATGGTAGTATTCTAGTTAAAAAATAACCGCGCTTTGGTGTAGCGTCGATTTCAATATTTTATTATAAATTAAATTTTAAAAAAAATGTTCATTCCGATCACAAATTATATTAACGTAACAAAGTTGTATCTTAAACAACAATCGAGTACGAGTGACAGCCCGAGTTTATGAGAGAGACGTAAGAGCTTCGGCTACATATTAATTACCACTTCATATCAGCCTATTAACATTACCCATGAGACACCAAGGTACAACGTGATTTTAATTTTTTACAAATTTTTATGCTTTGAGCCCTCTCTCAAATTAATTATTTTTAAATAAACATTTAAAACTTAAATGGTATCATCATATCTTATTAACTTTTTAAATTAAGAATAATTTACTAAAACAATAACCAGTTTTGAATCATTATTTTTGATGTTGTTAAAGAATTAAAGTTAAAAACGAGAGGAAGGATGGAGTGGAGTATTATTTTAATCTGCGCGCGTGACTTAACTGCACTTCTTTTCCCGTCCCAACTTTTGAACTCCAAAAACACAATATATTAAATCACTACAAAAAATAAAAATTAAAAAATTAATTAACCCTAGGTGTTGAATGGATCACTTTAAAGGGTAAATAAATCACCGTAAACGTAATTTATCGGTCTCCGTCATCGTAAACAACACTTCGGGCCGCAACTCACCTACGGCCCTTAAACGATTGTGCACTGGGTGTTATTATTGCCAAAAGGGTTGTAAGTAAACAAGATACAATATTATTAACAACTTCAATAATATATTTAAATTACAAATCAAACGGATACGATGCATCGTTTGGGTTCTCTTTCGACGGAGGTGTAAAAAATATATATATATATATATATATATATATTTTCCAATAATGTCAAGCCTTTACTCGTCATTTAATACAATATTGCTGTACTTTCATAGTTAATAAAAAAAAAAACGTGAATGGAATAACGCTGACGGCATTAATAATTTAAAGAGTATCTCGCCGATTTGTATAATAATAATAATAATATTTTTAGTTTAACCCTTCTAAACGGTAATCGGTATAATATTCTAATGATCGTGTCTGTTCCAGTGTAGTCCGAAATACGTCCTTGGTGGCTTGCAATAATACCCTAATCGGTATAACGACTACAATCAACCAGCCATATAATTTCCCACGAAGGAGATTTTCCGTTGAAATCGGATTATGTTCACTGGATTTCACGCACAGTCAACGTTTGATTAAAACTGAAAATTTGGTCTACAATATCAACGTTTGCCCCGGAAAGGTCAAAATAAAAACGTTGTGGCATTATTACGAAAATACCCGTTGGAGGCTTTAAGTGCATCCCTATATGGTATTTTGAGTAATAAAAATGGCCTATGTAGTGAATGGTGTTGTTCCCTCATAACTCTCCCTTTATTTACAACTCTGATACACACATAATATACAACCATCTACACAATATTAAAAAGAATCCAAATAACAACTACAGTTGAAGGCGTTATGCAGAAAGCATTCATCCCACAAAAATATTGTGCTACTATACTTGATACAAGATGTTTTTTTGCAAAATGCAATTAAAACATTTTAATTGTGGCGCTATTTATCAATGTTTCAAAAACTAATAGAACTATATGAATTTCATTAGCCCGTTACTAGTCGTACTTAAATAAAGTGTGACCGGCGTACATTTCTTACCGGAATCACAGTGTGACTAAATGTGACTAGGGTACGTTCATACCCCACGCGACCAGTGACGAGTTAAAAACCATATTTGTAAAACATCAAATTGTTTCCAAACACCAATTTGTGGGATGACTGCTTTCTGCATAACGCCATTCAGTTACACCTCTTTCAAATTTTAGGTTGTTTTATTGTTTTTATTGATTAATTTCAAAATCCGAGCCCCGACTATTGACCTCATATTTCATATTATGGATTTTAGTAGTATTTTCACTGATATCATACTTAATTTAGTATTCTTATTTAATCTAAATATTGTAAAACCTATTAACGTACATATATATATGTACATATATTAACGTATATGTGCTAACAGTGGTCAAGCTTGTATTATCCTTCACCAATAGTGATAAATCATCACATATCGAATAGACAGATACAGTTACCCGTGTTATCCATAAATAATTGATTATATTAATAATTGGAATACAGCACTAGTAGTTGGCTAAAGTAATTTAGAACAGGTGTATGAACAATACAGATATTGATATGCGAAAACGGTGTAATAAATAGTTAGTAATAGTTAATAATACTTAATTATAATAAAACTAATTTTGTAGGGGGAAAACATATACTTATAATTCGTTGACAAGCAACCAACTAAAAATATACTTGAAGAGTAAATAATAATTGTTTCCAAACAAAACATATATATATTATGCATGTTTATGTATATATATATATATGCAATGATTATTAACATCCAGAGATTTTCACAATACATTTAGACTTCCAACATTACAAACATAATATATTTCTATGTTATCACTAAATGATACTAACAGCAAAATATGTTCTTTATTTTAAAATAACTCACATTAAAAAGCTAGTTTTATTTATTGGTAATTTGTATATACGTATTGATTTTTGTATACTTTGTACTGTAAATAATTATTACGACCAACACCGGATACATAATTTTGTATTTTACACGTGTCATACCCTTCAGTATCGTAGAAAACCTTAATAAAATGTTAATGAGTACAATAATAACAATTGATTTCAGTGCGTACGTGATGATAATATAACCTACAAAAAATGAATTATCGTTTTAAATTTTGTTTTCATTCAGTAAAAAAAATTAACATAACAAATATTTTATGGATGAATGAAAACGCTGAAAGACATATGTTTAACACATATATAATATGTACATACATAATATTATAGTTTATCGTACTGATTAAGTATTCGAAAGTTAAATTACCAAAAAACTGTTCATTTTAATATCATAAATAGAAATTGTTTTATTTTTGAAACAAATTATTATGGTAAGGCTAAAAAATCTAACTAAAAAACTTGTTACTTTTAGACATTTCTCAGTAAAGATTTTAAGAATTTCAAAATATAGTATACACAATTTATACATTGGTGTAATACGGGTAATATATAAACTTTTTTAGCTATCTATATTTCATACAACCTACAAATTTGTATTTCTTTAAACTTTCAACATATACGTAGAAGTGTTTATAAATGTAAGATAAAATAAAACTTACAAGCTATAATGTTGACAATTTAATTTTTTATGTAGTGGAAGTCATAAAAATATTGTATGTACTACATAGGTGACACCTGTGCTAACTGTTCTTAATATTGAAAAAACAAATAAATATTTTAATTTTGACCCGTGTTATTTTTGTACAGCTCCCCAGTGATGTTTCAGATTAGAGTTAACTTATTCAAAAAGATGATAAAATCAAGAGACGAAATGTTATTTTGTGTAGTACTTTGTGTATATTATGAATGTATAATATACATAAATGCACTCTACAACTAGTATAATAACATAATAGTTTAAAAGTCAATTACATCGATGAAAACCAATAAAAATTGAACGTTTAAAGCCATGTGCTGTCTTAAATATTTTTAGATACATAAAAAAATGTATTAAACTTTGTGTAGCAATATTATATTTAACAGAGTCGCGAATTTGTACCTTAACTTGTATTTATGTGAAAAACTACTGAACTGAGCCGTTAAGTATCATTATTTCTAATAGTCCATAATTTTAAATTATTGCCTAAGTTTACTGATACACTACATCCCATTCAAACAAGAAAAAAAGCTGTATTGTGATAAAAAAATATTTTCGCGACTAAATCGGTCTATATTTATAATACAAATATACCTATTAAAAATATTAAAAAGTAAATATAATAGTTTGTAAAAAAAATTAACAGCACTTCTCGTCCTATGATATATCGATCATAATAACTTATGAATGATTATAACTTAATTTAATATGCTCAAAGTATTTTCAAATTCTGATGGTTCACAACTACAACGATGATCTACTAAAATTATTAAATTAATTTACTTTCAAATCTATACGGTAAATTAAAAATACTGAATATTTTTTTAATTTTTAAGTTAATTTGACATTTCTACCAGGAAAAGAAAGTCACTAAATAATAAAATACCTTTGGAGTTTTATCCTCCGAGTCAAAATTCAATTGTATTTTCAACTTCTATTAATCCCTGTTTATAAGCACAGGTCGCTACAATGATTATTGCTACTTTTTTTTGCTGATCGGATGCCTAAGTGTATCGCATCGAACCCTTTCGAGTATTTTATTATAAAAATAATTCTTCTGTACGGTTGTACCATTCAATTCGTATACTGTAAAATATTTTTTTTTTCCAAATATTAGACAGATATTAAAATATTCAAGTAGCGACAATTAACACAGTCGTATATTTATTTATATTTATTTTTTTTGCATGACAGTGAGTCTAAAAATACTTAACATGGTGTTACTGCGTTTTAAAAACAGTTCATTTTTTTGTTTATAATATTAGTTAAAAGTTTCGAGTTACAGTATTACGAGTAATAAAAGTAGCCGGTTTTTTTTAAAAAAGGAATTTTGGCAAAAATTACTTACATCAGTGCCCTTAATAAATACTTAAGGGGTATGGCATCCTCTTAGAAGATTAGTTGATCAGTTTTTGATTTTTCCTATACAGAGTTCTCCTCACAAACAACCTGTACAGCCGGGGCTCGTTATATTTATTTTTTTGGAAAACGAAAATAAACAAATTTCTGAGCAAGTCATTCGTATTTCAAAAAAACATACCTGTCGCGGGAGTGTTTATATGTTTACTGTCGGGTGGACTAATCAGATGATAGGTGTTAACGCGCACAAACCGAATGGAGTCCTTTTTGGTTTTGCCGTCATGTCGCGGTTGTAATTTTCGCCCCTTTAAGACTTCACGGTGCACTTCTGTTGCAATACAATCTACACTGTAAATGCCAAAATAGCACGTCCGGCAAGACACGCAAGTCGATACTGTTGGGACCGGCCGACGTCGTGGAGGCCAAACGTGTTAGTCGTCCTGAACGCGTGGCACGACTGCGGCGAATTTTCACGGGCACGGCCCAGGTCCAACGCCGCGGTAAGCCTCGAGCTTTGCCCTCGGCGCGTACGAAAAACCAACAACGGCGATAAAATTCATCCGCCCACAACCATGTCCAACTACTTATTATATAGGTAAAAAACCGATGCAGTCATGTGCATACACAGAGACACTGTTATAGTACCGTATGTGTCGCGAATGGCTCGGCCGCAGAGTTACCAAAAGGGTTTTGTTTTCACTACACGGTTACGGTTATTATGAAAGCGAAATGTATGTTTGATAAAAAGTTTCCTATTGAAATATAATGGTTTGGCAGTAAAGTGCCGTTTTCGCGGAGAGGATAAAACTGTTTTATTTTACCTCCCCCTTTTTACGATTTTATGTTAATAAATCATAAATAATGTTTTTAAAAAAAAACGTCATTGAATGTAAACAAAGTGTTTTTTTTTTATTTATACACATTTTAGTTCATAAATTAATAAAAATAGAAAATTAAACGACTGCGGACTGTGTAACTGCGAAAAACTCCTAGATTTATGCTCTATGGCTCATCAGTGATCTGGAAAACGGAAAATTTAACTAAAACGAAAAACGTTTACAATTACTAGGAACCATTACAAAAGCCGTTATCTCCACTCCGTTTCCGGTCGTTATCCCCTTAAATGCAACTTTTTCGACACGAATCGTTTTAGATCGGTTATTAATTCTACACCAAAATCTGAAATGCGTTATCCGAAAGAGTATTATTTTTTTAATCAAAACCATTTTCATCTAACAGATTACCTGTATAGATTGTTTAAAGAAGTGTTATTTGAATTTGTGCGAACAGCTGTAGTTGGTAATGGTTTTTACAACAATGTGTCTATTAATATTATTATTTTTTACGTTTGAACTGTTTAACCACAATAGACTTTTTTGAGCTAGCTTGACAGCTATTTCTTCTTGTAATATATCTACAGCGAATGGATAAATCGTGATCGATGGATCAATGTTTGTTTACCAGTAAATTGGACGCTTTTTAACGAAATAGAAACATCAACATACTAAGAAGTTATAATAAAAAATAATGCTTATTCTTTCACTATAGGTAATTATACACAAAAAAAGTTTTTATGTTTTCTAACACGCCGTGGGACATACATATAAGGGAAATTATAATTTTGCACTCCCGTGATAAAATTGGAGGGAATTAAATATTATTTTTAAATAAAATTTCTGAAATAGTGCTACAAATTATTTTTTACAGAAATTGACGAGCGTAGACTAGCCTGGACTCCATTTTCAAATACTCACCCGGTCCATCATAAAGAACTATGGGAATGGTTTTTTCTTCATTGCCATTGCAATTTTTAAGTTAATAAATGTTATGCTACATATATTATTTTCCCTTTTCAAATATCTGCGAAAGATGCTGCGAGCTGAAAAATTGCACACGCTTGCGGAGAGAATAAAAATCTTGCATCGTGCCAATCGATAACTTGTTGTGTGACATGAAATGTATTATACAAACACATATTATAGAATACATACACAAACCGCAAACAGAATTAATCACTGTACGTACACATAATATATCTAAACATATTGCATTACAATGTAAATGTAGATAAAATTAATGATCATCGAAATTTAATCATTAAAAACTGTTTGACAACGCGCACGGGAAAATAAATTTATGCAATGTTTGGACTTCACCATACCAAAGTACATTTACTTCCTGAGACAAAGTCTGACTTCACTCCTTGCACCATTATTATGAATAACTGCGGTGTTCGGTTGTTAACTTTTTTCTTTAAATGTTATGTTACTGCATTATCTGCACTGCACAAATTCCTCTCAAACGGCTTTCATGTAAATCCATCATAAACGTAATCCTATACCACTATACTTTAAATTCGAAAACTTCCATTAATGTTCTTCTTTTAATTATCAATTTCGATCAATTTAGTGTTGTAAATAAATATCTATACACACTTTGAGTAAACGATATTGTGTTCAAACGTACTACATTAAAACACCTTTAAATCATAATATTATTTATTTATAAAATAAGTAAACAAACAATATTATTTAAACTCACCGGATACCTATTCTTTTTCAGGTTATGTATAACTTATAAGACTTATAAGTTATAGATATGTCGTATTAAAATTATTTCTTTTTGCATGTGTACAAGACACCATATATTTTTTTAACAATGGTGTATTGTACACATACAAAAAGAAATAATTTTAATACGACATATCTATATAAGAACTAGCTTTTTTTTATACTAAATAATTGGTTTTTTTTTTGCAAATTTATGTAACTATATTGGTGAGTAGGTGCAAAAAAAGTTTATTGGCTGTTAATTCTGGTAAGAAATCCTTGTTTTTAATGTAAATTATATTTAATGATAATGATAATTTTTTAATGAATAGAACATTATGGTGAATATTAAATTTTATAAGCTTAGACTTTGTATTTTATAAAACACTTAAGTGGTTTTTACACGAAAAATAAATATGGACTTTGAAGTTTTAATTGCAATTTGTTTTTAAATATTTATAACTTATAAAAATCTAGGCCCAGGTTAGTGATATTATAGTAAAAAGACCTTAATCTGGTTTAAAATTAATATTTCATGGATTGTGGCGAAACAATTATTTGTCGACGAGTAATAAAACTATCAAATATAATTTTTTCTCAAAAAAAATGCCTTGCTATTTTTTATCCACTTATTCATATTAGTAGTGTTTGTGTCCAATTTTGTTTTTGTAATAACTAACAACGGTACTTGTTAGGTGTTCTTTCAGTACACACAACGAGTCTGGCCATCTATTTAAGTCAAAAAGTTCACTCGTCTTAATAGCAGCGATGGTCGTTTACAAAACTCAAGTAATGTCAACACGGTTGCCCGGACTCAGCAGTTGGTGATAAATTTTCATGTAGTAATTATTACGGTAATGAGTTTTTAATAAGCTAGTTAGAACTAATATTAACATTATCTATGGTAACGATATTTGTCGTACGGTTGGAAAAACTCGGTTCCTCGTTATTGTAACCACGATTATACATAAAGATCCATGTCGTGCACGCGTGCCAGACTGACGATTATTACTATGCTTTTGGCACAGGGATGAAGGTAATATTTATTTTTATAATAATATGGTCGAACATGAATTAGTGGTATCCATATTTTTGGCACAGCCGGACCTTTCCAACACTCGATTTCACATTAGCAGAGCAAAACGGTGCTAGTGTAATAATATTATCTCCTTTGTGGATTTATCATATTTTTCTAATGGGCTAAGTCCTAAGAATGAAGACGATAATATAGTTTGACTATATTTAATCAGGGGTTTGAAATAATATTTGTATTATTTAAATGGTACTTATTTTTCCCGGGAAACAGTTTTAACAATCATCATTTTTCTGAAATGAAAGACATTTACGTTTGTAAACCATTTTGTATTCCATCTATTCCCTTTTGTTACAACTACTCCACTTGGTCTTACTTGGTTTTCTGAGTTTTCGTGTATGCCTTAAAAATACGTTAAACCAACAACTCATTTTAATAGTGTGTCTCTTCTTTTACGTATTGTGTATATTACAGCTAATAAACAAAATGTAGACTCTTGTGTAAAATATTTTATTTTTAACGGCTTTTTATTAAGTCAATCAAAACTAAATTGAATTAGTTGGCAAAAAAAGTAGAGTAAATTCAATTTCCTTCTGTTGATAAAATCCTGTTAATGCCAAGCGAAACGATTATCACGTCGATATAGCATAGACGTGCTTGCCAGAGGACAAGTCCTTTGTGTTAAAATCCGATTCTCCTTTTGGTCATGTTTTAATATGTTTACACGTACTTGAACAAATACTCGATTTGGATTTTTGTCCTAATACTACTAAGCATTAAATTCGTGTTTTTTTTTAAACATATAATCTAAAGAATTTTTTCAGCTTCTCCTTACGATTTCAATGGAATTTGACGAAATATATCGCACACCTAGATCAAAACTGTAACAACTCAACAAGTGGGTATTTTTAGTTATTTTTGTATTCGGATTCTACAAACAAAGTTGCATGAACAAACAAAACAAATTTTATTTTATCTTGATTACTCTCCAAAATATGGCGCTGTAGATGTCTTTATATTTTTTCCGTGTATTGTTAAATCATCTCAACATTAAATAATCATAAAAATAATTTCTAGGTGCAGGTTCTAAGTACATTTTCCATTCATAATACGACAAATCGCGTGATTTCCATATTCGCATGGTCGTATTAAGGTGTGTAGGTATAATCATATTTTAGCGTACGCCGTCATAATGCGTCTTGCCTCTTGGCAAAACAAAATACTGCCAATACACATTATACGTACATTATCCTTACCGTAGCTATAGTTACACATTATACGTACATTAATATTATGTAAATTTCAAGCTGGTTTTACCTGGTGACGGGTACGGCAAGCTGAAAGGGTATGGCGACAAAATATACTGAAATTAATCAAATTCGACACCCGAAAATGTTAAAGATATTTTTAATTTAGAACAATGATTTTTCCAAAAAACTACGGTATTATTCATACTTTGATATAAAATTATAATATGGATACCATTTACTCTAAGCTGGTCCATATAATGTTTAATTTTAGTCACGGTTATCTACGATTTTATATTTTATAAATAATAATCTTGTATAATCGAGACTCAACATCACACAAGTTAACCTAACCTAACCTTAAATTAACTTACCCTCTCTAGCCCTTATGACCTTACCGTTTCTACATAGACAACTGCAGACGAGAAAACTCAACTGAAATGTTGAAAAATAGCTTACACATCCAAATTCTGTCAACACTAAAAGTACCACTGCTGGCTTGAATATGCACATAAAGTTGTTTTTCTTCTAAACTATATTTACATTCTGTATACAAAAAATACAATAAACAAATTGGATACTATACATTTTTAATTAACATGAAAACATGATAGATGAAAAGATCTAACGACCCCACTTTAGTTTCATAGAAGGTTATTAACATTTTTATTTTAACGCGCAAAATTTAGGATCCACAATTAATTCTACAAAACATTTGTTTGGCGTGTACTTAATCTGCACATGTAACCACGAAAATGTAGAGTAGTCAAGAAAGCTCCACGAAAACTTAAAGATTGAATGTGCCTTACTTTTACGGTCTAATAATATAACGTAAATAGAAGCGAACTTATTGTTATAACTATTTTATGTACATTTTTATGGCACACTTATATGGTATTAAAAAAAATTAAATACTTTTAAAAAAAACTTTACCCTCATACTATTTTTTTCTCACAGAGAAACCATTTCCATTTTATTGCGATTTCAACACTTCACATATCCAATATATTCACATATATTGGTTTCCCCTTGAATCCTTATTTGATTAAATGACAACAACAACATTCGGTTTTGGCAAATGAAAACTTCCATACATTATTTTACAACCATGATGTTTAAACAGAAAGAACATGTTATGCACCATTACGCAATATATATACATACATTACATCCATTCAATAATTTGTTGTTTTAATAGGACATTTTTCTGCTCTTAACTATGTATCGTAGTGGCGTTTTAAAGTCATACGTTTTTTTTAATCCATTATTTGTAAAAAAAAAAAAACCGTCTTAAAATAACGAAAAACTCTAAACTTTCAGAATAATATTATTAGTTAAGTACTATATACAAGTTTTTAAACTCTTCGCCGTTAACTAGAGAGAAACCCAGAAGAAAGCTGCTTAACCCCAAAACGTTGAATCCTATTAAATATATGACTAAAATATTTATTTTTCTAAATATTCATTATGCAAATTAATATATATTCGTTTGTAGCATTAAAATGGAACGTGATAAAAAAAACAATTCTAATTTAAATAGTAGCAAAACAAACAAATCTAGAGAATTCATGTTTTCTCTAGTAGTTTTACTTATGACTGTAGTTTAAACACACTGTAGTGAAAACGGATTTTCAGTCTTTCAAACAACTCAAGTAAAACGTACTTAAGGTGTAAGTCTAACAGAATGGCTTAACGATTAACACATGAAATTACAATTTATGTGAAAAAATGAAAACTCTTGCCTCACCAAAATCAGAAATATTTTAGCCTTTATAGTAAGTTTTTCAAAGCAATTACAAGCAGTATAAATGTATAGGCCATACATTTTTATATACTATATGGGGGTTAGCTAAGCATTTAATGTTCGAACACATATAAAAAGTCAAGTTGTCTAATCTATTTGTTTCATAACATAGTGTCACTGAACCATTATACTGATACAAATGCCCAAGCTGACAGTTGTATACACTATTACTGATATTCCAAACAAAATGATACAAAAATCTATTAATATTTATAAAATATCTAATCACAAATTAATTACTGTGCTGTATAGTGTGAATATAAAATTTTAAAAAAACATTCTGATTTTATAGATATTTATTATATTGTTCGAAATATTTAGCTGTCGCGGTGGTAGGAGGTCGTTTGACTTCACTAGTCGAATGGAAATAAATTGGAAATATTATTACTTTTTTCCATCAATCGTTTTTTTTTTAATTCAATTGTTATACTGTTGCACAGATGAACATTAAACGGGGCGTTCACGTTTATACTCGATACCGTATATATTCGAGATGAGAGAGAGAGGAGCGTGTGTGAAAAAAATTGATAAGATTCATAGTGTTTAGATGTGGAGTGCGGAGATACGTGAGTCGGTATATATAAATATATACATATCATGTAGTACACGTAGTACAAACGGAAAGTGGATACAATTTTTATATCCGATTCGTTCTATCGTTTGATCTTTAAATGAATTGTGACAAGCCCTCACCATACCACGCTCTGTATGTTTAAAAACCCCTCCTGACTTCTATAGATACTAGTGGGGAGGGGAGGCTAAAACGACAGAAGTCAGAACCATTTTTCTCTAATACACACAGATAATGTAATAAAATAAATTAAACTGCAGTATATGGTACTATTGGGTAGTTGACCTAATCACTAATGTGTTGTCCTTTGTTTCATAATTACACTGGACATACTTCGATTCCCTATCGTTTCCCATATCCCTATTCCCCCTTTAGTTCCACCAATATTAACAATAATTATATATTATTATTATTATAATTATTATTTGGTATTGCATTATATTTTTTACAATAAATCGGCTATACCAGTTACAATGAGTATTGTATGAGTCACAAAACTGGTAGTAATAATATTACAAAAACAATCAAACATTATTTGTACTACTTAAGTGCTTTTTGAAAAACCAACAACACTACTCGGCTGCGGTATTTCCCTTGTGGTACCTATTATAATATTCTACCGAGCCACTCATTTCGACAAAATATTATGCATTAGCACCGTATGTCCCCTCGGATGGTCCGGCATCTGTTCAGAGTTCCCAAGCAATGTATTTTTCCCTATAGGACGTCTGTTGTGCAACACTTGTAATCAATCAGAATACAATATTCATGACTAGCGTCATGATGAAATTTACTTCCATCGAACGGTTTTCTATCCGTTTATGTATTCGTTTTATTTGTAAGAACTCATAACTCTGTTTACTATCGACAAGTACCGATAACCTAAATTAAAAGCAAACTGTAATGCAAGGCTCGTCAAGCTTTAAAGCGAAAGTAAAACGTCAGTCGGTTAGTCGGCCGGTTGCCATGAAAACAAATAAAAGTTAGATTGGTTAACATTTTTTTTCCTTCTAAATTTTAATTTTATTCCAATCTATTCTAACATTTGTCTGAAAACTGTTAGTTTGTTTTTTAAATAAAACATTTTTGTCTTTTAAATTTTAACTTTTTCGGTAACCTACTTTACGATTGATTTTATGGTCGATTAAAAGGCAATTGGGAAAAAAATGCACATAAATTAATATTAGAAATGCACAGTTTTAGAGTTTGTTTTAAAATGTATTACATTTAAAATTGTACAGGACTTTGTGTGTTTTTAATAATTTATTACTCTCGAAGTTACAAATAAAATATTTTTCAAGAGCGGAGGAGTTCTGAATAGATTCTTAGTTTCAATAAGTTTATCAAATTTAAGTGTCAGTAATATTATCATCACATATTATACTTATTGTGCTAAACTGTACAGATTGTGTATTTTCTAAATAAAAAAATTAAATAAATTTAAAAAAAAAAAGTTTTAAGAAGTACTATTCTACGTAGTTTAATTGTCAAAAATATAAGTGTTACGTTTTGTACATTACATTAATTTGTTTTATGAAAATTTGTTGTTTTTGTCAAATATATTCTCTAATATTTTCTCATAGTATGCATACTAATAATTAAAAAAAATTATTTAACATAAAATAATTTTATCGATGACATTTTAATTTTTATCGTTTTATTTAATGTGCTGTATAACTATTATCATAAAGTAATTTACTAGTAAAATAAATTACTAATAAAATTGTTTTAAGTGTTAAAAAATACAAATCATCCTAATGTAAATAAAACATTTATTTGGTCCGTCGTTACATCGTTGTGTATAGTGTTCTGTGTTGATAATATATGTTAAATAAAAAAAACCAAATAAGTGTGAAAAATATTGACAACAGCTATAATGCAAATTTTGGTTAGCAGTAGGTGTACTATAAAAAAGTTAAACGTCACAACTTAAAAAATAAAATGAAACTGGAATGATGTCAAAAGAATTTTATAGATTTCCAACCACACAATATAGCACTCATGACACGCTAATACTCATATTAGTTTTACACATCAATGAATTCCCAACTTTTCTGAAAATGTAAATAAGCACTGACCCAATTTTATTATTGGCTTACGTGTATAATGTTATGCAAATTTGATTTGTAGAAAAAAGTTGGAATTGATAAAAAAAATATTAACAATATGGACTAGGTTATACTTTGTCCTGGAAAAAAAATAACTCTTCCTAGCGTAAAAAATATAAATTGTTCTTTAACGAGGTTGTTTTCTGAGATTCGCAAAATGTGAACCTTTGCATAAATCTATAAAAAAAATTACATAAACGAACAATTTTTAATTTTTTTTTATACAGCGTTACTTAGAAAAAAAAATAATCTTCAAGCTATGATATAAGTAGGTACGAACAGGGCTCTAAATAGGTTATATTTATCTTATACAGTGTCACATATATAATATGAGCATTTTATTAGCATTTCGAGTCATATATTTCTTATTACATCCACTATGTTCGAAATAGTCGATCTCTCTGAAACTGTTTTGGTGTTAAGGTAGTTGGGGAAAAAAATCCCCAATATAATACCGAAAAATACTATAGCAAGTATGTAGTTGTAATGATATACATATATCAACACAATAACAATCAACTTTAATGTTTTCGTTTTTTCTCTTAAAGTTGTAATTGACTTGCTCGCAGGCGACTGTAACAATTTTTGTTCTAATTGTATCTAGCTAGCGACATGTGTTGGCGTTATAAAATTACATAATATTTTAATGTTACGATCCACGAAAATGGCTAAAACCGAACTCGTATGACCTAAGTACGTCGTCGAGAAGTAAAAAAAAATAAAATAATATACCGGTCGAATGTAATTTACTCGTGACCCGTTTTTTACCTGTAGTGGTTCAATTTTAAAAGAAAAAAAAACTATTATTCACTGCTTACGCCTGGACAGCGAATTGAACGAAGTCGCCACTAATTTAATACTCTCAAATTGGATTTTCTACTCTAAAACTTGATTTACGTTTTGTTTTTATGCCTTATATTGCTTTTGCGGTATAAGTTTTAACAAATTATCTGAAATTTAAATGTTTCATGTTGTTCAAAGTAATTTGAGAATTCATTTTGTACGTAGGTACATTTATAACCATTTGGCATTAATGGCATAAACGACGATCATTTAATGCTTACTGTTGGACTTAGGTAAAAAGGTAAATCACAATTAAATATGTATAATGTAAAATTGATTCACTTAAGTTTTATGTGAAACCTAAAGTACACGAATAATTGTTGTGCTGGTATAGTCATCAGCGTATTGTGGACAATCCCAGTTGTATATTTATTTATGTCAATTTCTAATCAATTATAACACTTTCATACATATAAGTAACTAGTCATAAAAAATCTATATACTTTCTTTAGAGCTATCATAAGAATAGACGAAATCGAAGAGAAGCATGCATAAAAAATATAGGGGTGCGCTATATCATACATCATATGTTTAATGTATACGTTCAAGAAGCCATACACATAATAAAAAAAAAACTCATTTTAGGGTAATGATAAATGAACGAAAATTTGATATGCTACAGTTTGCTGATCATATGACAATAGTAGCTGAAAAAGAAGAAGACTTACAAAACATGTAAGGAAATAGGAACAATGGAAGAAACGATGATTAACGAACTAATTATGAAAAAAAACACAAAAAAGATTCAAGTTCTTGTAGAAATATTAACCACGTAGTAGGAGTAATTATACTAGGACAGTATCTTTTGCTTCTAGACTAATAGCTATTTCCGTTCCCCTTAACTCTTAAGTTGACAAATGTTTTTACTTACGCTTGAAGCTAATAACATGAACAGTTTAATTGACTATGAAATCAATCGTAAAGTAGGTTGCCGAAAAAATTTAATAATTTTTCAGGCAAATAATAGATTGGGATAAAATTAATATTATAATAAATACATTTTATCCAATCTAATTTTCATTTGTCTTCACGGTAAACTGACAGTACTAAGTATTTATTACTTCCAGATTTTTATTTAATTTCACTTAATTTTTTTATATTTAATTAATTTTTAACTAGATCACTGTGGTGTTATGATTTCTTTTCTAATCTACTCCTAGAACCATAAATGTATTACTAGAATATATATATATATATATATATATATATAAGTTTAAGAGCTTTTCGATTTTTTATGGTTTCTACCAAGAAATCTAGTTATTATAGTTACAGACAGAGATGGGCAAAATTATTAATCCCGGATTACTGGATTATTTTTCAATTAATCCGTTGTTCCAATACATCGAAATTTAGGATTACAAATAATCCAATACGGATTACAATTATTCCATCATGGATTACAAGTAATCCAGTAATCCCAGATTACTTGGATTAAAAATAATCCGTTATTCCAATACATTAAAATTATGGATTACAAATAATCCAATACGGATTACAATTATTCCATCATGGATTACAAGTAATCCAGTAATCCCGGATTACTGGATTATTATTTAATTAATCCGTTATTCAAATTGCAGATTTATGGATTACAAATAATAATTAATTAGTATACTCTGCCCTAGTAGGTACTTTAACAAAGCTCAAGTTTATCTAGCTTAAACACATTTTATATAACAACACTTTTTTGTCAATTTGTTAAATGTTTTAAATAAACGATTTTGTTATTATTGTTTAATTTTATAATCTGAAAAATATGATATCATACCATAATCAAGTTAACATTTTACATTTAAAATTTTGAAATCTTTAGACTTCTGTATGCAGAAGAAAACGGCTCAGCGGTTTAGTTTTACTCCTAGTAAAAATAAAACACATTATTGTAAAAACAATACCTCCCAGCTCCGCATAAAAGAAAAAAATGATTTAAATACATTTTAACTTTAAAAAAATATTATTTAAGTACAATGTTTAGGATTACTGGAATGAAAAAAAAACAGTAATCTTTAAGTTTGGGTTATTGGAATAAAACAAAAATCCTAAATTAATAATGTAATCCGTAATCCGTATACTAGGGATTACTGGATTAATAAAGAAATCCGTAATCCGAAACTCGGGGTTACTGAAATAAAATAATCCAAACTTTTTTAATTCTGGATTAATAATGTAATCCGTAATCCGTATACTAGGGATTATTTGATTAATAATGTAATCCGTAATCCGTTAACTAAGGATTACTGGATTAAATTTAATCCTTAATCCAAAAATGTAGGATTACTGAAATAAATGTAATCCAGTTTTTTTATTAATCGTGGATTACGAGTAATCCGTAATCCGTCTGTAATCGATTACGGACTGTAATCCATTTTGCTCATCTCTGGTTACGGACATAAGACATTCAATTGTCTAATGCGGGCTGACAAAGAAAACTACTCAGGCGAATAGGGACCTATTAATGCTTATCATGGTTATATATACGAGTATATAAACTTTAAAAACGAGACTTGTTATTTTGTAATATGGATTTAAAACACCGCAATGTCGTAAAGACGTTTTAAATAAATTGGTAATTTTACAGTTACGCGGCAGTCATATACCCACTTCTATAATGTACTATTACATTATTTATTATAACGTACATTATATTATGTGCTTTAAAAAAGAATCGTTTTTCTTTTGCTTGTATCATTTTTTTTTTACTTTTACAGAGGTAAAACCAAAATGAAATGTATGGTATGCGTTATGAGTTTATGACTTATGAGCTACATATTTATAAATATGTATGTATGTATATAAATAGAGTCTTGCGTGAACTGCTAATAAATATAAATAAGATTCGACATAAAATCATCACTCATGAGTCATGGATAAGGCGTACATTTTTCTCGACCCATGATAGGTTATACCGTCACTCTAGTCTAAGTACGAGCACGTATAATCCATCTTTAATAGCCACTATTATAATGTTCAATGATAAATATTTGGTCGTTTTCAATCGATTTCTCCATCGCATCGGTGGTCATTTATTTATTAGCGGCGTCTGATATGCATCTCCATTTTAAATTCAACACCCCTTGCCCTATTAAGTACCCTGTACCTATAATGTTAATGGTTTGTCATCTTTACTGAACAGGTTGTATGAAGAAATAGTTTCAGTCGTTCAAAGGTAAGTCCTGCACAAAAACAAATTTTTAAATACCTACATTGTAAAACAATACATTTTTCAGCTCAAAATCCAAGTTAAACCTTTCATTGTAAAACGTATTTCGGTTTTTCGTATTAAAAAATAGGTGTCATTGTGATGCAGGTTTTTATTAATTCATTTTTTACATTTAAACCATGAAAAAAGAAACTCAATGGCAATATATTATGTACTTCTTATACTCTATTATTAGAAAATTCTAACCTTGTACAACTTTGTAGACTTCGCTTATTGTTCTGCATTATTTCTTGTTCTCATTGATTAACCACAAACATAATTTTTCTCATTTTTATAGAAATATGCTAAAAAAAAAAATACAAAAATATTTTCCTCGGAATAAAATAGCATTTTTCTAAATTATATTTTTTAATTTTTACGACCACTATTATTGTATATAATTTGTATGGCGTATGTTTGAACTACTACTTTAAACATTTGTAGATTGTAATACGTTAATTTCCAAAGTAAGAAATCAAATTAAAACCCCAACCAAGTTTAAAACAAGTGCCCGGTTCAATCAGTGGTAATTGGTATTTAACTGTCAGTTACAAAATACAAGATCACTAGAAAAAACTGTTTATCCATATTCATAAACACAATAACCTAGAAATCTATCTAGAAATAAGATCACAATCAAAAAATAAAAAAACAATCACATGATTAAAAATTATGCATGTTAAGGTGAATAAATGAACTGTCAGAAATCATTAATCTAGATAATATAACATTAATTGATGAAAAAAAAAATATCTGAAACATTTTAGTAAAAATATTTTCAGGGTCTGAACTCTCAGGATGATTACAAAAAACTTCTATTAAATAATATTTAATAAAAAATAACTACAGAATTTTTTAAACCAAAATGTTACAACCCAAACTAAAAACTGTCGTAACAGTAGTATACTCACCGCATGTTAAAAGCGCGACCAGCAAAGCAACCAACATTTGTAAACTGGCTGCTTATTGGTTTATAAAACATATTGCCACTAAACGATAGGGTACGACTATGGCGAGGTTTTGGGGTGGTACCTGTAAACTAGTTACACTCTTAACGCACAGCGAGTATAGATACAATTATATTATCTTCTCAATAAATGATGACATTTTTATTTCTCTAAGAGTTTTTCAAAACTATGCATGTATTTGATGATAAGGATATTATTTTGAGTTATCTACAAAACTTAATAAAAAGTTATAAATAATAAATTGCACAATATGTATCAATATAAAAATATAATTATCATACAAATAACATTGCTTTTGATTATAATTCACATATACGAAATAATTTATCAAAAACATTCAACAACGTTTTATCGATAACTTTACCATAAAACAGAATAAATATATATATATATGTGTGTAATGTTTTGTTCAATTATAACTTAATATCTTATCATAATTTATATTTTATCTATTTTTAATAGTTTCTACATTTTTAGAAACAATTTTTTTTAAAAAAACAGAACTCAAATTTAACTACAAAGGCACTTAAATAACAACAAAAAAAATACCTAGAACGCCTAATTGTTAAAAATAATATTAGGAGAACCAAATGGAATGTTCTGTGTAAAAAAAAAAAATCAAGTTATAAATTTGTAAAATAATAATCATTTACAAATAATGAAACATCTATACAAAATTTGCAGTCAATTTGTTTGTGTTTTGATTGTATCTGATGAACATCACTATAATTAATGTTCATGTAGAGATTTTTGTCAATTTGGACTTGACAACTTTCGAGTGTCAATAGCGAAATGGTGTCCATGTACCAGAATGCTCATCTCGTCTATAGTACAATGGACGATTATCTCTGAACACGGTGACGGCTGGGAACGGATGATCCTGTACATACTTCAAGGAAGCTCGTATCTAAACGCAAACCACAGTTAAGTGACACATCACCACAACCTAGTATTAGGGTTAAAATAAACACTAAAACTATACTAACTGCCATGACCGTATGGGGGGGTTCCACGTCAGGAGTGGTAGAGAGCGCTTGTAAAATAAATTCATCAGACTGTTGAAGCCACAAGTCGACGCTGCGCATGGGCTCATAGTTGAACGGTCCGATCCTCAAAAGACCCAAACTGCAGTCGTATACATCCAAAACCTAAATAAAAGTTCAATTTTAAAGAACAATGTAAGACACTATAAAAATCACTTACACAATCACTTACAGGTTGGAGGCCCGTGAAAAGTCTAGCAAGTCTTAACGGTTGTTCTGGACCTTTATCCGGAAAATTAGCAGGGAAAACTTCACCGCTTTTAACCATAACGCCTGCACAAAGAAAAAATCAAATAAAATATTCGGTTTACAATGACGTTTTAGCATATTTTTTTAAAATGTATTACCAGCGCCATAAAGCAGAGGCCAGTGTACGTTATTTCGCATTATGGTGTTCAGTTCGCCAACACAAGCGAGCACTAGTTCGATCTCGGCTTGTTGTTTGTGAACAGCAACTGTTGTGTGAGAGAAAGAAAAAAATTTACTTTTGTTTTTGTCATTGATTATTTTTTTTTTGTTTTACCCATCAGACTGTAGAACACTTGTTCACTATACCGCAGCTGGTGCGTGAATCCACCAATGAGGGACATTTCTAACCGACCATCCGGAAAACCAATAGACAGCTCTTGGATCCTGTGCACCATATTGACAACACACTCTTCAGTGCATGAACCATCCAAATGAGCAAAGCCCACGGCACCAGAACCTTATGAGTAGAAAAAAAAATTGTAATAATTATTATTCTTTTATAATAGTTAAGACTATTCTAATGGACTCACCAGTATGTCGGATTACAAGGATGATACAAGTGGTAACATCGTCCGAACCTATTATAGATACATTTTCTGCAAAGCAAAAAAAGAGAGGTTAGTTTAGTTATCAATTCAACACTAGTAAATCTTTTAGTCTAAAATTGAGCTAATACTCACTATCATGGGGTACGGTTACGGCCATTTCTCTCTGACATACGTACAGCAGGCCGATAGGCCCAATGACTTTTGTAGGTATGTTGAGTAACTGCGAGGCAGAATCGCGAAATACCGGATGATTTAGGTAAAGCGTCCTCGTGTCTGGTGGCGGTTCATCCTGGACGACTCCTTGCACAACCAACACCATCCTGTCAACAAGTACAAACCCAATACAACTAATTAACACTAATTGTTAAAACTAATAAGTGAAAAAAATGAATAAGAATAATTTAAAATGAAGTGATAATATTCAAAAGAGTAATGTGGTCTTCAAAAAAATTTTACAGGAGAGCAAAATGAAAATTATATTTTCAGTGTTCTTAACGGATGGATGTTATTTATTAGTTGTCTTCAATATACCATCCAAATTGTATAAAAAATTATAAAACAAAACACTGATAGCCGATAGGAAAAGATCTAATTGGTAAACATTATGAGATCAAAAACTTATTTTTTCATAAAAAATAACACGTACTACATTTTGACTTTTATAATTATAGGTATTACTTTACAGACCTTACAAAATACCAAACAGGTGTCACTGTTATTAGATCCTAATCACAAAACAGTATATCAAGAATCAATACAATCAGAAACTATTCTCCAGCTGGACAATAACATACGTTATCATTAGTTTTTTTTTTATTATTATATATCTGTGAAGTCGCGAATTCTATTTTACAGTACAATTTATTCTTGTCAAGTTATTACATTCGAATTTTAGTAGTACGATGTCCTATTTTTAGAACTATGTATATTTAGTCCCCTGAAATCACAGGGCATAATGCTATATTACAACTCAATTATTACATCTCCCTTCTTAATGTATCACTATTGGTGACCCTACATAATAGATGTCAAATTTCAGGTGCGTTTAATTCGATGATAAGTGATAACATAAATTTCACACATACCCCTCGGGTCCTGAGGTCCTTGACTAAAACATTGGTTAATCAGTAAATGGAAACTCGAAGATGTCACTGAACTTAAGTAATTGACGAAAAAGTTTAACAACTCGTCTATTTAAAATAAAAGTCATAAGTAGGCCTGATGTAGGTCTCTAAACCTATTATAATGACTCATAACGAAAGCAATAAAAAAATGTACATATACAATTGGCATGTGCGTGCTCGTGTACCTATTAATTTTACTGTTGCTCGTAGAAACTATTATCACAGAATAAATTTAATCAGAATGGGAAGCTATCAAAGAATGGGAAGCTAAACAAAAACGGCAGCCATTTTCTGCGTGGTCCAAAATAAATAAATTATATATAATTATATACTAGATATAGATATAATAATAAAAGAACAACCACTGAGGAAATATCGGAAGGTCATCCTATATTTGAGGTTAAATTATCAATGTTTCCAGTCTGATTTCATTTATTATGTGCTATTATCGACAAAACCTATAGCGGCGAAGGGACGTGTAATGTCGGAGCTCATCATAATCAGTGTCTGAGCGGTAAACAAATAAAAATGCGATTTTAAAAATAATAATACTATACAAAATATAAGGCAATTAAAGTAATAATACAGCCGACTAAAAAATTAAGTTCAATGAAATAATATGATAAATAACGATGATAGCGACATTGCAACATAAATTGCAGTGTATAACATCATAACGACTATAAAAATGCTTCTACCGAATTTGGCACCGCCACTCGTTTAAACTTCATTTTTTTTTCTAAATCGAGGACAGCTAATCGCACATTGACGGTCGTCTATGACGTGTAATTGTGATAACCCCAGTCCATCGCTAAAATCATTTTTTAATCATAATATACGTGACACTAGCATACGGTTTTAATTTACTGTAATAAAAATACCTATTTCCCCCGGCCTACAACGTATTAATTTAAATTCTTCTTTTTTTTGATAACATAAAATAACTATATACTTCTTTATAATGTCTTCTGGTATACACATAAATCAATACTACAGTATTAAAAACGATATTCGTTCTAAGAAGAACTGTTGGATAATGGATCGTCAGTAATGCATCCATAACAAATAATAATTATAATAATAAATAAATAAACAAAACCAGACAAGGCCGGATCGATCACCGATAACGAATTCCAAAGACTTTTTTGTTGGCTATGAAATGATCAAATTTTGTACACCGTTTCAACAATGGCTCGAAATCCATAAAAGGTCGGACGGTAAACTAATTCAATAAAAATGAAGTTACCTATTTAATGGGTCAATTCCTATGATGAGATTAAGCCATTGCCCGACTACATTTTTAAACATATCGACAATTATTCTATTTTCTACTTAATGACTGTTCGTTTAGTTAAACCGCCTGAATAATACATCAAAATGTCGGCGCCGCTGTAAGACTTGTTAAATCGATTATTTCTTACAAATAAAAATTATTTAGATTTTTTAATAATGAAGTTTATCTGTTTGTCTTGAGTTTAACCTTATTCTTATCGAACATGATGTAATAATACTTTTTAAAAATGGTTAAGTAACTCGAATAATTGTTTACCTATTTAATATTTTAATGTCAGCTGACGTTGAAATTAAATTGTGCAAGCTTAGATACATAAGTTAAAACCGACCAATAAACAACACCAGTCTACATATATAAGTAATAATGATACCTGTAGGTATTACTTGTACCTATTACAAACGTCTTATGTTTAACTAATACGGTAGTATGAGAAAATGCGTTAATTAAAAAAACAGCGTTATTGTATAACTTAAGTCTTAAGATATAAAATAATACATATGTTAATTGATAAAATTCAAAACGATAAAGGAGGTGGCAGACACACTGGTATTATTTTTTTTTCCGATTGAAAGACAACGCAATGACATTTTACACAGCTCGGCAGTTAAGACTGTAATTTTTTATAACAGACATAATAATTATTCATTGACCGTTATTCCTCATGAATTTATTAACACCTATTTTTGCCATAGATATTTTCCTTGACGAAGAAAACGAATAAAAATATGCAGTTTTTTATGACTGCTGATACGAATAATAAGCTACAATTTAAATATTTTATTCGAAGCAAACGTTTAAAACCATTTGGCAAAATAATTTATCCAATTGCTAGAAAATGTTACTGTCACAATGAGGCATTTGTTACTATGATAAGTTCATGTGGCTATATTCACGTGAAGCTCAACTATTGTAACATAATAATTAAAATAAAATTTAATTTCAAAAATCGTTAAAGTTGTTTTATTGGTATTTCCGGTATGCGTGGAGTAAGGAATTAATGTAGCAGTTTGATTGTGTTTCTTTCATAGCATAACAATAATAATCATTAACTTAAGCATGCGTACAATTAAAACAACAAAATTATTTGTTTTTAATTTAATAAGGACAAACCCATAGGTAATTTATTAACTGTAAGATACGGTTTAAAAAGGGGTACACAAATAAAGTTAAGACTACGCGCTGTATTTATTTCAGATAAGTTTACACCGTGATTTATTTAACGGATTTAGAATAAGTGACCAAGACGAGCAGCGATTGTAATTTTTTTTTAGTTTTATCGGGTTTTAAAGTTTGGTTTAGATGTTTTTTCTAGAACCACTTTTCAACGCGTAAACCATATAAGTTGTGTAGATAAAAATACATAGGTAACTCCTATGTACTCGTATTTGTGTTTAATAGTACCTTTATATCAGTAATTGATCAAAGGGTACGGGTTTTAAAAGTAAGACCGTCAACATTCGAACCTTTTAAAAATACCCTACTCATTATTAATTTAGCCGTAGGAAAGGATGTTGTTTTTAATTTATTCTGAAATATCCTTTGGAAAATGACTGCCTATAAACTAAATTGAAATATATCCGTTGTAATTTCAAAATTCCATAAACAAATTACCGAATTGTAATTGCTTTATCAAACCGTATGGAACTATATAAGTACTTGTTGTTTTGTTTTATTGCTTCATTTTTTTGTTAGTTCATGCATCTATACTTGATTTTTAATGGTTCGCAGTCAATTAACCTATCGTTCAATTGACCATACAATCAATCCACCTAACCAGTTACCTCATTTTATACGTCTAAATTATAAATACTGTTCTCACCATTTTGGCTAAACATTTAGGTTTTGTTTAACAACATTAAAATTATAGACTAAAATATACTTCATTTTTAAGTCGTAAGTACGGCCATAATCGACAATTACACTGCATTTCATATTAAAATAATTAACCCTGCTACCTATGTATGTTTCTTTTAAAACTCGTACTCTTTGATCAATTACTGATATAAAGGTACTATTAAATAAAGTAGTATTTACCTATGTATTTTTATCTACACAACTTATATGGTCTACGCGTTGAAAAGTGGTTCTAAAAAAAACATCTAAACCAAACTTTAAAACCCGATAAAACTAAAAAAAAATTACAATCGCTGCTCGTCTTGGTCACTTATTCCAAATCCGTTAAATAAATCACGGTGTAAACTTATCTGAAATAAACACAGCGCGTAGTCTTAACTTTAAAAGTCACCGCGTGCAGATAACAAAATAAGAATGATTGGTTGGTATTAGGTGACAAAACCCGTTTAGATATAAAATTCGATTTGACAGCGGTCATAGATTTGAAAGCAAGAAAAAACTAAAAAAAAGGTGTTTATATATTCAAAGGAAGGAACGTTAAATATATTGAAGGGTTATGCTTGTACAATGAAATTTTAAAAGTTCAGGAAAAAATAAATTTTAAAAAACTACTCGCTTGCCGTCGTTTTTTAATAATTTTTTAATTTATTATTGTTCTTCGATAGCTGTTTTAAGTTAAACTATGTAAAATTATTATTGAGGGTGACGTTTTTCTTCGTTTTGCGAGTCTCGCACGTTCTCGACGATACTTACAAATACCTTTAAGTACGATCTTCTCCTCCTCCACCCACTTATGGTCACCAAGCACAACCGTAAACAATCAACATATTTTCTCCCTAGCACACGAGCTGGGCACAGAACACCGTCTAGGATTCGCGTGCAACGACACGAGGAGAATGTCTTAAGAGCCGTCTTTGTATACTGCACACAAACCGGTTGTGTGTGGCTTACCATCGCCGACCTCTATCCACCCGCACACACGGATCTTTATTTTATTATTATTAGAAAGTACCGTTGTGTTCTGTGTATATTTTTTTCCCTATAATCTTTTCTCCCGAGCTCGAGAAGTCTATGGTGAGTGTGTGTACATGACGATAACCTGTTGGTAGTATACGACACAGACCTGAAAGAGGACAGAATAAGGTACATATGGAAATAGAGATAAACTGCGGCCGAGAAAATGTAGTACTTAAAGAACGTCGTCGGACCGTCGTAGAAAAACGAATTAAAACGCACCCATAGGACAACTCACAATCATATTAAACCAATGTTGAATATAACTCGGGATTTCCTTAAAAAAAGCCCTACTCGGTTGAGTTTTTAATTATGTGCATAACCCCAATAAAATCTATTGTTTGGTAAATCAAACATTAGCTGGGCTTAAATAAAAAAACTAGCTCGTTTTTTTTTGGCAACTCTCAGTTTGCTCTACAACACATAATATAATATCTTTCGTCGACGTCTTTTTAAAGTTAGGTCATCATATAAATATTCAAATCATATAACAGTATAGTGTAATATTGATTATAAGATTAAATTAAAAATGTATGCACTAACCTGTTTTCTATACACCTTATTTATTAAACATTTGATGAGCCCTTGTTGCAAAGCGATCACATAAACGCTCAGAAGTTACACTATACTAAAAAGTAAAAACATAGACAGGCGTTTTTATCTTTCAGCGCGCAGCCAGTGTAGTGGGGTGAGAGCTTAAAGGTAGATATTTTAGTGAATAAAACATTTACATCGCCTAAATCATCTCAGGTGATACCTACATTAAAATATTGAATATCCAAAACTTTTCCCAAAATTAATTAATTAACAAATATGGTGAAGCTAAAACCGTTAAGATACTTTTAAGGCGTTTCAAGCGAGTCTAAATCGAAACTGGTCGGAATTTTGCAGAAATATAATAATTACTTATATAGGCATCGTTTAATTGGCATCCCAAAGCGTTGTGTGTATCGTTTAGGTTTTAATATTAATATTTTTTTTACGAACGTTCAACCGCAAGACCGAATGAAAGAGATGAAAAGATAACGGTTTCGGTACACGAACAGTGTTGAATAAAATGATAATATAAATTAGTAATTACGCGTAATAATGGAATATAAGGTACATGGGAAACCAATTTAAAACTCCATTAAAAAAAATATTTAAAACATTAATGATACTTAACACCAGAAAAAAGTATTTTTAGTGCCCGTTTTTATGGTCTACTGAGATTTAAATCAATGTATTATTATAATTTACTTGCTTTCATCCGGTATTATAGTTCATATTTTTAATGAAATTTGTAGAATATAATATAACACTTTATTACTTATAAAAAGCACTGCTACAGTACAGTTTTCTTAAACGGGTAATTCACGTATCTCTTGCTCATAGAGTCGTACACTTGTACTGAAACAGTGTACTATTAGGACCGTGCGTTAATGTGCTGTCTGTATGCGGATTACCGATACCAAAAAATCATAATCGTTCAATATTTTTATTTAAATAAACGCCAAGAGGGTTCATTTTATATTATTATACTATTTTCCACGTCTGCTCGGTGTCTTATATCTAGCAGACTTGGAATTTGAAAGTGTAATTTATTGACAAGCAGATCAGTATCGTGCACTCGCACCTGCATCTACATACATACGTTTTTTATGTTAGGTTTTACAAAAACTGGAATTTCACAATTTACATTCAACCGCCGACGACCGGTCATTGGTACAATACAACACAAGCCCAACAAAAGCGTACATACATACGCACGCGCAACTAAATGGTAAAATCCTTTGTGCCAATAATATAGATAAAGAAATATATCGTTTAATGTATGCATATTTTATTAACAGAATACCTCCTGTGGTAAAGCGTACACGCGAGAAATGTAATGCGGAACTTGGAACGGGATTGCAACCTAAAGCTGATGGTCGTGCTCTCTTTACACCTTACTTCGGACGATGCCGAGGAATGCCGACAAAATGTATTTTACTGGTGTAACGTGCCTACTTGTGCTACTATTATACCTGAGCCCATTACAGTGGTTTAAGTAGAATATTTAAAAAAAAAACTCGTATACGTCTGTATGGTCGACGACTTGGACATGCGGGTTCTTGGGTTGCAATAAAAAAAAAAATTTAATCCTGGATAATATTTCTATAAAACTATTATGCACCGTAATCTAACGTTCTAGAGTCTAGACCCTGTTCTCCTTATCTAGATTTGAATTAGAAATATCGAAATCCCTTTGGTGTGAGTTATCGCGGGTACACGCGATAATAACGGCACTACCGTTGAAACGTGATATTTCTCAGATATTAATTGATATATATTTTTTTAATACTTTTGTGTATTATGTAACACAACACGTACAGACGGCCATCCAATAGTAGCGAAGAAGAAAGAGAAAAAACAAAAAACTGGACGTTAACCCCAACTATAATAGATATAGCGTTTCCCCTTGCCGCCCTACCAGCATAATTATAAGTACTAACACTACACGAGGCAACGGGTGCAATGCAATCATCATCGCCGCCGTGATATTAGTAAGTCAAAGTGTATTGCTGTGTCCGCCTCTGTCTCTTGTGCTATCTATCATAACAGAATCCGTTAAACGATGACGTTATTATTTAAAGAAGAAATGTTAGAAACGTATCCTGTGTCCGGACCTGTATGAGGCTATTTTTTTATTTTTTTTAACGCCCGTATACAGAATACTAACAAATATCAAATTACTTGACTTCATTTTAGATTTTTTTATAGTCTTATACGCTACTCAACATTAAATTATACACGTGGCCAAGAAATGTATTTATTAGATTTTACTAAAAAAAAAATAAGTTGGCTTGACCCAAACGTTATACCTAGACTGAACAGGCAATTTACAATATTACTAATAATAACCGTTCAATCATAGAAATGCGACCTTAATGAATTTGTTTACGGTTTGAAAAAAATCAAACTTCCAAAGGCTTTACACATTTTGGCAGAAACATGCGAGTTCGAAGAACAAATATATGGGTCTATGTGCATAACAAATATGAATATTATAAATAAAAATGTCGACATACCGCTTGTTGACGTCAACCCAGATTTGTGTAAACGACAACCGTCTACTCAATTCTTTGACTTCTCACCCCAGAAAATATAGACATTACATACTTCGTTTATAAGTGTATTTTTAAGATTTAAATTCAAAATTATTGTGAAAAAAACTAGCTTTTGGTTTTTTTCTTCTTAGTTTTTAAGTGATTCAAAACACTTCTTAATTGTGTTAAAAACATATTTTATATAAACTAAAATTGAGAAAATAAATGTGTTTCTTAGTATAGGAACTTACTTCAAACTTAAAACAAGAGCTGAACTTAGTTTTTATAAGATGGACGTCGTGAGCACCAACAAATTATTTATTTACCCTATTCCAAACACTGAATAATAGACACACTTAACTCTAAGCGTTGGCCATTTAACCTAACCCGGCTCGTCCTGTTAGACCATGACAACTTTCCTGATCTTAGGGGAGGGGCGGTCAGACAGATGGATCCAAGTTGAATAAAACATCTTTTTTTTCAAAACGCGCCATAACTTTTCGAGCTGACTCAAATTATCAAATCCGTTGGTAACAATTTTTCGAGGGATCATAATACGACGCGAAGAGAGAATTCCAAAGCGATTTCCATTACACCGCCATCATCTCCTTTAACCAGCACAAGTCCTTATGGGATTACGGGCCAACAGATAAGACCTCCCGCGGTTCAGTAATCGTTCGTGGCCGTGTCCGGGGTTATCACACGCCGTTCTCGGCGAAGATAAACAACGGCGAGCACACCACACCGGTTCGGTTAATCAATCAACTGGCCGCCTCGCCAAGACTATAACTAACACCAGCACATATCCATACACATGCTAAACAGTCGACCATTTATCACTACGTGTCTGTCATCCACGGCCGGTCGTTTTCGAACGGTACACAAAGCGACGAGACGACCGACGGAATACCAAAAACGATCAGATCAGACAAGACCGTTTGTCGTTTGCTTAAGTCCAAACCGTCGAGTGCATAATAGTCTTAATTGTATACTCGAGTTGTTATTATAACCGTAAGTAGACCGACAACGTTAGAAAGATAAGACTCCTAGAGTACCTAATGTCGCGGATTTCCAAATTTTTAAATTCCACCACTCTTCAATCAGAGTTGGAAATAAGAAGCACAAAAAAACCTGTGGGTAACTTGGCTACCACGTACTTATATATATTTTTTTCGTGTAGAATGTAAATAGCTAAGTGTCGACTATAAATGAGGCATTTCGTTAATTTTAAATTCAATTGATTTTAGTTGAACCATAACCCATATATCCGAAGAACCGCACAAACATTATAGGCCACAAAATTTGTATAAGGAGTATGTAAGGACATAAATTATAATCTACCTCTTTTTCGCAAATTTATGTAATTCCTAAGTTGTTTCTCCACAGTGTTTGACCCAAAATAACATCCGACTAACTAGTCCATTTTCTTATAATTTTGTATCCACCCAGAGAAATATATATTCCCGACTCCCTGACAAACCTCCATAATATCTATTCTATCGTGAATGTGATACAAAACACATTCAAATTTGCCTAGTTAAGTCTAGTAGCTAGTTGTAGCATTGACATTGCTATCAAAAGTTCTAATTTTGCCTTTGGCGGTTCTTTCTCTCACACAATCAAATAGAAACTCAACTTTATCCACGAGTCTCAAAACTTACAACCAACTGTACTTCTGACTCGGCTAAATCGAAAATCCTGTCTGGTACGATAGTGCAGATAACAAGAAAAGTCTAAAAAATTAAAGACATTGTAGAAAACGTGTATTTAACTTTTTAGGAATTCTACATTCCAGCAAACATGTAATTTTAGTTAATGCATTCAGTTTTTGAGACAAAAACAATCATCCAATATAGCAAGTCTTTAGTAAGTATTTTGATTCACATCCAAAATCGTGTTGACAAGGTAAAGAAAACACAGATAAAGAAAAACAAATAAAATGATTTTTTTTTTTTAATAAAAGCAATTATTAGTATAAAATGTACTTATTAATGAAATATAGTATGTTGAAAACATTATATATAGCGAGTAGATAATATTCATCCTACGTGATATAGATAAACTAGTGTGTTTAATGTGTATTTACATTCTACAAGACGAACCTGCAATTGATAATTATTGAAACAAATAATAAACAGCACTATAATATTTGTGTTATTATTATGTTATTCTCATTATTTATCGTCTTCTCATAATGCTACCACAATCTACGCTGCGCTTTATTGCATTCAAGGTTTCCAATTTTAAAAACATTACCAACTTTCTACTTTTTAAAAAAGTAATAATGGTAAAATTGTGTTACTTTCATAACTTTTATTGTTTTGCATTTATATAATTTATGAGAGAAACTTGAGATTTGCTTTAGTTCTAATTGTCTAGTTTAAAATGTAAAACTAAATAATACTAGGTAAAATTTTATTAAGATGCCCAAAAAAAATAATTTTAGTACCTGACAAAGAAGAATTGACGTAATTTCAAACTAAAATACGACCACTCAGATTATCCAGCTATAATATGTAAAAGTAATCAATTGAAACAACTTAAAAACATTTCATCATTGTTGACTTAATAGCTACCTAATAAAAAATTAACATTAAAGATCACCTTGCTATATCGATAAACAAGGTATTAGTGTTGTTTATTTAACTATAAACATGTGTAATATGCCTTATTCACAGTACATAACAAAAATAATGATAGTATATTGCGGTTAATGTCCATTACTAAATTATTTTAATAATTTAGATTATTAGTATATAAATAAAATAATTATATATGTTCTATACATAATTATATATAATTTAATTATTTATAAAAGTTTATCACTAGAAACAAGAAAATATTATTATGAACTTTTGACAAAAATAAAAAAATATTTTACTCTTACCTGAACTCTTATAACAAAAAGATGTCTATTTTCTGGATACAGTTTGGTAACTGAATAATTTGTAGGAACCCTCTTAGCTCCATTCTAAAAAAAAAAAAGGAAAGAACATTTAAATTACAACAGTATAAAAATAATGTTTATTTTATGTACCAAAAAAAGACAATAAAAAATTTGTTAAAAAATGAAATGCAGGTCTTTCTCAATGATAAAAAGTTAACCCAACACAGCTCTGATAACTAACATCTATTTAATTTATATTCTTCTACGGTAAATAATATTTTTACACAATTAATAGACATTAGAAAACTATAGTATAGGTTATTATCATAAAACTTTACAGTTTTCATTTACCTATTTAACATTTACAAGAATACAATATCCCGATTCAACTATTTTATTAAAGAAAATGATAAATTTCAAAACTGTTTACTAATGACTATATAGAATAAGAAAAAAATATGTTTTAACTTAAAACAAATGCATTGTTCTTTACATAGTTAAAATTGATAATATTCAACAGTATGTTTAGCATACAATACATTTTTTTAGCATACCCTCTTAACCATAATGGTAATTTAATTTAATTAAAACATATGTAACACATGAATTTGATTATATGAATATAATTAAATAAAATATTAAAAGTAGCTCCCTAAAAATTACACAATAATATGACAAACATATGTGAATTTAATGCATACTAAAATATTATAATAACTTATTTAGTTATCTATGTCTGTTACTGTAAAACCACTATATTTAAAGAACACATAGTGCTTATATTTCAATACAATACGTAATAAAAAATATACGTATAGAATAGAGACATGATAAGGTAGCTGGGAATTGGATTATTAAGTAGCAAAATAAATTATTAATTAAGCCGATCGTGATCAGACTAGCAGGTGTTTTCATTATTGGACACCTGTTCATGTACATTGAATTATAATATAACAAATGTTATCTCTATATTGATACCTAAATAAAATTAATACATTATAACAATACTTAACCCTCGCAGTACAGTGAACAATATTGTTATTTATTGTTGTTCAAGTTTATAGAGTACAAGTAACGTGGTTAATTATGTTATTGAAGTCAATGTATTAAAACCAATAAAAATGTTATTTATTTTATAAACGTACTTACGAATAAAATAAGCATTTATTAAATGACTCCAATAGTCAATTATCCATATCAGTTACGTTCAGTATTTCCCTTAAATTATAATATTTAAATGTACCTATTAAAACAATAACAAAAAGATAATATTAAAAAAATATATATACAATCAGTCGGATTTGCCAAATTAAATTTGAAATACAAACAGAAATGGAAAGCCGAGGTGTATATAAAGCTAGACAGACATGAAACAATTTTTAATTAATTACTTACCCTGCTATTTGTATTGAAAATACTTGTTTGTTTTTTAATTAAAATTACTAAACAGGAACAATATTTTATTTTACATTTGACGAAGGCGAATCGACGTCAACTCCACCTCACTATATCTAACAGTCTGATAATGCTCAATGCTTAATTTTGTAAATACACCGAGCTGCTAGAGATTGCCACCACAGTGTTGCCAACACGAGGGTCACGCGAGGAATTCCCATTCCCTTTACACTATTACAATATGAATAATATATTTTTATTAGTACCTGGTACCACTATTATTATAATTGGCAAATTACCGTAATCATATTAGATGTTTGATTTATTATTCAATAATAAAACAAGATAAAATATAGGTAGTACATTTAAAAACACTATTCGTGACTTAACATTTTCATTAATTAGTACCTACTACCTACCTAGTAACTTAGGTATCAATAGTAGGTACCTAAAAGATGACAATTACATTTAAAAATTGTTGTTTTTTTCCACAGTGGTAAACCATAGGACCACAGATTAGTTAAAATAGTTTTATCTAATCTGTGACAGGGCTAACATATTCAATACTCAATATAATACAGGCTATGTCTGCCTCATAATATTATTATAAATCATTTTAAAATGTCCTTCAATATCAATAATAACAACCATGTAATATAATGTTTATTTTTCATTAAAAAACACAAAAATTAAATACATTTTTCTTAAAACACATTACTGATTACAAACCGCAATTTAAGTATTTTTGTAAACATTATTATTTAAGACAATTTTTATAATAATTGAACAGCAATAATAACAACATAATAATTACTATGTACCCACTGGCCACTGCATTTTCAAAGAAATTGCTCACACCACGCTTCAAGGCATACATAACACTTTCGCTTGTTTAGCATTTGACTTAGTAGTGCCCTTCAACCAAGTAGAAAACATTTCTTGATTCTTCCCGAGAAACAGAAATTGGTCCAAAACTTTATAAGCCTGTAATAATTATCGTACAAAAATAAAACTAATATTTAAATAAAAATATCTATATTCTAGGACCTTCAGAGTTATTTCTCTTATGCTGAAAACTAAACTATGTTGTGTAGACAGACTATGAATGATTTTAGAACACTGCACACAAAATTGATTCCAAAATAATATAATATTACACACCAATCGCCAATAATAAGTAATGTGTTTAATGTTTGAATCATAATATAAAATATATCGCGTTAATAATACGTATTATTTTCTTTTCTTCGATATAATTAATTATGCGTTGTGATTCTACTTGACCTCTGAATTTCCTTTTGCGATTGTTCTTGGAATTAAAGTGAAAATTACAAAATTATTATTATTTATTTAAATAGTTCTCATAACTTTGTATACTTATTTATTGGAATACAAATTTTGACAAAATGATACTTTACAAAATAGATTTTGGAATCACAAAACTATTAGTTCCATAAAAACCTTTTTAGAACACTGTGCTTTCCTTACTCCAAACACGGTTTACGAAACTGATAAAATGTTGTGCAACATTAGTTATTCAATACCTAACACTTTTCGTATTTTTTCTAATTGAAAAAATTCATACTTTAGTAAATCCTTGTTGCTTAAGTCTGGAAGACAGTACTGGTCCAATACCCGCAAGTTCATCGTCATCCTTCTCACGCATTGGTTCTCCAGCGTACTCACGGTGCTTCTGGCTGGTCGACATGATTTCAAGTTAAGACTACATAAAGTACTAATATCGCTTTAATCAATTAAGTTTATTATTGTACGTGATCTATCCTTATTTCAAGCTAATTGTCCTTCAGATTAAAATTCACGGTGCGACTCCGGTTCTGTGATCAGCATAATTTAAAATCAAATACAAACAAAAACAAAGTCGTTGTTGGAATTGGCGAAACGTCATCTAAAATGGCCAACAAGGGTGTTCCGAAATTAATTGTCGCACTCCAAGTAGTCATATTCTACATAGAAGGTGATAAAAACCCGATATTTGGCATTTTGTTCCTACTCCGATAATTTAGGTTTTTTCGATTTGAATTATAAAATATTATTTTATCCATGCTATTTCCTGCAAAATTCTCTTAAAACTTGTTTTGTCTCTCATACTAACTTTTTTTTAATATGATTTTTTTAAAACATTTTGCACTTTTTAAACAATTTTTGAATTATTGATTTCTTTTTTCATGTATAATTATTTTTTATAAATTATTTTTCACACTACCCCGCCGACGAATTTTGCCTGACCTGATCGTGGCTGCTCCTCCCTGCTGGATTGTAGTTGTCATGTTCGTTTGATGTTCCTACTGGGTGGCTCACTTTAGACCTGGGTTGGAGAGAATAAGAACTGTTGGTAAATTATGTGGGAAGGCAGGTAAAAAATGGCGAAATTTGGAGTAGAATGTGATGTTTAGAAGTCGGAAAGAGACTGGATTGGTCTACACCGTCCTGGCAATAAAAAATAATTGTATTGCATAATTTACTTTGTCATATTTTAATGTAGGTATATTTGGTTTTTTTTAATTAGAAAAAAATCGGACGGATTAAAAGGAATATAACTTATGTTTTAGATTATAATTTGAAATAAATACCTGGATGGATTGGATTAGGTATCAGAAAATATGTTTAATGAGTCAAGGAGACGTCCTCATCAATTTATAACACTATTCGTGATTTTTATATAATATAAAGTAATTATTATTTTTTTTGTTGTATTATAATAAGATTATCTTAAAAACCACTCAACTATTCCATATCGTTATTTGCAACATTATTGTTTTCGTTTCATCATTGTTTATTATCATCATGAGTAAGTATACATACATATTATTATTTATTATTATATTTTTAATATGCATTATAATATAATAGTTATAAATTATAATCCTATACATACATATGTAGGTATTCAATAATTTATGTTATACAAGTTTCATTTCATCCAATATTTTCATCATCAAAAATAATTTATAAAACATCATTGTGACCTATATTCCGTATAATGATAACTGATTAAGAAATATTTCGAAGAAATTCCTTCTGAATACAAATTTAGAGCATCTGATGACTGATGATGACAACTATGTTTATATATTGTGTGATTAGGTGATGGTTAAAAATATACATTAATACAATTTAATATGATTTTTATTTTTCGATTAAATTAATAACATGTACCTAGTTAATTTAAAACACTCACACTCAGTCAACTTCAGACGTACTAAGTAGGTATTCAACGTAACTATTTTTATATTGTCTATGTTTGCATACCAAAATAGAGTATAACTGTCAAAGACAAATATTAACAATTTTTTTTTTTTTTATTATTATTTTTTATAGAACATTTTGTACTTGCCCTTTCTACATTTGTTTGTAATTACCTCAATTTACTCCAACTCCTACAGATGAGCCATTGGTTGTCTGCTTAATTACATTAAGAAAATTAAATTTAAGAACTTCTGTAATCAGTAAAGATTTTTTTTACTTAGTTTTTATTTTTTATACAAAAATAGTTACCTCTCAAACAGAACATAAATCAAACTACAATGTTTTATTGAAATATGGTAAAAGGTAGACCATCTGAAACTATAAATTATGAATATTACTGAACCTAAATATAAATAGCGAAATAATTTTTATTTCTCGAGTAATTAAGTTATGTGTGGTTAAGGTGAAATTTCAGATCTATGACTAAATACTTGCCTTTATAGAAATTTAACACACAATTTGATCATATTACACTTTGTTAGGTACTAATTAACATAACATATAAATCGGATATAAAACAAATGCATTAGTTACATGACAGTAAAACTGCATCCAATTCCATAATTGTAACTTTTAAAACCTACATTTCATTAAGTGTTTTTTTATCATTTATTGTGAAATTGAATAATAAACCTACCTTAGAAACATGATTATAGTTCTGACTTCTACATTAAATCGTAACTTAGTTATAATTAATAGTCTATAAAAAAAAAACAATAAAATCAACAAGCATTTTTTTTTATACATTTAAATAGTATATTTTAGTTTCGTGTCACATACAATAAGTATGGAATATAGTGAATACAATAATATAGTATTTATCATGAAATCTTATTAAAAGAATACATTTTTTACAAATAAAATAAAATATTGCAAAGGAATATATTTTAGTTATGGGTTTAAGTACATTCTTAAAAATCTGTATGATTAATTGTCTCCATTATCTAAATAATAAGAAAATAATGAACATTTTTTTATTCACTATAAAAAAATATATATAATAATATACATATTAGAATCCAAAAGAATATATATAGTGATAAAATTCTAATTAGAATCAACAATTTGTATTTGTAGCTAAATATTAGGTGGTGAATAATCAATAATTTTAATCTGTATGCTTAAGTTGTTCATAGTTTCCATTTGGCATTTTTAATTGTTGGTAAGTAAATAAAAGTAGAAATTCATAATATAAATGATAATTATATTACTTTTTACATGCAAGACAAACAAGTGTAAAATAAATAGCGTACTCAAAAGTTCTAAACTTTCACATTAAATCTGAATTGTACTTAATTAAGCTAATTAAATGGACAAAACGAAATCAACAAAGTATATTCTACATGTATCTTTGTTACAAATAAATATTGTTACATATAACAAACACAAAAAAAATTAAAATAAACAACTTAAGCAAATTTAATGAATTCATCATAAAAATACAGTAAAGTACGCTTAACAACTATTAGACACCTGTTAATTCTTTATAAGTTCATAAAAAAAATAATGTTTAAAAAGTAAAAAATAGAATAAGATATATTTACAAGGAGATAATGGCTGCAAACTGATTTAAAGCATATCCAAACCCTAATACTGCACTAAAAACAACCAAGTTCATTATCTTATACCTGCTGCGTTGATCAATAAGGGCTATCGCCTAAGAGGCAATTGATAAAAACAAAAAACTATAAATATATAAATATCAGATCGTATAGCTTGCAAAGTTGTTCGCTTAATTTAATAGCCCCTTGGCCTTGTAAACGTCCCGTAACAAAGATTTTAAGTATTTTATTTCTCTGGCAAGTTCTTTAGCTTCGTCCTTGAGTTTATCGTTTTTCTGCATCAATTCTTTCTCTTCCATCACCGTCTCTTTGATTTCGGCCTTCTTCTTCATTCTGTACCTGGTAGCTGCATTCTTGTTTTGCTCTTTTTTACGTAAACGTTTTTCCTCGGTGGGCGTTCTCGCAGAATACGGTTTTGCTCTTTTAGCAGGCACGACATCGCTGTAAGAATCAGTGTGACTGCTCGCATCTGATGACATGAAATCCGAAAGAGAATTATCATCGACCACCAATTGTGTAAGTTCTTCGGGTTGCATGTCGTCTAGCATTGACATAAGAACGTCAGTGTCTTTAGGACTTTCGGGCGGTGTCAAAGAGGCAGGAGGTGTCATGGATTCGGCTGATATGTAGTTGAACTTTTGCTGGATGTTGGTCTGCTGACAGTACATAGGGGTAAATTGTTGAGGGGTATACGGTTGGTATTGGATAGCCTTATTAGACGGAACGAATTTGTGGTACTCTATTGGCTTCATTTCAACGTGGTTTGGCGAAGTGTTGGTCATAAAATCATCAAATATGGGTAAGTCGATGAATTTTTCTTCGTTCAACCAGTCTGAAATAGATTCCGATTCTGCAAGAAAGCATTAAACATTAAAATTAGTATACAATAACAAATGATACATTTTATTCATAGTACATTGTCTAGTACAAATAATATTATTGTCGTTACGACTTGTTATTTGATCTTCCCATTGACCCATACTTAAAAATTATAATATTATCGTTTTTCCAAACACATATAACATTGGGTAATCAGTGTGTTTTTACATATTCGAATTCTACTGAACTATTTACACATATAATCTTTGATGTATTATCGAAAGTAATTATGTTTCAATTAAATTGTAATTGAAAAAAAATTTAGATAATATAACAACGGTTTTGCGATACATATATGTGTTAACAATTATGACTATAAAATTACCCGACTTTTGTGATGTCCCCCAAAAGTCCTTTTATTAATCTTACAAGAAGGGCCGTTTATGGGAAACATAATTGCATGTTACTTTATTATTGTTGTTTAAGTAAAAGAGTAAGGTGTTTTTTTTTTATACTAAAGAGTATAATAACAAAATGATAAGATACTGCACGCTGAGTACACGTGAAATGAAATAGGTTTATAACTGTTGGACTAAGTTTCACCTTGATTGGCTGTTTAAATGACAAGATTGAAAAAGCGTTTAAATTTCCAATTAAATATGTCCACCAATGCACCGTTTGCTCTTTTATTTTTCATTTGCAATATTCTTTTGACGACTACAAAGAGCACTTCGCCTAGAACAAAACGGCGTGAGATTGATAAATTCATAGTAGTCACGACGTGGCCAAGCTAAATTTTTATACCAAAGAATAACGATAAGCCGTTTTGACCTTCTACTACAAAAGTGACCTAAATATCACTCGTACAAGATCATCGGCCGTTGAGCCAACCGTTATGTCTCTTATCTAAATGGTAGCTTCATAATTAGAGAGAGAGAAAGGGGGATAGAAAAAGATGTCCTCGCAGTATCAACCTCGCGCATTAATTGAAAAGGTCCCGGAAGATAACGAGTTAATTGTTTTAAATTGTCACTGTACGTGCAAGGCGACTAGGATTATGTAGAAAGATTTTGTTGTTCAACTCATGTAAGGTTATCATTTGAACCGCTCGATATATTTTCATGTTCGAATCGACAAAATATTTATCATAGGTTTCAAAATATTATTCAACACAAAGTATAATAATAACGGATCAACCGACAAAAAAAGTGATATTCAAATATTTAGTTCCCCGGGGAAACAATTTTATAAAGCTTCCACACCCAATCTCTAACATTTTTTTTTTACTTTTATATTTGCCGCACGGGTCAACAGGGGTACACTCGGTCAGTCTCAATTATCATATAGACGGCCAATAGACATAATATGTAAACTATTAATATAAATAGTGCGCATTAACCGTATGTAACAGATCCATTAAAAAATAGAAGACAGCATTGTCTCAATAACAGTCCAAGGGACACTAAAATACTGATTCACGGAATCTTTGAAATAACTCAGTTAATACGAGTTACATACTTCTTTTCAGTTACCAACACTGTAATTGACGCACAAAGAGATCGTTTTGTCGCTAAACCCCCTCCCACTCCTAACTAATTAAGCAATATTTTGTTTTAAAACACTCTTTATTTTAATAAAATAAAATATTCTAATACAATTAATTCTAAATAGGTAATCTCCAAAGCCTCTCCAATTTATCGAAAACGTTCGGGGAAAAGTCCACAAGAGAACAATATTACTTGAAAAAAAATATATGATTTATAGTCGTTATTAATATGTATAATAATGAAGTCAAATAGTTGATTAAAAAACAGTCTAAACACTGGACCTTTATAGTTTAATTCGTAAGCCTATTAATTATTGATAGAATAAAAAAGATAAAGCTAAATGTCAATCGAAATCAAAATAATCCAAGCAATACTAACAAAGAACATCGGACGATTGGTATCTTACTCAATGATTATTTAAAATATTCTGAGCTCCAAACGAACTAGTTAACAAAAAAGTATTTAAACAAAAACCTAAGAGAAGTGAACATATAACATTTTTTTAACAAGTATAATATTTATTGTTATGAAAATTTAACACGTGTTTGGTGTATTAAATTAATGTATTAATTAAAATATTATGAATACATTTTTTTAACGGTAATTTTTACCATATTTACACATGTAATTTGCATGTAGTTTTATTGCCATACGTATTATTTTTATTTTTACAAGTACAGTGTGTTTTTAGAATCACAGTGTTACAATTTAAACCTACTGGTGAGGCATATTAGGTATAAGTATATTAATTAAACTTAAAAATGCATCCATTTTTTAAAGCTTTCTAATCTAGATCCTCTTACATAAGAACAAAAAAAAAAATACATTAAATGCTACTCTAATAATAAATGTATTTATTTAAAAAATCTATTGACATAAATTGAAAAAAAAATGTTCATAATGTGACAACTACCGTTTTTCTCCTGTGCCCTTTATATATAATTTTTTTTTTTTTATTGAACTTAAAATAAAACCTGGCATCTATGGCCATCAGTTACAATTTAATTATTTACAATATTTTATACATATATATATAATTATTATGAGGTTATAATATACACTGTAAGTGCGCGCGACACCGGCCTGCGAACCGGCTGCCGACCATATGTATTTAAGTTATTATATTAATTGTATTAAGTAGTATTGAGAAAAATTGTAGGTATATGAATTCTTCCGGGTTCCAATGTTAATATTGTTATTGGGCCCCCACCCGGAGAGGGGGTGTTAGAGTAAGGTTGACGTGTATAGTTTTTAGTTGTATGTAGAGGGGGTGCGTGGAACAACCTCTCAAGAAAGTTGTAAATTAATTTTGTACAATAAAGAGCATCGACGATCCGGGGGGAAGTAATGCCCCCAGGCAAGTACCCCCCCCCCCTCCACCCGGAACGCAAAGGATGCATGCGTAAAAAAAATAAAAATATACACTGTAAGAGGTCATATCCCATCGTAGTCAATAAGTCAAGATTTTTTTGTTACTTCAAAATCTTGGTTTTCACATAGTATCTTATAAATTCCCACTCCTATTACATAATTCTGTGTTTACGTTATGACTTATGAGTATAAGAGAATTTTAAAAAATTAATCTGGAGTGTCGTGTTACGTGTATTACATTACATACTAAGAAATATCATATAATGGTTTTACTTTTACATTAATATTTTTTTTATACACTAAGTGTGCGTTTTGTGCCATAAAAGTAAACACCGTAATCGAAATCAGTTTGCAAAAAGAAATGCTAAACCCAAAAAAACCTAGCTTATTAATGTATAAGCCTAGCAAATTTTTTCTAACACGCAGACAAGTTGAACAGTAAGTATTTGTTACAAAAGTTACCACATGCTTAGTTAAGCAAATAACAAAGATATATTTTACGCATAAACATTGAACGACTAGATAAATAATAACGTTAATTGAAAATAGGTTAACTCTCGGTTCAAACGTTAGTAGCACACATTAATTACATTTGGGCAGTTATCAATGACCGAGTTACCTCGCTTTTTTTAGGGGAGGACCACGGGGTAATATATAGTCATAATGTATTATATTTTATCTCTTAGTTATCAAATATCACGACCCGTGAAATTTTTTTTTTTAAATCATAACACGTGATGTTGACTTGGTCGCAATCGACGGTCAACCTCCTCTTTCATGACCGGACTTGTACAATTCTATTGATAAAAACTACAAGTACTTACTATATACATCACACAATCAGATATTATAAGTTTGAAGGTTATGATTGCGAATACGTCGTTAACAAAAATCAACAAAGCAAACAAGGGCGTCCAAGTCGGTGGATAATTTTTAATAAACGGGGGCAGAAAGCAGTTTAGGAACTCTCATAAAATCATGTAAAAGGCTTTTCATGTTCACTATGGCCTTGCTACTATAGCTGGTCAGATGTATATAGTATCACCGTTGAAGCAGTCACGCATTGTACCATATTTATAAAAATGAAGATTTTAACGAGATAACTAGTTTTAAACAGACTGAAATAAATTAACCGAAATTCCAATAGGAAAATATGTGGTCTTTCATTCACTGGAAAACACATAAAAACCGGATATCTGCCACAGTAGTAGGTAATTAAACATCATTTTAAAGCAGTGAACACTACTTAAGAATACACATTAATTTCGAAAAAAATGTATTTGTCAATTTTACCCGGAAAAGGGTCTCTTTTTATCTGTCACGAATAGAAATATTTAAAATCTAAAACTACCCGAACAATGCTGATTTTATTAAAATTATAACCAGAAAACGTCGTTTATCTTACATTTAGCAGACAGTAGGCAATACGAATTTGTATATCCTTGCATTTATTATGATAAACAATATATTTCCAATGTTCATAATATTATTCACTGACAACTATAATATACAAATACTTTGTACCTCAATTCCATATACACACACAACTATTAACGCGTATAACATGTTCCCAAGGCTATTCAGTCTATACAGCTAACGATTGAATAGTTATATTTATATACTACAACCAAATGAGTACAATATTATATTTTAAGTAAAATGATACATAATGTTTTGTTTTAAACGTACCCGAACACCAATGAGCTGAAATCATTCCGGCTGCCATGTGCAATAGTAAGACAAAGTACCCACACTCGTGTAACTTATGACACGAAACCAAAAATATACTTTATAACAATTAGAATAAAAAAAATATATTTATCTATAGCAATGAGAAATAGTAAAAACAAAAAATGAAATGTATTTTTTTTTTTTTTTAATGTAATGCCCCCAAAATGTTTGGTTTTACAGTTTTTTTATTTCTTTCTTTTGGTTTTGTAATTACAAAGGAATAGACGTTTTCTTCGTCAACGACGGTGCTTGGTGTGTTATCGTTCACCTTCTTTTCACCAATTTTTGCGAATTGAATATAATCTGCCTGCTCCAGGTGTAATGATAGTTGAACTTCATAATCACACAACTATGTGATGAGACGCGAGCTACCATGTGAACGAAAATACATCTATCAGTTATTACACGACCGTTTGGTGAACTTTCAAACGAACAACTGGTTGGCGCGCCGTCGGGTCCGCGTGATGGTCGAAAACTGCCTTGTGTCGGCAAAGTATATTATTTTATTTTTCCTTTGCCAATAAACACTCCCTTCTCTTTACTACTCAGATTGTAACGCCGATAATAGGTATTTATCATGTATAGTATATACTCCCCGACAATGCCCTAAATATGCGTGACTTCTTCGATTCGCATATATACACTTCCATGTTATTATTATTGATAATGCGAACATTTATAAAAAAAGCACAGATAACATACATATACACACACACACGACCGTTCTATACATAATGTAGTAAAACATACCGCGCACTGATACGGCGCAGGGGGCAAGGTGAACCGCTCCTTCTTTTTTTTAATTATAATAATAATAATTATTATATATATATATATATATATACATATTTATTATAATGAAAATATGTAGGCATGCAGGCACCACGCCGGTGCATATTCCTAATTGTCGTTAGATTAAATAAATAAAAATATCACACAATCAGTAAGAAATTACACCAGTAGCTGTTGTCGAGAGTAGGGATAATTTTTTTTTTGTAGGGATACGACGATTATTTCTTAACGAGCCATTAAAATGTGTGTCAAATAAACAAAACGAAATAACGAAATAGATGGTCGTAAGATAACATAGAAATAAACCGATATTCAATATATTATTATTTATTAAATATTAATATTATTATTAACGCCATCCACAACTCAAAAACAAGTAAAACGTCCTTCACTATTCTTATATAACCACACATACTTTGTTATAGTCCATTGATGGACAAATAAAAAAATAACTACGTCATAAACAAAACAATACCTACTATAAGAATGTTATTCAATTCCTATAGCATTAATTGTACTCAAATATACAACTTTTAAATTAAACCTAGGTTTTAATACCAAACCTTATTAGATAAACATTCAATTTTATTTTATTTGTTTATTTTAACTGAATTAGTCGTTTCGAAAAATGCCCAAGTGGCAATATTTAAAAAATATAAATCATGACTCATACGATGATCATGTGATGATCTTGATTAATCCTTTTTTAGTAATAAATATTATTATAATTTTAGTTTTACCTTTAGCTATAGTGACCATTACTGACTAAACATAATACAACTATAGACTCCACAATTGTTTCTTAACTATATAGGTACATATGATGAAAATATGTTTTTTTTTTTGCTAAATAAATGTAGACTAGCTATATTATTTATTGTTTATAGAATTCAAAGAAAAAAAGCTGTGAAGAAAATAAAATGCTTTACTTTAAAAATCTTTAAGCCTACCATAATATTGTTAATAAAGGCGTTTTTTCATGATAACGAACCTAAAATATCTTACAACGAAATCTAAATAATAATACTAAATATCAATAAATAATGCATCACGCTAAATAAATACTTAGATTTATATCAAATCTTTAAAATATGTTACACATAATTATGAAAAATAGTCCATGGTATTCACTAATATTTTAACCTATTATACCCATTGTCAATATATTAATTTTATATTATAAATGTAGTGAAATTATTTTATTGCAAATTCAATTTTAATTATATGTTACTAAATATGAATGTACGATTTAATGTAAATTTAACCTCAAGTACATTGAACTTGTTAACTATATAAGGAGACAAACTTTATATATGTATACATAAATAAATCTTCATAATGTTTTGCTAAAAAATTAACCAAGTAACAAAAGTTTAAAAATATTAACATAAATACACTATTAAATTGCTATTTTGATCATTATTTTTAAAATGTTAAAATATTACTTATACTTATTATTTATAATTATATTATAAAGTATAACAAAATATAAGTTACCTGAAACCATATCCGATATGGCAGCATTTGGATACAGTGTATCGTACATTATTAGTTGTTACAAGTACAAATTTTTAAATAAAAAAGAAGATACCTGCTCGTTGTGGTTAAATAAATTAAATTAATGTACAAGTTTGTCAATTCTTATTACTTTGACAATACAAAAGTGACTAAACACTCCACAATAATTGCATCAGTCTTTGGCCAGTTATATAGAATTAGATTAGTATTTAAAATACTTCAAAGCTGCTGTGGAGTGTAGCCCAGGGAATATTTTTGATCGAAACCATAAAATCACGCCTGTTATCTATCTTTTTTCAGACACCTGAGCAGCTTTCTTTAGATTAGTACAAGCTAATCTTTGCATAGTTGATAATAATGACGTGCTTCACAATTTAAATCAACAACTATTTGTGCTAATGTTGTATTTTGCTTTAAACATGTTAAAACAGGAAAACTTTAAGCGCGAATATTAAGGATACTAGTTTCCAGAAATAAATGTAATTTTGAAAATAACCTAATAACTATATGCACATTCCCAATATAATAATTTAACGTTTGTATATCCACATTTAAATTTTCAAAAGATATACTGTTAACCCTTTTTTGTTATATGAAAATATGTAACGCTTTTTAACTATAAATAAATTTACTTTGGATACAACACCCACAAATTGTGGCAAAACGATGATAATAAATGTATTTATTGTGAAAAAAGTAAAAAAATGTGATTTGGCTTTTATAAGTTAAAACTTTTGTTTGTATTACAAAATATTCATTAAGTAATAGCCACAATGTATAATTTGTAGCTGGGAAATCTATAATTTGATACGAATATTTTTACAAACATGTTATTTTTCTTTAATAAACAGATAACATAATTCAAATTTTCTTATGACAGTGTTTTACAGTGTCACATTTTAGAGCATTAATGGCATTTTAGTTTTCTAAAAATCCAACATCTAGAAAAACCTCTATTTCTGTATGTTAAAAAATCTTTCTGCAAACTCTATATATATTTATTACAAGTTATAACAAGGCAAATACACATACCATCATCTTTATAAAGTTTATCCAAATATTCCAATAAATTTCCAGCCATGTCACTCCTTGTTAACTTATCCCATTCTGTATCGTTTAATTTACATATTTCTTGAGAGGACAATGGACTAGTTGCTTCGTTGCCCTTGGGCAACAAGCAACTCTGTTGAGCTACTTGCGGGATAACTGACATTTTGTAACGTCTTTGATATGCTATTGTATGGATTGAAATAAATGCTGGAATAGATTTGTTGCAACGTATCGATATTGTTGATGGTGGCACCATCTTTGTATAGGTTTGCCATAATGGCACTGAAAAAAAAAATCAAAACATTAATAATATGAACTCATACTTGTAAGTTTATTATGTATGCATGTATATTTGACTGGCCGTAAAAAAAAAAGGTTTGCTCCCACTTGTAAAATATATAGTTCATATCCAAAACAAAATGATCCTGAAAGATCTAAAGCTCTACCTCAATGTTAAGAGGTACCGGTGAACTGATTTTTTTTCAAAAATGAGATTTGAATGATTTATTTATGACCTTGATTTTTTATGGTTTTTTGTGACAGTTAAAAAAAAATTTAGTGTTTAATAAGTGTTTAGTTATGTATAATAAAAATATATCGATTAAAATTATTTAAATTTCAAAAATTGCTTTAAAGGTGACTATAATAGGTATTTGCTAATTGGTTGCCAGATATTTGAAAAGATTCTTTTAAAATGGCAAATTGTTTAAGGGAGAAGTGAAGGGAGCTTGTGATGGCACCGTCTAGGTAATTAACAAGAAAAAGACAATATTTGATTTGATAAAATAAGTATTTGTAATTTAAACACATTAATTTGTGCTAAACTGTAACTTTTAGTTTACTCCACTACAAACAAGGGTTTCAACAAATATCAGTTTTGAAATGCGATTAAAAATAAAAAAATTCAAAAACATATTAAAAACTAGCTTGACATCACAATCATTATGTTTAATATACAAATGACATTTTAATAGCCTACTTCAAATATAATCGCAAAATAGTTTACCGTGTTGATAATTAATAATATTTTATGATAATAACCAATATAACCTAGAAGACTTATAAAAAGTAATAATTATTACATTTTAAACTTGTACACATAAATATTTTTTTTTTAATACCTTAAGTATATTGGTACATTTCATATGGTAGAAATGTACTTTCGCTAAAAACAGAAAACTTTATTCATTAAAAAAACGTTGAGCTGACTATTAATTAGGTTTCCAATATGTCAACATATTTGGCGCAGTGGCATATAACCACGAAACTAGAGGTATCAGTTTCGATTCAGTGGCATAGCTACCATGGGCGTAAGGGGGGGGGGGCAGCTGTTCCAGGGTGCATTCTTATTTAAGGCATTTTTGTATGCTATACTATACAAATTAACACGTAATATGGAATGCAAAAAAATATCTTGCTCCTGTGCACTTTAGTTTCTAGTTACACTACTGGTTAGATCTCCGCAGTGCTGTGAAACAGACAAACAGACAGTGCTCAAAAGATCTGCTCAGTTGAGGGGAGGAGGGGACCCTTTATAAGTTAGGAATTAAATCTAAAAAATGTATAGATAAATAGTAGTTAAGTAAGTATGGGGAATGCGTGTGTACTAGAGTGGTTCTGAAATTTAACATGGCGTTGGATGACCGTCATTCAGCTTCAAATATTGAAAAAATATCTTTCTAATTTTTATTTCACTTTCTTAGTTTCCCTTGTTTGCACTCAAATGAATACACTTGGCACAGACTGCCGGGACCGCGTCGCCTTTGGGCGCCATGGCCGTGCACTCCGCCAGGCTGGGCAGAGTGACAGTATACATTTGATGTGCAAACAGGAAGCCTAAGGGAATGAAATAAAAAACTTAAAATAAGAATAATATTTTTTCAATATTTGAAGCTGAATGATGGTCATCCAACGCCATGTCAAATTTAAGAACCATCCTGGTTTATATATTTAAAAGTTAAAAAATTATACACAGTGAATTTTCTTTTAATTTATCAAGATTTTTGATACACAAAAACTGTATAAAAACATTGGTTATTTCAAATGTATCGCTTAGTATAAAAAATCCTTGTATAACTCGTGTACTCTAGACTACTCCCGTTAAAATTGCACACATTCAACCTGTAAAAGCACACTTTTTTGTACATTATCTGTTATGATTACGCTTGCATGAAACTGATTTCAGTATTAATTTAATAGCCTATGACTAGCTACTTAAAATAAATCATTAAATTAATTTTATATAGGAAATAGGTACTTGGATTTGATACTAAGAAAGGGTTTTAGAAAAGGAAGTGGTCATCAATGACATGCCAAGTATTGGCGACGTTAATGAATTTGGTCAACGGGTATGAACTATCAATATTCAATATCATAGTAATAACTAATAAATATAATAATATACAAGCAATATTATCTTATGAGTGTTATCGGTGTTCAGATAAGATGGGCGTATTTGGTTTGCGATTCATTATAATACTGTGCGAGAAAGCAGTATTAAAAAAAACGAGACAGTTATAATTGTCATCTCTAAGAGAAGAATACTATTATCGTTTTAATAGCGATAACCTACTAACATTATTACAAAATTACACGGAGCCAAATCAAAAATGGACGACAACTATGGACAAACGAATACCTAGGACTAATTCACAATATTTACTAATTACACTCCGTGTGCAAAACTCACCTCATTTTAACGTTAAACATTTTTCTTGACTTTTGGCACACGCCGTGCGCGGGTTGGATGGTGAACGGGATCAGTTCATCTTGGGATCACGTTGAAATATACAGGAAAAACGATGTGCTACATGTATGGTTACAACTATGGTTACTGAATGAACGGGCAACGGCAGAGAGCTGCAAACATAGGCATCGATAAGCGGTACAGGTCAACAGGGAAAGCGTGCAAGAGAGACCCTAAATATACCGATTTCCGTCGATACCGTCACTACTCACTATCGATATTTGACATTTGACCGCCAACGGAATTATAAAAAATAATAAAAACGACCAACCGCAGCAAATGTATGCATTATAAAAATTAGTCGAAATAAGTGTTTATCCTAACGATCGACATAATTTTCACAACGAGTCCAATCGATGTTAACCATCAAACGTATACAATCGATAGTTTCGATGTATTCGTGTCTATGGAGATTGGAGTATGGTTACGATTATTTATATCCACCGGTGTTGCTACTACAATTACTTCTATTTTTTATTTTTTTTTGCTATACTTTACGGATAACGCCTGTTATACAGTTCTCTCTCTGTTTAAACTTCTGCGTACAGCGTGCCACTTAACAGACGTTTTTTACTTATAGTTTACAGATAGTGGCCTCTCACACCGTTCGTTGTAATAAGTACGCATACTTGTAGAATTGTTATAAATAATTACACAATACACTATACACAATACACAGGTGAATTATTATCACAGCCGGTCACCATAGAGCACATGTTCGTTTCGTCTATTGTTTATTCTGCCATATTTGTATTTTGTCCATTGGCTTAAACAGAAAATCACGAGTTACGTTATCATCACACCAAACGAATACCGAGAAACAGTAATCTTTATTCTATATTATACTATACGAATGCTAGCAGCTGGATGCGATGAACACAAATCGTTAATAGACAATAGTTGATTTTTTATAGGTCTTCGCTACTCAATTGGATCAATAATTATTTTCAGAATAACAACATTAATCTTGGTGTTTATGTTATTATTATTATTAGCCAATGGATACAAATGGTAATTTCTATGTTGTAACACCATACATGTGATTTCAAAGGTTTATTGAACTTTGAATAAACTGTCACGTTATTTGATTAGAGATGTCGAGGATTGCAATGTGACTGTTGACTCAGTACTCCGTAGTACTGTAGTAGTATTTATATTTATAAGTATATTATAATATTTAATATAATGTATATAATTGTATAAGTATTTTAATGTACCGCACGTGAAATATCAGATTCAAAACCAAAATTCCAGAATTGAAGGGATCTGTTCATGCCTATTTATTAAAGGGCGAATTGTAGACAATTATTTATAAAGAAGAGGTATTAATAAAATTCGATCGTATCAATTTATTTTCAAGTTAATTCGTTTAAGCTTCAGAGTATTTTTGACTTACATTATTTTCTTCATTAGACTAGAACTATACTCAAAATATAAAACCAAACTAATGTGAGCGGCCAATCTACACATCCATTTCAACATTATCTTTTTTAGGCTTCACCTACATTTTTTATTTATATTCTATTCGGGTGTCACCGTTTTCCGTCAAAATGACCCTCGACCGTTATCACCATAGCCGTTTTCCGCCAAAGATTATATTCCGATTTCCGTCAAAATAAATACAAATTTGTAACCTAAAATGCTTTAAGAACCCCTGAACCTTATTTATAGCATTTTCTTTTAGTCTTATAAAATGAATTTTTTGAAAATATCCCTAATTAATATTTATTTTGTTAACCTAATAAACATGTCATAGGATATCTATATAATATACTGAACTGATAGTAATATCATTTCGTCAGTATAAAAATTACGCGATTGTTTATTGTATCTGTAAATTAATTATTCATATACAAAGTGCCATTTTTGTTTATTATGTCGGAAAAAATTTAAGTAATTACAAATAACTGTGAGCATATTATGCTAATTTATAGCAATTTTAAATTTGACTACGCATATACAGCTAAAAATTGAACTACATGATGGAGGTGCTACAACAAAGAGTATACGGCTAAAATGTTCACATAAATTAATAATTATGAACTCGTCAGAATATAGGGTAATCATATAGCAGAACATTGTGCTGTCGATAAACGTATCATAGATAGACAAATTATTAATTCAGCCTGTAATCGAAAAGCAGTAAATTATGTTATGGATTTAGTTTCAGGGGTTCTTTAAAAATATAAGGTAACAAATTTGTATTTATTTTGGCGGAAATCGGCTATGGCGATACGGTCGCGGGTCGTTTTGGCGGAAAACGGAAACGCCCTTCTATTCAATGCCCAATACTCGCTTGCAATATAATTTCTTGTATGATAAATGCGAGTATTATTACGGCACATTTGAAGGGCTGCGGGGAAAAAAGATCAATGTCAATTTTTTAACATTCTGAGAAAATCATGTTTTTAATTTCAAAACGTAATACATTTTGCCTGTATGCCTAAAATTCCGACGGTCATTACTCTCGACTAATCTATTTTTTCCCTGGTTAGAGCGCATAAAAGATACAATACATTAATACAAATAATTTGATACCAAAATCTCATTTTCAAAAAGAATTGACATTGATCTTTTATCCCCGCAGCCCTTCATTTCTGTCACAGACCGCCCTTTAGCCTCTTTCCTTTGTCGCGGCACTAATCTGGTAGCTCGCTCACGTTTAGACGGTGAGGAGTAGGTTAGAATGTAAAATATATTAGAATTTATATCATATTTGTCATTATGTGTTATAAAAAAAAAATTAGTATTTGTTGCTGCAGCAGACAAGGAAAACGACGGCGGTCGGTTGCCGCCTGCCGGTCTTCGCCCGACCGATGGACTTTGTACACCGAAGCCGCGTCACTGTCTTGTCCGAATAAACATTAGCTAGTCCCATCTTTTTCAATACATTCATTAGCTTGTATAACCAAAGCAGTAATTATATCTTCCAAATGAATAAATTGAACACAATTATACCTTTATACCAAATTTTTTTTCTCTTGAAACGTTACTAAAATATTATACAGAAATTATATTGCGTGTATTGGACACGTGCCGTTAAGTACATTTAATCTGACATGTTTTTGATAAGCTTAAACTCAGCCTTTTTTTATTTAGAATCGTAAAATATTAACGATGTATAATTAAAACCAATACAGACACCTAGCTTAAATAAGAAAGATAAGGCAATACATTTAAAGTATTTGGCTACTAATTCATACGCATGCGGCACGCCTCTCTCTCCACTCCTTGGTTACTATTTTTATAATCATTTTCAAGTCTGAAGTATCTCTGGTTGGTCTAAGGTATTATCTATTCTATAGCACCGATCCCTAAAGTTCGTATTTTTTAATTTTAATTGGATGGAAAAATTGTTTTTAATTTGCTGTAGTGTGTGGTCCCAAACCCCCCTAAGCCTCGTTATCTTATTGTTAATCAGTGTTATATAATTCTAAATTTATATATTCCGTTTAAAACAAATTTTAAACATTGCAATTTAATGTCATGACTCCAAAATAGTCATTGTAAAAAGTTATTGATATTACAATTTCCTGATTATGATATAAGATAATAAAAATAAATAGGATAGGATGTATTGTACCGATCTTAAATTCACCTACGAATTTCCTACATCATCATCAATTTCGTCGATAACGACCTTTTTTTAAACTAATTTATTCGTTGTCTATAAGCAAATATCTCTAATATTAAGTTAATCGTATGAGCAGGCGATTTTCCAACTTTTTAAAGGATTAACTTAAAAGTTATACAATTTGTACTTTCAAAGAAATGCTTTTGTAATAACGAAAATATAAGAAAAAATAATTATTGGATTATGGCACTTTATAATTAATTTAAATTTTAAGTCTTCAAAACATTAAAGTTTTGTGAGTAGATTTTACAACAAGAAAAAAAACTTAACAATAAACGTCTAATACCGAATGAATTGAATGAATACATAGAAAATTATGTCTTTTACATTGGCAATTCGGTTTTATTTTGAATAATTATTTATTATCGTGTGATATATAATGAAATTAATTATCAATTAACTAATTATTTATTTTTACTGCAATAAAAAAAATCGAAGCATATATTTAATATAATTTTAAAATTGCGCAGTCAACAGTCCCATAATTTTTATGGACAAATTACTGATGATTTTAAATAATCGCGACGTCGCGTCGGTGAGGTTATCATTTTTTTCGCAATTACATTGTTAAAACCAATCAATTTTTAAAACCACTTTGCAAAAATGTTTTGTTTTTTAAGGAGTACACTCATATATGTGTTAGTTGATATACATACCCGCGTTGAATCGTTTTAACAGAAAGAGTAGGTTATTTTGGGTTTTCCTACATAAGTCATAAGTAGCACCTCTACCAAAACATGAAAACTATACTATGATATTCATTTTAAACACGGGCCTCTACACCTTCGTATTTTTGGTGAAAAACAACTCATTCTACTTCAAACGTGCTGTTCCTAAGAACACTTCGATTTAAGTTTTGAAAAAATAATTAATTTTACCTTAAATACACCTAGAACTTAGTTTGATTAATACTATAAAAAAAGTCGACTAGAGAATCCAGATAAAGTTGTGATTATTTTAAACATGTAAAATAATAATTCCTACGATTATTATTTAGTCAATAATAGAGAAAATGCGTAGCCATGTTTAGATTAACAAATTGTTTTAAATTGCTGTCATGGGTGCTGGGGCTTGGGATAGTCCGAAAAATAATTTAACTACTAAAATAGAGTCCTAATTAGTAACTACTGAACTAATTATTACACATCACAGTTTAAGCTTTAAGTTAAGATTTTATAAAAAATTGCCTATAATTACTCCTTAAAAAAGCGCGGAGTGGCGTACAATTCCATTTAGACCTCTAGCTCAAAAACATATCCGTATTAAGGGGGGGTAAAGTTAATTCATGCAAAAAACGGAAAATTTTTGTGAATTTTTTTTGACGACACAGTTAAAATCTATTTATTAAAACTAATGGTATATTAAAGTATAACATTCGAAGAATATTGTGTAATATTTCCGTGTAGAAATATTACAAAATACGGCAATGGCAGCAATTATTCGGAAGCGTCTCGGAAAAAAGTAGAATTGCGGTGTCCCTCATAACTCGATGTTGGATCATCCGAAATTAAAAAAATCAAGTTCTTTCGTTAGATAATTGCTTTCCCCAAGTAACGCCGGGAGGGTTTTTTGAAATTTCAATTTTTGACTTTTTGGGAACACTTTGAAGGGAAAAACGCGATTTTTGCGAAAAAAATCGGCTAATTTGTTATTGTAAAATAAAAAATATTAACAAATTTGAAAAAAAATCTCCAGCGTTACCTTGTAAGTTATGTACAGAAATAGTGTTCAAAATTTCAAAAGGATCGGTGTAGTAGTTTTGAAGTTATGAGGGTCACCGACTTTGAAAACGTGAGTTGTGGGAAAAACGCTTTAAAGTTAACGATAGTGCGCTTGGGCCGGGCAGCTATAAAATTCCGACAACTCATAACGTCGTCAATTTTGTTCCGATCGACTTGAAATGTTGACACAATGTTCTTGAGATATTATGCATTCAGTTAACAAAAAAAAATTGTAATACCTTCCCCCCCCCCTTAAAAAAACACAAAATTGGTTAGGTTAGGTTGAGTTCCCTTCCAGGAGTGTACACCTTGCCGTGATGGAAGGGCTTGCGTATCTCAGCACAACCCGGAGGGCTGCTGACAGCGAATCACCTAAAGTCAGCAGGCCAAAGGAGAGGGATCAGACTAAAAAACACACACTCTAGACAGACAAGCCGTTAGTCCGGCGAGACAATCGCCTAAGGAAAGGAAAACCGTGGTTGACACACCACCCCGATGAAATGGGATGCTCTTAGCTGGGTGGCCCGGGACATCGGCCAAACAAACCTCTGGGTGATTGATCAACAGACAGGCGACCTGGCGATCAGGAGAGTTATTATGTACACGATTTATACGCAACAAGGGGCTTGGAAACCCCCGCCAAGACACCTTTTTCTATGTGCGAAGCGGCGACCCGTATATTATCAAGCTATGTACTAATGGTGGACGAAAACTTAACTATATCTTGTACCCCAGGTGATAAGCTCGGTCGGTAAATTCATCCTCTGCGGAGGTCGGCCCCACGAATTCTGAGGGAGGCATTCACACCTGCATTTTCAAAGGTGTCGAACTAGGCCTTCAATTGTACTACTGCTTCAAAGGTACCCCAGCAAGGTGCCAAGTGTACTTCTATTCAAGTATTCAAGTCTACTGCTATACCAAAGGTGCCAAAGCAGAAAGCAAAACGTGATTGTCGGAGGTGAACTCACCAACTAACTTCTATGTACAGCTCCAAGCAAAAAGCATTGTCTTGTCGATTATTAAAGAAGAGCTGGCGAACACCAAACACAGCAGCGTTATCATCGAGCACAATAACTGCGGAATCGACTCGGTTTTGGCATCGAACAAACAATGGTGTCGATGTACGGAGTACAGATATACCTGGAGTAAGCGTTTTTTTACAAATGCTTGTGGAGACGGGCCCTGGTAATGGCCGTGAAACCGACTGGTTTTGTAAATCTAGTAGTAGATTTGGGTATTACCACTTCGATGGACCCCACGAACGCCAGGTTGTGCCTGGCAGAATTTTTGGGCACATCTGTGTATGCGATCAAATGCCAACTGGCAGGCGTGAAGATGAGAAAAAGACGAATAATCCCAGGTCATACGAACCCTGCTGGAGGCGTTGTTTAACGTCAATGTAAAAATAGCGGCAAAAAACAAACGGAACAATGCATAAATAACACAGTTCTCGAAACGATGTATCGCATACATGTTGATCCATTTTACACAAGACATTCAATAGATGTTAATTTTAACTATTTATTGCCGTTTTGATAAATAAGATATAAATAGATATATAAGTGCGATAATAACCCGACGTTTTGAATAGTTGTTCGATTAGAATATTGTGTTGTTTCTGTTAATTACTATTAAAATAATTAACTTTTCTTTATTATTATTGATACAATTTCATTTGTTAGTCAAAAGCAACATCTAGTTGAGTGAATTACGACTATTGTCTTATTGTAGGTATTATTCCCCCTAATTATTAAATTTTATTTTTTTTTGATAGATTAGGTAATAACTTTTTTCAGGCGCTCGAGAATTTCTGTTTTTTTTATATATATTTTGTTTTATTATTATCGTTTTTACGTTGAATAATAACTTTTTAGTTAATAATGAACACTTTTTTAAAAAATTGATGTCACTTTTTTTTCTTGTATTATTTTGGTGTAATGTTACTTTACTGTAATCTTACTTTACATAACTACGTGTAAGTCCATAAATACTTAAATCAGGCTAAAACAGTTATATAAAGTTATCAACAAATTTAAAACGGATATGGTTATAAAATTCAGTCTAAAACAAGCACAGCCCGAACCAAACAGTCCAAACCAGCACAGTAAGAAATTACCAAAGTGAGGTCCGATATGTAAATCATAGGTTTAGACAATAGTGATAATCATTGATAATATCACCGGTCACCAACCAACCGGGATTTTTCCGGTAACACGCCTGTCCATTCCGGCCTTGCTTGGTTGTTATGATTATTATTATTCACTGTTGAATGTTTATTGCCAACAATTTATTTTACGGCGCTCTTGGCGACTTCAATGCCGCGTTAAAAATAATTAAATATTAATAAATCATAATATATTAGTGATACTTTTTGTCATTGAACTAATAGTCTTTAGTCGAGTTATTTTAATTTCTATCACAATCATTTCTTTAGTATTCATCTTATGTTTTAGAGTAGTATAAATTATAATATTTCATCATTTTTATAACCATTGGTAAGGCAATGAATACATGTATTTGTTTTATTTAATTTAATAGTAACAGACGTTAGTCTAAATTACAATATATTTAAAACAATGGTAGAATTACATGTACAGTTATAAGTACAAAGGAATCTAACAACACTGATTATAAATACTATAATGATAGTATAATGATTATTTATATGGATAATAATATAAAATATAAAATTAGAAGAAGAAAAACAGACGTTATGAAATCGATTTTTATTACATAAAGGGTTACCAGCCGATTGTAAAATATTTTTAGAGGGACATGCTAAATAATTTTTAGTAACGTAAAAAATCTTTGTTTTGCATATTGACTATTGTGATCATTTATTATAAAGGAAAAGAGATAATAGTAGAAAGAAATCATCAAAATCATTCATTAATAATTTATCAAGAAACGTGGTATATGAATACTGTCATCTCTTTTTAATGATTCCAAACTTAATAGTAGGAGAAAGTATTCATAACTCGAATGGGATGGTATAAAATTATTAATGGTTTTATAATTTAAAATAAACTTAACTTTAAAATAACTTGCTCGTTATGGGTTCAATGACGTATAGTTGTGTCTTTCATTTAAAATGAGCATACTCAATATGAAAAGGATAAAGGACATTTATACAAATAACAGATGGATAAAAAAAATACATGCATTTTTAAGACATTTTTTAATTGTAACGCGTATTAAAATGTAAAACGGGTTACAATCATAAAAATACAGATACATAAAAAAAATGTATTAGGGCTTGAAAAGGATGTTATGCTCTGTTGGAAAACTAGTTGAAACTGGAATGGAACAAGGACGTTGAAAAAATCGATATGAAGGCTAATATAACATTCAATATTTTCCACTAAGTAGTCTTGGAATATATTTTTTGAAGAGTATTGAGGTATCTTGTATCTACATAATATAATTTTTATCTCATTAGGACGTTCACAAGTTGATCTTACCAAAAGTGAATAGTTGATTTATATTAAAGGTTAAACTTTAAGTTTGTTTGTGATATTGGTAATATTAACTTGGAAATGTAAATGGCTTCATTTTGGTATAGTTTGTTAACACTCAAACGACTTAAAGACTGAAGTCAATACTAGTGGCTGTTTAGAAAAACATTAACAGTAATCATGTTTAATAATTATATATACCTACCGGATTCGCAGTTTTTTTTTAATAGACCTTCTTGATGTTTGATATATTTAAATGAAATTTAGGTATATTATTTTACCTAACAAATGTTTCAAGGCTGTGTAATCGAGTTTTCTTACTGAAGAGTGAAGACTTTGAGAATTGAGAAACATACCTGATGCGCATGCTATAATGGTATGATACGATTTAACATGCGTAACCAATGGATCTATCCATTTTATAAAAACCATTTTCCGATGAACGTAAAAAAAAACCCCACCAGTTATTAAGACTTTTCGAACCTGATTTTCTCCAAACAATATTCATATGTTTGGTTAGGGTACACTTAACTCACAGTTAAGTGTAACTCTATACACTACACTTAACTCTAAGACAAAATATCATACTCAATTAATGTTTAACATTCAGAAAATTACAGAATTATTAAATCTATAGGTCATTTGAGGAACGATAATGTACATATTTTTTAGTTATATTTATATATATATCAATTAGACAACACATATTAAAGTAAAATAAATTACTAAGTTATAGACAGTTTTAATAAATGTAATGCTATTGCGCAAAAAATACAACTCGGCTATAACTTGTAGTATTTTTTTTTATTTTATTGAAACAAAGTGTAAGTATCATAATAAATTAAGATATAATATATTTACTATTGCAATTGTATTTTATTAGATTTCCAATTTTATAATTCTTGTAGTACGATACTCTACGACAACACTAAATATTAACCTAGTGATAAATGGCAAAATTAAATAGTTAAAATAATTTAAAAAGAAAATTAATTATACTGTCGAGATAATTAAAAACAGCTGGATAGCAACTTGAAAAAAAAATAGTTTTATGGGGAAATTAGTACAACCATTGGCATCTACTTAATAAACATTCAGCACATATTTCATTAGCCAGGCCTAGATTAACCTCCTCTCCTAAAGTCAAAAAGGCCTTCTCGAGTCCATGCAATACTTGTATTTTAACCTAAAAAAAATGTATTTATGATAAATAAAGAACAACCTATATGTCAGTATTTAAATGAACTAATGTAGTAAAAAAAAATTGTCTAATCATATTTTGTTTTTGTATAAAACTGTTTGATCTGATTTGATTGCAAGTGTGCACCTATGTTTAAAAATGTATTGTTTTTTACTATTTTAAAATAAATATGTGTTCATTATTTTTATTTGTAAGACAAACAACATTTTTAATGCAAAACTGACTCTCCCTTCTTCCACCCCCTAAAAATTATATTTTCTGTAACTTACTATAGAGCTCCAAATAAAGTCGTAAAATTTGCCCTAATTAATCATTTCTTTAAATGAGGTCCGGCATCTGTGTCGAAATCTCACTGCAACAAGCTTAGTTGGACTAATTTTGTGGTTATAATTTAACACTGAACTAATAATAAATCGGCCCCCATCGACTACAGTTGACCCCATGGTGTCAAGAATTCTTAGTTATTCTATTTCAATCAAGAGTAAGCTACAAATAACTTGAACCATTCAAACAGACTTAGAATAGGCACAAATCGTACAAAAAAAATGATACCATTTGAACTAAACATGTGTTTACAGTATAGATAACATAAACAAAAACTAAAACTGAAAAAATAATAATATGGAAAATAATGTTTTGATAAAGTAATTACTGATAAATTCATATTGCAAGTGTATAAGATCAATAATTATTTGTTAAATAGTTTTTACATAACGGCATTCATTCATCATTTTGTACGATCAGACAAAAATAATATACCAAATATTGAAAATAATTTAGTGTTTTATGGTCTTAACCCGGTGAAGTAATAAGCATCATACTGGTGTCCGGGGAGATAAGGTACAGGGGGTTAATCGTCTTCTACACCCTCTTCCCACTTACAAATAAACGTTTCTCGCATAATTATGTATAATGTTTAATGTACAGTTATAGTTATCGATAATTTGATCGATCAAAAACCAGATAAACGTGTTGAATTATTTTCAATAATAGTGATTATAGAAATCACGACACACAAATTCAATTAAAAACTAAACGTCTGTGTAAATAGAAGATCAGATTAAAATTATTATTCCTAGTCGTGTCCACTGTTCCGTGCTTACTACTTGTCCTAATATAGAACATAAAAATAGTGATATATCACGGAGTGATCACTATAGCTAATGATAAGTGCCGAATGTATACATTTTATTCTCTGGACCAGCAACAGCCTGGTGTGTGTATGACTCTTTTTCAATCGTCTGTCCAACACTCGCTCAAGGACGTAGACGAGGGCTTCTCAAACTTGAATATATTGTTTCATCACAAACCTGCATTGAGAAGCTTTAGAAAATGCATATTTAAAAGAGTTTATTCAGAATCAGTTTTTACATATTTGTACGTATTGTATTTGTTTTCCACATGAGCGTCCATGCAAATTGGTTATAGTTTATTTTGATTGGACAAACTTATGTGAATCAAATTTACAAAGAGCACATTAAGTTGTCGTAGCCCTGTTGTAGACGCAATAAATTGAGACGACCAGATATTTTTTATTTGCATATTTAGACCGAAACACCAACTTGATACCATAAAACCAGTATTTAATCCACTGTCCAGACTGAATACTAAATAATAGCTGGGCGACCTTTTCAGAATGGTTGTTGACATTTGTATAATATGAGTGACTAAAGCTAACCAAAGTTGTGTTATCTAACGAAAACAATTAAATACAAATAAAATATAATTTAGGGAAAGTCATGTGATTAACAGTTCCTCTTCATTGGTTCTGTAAAAACAAAAAAATACAATTAAAACATATTTATCGGCTAACTCATAATTAGACACACAATTTATTCCATCTACGCATGAATAATATAATAAAAAATATATTACCGAGTGGTAATAATTGATTTGTAAACACTGCACTCACCGTCAAAAATATATAATCTTTTCTTCCCGTGAAAATGTGCATTACAGTTTAGTTTTTTTTGTAATTAAAAAAAAAATAACAACATATGCATTAATATTTTATAACATATTAACGACTTTGGCTCGAACCTGATTTAGTTAGGTTAATCGTTAGGTTACCGAATGTCATGATTGCTAAATCGTTTTCTTATTATTTTACAATTAACTATAAACACCCTGTAAAGAAAGATACATTTGCTTTGAGCGCAATAGTACAAATTACAATAGGTTTACAATATAAAAAATATGAATTACAATTGCTGACTAGTTAAAAAATAACATAAGAACGTACTGTTTGCGAAGTGATAAAGTGATGTCTTTTGTTCACTCTTTTTTTCTCTGTAAATCGTAATAACTTTACATACAATTGACCTGAATACGCTAGATAGAAGGGGCCTAGTTAATTATGTTAATGTGTTAATCAATACGAGTTAGATTAAATCCTAAAAATTACTTAAAAAATGATCAAGTAATGATGGACAAATAAATTAATGGTTTTAGTACCTAGAAACCAGAGCCCAGATGTCATTCAAAGGGGAGGGGGAGTGATCGAAATTTCAAAACTTCAATAAGGGACTCGAAAAGGATAAAATAATTATTTAAGAATATGGTTCAGTCATCGAGACATATTCTGTTCAAGTAAAACATAATTTCAACCTTTTTTTTAATAAATAAAAAATAATGCAGTTGCGTAAAAATAAAAAAACCTCGACCAAGGAAAAATGTCACATCAGCCCTTACCTCGAATACACCTTAAATATGATAAGTAAAAAGTATTACCAGGGTTAGCAATAACACGGTTTTTTTAAATAAAGCACGACCCAGTTAAGTTTTTTGGATATTCTTAAACCCAAAAACCCTGTAAAAACTATATTTTATATGAAATATCGAAATATATTCTCTGCATTATTGTTTAGGATATTAACAAATTATATAAAAAAAATTTTTGAAAAGTACTAAATAAAAAAAAAACACAAAGAAAATTATTTCCATAAAAATATTTTGAAAAAAGTTCGACAAATAAATAACGAGTCTTGCATGATTACAAATTATGTTTTTTAGATACCTAACCTGACCTAACATTTTATGGCGTGAGGTATAACTGTCCGGTAGTCACCTATATTATATTTAATGAGTATTTGAAAAAGAAATGGTAATTTGTACACCTTCGGATACGAATGATTTTATTAGTTTTACAACAACCAAGCACACCATATCTTATATTAATAGTCGCTAATTTTATTTTCGACAGGTTCGTTAGAGCGTGTAAAACGTGTTTAAATAAAATTAGTCGGTATCATTATACAGAGATGGTGTTAATTCGTTGTAGGTGTAATTTTTCAACATCTTTTATAGTCCATTTTAATCAATTCTATGAGCAAGTCGACATGACAAACCGGTTGCTGGTCGTATAAAATTCTGTTACTGGACCTTTTGGTCACAATTTTATGATATAATCATTTTTAACACATTTGTACTTAAAATGTATATTCTAAGCCCGGTCTGTGTTTTACATTCATGTATTATTTGTATTAAGTCTCCAAAATATATATTTTTCAAAATTTTAGTTGACTTCTCGTCTGTTTTATTTGTTCTTGTTCTCCACATTTTTTAAAATAACAAAAATAAATCATAGTATGAAGAGTACCCGTGAGATAATCATATCAGTTATAATACTCAGAAGTCCGATCAAAACACACATTCCAACAAGGACCAGGACAACAGACTGGACATCCCGGTTCTGGTACCAATAATGTGCCCTAAGATGTTAGCATCTAATCTGCAATTAGTTAGTGTTTAAACTTTAATGGATTTGGAAGCACTAAAAAACTTGATCGGCCAGGGATTACCAGAACTTTTATATTTGTTATGTCATAATTAAAGGCAAGTGTAAAAGGGGTGCCCATTTTCGCTTAATAAAACTCTCAAAACAGTTTTATTTTTTTATTTGATACCTATCAAATATAAAGTAAATTTACTCTAAAAATATTAATTCCATAAAAATAAAATTTTTAAATTATGACTATTTGTATTCAAAACAAAAAATAATCAAATTAATATAATGGACATAAAACACCCATTACCTTAAACTTGTAAATTTAGTTAATACTAACAACTTACGACAATTATGAATTATTGTATGTAATATTATATTATATTTTTTAGTTAAGTTAACGTTATACGTGTTTAATTGAAATTGTCATCGATCTTATGTGTTTAAACACTGACAAGTATGCTGTCACATGGGAATCCTGGATTCTGGAATGTCGGAAAACCCTATTTAATATTAATAAAAAGTTGTTTTTCTTTCTCTCTCTTAACAAAAAAAATAATAAAAAAATTACGTTATGGTTCAAACTGTTGTCCAATAAATTAATTATAAACTAAAAAAACAGGGTTAGCCTGTTTGGATATTTCCAATAAAATAACAAAGCCAAATTTTTCATACACAAAATATTCCTACACAATAATCGGCGCACACGTTGCCCGTGAAAGGACCGATTTCGTTTTTATCGATGTATGATTACTTATAGTATTCGTTGTAATGATTATCGTTCATATAAAATTAATTTTTTTCTGTACTACTAAAAAAATTAGTGGTAATTTTGGGTGAGAGTAAGCGCAGCGGCGGTCCCTTCCGGCCGTGCCCGGGTAATCGCGACGATAATTATTATAATAAAAAGAAAAATGTTCGCCTAAACGTCGGCAGTATAATACAAATAAAATTATAATTTTTTGTTGGTCCTTTTTTTTTCCTCTCCGTTCCACTCGGCCCTCGGTTCGGGTTGCTAAAATATTGATTGTCAGATAACTCTCTCGTTCTCTCTCTCTTTGGCCGTGCCTGAGAACCGTGTGCGGTGGTGGCGGCAGCAGGAGAGAGTAGAGTGTAGGACGCACTTTTTTAAGCAACGCTCTCCTACACACGCGCGCGTATATATATATATATATATATATATGCTTATAAAAAATATAATACGATATATATATTATAGAATGTACACACACACACAAACAGGGTTCGTCTGGGACGTAGATACACTTGGCAACACCGCCGGGTTGTTCGGCGGTGCTCCCTCTAGCGCGTTCGTCTCGTCTCGCGCTGGTATTTTTTTTATGCTGTCCCGTCTTTGCCGCCCGCCACCGCTCATGCCTCATTCCGGTTATATACGCGCGCGCGCTCGCCGGGTTTTTTTTTCTGCCGCCGATGCCCTCTCTTCCTCTAGCGCGGCGGCGTTTGTCATGTACGGCGTCCGCCAGGCAGTCGAACACGCACCGCCGTCTTCCCCGTGTGTACTTACCTATCACAGCCGAAGGCGAGAAGCCGGTGCCGCCGCTCTCGTTTAACTAAATCGTTCCGGACGCATTTGATAATAATTACAAAAAAATAATTAATTAATTAATAATCATATATTATTATTATACGACACAATCATATCATTATTTTTATCACTGTATGTCTGTATTAAAATATTGTGGTGTTGCTATCGTAGCAGTACGCGGTGGTGGTGGAACGAATTTGTTATCACACATTTGTACATTTTAAGTTTAAACTACCGCGGCAAATCTTTTTAAAAAAAAAAATTTCGATTTTCTTCCTGTACACATACCGCCCGCCGCCAATCATGAGGGCTATTATCGACTTCCACTGGATTACCAGACGCACAGTTACTCTTTGGTAAATTTGGCGTTTTATCCGATTTTATTTTAATTCACATTGTGTTTTTTTTTTATTCATATTTTACGCCTTGTAGCGAAATAATAGAGTGTATTTGTGTTGTTTAAATAACAACTAAATAATAAATAATAATACAAAATTTGTATTATAGAAATTTAGGAAGGTAATTTTTTTAAAACTTCAATTTACAGTGTTGTCGCGCGCGCCTTTAGTCTTCACTACGCGGGTAACACTGTAGAGCGCGCCGTTTTTTCCCTCGCAAGTCGCAGCTGCGAATTGACATTTGACATCAGTGAACAGTCGCCGAGCGGAAACGTAATTCGTTAAGATCTCGCGGTATTTTACTTTTATCACGAGTTATTTATTTTATACGTATCTGGTTTTTTCTATTTATTGATGTTCGATTTGATTTCTTTTAAAACGTTATTATTATTATTACTTTTTTTTTTTCTTATTCATTGTGTATAAAGTTTTCATTAAGCTCTACGAACGTTACGGCAGACATCGGCGAGCTGCCATGGACGGCAATGACGACAAAATGGTATGCGACGACGAGTCGTTTTTCGTCCAGAAAATGCGACGGCTCAGTTTTGATGGTGATAAGGCGGCTCCGATCATAACGGCTTGTCCGCCATCTCCTTCCGATGTCGGCCGTTCGTTTTCGCCAGAGATCGGAGTGGACTCGTCAACGCCTTTCCTAAAGCCTCGAGCACTGCACAAGGTACGTCATAGAGGCCCTTCGCCACCATGTGACACCAGTGGAGACTTCACTCGTAATAACAAGCCCCGATTGTCGGTCAACCCGTTCACGCCGACCGGCATTGAGATTTTGAAGAACAAGCAGCGCAAGAAACTCTGTCAAACTATTAACAATGTGAGTTATAACAGTAGTGACGATCAAAAACATAACACCAGCCATGATAGTAGCTTGTTAACGCCCGATAGTAAGACTTCAATGTCGATCCACCCTTCTATAAGAGATCTTATGAATGATGGCGAAGTCACCAACGTGAGTATATACGATTTGCAGACATCTCGTTTCAACGAAGAATTCAGAATGGACGACTTCATTGCTACAGGCGGTTTCGGTGAAGTATACAAATGTACCAATTTGATGGATGGCATTGCGTACGCCATAAAAAAAACTAAAAAAACTGTGTATAAAAGTCAAGAATATTTTATACGCAAAGAAGTGTACGCCCATTCAGTTATCGGGCGCCATCCAAACATAGTCTCCTATTTTACTGCATGGCACGAGAGAGGCCATATTTATATTCAAACAGAATTTTGCAACGGTGGCACATTAGAACGAATGATTCACGAATCTGATCATGTTTTTTGTGATAGTGCCTTGAGACGATTATTATGTCACGTATGTAAAGGTCTTGCTCATATACATTCTAAAAAACTTGCACATTTGGACATTAAAGCAGCTAATATATTGATATGTCGTACTAATGGGGCATTATTGTATGTTGAAGATCTTGACGATGACGAAACTGTTGATAAAGATATTGTTTATAAAATTGGTGATTTTGGACATACAATATGTATTGAAGATGTACGGACAATTGAAGATGGCGATTGCCGTTATTTACCTAAAGAACTTTTAAGAGATGATTATTCACATTTACAAAAGGCTGATGTATTTTCAACTGCGCTTACCGCATACGAGGCAGCTACTAAAAAGCAATTACCTAAAAATGGACCAGAATGGCATAGTTTACGAGATGGAGGATTTTCACTTCCTCAAACTCCTGTTTTTAGTACAGGACTTGAAAAAATGTTAAAGAAAATGGTTGACTTGGATCCTACCATCCGTCCAACAGCTACTAGTATAGTTAACCTTTTACTTGACAGAGGAATGGCAGCTGTAAAGCAACAACAAGACGAAATGGAAGTATGGAAACTTAGTTCTAAATTTCTTACACCGTGCTATTCTGTTGAAACACAGACAACAAAAATGGTGGGTATGAGAAAATATGACAATTCTAAACGAACTAGAAAAGACCGAATTAAAAGATTAGTTGGTAATAAAATGATTAGATCATGTAGTTCACCCAATGTCTGAATAAGAGTTGTCATTATGTTGTTTTAACTGATTATGTTAGAATTTGTATTTCTTTTTTTCTATCTCTTCACACGGAAGAAAATGTTAATTAATAGTGAGTAAACATTATTTAAGGAAAATTAAGAAACCTCAATTCCTAGTATTGCTACCTTACACTTTATTTTTTATTTAAATTATTTTTACATTGTTACATAGCATTATTGTATTTTATAACTGTGATAAGACGCGAACAATTATTTTCAAATGAATTAAGTACTTTCTTAACGTTATTAGAAATCCAGAAACCAAAAGGATTTTAAAACCTAACATTATTTTTTGTAAGGTTGTATCTTTTATAAATTAATTATTATTACATTATTCCTATTTATTATTATTATTATTATTTGCACACTTAGAATAACGTTAAGGTCGACTATTTTAAATTACAGTTGGTTAAGTATGGTAATTATTTTTACATAATTATATTTGTTAAAAAATGTTTTTGCCTAAGATGTGTGTGTAAATATATATTTATTTATGATGTACTTTTTTAAGCAAATCAGCTTTATTAACATATTTTTAATGACTGAATGTTGTTTATATATATATATATATATAATTATAATTTATTTTTAATCTTACCATTTGAAATTTTTAGAATATTGGAAATGTAAGTTTAAAATTAAAATACTAAACTGATGTACCTGTAAAATGTATTTATTTATATATTCATTCATTGAAAAATAAAACTAAATGTTAGCTATACTTACTTGCCTTTGTTTCTAACATTTTTTATTCGCTCAAAACCAATCAAGTCTAAATAAAAAAAATGTTGTCTTTCAATTATTTTTATCTACCGAAAAATTAACCCTGTGTTTGTCAAGTGTGCAAAATGAATCGTCCTTGTATGATGATAACAACGTTGAATTAATTTTAAGAAGTCGAAATTCAGTCATTATACTATAACAAAGTAAAAAATAATGTACACGAAAATTGGTTAAATGACCTTAGAGTTTTCCACTAATCGATACCGTAGATTCTTTTACGCTATGCAAAAATTCTCTAATATTAAATTGCAATACCGATGCCAGCACTTTATTTTCAGAGTGGTGAGTCCTATATGTTATTACTTAAGGAATAGTATGTATTTTACAATAGTCAACTCCTTACATGCTAACCCAACTATATTGTTATACAAAAATGTATATTTCTAACTTCTAAGGGGGGCATGTGCCCTCTCCCTTGCTATGGCACAGTTGAATTATGTTCGTTAGAGAATTAGGTTATTACATTTTTAAATATTTAGTTGACAGTTCCACATTAAATCAAAAAATGAATGTCATTTAAAAGTTTTGACCAATATTACTTTGTACTCTCAAACGTTAAAACAACATAGGTTAAATACATATACATAGCTAATCCACATCTTGGACTATAATGCAGCCATGATATAGAGTGGATGCAATAAATTCAGGTATCCGAAAGTAAACTGCATGGACTATCAACTTATGTGTGTACCACCCGTCTTATTTAATATGATTAAATATTCATAATATTTATAAAAATGTTACAATGTAATATAAAAGAATTCATAAATAATAAATCAACATCCGAGTGCGTTTAAATTAATATTGATTCATTAACATTTTCTAATTGGTCGTTTTTGTTTCAATTGCAGGAAGTGATGAAGGGAATATTATGGCAATCAATTTCTCAGCATCATTTGCAGCATGTCTGGCAGCAGGCCTCAAAGTTCCTCGGAATTTTATGTATTGTATTGCCCAAGGTAAGGTTGCAATTTAAAAACGGAAACTAGATAGTTTTTTTTTTTTGTAGATTTTTTAAGATTGATGATGTAGATCTCAAAATGATATAGTTACTTAATGTTTCGTTTTCCTAATGTGCAAGTATTTTCTTTGTTACCAAAGGCAAGTTATATAGTATAATTTATAACACATTTATTAACCTGATATCAAACTTGTAGGATTTTGGGGTGATTATATAATACCCACATATTTGATATTTGTTGTGTCATCAAACTCGCCCTATTTTAAATCGGGTAAAACTGCTTTAGAAAAAAACATATTAAATAATCATCAGCGAGTATTATACAAATTAATAGAATTTATTGGCATAAAAAAAAAATTGTGTGAAATATTTTCATCCCTTTGCGAAAATGATATGATTGTAAACTGTTAAACGTTTTTCATTAAAAATAAAAAAAATAGATATTTAAGTCACCTAAATTAACGATATCCCTAAAATAGGCAATTAAAATAATATGAGACACCATCCAAAAAAAAATTCAAAATTTACGCCACTGATTGTTTTTTACATTCTTTAATGGTAAAGAAATCTGAGTTATATTTTTTTCAATTAAAAACCGTTCTGTTCTAGTTTAACAAAACATTTTCGATTTAAAAGACCTATTGATATTTTTCCGCTTTTGGCTGTAATAAGTATTTATTTCCGTAGGACTTGTATTATATTAAAAATACTATTGCTTTTGTTTGGAGATACCAAGTATGTCGCCACTTGCCCACTTTAGTTTGACTAAAATAAATCGTTTATTGTGTACGTTTCGTTGAAACTTCAACCTAAGTACCTACATAATATTCTTAAAATATAATACTAAATAAGTATCATTGTATTTTGTCATTTGGTTTTTGTTTTAATGCGGAAAATTGCCACACACTGAGATCTGAGTAATCTGATTTCAATATAGTTTATACTTAGATAGGTATTTTTTTTATAATGCTGCAGTGTTGATACTGTAAAATCGTCATACCTTTTGTGCACTCAGCGATAATACGAACAATTTTGATGCTATCGTGCATAACAGGTGAAACGAAAAAAACATTTGTTAGATTACTTGTTTCAAATTTATAGAATTTCAAGTCACAAATCTTTTTTTTAATTTAAATAAACAACGAAACCTTAAACCCCATTGTTTAACTTTAAATTAATGCCTTAATGTACCATTATAAATTTATTAGTTTAATCTGCATTATATTTAACTGTTTATTTATTGTTAACTTCATTTGAAAATACTTATAATAATAATATCTAATACCGTCGTAAATCTCCCTAATTTGATAACTATTACCACTATTTCACTAATTTCGTTTTAAAATTATTATTATGTTTGTTTACATTTCCCTTTGCGTTTAACATATTATTAAGTGGAACAAGTATTAAATTTAAAAACTAAGCTATTACTGTAAGCGTTTGAAGTTCGATTTTTTTGTCTGTTGCCGGCTTTACCCGTGGTGCCATCTAAGGCGTTCAGCGGCAATCATATGTTAAAATGGCAACGTGGTGTCTTGATTCTTGAACTACGTAGGAAGGAATAAAAAAAAAAATCCAATATTTTGTGATAAAAAAATGTGCTTTTTATCAGTTATTCAATATTTTTCCGCTATCGGTTTAATTCCGTTTTTTTTGTTATTATGATTATGATTTTATTTTGAGATACTTACTAGTTACTTGGTAGTACACTCACAATTTCTTTGTAAATATTGCGATTTAATGTGGACTCCCAATGATCATTAATTCACAGGAAACACCCAAACCTGACGAAGGTATTGTGAAACAATCGCATTGAAATTATTTATATTCGCTTACTCGAATCTGATACACCTAACATATAACGTTTAAAAACCATTATTAAACTTGTTTTTATCAAAATTTATAGAGAACGGTGCTCCATATGTTATATACAACAAAGATGGTCACCATCAATCGGGTCCAAATGGCAGCAGTAGTCAATGGGGCCCAGGCAGTTCTCAAAATGGATACCCTGCTCTCATATCGTCCCAACACGAATCTACAGAACAGTCGACTGAACAGGCACCTCAACCAACGATTACTTCGCCTTTACCATCACCATATCCAACGGCTAATCATTCAGTACAAGGTATGATTTTGCAACCTAGTACATACTAAATTTTTGGTTTTTACATAAAAATGTATATATTTTGTTAATAAGGTTCTGGAAATAATGGCGAAGATGAGGCACCTCAAGAAGAGAGTGCTGTTGACTCAGACCGTACTCAACCTGGGCAGTACAGTTCTGGAGACCCCTCAAATTACTACTCCGGTGTTAGAGGCGGGCCTCCGCACATGCTCAGTCCGTCAAGTTTTATGTCTTATTTAAAACAACCAGGAGTCATGTTGACTCCCCTAAATCCTGCTGAAGCGTCTGGTGATTTTCCTAATATGCCCGATCTAATACACCAACAACAAGAAGTGTCTGGGAAAAAAGGTTCCGACTTACGAATGTTCAAGTGCCTTTCATGCGGCAAAGATTTCAAACAGAAAGCTACGCTCATGCAACACGAACGCATACACACCGATTCCAGACCATTTGTATGTAGCGATTGTGGTAAACGTTTCCGTCAGCAATCCCATTTAACACAGCATGTGCGGATACACGCTAACGAAAAGCCATTTGTGTGCGTCTACTGCGAGCGAACTTTCCGACAAAGAGCCATACTCAATCAACATCTGCGGATCCATTCGGGTGAGAAACCGTACGGGTGTGGTGACTGCGGCAAGGCGTTCCGGCAGAAAGCCATCCTGAACCAGCACGTCCGCACTCACCAAGGCGAGCACTCTCATTCCTTGTTAAATAGTAGCGATTCCTCAAGTTCACCTCCGCCCCCTCAACTTCATACTAACCTGAATGCTTTTCTCAAGTCCTCAGCTGATGCTTTCAGAATGAAACTATATTCCAATCTAAGCGATAGAACACCAGACGAACAACATATAACTGACTTAGATATTAGAAATGCCACTTCAAGATTACTGCAAAGTAATCTTAAAGCAGCCAAATACCAAAATTCCTCAACTATTACCTCCTGCTCCAGCAATAATAAACCTCCTTTACATCTCATGGACATACCAGCGAGACCGTTTCCTAAAACTGACATTAGGATACAAGCGGTCGAATTAAGATCAGAAGAAAGTCTTCCAATGAGAGTCGTGATAGAAAGTGACAAAAAAACTTAACTCTTCAGTGTGAGGTCAGGCGGGGTATATTATGATAAATATCCATACTTTGTCTGCTTTCAGGATGGCTTGCTAAAATGTTTCTCTACATCCGTATGATAAAAACATTATTTATGCTCCCTTAACTGCTACATACTAATACATGTTTTACTGCCTGTTGTCACTATATATAAAAACGTATTAACTGTTTATTGTTAAATTACATATTATATGTATTTAGTTATAAAGTGATATTATTAACCACGCCTGATCTTTTTTTTTTAACAAATATGTTAAATAAATATGATCAAATATCCTTTAAACACTTTCTAATTATTATTACAATTATTTTTTAACACAACATGTAAAGTACATTTATCTTGTAAATACAATAAAGATATTAATTATTTTTACAGTAATTAATATCAAGTATTAATTAGAAATTGTCTATTGAGATTTAATTATTTTGATTTTTGTACCTATTATATAAAAAAAAAACAATTGATATAAAATTAATATATTGAAGATTAAAATAATAGCAATAGGGGTAATATTTTATTATTATTATTTAGGTTCTACTATAATTAAAATATTTTCCTTTTAAATTGTTTTAAAAACAATTTATGGATGATACTAATAAAAAAAAAAAGATTATTTCTCCCCTATTTTTTCCTTTTATAAGATTCCTAAAAATTAAGAACAAAAATAACTGTTCATTAATTTATCAAATGCAACAATTTAAAATAAAATTTTAAATAAACAAAGTATATTTTGTAAATTCTTGGTAACATTAGAAAGATGAGTTAATAAGAAATTATTGAATGTTGTGTTATTCGTTTGGTCACTGTTATCTAGTATAGAGTAAATTATTTCTATTTCGCATAAATGATTGAATGAAATTTGAACAGAAAATGTCGCTGAAGTTTAAAATGTGGCTCCATTCGCCAATAAACTTTTTATGTCTACAAAATGTTCTTTATAGTAATAACTAATACATAAATAGTACAAGTACCATTTATGCTAATTTCTATTTGTTATACAAATAGAAAAGTATACAATGAATGAGATCAAGTAATTTAAAAATTATAATGAAGATTAAAAGGTGCAACTGTGTAATACATATCATTTAAATGTATTTGAAGATTAATTATTTTTTTATTGAAAATGGATTTAGGTTATTTGTTTCTAATGGTTGTGAATATTTTTCCTTGAAGTTATTATAACTAATTCAATGATTTTTGATTAAATTTACAACCCCAAGACACATACTTGAAATTAGAATATTTAGTTTTAGTTAAAGAAATATTATATTTTGTGTAATTTTAAATGAACACTTCAAATTATTTTTCAGACATAGGACCTCATTTAGTATATAAGAACGGACAACTATGGCCCCAAGATGTGCCTTTACCGCAATCTAAAAATGGACAGTATGATTCAAACGACTCTTGTTTTTCTCCAGAAAATGCTCCTCAGTTCCCGGCTTACTTTAAAGACGCTAAAGGTACTACCGCATAATACTGGTTTGTTTGTTTTTGTAATTATAATTAAACATTTTAATGTTCTCAGGTGTGGTACATGAAATATTTGGCCAAACTGGAAAAAGTTTGCCGGATGTGATTCAACACGGCCGTAGTGCTGGAATGCCTCTGTACGTTCGCTGTCCAATTTGCAACAAAGAATTTAAACAGAAATCGACGTTACTTCAACATGGATGTATTCACATAGAGTCCCGACCGTATCCTTGTGTTGAATGCGGTAAAAGGTTCCGACAGCAGTCTCACCTCACTCAGCATTTACGCATTCACACCAACGAAAAACCTTTTACGTGTATTTACTGTGGACGAAACTTCCGTCAACGCACCATACTGAATCAACATTTACGTATCCATACTGGTGAAAAACCGTATAAATGTCTGCAATGCGGTAAAGATTTTAGGCAAAAAGCTATTCTTGATCAGCACACTAGAACCCATCAAGGAGAACGACCGTTCTGCTGTCCGATGCCCAACTGTCGTCGACGATTTGGTACTGAACAAGAAGTAAAACGTCATATAGACAACCATGTGAATCCTCACGCTAACAAACGACGACCAGAAATCAGTAAACCTGGACGTCCTCCACACTTGAACACAATACTCAATCAACCATCTGGAATCGTAAGGCCAGAATTATACTTCCCACAATGTTATGCAATGTCTTCACCATTCGCCAACCATCATCATCATCATCAACAGAGTTTTGTGTCGTCTTCACCTGTCAATCATGTTCCTCCACCGTCGACAGCCGAGTTTAACAAAGGGCCTCAATCGGCGGTCAACAACACGACCGAGTTCAGTGTTAAGTCAGCGAATACAAATCTTGCAACCGCTGCAGCACCTATTGCGGTTGTGCAATGATTATGTCTAGCATAATTTTTTTTAAATTTTGTTGAAAACTCAGATAAATTTTACATGTGATATAATATTAATATCTAAAATGGAAAAAATGATTGATTTTGCTGATTATGAAAAAATACATATAATATATTATGAAAATATAAAATGTCTATAAAGACATAAATCCGGGTTACCATATTATCTTCTTTAAACTGATTGTAAAAAAAAATATATATTTTGTTACCAATAAAATTAAAACAAAAATATAATACTAAAGTATAATGTAAATAATATATTCACCCCATGATTTAATTGCCAACAAAGTGCATTTTTTTTTTTATAAATTATTTTGTTACAAAATTCCTTGTTATTTATCTTTACATTTTATGTTTGTATCACATTTTCAAAAATATTGTTTGTGTCTTGAGAAAAGTATTGCATCTTTAAATAAAAAAAACTACTAGTTGTAAGTGTATAATAAGTATAAATAGTTATTTATATTAGACAGCCATCCTATAATTATTTTTTAATGTCTTTTATTCTATGAATTAATTATCCATTCAAATGTATAAGGTCTAAATATAATTTTTTATTTTTCTTCTTTAATACATTATGAAATATGTCTAAAATATAATGTTAATCTTTTAGTTAAACCGTTCAAAGTTTAAATGATTTTACTTAATTTTTTTCAGTTTTCACTTGTAACCCAACTAAATTTGTACCATTTTGCTCATTAATTGTACACATTTTTTTTTAGAATTGTAGGAAATAAGTCAAATTTTATTAACTTCCAAACTATGAGTGTGATGTACAAAAGTATATATACCTTAACTGTGCATCTATATTATATCTTATTTAAAAAAAAAATTGTACATAATATTATATTAAAAATAGATTTAAAAAATAAATACTGAAATTTGTATATATTATTAATGTATACGCATAAGATGTTATAACTATTTTATGAAATAAGTTTTTTTATTAAATTATTTAATATTTATCACGAATAGAAAACCTAAAATAAAAAGTATATAAATGTATTTATTTTTTTTACCTACCAAATTTGTTAAACTACGTACATATATATTTACATACTTACAATATGTTTTTTCTGTGTAAATGCATATTTTAAGTAAAATAAACAATGTGCTTTAAACAAACTTAAATATTGTAAATTACCTATGTAACATTTTATTTCATATTGTTTAACAATATTATAGTATAAATACTATGAAAATTACTTAAAAATTTAAGAGCATTAACTTTAAGTTACAAGTTATTTAAATAACATCAATATATTTTCCATAAAATTAAAGTTATTAATTTAAACCTATGTTTCCTAACTAAGGATATGGGACATAGGAATTGATAAAAAAACAATAAATATTCAGCTCAGGGTGTCTGAGCAACTTGGGCCATAAATGTACATATTTTGTTTTTTAACATAAAATATAATACTTAAAACAGAATAATAATTATGAAACACTAACTTTTCCCTAACGGAAGAAATAAAATTGTATTATTCAGGAGCAGTACATTTTATTTACTCCTTGGAGGATGTCGATAAAATATTTAAATACAAACAACTTATATATTTTAAGCCCCTGGCGACAGTAGTGCTTGTTATTATTTGACATTTTAAAATATATTTTTATTATTTTAACTGAACGTGTAATGTATATTTTGTAAACTACAAATAATAATATTGATAAATAATATACATACATATTTTATTGTATGTTTGTACGATTCACAAAATTATGCAAGTATGCAACTATAATTTACCATATCTGCTCGCGACTTTTTATTTAGTATAGGCAATATTAGAGAAAAAATGGTTTTTTTTCAAAAGAGTAAGTATTTTTTTACCACAAAAATGGCTAAAATCAAAGAAGAAATTGCATACGTTAAAAATAATACCCAAAAAGTTGTATCGAATTAACTTAATAATAAATTGAATTAATAATAATTTATTATTAGGCTAATTTGAATACGCTTCAGGGGTTTATTTTTATCGTATGCAATTTTTTCTTTGATTTTAGTCATTTTGGTGGTAAAAAAAGACTTACCTACTCTTTTGAATACGTACTAAACATCTAAAAAAAATTTTAATAAAACGTATGAAAATTGGTTTTATTCAGATTCTTATTATAGAGTTTATAAAAAATTACACAGAAAATCTAAATCAAACGCACCTATAGCAAGTCTTTCTCTTTCCAACATAAACAAATCTGGATTACTCTTACAGTTTTACCAGTAAAACATGTTCCTGTGTGCCGTGGCATTATATTATTAGGTACAATATTATTTTTGCAAAAATTGGACACACTGCATCTTATGGTCCAGTCATCGACCATCTGAGTTATGACGTATCATTTCTTTCTGTCTTTTCGAAGAATAACCAATAGCTTTTCTGATAATTAGTGAAACAACGATCAATTATTTTTTACGATCGATTTTTTTTTAGTCTCAACATATTTTAGACAACATTTCGCATTGCTAAAAATGTATTTATAGTTTCACATTTAAAGTAAGCAATTCACGAAAAACTGACCGTAAGTACCTACTTCTATTTTTTGTCATAATTTTACATAGAAACTAAAACGACTTTGTCTACGCCCTAATAATCATTGAACAAAAGAAAAAATTACGAATATTTTATGTTATAATTATATGTACTTACTTGATATTATTTTTACCTAAATTCTCAAATGATTACCATTTTTTGACACATCTATGTAAACCATAGAACTAAGAACAAGTATAAGTCTTAAAATATGAACTGCTGACACCTTTTAAAAAAAATTGTTTTGTTTAAATTTGCCGTATTTAACACAACTGTAATATCATGCATTATATTATAATTAAATAATTAAGAACCGTTGGCAGGTCAAAAAGGAATAATTAAGCCTAATTTTCCTACTCTGCCACACATCAAATGCCAAATAGTCATATTGTAATTCGTTTATACACTGTTTTGGGTTCAATAAAGTTGTATGCATCACAAATACTGTTTTCGCACATTTAAAAAAGGCAAAATTTTAGGTTTTTTTTTTGCTAAGAAGTCTAAACTTCTAGAAAAAAACAAAAATGTCTGTTACTATGTTTCTGATTTACTGACACATTTGGTTATGTGCATAAGTATAACTTACAGGCCTACTTCGAATACGTTTCTAAATTCGGTTTATTTAGTTCCTACTTATAATTATTAATTGTTAAATACATCTGTGCCGTCGAGTATAGGGTTTGTTTTGTCTATTCTATTTTTAGCTCAGTTAGGTAACGTACTTGAACTAAAAACATACAAAAACATTATAATTGACTACTCGAATTCCGGGACAGATTATGATTTTTAAATAGTTTAAATTTGTTGATAGTTTATTCTATAGTAAAACTTGGTCATAAATTTTATTTAAACAGTGACGTAGGCAGGTTTTTTTTCGGGGAGGGCTAACCTTTGACTTACTGAAAAAGTGCCATACTGTTATTAATAATTTATATTTTCTGAAATTTCGGGGAGGGTTGCAGCTTCTCAGCCCCTTCCTTAAATACGCCACTGTATTTAAATTCGTCTCGTGCACAACTCTGTTTAAATGACGTTATCATATTTAAGTACATTAAATAAGAAGAGGGACGTAAAGCTCCACCAATTTTTTTTTTAGACAAATGAGGAGTTAAATCTAAAGTGTTAATAGCCATTGGCTTTTGATTTTGAATTATATGGATCGGTATAACGAAAACTATAAATAATAATTACATTCAAAACATTTCGTCCAACTGAAATACCTATGTACAACAGTTATGTGATATTTTAAATAAGTAATTTTTGTTAAGTATATTTTTAATTATTTGAATACATTTTTGTTTTAAGATGTCGTACTGCGAGAGAATTCGAAAATTGTGTCGTATTTGCGGCAATATTGGTACTATGAATATATATGGATCCCTCGGACAATCGTTGGACCTTGCCGATAAGATCAACAGTTTACTACCTATTAATGTATATTAATATAATATATTTGTTCAAAATAACAAATAAAATAAGTAAATAACTTTGTGTTTATTTACAGGTTACCCTCAATGATCGTTATTCTTCAATGGCATGTGAAAGTTGCGTTAACCAAGTCACAACCATAAGCCGTATAGTTAAAACTGGTATTCAGACAAACGAACTTATGGCGAAGTTTTCAGAATCGAACAATTTTGATAAGGCATTTAGAGATTCAACATAGAAAACAGTGTCCGTTTAGGTTCAAAAAATACCTCTATAATTATTATTACTTTTGTGATTTTAGACATTTCGGGAAAGAATGTTACTATTGTGCCGTATCTGTGGAAATCCAGGATCGATAGATATTTTTGATTATAACGTAGGACAACCGTCGAATTTGCTAGCTGATAAAATAAATGCCTTCTTGTTGCTTCATGTATGTATAGTGTGATAATAATTTTCAAACAAGTGTTGAGTTAAACTAAATAAGTAAATTTTGGCTCTTTATTAATTAAAAAGAAACTGTGTTCATTAAAACTAAAAGAAATCTATGAATTGTCGCATATTTTTCAGGTGTCCCCTGAAGACCAGCTTTCTTTGAAAATTTGTCAGAAGTGTGTTAGTCAAATAGAAGATGTATACCCTGTGTTTGAATTTTGCCATAACACCACAAAGCTCATGTCAGCTATTGTTGGCAATCTGGGGAATGCACCGCATAAAAAAGTTTTTGTTACAAAAGTAATTTCATATAACTACATTATGTATTTTTCAATTATAACTTAAAACTTAAAACATTATATTTTAAAAATTATTAATTCTTTTATCAATAAACTGTAATGTTTATAGTTTATAAAGTGACACTAAAAGTACTTCTACATTTCCTTTTATAAGCAATAAATAATTGTTTGATTTATGTAGGTCACAGCTATAAACAACTTTAAGAGAACCAATCTACTTGAATTGGATGACATTGAACAGGTAAAAACGGGCATTATGTAATTATGTTATAAGTTAATACTTTTATAATTATTCAAATCAATTTCAATAATATTACACGCATACAGAGTTGTGTAAAAATAAAAATTAATAACTGATTAATCAAATTAAATAAAAAATATTCATTGAATATTTGTTGTATTTACGAATAATTGTATTCATTAATATAATTTGGATTTATGTATAGGATAAGTAATATTAACACATTATTTTTGTTTTATTCATGAAATGATTATACCTATTCAAGAACAATGAATAAATAAATTCATTAATAATTTGGAAAAAAATGTATCTTGGTTCTTACATTTTATAGGAAAACAAAGAAAATTATAACTTTGAAGCTGCTGATATTGTAGGGAAAAAAAAACCACACAAGAGTAAAAATTTCATTTGTGTGACCCGGGAGTTTTTTGAAAAAACAAATAAAACACAATGTCTACGCTGCACACTTACCTTTACTAATGGTAAAATAGTCAAAGACATGTAAATTGATTATTATTCTTCAGAATAACATAAGTATAATTGTTTATTTCAAGGTAAAAACCTAAGATACCACATACTCATGAGTCATAACTTGAAAAAACTGGATTGCCTTCATTGTTTTCGACGTTGTTCAAATGTGTTGGAGTTTGAAAGTCATGTAAAGTTGCACTACCCTGAACGATATTTTCCATGTGATTTGTGTATGTTCTCCTTCGACAGTCTCCAGAATTTAGTCCATCACATCAAAGCACACAACGTACCTAGCATTAAAGGTTGGGCACAAGCTTACGGTCTTACAAACAACACCTATGAGTTTAAATGTTATTATTGCGACAAAACATTCATGTCAGAGATGTCGAAACTGTACCATGAACGTACACACTACATGTCTTACATGTGTGAAATGTGTGGCAAACAGTTGCCGAACAAGTCTCAATTGGTCGTGCACCTACGGCAACACACCGGGGAAAGGCCGTATCAATGCGTAAACTGCAATTCGTCATTCAAGTGTTCGTCGACCTTACGTCAGCATGAAGCCATACACACCGAAAAGAAATACAGCTGTGAAGTGTGTACACGTGCATTTAGTCGTCCGGAGAAGGTTCGTATACACATGAGAGTTCACACAGGTGAAAAACCGTATAAATGCATAAAGTGCAATAAGAAATACCAACAAAAAAATGATCTGAACAGACACGCAAAAAAGAAACACCCCCTTACAACTTACAATGCAAGTAACCTTAGATAAAATGGGTTTAATGCCCATCAAGCATATGAATATTAACTGTAAAATTATTGATCATTAATTTATTTTCGATATTTTAAATAGTAAAATTTAATTTAAACATAATTAATATCTGTGATATTATTTAGATATGTTTGAACAAATATGAAATTGTTTAACTTTAGATTTTCAAATAGTTACATCTTTTTTTAATGTTTTAAATATATGTTATATATTTATAATAAAATTGATACATTTTTAAAAATGTACAAATGTTTAAATTATTTTTTATTTGATTTCAATTTCTTGCTATAACTTGTACTAAGTGCCTGTAAACTGTTTGGATTGCAGTTTAGTACCAAATTAACAAAGGTTAATGCCATCATGAGTCCATTAGACATAAGCTCTTTAATTGCGGGATCTTGGACCGAGTTGTAAGTCAGGACTGCATCAATTCCCGGTGTGATAGGCGTAATATGTTCAGGAAAATTACCTTTCAACATCGATTCGGTTATCGTTTGCGATGAAATTATTTCTGTCCCAACAATTATTCTAAACAGCCTAGCGTGCAAACGTGCTTTCATGAGTACTACTTTACTATCTTTCTCATCTACAAAATTTAAATATCACTACGTATTAAACAAATAAATATATATATGTATTGTTAATTTCTATAAAAAAAGTTACTGGTATTTGTGGATAGATCCTTCATTTGACTACTATTGATAAGTGCAATGAGCATAGCAAGTGTTTGTAGTTTTATATAAAAAAGATTGGCTCCGGCAACATTCACGTTGCTAGGCATTTTCATATAGTTTTCTATTAAGTATGCATCGCCTTGTGGTAAATCTTTCATTATGTCGACGACCTATGCAAATCCAAATTCTATATCAAGAGCCAAACAATGATAGCTAATTACTTACAGAGTTATAAATGTCGTTCAGGTTAAATTTATACATGTTTTCTGGAAAGCAAAGCATTTTCCAATCGACCAACATATTTCCATCTCGTAAAAATGAAGTGCAAGTTAGATACCGTCCAGATATTTGTAAGGCAACAATTTTATTAATTGACTAAAAATTGTTTCACCCTAATTAGTTGTATATCCATAAAAAAAATTATATAACTTGTTGGTTTTACCTTTTTTCTCTCTTCTGAAAGTATTGGTGTACAGTAATTGATTTTTCTACTAGCTTTCGGCTTAAATTTGGTAACTTTCTGAACATCACTAAAATACCTTATAAAGCGAATTGAACGACATCCGAGAAGTTTCATTATCACTAGTATAAAAACGATAAGTATTAGCAAATAATAAGGTTTCATACAAAATTAATAACAAACTTTGAGCATTCACATTTTTTTTTATTACATACTATAGAATGTTACAGGTTTTGGTATTACAGAAAAACTACATGATATCATATTGTATTATTTAATATAACACGAATGTTAATGGCTTAAAACATAACGGCCTTTAAGTATCCTTCTTTGCAACGTTCTACGTCCATTTAGCGTTGCCATTTTAGTCCACCAGCCATGTTTCCTAATACGTTTCGCTTCATTCGGTCTTGGAAAATGATTTCGAGTTTTCGTACGAATCAAATCAACTGACCACGGGTTTAGAAGTTCTGGTTTTAAAAAGCTCACGGGTTTCACACCAATAGACGGAAGTCCAATAATATGTCTAAAATATAATATTGATTATAAAACATTGTATTAGACTGTTTTATGTTTCAAAAACAACAAATAGTTACTTACTGAAAAGAATTGCGTAGAATACTGCCGAGGGACATTTTAAAACCAACCTCTTAAGTTATAAATATAGAAAATATATAATATACTAATCGCACTTACTTGTAGTTTCTCATCTAATTATACATAATAAAGACCCACTAACTTTTCATGCTTTTATACTTTAGTCGACTATTATCAACGTGCATTCAGATTTACACTGATGACTGAACGCATGTGTTTCTTATCTGACAACATGGCAACATTAATAGGTATTCCAGCAAGTTGCACGCGGCAGCCATTTTACGGTTGTCAAAAGTTGCCGACATACCTTATTTTTTATTATCATTTTGCCAGATAAGACATGATTCCTCGGCATATGTTAATGAAAATTGGAATTTGGAAATCAGTAATTTTATTTGAGTGGTATGTAATTACAAAGGCAATATTAAGAATACGTCATACCCTTTAGAAATAATCGTAAAAACGTGCAAGTCAAAGCGAAATGGCCATAGAACATAGTAAAAAAATGTTAAAAAGAGAGAAAAACTTTAACTAAGGTTATCTTGTCTCTTGTCGATTTTTTTTAGAAAACTTACATTTTACCTTAGGAAATACACGCACTTCAAAAAAGTAAAAAAGGTCAGAATTAAGGCTAATAAAAGAAAAAAAAATGTCAGATTTAAAAAATATGTAAATTGTGAATGTTAGGTTACTAATAATATAAAAAAAAACGACGAGAGAACCTAGATAAAGTTCTCATTATTATATATTATGTAAAAAATAAATTTACGATTATTATTTAGATTTTAGTCAATAATAGAGAATATGCGTAGCTGTGTTTAGATGACATTTTTTTATCGTTATCAAGGATGCTGTGATAGTCCGAAAATCAAATCCACTACCAAAAAGTCATAATTAATGGACTCATCATTTATTACACATCACAGTTTAAACTTTAACCTTTAAATTAAGATTTTTCAAAAAATTGTCTATACCTAACTCCTTAATAAATAGAGATATGACGTCTTCTTAAAAAGCCCATTTTCATTTTTCTGGTATTTTATAGCCCACCTGAATTCAACGACTCTTTGATTAATCGACTACTTATCTACTGTTCCTATGTGCAGTAGAAAAGGTATCTATTGTATTGGTATTGGTTCTGCATTATATGTTTTTATTTTATATATTTGGGTATGGTATCCCCACAATAAATATCCACTGTTGGGCTATTATTATTTAAGCAAACTTCTGTAAAACGTACACGTACTTTTTTGGACCAAGAGTTTACCCTTTTTTAAAAAAATTAAAAATGTAGAAATTTTTAAAAGTACAGTACGGTAACAGTCGTATAAGTAAACACAAACCAATAATTACCAAATAATTGTTTTAATGTTTTTAAGAGTAGTTATAGAACTTAGGATCTTAAAGCTGGACTGTTGGTAAAACTTGTGCGTAGGATATAAAATAAAAAACCTAATAAACGAATTATAAGCATATTTATTGCAGTTATTCATAACATACAATTGTTACTTTTTGCCATTAGCTAATGAAGTCGCAGTGTACAAAATATTTAGTTTAAATTTAATTTTAGTGTCTTCAACATTGTTATAACTTATAATATAATATCATTATGCTATACTTCAGCCGAACTCTTAATTCGATAATTTTTTTCAACTTCCTTATCATCAAGCGTTGGTAAGATTTTCACACTGAATATTTTACTTGCATACTCTTGCCAATTGTCTGGTAATAACCTGAAAAATAACAAAACATGTTGTATCAACAGTGCCGAAGACCATGGGGCTTGTATATAATAGTATAAAAGAGTAGTAGGTATGTAACAGTAAAAGAGTAGGTATGTAACAGTCAACTGTTCTAAAATGTATTCCTTAAGCTTAAATAACAAGCGCCTTCCCCATCCAAAAAAAAAAAACTTTCTGTATATGGTACTGGTACCTATTCAGTATACATAGACCTACTAAAAAGTAAAACTATAAACTATTTGAAAGTATAAACAAAACCTCGTTTCCTAATAAGATTAATAATACCTCTTAGCTTGAGATCATTATAATGTTGGTTAGAACTTAGAAATGGACAATATATTTGTTTTGTACTTTATATTTCTACCATTTAATATCAGGGTAAATTTGATAATAATACAAAACAATAATTTTTCTTCTAGGCCATCTCAATAAGAAATTAACTTACTAGAGAAACTAACTTAAAACTAAAAGACTAAATTGTTGATTTATAAAAAAAACATGCACAGTGGGGTTGGGTCATATTGGGATATAGTAAGCATATTGGGGTCGGGGAGGTCACAGATTAAATGGTATAATTAATTGAGCATTAGGTATCACAAAACAAATAAGAAAATTAAACGATTTCAAGTCAGGCTAGCTTGTAAGTATAGTAGTGGAATACCTGCCAAACGCCACTAAACACATTAAGTGGTTGGGCACTGAAAATATCCTCCGGTTTTCAAGTATTCCATTCATTATTATTTCAGCGGCATACGAGGTTGGCATTGCGGGTAGTCTAAAAATAAAACAATTTGATCAACTACAATGTTCAGTCCGATTGTCCGTTGGTCATTTGAGGCAGTTACCTAAGTTCCCAGGAGGTGGAAATGTCCGGGGTGGTATCTATGAAGTACGGACACACCGTCGTGGACACTACGTTCGAGTTGAGAGATTTCAATTCGTTGTGCAAACATTCCATCATACCTGCACACCTCGTTAAAGTACTTAAGAAATTCAAATTCTATTATAATGATATTAGGGGCCGTGTTTACCGTTTGTCGCCCACTTGGTGGCCGCATACGAGGACGCGCTAGCCAGTCCGCTCATCGACGACATGGACGATATAGCGACGATTTGTCCGCTATTCCTTTCTAGCATTGACGGAAGTATTTCTCTGTTTACCTGAGAAAACAAAACGCACCACACACATCAATAGTCGCGTTCGTGTCAAGTGTTAATTTCGATTTTAATTTTTAAATCCAAGCCACAGGAGTAGGGAGCTTTTGTTAAGGGTATCTGATCTGATTAGCGATGACATCAGCTGAGACGCTCGTGGAGGTCACGCGATACCTCTTGGCACTTAGGTAATTTATACTAAATCAACATAGCTTTAACTATGGGTACACTCAGTGTTAACCGGTGTCTCATTAGGTACGACGATATACGCTAGTGTCTAAGGTATCAAAATGTATATCAAGAACCGAGGCGAGGGTGAGATAATATTGTACTGATGGATGAAACGTGTTGCCAATTAGAAGGATTTGGAAAATAAGAGCCATAATATGTTTTGTTATATACTGTCATAGACCTCGGATTACTGAAAGTTAAAACAATCTCTAGGCAAACTTACCCAATATTGTCCTAGTAAGTTGACGTCCACAATGTCTTCGATGATCTTGTCGGAGTTGGGGGTGACATACAAGTGACCTTTAACTATCGCCGCGTTATTCACCACTATGTCCACCTGACCCCACTCTTTTTTGATCGCCTCGTGCATTGATTTGATCTGATCCCTCTTGGTTACATCTACTGCGTAAGCTCTGGCCACACCACCGGCATCTTTGATCGCTTGAGCCGTTTGGATGGCACTATCGCCGTTCACGTCCACACAAGCCACTTTGGCGCCCAACCTGTAGAATCTCATGGAAAGCTCACGCCCCAAACCCTGGCCGGCTCCGGTAATCTAATTAGGCAATATTATAGAGTTCATTATTACAATACCATTGAAATACCAATCATAAAGGACGAATAGCTGCAATGATAAACGATCAGTCTTAAAACAAATGTTTCCAATCAAACCTAAAGTTCTCTTACAAATACATTTTTTATTTTTCTATTCTAGTTACATCACATTCCACCTCTACATTATCCCATTTCCGAAAAACTAATTTTTTATTTAAATTACTTGTCCACTATCCAACATTCTGTATAGTTAGTAAAGACCTCATATCGATTTTCATATGAACATTTTAATATATTTAAATCACTTACCACGACTATTTGACCTCTGATTATTTTTTTCTGAGATCCGATAATTTGTTTGACCATTGCCAATAGAACTGTCGGTATTATAAGTAAAATACATAAAGCTATCTGAAAAAGTAATTTGATCGGATCAGCCGGTAACAGTGCGTAGCTGTTGTTCGTGTTTGCCATGTTGGAAGTATGATATGAACTTATAGGCAAAAAGTTTAGAGACTCGTTTGCGTACCACAGCAAAACAGTTTAAGAAAGTAAAACGCTTAGGTTGATAAGTGTTACGACGTTAAAAACAATATAATTGATAATAAAAACTAATATTGTTAATAAAGTATAATACTGTGTAATTATCAATATACACGGTTATTTTACCTATTGTAAAATAAACGCTATTAATTAAAACATTTTTATTAGTAATGTGAAGACCATTATTAAAATTAGTAATTGTTGTTTATGGTTGATATAAGTATGTAATAATAAAATAAATTGCAACAATAATAATAATAAAACACAATGATATAATAATTAACAAAAAATGTATACGTAAATTTATTCACAGTAAATTTTGATTTTTAATTATTTAATATTACTTAATTAATTGTACGTAGTTATACAAGCACAATTTTCTGACTCAAACACAATTTATTGCTCTACCCCTAGATTGTTGTTATTCTTCAAAAAGAGGAAATATACAAAATTTCAGCCTTCTAGTCAACACTAATTAGCATATTTTCTCCATTTCATTTACATTTGAAAAATCACTTTGAATAAAAAAGTTATCAACTAAAACTAATTTTTTATATTTGAAAAAATTATCTGAAAGCTAGCACTTCTGCCTTCAAAATGTCTCAAGATACATTTATAACTTTTTCTATTTTTAAATAAGTAGGTAACAATAGCGGAAAAACGAATATTATTAAAACGTTTTTTCATATAAGTATCGTGTATGTATACATATTTTAGTTTTATTTTAAAAAATTGGACAAAACTAAAATTGTGTTATAATACATTATAAAGTTATTAAAATTTGTATGGATAATGCTATTTTCGGCAACTTTTGGCGCGGCAACTCGACTGTTATTTTTCCTACCTGCCATTATAGTCTTTTTTTATTTTAATTTTTTTAAACAATACGGACAAATATCTAATTAACAATGAGAAATATAACATGGTAAACCTGAATAATAAGATAAAATAGATACAATATAACAGGGGTTGAATGAACTGGTTACAGCCAAAAACCGCACATTTCATCGGTTTCCAGGTAAGTACCGGTTCCAGGTGAATACCGCACACTTATATTGGGTAAAAAGAGGTACAAGAGGTACGTAATAAATGAATTGTAAACGCAAGGCTTCTAATGACATTCAAGAGACACCGCAAAAAATAATACGCTGAGAGATGTCATCCATAGAAAATAATACGATAATAGGAAGTAATGACGTAAGCTTAATAAGAGTATTCAAAATATTGTCTGTCCAATTGAAAAACAAGTTAGTTAATAGGCACATTTTAATATTTTTAATACATCATTTTGAATGATATTGGGTTCATTTTTAGGAACACTTGTTTAAATGTTGGGAAGAACTTTTTAGGGACGGGGATCGTTTGAAATTTCTTTAAAACGTTAGAAATGATTTCAGCAAATAAAATTAAAATTTTTTTTTTTAATTTTTTATCTTAAATTTTTCAACATATAAATTGTACCAAAAAAATGTTTTTAGAATATATATATAAATAATAGTTTATACGTCATTATAAAATGTGCGGTTTTTGAATACAGCAATGTTAAAAAGTGTGCGGTTTTGCCCTGTGTTTTATCATCTATATTTTGAAGTCAATGAATAACCAGTTAACTGTTATTAATAAAAGTAAAAATTTAACTTTATTTATACATATATTTATGTACAAGTTTTTTTGATTTTTTACGTTTATTGATGGATGTTATTTTTTTAAACTTTTTTGTGAACATTTCCATCGAATGGAATGTACTAGTATGTGTTGTTTGGTACACGAATAATTATTGTGTATAATTTTTTTGCCTTCCTTTAAAACAATAACACCATTTTACACCTATACACTTTGCAATAAGTACTAAAAATATATAGGTAATACCTACATGCATTTATAAAAAAAACAAAGATAACAGTTCAATAATAGGTAAACAGTTTTCTAGAGATAATAAAATATCGTTTTTTTTTGTGGTGAAAAATATTATAGAAAAATATTATAAAAAATATTATAAAACATTCGGACTTCTTATCCGACTTTCAAAATGCCATCTGGAAATATTTTTTAAAAACAGCCTCGTTTGAGTCATTAGCTCATTAATGAATAAAATGTGAAATAATTACTCCTTAATAATATGTCATGCTGGCAGCACAACTAACACCATTAATAATCGTATATTGTATACAAGTATTGTTAGTGTTAGCATTACTGAGAGGCGGTTTTTTTAGGGGCGGCGATTTGTCCGGCGGCGTTTTGTCGATTTTTTGTCCGGCGACGTTTTGTCGATTTTTTGTCCGGCGGCGTTTTGTCGGGCGATCTTTTGTCGTGTTTCCGTTTCCCGGTGTGCAAACATTACCTATTAATATGCGTCGTTGGATATTGGTACGTTTTTTAGATTTAGAATACATATAATTATATATAGTATAGTAGTATATTACATTTTGCTTAAACCAAATTATCAAATTAATTAGATGTACAAAATTCTTATCTTTTTCAAACCGCTGTGTGTGGTGATAACGATACATTTCATATTTTTTGTTGAAAAATTTGTTGACATATATATCTACTATTTATTTTCAATTAAAGAACTTACTGACTTATTTTATATATATGTAAATTATTTGTTTTAGGCCAATACTATAGTGAAATCATAACTGATGCGTGTCCGTTTAGAAGATTGATTGCTACTTCTATCTACTCTGTCTTTAGTTAATACAATAAGTAGTTATTATTGTTACCATTGGTTACAGACTGTTATCCTATGCCGTCACCGATTAATTTGCCTGCGGCCAACAGAAAACTTACACTGTAGAAGTTCATTTTTTGTTATTTATGAAGTATTTTTTAATAATTAGTGCCTATCTAATCTCTACACTCAACCCTAATTTAAATTGACAGTTTTTTTTTTCATTATACAGTGTCTTAACCGACTTCTCTTAACGCTTTAGTTTCTAAACATGCACACACGTACAATACTGATGTACAAATAATTAAAACATTAATTATTTCACATTTTTTTGTTAAAGCTGTACAATTATGATCACTACATAGAATAAAAATTATTTTAGTTTTTTTATATATTTTTTTAATGATATATTATTTCACGTTAAATTGGCATTATTTGAATATATTTTAATTATTTCATTTAGTAGGATGATTTACCTATATAAATATGTATGATCACTATCAAATACTATCACTAACCGTTTGGGGTTCTTAAAATTGTTTTTTGACTTAATTTGTGGTTTTAATATTTTAACTTTGGAAAATTCTGACATTGTAGGTAAGCTATGTGGAAATCAACAATTCAAGCTAAAAAAAATCTAATAATTGTCATTAAAGTTGAAAATATAGTTTGAATTCTTTGAAATTGACAAACATATAACTTTACTTTTTTAAATCATGTATCTGATTTCACTTTCCAGATAATTTTTTTTTTAGGAAGTATTATTGTAAATTATTTAGTAGAAAAACATTTATTGACCTATCTAAAAATAACATAATACATGGATTAATTAAAAAAAAAGTTTATTGTTGTTAAAATAATAATATATATATATATATATATATATATAATGAAAAATGAAAAATATTTTTTTAAATAATAATAATAGTATATTCGATGCACTGAATAAAAATTGTTCAGATCTAAAAACAATAGATTTTTAGTTTTATACACCTGGGGCTACTTTTGTGTGCTTAAAATTTATATACATTATTGACATAAAATATCTGTGTTCATTCCGCTCTAATAAGAAATAACTATATTATATGATCTAATTTATTTTAATCACATTATACATAGCAACATCTTATGCTATTGTAATCATTCCAGTTTTTACTCCCTGGCTTTATAATACTTATTTAACCAACGAATAAATGCATTTTTACACAGTCTTATAATAAAAAATTATAGGTATGTTTTTTAAAAGCATCAGCAAAAGTCCCTATATCATCTTTTTAATTCTTAAAACAGTTGTCTTTAGATTATTTTAGCGTTCAACATTCTGTGTTCTTAGACCGTTTTTATGAGTAGTAATCAAAAATCAAAAAAATTGTCTGAACATTTATTTTTACTAACTATTTAATTTTTTATATTATATGTATGTATATATATATTTTTTTTTTTTGAGCTGCTGTTGATATAGCTTGAACTAAATTAGATACTTATTAATATTGACTATTTTGGTTTTTTTGTGGTGTGATTTCAGACATAGGGCATTATTAAAACATAAAAATAAAATATTAATTTCAAATCATTTTATTGCATTTTAACATTTTGAAGCATGGTGGTATAAGTAATATACCACTTTTTCAAAAAATAGCCTACTCTCGCACAGTGGTATATATTTATTACCACCTTCATAATCATGTTCAGAGAAAATCAGAGAAAAAAATGCTGTGCTTCAAAGGGTTAAAATTTATATTGAAAATCAACATTTAATTTACTATTTTATTATTTATAAAAGTATAATATAAGTATTCGCTCCACCCTAAAAAGTATAGTAAATCTATAGATTTTGCTATATTTTTTTAAATTGATACTACATAATGAAAAATCAAATTATTTTTAAATTTTTGATTATTATCATTTAGTAGGATGAATTGTTGGTTAGCCATCTAAAAATATATCAACATATGGATTTATACCTTTCATGGTTTACTTAAAAAAGTATTAATGTATATATCAATTTGTCTATTATGTATAAAATATGTCTGGATAAGTATAAAATAATATAGGTATTTTATGCACTGAATATTATTATTATTATTATCATTTTGTACTCTGACCGTTTTTATAATCACCGCCGGACACTCCAAATAATCAAAAATATTTGCTACAAATTATTTTTACTTATTAGTCTTCAATTATTTTCCTATTTAATATATAGTATGTACTGATTGGCCTCTAGACATTTCATTCATGTGATTTACTCTTGAATTCTTAAACACTTATGAACTTCTGTTAAACCACCAGACCTTTAATATACATATTTAATGCATTATGCTGTTGGTTACATTCTAAAAGTACAGTACGTCATTACCGAACAATGGCATAGACGGTGATTTCTGAACAAATAAGGATTTTAATTCAACCAATATCTAGACATATAACGTATACGTTTGAAAAAGTTTTGTTGCACATAGGAACACCATATCAGACATATAGCCGACTGTCTTCCAAACATTTCTTTCTATTTTTAACCATAGCTATTACCAAGCCCGTGAAGTAAACAACACCTCAAACAATTCAAATTAAAAAAAAAAAAATTGTTCTTTAAGCAAGTAGCACACTCGCTTTAGTAGTAGGACGTTTCTGATCTGACAGATAGCTAGACTTGCACTACAGTTAACCGGTACTTAGCTTGCAAAACACTTTTTTGAAACTAAGTATGAACTATGATTACTAGATAAAGGTACGATGAATTATAACGGTGTACTTTAAAACGTAGTGAGCTGACTCGACACCGTGGCCGGGCACCCCCCCTCGGAACTGCTGTGTACAGACATATAACATACTACGTTTAAACAAATTTTATTTCACAAAGGTAAACCTTAACAGACATTTAGCTGACTGCCCTCTAGACATTTTTATCTGTTTTCAACTTATAAAATTAAGCGGGATTACACCGGCCTATATTGATGACGTGGTCTATAATATAACAACTTTTACCAAAGACAATTTCCATTGTACACTTTTCCCAATGGCCAGCTTCTTATCAAGTCTCTTTAACTTTTTAAAATTTTAATTTAAACTTAATTTTAAACCTGCTACCTCCTCATAGACTGTAGCCTACAAACCTAGGATATTTTTAGTTGGCGGAGCGAAGCGACGGCTCCGAGCGAGCGAATGCCAAAACACTCGGAGACCTGCCGTCCTTATCAGTTATCTATACGAATTCCGCCCGCTGATAAGGAACTGGACATTGGTAGTTCATACAAATTGGTAAAAGTGGTAGCAACCCAAGTAAGCAACACCGGACACTTGATATTTATTAACCGTCTAACTTCTAGACTATTCTTTTCAATTTAAAATTAAAAAAAATTACAGATACATAGCTAGACTTACTCTACACTTAATCAGTACCTAGCTTGCAAAATATTTGTCCATAACTAGGTATGAATTCTGATTACTAGATACAGCCTATAGGTACCATGAATTATAACGGCATTCCTTTAAGACGTATTGCGATGGCTCGACACCGTGGCCGGCGCAGCCGGGCACCCCCCTCGGAATCTGTGACCTCCCCGAAAATACTTTGCAGCGAGGGGACGTGAGCGTGCCCGGCGTAGCCGGGTACAGTACCGGGAATCTGTGACCTACCCGCCCGACTCGGGGGCCTGGGAGCGGAGCCCCCAGCTAGAGCGAAGCTCTAGTTATAATAATAATTAATTAAAAAATAATAAACAACGAATCATTTGTTGAATACAATTTTAAAAATTTTTTTTTTTAACAACACAATTAAATCATCACTTAAAATACATTTTCTACATTAGAAAACGGGCAATAAATATCTTAAAAATAAGTACAATGGCAAATGCCGAATCACAAACATGACGCGTTTTTTTGGGAAGTTAATTGAAAATAAAAGTAATTTTTCGCGGTCACGCAGTAACCAAGGTCGAAGGTGCAACTTGTAAGGATACTGCTGGTAACGGTTTACGATCTCCTACCTTGCGCGACGTCGACGTGCCACCAGTCGTAACCGATGAAGTCTTTGAGTTGGCCGCCGATGGCTTTACTACGGCCTTCATGGACACCGTAGTCTTGACGGTTATCACTGCGGGGGTGGCTGGGTTGTCCACCGTCTTGACGACCACCATGTCGGCGGCGTTGTTACTGGACTTCGCTAGACCGTGCTTGTCGTCCGCAACGGAATGAGTCTCCGTCGCTTTTACAGTGGTCGCTACTAGTTTTTCAGCGACAACCTTAGTCGGTGCTGCCGCAGATGGATTTTCCACAGTCTTCATGGCGACCATTTCGGGTTTGACGTTTTCTGTCGATTTTTTCGAATTGTTGTCCGTTTCAGTCTTCGCTCCGACCGATTCGACGGGTCTCACTGATTTTTTGGCGCTCACTTGAATTTCTGAAGACTTAACCGGAACCGAGTCTTTCTCCGCCGTCTTCTTGACAACCGTTTCTTCAGACTTGCCGACGCTTTCTGACGGCCTGTCCGGTTGTCTCGAAGTGTCAACGGGCCCGGCAGAGATCTTAGGGCTGACCGCGTTTCCTTGGAGCTCGACTGCCTTATCGTTCACCTTGATAGTCGCCGGGTTCTCCTTTTCATTTGGTTGTTTCACAGTCTTGACGGCTAACGTTTCGACGGGGTTGTCCGCAAAGGCGTGCTTTTCGACTGATTCCGGCTTAACGTCGAGCGCCGCGGCCACAATCGAGTTTGGAGACTTCACAGTTGAGTCGGCGACCAAAGCTAGTGCGCCCTCGAGTGTCGGCTCGACGGGTTTATCCAACGTTTTGACGACGACCATTTCGGCGGGTTTGTCCGCGATGACCGACTGAACGTCTGCAGTCACGACTGCGTCTGTGTTTTGAGACTTAACGATAGATTCGGCGACCGAGACTTCGACCGGTTTCTCCACGGTCTTGACGATCACCATTTCCGAGGGAGACTTGGTTACCGTGTTGACGGCTACCAATGCTTCAGGTTTTCCGTCGTTTTCAGCAGCGACAGTGATACTGTCGACTATTTCGGATACTGGCGTGGGTCTGCTCAAAGTCTTTACGGCTACCATAGTATTGTCTTCTGCGGGTTTTACTTCGGTATTACCGATTGTTGATTGCGATAGAATTTCACTCGGGTAGGATGCGACGCCATTGGGTTTAGTGATTAAATTTTCTTCGTTACCGAATTTCATATCGGCGGTAGACTCGACAGCGTTCGATAGCTGAGCCGACAACTTATCCATTGCCGACGGGTCAGACTGTTCTTCCGGTCCGGCTTGCGTTTCAGGTATATTGTTTTCAATGTCTGTATTAGCGCCGTTTGGTGTGTTCGGTCCGCTTCCGCCGGTGCCGTAATTGTTATTCTCTGGTGTATTCTTCTCGGTGGTTACCTTTTCTGGTTTGTTCTTCTCGGTGGTTACCTTTTCGGGTATGTTTTTCTCGGTGGTGGTCGCACAGTTCTTTTGCTTTTTTCTCGAATTTCCGTTGTGCCGGCGTTCGTACATTTGGAGCGTCTTATCGCCCAGCAGGCCAGACCTCCGTGACAGGAACTCGTCGCTTGGCAAAAACAGTAAAGCCACGTCTTCTAGGTCCACTTGCAGATTGAACTCACCATTCTGCCGTTGGTCGTACGTGACAGTCTTGCGGGACACCGGCGCCGCTAAGGTTAGCGTGCAGAACACGGCGGCCGCCGCGATCAGACGACAAATTGTTCGCAAATCGACCGTCATCGTACCGTTCAGCAATCGCACTGCAGTTTGATGTGTTGTGTGTTAGTCGTCCGCCTCGTTGCTGACCGCCGTTCATAACCGGTAGTAGCCTATGTCGACTGGAAAAACAACTCGTATGGTTTAATCGACATTTTTATTCGACCCGTCCATACCGTTAGAACAAGCGTGCGTGTGCGTATGTTTATAGTTAACAAGCATTATGGATATACCGTCCGTCGCTCCGTCAGCGTTTGAGTAAATGAGTTTTATAAATATACATATAAGTGTACCACTCTTTCTTGATCCACTCCTCCTCCTCCTTCGGTCAACGAACTAGCATCATCACGATCTTGACCGTAACACTCTACACCACAGCAACTATAATCGTACACGCAACGGAGGAAGGTGACAATTAAGGGGTAAACTAGTTTTTCGTCTCGAGTCATTGACTTTGTTTACGATTTTATTCGATGTGTTTAAATAATTAAATGAGTTCTCGTATCTGAAATAATTACTTGGGAAACAAACTTTGTAAATTTTTATGAACTCGGCATAAATTCACTAACCTTGTGGTCGGTCAACGTTTAGTTATCAACCACAACCCTGTCAACCAGCCAAATCAAAATGCAACTGCGACAAAGAGCAAAGGCCTGACCAAGGGTGGACTCCTAGTAATTTTTCCAGGTTTCATGGCATATTTTATTGTTTCGCCAAAAAGATAATCGTGATTATCAAATAATATTCATTAAATGCATGTCATTATGTATTTAATAAATAATTTTTTGACTATATCCACTTAGAAACCTCATTTGAGCCAATTGTGTTTTATCAAAATTTCAATCAAATGTATACTGTAACCGGTAACAATCTAAAATCCAAAATTCATTAAAACTCTTCCCCCACATAAAGGTGGAAGTTTTAAAAATATGTTTAGAACTTAATCTTTCTTATTAGTTTAAAATTGATATTTTCAATCAGTTATATCCCTCCCCCCCAAATGTAACTTAACTACAGACACGTGTTGGTTTTTGTCAGGCGAAATCTCCCATGTAGTCTGTACCCACTTCCCCTGATTTTTTCTGCATACGGTTGTATTTCGTGCTAAGGCCTAAGTGCTATAACACTAATACAGAAAATGGTTCAATAAGTGCTATTGTTGATCTAATAAAGATGCCTAATAATAAATTATGAGTTACGCGTCACCGGATTGGATAAGACGCCCGCAAAAACGACGTGGATTTTACACGGAACAGTTACCCCGGTAATTCCAGCATAACATTAACATGTAATTATATTTGCACGGTCTGCTGTTGGAATGCAAAAAAAAAAAACTCTGCGTGTGCACCTATTCCGGATTAACTCGGACGTTCTACTCGGTTAACGGCGAATCGTCGATGAATGTCCTAAGGGCTAAGACTATACCGGTTACCCGATAATAGCCGGTTACCCTACACGCGTCATTAGCTCCGGGTCTCGTCAATAAACATTATGAGGTGACTTTAAAGAAAAAGAAAAAAGTTCTAGCATTACTTGTCGGTCCTATAAAATTGAAAATAAAATACACTAAACCGTAATTATTGTCATTCAGGCTCTAAGAAATTGAGGAGGAGGAGAGGTCACGCGTGCGATTTCGATGGCGGCCAGGAAGTTCATCACTCTCTGTGTCGAATGATCGCCAGAAAACACCGAGGCGTCTAGACAAAGCAAAGTGTCCCACTGAATAGAAGAAAAAACACACATACATACATATACAACCGAGATATATATATATATATATTATATATACATATACAAATATGTAAGTGTTCACATTGTAGATAACGAAGTCGTTGGAGTCCCGGCGTGTCGCCCTAGACTGTAAGCACAATAATAATAATAAAAAAAAAAATATTATTATTATCTCGCATGCGTGTGACACAAACCGCGTTTCGACCGACCAAATCGGTCCCCTAAACTGAATCGTTGTGTGCCTATTGTTTATCGTATAATATAATAATAACATGAATGTATACATTATAATGTATACATTCATGATGTGTTCTTAACGCGTACATCATCGTCGTCATCGTCGTCGGTTCCTTTTTGGGGAGGAAAAAAATATTAAGAGCTTGATAAAAGTCTTCCTCGTAAGGGAAATTTGTACAGTCACGGTGACTCAAGGCGCACCGATAACATCAATAATTTAATAATATTTATACATATTATTATACTATTTGCACCAGCGGTGATATCTCCAGTTGGCATCGACTCGGGTCCATAAAAGTCCCTGGCTCAATGTCCGCTTTGTCTAACGTTCACTTTGAAAGTTTGTTCAGTATACAATGTAACGTGTGTTAGTATTAGCATTGATTAACTACAATTTGTATTTAATCAATGTTAGTAGTAATTCAAGATTTATTTTGGAATAGTTATGGAAATTTGAAAAAATAAACTAGTCATGCAAGGTGTACAGGTAAAAAATGTTTACTTTTTAGATTATAAAATCTAAAAGTATGCTTTTGGTAGTAATATAAAATAAATTATGACGTGGATTATACCTTTTTAATTAACTGTTGCTGAAAATTATAAAACATCAAATTATACCAAACAGTAAGTATAACTAGGAAGGCTTAAAATTTTAGCTTCTCTACAAAGTTATTAGATTGCGTCTCTTTCTGTAAAAGGTGGGTTACTTTCAAAAGACCTTACAAGGAGGAAAATATAGTTGTATCTATAAAAAATCATTGTATAAGGTACCTTACCGAGTATAATATTAAATTAACTTTAAGTTGGCTTACCTAACTAAATTTGAATCAAAAATAATATTTATTCAGTTTATATTAAACTACAAAATCTATGTCTTTACTTTTTTGTAAAAGTGTATTTTTTTTAGTGTGATGTTATGCTATCTACCAAAATTTAAGTCTAATTATGAACTCAATTCGAATGGTATCCTGAAGTTTACAAAATCTAACCAACATTGTATGTTAATCATTAAAAATATATGATTTTCCTCTAACAACCGACGACAAAAAAACCTTGTTAAATCCTTTTATTGCACAGACATTTTTTTTAAACAGCGATACTTTGCAGTTTATTAAGATAATTTACTTTAGACAGTTAAATTACATTATTTCATAAGTTTTAGAAAGCATATGTCTCGGGTTTTGGGAGAAAATGTTGACCTAATTTCGCATACGAATCCAGAAATGATATATTAAAAGTCTAATTGTATATAAAGTGTTCTCGACTTAAACACTTTATCTACTATTTAATTTTTCCATTATAAATAAACTGCAAAGATATGGTGAAAAAAAACACCCCTGTCTTTATCCCTTTCCTAATTGTTACTGATAGTCGTTGCATACCGACTATCTTTTGCTTAATCAAATTGCTATTACTTGACTTTTACGATCCGAACCTAATTCACGTTTACTATCTATAGGCTATAGTAAAAAAATACAGTCGATACACTTTTTTTTTCTTTCAGATTGAGTTCCCTAAATTAATAATATGTTTTCAAACTACAATATAGGTAGGTACTATGTGTTTACTGAAAACGTTATTCCATGAATTATTTTTTATGTGAGTACTCGATATCTGAATGCCGTTCACTACAGCCTGTATTTTAATTGAATAAAATTCAATACATTGATATAACCCATTAACCATTACTATGTAGGTGTTAAATTACTTTTCACGTCGTATCCTTTTGGTCAACACTACAGCGATTGTCTGTCTGAAGATACTCAACTACATTCGATTACTCATTGGCTTACTTTGAAAAAGAACCTAATAGAATAGAATCTATTTATTTCCTCTATGGTGTATTTAGATATAGATAGATACAGATAAATTGGTTCAGTGGTACAAGCGGCTTTGAATTGAAAGGCATTCCTCGTCACGGGGGTGGCCAAGTCACGTACACGAAACACACACATTATTATATTATTATACTTAATGGCAAATAAAGTTATTTCGGCCAATATTGTTATGATAGAAGAGTAACAGACGAGTAGGTACTATACTCTGTGACCTGTGTATAGTTTTCTCCTCGGATCGATAAAATTAATTTTGTAGGTGTGAACCACATCAGATGGGACCAAAGGGTCAAGTTAAAGTAGTACGTACATTTTATTTATTGAAAATATAAAACGTAAATTTATTGTACTACATCATTATATTAGTGTATTTATTACAATAATATTTGTAATGTATGTATTAAAAATATAATAATTGTTTGTTTTTTTCTAAACAAAAATAACACAGCTGTACATTTGCCCCATTCATTGACTGTGACTTGATCTCAAATGTTTCGGATTATATCATAAATATTAAATTTAACTATAAATGTGTTCGATTCTCGAAGCTAGGCGGTGGTCCCTATTACTAATTGGTATACCGTACCTTTTCTGGTGAAACTTAATAGGAATCTGTCATTTTGATACCAATCTAGAATTTCTAGCTGGAGTCTTGACTCTTGAAGCAATTTTTTCTTTCCGTGTATTGTTCAAACGTGAACTCGTCGACTCGTTAACGTTTTGTAATAAGACGGTGCGCTGCAGTTACCCCATCGTCCATTGTGTAGGACTGACGTTTTGTGCACTGTCATTCTGTTTTGAATGAAATCACCGTGAGTTCACTGGTACCGAATAAAACCTAAGCAGTTATTCGGGTGATTACATTTCAAAACGTTGTACACCTCATTCAAACGGTTACCATATGTTATTATTCGGAATTATTGCGGATCATCGTAATATCGCTTTTTATTCCTCCGTAACTGCCAACGGGTGTTTCTAGAACTTTGAAAAAATCTATCCGGCAATATCGTCACAATCACACCAGAGCGATAGGGCTTCAAAAACGGCGGCGAATGTTCAAAAAAAAAAAATTAATACGCGTTTTAACGGCAATTTTGTTTGTCAATCCGAAGAAAAGCAACCGGAAACCGGTCAGGACGAAAATCAAAAAAATCCGTGAGACGACTTACGTTGTTCCGGGTAACGCGTTTGACTGTCAAAAAAAAAAAGAAATTCTACCCGAGTCCATTGTCTGAACAGACTTACTGCTATAAATAATATAATCGACTTACGGTTATTCTGCGCGAAGAGTGCTTGCGGACCGACGTTAGTTATTTGACAATTGTTTATCAGATGTACCTACATGGCAAATGGCAAAATAATATATATATATATAATAGATTTTCGTCAATAACACTGGCAGCACGTACACGGTGCATTCGTGTGCCGATTTACTTTTTTTTGTTGTTTCTCTGTGAACATGATGTATAATGTAGTCTATACCCGAACAAATGTATAGTCGGTCACGATTCATACCGTCAAAAGATTAATAATGTATCTGCATCAAGCGAAATGTATTGGCGACGTTTATATTATATTACACCTAAGACTGTTATGTACAATGATGTGTTTCGTTTTGTGTCTTGAATATGCCAACACGATTTTAATGGGTTCCCGTGATCCAATTTTTATTTTATCGTATTGTCAAATCCTAATCGTGTCTTATGAACATTTTTTTTTTTCAAATAGTTTTTTCAATTTATGCCAATAATTTTTTTTATTTATATCAATAGATTGTTTAAATAAATACATTTATTATTAGAGTAGCATTTAATGTGATTTTTTTGTTCTTATGTAAGAGGTAGAGGAATTCACGAACTTTGTTTTTGCTATACTCTAAAATTTTCATAATGTGACAACTACCGTTTTTCCCCTGTGCCCTTCGTATACTATTACGAATACTACTATATACATACTACAATACAGTAGAGTATATAGTTAAAAAAACATAATAATTTAAACCCTTAAACGAATAAATAATTAAAAAAAATAGAAAATGTAGACTTGCATAAAGTAGGGTAACAGCACCAGTGAATGGCACTACCCCAATTATTGGCAATATAGTATTTTTTTTATATCAGATAGAATATAGAATCATATTTTATAACAGATATTTTAAATATCTCATACATGAATATCATATTTTATACCGTTGAGATAAATTTGTTATATAAAATTCATTGTTATAATGCCAATCACTGGTGAACCAGATTTTACCGTATTTTACTGGTGCCTATTTGATGTGAACCAGTGTTCTTCATAATTGTATTTCATACTTAACTCAAACGGTTTTCACTAAAAGCATTTGAGCATTTATATTTTAAATTATGTATTGGCTGATTCAGAGAATTGTAAATTCATCACTCATCTCAACATTTTATCGCGATAGCCAGTTGGTACATATTCAAGAGTAATTTTTAGTTTTGAATGTTGTTAAAAGAAATAACTTGGATAGTAAAAAATCTGTATTAGAAATAGAAAAAAAAACAATTTGTGTTTTTACAATCTAAAATTCTATCTAGTAGCAGCTTAAAGTTAGTGTTTAAACACATAAGTACGTCACTGCGTTAACATCTTTAAAGTCATTCAGATTCAGAAAACGATGTACATATCTGGTACATTCCGTTATTAAGGTAGGTGTAGAGGTATTAATACAAGTATGCTCTTTTCGCGTTTACAGTCAACGATATATTATGAACAAATACTAGTTACAACTTCCGGACAAAATCAAATCGATTTACATGCTGTAGGTATAAAAACCGAAGTGGTGACTATGTCGTAATTTAAACTGATTCAGACAGTCTAGGACGTCTGGCCCGCCACTGGCAGTCTCGCGTAAAAGATCAATTTTTCAATACAATGGAGTTACTTGTCGATGGGGGGCTCGGCGAGAAAAAGTAATATTGGTTCCGCGTTTACCATGCACATTGGCACCGGATACTAATATATGTGTGTGTATTGACTATACATCAATGTAAAACATTTCATTCATCTTTATTCATTTACACCATTCAATCGTCGCCCGGAGTAATCTTAAAAGAGAAAATATCTCATTCGTATTATAAAAAAAAAAATTCGCATATTTGTTTAACGAACACAACACAGTTTGAATGCGCATCGGTGGTTTCCACACGGATGTAACAAGCGGGTTTGAATTCATTTCAAAACCGTCTGAAAATTATGATTCAACCGCCATTGACGGCGCGGTAAAAGTACTTATTTAAGAAAAAAAAATATATACGAATATACAAAGGACTATAGAACTGTACTAAATTTCAAGAATAAGCCCGCAACGCTCAACGTGTCTTTAGGGCAATATTAAAAGTTTTATATTTGCCTTTCTCCAGGCACACTACTTAAGGAATTACTGCCTATTTAATATAATAATAATACGTAACCTACGACATTGTGACAGAACTCAAGAGAAGTGATGTGTCTATCCAAAATGTTTCTATTTCCCACCCGTTTCTTTTGTCTTAACTCTTAGTACCAGATAAATTTATCCTGCCTATCTTTTCGGTATTTCATCTTAAGTACTAACACGTGTCACTATTCACATGTCAATCCTTTGGAAACGTTTTACGCCTCTCTAACTTATGAACACGAGCGGACTAAGCCACCATATTGTTGCTTTACAGCACATTCGGATTTTCTTCAGAATTTTGAAAACCCCATTTATAAATGCTTTAAAGTTAAACTTTTAGCTTAAGGTATATGTTGAGATTTTCAATAAGCGTAATTTATTTAATAATCATTATAAAGTATGGCATTATTTCAATTAAAAAATGTGAAGTTTGTCTTAGCCAGCCCGGATCTAACTATGAGTAACTAATTATTGAAATACCTCACTTATTATTAAATATTAACCAATTACATTTGAAGTCGTGAGAACCAAAAGAATACAATTGACAACATTTTTTCTTTCTAAATTCGAAAATTAGGACTTAGGTTAAAACAACATTAGTTTTTATTTGATCAGAAATTAATTTATGAAATAAGTGCATTTGTGTCCTACTGGTATGATACAAGTTCTACGTTTGAATTTTAATGGGGTATTTTGCTTCTAAAAATGTTTAAATTATTATTATTTATTATTGATCTTTTGACTTTTTTAAGGAACCACAATTGTGTTCGGCTACATTATTGTACGTTAATTATTTTAGTTCTATTTATTGATTTGGAAGTTAATGTTTAGTTTTTCTTGAAAATGACAAAATGTCACTTGTACCTTTTTTTGATTATAGCCTCTTCGTTAACAGTTTTTTTTTAACTCGGGTTTTTAATATAGTAATATTTGTATACTCTTAATACATGATAATATATTGTATCCACTAAAAGAAGCGTGCAGTTTGTGGCCAATCAATGCGTTCACCCTGTGTTCCTCCGCTAAACTAACAAAATACACCGTCGCTGCCGCCTTATCCGCCACGCGAACTGGTCCTCTAGAGCTGCTGTCGGCGAGAACGAATGCGGCCAACGGTCCGCTCACAGTCGCCTCTTTGACGCCGTGCAGACTAGTAGCCGTCAGATTCACTCACTCACTCGGTCGGTTGGTCGTTTTGTATTTTTTTTGTTATTCACAAATAAGTCACAACACATCAATCGTCGACAATCCGACGGACGCGGTCGACCCAACGAAATTCGCTCACATCATATCGTGTTGAATCCAGTTCGATTCGAACACAACTATGTCGTACACGCGGCGGAGGTGGTGCGTCCTCTTCTTGGCGGCACTCGCCGAGGTGGCGATGCGGTCGGCTCAAGGCGCCACGATCAAGTTCGACCAGAGCCAGACCGGCGATTACAACCTGCAGATACACCTGAAAAACATAGAGCTGTACGCCGTGTTCGACGATTCATCGACAAGCGACGACGACGTGAGTGCAACAAAACAATGTTATTGTGAATAATAAAAATAATAAAAAAATTTCATTTTGTATCTTGAAAAACCCTATAGATACAATTGTCCAACCCTGCTTGTGGATAAGGCTCGCCGTATTAGTTATTGATGTGCGACTGCAGACTTTGCTTTTGTGCCTGTGCACTATAGCGGCCCTTTTAGTATTGACCCCCAAACTCATTTCATCGAACTACAAACTTCAAAAGTATAAAAAAAAAAAATCTTTTAAGAGTAGTATTTTATGAAATATTGACTGGGTCATAGTTAAGCAATCACCCTGTAGACAACTAATGAATAAATAATACAATTATAAATGTTGACCCTCGTGATTGATGACAAAGAGAGGGCTTGAACTGTGAATTTTTTAATGCACCACTTGTCCTAAAAGTGCGTCCACGCTATGTTGGCAAGATAGAACTCAGTGAAGTGTAGAAACTTTTAGATCTAATACACTTTTTAAAAAGTAGACGAAAAATGGCAATAAGTGGGAATGAGTTTTAAAATCTAACCTTTGCCTGAACAAACAAAAATGTATCCCCATTTAAGCATTTAAATACCGGCTAAGGATGTTTTGTATGATTACATCGAATAAACTTATCACAATAAAACTGTAAGATTTTGAATAAATCGTATACGACATAATTTGGTTAATTATTTCAAATCTTAGTAATTAACATTAAATATACAATAAATATAATCCTTAAATTTAAACTCTTAAAAGGGGAAAATAATGTACAACTATTTCCGTTTCGAAATTGTTTGTTAAGTGTCCAAATGTATATTTTAAGGATTGCTCTCGGTCGTATTCATTTGCATTAATGATCGGTATATAAAGTATAACCGTTAATATATTTCCGTCTTTAGACGTCAAGCATCAAAGATCTCGTTAATGTGGATAATCAAGTTTCGATTGAACGGGATTATAATATCCAAACTGTAATTTCTGGAGTCACATTCTTATAATTTTCTACGTCTTATAATTTTTTAACGATTTGAATTTTGAACTCAAAAAGTTTGATTGACGAAAGCCGCTTAAACATATGATATACATTGACCACTGATGTCAGCTTATAACATACTCTCGTATGATTATTTTGTAATAAACTATGAGGTCGTTATTATGAATGGTAAAATAATTCAGTTAATAGCCATCCGTTTCTATTGGAGATTAGTGACTGTATAGTGGTTATTTAAATGAGTCGAGTGTATTCAGTTCTAACAGTAATCCAACGAGAAAATATTATTAACAGTGAATCAAATATTACATAGCTAGAACTATGCTATAGCTCTATCATTTTTTTTTTTAAATTAAATTGTTTTGAATTTTGAGCTGGCTTGACAACTTTTACAACCGTTTTATATTTTTTGATTACAGTACAGCGACTTACCGGATTACTCGGACCTAACCGAGAACACGTCTAAGCCGATCGCTTCGTCTACTACGAAGGCGCCACCGCCGGCCTCGGCGCCCGTGTCTGCCGTGGTTCCGTCCACTACTACTACGGGAGTGCCGGACCTGTTCGGGCCGTCCAACAGCGAAAAAATCGTACAGATGGTCGAAGCGTTAATCGCCAGCAACGGTAATACGCCCGACATGCCCACCGATCCGTCGGCGGCCATCGCGACCACCACAACGACGGCCGCGATCGCCACCAACTCCGCCGCGGCCCCGACGTCTGCGAGCACGGCCAACCGCAAGTGTGGACCCGGATACTTCAGAGACCCCATGGGACGGTGTCGACGAATCCGAAAGCCTCATTTACCGTAAGGATTATTTTTATGAGCTTCGATCACTTCCTATAGGATATAATTTTCAACTCGACGGAGTAATATGTTGAGCATATACGCGTAACCAGAGAGTGAAAAGCTCATAATTTTCTTCCCGAATGGTTTTGAACCAAGACAGCTCATTTTTTGTTTTAGCGAATAAACTATGAATTACTCCGGAGGTACATGGAATGCTTTGTTGTTGACTCTTAAAAATTAATCCTGGTTAATGATTGCGCTAAGATAACAGACTTATCTCCGTTTGTAAAAAAAAATATCAAAAACTGCGAGTTATCCAGAATATTTTTAAACCGTTTTCTTTGTTAAAAAATATTTCATAACATATTTTATGAAGCGTATTAAGTTGAGAGACAGAGGATGAGTCAGTGGAGATGAGTAAAGGACGAAACACTACACCATGGAGAAGGGTGACTAAAAAAGACAAGATAAAGAACATCAATAGCTGCTATAATATATTTCAGATGACTTTGGCATGTCACGAGAAAAAAGTCGGAAGGGTGGTACTGGTAGACACGATGGTGATAAATAAAAAAGGGTAGAGAAAATTCTCGGATGTTTGGTAGTTGGTGATAATAATATGAGGACCGTTTTGAATGGAGGATGAGAAATAATAGGTAGTATCGTACATTTTTTTTTGATATCTAACTGTAGTTTACTGAAGTATCATGACCACGATTCTGAATAGCTTCAATCAAATTAAAAATAACATTTTAAAAGTTAAGTCATAAAAAATATTTTTAAAAATTAGACCACGCGCAAACGCGTGGTCAGAAATTTTGCATGGGGTACCTTCAAATGTAAAAGTTAAATTTTTTTGTATTGCAATAATAAAATATTGTTGACAAAAAAAAACAAATTAATTTTTTTTTTGACAAGTTTTGTATTTTATCAGTGGGTCTCAGATGCCCCCTCTTCCTGAAAAACACCCTATGGGCACGCCTTTGATAGTGGTGATCCTTTAAAAATCACCTCTTAAAATTGTTATTTTACCTAACATAATCGAAAATCATATTTCAATTTTTTATCGCAGTATGTTTTATATTAAATATTTTTTGTTTTAGGTTTTTACAAATGGTGCATACGCCAGGTGTAATCAAATCATTCCAGCCTCAGCAAAGACAATCTGACGATTCTACTGTCACTGAACAGAAAAATTAATTCATTGTACGCGTTAAATAAAGGATTTTAGACTAAAAAAGGACACAATTTTTATTTATTAATTTATGTTATTTATTCCTATCTTTTTTGTATACCTTTCGTTTAATAGACTCAATATCGCTATTTTTAAGTTAAAATAAATTAAGAAAAATGAGGAATTATGCAAAGCTATCGAATTATATTATTATTTTTTTTTAAATACCTGATGTCTGAAATACAATCATTATTGTAGTCCTCAGTGGAGCGACAATTAATATTTTATTTACTTATTGATAAAAAAATTAGGTTTCAAATATGCAATGATGTTTTTCAATAATTATTCGATGCCTCCTCTTCCTGACATCATTCAATTAATTTACCTGTCTAATATAATTAGAATAAATATCTATAAATAGATTAACTGTCTTAAATTATTCCGGTTTATGTATTTATAGAATACAATAATAATAATATGTTATATTTAATATTCTCGACTTGTGTTCGTGGATAGCTCATCAATATTGTGAATATTATAGGATTTGTATTGGATCAAACTTAAATTACTTACTTATTATGATTTTAGAGTTTAAATTACAAATTGTTTTTGCCAATTTATAATAGTATACATTCTAAATTGTTGCCACTTGTGTACGGTTTAGGTATCACCTATTAAAAGTTAAATTGCTTGTATTTTAGTTAACAATAATAATGTAGCTGAATTTGTAATTAAAATTTAATTTCTACTGATTAGTTATAAATAATTCTTTTTGAAATTGTTAAAAGATAATTCATTTTATATGATAATAAATAATTATATCTATATTTTATATTATTGTATAATTAGTAGACAAAATGTTTCTTTATTTCGTTGTAGATTTTCGATAGGATAATGTCTAAGCTAAATTATAAGCCTTATTCTAATTTTTTGTAGATATTTTTATACGCTAAATCTGTTTTTGTAAAAAAAAATTTAAAAGCAACCAGTGGCGGATTTTCAACATTTTCTTGGAGGGGGGGGGGGTCCTGAAAAATGATATATATTTCAAAGGCATTATTTCTATTAAAAAAGTGTTGCCTGTATTTTTATTTATATATTATAAAATATATCGTCATTCACACATAGAGTTTAATGTTAAATATTATATTATATTTATTTTACAAAACAAAATCGACTCTTCTTTTTTTTTTTTTACTAAGTTCGGTTAATACTGAATCAACTGTTAAACAGCTTTCATCCCTGTGAATCGACATCATTGCCAAGCCGTTCAATCGAGCCTGAAATTTAATTAAAAATAATATTTTTATTAATTAATTTTACAAATAATTTTTTTTTAAATTTGACATAATAATTTATCCTTATTTCAGTCATGGTATTTCTTAGATATGTTTTGATTCGCTTCAAATTTGAAAAGGTGCGCTCATTTGATGCAGTGGAGACTGGTAAAGTAGCAAGGATCTGGAATAATTTCAAGACACTTGGGTATATTTCTTTGTTACAAACAGTCATAGCTTGGAGTGCGTTTTCCGGTTTTCCGTCATATTTTTTAATCTTCTTTGCCATAACTTGTACTCCGTTGATAATAACGAATGGTTTATGGACTCCAAATCATCTTTGTAATAATCGGCTAATTTTATGAAGTTATCTTCATTTTCTTCGGATTCAAATAATGACTGAAAATTATAAAGTGTACTTTTATGATGGACAAATCTTTGTTCAAGTTCATTAATGTAAGAATAAACATGTATGGAATAAATATAGATATGCGGTAGTATTCTTCGGTGGATTTTGTTTGAATGTTCGTTCTATACTTGTCTTCCTGTAATTCTAGACATTGTTATATCTACTTGAAATTTTCCAGCTAAATCAAGTGCAGCTGTATATATTTGTTGAAATGTTTTTTGGGCAGTATTTCTAAATATCTTCATTTCTTCTAGAGTTTCAGCAGCTAATTTAGTTGCTAATCTCAAATCAATGTTTACTTTTTGCAATTGTTTTGATAGAGGTAACCCAAATCCAAATCCTTTTTTTAAATTAATAATGCAATAATGAATTCTCCATCTAACATGGATTTTCGCAATCGTTGTGCCTTTCCACTAATATCACTATCATTCCATTCCGATATTTCACCGAAAGACTCTTCAACAAATTCGAAAACCTCTAAAAAATCATGGACTGCGTGGTATCGTTCAATCCACCTCGTTTCACAACTACGTTTCAGTGTTTTTTTTTTGTAGTGTCATAAGAAGAATCTAGGATTTTCTGTGATAAAACGTTTTTTCGTTTGGGAAATATGAAGAAATCTCGAATTTCACTAATTAAGCTTAGACAATTTGTAATTTCCCGAGTAGTCGACTACTCGTATTGCGTTACCGTATGTTCGCGTCAGTCAAATGTCAATACTAGTATTTCAGTATAAAATAGTAATATAATCGTCCCTTCTAAAAGAACTGTTAAAAGGAAAAATACGTATAAGTTCACTATCGCAACATAATCGATTACTGGAAATACAGATATTGTAGCTATAATAATCGTCAATAATTTAACATAATATCAGCAATTTAATGCGAATGGCTAATACACATACAAGCTTTCGATAGGGGCAGATAGTAGGTACTCTTCCGTTTGCCTACACAAGAATAGATAAGATAATTGAAAAAATTTTAAAATATCAAAAAATTATACTTCAACATGTTATTTTAATACATTAAATATATACTTCATTTCAAATAAAACATTATATCAGCGTTGGGGGGGGGGGGTCCAGACCCCATGGACCCCCCCCCGTAAATCCGCCCCTGAAAGCAACACTACGTTGTAAAAGTTGGATGCAAATTTAAAAAATACTACTATGGATTTCTCTATGGCGTGTTAATATATAACAAGTTACATAAAAAAGTCCTCATAATTTACTCCTTAAAAAAACATATCGTTGAGTCATATTAATATTCACAAATTATAATTTGTCGACAGGCGCCGTTAAATATAATACTCGTACTGATTAATATACATTCGTGAATTAAAATTGCCTACTTGTATTTATATATTTTTATAATCGAGTTTAACAATACATAATTTTATATTTGCTAAAAACTTCTGTAATTTTGCCATGTACTAAAATTATACAGATGAAAAAATATGTAATTTTGTAGTGACAAGTTTATGATAAGCTTATATGTGACTGTTTTGAGCAAAACATAACACGTGGCCTGTTGGTCTAGGGGTATGATTCCTGCTTTGGGTGCAGGAGGTCCCGGGTTCAAATCCCGGACAGGCCCAGCATTTTTTTGAAAAGTCCAAGGACCCGAACATAAAAATCGGATAGAATGTACATTTTATTATTGATCTAAAAATATAATATTGAAACTAAAGTAATAACGGTTATTTTTTTCTTAAGAGGACGCCACACCGCCCATTTTAAAGGAGTAAAGTATAGGCAAATTTTTACAAAATCTTAACTGTGATGTGTAACTACGAGTTCAGTAGTTAGGACTCTTTTTTAGTAGTTAAATTATTTTTCAGACGATCACAGCATCCTTGACAGCGATTTAAAAAAAAATTCTGTTGAGTTGAGTTTTACGCGGATTAATTTTTCTCAGGCTTCATACATAGTTAAGGAAAGAAATTCATACATATTTTTTATGACAAAATTATCTGTGTTCCATCATTCGTATTTTTTCGATATACCTAATACAACCAACGCTAAATCATTTTTAAAAAAGTCAAAAGTCCTTTCTTAATTAATTAATTATTCATTAACTGAATAATTAAAAAAGGGCGATGATAGAACACAGGCGATGTTGTTGTCTATATTATGTGAAAATTTAGTTTCTTAGTTTTGATTACAGCCTTTGTAAAATTAATCCATGCAAAGCGGGTTTTTTGAAGAAAATAACGGGTATGTGCCTTATTATACCATTTACTCGAGTACCGTGGTTACTATTGTTACAAACCAAGTGTTTATTTTGGGTTACCATGGTTACAAACATTTAATTTATTTACATTTCGTCTTTAAAGTACAAAGTTCGTGTTTGAGGTCATCCTTAGGGGTGGAATTTTCAAAAAGTACTATGCCAGTTTGGTTCGCGGGAGTGTACTCAACAACTTCCCAAAGTTTCATGGCAATCAGATAAATGGTGCACAAATGCATAAAGGACAAACAAACATTCATTTTTATATATACAGATAGAATACAATTACAAATATGTTTGTCAATAAAACTTTTACACGATACTGTGGTATATAAATTGTATTATAACGATGTGGCTTTTTTCTGTAATATATAAGCAAATAAAATATTCAACAAAACATAATTGTTTAACAAACTTTTTAAACACTGTGAACATTTTATAGTATAAAACAACTTCAACTAAAACATAAAATTAAATGGTATAGTAATGACAAATTTACAATATATTTTAGGTAAGAAATTAACAACTGTTTTTTAATTTTTAATTTATACACGTACATATTTTTTTTAAATAACACAAGATAAAAAATAATATAATATTATATTATAACATCCACCATAAAAATAAACAGGTACTTTTTTTAATTATCAATAGTAATAAACTAATGAACAACAGAAATGTCTTGTAAGTATAATAAGTAGAGCTATTCATGTATTAATATAATCTTGTATGTTCCTGTTTTCAAAATAAAGTTTAACTAAATTTGGAGATTTTCCATCAGTCTCTGTTAAGATGCACATTGTAAATGGTTCTCTTTTATCCATAGCTATTTTCTTAAATGTATTTAATGAATATTTTTTATGATCGTCTTCTAAAATCAATGCGCATGGCAAAGTAAAAGGAGGAAATTCTTTTAATTCCTGAGGAAGTGCATACAAACAGTCAACTGAAACAGCATCCAATGTATCATCAATATCTATAACAACATATTTAATTCCGCCCAATGTGTCCATTGTTACCCGTTTGAGTTTTGATTCAATATGTGCTAAATATATTTGACCAGATTTTGGATCATTTTCTGGCACTAAAGCTATAGTTTCATTGTTCAATATTTTTATCATGGTATTAAGATCGGCAGACACAGTTTGAACTTTAAAGTCACAAAAAGATTCTATTTGTGTAACTACAACAAGCATAGGAAGTAGCATTTCACTTATTTCAATTTGTTCTAAGTGAAGTGTAATCAAACAGGGGGAGCCATCATTTTTAACAGTCATATCTAATTTGAGCCCATTGATGCCTGTTATATCTTTAAACATTTCAGTAACATCAGAATACCATATTTCTTTTTCTTTACCATCCAGCTTTGGGGCGAACAATGCACAACGTCTCACTAGGTATGGGCATAGATGAAGAAATTCAGTTGGCCTATAAAATTGTGAACAGTCCTCATACAATCCAAAGTCTAACAAATAACAATACACTGATTCTTTCGACTTGATTTCTTCCACTACAGCTCTACACCATTGACCTAACATTTCACTGAACGTAACTACAACTTTGCCAACTGAACTTTGATTAACTTGCAATTCAATTATGCACATATCTAGTTCATTAGTAATACGCTGCTTATATAGTTCTGATAAACTTATAGAATGGACATAAAACCAATTAAGAGTGTCAACTTGTTTAACAATAACACATTCAGATTCTGGTAAAACAATTTGTGATTCAAGAGTATTGACAGTATAAGTGCTTTGCTCTTGTTTAAATGCACTTGGGTTATCATATTCCACTTGCTTTTCTACATTTAGTTTAATGTTTTTAACATTTGAATTAACATGACATTCGAGATTTGATGATCTATTTGTTGACTCATCATACAATGTTTTATTGCTTATTTTTGCATAAATAACATCTCTACAATTTTGTCCATTATTTTCTAATGTTACCAAAAAGGGTTGTTGATTATTCATGATTTTCATTGTCCAACTACGAGAAGTCAAAATATCTGAAATTACATTTGAATTTTTTGGATCATTTATTTTGCAGTCATCAATTTCTTCTACGCAACAGTGATACGTTAATTTTTCAACGAGTAAATCATTAGGTCTAACTTGAGATGAATTACAATCTATTACTTTGGAAACATAAAAATGATTTAACGAATGAAATTTAATAATCTTTACAGTCCAACTAACTGCTGTAGATGCAGTCTCAACTTTGGTCGATTTATCATCAAGCAACAATTCAAATTCTATTAAAGGTTGATCAATTGATAATAGTTTACATGGAACTGTCTTGTTTATATATTGTTCTAAATCAACATTTGTTTTTATTCTACAATTTATAGCCAGATTCGGAATATTTTGCAATTCACTAGCCAATTTTGTTGTTTTTACTTCTTTAAAACGCTCACCAGAATCTATAAATAATATGTTATCAGATTCTTTATTAGTATCTAACACTAGGGCTCTATTCCATTTTTTTGTTTGTGGGTGTAGTGCAGCACATAAAGCACCAGCTTCAGCTACTGATGGTACAACTTTTGATTGTATGTTTTCCAACGCTTCAGAGATAGTATTTAGTTTTTCAAAGTACATATCAGGAACAATCCAACAATCTTGAGTAGAATAAACGCATGTTAATTTTATCAAACATTTGTCTCGAAGCATTTCAATTAAATCTCCTCGAGGAAGTACAGAGTTGGTTTTGTAAGGTATTGTATTAATTGTTCCATCGCTGTTTATATGTAAATTAGCTAAGAACACATTTATCATATTAAATGCCTTTGGGAAAGTTTTAACCGATATAGCCAGTGCTGGTAAATACGCAACTTTGGTGTGACCAATATATTGTAATTTTTTTTTTTCTACTTGTTTTTCAAAACCGTAGTCGATGCAGTGGACCACGACCATTTTAGAACTGATAGATTTTATAACACTTCGATAATATAGACCATGACTTTCAAATACGTACATGTCACCTGGATCCATTGTCTGTTTGAACGAAACTTTACTATTTATCTTTGATAAAGTTACAGACATTTTTAAAAGTTTATCACGGTCTTCAACTCTTTGCAAATAAGTCACATCACCATCAACGTGCACAACAGATATTTTTTCTATGCCTCGTACGACTGGAGTAGGTAGAGGTACAGAATTATGTTCATTCACAATGACACTCAAACTAAAATAATTGTTAATTATAAAATAATTGTGAACTATTATTGTACTTCACTAAATAGTAAAACTATACACTAATTATGGGACATTATAGTGACATAGTAACATAGTGAAAATTAAACGAACATCAGTAAGGTACTTACATTCCATTTGATTTAATAGCAATTACAGTCACATTATATAAGGTCTTCTCAGTTACTTTGAAGTTTAAATTCTTTGTTTCTAATTCACAAGTTAAACAAAGCTGGGGTTTTTTCATTAGACTACTAGTTATAGGTCGTATCTATATTATAAATAATAATAATATAAATCAATTATTATAAAAATTAAATGTATTCAACAGTACAAGCAAATATTTTCATGAATTTTAACAAAACTGGAAATAGTTATACCTGTGTAAGGCTGACGTCAGTTAACAATCCAATATCAAATAATTTAACAATTATTGATTCGTCTGAAATGTTGGTTATATAAGCTCTATACCATTGGTCATTGCTTAAAGTCGCTAAGCAAAAAGTTCCTTGCAGGTTATTCAAATTCATTGGCTCGTAGACCTAATATATATAAATTATAACCAATTTATAATACATTTTATACTATACAAGTTTTAGTTATGATCACTAATGACTAAAATCATTAGATGTTTAAAAAAACTATTTACAAGTGAGTACATTGTGAATTATTAAAAAACTTACTGGATTATCATTAATGTGTCTTTCAATTTCTTCTTCTAGTTCGTCGATAGAACTAGGTTCTGGTTGTATACATAATTTAAAATGAGAATACAAAATATAAGATAAAAAACTTTGACCTTTTAATATATTTTCTTCATATGGGCTTTCTTCTGCAAAAAATATGCAAGATATTTTTTTAGAAACATATTTACTTTATATAGTGTAAATAATAGTTATTTAAAAAGAATACATAATTTTTAAACAGTAATTTTTTGGTAGTAACTGTTATTGTTTTAAGGATAAATTAATACATTTGATATATAATGATATATAACAATACAGATAATATGTATTATGTAATGAAGAAAAATTAGAATTATTTTTTGTTAAGAACGAAATATTAGAAGACATTTTAACCAAATGTTGTCATTATAAAAATATGATTTTATTAATATTAATGAACAAAATATTATATTGTACCAGTTTTCATTGCAGATGACAAGTATTGTCCAATTCCAGATTTTAGTAAAGAATCAGAAACATTAATATTAGTATCGTTTTCAATCAATTGAACCAATTTTCGTCCATTTTCGTCTTGTCCAGTTATAAAACATGTATATAATGATTCGTCATGAAAATGTGGTTTTATAATTGAAGCTATATCAGTATTGAGAAGTGGAAACCACATGTTACTTAATGAGCATTCCAAAACTAATTGTGCTGGCATGTTGCAGTCATTTTCCATAAAATTATACAATGTTACTTTATTGAATTCTTCATTAACAATTTCGTCGCCTTGATCAACTAGTTTTAATTCAATTTCTAAAAATATAAATCGAACAGCATAAATTAATGGGATTAGTAGGGAATGTTTTTAAAGGTTTTTTTTTAAATATAAAATACATGTTAAATTATTTTGATCCACACTGCTTTATGCTATTATTATGATGGTCATCTTGTCCTATGACAATAAAGAACGGAAAGCCAGCCAATAAACAGTGTGCATACTGTTCAACGTATGTACATTTAATAGGACTAGTGCAAACTTGTAATAAAGGAATTCTATTTATAAAAACCGCTAAATTGGAATGAAAATAGCGTTTTATCTAAATATTGTACATCAAAATTTGGATCGGTTAAAAAAGGAACAGTATTCAATTGAAAACATGTTAATTATACAGTAAAGTGATTAAAAAAAAAAAAAAAATTTTTTTTTTCTTGGAACCAGGCTTAAAAGTTTCTTTTTGGTGTAAAAAGACACCAGTTAAAATTTGAGCCCTTAATATTAATATTAAGATTGTCCGCGTTGCACTTTTCTACTTCCCAAAAGAATAACATGGGAAAAGTTGTTTTTACACATTCTGATTTTTATTGCTGGCCCATTAAGGGTTATATAAATAATATCTTCACTTATTTTTGTAGAAAATTGAACGCTCTACAAAAAAGATCTCTTATGATTTTTCATGAAACTCAATAGTTCAAAAGTTTTTCAAGGTCAAAGTTCAATTCATTTTTAATTCATTCGTTTTTCTGAATAACTTGGTAGAAATGTTATGTACCTTTTAAAAAATGTACCCAAAATATTGTAAAAAATGTAAATAAAACTTCCGAGGACTGTTAACCAATATTTTTCGTTGTATTGAAGATAAACGGACAACTTAAAATAATTTACTTATGACAGTTAACTCTAAATTCAAATAAAAATTTAGCCATACCTGAGGGCAAAAGATGATTGTTATGTTTTTTTTAAACTCTGAGAGCTTAGAAATAAACTTTCAGATTGTTTTGAGACCTTTAAATTCATAAACTTTCGAGAATTATGAAGAAAACTGCTCAATTGAGAATGAATTGAATTTTGACCTCGAATAACTTTTGAACTATTAAGTTTCATGAAAAATCATAAGAGACCTTTTTTGTAGAGCGTTCAATTTTCTACAAAAGTAAGTGAAGATATTATTTATATAACCCTCAATGGGCCAGTAATAAAAATCAGAATGTGTAAAAACAACTTTTCCCATGTTATTCTTTTGGGAAGTAGAAAAGTGCAACGCGGACAATCTTAATATTAATATTAAGGGCTCAAATTTTAACTGGTGTCTTTTTACACCAAAAAGAAACTTTTAAGCCTGGTTCCAAGAAAAAAATATATATATTTTTTTTTTTAATCACCCTATTATACAGTCATACTTAAAAATGTATATTGGCAGATTAAAATATATTTTATGAAATAAAAAAAAGTGTTATAATAATTATAATATATTTAATTTTGGGAGGAGTTTTGCTCAAAAAACCCTTCTGTTTTTAGACCTTAAATGTTATACATTTCAATTCTTTCTTTAGGGAAAGTAACTGAACTGCAACACTTGTGATAACAGCAACACTGAGAGTGAATCTAGCTGCCCGGTTTTTACATCAATATTTAAGGACTCCAAAGTTTAGTTTCTAGACCATGTAGGACTATGAAAGAGTTTTATTATGTTATATAATATATAAACGATTTATAATATTTTATGATAAAAATACTAACTTTCAATATCCGAGTCCATACTAATTACTTGAGCTCGGTAAATAGACTTTGAATCATTTTGATATATGACATACATATTTTTGACAATGTCATTTTTCTTCAAAATACACCGACTTTCCAAAGTGGAATTAATTTGTTCAAGATAAGTTTGAAAGTTAGAATTATACTGTCTCATATGGAAATATAATGGCGATTTGTAGTATAGTAGTTTACACTTTATTTCATTTTCACTTAGTAATTGTTCTTTTTGCAAACTCATTATAGGAATAATCTAAAGACATTATTACATTATACATATAAATTAAATAATTGATAAATTCTTTAAAATTTAAAATCCATTTTTAGATTTAAGCTTTAAGGAGACTAAATGCAGTTTTTTTATGGAGTATTGTAGGCAATATTTAAGAGGAAAAAAGAGATTTTAATAAATTTCGACTATGTAAATTAATTTACCGCTTAATTTGTATAAGCTTCGAGGTATTATTTTTAATGTAAATAATTTTTTTTATGAGTAAAAGCCATTTTGGTTTATTTAAGATCAAAAAGCCAGACAAAATTTCGACTACATAGGATAGGCCAGTTTCAATTCTGTAAAGAGATTAGAGTTCTTTGGCTACTTTACTAAGTTACTTAGGAAGCCAATTTTCATTTAAAAAGTTCAGTTTTATGTAATTAAATAAAGTAAATTTGCAATTTTTTCAATATTAAAACACAATTTTTTTTAATAAAAAAAGAAAAATATCAAAAATCTGTTTCCAATATAACCTAGTAAAGTGGCCAAAGAACATGTATATCTTTACAGAAATAAAATCGGACCACCTTAAGTAGTCGAAATTATGTCTGGCTTAACACGGTACACTCTTATGAGAAATATGTGTATGTAATATTCATTTGAAAAACATAATTTCTAGTTTAAACTATCACATTAAAATAGCATTTGGTATCCCCATAACACACATGTATTTTATTTGAGATGCTTTTAACTATAAGTCAGTGTGATCCGTTCTAAAAAACAATTAGGTTTAATGAAAAATTACTGAAGCTGTCAAGAGTTAAAAATTTAGAAGTATCCCATATAAGCACATCACCAGTTATGTTACAAAAGACACGTTACTAGTTAAGGACTAAACAAGTGTTATTAAAGCAATTTATAAATTAGTTTTACTTACAATTCTAGCCATCTTACATGTTTTTTGGTTTACTTCTTGATAATTTTCTGATTCAGATGATTTTCTGGTTTTGTCATTCTAAAAAATACAATTTATTAGTAGTCGATGAATAATAATGTTTAATTTAGTATAATATAGATATTTTAATATGCAAGACAATTTTTTTATTGATTATACAAATATTTACAAACTTTATTGAATAATGAAATCAAATTAAATTAAAAATTGTGTCACATATTATATAATAATAAAATTAGTAAACCAACATGAGATTGGGATAGTTCTGGAGAATAACTGGATCTCTTATCTATCTTATCTTCATCCTAAAAACAATTTATTATTTATTATAAAATTATATAATGGTTATAAGGGATTGTAATGTTTACATCTATATACTATATTCTACTATTACTTTTTACAAAAATAGTCTGTAGTGCTCATTAGAAACATCCTATTTACATTTTGAGAAAAACGACATTTAACATTTTTTTTAACTTAAAAAACTGTAGGTAGGACAAACCTTTCATGAGCTCCAGCGTCTTGAAATGCTTAAACAAAATTTAATACCTTTTTTTAAAATTCTAACATTATCTACACTGGCATTAGTTGTTTATAAAAAATCAACAGTGCTCAAATTGGGAGGGGGGGGGGTTCAGATTTTTGTAGCATACCCTTACTAATTTTTGAAATTTGAAATATAAAAATATTAGACTTAAGTAACTTACGTGTAATTCTATTATTGAACAGATCTCAGGAGACTTAGGTGGTGATGTACTTAGTATAGAAGAACACGTATTTCCATTATTCAATGTATCAAAAATATCAGAAAGCTGATTATTTTTTTTAGCCAACAGCTTTACATTATACAAGCCATAACTAGGATCAATTTTACTAGCTATCATTCCAAAATGTTTATCAAGAAGCAATTCTTTAGCCGTTTCAGCCGTCATTTGGCTATTGGGTTTGTCTAGTACAACACTCATTGCACGCATTTCAATTACATTGAAACTAAAAAATAAACGAATAATAATTGACTTTGTATTTATTACCATTAAAATGAATATTGAATAAATATTTACTTTGAAGGAATCTTAAAGACTGTTGTTCTAGGTACATACTCACGGAGTCCATAATCAATCAAATCAACTAATAAACTGTTTATTTTTACTTCTAATATAATTGCTCGAGCAAGCTTATTAGTGTTACGCACAAGAATTAAACAAGGTGTATGTACTTCAAGGACAGGTGCTAACACTAATTGTTCTCTATCAATAGCATTTAAATTTGTTTGTAAATAATTAGACTCATAGTCCTAAAAAAGTATATTTAGAATTGTAACATTAAGGTATATAATATAATAGTAATCAATCAAATTACATTTGCTTTTATAATGTTTAAAAATAATTTTAGAGGTACTTACAATTGTTCTAACTGTCAAAAGGATAACATTTTCACCAACAGACACTCTTGTAACTACAACATTTGTTACTGAAACAGGATCTAATTTTTGAGATCTTAAAAAGCTTAACATAGATTGTTTAGCAGGAACGGGACAATAATTTTCTATTCCATTTTTCTTATTTAATGATAAAATTGAAGACAAATTATTAGCAATTGTTAATGTTGATGTTATATCTATAGGTTCTGCAAAACCACTGTCAACCAGTATTTGTTTGTCTAAATTTAGCAGTGTTATGAATTTCACACCGCCTATATCAAAATCATTACGAAATTTGTAAAAACGATTAGACAACAAAGTATTTAACTCAACATTAGATTTTGGTTTTCTTATAAAGCCACTGAGAAGAAATGTGAATAATGATACACTTTGAGTTAGTAAATTGTAAGTAGGATTGCTTATATCCATTGATATCTCTCGAACATCCAAAAAAGAAACAGTCATTGTTTGGCCATAGTCAATAAGAATTATTGTATGAGTTCTTGCTTGTAAATCTGAACTCAATATGTTGCATCTATAAACTCTTTCAGTATCTGATTTCCAAATATAAAAATATGCTGTGTTTCCAAACAGATCTAATGTCTTCATTTCCTTATAACAAAATGTCAAAAGTATTGTAACAAATAGACATTATTTTTTTTAATATCTAGGTACATTGATTTATAATATGAATGAGTATAATCAGTTATTGAAACACTGTGTAGTTTTACCATGAGGATTTACCTACTACAATAGCTTAGATAAATTAAGAATAAAAAAATTAGTTAACTTTAAACACTTCTACTTCAATTTTAGTTTCATTAAATGTTTAAATGATATATTTTCAACAATTAGAACAGTGTCAGGGAAAGTAAAGTGCTTTGAAATTCTATTGAACTGTACAAAAATAGTATTTTTACACTTCAAAATTAACCTTTAATAATTATGATTTACTTTCTGAATAATTGCTTTAACAAACCTAATATATTACTCTACATAACATTTTGCAAAACTTAAACTTAGATTGTCAAATTAATATTGGGCTAATAATCATTGTGGGTGGGGATTAGAATACCCCCTCGGTAGTCCATGCCTGTCATAAGAACCGACTAAAATGGATCTAGTAGTGGGCAGCAGCGCTACTAGTATCAAGCGTAAATAATTTATTTATGCTTGAGTAGTATCCCTTAGAAATAAGGTATGCTACTGCGATCAGGGAAAGCAACGGGAAACTACCCTGATTAACCCCTTCCCAAGAAAACCCATCATGATATTGTCTGCAGTCAAATCAAGAGATTGTTGCCAACGTCAACTGATGGGTCACCAAACTTCCGCTTTTGGAAGATGGACTTAAGAAGAGAATAATCATTGTAGTTTAAAAGCCTTTCAAAAAAATAATAAGAAAACTTTACAGGTTACATAAAAACTTTGCAAAGGGTAAAGCCAGGTTTTTATGTAAAATATGCTCACAAACAAAATTAAATTTATTAACTATTCAAAAGCGCATGGCATAAGAATGATTTTGGCAAATTTTCAACTTGATAGCCGCCATATTGGGCGGCTATCAAGTAAGTAGTTGTAAGTAGTAAGTAATTGCGGATTTTGCAATTTTGGTTTTTGCATTTTTTAGCGAAACTGATCATCTGAAAATCCGAAAGAATGAGCCTACTATGTATTGTTCAATTAAAGTGAATTAAAAATATTTTACATTTTTTTCTTTCATTTGTGTCTATCTTTGTGAAGAAAAAATAAATGAATCTCGTTAATTGCAGTTGTTTCAAAATCATTTGTACCTACAAACAAAATAAAATGCTTTAAATATGTGTCAATGCATAAGTAAGATCGGAATAATGGAAAACCCTCAATTGTTGTTTTCGCATTTAAATTATCAAGTAAAATATTTGACAAACATTTTTTTTAGATTATGTGGTTTTGAATAGTTGGTAAGAAATTTATTTCGTTTGGGAGCATTTGTAACTTAGAAACCGACTGTGCTCTTTTGGAAGCCATAGAAATAGTTGGGAACAAATAATATATTAGTACGAGTAGGTATAACATTTTTTAAGTTAGAAAAATGAGTTGTGAAGTATGATTTTGATGCTTTAAAGAATTATTTTTGTCCAGATTATGAGATTTTTAACTACTGTGGGAGTCGTTTGTTGGTCAGAGACATACAGGAATATCATGACATATGACAAAATTATTTCCAAGATAATGCCTCAATGCAAATCTATAATAAAACTAACTTGATTGTGACACATAATTAAGTATAATTAGAATATAGTACCTTAGTAAAGGATTCATAATTCTGTAATGATTTTTCCATGTTTGATTTTTTATGAGATAGATAACGACCCCATAACTTAATGAAACATCCTTCATACTGTGCATTAGTGACATATATCTCTTTATCAGTTAATGGTACTATTGAGTTTTCCGTCATTTTGATCTAATAATAAATATCAAATAAAATGAAAATAATAATTAAATATACTTTAGATTAAAAAAATAATAATTTAATGTAATAAAACTGTTAATTTTTTTTTTACAAAGAAAACTTATTAAAGAATAACACACATAGCAGTTTTGGTAAAGTATTTTGGTAATTATCCTAGCTACTAAATAAAAAAAAAATAGTAGTAATAATATAAGCTGTGGTTTAAAAAAAAAATCACATTTTTATTTATTTTTTAATGTAAACAAAAATGTAATAAATATAAACATTGATTCTTCAAGTAAGCTTATATACATATAGTTAAATTATAGCCTTACATAAGATCCTTATAGGATATGTTGAATATTAGATCTAAAACTGCCACCTTTATTTTGATTTAAGTATTCTATTTATTTTATTTTAAAATGTAAATTGTATGCACATACAATTAATTACTATTTCCAATTTAAACAATGGAATAGTGTATAGTAAAAGCTATACTATTGTTTATTTTAAATATTTGGAGTTTATTATAACATTTTGGACATTATGTTAAACACATGTTTATTTTTAAATTTTTTAATAATGTTTAATGGTGTTTCTAAATAAAATACTGGCTTAGTTTTTAGTCATTAATTACGTAAATAATTAATTATCAACTCATGTGATATGTTAAAAAAATGAATAGGTACCAGGATTTTACCTAGGTAAAAAAAATATAAGTAATACAACAAAAATGCAACATTACAATTGAATATTCCATAAGCACTTACGATGTTAATAGAATTAAATATTGGAGAAATTAAAACATCTTGTTCTTCACATTTACCTCGTGGTAATATAGTTAAGTTTATGTAAATTTAATTAATGCGGCAATTCATAAATCTTAAAGAAATATTTATCTTACATACTTTGTTCGTAGTTATTTCAAATTTAAACTAGATACGTCGATCAACGTTATAAAAAATGTTAATACCGTACTAGAATATGACAAAAAAAAAAAGTAAAACATTATCCATTATAAAATTAAAAAAGTAATATAACATTGAACCAATACGTCTTTATAAAAGAAAGTAACGACAAAACCAACATAGATCTAACAAATATTTTACAAAATAGTAACAACCGCAGCCGGCAGCACAAAAATACTAACAATGACACCCTGTTCTTTCTTTAAAAAGTGTCAACAAACGAACAAAGTATGGTCCACATGTCACCCAACAGTCGACTTGGTTATATTTTAATATTTTATTTTAAAACAAATAGGAGAATATAACAACCCTTAACTATAACTATATATAACCGCAGAATAGATAAAAGGATATAACCATTGATTTAGATAACTATTATGTTATCATTGCTTCAAACAAGAGTGGATTATTATATAATACTTGTGCTTATAAAATATAATGTCATTTGGTTATTCTGTGATAATGTATTAAATATTAAACGCTCCTCATGGGCAAATCATGGAACAATAGTTTAACAATAATTTATAATGTTTTAATAATTTTAAATGAAGTACTTAATTGTATGTGTTTATGAATTATGCTAATAACGCGATTGATTAGTATGCTGTGTCGACCGGCAACACAAAATAATATGTCATAATCACGGTTGTCTACTGTTGACAACCGTGGTCATAATAAATATGCAGCTCACTTTATATCTATTATTTTTTTAAAATAAAGTTGTTTATATGTCGCATTTATGATAACGGCTGGGTTATCAGTGCTGATATAATACTTTTATCGACGATACAGCACTCTAGTGGTATATTTACCAAATAACATTAAAAAGTGCAGAGTTACACCTGTAATTGCATTGGCGGCATTTCTGTTTCAAAAAAAATTATTATCAGTTATTATTTATCAGTCAAACCCACGGTTATCTATTCAACGGAGTTGGTCTATGGGTGTACCTTATAGCAAAAAGTCTATGCACTATGACAAAAATTACAAAGTAACAACTAACATGTCGACTACGAATTATCATTATATTATATAATTATTATTATTATTATTATTATGAAGTCGGTAGTCCTTAGTCGGCTCGTTAATTAAATCGTGCAATATAGTATTGGCAAATAATATAATATGTTTAATTTACATTATGTTAAAACTTTTAAGTATTTGGTATAAGGACATAAGGTATCAATGATTTATTAAGTATACAATAATAATTAATGCGTAATACCAATTAAACGCTCCACATTTGTACTTAACAATATCGTTTACCGGATATTTTTATCACAAATATAGATAATATTGCTATGCCTTTTTAAAAAAAAACATGTCAAAATGATTTAAAATAATATAAAGAGTGGAATATATTATTATACTTAAATTAGTATAGCCACCTAGACAAAACACATGTTTATCAGCAGACAGCTGATTCGTCATTTGCCAAACGCGTCAATCTGTGATTATTCGGTCGTTAAAGCGGCGTTCCCTACCGAAATGGCCGCCAGTATAAATGTGACTTCCATCCTTGCAACATGGCTCTTGTCTCTGCAAACGTGTGTATACGTTTCTGTGATGAATTTGCAGTTAATCGGTATTCTTGTGTTTTTAAAGGACGTGATATTGGAGCACACGTAGACTGGATGCGCAGTTTTACTCTTTAACATCCTTATGGTAATTTAATCCCGTACTCGTTTTAATAACTACCCTTATGTGTAGGTAGCCGAATGTAATTATTGCTATAACTATTTTTTTACTGATTTAGAGTGAATTAATTACCTTTTGAGTGGTGTGCTTAATAATTGTTTAAACACAGTAATAAATTACCAACTTAAATTAATTTATAGATTTTACATTATAATATATAGTTATTTCAAACCAACATTAATGCACTGATGTTGTTTTTTTTAATGTATTCTTGCCTTTTAGTTACAAAAGTAAGTAGGTAGCACATTATGTTAACAGTCAATTTATATTTAGTAAAGAAAATATTTTATAACAACAGGTTTGACCCATTTATCACTGAATTTAAATATTATACACGTTTCGTTAATTATTTTTCATATAACTAATGTACATTAGTGTTTCGTAAACTTTATAATATTAAAACTGTGTTTTTATTATTACTAAATTTTTAACCTACAAGCTGTAATTGTAGGCTGTAAAAAATGCTTAATAAATTCTTAATATATGGATATATCTTAGTTTGATTATATAATTTGTTCTGTATATCTTGAAAAATCTTTGTGATCAAATTCATTTAACTAAATCATTATTTCACTTGTGAACATATTTTACTGTGATTAATAATATAAATTATTATTGAAAATGAGATGATATTGTGAAGGTAGTTAAATTTTTAAATTAGAATTTGACATAGTGTGATGCTTTTGTTATATTTCGTTGTGTTTAACATTAATTAACTATGTCCTATTATGATAAAATGTGCCAACCTAAAAATGATTTATCAATTAAGTATTTTATCAAAATGTATATGTATTGAAATTATTACCAAGTTATCTAAGTTTAATAAAGGTTTTTTATTATTATTTACTTTTATCTTTAATATTTTTTCAAACATGGCTTATTTACCGAAATAAGTAAATTAATATACTAAATGAAGTGATACAGTTCATTTGAATGTACACTACTACTTAGAATACTCTAAGATAGACAACAACCCTCGTAAAAACAAAATACATTAAAGGCAATAAGAAAGGTTTTTTTTTATAAATTTCGACTATCTGAAGCTAGAATAACTGAAACACCTATAAAAATTAAAGCTTATATTACGGGGGGGGGGGGGGGAGAGAGGGAAATATTACAAAAATCTCTTTTACTCACAATATCTGCATGTAATCAGAGACGTAGAAAACTGAAAGGGAACTACCATTTTAATTAATATCACTTAGATTTCTAAATAATTCTCCATGGTATGTATTTCAAAGCCCCTTAATAACAACCTTAAAATTATTACTATTTCCCTAACTAGTATAATTCCACAATAAATTACAAAGTATTATACATATACTTAAATTTTCTACTTATTTGCTCGCATTCTCCCAGACATTATGTATCGCGAACTAAATAGGAAATAGAGTAAAATAACAAATATTTGAGTAAGTCAGAATAAAATTTATGAATATATTTTCTCTACTTATGTCACTCAACTAGTAAAGAAAAAATAAAATATTATTTAATTTTATTAATGCTTGTAACCTTAGGTAAAAAAATAAATGTATTTATTATACAATTCGCAATTATAACAACAGAGGTATTACGAAAATGCTAACTTTATGCAGGCGGCATATAATTGTTGTATAATTGTTAACTGCTTTTTATAAAAAAAAAAAAAAAAGACAGGGTAAAAAATATTAAAATTCCTTTATTTGTATTATTTGCAAATGAGAATGCCTACCTCTCAAGGTAATTTTGCTTCCCATGGCTCCTGTGTCTTAATGTTAAGCCCCTCCTTGAAATAGTGACTCGGTTCCGCAATAATCTTGTTATAATTATAATTATAATACAGCAAAAATTGTAATTATAGCTATAATTATACAGATTTTAATAAAAATTAATTAAAAATATTCAAATAATACTTAATTATTCTATTGTTATAATGTTATAAAAACGTATAAAGAAATTATATAATTTATACTAGAGCAGTTACATGAATTTGTGTATTCGTGTAACAAATAATATATGTTTATAAAACCACAAATATTCATGAAAACTTGCAAACTCCATGTTTAATTTACTTTTAAAATCTCAAACTTTTATAAATATGGATATTGCTTTTTAAATATAAAGTTCTAATTTATAATTTATAAATACATATTTATAAATGTACAAATATACGATATTAAAATATAAATAATATATTATATTTTTAAATTTATTGCAGATACCAATTCAGACAGACTTAAATATTTATACAAGCCTTGGAAACTTATGTTAAATATATAATATGGCATCAAGGTAATTTTTATGTTTATTGAATATATCTTGACTGCTTTTTGTATAAATATAGTAAAGTTATGCCTGAAATAGTTAATTTTGTTAGTTTTGTTAATTACTAAATAAAGACAAAATAAAATGGTCTGCTATAATGCTTTGTTGGCAGTTACAATGGCATCTTAATAACATACTAGTGTTAATTATTTTGCTATATTTTCTACCAATTATTATTTTAAGTTTGACGATTACATTTTTATTTAGGCTGGATAGACTCTTTGTTTTATTGGAATCGGCAAGTAGTTCAGTCACCAGAAAAACAGCTGCAAATCAACTAGGACAAGTTATAAGATTTCATCCTCATGAACTAAAACCTTTATTAGAACGTATCTCCACTTACTTGTATAGTTCATCATGGGATACACGAATAGCTGCATCGCAAGCTATCGAAGCTGTTATTTTACAAATTCCTCAATGGTGTCCTTGTGGATTGCCATCAACTAAATATGGTTTGTATCCTTTAGAAGTAATCACAATTTAAAGATGTGTATTAATATTTGTTTATTTTCAGAATACAATGATTTGGAAGTAGATGAAAAAAGGAGTAATAACAAACTATCGTTCAATACATTTGATTTAGCTAATATAATGAATAGTTCTACATTAACAAATTCTCTCGATCCTGAACAACAAATACCTAATACTTATGATAATGGTAAGTTAATGTATACAAATTTGAATTTTAAGTATATTTTATTTTCGTTTAATTAGCCTTTGTAACAATATATTTTGAATATATGAAAATTAATTCTACTTGTAAAAATTTAGTTGGTGACTTCAACATTAGTAATATGTAATAAGTATTTTTAACGTTTTTCTTAATTATTTAGATATAGAAAAAGTAATTCAAAGCCAGCAAAAAATTATTAATAAAACTCTAGGACTAGAAATTTTAGGATCTAGTATTATAACCTCTGAGGATATCATGATAACACCTGTCCCTAAAATTGGTACAACCAATTTAAAAGTAAGTATCATTAGATATTAATTGTATTGTTTATTTGGCCTCTAATTTCTTTAATCTACCATATCTATTTTTTTATGGTAACTTGTTAAACCCATAATAACTTCCTCATTTCTACTAATTTAATTTTCATCAAATTTTTCTTATCTAAGGATAAATACTCCACAATATACATTATTACTGGATTTGATAGGTTATTATTTATGACATTTTTCTTCACTACGTTCCTGCACATTACGTCTCCTTGCGTATGGAACACACATTGTTTCCAATAGATTAATTAAATGAAATATCATTATTTGTATTTACTTTTTTCAGAGACAATTGAGTGATGTTATAAATACTGACTTTAATAAAAGTTCTAGAGAAGAAAATCGAGAACGAAGAAAAACTCGACACGGTGAACTCAATAATAAATTAACCCGATCAATATCTTTAGATAGTAGTCACAGTGGAATCTCAGATACATGTAAAAAAATTAAAATGACTGCATCTAATGATGAGGTAAATGACGTCATAACTTGAACAAGAATTGTGTCAATAATATATAAATTAAATACTTACTTCTTCTTTACAGTACAGAAAAATTAAAAAAGTGTACAAAAGACTTATACTATTAATGACAATTTTATTTTCTTATTTGTCAATGCATTATTTTAGTTTTAACAGTATTACATTTATACAAAGAACTATAAAAATAGTGTTTAAAAAGATTTTTTTCAATATATTTGAAAATAAAAATTATGGTCTTAAATATTGAAATTATAAGTTTATTTTTTTATTTTTCAAAAATATCAGTTTATTAGTAAATGTGTCTATAAAATTGTTTTTTTTTTTTGTCAAAGAATAATGATTGGCCTTTTGAAGAATTTATTCAACCGCTACTTAATGATTTGGCTGATACTAAATGGGAAATACGACACGGAGCTGCTACTGCTATTCGTGAAATTATTAAACACCATGGTCGTGGTGCTGGAAAAGCTGCAAACTTACCTTCAGACCAAGTATAAATTACTAAAAATACAATTATTATTTTGTTTTATACTTATTCATGTGTGAATATTTTTGTTTAGATGGAAATTCATCACCAAGTATGGTTAGAAGACGTGAGTTTAAGATTATTATGTGTTTTGGCTTTGGATCCTTTTGGAGATTTTTTGGGTGATCAAGTAGTAGCACCCGTGAGAGAGACTTGTGCTCAAGCATTAGGTATTTACTATTTTAATATAGGTATGCATAATTTTTTCTACATGTAACTGTATAATTTGTAATTATTTATAGGATTCATCGCTAAACTGATGTCTGAAGATAATATTATGAATGTCATAAATGTTCTTATACAGCTCATAGAACATGCTAACTGGACAACTAGACACGGTGGTCTGTTAGGATTAAAATACATATTAGTCGTAAGAAAAGTAAGTTTCATCCTGTTCTTAATTGATGTAAACATATTATAAATAATGTGTTCTCTTAGGATCTTATTGAAAAAATGTTACACATATTATTCCCCTATATATCCAAAGCATTAATGGACCCTGTAGATGATGTAAGTGCTGTGGCTGCAGCATCTTTATTACCAATTGTAGATAATTTAATTAAATACAATCAGATGTGGGCATCTGAAATAATCACTATTATATGGAAAATGTTAGCTGTACAAGATGATTTAACAACATCTTGTAATAATTTTATGACATTATTAGCTGCATTATTTAGCCACCCTTCTGGAAAATTATTGATGTAAGTTAATTATAAGATTTATTAAATTACTAAAAAAATTAAATAATGAATAATTTATTTATTATTATTATTAATTTTGTAGTAACGAACCGGTTCTTCACATTTTACCTCGTCTTTGGTCATTTTTGTCACACAATGCTACTCAAGTGCGTTTAGCTACAATGAAATCTTTATTAACATTGACGTCAGCTCCACAACTAGTTTATTCCGATAGCACAGAGAATATAAAATTACTTCAAGATGCTATGAGATTAATTTTTTTTAGAGCTATGATTGAGCCAGATGAGGAAATACAAAATATAGTAAAAGAGGTATACATACAAAATATTTATATATTTTTATTATGTTTGTTTGGCATTAGACATTTTTGATTAAAATATATATATATATTTTTGCAGGTTTGGATTAATTTGTTGACTCATAGCACTTTAACAGCTGTTTTAAATGCTGTTTGTCCATTTGTTGGATTGTGGTTAGCAATGACCATGCAATCTGAAAAAATACCATATGATGTAACAAATATTATTCAAAATATTACAGAAGCTCCTATGAAAGTAATACATTTTTTTTTTAACTTAATATTGCTTCTCAATCAATATTAATTCTTGAAATGAGAAATCATTCTGACAAAACTAGGGGTAACGGTTTTGAACAAGTAAAACAAATACTCTGGTACCAGTGTTTGTTACCCAGGTATTATAAGTTAATGCCTAGGTGCCTGGGTATTTTTAATTACATGGGTTAAAACCAGGGTTTCTTATTTACACTGGTACTCATGGTTTTTAATACCCATGTAATCGTAGCCTCTAGACAAGACTTCTTTATTTATTTTTCTTCTATTTAATCTAGGTAGAGAATCAAATAAATGAATCAAGTATAGATATTAAGTACTACATAGGAGGGAGTGAAGCAATTCCTGTAGAACAACGGGAGAAAAATGCTAATAGAGCTAGACAGTTAGGGGCAGAAATGTTAGGTATGAATTATTTTCGTTTTATTTATATATTATTTATTTATATTTATATATTTTTAATCATTATAGGTTTGTTATCTAGCTACATAGTTCAACCGGCTCCCAATGTTTGCTACGTAAATGAAAGTGAATCTCCAGTAGCGTGTTATACAAAGCTTTTAATTGGTCATTTAGATTCTAATGTAGCTATGCAGCAAAGAATGGCATCTATAGTTATATCAGAATGGAGTAAACAACAAAAAATTGATAGCTCAGCTTCAAAAATTTTAACAGAAAAAATTACAGAATGTATGAATCGAGTGATTTATTACGATGAAATGTCCTACTCCATGACTAAGCTTATTCAAGATGCTAACGACTATCATTCATCTTTAAAACATTACAAGCTACCTATACCTCTTCAGTTAAACCAAGTAAATATTAGTAAAACATTTTTACTTTTAAAAAAAATTGTTTTATTTAAATAATAAAAATAACTTATAACAACATAGCTTGTTACATTATACTGAATATTACAAATTGACTTTTATGGTCTAAACATTAATGCATTCTATTATAAACCAAAGTTAATTGGTCCAGACCAGCTCTAAAAAATATTATTTTTATACAAAATATTTGTGATATATTGTTATAACATTAAGTATCTATCAGCTGCATGTAAACATTACTACTATAGTTATATAAACCAGAATTCCTCAAAATATAACAATAACAGTGTGATAGATAATAATATTTATAACAGTTGTAAAGTATTGTTCTACCTATAAAGTAAATTGCAGCAATTAATAGTAAATTGTTTACAGGATGTTATTAGAAAATGATTCATAATTATTTTACTACAAATTTAGTAATATCTGCTTAGTTCTTCATAAAGTTATAATTCATGAATGAAAACCTCGAATGTTTTTATTTTGGGCCTTACGGTTGTTTGGTATCTGTATATTTATAATGAGTACTGACTATGGGGTATAAAAAATGTGTTAACTATGTTTGTCAAAATTTAAATCTATTAATTTATATTAAATAATTTTTTATAAAAAATGTAAATCAAGTCGAGTGATCTTGGGTTTAATTTCAACCCAGTTTTATATTTACACAATGAGCATAATGTTTTGTGGAATCAGAATAAACATTCTATTAATTTATGAATTGTTTTATAGATAAACAAATGATGAATAACATAATTTTGTAAATAAATAATTGAATAATAAATGAATTAATTAAAGATAATTTTTTATTTATTGTAGAAAAAATAGCAAAAATTACTTGTCTTCCTTTAATTTGTCAATATTCAGCAGTGGGAGTATTTAGAACACCCCTGAATACACAAAAATCAAACCATTTTTTTTAAATAATGCACAATTGATAGTTGTTATAAGTGATTTCTATTGAACATATATTATGTTAACTAACATCTTACATATTCTTAAGGTTGTAACCTTGGAACAAATTGAACAGCTTACTGCACCAGATTCAGTTTTATTAACTTCACTTAAAAATAGACCAAAAATTATGCAACAGCTGGAAGAAAGAAGACTCTCATTGTATTATACACAGAAGCAAATAAATGCAGATCTTGCTGCATTAACTTTATCGTATGTAATTTCAAATCTGTATTTATGTTTTAAATTCAATTTTTATAAATTGTTTAGAACAAAAGCATCTCTAGCAGGTGCATTAACAATGCTTCAGTGTCTACCTGAAAAAATACGACCTGTTGTCAAACCTTTGATGGAGTCCATAAAAAAAGAACAAAATGAAATAATACAGGTTAAAAATATTACGAATATTTTATTATATCTATGCTATCTGTTAATCTTTGAACTTTATATTTAGAAAAGATCTGCGGATCATTTGGCAATACTTATGGATTTTTGTGTAAATCGGCCATTATGTCCAAACTCGACGATAGCCAATAATTTATGTTCTTTTCTGTGTGTTGACACAGACTTCACGCCAAAAATAGTAAGTAAAAATTATTTACATTGGTTTTGTGTATGAATTGTGTGTGCCCATTAATGATTGGAATTCGGAGGTCTGAATTTTTACAGTATAAAGCTGTAAAAATGTAAAAATATAATACAACACCAAAAAGATACACTGTTTTTGGATTTCTGATATGTTAAAATCCAAAATCAATTAACAGTCAAAGTTAAGCTTTTTTTTTAAATTTTCATCAAAAAATTTTACTTAGGTTTCTAGAAGACAATTTTTCCTTTTTTTGTATTTTAAACTAGATTTTACTTCTATGATATCCAGAAATAATGGTATATTAGTCTTGTTGATTATAACATTAGCGTTAGATATCTATTGTCTATAATATATTTAATATAAAATTATTATGTCGAAAAAAAAAATGTGAAGGATTTAATTATAAAATAATAGTTACATTTTTTCCCTTCGCTTTTTGACAAAATATGTCTAGATAAGAATATGCATTTATTATGAAAATAAAGACATTTCTTTCTTTATTCTCAATAATTACTTTTACAATAAAGTTGTTAGATATTTACACAGTACATGTACATTTTAGGTATGTTAATTATCATTAATAGGTATGGATTATTTAAAAAATACTATAGTAAAAAAAAATTTTTTTTTGTAGGGTGTTGATGACAATACAAAGTATAATTTGATTCTTACACATCAAAAACTACAACAGGTAAAAATAACAATTCTCTAATAAGTAAAAATTGTTATTTAATTGCAGGGTTCCGTTAACCGTTATTTATTCGTTCAGTTCAAAATTATGTTCATGAACGTTAACTAGGAATAACGTTATAACTTTTTTTACCCCGAGAACGTTATACCGAATAACGTTCTAAATTTATTTGCTCCGAGAACGTTTTAACAAAAAACCTTATAATTTTTTTTACTACGAGAACGTTATACCGAAAAACGTTTTAAATTGTTTTGGTCTGAGAACATTATAAAATATAAATTGAAAATTTATATCTTTACCTATACGTCATGTATTTGTTCCAAGAACGTCATTATAAATATTGTTATATAGTTATACACCCTGAGAACATTTAACCGAATAACTTATATTTGTATAGCAAAATTCAGTATAACGTTCTCGGGGTAAAAAAAGTTATAACGGTTTTTGTTGTAACGTTCTCGGACCAAAACAATTTAAAACGTTTTTCGGTATAACGTTTTGGGGTAAAAAAAGTCATAACGGTTATTGTTACAACGTTCTCGGAGCAAAAAAATTTAAAACGTTATTCGTTATAGCGTTCTCAGGGTAAAAAAAGTTATAACGTTCTTGGTTATAACGTTCTCGGAACAAATAAATTTAAAACGTTTTTCGGTATAACGTTCTCGGAGTAAAAAAAGTTATAACGTTCTTAGACCAAAAAATATATAACGTTCACCGAACATATCCTAATATTATGTTATGTTCTGTGAACTTAATTTTGGTGAACAAAATAATTGAGTTTATAACGTTATATTTCGTTACGTTACGGAACCCTGTTTAATTGTTACTTAAATGTAGAATGCTGAAAAGTTACTTATGAAGCGAAACGGAAGTAGAGGTCCCGGTAGACCTCCAACACAATGTGATATAAGAATTGAAATATTACCTAGTGAAGAAAGTCAGGTATACTAATGGCTAAATTTAGTAACATTATATATAATATATATATATATAACATGTATTTTTTAATATTTTTATAGGATACTAAAATGTTGAATGGGATTCAAAGGAGAGGGGCATTTTATACTTTGCAAACTATTTGTTTACATTTTGGGAAGGATTTGGAAACTAAACTGCCTCGGCTTACTGAAATAGTGTATGACAGCATACATGATTTGAATTTTTCTGTTAATGATTCAAGTAAGCTTATATATTATTTTTTTTTTTTTATTATGACTTCAGTATCTAGACTATTAGTCAGACATAAGTTAGTTATTTACAATATGAATTATTTGGAATACATTTTAAACTAATTTTACATTTAAAAATTGTTGTACATGTTTATCTTTTTTAAATAATAAAATAATTTAGGTATAATTTTGGTTTAATTTTGGTTGATAATGTGGTGTCACCAAAAATGTTCCTTTCTTTTGACCAGTGATGACATTCAAGAATGATATGTTTTGATTGTGAGATCTGAGTAGCATGCTTTAAATTTAGGTTGTAGTTCTTTGGTGATGAGCTGGAGATGGTAATTTAAGAGCGTCCAATGTGTATTCTTCTTAGAGTTGTTTAATCTTTTCTCTACATGTTATAGTATATTTTAGTGTTTGTTATTGTTGGATTAATCTGGTACAGCTTGTTGAAAGTCTCTTGCCTTGTCAATGCAATGTCAATTGATAATTGCATGTCTTTGATTGATAGGGGCCTGTTTCGTGATGCATCTTTTGCTATTCTGTCGACGTATTCGTTACCTGGTATTTTGCTGTGAGATGGTATCCATATGAAGGTAATTGTGCAAGGAAGTACAAGGAGGATATTTTTTATTATTGAGTTAAATATGTTTCACACTTCAATGTAAATATCTTCTTAAAGAAGAAATTGTATCATCTTAATTATTATTAATTACTGAAGTATTAATTTTAGCATTCTCTAATTGGTATTTTTCTAAAATGTACCATTTTGAAAAATATATATATAAAATAATATTGAGCAATACTGGGTGGCAATCATATGGTAAGGGGAAATCTCCCAACAAATGCCTCCTACGATGCGATTGGTTCGGTTCAATGAATGGTCGTGTACTTCCTTTTTAAAGCTTTTCATATATTTGTTGACATTGTAATTAATCTAACGTTAGAATATGCATTATGATTTATGTATAGTAATATATGTATGTTGATAGGATTCAAAACTTTAAAAATCCTAATTTTTAATAAAAATTATTTATTATTTAACTACAAATGTATTATGTATTCTAAGAACCAACATTTTCTCTTTATTTTTTTATTTTTTATAGATAAATTTTAATTCTGTTAGTTTAAAATTACATTTTCTTAAACTTAAGGTATACAAAGTTGACGAGTATGCTTATAAATTATTTTATACATTTTAGGTTAGACGTTTTATTCTTAAAAACTTTATACATAGATTTTTGCCCATCAATGAGTAGTAGTTATAAAATAAGACTTGTCTAAACTACCAAATTGTTTGTATCTTTGATACTTAATTTTTTACATAATTTTAGATACAAGTGTATTAAAAAATAATGATGATGCAGCACAAGAACTTGTTAGAAACTTACAAGTGTATGAAGTATCATGTTCAAAAATGCACAAATGTTATACTCAAAAGGTAAATTTGTACTGTATAGTGTACAAACTTAATATTATTAGAAATTAATTATTGATATGTAAATAACGACTTACTTATTAAAATTAAAAAAAATTGTCTAGCTCTTGGAATTGTTACCTTTTTTTACAAAACTTCTTATGAATCCATACTCAGCTATCAGGCACATGGCTGCTCGTTGTATAGCTTCATCTCTTGATTTGGATGCTGTATTTACCATGACAGCTGTTATTAAAGATATTTTACCTCTTCTTGATGCGGCTGATAATGATGTTTTAAGAAAAGGAGCTATTGAAGCAGTTGCTTGTGTTGTTGACAAATTGCAATTTGATATTGTTCCATATATTGTATTATTAATGATACCAATATTAGGTAATTGTAAGATTAATATTATATTATGTAATTTATGTATCATCTTATATTTTATTATAGGTCGTTTAAGTGATCAAGTTGAATGTGTGCGTAAATTAGCATCCCAATGTTTTGCCACTCTTATTCAATTGATGCCACTAGATGGTGCTGTACCTATCCCACCAAATTTGAGTGACAGTATGAATAAATTAATACAGTCGCAACGTCAATTTTTGGATCAACTTTTTAATCCTAATCAAATTGAAGATTTTCAAGTTCCAATTGTCATAAATGCAAAATTAAGGTCTTATCAACAGACTGGAGTAAACTGGCTGGCTTTTTTGAATAAGTATAAATTACATGGAATTTTATGTGATGACATGGGTTTGGGAAAAACAATACAGTCATTGTGTATATTAGCAAGCGACCATTATATCAAGAAACAAAAATATACGGTAAGAACAATTATTTATAATTTATATTGCTGATTTAAAATTTGTGTTTGTAAAAAATATATATTATATATATTGTTTAGAAAACCCTCTCCCCAGTTCTTTTACCATCAATAGTAGTATGTCCTCCTACACTGCTTGGTCATTGGATTTACGAAATAGAAAAATTTATACCCAGTGACATTTTAAAACCATTGCAATACTCTGGATTGCCTTTAGAAAGACAGAAGTAAAATGATAATGTTATTTTTATCAAATAATTAAATGTAATAAATCTTGATTTTTTTAAATTAAATAGATTACAAGTGCTTGCAGATGAATACAATTTATTTGTTGTATCTTATGATATTGTACGTAAGGATATAGAGTTCTTTAGTAAAATACAGTTCAATTACTGTATATTAGATGAATGTCATGTTATAAAAAATGGAAAGACAAAAGCTAGTCTGGCCATTAAACAAGTAAAAGCAAATCACCGTCTTGTTTTATCTGGTACACCAATACAAAATAGCGTTTTGGAATTATGGTCATTATTTGATTTTTTAATGCCTGGATTTTTGGGCACTGAAAAACAATTTGCTGCGAAGTACAGTAAACCAATTTTAGCTAGTAGAGATGCAAAATGTTCTTCTAAAGAACAAGAAGCTGGTAATTTATAATGCAAACTTTTAATTTTAATTTATAATAAAACTATTAAACTTATTTTGTAGGAGTTTTAGCAATGGAAGCATTACATCGTCAAGTGTTACCATTTGTTTTGCGTAGAATGAAAGAAGATGTTTTGAGTGATCTACCTCCAAAAATTACTCAGGTAATATAAAGGATTTAAATCCTTTAATTTTGGACAATTCGAATAACGTAGCTTTATTATATTATTTATGTAAAATATAATTTAATTTCTATGTTGTAATTACAGGATTATTATTGTGATCTAAGTTCTGTCCAACAACAGCTTTATGAAGATTTTTCAAAAACACATATTCATAAACAAGTATCAGAAACAACAGATGATGCTTCTCATTCTACTAACAAAAATAACATGTTACAGGTAACATTAGTTAATCATTTACTTATGAGTGTAACTCAATGTTTGGATTATTTAATAATTATTAAACTAAATTATTACAGGCTTTACGTTATTTACAAAATGTATGTAATCATCCAAAATTAGTGCTTACTCCACAACATCCACAGTATTCTGTAATAATTGAACAAATTAAAAAAGCAAACTCTACTTTAACAGACATTCAACACGCTGCAAAATTACCTGCTTTAAAGTATGTACCATATTTATTTAAAACTCAATTTGTATGATTGTTTTTGTTTTATTCAAATATAGGCAACTTTTATTGGATTGTGGCATTGGATTAGCTAGTAGTGATGAACCTGTAATAAATCAACATAGAGCATTAATATTTTGTCAACTTAAAGCCATGTTAGATATTATTGAAAATGATCTCTTTAAGTAAGGATACATATCTGTGTTTTTATATATATATATATGTTGATGAGTATTTAGACAGTTATAGAATGTACTATTTTAGAGTCCATTTGCCAAGTGTTTGTTACCTTCGTTTGGATGGCAGTGTACCCGTTTCTCAAAGATACTCGCTTGTCAATCGCTTTAATACTGATCCATCTATAGACTTACTTATTATGACTACCCAAGTTGGTGGCTTAGGACTTAATTTAACTGGAGCAGATACAGTAATTACTACAACATTATCATTTTATTATTTGTAAAGTATTACTACTATTTATGATGTAATCAGGTTATATTTGTTGAACATGACTGGAGTCCTATGAGAGATCTTCAAGCAATGGATCGTGCTCATAGAATAGGTCAAAAGAAAGTAGTCAATGTATACCGTTTAATAACCAGATCAACGTTGGAAGAAAAAATTATGAAGTAACTAAAATAATAATAATTACAATGTTTATTATATTCTATATTATGTTATAATGTTTTAGCTTTCAAAAATTTAAATTGAAAACTGCCAATACAGTAATAACTTCTGAAAATTCTAGTCTACAAACAATGGGAACAGACAAAGTAATTTAAAAAAACTAGAGTACCTGCGGAGTCCTCCTAAAATGACCTATTTAATCATGGTGTATAATATGCACATTTATGCCATTTTTTACAGCTACTAGATTTGTTTTCATTGGATAGATCGCCCAAGGATAAGAATAAACCTACCAGTTTGTCGAGTAACTCAATCAAATCTGTACTTGAAAATTTACCAGAATTATGGGATACTAAAATTTATGAAGAAGAATATGATATTAATAGTTTTGTCCAAACATTGAATAACTGAAAGAATTTTTCAACCCCTAACTTTTTTTTTATACATAATATGTGGTATCATGAAGTCATTAAATTGTATTCACAAACATAAAATATATGTATTATGAATGTTTTTTTTTTCGGTCTTCAATCTCTCAATTGGTTGGCCGCAGCTCTCCAAGCTTCTCTGTTAAAACTCAGCTCCTTTAGATCTCGATAACTACCAATTTCCATGTCCTTCATAATCTGTGAAAGTATTCCATTCTTGGTCATCCTCTTCCAGTTTTACCGTCTACATATCCTTTTACATTGAGGCAATTCATGCTGCGGATACTAGGGAATATATTATGTGGTGGTTTCCCGTTTCCTTCCACATCGCAGTACCGTAGTCGTCAAAATGACTGTCATTCCCGCCTACGGCTTTCTGGTATGAAACTATACCGACCATCTAGGTCTCTACTTGCATCCAGTACTGAGAAAGCTGCTGCCCTTCCTCAGTCCCTTTTTGTCGCCTTCTACGACTAGCAGGGAATACTATGGGTCTATTCTATCCCCGGACCCAGACAGAGACATGAATGTTAACAAAGATAATACAAATTTTCAGTGTATACTAGTGTGACCAGACGTCCCGATTTTGGCGGGACAGTACCGATATTCAAGCAGGTGTCCCGCTAAATATGGTGATCAAATCGGGACAGTAAAATGTACCGACTTTTAATCGACGTCCCGATTTCAAACAATAATTATTTTTTTCTTATTTTCACTTATGGTGTGTATATTTTGTGTTCCATCAGATCACATCAGTTTATTTTGTACAGTTTCTATAATCTATACTGTGATATCACTTATTGTCATAGATACCTAGACATTGGACGTTATGATCTGGACTCTCAATCGGCTATAGGTAACCACGGTTTTAGAAATGAAACCCAAGTGGTTACAACCATAGACCTATAAAAATTTCTATATATATCTATGGTTACAACTGATAAAAAATCTCCTTTATTGCTCAAATCTATTGCATCAAATGATAAATACTAAGTATTAATAATTTTTTTATCTGTATTAAATATTTTATAAATTTGTATTAAGTATATTTAAATTTGGTTTTTATCCTACTTTGATTATAATTATAAGTTTACTTGTTATAATATTTAATACTTGTTTTTTAAAGTTACATTTTGTTTTTATAATTTTTTTGTTAAGTATATAATATACTTAATTTTATTAAGGTATTAATAAAATAAATATTTTATGTTCAATGAAAAATTGATTTAAATTTTGATTTTTATCCTATTTTGATTATGATTTTTTTTTGCACTGTCTAATTTTAGCATGAAGAAATAAAGGTGTACCCAAAACCAATTATTAAGGGAGATTAAATCCTACGAGTACTATTTTATGAGGAGGGATACCCCACTTCCTCTAGTTCCTATTGAATACTTGTCCCGCTTTTATAGAATTTTGATCTGGTCACTTTAGTGTATACTATTGCGAGAGTCGAGACACAATATTTAGAATCTAAATGATAAATTGTATCACCGAAAAATCATTTTTTGTGCGTATTCTTGGACTTTATGATACTAGTAATGTGTTAAATAAAAAAAAAACTTCTAAGATCCCTGTATTTCCACTTGCGAAAAATAATTTTTAATTTTATATAAAATTAAAATGTGACCCCAATTATTGTTTTATTCACCTACAAATATAACATTAAAATAAAATATACTGCTTTATAAATGTTATACTTAATCCGTCACAGATGAAATTAACTACAGTAAAAACTGTCATAGTATGAACCTGTACTGTAAAGCCGGCCATACACGTTCCGGTTTGCCTGCACAGATAAGCCGGAGCGTGTGTGGGAATAGACTTGTGCAGTTTTTTTAATTTGCACCAGCGACCGGTGCAAGATCGAAAATCAATTGTTTCGAGTGACGACGTACTGTGTACCTGTGCGTACACACACACGCTCCAAAAAAACTGTGCAGGCAGACCTCTCCGAAAGACCGGTAGACCTCTCCGGTCAAAAAGATAAATAAGCATGTAAGCAACTGATTAAATGTGACTAATTAGCATTGTTAAATGGTCAATTTTAAAGTTATTAAGACGGCAGTATTCACTAATTAGCAAGTTTCTTTTTAAACTTATTGAATGTTATTTTATACTATTTCGCTATCTTGGGAAACGTCCGGGAAAGTGTGATACATTTTTTTTTAGTTATTAACATTGATTTTATAGTAGAAAAATAGAACAACGCTGCTATCATGAGGTGATGTGGATTCTAGACAGATTAGCTGTCTGGGATGGGTCGTCAGTCTGTTGCCGGAGAGGGAATTGCGGTTCCTTTTCACCAGACGATTGCTCAATGCTCGCCTGGCAAACAGAATACGGATTCATTGTCGTCCACTGCGGTTAGTCATTTAAGCCGAGTTTATAATTTATAAATATATTTAATATTATGTTTTGACAAAATTTGCCTGTAGGTTGCACTTTAATAAATCGAACCCAAATTGGCAGAATTATATAATAGCACATTTTTAATACTGATCTCTATACGTATTTAAAATACAAAAAGTATACTTACTTTGACAGACGACAGTACATATTTTATTAAAATTGTAATGATTTAGTGAATATTAGCATGGCCAGTGCGTATGAACCATAAAGTACATGGGTACGCTGAAAAATGAGACTACAGAAGGCAAGTTTTGCAGAAATATATATATCTGATATCGTATTATCGTCTCGAAAATATGATTGTTTTTTTTAATGTGTTATAATTTACTGATTAAATGAGTACCTACATCAGAAATCAGCGTTAGCCACGGTCGAGTCAAATGAAGTCTGTTGACATCAGTGGCGAAGCCTTGCCCATTAGCGCTTTAGTCCCTATAACTATAGTTACGCTGGCTGACACGGGGTTTTTTACCTTAGTTGAAAGGTTTGAGTAGTGTCCCACCACCACCGATTGTAAGCAAGTCGTGTGAATACAAAGCATTCGTTGTCCATAAATCGTAATCACTAATCAGAATCTTATGTACATATTGTTATTCATGTGACTACCAAGTATCCAAGAATGAATAGTGTTATGGTTTAGTTGGATGAATACATATTTAGTAGTTTATTCATAATTGTTATTAGTTTAGCTACTACGCAAAAGTTCAAAACAAAAAACCAAAAACTGTTATGCTATATAACAAATTAAATATACTTTTATTATTATTTAGTAATACTTTGTTCAACTATTCCCATATAAGTCGTGTTAGTTTTGGATTAATGATATTAATGTTCATTGATTCAAATTACCCGGTTAAATAATAATGAGGACTGGCGTTAATAATTTATGAATCCATGACTTATATTGGCGACACTGTAATCCCTTGCCTCTTACGAATTTCAGCGTCTGTTTCCGCCATTTTAGTTGCGGCGTTCGCACATTAAATCTATTGAATGCTTTTAGCGTATCTTGTGTCGTGTGTGTCTATGTGTCGTATTGTCATCGGTGTTTTCTGTGTTCAAATATTCGCAATCGTTTGCTAAACACATATCAAGTTAGCCGTCATATTCCATCAACGAATCCAGAGTAATTGTTGTCATCTTTAAAATAGTAAGTGTACGGCTACTGTGTTCTAATTCTACCACATAGTGTGCTCCATATTTGTAAATATTATAGGTCATCACAATATATTGTTAGCTACTTTTGAATATTAAAAAAGGTTACACTTGTTCAATGTCGCCTTACATTCTACTACTTAATTGTCATAAAATGTATTGGTTAAAAGTAATAACAAGGTACTTGGTTACTGTGGCTTGTCTCCACAGAACACTTATTTATTCAGGCGACACTATTTGAATAAAAATAAATTTATAATAGATATTTGTAAAGTGTTGACATCTATTTTTCCACGGTTAATAATTGTACAGAATTCATACTAATTTACACAAGATAATTATTGTTCAAAACAAGAGTCTCTTATCAAAAATATAATACAACAAAAAAAATATTATAGGTATTGGATTAATTAAGCAGAAGTACAATTTAACTACTTAATCATGGGTTTTTAGGGAGTAGTAGTAATAAATTTAGAGGTTTTGTATTTCGTAAACATTACTTTTTGTTATTTTTTTTTTTACTGAACTACTTGTACTAAAACTATTAAGAGTACCTAGTTCCTTATTTCAATGGTCATACATTTTAAATATATTTTAATCTTATGCCAATAAATTTGGTACTATGGAGAGATTGCATCCATGCAAAAATCAAAACATGTTACTGTTGAATGCGCCTGTGCAGCTAGGAGTAACGTATTTTGGTTTCTGTACAGATCTTTTATTCTTTTATGATAAATTCATTTATTTTGTAGCGTTTAAAAGTTCATTTGAAAAAAACCGCAAACTTAATAACTACTTGATTCTACATTAAAACTTATAAGTTAATAAGTAGCCCAATCCATAGTTGTCATTGTCATAGTTGTTTAAATAAAATAAATGTTTACAGGAAATGTCGTACAATCGTAGAAGTGGTGGTGGCTATGGAGGAAACAGTGGTAACTTCGGTAGTGGCTATGGTCAAGGCAATAATAGTTATGGAGGCAGCAATAATTATGGTGGAAACAATAACTACAATGGAGGAGGAGGAGGAGGAGGAGCCAGTGGTCGATACAGCAACTATAATACCTACAATAGAAATCCTAAAATGAGCCCATGGGAATCGGGAGTTTCTCCTGGTGGAAATATGATGCCTAATGTTCATCCTACTCAAATGGCAATAGCTAGTGATTTGTTATCGAAAATTTTTGCTAATGATCATCAGGTACTAATTACTATTAGTAAATACTTTACTTTAATTTACCGTTCTACTTGTAAGAGCATGTTGCATTAAAATTTGTTACAAAAACATAAATGATGAAACGCCTGTACAAAACTTTATCTGATACTAAATTTCAGTCCAGCGTTTAGAAATATACAATTTATATTCTTATAAATAGTGTAAAATGTACACACTTATAGGATTTAAATTATTATCATAACTAGTAGAATAAATATGATAAATTAAACAATTAATTATCAGTTATACAACCAAGGTGTTAATTGTAATTTTTATTTTTTAATACAACGTGTTTTTAGTTAAAAAATTGTATAATTCAGTATCAATTAATTGTTTAGAGTGGATATGGAAATAGTCAAAGTTGGAATCAAAGTCCAGGAATGATGAGAAGACAAGATTCTTATAAGGTACAATTTTGTTTTTGCTAATGAAAATCATTAAGTATTAAGGTATCACAAATATTGTAAAATAAATTAAATCAAATAAAAGAGATAGGTTTTTAGAAAGAACAAAATCCTAATACTACCTATTAGGGAATTGCTTCAATAGGTTTTTGTTTAGCGTGTAAACCTATTTTTAGTATATCTACACTTTCTGTAATTATAATTTCGATTTGCCAATTATATTTTGATGAGCGTTTTAGCTAATTTGAATTTGGCCTGTTGCCGTTGGCAATTTGAATTCTGGAGCTGGCTGATTTGTTTCGCTGGCAATCGAATTATCGAACAAATTTCATATTCTCATCGAGTTTATTTTTTCATTTGTTGTGCTCTATCGAATCTCTATGTTCCTGGCACAATAATTGATCGATTGTTTGATAACTGCCAGAACCAAAACCGGCGCAGGCCTGATAATCGCAATCGTAGACCTCCTCCAAAAAAGGACGATAAGAAAAAGGATTCTAAACCTGAAGCGGATAAAAATGATAAGAGGTAAGGAACCATTTCATAAAATCTATTATTCCGGAATTATATATAAACACATATTTATATATTTCTTCGCTGCTCTTAATAAAGGCATTGGCAATTTTTTCAGTTATCTGCCCAAACATTCCATTCCATATATTATTTATATATATTATTATTTTTTGAAGTTTTAGAATCTTTACTAGACTAAACTATAAGTTCTAATTACTTATACCCTTGTGTTTTATTTTTCTTCCTAATTTTATATAACTACATATGTTCTAAAATTATGATATTTTTATGAGTACAAGTTTATTAAGCACACTATTAGATAATACTAAATCAAGTAAGTATTTAGTTTTTAAGCTTCTATTTAATGCATTAATCATAAGTTAGGTTCGTAAGTTCATGCAGCTGTGTTTTATTTGTGATGTATTCACTGAAATTTGTTTAGTTCTCCATTTTTCAAAATATTATTACAGATATTTGATTAGGTACTCTTTTTAACTAATACATTTTATGGGAAAACTAATAAAAGAATATTTTCACAGAAAAATGACATGCTTTACATAAAAATGCTGACTGTTTGTTTCTTTGAGTCGTATGCCTTGTTATTCTCATACAGACTTGATAAGGTGAATGAGCCTAGTAGATGTTTGTACTAAAATTATTTTTAAAAATATACGTCTTACACAATTCTAGTTGCAGAAAATTGGAATCTTATAAATTCTTATCAGAATTGTATCATAAGGCAATTAATGTGTTTTTATTCTAATGATGCAAATTTGTTTTATTGATACAATTGAATATATTATTAATTTCCTATTTTTACGTTATAAAGCAAAATTTCTGATTTTATTTTATACAATTTTTAGTAGTTTAAGTTAAGTTGTAAACATAACTTTAATGCATTAACTTACGAGCTCTATTCATAAGACATATAATAATACAGTTTTATATTAAAATTTTAATAATTTGCATTTTACCATCTCTATACAGTACATTTATTTATTTATTAATTTTAAGTATTTTATTGGAGATACATACAAATCATTTTTTATTCACTTACAAAACATTTATTTCACAACAAATTATTATTTTAGCTTCATTGGCTTATCAATTACTTTTGCGAACATTTGTTTATATTGAAATTTAAACAGACTTGAAATACTTAATACTTATATTTATTGACATATTTATTATAAACAACAAATTTATTATTAGTGTCGGATACATAATTTTCAATTAAATCATATATTAATATTCAGTTGAATCCATGTATTATTTTTTTTTTGATTTTTAATTAGGTACTAAGAGACATTTGTGATTTTAAATTCACTAAATAATCAATAGTTATTATGTCTTTTGATTGTTGTGTTCAAAACTTATATCGATGTGGTGTTATTATAATATTGGTCACATTTTACAACGGACAATCACTACAGCCATCATAAATGATTTAATGGTCAAAATATGTTATAATAAAATTAATAACAACAATTTTTGTCCCATTTTTCAGTTTCCTTTTATCCAGAAAATTGAAATTTAGTTGTAAAATTAGCTTTCCAACTAAAAACATTTTCTTTAAAATTCCTTTTAACAGTATATTTTTTTTTTTTTTAATTGTAATAATTAAGTGTTAATTTATTTATTTTTAATTTTAGTGGTGAAAATGTTGAAGGAACCAAAAAAGATTCGACTGAAAAGGTATATAATTTTTGTTATATTGTTATGATGTATGTATGTACAGTTATGATATCTAAAAATATATATTTAGTTATGATATATAATTCGTTTTTTCATAAGTATTATAAGAACTATTTAATTTAATTAAATACTGAGAACATAGCTTTATTAATGATTAAATTGTAAGAAATACAACATTCTTAGTTTTTACTACAATATTTAAGATACTCTTTATCGTAAATTTACTTAAAACCATTGATTATAAATAATATAGATAGCCCACTGGCATGTATTTTTGATGCGCGTAAATTGTTGCCGTTGTAGAGCGCTTAATACTGTTTTTAGTTATGGCGGTTAGTATCGTCAGCGCTCACTGTACTAATTGCCATAACTAAAAACAGTATAAAGCGCTCTACAACAGCAACAATTTATGCTCAGCAAAAAATACATGCCAGTGGGCTATCTGTATTATTCATAATCAATGTTAAAACGTACATAAATGTAAAGAGTTGTAGTTAATATCCATACACTTTTAATTTCTTTATGTTTTGAATTCTTGCTATCAATGATATTGTTCTTAATGTATTCCATTTGATGATTTTATTATTATATAATAAAAAAAATTAGGTTTTTTTATCAGTCAACGTTGGAAAATAATTTATTTGTGGGGTAAATCACAATAATTAACAATAAATACCTTTTTAAATACTATATTATAAGTATTTTTGTTTGTACCATTGTCAACCTTTTATAATTTTGTTTAACATTTTTTAGGAACATGTTGATTATGATGGTATACCGACTGCTGTTTTGTTTTGTCATGTTTGTCAAAAGCATATGTGGGATGGTGCTGTAAGTATGATAAAATGTTTGAATTGTAAATGTCTACACATAATTGAATTAGTCAAAATTATAAATAATTAAGTAAACGTAATACTATTTTTATTTTAGTCTTTTGAAAAACATGTTCGTGGTCGTCCTCATGAGTTAATGATGACTTATTTGGATGAAGGCTACAAAATGCAAGTTGAACTCATGCGCCATCAAATTAAGGCGGCTGAAAATCAGCGAGAAATTGATTTGGAACGAATGCAAGCTCAGAACAAAGGCAAAGCAAAGCCTTTGTTCCGCAATTACTGCCCTATGTGCAATATAAATTTCTATGGTCCTTTGACTGGCCATCGTAAAAGTGACCGGCATCGTGTAAGTACAATCATGGTTTTAAAAAAAATCCAAAATAATAAAATATAATCACACTTTTCATGCAAAATGCATTCTTAACTATTAATTTTCATATAAGCAATTATAGCTTGATGAAAACTCCCTGCCGTACAACATTTTACCGCTTTTTGGAATACCTACTGTAAATATCTGTAACCAAATTGTCATAAAGAACCCCAATTTACCAATTTATGAGTTATGACATCCTACTGTAGGTTATTGAATTAATAATAATAATATTATTCAGGCCCGATACAGCATATATAACCAGCCAATTTAGGGGGTTACGGATAACCGTGAATAAAATTGTTGGTAAAATCTGGTATAAATTATTAAGCGTGGGAAGTTAACTAATTTAAAAAGTATTGTTGTTTTATCAGGGGTAGGCAAATATTGATATTATTATTTTTATTTTTTAGAAATTAAAACAATTCTTACATCCAGAATGTAAAATGTGTGATACATTATTCCATACGCGTTTGGAATGGGATGACCATAAATTATCTGCTGACCATTTGCGTAAGGTAGGTGAACAACGACGCCAACACAATCCCGATCTGAAAGACGATGAATTTGAATTACTTGACGTAATTCAAATTGAAGATGATGAGCAGGCTGAAGAAATTCCAGTAGCCTCTAAAACCGATATGATTGATGATCAAGAAATAAAAGAAGAAAATGATGATGAACCAAGTGAAAAAAATAACATGTCCACTGATAATGTTGAAGCTGAAGCTGTTGATGGCGAGAATGATAAGGAAAAAGAAGATGACACTAATGAAAATGCTAAGGATGATGAATTGGAAAATAAAAAAGAAAAAGATGAAAAATATAATCCAGCAAATGTTGTTGGTCGCGAACTAGTGGTGAAAACCGGAGGATTTGTTTGCCGTATTTGTTCTGTATTTATGAAAGACGATGAAGAAGCCAATTTACATTGTCAAACAGCATCACATTATATTAACTTTACTACAATTACAAAACTGCATGTAAGTTTTACTAATATTAGTTGTATTTTAAGTATTTAAACTTGATAATAGTGTTAAAACAAAACTTATGAGCTAGCCTTATACCCTATTGCTTAATTTTTTTTAAAATTAAATTTCAGATATTAATATAACATATAGTAAACCCCCCCCTTATAGTTTTAAATTTTATTAAGTAATATTAACTTTACCTACATTACAATTATATCTGTTTTGGATTTAAAAACTGTAAATGTATATTTTTTATCATTTTCCAGATAATATTAAACAATTTTAATTCGAAAAAATCAGCAACATTTATATATACAAATTATATTTGTTTTCCAAAGGCACATTTGTTAGCTTTGAGTTTTTACTATTAAAAAAAAGTTTATTTACGTTAATTTAATTATTAGCACGAATTATAATTTTTTAAAATTGCAAAATTTGTTTATAGAAAGGGTACTTTATTGTTTGTTATAGGCTAAAATTAATAACCGAAAACGCAAAATGAAAGATGACAACAAAAAGGAAACTGAAAATGGAGATGCACAAGCTGAAGCTGAAATTGAAAATGAACACGTTGATAAACGACCACGTTTAGAGGAAAATGGAGATGACAAAACTATCACTGAACAGAATGGCACTGATGAAGTAGACGATGATGTTGTGGAGATTAAAAGTTCGGTGCCTGTGGTTGAAGTTCTAGATGATGATACCAATAATGATGTTACCAATAATGATAATACTGCTGTTGAACAGGCAGCTACAGAACCAGAAGCACAGCCTGAAACTGAACCCGAGCCAGTAAAAGAAGCCGAACCAGCCCCTTCACCGGTTAAGACAACACCAACGCGTGGTGGACGAGGAGGACGTGGGCGTGGTGTTGCCAGGCGAGGACGTTCCAGCCGCTGAATAATCTACTTAGTAGTTATGAATGAATAAATAAGTCTCAAATAATATACTAATTATATTACCTCAACTGACTTTCCCTCTATTTTATTCATTCATAAATATTTGTATTTAAAATACTGTTTAAGTTGACCATCATATTTAACATTATTTTTGACTTATTTACATTAACTTCATTAAAAAAAAAAAAATGCTAACAGTGTTTACAAGAAGCTTTCATTTTGTATAAATAAAATGTAAGATTTTGTCTTAAACTTATTGTTAGCCAACTAATTATACAATTCTAGTTGACGATTAGAATATTTTTTTTTATTTGTGTATTGTAGTTATATTTTTAATATTTCATAACTAAACATTTATGTTTTATTTATCTTAATTGGCGTTATTTTGGTTTTTTTTTTTTTGTAAGAAATATACTTTGTGTGTAGTGTATTAGGTAAATTAATAACTACGGTTACAGTATATATTAGTTCATAATAGTTATATAACAAATACTTAGTATTATAGCATCATAGAAACAAATAATTTTTATACTAATATATTTATATATATTCAAAGATAAAATAGTATTACTTAATATATTTAAATAACAATGTTTAATTTAACTTAAGAATTATACAATATTTGTATTCTTTCACTTTACAAATTGTGTATATTTAATTGCTTACAGCAAATCAATAATGCATTATTGCATTGTGTATATGTAGCTATTCTGTTACTCAAAAATTAGTTTTATTTTATACATTTTTATCATTTTTAAAACTACCCAAATTCATTTTTTTTTTTTATAATTTTTATTTTAATAAACCAAGTAGTAAACAGTAAAATGTTTATGACTACTTTCCCTTTTTTAACCTAATGAAATCTATTGTTCTAATAAAGAGACACATGCCAATTTTAACTTCTTTATCTAGTATCTACACACTTATGTGTATACAACTTTTTGGATTGGTTTTTTAATTATTTTTTGTACCAGGAAGAATGGCTGATTTCTAAAATGTTAAGTTAGTGAAAACTATAAATGCTAGTTGTGTATTATGTTGAGGAACGTTATGCTATAATTATAAACTGTTGGCAAAGCTTATCCTTATTCCTTGGCTGTTGTAAATCAAACTATATTCTCACACTGAAACTATGCATTCTCGCTTAAGTTTCATGTACTTACTTAATTAAAAAAAAAAAAGTGTATAATTCTCAACCCGAACAGCAAAAGGGTCCAGTCCAAGTCCATTTTCATCAAAATTATTATGGTAATTGTTATGAGTTAGGCCTATTTAACTTTTTATTCCGTTCTCAACACCTCTAGGGTCTAAATGCTCTAATTTTAAGATTTTATACAGATCTATTTTAAACAAGGTCTGAAATTGTCATCATTGCAATGAAATATTATCAAATCTAGGACTTGGACCATTTGTCAATATTTATGAACAAAATGATTAACATCAAGTCCAAAATTCTTCTAGAGCGGAAGGATCCAAGTCCAGACTATCATAATTAATATTATATTAATTATTAATAACGTAACATATACGTGACTAATGTAATGTTTTAGTAAATTAAAAATATAGAATTCTTTATATGTTCTTTTATGTAATACTATACATACAAAAAAATATATATGAGTTTTTAGTTTCCTGGCTCTCCTGAAGTTATGAAAATTGAGACTTGGACTCCTGCTATACAAAATTCAATTATAACAGAACACACAATATATATTTTGCATTTTACTTTATTTTAAAGGCTTAATAAAATTATATATAAAAAAAAAATCATACAAACGAGATTCTTTTCATTACAATTGATAGTAAAAGTATAAAATAAATATAAAAAAAAAATCAATATTAATAATATAGTTATTATTATTATATGAGAATAGCTAATATTTTGAGAGAACATGAAAATGCTAGTAAAATAGTTACTAATAGGTAGTGTTCTATATTGGATAGCCAGTCATAGTATATAATTTGTTCTTGAAACAAAAATCAAGTAGTATAGGCATAGAGTGAAAGTTGTAGTTGAACATGTTTCCACTTAAATAATAAAATTAATTTATACACTTAAAAACATAAAATATTTATAATAATATGTATAAAATTATATAAATGGTAGAAAAATTTACATCGTACAGAGAGGATATTGTCACCAAAATAGGAAATATGGGTATATTCATTAATTAAAAAAAAAAATGAAATGTAATAGCTAAGCGGAATTATCGAGGTCCAATTCGTCTGGTCCCCAGTTCAATTAATGCATAGGCCCAAACAAACACGTTCGTAACACATAATAAAAATGAATAATTATATTTAAGAGTTATGCGTTTAATACCTGAGCTTCAATTGTCGGTCGCTCAGTAAATTACATTTTTAGGTTTTTTTTTTTAATGGAGTTGATTTGATCAAACACACGTTTGACATGCAAGTATATATAATAATTTTTCCTCGCAAGTACAAAAATCATAAGTATATAAATATAAATTTAAAAGTTGGATTCATAGTTATTACGATTTTTTATACATAATATTTACGTAACTTACAAATATATCATGTATGATTTTTTTTTTAGTTAATAGTATAATGGTGGGTCAAAAATGTTGGTGAAATCGCTTAATATAAAATGATGGTGATGAGTCTGTTTCTTCGTTACAACCAGCGCAAATACTGCTCATTTATCTTCTGGTTCTTTCTCGCCTTCTTTCTTACCATCGCCCTGTAATAACACACAAATTAAATATAAAATATACAAAATTCCAAATACATGAAAATTTGCGGTTGCATAGACATACTTTCTCCTCGGGCTCCTTAGCGTCCTTATCCTTAGCTTCGGTTTTATTTTCAGCGCTTTTCTTGTCTCCGTCTTCTTTAGGCTTTTCTTCTACCGGGGGAGGTTTTGGAAGATGACTATTCAAGTCCAGATTCTTGCACATATCATCCCAGTCGGGGAAACACCGTTCCTTAATGCGATTTGTGTGAGCCACTAAATTTTCGAAATTATCTACCATGTAGTCGCGTAATGGACATTCAACTTCTTTGTCTACAAAGTACAGTTGTGCCAAGTTGGCGAAAGCTACTACATCAAGCTGTAAAACAAATATTCAATTTTTAAAACTATAAAATATAAAGTAAAACACATTGCATTGGATTATTACAGTGGTGGGTTCGTTTCCAAAGAAGTACAATTTGTCACCGAGCACGTCAGACAAGACTTTCAAATCATTTTGTCCAAATTCCAAAATTTCGTCTGGCTTATGAACTCCAATACCTTGAGCTTTTACTTTTTTCAAGCCCTGTAAAATAAAAATTAATGTTTCACAAAGAACATATTATTATGTATGTTAATGTATAAAAATTATTTTTAAATTACTCTTCGGCTATAGCTGTATTTGAAAAAGAAGTTGAGAACGCCATTAGGCACCCATGTGCCAAGAGCATGTTGCAAATTCACTTTGTACCCCTTGATTACATTTTCAGGGGTTTTTGTTTTCCACCATGTCACCACCCTATTTTCCACAACAAAACAGAATTAAAATTTTGTTATGTAAATCATATCGAATATACAGACTACTAACCAAACAAGTTTGTTCTCGATCATTGAGATCATGGCATGTGATATGTTTCGTTGATCTTGGCTCAGAGCTGCATCTATGTCTTTACCAAATTTCTGGCTTAGTTCTTTAATAATTAGCGTGCTGTCAGCAATTTCTTCGCCATTCAATTCGACAAATGGCAACTGTCCTTTTTTGGAACGATGTTTTATCTTATGGTCCACATTCTAAAACACCAAACATTGAAAATAAGTACACAATTGTATTAGAATCCCAGACTAACTGTATTTAACAGAAAAATAAGTAGCTATAATTAATTTTTCTGTACGATGTTCTTCCTCACGGGAAACACATAAATAATAACTAGACTACCAACTGCACTACAATAAGGGTAAGCAAAATGATTTTAGAGTCCTGTTATCCATCAAAATTCAACCCTAGGGTAACAACAACGGGTGTCAAGAATAATGCGACGATTATACATCATCACAAGACAAGAAATCGATGTTAGACTAAAAATAGCATACGTTTTTCTTAAAAACAAAATAAACTTAGGGTCGTGTTATTAATTATTACTATTACTCGTCATCCCAGGTTAAAGTTTTTTTTATTTTTGTGAATTAGATATACAAACAAATTATATGAATGCTTTTATCGCGACTTGGTAAAACTAATTATTTTATTTTGTGTTATTCCGATTTAGATTACATATAGTTTTAAACCTGAATAATTAATTATAAAGAAGGGGTAAAAATATATAATTAGAAATATTTACAAATTATTATTTATTATAATAATAATAAGAGAGAAACAGCAGAATCCAAAATGTAACTTCCACAACAAAAAGATGCCTAATTAAAATTTGAAAAATTACAAAATATAATACAATAATGATTCAACAAATATTAGAATCGGGTATTATTGTTTAAATTGTTTTGTCTAGGAATCCTCGTATTCCGTCATAATTTTATATTGAATAACAAAAAAAGTCAGAAAAAAATAAAGGAAATGACTAGTATAATATGAGAAATGGGTAATAGATTTAAAACACAACTACATTGAACACATTAAATTGTGTATATTTTTGAGCCACTGAATTTTGATCTGCTCATAGTACAAGCAGATATAGGTAGATAAGCCTTATACGAATGAGGTGCAGCAATTTATGTAGTAGTCTGAGCGCAATTCGAGTGTACACATTACATTATTCCAGTATATGGAAGTATTTTTTTTTTTTTTTTTGGGGACATTTAAACATTTTGTAGTTCCAAATGGTGACGTCTCGGTTAGAACAGCATACATAAGCGCCCTGTTGCATAATACACGAGCGAGCGAGTAAAGGCTGGCGGAAAAGGAGGCGACTAAAATTCATGTCGGTCGCCAAGTACTACACATTTTCGTACTTTACCGCGGTTCAAACCCTATTTTTGTCATTCAAACAACACCGGGGAGAGAAAACTCCCAATGTGCCCGGTGGGTTTATTGAACCCCTGGATAGATACCACAGTCGGTTGCTATGGGGACCACCGAACATGAGGGTAGGGTCCGCGTCGGGCAGGAGCAGTTTATCGTACAGACGGCGACAACTGTGTTATTGATCTTCACCATTAACACACACACCACACCCCGTGTGCATGCAGAAAATTCAACTAGAAAGTAGAACCCCACGCAGCCGAACTGTGCACAGGGTCGACACGATAGTAGTTTTTCTCCCTTCCCTCACACAAAAAAAAACATGTATACTATTTTCGGCGCGCACACACGAGACAATGTCGTTACATTAAAATGGCTTTTTAACCCAACAGGCGAGGCTAACAGCGGTGGCAACAGCAACGAACAGAGAAAACTTTATTTAGTCTCCGGCCAGGGTTTTTTTTTGATATTCATAATCTCAATAAAACCCATACTTTTGGGGTATATAACAAACATTTGTTTAAAAATAACAAAAAAAAAAACCCCAGGTTACCAGTCAAGTCGTTATAGAATAAATTATCAACTATCTAAAATATCAATGCAGTGCGTTGCGTTTAGTGTTTTCTGAACTGAAATAGTATCACATAATATTAAATTATAATTTATATGTTAAGTGAAAATGTGAATAAAACTTTACAGTTGATCATACAGTAAATCAATGCCCATCATTTGCCGGAAAAGACAATAATACGGTGAAACTGAGAGCCTTATTTTGAACCAAAAAAAAAATACAACATCCGAATAAAATCGGTTTTTTACCCGTGTGCGTATGTAATAGTTAACCACACCCATCAACAAAAACCGGCCGGTTTTTTTTAAACCAAAATACCGAGTACTCGCACCTAAAAATCATATGTATCTTGTTCGAGCTTTTGAAATTTCTTTTTAACTCCGATTCTAGTAAACGATATGTGTACATACCCAGGATAAGAAACACAGACAGCGGCCACACTAATTGACCACGCCACTTGAGTGTTTTCTAAGATAAATAGACTATAAGAGACAGATGGCAATCACAAAAAACCCGATCCCAGAAGTTTTTTTAAGTATTCATTAACCCAATAAACCATATTTTTGGGTAAATACCGAAAATTTGCTTAAACCCTGCCGATTTTTATTTGGTTTGGGTGTTTGGTTAATTCTGGTAGGATAGCATGGAGTAATATTTTTCCGAACCGGTTCTGCGTGTTAATTATTATAATAATATATAGAAGAATGTGGTGATGCGATGGTATAAGCGGTCGCATTCTTTTAATGCATACATCGTTTTCATCAGCCACTGCTGATAATAATAATAATAAAAATAACAATAAATTATTGTAAAAGCTTCCTTCTTTGTTGCGCGCTTCGCTCTTGCCATGCTTTTTTCAGCTAGCTGCTACGCCGCCTTTCGGTATAAGACATACCAGGGTAGGGTTATTATACAATATTATAAATTGCAATATATATTTTACTACTGTAGTAATTAATATACGTGGATAAAAAAACCATCAATACCGAGACGAGAAAAACTTTTTCTTTGTTTCAATCATCCGCCCAATTTCGTTTTATTCTGGCCAATGATGGTTAACAGTAACTAATGAAAACTTTACCATGACAAAACAAATGACTCTTATACCGATACATAGACAATAAAAAAATGAACGGGTGAATGTATCCTAGCTCGATGAAAATAATAATAGTGTACATAGCAACGACATTTCGTAGTCAATATTCATAAATAGGGCCCGGATTTAGAAGCCACATCACCTAAAAAATATGCGTTCTATTCATTGTTCTTAATAAATAGAAATACGCGAGAACAGAAAAAAAACCCGGGTTTTTTTTTATTTCTGACTGAAATAAGTTTTTTGAGGTATACATAAACCCAATAAAACTTATTTTTTAGGGTAAATTCCAAACAATTTTTACATTTAAGAAGCAAATTTTTCATTTTTTTTTTCTGAGATTGTTTTGCGAGCATACTATAAAAAGGGTGTTACTAAATTAACACTTCAAGAATCAAAATTTTAAAGCAAAGGTCGTAGGTCTTTTTTCTATCGGCGGTCATATAATTACTACTATATTCTTTTATCGGTACAACGTTAACTGCTCTTTGGCCAAGAAAGGAGGCGAGGACGGTGGATATTGTGGCGGTAGTTGGCTATTGTTTGAGACGCGGTGTATTGATTATTATTACTGTTACACACATACATCCGAGTGGCGCGCGTTTACACGGATTTTGAGACGAACCCTCCCTCCTTTTTGGCCTTTTGTCATCAACGCCGATCACATGTCGGGTATGAATATACAAAAATTACATAACAAATATATTATATCAACGACCCAGGAATGTGTGTGTTGTAAAACATTCTTAGAAATTGGTTAATTGACCGATGAATGCGAGGCTTGCGGCGAACGGATAACCGCCGGAGGAAGTCTCATCTAAGGCGCAGAGCTGTGTGTAGTATTATATTGCTATTATTACCCACGACTAATATTATTATTATCATCATCTCTTATAACTGTGTTGTGTCGTGTGTGTGTAGACGGTATCGTTCCATACAAAACGCGCGCGAGATTCAAGTCATCCGTCCCAGACAATCGTCACGACTATTAACTCGTATTAACCGCGTTATTATCATATAAATGAATTAATCGACACAAATTGTGTCGTCTTACTCTCTTTCACTGTACGATAAGAGTCTCCATCCGACAAACTCCGCACACAATTGACGTCAATTGAAACATTTTTTTTAAACTCGGAAAACGCATACACGCGACGATTACCCGCTAGAAGGATACACGCTCACAATTAGCCATACAAGTTGTTTTCGAAAATACCTTCTCGGCTTTGCATAGAAGCTAAATAATAATCTTTTACGAGTTCAAATGTATTTCGAATTATAAAACTTCTCAGACTACTCCAGAATTAGGCACGTCATGCTTTTCTGTATATAGAATTTTATTTTTGAGGAATCCAAGAAGTTAGTATGTTTTAAAATTAATAAAACCGATGGATTATATTTTAGCAAAGCTGACTATTCCTATAATCCGATTATTTAAAGTACTACTCGTGAGTAGGTAATCCGTTTATACAATATTTGAGAGTAGAATATAAACTCCTCTTCACTTTTAGTGTATATTTATTTACTGGACAAGCTTTAGCGGAGTGTTTGGAATTGGCGGGTTAGAACTTAAAGCTGACCTAAATAAACGGCCCCCTTCAATGGTTGGATTGCGACTTGTTCCAAAAGATTACAGACTGTGGCCTAACAATGCTACCTCATCCGATGGGCTACAAATATCTACTATATACTGAGCAAGCGTAGAGTTCTATAATTCTTACGTAAAAGGTGGATAGAGAAAATGTTTAATGTAGACCTGAAAAAAACTTTTTATGCGTGCACATCGCTGTAAAATTATAAAGTTATTATAAAATTATCAAGTTCAAAGTAGATTAACTTAAAATTAGTATAAATACATTTTTACTACTGCGTTATAAGAAAACAAAACATGTGCCCAACTGTTTATTATTTTCAATCACTAATACTATTATGATTAAGATTTTAACGAAGTATGTTTTCTATTATAAAGGTAAAAACCTTTTATTATCAATGTGTATTTCCCTAATGATCACGCATCATTAACCAAAACTAATAAGTAATTTACAAACATAATAACAACCATCAGACAAAATATTACTTTTAATTTTTGACAAATACACATGTTTAAACGAAAGACATTTTGCTGAATTGTTCCCAATTTTCAAGAGGCTAAATTAGTTAGTGTAGTACTACGCATTAATTGTACTATTGAAAACGATACTGTACAATGGAAAACTTCAATTTCTGCTAAAAAGAGATTCGATTTAGTGTATCCAGTGAAATAACGGCCCCTATTTTATGAGTCCGTCGAAAGTGATTATTATTTTATAATAGCGAGGCGTCACTATTACACGAATGCTACGTCGGAGATCACAACGTGATTCCCACGATGGTAAAAAAAAAATAACAATAATAAGCTTTCGAACGGCAGTTACTATGCCGTTGTTATAATGGGGAAACGCTTGAATTTTCTTCATAGCAGTACCAAACATTTGTTGTACGAATACAAACGACTGCCGAAATAACACATTAACGATATCTATAAAATATTATTATATACGTGGAGATAGCTTTTATATTAATGTAACTTTCTCCCTCTCTCTTTAGTGCATGGAAAAAGCGTTTTATCATCATCGCTACTACTGTACAAATCCTTAGTTTCACTATCACATAAATATTATGTTGTACTACCGTCGTCTGAATTACAATTCACTATGTGCACAATGCCCATGAGCATAACTCGTCAATTTACGTATCATAGTCATTTTTTAAATCGTCGTTGTCCGTCGCGTGCGATGGATTTAAATATCATACATACTCTGTATCCGATTGCATATTATATTATGCGTTTGTCGTTGCACATGCACCCATAATATATTATTATCAACACGTATACTTGGCCGTTGAAGAATGCACGGCCGGTAATAGGTATCATTGGGGTCCTATATAGTGTCACAAGGCCGACGCGCGACGTGGCGGGCTGTTAAGCGTGCAAATTAACGGACAGGATATTTTTTTAGAATATTTATAAATGCATTCTAGTATGAGAATAATAATATTATTACAATACAGCCAGTCGGTGATGTCGTACAAACGATATGCTGATAAGTGTTGATGATGATTGCGCCAAGAGATGACAACAAGAGGGTACCGAGGACACGGAAAAAATGACAAAATAAGAAGAGCAATGCAATAAAAATCTTAATTATTTAAAATAAAATAGTACGCCGTACGCGTGTTAAAATATTTTTTTTTATATTATGAGCGATGCAAGAATGTTTACGACCAAAGGAATGCGTTAATATAATATGTACGACGGCGGTCCAGAGAATATTATAAAAATCATCATATGATATGAACTGTATTAGAACTAGCACACGACGGACACGGGAAACGGGATTAATGGTCGGTAAATGAAATAATAATAATAATTAAGAAACAGCAGGATTTCACTCAATTTTTCTACAAGCAGTTTTTTTTGTTTTCTTAACGACTCAGCAATTTTCCACAGACGCCGCCAACAAAGATTTTTATTCGTGCATTCTTCGCGGAAAACGTCCAATGCAACGGAGACGGTTTCACCGGATTTCTACTAGTTAAAAAAATTATAAAAAAAATAAATACATTTCCTAGAGTTCGGGGCAATAAGTGAAAGCGTGTAATACTAATATACTTAATATACACTGCCTGCTACCACCGCCAACGACCCGAGTATAATAATACATTACATAGAATTTTTTTTTAGACTAGGAAAACCCGTCGTCGATTACATTGCACAAATGTCGTGTTTTGCACAAATGAGTTTGTCGACTAGCTTGAGGAAATTATACAGAATAGAAGATAAAAATTGACTCTTACAATATTACGTACCGGTTGATCGGTTGACTATGATTAACTTTAAACGAGACAGGGTTGAAAATTATATACTAGTAATAATATTTTTCAGCGTTCGGTATGATTATTGCTCTACACACTACGTGAAACTAGTCGACAAATAAGTACATCAAAGCCGTTATATGCGGTTAACATAATTTTATTATTCTCCAACAATCTTATGGCAGACGCGACCTTACTCAGGAATTCGGTCTATTAGAAACTGGCAATAATAATATAATAATACAGCAGAAAACCAAGCACTCAAAGTTGCTTAACGTTTTAACGATTTTACATAACATAAATAATAGTCGCTAATAATAGAATGCGTACGATAACGCACTACCAAATTATCCATAGTAGACGCACATTTCAAAAATATTATAAATAATAAAATATTAACGCCAAGGAAGTTTACGAGCAAAGCGAACATCTTTCGAACGTAACGGGTTGATGGGGGTCAGTGAAAATTGACATTTAATGATACATTTTTAGAATTTGTTATCTGCACTTATCATCCATTACCAAGTATGTAGTATATAATAGGTTTAATTTTGACAAAAAAATCAATACATGCGATGGTCAGTGTGGTACACACCCGAAAAAAAGGTCGTTACAAAATGGAATAGTGAAAAAAAAAAACAAAAGAACTTGTATTGACACAATTTAATAACCCCGAGTCCATAAAACCTTATCTGTGTTATAGTGTTTGCTCAACAATTTAAATATGGCACGCACCATCATCGATTAATTTAGGATACTACCTAACAGTCCCCATTTCAGAGATAACCCACTTATTTCATAGCGTTACAATATGATGTATAGAAAAGTAAGAGATAACGACCAAAGTCATGACTCATAGGCCATATGACAACTTAATAATAACACGCTACAATGAAATAACACGTGTGGGTGTGCGCTAGGGTAGTTATTTCTCTTTGGATATTTGATAAATTGTTACAGAGCAATTAAAAAGTAATTACATCTGTCATTTAAATGTAAGTATATTTAATTGCTGACACTATATTAAAAATAATCTAAGAGTAATTTCTGGATTAAAAATCTCATCAAATAAAAACATTTTGCATATTCCTCCATTTACCACTCAACAACTTGTATACAAATTGTTTATCTAAATAATTCAAATTATGATAGTTATAAGTAAAATATTTAATATCGTAGTGATAGAGATTACCAAAATCAAGTAAAATGAAAAATAATTGTATAAAAAGTAATACGTTCTGTTAGACGGCAAAACAGAAACTGTATTCACTCAATAACTGTTGTCCAAATAACCTTAAATTGGTATGAAATCCAAAGTAACAGCGGGAAGTCTCAATAAGAATTTACTAGACTATAACTCACAAGTATAAATAAATGCCAGCACAAAAAATGTAACCATTTTATTCTAATTTCAAAAACCTGTAAGCAATGTTAACCATTTCTTTAAAATAGAAAAAAATTAGCAACTTATGGTAATAAAAAATAAATTAATATTTAAAACCCATAACCATAAAAATAATACACTCTCTGCACACTGTATTATATTTATGATTAAAGGTTTTATATATAAATTTCTGTAAAGTTTAAACAGTGTACCTATCATAATTTCAAATAATGAATGTTATAATTAATTTGTGACTTGAGTAAATGATTGATAATAATTGTATAATAATAACATCATTATAGAAGATATAAAATATAATAAGAATAAAAACAAATAACTCGATTAATAATGAAGAAATTCTTTAAAATTAAAATAATATTTAAACTGATTTAAATGATGCATTAGATATACATGTTTGTTAAAATTTGTCATGTTTAACATAATGTATTAATCTTGTTTATGTTAATTTTACATTATGCCCTATAATTCAATTGATTTAATAATTTAATGATTTATTAATTTCTTGTTTTAAAGACCACTTCAAAGATGATATATATTAAGTATAAATAGATTTCATCAAAAGGCTATTCATTATCAATATAATATTAAGTCCTAAAATGTCACCAATCTTACACTTTGAATACCTAATTTAGTAAATCTAACTTCTTATAGCGTTTTCCTGAATATTTTGATGAATATTTTTCAGATAACAGCGCAAACACAATTATAATAATTTTTTAAGTATAAAATTAAATGGTCTCACAATATATAAAATGTGCATATAACATATAAGAACAATACATATAATTACAAACTGATCATGTATAATCAGTTACCTTAATTGAGAGCAACAATACATTTAGCACTAATAATAAACATTTTTACTACTCAAATAATTTATCGTTATTCATTAAAATGAATACTTAGAAAGTTCAATAAAATGTAAAATTAAGAACTTTTATTACAAGTATTAAAGAGAAGATCAATTATAAGTTTTGCAAGTCTAGGAGAAATACTTGTAAGCAGTAATATAGAAGTTGGTAGTAAATAGATAAGATTTAAACAGAAATAGATATCTAATATATGAATAATGTCTCAACAACGCTAAGTAACATAACAAAGTAAATGACAGTTATTTTAGGCAGTTTATCAAACTACTCCTCTGCTGAATAATTTAAGGGATGGCCGCTTAAAGAGTAATATATATTAAGTATATAACATTTACAGCTTATGTGCCAATAAGTAAAATATATGTTTTTTACTCAAATTTAGCAGCGGCAAATTTATGGGTAGGCAACATAGAAAACTACCTAGAACAGTGAATTTTTTTTTTTCTTTGACAACCTTTAGATAAAAAAATTAATGATGGTGAAAAGGCAGCAAATATTATTTTACTAGAGCAGAAAGTAATTTAAGTCAGCCAATGGTTAAGATAAATAATACGCTTAGGAGATATAGCAAATATGTACCTCTTTCTACTCATGGACATTAAATATTAAAATAAAATAAATATCTAAATATTTAATCTATAGTTAGGTATACCACAATACCAATGGAAGTATCTAAGGGTCAATATTTAAAATTTTTCAACCAACAAATAACAATGTAGAATGAGTCATTGAAATGTATCATTAACATTTAACAATACAACCTAACAAAAAATTTGTAAATAATTATTTAGCATTAAAAAGGAGTCAAATATTAAAATTATATGCAAAGATTACACGATTGTCCTAAAGCAACAAGATCGAACAGTTTGGAGATTGTCTTTGCAAGAGTTAAAACAACAACAATCTTGAAATACTTGCCTCGTATTTGAGTCCAGCTAGCCTGAGCCATGTTTCCACCTTAAGGCAGTAAGGGGACATGGACGGAATGACTGGTGTGCGAGAGAACTGATACAAATAGACGACGTCTTTTTCGAAATTCTGTTTTTTCACCGAGAACTTCGGTTGAGGCGGTTCCGCCGGAGCGGCCGGGGCCGCTTCATCTTTGTCAGCCGGCTTCTTGTCGTTGGCTTCTTGTTTGTTGTTAGTCTCCGTCACGGCACCGTCAGCCGCCTCCTTTACCGGCTCTTTGGCGTCTTGTGGGACGTTCTTAGTCTCTTCCGTCGCTGTGGTCATTGTTAATAAATACTAAGTGGGCGTGTGTAGATACCAAAATACGGTAAAAAAATATGAAAACGAACACAAGTCGATACAATTAATGAGTTCTTAAATTAATATAAACGAATAAAAAAATAATAAATAAAACTCCTGTACACAATCGTTTTAAATATTTAAATTTAAAAAAAAATCCACCAAGTACCGATAGAAAGAACGCGACTTCAAATGCACGAATGACAAGCGGTCGGAGCACGGGAAGCGTCGATGCAGCCGGGTATCGTGTTGGTCAAAAGTGACGCTAACTGCGCGCATGCGTACAACTCGTGCCTTTTGACCAACGCGTCATGTGCAGCCACGCCCGGTACACTGTGCGGCGTGCATACAGTGTGGTTCCGCCACAGGGATTATTACGTAGAATTATTATGTTTTTTTTTTTATTACTTATTACGTATCACGTTGTCGTTGTTATCATTATTATTATTATATACACATACATACATGCCAAACGTATAAATTATATTTTTAGGGTGATATAAGATAAATGATAATAATTCAAATATCGACAGCATCGCGGTCACACACACTCAACGTGTATGAACGGACGTGATTTTTCTCCATTCTGCTAACATATGTTTTCTCACGCCCTTATTTTTGTTTATTTTATTTTTTTTTTTTTTAGTATATTCCTTTTTCACTATGAAATATAATCTATTGATATATATATTTTAAACTACATCTATGCCGAGCACACAAAAATTATCTTATATTTATTATCCTCTGGATATTTAATTAATATTACTTTAAATTATAATATAATTTAATATTATTACGCCAGAACTCAGATGACCGCGCGGTTCAAAATTTATAGTTAACGCAGACACGAACAAATAAAATCATTATAAAAAGAATAATTGATCCTGATCCTCTATCGTACATTCATTATAATTTGAAGAAAGACTAAAAACATAAAATATTAATTTCTGTTCGTAGTGAATAATAATTTATTATCATAAATTTGTAATAATATATGTGAACAATTTTTCATCTAATCATCTATATAATTTGGGGCATTGGGAATTATTAATTTTAAAAGAAGTTGCGTAATAATTATATGTATCATTTTAATTATGACAAGTAGAGAAATATGTACTACCTATAATTTAGTTCCTTAAATTGTGTAGGATCGCAAACGGTACCTACGTTGAGAATTTCATAAATGTACAAATGTTGCCAAAAATAAAGGCCAAAGGGTACAATGTCCTGTCCTCCTAATGATTATTAACCATTGTAGGTACACAGATCGATTTAGTATTTAACACGTCCGACTTCTAAATGCATTAGTATGGATTACGTTTGATCGACTAACGTACATGGTAGTTACATGATTAGTTTAATATAAAATAAAATACGAGAAGTCGGAAATTGAAAATCCTTATGTGCTAAATCTAGCAAATTGATGTGTCCTGCTGTCGTACTTAATAGCCGTAGGTGATTGACCCTTATACAAGACTAATCATCGCTAGACGTTTCTGAATTCTAATATACGGGCGCTGGAGTTATAAGGATGCATATTGAATAAGTAATAAATAATTTGATTTGACATACACTACATGTAGGCTGGTAGGCAACTGCAACAGTCAGTAAATCATTTTAAAGTAGGCAGTCTTGTTGTTGAAATAATTTATATTTGTTTTTATAAAGCCATTAATAAATAATAATAGAAATATAAGCAATTAAACTCTCAAGAAAGCACCTTTCGCGATGTACGGTGTACCTATAACAAAAAAATATCATTGTGTTAACCCGGCATAATAAATCACACAACAAACAAGCATGGTAAAAAGTTAGACCTGTGAAATCATAAACAGTGTTTGGGGGAGTGTCAGTCGATTGTAAGAACTAATTTAAACATTTAAAATTTAAAGGTTTTTAAATTTTATATTAGTACGCTAACATGCCAAAAGTCAGGAACATGATATTTGTTTTTGATTCAATGAATTAATGCAGAATACTACTATTCACTTAATGAAAATTATAACTTGCGAAAACTATAATCAACAAGCCAAGTTTAAAACATACTAAGAGTTTAAAGCGTTTAATGAGCAGTGGCGTATTTACAGGGGATGATCAGGGCGATATTCACCCCCAGAGCCTTGATTTGTATAAATATACTATTAATAATCTTTTTGTACAACTTTTTTTGTATAAATCTTTTTTTAACTACATATTTGAAGTAATGACGTTTAAAAACTAATTATTACAATTAAATAAATAAATAAATTAGTGTAGACCGTAGTGTATATAGGACACACAGAATTCTTTTTTTTCAGTTCTTATCACATTATTATTTTTTTTATCAAGACCATTAAGTACGTAGCATATAACATTTGACATTTTTTAAAATTATAACGTTTAAGTAATTAAACATTAGATTTTGGTCTAATTAAATGTTATTATTTTTTTTATAAAAGCCAACAAATTCTATTACCAATGACGTAACTAAATCAATAAGGTGAGATCCTTTTTTGGAAAAAAAAAAAAAATTACAATTCAAATTAATAAAATGTCACATTAGTAGATTCAAGATTTAAATGAATCATACAGGACTTAATTTTTAGACAAATTAAATAAACTCGTGTAGGTACGAAATGTTTTTCCAATTAGTTTAAAAGGTGAAATTTATATTTTTATACATAGATGATAGAATGTAATAATATGTATAGAATTTAATAATATTTATTTGATAAAAGAATATAAAAGTTTAAACAATAAAATATACAAATTCAGTGGTATAGGTTTGAACCTAGATCATATATGGACTTTATTATGTACTTAAGCCAGACACTTTTTTTTTAATGAAGTATAAACCATATCCAATTATCTTATGATAAAAGTCATTAACAATAGATGAAAAGCCAGATCACCAATTTTATAGGGATATGTTTTTTAGGCTAGATGCACAATTCTTTTTTGTGTACAATGTTACGACGTACAATGATCGTGTCTGGTATGTTTAGTGCGACGGTTTTACGGTTCAATCCCCGGCCGCGAATCTAAGCTTTTTGCATTTTATTTCGACTAATTTTTCTCGAATTATAAAATTATCAATTGATGCGTGTGACTGAGATGTAATATGATTTACATGACGTTTATTTAGGCAGCTAAAATGTAGCTGATCAAATTTGTCTTTTCTATTTTGTTTGTTTCTTTATTTGGCCTGAATATTAATAACTTCTATAGACTATATGACTCATTCAAATCTTGTTCTACTGATGTGATATCTATTTATTAGGCAATTCGTCGACTAATTTGAGTTGTAACTTTTTTTTTACGGAAAAAGAAAAGGTAAGGTTTTCACAGAAAATGGTCATGTCCGAATCAATTTGATTGGTATTAACAGTATTATAGCGAAGATTGTTGAGCGCTTTTGATAGTGTTTTCAAAATTATTGTCGTATTACGCGTTTCAGAGAACGGCTAAAACTAGAATTGAGTTGTTTTTCGATAAAAAAAAATAGGCAGATGTAGATGCCTATTATCTATGAAGTGATATTATAATATTATATTATACTATAATAGTACTCGAACATTAATATTTTATTATCATCTCGGGCTATCCGATCAACATGCGCAGTAAAGAGCAATATGATTATTAATTGACGGCATTTTTGGAATGTCGTTATCAATATGTGATTTCGCAAAAAAATTGTTTACGCTAAGCTATCTTTTTCTACGTGAAACGTTATAAAAACAAAATAACATATAAAACGTGCTATGAGGAAAAAAATTGAGATATGAATGCATAATAACATTGTATTACTGACTACACTATTTTGGTACAAGATTGTACAATGTACGCTCAAAACAAGAATTATATTATTTTTTTGTAAACTTTTGTCTGTAAAGAATATTTTTACGGTTGACAATAATACGCATTATGATCATTATATGTAATACGATTACCTGAACATAATATACGTTATTATTATAATGCGTTGTACAAACAATTTAAATTTTGTTTTCATGGTTAAATATATAATGTAGGCAGTACCATTGTATTAGTAAGGTATCCAGTTATCTGAGGGATGTTAGGAAGGGAAGGGGGTAAATTATTAAAAACTTAAAATGTAGAATACTCTTTTTATTTGTATTTTTCATTAATTTTCTGTAGTTAAATTAATATATTGTTGTTATGTAAATACTTAAAAAAACACTGTTAACGATATTTTTAATTGACAACCAGTTTGTTAAATTTTAAATTAACTAAAAATAATTTATAGTAACTTAGTTTTTTTTAACGACCAGTGAAATAGGCAAATAAGTATGTTAGTTGACTTGGATGAAAATGCGCCAAAAAAATGTTCAGTATTTAACACTTTAATAATTATTTAAACGTGCGTATTGGGTTGCATTTTAAATTTGGGCGGTGAAAAAGAACAGGTGTTTTGAAAGAATTGTTACTATGGGAACACACTGGGCACTCGATGTGTCATCGTGTTGTCAATTGTTAAACAATAATTGTCGGTTCAGTCGCGTTTTAAAAGAACATTCATTTCCCGTTAATCGTTTTGATACTGTTATTATACAATACGCAATAAATCGTTCTATAATCTATTTATATCTGATTAAAAATTGTATAAATTATAATAATATAACCGGGCGTAACCTCACTAGTAGTAACATGTAGTAGTAAACAGTAAAAAATCTTAATCATATAAATAAAACCATATTTTGTTTGATGTTTTGCTTAATGTATGTAAATAAAAGAGAAATAACATTTAATGTGAATCTAATACCCAATGACATCTACCCTAACGATTACTGATAACTCTTTCCCGGTTTCCTTCCATATTGTAATTGTTTTATCAATAATGAAATTATAATATATTTATACCGTAAATAGCGTACTTCCTTTTTACAATTAATAAATAAATATATTATACGACATACGTCCACGAATTCTATCAAAATAGTCTAAAAATTGATATCCAAAAACAAAACCTAACTTTATTATAGTAAACGAATTATATGCAATGTTTTAATCCAGACGTTTTCAAATATTTACAAATGAGTTATGGGTACATTTTTTTATATTTGTTATTTACTTTAGGTCTACTCCTATAGTTAGACATCGTATTCCAAAATATACGGGAAAATATTTTATAGGGGTTATAAAGTATTTCGTTCATGATGTATTTTCCTCTTTATAATAAAATATCACGTAACTTCTTTGTGGTAACACTTTTAGTATGCATAGAAATATAGCCATTTCCAAGAGAGTTAGATAGTTTTAGTTACAATATATCTTCTTATATTGTAAATATATTTTTTTAATACATTTATTAACTTACTTTAAAAAATTCAATAATATAAGTATTATATTAATAGTGCAATTAGACAAGATAGTATAATTTAGTTTTATGTTATCCTATACATCCTATGTATGTGTCATTTCTTAAGTTAGAGCCTCCGTATCAGTAAAAAATAAAGTAAACTTTTAAGACAACAAAGTGTGTTTACTCAAGTGTATAGGTAAAATAAAAAATAACCCATGTTAGTAATTAAGTTCTTAATGGGTTAACTATGTTTTAATTAATAATATTGGGAAGCACACAACTTCCTTGCTAAATAATATATATTATACGGACATAATTAAATATTGGTCAATTCTACAACCTTGAAAATTTTTAATAAGTGCGCTGAAAACGCTTGAAATAATACGACGATTAATAAATAAGCCACGTGCTGTTTTCGAAACAAAATTCCAATGCAAATAAGTGCATTCTTGGCTCTACAAGTCATAAGTGTACTTACGAGTATATGTACTTCGTTATAAATTATAATAATAATACAATGCGCCATGTATTGATATTAATGATATTTTTTTAATTAACACTGTTGTTGTTTAGATTTGAAAAATCATTTAAAATAATACCTATCTTAATATAATATTATCTACCTCGCTTTCAAATGCCTTATTATATCCATCAAGGGTTGAATGAATAAATATCACCAGTTACCATATCATATTTAAAAATATAAAAGATTCGTTGCATTCCTCAAATCTTAACTGTATACGAGTTAATTACAAAATCATGTAGTTTAAATTAATCAATATTAACTTAAATTTAATTATTTTAATTATTACAAAGTCAGCATTGGCGACAGTATGGATACGGGTATCTATTTTATTATAAAAACGAAAAGACATCTAAATATACATTTTACATTACAACAATAATTTTTCGAATCAATAGTATATTTTTATTATTTTTATTTAATTGCGACAAACAGTTTACTTCCATTAATCTGAATTGTTTGTTACGCAATATATTATGAGTTGTTAAGTACTTATTAAAGTAGTAAGTATTTAAAAAAGTATTTTAATGTAGACGCGATGATAAATTGTGTGTAGGTACTCAACCATAATTTGCAGTTTCATATTTTACTTAATCTATATAGAGCCGGTACAAGGTTTAGGCAACATTGGTATGTTGCCTAAGGTGACATTTTTTTACAAATTGGAAATTTTTTTTCTAAATCCGTTAACATTCTAGAATGTTTCCAACTCCTATTTTTATTTGGATTTTGGACATAGTATGTAGATTTATGGTGTATAAAGACAATTTAATCAAGGGTTATTAAATATTTGGTTAGCAGGCTGGTCAAAAGGGCATGGCCAACCAAGGGCAAAGAACAAGTGCGCTGTACGCTATGTAAACACAAAACTGGAGCCAAGATTAAGGATTGCGAGTAACAGACAGGGCAAAGTGACTTCACCTACTACAACAGAAAGATTAGATGTTTATCTATACCTTCTTAATTTTGGGATTGGATTTCGGGTAGGGGTGACATAAATAAAAATTAAATGTTCCAAGGGTTATTGGGTGTGTTCAAAAACAACGAAAATTACCAGTATGGTCGGAAACGCCGGAAATGTTAAGCATAACTTACATAACTAAAGACCCACCCACACATTTATTAAGTATAGGCAGTTTCGAAAAATCTTAATTTAGAGCTTAAAGTTTAAAATATAGTGTATACCTATTAATCCAGAAATGAGGGTTCTTTACTGGTTATTTTTTTTCAGGCTATCACAGTCATTTATATAGAAAAAATTACAATTTTTTTTTTATATCAAAATACCTAGTTTTGTACGAATCAAAACCAATGTGTCTCGAAAAAATTGTTGTAAATTAAAAATTTTGCACAGTAAATATTTTGAAAAATACTTTACCGTTAACCTAACCTAACCAATACGTTTCTTATATGTTGCCAAATGTCAACTATGTAGGTAAGAAAAAAATAATATGTATAATTTATAATCAAGTATATCAAGCATTAACCTAGTTACAGTACTCCCAAGTTCTAGCTCTATGCCTTTATACACAATAAATTATAAATAACTACCTATTCACAATAACAACTATCAGAAATCGGAAATATTCAACATTATAAAAAACTCATAACGCTCATGACTATACATTTCTCGAGATTCCTGAAAAAGTGTTTCGAGATAGTTTTGATCTAGATTCTAGACAGTCGATATGGAATTCTAAATTCCAGATGTTGTGAAGTTAGAAAAAAATATGTGAGGAGGCTATACGTCATAACTTTCATGCATGCTCGTGATGAGGGGGGATTGCCTTCAACACTCTTTTGTAAGTTTTTTTCATCTATTTTCAGACTATTGTTCATTGCCTAACTTTTAAATATTCCGCTGTGTAATTTCTTTGTTCAATATTATGTAATTAAAAACTAAAAAATTGGATCTATATTGTATTTATATTTTATATATTTGTTTTCATAATATCTAATAAAAAATATGTATTAACTTTTATAAGAATAGTTAATAATTTCATAATTTTCCAAACAACTCAACTTTGAGCTATTGATTACTGTAAAATTTCAATTGGTAAAATTAAAAAAAATTTATGTGGTTTTTGAAATAAAATATTTGGAAAATAGAAAAATTATTTTTAGGAACAAGAACCATTATTATGTTCTTAAATACTATTAATTGGTAATTGCTAATTGGTCATTGTTCAGCAAAATTAAAATATATTATTATTTAATTTAATAATGTAAATTTTATATTATGATGTTAGATTATGGTTAGCATCAAACCCAAATGTTTTATGAATATTTTAATGAAAACTAAATTGACGTTTTACACCTATGAAATTTAAATAATAAATGGGTTAGAAGTTGCTACCGATTTTAAGAAAATAATATCATCATGTAGCTTAACAGGCGAAGGCCTAAAGCTACCAATAAGTCGGTTTCTCGATAAATTTGCTTTTGGGATAAGTTCGTCCCAAAAGTGGTTAGTCAATCACTGTAAAGAGGGATGGCGGCTAATTTTCTGCCCAGCACACCAGCAACAGTGCTAATGCACTGCCGGCATACTTAAACAGTACTCCTCGTTACTTAACTAAAATCAAAACAAATACAGTTTAAAGTGTTTAAAATAGAACTATAACAGTATATATTATATTTATAAAAATGAAAGGATTAGATAACGAATACGACTTATGATATAACTACTAAATATGATACTAATTCTTAACCAAAAGATTTTGTGTTTAAAACGTTTATTTTTATTGTCCAATATGATATTAATAATATACATAGTATCATAGAGTTAAAATAAAACAGTATATAAGTTAACTATTATACTATTAGTTATAAAAGTTGTTTATAACCCTCATAGTACACAGACAAATTCCACTTTAAGTAACATACTAGCATGTAGTATTCATAATTAATATATTTAATAACTAATAATTTACAAGGAAAATTTTTTAGCTAATTCAATTAATATTTTAACATTCTTCACTTTTTATATCAAACTTAATACATCATTATAGATACAAAACGTTCCTTACTAACTTAACACTATTGGATAAGAGTTGCAAGAATAAAAAAAAAATTAATAAATAATAATATGAAATTAAAATAATAAAAAAAGTTAAAAAATAACATTACATAATAGCAAGTCATAAGATAGTGTTATTTGTAGAAATTAAAAAAAAAAAAAATAATAATAATAAAACAAATTGGAGTACTAGCAGTATTTACTATTCATAATTAAACCTTTTTTTTATGGTATTTGTAATAATTTGAACAACCGTGTTAGTGGTATGAAGCAGTTGTAAAATAATTAAACAATTTATTGTAAAGAACGCATTTCATTATTAGATGGTCTCAACGGTACAGTTTTGTTGTTAGCATCAGGAAATCTTTGATGATAACGTTCCAAACGCAAAAATTTAACAGTCACCAATTTTCCTAAAAAAAAAGAACTTTATAACATTTTTGACTTTTAAAAATTAATTTATATGTTAAATTAATGGAAGCATTGATTTTTAAATGTATAAACTACAGATAAGCAGTGCTATGCATACATCGACTAATTTAATTCAATTTTACCCCCATCAAAAGGGCATTCCACCATCTGGTTATCTACAATTTATTACCTGTTATTTAGTATATGGCAGATTATAGTACACAGCTCGAAGGTTAAATACAAAGAACAATATTAAAATAATCACACTTTTTAGGTTGGCCATGAAAAACTACATTAAAAAAGGGTTATACCTCACAATATCCAATGACTTATTTAGAATTAAGCTTTAAGTTGGAGGGAATGGCTATTATATATTTAAAACCCATTCAAAATACTACTAAAATTTGGTTAAAAATTGTTTTCCTACTTACCATCATACCAAAAACCATGTAGTTGTCTATAAGCTTTTCCAGCTTCTGTTGGCGAAACACATTTAACGTAAACACATCCTTCTTGGCTACTGCGATCAACAGAAAGATGTAACAATTCAACACCTTCACATTTTTCTAAAATAGCATCTTTAACACGTGTCTCACAATCATCACCAGTCATACTGTAAATTGTTTAAAAATAATTATTATAAATCTATAAAAATTGTCTTTGACGAGCTTACGTGAATTACTTACACTATTCACTACAAGCTCATTTTAAAACATAACTACCTAAACTGAAATTAGTTTATAAATCTTGTTTACAATCAATATTATACCCCGTCTCCCGAGATAGTGCATGATATAATATTTGATACAGAAATAACTAAAAAGTAAGTTTTTACTTTTTTTAATCAACTATACTAAAAGTATGTCCTTTTCACCAAAATGTACTGCTTTTGATTTTTTACAAGAGTTTTAAAGGATTATGAGTATGCCATACAATTATACCTAATCACTTTATTTCTATATTATAAATGTTGTTTCTAAAGAGCATTACAATCTCTAAAAATTAAATTTATTTGCCAGGTTATCTGTAATATCGTACTAAAATATGATATTTTAATGATAAATGTTTTTTATTTATTTATATAATTAAAAAAAATAAGAGATTGTAGAATCCTTATAACACTTTACATATAAAAAAATGTAATATTAAAACTGTGACAGTTTTTCCTGTGGTCATATTTTATTGAAATTTTGCTATAGCTAAAGGAAAAACTAAAACGTGCAAACAAATATCCAAATACCCTTAAGAAAATTTTCAATTATTACCTATTTTTATTCCTTGATAAATAGCTATACTAATGCCCCTTAACTTTTAAACCAATACAAATCAATTCGCTCAATTATGGTGTCGAGGTTTAGAAGGTGTATTTTTGTCACACTAATAAGAATTAAATTTACATTATTATAATAAAATATAGTCGAGCTTACGAATCTGGTCCAAACATATGACGTATCTTTAAACATGATGTAGGACTCGGTTGAGGAGAATTCATGCTACCCTCGTTAGTTTCAAATGCTTGACCCTGCCAAACTTTTTTCCTATTAACATAAAATAAATATAAATCTCAACAGCTGTAAGATGATAAGTTGAGTTTTCATATAATATCATTAAAAAAAATGTATCAATAAAGGGATATTTAGTTATTATACATATATATATATATATATATATATATATATATATATATATATATATATACACACACATAAAACCAATAATTTTCTTCATCAATATTTTTTTATATTAACTGTACATTTAATTTTTAGTTAAATAGCTAGGTTGAGTATTTTCACAATTCATTCTAGTCTCAACAAAATTAATAAATTAATAATTGGTTATAAATTTTATATTTTAAAGAAATTATTAATGTTACAACACAAAACTATCGTATTATAAAACTTACAACATAATGTACAAGAGATTAATAATACAACAAATGAAAAATTAATTTTATTATACAATTGAAATGTCTTATGTTAGTTTAAAATTATAATAATGAATATATTTTTAGCTTAAAATTTTAACATTTTGTCTTTTAAAAAACTACTGTGTATACTAATTTGAAATAAAAAAAAATTGAATTGCCTTACATAAGTTATATAAAACGAAAAAAACTTACCATGTAAATTGTTATTGCAACAAATTATTTGTATTGTTAACCATACATATATGTAAATATATATAATACATAAATTGAATAAAATGTTACTTTAAATTAATGCTGAGTATTAGTCTTTAATACTTACGCTGTGCCAGGTGACACAGGTTGAACCCATCTCCAAATTTTAAAGTCTTCACCATTGATTTGTTGAATTTCGGTCCTTACTCTTGATTCGGATTCAGTAAAATACTGTTCAACGTCAGCCCAAATTTTTGATTTAGCTAAAATAGATGTCATAGAATAAATATCTGTTACAAAATTATTTTGATGTATTCATTTACCTTGTCTCTCATTTATTGAAATTAATTGGTCTCGAATATGAATAATAGCCAAAAAAGGTTCATTAGGATAGTGTTGAGCTCTTAGTTTTAATTGATTAATGACATTTTCAATTAAATTGTGAACTTCTTGTTTGTGTTTTTCACTTTTTGCAGATATGTAACATACACCAAAGTAAATGCCAAGTATAGAAATTCCCACTGAAATCAGTTAATTAAGATAGTTTAAATAGTTAAAAAAATATATAATAAAATAAAATAAAATTATACCTATTCCTAACCAAACAATAAGATAAAACATATTAGCAAATATGTTTTTGATAGCACAGACAACTGGAACGTTTGGTTGAACATTTATTTTAAATTTAGTGTCAAATCCAATTGGGGAATCAGAATAGGTTTTTGCAATGCTCTTAAAAAGTTCTACTAATTCTTCGACTTCTCGCGATGGTATATTTTCATAAGTCAAGATATGTTCATAGGCGGACTGTGTGTCCACAGTTGGTTCTATATCTGAATTTTCACATTTGTTCTTTATATATTTATCTGTAACTTGAGACACTAATGAACCATACAAAGATCTGATTCTCTCTTGTTCTGCATCACATTCATAACCTTGTAGATTTTTCTTGGCACAATATGAATTTAGAATACCTAAAAATTATTTTAGATTAATAATTACAAAATATTAAAACAAATAACTTAAGCATAATAAATAAATTATATTATAATGTAACAGCTTTTGAGATGTCTATTTTGCTTACCTGAAGGTAATACGATTGTACTAGATTGTATTGAAGTAAAATAAAGTCCAAAAATAACTACAAAGAATGCTACAAACAGTAAAATAATATATTGTGTATTCCTTGTATAACCATTTCCTTGAGGCCTCTGATGAGTTGGCTGAATATACCTCCTATAAGAAAAAAAAACAACACAAGTTTAATTATTAAATTAAATAAAATGACAATAAGAATACAAACCTTGAATTTTGAGAATAAATTGGTGAGACTGGAGATGGCAAATCAAATTGAGAAGTACTAGATACGTCAGTTCTATCTGTAAAATCATTTTTTCATTATAAAATAATAAAGCTCACAGAAACAATAGAATATTGGATTTATTTGATAATGGTACTGATAGCCTGATAACTTAAATCAAAATTAAGTCGTGTCAAATATTATATATACCCTGTCCGCTGAGAAAACATGCCACGACCCGACGAAAATTAGCTGTTCTGCGTATTCCCACGTAGCACCCAGTGTCTAGCGTTCTCCCCATCAGACCGCCCTGCCTGTCCTCGGTCTTCAGTCTAAATGCGCAAACCCGGCATGTTCTCTCAGCAGACAGGGTATAGATAATACAGTCTTAATTTTTATTGCTTGATTTAAGTTAATCTAAAATAAGAAACTAGAAATCAAGATATTTATAATATAACAAAACATACTGTAAGACTGATTCATCATCTTTTCTTTCCATCGTTGTATTGCTTGATCAGCATGTGGTGTTTCAGTAACAGGACCTGAACGTGGTCTTCTTATTACCGGTTCTCTTGGAGTTATATTCACACCAGTATCAAAAATTCCACTGATTTTTTTGTCCGTTTTTATTTCGTTAGGTCGACTGACAACTTTTTTAACATCTGAAAAAATTAAAAACAATGATTTATGATCAAAATTATGTGATAAAATTGATTAATTTATAATTTTCTCAGTTCTAGACCTTGAGTGATCATATTATATGTATAATGTCTATCGCTCTATAGAGGTAATCCTTATTACTTCGCACAAGTTATTTATAAGCGTGTCTGTATAATTTATAGATAGAATATATAAGAGTAATAATTAATGGTTATTTTATAATACCTGGTGATGAATATAAAGTCTGATCTTCATCTCTACTAACAGCATCCCAGTTAGAAACATTCATCAGTGAGGCTTCATGTGATTTAGGTGAAGAACTTGCTAAATTTGGACTAGCTGATAGAGTTGAACGTCCAAGGGAGCCATTATCAATATCAGAATCCGAGCCTGTATCAAAAGGATCTGGAGCACGGTATTGACGACGACGTCGAGGACTTTTCTTTGGACTGTCGGTGTTATCAAATGTAGTATACTGTGATGGTCGACCAGCAACTCCAGAAGATGATATTATTATAGAATCATTAGTGCCATTTGTTGTTTTGGCCTTTTGTTTAGGAGGTGGCATGCTTCTTGTTTCAGCAGTGTTACTAGTTATGCTACTTTCAAGATCGGAGAGTTTTTTTAGCAATAATTTTCTAGTTGAATTTGTTACTGGTGGAACTACAGCATTGAACGATGATAAACGTCGTCGCAACTCCTGATCCGATATTGAATCCGCCATGATATCTGTGACCCAAAAGGCAAAAGGTACAGAAACTTAAAAAAAATTAAGATTAAAAATAGTAATGTCAAAACAAATTATAAATTTGAAAATCGTTGTTACATTATCAATAATGTTTAAATTAATATGCACCGCATACTTACGTGAATTGTGATAGCAATAATTATGGGTTATAAGATGAAAATGTAATCAATTTTCTAGGATTGCAGCCGCAGATATTATTTATCGTAAATAACGTAACCATAACAAACCTATAGTTAGAATTCCAATCAAAACTAGCAAACATAATAATTTGTCATTTTGTTTAACCTACAAGATTAATTTTTGGTGAAAATTCCGTTATTTATACAACCAACCGTGGTCTTTGATAGAAAGTATGCCTAACCGCGGTTACTGGACGGTCGGCGGAGAAAAGCCGATTCACAGTGTAGGCAGTCCTTCAATAATTTGAATTAAATGTTAATCATCTTTTAATACTATTTGAAATGGAATGATTTTATTACTACTTTCAGCAATCATAAAAGTTAAAAAACTAGCAAAGAAAATTTTTTTTCAAACTTAAACAGTATTATTGCCGCATTTTTTCAAATATCCTGACGTTAATCCGTGAATCAGTGGAACTGGCACACTAGTCTTCTACATACAATAAAGTTGAATGTTGCTGCAACGAGATTACCTTATTTTTAAATTGGTCCATATATAAACTTATCATCACCATATTTGTTTTATATTAGAAAAGACAAAGTTCTTTTAATATTAGCATTCAAATTGTAATATTTTTTCTTTGACAGTATATTTTCTAGCTATATAGAAAGATTTGCCAATCATTAATGTTAAAAAAATTAGCAAAACTTATTTTATAACATACATAAACTATATTGTTGCCGCATTTTTTCATATATCCTGACGTTAATCCGTGAATCAGTGGAACTGGCACACTAGTCTTCTACATACAATAAAACTGAATTTTGCTCCAACGAGATTACCTTATTTTTAAATTGGTGCATATATATTTTTTTCATCACCATATTAGTTTTATAATAGAAAAGACATTGTTCTGTTAATATCAGCATTAAAATTGTAATAATTTTTTTTTGACAGTATATTTTCTAGCTATATTAAAAAATTCGGCAATCATTAATGTTAAAAAGTTAGCAAAACTTATTTAATAACATACTTAAATTATATTGTTGCCGCATTTTTTCAAATATCCTGACGTTAATCCGTGAATCAGTGGAACTGGCACACTAGTCTTCTACATACAATAAAGTTGAATTTTGCTGCAACGAGATTACCTTATTTTTAAATAGGTTCAAATATAATATTTTCCTTCTTCATATTTGTTTTATATTAGAAAAGACATTGTTCTGTTAATATCAGCATTAAAATTGTAATAATTTTTTTTGACAGTATATTTTCTAGCTATATAAAAAATTCGGCAATCATTAATGTTAAAAAGTTAGCAAAACTTATTTTATAACATACTACAACTATATTGTTGCCGCATTTTTTCATATATCCTGACGTTAATCCGTGAATCAGTGGAACTGGCACACTAGTCTTCTACATACAATAAAACTGAATTTTGCTCCAACGAGATTACCTTATTTTTTAATTGGTGCATATATATTTTTTTCATCACCATATTAGTTTTATATTAGAAAAGACAAAGTTCGTTTAATATTAGCATTGAAATTGTAATAATTCTTCTTTGACAGTATATTTTCTAGCTATAAGAAAGATTCGGCAATCATTAATGTTAAAAAAACTAGCAAAACTTATTTTATAACATACTTAAAATGTATTGTTGCCGCATTTTTTCAAATATCCTGACGTTAATCCGTGAATCAGTGGAACTGGCACACTAGTCTTCTACATACAATAAAGTTGAATTTCGCTACAAACGAGATTACCTTATTTTTAAATTGGTCCATATATATTTTTTTCATCACCATATTAGTTTTATATTAGAAAAGACATTGTTCTGTTAATATCAGCATTAAAATTGTAATAATTTTTTTTGACAGTATATTTTCTAGCTATATTAAAAAATTCGGCAATCATTAATGTTAAAAAGTTAGCAAAACTTATTTTATAACATACTTAAACTATATTGTTGCCGCATTTTTTCATATATCCTGACGTTAATCCGTGAATCAGTGGAACTGGCACACTAGTCTTCTACATACAATAAAGTTAAATTTTGCTCCAACGAGATTACCTTATTTTTAAAAAGGTCCAAATATACATTTTTTCATCACCAAATAAGTTTTATATTAGAAAAGTCATAGTTCTTTTAATATCAGCATTGAAATTGTAATAATTTTCTTTGACAGTATATTTTCTAGCTATATAGAAAATTTCGGCAATCATTAATGTTAAAAAGTTAGCAAAACTTATTTTATAACATACTTAAACTATATTGTTGCCGCATTTTTTCATATATCCTGACGTTAATCCGTGAATCAGTGGAACTGGCACACTAGTCTTCTACATACAATAAAGTTAAATTTTGCTCCAACGAGATTACCTTATTTTTAAATAGGTTCAAATATAATATTTTCTTCTTCATATTTGTTTTATATTAGAAAAGACATTGTTCTTTTAATATCAGCATTAAAATTGTAATAATTTTTCTTTGGCAGTATATTTTCTAGCTATATAGAAAAATTCGGCAATCATTAATGTTAAAAAATAGCAAAACTTATTTTATAACATACTTAAACTATATTGTTGCCGCATTTTTTCAAATATCCTGACGTTAATCCGTGAATCAGTGGAACTGGCACACTAGTCTTCTACATACAATAAAGTTGAATTTCGCTAAAAACGAGATTACCTTATTTTTAAATTGGTCCATATATATTTTTTTCATCACCATATTAGTTTTATATTAGAAAAGACATTGTTCTGTTAATATCAGCATTAAAATTGTAATAATTTTTTTTGACAGTATATTTTCTAGCTATATTAAAAAATTCGGCAATCATTAATGTTAAAAAGTTAGCAAAACTTATTTTATAACATACTTAAACTATATTGTTGCCGCATTTTTTCAAATATCCTGACGTTAATCCGTGAATCAGTGGAACTGGCACACTAGTCTTCTACATACAATAAAGTTGAATTTTGCTCCAACGAGATTACCTTATTTTTAAATAGGTTCAAATATAATTTTTCCTTCTTCATATTTGTTTTATATTAGAAAAGACAAAGTTCGTTTAATATTAGCATTGAAATTGTAATAATTCTTCTTTGACAGTATATTTTCTAGCTATAAGAAAGATTTGGCAATCATTAATGTTAAAAAAACTAGCAAAACTTATTTTATAACATACTTAAAATGTATTATTGCCGCATTTTTTCAAATACCCTGACGTTAATCCGTGAATCAGTGGAACTGGCACACTAGTCTTCTACATACAATAAAGTTTAATTTCGCTCAAACGAGATTACCTTATTTTTAATTGGTCCAAATATAAATTTTGTTTTCACTACATAATTCTTATATTAGAAAAGACATAGTTCTTTAATATCAGCATTGAAATTGTAATAATTTTCTTTGACAGTATATTTTCTAGCTATATGAAAATATCGGCAATCATTAATGTTAAAAATGTAGCAAAACTTATTTTATAACATACTTAAACAGTATTGTTGCCGCATTTTTTCAAATATCCTGACGTTAATCCGTGAATCAGTGGAACTGGCACACTAGTCTTCTACATACAATAAAGTTAAATATTGCTCCAACGAGATTACCTTATTTTTAAATTGGTCCATATATATTTTTTTCATCACCATATTAGTTTTATATTAGAAAAGACATTGTTCTGTTAATATCAGCATTAAAATTGTAATAATTTTTCTTTGACAGTATATTTTCTAGCTATATAGAAAATTCGGCAATCATTAATGTTAAAAAGTTAGCAAAACTTATTTTATAACATACTTAAACTATATTGTTGCCGCATTTTTTCAAATATCCTGACGTTAATCCGTGAATCAGTGGAACTGGCACACTAGTCTTCTACATACAATAAAACTGAATTTTGCTCCAACGAGATTACCTTATTTTTAAATTGGTGCATATATATATTTTTTCATTACCATATTAGTTTTATATTAGAAAAGACAAAGTTCGTTTAATATTAGCATTGAAATTGTAATAATTTTTCTTTGACAGTATATTTTCTAGCTATATAGAAAAATTTGGCAATCATTAATGTTAAAAAACTAGCAAAACTTATTTTATAACATACTTAAAATGTATTGTTGCCGCATTTTTTCATATATCCTGACGTTAATCCGTGAATCAGTGGAACTGGCACACTAGTCTTCTACATACAATAAAACTGAATTTTGCTCCAACGAGATTACCTTATTTTTAAATTGGTGCATATATATTTTTTTCATTACCATATTAGTTTTATATTAGAAAAGACAAAGTTCGTTTAATATTAGCATTGAAATTGTAATAATTCTTCTTTGACAGTATATTTTCTAGCTATAAGAAAGATTTGGCAATCATTAATGTTAAAAAAACTAGCAAAACTTATTTTATAACATACTTAAAATGTATTATTGCCGCATTTTTTCAAATACCCTGACGTTAATCCGTGAATCAGTGGAACTGGCACACTAGTCTTCTACATACAATAAAGTTTAACTTCGCTAAAAACGAGATTACCTTATTTTTAATTGGTCCAAATATAAATTTTGTTTTCACTACATAATTCTTATATTAGAAAAGTTATAGTTCTTTATATATCAGCTTGAAGGTTGTAATAATTTTCCTTGGTCAGTATTTTTTTAGGCTAAACTGAAAATATCGGTAATCATTAATGTTAAAAATGTAGTAAAATACCCTTTTTTACATACTTAAACAGTATTATTGCCGCATTTTTTCAAATATCCTGACGTTAATCCGTGAATCAGTGGAACTGGCACACTAGTCTTCTACATACAATAAAGTTAAATTTTGCTCCAACGAGATTACCTTATTTTTAAATTGGTCCATATATAAATTTTTCATCACCATATTAGTTTTATATTAGAAAAGACATTGTTCTTTTAATATCAGCATTAAAATTGTAATAATTTTTCTTTGACAGTATATTTTCTAGCTATATAGAAAAATTCGGCAATCATTAATGTTAAAAAATAGCAAAACTTATTTTATAACATACTTAAACTATATTATTGCCGCATTTTTTCAAATATCCTGACGTTAATCCGTGAATCAGTGGAACTGGCACACTAGTCTTCTACATACAATAAAACTGAATTTTGCTCAACGAGATTACCTTATTTTTAAATTGGTCCATATATATTTTTTTCATCACCATATTAGTTTTATATTAGAAAAGACATAGTTCTTTAATATCAGCATTGAAATTGTAATAATTTTTCTTTGACAGTATATTTTCTAGCTATATAGAAAAATTCGGCAATCATTAATGTTAAAAAGTTAGCAAAACTTATTTTATAACATACTTAAACTATATTGTTGCCGCATTTTTTCATATATCCTGACGTTAATCCGTGAATCAGTGGAACTGGCACACTAGTCTTCTACATACAATAAAACTGAATTTTGCTCCAACGAGATTACCTTATTTTTAAATTGGTCCATATATATTTTTTTCATCACCATATTAGTTTTATATTAGAAAAGACAAAGTTCGTTTAATATTAGCATTGAAATTGTAATAATTCTTCTTTGACAGTATATTTTCTAGCTATAAGAAAGATTTGGCAATCATTAATGTTAAAAAAACTAGCAAAACTTATTTTATAACATACTTAAAATGTATTATTGCCGCATTTTTTCAAATACCCTGACGTTAATCCGTGAATCAGTGGAACTGGCACACTAGTCTTCTACATACAATAAAGTTAAATTTTGCTCCAACGAGATTACCTTATTTTTAAATAGGTCCAAGTATAATATTTCCTTCTTCATATTTGTTTTATATTAGAAAAGACATTGTTCTGTTATATATCAGCATTAAAATTGTAATAATTTTTCTTTGACAGTATATTTTCTAGCTATATTAAAAAATTCGGCAATCATTAATGTTAAAAAGTTAGCAAAACTTATTTTATAACATACTTAAACTATATTGTTGCCGCATTTTTTCAAATATCCTGACGTTAATCCGTGAATCAGTGGAACTGGCACACTAGTCTTCTACATACAATAAAGTTGAATTTTGCTCCAACGAGATTACCTTATTTTTAAATTGGTCCATATATAATTTTTTCATCACCATATTAGTTTTATATTAGAAAAGACAAAGTTCGTTTAATATTAGCATTCAAATTGTAATAATTCTTCTTTGACAGTATATTTTCTAGCTATAAGAAAGATTTGGCAATCATTAATGTTAAAAAAACTAGCAAAACTTATTTTATAACATACTTAAAATGTATTGTTGCCGCATTTTTTCAAATATCCTGACGTTAATCCGTGAATCAGTGGAACTGGCACACTAGTCTTCTACATACAATAAAGTTAAATATTGCTCCAACGAGATTACCTTATTTTTAAATAGGTCCAAATATACATATTTTCATCACCAAATAAGTTTTATATTAGAAAAGTCATAGTTCTTTATACATCAGCATGAAGATTGTAATAATTTTTCTTTGACAGTATATTTTCTAGCTATATAGAAAAATTCGGCAATCATTAATGTTAAAAAGTTAGCAAAACTTATTTTATAACATACTTAAACTATATTGTTGCCGCATTTTTTCATATATCCTGACGTTAATCCGTGAATCAGTGGAACTGGCACACTAGTCTTCTACATACAATAAAGTTAAATTTTGCTCCAACGAGATTACCTTATTTTTAAATAGGTTCAAGTATAATATTTCCTTCTTCATATTTGTTTTATATTAGAAAAGACATTGTTCTTTAATATCAGCATTAAAATTGTAATAATTTTTCTTTGGCAGTATATTTTCTAGCTATATAGAAAAATTCGGCAATCATTAATGTTAAAAAATAGCAAAACTTATTTTATAACATACTTAAACTATATTGTTGCCGCATTTTTTCAAATATCCTGACGTTAATCCGTGAATCAGTGGAACTGGCACACTAGTCTTCTACATACAATAAAGTTGAATTTCGCTAAAACGAGATTACCTTATTTTTAAATTGGTCCATATATATTTTTTTCATCACCATATTAGTTTTATATTAGAAAAGACATTGTTCTGTTAATATCAGCATTAAAATTGTAATAATTTTTTTTGACAGTATATTTTCTAGCTATATAAAAAATTCGGCAATCATTAATGTTAAAAAGTTAGCAAAACTTATTTTATAACATACTTAAACTATATTGTTGCCGCATTTTTTCAAATATCCTGACGTTAATCCGTGAATCAGTGGAACTGGCACACTAGTCTTCTACATACAATAAAGCTGAATTTTGCTCCAACGAGATTACCTTATTTTTAAATTGGTCCATATATATTTTTTTCATCACCATATTAGTTTTATATTAGAAAAGACAAAGTTCGTTTAATATTAGCATTGAAATTGTAATAATTCTTCTTTGACAGTATATTTTCTAGCTATAAGAAAGATTTGGCAATCATTAATGTTAAAAAAACTAGCAAAACTTATTTTATAACATACTTAAAATGTATTGTTGCCGCATTTTTTCAAATATCCTGACGTTAATCCGTGAATCAGTGGAACTGGCACACTAGTCTTCTACATACAATAAAGTTGAATTTTGCTCCAACGAGATTACCTTATTTTTAAATAGGTCCAAGTATAATATTTCCTTCTTCATATTTGTTTTATATTAGAAAAGACATTGTTCTGTTAATATCAGCATTAAAATTGTAATAATTTTTTTTGACAGTATATTTTCTAGCTATATTAAAAAATTCGGCAATCATTAATGTTAAAAAGTTAGCAAAACTTATTTTATAACATACTTAAACTATATTGTTGCCGCATTTTTTCAAATATCCTGACGTTAATCCGTGAATCAGTGGAACTGGCACACTAGTCTTCTACATACAATAAAACTGAATTTTGCTCCAACGAGATTACCTTATTTTTAAATTGGTGCATATATATTTTTTTCATCACCATATTAGTTTTATATTAGAAAAGACAAAGTTCGTTTAATATTAGCATTCAAATTGTAATAATTCTTCTTTGACAGTATATTTTCTAGCTATAAGAAAGATTTGGCAATCATTAATGTTAAAAAAACTAGCAAAACTTATTTTATAACATACTTAAAATGTATTGTTGCCGCATTTTTTCAAATATCCTGACGTTAATCCGTGAATCAGTGGAACTGGCACACTAGTCTTCTACATACAATAAAGTTAAATATTGCTCCAACGAGATTACCTTATTTTTAAATAGGTCCAAATATACATATTTTCATCACCAAATAAGTTTTATATTAGAAAAGTCATAGTTCTTTATACATCAGCATGAAGATTGTAATAATTTTCTTTGACAGTATATTTTCTAGCTATATAGAAAAATTCGGCAATCATTAATGTTAAAAAGTTAGCAAAACTTATTTTATAACATACTTAAACTATATTGTTGCCGCATTTTTTCATATATCCTGACGTTAATCCGTGAATCAGTGGAACTGGCACACTAGTCTTCTACATACAATAAAGTTAAATTTTGCTCCAACGAGATTACCTTATTTTTAAATAGGTTCAAGTATAATATTTCCTTCTTCATATTAGTTTTATATTAGAAAAGACATTGTTCTTTTAATATCAGCATTAAAATTGTAATAATTTTTCTTTGGCAGTATATTTTCTAGCTATATAGAAAAATTCGGCAATCATTAATGTTAAAAAATAGCAAAACTTATTTTATAACATACTTAAACTATATTGTTGCCGCATTTTTTCAAATATCCTGACGTTAATCCGTGAATCAGTGGAACTGGCACACTAGTCTTCTACATACAATAAAGTTGAACTTCGCTAAAAACGAGATTACTTTATTTTTAATTGGTCCAAATATAAATTTTGTTTTCACTACATAATTCTTATATTAGAAAAGTTATAGTTCTTTATATATCAGCTTGAAGGTTGTAATAATTTTCTTCGGTCAGTATTTTTTTAGGCTAAACTGAAAATATCGGTAATCATTAATGTTAAAAATGTAGTAAAATACCCTTTTTTTCATACTTAAACAGTATTATTGCCGCATTTTTTCAAATATCCTGACGTTAATCCGTGAATCAGTGGAACTGGCACACTAGTCTTCTACATACAATAAAACTGAATATTGCTGCAACGAGATTACCTTATTTTTAAATTGGTCCATATATATATTTTTTCATCACCATATTAGTTTTATATTAGAAAAGACATTGTTCTGTTAATATCAGCATTAAAATTGTAATAATTTTTTTTGACAGTATATTTTCTAGCTATATTAGAAAAATTCGGCAATCATTAATGTTAAAAAGTTAGCAAAACTTATTTTATAACATACTTACAACTATATTGTTGCCGCATTTTTTCATATATCCTGACGTTAATCCGTGAATCAGTGGAACTGGCACACTAGTCTTCTACATACAATAAAACTGAATTTTGCTCCAACGAGATTACCTTATTTTTTAATTGGTGCATATATATTTTTTTCATTACCATATTAGTTTTATATTAGAAAAGACAAAGTTCGTTTAATATTAGCATTGAAATTGTAATAATTCTTCTTTGACAGTATATTTTCTAGCTATAAGAAAGATTTGGCAATCATTAATGTTAAAAAAACTAGCAAAACTTATTTTATAACATACTTAAAATGTATTATTGCCGCATTTTTTCAAATACCCTGACGTTAATCCGTGAATCAGTGGAACTGGCACACTAGTCTTCTACATACAATAAAGTTGAATTTCGCTAAAAACGAGATTACCTTATTTTTAATTGGTCCAAATATAAATTTTGTTTTCACTACATAATTCTTATATTAGAAAAGTTATAGTTCTTTATATATCAGCTTGAAGGTTGTAATAATTTTCCTTGGTCAGTATTTTTTTAGGCTAAACTGAAAATATCGGTAATCATTAATGTTAAAAATGTAGTAAAATACCCTTTTTTTACATACTTAAACAGTATTATTGCCGCATTTTTTCAAATATCCTGACGTTAATCCGTGAATCAGTGGAACTGGCACACTAGTCTTCTACATACAATAAAGTTAATTTTGCTCCAACGAGATTACCTTATTTTTAAATTGGTCCATATATAAATTTTCATCACCATATTAGTTTTATATTAGAAAAGACATTGTTCTTTTAATATCAGCATTAAAATTGTAATAATTTTTCTTTGACAGTATATTTTCTAGCTATATAGAAAAATTCGGCAATCATTAATGTTAAAAAGTTAGCAAAACTTATTTTATAACATACTTAAACTATATTGTTGCCGCATTTTTTCATATATCCTGACGTTAATCCGTGAATCAGTGGAACTGGCACACTAGTCTTCTACATACAATAAAGTTGAATTTCGCTAAAACGAGATTACCTTATTTTTAAATTGGTCCAAATATAATTTTGTTTTCACTACATTAGTTTTATATTAGAAAAGACATAGTTCTTTAATATCAGCATTGAAGTTGTAATAATTTTCTTCGGTCAGTATTTTTTCTAGCTAAACTGAAAATATCGGCAATCATTAATGTTAAAAATGTAGTAAAATACCTTTTTTTCATACTTAAACAGTATTATTGCCGCATTTTTTCAAATATCCTGACGTTAATCCGTGAATCAGTGGAACTGGCACACTAGTCTTCTACATACAATAAAGTTGAATTTGCTCCAACGAGATTACCTTATTTTTAAATTGGTCCAAATATACATATTTTCTTCACCGAATAAGTTTTATATTAGAAAAGTCATAGTTCTTTATACATCAGCATGAAGATTGCAATATTTTTTCTTTGACAGTATATTTTCTAGCTATATTAAAAAATTCGGCAATCATTAATGTTAAAAAGTTAGCAAAACTTATTTTATAACATACTACAACTATATTGTTGCCGCATTTTTTCATATATCCTGACGTTAATCCGTGAATCAGTGGAACTGGCACACTAGTCTTCTACATACAATAAAACTGAATTTTGCTGCAACGAGATTACCTTATTTTTAAATTGGTCCATATATATTTTTTTCATCACCATATTAGTTTTATATTAGAAAAGACAAAGTTCGTTTAATATTAGCATTGAAATTGTAATAATTCTTCTTTGACAGTATATTTTCTAGCTATAAGAAAGATTTGGCAATCATTAATGTTAAAAAAATTAGCAAAACTTATTTTATAACATACTTAAAATGTATTGTTGCCGCATTTTTTCAAATATCCTGACGTTAATCCGTGAATCAGTGGAACTGGCACACTAGTCTTCTACATACAATAAAGTTGAATTTCGCTAAAAACGAGATTACCTTATTTTTAATTGGTCCAAATATAAATTTTGTTTTCACTACATAATTCTTATATTAGAAAAGTTATAGTTCTTTATATATCAGCTTGAAGGTTGTAATAATTTTCCTTGGTCAGTATTTTTTTAGGCTAAACTGAAAATATCGGTAATCATTAATGTTAAAAATGTAGTAAAATACCCTTTTTTTACATACTTAAACAGTATTTTTGCCGCATTTTTTCAAATATCCTGACGTTAATCCGTGAATCAGTGGAACTGGCACACTAGTCTTCTACATACAATAAAGTTAAATTTTGCTCCAACGAGATTACCTTATTTTTAAATTGGTCCATATATAAATTTTTCATCACCATATTAGTTTTATATTAGAAAAGACAAAGTTCGTTTAATATTAGCATTCAAATTGTAATAATTCTTCTTTGACAGTATATTTTCTAGCTATAAGAAAGATTTGGCAATCATTAATGTTAAAAAAATTAGCAAAACTTATTTTATAACATACTTAAAATGTATTGTTGCCGCATTTTTTCAAATATCCTGACGTTAATCCGTGAATCAGTGGAACTGGCACACTAGTCTTCTACATACAATAAAACTGAATATTGCTGCAACGAGATTACCTTATTTTTAAATTGGTCCAAATATACATTTTTTCATCACCATATAAGTTTTATATTAGAAAAGACATAGTTCTTTATACATCAGCATGAAGATTGTAATAATTTTTCTTTGACAGTATATTTTCTAGCTATATTAAAAAATTCGGCAATCATTAATGTTAAAAAGTTAGCAAAACTTATTTTATAACATACTACAACTATATTGTTGCCGCATTTTTTCATATATCCTGACGTTAATCCGTGAATCAGTGGAACTGGCACACTAGTCTTCTACATACAATAAAACTGAATTTTGCTCCAACGAGATTACCTTATTTTTAAATTGGTCCATATATATTTTTTTCATCACCATATTAGTTTTATATTAGAAAAGACAAAGTTCGTTTAATATTAGCATTGAAATTGTAATAATTCTTCTTTGACAGTATATTTTCTAGCTATAAGAAAGATTTGGCAATCATTAATGTTAAAAAAATTAGCAAAACTTATTTTATAACATACTTAAAATGTATTATTGCCGCATTTTTTCAAATACCCTGACGTTAATCCGTGAATCAGTGGAACTGGCACACTAGTCTTCTACATACAATAAAGTTGAATTTCGCTAAAAACGAGATTACCTTATTTTTAATTGGTCCAAATATAAATTTTGTTTTCACTACATAATTCTTATATTAGAAAAGTTATAGTTCTTTATATATCAGCTTGAAGGTTGTAATAATTTTCCTTGGTCAGTATTTTTTTAGGCTAAACTGAAAATATCGGTAATCATTAATGTTAAAAATGTAGTAAAATACCCTTTTTTACATACTTAAACAGTATTTTTGCCGCATTTTTTCAAATATCCTGACGTTAATCCGTGAATCAGTGGAACTGGCACACTAGTCTTCTACATACAATAAAGTTGAATTTTGCTCCAACGAGATTACCTTATTTTTAAATTGGTCCATATATAAATTTTTCATCACCATATTAGTTTTATATTAGAAAAGACATTGTTCTTTTAATATCAGCATTAAAATTGTAATAATTTTTCTTTGGCAGTATATTTTCTAGCTATATAGAAAAATTCGGCAATCATTAATGTTAAAAAATTAGCAAAACTTATTTTATAACATACTTAAACTATATTGTTGCCGCATTTTTTCAAATATCCTGACGTTAATCCGTGAATCAGTGGAACTGGCACACTAGTCTTCTACATACAATAAAGTTGAATTTTGCTCCAACGAGATTACCTTATTTTTAAATTGGTCCATATATATTTTTTTCATCACCATATTAGTTTTATATTAGAAAAGACATAGTTCTTTAATATCAGCATTAAAATTGTAATAATTTTTCTTTGACAGTATATTTTCTAGCTATATAGAAAGATTTGGCAATCATTAATGTTAAAAAGTTAGCAAAACTTATTTTATAACATACTTAAAATGTATTGTTGCCGCATTTTTTCAAATATCCTGACGTTAATCCGTGAATCAGTGGAACTGGCACACTAGTCTTCTACATACAATAAAACTGAATTTTGCTCCAACGAGATTACCTTATTTTTTAATTGGTGCATATATATTTTTTTCATTACCATATTAGTTTTATATTAGAAAAGACAAAGTTCGTTTAATATTAGCATTGAAATTGTAATAATTCTTCTTTGACAGTATATTTTCTAGCTATAAGAAAGATTTGGCAATCATTAATGTTAAAAAAACTAGCAAAACTTATTTTATAACATACTTAAAATGTATTGTTGCCGCATTTTTTCAAATATCCTGACGTTAATCCGTGAATCAGTGGAACTGGCACACTAGTCTTCTACATACAATAAAGTTAAATTTTGCTCCAACGAGATTACCTTATTTTTAAATAGGTCCAAGTATAATATTTTCTTCACCATATTAGTTTTATATTAGAAAAGACATAGTTCTTTTAATATCAGCATTAAATTGTAATAATTTTTCTTTGACAGTATATTTTCTAGCTATATAGAAAAATTTGGCAATCATTAATGTTAAAAAATAGCAAAACTTATTTTATAACATACTTAAACTGTATTGTTGCCGCATTTTTTCAAATATCCTGACGTTAATCCGTGAATCAGTGGAACTGGCACACTAGTCTTCTACATACAATAAAGTTGAATTTTGCTCCAACGAGATTACCTTATTTTTAAATTGGTCCATATATAATTTTTTCATCACCATATTAGTTTTATATTAGAAAAGACATAGTTCTTTAATATCAGCATTAAAATTGTAATAATTTTTCTTTGACAGTATATTTTCTAGCTATATAGAAAGATTCGGCAATCATTAATGTTAAAAAATTAGCAAAACTTATTTTATAACATACTTAAAATGTATTGTTGCCGCATTTTTTCAAATATCCTGACGTTAATCCGTGAATCAGTGGAACTGGCACACTAGTCTTCTACATACAATAAAGTTGAATTTCGCTAAAAACGAGATTACCTTATTTTTAATTGGTCCAAATATAAATTTTGTTTTCACTACATAATTCTTATATTAGAAAAGTTATAGTTCTTTATATATCAGCTTGAAGGTTGTAATAATTTTCCTTGGTCAGTATTTTTTTAGGCTAAACTGAAAATATCGGTAATCATTAATGTTAAAAATGTAGTAAAATACCCTTTTTTACATACTTAAACAGTATTATTGCCGCATTTTTTCAAATATCCTGACGTTAATCCGTGAATCAGTGGAACTGGCACACTAGTCTTCTACATACAATAAAACTGAATATTGCTGCAACGAGATTACCTTATTTTTAAATTGGTCCAAATATACATATTTTCTTCACCGAATAAGTTTTATATTAGAAAAGTCATAGTTCTTTATACATCAGCATGAAGATTGTAATATTTTTTCATTGACAGTATATTTTCTAGCTATATAAAAAATTCGGCAATCATTAATGTTAAAAAGTTAGCAAAACTTATTTTATAACATACTTAAACTATATTGTTGCCGCATTTTTTCATATATCCTGACGTTAATCCGTGAATCAGTGGAACTGGCACACTAGTCTTCTACATACAATAAAACTGAATTTTGCTGCAACGAGATTACCTTATTTTTAAATTGGTCCATATATATTTTTTTCATCACCATATTAGTTTTATATTAGAAAAGACAAAGTTCGTTTAATATTAGCATTGAAATTGTAATAATTCTTCTTTGACAGTATATTTTCTAGCTATAAGAAAGATTTGGCAATCATTAATGTTAAAAAAATTAGCAAAACTTATTTTATAACATACTTAAAATGTATTATTGCCGCATTTTTTCAAATACCCTGACGTTAATCCGTGAATCAGTGGAACTGGCACACTAGTCTTCTACATACAATAAAGTTGAATTTCGCTAAAAACGAGATTACCTTATTTTTAATTAGTCCAAATATAAATTTTGTTTTTACTACATAATTCTTATATTAGAAAAGTTATAGTTCTTTATATATCAGCTTGAAGGTTGTAATAATTTTCCTTGGTCAGTATTTTTTTAGGCTAAACTGAAAATATCGGTAATCATTAATGTTAAAAATGTAGTAAAATACCTTTTTTACATACTTAAACAGTATTTTTGCCGCATTTTTTCAAATATCCTGACGTTAATCCGTGAATCAGTGGAACTGGCACACTAGTCTTCTACATACAATAAAGTTAAATTTTGCTCCAACGAGATTACCTTATTTTTAAATTGGTCCATATATAAATTTTTCATCACCATATTAGTTTTATATTAGAAAAGACAAAGTTCGTTTAATATTAGCATTCAAATTGTAATAATTCTTCTTTGACAGTATATTTTCTAGCTATAAGAAAGATTTGGCAATCATTAATGTTAAAAAAATTAGCAAAACTTATTTTATAACATACTTAAAATGTATTGTTGCCGCATTTTTTCAAATATCCTGACGTTAATCCGTGAATCAGTGGAACTGGCACACTAGTCTTCTACATACAATAAAGTTGAATCTTCGCTCCAAACGAGATTACCTTATTTTTAAATTGGTCCAAATATAAATTTTTTTTCACTACATAATTTTATATTAGAAAAGTCATAGTTCTTTATATATCAGCTTGAAGATTGTAATAATTTTCTTTGACAGTATATTTTCTAGCTAAATGAAAATATCGGCAATCATTAATGTTAAAAAGTTAGCAAAACTTATTTTTAACATACTTAAACAGTATTGTTGCCGCATTTTTTCAAATATCCTGACGTTAATCCGTGAATCAGTGGAACTGGCACACTAGTCTTCTACATACAATAAAACTGAATATTGCTGCAACGAGATTACCTTATTTTTAAATTGGTCCAAATATACATATTTTCTTCACCAATAAGTTTTATATTAGAAAAGACATTGTTCTTTAATATCAGCATTAAATTGTAATAATTTTTCTTTGACAGTATATTTTCTAGCTATATAGAAAAATTCGGCAATCATTAATGTTAAAAAGTTAGCAAAACTTATTTTATAACATACTTAAACTATATTGTTGCCGCATTTTTCAAATATCCTGACGTTAATCCGTGAATCAGTGGAACTGGCACACTAGTCTTCTACATACAATAAAGTTGAATTTTGCTCCAACGAGATTACCTTATTTTTAAATTGGTCCATATATATTTTTTTCATCACCATATTAGTTTTATATTAGAAAAGACATAGTTCTTTAATATCAGCATTGAAATTGTAATAATTCTTCTTTGACAGTATATTTTCTAGCTATATAGAAAGATTTGGCAATCATTAATGTTAAAAAAATTAGCAAAACTTATTTTATAACATACTTAAAATGTATTGTTGCCGCATTTTTTCAAATATCCTGACGTTAATCCGTGAATCAGTGGAACTGGCACACTAGTCTTCTACATACAATAAAGTTGAATTTCGCTAAAAACGAGATTACCTTATTTTTAATTGGTCCAAATATAAATTTTGTTTTTACTACATAATTCTTATATTAGAAAAGTTATAGTTCTTTATATATCAGCTTGAAGGTTGTAATAATTTTCCTTGGTCAGTATTTTTTTAGCTAAACTGAAAATATCGGTAATCATTAATGTTAAAAATGTAGTAAAATACCCTTTTTTACATACTTAAACAGTATTTTTGCCGCATTTTTTCAAATATCCTGACGTTAATCCGTGAATCAGTGGAACTGGCACACTAGTCTTCTACATACAATAAAGTTGAATTTTGCTCCAACGAGATTACCTTATTTTTAAATTGGTCCATATATAAATTTTTCATCACCATATTAGTTTTATATTAGAAAAGACAAAGTTCGTTTAATATTAGCATTCAAATTGTAATAATTCTTCTTTGACAGTATATTTTCTAGCTATAAGAAAGATTTGGCAATCATTAATGTTAAAAAAATTAGCAAAACTTATTTTATAACATACTTAAAATGTATTGTTGCCGCATTTTTTTAAATATCCTGACGTTAATCCGTGAATCAGTGGAACTGGCACACTAGTCTTCTACATACAATAAAGTTAAATTTTGCTCCAACGAGATTACCTTATTTTTAAATTGGTCCAAATATAAATTTTTCATCACCATATAAGTTTTATATTAGAAAAGACATAGTTCTTTATATATCAGCATTGAAATTGTAATAATTTTCTTTGACAGTATATTTTCTAGCTATATAGAAAGATTTGGCAATCATTAATGTTAAAAAATTAGCAAAACTTATTTTATAACATACTTAAAATGTATTGTTGCCGCATTTTTTCAAATATCCTGACGTTAATCCGTGAATCAGTGGAACTGGCACACTAGTCTTCTACATACAATAAAGTTGAATTTTGCTCCAACGAGATTACCTTATTTTTAAATTGGTCCATATATATTTTTTTCATCACCATATTAGTTTTATATTAGAAAAGACAAAGTTTGTTTAATATTAGCATTCAAATTGTAATAATTCTTCTTTGACAGTATATTTTCTAGCTATAAGAAAGATTTGGCAATCATTAATGTTAAAAAAATTAGCAAAACTTATTTTATAACATACTTAAAATGTATTATTGCCGCATTTTTTCAAATACCCTGACGTTAATCCGTGAATCAGTGGAACTGGCACACTAGTCTTCTACATACAATAAAGTTGAATTTCGCTAAAAACGAGATTACCTTATTTTTAATTGGTCCAAATATAAATTTTGTTTTTACTACATAATTCTTATATTAGAAAAGTTATAGTTCTTTATATATCAGCTTGAAGGTTGTAATAATTTTCCTTGGTCAGTATTTTTTTAGGCTAAACTGAAAATATCGGTAATCATTAATGTTAAAAATGTAGTAAAATACCCTTTTTTTCATACTTTAACAGTACTTTTGCCGCATTTTTTCAAATATCCTGACGTTAATCCGTGAATCAGTGGAACTGGCACACTAGTCTTCTACATACAATAAAGTTAAATTTTGCTCCAACGAGATTACCTTATTTTTAAATAGGTCCAAATATACATATTTTTATCACCAAATAAGTTTTATATTAGAAAAGACATTGTTCTTTATACATCAGCATGAAGATTGCAATAATTTTTCTTTGACAGTATATTTTCTAGCTATATAGAAAAATTCGGCAATCATTTATGTTAAAAAGTTAGCAAAACTTATTTTATAACATACTTAAACTATATTGTTGCCGCATTTTTTCAAATATCCTGACGTTAATCCGTGAATCAGTGGAACTGGCACACTAGTCTTCTACATACAATAAAACTGAATTTTGCTCCAACGAGATTACCTTATTTTTAAATTGGTCCATATATATTTTTTTCATCACCATATTAGTTTTATATTAGAAAAGACAAAGTTCGTTTAATATTAGCATTCAAATTGTAATAATTCTTCTTTGACAGTATATTTTCTAGCTATAAGAAAGATTTGGCAATCATTAATGTTAAAAAAATTAGCAAAACTTATTTTATAACATACTTAAAATGTATTATTGCCGCATTTTTTCAAATACCCTGACGTTAATCCGTGAATCAGTGGAACTGGCACACTAGTCTTCTACATACAATAAAGTTGAATTTCGCTAAAAACGAGATTACCTTATTTTTAATTGGTCCAAATATAAATTTTGTTTTTACTACATAATTCTTATATTAGAAAAGTTATAGTTCTTTATATATCAGCTTGAAGGTTGTAATAATTTTCCTTGGTCAGTATTTTTTTAGGCTAAACTGAAAATATCGGTAATCATTAATGTTAAAAATGTAGTAAAATACCCTTTTTTCATACTTAAACAGTATTATTGCCGCATTTTTTCAAATATCCTGACGTTAATCCGTGAATCAGTGGAACTGGCACACTAGTCTTCTACATGCAATAAAGTTGAATTTTGCTGCAACGAGATTACCTTATTTTTAAATTGGTCCATATATAAATTTTTCATCACCATATTAGTTTTATATTAGAAAAGACATAGTTCTGTTAATATCAGCATTAAATTGTAATAATTTTTTTTGACAGTATATTTTCTAGCTATATAAAAAATTCGGCAATCATTAATGTTAAAAAAATTAGCAAAACTTATTTTATAACATACTTAAAATGTATTGTTGCCGCATTTTTTCAAATATCCTGACGTTAATCCGTGAATCAGTGGAACTGGCACACTAGTCTTCTACATACAATAAAGTTAAATTTTGCTCCAACGAGATTACCTTATTTTTAAATAGGTCCAAATATACATATTTTCATCACCAAATAAGTTTTATATTAGAAAAGTCATAGTTCTTTATACATCAGCATGAAGATTGTAATAATTCTTCTTTGACAGTATATTTTCTAGCTATATAGAAAGATTTGGCAATCATTAATGTTAAAAAAATTAGCAAAACTTATTTTATAACATACTTAAAATGTATTGTTGCCGCATTTTTTCAAATATCCTGACGTTAATCCGTGAATCAGTGGAACTGGCACACTAGTCTTCTACATACAATAAAGTTAAATTTTGCTCCAACGAGATTACCTTATTTTTAAATTGGTCCAAATATATATTTTTCATCACCATATTAGTTTTATATTAGAAAAGACAAAGTTCTTTATATATTAGCATTCAAATTGTAATAATTCTTCTTTGACAGTATATTTTCTAGCTATAAGAAAGATTTGGCAATCATTAATGTTAAAAAAATTAGCAAAACTTATTTTATAACATACTTAAAATGTATTGTTGCCGCATTTTTTCAAATATCCTGACGTTAATCCGTGAATCAGTGGAACTGGCACACTAGTCTTCTACATACAATAAAGTTGAATTTCGCTAAAACGAGATTACCTTATTTTTAATTGGTCCAAATATAAATTTTTTTTTCACCACATAATTCTTATATTAGAAAAGTTATAGTTCTTTAATATTAGCTTGAAGGTTGTAATAATTTTCTTTGACAGTATATTTTCTAGCTAAATGAAAGATTCGGCAATCATTAATGTTAAAAAATGTAGCAAAAACTTATTTTATACATACTTAAAATGTATTTTGCCGCATTTTTTCAAATATCCTGACGTTAATCCGTGAATCAGTGGAACTGGCACACTAGTCTTCTACATACAATAAAGTTAAATTTTGCTCCAACGAGATTACCTTATTTTTAAATAGGTCCAAATATACATATTTTTATCACCAAATAAGTTTTATATTAGAAAAGTCATAGTTCTTTATACATCAGCATGAAGATTGCAATAATTTTTCTTTGACAGTTGATTTTCTAGCTATATAGAAAAATTCGGCAATCATTTATGTTAAAAAGTTAGCAAAACTTATTTTATAACATACTTAAACTATATTGTTGCCGCATTTTTTCAAATATCCTGACGTTAATCCGTGAATCAGTGGAACTGGCACACTAGTCTTCTACATACAATAAAACTGAATATTGCTGCAACGAGATTACCTTATTTTTAAATTGGTCCATATATATTTTTTTCATCACCAAATAAGTTTTATATTAGAAAAGACATAGTTCTGTTAATATCAGCATTAAAATTGTAATAATTTTTTTTGACAGTATATTTTCTAGCTATATAAAAAATTCGGCAATCATTAATGTTAAAAAGTTAGCAAAACTTATTTTATAACATACTTAAACTATATTGTTGCCGCATTTTTTCAAATATCCTGACGTTAATCCGTGAATCAGTGGAACTGGCACACTAGTCTTCTACATACAATAAAACTGAATATTGCTGCAACGAGATTACCTTATTTTTAAATTGGTCCAAATATACATATTTTCTTCACCAAATAAGTTTTTTATTAGAAAAGTCATAGTTCTTTATACATCAGCATGAAGATTGTAATAATTTTTCTTTGACAGTATATTTTCTAGCTATATAGAAAAATTCGGCAATCATTAATGTTAAAAAGTTTGCAAAACTTATTTTATAACATACTTAAAATGTATTATTAAATTTTGCTCCAACGAGATTACCTTATTTTTAAATAGGTCCAAATATAAATTTTCCTTCTTTATATTTGTTTTATATTAGAAAAGACATAGTTTTTTTAATATCAGCATTAAAATTGTAATAATTTTTCTTTGCCAGTATATTTTCTAGCTAAATAGAAAAATTCGGCAATCATTAATGTTAAAAATTTAGAAAAACTTATTTTTTTCATATTTAAGTTTTTTAACTTATATCCCGATATTTTATAAATTTATAAAAAATTATACAGTTTAAGAATACTTAGTTAGCACGCTATTTTAGTGATTGACCTAATTCATAAGTTAGTTAACTATATTTCTAATATTATAGTAATTTATGTATTTGGCAATATATTTATAAAATCATCTATATAACGAGTAACTATTGGACATTAGTTGCAATCTTGTAATTTTTGTAATATAGTTTAAAACAGAACTATTTGTTCGTTTATTTAAAATTTTAATTTTTATGATATTTATATGTTTGTGTTTGAGTTTATCATGCTTTATATTTTGTACTGGTGAAATATTACTATTATATATTGAAACGTAATTTTTAAACCGAGCACTGCTTGAACTTCGCTACTAATTCTTAATCAAACTATTAATCTAAAGTAACATAAACTAAAATTTGTTCACAAAAAATAACTACAAATTTGACATTTTTTTTAAGTTAGTACAGTTTTCATACATTACGCTAGCTGATCATTCTGTAGTGGATACATAAAAGTTATAATCATAGACTAAATATTTTATTATGTGTACTTAATAATAAAATAATTGCAAAATCAATCACCTGTAACAAATTGATAGTGGTCACGATTATAGCTTGAACTTAATTTCTATAGTAAGACATTTTCGTAATTCTTTTTAATTGAAATATTAAATATTTGGTACTTAAAAAAATAAAATAAAAACTGTATTATTTATAAAACATAAATAATTGTTTATAAAAAGTATGTATTTTGTATAGCAACAAACAGTCAATTAGTAACCAAGGATTACAAAATAGTTATTATATTATTATGTTGGTTTCAACATTTTATAATTTCCTTGTTTTAGCCGATTGTTCGTTGTATCCATAGAGGAGAATCCCAACCTAATCATACCAAACACATTGCTTGTAAATAATATTAATTATCTATGTTTTTTAGAAATTTTAGATTTTATTATTCTATCCTAGTTATGCCAATTTATCAACTTCAGATTACTTTTCTGTTTTTCAAAAATTAAATACAAAAAAAATTACGATTAAAACACGTATAAAAAATGAAGTTACAAATTATATTTGGTGTAGCTGCGATTGTAACACTGACTTGTGCATTATTTCCCTTATCATTTTTTACTATATTATATTAATGTTTTATCCATAATGCTGTTTTTAAAAACGGCTTAAACATTTAGTATGTTGGTATAATTCAAGATGGATTTCAAAACTTGTATAATTGTTAATTTGTATTTTGCATGAAATCTTTTCTTTTTGGTAGGTAGCGATTGCTACTAATGTTCTTAATTTGTATTTTGTCATGAATTAGCAATTTTTCTAACCAAGTATTAATGTATATATATTTTTGTTGATGTTTTAAGTCATTTTCTTTTAAAAAGTAATTCAGTGTTTATTTTCGATACATGTTTGGTAAACCGCGAAAGTCAATTTGAGATTGTGCAAATACTATTCATTAATTTCTCCAGTATTTGGATCTGGTTTATAATATATTGAATTTAATTTCAGGATTTGTTTCATGTGGCGAGATTTATAATTATATTAATTGGTATATTATTTATTATCCATCAGGTAATAATTATTTATTAGATATTTTATTCGTATAAGTATCGAATTATACAAGTTCTTTTAGAGCCATACACCTGTTTTCTCTAAATATAAATTATATTTTGTAGTTTTCTTTCTAAAAATAATTGTAAGTAAGATGTTTTTTCAGAACTACTGTAGGGTGTTACGAGGACGCCTCACCGCCCATTTTTACGGAGTAAAGTATAGGCAAAATTTTTGCAAAATCTTAACTCAAAGGTTAAACTGTGATGTGTTATGTGTAATTATTAGTTCAGTAGTTAGGACTCTTTTTTGGTAGTTAAATTATTTTTCACACTATCACAGCATCCTTGACAACGATTTAAAAAAAAAATTCTGTTGAGTTAGTTTTACGCGGATTTTTTTTTTTTAGGCTTCATATATAGTTAAAGAAAGAAATTCATACATATTATATGTGACAATACTATCTGTGCTCCAGCATCCGTATTTTTATCGATATTCCTAATACTACCGACACTATATTATCATTTTTAAAAAAGTCAAAAAATGTCCTTTCTTAATTAATTAATTATTCATTAAATATTAAAAAAAGGCCATGGTATAGCACAGACAATGTTGTTATCTATATTGTGTGAAAATTTAGTTTCTTAGTTTTGATTACAGCCTTTGTAAAATTAATCGGCGCAAGGCGGGTTTTTTGAAGAATATAACGGGTGTGTGATGTCCTCTTAAAAGAATCACCCAGTAAAGTTGAAGTACGTTATTTTTGTAAATATAGATAGTTTAAATTTTATTGAATACTCTCAACATGAATGTTGGCTTAGAATTTCAAATTATAAAATTAATTTTCAATATAACACCAAACAAGTTTTTAAAACATAATGAACTTATTATTTTAAAATTAAGAAAAAATTCTTTGAGAAGGCAAAGTTTGAATTTCTGTATTTTGAAAGGCTATGAAAATATTTTTTATCTGATTTTTGTACTGTGAAAGCTGAATGCTCTAATTTTTTTAGAAAATCATTATTATAAAGCCTGACAAAAAAAATCAACTACTAATAATATTATCTCTATACTATCTTATATTAAATATACAAAACATAATTAGTTTTAAAATAAGTTTTTGCAAAAAATTGCCCATACCTTACGCCTTAAAATGTATAGTGGTGTCATCAATAAATAAATACTTTCATACAAGAAAACAAATGTTTTGACCAAAACCTTTTAAAAATGTAAATATTTTTTTTTTGCTGTATGGACTATGATAATTTGTTAAAAGAGGAAGACGGTGGTAGCTTGCTCGCAGCCTTCCTTGCATACACGAGTCTTTGTTATATTAAACAAATATTAGTGTATCAATACCACCACCCGGCGCTGATGCCCAGCATTTCAAATCAACATCAGCAAACGGCAGTAATGCCAACCCAAAACGGTCCTTTTAAGGACCACTTGACGCTTAATGTTGGTGAAGATCTTAGGATCTGTCATTTCAACATTGAAGGAATTTCTAAAGCAAAGTGTGAAGTTCTAACCAAGATCATGAACAAGGAAAGAATAGATGTAATTGCCTTACAAGAAATACACATCGAAAAGATGACAATGACCTTCAAAAAAGAGGCTACATCGCAGGATATATACTAATTAGAGCGATACATCACAAACAGTATGGCATAGCTACGTATGTTAAAGAAAACATCGATGATATAAGGGTGGTTCAAAAAGACAACTCAGGAAACATACAAGTACTAACCACGACAATAGGTAGTATTACAGTAACGAACGTGTATAAACCTCCAAACAATAAATGGGAAAGTAATCCAATAAAAACCTTTGAACACCCAGCCATTTATATAGGTGACTTTAACAGCCATAACATGGCGTGAGGCTATGAGGAAAATAATGAAAACGGAGATATATTATATGAGTGGCTAGTTAAAATGAATCTGGAACTTGTCTTCAGTATAAACGACAAGGGAACTTTTCGATCACAAAGGTGGCTAAAGGAGTACACGCCTGATCTGAGCATAATATCGAAATCTTCAAATGATAGTAGACAGATGGCATCGCGCCGCATTCTCGACGACTTTCCTCACAGCCAGCATCAACCGGTGGTCTTAGAGTACGGCCTAAAAATACCAATAATTAGATCAATTCCAAAAACAAGATGGAATTTCAGGAAAGCTAACTGGACTGAATTCGCCAAGGAATTAGATAATTTAGTACAATGGTCCCAGCGAAGGCAGAGTGCTATGAACGATTCGTGGGAGCGATAAAACTAATAGCGAAAAAAACACATACCTAGGGTTTCAGGAAGTAGTTCATCCCAGGCTGGGACGAAATGTGTAACGAGCTGTTCGCGGAGTTTCAAAGAACAAAAGATAATAACGTAGCGGATGAGTTAATTAACAACTTAAATTCAAAAAGAAAAAGATGGCGTGAAAAGACAGAAAATCTAGAATTTACCCACTCAGCCATAAAGCTCGGAGCCTTATGAAAAAATTAGGCGCCTCAAATAATGCCACGAAAGGTCAGCATACCTTAAGACCAAATAGTGTAGCAGCTAGATTAAAAAGCGTGGGAAAACTTTCAGTAGACAAAGAGCATAAACGAATAATAAGAACAGAATTAAGAAACCACAGGAAAATGCTAACGCCGCACCCAACATTAGACGCTGCTTTCGCACAAAATAATGTATGCAACGCAATAAAGAAAACCAAATTAAACAAAGCTGCTGACTTCGATGGGATATATTCTGAGTTTTTTTAATTCGCAGGTCCGAGAACTCATACCTGGTTAACTATGTTTTATAATGATAGTAATATAGATACTACAAAACTACCAAAGAAATTTAAAAGAGCGAAAGTGATTGCGTTATTAAAACCCGGGAAGGACGGGTACGAAGTCGCAGATTATTGTCCTATATCATTAGTGAGCGTTACGTATAAGATCCTAGAAAGAATGATATTAGAACGTATACAACCATATATCGAAGATGTGATCCCAGTAGAGCAGGCTGGATTTAGGGAATACCGAGGATGTGAGGAACAAGTGCTAATAACTCACAACCCTAATAGAATCTGGATTCCAAAGGAAATTTAAAACTAGTGTAGCTTTCATCGATTTATCAGCGGCGTACGACATAGTATGTAGAGACGGTCTTTTGAATAAGTTCGCTAAGGTCATCCCATGCAGGAAATTATTTATACTCCTAGATAGGATGCTCATGAACCGCCGCTCCCAAGTATTTCTGGGTAATAAAGAAAGCAATTGGCGTACAGTACTTAATGGTCTTCCCCAGGGATCGGTACTTACCCGACTCTATTTAACTTATATATACATGATCTACCCGATACGTAAGGCCTTAAGTTCCAATACGCGGACGATATTGCAATTGCTTATCAAAGCATTGATTTAGAGGAGGGTGGAAAAGTACTTACCGAAAAACTTTAATACTATGAACAAATACTTCTCCAAATGGCGTTTAAAACCAAATCCTGTCAAGACTGAAGTGTGTGCTTTTCATCTAAACAATAAAAAGGCTAGAGAAGAGCTGAAAGTGACATTCCAAGGAGTACAAATAAAGCACAACTTCACGCCGAAATACCTGGAAATAACGTTGGCCCGTACGCTCACATTTAAAGAACATCTTGACAAAACCGGTAAGAAAGTACGATCTCGAGTCAATCTATTCCAAAAACTCGCCGATATAGGATGGGGCGCTGACGCTAAAATACTACGGACAGCAGCACTGGCGTTAACATATAGCGCAGCCGAATACGGTGCCCAAGTGTGGTGCAATAGTGCACATGTAAAGAAAGTCAATACACAATTGCATAGTGAGATGAGAGTGATTAGCGGCACGGTGAAGTCCACTCAGTTACAGTAGCTACAAGTATTAACCAATATAGTTCCATCAGACCTATGAAGAAAGCAGAAACTTATTAATACTATCAAGAAAGCCGAGGATAGGAGGAATTAACTGCTAGCCGAAAGATTAGAAGATGTACCAACACTCAGACTAAAATCAAGGAAGCCGCCTTGGAAGACAGCCAAAGACCTAATAAGATCAGGATTTGAAACTAAAAAGTGCTGGCGCGATTAATGGACTAATTCTACTATACCAATCAGAAACAAAAACTTGGTGCCTGATCCCAATCAAGGAGTTATGGGTATGGAACTGCCTAGACATGAGTGGTCTGTACTAAATCGCCTACGAACAGGCCATGGCCGTTGCGTTGATATGATGCTTAAATGGCGACTCCGAGTCAGCCCAGCATGCGACTGCGGCAACGACAGACAAACCGTAAATCACATTCTAACGGAATGTCAATTAAGGAAATTCAACCAGGATATCGAAGGAATCCGCGCAATAACACCGGTAGCAGTAAAGTGGATAAGGGAACTGGACGTGCCTGTAAACTATTCACGCTACATTAAATTATATTATATTTATATATTTATACATCCTTATAACCTTTTCGATTAATTTTATTTAACTTTTTTTTCATTATAAATACTTAGATTTGCTGTAATGTTGATTTGTTAAGCCATACGAATAAATAAATAAATTTGTTAAAAAAAAGTTGAGGTAGGACTACAAGTTAATATTAATATCATTAACACGTAACCTTAATTCTGCCAATTGAATATTGAATTAAACTGTACTTGTGACTTAAATAAAAAGTATTTCATTCAACTTATAGTATTTAAATCATTAATGATCGTAAAACGATAATAAATAAGCAAGGTTTTATACATTTATTAATATATATTTAAATAGACAAATAATATAATGTCTAAATTTAATTTAAATATTTAATGGTTTATTTACTTTTGTACGATATGATTATATTTAAGGTTAAGCGCATAAAAGTATGGTTTAAGTTTTGAGTTCAATATTATATTCACCGTCCTAATTTAATAATAATAATAATAATAATAAAAATAATAATCATAATAAATGTATTGCGACAGCCGACAAGGTGTCGAAAGAAAGGGGGATGGCAACGGTGGGACAAAATGACACCGAGATATTAATTTCGAATTATGAGAACAAGGCTTGAAACCGGCGACGAAAACGCAGCTGGTTTTGGATTTTTCGACGTTTCCCGCTAGGCGGACTCGTATCAGGTATATGCAGTATACATGATAACAATATAGTGTAGAGCTTTGGGGCGTCAGTGCGTCGGTGTTGGTCGATCCGCTAGCACGCCAGTTGACGATAAATTCGCCGCCGCCGTCACTGTGTTTGTCGTCGCGTACCATCTGCCGCACAAAGTGTTTCACCCGCCCCTCCCCCGCCGCATCCTCTAGGCCGTGCGTACGCTTGCGCCGCCGTGTCTGTGTCCATTGAGAGAGAGAGCGGCCACCGTTGCCGGCATCGATCGATACTTGGGGGCCTTATGACGTAAGTGAGCAACACGGTCGTCGTGGGTGTGTGGGTACGTGTATGTGTGTGAATGACAGGGAAAACGTATCAGAAACGAAAAAGAAAATTATTCGTCGCTATAACCGTCGTAGTGCTCGCGAGTGTAGTGAGTGCCGTTTAAAGTTCTGCCGGTAAAGACATGTCGTCGGCGGACGGTCGTCGGTGCGAGGCATTGGTAATGGTTTGAGAAACAGTTCGGTGTGACTTTCCCCCAAGCCTTTTAAAGACGACAAATAATAATTGAATAAGGTGACGTCATCACGTCGAAGGTGCGCTGTTCCTCGCTGCGAAGTGCAGCCACCGACGCGATTACGGACAACTATCGCTATGCGATCTGCGGCACGACGGCCGCATGACAGTATCATGGCCAAGCGCGACGCGTCCATGGGCTGACGATGACCACCGTGCCGGCGCACGGGACGCAGATAGCACCGTCGTTGTGCCGGGTGTTGGCGCTTAGTGCCGTGTGCTGGTGTTGGGTACTTCAGAGAATGGCGTCCGACATGCCGGATCTGTCACATCTGACGCCCGAAGAACGGGAGATCATCGAGTCGGTGGTGCATAGGCAGAAACAAGAAGAACAGAAAGAACAGGAAATCATGAGGTTGGTACAACTGACGTGCACCACCGCCGCTGTTGGCCATGGTGGCGGTGCAGTGCCACGACGTTGTTGATGATGATGATGATGCCACCACCGCCGTCGCTGCCGTCGTTCCTTGGCGGTGGCGGCGGAGGTGGGTTGAACTTTTGAACTTTACGGCCGCCGTTGTTGTTGTCGTCACCCGATAATCCACCGCTTTCGACAAACAATAATAATTATTGTTATGATTTATGAATATTATCGGGCGGATAAGATTTCGTGGTGTTTCTTTTTTTTTAAACTCAACGACGACAACAAGGCGACTCGCTTTCGCAGGGAATTCTCCACGATTCCCTTGGACAATTGGTGTCAATTAGGGGGGGGGCTATGCATACAAAACCCACTGTCAGTTCAAACTAGTGTTATTAGGTTAATTAAGAATTTCAAGTATTAACGATTTTAGTATACATCTTCCCTAAGTTTACCCTAATAGCGCTAAGTTTTGCGAAAAGCAATTTAATTTATTTTTTTGGTCTATATGATTAGATTTTGTTAACCCATTTTGATACTTTTGTTACGCGTAAAGTGTTTGGAAAAGAATAATAAAAATTGAAATTTGTAATGTTTGCCATTCTGTTTTGCTCCCTATACTCTTTATTTAAAATTTTGTTAACTGTAACCAATGATTACAGTTCTTTACTACCACTCATCTGTCATAAAAACGTTATTTAATTATAGAAAGTTGTGCAATATTAGTAAACTTAGAATAAAAGAGTAGATCTATGGATTTATGTTTTCAAAATGGGTGAGATCGTTTCGAGTTAGACCGACCACTTCGCTTTAAAAAATTACAATGTTAAAATAGTTTTTTGACAGTGATGTGTTTTTTGTCTTGAAAAGTTGGGAGAACTGAGATTGGCTGTAACGGTTCTTAGGTGACGATATTGACACACGTATATATAGTAATCATAGTAATCATAAGTATCGTAAGCTTAAATTCACCATAGGTTTTGAGGGTGCTTAAAGATGCATAAACCATTTGCGAAAATATTTTTTGATAATTAATATGAACAGATATTGGGCTACTGTCCTCTTCAAATATACACCCTCAAAATATAAGGTCTAGATTAAAATACAAATATAATTATACTGGCACTAGTGTGCACACATAATGAGAAATAATAGGTATAATGTATTTTAACTATTTTTAGCATTCAAAAAATCGTTAGGATTTGAAAATCATGACTCCCATTTGACCAACGTAGAAGTAGATAAAAGTGCTTGCCTCGTGGTTTATGTAACCAGCGAACTTTCTCCCTACCACGCAATTCCATATGGGCAAGTACTTCTTCTCGAATTCGCTCCTGATGTATTTGGCCATGTGATTTTCCGTGTAAAACTGGTCTATGGCTTTTTGTCCAGTTTGCACGGCAAAATCGACCATGTCTTCCGGCATGTTGGTTTGTTTGACTACTGCCACGCGTGACGACGACATAATCTGACGTTGTGTCGTGTCAGTCACTTAAGGAGAAAATATAGCAACAAAAGATAGGAACGTGAATTGGTTCCAATCGAGTCGGTTCGTTCTGTCTTAGATAGTCGCCAACGAAAACTGCGAACAAACATAATTCATATAATATATTATGTTTATTGATGTTGGGCGATAACATGATTTGATTATTTTTTTTTTTTGCTTTCAGACGAAAACAGGAGGAGGTAATCTTGTTGGAAGAGAAAATTCGGCAACGCAGCGAACAACAGAAAAAAGCTGGGGTCGAGTTGGACGCAACTTGTCACATATGCCTAAAGACTAAGTTTGCCGACGGCGTCGGACACCTGTGCAACTATTGTGGTATCAGATGTTGTGCCAGGTGCGGTGGCAAGGTTACCCTGCGTTCGAGCAAAGTTAGTACACCACTGGTTTCATACAATAGTAACATAATACAAATCTAAAAATTACAATACGTGTAGAAAACTTAAGATTGAATCAGAGGAAACATTACATTTTAAAGGGGATACCAGCTAATGGTACCCTTAGGTCAGGGGCTCTTAAACATTATAATCGGCGGTGGCCTTTTTTAGGCAAAATTCAGTTGCTAGGCCTCTGCTCTCTGTTGGCTGATACTAATTAATCAAAAACATATTAGTTGTATATACTGGTCTACATGAATGCCATCAGAAATATTATTATTATAAATTGTATTATTTTTTATATTTTCGTGTGGAGCGCAGTGTCCCTGGATTAAACAGTTTGGGGACCACTGTCTTAGGTATTATAGAGAACAAAATATGTATGATATTGAAACTTTGTTACAGCAAAATTCCTACCATACATCATGTATACGCATGTTAAGCAAATGCACTAATACTATATTAAAATATTTTAGTAAATATTATTATGTGGATTACCATATTAGACGTCTAATGATTTAGTAATTTTAGTAAATCAATTTATTCAACTTGGAAATTTTATTTAATATTTTGTATCCAAAAATTAAAAAAAAAACTAAATACTAAATACGTGATATCAATAAGCAAAATACTAACTTCTAATTGCTACTTCAGACATGTATTTTAAACATTACCTAATCCCGGGTACCGGTTAGGCCCATTTGACTAAACCTGAGTGGCGTTTTCTCCCACTTTTGTTGTTTTTAATTTAATATAATCTGGAGCGAGCCAACTGTAATTACACCTGACTCTTTCATCATTAGGTTAATTAAACATGTCTAAGCTGTCCCAAAATCGTTTCCCCTAACGCGTAGCTACTAGCTAGCCAGCCAGGTAATACGTTATAGAATGAGAGGATAAAAAATCAACATGTAAAACTGTTTTAATGTTTGAAATATGTTCAATCGACCATGTCGAACATAATATAGATAATTTTATTAGTTCTAGATTATTTTAAATATATAAATAACAAGGAACTACTATACAAGATGGTCCATCTGATGTAAGACATTAATTTTTTCGGAAAGTAAGAATATTTCAAAATTATTTTTTTTTTAACTTGTAGGTAAATTTTTTATTATATTTTACGACACTTTGAACATTTTTACCTTCATCCCTTTACCCTTATACGTAAAACAATTATTGACTTCGTTTTTCAAATATGTTGGGGACATATGTTTTTAATTCCATAAATAAATAGATAAAAACTTTTAGAAAATTTCAGCGCTAAACATTTGAATATTCTGTTCGTTTGATATGAATTTGAAAATATTATAATACAGTAGCTCAACAATTTCCCATTAAATAAGAACATCGACCCCCGTCGATAACACTGCCACCACCACTGTGTTTGATAAGAACCGTAATGTCTATCATGATTATCTCAAAACATATCATTGTATCTGGTTATCAGTGCTATGATCCATCGGACAATGCGAACATAAATGTGAACTTTTTGGGCTACTAGATTTTGGAAAACAGAAGACAAAATATAACAATTCTATGGGGAAAAATAATATCTTTGCAAGGTCATAACCAACGAACAGATTGATGAAAATTAAAAATTAAAATGCTAACGTTTAAAAAAAAAATTGTTTTCTACATATTTACGGAATTAAAAACATTGGTTCCAATTAGAAAAAAAACGAAGTCCATACTTGTTTTACGTATAAGGGAACAAATGTTCAAAATATTGAAAAATATATGTACTTACAAGTACAGGGAAAAAATCATTTTCAAAAAATTCATATTATCCTAGTAAATGAGTGTCTTAAATCATGTGCCCCCTCTATTTTCAATGTTGTATGGAAAAGTCACATGCATAAACAGAGCAGTAATAAAAACAGCGACCGACACCGCAATTCGTTTAACAAAATTTGTTTGCACGTTGTACAAACACATGACTAATTGTGTAACCAAAAACACATTATCTTGCACGTTGTGGTGCTGGGAAAACTGTACGTATACGTTTTTGCACTTTGGTTCTTTGTCATAGAAATTTTCTTAAAAACATATTTTTTACAATTTGTGCACAGACACACAAACACATTGTGTTGTATCAAGCAATAGAAAAATATTAAGATTTTTTAAAATTTTTGGTCATCATTTTTTATACATCGAAAAAAAGTACAATACAAAACTATTACTGTTTTGCTTTTTCCAATCAACCACAACAACTTTGAAATGCCTATTGTTACGGATTATATATGGATTGTTTTTTACTAGATTAAAAAGTATATATATTTATTATTACAGTACTGGCGTAATGTTCTATTCACTATAATATATATTTATATGTTACAGTGACATTTTTTCATAGACTAGTAATGCCATTGTCGGACTGATTTAAGGGGTACTCAGTTGTAGATTGCCAATTGGTCAGTTGCCTACCATTTGAGTAGCCTGTCAGTCTAGACTGGTATTTGTATGTATTAAGTTGTTTTAAATTAGTTGAAAAATATAATAGTAAGCCAGAACCAGACCGATTCTTTATATTTAACAATAAATTCAACATTATGTGTATTTCAAGACAAATAGATTGAAAATAGTTAGAAAGATTTAGTATTTACGCCAAGTAATGATTTTTTTATTGTTTAAATATTCTGAAATAAGGCGAATTCGGGGTGTGGATAAGTACGGTAGAGATCAGTTTGAAATATATTTTTTTGATGAATACCAATACTATAGACCGAGCTTACATAAAATTAAAAACAAAAATACACAATTTCTTAAACGCCTTAGTTTTATAAAAATTATTACACTTTCCTGTAAAATAATTAAAACAAAAGTAAATGTAAAAATACCATTATTGTTAGACTAACAATAACGCTTCTTTTGTTTTTGTTTATTTGCTTTACGTTTAACAACGCAAAACCATTTATGAACTAAACGAAAAAGAAGCTAAATTTAATTTAATTTATACAAAAGAGGCGGTGCAAATATTAAGGATGACGCTTACACGTCGGTTTTGTGCCGTTACGTTGTCTGTTTTACACTAAACTTGGTTCGCAAAAAAACAAAAAACTAATTATGGGTTAAATTTGTGTCGTCCGAATATCAATTTTGTACAGCTAATAAAAAGCGTACTTTGTTTTTAAACAACCTTTTCGTGCTATGTAATTGATATAAATCTAACATTATTGAAGTATAAATATTTATATTAATATTAGTATTAAACTAAGTATTGGTAAACATGATGTACTTAATATTCAATTATTTAATTTAAAGAAACCAATTTTGGAACATGACCTTGATTCAAGTCCTTATAAAAAAGCAACAATTATTGTACGCTTTCACTAGTTCGGCTTAACATCTAAATTTTAAGTATAGTTTCACCCAAATTTTAGTATTCTTAAAGTATTATTCATGTTTAAACCAATCTGGTGAAGGCGGTCATAAATGGCTCAAAAATACTAGAAATTCTTCTACAAGCATATCACTTTTTCTATTTTTTACCTTTCAATAATTTAATAATCTCTAGCTCATAAATTTCTCTAGTTCTATCCTTCTATCATTTTCTTCTTCAATTGACATGAATAAAATATTTAAAATCCATAATTAAATAGAAATATCTCTATACTTGTATAGATAAACCACACTTGAACTGTAAATCCATTTAGTTAAAAAAACCAAGAGGCATCTACAGACTTTTAAAGTTGATAAATAAAATAATATAGTACATTTTTTTAAAAAAATGTCTATACAATGCAATGTCCCATCTTAACTGTCGGTAGTGTGTAAGTACATTGCCTGCTTGCTGTATATACTTGTAATTTTAAACCGTGAGAACTGAAATGATAAATGTATTGAACGTTTTATACAACGCTAGTACATATTTTTTTCTAGAATATAATATACCAACAAATACAGAGAAAACGCGCGTGTTTACTTAGTTCATTTTTTATACGCCGAAGGTTAAATAATATATAGTTTTAGGCGAACACTGATGGGGTACACGAGGGGGGACGCTGTACAGTGTTTTCTCATAAATAAAATATGCTAAGCAATCGATTTCGTATCGTGCGTTTTGGCTATAAAAAAATACTGATTAAGAACGTTTTTTGTCTGAAAGGTCTTGTAAAAAAAAACTGTGTTCAAAAATGGGGAATTTATATTGTCAAATTAGTATACCGTCTACTATTCATGACCAATTACCAAAATGATAAAATAAAATTGTTAAATTATAATAATTAATGAACGAGAACCGAAAGGATTACTTATTAAGGGGCAAGGATAGGCATTTTTTGAAAAAAATTGATCTAGTAGCCATTTGAAATATGCCGTCTAATTTTATGGAAAAAAATATTGATATTTTTTAGTAATAAAACTTTTAATGTTGTTTTTTCCCGAGTTTTATAAATAAATTTCTAGTGTCTGTTGGATGCATTTCAATTTTTGTTTTTATGTGAAGCTTACTATTTTCTCTAGGGGACTAAAGGCCAATTTTTTATTTGGCTATCATGAAAAATTAGTTTGATTTATTAAAAAATATATAAAAAGTAAAAATATAAAAACTTATAATTACATTTTGAAAACAAAAATAAAAAATCTTATTTATCCCCTATAGAGAAGATGTTAATCTTTAAAAGAAAAAAACATTTTTAAAATTGATTCAGTAAACACTCAGAAAGTGACATCTCGTTTTAGTCTATATTTGCAAAAAAATTAGCACTCTCCCGTCTCCGTTCCATTTAATGCCATTATTATAGTAACAAATCTTTAATAATTTTGTTGTAAAGCTATAAAAACCAGTCTCGTATTTAAATTTCTAAGATTAGGGATCAGTTAGATAGAATTGCAAATAATGTGTTATTAACGAATTTTCTTTCAGGGTAATGTTTGTATTAGCATTATCGTGTTATTTATTAACCACCATATAAATTACCTTTCAATACTTAAAACACAACTATAAACATTTGTTTGATTTTTTTAATTCATACTATAATTAATTTTTACAACACGAGTATGCTATGATTTTGAACCTCTGATTGTCATCAACGTATATTACAGGTGTAATTGTTAACCATTAATTACTAAATACAAAGTGGTTCACATTTTTTTTCGGGAATCTCGGGTAACCCTTTAGTTTGCCGTACGGTTTTATCGTTCTCTTTGCACGCCTGTGAAGGTTTTAAATGTATGAAATCCTTTGTACTTGACTATGTTAATGATCGTTAGAGTGCATCTGTAAATATTGGCTAGACCCACGCTCCACAAAGCAATTTAAAAATAATAATGAATTGATATTCCTGGAAGACATTGTTTGAACGTTGTACCAGTATCTAATTATCATAGTTAAGTGTGTGGGTCGGTCTAGGGCGTTTCGGCTGTAATTATGAATTCTGTTGGTTTCGTTTTGAAAACTGTCACTTGTCTGACGGGCGAGACGTTAAAATACATATCGTGTTTTTGTCTGCGGTGATAAATGTCCACAAAACGAGGCTTATGCGAGAGTGTACGGATCAGTTACCCTTTGACCTAGTTATTGGCATGCTCGCGACACGCAGCCAATACGACGTTACCGTGTGATCGTTTCACGTTACACGCCATGTTCTTATACCGTTCTAAACGGCATGATGGAAATGTGTGTCGGAGATAAGCTCCTTTAGCGGATTCTGGTTTCCTTCCTCTTGGGTGTTTCCTCGATTCTCTTGACGTTGCACGTCTATTACAAGACAACACACCATTTCAACGCCAGTAAACGATTATCGTTTAATAGAATTGTCATTTCACAGCACAAATATGTTCCAATACTATTCGCGATGGCAAAACGATTTTGTATTTTATCGAAGAGACAACGAGATTTGTTATTGTCAACTAAGATGTAGACTGTTTTCGTGATCAAACTGAAGGCACTAATAATATTTGCACAACGGGTAAAAGTTCCGCTGGTTGTTTGAACACAAAAGCAGGGTGTTTTTTTTTTATGAACTTATTTTTTACAACGCGTTTTCCATTGACGTAATAACGTTAAGTTTATTCTGTCTGCTCCTCTCTCTCTCTCTCTCTCTCTCTCAGATATACGAATCGGTTTTGTATAATACTAAAGTGCCGGTAGCCACGGCGTGTCGCACACGTATACGTACGACTAAGGTTTACAGGGTACATTCAACTCAAAATCATACGCCCCTTTTTGGGTGGGAGTAATGACGTCATGGATACTGGGACATGACGTATGTTATATTGATCGCGAGAGAGCTGTGTGGCTTTTATGCAGACCGAGAGCACAGAAACTGGCCCCGCCGCCGCGCCGGTAGTTTACCAACTTTTACAGCGGCGTTATTTAATTTTTCAATTTCCCAGACAACGTTTTTAACGGTTCAACTGTCTTACACTGCCCTACAAACAACGCCTTAGACCGGGCCACGCGTTTCACCGACGTTCCTGACATTTACAAAATATATTATGTGTGTATTTTAGACTGCATAATAATTTTAATATGCAATATTACCAATGCTTTATTATGTACGTCCTATCGACTGAGTCAAGGCACCATTCGGTAAAACCTAACCTAACCAACCTAACCTTCTGAGAATGGTATACATCAGTTTCATAGCGGTTAGGCTAGGTTAGGCTCCTTCCATGCGAGATTTACCTACATGTTTTTATTTTAAAAAAAAACGTATTCGCACTGATATGTTTTCATTGACAGAATGGTTTAACACTTATAATAAAGTCTAAAAAAAGCGTATTTTCCAAATTTATTTCAAAACGAATTAACAACCACGAACCATTTGAAAATGTAATATAAGGTATGGTAATTTATTCGTATTTAGATAATCAAACTTAAAAATTAACCTAAAATTTTACGACTAATAGTTGTATCCAGACATCTTCATCTCATAAAGAACATGTTTTATCAAGAACATGTTAAACCTAATAACTAATTATTATTTTTATAAATAAAATCACTTTTTTTATATTCTATAATACAAATGCATTATAAAATAATTTTGTCATGCAATTCGTTCAATTCCACCGAGTGGATGCGACAAATGTGTTGGATAAACATTATAGCCTGCACACTTTACATGTATACATTTAAGCATGAACGCATTCATATAATATTTACAAATAACAAACACGCCAGGACAAACTGAACGACACGAGTTTAGGTTAGGGAGAAGAGGGTGACCTCGTTCAGTAAGGGCCAAATGGAAACCACCAGGAGTGAATCGTGTCGTTTTGCTATTGTGTAGATATGTTGTAAGTTTATATTTGCAAAACGTTAACGCGATGTATGCGCAATTGGAGTTGTGGGACAGACAACACACACCAAACGTTTGCTGATAAGCTTTGCTTAACGGCGACGCTTTTTATGTCGATTGCTCAGAATTACGAGCTGCGTGAAAAGCCTGCTGCATTTTTGTTTGCGACTTACGGAAATATATTTCTATATACTGATTGGAAGCACCGACTAAGAAAATATATTACATACATATACCTACTGACGGTTTTATTGAGTATTTTCCGTCGTTAATTCCTCCGTATGTATTTTATGGGGTGTTGTGTGCTCAAACACTATTAGAATCACATTTACTCGAGTAAAATTGACAAACATGTTTAACGATATTAGAACTTACCTATATAAGTGACAACTGATAAGGTGGTTGCAAATAAAACCGTTCCGACTTTTTGTACTTCGTGAAAGAATAAATAACTTGAACGTTATACGAATACTAACGATGTTGTTTCGAACAGTTATCGTTAGGCGTTAGGTTTGTTTACAATGTTTATAGTGGCCAATTACAAAAGAAAACCAAAGTAAATGTAAATTGCATTACCTATTTTAAAATAGTACATTCGAAATGAACGTAAATCCGGGTTAAGTTATTTATGACGTTTATGACATCTGATGGTAATCAGTTAGTACTCATTTTATTTTTGTTCTAAATTCTATAACAATTAAAGTTTTTTTTTAAATTGCATATTGTATTATCGTGCCATTTAAACGTTTTTAAGGTTTTGTTAAATGCGATTAGTGGCAGAGATAACTCATTGAATTTACATTTATATTATTATTTATCCTAATTAAATTAAAAGCTGCCTATTTTAAGGATCGCCAAAGGTCAGAGCATACTATGTTTTTATTATTTTAAACAAACATCAGCCGATCAAAAGTCAACTTAATTAAGTATTTTATGACTCACTCAGTTAACAGACCCTAACACTATTATCTCTTATTATTATTATTAACACATATTGTGTTTTAGCTTATAAAATAATGACAATAATATGATAAGATAATTATTTTCTATATACATTTCAACTGCGTTGTTATCATTGTCAAATAAAAAAATAATACATTTTCTAAATCTAAACTGCTATATTATACACATTTTATTAAATTTTACTATTTTTTATTTTCTGTGCAGGTGATATGGGTTTGCATATTATGCCGGAAAAAACAAGAACTTCTCAGTAAGTCTGGCGAATGGATTAATCACGGTATGACTGCGAGCGGTGACCCGTCCAGACGAACAGACGTATCATCCCCTTGTTTGATGTCGGATAAACGACCCAAGCTGGAGAGGGCACATAGTGCCATCGAAAAGGAAAACGTGCCCCTCTTGCAGAGGTCGAATAGCATTCTTAGACGTCAGTATTCCCAACAGGAGCCGTCCAATAGGAAAGAACAGGAGCACCACGTTTCTAGTGCCCACGACGAATACTATCGCCCTGTAAGTCTAAACTTCTTAGTAACCATCAATGACTTGAAATAGGTCCCACGTTTCCATATTTCGTGCCTCTTTTTTTAATTTCTAATAAACTGATAATCTAAAGTTTTCCAGTAACTGACTGTATCTATTCTCGTCAAGTACCGGTTAGTCTGTTGACTTAAGGAATGAACTGCGCTTGACAAGATATTTAATCAGACAAAATCTTATAAACGTAATAGAATTAATTATGTTAAATAATATATGACCTAACTCATGTATTAATTAAAAAATGCATCGTACCATCATATTTAGTTAATATAATAAAATAAATGATTGAAAACGTCGTTTGATAATCGATATCTTTTATATGTCATAAGATATTGTCTGATTGCACTTATAGGCCGCTAAGGAAGTAACCTCAGTGCATTAGTTAATAAGGGTCGATGTTCGAAGGGATCAATCGTTTGACCTATCCAAATAATCCAATTGGCAATTGTGTTTTGGATTCAACCAGTGTACTCGGATTTCTATTATTTTGCTAGATAAGGTTTCTTCTTGTTCTATTTACATTATTTATTGACATGCAGCTGCTATAAAATACACATTAATGCATTCAAAGTTTATTAACAAAGATAAAAATCAATTAAAGGTAGATACACAAATATATGTTAGTATTCCGGGTTATACCTACAGATTAGAACGAATATCATAACCCCTATCAATTCGGATAATTCGGAGGAGGAGGAGTGGCCGGCGCCGGTGGGTAAGGCGGCAGTGTGTTAGCGCTCACTGTCGCCGGTTCGACACTCGGTCACAGGCGCTCCGTTTGCTGGGCGAACAAGCGTCCGGTAAAAAGGAACCGCCATCCCCCTCTCCGGCGACGGATTGACGACCCGTCCCGGAAGCGAATTCGTCAAGAAACCATCTCATGATGGCAGCGTTGAGCCTTCATGATGATGATGTGATGATCAATTCGGATAAGAATTTGTGAGGATTTAAGTATCATCCTTTGCACATGTCTGTGTATCTTATGACTTATGCAATAATACGATTTAGTAATTGGGTTCTAAATGAACGCCAGTAGCCATTTGTAAAGCAACCTTTGCAGAATGCCACTGAAAACGAGATACTTAAGGGTTGTCGATTTCCGTATAATGTCAAAAATCTGACATCTCACAGAACTCTGTGCTATTTCTTATGATTCGAATATCTTCGAATAGCTAATATTTAGAAAGGTTTCTTATGTTAAATTCTCCTATAATACGTTATATATGCATATATTATGTGATATCATAGTTATACCCACGCTCACAAACCACTAGTATTTTTTTTTTTTGTAAATGTTTATGATGTTCATTTGTCGGTTGTATTTGCAGTCCCGTGACGACTACTACCAACGTGGTGGACAACTAGAAGGATCACATAGGAACGGCGTGAGTCAATCGTCTAGGGCTCATCATTCGCCCCACCAATTCGGGCCGGCGGATAAACAGTCAGTAGTCCGCGGGGCCGGTGCTACTGTGCCTCGCAAACACAAAAGACCTGGCAACACGGTACCTGCCGATCGTCTACACTCGCACCAGCAGCATATCAGCTTTTCCAGTTCGGAGGAAGAGCTGAGGTCCACGTCGGAGTGTACCAGCTGTGACGAACACGAAAGTGAAAAAGGTAAGGTAACCTCACGTTAGATAGATAGGTGCATAATTTACAGTATCACTATGGCAAACCGACCCCGAACTTTCAAAGCGATTTAGCTAAATTTTTATCGATACATCATACAAATAATTTGTTTTTCGACTCGATTCCGACCATGTGTGCATCACCAGTTGTGATGTATAATAATGTATTATAGTTTAATCAATAAAAAATACGCCGTTCCGTCGGTACTAGTTTTTTTCTATTTGAATTAATTTTAACGCGTTAGGACTCAGAGTGGAGCACAAGCAAATAGGCGGGTGCACTCATATTATGTGAATATATTTATTATTTCCCGAACACTGTAGCATATTTGTTATTGATTGAACTGACGTACAGGTGACGCAGAGTTTAACGCGGGAGAAGATCAGCCTTATAAACATTCAATGACGTTTTCATCGGTAGGTTTTTTTTTTTGGCATCCATACAGTCCGTTTTTCTTTATGTTTGTTCTATAATATGCGATAACGTTTTTTTTCTACATTCAGTGTGTTCGATTGTTATGTATATTACCTATTTACTATTTATTTTTTGGTGTTGAATGATGGATTTGTTTTAATTTTTTTGTGTTTTTCTACTTTGAGTTTTACTATGGCGTTACCCCGCAAACATGCATGCGTCGTGACATTGTTTTTCCCTGTGTATACTATTATTATAATACTACTAAAAATACTACAACAACTCCTACTACTGGTACTATATTGCCCACTACTACTATAACTATGACTTACTTTTCTTTTTACTGCGCAATAACAACTGCGGTCGGGGCTCTTGAGTCTGGGCGGTTTGAGATTAGGTGAGGTTATGTGTTGTCATTTAGCGATTTGCCGCAAGATGGCCACGATTAACGGTCCCAGACGCAAGAAAACGGTGAGGTTTGACCATCGGCACCATCAACCTGCTCAACAGACGTCTAAAGACTCTGGGTTCGATACTTGCAGCTCGATTTTTACGTCCAACGAAGACCCGTTGTACCTCAACGACACAAAGGTATTACATTGTGGTAGCCAAACAAATAACACAATAACCAATAGGAAGGCATTTACTAATTTGATATATAGAATATATAATTTGTACTTGTATAAAAAACAAACAGTTTGGGGACATTCTTATATTGTCCATATCCTAAAAACTAGATAACTTTTGTAATAATAGTTCATACATTTTTTTTTAATCGAACGAACAATTTTAATTAATCGCTTACATCCAGTATAAGACTTAATTTCAGAATCGTTTATTAACTTTATGTAATTGTCATCAATAATTGCTTCAAAAAACTCGATATTCTATGTTTATAAAAGTACACACTGCACACAAAATATCATGTTAAATTTTATAACACAATCCTAAACTATATATTGAAGTACCGATTTTACGAACTAGATACTTTCAATTTATACAAGATATTAGTACGTAGAGTACCTTTAGATACTTGAAATTGAGATGTATTTTGAAAAACTATACACTGTAAAGAAATAATGTAATAAATTATTTTAAAAATCCTTAACCGCAAAAAATAATACTATACGAGTAACTCTGTAGCAATCTTATCATCATCAGGGCTCACAACAGACTGAGTCTGACTGAGTTTAATCTCTTGTGATAGCATTGCTAATTAAATACGCGCCTAGTATTATTTTTTTGTGGTTGAGGGCTTTTTGTGGTTGATATTTTTTAGTTTATTTAATTTCTACGTATAACCACAAGTGTTGCTTAAGTTTTTTTTATACATTGTATGATATATATTAATGGTATTATGGTTGTATAGATAAGTTTATATAATAAGATTACATTTAAATATAGTTAGTAGTGCAAAGGCGGGACGACACAAATTAAGTTAGGTCGCAAAGATATTTGGCAATGCAAAATATATGAAAAATTAGGTAGTATTACCTACATTGTATTAAATATTAAAAACAATCTTACCAAAGACAGTATATATAATCAGTAATATACGATGTTTATATGCATCCTACGGTTAAGATTTAATTTATTTTCAAAAACTTCATTGTCGCCCAAACATTTTATACTGAAGGTAAGACAAAGAAAAGTTTTTTTAATTCCAGAAACTTGATATAATTTGATAAATCTTCCACCATTTATTTTCTCTTCTTACCGCTTAAACGCGCATTGTTATGGAAATCATAAAACTTACTTCTTAAAACTTTATGTTGTAAGTCTTGAGAATATGTATTTTTCATTTACCGCTATCTCGTATTTTGCATGAACATTAGTTATTATTTGTTTTATTTGCATGTCAAGCTTTAATACACTTACGAAGGCGTGTGTGCTTTCTACGTTTTTCCTAAGTAGTTATCGACCTATAGTATTGTAGTTGTTGTTGATAATTTTAATATAAAGCATCTAATTGTAACCAGACACTGCTGCAAGTTTTACGAGTAAACCATACCTTAAAAAAAAAAGGCCCGACTAAATCAAAATCAAATTTGCAAAATTGTTTCTTTTTTTCTTTCTTATGGCGTGTTTTTACATAGATATCTGTCAAGAAATTAAAAATAAATCATTTATAATTTCTCAGAGGGCCGACGGTAAATATATTAAAAAATGTACGGGCCAAGTTATTGCGGCCGTATTAGAGATGGGTAAAGGAATATTTTATGAGATAGATAAACGGATTTCGAGAAATTATCATTTCACAAATCAAGTATTATTATTGATTTTCTATTTTTCGTTGAATAAAATGCCTACTCCGGACGATACATTTATAGTTAATCGAGAGTTATATATATATATATATATACATTTTTTTTAATGTCGTATATAATGATTAATGGAGGACAACGGTTAAGTATTCGATTTGTCACAGAAATCATTCAAAATGTCCTTCGCTTACGGGCATCGAATGACTTCAAAATATCATTGGAATATACTCCAAAATGATTGAACGTACTTGAACGGCTCGACGGGTGAAACGACACAACTGTGATTGTAGTTTTATAGCGGCCGGTTGGTAATATTTATACATTTTTGGCGGTGTGTTGAGTTACGATTAGATAGTGTTTACCAAAATTAGGCGGTTGCCGACACGAGGGGCTAATGCCGATTCTGTTTGCAGCAACCGATGTCGTGGCAACGGAGCCCCGACAACAAGTTCTTGATAGGTCATATGGTGCTTAACAAGTCTGTGTGGGAGACCCCGGTCAGTCCGTCTTCCAGCGCGGCCGCCATGTTGGGCCTGAAAATCACCGGCGGAAAACTCCTGTCGGCCACCGGAAGGAGATGTGCGATTATCGATCGCGTCCGGAAAGGCAGTACCGCCGACATGGAGGGAAATTTGAAACCGGGTTAGTGGGACATTGAGGTCTCTGCTTCTTTATTCCATTCCCTTATCAAATTATTTATTATTATTATTATTGTGCCATCTCATCCTTTTCTCTCATCGGTCAAAATACTACCGACAAGTGTATACTCTACACTTATGTTTGATGTGTTTTCCTAAACGCGTCTGTTGTGTTGTATTATCATGTGACGTCAAGTCGGATTCTTAAATGCAATTATAATATATTTAAAACCATTCATTTTAATTATACATTCATTTTCAATTAATAGATATTTTATGATAAGTATATGATGTGATGCTATTGACAAAACACGGTCGACTATTAACCAGTGTTGAGCTATTTTACTTGTATTTAGATGTGTGATTTACATCGATTACATGTATGCCTTCCAGACTCAGTATTGCTCCTATATAAAATTATATAGACACATAGCTATCAACATAATATAATAGATAACACGCTGAAATAAGCAATACAAAAATAATTTTATTTATTATATTTCTATTAATAGAGATAAATTCTTATTTCGGTTTTAAAATTAATGAAATTTAAATTTAAAAAAAACTACTTTAATCTTAAATTCATATAGACTTAGACTTTACTACCTTAATCACTTTAAAAATGCGTACTGCAAAATTGTTTATAGAAAGAATTAATTTTGATGATAAGAAAGAGAACACTGGTTTAAAGTTACTAAATACTTAAGGGGATTGCATGCGGTCGGGTTTTTCAGCCAAAACACATCATTTTTATTCCATTGCACAGACCGAACCAGTGATCCGATAAGCAATCTAAAAACAAATTTTAATTTGCCATGAAGTTTACTTATGATCGGTCAGGGTACTTTTTTCAATTTTTAATTTTAATCCTTTCCAAATTTGATTTTAAAATTTGAAATTTTATATAATGTTCAAACGTGTTTTATACATAGTAGGAATAAGGTATCAAAAAAGTACCTTGACCGATCATAAGTAAACTTCATGACAAATTCAAATCTGTTTTCAGATTACTTATCGGATTACTGGTTCAGCCTGTGTGGTTTTTACTCATAGACAAAATAATTTAAATTAAAAATAATACCATGAAGCTAATACAAATTAACCGGTAAATTAATTGACATGATCGAAATTGATTAAAACCACTGTTTTCTTAAATATTGCCTATACAAAACTCCTTAAAAACCAACCGCATGCAATCCCCAGGACGTCGCATATGTATTTTTACGTTGTATAAACATTAAATATAAGTTGGCTTTCTTTCTTCCAAAAATTGTCAGCTAATAATGATAGTCAGACAAATTATTTAACTATCGAAAAGAGTCCTAATTACTGAACTAATAATTATACATCACAGTTTAACCTTTAAATTAAGCTTTGTCAATAAATTGCCTATACCTAACTCCTTAATAAATAGGGTGTGAGACGTTATCTTAATTTGAGGTTTTTTTAGCTTATTAATTGATATTGAATATTAATTGAAAAAAGTAAAAATGACTAGTAATAATTGTTACTATTTAATATTACCTGAGTAAAGAGACGTAGATTCATTTTGATCGTCCTAAATCATTTTTTATTTTTACAAAACTATCTTAGTGATTTATTAGAGATATGTGTTAATAGAGTGTATTAAACTAGACGAGAACACAATAGTATAGTTGATATAAATGTAGAATGTATTTCAGCTTTTAGTATAGAATTAATATAAAACAACTTTATTATCAAACTATTAATTCTATGCGTAGTAACATAGTGCATTAAAACACTTATCATTTATGTATTTATTTATACTTATATTTATTTTTTGCTACAGGAGATGAAGTTTTAGAATGGAACGGTTGCTTGTTGCAAGGAAAAACACAAAAAGAAGTGGCAGATATCATTATGGAGTCGAAGCACTTACCACAAATTGAGCTCAAAGTTTCTAGGTCGATACTGCCAAGGAGGGCCAGTTACGGAACCCCCGCTAAAGGTATACCCTTTGAAATACGATGTCCTTAAATCCCTTAATGTAATACTTTTATTGATTAATGATGCTTGTTTCATTTGCTTTCAGCTACAGCGAGTTCAATTGGTTAGCGCGATTTCAAACCGCCCTACTGACGCCCCTAACCCCATTAGATACAAAAATTTACACGCGTCCCTATGCTTAAAATGATATTGAATGTTTTGTGTATTTTCAGGGTTGTACGACTTACGAAAAGACAAACCGTACGTCATGGTAACTTCACCGGGCAGCCCCGAACATTTAGCTACGAATCCGTCGCGAATTTTGAGGGCTTCCAAAAGTGTTACCGGGCCCAACAGTTTACATGTTGGTGGAAAAACACAGGTAGATCTGAAGGCCCGAATGCATCATGCTGATAATATATTTTTCAACACTATTTTTTCGATCGTACAGGTTAAACTAGGTTTCGACCAACAATCGTTGAAATTGGTCGTGTCCATTATGGCCGCTTCAAATCTGTTACCGCGACCTGACGGATCGCCGAGATCGGCATACGCTAAAGTGTGTCTCTTACCGGATACTAGCGAAAAATCGAAACGTAGGACTAAAACAATAATGAACTCCACCGATCCCAAATGGAATCAAAGCTTCTCGTTCACCACCATGAGGAGATCGGATTTAAAGTTTAAAGTCCTTCAAATATCGATATGGGATTACGATAATAATCCTACAAATCAATTTCTCGGAGAGGTGCTAATAGAACTAGGCTTGAAGAAACTCGACAACTTGGCGGAGTGGTATCTGTTGACGGCCCACCAAGAAATAACCGTAAGCTTAAATTTTTCTCTTTAGACTCAAGCAGCGCAGGCTAGATCACCTTGAGTTTCCATCGCATTTGTCTCCACTTATCCCAATCATGTTTTAAGTTCATCAAAATATGTATTATCATAATTTGAATATTATCTTCTGTATAACGCTGTATGAGCGTTTACGTGCAAAATCACTTTACCGGTTACTCAGATATACAGGCTTTATTATTTTTCAGGGAGAAGGCGGTATCTCGATAGGAGATTATGATATGGAATACGGTGAACATCTGTCTCCGCCATCAACGCTATCACGGCAATCCGATTCGGACGCATCAGATGTCGATGATTGCTGTAGTAGTAGAAGAGTTGGTGCTGATGGTGCGTCGATTAGTAGTCTTGGTAGCTCCATAAGGTACGTTAGTCGAATGGTCACATAATTATGCGAAAATATGCTCTACTATGACTGACGTTAACAATATGATTTCAGTCCTCCGCCTGACTATGATCACTTAGACCGGAGAAAGAGTCGCAGAGATATCTCGTCTCCGCTGCAAAAATCGTATATTTATGGCTCACCGATTGAAAAAAAATATAGTTACGAAACAAGTGTAAAAGTGAGTAAACTATAAAGGTCTCATAAAATGATAACGTTACGTTTATATTGATACTGTTTTTTTTAACAGCAACAGTCTGTTCCAAATCGACCCACGACCAGCGTGAGTCATCGATCGAGATCTGCTGCTCCGACTGATTCTCCTAGCCAACACACCAGATCGCGATCGAAAAGCCCGACCTCATCTTATGACAGGCGAAGCTTATCACCACCAGATTATAGGTATCCAGGAGGTGTCCCAAGCTATCGGCAAGGAAATACGAGATTCTTTGCTAGATCAGCGACCACGACGCCTACTTCAACGCCTAAAAAGCGTCAATTACCTCAAATACCAGGGACCATGCCTTCTTCCTTAGACGATCGATTATCATACGTAAGATACTGTATGCTAGATAAATAATTTCCTTAAATAATTGATTTACTCTTTATTACAATATATCGTACAGACTAATCAATATATTTTTATTATAATAGCAATTTGATTTTTTTTCAGTATTTTGATGATCAGACTTCATCTATGAGAAGAAGAATGAGACAAGTACAACCAAGAAGAATGCAGGGTAGATCTGGAGGGGGGTTTAGTAGATTACACCACTACGGTGGTCTCAGTGATAGCGATATTCCCTTACAACAATTACGGTCGCTATCGCCCACTCATAATACTAGAGGGTCCATGTCCAGAGGAGAAACTGGAGATACGTGTGATATAGATGACAGTGATAGTGTCATAAGCAGTGCATTGTCTACACAGTCAGAACAGCCTAGATCAACGAGATTTTGGTAATTATTCGTATAACATTTGAGGTTAAAATTTCAAATTTTATAATAAAATTTGTAGGGAGGATTATTAAAAACATTAGCATACAATAAAAACGATAATGATTAGAATGAGTTGCTCGAATTAGTAGGGGTCGAGTATATGTTTTATCAATGTTTCAACATTTTTTGAATGTATAAAACGTACTGTATCTTGGAAAACGCATTAATTTTATCGGAAAAATATGTATTACACATTCCCCACGTGCATATTGATGATTGAGATGACAGAAATCTCACACCAACGTGTTTTATCTTTTGCAGCTGCTGCAACGCCACCGAATACCGCTACCCATCCATGTCCCATTCTCCTAGCTGTAGTTTTAGTCGAAGTAGAAGCAAGCGTGATAGTATTTACTTGTATCGTTATAACTCATTTCCTGCCGATTATTACTTGCTCCATCCGATAGACAATAGACCCGTTTTAATGGAAAATTCGCCTACTGAAAACCCAAAGCCTGTAAAAAAGACCCGGTTCAACTTGGCCAATGATCTAGAGAATCAGTATCCTATTTATGATTCTGACAGCGGGCTGGATCTGGTAGGCTTTCAGTCTCCAACAGAAAGGTACCAAAACCGTAGGAAAAGAAACCTGACACTAGATTTAGGCGAGTCCATGTTAGTTGTAGCGGGTAGCTATAGTGGCGCTGCTGTAGCGTTTAGTAATGCTTTAACCGACCCTTTAAATGCAATTGTCCATGGCAGTGATTATGGAGCGTCGTCGCACAGTAGATCCGGATCGCAGCAATCGCCAGTCACGGTTCCTTCTACCGATAGCAAGAGGACTCAATTCTCAAGAAGTCTGTCAAACGCCGATGTGCAGGCTGAAAACGCTCTCGGTAAGGCGTCAGACACGTTATTTCTATTTACCTTTGTCTCATATATTATGATGCTCGTTTAGACTCTGGCAGTTCTGGAAAACGAAGAGGTGACACGTCTTCTTTAACCGAAAGTGGCGGAAAAAGCTCAGCTTCTGGGACCAACTCTTCTGCATCTGGTATGGGCAAAAAAAGTGCATCCGCTTCACAACTATCAGCAACTGGTGAGAAATTCTTAGAAAAACACAAAAACAAGAACTTAAAAACTTAAATGTTGATAATTTGTTTGAGTCAAATCTAGTTTTCCTGGTTAACATACGGAGTACGCGAACTTTACATTCCTTTTAAAACTAAAGTAAAAACTGAAAAACATACTATTTAAAATGTATCTAATTTGACACAGTGCCTAGTCTACATTAATACACTGTAAATTATAGTTCTACTTTGTTCTTAAAAAAATAATCTGTTCTTAAATTTGTTTAATTTTAATACACAATTATTGTACCTATTGTCATTCTGCGATATTTCACATGATCGCATCCGTTCATAAGTCTGATTTGATCAAGAAAAAATGATTTTCATTTCCCAAGTCCTTTACACATAATATTTAATATTAGTTTCAATTTATTATTTATTTTTGTTAGTCATGTTATCTGTTTATTATTGCGCAATTATAAAATGATTAATTTTGGGCTGGATTTGAAGGGCGTAAGCGTAGGTTAGGTTTCGGTTCGAAAGGAAAATCTTCGTTTACGGTACACAGAAGCGAGGAAGTGCTGCCTGGGGCAAGTCGTCCCCTCATCAAACAGCCGTCCAGCGTTTCTAGTGACGGTGACGCATCCCAAGACGGAGAAAGGTTAATAAAAAATAAAAAGCTTTGCTATTTTGTGTTTTTAAATGACATAATATAATTTTTTTTAAAAAACGTGGAGATATTGATGGTATCCGGTATGAAGACCAAACATGGTAAAAGTCAATGAAGCCTTTGTATATTGTCGTTTTGGTGTGATGATTTTTCAACAAATAATAATTTTAAAGAAGTTTGCCTTTGCATGGGGATTGGATCATCACTCGTGTACATATAATTTTTGTTGTAGAATGTTTGTGCAAAATATCAGAAATGATTTTGTAAAAAATAAGAACATCGTCGCTAGAAATACTCAATTATAATATTATGTTGTGTATTCAAGAATAATGAGACGCTTGTATATATATTGCGAACTACCAATACACCCCGGATACGTCTATTGGGGTTGGAGTATTTTCAACCACTGTAGCCAACCAATAGCCGTACGCCGGTTAGATGATTTACCGTATTTTTTTCACTTAGCCGTACCTAACGATAAATTAGGAATTCGTGCATAGATGTAGCAAGCTTTATTAGGGTATACATTTATAATAATGACGTTAATAATAATGTATAGTCGAATATTTATAAAACGATTTTTTTTTTGTATAAAACGTGTAATTAATCATTTATAATATAATATTTTACATATTATTTAATTTAGCAAGAGTGCGCCGACTACTAACAAATTTTCACCTGAACCCTAAATTGCTGATCGTTGTATAGTGTTATTAAAAATGTCTAGTACCATCCCTTACCAATGTACATGTTTCGGATATTGTTTTATTTGATTGATTGTTGGCTAGAAGGACGGAGCTCGAAAGGGAAACGCGGTTCAGGTGGCGGAGGCGGTGGCGCCCAACCCAATTTTAAGCGGTCCCAAGAGGTGGCCCCGGGCAGACAAGCAAGCCTGACCAGTCTTTCTAGCGATTGTCCGAGCTCGTAAGTAAAACAAAATGTCTCCCATGCCATCCATGAAATACATCAATTTATCTCTATTTTGGCCTGCGTGTTTTATTTTTTTGGCTTACAACTCTTCTCTTACTGCACGTTTATACTGTCTGTACGCAAATTATTGTCGAGCTGGGATTACATAAATGTTATAAAACCATTTGTAATTCACCCGACTCGTATTATTACTACAGTACGACGGTGTCCCTATAGCCATTTAAACTTTAACGTTTCTTATATAGTTTGAAAATAAATAATCGAGTCGAACTTCTCGACTTGGCCACAGATTTAGTTATAGAGTGACTCATTATAATATATTATATTATATATTTAACGGTTATTCCGTAGGTTTAGTTTCTAGGAACTATTTAAAATTATTGTTTATTTTGTTATTTGGGGTTGGCCGTTGGAAAGTAAACTTTCCAAATCATTAAATTTTCTCGACTATCCTGTAGACATGTTACAATTTTTCATTTAACGACGACATGATGTTTTAGCATGGTATAAATGTTAAAGAGAGAAATGTTATTTCTTAGATATTTGCCGACAAAGGTCAACGAATAAAAGCGAGAGGTATTTTTTAGAGAAACACCGTTGTGAGCAGTGTTTAAACATTGATATAATAACGTGGGTAAAGAAAAGAAGATCATTTTTTTTTCTTTATAGCATTTTTAAAAAAATATATAACCGTCAGTAGATTGTTTTTACTATCATATAGTATAGGTATATGTCATTTAGCTTTCATTGTGAAGTTCTTGATTTTAACATATTATTACTTGCTTCCAAAGTTGTTTCCATCAGGTAAACCGATAAACTGATGTATTTCTATGTATTATATTTAATATAATGTGTTGTATATAAAATGTAACGAATATTGTTATTAAAAGAATTTTAGATCAACGTTTTTTTAAAGTTTTAAATAATTAATTTTATTGTTACTTACACAACAGTATGTGAAAATTCTTCGATACGTATCTTTATATTTTGTACTAATAAATATATTTTTTACCGTAATACGCGTTAGGACAAATTTAAATTTGAAAAATAATTATATATAATAACCAGATCAATATTTCCTAATACAAAATATTTTAGCGGAGTAAAGAAGTATGAAGTGGTGAGTAAAAAAATCAATAGACACCTATTGGTAAACAAAACAAAAATATATTTTGAATTGTTGTAAATATTAGTAGCAACTATTGTATGCCGCTTGATTTAGTAATCTTTTGTTAGAACTTCATTTTGTTTTTATAATTGTATTGTTTGTTTGCATGTGCTTGTATATTATCGCAAAAATGTATAAGAGAAAGTTAAAATAAAATATGGAAAAACATTGATACTTAAACGAAATAATTTACATTTGTTTTATCTCTCACTAAATATAAATTTAAAAAGAAAATTGGACTGTTGTATAAATGTTTGGTGAAATTTTGTAAAATAAATTATAAAAATATAAAATTAATTGACCACAAACTCACCTTTTTTCGCCAATTAATTATAACACAAAAATATTATTTTAATTATGTTTTTGTAATGAATTATAAATATATAAATGGTATGTTATAAGACGGGAACTCATTATCTGTTTATAATAGCTCCAAAGAAGTTTTAATTATTTGATAAAATATTTTAAATAAATACAAATTGTATATAAGTAATAGAAAAGTTTATTTGTTCAAAATATAAGCTGTTCAATTTGATAAAACCAATAACTCAGAAACAACATAAAAATCTTGTATATAATTTTTTTTTTTACTATTTTGTGTATACACTGTATATATTTAAAAATATAATAACCCAGGTAAGTTTCTATTTAGGATGTTATTGTTTATACCTGATATTATCTACTTACTTGAAATGCTGTTCTCATGTTTGGTCTTCTCGTGACTATCAATTTCTTCAAACATAACGGCATCTCGTGCCGGTACTTTTTTTCTTTTAATGAAAATGAACTATGTATAGTGATTATTGTAGCTTGTTCTCTTAGAGAGAAGCATTACCGTAGCTTAACTGGAATGCATTTAAATTGGTTTACCTCATCATTTTAGCGCCGGCCAGTCTACCGAAGGTGAAGTGACAAATTTCATCGGAAAACTTGGTCCTGGGCAAAGAGTGAGCCGACAAATTTTGGGTACTCCGTACAGGGGTGACGTTAAAATTGGGTTCAATTTTTTCGTTAACTTTATGGAAGTTACCGTTTTTGAAGCAAACAATCTGATGAACGTAAAGGAGACTAAAACAAAACTTCCAGGTAAATGTTAATCGAAACGTGACTATCAGGTTAATTAATTAACATTTTTAATTTGTTATTTACTCGTTATCTATACTCGAAAAGGTTAATTGATTAAAGCATATAGTTATTATATACATATGAACTAAGACACCATTTATTTTCGCAGATACATACGTTAAAGTGTATTTAGTGAAAGGAAAAAAATGTGTAGAAAAACACCGCACAAAAACAATTAAAGAGAGCTTACAACCTAAGTACATGGAAGTTCTTAAATTCAAAAGCTCGCCGGCTGGATGTTTGATTCAGGTGAGTTAGAACTTAGAATCATAACATTTCGAAGGCGAAAACCCAAATGACAATATTGTACATTTTATATGCAATATTTAGCTTCTTCTTTCTCTTCCTCCTCAACCTATCCCATACATATGACGTTTCAAACAGTGGAATCTTCTTTCGTCGCATTTTAAAACACCTCAATCTATTTTCCAGAACTCTTGCGTAAATCTCAAACTCTAATTTACTTATTACACTTATTCCTAATTCTATCTTACAAAGTCATTCCTCACGTCCACCTCGACTTTCAGCGGTTTCTTTATTTGTTTTCACTCTTAATGACATATTTTTCTTGGCACATAAAATCTCTACTGTAACTTGGGACACTGAACACTATTGGAAATCTGGGTAACTCGAGCAATTTTTGGTTATTTTTGTAAACTTTTAGACACGGTTTTTGTCTCCATAAAACCTACCACAGATTAACGGCCGGTCAGAAATGGAAACTAATAACGCCAATTGTTGTTTAGGTGTCGGTTTGGGGCGATTACGGCCGCGAAAAAGGTAGAAAAGTGTTCATGGGAGTAGCAGTCATTTACATGGACAACATATCAACTAGTCCCGGCACTTCGTTGACGGAATGGTACAGGCTGTTTGGATCGTCGTCGCTGGTTAGTGTCAACGAAAGGATTCGTAGTTCGTTCCCCTCTCTGTATCCATGGTAGTAAAGTTTCAAAATATTTCCACTATCTTCATTGTTGTTGCAATCAACGCTCTCCGATTATAATATATAAACGATCAAATCTATAGTTTGCAAAAAAAAAAACAATTTATATAAATATACGTACAATATGAAATGAACGAAAAGGTGAGTTGCGAGTTGCAGTGTAACCAGAATGACGAAATTAAATTTCTATAGTATTGAATGTTCGGTGTTATTATTATACCAACAAAATGTAATCTACCTAAATTAAGACTTGTTGGTTATCAAAAACAGAACACCTTTACTTATTAATCTAAAACGGTTTTAAAAAAACATTTGGTTATAAACAAATAGGTTATAGTATTTGTTGGTTATTAACTGGTCACATTGTAACGTTCACTCCAATGATTCCTTCATTGCTAAGTACAGTGTAATATATATAATATATATATTATATTTATATTATGAAACTGTAATTATTACAGCCCTTTTATATTCTTGTGCTATGATATATCAATTTATCTAGTACCCTACACAGCAATAATACATTATTAAAAAAATATATATAAAATAAGATACGAAATCAAATATTTCGGTAATTTTAATATGTTCTAAATAATAGCTTATAACTATTATAAACTTTTTACAATATTACAATACAATTACATAATCATTTTCGACGGAAATTCAGAACGAATTGGCATTTTTAAATTGCTGTGTGGGTTGTTAAATATTGCATGCCTAAATGTAGCCGTTAAATATAGACTGCGAAAAAATACTTATTATTGGCTAATCAACACTATGAAACTGTATTTTATTCTTCGTTACCTCGAAATAATGATTGAACGGAATTAAACTTAACGAATGTGTATGCTTTATCACAGGGTATGTTTGTAAATTTAATTCTGTTATTGCTATTGAGTTATTTGTTTTTATGCTCATGCTCACGGACTTTTGTCCGTTATGTCTTTCAACCCTAATTTATAACCGCATGCATCTTTCGTCATCTTTCCATATGCTATAATTATGTATCAGCTATGACATGCATATAACTCACAATTGACTAGTGTAATTTATTTATATTATATTTATAAATACAGGGTGAATAATTAAGGTGAGACGATTTCTGAATTTCATGGTGTGTTTGAAAAACGCTTTGTGTAATTAAGTTACATATAATATCACAATACTATATACATACCAATATTCTACGATTGAAATAAATTATGTTTCACGTATAAGGAACTAAAAAATTACCGACATTTGAACTATATTATTAGACAGAGCAGCTGAATGCTAATTATCGCAGTGTGCTATGTTCTAGAATATTATAGTCAAAATTGGCACTACGCCTGTAAATTTGGTTTAAATTAAGATTTATTATAATATGTAGTTATTTCGAATTTGAATTGTTATTTGTAAGTTGTAGTCGAGAGAACTTGCTTTCAATATTACACTAAATTGCAGTCTAAAATTTTGCTTTTTTCCTGTTAATTATAACAAAATAAAAACAAAATTTTACCAACCCCTGATTACAAGACCTATTCTAAAAATAAGACGACTAAAAAAAAAAAGCACTTATCTAAGTAAATATTTTATTAATTTATATTATATACTATAATATATATATTTTTTCTAATCATTTTTCTATGCGTAAGTGGTCAAATATTAGATAACTATAATTTATTATAATATATTTACTACAACTATTATATTTTATATTAATTGTTTCTTAATTCTTAGTTTAACCAAGCATGCTTTTTTTATCATCGCTATCACGACTCAGTATATCGCATCGGTGTACAGTATTGAAAATTAAATAAGTCTATATAAAAACGATATTGTTTTTAGCGGCGCAACCAGAGGATATAGGTGGTATTGAGCCTCAATCTTTAATGTGATTTTATATCTCTAATAAAAGATAGAGGTGATAGAAGGGGTACTACGCTAAATGTTTTTGCCTCTCCTAAATATAAAACTTGCGGTGACCCACTGATTAAGTGATTTTATTAAAAGTATTTAATTATTTTCCTCATTGTTTAAGACATTTAACCCTAGTTTTTATATTATACGGCACTTATTATTATAATTAACAGCTGTTATTTTTATATTTTAATCAAGTAGCTATAGCCTATAAGTCACATTTTTTTTTACTTATGTATATGTAGAAATTTGTTAATGTTTATACACATTTCCCAGGATTCCCAACAATCTAGTATACTTTACAACTCATAAATTTTAACTGGACCGAAATGAAATTTGTATGGGTACAAACCATGGATGCATCCAACGTTTACTTTACTATATTTTATTTTCATTTTTTTTAATCTGTCCTAATTTATTCTCTTCGTTTGTTTTTATGATGTTTCAGTGAGTTTTGTTGCTTCATTCTATTGGGTTACTTCTTTGCTGGTTGCATGCAGACAACATTTTACTTTTGTTTGTTTGTTTGTTTATTTATTTTTTTGTTTGTTTTCTTTTTTATCTCAAAGGTTATCACCACAGCTGGATATGTCACTGTGTTAATTAAATGTGTTTTAATTGAATTTGAGTATTTTTTAACGTTGCTCTAACTTACTTTTTTAATAACCGAAATATTCTAAAAATATGATTTGTATAAAAAAAAAAGGAAAAAGTATAATAAATACTAAACATACGAATATTAGATTTTACAATGTAAATAAACTATTTATTATGTATTTATGTGTTTTGTAAACATTATGCCTTTCTTATTATTTGTATATCTATACATTCCTACATAAGTATATAATGAGAAAAAAACACTTGTTTATAACTGTTTAATTTATAATTAATGAAAATCCTTAAATAAATGGTACATTATTCATTATTATTATTATTATTCTATATTTATTATATTATGTGAAACCCTAATACACATGCGCGAACGACCAATAAATCCTGTATATTATTTTTGTGATGAGTGGTTTTGGAAAATTACAGCATACAAATTAAAAGGTAATGTAATATTACATATTATTATTGTATTCAGCAATAATATTACAAAAAATAGTGATTTTAGCCAAAATAGATACATAATATTATGATAAATACAACTTTTTCTATTAAAATCATTCATTTTTACATTATAAAAGATTACAACAATAATGAAATCATCATATAATACACGGTTAGAATTTTATTTGCTTAAATAATTTAAACATATACGACCGATAAATATAGTATTTAGTTTATATTGTAATATGTCTACATTAAAGATATCTTCGGAGAGTGGTCATAATCAGTCAATTTTGAAAACACTTGAAATTAATTTTTTGCTTGAATTCGACTCATCTGGTAATTACCACCCCCCTCCCCAAAGATGTAAAGACTTAGGGCTAACCTTATTGAATTATTGGACTTTGAATTTAAAAGATTAATAGTACCGATTATAATAGTGGCCAATCTAATTAGTGTTTGAAATTACGAACTTTACAAAAATATGTGTAAATGATGATGATGGTGATTTTGTTTATCGTTTAAATAACATTTATCTAAAATAAAGTGCACTTGAACTCAACACAGTTGATGAGAAGTTAATATGAAAGTACTAACGACGATTTTGGCCTCATTTCCAAAGGTATATTCGTATCAATGTAATCGCTGGAACAAAACATATCAAAATCTAAACAAAACTTTTTTTATAATTTTGTATTTTTATAAACAAATAAAAATAGTTCACCCTGTCAAATGTATAGATACTATGATCTTTATTTATTATGTTAACAAAATACTGGTTAGGATTTGTTTTCACTTTAATACTCTTTCATAATTATACCCTCTATATTAGTTCACATACTACTTTGGTCCTCTCTTTCTTAAATGAAACTAATTGCAAACTATTTGCAATTGCAAAAATGAAATAGTTTTAGTATCGGTATAGGTGCGTATGGTTTTACATAAAATCACAATTATTCAAATATGACAAACTTACTTTTCTAAGTGCATTGAATTTATACTTGAGATGCGCACAATCAAATTATGCGGTAAATTTTGAAAATGTTTCTTTAGAACAATTGTCTCTTGTTCCGACCCAATATTTAAAATAATGTAATAGTCTTCGTGACCCTTAAGTTTTCTAGAATAGAAAAAAAAACATGAGTTGACAATGTCATTGACACATTATTTAAAAGTAACTATGTATAGTATTAAATTTACAAGTACCTTCTTTAAATGTGGGAATACAAATTATAAAAACAAGTATATAGTTACCAAAAAAGTATTGTCTCAAATAATAGTAATAAGTCTAGTACAAAACATAATGAAAAATACAACAACGTTTATTCAAAATAATTACACGTTTACTATAATATTTCTTCCGCTTACGTTTATAATGTGACATGTCAAGATAAAAAAAAAGATAGGTACCGTAACATACAAAATTATTTAAATTGTAGATGTAAAATTACCTGGTAAAGGCAAGCACCCAATCTGAAATCACATAAAGAGTGAGGTCGCCTTCCAAAATTGTAGGTATAGACCGGAGTTCTATAAGTTTCTTGTAAGTTTTATAATGACTTCTAGTGCATTCTTTTTGGAAAACCAAATTTAGATACCAATAATTGCTGTTGACAGGAAGCCAAGTGTATATTGTCGAGGAGAAACCTAGAACATACGCAATTTATGTGTTTGTTAATGGTGTTAGTTTGTATGTATTGTTTCGTCTTTATTTTTTAAACCATAAATGAACACTTAAATACTAACAAAAGACCTAAATTAAAAAAAAAATACAAAAAAAACTTTGCTATTGTGTAATGAATTTAATATTGCAGGTCAACAACATAGTTTATTACAAGTTACAAGTTTTAGGAATTCATGTAACGTTATACTGACATTTTTGGTATTTAAAAAACAAATTTCTCACAGCCAGATTGTGTAGTTAAATTGACTTAATGTAATACAGTAAAAGTGTATTTGTTTAAAAAACCAATGTTTAAAAAACTTTTATCTAAACGAGTTAAACTAACTTAACTTGATCATTTTTCCCCTCTTCATACAGTTTACTGTTTACTTAGCTTTTAGGATATTTTTTTTCGTAACTTGTCTAGGCGTGCGTTGTTATAGTGTACTGACCGAATCCAGTGGCACACATTCAAAATAAAACAAGGTCTACAGTGTAAATTAAGCTATCCTCTAACCAATTTTTTTGCGCCAATAATAGAATCCCGTTTATTATCACATAAACTGTTATACCCTACTAACCGGCATTATGTGTATAATTCCAATGGTAAGGTGTTCTAAACGGATCTCTCGAGTTGACGGCATATTTGGACGGACCTCCAGCCTTGCCCCACGGATCTACTGTCTGATCCCATCGCAAGGTGCCATCGGCCATGCCCAACTCTTCTCCGTTATACGTGACGGCCGTACCTGGCAACAGCATCACTAGGGTGTTCATCGGGTCCACCATGTCTTGACCGAATCGTGAAGCCACTCGTTTGTTATCGTGGTTGCCTATCTGATTTTTCGCATCACGCCTCCATGAATACATATATTCTAAATACTATTATATCCTAGTGTATTCGAATACTTACCACCCAATTGGGCCAACGACCTCGAGGCATATTGTCCATCCATAAGTCGATGACGTCCTTAAAGTCATTCGCGGTCGACGAGGTATTCAAGTAAGAAATCAAATTGAAATTGAAGGGCATGTGAGCCCTTGGCTTGTCCTGACTGTAATACAACATTGTGTAATTTATAGACGCGTACGCTTCAGTTAACATCAGTCTATTGTGGAAATTGTAAAATGTTTATATTATTATAGCCAATATAATGTCATCGATTTTTGTAGTTGTACCTAGTGTTCCCGTCTATTTTTGTGTATTCGTCCAGAACACTTCTAAATTCTTCAACGATGGTGTAAGTCTGTGGTTGGTCTCTAGAGTATATATGATCGAGTAAGAAGTATGTGTAATTATCGTCGACCGCATTTGGATCGAGTAACGGCTCGTCCCTAAAAGAAGAGTCCTCCACCAAAAACGGTAAAGCGTCCACTCGAAATCCGTCAACCCCTTTGTCCAGCCAAAATCGGAGCACATTCTATTATGGTTAATCATACAAATATATTATAGTTAGACCGTGTTCAATGAATAACAAGTAACTAAAGCATGAGCACGAAGAGGATAAATGTGATTTTATACAATTTTACATTATAGCCAGTGTTGCTACATTGGTTATCAGATTTTATTTTTTAGTTTTATTTTAATATATGATACAGACTCTGTATCATCTGAAGCTCCTCAATCTTGACAACATAAGCTTGTCAACTACATTTGCCCCTCCCCAAAGATTGTAAAGCTTATTGACTATACCTTCATTTCATCTAAAAGCTCTGGTGAGTGGTAATTTAAATCTGGCTGTTTGATCGAAAATTGATGTAAGTAATATTGTTCTCTCTCAGATGACCATTCCCAAGCGCTTCCATCAAAATAATTTCGCTAAAAATAAAAATATTTAAATCAATTGGAAATATCACAACATTAATTTGTAGAATGAGCTAGTGTTTTAATTATATTTTTTATTTATTTTTTTAACACGACTTTTCTCAAGTGTATATTTTCCATAATGCATTCTATACTAATAATCGTCAATGTAGTAAAAAAAAAAAACAATGTTATCGTTTTTAAACAGACTTTCGTGTGATATTGTAGCGTTAAAAAAAATCCAAATTAAATCTTATTTTGGAAGATTTTGAATAAATTTCTATAACTATTTCTTACCCAATTGTTTGGCGGTATCCTATTACCGTTAGAGTCTGTTTTGCCATCTTTCCATAAATAGTAGTCCGTGTACGGGTTTATTTTCTTTATTGATTTCTGAAACCAATCGTGTTCGTCGCTCGAATGGTTAGGCACAAAGTCCAATAACAAGCGGACACCTAAAGGCACATAATATAAGGATAATCAACTTTTTATTTCATTAGTTTTTCTAAAGACTATATTATAGTTATATACCAAGGGATTTCAGTTTTATTTGCAGTGACTTGAAATCGTCTAGTGTACCAAATATGCTATCCACTTCGGTGAAATTTGAAACGTCGTATCCAAAGTCGGCCATCGGTGACTTGAACATTGGTGATAACCATATTGCACCCACGCCGGCGTCTTGGAAGTGCTCGGCCATTTTTTCAATACCTAACAAAGTATGAGTTGCATACACAATATGCGAAAATTTAAGCCTAGTTGGTACGTTAATCGTTCACATGTTTTTTTATTATTTCAGAACTAGTCAAATATGGCTTGGTGGTAGTGTAAATCTTAGTATAGTTTCCGTTGCTCGAGTCGAGAGGGTCAGTCTTACTATTTGTAACTTTTGGAAATTATGTAAAATATATGCCTATTTATTAATTATCGATATAATGCAGTAAAATATGTTTTGAAAACAAATTGAATATAATGTAATATTTGATTTTACATTTAAGTATTCATTGTCAGAGCACTGAATTATCAAAACAGTAACTATTTTAATATAAAATCAACTATCAATTATTGTATATTTTTTCGCCGACTTGGCAACATTTTCGGAACATCCTTAATGTTTTATTATTGCACATAATACTAATTCAAACTCCTACCTTTCAAATCGCCTACGCCGTCTCCATTACTGTCTTTAAATGATCTAGGATACACCTGGTATATTACACCTTTTTGCCACCAGTCCAAATGTTCTACAGTCACTAAATTAACATACGAGAAAAAGAAAACATATTGTATGATTTTACAGTTAAAAATTGGTTGAAAAACATTAACAGTAGTTTGATTTGTTTATTTAAAAACATGGATTTTAAAGCGGCTTAGTGTCGTAGTGTATGGTCGATTTAATATCTAGGATGAGAAAAAAATGCAAGTTTGACGGGAATTGAGCAGATAGAAATGAAAGAAATATGTCGAAAAATAATGTATTTTTTTAGGATTTAGAATTGTAAAAATTGATGATCTGATACAATAGCTTATAAAATGTACATAAAACCGTCAGGTATATTTATATATATGTATGATAACATAGTTTACCTGTATCAGAAATAGCCGCTGCTTCGGTTAATAGAATTACTAAAACGCAGAAGGGCCACATTGCGTTCGACGACTATAAAATTACTATTTCCGATTGTACAAGTTGAACGTTTTTATATGCAAAAAATGACAGCATTATTATAGTGTTTCCAATTATTTTAAACCTTGCCACTTCCAAACTGCTAAAAGTTGATGTGTCCATTAAATATTCATAATGTAATAACGTAATGACCTTACGTCAGCGATAAGGAAAAACACTTTTAAAACAAGTTCAATAATATCCAACAGAGTTCATTGTCTAGGCTGCGTAATAATAGTCAATAGAGGCATGTCACCCAATTCCTGGCAGATATTATAACATTATATATTATTACTATTAAAATGAGTCATTCTAAACAATCTATAACTAGCAATTCCTAGTTTCTACAAAAAAAAAAAAAATGTATTTCGTCCAGACATTTTCGGCAAAATAGTACCTACCTCAAATTTGTATCGGTAAGTAAAAACAATTTTAACGCATAACAACTTGTTATTTATTAATTAGTTTAAACTTGTTAACCAATCGATTTGAATAAATGTCTCTAAGTAAAAAAAAAAAATAATATTCCCTTATTGATTTCACCTTTTTGTTCCTTTTAAAGGCACTTTATATGACTGTCAATATGTCATAATTCGGCATAAGTATTCCAAAATATTTGCACCAAATACCTGCTGGTGTTTCCAAATAAAGTAACGCTTAAATTTCTTACATTAATTCCATAGACCTAAGCTACATTATTCAATTACTGTAAGATTGTTCCTTAATAAACTAAATTGTATTTTATTTTATTTTCCCTTCAAATCTGGCACATATTGGTAAGTCTTTTGTTCGTTTTACGCATAGAAATGCTTATAATTATTCATATTTTTATTTATAGATAAAAAAAATAAAGTAGACCTACATCAGTTTAAGTTAAATTTTATGTTTACTATAGAGTTGGAATTAGTTGATACACGATCCAAAGCATATTAAATAAAAACAGTAAATCCTATTTTTATGTCTCGTTCATCGAAAATAACAATAATATGGACTTAGACTTTCTGACTTGGTACGGTTTATTGAGACGCACTAGTATAATAATTATTATTGTAGCTAATAAACTAAATATCTCCTTAAACTATAATTTCGAATTTACACATTCATAACTAAGTATTTTTTTTTCTAGTCACAGAAAAAAAAATAACTGTAATTTTAGACAATAAAGATTGCATTGTGATCTAGACATAATTTCTCTTCACTATATAATAATCTATTATTGTAGTTGATAAAATAATTTTGTCTAGTTATAAAAAATGTATAGATTGTTGTAAAGTACCTTGAAGACCGCAGACATGAAACGTCCCCATCAATTTTCTTGATATTCTGGTAATTTACACATCTAAATTATTGTAATTGTCTCATAAAGCATCAAAACATATTACTGATTTTAAAATATAGTAAAAGTATTAATGCTATACATGTTTCTTTATCGATTATAATTTTGTTTTTATTTATTTCTCATAAATCTAATAACTTTTTCTTAAATTATAACCAACTAATTGATCTGTTTCGAAACATATTTAGTTAAAGTAAATATATAATATATATTAAACACTGTATTTTCTAATTGCTCAATTTCCTAATTATATTTACTTGTTTTATGATTACGCTTCAAATAACAAATTATTATTATGGGCTTTTCTTTTACGTCCTCAATTAACAGCTATGTTTATACAAATAATTGCTTTGTCAAGTGCTATTACTATGATGAGATAATTGTTTATTTTTATATTATAAAAGAAAATCATTTGAATTGTGTTACTCGAATTCATACTTTAACATATTAGTCATTACTTTCCTGTTTTGAAGTATCTCTAATGAAAGGCTTCCAATTAACCTCAAATGATAGAATTAAAATGTTGTGGATTCATTTTTGTTATTAATGCGTTTTAAGAGTATACAAGAAATAATGAAATATTTTTATTTGATAACAAATTTATTAATAAATATCTACATACATACATACACAAATACAGTAATTAGATGTGAGTTTTAAACGTTAATCATTTGTTGTCTCGGTAGGTTTTATCTATTTTTATTACAAGTATAATAAAGTGTGAGTCAAAGTACTGCCATCTACAACAACAGCTGTATAGATAGCGGTGAACAGTTTATGAGCTGGGGCCCACTAATACCACTTGAAAACTGTATTCTCGCGATCTAGTGCGTCAAAACACCAGTAAATATTTTTGATGTCGGTTTGTTAAATAAAATCCAGTGAAAAAGTAAGATTCATTTTTTTTTTTAAATAAATATACTCTTTCAATTCGAGTATGGTCAGAGTACTAGAATATTGGGCGGCTAAAGCAACAGGCAATCACGTCGTAAACGATCAGGATGACCCCCTGGATTGGTGGCAAACTGCAGTATTCTACCAGATTTATCCGAGATCCTTCAAGGATAGCAACGGTGACGGTGTGGGAGACCTCAAAGGTATAGTGTACATAGTTCCTTTCGATAACGTAATAATCAGCATTCAGCGGTACGACCAAATAGGGGAAGGGGAATTATAAAATAAAATTATTTGTTTATCTCATTTAGATTGGTGATAAAAACCTAACCGAGGTTACCTGAAGTAAAATAACGTATTTAAAGGGATAGAGCTTATGAGTTGCTATCGCCAATATTACTTTTAACGTCATACATCCTTTTAACCTATCACAAAAATAAATGATCTGGTTGCACCGCTGCGATAACTAGTGCATATAACTGTATTTGCTGTTAAGTTTAAATACATTTTGTACATTGTGTGGCAATATAGGTATCGAGGAAAAAGCTGATCACTTTAAGGACTTGGGAATCGACTGTGTTTGGTTGTCACCCATTTTTAAATCGCCCATGGCGGACTTTGGATACGATATTTCTGATTACAATCAAGTGGACGGTATATTCGGGACAATCGAGGATTTCGAATCTCTTCAAAAAAAATTAAACGAATTAGGTAAACGCACAAATTCCACGTTTATATGATGTGTTTGAAAAATACTGTTAATTTTTAACCTCTTTGGAACGTGATATGTGACAATTAATATGACTATGTAGTATTGGTATTAGTATTGTATATTAATATATATATTAACACAATATTAGACATTAAAATTAGTATTACTTATCAAGGTTTTTTTAAATATACAAAATATGTTTGGAAAAATACAGTCATGAACACTTTGGGTCATTAAACCCGACCCACTCGACCTTCGCCTGTACCCTATAGTAGAGCCTGAATGCAAATGAAACGGAAGTTGTATTGTTAAATCACATTAGGTTGACCTTGTTTACACCGTCGTGAGAATCCTGATTTGATCAAACAGCTAGTTTGGTCGGTATATTTTATAAAATTCTATAATTATTTTTTGTCGCTGTATTTTATTATGAAAATAAATAAGAACTAAAGATGTATGCAGGTACGCATAATACATTTTTGACAGTTGATATCGAGTTGACAGTCAATACTTAACAATACTAAATGGGTTCTAAAGTTACGTACTAAAATTAATTTTCTTATTCTAACTATAAGTTGATAAAATAACCGAGCGATATTTGTTTAATACTGGGTGATTTTTTTTATCATGGGCCACTCAATATCTCACTGAGTTTTATATTAATTAAACTCATGAAAAAAAAATTCAATTATTAAATTGAATTTTTTTTTTTATAGTGTTTTTATAAAATGTTATCTCAATTTTCCACAAATTATTATGTTTCTACCCCCTCTCAAGCTACATTTTTTGAAAGCAACTTTTGAAACTTAAATGGTCGCAAATATTTTTGAAGTTATTGAAGTTTCAAGTTTAGGGCAGGAGGAAAGGTGAATTGTAGTATTATTTTTATCTGCACGCAATATTCTTAATTTAAAAAGTTTAAAAAATATATACGTTACCATTTAAGTTTCATAAGTTGCTATCAAAAAAACTAGTTTGGGAGGGAGGTAGAAACATAATAATTTGTGGAAAATTAAGATCACATTATATAAAAAAACTATGAAAAAAAAAATTCAATTATTAATTAAACTAAGTGATATATTGAGCGGCCCATGATAAAAAAATCACTCTGTATATAATATATCTTAAAAATAATTAATAACTTATAATAATAATTGTTAAAATAAATTAATAAAAGTACCTACTTAACACTGTAAATGGCAGTAAAATTTAATTTTTTTAATTTTTCTTTAAATTTATAATTTTAATTAAATATTGTAGGTGAGCGTCAAAATAAGTTTTTAAATCTTTTATCTAATTGTATCCTTAGTATTTTGTTATTCATTCATAATTGTTTTTAAGTATATATAGGAACGTACAATATTTAATAAAAAGTAAAAACTAAATAAACGTAGTTACACTAACTTTTAAAAACATATTTTTGCTTTGTAATTTTAGGTGTCAAATTAATTTTAGACTTTGTACCTAATCATTCAAGTGACGAACATGAATGGTTTAAAATGTCTGTGGAAAATATTGCCCCCTATTCAGATTTTTATATTTGGAAAGATGGTAAAACTGATGAAAAAGGAAACAGAATACCTCCAAACAACTGGGTAAAGCTATTTTTTTGCCTATCTTTAATATTGAAAATACATATTAAGTCAGTGAATCATATTATTACAAATAAACACTGCTACGAGTAGTATGATTCATACCTACATTAGTAGATGTCCATACATAAGAAGAATGTAAGGTAATATTATGTTATTTAGTCAAAAAGAAAATACACAGCCCCTTACAAAACCAAAGTCATTCGCCGTTCCGACACATCTCATAAATATACCATATAAATTATAGACTACATTTAACCATATTATTCCCATTCTTATTGCATAATAATAGACATTAAGGAATGAGAGATGAGAAAGCGGTGTTATTGAGACAAATATGGAGGGAATTTAAAACGTTTAGAGCAACCTACCTATTTGAGTAAATTTATAATTTTAATTTTTTTCTTTAATCTTTAGCAAAGTTTGTTTAGCAACTCAGCATGGACGTGGAACGAAAAACGAGGAAAATATTATTTACATCAGTTCGATCCCAAACAACCAGATTTGAATTACAGAAACAAACAGTTAGTGGAAAACATGAAAGTAAGCTGGTTGTAGAAAAAGTTAAAGTAGTTGCTAGATATTTAACGATTTTTAATTGGGTTATTTGACTTATCTTTTTAACCGTGATGTGTTTTAATTTCTTATAATGATTTTATTGCTGTGTGGGTTACCAGGACAATTTGAGATTCTGGCTGGACCGCGGTGTAGACGGGTATAGAGTGGATGCGGTACCATTTTTGTTCGAAGATCCAAATTTGTACGATGAACCGATCAATCCCGAGGGGTCTAGTTCGTTAAACACTTATGGGCTATATGATCATCCATTTACCAAAGACTTGCCTGAAACATATGAAATGATTTCGGAATTCAGGAGTGTAATGGATGAATATAAAAATAAAGACGGAAGAACTAGGTAAAAAAGCAAAGTATAAATAAAATGCTCTAATTATAACAACAATATTTAATACTTTTTAGAGTCATGATAACTGAAGCTTATTCAACCATCGAAAACACCATGCTATATTATGGAAATGAACTCAGTCCGGGAGCTCATATGCCGTTCAATTTCGGATTAATCGACCAAATAAACGACCAGTCAAATGCCAAGGATTTTAGTGTCGCCGTGCATACTTGGTTAGATAATTTGCCTCGTGGACGAAGTGCTAACTGGGTGGTGAGTTATTCAATTTCAGTTTAAAATCATAATTTCTATTTAAAAGTTACCGTAATACTCATTACCGTATTAATAAGTACCACCATTGATCAAGCTTTAAATCAAGATTTTGCAAAGAATTGCCTATACTTTACTTCTTAGAAATAGGAAGTATAGCGACCTCTTTAATACCTACGTAGTTCGGTTCGTTTTAGTTTTTATTCGTGATGTTTTGTAACGCTGTTAAATTATTGACTTGAGATTTCAATAAATTTTACGTTTTGATATTAACTTACTGACTTCTATAGAATGAATTAATAATGTTAGGCTGACTAGTAAGAAGGCTCATCAGTATAAGGAACACTATTTCTACCAATACATTTAATCAGTAATTAAATTATATTAGTAACTGATTAAACTACATATCGCCTTAAAAGTATTAGCAGGTATAGTGTTCCTTATAAAAAAAAACAAACAAATAGTTAAGTTATATAAGTTATTTGTTTCTTATTTGCTATTCTAGATAGGAAACCACGACCAACCTCGAGTGGCCACGCGTTTTGGCAGAGAGATGGTGGACGGCATGAACATGGTCAACCTGTTGTTGCCCGGAGCCGCGTTCACGTATATGGGCGAAGAGATAGGCATGGAGGACAATAACATACGTTGGGATCAAACGGTAGATCCCAGCGGACTTAACGTCGGCCAGGCAGGCTACAGGTCGCTGAGCCGGGATCCCTGCCGCAGTCCTTACCAGTGGAACGCCAGTGCAAACAGTGGATTTTCATCGAACCTCACCACGTGGTTGCCGTTAAACCCAAACTATTGGTCGGTTAACTTGGAAGCGCAAAAAAAACAAAGCCGAAGTCACTACTCAGTATACAAGCGGCTGATTCAGTTGAGAAAAACGCGGACCGTACAAAGGGGATCGTTCGAAGATCACATATTGTCTCGATGGGTATTCGCTTTCACCAGGTAATGGTGAAAGTACAATGTTGGTATAAGTTACCAATAGTTTAACCATAAGTCAAATGGAGACCGTTTACGTTTACCATTATATTGAAACATAGCCATTTGTTGTATTTATATGAACTATTAATTGTTTTCGCAGCCGTATTCTTAGACGTTTACTGTTTTTCTTAATTTTAGAACTCGACCCGGAAGCGAAACTTACTTGGTGGTTTTGAATGTAGGTTCAGAAGACGAACAAGTGGACTTGTCGGCAATATCGATTTCAGATTCCACTTGGTTAGTGCACACGCCTAGTGTTAACTCACAGTATTCGACGGGGTAAGCACGATTAATTATAGTGTAAACGCAGAGCCGGATTTACCTAATTGGCGCCCCTAGGCTATTGAAAATAAAACACCCTATGATAGGCAAAAATAGATCACATTAGTTTTATTTTTGAAATAAATTGCGAATTTCAAATAAAATGTTAATCAAATTATTCAGAAAAACACTTAAAAAAATGGTATTTAAAGAAACGTATAAAAAATAATAATGTGCGGGCTTAGATCCAAAAGGTTCTATGTGAGTTCTTTTGTAAAATTCACTTTTTTCGTCTTTTAGGCTATGCATTTTACCGCATTTCTATATAACTTCAAAATAACATTAGATAAAACACTACAAAACCTTAGATAGAACTTTATATAATGTATTTACTATTAGAACAAAAAGGTTCTATCTAAGTCAAAAACTATTTTATTAAAAATAAAAAGTTCTATGTGTATTAAAAAATAAACCAATGAGGTGGTGTTATGGTGAATAGGGTCAATATACATTATTTTGTATGTTGGGTTGGTATTATTACTATAGAAAAAGTTTTTTGTGGTATAATATTTTTATTTTTTTGCAAGAAGGTTCAATCTAATATTTGATTTTTAGTTTTTGTGCCAAAAGGTTCTATCTCCAGAACTATTGGATTCCAATTTTAGTTTTATCAATATTGTTTAGGTGTAATAATGTTACTAATTAGTATTTGTTAATCATGAGTAAATAGTTTTATTTGTCCATACTTATTATGGTTCCTTTAGGCTTAAAGCTTATCTAGCCTTAACGGAAATCCGGTACTGGGTATAACACTTTGTTTTTCTATAACTATTGGAAAATATGTTAACACTGTTTGATACGTTATATTTTTAGTGACAAAATTGAAGCCAACAGTTTTACAATGAGACCAAAGTCGTCGTTGGTGTTGACGAACAAGAAATGTTTACAACCTTCTTGCTGTAAATTCATAATAACCGCTGCTGTTGTCGTGGCTCTAGGCTGGGCTATTTCGACCATTTTCCAACATTGAGAATTTAATTATACTTTTTGTTAATTAACAATACAAGTTAGAACATTATTATTTACTTCGAAATTAATACAAATAAACAAGTATAGTTCTTGAAGATGTATCTTTACAATAAATGTTAGATATTAGATTTAGAAACAATAAAATAGTTGAAACTACCCATTTTTGTTAAAAAATGAATATTTGGAATAGTGCGCACATGTAATAAGTGCATTTTTAAAAAATTATTGCGGAAATGTTTTTAAATTTCATTAAACCATAAAGCATTATAACTGTGTTATATTATAATAAATATTTGTGCAATCGAGCATTGAACTCTGAATATATTGCAATAGTTGCAATGAAGCTATATAAATAATATCTAAAATATATATTTCCGAAAAATAAGTAATTACCACATTTGTGGTATACTGGTCGATAAAACCTCAAGTCATTATAATAGGTTTGACGAATTGGTATGTAACATAGCAACGACTTTTTTCAAAACATATATTCCCATTCTCGTTTATGATTGCGAGAACTCGGTGAACGTTTAACAAATGCGTATTAACATAAGCATTCAAATAAATCATTACATATCTCAGAGTTGAAAGATTCTGTAAGTGTGAAATATTATTATATCAATTAGAAAGAAATTAGTAACGAAACCAAACTCTTAACAGTTTCCAGTGTACATAATATTAATATATTTATATGAAATAATTTTCGTAAACGTTTTTCTAAATTAATTTTAAAAAAACGGTTACCGCGTACTAATGTTGTCGGTATCGCTCAGACTTTACGAAAAATGGTCTGTGGTATTAGTTTTTTGTATATACTATTTGGTTTACTCCTTAATGCTATTTTAGTTGCCTATCTAAAAATTTACAGGCGCAAACATCATGAGGTTTACCTTTAGAGTTTTTGTTGTTGGAAATAAATGTATAATTTATTTAAAGACATTTATATCATGGATAATTATATATATTCAATAAATTAAGTAATCATTTTTTGTTCTACTAACTAGAACATCCATAACTATAATATTAAACTACTATGTAGAACTAAATGAAACCTTTTTTTTTATAAAATCAAATTTTTGAAACAGTTATATTTTTTAAGTTATATATTTGTTAAGTTTAACAATAGAATATTTTGTATTTACCAAACAGTAGCAGACTAGTAGGAACACCTACTAGTACCTTATATATCGATAAAACAAATATTTTTTTTATATTATAGCTAAAAGCCTTATAAAGGTCATAAAAATTAAAAACTTTTATTAAGTAATTTGTATTTTGTTTCAGATAAAATTGCATAAAAAGCATCATAATGCAGTACTACTTAATTAATATGATTACAATTATAAATGAAGCAGGCAATGAAAACAATGGAAAAACACGTAAACATGTTACAAAATGTTCCTATCAGTAGGAAAAAAAGGCTATTCTTTATTTATTATAACTTAATTATATTATTATTGTAGTAATAAAAATGGGTAAATTATTTCATTGTACATTTCTATGATAGTTAGTGTGTTTTTCTCGACTGTACCATTAACCTCATTTAAGTATAAGAAATCATCTGTTTAAGTACTTACATAAAAGTTAATATTATTGTTTTTCTTTTTGAATAATAAATAAAGTACATTTAAGTAAAAATTATACCTATAATGTTACAACCATTTTTATTCATCATTTTTAAACAATATTTGGTGACCAACTAGACTACATACAAATGTGTTGAAACTCTCACGGGTTGAAATACCACGTGAAAATCATTCACGTAATAGACTACATACATTATGTAGTCTATTTGGTATGTAGTTTATAAGTATATGTATATGCAACTTTTATTACTTAAGCTCCGTTTCGACTTAGTCGGTTTCGTATGTTATCATAACGCCTTATATTATATATTAATATTTCCTTAATTTTAAAAAAAAAAATTAAAATTTTTTTTAATTGCCTACTCAAAACTCCGTAAACGCTCTTTTCGTGCGCCGTTAGAACAAAAAACCAACGCACCGATTTTCATTAGGAAAAAAAAATTGAAATTATCATACAATTTTTTTCAAGTACCTATCTTACATTGAACACTTCAGTGTAAATTTGTATTTTATATTTTTGTAATCATTACAAATTTACTTATTTAAGTAAATTTGCCAATTCGTCATTAAAAAAACAAATTTATTTAATCAACGAATAATTTTACTTTAAACATTTATTTCATACTTATATCAACACATGCCGTTTTTGTGTAAAAATAAGTTAGCAATCTGTACACATCACTGAACACATTAATCATAATATTATAAACACTATATTGACAAAAATAAAAAGATTAAGACTTTTGCTTTGTCTATCCGACAAATTTTTATAAATGTCGTTATTTGTTTTACATAAAAAAAAAACAATTTTAAGGACTAACTAAAACTGATTGTCAACCAAAAATAACATCAATATAACCGTCAGTTTCAAAATATTTTGAATGCTATTACTACAAATGCCACTGGTCAATTCGTCAATCTTATCTTATACCAGATATTAGTACAATACACATAGGAATACGCCATCAATAATGTGTATTCAAGTATAATCATTTAAATTTTCACTCGTTTTACAGACCACAAATCACACCAACCATTGTCAATATTTGTGGTAATGTATGTAATTGGTGTATAGGCATCTGGTCATCACATCTCTGAATCTAAACGATAAGTGATAAATATTACCTATTATTGCTTGGCCTTTTCAACGTGTTGCCGAAACTAGCATTAGTCACACAAATAATAGTATGAATAATAAAAACGTCTTGATAAGTGCCAATATATAAATGTAAACGTATAATATATTGCAGTTCACTGTACAACTTTATAATGACAACAGTTGAAAAGTAACAAGTATCTATTTATTTGAATAAATTATGTTAAATACTTAAATAGAATATAAGTAAAACACAATATTAATATATGATTACATGTTTAATGTAAAACTAAAATAAAACAGTAGGTATATTGTCATGATATTATAATAATACTATAAAGCTAATGATTTTGATCATTCCTTTATATGACTCGCCTGTGATACGTATGGTAAGGTAATAAATCGTTTTCACAGAGTTTTGGGTAATAGATCTAATCATCGTCTAATCATCAAAATGCTAAATATCATACCCTTTTATATTAATTAATACATTTTTATTATTGGACAAATAAATATAAAGTTTTCAGCAAAAAACCAACTGAACTCCTTTGGATAGACAATTAAAGAGGCGATGTAACATTTGATTCAAAATCCTAGCATGAATTGATTTAATTTTCCCATTGTGGTTATTATTTAAAATATTATAACAAATTTGAACGACTTTTACTATCACTATTAGGAAAAAAATTTCACAATCAAACTAAATAAGTATTTGTGTTTTTTCTTAAAATATCATTATTATTAAATTTGAAATATTTTAGTAGATATGTATAAATTTAAGTTTGAATAAGTTGTATTTTAATAAAAATAAATTCATTAATATTTAGAATAATTTTGCTTATCCATTAATCTTGAAATACATTTTTAGATAATTATTTTCCGAGTTTGACGTTTGTATACGGCTTATAGCAGTCAAAATGAATTAATAACCCTACCCCAAAATAGGAAAAATTAAATATTTTCATAATGTTGTCAAACATGTTTAATAATTGTTTTATAAATTGTAAAATGCATGTCAATAGTTCTTGATTTATGAAGTCAGAATTTTGACTATACCGAATATACAGGTTAGGTTACTTTTGGTAACATAAATTATAATATACACGCCTACCACCTGCAATCCAGTAGGCCATATTAAAAAGATTTTTTTTTTTAATTGGTTTGATTTAACACTGGTTTATAAAAATATACATGATTGTTATGTATCATATAATTAATATAATATATTATTTATTTATAAATAACTATACATTGATTAGGATTTAGGAGGTGTCCGGTGGGAAACATACCTATTAGTAAAAACGACGACGGGATTTCTTACGGGAAGTTGAATAGGTTATTCAGACATCGAGAACATAAAAAAATAATTTTATTAAAAGCTTAATGTTAATAATGATACGTTACAAATATTATAATATAAGAAGATGAATTATCCGATTCCTACTGTGTATCATTTCTACCCGTGTCCAATTTAAGCAATGAGAATATTATGATAATGTGTTAGGGGTGTCCCATATAAACGCCATGTTTATGATGGAACCCAATCATAAAGACCCTGTTTAACGATCGAGTGTACATCACGCAGGTGGTAATGTGGTACGACCTTAGGTATCTCCATATTCGTTACTTCTATTTACCTTATACTAGCTGCCGTCGAAATAAATGGTTCTTCCAATCGGTTGTGTGTATATGGCGTATAAATAATGAGTTCTAAATTTAAAAAAAAATCGTTACGAGCAATCAAATTTGAATGGAAAAAATAATTTCAGTATTCATAATATTATAGTACATCTATTATCCACATGGAAAACTCTTATACTCTTAATATAAAGTTGTTAATTGTTTCTTAAGAATACTGTGGAAAGTTTTAAATTGTTTAGTGGCAACTACTAAAACTGATATAATATGTACGATTAGTTTTATGTAGACGTCTCTCATTGGATTGGACATGACCTTGGATTTTGTATATCAAGTTTTTATAGTTTTGTAAATCGATACTCTAGTTAAGAAGAACACTGTTCTATGATATTTTCACGAGTTGTAAATCTACTTAATTATTATCTTAAAATTAATGAATTTTTAAAAACAGTCATAATATTGGTTTAATTAACCAACTTTCTGCTGTATTCAGAACAAGTTTCTGAAGTTATTTATTATTATATTTTCACTCATAATTTTTTTATTTTAGTAATAAAAAATAATATATTAATGATTCTTTCAAAATTTACTACTATATGTTGATAGTTTGTAGTGAAAAATAATTTAAAACCGTGCATATACTATAAAGATATCTTTTGTTTAGTTTGAAAATAGTCATTATGTGAAAAAATAAAGGATTAGATGGGAGGTTGTATGAGGACTTTTTTGTAATAAATAAAATACAATATGTTGATATGATTACTTTTTTATATCACTTATAATTTGTATATATTATATATAATATATATAATATGCACATATATATTTATATTTTTAAATATCTTTGTACAACATAGGCATTCGTAACACATATAAAATTAAATTTCTACATATAATTAGTCTGTAAGTATTTTGACCCGTTTACTCATCTCGAGTATAATTCATTGCTGAATATAATATTATAGATAAAAAGATTGTACAAATTTAACCTAACCTGTAAGTAACAGAAGATAATTGTATTATACTTACATTAATAATATTTTTTGTTTTAAGACATAGGTAATAGGTATATTTAAAAATATCAGAAATGAAAAAACATTACGTCACAAATAAAAAGACAGTCAATTTTAAAAGGCACATGGATATAGATATTGACAGATATAGATACAGATTAAAATGTATATAATATATTTTTATACTTATAAAAAAAGACATTTCGATATCAGCAACGTTGTCATATGTTTAAGGACTAAAATATAATGGTTTGCAGCTAGTCAATCCGAAAACACTGCAAATTCACCGTAACATAAATTTGTCGACCAAATGAAAAACCCGTCAGTTATATCACACTAAAAACTAAAATTAAAATCACAGGTCACCCCCACTTCACAACGGTAATGCGTCCACGTACAATCCACACAAAAATCGTAAGACGGCCGACAATAAAAATGAAAAGTCCCACAATTGGTGTAGACAATCAGTTATTACTCGCATAGGGTATAAATATATATATATATGTATAAATAACCATTTGATAACATATCGACGCATAATAAGCAGAATCGTTCGCATGTTGCTCGTCAGTCAGTTCAATAGCAAGTAAGCCATCTTGTGAAAAAATCATCAAGACTCGCTAAGTGTCTGGTCGAGATGATGGCGAGCGCAACCGACGTGGCCTGGCTGGTTAGCGTTGTGCTATCTCCATTGAGCGGATGTCATTAGGCCACCATTGTTATTGTTGTTGTTAGTGTATGAAGTGGGGGATTTGTTTCAATAAGCCGCAGTGCCGTGATGGTGAGTCATCAGTGGCGCGTGATGGGGATGATGATGATGTGGATGGTGGTGGTTGAGGTCCAGATAATGATGGTGCCCGTGGTCGACCGGCGAAGGTTGCATGGACGACGAACCTGTGTTCATATACCTGAAAACAGATTGAATATGTTGAAAACAACATTGCAATTTCAAACCTATACTGGATTTGGTGTAAGGGCGCCGCCAAAAGGAAAAAGTACACCGGTAAAATATAAAGTGTACGACGGTAGGAGAACTTTTAGGATACTAATGTACAGTAAAACATTAGTTGTAGCAAAATTGAATCTTAAGACTCTTATTTCTCGGTGCATCGATAACGTTAAAGGTGATGTTGTTAAGAAAACTTATTGCCCGAAATTTACCGGGTGGTGTCTTGTGGCAAAGAAAATGAAGAGTCTTAGTAAGATTTTGTTGTGTAGGGCAATTAATAAAGGTACTTCAAAATAATAATAACCGACAATTGTGTATCTGGCCGGTTATGTCTTTGTACGGTACTCGATGTAAACTTACCAATCTGATGCTGCCGGTGGAGTGGGCAACGGCAGAGCCGAAGTGGCCGTCGTATGTAGGATGGACGGTGTCTGAGAGCCTCCGTGGTGGTCGCCGGGGGACACTATGCTGGGTGTGGTGGTCGTGCAACTGTCGGTCACCCTGATGGATCCGCCGGACGAACAGTTGGAATCTTCAGAATCGTAGTTGCCGTCGCTGTCCAGCTTTCCGTTACCGTGCACCTGTCAAGATAATTTCCAGTTGAGTAAACTTAGTGAAGTTAAGTTTCATAACGCCAAAGGTGGTCAAGCAAAGCTCAGTTTAGATATTTCAATAATGCAATAATCACCTTCATGTGCTTCCTAAGCGAACTGGGGTGAGTGTACGACTTATCACAACCAGATATCCTACAGTTGTAAGGTTTGTCCGAAGTGTGTACGTGCGAGTGCTTTTTTCTGTCCGAGCTGTTGGCGAACCTTCGGTCGCATCCTTCGTATTCACATTTAAACGGTTTCTCGCCTGTAAACAAAAAAAAACACAACAATGTTATTACAGTGCATCGAACACGTGACATACACAGTGATCCTAAAGTCACAAAAAAAAAAATTATAAAGAAGAACATGAATAAATAACACGTGAACGCGATCCCGGCGGGTTGGTTGCATTGTATACACAAAATTCACAATGCCTTTTGGAGTAATTCACAACTGAAATCCGGACAAGTATTTTATTGATTTTGTATCGTCGATGGTGGAATTTTTCGGAACCTAATCGGACCCACTAAATTACTCAATATACCTTATATTTTGAAGATAATACACTAAAGAGAAAAAAAAAGGTCATGTAGAATCCTTGGAGATTTTAGGTCGAGACCTTTTTTTTTTTTTGATGGTCAGAGAACGACACGGTTACTTCGGGAGTTTAAGATTCACTTGTGTTACTCGGACGGCCCATAAATCGCGACCATAAGTGGTGTGGGAATGCCTGAAGAACGACCGAGGTCTTTATAGAATATACGAATACGCAACCAAAGGAAGAAAAAAAGGCAAGATTTTTGTGTTTTCCTTCGTTGTGTTATGTGTTTTGTATCTTGACTACGCTATACGAGCATTATGAATGTACAATAGGTGCTATCATTCAAACGGTACAAGATTGACAATTATTACTGCACACATATCGTCCTTGGTCGCGATTATATATTTTTTTCTCTAACTTATGTTTACCACATTGCTGTTGCCCCGCATGGTCAGTTGCAATGGGCGTATAAAGAACTTTTTTCTTCTTCTTATATTTTATTTGAGTCCTCGTCGTGTATATCGTCATTGGTCAGCAGCTATATTATTTAATAACCGTTTATACACACACATCTCGGGCAAGACCTCAGCAGGGGGTTATCTTTAAAACGTCATTTGCATCCGCACATGACCGTTTTCCATGTAATTATCCGGTTTGTTTTTATTGTCGAGGTTTTATTCAAAAACTTGGTAGCACGTGGTAGGTAACCTACCCACAATATTCTGCGACTGCATCAACAGCACACAACCGTAAGTATAATACCCATAATTAATTACCTCAACGGTTACAATATCAAATACTGGCAATGGACCAGCATCGAGATCGGACAAGCCGATACGATAATCGAAAGCTCTCTTATCGGCCAGTCGTCGATTGACAAGCGAGAATATAATATTATAATAACATTATGTTAAGCGATCGAACCTCTAATTGACGCTTAACTTAGCCTGACCTTATTTATTGTCCACGTGGGAACTCGGATGTATGTAACATAATAATATTATACATTATTAATTTTAGACGACGTTAACGCGTTAAACTAGTTTGAGTTTAAGTAATTTTAACCGTACAAAACTTGACCGACGTTTTAGCGTCAGACGTGTCTCCGAGTTACAAAAATCTAGCCGGTTGAAAAGTTAATTCTACTCGATTAAATTTATTGACAGACGACAAAATTACATAGACTAGTCTGTTTAAATTATTTTTTGGTTTTGATGGTTACGTTAAGCTTGTCTTTGGGCCGTTGACGAGTCGTTAAACGTGTATGAAGTGACAGCGGTGGACGCCGGTCGGTTTATTTTGGACTAATACATCTTTATGTGTAATATTTCGGCGGTTGGAAATAATACATTACAAGAATGGGAGTGTAGACCACTCCAAATAAACGATTTAAATAATAAAAACCGCCTACGTTTAACGTTTGGCCAATAAGTATCGGACGACGGCTAATATATATATATAATATCAGTGCACACGAGAGGGAGTAAGAGCGAGAGATACAAGTGGAAGTATGGAAGTGAATATCATATTTAATATTTACTTCTCCCCTAGGCGCCTAAGTCGACGTGGGCTCGTACTTCATCGGTAATAAACGATTAGCGACACGTATAACGGCCGTGTATTTTTTTTAACGACTCCGGAGCGCCTGAATATATATACTTAAATATATCCGAGCTGCCTATACGGTCGCTGCTTATACAAACTATTCCAAGACGAGTGTTTTAACGATTTACATATGTTACGGTACACACATACACACACACATACACACAATGGTCAGGAATGCTATAAAAAAAAATACCTATACCTGTGTGTGTGTGTATAGTCAGTAAAAAGATGAGTATAATAAAAAAATGTTTTTATTTTTTCTATACTCTTCCTCTACTTCTGCGCTCTTTCATAAATTGGGTGGCATTTTCAAGGCCTCTTAATTTTTAATGAGTTATTGGACAAAAAAAACGACCAAACGGGTTTATGACTTATGGATTTGAAGAAATAATAACGAAACCAACATATATAATATTACAATACACAAGTATATACGATTATTATATTATGTCGGGCCCGTAAATGCCATGCCGTAACGTGCGACCCACTCTGTGGTGTGTCGCGATATTCCACTCCATATAGATAATATTATGGCGTACGTTCCATATAATATGCATTTCCTTCTTTATATCAAAGTAATATTATACACAATATAACGTCATCACATTCACAAGCGAGGGCTCAGTTCGAAGTGAAAAAATGTAAATGTATGTTCATAATTAATTGTATTTCCTGTTTGTTTGCAAAAGCCTACAGTACCAGCATCGTTAAGGTCATAACGCGCGTAATCCACATAATATATATATATATATATATATATATATATTGTCAATATTGTACCGACAGTCGTAAGAAAGCGAGGCCACCTCCTAACCGTCGCCTATCGCCGTGGTCCATCTAAAACGATTATTTATTCAAGACCAAACGGTCCTATTGTCATCCCCTGAACCGCATATCAATCGCGGAGGTTGTACATATTGCACATAGGGACACGAATGATATATATATATATATAAGTATATACACAATAGAGTGTTTTAGATCGAAGATTGTTGTATATTTTTCGGAAACACAAGTGTATTGACCCCGTTGCAGCGTCTATTGTTTCAAGATAGAGGCGCCGGTTGACAAAGAAAATATGTATTATTTTAACGATAATTTAATAACGACCAAAATATTTGTGTGCCCAAACCAGAGCAGCTGGACAATGTATATATGCAATGATAATAATAATAATAATACATCTGCCGGACGGAAGCGTCGTCGTCGATGACCAGCGACTCCGAGGATGCGGCGGCGGAGTCGAAGAGCATTATAACGCAGTACACAAAAGATGGCTACTTAATAAAATCCCTATTGAAAATCTATAATACACGGAGAGGACTTTAAGGTGCCGAACGAATCGACAGCAGAAAAAAAAATAAAGAGACAGTATAAACCTACCCGGTGTTAAATTGTAAGGGGGGCCAGCACCTTCACGACGGGGCGTCCATTGTGACCTAACGCGTATGCGCGTTTCGATCATAAATATTGCACACGGGACACATTTTTTTTTGCGCCTTCTTTTCTTCTCTAATTTTTGGTTTCCTAGGAAATTTTCCAAAATGCACGTTACACATCTCTCCTATCGTCCGCCGAGTGTCCTTTATTTCCTCAGGGATTAGACCACACGCAACAACGTTCGATGCTTGTATAGAGACTATAGTGACAACGGAGCAACTGTCGCAGGTATATTTACGGTATCGTCTATATGTTATGATAATATTAATACTCGGAACTGATTTTCCATTATCATAATAATAAAAAAGATAGGAACTACCGGAGCTGCTTCCAATCGAGTGTATAGGAGTGTATGGTGGGGGTGTTATAATTAGTATGAGTTTTTTTTTCACACCTGACCCCTGACGATGGCGGCCGCTGCCTATGTGGAACCCATCTATGTTTTGCCCGGTTCCGTCTATTGTTTAATGCACACAAATAAACGCGCATATCATTTTCCACATCTATATCGGGGTAAAATAATAACAAAAACAACACCAACAACTATAATTACTGATTGATGACTCGGTTCTGTTTGAACAATAATGTTGCGTCTTAAATTACAACGAGTTTTTCCTATTGTCTTTTATCCCAACCACCGCCAGAACGACCTCGAGGACAGGCAACGGTCTCTTTTCCTTTGAAATCGAAACTTCTATTATTATTATTCTTCAAAAAATCCTCCAACGTCGCCCGTGCAGCTTTTCATAATTTATTCAAAGTTCACGGCGATGACGGTAAGTATATTATATACATATTAACAGGTAGGTAGGTATATAATTGTTTATACATGTCTTATAGACGTCATTACTCGCGTTACGCTGTAGATCAAAATCGTACATACAAATATAACGCTATAATATAAACCTAATCGTCGGTGGCAATAAAATATACACGTTTATGAGCGTGTACAATTAATAGGAAGGAAAAAAACACACACAAGCGATGAGGTATCCTTCTTTCCTCATTCGCTTAAACGCACAATGATATTTAATCCATCTAGAGAGAACAGTGCGTGTATGGATGTGTGTAAGTGTATAATATAAAATAATTTATAGCCATCTCGATTCCGGTGGTCCGGCAACAAAACGACACTACAAATCAAATTACAAGTCTACTTGCGGTTTTAATTATACGCGAGACAATTAAAAAATTGTATACAACACGTAATGAATTTACAATATATAATATGAAATGTTTTTGCTTCAAAATGTATGTATGTGTATAAACTATACACTACACAGTACACACATACACGAGGGCATGTATAAATGAATTAAACAACGTCTGGTAGTTTTTTTACGCTCGTATGAATATAATGAGAGTGCCTACTGCATATCCTGAGAACCGTCTTCGGTTCATTATTATTATTATTTTTTTTATATTCTTTCTCAATCATCATCCAACGACAGCACTTATCTTAAGATATCATTATCGCGCGTAGACTTCTAGTAGTTTTTTTTTGTGATCAATACGAGGGGCGGGCGGCAGTGGGGAAGCACATGACAGACCCGAGAGGAGATTATATTATAATATAAAGAGACGTTTTAATAATAAGGGTTATAAACAGAGAATTATTTGTCAGCGCACTACAAAAGGGTTGAGCCGCGCATAAAAGGAACCATAACACAACCTTGAGCAGCATTACCGGTTTACTACGCTGGTGTATTTTTATAAGGATTTCCATTTGTTCACCGTGTAAGGACATTACTCGTATTGTCTGCCGCGCGTCGACCGCGGTCTTATCTCATTGTTACTCGCAATAATACTGTTAACGATTAATTTGTTACAAACAACGTAACGGTTTATGCGCAAAAATGTCTCCAAGTTCAAATCAAAATAATATACTATGTATCATCGTTAACGCGTTCACTATAGCCGTCATATTCATTGTGTTATTGTTGCTCACTGTATCATTAATATAGATGCGCTGTAGTTAGCGTCCCATTATCATAATATTATATGGAATAAACGATGAAAATAAATACGTTGTTTCATTGAATCTGATAAGAATAAGATAACACTAAGATGAGAGTAGAATTTTCCATGGAAAAATAACTAATTGACCCTCAATCGTCACCCCTATTTGGTCTTCCCCTTCAACACCATCGCCGTTCATATGTATTTATAATATAGGGTGGCCCATCCATACCTCTGGACAGTATCTGGTCGAAAGACTTTTCGATTGACCGCAACGGATCGATTATATTAAAGCGTTTATATTTGATAGTCGTTGGAATTTAAATGCGAAAATATCACAATATTGTGCATACACGGTGTTAGAATAATATATGTGTAAGTATATATCTATATCTGTATGCGCTTTGGCGTACAAGGGGAATATCCCATATACTGCAAGGGATATAAGGGACCATTTGTCTTGCATTGTGGCTGGGCCAATGTGCAGCTGCTCGTACGTAGAAAAAATGGATATCGTGCGAGCACACAAACCGAGACAACGACGACGACGACAATAATTTATCATTTTTAGGCGATGATAAAACCGTATATACCGTACCGACACTCGAGGTCCCCCTAAACGGTAGTACGGTGGTGCACGGGACGACAATGGCAATAATATAGAAATGTAACGCACGAAAAGTGATTTCGAATAGATACACACAACAAATCGTCAAACAAACGGTGTCCAAATATTAGCATAGGCCATAGAGCACATGATAACATATAGACAAACTGAGTAATACCTTTGACGAATCCTTTAGGACCGGCTAAACCGATCGTTTATAACAAACCGAACACCGCTTATGCGGTACGTGACGCCACAAGTCAACGTGTATCCCTACCCTTATAATTGCTTTAGCACACACAAGTGAACGTATTTTACATCACGACGCACCTGTTTACACGAGTCAAGACTATTAAAAAGGACCGTTTTTTTAGGTGTACCTGCAATAATTATTACAACAATGCGGGCTCCGTATAAACTTTGTATACATTTCTCGGTATTTTTTTTTTTTAATATCTGAAATCGATTTATTGGCCGAAAAATGTCCTGAATCACTTCGAGTTCATAGAATATACCTTTTTGTCGGCCCTAATCCCCTTCGTTCCATAATAATATCTGGTCGTTGTATCATTAATGCATTTATCCCCCTGGAACGTTATCAGAAGGAAAATCAGAGACCAAACGATACACGATTTGTCTTCATTATTAAAAATAATTGTTAACTTTTAAATGTATACAAATATTTTTATTATAATTTTTAATTAGTCAAATAACTATTTCAAACTACAAGTTCAACACGTTCCATTGGAAAAAATGATTTTTTTTTTTAAATCTAACCGTGTTTATTGAATGTACAACAACAAGCTATCGATCCCCATCTCCGACACTATATAATATTAAATCTATTAATAATAAAAAAACAATACGGATCAGCAATCTTACGCGTACAAAACTAAACGTGGACACGCATTAGTTATGCAAATTCAACCAGGCTCCGGGTACACTCGCGCATACTAACAATATTGTGTGGTGTGTATATAGGTATATAAAAAATAATTTTATAGATTTATAATTCATATAATATAATATTATACATATAGGTATATCTATATATTATCATATATACAGCGCTGGATATATCATAACTTCCAAAAAGTTAATCGGGCAGACCGTCCGGCAGACGCGGAACATTGATTGATGATGTTGTTATTACTGTCATAACACGATAGGGATATCGATTTAAGCCGATGATAATATGTCATGTTAATTAAACGGTTGACGGCCCGTCGGTCTGTCTGTCGGATTATTTTTAATAACAATACGTTACAAGCACTAGTGCAGAGTACACCAGAGGCCAATGCATGCACACGATCGTATCGAGAGCGGCCAGACGTACCGAAAATATAAATGCCCATAAGAAACAATATTAACGTGGCTGCTCCGTACGAGCAGAGACTTTAACGGTGGCCCCCACGCTTCTTCACGGCAGAGTATGTGTTGTAGATAATATTATAGTGTACACGGGGCGAAGGCGCTCGAGACGATTAACTCAGGTCGGCGCATCTTATTTTTTTTTTTATAGGGCGTGAAAAACGACCTTAAGTCGATTCGGAAAAAATCACATTTATCGTTGTTTGCTTTTTTTTTGCATCCTCAGACAATCATAAAGACGTCCGCCGAGCTGGACGACAAATATTATTGCGGATCGATAAACATCTTTTCTCGCAGCTCGGTCGACAATGGATCCCTCCACACAACTCGCGGTGTATAAATATTAATATATATATATATATATATATATATATCAATAATAATCATATTATTATAATGTACAATCTGCTCGTACCGCGATCGTTTCCCCCTCGTTACGATTTTGCACTGGTAAAAAAAATATATGATTACCATATACACAAACGCGCATATTACATTGTAAAGCAAGCCCCCGGTTAACATTCCTGCGGGATTCATTACACCCTTGTCATCCTGACAGCGAATCTGATCGAAAAATCCGGTCAATTATCCCCGGAGCCATCGTTTTTCAGTCCCTTTTTATTTATTTACTTATTTTTTTTTTTTTACCGCCATCGAGATCGTCAATCACCTTTTTGGCGACCGCCGTCAATTCGGCAACTGAGCCTATAATAATATTGTACACTATTGCCTAACCTCCTATATTATATTCGCACACGACTCATTCAACTCAGGTACATGATAATAGCAATATTTGTTTGTATTATTGTATATATTCATGCCTAGGGTTTTTGGTCATAATCGAACAAGGAAAACGGACACCACGTGATGTGAGACACTGTCTCCTACGCGATTGAGCCGAACGTGTATTGAAAACGATCCGAGTAAAGAAACGTCCAAGAAAAAGAAAAAAAATCACTAGTCCACAACTGATTGACAGAACAATGACGGCGTCATTTTGTACATGTATATAAATATGTACTGCGCGTCCAATAATAAATAACTTATGTTAATAATAATCAATCTGTGAATAGCGTGGCGAGGAAGTGCGGATTGCTGTACATCATACTACACCACTGCGGTAGATCAGTAGATGATGTCTTCTACATACAGAGTGTATCACGTTGCCCTGTCAAACCTATAATATGCACAATATTTCTACACGTGACATATAGACAATTCCAGACTTATAATTATAATGGGTTCAATGAGGCGGCTTTCGGAGATTAAGTTCAAAATATATATATATATATATATCATCAGTTGACGAGGTGACTCTGCATCAACAAGATAGACAGCTTCTGTCATGGGAATGTCCAGCTTTGTTTGAAATTCCCCTAAACTAGACCAACTTTTTCTATGTAACTTTTAAAAAGACACCTAAACTCAATCTATTTCGATGACCGCGGTTACTACATTATGACTCACAAACAAAGTATATTGATAATATTTGATTAAATTGTCAAAATTCTTTTGGAACGGACCTGTATAATTTTACACACCCTGCTCTGGACACTCCGTGTGTGTGCCTGTAATAATAATAACATTATATAAATTCGTGACGACCGTTTAAAACGAAAAACCGGTCTGTCGCAGTTGTTAAATGAGCAATCGATAGAAAATTACAGGCCTTTACAACTTAATTATATATATATAAACTGTTTTCAAAATCAGTTTGCCGGCGTTTTAATCACAATTTGCGTGGGTCTTGAAAAGACGTTTTAGAAGCCACTGCGACCCCCTCGCGCATTGGATATATTGTTATTATACAACGTGACAAGACCAGACGACATGTGCCGTCGCCGCCGCCACCCGAACCGTAGTCAAAAAGAAGAGAGAGAGAAACAGAGCAAAAGCGAGGGTGAAGTTCAAAAAACATATTATACACTCTAGGCAAACGCGCAAAACGGAACGGTCGAAAAATTGAAAAATATATATTTTTTTTTACAAAAAGTATATAGTTAACCGTATAACATGTACATGGTTACAACACCATCGGCCATCGTGCATATGATGTGTATTGTGTGTTACTCAATGAACTGTTGTCCATGCCAGCGAACGGGGAACGTGCGTAGGCGTTCACGGATGTCGTTAACGATGCGATATTCGCCAACACGACGGTATATTATAATATTATTATATATTATGTGTGCTTGTTATATATACCTATACATATAAATATACTACACCACAGTATACACACGTGGTGTTCTGATCTCGTAAAATAAATAAAAACACATAGGAAGGAAAAAAAGCAGGACCGGGGTAAAGGAGAGAATGTTCTGAGGTTATTTACGACTGGCCCATTGTGCGAATCATCCGGCGGAGTGGTTGCCATGTATACGATAAAATTGTCAATGTCTACTGTAGCTACTATACTACTACTACTGATGCTAAACTGCATCGTATTGAACATTTTCGAAACGCCCATAAATTATTACCACACGGCCGGCCCAGTGTAAATATCATAATCATAAAAACGTCACGCAGATTATTCGTACCGATAAGTCGGGCAAATAAACGTACACGCGATATTTGTTGATGCAATACACAACATCGTCATATTATTATTATTGTTATGCGCTTGTGCCGGTCGCAGATGGTCTGGAAAAATTGAAAGAAAAATCAATTACTGATTTTAAGTATGGAATTAAATAGAGTAAAATATTGATTTTTATCATTCAAGTAATCGACAGTGAAAATTCCAACAATAATTCTCATAACTCGCCAATAACGCAATAATAAAATGTTTAATTAGCATTACTCTTTTTCGGTAACCGTCGTTCGATTGAACAAACCATACTCGAGAGATTGTAATTATTATTTCTATTCCACGATAGGAGACACTTTAATAACATTATTATATAATCTCTCTCGCACACACACACTTGCGTTTTTGTATTATTATCGACCCAACTACATAGGCGGGTAGGATTTATATGGTCGGAAAAGGGACAACACAAAACTTACATCAAATTAATATTTTATACAAAACAACGACCGGCGCGGTGTTTGCCCGTGACAGCATTTGATGGTTTCCTGTTGGGAGTCCTTTCCGCGCATCTTTTCCATTCCGGACGCGCATTGTCCGAACAGTTTTTGTTGGACACATTAAGGCGCGTTTGGGGCCACCGCATTGTTCTCCTGTAGGTCTCCGCCCCGCTCTAATTGTATAATTACACACAACAATATGATAATAATCGTTTAAAGAAGGAAGGGACGCCACCCCGCCGCTCGGGGGCTTTCGTTCAATGTTATTTTTATGTTCAGTCACGGCGATTACCTTTTTGCCGTTAATTAACTTAAAATCCAGCCCAAGCTGTTATTACACCCACCGGCGACGGACCCGGAAACTTTTAACAGCTCGGAGAACGAACGTGATAAGCCTCGGACAAACGAACAGTTTTCGGACCGAGTACACGAGCGATTCCGGTTTTTTTCCTTAAAACACATGCCAAACTTTTTGAGCGATCGCTACTGAACAAAACACACACGTGTGGATGTGTTAAGGCAAATTTGAGAAACATATCTTGTCTGAAACATTTTTTTTCACCAGATAAAAATCGCGTTTTGAGATTTTTTAACTTGTATAAAACGGTTCATATTTTGTTTGCAGTAAAAATATCGGAGAAGTTCGTTAAGGCGTAAATTATGTTTAGGCTAGATTAGATCTAGAAACAACCTGAGGGATAAACTTGTGGAATATATAATATAAATGCATGAAAAACCACAATTTATACCACAAAATTACACGCTTTATAGTATATTGTAAAGTTTGTGGTGAATAGCTTCTTTTTTTTTATATATTTTATATTTTATTATTAACATAGTTGCGGGGCTGAGTAGGTATAGTATTTTTTTTATCGCTGCTTGGTTCATGCGAGATAATTTATTGGTTTCGGTTAAACGATAAAAATATGTGGTCGAGGTTATACACGGTCGCGAACTGATCTTGAGTTAACCATTAGGCAACGCGAGCTCTAATTTACAAAACGTTCTCTGTACATTGTCATAATTTTCGATAAATACAGTACATGCGATAAGTTAGATGCTATGCCTATTAGTTAATCCGGCTATGGTCGTGAACGAAGGAATCTAAACAATCAGGATAAGTACGCTTTCAACTTGTCCACCGACCACAGTCAAGACTTATACACGAAGGAAAGAAAAATCCAGTCCATTAAAATACAAGTGTTTATAGGTGTGTATGAAAATGTACAGTGTTTTTTTTTAATAATAATAATCATTTTGACGGTGATTTGTTATTTATTATGGAACAGTTATTTCGTTCGAAAAAGAAAAATGTGAAGAAAAAAATCATTACCGTTTAATTTATAATTCGAAGCAACCGGTTTTTGACAAATATGATATACCGGTTACAAAGGTATTTCTTTTTTTTTTTAAGTAAAAAATTATAAACAACATTTTTTTATATTTTTTTAATTCTTAACACGATGTTTTTTTTTCTTTGTAATTCCGGGTACTTATAATCGAAAAACGTATAATAGAAAAATTAACTTTGTTTTTATTTTTTTGGTGAGGGAAAAATTACATCCAGAAGCTTTTTTCTACTGCTATTGTACCTACCCCCATTACCCTGCTGGAGAGAAGTAAATAACTGCGAACAATTCAAATAAATATCAAGACGAGGTGGAGATCTGGACAGGGCGGGGTGGGGCGGGGCGAGAGGAGGGAAAGAGGGGAATGCTGCCCCCGAGAAGATAAAATAATAACAGCAATAAAAACAGAATAAAACTCGACACGCAACGACAATAATGTCCGGCCATTACGTTGTCACCGTTGAACCGTAACAAGTGCAGCGCCGTGTAAAATAATATAATATGGAAAAACTTCTCGTGTGCACTTGTTCTTATATCATTTTCTAAAATCTCGTTTTGGCTCCTGTTACACACACACACACAGATACATACCGTGAAATATGTAAATGCTGCCGGTTGACACGTGCATAATTAATTTCCACCGTGAAAAACCGTGCGCGCAATGACGACGGTGGTCAAAAAAAAGTCTGTAAATATTATAAAAAAAAAAAAAACCAAAAGACGTTTTGAAGACGACAAATGACCGTCGAGGAATTTCAAGTGTCCAATATAACGGCACACGCATTACCGGACCGACCGAATAAAATGAACTTAAATAATATTGTTTGCCGATGATTAAGCGACTGCATTTAAAACAATCAAATTTATGTAAAATATTGTTTTGATCTCTGTCAATGTGCGTCAGATTGATGGATTATTATGTATGTTTCCAAATCGACAACTGTTGTTGGGCACTTGTGTTTAGTGCAAATGAAGAAGTATTAATATTATATTACATAGGTACCCAACTGGCAACTAAGTATGTATGTACGATGAGGCGTTTTGTTTTTTTTTTCGTTTGTTTGTTTTCAATATCAACGCCCACCTCTGGTGATATACCGGCGCGGATGTAGTTTTTTTTTTTTTGGTGAATTAACAATAAGTCTCCGTCGAGTTCGAAAAAAAAAATACAATTTCAAACAGACAAAGGGCAATAAAAAATAACATATACACGGGCCCATATACATACATTATAAACATCTATTTCGGATCCGTCATAAGTTAACTGGCCGCGCGCATACCGTAGAGTCATGCTCGGGGATTGCCGTATAAGTTTATATATGAATTTTTTTTTTTTTTTACCGATAATTAATTACGCGGTCATCCATCCCCTCACCGGTCCTTCGCACATACTATTATTATTATTATGTAGGTTCAAAAATATTATTCTATCCGTGAAGACTACGGTATAGTACCTCTCCTTCACTGTCTTCGTCCTCTATCTCTCTCCTCTTAACTGGGTTTGCTCGTATACCGTGTATACGAGTGGAGTGTCGGCCGCGCATAAATCATCCAACCGATCCAGGACTCGAGTGCTGGCGGTGGTGAACAGCACCGGCAGCATACACGGTGCACGCACGCAATAGTTATTTATCGCATTCGGTCTTTACACACTGTGCATCGTCTCCTATCACGGCCGTGCATACCCCTCTCCCGCACACACTTTACCCCTCATGCCGACCCAATTGGGTTTATATATATGTATTCAGAAGCGCAACGAATATCTTAAAAAAAAATCATATGTATACTATATTTTCTGTAGGTATATCTCCAAGTACGAATAGGGTGGATATCTTTGGCAATCGACAGCTTTTGGCAAACAAGCGTTAAAAGTGTATCTCCATTATCGCAATGTCACTTTATAGAAGGGGAAAGTATCAGCCAACTTTTTTTAGCCATGACATATTCCGCCAGTGCTGCTCAGTACAGGGACAGTGAAAATTCAACTGTATCACCTTACAAAATAATTTGTAGCTTTTAACAAGATATTTTACAGGAACAATCATTGTAGCGGATTATTTATATAAAATATACATGCACACAAACAATCGACCAGGAATTGTTTCAAATAAAAAATTCTTTCACCAAGTTCAAATTTCAACACACAAATGTTCTCCGACAGTAACCCTGAGTTGAGCGACGGTCAAGAGTCAAGACGAGAATTCCAAACCCTTCACGTCGGTTTCTATTTATCGTCACGTTTCTTCAATATGCCAATATCGATGAACGCCTGGTCAGTCACGACTCGATTCTTCAACGAGTGTCAGTAGATCTTATATGTGGGCCGAATAACGGCAATACAGACTGTTCGATCTTAAAAGCTCACACACAATATTTTGACTGTTTTAATAGATCAAATAAACCGCACTGTCTTGCGGTATCGACAATTTGGGCCACGTGTATTTAATATACACTGTACTGTGTACAGGTATTTTGTAAGTCGAGATCCGACAAGTGTCGTGTGTACGATTTGTTGATCGTCGTCTGGGTTATTGGTGACATGTCGAAATTCTTGTTACAAACACTACAATAACTGTTGCTAGCGTAGGAGGCGGGGACGCGGTTTTTGCGGGTAAATCGCCTAAGCCGCTGCTATGCAGAGACGTTATTCAATGGGCCCTTTTGCCGCGTGTGTAACATAAGCTGTATAATCTTCATTGTGTGTATTGAGAAGTAAGCGTACCTACTCGAAAAAAAAAAAAATCTCGCCGTAAAGAATACGCATACAACGTAAATAGAAAAAAAAATACAAGCGGAAAGCAAAATAAAAAATACACAGCCCAGGGTAATGCATATATCTGTACATAATATTGTATTAGCCGCAGATTACGCCGTTTTGATTTATTTACCTGGTATTATGTTACACTCGCACACACTTTATATTATTGTCCGACTTCCGTCGTTTTATGTATATAATAATAATAAAAACAGAAACGTTTTTTTTTTGTTACTTCGCTATTATTATTATTGGTACTTAGTTTTTTTTTTCTTTCATAAACATATAATAAGAGGGCGGATAATGCGCCTACTCCTCCTCCTCCTCCACCGCAAACTCTGGGTCATAATATTATTTCCGTCTGAAATCCGAATTATACGCTAATTTTGCGGTGAAAAAAAACGTCAGACGGATCGCCGAGCGCGCAACTAAATGCGTTGAGACGTTGCGGTCCCAACACGTGCGACCGGTGGGCTAATAAAATACATACTATTATACCTAAATGCCCAGTTCACCGGGTAGTTAGGTGCTGATCGTATAGAAACGGATAGGCCCGTTCGATGTGTCAGATTCGCCATCATTATAAGAGCATCCTGCAGTTTTACAACGGCAACATACAGTTAGTCGTTGATCAGCTCAGAATTTTATTCGCTTCACAAAATATTATATAATTACAAGTTTACATTTTTACTTATAATGTAGTGCCTTCATTTTAAGTACAAACTGCAAAGCATTTGGTTAACGATTCCATACTTATGTAGTTTTTTTTTTTGGACAAACTCTCAATGTTTCACAGAGTAACTGACGGGTTTTAATACTAAACATACTATTATGTTAAGTGTATTACAATAATTAGTGCATTTTTTTCTTCGGGTGTTAAACGATATACTTTAAAAACATGCCTACAACCTATCAGCTACATTGCTACATGTTACACAGCATTATTAGCAGTACCTACTACATACGTAGCATATTATTAGAGTATGCTACATAATAGTATTATACCGCCAGGATTTCATCATTTCTCCCTATTTACTAATAATGTTGTGTGTACGCATTATGATATTGTGTTTACATAATTATTAATAATAATCATTGCCACGTATTGCACAAAAGAGAATACTTATAAAATCGAGTACACATTGAATAAACAATTCCCTTGAGCTCAACGCCCTATTGGACCTCACGCGGGGGCGCAATACCAACGTGAATTTATTGCCTCGTTTTAACGCCTTGTTGATTTAGCATCGTCAAACGGTTTTTTTATTACCGCAGCACGATGATCATGTATATAAAGATTTTTTTTTAAATACAATTGCGTCAAGTCGCGTCAATATACCATATATATATATATACCATATATCTTCCAGACATCACAATGTGCAAAAACAGTATAATAATAATATTTAACACTATTTATAGTGCCCCGGTTGTATTTTAAGTTCTGTGCAAATGTAAACTTATACAATTACTAGTGGCATGCATCCATTATAATAAATACCCTAGGGTAACCGCTTTTACCGCTCCAATGCAACTACTCCCCTTCCACATTGCACGACTCAGTGTAAGCCCAAAAGACCTTGAATGAAAATCTAGATAATGTGTACAGATCACTTAAAACGCGAGTCGGTAATTATTAACCCTACGAATCGTGTTCAGCATGCGATACGAACAAAGATAGCGGGCGCTGGTTGCTCCTGTTATGGTGTCATTTGTATTATTATACATAAAAAAATACACGGTTGTCGTGTAACATTATCATTATCGTACATACGTTTAATTAAAATATATTAGGATTGATCATGGTACATAAAAAAATAATTATAATAATAATCGCAGCTGTTTCGATTAAATACATTTACACCGAAAATAACTTTTGACACGACGATAAAGGGATTTAACCGGAGACGAGTCAATAACGACCACACCGGGACGTGTTTGTCGAATTACACAGACTTAAATACCTATGTTTTTCTGGTGTACACTGTATGATGTATAGTATCGACGAGATGATCGATAACAAGAGGTCTATAAGCGACGAACCACCCGCGAGCAATCGACGGTGTTAACCAAACAACAAACATCTGCTGCCGGCGACACTTCCAAAAACAAGTCGCCCAGACGGGACGCGCGTGTTTGTTTATCCTCGTGATAGGCTCGTGCCACCTACAAGAAGCAACGACAGCAGCTAACACAACAATACGGGACAAAATAAAAGTCACAATTATTACATCGTTTCCACCCCCTCGAAAAAACAACCCGTTCGACCACCCGAAACCGGCAAACCAAGGTGTACATGACAAGTAATTCTGAATTGCATTAATTAAAAAAAGACCCCGAACTCATCCCATCCTATGGTTATGCACGCAAGATCAATAATTTAGGGGTTGCACGGTAATATTAATACAAATTTTTTTGTATTATTTGCACTATGACACTTCCATATACATACACACTACACGCTTACAAATGGCTTGTCGCGGGTATTCTAATTGACCTTAACAGTCTAGGACACATACACTTTGTGTTATATAGGTGATAGACAGTCGGCACGTCCCCGGTTGTTGCGCCAAGTCCTTCGGTAATAATTGTTGTAAGATGTGTACAATCTTGCCAACGCGCGTTTTCCGTTTCCTTACCGATCGGTATTTATTAAGAAATAATAAAAACTCGTTTACCATCACACTGGTCGGCGGCCGTTTAAGTCGAGCACGCCCATCGTCGCCTTGGGAGTATTTGCCACCGACGATCAGGGAAAAACATACACCTAACTCGAGGAGTCAAGTCAGAAGCGCGTTTGAGTATCGTCCGGGCGCGTGCTTGTGCCCCAGGGCTATATAATAATAGTATGTTATTAACCGCCTATAATATAACCCTCGACGCGCTCGAAATTAATAATAATGTTATTATTATTATTATTATACGCCTTCTTATGTTTTCCTCGAGGCTGGAATTAATCTAATTGCCCGGTGATGTATCGTTTCGAGCTGCCTTTATATAGCACCTATTACTAACCGCGGTCTACCTGAGAGACGCGGGACCGATGGGTAACGCCTACGGCAGGACCGGGCGTTTTTAAATTTCAATTAAACACCGTCTTTTGCCGGCCACCGCGGAAAAACCTGCCCCACGGCCCCACGGCTACAGGTGTTTATCGGTGAAATTATATAAATGAGCTCTCTAACGAAATCCCTGAAAAGCGCCGTCGGCAGGCAGTCCATTCATCCGGCAAAGTCCATCAACAGACACTCTTACCCCGTGGATCTCACGGCCGTCTCTGGTGTGTGTCAACGACCCATTGAAGAAGTCCGCGCACATAATACACACTGTCTCGCGTTTATTCAGTTCTCGGAACACTGTCCGGCCGAAGGGTTAACCGTATTTTAACAACTCTTTCTTGTCCGGCGACCGACTGTCTGCAGATTCACCGCGAGTGCCGCGGGTTGTCAAATATCGCATAGAACAAATATACGCATCTCCCGTGTACTAGGACCTTAACGTTATTGTATTTATTATTTTTAATGCACCCGGCAGCGGTTAGGTCCGAAAACCCACAAAGAAGCCGCCGCCGTCGCCACCGCCACCGCTCTGGTAGGTATATAATGCGCGAATAATAAAAATATTCATCGGAACGGAAAAAGAACATATTATTATGTATTATTAATATTATACATACTTGGGAATCGACGGTCACTTGGCACTTCATTGTACCCGAGGCCGGGGCGTGTGAAGCCTCCTCTTGACTGCCCCGCAAGTATACCTACATGTATTTTAACAGCGGCACACACAAAAGGCGGATTTACTATATTATTCATACTACTTCACCGCGACAACGGTAGCGGCCGTGAGCCCGGTGTCGGGTATACAACACAACACCACAGTCGGGTAAATATTTACAGGAAATCCCCTAGATTTCTTTATATTTTTCTTCTCCCCAAATTTTGAGTACCGCACGGCTAATGACCACGGAAGACGTGAATGGGGTGTATGTGTGTGTGTGTGTGTATATGTGTTTTGGTATAACTAATAAAAAAAAATGTTAAAAGGAAACTTAGTAGGCACCATCGTCAGATCTTGGAACGTCGCGTCGTTTGAACGCTACTTAATTGCCCTCTTTGCCGTTAAGTTTCACAAAAAGTAAAATAAAATAACTATAATTTACTTTATTTATTATTTATAAAAAACCCAGAGACTGATTATAGCTCACGAATAAGTGTCGCTGGCGGTTGTTTTGTTTTGAATATAGCCATGACTGTAGCAGGGGAACAAACGATGAGTATAAAATATATTATAATAATTTAAAATTGTTTTCATAAATCTTTTGAAATAAAATGCAAATATGTTAACTCTGTTAAACATTAATTTTTATTGAAATCATAAAATTAATACATTTATGTAAACGTTAACCAAGGTCAACCATGGCAATTTAAAGAAAACATAAACTACATTAAACCTTTTACATTAAACATTACTTTTTGGCGGCGAGAGTTAATGGTGTAAAAAAAAAATAAAGAAATAAGTTTACCGGTTTTCTATTATATGTTACTGGAACCATCAATGAAAACCTATTGGACGTATCTTCATTTCCATTTGAGTTTAAACAATTTTAATACTTGAAGAATTAGGTGTATTAAAAAACGCTATAAGTAAATATTATAAATATATAGATGTGTCGAAAACCGACCATACCTTTAAAATTTAAATTATTACTATTTTTAATGCATTTTCCCCACAAAATGTGTTGCCCGTGTACAAGCGAATGATATGAATTTATGACCATTGTCGACTAGTTGTTGTTGTCATTTCTTATGTCATTGTTACTATTATCGAAAGCATTTTAGTTCATTAACCTGTACACGTAGCGACCGTGACGAAATCCGCAAGACGTCGAGATGCGCGAAATCGACATTCGCAACAACACACGTTTTTTTTTTGCATAGAACGCCGTCAATTTAACCAAAACTGCCTACACATTACTACAACAACGATATACCACACGACAGTTGCCGTCGTATTATATATTTTACAATATATAATAACGTATATAAGGTAGGTACGCACACACATTGTAAAATCTGCCAAACTATTGTCGATGGCGTGTGTTTGTACATGACAAGCTGGCGGTAAGTCCGATTAAAATATAATGAAACTGTAGATTTAAAACGCTGGCTTTTCAACGAATTCGGTGAAGCCGACAAAATGGCCTGGAGCGGGAGGGGGACGACGACGACGAAAACGGGAAAAAGAAAATCCCTATGATAAACACACACACGCCCTCACCCTAATTATCGCGCGACTCAATTGTTATATTATTATCCCCCGAGCGGATTTTATACACACCGTGATTGTATTGTCGAGTACATTACACTAATATAATATAATGTAACTGTATTGTGTTAAACGTGCGCATGCAAAACACTCCTGACGAGTCCGCATACCGGCCGAAAAAAGTTAACGGTAGCGCGCCAACATGTTCAAAACATCAAACATAATACAATATATTCAGAGCTGGGAAATTGATAAACTATCACCAGTAATGGGCAAAAATGAACGAAGTACCTAAGTATTTAAATCACTGATCGATTATTTAAATAATAAATAGATATTCGCATTGTAAATTTAATTAATAAATACATTATGGATTTATGGATTTATCAAGATTCTGTATCGTATTTAAACACCTCTGATAAAGTCTTTAACCTCGTCCCGAAACTGTCATCCACCTCGAGTCAGCTTCTGTATGTCTCATCTAACCTCTCCTCAAAACAATCCCGTACTGCACCTATGTTATCTATACTAATGAAACCACGCCAAACCTACGTTAGCCGATGCCGCTTTATAACAAGGATGGGACAGCAACATACTGTGATTGTACATAAAAGGGCCCTCTTAGACGTCCCTTGTGTGTTTTTTTTTTCCATTCACTTTTTACTCATCTATATTTCTATGTGTGTACTTGTGCGATTATTATAATACCGTGTGTGTAATATATGTAAACGACAGGGCGGAAAAGGACAAAACACATTAGGAGGAAGGGGGAAACGAAGAGTAACAAACACAAATCGATAAAGGGGTGGCCGCGGGGAAACAGTTACAGTGTGCGATACAGCCAATGGATGATCTCTGCACTAACATGGCTGCTACCATCTGTCACAGGGAACATTAGGTCGGACAAATTATTATATCCTCGTGCGTCTGAATGAAAAAAATTATTATTATTATTTTTTTTACAACGAAAAGTACCTCCCACTGGTAAATAACGTTCATATTATATAGGGGGGCATCGCGCGCCGTTGTGGCCATATAATAAACACGGTTGACCCATATATCCAAATGTGAGGCGAAATACGGTAGCTCAATAATTCGTTATATTGTTATTATTATATTACATATCATTAATTTCCAAATTCGACAATTGCTGTGCACTTATTTCGACAAATTTGCGAAGGATGAATACTTACTATTACATTATAAGTACATCATATTTCGACAGTAATTATTGTGGACAATTTTTTGAGGTTTGTTTCGCATAGTCGGTTTTGTGTAAAAGCAAACAAAACGCATTTTATTACTCCACCGACGTCTATATTATAATCATATTTACATTGGCTTTTATGTACGTTACACGATCGTCGGATATCAATAAAAAGGAGTCACTTAGAAATACATAGTATAAAAACCGAGGAAAGAGGCGGTAGACGGCGAACGAGAGCCGTAAAATTCGCATAAACCGAGGATAATATTGAAATATTATAATATTATAAAATAATAATAATATAAATATATTGTTATTATATAACGTTATAAAAAAAATTATACAAAATTACGTTATTCGCGTTTACTATCATCTTGTGTTTATGCATATTTACATAAACCGGATGAGGGCAGTAAAATACATATATAGGTATGTATGTATATTTTTTTTCGCACTAGATGCGGATAAACGTTTGTTTTGATTTTAAAGTAAAAAAAAACGTTGAAAAAAAACCATGTGAGCAACAAAGTAAGTTACGTTTCCTCTCAAATACCTCTTCGGGACCGCGTTGGTGGCGGCCAGTGCGGACTGCTCGTTAAAATCATCTTTTTAGATTTCATATTTAGATTATAATAACTTTTTTAAACGTTTCCGTGACAAATGCGTGTACGCCATCGCACGCGTCCATCCGGATAACGCGTACACGCATAATAATATTACACAGTATAATATATTACAGTACATACATACGTATATGAGTTTTCGTTGTTTTTATAAGCACATCGTATATACATTACTCGGATATGTGCGTATGCCCGCCACGGGCCGGCATCCAGTTTCGGGAGATCAGAAGTCATCAACTGTGGAATGCGGTTTTCGGGGTGATGAGGTATACCTTATACACTTATATGCGTGTGTGTACAATAAATATACGAACCGAGCAAGTACAAGGAGTGGGGGGAGGGGGAGAGAGAGACGCGGGGAAGAGACGCGATGGAAGTGGAGGTATAATGTTTTCCGTAAACGCGGTGCGGCGGAGAGGTGGGGCGTATCTAGTGATTTTGATCTACACAACACATGTTATAATATAGGTACCTAAGTTTATATACAGATTGTCTCGTATGCAAATGACTACTCGGGGAGACCGTTACCCGCGGGTCAGTCAGACGTATAGTAGTAGTAGTAGTAATTGTAGTAGTAGAATTAATATTACTATATATTATAGTGGTGTACACGCTTTTAAGGATATATACATATAATATCATGGTCCTGTGGCCACCGTGTGTATCGACATGACCGGCGCGTGCTAATGAACCGGCTGTCAAATCGTCCTTGCCCGTTCCTATCCGTCGGCCGCGATCCCATTAGGATAGTAATCGACACGATCGCGACAAATTACAAAGCAATTAAACGCATAGGCCATTAGGGTCGACCAGTTTAACCGCATCGTGTTGCCTCGTCTCTGTGCCGTGTCTTCTTTCCGGATACATTACACTACAAGAGATGATCACGTTGTAATTGAGACGCTTCATAAACGGTTTTTATTACTAACTTACGAATTTCGGTGTACACATAAAAGCGATGAGAAATTAAACGGACTCTGAGATTTCTGAGTGGGGTAACGAGAGCGAGAACTGAAGTTTGAGCAATTACAGGTCGATCAGAACGGATGAAATTTAGAACTAATAATTATGAGGCGAAGCGGGCCGAGAATTAAGATGATTTTTTAACGGATATATCTGAGTAAAAGTTGTCCTAGAAGTTTACCGACCACACTGTACAGGATGTAAGCTTTGTGGAAAGGAAACGACATTGATTAGAGAAATGCTGGCCAAAAATGTAAGAAATATACCTAAACTAGAAATGATAATAATGCAGTTTTTTTTTGTATAATTGAAGAAAAAAACTACTAGTGGTTCGGAAGGCTATCGGAAAAGACATTTTGTTGATGATTTTTGCTATCACCCTATCGTTTGATTATCGATTAATTAAGTTGTTTTTATAACGACGATAAAATTAATTGTTTGACTCGATTGCCTTGGGTAAAAAAAAATGCACGTGTTCAACGACGCCCCTCGTCGTCTTGAGCTGCCGTATTTAAAAACATACCCTCGAGAGAATTGACTTCAAACGGTTTTCCCCTCCGTTTATCGCGCAACCCGGTGGGTGAACGATAAAAACCGACACAGATTTTCCACCATCGATGGAACCGGCCGGGAAGTGGGGGCGGGGGTTAAACAATATTACCGGCGAAATCATTTAAGTTGGCGCACAATACATATATTATACACGTCGTCCCAGGAACGTATAGAAAGCCGGAGAGGACTTATATTATATACATGTATAAGCCGGACAGGGTCGTAGGACGCGTGCAATATCCAATGGGTATAGGTGGTATAGCCGGTGGTTAGGTTATCGAAATATAATAATATTCGGACCGTTAATATAACGCTGGTTAGCGGACCCGAAGAGGACAGAACTGCGAAAGCGGCCTCGCCGTGGGGGGAGAAGAAGACACGACGACCTAAACCCGGCAGTGTATATTATTATTATTATATTACTATTATGAATGTAACCTATATATATATATATATACAATGAAGAGGGTCCGGCGACAGCAGGGGCGTAATTCGCGGTTGTTACACGCCGGTTTTGTACACCCTTCGCACCTCCCCCTCCTCCTCCCTCCACGGGTATCCACGAAAGCCGCGGCCGCCGTTTCCGTCTCATTAGTAATACTTAATGCTCTCTGCTCTCTCACTCTCTGGCATCCGCATTATAATATTATGTGCAGCGCCCAGCGTCCCGGATAATAACGATAATATTGCTTCGGGGGTATATTATACACATATATATTATATTATATATTACATACAATATGATGTTGTGAAGACTATGTACAGTGTACTGCCGCGGTCGATTGTCATTGTGCAGTTTTTCAACCCGTTCTCGACTACATTTACCTACTTGCATTAGGTTGGCGTGCAATGGCGGAGGGTGTCGCTACTGTTATACAGTATACTTATTGTATGCTGTTACACATAATATGTATTTTTTGTTTTTTATTTAGCCGCCATGTTTTTTTCCAGTGGGCAACGATGAATGTGTTTTGCTGAGCGAAAGGATTGAGAGGGGCACGTCGTCGCGCAAACCTAATTTAGTTACATTTTCCGAATACCTTTTTCTCCCCGCTGTACACTGTGTTATACTTACTTGACCTCAGCGGTTAACATAATATATTATTATATACCGTTTAAACCGCAAATGATAATTATTATTTAGCGCCGGCAAACCGATAATTGTGGCGTTAAAACCGCAAGACCGCCGCGAGTTACATTCGACCGTCATGTATATAAATACTGATACAGTATAAGCAACAGTCGAAGTATAGAAAAAAACAATTAGGTCCCGTTATGGTCGAATTGCTAACAAACAATATCAAACATTGTTTATCAGGCGATTTGAAACTTACATATAGCTACGACATTTAATCCAAAAAACAAAAATCAACAAAAGTAGAGAATACTAAGGTAAATAACAGCTCAAGTTGGGAAATTCAATGCCGCACGAGTTAGGTCCAGTTAAAACAACGATTTCATACAACGCAATCTCAAACTTATCATACAACACCCAAAATTCCTCTTATTGTTCTACCTATACTCACACACATCCACCTCAACATTTCAAGTCCAAAATTTAATACATTTGATGCAAACGGCCACCGTACATTATATAAAATAGTTATGAATATCACTTTGAACGCGCATATTTTAATACAATATAATTTGGTTTACCGTTAAGTTTCAATTTCTTGTAAACCAGTATGTAAGTGAGAACCAAAAACTGTCACTCTCTACACTTAAGAACCGTGATTAACACCCACCACTGGCAACGAAGGGACGGATGAGGCGCCATCATACGAATAGTCGCACAGTAACCTACGGAGTTTTATATATATATATATAATTTATATATTTATGTATAGATGTATAATATAAATGGAAACTTTCAGCGGTGCGCATATATATGTATATAAAACACAAAATGTATGGCCACGCACTACGGGTTATTATAATATCGGTATGTTATAAGACGTACACATAATAATATATAATATTATACTTACACAGATATATTTGTGTTTTTTTTCTCCCTAAGCCGATCTCGGACGAGTGGGAGAACGCGCGACGGTTTTCGAAATTTATGCTCGGCCAGAACCAGTTTGTTTATTTTTACCATCTTTTTTTTTCTCCCCCTCGTACCATTCATAACGCGCGAACGTGTAATTTATTTTGTTTATAGAACGACCGAAAATAAAATAAAAGTATTATAATAATAATAACGATAATGATATCCAGTTCCCGATGTCCTCGTTCGATAATATTATACATTACAAATATGTATATTTAAACAACCATTGCTTGTATTATGTTGTACATGCACGTTCCAATTTCTAATCCCTCAAGCGTCGTAAGACTTAAAAATCGCTGGAAGGAATTTTACCAGCCAATATAATTATTATAGCATCGACTCGAGAACAAGCCAATTTTATAAGCCAAGTATTTATATTATTAATAACACTGCGCCGACAATAAGGCGCACTGATTATGCAGGATTCACCGCGGTCACTAACCAACTATGTGCAGGGTGTTCAATTGGTTTGGGAAAATTGCTAATCCGAACACTATAGAAACCGGTTTCTAAACTTGACCAACGCCCGATTGTATACTTGAGGATTTCAATATAAAATTCTTTTAAAAATCGCGGTTTTTCCTCGAAAATGTCCGATTTTTGATATAATTAAAATATTATATAAATTGTAATGCATTATTTTTGTCGTCCGTCGATAACACTATGACACGCGGTGGTCGTTAGCGGCTGTTTATAATATTTTTTGATGATCAACACAGGTATAGCTTTTGTTATCTGTGTGGCGTATCAATAACAAATAACTATACAAATTATATAATTATACAACTGCGATTTGAAGTAACTGTCGCCCGGTTTTAAGTTCGAATAATACCCATCTATATAATTTGTCAACACGCTATCGCGTTATAAAAATACTTATAAAACCACGAAATAATTTACAACGATTAAATTGTTAACACACGAGCGGGTGCGGTTGTTTTGAACTTGCAAACTGCAAAACTATTGTAACCGGAAGTATATAACAACTATGCAATGCATAAAGTGTAAAGAACATCATATTTGTCAACAGATTTTAGTTTAAAAATCTATTAAAATTAAAACTATTTCGACAATTGTTATAAATTATTACTATATTTAACAATGAAATATATTATTATTAAAATATGTCACTACTTTGTGACAAATTTTCAACTCAATGAGAATGCGCGAAAGTAAACGAACAAAATGGTTATGCTATTCTGGTTAAGCGATATTAGTGTGACAGCCGTAAGTGAAAAATCTTCAAGGTCGGGTTTTCCATTAATCACAAGGCCAAGGGCTTAACAGGAGACCGGAACTACGGTTAACTACAATATTTTCTTTATAAATTATTGTAGGTATAACAATATCTATTTGTAATAATTTAGCATAATGCTGAGATGAGAAGGTACTGTTTTAAAGTAGAAAGCCTATTAATCAGATATCGTACCTGAAAGGTACTTTTTTGAGCTCAAATGTAATCAAGTTCACCTCTTTCCCTTTGAAATCGAGAAAAACGCCCAAAAATGTAAAAAAAAATTGAATTACAATTAGAGCGCTTTACAACTTTTTTAAAAATGGTCGGATTGTTTTAAAATTTGTATGGAATATTCATTAGATTTAGTGTCGATCTACCTTGACAAACTATAAAAATATCAAAATTCCTTTTTCCTCTAAGGGGTGAAATCTTTTAATTAATGAAGACCCCCCCAAAAAAAGGAAAAATCACCCAAGTACTCAAAATACCATTTTAAACATATACTTTTCTTTACAGTGCTTTTATCGATATTAAATATTTCCACAGAATTGCACCGAACGTTTATTTGAAAGTATAACAATTCTTGAAAACCCTGTGACCTCCCCCGTCCCAATATGTTCCGTTTCCACTATTCCCCAATCCCCCTTTGCTGAATTTATTATATAAGAAATGTGTTTTTGTAAGAAAAGGTATTGTTGTAAATTGTTTTGGGGTTACAAAAAAATATTTTAAATAAAAATGTGTTTATAAATTACAACTATTTACAAATAAATATTTGTACCCGCAATTGATGAATAATTTTTACTCGCGATGCCCAAGTGATTATAGAGCCTACAGTAACGACCTAATCTGACTATGCATTTAAATCACATCTCTATTGTATACATTTTAATATAGACCCCAACATTGTGAATCGCTAATGAAATACATTTTCTCATTTACCTTTTTTATTTTTTTAATTAAATGTGTTTCTTAATAATAGATAATTATTAAATATTACATTTTAAGCAGATCATCTTTAACCTGCGGTCTGCTCTTACATCGTATAGGTTCTTAATTTTTTAGCGGCAGATTTTTCTTTTGCTTGATATTAGATAGGTACAAAGATTAACAATATTTTATTTACATTTTTACCCCATTTTACTAGCAATCCATATTATTGTCCAATTTATAAACAACCCAATTCGCCCTTTTCGATCCTCTATATAAATGGGTAATATACTATATTTTGTCACGCCTGATAAGTAAACATAATATACATTTATTTACTCTAACGCTTCTGTATCGGAAACAAGTGATGCGCGTTGAATTACTTGCATCTATGTAATGCAGCGGTATTAGAAAGACATAATAATTTTCCACACCATCGACAAACTTAAATGTAGTAATACTCTCAAACAGAATTGTACTAGTGTCTAAAGTAATTTTCAAATAATACAGCTGATAAGGTAAAATTTGTTTATATAAAGACAATCATTAATACAACTGGATCGAGTACCGGCAACTTATCAGCTTTCCTAACATGACGTGAGAAAAAAAATTGGGTTCGCCATTTTGTATTGGATACACATTTCGGCATACGTCTCTTGGAAGAATTACATTTTTTTTTTGTTGTAGTTAATTGAAGTACGTTTTCTGATGGGAAAAATTTCCTTTTTTTTTGTTTAACGTACCAAGAAATGTCCTATTTACTGGTGTTCGACACTTGCAAAAAACTGTATCCAAATAAACACAAGTAAGAGAAATACGGGACTCAAGAGTCGTAGAGAAACCGTCGATGTCACGCCGCCGCGCTTGAAGAATAAGAGGAAAAAAGGGTGGACCACAATAGAGGTGCTCGAACCACCCTAAACCAGTCGCAGTCGGTTGTATAATATTTTTTTATTTACCCGTATGAGCGCGGTAGAAAGTAATAAAAAAACATTTTTTTTTATTATAACATACTTCTTGTGTACCTATATGATTTCAAAAAGCGTTTATAAAATATTATCATTATTATTATATTGCATTGTTATATTCCTTTTTCACAACAGCTCCGAACGGGACAAATGCTTCGCGTTATTACCAAAGAAAAATGTATATTATGGATACGTTGTATAAATATGGATACGCTTGCATAAATATTGTCCGTGAATCTCTAGGTCGCCATTAACTACTTGTGTGGTATATTTTTTGCAAAGTAAAGTGTGGCGAAAAAAAACGTTTGAAAGCGCCATAGCCGAGTGTTGTATGGATATTTTAGGCAAATCGTTCAAGGAATGCAATAGTATTGGCCGAACGGCGAACGGTAACGACGGGCAATGACGCTTTTATTTATAGATAAATGCCTGTCACGTGCACCTACCACCCAATAGTATTTTTAATATTTTATCTAGTAGAATAACCGGTGCTGGTAAATTGGCTCGATGTTGTTGTGGATATTCGATGTAATGTGTTTTAACAACGCGGACGAATTTGACAGCGATAATAAAAAACAAAATGATATACTAATTTTGTTATTTTTACATTTGTTTTCAGACAAACGACCACATGACGTGTCTAGCAAAAGGATTTATTATACTTGCGTGTTATTAATACTATTGTGCAGAACAGTGTTATTATCGTCATCTACGGGAAGGACAACGATATTATATGATTTATTATTTTCAGTTATGACGGTCGGACGAGTGAAAAACGGTTTCTCGGAACGGAAATCATAGAGAAACCAAAAATAGGCGGTGGCCGCACGTACCTGTATGCGTTCGTTTGTGGATTTTGAGATTCTCGGACCGGGCGAACACTTTGCCGCATCCCTGGAACGGGCACGGGAACGGCTTCTCGCCCGTGTGCACCCTGATGTGGTTGACCAGCTTGTACTTGGCCTTGAACGGGCGGCCTTTGCGCTCGCAACCGTGCCAGAAGCACGCGTGCGTCGTACACTCGGGCCCTCCGACGTGTTCCACCGTGATGTGCGACACGATGTCCTGCATGGAACCGAACATCTTGCCACACGTACGCATCGGCGGACCAGGTTTGTCGATCCACAAGCACGACATGTCTTTGAGCGCGGACGCCGGACCGCCACCGTGCCGCATGTACCGGTAGAACGCGCCGCCGCCGGTCTGTTGGCCGTACGGGTCTTGCGACCCGTAGTCGTTGTGCCGGGGCACGGGTACCGATGGCGGCGGTGCTACTGGCACGGGCGCCGGATACACCTGATGGTGGTGATGGTGGTGCAATTGCAGATCGTGGTGGCCCGGATACAGACCTAGGTCTCCGGCGGTACCGCCGTGCTGATGGTGGGCCGCATGGTAGTCCGCGGCGTCTCGGCGGATCAGAAAGTCCCTGGCGCCCGGATAACCGGAATGCGGCGGCGGCGGAGGCGGTTGCCCGTAGTGCATGTGATGGTACTGGTCTTGCGGGTGACCTCCCATGTATTCGTCCTCGACTTTGACGCCCATGCTGCTGGCCAAAGGCGAATTGTCCATAAACGGATTTAACATAACGCGGCGGTCGTCGTCGTCATTTACGCGCGTCACACACCGGTTGTTGGCTGTTATCAATAGCACCGACGGACGTGTAAATTCGAAAAGATTCGCGCGCGGGCCCACAAGGACTTTTCGGGCTTTGCACTCAACAATCCGGCGCCGGTCCGGCACAAAGCATTCCGGCCAACGTATAGCGCACCACCGACGACGAACGCTAAAAATTAAACCAAACCGACAAAATTAATAATAATTACGACACGAAAATAAACCGTACGCGCAAAAGAAGAACAAGTCCGCGTGATCGTCCGGGGTGTTCGCAGCGGGTTGTTGAACACCAAGTGGCTCCACGGCGTGACTGACGCAGCGGGTATACGGATCGTGAGTCGCGCGCGCCACAACGACACCGGGACGCCCATCGTAGGTCGGCCGACCAATGGCAGACGGTAGGGGCCGGCCGTCCGCCGCCGGTCATGAACCCGCGCGCCGCTTCTCGCGGACAGTAGTCGTCCTGGTCGTCCCGTATACCCATGCGTTTCAGTGGCTCACTTCCATCTCTCTTGCTCTCTATTCCCACCGTGCTGCCGTTCTCCGTTGCTTATGGCCAAAACGGCTCAACGCGCACCGGTCGGCCGGCCCCCGTTTACAAGTACTCACACACTGTTCTGTTCATCCCTCGGATTTCACTCCCAAAAAATATTAATCTTAAAAGCACAACGCGCTACGATATAATAAGATTATACAAACATATATCTCGAAATACCCTTTGTATGTTTGGGCTTTGATGGCCGGCGCTTAGGTATGTTCAGCAAATATATAACCATCCGTTTTACAAGTAGATACAAAATAGAGCAATCGCAAACGTGATCTGCAATTGCACCCTTGCTCGTGTTCTGTAAATAAAATACACTTGAAAATATTATTTTTAGCTATAATAAAATTCACTTATACTTAAAAAAAGGTATTCGTCTTGTTTATGGTTATTATTTTTCTAGAAATAGATAATTTTACAAGTTCACAAATGTCTCGCAGGTTAGTGTGGCAGTAGAAATGTTTACTATTTGACCGCAATTCGGCCTGGTATTTTTGCATTTGCACAGGTTGTCTTTAAAATTGCAGTATAGTAAAATAACTCATAAAAACATAAATTTTTTAAATTTAATCGGGGATACATACAGTCTAATTCACTACAAACACAGTTTTGAGCAAAATTTTGTTATACAAAACACAACCTATGAGCGGATGAGTCTATCACACCATCCTCTTGATTTAATTTTGCCTGAAAGCTGATAACATACTTTACTCTTCAAGTAACTATATCTCTTTGGTAAAAAAGTTAGTATATAATATATATATTACGATTTTAATGGCATATGCGTTTTTTTCCTAAACAATCCTTTATACCTATAACATTTGCCTTATTTTATTAGTATCTACTTAACGTATAATGCATATAATTATTCATTGCATTTGTTGTGCTATCAAATTACACTTTTCTTTACAATATTTTCTTACCGGTACAAAACCAATTGTCAAAATCTCGTTGATCTAACATTCTAACGTTATAGTTTTCAATGTCTATATTGCATGATATAGTATACGAGTTATAATAATTACCAATATTATAATAATTTTTAATAAACTTGAATTTATAACTTATTAAAATGTAATAAAAAAAATATGATTTCATAGAACCCTGTTGTGTTAATGTTAAAATTGGACATGCAACACAAATCGTAGATTTTTGTTCTAATAAACTATAATATTCTAGTATACTAAAACTATTATGTATTATTTATTACAATAGACTGTAACTTTATAATAACAATAAACTACGCATAACATGTATAATAGATTTAGCGTCAAAGCAAATTAAACGTTTTACGCTTTTTACAATATACACCCTCTTACCCCATACATAAACTGTAATATACATTATACGTTAATAACATGACCCTGTAGAGTATACTATAACATTCTTTTAAGTAGGGTCGGATTCGTTCCAAACGCTCCCTCTGGTTGAATTATATAAACCACCCTTTAGGGTTTTGAAAATTTACTTTGTACGTCGCTAAATATTATTTTAACAATTATTATTTTCTTATTAACAATCGAGTGTATTATTACAATAATAAGAATATAGTATAATGGTATTATTACATGTGCTAGTTAACACCACCGTTTCGCCAACAATTAGTTAAAACCGAAATGATGAAAAGCGTACTCGATGGGGCTTGGGTGTGCTTAGCATTATTGAAATTAGTACCTCAAAATTGTTTTTTGTTTCAAGTATAGTAACGAGAGGAGATTCATAATGTCTTCACTGTTAAGTACCTACACGGAAAAAAATACATAGTTGGACCAACTAAAATTATGGTTAATATAGAGACACCATAGACACAATTAGGAGGGGGCTTAAGGGTATTAGCATTCCCAATTTTAAAATAAGCCCCCTCTAATATTTGTTCAGTTTATGTACTAAAACCTATACTTATAAAAATGATTAATAAAAAAAAAACAGTACTTATTATTTAGTATTATTTTTCAATTTAATGTGGCTATCAAATTGATAGTTCTACATCTTATGAACGCTCGTTTACTACTTAAAAAAAATAAAGATTTGGCTTAGGGTTTCAATGAGACAGGACAGACTTACAGATTTGCCAATATTATAATTATAAAAGGATATGACACATTTTATTAACATAAACAAAGTTATTGACACATTTGCAGAATAACAAAGCGCTTAACTCTTGTATAAAATACCTGTAAATTGTAATATTGCATACATTTTTATTAGTTTTTGTTATAAAATAAAAATGCTAATAAACTTAAGTGTTAAATGTTAAATTGATAAGCAACATCTTAACTCAAAGAACAATTTTAACCTCAACCTCATTAATTTTAAATTAAGACTTAGGGACACTGTAAATTTTTAGTTGGAATAATGGAATAACTAAACAAATATATAGATCATAATTTTAGTTGGATCAACTATGTATTTTTCTGTGTACTCCAACGGCCTGCATTTTTTAACCAAATCTGAAAATAATAACACAGCTGTTAAACTTTTGTGTTGCTTATTGTCTGTTAATTGACATAGTTAAATAATTAGAGGAGTCTTGGGCTAGGCTGTTTTTAGCTAAATTTATAAACCACTTTTGTTAGTGGTTTTTTTGTGCCTTTGTAACACATCAAATAAATTACATTTCATACATTTATTCATCATGAATTGCATGATGAATGGAGAAGATATCGGTCACTACTCGAGAAGGTATATATTTAACGTCAATGACGATGTCACGATATCCTGCAGGTAGGTTGTGAGTGTGTGTACAATACATTATGTATTGTACACACATTGTAGGTACAGCCTTGGTCCCCCAAGAAACTGGAACATGTTATTTTTTTTTTTGCTCAATTGTGTAAACTGTATACCGTCAAAATGTGTCAATACATAAGTATAGTCGACAAAAATCGGATCAATGAATGATAATATGTGTCTCGATCGGTGTTCGGTATTCACCGTGCTTGTAACACTTGTGGCAAAAAATACCATCCTTGTATTTTTCTTTTCCTTTTTTTCCCCTTCACCTACAAATGTTTACAAAACAAATCCTGGCAGGTATATAAATGCAAAATTTATTCACCGACTACGACAGACCGACATCTTTTATGCCGGGACACTTCGGTTTAGGTAGTTTAGGCGTGAACAGTACATATGATATAAACTCTCATCTGACTCAACACATAACCCATTATAATAACGTTATTTATTTATATTATGTGTGTTATTTTCCAATCGTGAATAGGAAATTCGGATTTTTTTTTGCATTAGTATCTTGCCACTATTGGCGCCAACAGTAGGTATTCCTACTTTGATGGTCAAATTTGTATTATTATGTTTTCATCCATCATCCACGTTGCACGTTTAGTTGGACTTTGTCGTGTGTAGTTTAAATATGATAATAATTATATTGATGCTGAGACTTGGAGGATTTGCAATTGAGCTGAGTATTACCGGCTTTTTAGCAAATCCACAATGGGTTAAATGGGCGTCTAGTGTTTATACATAACCGTTTCTTACCTCAAAATATATTATTAAAAAAATATACATATACTTTTTAACAACAATTAAACATGTTAAGAATATATAGAAAAATACCATTACCAGACACAGGTAAAGTGTTAAAAACTCGTTTACACCACTCGTTAAATTAAAACAATATTTTCCCTCTCGATAAGCATCTAAACTCTGTTTAATAATATATTATTATTTATTCTGAAATTCATTGAAAAATTGTTCACACTGTAATCCGTTGATATTTTCAACAGTTCATTCAGCAACATCGCCGAATGTGTTGTCATTATATTTTATATTATGGAATAAAAATTATATTTACCAGCTGTCCATTAATAAAACCAATCACAATTTACACGAATAATTTTCTCATTTTTCTTTCAATAATGTTGATTTTGTGGGAAAATCTTACATCGGTGCTTAAATAACAGGTTCGCGTTTGTGTATAATATAATATATTGAAATTAATCTGAGAACTACTATGTATATTATGATCATTCCTAGGAATAAAGATAAACACTCGCTTGGATTGAATGATCGATCACTTGAGGTATAATATATTATAACTACAAACACACACACGCATAATATATTATATATATATATATATATATATATATATATATATATATATATATGTCATATGTGTATATATTATATTATATTATATTATATTATACCATAATAATTATAATTCGCAAATTAATAGTAATAAGTCTATTTTTTAATCAAAATTAAAAATGATGTATATTTTATGTATTAGCTTGCTGGTATGTATTAGAATCCCAAAATAAACTGTACTCGACAGTTATTCTGTGTGCATTTTTATTTGAATAATAAATAATAATTCTCCAACTTGATAAATTAATTATAGGTACATAGTATACAATGACAAAAAATAAACACATGGCCTGTACCCGCATTACAGTTCTAAAATATATACCTAAAATGTCATGTATACAGCAGCAGGCACGATATAGGATGGCGTTCATGTTTAATTTTGTTCGTCTGTTTGTTTGTAGGGAACACCTGCCTACTCGATTTATAATTTATAGAGTGAGTATAATGTTATAGTTGTATGTTTTAATTACATATAAATTTTTAAAAAAATTGGATAAAAAAATATACAGGAGTCAATACTATCCATCTATTATTCATGCGGTAGTCGCGGTACCTCATAAAATAATATCAGGCTCTGGAAACTATATTATAGTAAACATAATCGGTAGACATTTTGTTGAAGAAAACATTATCAATATTTAAATATTGATAACCGATAAATACTGTCATGTACTTTTAAAATAATTATTTATTCGTGTATATATTTATATATTATACACGGCAAACAATAAAATATATTTTGTATAAATTTACAAAAAACATTTATTTGCTTTACCTAGATGGTCAAACTTAACTTTCCTCCAATAAGATTGCGAAGTGATTTCGCCGCCTGTCTATGCTGGATGTTATTTCTTATCAGTGTCTATTCTGATTTAGCTGTGATAATATATCATAAATATCAATTACCCCATTAATCAATAACTATTTGCGAATGACAAAATTATTGGATCAGGTAATACAAAACTGAATTGCACGAAAATTAATTTAAGTAAATTGAAAATTCTTAATTTTTAAATAATTGAATCGGTCATTTCAAAAACGAAATAAGTCACCGATTTTTCAAAAATGACTTTTTGTCAAGTTTGATAATTATATACTTAATTAGTAGTTACGTATTCTGTGTGAAAACTAAATTTGTCACACTCATAGTTAATACAAATGTTGAGTACAAGAAATTAGTACCACTGCAAAAACTAGTTATGAAGTTATGAAGATTTTTGTGGCTAGTGTAAAATTTCAATATTGTGACTTGTGTCGTTTTTGAAATTACCGATTCAATTGTTTAAACAACAATTAAAATGAATGTTACTAACGGTGAAGCTATACTCGCCAATTAAATGAGTCTTAAAAGTTTGATCAAATCGAAGAACTGTAATCACAATAACACATTTTGGTTTGAATTTATAAATTAATGAACTGAATTAATAAAAAAATGTGCCCGCATCTAAAAGCAAATAGCTAGAAACATGAAAGTTTTACCACTGAGCTAACCATTATTTTTATGTCCCAAAATCTAAATTTCTTAGTTTTTTGTAACACATTTAGTGACTTATATTTTATTGATTGTAAATAATAAATGATCTAAATACTTTTAAATAAAAAATGTAATATAATGTTCTTCTCTGAAAACTTGTGCGACACTACTCAAACAGTTCTTTCAAAGTACCTACTCCTTTTGAAGTTTGGTGGATTTTTTTGGTTGGATATTTTATTTATTACACTTCAAATATTTTCTTCATAACAAAGAAAATACGTTTTTTTTATAAATTGTCTTGTGTGGGTTACTCTCCAAACTCACCTCGCTGTTTGAACTTGATAAATAATTATTATCAAATATTATTTATATTATTTTGTGACTGTAATTATTATTTGTTATTCGTTTTTCTGACCCGACTGACCGTTAATAACCAAATAACATTATACAGTGGACACGGTTATACACAATAACGTTTTAAAACATAAATACATAATTTCCATATAATAATATCATATATAATAATAATAATATATACCAAAAACATTAAAGGGTTTTGACAATTTGAATTACTATCAGGCGTACCTCCTGCTGTGCACTCTGCGAGATGGTTTTCATGTGTTTCCAAGCACTTCACAGGGTGTTAGCTTTTTGTTTTTCTTCCCTTATAATATGATTATACACACTTTAATTTAGTACCGTGTGTTTTCTGTGTGGTTTTTGTATAAGCGCACTATAGTTACTATACTGGAGTAGCCAATTATTTAAACTATTGGTCGAAGCGTGTTTATCCAAATATAGATCCGAACAGAACCAGTAATAATAAATTATATAAAATATCGGCCTTTGGTGACATAAAACAAATTGTATTATTCTTAAGCTTGTCAAACACAATTATACGTCTTGGCATTATCAACCGAATAAAACGCAGCGGCCCTAAAGGTCACTGATGCATGAGTGCATATTACTATTGAATATAGTTACCAATCAGGTACGATTATGTGATTTATATGGTTTTGGAAGGACCCATGTCTCGAGATTAATGGCGATCAAACAAAATATTAGAACTGTAAACTTTAAGTAAAGCTGTATGACGGTGTCATATTAAGATTATTAAAAGAAAACCCGCATTAAAACGAACATTAAATTTATTTATACACTTTATTGGTCCTAATATAATGTTTGTAAGAGTGAATTTATGAAATGATGGTCCGTCCGTGATCTGCACAGTGTAGGTACACATATTAAATATAGTTATCCAACGCTGAGGTGTATATAGGTATATTTATGCCAGATAACGGCCTACGTTTTAAACGCAAGTGCTTTCTGTTGATTGCAAAATAAACTTCCCCACGCTTGTCATAGCACTTTTTATTTATACATCATGTTCGAATACTTGCGGTATCGAATCCATTACAAATAGAAAGAGAAGAAAGGAAAAATAAAAAAGAGATATATAAATATATCTAATAAAAATGTATAAAGCAAGAGAATTACAACTTTTATAATAAAAACAAAGTAAACAGCCATACAAATTTACACTTTGAAATGTTAATACATGTAGTACAGAAAATACATATGGTATAACAAATGAAGGACCCAGGGGAAAAACGGTAGTAGTCACATTATGAAAATTTTAGCAAAAACAAAGTTCGTAAATGCCTCTCCCTCTTACATAAAAACAAAAAAAATCACATTAAATGCTATTCTAATAAAAAATGTAGTTATTTAAACAATCTATTGACATAAGTAAAACAAATTTATCGTATAAATTGAAAAACACTATTTCAAAAAAAAAATTCATAATGTGACAACTACCGTTTTTCCCCTGTGCCCTTCAAATGTAAAACCAAAATGTATAAATAAATTATTATAAACACAACACTTTATAAAGTGTATTTATGTATTTGGGCAAAAAATGTAATCATAATTCATTATTCGACTATAAAACGAATAGGTATAGTAACTATAATTTGAGACCAAACACTGAAATAACTGTTATAGCAAAATGAATAAATTCGTTTTCAGTAAACATAAAATATAAATAATAAGTACACAAATTTGCAACTTTCGCCAATCCTATTATAAGACTTATAAGAACTAAATTACATTTATCCAACAAAATTATCTAATTTGAATAGAAAAACATATTTAAATAAATCGCAGTTTGTAAAGTCAGTTTGTAAAATTATAAACAACTGGTGGTAAGTTGCATTTACCTTGACTAGTTTTAACTTAAAATAACTCAACATTTTCGGGAGAGCTTAACCCATACTATTATTTCAACTATAATGTACCAACAGTGCATAAATAAAAAAAATTTCAAAATTCCTGAGAGGGGTTCGGATAACTCAGAGCCTCTCCCTAATTTTAATTGCGCCACTTTTTTCAACACATTGGCATTATGATCGAAATAATTCATGCGAATCTATGAGAATATTTCAATATAACAATCTAGTGCTACTTTAACATCATCATTATACGCTGTTTTATGTGTATAAATATAATATATAAAGCCGACCACCGTCGTTGTTGTGATAATCGCCGCTGGAGAACGTTACACGGTTTTCAAATTACAATTGATGAATTTTCTTCTCTCAATCATAGCCCGCGTTACAATAATAGGTCACGTACTAGCGTTGAACACCAAAGTGAAGTTACTATAGTAATATTATGTATAGTAATACCGTAGAGTACTGATATGGAATAAAAATCGTTACCTGGTGCGCCACTCAGAAAAAATTTAAAATCATACATGATACGTAACAGGTATTTATATAAGGTTAAGTTCATTCGAAGAGCTTATAAAAGAAAATTGAATAAAATAAAAAAAATCCAGTATTCTAATTATCAATAAATTATTAAAAATTAAAAAAAAACAGATAAATTTATCATTTGTTTATTGTGCAACTTTGATATTTTACAACAATTCCACTTTGATTATGATCGCAAAAAACTATTTTGATAGGGAAAAAAAGTAATTTTTTCAATAGAAATGACCTTGATAGCCTGAGGACAAGCCACAACCAATAAGAAGCATCATTACTATATTATGTATAATTAAGTATACACTATAGTTAAAGCTCTAAATTAAGATTTTACAAAAATTTTCTTAATAGAATCCTCTTGAAAGAACACAGAATTTGTTATGTAATTGAAATTTTATTTGTTGTCATTACGCATTTAACTTTACAAATAATAGAGTATTATTAATTTTGGAAACGGGTTACCACTCAACTGATAAGTATAATAATAGTAATATTTGAAGTTCACAATACTAAATTAAGTTATAGAGTTCTTTAAAAACTAAGATTTTAGGATTTTAGTATTTTAATGAGCTTTTAATGTTGTCTTTTTTTCTTAATTTCTTTAGGAAATTTTTGACGATATAATGAAGTTGTCACTAAAAATAAAATTGTAATTGCGTAGGAACATGCCTTACTATTTTTGTCTGTTTTTCTTAAAAAAATGTTCCATGGTAAGAAGACTACTGTCCTGCAGGGCAGTAAGTATAAACTGACTCTTAGACAGTTCAGTTAATCACAAATGTCAAATAATATGTGAAACTAAACTGATTAGGCCATTTTTGTCGGACCTGCATCAGCAAAGGGGTTTACAAAGCAATCCCAAATGGATAGGTAACTTAATTAATAATTAGGTTCTAATTTAGCAATACCTAATCATTAAATTATATATGTAACGTCAGCATCAATAGGTATAATGCGAATCCACAGAAACAATACCAACCGTTGACAGGCAATGTGAAATATATTTAGTTATGCGCCTCGATGGCGCGTTATTCTGAAAACGCCTGTAAATCATTCAGCCGTTATTATTATTATAATATTATGCGAAAAATAAACATAACATTATTAAACTATTGTTGTGGGCGCTAGTACGCGCAAAACGTATATATTAAATATACATTTATTATTATTATTATATGATTGTGTCCTCCCCGAAAAACTACAATAAATAATCGAATCGAAAGGGCACACACGCTGCGTTGTCGTTCTTAAGTTCCCAAGTCGTTACATACGTATCATTTACCACAGTGGTCACACACTCACAGTATGGGCACCTTTAAGTAAACATAAAATACACCATACGGTATTTATATACTATATATATAATATTTATACGGCGTATACTGACATTGTCAACGACGACACGTTTACACGAGTAAAATTATGTAAAAAGCAGCACTTAAGCTACGAGGGAGGGGGAGGCTGACACTCTATCCATCTACAACCAAAGTACAGAACAAAAATTGAAAGTTTCCATGGTTGTAGAACATTACCGCCGACAAGCCGACAAGCCCTCAGATGTACCTGTATATTATTATCGTCATCCGTGTATTGCGTTCTCCATTATCGCGTCGACAATAAGTCGGCGAGTCTTACTTCTATTAGTGTACAATATTATCGTTAACACAATAGAAATCACACGCGTGTATATATGGGTACGCGCGCGTTAGACCGGGCCTCTTTTTTGAATAATGAAATTGCACAACCATAAGACACGTCAAAGGACAATAGGCTTTGGAATTCGATTATTAATGCGACGAAAGGCTGAAAACCGAAACAGCACGACACCCATGGTAACTTTCTAATAATTTTTTTTTTTATTTTTAATTACTGACATCAAAGAAATTTTCTTTTATTCCAATATACAATACGTTTTTGGCTTCTAAGTGTACATGTGTGTGTATGCGCACCGCGGTACTGTTTTTATTTTATTTATTATTATTTTTAAAGGCTCGAATCGATTCATCTCGAGTAACGTGTATTATATTATTATTATTATTATTATTATTAAACATGTTAACATTTAATTAGTATTATTAATGGATAAACAATATTTTGGTCTATGGAAAAATATTCATCTATACGTGCCGTACCCACAGTACGTCTATACCGAACGGCCATTTTGTTTCTGCGGTTATTGTTATATTTTTTTATATAATCTTAGAAATTAAAATTAAAATTATTTATAAAAAGTATAAACATAAATTCCACGTATGAAACAAAATATTGAAGTATATAATATTATATATCGTAAGAAAACTTAAAATAATTTTGAAATTTTAGCGAGAATTTTATAAACAAGAGAATATTTATTTGACGTTTAATCATGGTACTAAAGTTATAAACTTCTTTTTAATCTTTTGAATTTGGTGATTCGGCAAAGTTGATAAATAAACCACAGTATTTATTATATTACTCAAAGGTCATAGTTTATAACGGAGACCCGTTTAATCGACAAGAGGTTGTAACATCTTACAAAGTCAATAGTTCGCACGGAATAAAAGTTGTCTTTTATTCCAAACGTGCGATTTAGCCATCAAAAGTATACTTTAAGATTTAATTTTCGCCAAAACCTATCCTCGTTTTAGTCGTGTTCTTACACACATTTGAGAAAACTTATTACTTATTAGGTACTAACTATTATAACTAATAGTTTTATTGGTGCGTTTATTTTATTGATTCGATATTAATAATAATAATAGTTTACGCATATAACGGCATTAAAAACAAAAACTTGATCGCCTCAATGTAAAACTGAGAAGGCATTACCTTTTTTTATTTTTTTTGCATTTACAATTATTGTTAAAAAAAAATAGTCTTGTTGTTTTGCCACTCGATTTCACGGTACCTACTCGACGATTGGACCAACGAGCAAAATATATTTGTGTTGGACGTTTTTAGATGTGACTTCGAAACGCGTTACGGTATTAATCGATGGATAATTTCTATCGTATGAATGGAAAAGAATGCGTCTGTACGTTATGGTTTATTTTTTAGGGTTCCGACCACCTTTCAGACGTTATACTCGTTACATGCCGTTGGTAGTATTGTCGACCCCGTGGCGAATAAAAAGCGCGTGGCACATTGAAAACCGATACTTTGATACACCAATTAGCTAAAGAATAGACAAGGATAACTGGGGCGACGGCGGCGGTGCGGTTGATTTACCGACAGCAAGTACACTCTTCTCGTCGTTTATCCGACACAATGCCGCGCACAATACAAATCGAACACGGGAAAATTGATGAAACGTGAAAATATTGGCAAAATAAAAAAATTAAAATTATGTTATTTTATCTAGAAAACTACAGTTTAATTGTTTGCGCACACGAATTCCACATGGAGTTTTATGGTGAATTTTCTTTCTATAATACCCTTTCTTATACCGTACTATACATCCGCATATACTGTCGCTATATTAGATACAATGAACATATAAGGAATGCAATATTGAAAATCATTACTTTTTATCTACACCGAGAAATATTGTATTTACCGTTTCAAAGTATTGTATATAATAAGTTGTGTTATAGCTGCGTTTTCCGAATAAGTCTTTGTTGACCGATGACTATATTATAACAAGAATTTTTTTGTTGAAGCGTCCTCACTCCTCAACATTAATTTTAAGCAAGCAGATAAAATAGCTATTATTTGTAGTAACTTATATATACATAATATATATAAAATTACGGTAAACAATTTATAAAATGTTAAGTACTTATATTTTCAGATCACAATAAGTGCAAGCGACTAACTTTTTATATATTTATAATTTATTATTCGGCAATATAAATTCTCTTAATCTTTTTCGCCTATCTCAAATATTTGCTACCAGTTCTTCTTATCCTTTTTCGTGTCTTCTTTTCGTCGACTCGTTTTCTTGAACTACTATTACTGTTTGTGTGACCTCCGTTTTACGCTTAGCAAAGTCGGCTTCTGTATAACAAATATTTATTTTAATTGGTACTTCACCTTGCATAAACGTTTATATGTGCTTAAATTAAACGTTTTTAAAAATAACTAGAACCCGCGTGAACTCTTTTCATTTGAATTATTTTAAATTGCAAAATCAAATTATTACTGCTAAAAATCTTTCTCTGCTTCGTGAAAGTTTGCGGACTACCCAAAAAACAAAATTCGGGAAGTACTCTTTATCCAAGCGAACTTAAGTGATATTTATCACTTTTATTAAGGTGCCTCATACCGAGACGGCAACCCGTAAAGGCGCTGTGCGAGTAATTAAAAAGTCGGCGTATAAATCAATTAGTGTTGTTTTAACGCAATTTTCATCATGAGCTTATACCGTTTTATAATAATAACAATATTATTACTTTGCAGGTACGCTGTAATTAAATTTTTCGCCTTTTTTTAATTACGACCACACCAGGACGGCAGAAAACGCCACCGCAACGTGTAACCCCTGTGCAATATTAATCTGGGCAAGCGTTTTTGGAAATGAAACATAAAATTAAAACCGTTTTGTACAAGATATAATTATCATTACATTATCGCAACTCCTATAGTCATTACGAAAGCTCTCGGTATATCCAAATGAGCGATTTTCGAGAAATGTTCTCGGATGCTATTTATTTATGTGCGTTAAATACGACGGTATGATAATGAATGCAAATCGGTCCCCCAGAAAATACGAATAAAGCCAATTTGCATCCGAAAATGAACAAAATTCAAAAACTGGACAACTAGAATGAATATGTCATATAATAATACTTAATAATATCAAACAGTCAAACGGGAATTACTCGTTTGTGATCAAATAATTCTAAATTTTAATTGTAATTTGTTTTTATTATACGCTGTAATCTATACAATATTTTAGAACTATGCAATCAATTAAATTTTTAATGGTCTAACAGCATAATTATAGTGGAAAAGTAAATTTAAAATTCAATTGGGTTTGCTAATGACGAACGACGGTCGCGGCGGTTCGTTGCGTTGTTGACGTGTTCATTTTGTAAAAAAAAAAAAATGTGTGTAAAATGAATGTGCCGAAAGGTTATTTTTTAATTTCTTGGTTATTTGCCAATAAAGCGTTGAGAACATAGTAATGGGATTATAATCGGGTGTCGGGCACGCTTAGGGCCCGAACGCCTTCGAGGCCAAAACACAATTGGTAGGACTTATTAAATTAGGTATAGACACCGAGCCGGCTTAACACCTGTTTTAATTTTTTTTAATTCGTTGTACATACACAAAAAGAACATCCATACGTAGAAATGACACAGATGCCTCGAAAAGCAGAACCAGTTCTTAAAAACCCATTAATTTCATTTGGTTCCGGTGCAAAAGCATTTTCCTTACCCGTGGGCCATAGGTTTAGAGGATTAATCCTCGAACGCGCAATGCCATTATTCAACGTGATCGCCATTGCTACGTTTCAGAGAAATGGTAGAAATGTTTTACCCGCGGCATTAAAGAAAACGTTAAGATTCACATGTTATGTAAGTCATAGTATGGAACAAGTATAGATGATTCACATACGACGGAATGGACCGTAATAATTATTTTATTTGCTATCATTTTATTTATTTTCGGTTTTGGTTTTGGTATGCGATGCTAATGAGCTATTGGTTTTTTTTTAATATGTATTATAGTAAAATGATTTTCAAACGCTCTTATATTATAATAATATGATATACTCGCTTATGGTTTATCCGTGTATCGATAAATCATACTTAAACGGTTGATGCACGACTGACAAATGAATATCGCTCTCTCGGGTTAAGCGCATTATTAGGTATTCCTTTAAGTAGTCAAGAAAAACTTGGCTTATTTGTGTACTCGGATCTCTCTCCCTCGTGTCCATCAATTATTCAGAGACTTGTCATTGCGGTCGTCTCGTCACGTTTCACCCTCCCCTATAATATCCGAGTATACACAGTATAGGTGTACAATACACGGGCTATTATACACGGCAGTACCGGCGGCAGACTCCCTCATTCTCCCTCGGTCATATAATTACACGCGTACGCGCCCAATACTCCTTTTCAGCTGTCATACACACTATACCCGTCCTTCAAACAACTGCATTTCCATAAAAAACTATTATTCAAATATTGTACACTGTTAAGCTGTTTTAATATGTAATACAATATAATATGATATCATGTAATTTTATACTCGAAACAATAATAACACGAATGTACATAATATTTATATTTGATTTTCAGTGAACTCTGTAATCAAAATTTATCGTAGCATAGTAGCCACATAGTTAGTAGTATTAATCAACAAAGGATTCTAAGTATAACCATTGATATTATCTGTAAAGTTAATGAGAACCAGAAGTACGGGAAAAAACTAGTGGGTTTCATATCTCTACGACCTATGTCTACCCTTGAACAACAATCGTTTTTACAAATACAAAACCCAATCGCTTTTATGCATAAGAGTTTTAAGTAAAAATGAACAAGTTTAGATTTTTATTTTTTAAAATAATAATTGAGAAAATATTAGATTTTCCTTAATCTCATTAAAAAAAATAGTTTTTTTTATTTTTTTATTTTCAGTATTCTGAAAAATCTAGATTTTGCTCAACTCTACCTACAAGCAATACCTGTTGTATAGTGTAAAAATTTAGATGTATTCAACCGTTTACATGATCGCAATAACTTATATAAAAGTATCCTTACACTTTTTATGAACTACTTCATCTTCTTGATTTTCTTGGTCACCTTATTATTCCATTCTATAATAACACTGTTTCTTTTATTTTTTACTATATTATTATACTGCTAATTTTCACAGATGTCTATCGTCACCATTTCTCTTTCTACTCCTCACAATTTTTGTATTACAAAAACCTACAATTAAGCAAAAAATGCTGTGACCACAATTTTAAATTTTGTTGAAAGACAATGCCATCTGATGATGGCAGCGTTGGGCCTTCAAGTTAAGCTTGCATAATGGTAATGATGATACTCGTGATCTAGCACTTGCTGATGCGACTTTTGATGTATATGATTCTTTGTCACGCAATCGAGTTAAATCGTAACAAAAAAAAATGTCAACCTACGTTGACGTATTGATGCGACTGAAGACTGCGTATAATATTGTCTTGTTGACGGTCATAAATAATATTGCCTGAACGATAAGCCGGTAATTTAAATATTTTGCAACCAGATTAAAATCGAATAAGATAATAATATATTCTTCTTATTATTATTATGAATTGCTTGCGCAACGCATAGTATAGCTATCAGTGGCGACAACGCCGTCGCGTCCCAACAGATCACCACCAAAGAATGTGCACGTGTTTTATGGCTGTTTGTACATATATTAACCCTTTAGCGTAAAACACTGTGTTCACTAGAATAGCACCATGACAACGGCTATTATGTTGTTCAGACCTTACGGTTGTTTTCACGGTCATCTCTATGGCGATCACATTCCAAACGGTCGCATCCGGCCGTTCGGCGCAGTTTCATGAATGAACGCGCGCTATTTGTTTTAGGTATGTGTATAATATTATACCCATCCACTATCCAGGTATAATATATAATACTGCCTGTGGTCATCGCCATATACATATCATATATTACACATATTACACGCGGAGCGTTTCTTGAATTTCACATTTTTTCTGAAATTTATTGGTATACAAAACTTTTGGGGAGGGAAAAAATATGATATGTACACAAACATTATTATCGGACTAGTCCATAAAAAAAAAAAAAAAACAGAAGAACCGTAAGTGTGACCCACGGTCCTTACCTATAGCTGAACCTAAACACAATGTTGTACCTGGTTATATCGTAAAGTACACTTGCCATTCGAGTTTTCTTGTATCTACATAATATAATTAAATTTATCAATCGGAAATTAACAAACTAAGGAAATAACATTTTAATTTTGTTTTGGGTTAATAAACTTCTGTTAAATTGTCAGCGGTGTAGTTAGAATAGACGGAATGGTCAATTAAAACGTTAACTGAACGGCGGAGGGTTGGTTTTGTTCAGGAAAGGCACCGATGAGTGTGGGAAAACAAAGTTGTTAAAGTAGCAAATTTGTTCCAGGGTAATGAGTGCATTTAACATTGGGGCAAACATGGAAGACCTTTAGAACTCTTTTAAACCTCACTAAAAATTCAGCAACTAAATTAGAACAGCCCAGTGCCGTGACAACCATATTTGCAGTACAAAAGGCTCTCCGCCTTGTGAGTAGACTTGGACTCGATCGTCATTTATAGGTTTTTTGCCCCCGCATTCGCATATACTCCAGTGTTGTCTTTTATTTTAATAAATTTAAAAATTAACGTCACAGTGGCGCCGCTTCTGGTCCCAACATTTTGTGTTGCTGACAACACTTCCTGTGTTTCCGATGACCAAGAGCTGCAGACGGACATCTAGTAGAAGTCACACGGTGGAGGCGCTCGGTATAACGCGGCATGGGGTCGCTATGTGAAATAAGTGTGATTATTCGGACTCGTGTACATACTCGGTTGGTGTATACATAAATATATATGTATATGTGTATGTGTGTAGTGGCTGGAAGAAACGCTCTCCAGAAATAATGGTGGAGACACTCTTTTAAAACATAATAATATTACGGGGCGGGGGAAAAAATTATATTAAAAAGATAAATATTCATCGGTGGACAGTAGAACGATGATGGTGTTTCAGTAGAAATTCCACTGAATATATATCTAGTTTAAATATAATAATAATAATAATAATAATAATGATAATCGTAATCGTAATGATAATGTAAGCATTATAATATATTTGACGTTAACTCAGCGGGGGAAGTTTGGACTGGTCCTTGTTTTATGCCAACACATGATATATTGCTATAACGATGATTACTTCTCACCAGTCTTATTATTCATTTATTTATTTATATTCCTTTCTTAGTTTTTTTTTTTTATTATTTTTTTTTTTTAAGACGTTATTATATATTGGGACTTTATACAAAAAATAATCTAATGGTGTAAGCGACAAAGTTCATGATACGTTTATTTATTTGCATATAATGTTACCTACCAAAGTCCTACCGGCTACCCGATAGTTAGTTTATACACTGACATCGGTTTATATTAATTTAAATACAGCAATAATAGTAAAATGTGTACACATCATAATATGACTATAAGCCGTTAAATACCAGCGGCGCGGCGGCGGAGTACATATGGCGAGCAGACCCACTACTCAGATAATAAACGCAGTTACTGCTGTAAATTATTACAACTATTATTGTTATTTGTAGTGTAATTTTCTTCGAGTCGTTTTGATATTTATAACGACTATTATATTAAGTCCAAAGAAAAAGAGAAATAACAAGCTGATTAATACATCCTGTATAACCTATGTTTGCGTCCAATATCTGCGTTCACATCGGCCATGTGTAATCAACCGATACAATAACCCTCGTTTATATTGTAAGAACGTCCTCTAACGACCTAGGACCTACGAAAAGCTTAAGTAATTCCACGGTTAACGATTTCGGATTTACAGTGCGCGTTAATCGTTACACCTTGTATTTGGTAAGTTATGTTAGCCTATACATCTCCAGCGAGTCCACACGATAATAAATAATATTTGCTGCAATTTGGTATAACATATTATATACGTATATAATATATAAATATATTTATTTATATTACGGTACATCGCCAGTTATTATAAAACTCCATTATTGTGATATTGTGTTATGAACATTTTTCCACTTGATGTAACAAGATATCGAGGTGGACGCTGCATTCCACTTTTATATTAATGTTATTATTATAATATCTGAACCATCTCTAATAATGATCACGTTTCATTAGACGATCTAGATATGTGGCACGTGGATACTTTCTACGCTGTATGAATATTAATTAACCTCGTTTGAATATTTTTAGTTCTACTTATAATAACATAGGTACCTATGTAACACACCCGACTTATGTTCAACGTCATCGGTTACTGTTGTATATTCTATTAGAGTAATATTTTCAATACTGGATTTTATTCTATACAAGTATGAACTAAATTATGTTATAGTACAATCCCAATTCCGACATTAACTACTGTCTAATACACGTTGTCCCTTCTTGAAAACGACACGCTGTTCACTCGATATGGACTTGACGAATAATCATACCGCACAAAAAAAGTTGAGACAGGGATACAATAAAAATATGAACAAACTAGTGTGCTTGTACATGTGCAGTTGCCTAAAAGAAAAGAAATCAGATTGTAGGTAATAACAGAAAAACAACAAGTTACCAAAATAGTAATAATATATTATTAACAATGATGATGAAAAAAAAAATAAGTACCCACTAAAAAATAAAGATGGAACTGATACCCGGAAATGACGGATTAACAAGATTTAATTAAGTAAAATCATTAGAATACTTTTACAAAGTTTATTTATCTATGCTTATTACAACACGTGTTTAAAACAATAATTTTAGTACTTAAATTAATATTAGGATAATCCGTATTTCATAATTAATCCTATTTTGTGAAATCCGGGTTTGCATATTAAATGTAAAGCTGTGTCCTGTATGAGATAGGGGGGGGGGACTTCTGCATTTTAATAAGCATCATAAGAACGTTGCGAAAAACAATTCATCATGTGTCGTTGTAAGACTATAAAATTATCACACCGATTTTTACTATCTTTACAAAATTACCAGGTTTGCTGTGATAACGTCTATCCCAGAGTGTCAGTTACACGCATACATGCGTAGAGATATGATCTTTACGAGGTTAAAAGCGATTTGACGGTGAAAAAGCCGTTTGACCCTAAACACGTGGACTTCTGGTGTTTATACATATGTACATTGTTATATTATATTATAGGGACGTCTCGTGTCGTCGACTGGGGTCGTGTGGTATATATTCCTACAATATATACATATTATACCTACTATAGACCATAATAATATAGGTACCTGATGTTTATGTATTATGGAGTACACGCGCAGGTATCCTATAACTTGTATAATAATATCGTATGTATAGTTTATGCCGAGTATTGATATACCTAATAGAGTCCGGTCAAGAGTAAATCCCTATATACCATACCGTTGTTATACCACCGTGCAGTGGGTCTTGTTGTATTACAATGCGCGGGTGCAGGTGTACACGAATTCGATGGAAATCTCTCTTGAAGTTTTTATTGACATAATCAGGAAAAAAACAAAATATCATAATAACGCTGAGGCAGTGTCATACAAGTCGAAATTTATAATCCCATGTCGCTCTATACACTGTTATTCATCTATTCAGTTCAATATTATTTTCTTATAATAATAAAATATTATATTACATAAGTATTCATATGATAAAAAACCATAATGTTTTAGTTGTTTTCTGTACATGCATTTTGTTAAATTTATAAACCTATTACATGTGCAAATGACATGTTCAATTAACGTGTGAGGTTTTAGACTGCTTCCCACAATATTAAACAAAAAACCGCCTCATCTAGCAAAAATTCAATCATTTCAGTTTCCAACAAAAATTGTTACCTTTAAGTATGAGTTATAATTTATTAAGATAAATAAATAAATGATAATAGTTGTTATTGCTACTTACTAGTTACTTTTAGTTTGTACATTTTAAACGAAGACCCCATTTATATTCCAATCATTAGTTATAAAATAAATTATTTTTCAATACTAGGTATAAGATTATGGCCTCATACCTGTTTGATAATATCTATGTAAAAGCATAGTAATGAACGATTGTATCTGTTTTAGTTCTTGGTACTATTGGTACCCACCTACTATGAATGGATGTTCGTGGTAATCTAGAAAAAACCTAAAACATACAAATTATAGTTTTATAAAACAAACAATAATATATATTTTTTTAATAGGTAAATTTGCTCGGCATTTGACTAAAATTTAGTCACTAAATGGTAATAGTTTTGTTTACCAATAAGTAATTTATAATAACAAAATTATACATACCACTCATGGTACTGTCTCGGGTAAACTAACTTGTCATGCGCCCAGATAGTTGTTCTGGGTACAGTAGGTGTAATATAAAATAATAACAAGTGAAATATTATCTACTCAAACACCCAAAAACATTGATGGCAATAATAACTGTAGAGGACGAAATGTAATAATAATAATGATGATGATCATAATAACAATAATAATAATAATAAACCGAACAATCGTCAACTGTTGTTAAGAACAAGGCGAAATGGAGTGATGAAAAAAATGAAAAACCCGAGAGAGAGAACATCGTAATGTACCTATTGTTGTTTATTACATTATATTTTTTAGTTTATTATAAATGGTGTGCCGTTAAGAGAAATGAATTGCTCCAACGGGACAACGGGTACCTTTTATTTTTATTTTTTATTCTTCTCGAAAAGGGCAGATGACAAATGAGCGACTATGTACGCAACAAATATAACAAAACGTAAGGGCCAATTGTACAGTGGCCTGTGATTGGCCGGCCAACAACTTACCCCCTCCCCTCCCACCCGAGTCACCCCCCTAATAATAATTGTGCGCACTGTTCACCATGGCAATACGGCAATTATTACCTAATTCACTGCACTGCAGCACTTGTAAGTTGCACACAATATAATATACTGTATTTAAAGTATTATGTCTGATTTCAAAATATAATAAATAATATTATATTGTACTTACTATTGAAAAAATAAAATGGTAAAAAACGGTCTATGATAACAAATAATTATTGAAATGAGAACCAAAAAGGGTGAATGAGAGGTATCATTAGCGTTATTTTTTACTAAAAAATGAGTCAAAATACTCGTATAAAATACTTGTATACTTATTATCAAAACTTTTACAATTGTTTTCGATTTGTTTTGTGATTTTTCATCAAGGTATGTATTAAATAGGATATCAATGAAGTCTTGAAGATTATTTATAGATGTCAAACACTTTCTTTAGTCCCCACTCGTAAAAATATAAAAACAATAAAGGAAAAGGTAATGAAATAGTCGCTCTCTCCCTCCTATTTGCCAAAACACTAACACAAATAGAGCATATATGGATTTAATACATTTCATTTGATTATGCATACAGAGTTCAGACAAAAATATGATAACTAAATAATAAAATATTTACAGATTTATAATCATTATTTGAATCGGTCATTTGAGAAACGCCGTATGTTCCAAAATCTAAATTTTAGAAAAAAACTTCTTTCGCCAATACAGGGAGGAAGAAAGCTTTTGAAAATACATCATTTGTTTTTAATACTCTAAATCAAATTAGTTTACAGGCTAGACCAATTTTTTAATTTATTTCATTAGCTAAAATTTGACTGGACTTAGGAGTTAGGATGTTTCTTAAAGGTATTGCATTGTTAGCAGAAATACCGTAAGACCAATGATCTCGTGAACGGCAATTACAGATCCTTATTTAGAACGGGACAAAACTCCGCGATATAAGAGGTGTTTCTCCTAAGACAAATCTTCATTCGATCTGTAAAATCGAAACAACCAAAAAACATTTTATACGTATGTACATATAATTGTCATCTGGTTTACACAAATAAAGAGTTTAGACTTTGGATAACAATTTATTTGTATAACCTCCACCCCTTCATCCGTTAAAGGGCATTTTATTGAACCCGCCCGCGACTTGTTTCTATATTTCGGACACGTCAAACATAGCATCGATGACTTATCGCGGCAACCCACATACACACACGACCGGACACGTTATTAATTACACCACGAGACGTTTTATTATTTCGTCCGGTAGGCCGGGGACTCGCCAATCTCGCGGGTCAATCTTGCGCCGTACATCTATCTGGTGACCTCATCTCGGTGTATTTACCGACATTCGGGGGATTACCGTCATAAATAATTGGGCGGATCAGATTGTAAAAAGACAAAGGGAAAATGTAAATATATAATAATAATATGTTGCTTGTTCTCGTCCTATACCGCGCTCCTTGTTTCGAATAAAACGTTTATTCGGTTGTCCGCGGTGGCGGCGGCGGCGCACGTTATTGAAAATATTGTTGTAAGTATATACACGGCCCGCAGTAACATTCTTGTCATGTCGAACACACCCTCAACTCGCATTGTGTGCATGGCGTTTGTATTACAATATAGGGGTTGTTCGATTCCATCTAAAACGATTTCGAGGGTTTTCTTGTAATAAATGTATATGTGAGCAATGAGCATATATGTATATATATATATATATATATATATATACACACACACACACAGAACCTATGGGTTTCCGAAGACATTACCAGAAACACATAACTTTGTCATTTCACACAGCCGGCCTGGCGCGAGGTTTGACATGTTCCCTCCTGACTCCTGCGTGACCCTTTTTCTCTTTATATTATACAATATATAAACGTTTCTTATACATTTTTTTCCACTCTATCTCTCTTTTCGGTTTTTCGAAAAACATTATTCTTCTTTGGAGACCTCAGGTAGAACCTCTACATAACAATATTGTGTATGTGTATGTGTGTGTTTCTTCTCTATTCTCGCTGCTCGCGCGCATTATCGACGGTACCCGATATTTATTATTATTACTATATGAAGTCTCCCAAGTAAAAACCTGTTGCAGCGACCCGGCAACAGCAGATCATCGAAGACAATTTTAATGGATATTACGCAAAGAATATTATTATTAATATATTTTTTTTTCATGAAATATTATTCCAATATATATATGTACTACTGTGGAATACACAATAAAATATCTCAGTAATGGTACAGTGTCACGCGATTAAAACAAATTAATATTATAATAATATTACATACTTGAGCGCTCGCTTAAGTTTATAAAATAGAGCCGGTCGGCTGTTGTTTAATTTAAGCAAACGACCGTGGAAAATAACTAATATTATAATAACACAATAATATACATTATACGAATTCCTTTAGCCGGTCGTGGCTCTCGTTATTTTAATATATACATGTCCAGTAGAGTTTATTAAACAATATTATTAGGCAACTTCGCCATAATATTATAACGTAGGATAATAATTAATACCATACCAAATATTTTTGTGTACCAATAGTCACAACTACATTAATCGAGAAATTATAATGTTTAGCTTCGATATGCGGAGCCGAGAAGGTACTGTTTTATAACGATGTGTTTTCATCTACAATATCTCATAATTCGCTGAACATATTTTTTTATATAGCAAGTCTAAGGATCAGAAATCTTACATAAAGAGCACTAGGTATATTGAGCCAAACATTATAAAAGTTCACCCCCCACAAAATTTACAAATTTTTAAACTTAAGAATACAGCGAGCTACAACTTTTTAAAAAAATAGTCGAATTGCTATGGTGATATCGCCCAGATGCTGTAAATAAAATTGCTTGCTATTTTCTAATGGTGTTTGTAAGTGTGCTGCGATGGAATGCGTTTAAACATTTTTCTATTAAATTTAATCCTATAGATATATAAATATATCTTTTTTTTCTTTAAAAAAACATTGTGAACATCAATTAAAACACAAATTACTATTATTCAACTCGTTTGCCGACACCCTGTTGAAGGGGTCGGCGAGACATAAAAGAAAAGAACTTGGCCGAACATCATTACGCCGGTCACCTCATTGTACCTCCGCGTTGACGCAGTCAAAGTAATAATAAAAAAAAAACCATCAATAGGTCAGCCGAATCATTATTAAGTATCGCGTACACACTTAATCGTTTTTTTCGTACCTTATAATAACAATAATCATCATCCAAAAGGCCAATACTCCTCTATAACGATCACTTATAATAGATAGTTCAAAAAAGCGAATTCTACCCGACTGACTTTTTGGTCCTTCGGGCCGTACTCACCGCAGCGAATAATAATACAATAATATTATAGGAGCTCATCAGCAGCTGTTTTCGCGGCTATATCATGCTATACGAACGACGCTTTTGGGCCTAGTTAGGAGCAACATTTCATATTACTATTATATTATACATATATATATATATATATATATATTGAAGTAACAACTAACAACACATTTGACCACACGCAGGGCGCGACCAATCCGATAATGGACGTACAAAGATGGCATCCTTGAATCAATTATACACCTCTTCCTTCCGCCTCGGGGGCCACCTCCCCCTGGTCTGCCGTCGACGCCGTCACCCGTTCGATGGGAGATGATACAAGCTAATAACATATATATAAATAACATATATATATATATATATACATACTACGTACCTATACGGTATACCTATATATTATAATAGTATAACGTTATAATCTACCGTCACGAATCGTACAGACCTTTACTTGTCTATATTATCATCACTCGGCCACACGGTGTTGTCATACTTTTTCCCTTGTATTATATTATTAGGTCCGGCAGCGGCTATTCTGCTTTATATTATCTCGTGTCCCCGTGGGCGAGCTGCTAAAACGGTTGGCCGTGTGATTTCGCGGGCACAGAATGGGAAATATTATATTATTCTGTTGTATAGCGGTCACGTTTTGTTTACAGAACCCCGTGGCGGCCACGGCGAGGCGCTTATACAGTAAATAGATATGACAAGAGCGCGTGCGGCCGTCTGCATCACGTACAGTCTACCGAGGCCGATAGGCGCTAAGACCTAAGTATTGTTAACGGCCAGACGAGAGCCCGGAAGTCCGGAATGTGTGCTAGACTGCGGCACTTGATCGTCGTCGTATATATTATTATACATAAGTGTACATACAACAGCAGCTGTTTTCCAATCAATCACTGTTGTAACTGTGTCTATACAAGAGCGGAATCCGCAATTCAGGGTAACGCCCGTCCCGTCAACAGCTTTTGTAAACGTTAGTTGTACTTGGACTTGAGGTTTCAAACTGATGCAGCCGGCAAACCTATATACCACATCAATGCAAAGGTCACTAGGATGAATGCAAACATATATTCTTAAACTTGTTTAATCTTTGTAAATGTTTTTCTAATTAATATTTTGAAAAACGCATATGAGGTTCCCTCTGAAATCTTATCTTCTATCTTTTTTATTATAGGAGTTTTATACCTAAAATAACTTTGAAAGATACTTTTATTTGTTCTGTGTAAACATGTTTTTACCATTGAAAAATAAGATAGTTTTTTATAACTGCACAGGTAAAATGATTAATACAAAAACCGCGTTACAATGTTTAGTTTTTAAAGCACAAATTAATTTCGCTTCTAAGTTAAAACAGATCATTTAAAAACTGTCCCCTTAAATTCAATGAACTTTGTTGGTTGGAATCCATGGCTTTAGTCCATATCAGTCGCGTTTTTTTAGGGAGAAGCCGCACAGGATTGTTGTGATCCTTTTAAAATATTCAAATTGTTTTAATAAGATACCAAAACGATAAAGATGAGTTAACGATAACAAAATATGTTATCAGTCAAACGTATAATGTTATGTAAATGTAATAAATCATTTTGTCGGAACCCTCATGCACGATCAGTTTGATGAATCTTATCTAACTAAACTTTGAATGTTTTAGATATTCTTTTTAATTTACTATTTTAATTATACTAAATTATCTTTTGTTTGCATATTTATTGGGGGTTAATCAAGGGGAGGCTCAAATTTCACCATGTAACATAATAAATTTGTCATATAAATGTGTGTAGTTGACCAAATTGTTGCTTTGTTATCACGTCTTGTGTCGTTTAAGTCTCGTTTGAAACGTTAAATTTTGGTTTTAATGTATTATATTGACTACGAACAGCTTGACGTTTGTGTTTGTGGAAAATCGGTGACAACGTGGTCGTTACTCTTGACCGTCATTCGCGTAGAAGTATTTAGTCTCAACAGCAGTCAGTGTGTCGCCAAGCCGGCTAAGTGGCTAGCGCTACATGAGGTATCTCTCTGGGCTCGAGAAATGATTATCATTACCTGGTGGGATTATCAACGACCAAGTCGACCAGATATCCGTCTGCAGTTGCATGGCGAATTATCGCGGCACGAGAAAATAAAAGAAACAAAGAAATAGGTAGCCAATAATAAAAAATGTAATACAAATGTTACAATTCAGTAAAAAATCCCCCAAGTATTGTTAACCGCATCAATGCGCCGGCATGACGTCGTTTTGTGCCAGAAGCGAATAACGCAGTGCGTTTACACGGGTATTTCTATCGTTCTTCGACGGTATTTATACCAGCCGACTGCGGGAGAGGGTGGGTAATGCGTTTCCACTTTCCACTTAATCTAGATACTTACCGACATTTTGGTAAATGTAATAGAACGGCCTTTGCAGTGTCGGCAAATAAACTGTTGAAATAGTGAATACATGTTAATATAGTTAGAAAAGTATTCAAACTTTATCTTTTCAATAAAACTTGCGGACTCGCTAATCTTTGGAACGGCATTGAAGCGCAGGAGAATTTTTTTTAATTTGTATTTCTACCGGTCGTTTTGGGATTTTGGAAATGCCGAGGAACGATACTCGCCTACATGTCGATCGTGGTCGTCGCAGCGTTACCTAACACGGTATAATTATGTATATATACGACTGTCACTGGATATGAAATATACTTGTATTTTTCATTTTTCGAGAATGTGTTCATTTCGGGCCTGAACGGGGTAAGTAAAACAAAAATCCTATATAATATAATACCACCGAATGTAGGCAATGGACAGGCTGGCGCGCAGGATGAATTTATGGGCGTGAGTTCACGGGGGTTCTTCTTCGACTCCTTCCGAATATACGTTATTTGTATCTGTCCGAAGATTCACCATAATTCCGGTGATGTATATTTCGGTCGAGTGAGCACTCACACACACACATAGATGCATAATATGTTTATTATTAATACTATTTTCTTAACTCGTCCAAACATAAATTATATTTTTTATGATATTAAAATTATTTTCAATATAATTGTGTCCGTTTCCTTCTAAAAATCCTGTAATAGGTATTCCAATTAGCATAATTAGTCATAAAATATTATATTATCATAGTATAATATTGTCCAAAATACTATGAACCGTTTTCTTATATACCACCGCCATACCGAATCTCATTCGATAACAACAGAAATGAGTCTATGCCACAGAATCCATACAGTGGTAGTCGCATCCACCACAACGGTGTTTACCTTGGCTTTTGCGACGACCGACATTATTAATTATGACCGTTGACGTAAAAAGCATACCTAATATTATTATTGTTTTAAGTCTACCATGACCAAGTTGATAGGTACCCGGAGTGATTGATCGTATCGGTTCTCATACGGTATGTACACGGCTCGCAAGCGGCCACTATCGGACTTTGAACTAAACGATAAAGGAAATACTATCTACATTTCTACCAACGGTCGTTTGCATACAATCTTCTTATAAATAAAGTCAAGTCTCTGTATGTCTCAACTATCACGGGATAGTAACAGCTGTACCGATTTCGATGCGGTTTTTTTATGTTTAATCTGTGACGTTTTAAACGACTGTTTCAGATTGTATGCATTGCACTAACTCACCCCTTGAATAGCGCTTTGTTTGTGCAAACCAAAGTACGCACAGTTCGTTTGTACAGTTGCTACTGAACGTGTAAACCCACCTTTTGACAGCTTGTAATAAATATATTGGAATTGAGTTATTAGCGCTGAACAATAGTGTACATCTATAATCATGAAAACAAATATAATTTATCGTGTGGCGAGCTCCTTGATTGGTTGCACTAAAGTCTAGTTTTATTTATTTCTGGGCAGACTACCATCCATCTTCACCGAGACGAAAACATCATTAAATGTCTTGCACAAACCAAATCGTGTGTATTGTTTTGGTACAAGTCGTCTCGTTTGACGGAGTTTTCGGTTAATTTATTGAAAATATATCATAATTATTATTATTTTTTGACACGAATGGTCGTGGTTTGAAAAATACATGCGGGCACATTTATATTATTCGTCTAGACAAATCATAACGCATCGGCAACGTTAAGATTACAGACACATTATCAGCTGTATGCCTGTATGTATACATAATATCTACAGTACATTCATCACGTTATAATATCCCGTAGTCGTCGACAATAGCGTGTCATGCATGTCATAAATAAAACAAATTAGTGTATTATCAAAAAATGTCAAAACTTCAATTACAAAACGACAAATTTGATGTAATTAATTATTTCTGTTTTACGCGAAAATTATCATATTGGGTAATTTGTTGTTATTCTCGTTTAAAAAAAGAATTCATGATAAATTATAATAACTCGATGATTTATTATATGACTCGAGTTCCTGCTTAAATTGCTGCTTTGAGCAGCAGTTTTCTAGCGGATTTAATAACACCTAGCACGAGATTATATTTTAAAAGGATCCGAATTAGTTTTACGGTTTATTTTTATTCTACAATACATTTACCGCTCGTGTGCCGATAGACACCGCACCGATAACACTTATTAAATTTTAATTTATTTTTATTATTGCTATTATTACTGTTATTATCTTCATTGTTATTGTTTTCGTTGTTAAACATAGTCTTAAGACTTCAAATAAAAATCTGTCGTGGGCTACTACTATTTTTTCGGCACGTGTGCATTTGTTTTTGAAAAACCATTTCAATTCCCGCCGGCGCGTGTTACCTATTACCACGTATTATTTACATTATCAGATATAAGTACCTATTTTTATGTGCCATTAGCCATGTGAAATTAACCGCACGTGTCACTAGAGCCTTTCAAAACCTTGACCGAACGAAGCGATAAGGATCACGGCGGGACACTCAAAGTATTTGAGTTAATCTAAAGGTTTTACATTTTTTTAACATAACCTCACCTTTTGTTTTATGAATCCTTTTACTCCGTTCAATACATTTGCTAGGCTGTGATACGACAGGCTAAGTTGTCATCAAGCCGCCGTGGCACATTGACCGAATAAGTTAAGTGTTAACGTTGTTATAACAGTCCCCCCATTCGTTTTTTTTATTTTTATTTCAACACAGTAGCCATAATCAATAGTAAAAAAAAAACAGCCATTGCTATTATTAGCGTTGAAAAAAAATATACTACCGTATATTCTTTTGAACATATTTATCAATTACCTTTAACAAAAATGTATAAAAACACAGCACAGTATACAGTTGGTCAATTAAACGTAAGTAATTGACCACCTGTATTTAACGTAATTTTTTCTCAGAAAGTAATAACTATTTTAAAGTTTTTCTTTTTTAAAACATTTTTATTTATGTCATCTTGCGACCTACAATAATAAAATCACCAAATATTTACTTTTTTTAGTATTTTCCAGAGCTTTGTCAACTTTTGAAACTAAAAGAAATATATATATTTACCTTACTTTTGAAATTAAGAATAATTTTCTGAAAATGTTGACTGGTCGATAATTACACGGAGATATATGCATAGTTAGTTCAACTAAAATTATGGTTAATCTAGGGATACAATACATTTCTAGTTGGAATTACAAAATTAATAGTTGGCACAACGAAATATTTAGTTGGCCGAACTAAATGTGTATTCGCTTTAACTAAAAATGTGGTCTAGAAAGTTATCGTACCGCGCTATATTAACCATAATTTTAGTAAGAACAACTATGTATTTTTTCTGTGTACCTACTTTTAAAGTTATTAGAGTTTAAAATTTTAGGAAAGTTTCAAAAGTTGATAGTGCTCTGAAAATACTAAAAAAGGTAAATACTTGGTAATTTTGTAATATTGTTCAATACCATTATGGACAATGTATTCTCAATGAAAAATGATTAAATTGTAATTATTTTCCGACGAAATTAGTGTCTTACATTAAATTGATCACCCTGTACGTACAAATACAGATAGTTAAAAAAACAACGTTTTACTATAACGCGTAGCAAAATTGTCCCTCTCTTTTGCTAGATATCTAGATCTGCGCATTTTAGTCTTCTACAAGGCGTTTTTCAAACCAACTAGATAAAAAAAGTTGTTTGCATGTTTCATACAATGACCGGAATAAGTTGGTACAAGCATAAGTTCAATCTCTCATTTGAACTAACATATTATTTGCCAAGTGGGTACCACGAACTTGAGTCTTGAGCTAGTCAACCCTGACGGAACCTGCGGTATGTTGGCACCGATTCACAGTAGCGAGCAGTGGTCAAATAGATTTAACATAAGTTGAACGTCGTAGCGAGGAGAGGAAAAACGGTCCATGTAAAATGTCATAATAATAATCTCATACCGCCCACTAGTGGCTACATAGGTTACACGGTACATGTGATTATTATTATCGGAAACAAACAATCCGCGCAATTAAAATTCTAGTTTCATGCACTGGCTGGAGTGGTCAGCCGTGGCTTAGTGGAAACAGGGGAGATCTGTAGGTGGTGGAGGAACCGGAGGAGAAAAAAAGCGGTACAATAAGTAAATGATAAATAAAATAAGCAAGCAAGAAAAAAGGAAAAAAAACCGAAATAAAATATTATTCGTTCTCTCGGCAGCGCTCGAGACCTGTTTATGATATTTCATTTCATTCGTGGCTCGACGGATGACAACCGTATCGTAATTCAGTTTTATGTTTCATACTCGGTGTCCAAGTCTTGTGTGCATTTGTGTAGATCATGAACCAACACGTATTTTACTAACACGAAAATAATTTTTTCCTCTTATCCACCATCCTTTAACTTGTTCCCCGCCCTTCCTCGGGTTTGTGTTTTAGAACAAATCCAAAAGTAGTATACATATTTTATACTTGAGAAATCACGTTTAGATGGTTAGATGTATAATATAAATTTAAAATAATTTAATTAATATCACGATTTTGAGATAAAAAAAGAAAATACTAATAATCGAGGTAATTTGTAATAAAATAAAAAACATAAGTATACAAAAAATAATGATAGTTAAAATATAATATTTTATAATGGTTTTTTTCCAGTAATCGCCCTGCGTGCGCAGTAGAGATCAAGTGTTAGTTCTGTCCATTGCCTTTTGATATTGCATGTGTGCATGTCTATATTATATTCCAATGTTAAGAATTCAACTAATAATATTTATAAATCACTCTAAATTAAGACAATAGCACTAAACATCAATTGGATAAGCATGACAAATATTGTAATGTATGTAATATTTTTTTAATTTATTTCTACTTTAAACCATAAAAATGAATTATTTTTTTAATATATATTGAAAGCCGTCAAAATTAAAATGTAGCTTAATTGTATACCTAATCCATACTGTTGACAGGCAGCAAAATGCAATAGCGCCAAATAAATTTAGTGGTTCAACGGTAGGTTTATGGGCAGGAAAGCTCCACCACGCCGTACAATAGTTATTGTGTCCTAATGTTGATGTAATGCCAAGAAACCATGTAGGCCAAGTCCGTAAGATATTTCAAAACTATCAAGCAAGAATATGTATAGGCCTAATTAATCAAATTTAAGTAACAATTATATTTTTTGAGCTAATCATTAGCGATGACGTTATTATTATTTTGTTTTATGTAAGAGTCGACGGGCGTGCAATTTCACCACAGTGAAATTGTATTTCATGTATACCATTATTACAATGCATGACACGTTTGATTTTTTTGACGGCCAAGAATTTTGCAAAATTATTTTGGGATTTTATTTTATAGAAAACATATTTAATATATTACAATTGTTTTATAAAAAAAATACATATAGGCGCATCCATTGAACACTACTATCTGTAAAAACTATCTGTATTTACAGTTTTTAAAAGAAAAAGAAACCAAATTATGTGGTTACTGATTTAAAAGTCACCTTGACTAATGTTATGATGTGATAAATTAAGTTGTATACACCATAGCGAATTTTTATAATTTTATTTATATTAAAAGCTGTTATAAACTAAATTAAATTCTTAAAAACTTAAATAAATATTGACTATTATTTATCACTTGTGGGTAGGTATACAAAAATAACTACTTAAAAAAAAAATTATTAAAAAGATACTATACATTTTATTAACGGTCCCGAAAAAAGGAATTCTTTCCAGTTCCCGTTCTTTATTTTAAATAGAAGCTTTTCTAAGCTTCGTTTCTATGAAAATTACTCATTCCAGGATTCAGTTTCTTTTTGAACGAATTCCTTCTCGACCCGGCTCATTTATTTGAAAATGTATGCATTTTTGTTTAACCTCAAATAGTTTGTACTTAAAACGCAATTAGCAATTATCCTAATTTGACAAAAAAAAATATGTTTCATAAAAAGTGTAGTTTGTTATTGGCTGTCATAAAATACAAACTAGTCAAACTAGCTGTCATAAAATAAAAATTTTATATTTTTTAGATGACGTGATGCATCTACATTAATTATAGATAATAATAATAATAATTTAGTAGTTTCTAACTTGTTATCGTATTTATTCTAAATTAAATCTCAATATAAAAACAAAATTTACTTAATCTAGTTGCATTTAATAAGTAAACTAGAAGTAATCTAATAAAAAGTTATCTGATATGACAGATGATATGTATATATATATATATATATAATTTATTATTTTAATATTAATATACTTAAATGTAAATTTTATATTAACTTTACCATTTTACAACTGAAACCGATTCATGTACAAGTTTATTGTTTTTTTCTTGTTTAATATTAATTGATGATCAAACATATGTAAATAGCAATTAGTTCTATTTTACATAATTCGAAATATTATATTACAGGCGTTATTCTGGACGATCATATTGGATGACTTCGTTTAAAATCATCATCGACTTAAATAAAGGGTTATCGGGTATATTAGTTAATTAGTATTATACCGTTACATGTGTAATGTAACTCGATGACATTTGCATAGTTTTAATCTTAGATTCTTATGCTTTTTTTTATTCAACCAACGAAAGGCGATAATAATGATTTTTTTCTCAGCAAAGTGTACAGTCTCGTATACCAACTATAGTTATTGTGTGACAATATCCGAAAGGAGAGGTAAACACGGTAGACGGTATTTTTATGTGTTGATTATTTTTTTTTTCAAAAGTGACGACAAAACATCAATTATTGTGTTATCGTCACTGCTAACAATTCAACAGTCATAGGAAATTATTCGGTCGCCTGTTTCTTGTCGTCTGGAAATTCAAAGACAACGTTTATAAATGTATTATTATTTTCAGCGCTATACTCTAGAATTCGGTGGAGTACTTTGAGGATTTGCCACGCATCTTTTTCCGCGTACAGCAAACGGTAATCGCCGTTGTCCGCCTAAAATAATATAATAATAATTGTTTGAAATTCCAAATTCCGCGTAATCCGGTCCATGACTGTTGTGGCAGTGGACAGAAAAGAAGAACGGTAGTTATATTGCTACTCAGGTGTGGGATATTATTCTTACTATATTAGTATTGACTTACTCCCGAAGTAATTGCAACAAGAGATTTTACCATCAATCCATCCTGGGGGTTCCTTTTATACCGCTGTGTCGGTCTCAGCAGGCAAACATACACACGTACACATATACACTCATTCACACTTGCGCTATCTACGGTTTATTCAATAAGAGAGTATTTTTGCAAACGGTAAAAACCGTTATCCGGGTATAACACCATCTCGGTATCGGCTAATGCCTCGGCGGGGTGTAAAGCCGGGTAGAAGTGTTCGTAGCAGTTATACAATACTATGTATATACTTTTATATATTATTATTATTGTAATAATATAAGTGCTATAGGTTCATGGGCATTGTCGAACCGGTTAAAAAGGAGTCGCACGGAAGTGACGACTAGTTGACAGCACTGGCAGATGACATGACGGCACCCTGTAGCCCTACCGACAATTTGTTTTGATCATTAAACGACCTCGGCGACATCGACAATCATACATACAAAGAGAATTAATGGCGAATAATAACGATTGTAGTGGGACTTTTTTTTTTTAAAAGCGTTTAACATTAAATTTATCAATAACTACAGACGCTCTTAATGAGTGTCAATCTGCAAACTCAGTGTAGTAATCTCGGGGAAGGGTTAACTCTGATTCAATTAAATTTTGCGCATAGAACTAACTGTCTTACAAAATATATTTTTATAAGACAATGACATCTTGTACCTCTGGTTGTACAGATTATTGGAATAGTAATCCACGACATCGCTTATGTTTTTTGTCAATATTTTTTACTGATATTTAAGAACTTGAATGTATTGTTGATCGATACTCGGCGGGGTACCAATTTAATTTCTACGTGCTATATAATTGCTGATACAATTTAAGAAGAATGTTTGAAAAACAATAGGGTGCATTGAGAAACTTTTTTTAAAGTATCGATGTTGTTTTCTTTCTAATAACAATATATGCCAAGTACATGCTTAAAAATTAATTTTTTGTTCTCTGTACAGTCTGCCGAAGAGTAGAAAGTATTCTTAAAACAAATACATGTAAAATATATAAATGATAAGATAACGATAAAAGGAGAATCGTGCCAAGTAGATAAAAACTCTATTGTCTTGTGCTATTAAAATAAAAGAATTGTAATTTGTAAAATATTTATTTCAAAATCTTTTGTTGTTGGGTAATTACGAAAGTTCCTAGATTAGAAACTTTATTATTATATTACTGCTTATATTATACATATATACGAAAACGTTAATTATAATTAAACGATAAACTAAATTTTATAATTCGTACTACAATATTACTGTACAACGTCAAGTCCAAATGTAACTATCTGTTAAAGTATTAAATGTGTCGTAGATTGTATTATACAACTTCATTAAATATTTTTTGATGTTCAAATATATATACATTTAAATTGTGTGTTGCTTCAAGCGGCTGTTAAGTAGAAACGGGCTACATTCTATTTAACTTACTAACACAAATGTAGTTTCTAATTTAGGATTCAACTATCCAATTACCATGTTATTTGATTTGTAGGATACGAAAATACACTAGGTATATAAATTATAATTTAACAAAATTAGTATTTTTTTATAACGCTACAAGAGTCTAGTATTTTGTTGTACGGTAAAAACTTAGTACGACAGACCAAGACATAAAAATTCCCTAACGACTTACAGATATTTTTATGGGCAATTGATATTATAGATGTCATAGCGGTATTCTACAAGGAGTTTAGGTCAATAATATGTTGTTCGAAACAAGTTATCACATCGAATACAATATCATTTTATTTTATTTTATAAAAACAAAATGTTTACACCGTACTGATTCGTTTTTATTAACGAGTTTTTCACGAAAGATATCTAAATGTATAAAGTCGAGTAGCCATTTGTTGGCGTTAGCTCGACATGCACAAGCAGATTTTTTGACGGATCTGGGTTTCACTAGATTAAGTCCGAAAAATTGTGCGGAGAGCCATAAGAAATCTGTTGAAACGAATCCTTCGGATTTAATACATTATTTGCCACTAATTGTCTGAAGGCCAAATTCAAGGATAAATCTATGAATCTTTTAACATAATCTGAAAGTCTAGAGGCCATAGTTAGACAGACCAAATCCTCTGGAAAATATAACAGTGGTTTGATTTTTTTGAAAAATTCAGTTTTTTTCAGGGATTTTTTTTTACGGATACAACGGTCAGACGAACTCAAAGATATTTTAATCCGTCGGATATGAAAAAAAATCTAAAAAAGCCAGTACAGTCGGGTCGGGGCATAATGGGGCAGGGAGGTCACTAATCGGTATGAATTATTACAACCGAAAGTGATAAAATCATTTTCAAATAAACGCTTCAATGTGAATTTGTAATGAAAAAAATACGAGTATCGATAAAAACATTGTATCTAATGATAGTCAAGTGCTTAAAAATGTATTTTTGTTATTAGGGTGATTACGAATTGGGTTGGTGTATAATCATTTTTTTCCATAGTTCGTAATTGACAATATAATGAAAATATTTTCCAATACCTGTTGACTGTTGATTTACTCACACATAGCAACCTAGAAATTATAGACTCATTCTAGAACTATCTTCGGTGTAATTTGCAGACCTTAAGCTTTAAAATTTCACTAAGAAAAAAGTGAAATAAAGAAAAAGTCTTCTATAGGGTCTAGGGTTTTGAATTCTTCCGTTAAATATAATTTACTAAAAAATATTCATTCGCGGTGTTATTGCCATGTACTTATATATTATGTACCTACATAATATTATGTATTTTGAAATATACCGGGCGTGCCGAATGCGTGCGCGTTTTTATGTAATAAATTAATAATATATATTATGCGGTACACGTTCGCTGGCTCCGACAGGCGCTTTAAGATTCAAAGCCCCTTTTTTCTTCAAATAATATCATATATTATTATTTAATGGTGTACAGATACATATTGCTGTTGTGTATGAACTATATGCATGTACACCGAAAATCCAACGGCCCACGCACGACGCGACGCTTGGTCAACAATAAAAAAAAATATATATATATTTATATTATATTACAATTTACATTTATATATCGCCGATGTAGCGTACAGTGTGTGGTACTTTTACCTATATTATTATACATATATGCTCAGAACAGCATCGATCTCATCGTGGTTATAGGGAAAACACCCACGGAACGATGATTTATCGAGATCCCCAAGTCTCTCACGCGCGGCCGCCGTCGACCACCGAAAATAAATAAATCGTCGGAATTAAGGTGGTTGCTGGCTGCTGCCGGGCCGGGTTAAATAAATATCGTTTAGGTATATATATATACATATATTTTGTTTTCTTCTCCACCCGTCAACCCCCCCCCCCCCCAACAAAGTCTCCCGCCAGGGTCCATTACGCGGGGACGGCGTGCATTTATATACCGAGAGAGAGAGAGAGAGAGAGAGAGACAGGGAAAACCTATATAATAAAAATATTAATGGCGGTCGTTTTTCCCGAGCGTTAAGTGCCGGACACGCAGAGAGAACATCGACAGGCACTCGGGCGCCCGATGCCCGGCGGGAGGGCTTTTTCGCCAACAACATTTTTCACGTTTCTCCTCTATCGTCTAAGTCTAAAACCAATGTATCCCTTTTCTCCTCCCCGCGCCCCGCCACATCCCTTTACCACTCATACCTAACGCAACGCGCGTCGTTTTAATCGCTCGTATTTCTCGACGCGAAAGGCCGTTATGAGGTTTCGTTTCACGCCGGCCCGGATAATAATAATAATATGATCTTTCCGCGCCAGAAATCATCGTCGGATGTGGTATAAATTACACCGGCGCGGCTTGATGAATAGCCGGTCCGCGGCCAATAACAATGTCCTTAATCAATTTGCAGCACGACCTGTTGCTATAAATTTACCCCCGTCGCCCGTTATTAAGGCCGGTAAATCACTAACGGAACTTATGCGAGGTGCACGAATCAATCGTGCCGGCGTGCAATGGAAAAAGAATTAAGTACATACAACGCAACACATGCTAAAACTGCATTAATTATTATTACTACCTATAGTCTTAATCGAGACACGGTTCGTGACTCCCAAAAAAAGTCACGTTATTATAGATGCTAAAATCTACCTAATACTGCTAAAAGTTGTTCATGGTGTCAAAAGCCGAAAAAAAAATACTTACAGTAAACTCTTAATACCCATTTAAAATATAGGTATAACTTTCAATATTAAACACAAAACTGCTCTGTTACTTGTTCTTATTAGATGCGATTTTATATATTTTGGTCAAGTCATTTTGTTATATTATTCACACTCCTGTCGGCCGTAAACGTTGTATGTGTATAAAATCTAATACTAATTTTTGAAAATAACATTATAAACATTAAATATTTAGGTATATTTTTTTTATAAACGCGATATAAAATATTTCAATGGAACAGAATTAAAATAATAAATAAAATAATTTTATTGTATGCCTAGACTATGAATTGAGAGAACATTATATTATTTTAACATATTCTTGAGAAAGTGTTTCTTTGAATCATAATATTTAAGTTAGGTTAGGTTATATTTTGTATACCAATGTGTAATTTTATTTGCAAGATGGCCGAACTTATAGTTGCTTTAACTTATAATTTAGTAGGATTAATTTAGCAGTTTGTTGATAATAACGTTTACTTTTTCATCTATAAATAACATTTAACTTGTTAATAGCTTCCAAAAAAAAAAAAATCATAGATACTAGTGACCCTTGATTATAATCATTACATACGTTACAACTCTTCGTAATATCCTTATCTATCGTCAACACGTTGGAAAAATATTGTACAACAATGAATGGCCGTTTGTTTTTCAATGAGCATACCTATAGCGCTTATTCATGACACCACCAATGTTTAGTTGTTTTCTTTAGCACCATGTCGTAACAGTTATTTTTGAATTCTACAATTCATCGTCGCCGTGATCAAATCTTAAATCTGAACCATTCATTGTGTTAATTATACGAGAATGAGTGCAAGTTCAGTTTTTTTTTGTTATTATCTTTTTTAAAATCAAAAACCATAGTTGTGTGTTAAAACGAATGACGTGATTATACTGTCATCCTCATGCCATTAATCACATTGTAATTCATTCAAAATCAAGAACTCTCCAAGAAACATAAAAACAACTTTTGATTTTCTAAATTAATCTGGATAGTAAATATAATATTTTATTGTTTTTTTTTCTTTAAGTCTACTAAAACCGGTTGTTTTAACGTGTTTTATTAATATTTTTTTGTATATTAAGTACATCAATGTAATGTGTATATGCGAGTGTGCTAGAATTGGTTTATTTAATTTTTATTCATGATATGACATCTACACAAACAAAAATAATAATCAATAACAAACTATTATTAAACTATATATTATTAAATAAATAAAAAACTTTTTTTTAATTCAAATTAATCGCCAATCAGTTGTGTATGAGTTATAATATAGTAAATCTACAATAAGCACTGTAAAATAAGCAAATTTGTTTTATTAAATTCATTGGTTAAATGAGTATTGTTTTATTTTTTATTTGATAAAAATGGTGTTAAACCGGCATTTTGCTGATTATTTATAGTATGTATACAGCTGTAATTGTTGGTTCAGTAATTAGGATTGATAGTTGTTAAAATTAAACCAAAATTATAACAGTGTTAGATGGTAAATCAGTAAATATGTTAAATACTTTGGGTATTTACCAACTCATCACGGTTATGGGTAATAAATTATGTAACTTAGGCAGTTACCACTTACCGATTTAGTGGTTGTTACATTAAAAATGTGGTTAGCTGGCGAATATTTACCATTTATATAATATAAGTTATATAACTGATTAAATATGCTTGATCGTAGTATTTTTAAATGTCACCATTTGTATCCTAGTGGTTGTTTCGTTACGGGCGGTAGCTGTTTAAGCCTCAAATGAGGATTAATCTAGCACAGTGGTGTCAATATCGTCAAATGAGCTAGTGTTTCGGTTAGAATTATTGGTAATAATTAATAAATAATAATCGTAAAGGTACATTCATATTTAATTGCTACGCCAGAATAATTCAATCTTTAATTATGAAAATCACCGGTTTATTTGCGGTAAAATGTGGATTAATTGATAGACACGGTGGAGTTGATTTTGCCATGTGAAACTTTGAACGCTTACCTTGCACGTACATACGTTGAACGTCTATAGGTGCATTGAGCAATATTATTTCAAAACATAAACGAATAATCGAGTCACGGTGTATGATATTACGAACGGGCGATCAAAATCATTAGACTATTATGAGAAGTAAAAAAAAACAGTTAGACCTATTTACGAAAGAAAAGTTTTTGGGGACGGTAGGCGTTTCTATATATAATATATAGAATTACAATAATTATAATACTATATGGATTTGCAAGGAAGTATTGTTTCGTTGTTGTCGTTGACCGTGAACAGAATGTTTCCCACGAGCACCTAATTTTGCGCGAAAATGACTATCAAAGTAAAACGAGAGTCGACAAAACTTAGCACGTTCCCACGAGTGGTCGGATATTATTGTTGTACGCAACGTCAAAGCAAATCCGATGAAGTCGAAAAACGCCTTCTTCCGGTAGACTTCCGCGCCGGATTCCTGCAGTGACCTGTTTGTAGTAATAACACACTGGTATACACCACACCGGAAGACCTTAACAAAACCGTCTCTCTCGGAGACGTGGCAATTCCCAAGTGGGGGACATCGTTTTGTTAGTAATATAATAATAATAAAGTAATGAATGAAAATAAAAAAAGCGTTCTACCCCGGCCGTTGTTTCTTGTATATAATAATGAAGTACGCTATTTTTTTCTCATGACTAAGCGCCGCCGCATTTATTTAATGGCCGCTATGTGTGTAGTCAGTACAAAAGATTTGATTTTTGATTCCGCTCATGTTATATGTATGTTATAACGAGGGAGAGAACGGATAGAAAAAAAACAAACGTTAAAAAACGCCTTTTAGTTTCATAATAATATCGAGCGTTTCGACGATAATAAAAAATATTCATTATCCAATAAGACCTGCGATAACCTATCCCTTACATAATACATTTATATATTATGACAACGTCTGTACTTTACTACACTTTTGCCGTGGTAGATATGTAAGTAGCTAAATGCACAGAATAACTTTTTTGCCAACAAAATCCAAAATTAGTAAATGATTTTACTCAGTGGTATATTTTTGTGTCTGGACTCTCCCCCCTAGCTAAAAAAAAAATGTATTACGCATGACAAATTTGTATTAAATAAACAACCAATAATTACATTTTTTCTTTTAATGAAACCACTTATTTAACAATACAAAGACGAATTGTGGAGACCGACAATGTACCTACTGCAAAAACTAAATTACAAAAAAAAGACTTCCTGATTTTATAGTTTAATTAATTTTAATTTTTTTTAATTTTTAGAAAAATAGTTTTTAGTTTTTAGTGGTCAGCATCGAATTAGGAGAGGAGGGATACTTAGATTGAGAGTGAAAATGAGTAGTACAAAAAAAAATTGGAAACCCCCCAAAATGTTGTTCAAAATACGCCACTGTGTACAACTATTACAGTACTATTATAATTGAAGAAATTATACATAATATTATCTAGGTAGTTTGTTTTTTTTAATGTAAAAATATTCTTAGTTTTTGGCATACTAAACTAAACAGAACTAATGCAATAAGTACATTTTTTCAATTCTTAACATTTTAATAAATGTATGTACGTTCTCCCATAATATTAATGGAAAATTAAGAAATTTCCAATGCTTACGTTTGAGAAAGAGAGAGGTTGTTTTCTTAATTAACAATAAGGGAACAATAATATTCGTGTACCTACGTTTAGACTCTAGCGTTGACTATATAATAATAAAATAAAAATAAATGGTTTATATATAGAACCTAGTGTGTCTGTGTGTGTATCTGTGACGAACCAGTCACAACGATAATAGTAGTTTTGAAAATAAAATAGTCCGTCTATAAGCTATACGGTAAGCGGTTCACAATAACTATATTATTAAATTATATATATACATATATATATATATACACACACACACACACACTTATACATACACGTTACTGGCAAGACTAGGTACATAGTCCCACGACGGCGTTCCTTAATTGAATATTGTAATGTACCAAATCAAAACTTATAGGTAATATGCCCGTACAAAAGAGAATTGTACATCTTCAATGGGAATACTATATAATAATATTATTATTATCACTATATTTTTATTGTTTAGCAGTTACACCGAGTAATCAATATAACATGATATTGTTATGGACGACAAGTGTTACGGTGAAGTCATCTGGGAATTGAATAATTTACTGTTATATCGTAATATGTATACATCACTTAATTATTTTTATATCGACAATCCAGTTTAAACCTACAACAGGTTAAAAAAACAATTATTTCTGATCAGAACGCAGGCCTAGATTAGGTCTGTGGACGATCGGCCAGTTCTCATGATGGATTGCCAGCTTACATGTTCTTTGTTTTGGAAAGGTAGTTAAAACTTAAACAATATCAATATAAATTATAATTAATGGACCAAAAAACAAACGTGGCATTAAGGCTAATCATGTTATGCTATATTATGTATTTTGGTCGACAAACTTGCCAATTATTTGTATGTTAAAATATAATAACTGCATACTTAGTCTATATACAATATGTCAGCGGTACCCGTGCGTTGTTGCCCGCAATAAGATATTTAAATGTAATTTGTATTATATAATTAAATAAAAAATTAAACTTTTATATTTCTAATTAACTGTATTTCTTTTTCATATTATGTGAATACCGCAAGCCATACAAAGAAGAGATATCACCCTATATAAATTTAACCACTTTGGTGTGTTCAAAACTGCCCATTGATATTGTATATTGAAAAAAATAAACAAAAATTATTTTCTTAAGATCCCTGTCTTTCGTGTACAAGATACACAACCGTTTTAGGCCGCTACGACTGCCGAACAAAATATTTAATTAACCTTTATAATCTTTTGATTACAATTTGCTTACAGAGTGTTTGTACATTAATTAATTTATGGTAAAATATAAATATCTTTACATTTAAAAATACTGTACCGTAAAATGGTATAGTAAAAATGGTATAGTGACCCTGTGACCAGTAAATCATTGAAACTTCTGCTAGTTCCTATAATTAATCGTGTCTTAGCCGTTAGGACGATCTAAATTTTCAAATCGGTTGTCCTAATAATATAGATAAATCCAATAAAATATAATGATTAACGAATGGTGCAGATGTTGAACTACAAAGTAACTATAATAATTTGTGACCCGGCTAGCTCTTCAGGTTCCCATACTACTATAGGACTCGCAGATGCAAAAGCACTGTTAGCACTACCCGTGCTCACGTCTGTGGCTGTTCTGTCAAAATGTAAATTCAAGGTATATTTTGTGCGTATGATGTATATTACTTTTAAAATTTATTTCGCATAATATCAACTAACGTGGGTTACAACGACTTGAAAAAAAATCAGTAGAAATACATACATATATATAACAATAATGAAATATTACAATGTGTTTAGTTTTTATGGAGCGGCTGTGTTGTACAAAATTGTACAACAACAGTTTCAATTATATAACGTAATTGTTGACTGTTGTAAAATGTACGATTAGGTTTGACAATGATGTTATGCTTTGCCGGGCGTTTCATGAGAACATCCAAAATCGGTAAAAGAGTATTGAAAATATTGTGTGTGTGTGAGTGCAAAATACATTTGCGAGTAAGACTGTGACGATGTATGAAAATTAATTTTAAACACCCATCAAAAGTTATCTTTTTTTATCTAATGAAAGGTAAAGAAATTTGTGATGCGTCTTGTACCCACCCGTACTTTTAGAAAATCATTTTTCGATGGCTTCTATTGTTGTTGGATTTTTTATAGGTTAATTTAACAACTCGGCGTACAGTTTAATATTCAAATGGGTCACGGACAAGAGCATAAAGATGCGATGGGGGCGATAACAAGTTCTCATTTGACATGTGTAGTCGCGGCGCATCCGTAAAATTATTGTTTTGGGTGTTCGATTGTTTCGTTTATTTGTACGAATTTACCAATTACCATCTGCTGCATGTACTCCATTGTGTACTTATAATTAGTTATTTTAGCTTTTTTTTCTTTCTTTTATTTCATCGACACGCTCATCCGACAAAATAACACGAAACCCACGAATTCCAAATAAACATAATTGCCTTACTTACTTGCCGTGGAAATACATTTGTATTTTCAACAACATTAATGAAGCCGGGTATTGTGCATTTGAGCAAAACGGACCCGGCCGTTCGCAACAGCTCCCCGTGACTTTTACGCTGAATTTATAATATTTCAGAAAATAATATTGTTCGCAAAATCAATTTACAAAAGTCATGTATGTATATTGGATATTGGAGTACATGAACATTAACTTGCTTTAGAGGATGCCACACCATTTATTTTAGTATAGGTATTAGGTATTTTTTCCAAATTTGGCATGAACTAAGAAGCAAAAATTTCATAGTCGATTTTTATCACTGTTTATGCTTAGTCCATCACTTGAAAAACACATTATATCAGGGGTAGTTTATAAATGATAAATAGTCATTAACTGTTAAGAAATTTGTTTAGTATAAATTTAATAGTATGAATTTAGTAATAAATTCCGATTAGATTTTCCTGTTTTTTTTATTTGTAAATTTTTGTTTAAGGAAATATAATTTTAATTTTTTTAAGTGAATTTTAATTTTACAGAGAGTAGAGAAATCCTGTTTTTTCAGATAGAGGTTAGTCAAGAAAAATAACGATCGCGATAAAAGCCAATCGTATGAATTGATTTAAAACCAATGTAAGTAGGTATATCGATTCTAATGATTGCAGCTGTAAGTAATTTTATCTATATTATATCAATATTTGCCTGGTCCGGATGGAGTATTATTTCGCAGCCTTCGTTCCCACTCCGTTCCTATAAAATTAAATCTAAACTTTCATCATTTCCAGCAAAATAAACAATTAATTCTGTTTAAATATCAGTTCTATTAGAACTGAAAAAATTCTACTTTCAATATCGTTTTAAATCGGTCAGAGCTTTTATTTTATTTTTTTTCAAATTTTAACGAAACAATATGGGTTAAGTCGGTGAACATAACAAAACCGATTCGATCGAAATCACCCGCTGTCCGACCGTTATAGGTATTATTGTTTTAGCCGACCGTGTGCGCGCTATTATAGTGTTATTATGTGAGTATGCTTTTCTTCTGTGGCACACGCGTGGTCGTTCTTTGCCACTCGAGGCTCCTTCAGGAGTGTAGTATGGTTGCATGCTGCAGTCGGACGAGTGTTTGTGTAATGCCGGCACATGCCGATTTAGGAGTGTCCGAAAGAATTTGTTTATATCTCGGCCAGGTACAATAGAGGATATATTATTATTATTTATTATATTGTTGTTTAATAATTATCGCGGAACACAAATTGTTTGACCCCGTTTCTGTATCTATCTCTAAGATTTTTTTTTTTTTTTGTCTTTTATTATTGTATTGTACGACGGCGGCGGCGTGTACGGCCAATACGAGCATTGTTTCTTATATTATAGAGGAATATGAAATGATGATGATGACGATGGTACAGCGGCGGTGGCGGTGGATACGACGATATTGGTAGTAAGGAGTTAATAGAGTAGAAGACGAAGAATATAAAAAAAATAAAAATATAATTAACTCGTGTATCATTCGGCGGGGCCTTTTGTTTTATCGCGTTTAATTACTTTTCTTTTGTTGAAACTATTATTGTTGCCGTTGTTATTGTTATTGTGTTTTTATTTTTGTCGGGTGCCAAAGTCATCTTGATCCACTCTGCATCTCTCCGACACTCGAGAGCAAGGAGGCTTGCAGTACTAGCGCATCGTAGAAACACAATCTTCGTTTTGTAATATTTCAGAAGCACCGTTACGTAGGTTTCTACTATTTCGACTCTACCAGCGACGTGGTTTCCCAAATAATTATTCTTATTGCATGTACGATCTACAGTAATTGGTTGATGCAACAAAGCCGCGGTAAGTCACTGATTTTGTAAACTGTCAATAGCCATGTGTAGTAGGAGCGAGAAAATATAAATGGTTTAAGTCAACCACCGATTGTTGAACATAGAAATAGCAATAAGCAAAATAGTGTTGAGAGTTTTGAAACAATAGCAGAAAAAAATAGGACAGAAATAAATTAGTAAAACCGGAATGGGCGATGTAAATAAGACTTAATTGATTCGTTAGGTTTGGAATTAAGTGGTGCAGTATATGCAATATGAGTTTCTAATAAGAGTTTCTAATTCATAATTGAACGTCGTTCTTGCGCTGAGGTTGGTTAGTGGATGTCATAACTTATATTTAATTTTTTTAATTTACATTTAAAATATGTATTACTTGCTGGGCTTTAATATTATCAGTGGTTTTTTTTTATTAACAGGTAGTGCCGTCGAAAGTAAGGTTAATGACTGCAAGAACGAGCAAGAAGGAGAAGATGTTATATTAATGTTACGTTGTTTGTTAATAACTGTTAAACGTCTTAAAAAGTTGAATCTATAAAATTGTTTCGGTAGTTAAAAAGCTATTAATAATAATACTTACTAATTGAATGCGGTATAACTTAATACTTGAATCTTGATGTTAATTAACTTGTATCCTTTATTTAAAATAACGTTAACAGAATCTCACCATAAGTGATACGACAATAAATCATGTTAGTCAACCGTGATGTGGTAACGACCTTCCGTCTCCACCTTTGTGGAATAAGATAATAAGTCCAAAGGAAAAACAGAACAACCTACAGTATAATAAGTGAATTTCGTAAACCAGAATACTTCCTAAGCTTTACGTCTAAGCTAAAAATATATGTAAGAGTTTACCCATCGTAGTATATAGTTCAATCTTAATTTTTTTCTATACAAGCCTTTAGCATTGATTTAACTAATTAATAATTTAAATTTCCACAAAACCGAGGTATTTGTATCTGTAAAACGCAGTATAATAATATTAAATTGCTCATTTTTAAACATTATAATTGAAGATGATTAGTCAAACAAAAATTATACACTTCTGATTTTAATTAGACTCTACATTGTTTAGTATAGCGTAACAAATTGTTTGTCATAGGACGTGTCTAAAGAATTCTTATACATACATTATTGTTTTTCTCTTTTGCCTCTGTCATGTTTAACGCCTATTTAGTATAATATTTAGCATGCGTATACTTACAAAAGTTGTGTTATAAATTAGAAATTATTTCAACATCATTAAATTGCTAAATTTGATTATTTAATCAGTTTGTGAATAACAGTGACATTTCATTCCAAAGATGGGCCCGCGTGCAAAAGAAAATAGAGACCCTTTACTTTTTAATTCTAAACAATATATATACGAGTGTACATATAGGTACTTTACATACAAATTTAAAAAAGTATTTCTATTATAAAATAATAAATTCTTATACAAATCAGTACCGTCAATTTTTATTAAAATGTTAATTACATATAGTTAATATATTTAATAGAAATTTCGTTTTCGTCCAACATTTTTTTTATGCAAAATCAATAATTATGTTTGATACATTTAACTGACTTGATCGATCGTTTTCAATAGATAGAATTCCAAGGCCACTTAATATTTCCTCATACATTGTACTTTGTAAATAATTCTTGATTAACTTCAATTTCGAAAATGAACGTTTCGCAGTTGCAACTGTTACGGGGTGTGTCAAAATTAGCACACACACTGTACCTATTTCAGAAAAAGTTGTTAATGTAGGGCTCTCTATGGTAAGTAATTCAGTAATCGCTTTTACCGATGTTCGTTTTTAATTTTTTCTTCAAAGCAAGACCTAAATGATAAAAGTTGATGGTAAGAGCATTAGATAAATCAAAATCATAATATTCCACTAATTTATTAGCGGATTCATTAATTTGTTTCTGTAGTTAAATTAATTATCGAATCAGATTGAATAACTTTAAATACTTTAAATAAGGCAGTTAAACTGTTAAAACCTTTTGTTAAATTGTATTATTGCTTTATCAAATGTAATAATGGGTGTCCCCTAGCCAGAGGCTCGTGGCATTTGCAAACGTGTATGACACGCCACTGGTGGATATTATCTCTAATTAGATGACAGGCGTTCGAGTATGTCATAATACAAAATATGATATTAAACTTATCATAAAATTAAAATGTATGTATTTACTTTTATATATTATTTGATAATTGATTAAACATTTATAAGAATTCTGTGAGAAATGGCTATCCGACTGGTACGGAAGGCAACAAGAAACCACCGCACCATACCCACTTCCCCGAGATGCCAACTCTTGTCAGTTGTAGAATCAGAGTTGTCAAGCCGATCTAAAAAGGTCATAGCAAAAAAAAAAAGGATGCTGTAACACTTTAATTTTGTGTTTAAAATATTTTAAATTATTCTTTTTAATTAATTAGGAAATACTGAAAAGCTTTTTACTTTTCTATTCTTTATTGAATAATAGTTTGTTCATTTATTAACTATTTTTTATGATTTATTATATTTTATTCGTGGACTATTCTAAATGAGGTATAAATTATTTGGATTCAGGGTATGTAGTACCGGTTTGAACTCAATTTCAATGCAACGATATTAAGTTACCATAATACGCACAGTTTAAATAGCTTGAAAGTAAATCCCTTTATCATATAGAATAGGCAACAAAACGTGTTCACAATATCATTCGAGTAATAATTGCGGCACCTTGTAGGCTGTTTACCACATACTCTCATCTACTTCACCGTTAAGTTAGTAATATATAAAAAAAATCGGCACATTATAAAGTATAAAGTGACTTATTTTTATTATGACTGCAAACTTGTTCTTAAAAAGTAACAAAAGATAGGGTGGTTTTTTTAATGTTTTCTTTTTTTAATAAATAGTTTTTAAAATTTCGTTTGTATTAAATATTTTTATTAAATTAATTGTGTAAACATTCTATAGATCTTTGATGTAACCATACATTTTCATGAAAACTTTTTTTTATTAGGTTTTTACTGTATTTTTTATTTTTTGCATTTCTTCGACGGACATTAGTTTACTTTTTTTTAATTTTAATAAGTCATTTGTTAAACTAATAAATAATATCTTATTGATTATCTTACAAATTAGGTGAAAATGCAATAAAGTAAAAAGTACATATAGTAGTCAAGTAACTGTAATTAACGGCTCACTACTACAGTGCAGATTAGGCAATCGTAATTAAAATAAATCGAGCAATATACAAATATATTTTAAGAAATCATTCAATCCCACGTATTATGAGTTCAGGCAAAGAAGACAATACAATTTACTGCTAATCACTTATGTAACTAATGCTTTAAGGATTAAGTAAGGTTATGATTAAGACCGAAGGCTTAACTCTTTGCTCCGTGGTTTATTTTTCACATTGAAAAATGAAATGTGATAAGCTTGTTTTTACAGTTTATTGCCATGTATATTAGTTTAAATGAAAATACATTTATAATCTAAGCTTTTACATGTATTGTTATTGTCATTGACATTAGTACAAAATATTTCCTTATAACTAATTTGTATTATTCGTTATTATCATCGTTGTAGGTTTTGTTTACGATAGTATACTTTTTTTTTAAGGAAAACGTGTAAATAAAAAAATATACTTGTGAAGAGATAAAAATAGGGGTGTAGGTCCAAAAGAACAATTAGTCTAAGCTGGACGGGGTGTGTGGATAAGGAGAAAATCGTTTTTTGTTATGGGCGCTACAACGATTATTATAAAGCCGGTTAAGACCGTATAAATAACGTCTTTAGTCCATATGCCGCAACGGCGGTGAATAAGGTGCACATAGTACACTACTGGCTCCTCCACATTGTTCGATTCCTTACACTAACGTGTCTATAATATACTGTAGTATAAGAAGAGGTACTTCTTCTTTAGTGGGAGGCGCACGTCGAGTTTACTTTGGACTCTTGGAAAAAAAAAACATCTTGTACTTTTTTTCTTCTTATATTCTCACACAATAAATAACAACAATATATTACTCGTATCATTGTTATTGTAATCAAGTATTATGTTTTGTGATAAAAAAAAATAAGAAGAATAATAATAATAAAAATAGTGTTCAACGATAGGGTGGTGATTCTCCGACTATAATGAACACTTGCTTTGGCGTGCGGCGCATCATCAATTTATCGTCCTGTCGTCTCCTTATAATCCAATGTTATAATAATAATGTATTAATACTATTTTTTCTTTTTATTTCTTTCGATTTTCCAATACATATTGTTTGAGTTCATTGTTGTCGTGTAGTACCGCCGATAATCATCATCACACCGCCGCACTTCGATTCAAACACCGTTATTACCTTAATATATTATTAATAATATATTATTATCTTAATCTTTGGATCGCGTTTTACTTTAAATGAAGCCGCGCACACTTTTTCTGAGGGTTACATTATATGCTTACATATAGAGAAGACATGGGTATTATCGAATAAATTATTTAAAAAAAAAACATTGATTAATTATTTTGTATTAATCTGTTTGTCAAATGATATTATTGTACTTTTAAAACCTATACCTATTTGTTGTTACTTATTTTATTGAACTCAATTTATATATAAATACCCTTAAAACATCGTGCCCTTATAGACAAAAGGGTGTAAGTGCCGTTTTACACAAACCAAATAAAACGTTTTAATAGTATATTATACCACTTATTTATTAAGGAGCACCGTATAGGCAATTATTCGAATAATATTATGTTAAAGCGATAGCTATTGTGTACATTTATTGGCCAAATAATTATTATTCTTTTTTTGCAAGTACCTAGCCACTTTTACTGTAAAAAATAATCTGTGAATATTGGCCAACAGTGGTTATCATTTTTATTTTAGATCCTGGCTTAAAACATTAACTGTATGTACTTTTATATTTGTTTACACCACATGCGACACTTGTCGCTTTTTTATATATACGTCGACAATTGTTTCATGTTTATTTGTTTATCCACCCTCTTCCTAACCTACCGCTATCTCTTTACACGTTATTATACTCGTGACATCTTCATTACTGGTTGCTCCTTTTTTGTATTAAGTTAATCCTAATTCTTAAGTGCTCCGTTTTCACTATTCTGCCTGACACTTGCTCTCCAACCATAAAATCACCGTCCAAAACCTCTTCATTAGTAAATTTACAACTCTTGTATTTTGTTTAAGACCTATGTTTTACTTACAAGCCATTTTTCTCTATTGCCTCTCCACTAGAGGTTAGGTAAGGTTAGGTAGATTCATGTGTATTCTTTACAAGTTTATCCATAACTAAGGTTTTAATGCTAACCACGATAAAATATTTAATTTATTCGGGAGAATGTTCACTCTTTCTAATCTTTAATTAATAATAGGTGTATGTATTTGTATTCTTGAAGAAAACTCATTACCTTTATTATTAAGAATTTTGTGAAAACATATTTTGTCAATTTCGACCATAATTAAATTTTTTTATCTCAAATTGGTTATTATTTAGCAAACAACCAATTTCTTAACTTTTTGTGGAGTTGTATTTTTTTTAAAATTATCTTTTATTTAAATGTTAAATAGTTTACAATGCAGTCTGATGTAGTACACCTATTTAGAGTCTTTTCATCCGGAAAGTCAAATTGTACGAAAACCGCTTTTCACAGCCGGCTCTTGAAAGCCCTCTCGGTGGTCTCGTGCCACGAAAAGCGACACCTGGCCTACACACTCGGGTTATGCTCCGATGGATGCTCAATTTTTCGGAATTTTCTCCACATTGTTTTTGCTTAACACAAAAACCACCCAAGTCTACGGGAAGCCGGACTGCCCACCGAGTTTGCACGCGCGCATACGCCTCCAAACGATTAGCTCCCAACCGTATATATTATTATGGAGAGCGTTCATTATGTATTTCAAATGTTTTTTTGAAGTCTGGAAAGTATATTTTTCGTTTACGTCATTTGTTTTCAAGCATTTGTCGACCACGACCAACTCCAATCTCATTATTGAACTTAATTGACATTTATGTTGCCCCGATTTAGGTATACCTAAAACTGGTTTTTCCAATATGTAGTCAGTATAGTAAAATTCTAATAATAACAGAGAAGTTGGGAACATGTTGGAAAGTTTCTGTTTGCTATCCGGTATCCTACAGAACTACCAATAGGCAATCGAATGGATGTAGAATATTTGGAGCTGGCTATATATTGACAAATGAGAACTTGTCTTTACCTTCCAAATTTCCCGGTGATATTAAAAAACAGACAATAGTTACAACTAATATTTAGGGTACACAATATCAGCGACGATCACTGAAATGATAATATTAGGAAGTTTGACAATATGTAACACATGTTAAAACATTTGGATCGATGAAAATAATTTAAAATACATTAAACAACTAATAATACCTACATAGTTTGTCGTGTACAGTGTACTGTATTGTGTTAGTTCTGTACTCATGTCATAAAAACTGATTTAGTGTAGAAGGGAATAGTACTTAATTGATTTTTTATCAGCTTACACTGGAATGCCGCAATACTTTTACAATTTAAGAGATTAGTACTAACTGATAATTAAACTGTATTTTGTTTGTTTAGGCTGTTAATTTATTGTAAAGACCTTCGATTAGAACTTTATAGAAAATAAACACTGAAAAGTAAACCATAATAAATCAACAATAATAGTTACATTATTTGTATCGAATAGTTAAAAATCAACAAAATGTGATCAGGTTTAAATACAATATTATTTTCATGTGTTGGTGTTTGGCGTTAGTAAAGAACTACTCTGTATTATTATGAGACACCATGAGCTAATAGTGATGAATCATATTTTTAATGAATTATCTTGAAAAACTTAACAAAATGTAATTTATTTCTATTTGTCAAGCTTATAAGTTATATATAATGATATTAGAGTCGATTCCGATTTGCGCCCAACCATACATTTCTCATTTCTGTAAAAAAAAAAAAATATAACTCAAATTAGACTATAAATTGTCTAAAAATAAGATGTCACATCAGTAAATAAGATGTGATATATATATATTTATATATACATTTATATATAAATCATTTCAATTATTGAATTATAGCACACTGTGGTAATTTGTGTTATTATTAAGAAGTCGTGTAAATTTATAACTAATAAATTATCATTATTAATTTACAAGATTTTAGGGTTTTTTGTTAAATTCATATTTCTATATTTTTATTTGCCGTTTAAACTTTTATGTTTGTTATTGAGGGGAACGGAAAGCGCTATTTATTAAGGGGCAAATGATAGCCAATATTTGACAAAAATTGATCTAAAAGCCATTTTTTATATACCTACTAATTTCAAGGTGAACACATATTACAATTTTCTAATTATAATACTTTTAAAGTTATTTTTCTTCGAGTTATGACGAAAGTTTGATAAAAAATGACTTTCGTAGAAGTCATTTTCTGGTGTATCTATTAGACAGATTTCAAGTTTTTTTATTTCTATGCGAAGCTTACTATTTTTCTATGGGGGCTAAAAAGCCGATTTTTGATTTAGTGATTAAAAAAGTAGTTAGATGTATTAAAAAAAACTATAAAAAGTAAAATAAAAATGCTTATACATATTTTTTAAAAACAAAAATAAAAAATCGGCCTTTTAGCCCCCATAGAGAAAATGTAAAACTATAAACAAAAAAAATTATTAAAATCGGTTCGGTAGATACTTCGGAAAGTGACTCCGCCTTTTAGTCTTTATTTGTAAAAAAATTGACGCTTTTCGTTCCCCTTAATAGGATTGCATGCGGTTGGTTTTTATAGAGTTTTGTATAGGCAGTATTTAAGAAAAAAGTGATTTAATAAGTTTCGATCATGTCAATTAATTTACCGGTTAATTTGCATTAGCTTCATGGTATTATTTTTAATTTAAATTATTTTGTCTATGAGTAAGAACCATTTTAGTAAATATAACATACATTTTTTGTTCCATCGCACAGGAGTTCGTCATAAAGTTTACTTATGATTGGTCAGGGTACTTTTTTGATACCTTATTCGTACTAAGTATAAAACACGTTTGAACATTATATAAAATTTCAAATTTTAAAATCAAATTTGGAAAGGGTTAAAATTAAAAATTTTAAAAAGTACCCTGACCGATCATAAGTAAACTTCATGGCAAATTAAAAATCTGTTTTTAGATTGCTTAGTCCTAGGGTAAGTCGTAAGAAAAAACATTTTTTTTGTTTAAACAGTCTAATGTATATAATATATGTTCATACATAGGATTACGTCATGATACTTTTAAGGCATGTTAAACTACATGATAATGATAGGGTTACATAACAAGATTATTATTGCAGCTTTCCATTAGAATATTTTTCAAGTAGACTTTTAAAATAATAAAAATTAAACTAATTAAGTAAAGTACACTTATATCGTAAATATTATACGCCAATCGGGTTTAGGTTTCAGTAAATAATATTGATTAGCTCATATTGTCAGTCCGTGCAAGGTCTACTTTATTGATTAACATTTGAAAACAATTTTTTATATACATTTAATTTAGCTGACTCAGGACGAATAATAATTGTTCTTATTATTTTAAGTTTTTAAATCGTAGGACTTGTTTTAACAAATAACATACAAACAAAAATTAATGTTTTATTCCTTTACAATTGTTAGGTATATAATTAATTGTATACATTTTCTTTTTTAGTCAATTATTCCAGTAAATTTTTGTTTTTTTTTTTAAATTATAATTTTATTTGGCTATTGTTACTGTTGTCATACACATTTTTATTTACCGAAGAACGACTACGGTTCTTTCGAATGTCATAAAGTACTATAAGTCCACAAGTACGCGCTCGTTTCCTAATCTCATAACGACTTTGGGGATTTATCTTAAACACACATACTTCAACAACACAAACACGGACTTGAGATTAGTCTGGTCGTCGCGTTACCTAATACATATTATATTTTATCGTCAATCCGCAATTGAATTTTATCCAATTTCCGGTAGAACCATATTACCGTAGCGCCTTGAGTGCGGCACTATACGGTTAACACGGTTTTGTGGTTGCTGAAAGCTTGCATATTGTTTTTTTTTTTTTGGTTCAAGGGTAGTAAATAACTTTAACTGGGTTTTCTCCTTCAACATAATTAAATGAACAGTGTATCGGACACACTCCCCGTCGGTGTGGTGTATTCGTTTCATTAGCCGTCCATTGATGTCGAACCTCTTCTACCCTCCGATGGTTTTCCCTTCTTCTGTCAGTCACTATCAGCAATTATCATCTTTATTTCCAGTCCCATGTCGCCGTTCCAGGACGTTATCCATGGTAGATTTTGTACGATAACAAACAATTACCGGTGATTTACAAAACATCTACACGCCGCTGCATCGAAGTAAGGACACCGGTATCATAATATTATAGGTCCGTCATAATCGAGGACTCTGGTAAACGACATATATTATGCCGGCAACGATCGGTCATGATAATGGCGCAACGACTGCGTGTTCCAGTACACATTATATTATGTATTAATAATAATTGCAGTGTACATTGACAAAATACTATCCGGATGTGGACAAAAAAAAACCGCGGCTAACGGTTGGAGGCCGTGTGGGATCGTTACGGCGATGTGTATGAATAATAATTGACAGCAAATCGGGGCTCTATTCACTTATGAATGGGAATGATTTCTTTTTTTGTTGTTTTTTTTTTTGTTTATTCGACAAAAAGTCAGTTAGACCCACTGGGTAACTCGATGGGAGGTTTGTTTTGTGAACCGGGACCACACTGGGAGCAACGGGAACGTACGAGTTAAACCCAAATAATATAAAAGAAAATGCACTATAGGTTCTAAATTTTTTTCCTCGGGACACTGTACACCGACGCGACTATGGCCGGTCATACGCCAGCACTCGCTAGAATACTCTTTTCGTGTGTATTACAACAATAAAACTTATTTGACTTAGAAAAAAAAAAAATTTAATTTAGTGTTCATTTATCGTTGAACGCAACACTGCAGATGGCTGCGAACAACAGACTAACGCCGAACATGATAACAACAGCTGTGGTTTGACAAAAATCAAATCTAGGGCTGTGGCATCCACGGTTTTAGTGAGACGCCTACGGAGTTTTGAATTCGAAATGGTTACCTAACTTACAGTCTCTTAATAAATGTTGGGATAGAGCTTCATTAAAAATTACATATTTGTTTTTTAACTTAGTGTTTACCAAAAATTAAACACAACATTAAAAAAACTGTTTTAGTGAGCATTATTGTGTTTTACACGGTAATATGTTGTAATCTCAGATTCTTAGTAGAACGAGTAAAGCTGAATTTACATAAAACGCTTTCATAATTGTTGTTCTAGTACTTACTAACATAGAACTACTATTGATATTTATGTTTACATACAATTAAGAACTTAGATAACAATTAAATTACAACGAGCTTATTCGGTAACCTTAGACTTTATTTTCTTATCTTCACTATGTACGTCACTCGAAAGACGTTGTTGGGTGTGTCACTGAAGGAGTTAATACTGGTATTACAAACATTAAGTATGCAAGATTAATATTAATTTAAAAAAACGCAATTACAATTGTTAATAACGTTTTTTCCCTGGGTTTTATTTCATTTTTTTTATATTTAATTAATACAAAGTATATAGAGTATAAGATTATAGAGTAAAGTGTTTACAAACTATTATGCATATTAATGATCTGAATGAGTGTCCCACGAGAATTTGACCTTTTTAGTAACTCTTCGGGAAATTATTGTTATGTTATTAAGTTTGATAAAATATTTTTTTTTAACTATAGACTAAATTTATTTTATTGTTTCGATAAAAAAAACACAACAGACATTTTAAGGAATATGATTTCCGAAGACAGCTTTTCAAAAAGGAAAATCTTTTTAGTTATTGATAAGGTTGTATCTGATCACAGATCGAATCTTAGATTGATTATGTGTTCGTTTGGTCATCATATTATAACATCAGCTTCAAAGTCACTCTCAAAGTTGAATACATACTCCATTAGTCTATAATTCAATTTTTGTGGTAGACTTGTTTTCATAATTATTATGTTTTAATCATATATCGTACAGCCCGTCGTAGAAACGTAGCATATTGATTTTATTTTTTTTGATAGCCTGTATCAAGTTGTTATTAAAAAATTGTTGTATACATCACTAAGTACTGTTAACTGATAAAAAATGTGAAAAACAAATAATTACTTAGCTACCTAGCTAGTGCTTATCACACCAAGCTGCCCACAATATCCGTCAATGAAAACGTCAAAACATAACATGGTGAAAATGCCAAATCGGTTCACGTTAATTCAAGAGGTCTTACACGTGTAAACAAGATAGTTTATCTATAAAATTCTATAAGACTGTTATGTAGTACTTAAAAATTAGTGTGCTAGATCGTATTTAATGATCCCTCATACATTAAGCCCTACATTTGAAAATTCAAAGTGTAATATTGTCTTGTTGTTTGACGAGACATGACACAACCGCTTATGATTTGACTGAAAATGATTACGTTATGTGTATTAAAACAATTATTCTAGATAATAGAAATTATTATAATTATAAAGAAATCCCTATAGCCAACAATTGTTTTTGTTGTACAGATTTCCCTAACAAACATTTGTATATTATATTTATAATCTGTATTTTATAAAAATAGTTGTTATTTTGTTTTAGTAAGCGTGTTTACAACATTTTATTTATTATTCTTAAAAAAAATAAATACAGAATTAATGAATTTTGTAGGTTGATCAACTTATATTTAGTAAATGATGAAACTCGCAACTAATAACATCAAACATCATAAAATTAATCCTTATTTTGAATGGTAAAGCGGCTATTGAAGATAGACAACAAATTGTATTGTTATTATTTATATCCAATACTTCCTTATTCCATTTAACTATAATTACCATAGTAAAAGTGTACAAATTATTTTATAATAAAGTATAAAAATATTTGGATGTTTTTAAAAAATGTTGTGTAGAAATTCATAAATAATATTATAATAATTAATAATATGATATCTAGGATTAAAGTTTTTGTCAAATTATTAAAAACATTTATTAATTATATTTTGATATTTGAATTGCTCTTCGTGTAAAGTAGAAGTACAATAGTTTTGCACTTGTTTGTATCTTCATTGAGATGTATTCTTTATCTGCATTTAATATTTATCAAAGGCTAATCTTATTACAGGATTAATCATTTGTAGGATTACTGAATACTCTAACATGAGCTTAACAGCTAATGTGTGCAATTTGCAACGGCTCCTACATTATTTACGTAATTCGGTTAGGTTAGGTTGTTGTATGTTTTTTAATGTATTATGTGTTATAATTTGATTAATAATTTTAGAGGCTTTCAATAAGATTCTGGTAAAAGTATCGCTGAATAAGCAGTACAACAAATATATTAGTGTCACATTATCTTTTAGAAGTATAAAAAGACAAATGTTTTGGCTAGAAAATAGTTTGGTTGTATATATTAGATAGTGAAGCATTACATCCCAATACGCAATAAAAACTAAGTAAAATTCATTACTGTTTTTTTGAGGCTGATGTCCTCTTCTTGTCAACAATTCGCTATGATCAATATATATAATATAGATGGAAACTGTGAATAATTTCACGAATAAAGTATACATTATTCAAATAAAGTGAACAAAAATCAAAGAGGATTGACGTTACTACTGTTTCAATTAACGACATCAGTTTTTTTATCTATCTACATTATATTATTATGGTACACTTCAGATTTAAAAAAAAATTAGGCATCTGGCGTTCGCCGAAATGTTGCACACATGCAATTACAAAAGTCGTCTTAGAACGTGAAACATGTTAAAAGAAATCCAATATGATTATATATTTATTTATAAACGCATATAATATTATTACATTATCAAAAGTAGTTAAATTAACTTTATCTTGATTTCTTATATAGTGAAATCCCCATAGGCATTAATTTGTGTTGACTTGTGCAGTCAAATACATTTTAATAAAATGTTTTTTTATTTCTTATTTAGAACCAATAGCTAAACGCACGATCACACAAATCTTGAATAATCCTAAGGACCGTATTTAAGAACTATAGACTATTAAGCTCAACTCGTTATAAGGGCCCTACTGGTAGGTTGGAAACCCCCCAATAAAAAGAGGGTGTAGTGATTCTTCTCCGGAAAAGTTTTAAAAATTAACCACCGAGAATCACATTTTAGAGCAATTTTTTAACTAAAAACCTAAAAAGAAACATTTATAGTTTATTATTAAATTGTAGACATTTTTATTATACAGTATTTAAAAGATAATGAATTGATAAGATACAATTGAGCATAATAAAAAATCATTAAGGTATACAAGATTTTTTTTTAAATATTGTTATGAACCATTATAAGAAAAAATATAACAAAGTTGAGGTTCATGTACCATATATGTTCACAAATATGCAAAAATCAGTTTTTCAATTTTAAATATAACATTATAATTTTAAGTAAACATATATGCTAGACAAATGCAAGATAAAAAAAATGGAATATAATAAATATAGTATTTAAAAGAGATGATTTATAACTAGATAGCTAAATAAACTAAGTGGGAAACAATTAATGTATGAATTATAGATTATATAATATTGAATAAAACTACAGCGGTTTACTTAATTGGATGACGACTGAATTTTTCTTATTTTTGCGTCTTCCGCCTTATTAACCGCAAAAAAAAATATAAAATAAATACAGAGTGGTGCAAAAAACATATTGTTTTTTCAAGCAACCGTATCTTCTTTAGTTAAAGAAAAAAAAATTACTCGGCTATAATCTGTAATAAACCTAGTTTTAAAGGTATTGTATGTATACCATTTCTTTGTAATGCGGCAGTATAGTTTAAGACAAATATTGCTGGATTACATACTTATAAGTTATATCCCTTTCTCTACTTACCACTGTTAAATGATGAAAAGAGATTTCGTTCATGGATAGGTGACAACTTAGTAGTTTCTGGACATAGTTCAATTTAGTGACCATTGTCAACGATTTCATTGTATTCTTCAACAAAATTTGTTGGTAATGCATTAAAATTGTGTGCTTTATTAAAATAAAAAACTGGAGTGATGGTTTCAACACAAAGAATTCTGTCTGTTATATAATTATATCTGGTAATCCAATTTAATTGTCTTTTTTATTAGAACTGACGTTTTGTCAACAACACCAAACGACTGTTTTCGTTTTCCAGTTAAACATTAGAATAACTAATATCTTACTATCTTATCTACTTAATCCTAAAACAATTGTTATAAACTATTTTATTACAGTAATAAATTATATTTGACAATAAGCTAGGTTTAAGATTTTAGTATAAAAAAACATCGGGATGACAGAAAAGGAGTATAAAAAGTTACGTTATTATACAAACTTAGCAGTTTTCAATTAAAATTCTATCGCTTATAACATGTGTGATATAATATAATATATTATATTGCATGACTTTATACTAAAATGATTCGTATTTTTTTGTACTTTGGGTTGACACTCACCCAAAATTTTGTATATTCCGAGAATATCTATAGGACCTACAACAGTACAAACGAACTGGATTGGTGGCAAACCGGCATTATTTATCAGATTTATGTGAGGTCATTCAAAGATACCAACAGTGACGGCATTGGTGATTTAAACGGTTTGTACTGACCTGCGGTCAATATTCTATTCTAATATAATAGGCCACATACAAAAATCACTTACAAATATACAGGATAACAAATTCAATTTTTTTTTTAAACTACCAATGAATTATTTTTGATACATCGAACGCGTGTGTGCATCCAATTATTATGTAGTTTAAAAAATATATTATACGGCATCGCCATAACTTACAATATGAGATGGTCTTCGACAAAATGAAAATGGTGTATTTGTTTGTTTTTATCTATTAATAGTATTATTTGGTCATATTGTTTATTTATTTAATACAAAAATTTATTAAAAATGTACAGAGTTTAAAATATAATCAATGTTAGGCGATGTCGTATCGGTGAACTATTAATTTAATTATAAAGAATTTAAGTGATATAATTAAATACATTTTTTTAGGAGTTACTCAAAAAGTAGACTACTTAAAAGATTTAGGTATTGGTGCAATTTGGCTTTCTCCGATATTCGAATCACCACAGTATGACTTTGGTTATGACATATCAAATTATAGGCAAATTGATAAAGACTATGGGACTTTAGCAGATTTTGATCGCTTGCTTGATACGTATCATAAAGCCGGTAAGCATAATTATTTTAGTATCTATAACAAGTATTAATTTAATAAAACAATAAGTAAATAAATAAATTAGTTACCTTTACATAAGTAGATTATTCTTGTTGAGTTTAATTTAGGCCAGATCAAAGTGTTAAAATTACGCTGTTTATTAAAAAGTAAATTTAAATGTTTCCTAAAAAGTATACAAATAAATCTGCATCCACTTTAGTATGGTCGTAGTTAAATAACTATAATTAACAGTTTTTTAGTTAATGATTCCTAATACTTACACAAGTTTCAGAATACCAATGCTTACTTTTTTATTTATTCTTCATAATATTAATACTATGTGTTATTATAGCTATATAAGAAATGTAATCTTAGGAATAAAAGTTTTATTGGATTTTGTGCCAAATCACTCGAGCCATTTGCATGAATGGTTTTTGAAATCCGTGAAAAGAATTCCACCATTCACAGACTACTATGTTTGGGAAGATCCAGTTATCACAAAAGAAGGAAGAAAACCTCCTAATAATTGGGTAAAAAACATTATGAATTTTTTTTATTACCCATACATTAACAATTTGTTTTTATCAACACACTTAAGCGCCCTTATAACTATGGTTATTTATGTATATTTTTTCAAATTATTTAAAGACATTCAATTCAATGATAAAACACTGCATCATGAAATTATGAAATTTCCTGAAGTTTCATTGAATCTCGTATTATTTATTTTCGACCCAGACAATGTATAGTAAAACATCATTCTATAAAACTTAATTGTACATACTTATAAGTGTTTATTGATTAACTCAAAATAATTTGTAAAAATAAGTATCATTAAGGATTAATAAAATTAAAATTTACTATTATTGTTTTAGTTATCAGTATTCAACAGTGGTACTGCATGGGAGTGGAATGAAGAACGTAACCAATATTATTTTCATCAGTTCTTAGTTGAACAACCAGACTTTAATTATAGATCTCCAATGCTAGTAGAAGAAATGAAGGTACAAAAATAATATTTTCCAATAATACATTCCAAGAAAATACTTTAACACGATATCTGAAAATGTTGTTTTATGATCTATAAATGTTGTGTTATTTAAAAGAATCATTCTTTTAGAACGTTTTGCGCTTTTGGCTGGACCGTGGTGTGGACGGTTTCCGATTTGACGCAGTTAACGCTTTATTTGAAAGAGCAGATTTAGTCGACGAACCAGAGTCTGGTGATCCTGAAAGCGGACCTAAAGACTATGATTTTTTAAATCATATATATACTTTAGATCAACCGGAAACGTATGAAATGGTTCACCAATGGAGAGAAGTTATAGACAGTTATAAGAAGAGCGAAAACGATACAACCAGGCAAAGACAATTATTTATATAAACACATACATTAAATATACAAACAAACATCATTGTTTAAAATCAAAAGGATTCTTTTTTCAAAAGAATTTTTGCTACTCTCACCAATAAGAATTATAATAAGGGAAACAATTAGCCTCCGAATATATATGAAAAGTTTTTCACACACGTTTCAGAATGTTTATGGTAGAATGTTACTCTCCTGTGGATAAAACCATGCAATACTACGGTAATGATACAGCACTAGGAGCGCATTTTCCATTTAATTTCTTTTTCATTAAAGATTTCAATCGTCAATCGGACGCTAAGCAAATGAGAAATGTTATTGCGTCTTGGCTAACTAATATACCTAGTGGAAAATGGCCTAACTGGGTAGTAAGTAATTACAATATTGGTTTATTTGTCAACCATTTTCTTTACCCTTCCACTATCTTTTAGATTGGAAATCATGATAATAGTAGAATAGCGTCGAGACTAGATCCAATGCTTGTTGATGGAGTTCATATGGTACAAATGCTTTTGCCAGGTACTACAGTCACCTATAACGCCGACGAACTTGGCATTGAGGACACTTACATTAGATGGGATCAAACAATTGATAATGCTGGATTGAACGTTGGGCCCAGACGTTATGAAAAGTTTAGTAGAGATCCAGAGAGGAGTCCATTTCCATGGGACGATTCCTTGAATGCAGGTATAAACAGAAGTGTATTAATATTTGTAATACTTCTATTATAATTTTTTGTGAATGCCTAATACCCTAATACATTTTCAATAGGTTTTTCCGACGGTCCAAAACCTTGGCTTCCCATCAATCCTAAGTTTTGGAGGGAAAACATGAAACAACAAACAAAATATAAGAGCCACTTGAGAACTTACAAACAATTGGTGAGTTTAAGAAAAAGCCCAGCAATAATGTACGGAGACTTAAATGTGTTCATTTTATCAAAATGGGTGCTTGGTTTTTCAAGGTAAGTTTAGTGTTATACTATACCAGATGTTGTCGTCATAAAAAAAATATTCTACATCTGATTCAGGATTGTAATTTAAATCTAATATTACTTTTATAGGAGTTATTTAGACCATCCAACATACTTTGTTGTTATCAATTTGGGTAGTGAGACGGAAAGAGTTAATCTTTTAAATGCTAGATATACTTTACCACACATTTTAAAGGTCAAAGTTTCAAGTGTTAACTCAGGTCTTGTCACAGGGTAAGTTTATTAGTAACTCATATTAAAAACATCTATGCTATTTATTCGATAATATTAATAGAGTTTGTAAATACATTTTTAGAAATTTGGTACGAACCGAAAACATTATTTTAAGACCAAAGGCTGCACTCGTCTTGACCACGTCTAGAAATAATGAAGATGCTGATAATTTTTAAATAACTATAATAATATGTTCTTATGGTTAATATGTTCTTAATACGATAAAAGTATATTAAATTATATAATATTATTTCACATATCGTTTTAGTTTTTTATTTCTCTTTGTTTTTTTCTCATTATTGATGTACTTCTTTTGAAATTAATATTTTAAAGAAGCAGTAATAATGGATATTATGTATAAGTGAATTGGTCAGTGGAAAAACAGAATAGTGAGGTCAGGGATATGTTTTTATTGCGGCCCATTTGATTACATAATTAGAACAAAAATGTAGCGACTGCTCAAACTTCGTTTGTCTAAATAATGCCATTATTATTATCTTATTAAATAAAATATTTTTAAAGTAAAAAATTATACTTTAAAGTAAGTCTTGGACAATGAGTAAAGGACTTAAATATCAATGGAAGTAGATCAAAATGGACATAAAAACGGTTGTTTGGAATAAATTAGTACAATAGGATTACCGATTTATAATCAGTCACAGAAAATAGTCTAATAAAGAAAGGGTTAATATTATTTAGTACCTATATATTTGTTTATTTTGTATAGTGTTCATTGTACTAACTTATTAGTAACTTGACACTAAAAATATTTAGTAAAGTAGTAGCTTATACTATTACTTTATATTTCTATCTTTTACTTAAACATTGGAACTACTTCTAACTTTTAGATATTATTTTTAAAAATAATAGAAAAATAAAAAAAATTAGTACAATATTTTTCCAAATATGTATTTGTATATTTGTATGTATATTTTTTAAATTTGTAAAATACTTCTAAACAGTAAAGTAAATAAAACATGATAAAATTATATTTTTGTGCAGTTACATTCTTATTGGTAGGAGTCTTTACTGGAAAGATCATAAAGTTCTCATATGAAATTTTATAAACAGTATCAATGATTTATGATCTATAAGATTGTGTAAGTCGTATGTATATTTTAATTGAAATTAGATATTAAGATGTTATTCAATGAATTTTACTTCTTAAATTACTTATTACAACTTACATTATATTTATGTGATTATAATACTTTAGATAGTTGGTATCATAATTAGGGAATACTCGAAATTTTCGATTTTATTCTTCAACTTTTTTCAAAATGATTGGTTTTATAATCCTAAAAAAAAAATAGTTTCAACTCAATTAACATGTACAGTATTTAAATAATATATTGCTGCAGTAGCTTTTCTTATTAACGAAACCGGCTTTACCAGATAATCTCCAGCTACACTTGCAGCCATACAAATATTATATAACGTCTTCATCTTCAGTTTTATCTATTAGGACTATCAAGGTTATAAACGAGGTTGTATTTTTGTTTTACCTAATACTTTTCCAGATAAAATTATATATTTTTCAACCCTCGTTTATTTGTAATTTGATAAATATCACAAAATGCTTCATTCCACGAGACGTATGCTTTTCTTTATAATTTTCTTCCTTATTTGACATGTATTTTGTTTTAAATAATCTTACATACGTATTATTCTGGTTCTAGAACCATATTATTATATGATAATATTAATAATACAAATTATCATGAAAATACATTTTCATTCTCAAATTTCTATCAGAAAAAAAAACTATTTGGATTGGAATTTTATAGAAAGAGTTTACATTTAAAAATAAAAAACAGTTTTCGAACAATTACGTCAACATACATTGTCAAGTAGCGTGATTAGTTTACTTAAGAGAAATGCCGTAAACCACTTCAAAGTAGATTATCTTTGCTTAAAAAACAATACCTGCTATTGGAGTAGTTTGTATTTCAACCAGAATGTATAAATACTTCAAAAACATATTTTAATATTCAGTAAGCTTATATCGCAATAGCAGTTCATTAATTCTATAGACTCTAAAAAAATTGTATTAACTGTATAATAATTAATAACTAAAAATACTGTTTAATATTCACTATGATCAAAGCAACTATATGCTTAGGACTTTTAATTTCCTATTATTCTGTAAATTCAGAGATAATTAGCAAAGGTCTTAATAGTACATACGTTCCGGATTGGTGGCAAACAAGTATCATTTATCAAGTGTACGTGAGATCATTCAAAGACAGTAATGGAGATGGGATTGGCGATTTAATTGGCGAGTATTATGATTGTGTCATATTGGAATATATGAACAAACTTCAACTAATCTCATTAATATAAAATTTAGATGACGTTAAATTGTTCATAAACAATTGATCGTCAGTCAATTTATGGCCAATATAAATAACTACTTAGTTAGCAAATTTATGTATAAATAAAATATCAACATTATTAAGGGGATTGCATGCGGTCGGTTTTTTCAGTCAAAACACATCATTTTTATTCCATTGCACAGACCGAACCAGTGATCCGATAAGTAATCTAAAAACAGACTTTAATTTGCCATGAAGTTTACTTATGATCGGTCAGGGTACTTTTTTCAATTTTTGATTTTTAAATTTGAAATTTTATATAATGTTCATACGTGTTTTATACATAGTAGGAATAAGGTATCAAAAAAGTACCCTGACCGATCATAAGTAAGCTTCATGACAAACTCAAATATGTTTTCAGATTACTTATGAACTAGTAATCAGATAGTTATCGGATTACTAGTTCAGTCTATGCGATGGAACAACAAATGTATGTTATATTAACTAAAATGATGCTAATACAAATTAACCGGTAAATTAATTGACATGATCGAAATTTATTAAAATCTCTTTTTTCTTAAATATTGCCTATACAAAATTCCTTAAGAACCAACCGCATGCAATCCCCTTAACGTTCAAATAATAAAATATAATATTAACGTAATTAACAAAATAATATTATACACAAAAAATGATTAATTTCTTTGTATACTAAGATTTCAGAATTTCTTCTCAGTCGCCCAGAAACTTTACTCAATTTTTTGTACTTCTTTCTCCTTCAATTTACTTTACAACTCACCGTGACAAACATTTTTTATTTCATTGTTATCTTCTTCTTCATCAGCTAAACGGTCCCCAATTCAGGACTAGCGTTACTATCAAAATCTCTCTCCATCTATCTCTCTGATACGCTGTCTGTAAGGTCGCGCTCTGGTCTATCATTGATAACATTTTATTATTATGCATATAATTTTAAATATAATATACTATAAATTATATTGAGATTTTGTCAAATATTAGTAAATAAATAAATATTAACATATGTGTACTTACTAGAAAATGAACGTTAAAATCTTAGATAAGAAAAAATTATAAATTCTAATATTTTTAATTCTTGAAAATATGCATTTTTAATGAAAATATGTCCACATAGTTAGTATTGAACGAATAAATCTAACTTATTAAAAATATTTTTATAACTATTTAAAATTTTAAAACATGCCTATAAATTGTAATTTTAATGATTATTTAGCGTTTTAGATTTCAATTTTATAACTCATCATTATCACATCAAAACATGACCGATATTTAAAATTTATACATAAATTAATACTACCCATTAATAATTTCAGGATTGACACAAAAAACAGACTACTTTAAAAATTTAGGAGTTGGTGCTATTTGGCTATCTCCAATATTCCAATCTCCGCAACTAGATTTTGGTTATGATATATCAAACTACAAAGAGATCGATAAATCTTACGGCTCACTGGCGGACTTTGATCGTTTACTGATCGAGTTCCATAAAGCTGGTAAGTATTTATAACATCGCTGTTACATGACTAGTGTTACCGATTTTGTTGTAACAGCTTTAATTAATTATTAGGGATAAAAGTAATTTTGGATTTCGTACCAAATCACACGAGCGATGAACACGAATGGTTCATTAAATCAGTCAAGAAAATCGCGCCATTCACAGATTTTTATGTTTGGAAAGACCCTGTAATCAAAGACGGTGAGAGGCACCCTCCTAACAATTGGGTAACACCATATTAATTAGTTAAAATTATAAGAATTAATTAAGAATAATTTGCTAAAAATGTTTATTGACTGATAACCATTTTTGAATAAATGGTTTTAAAGTTATCAAAGTTTAAAATTTAAGACGGGAGGAGGGGTGGTGTGTAGAGTTATTTGTATTTGCTTACATCGCTCAACCGCCCTCCACCTCCTATTCTAAACGTTAATAACTTTAAACATAATTATTCAAAGTTGGTAATCGACCAGTAAAACGTTACAGTAAATTTTTCTCAATTTAAAAATTCATTCAAATCTATATGTTATCATTTAGTTTCAAAAGTTGATAAAGCTCTAGCAAATATTAAAAAAGATAAAAATTTGAACATTGTCTAATATTCTACTAGAACATAAATACAAACTTTTTCAAAAAAAAACACTACAAAATTGCAACTAATTAATTCGTTCGACATTCTTATAAAGCTATACTGTGAATGGACTTCGCAATAAAAAATGCGAATACTGTTTAACATGTAATGTTTAATAAAAAAAATCTTTTAGTTATCAGTATTCAATAGTGGCTCAGCCTGGGAATGGAACGAGGAACGTCAACAATACTATCTCCATCAATTCCTTGTAAAACAACCAGATTTGAACTATAGGTGTCCAACGGTCGTGGAAGATATAAAGGTCTGAAATAATGTCTTTGGAAGTGAAAAGTCGGGTTTTGAACGATTTCATTGGTTTTTAGAATACATTGTCGTTCTGGCTTGGTCGCGGTGTAGATGGATTCCGATTCGATGCCACTAACTATTTATTCGAAAGAGAAGACTTGCTCGATGAACCAAAGTCCGGCAAACCGGATTACGAAGACACTGATTACGATTCGCTGAATCACATTCATACGCTCGATCAACCAGAAACATACGATATGGTCCGTGTCTGGCGAGAGTATTTGGAAAAATATGCTGAAATTAAACAAGAACCGTTCACTAAGTAAACAGTACATTTTTTATGAAATAATAGTTATTATATTTTCAACTTAACGTTTCAGATAACGTTATGCGCTCAATTTCCTAGTGTAAAACTAGACTAGGAAAAATGCGTTTTACTCGGTTTTGTGATTTAGAGTAAAAATATTTAGAATAAAATCGAAAGATGATGACATTTTGGAGGGAATGCCGTAGCCGTCTTTAAAAATACTTCATATAGGCCAAGAGTTATTGCTGTATTGAAAAATTAAACAATTTTTTTTTTTTAACGTTACCCTCATATTAAGCCACATATATAAGATGCCTCCGAAATGTCATCATCTTTCCTTTTAATAACGGGTGTTCTTGCTCTACGAAGTAGCTATGTTATGGTTAAAAATTAACGAAAAACGCGGTGATGGTGTAACAAGCAAAAAATTAACCAGCAATACAAAATATACGAGTAATAAACCACTAAAAAAAACCATACTAATAAATTGTCAAATTCAACGTTACCTTAAGATTTTTAAAAAAATCACTCTTATTGAAGTGCTTAATAAATAGGTAGTCTTAAATATAATTTCGTTTATTCCCGTAGGTTCATCATGGTGGAATGTTACTCGCCATTTGACAAAACTATGATGTACTACGGTACTCCATCTGCACCGGCCGCGCACTTCCCGTTTAACTTCCAATTTATTGGGAAGTTTAACCATCAGTCCAACGCGCACGACTTAAGAGATGTGGTCGTATCTTGGATACGCAACATGCCCGAAGGCATGTGGCCAAACTGGGTGGTACGTTAATATGCTTTTATTTATGATAAACAGTATCGAATTCAAAATAAGTTATTTCATTATGATCACACAGCTAGGAAATCACGATAACAGTAGAATAGCGTCGAGACTAGATCCAATGCTTGTGGACGGACTTCATATGATACAACTGCTTTTGCCAGGTACCGCGGTCACGTACTATGCCGACGAACTTGGCGTAGAAGACACTTACGTTCGATGGGATCAAACAATTGATACTGCTGGATTAAACGTTGGGCCCAGACGTTATGAGAAATTTAGTAGAGATCCAGCAAGGAGTCCATTTCCCTGGGACGATTCCATAAATGCAGGTAGACATAATAGTGTAAAGCTAGAGACGATTATGAGATTTTCCAGAGAAATTATACAATAATTATAAGTACATATTTATAATTTATTTAAATGTCAACAGGCTTTTCTAATGGATCAAAAGTTTGGCTACCCATTAATCCCAGATACTGGCGAGATAATATGATGGCACAAACTAAATTTAAGAGTCATTTAAAGACATACAAGCAGCTTGCTCGGTTAAGACAGAGCCCTACGTTTGTTCGAGGAGATTTACATGTGTATGCGTTCTCAAAATGGGTGTTCGGCTTTTCAAGGTTGGTAACAAATTTCCCTGTTAAAGGGCTTTTACACTAGCATTTTTAAAAGTTTGAGTAGGCAATTTATCCGAAAAATATTTTTATTTGTTCACGTATGAAATATAAAAAAAAAAAATATATATATATATATATATATATATTATTAAAAAAATTATTTTTAATTTATCTTTAGTAAATATAAGTAAATAAAACTTACTTTACATTTTAGGAGTTATTATGATCATCCAACGTACTTTGTCATTATTAATCTTGGTAGTGAAATGGAAACTATAAATTTACTGAACGCTAGAAACACGTTGCCGGACATTTTGAAAGTCAAAATATCAAGTATTAACTCTGGTTACGTCACAGGGTAAAAACAAATTCTATAATACTAAAATGATACTTTATGATTATTTTTTTTTTACAATTTTGAACTAACATAATATTGCTTTTACACTTGTTTCTAGAAATCTATTACACTCTGAATACATCACGATGAGACCTAAAACAGCACTCGTACTAACTACATCTCGAATTAACGAAGATAATTATTGATTAACAGGACAAAATTAGATTTAATTAGGATAACTGTACACATTATTGTTTTAAGTCACACATGTTTTTAATACATTTAAGCCTTTTATAATTGTTTGCATTTTTTTTTTTTTTTTTGAGATTGCCAAAGATAATTTTCTTCTTTAGTCAACTACTACAATAACATCCATGACCAAAATCGTTTTCTTATACTTTAAATTTGTAAAAAGAAATGGGATTTAACAGCCAAGACTGGTCGCGACTACAATAATTGGAAGAAACTTAGATGATAAAACTCAAAAAGTGTGCTGAATACATTTTACAAACTGGTATGTTTTTATGTGAGCAATACATATACAACTAATGTAACCGACGGTTTTGCGATTTACAGTATAAATCATAGATTTATATATTATTATTGGATTTTCAACCCTGCCTCAGACGTTTAAACGACGTGTCTTGGGCTAAAATACACTGTAGGTATTGCGATCCCAAATAGTTTATGCATTATATTATTTGTGAAAACCGTTAGGATTTTCGTGGAGATGAACAAAAAAATAAATTGTACATAATAAGTAGTTACGTCACCGTCTTAATATACCATGGGCATAACTGTGACGTGTAATCTGTATTGTATAAAGTTTCACTGGTTCTTTGGGCGTGTTCGGGGTAAGAGCAGTGTACCACCACCATGTATAGAAGAAAAAAAAGGGAGCTGCCGTGGTCGTGGTCCGTAGAGTGGCCGACCCACCCTAAGTACAATAATTATCGGTTAACTCCGAAATTGTTTGTGTGTGTGTGTGACAGGATAACGCTAAACCAAATATTTTATTATACATCGAACGGGAAAACAGTTCTCCCGAAAAAATTCATTCTTACACATACTTCAAGGGTTCGGCTTTCCAAACATAATTGCTACACACGAATACCTATTTAAATATTAGGTTTGCCTAGTGCTGGGTATAAGCTTTGCAGGTATAATTTAGAGGACCCTGAAAAAAAAATTGTGATCGTTTCACTAGAAATTGTTCTACAAATCCATCAATGGTTTGGAACCACCGGAAAAGCCTATATGAAATATAGTACGATTAAAATAATATAGTTGTAATTTAAGTTTTGTACTAGTTTACACAGTACTGCGTTTTTATCTACGACCTTACTTATCTGGATCACTTTCACTTAAGTCCGCCGACAGTCAACCTTCTCCATTCTGTTACTAATATTTACAGCATTATTTTTTTGTTCTAAGTGTCAAAGGTTACAAATTTAGTTTTATAGTTTAATTTGTATTTTATACATTAACAAAAACTAAAATATAAAGTAAAACTTTAATAAAAGAATACTAGTAATAATGAAATGAACTTTACAACGATTTCTGTATCAACAAATGTATTAAATAGAATCTCTGGTTGTCTGATAAAAAATATTAACCATAGATTTTAAATATAATTTCTGTGCATGCTCATTGAAAGTATACACCAGACTCGTTAAATAAGATGCTCTAAAAAAGTCTCAGCTAAAAATGTAAACAATAAATTGATTCTGTTAACTATTATTTATATTTAGTCAATATTTCAACTATATTATAATACTTTTTGTGTCTGGACCTACGATCACTTAACTACTAAAATGGTTTATTCGTGTAGCAAGTCTATACAGATCAGGAATTATACAGAAATGACGCTGTATAGTGCGGAAAGCTTAAAATGGTTTTAAGTTTGTTGAGGGGGGCGGGGTCTTTATATATAAATGTTTAAATCTACAGTTCAAATTTAAAAAAAATCAAGGAATCAGTTTATAATTGTTTTTTTCTATGTGTAGTTTTAGAACATCGGATCTGAAAATTTGATTGATCAATTAATGTGTTACTTTAAAATAATATAATTAAATAAATGCTGTAAAAGTATTCAATTATTAACAACTATGACCAAAAAACAATGTTAAAATGTTAAAAAACTTACACTGGGATGAACGTGATGTTTTATCACTCATACCTATGACTTATAAATAACACATAAAACTATTATTAACATAATCATAACTATGTGTCAGGTTTTTAATACTAGAAATATAATTTTACAATACAATAAGAATGACAATTTTATACTATTGTCTTTTTACTCACAAATTATAACATATCTTATGTGTTAACCGAACCATATAATATTTCTATGTATTTCATATTCAAATATATTATATGTAATCTGATATATCTCAAAATTATCTCTGATATGAAGCCACCTGTGTAAAAGACATTGGTCCAAATTGTAAAATATAAATATACCTAGCGTACGCTCGTCTGTACCGGAGTTGTATGTCTGATGAGTTGAGATGGTGCGGTGATCTGAAGTGGAAGCTGTGTATGTTTTCGATGGGGGAGAGGGAGAAGCGCATACCTGTCATAAACACAACTATTATCCTTAAGCAACCCCAATGTAAGCATACACATTGCCTGTTTTCTTTGATCGTCCCACCCTTTGCGTTCAAATTCCCTTATTTTCAAAATCAACATAATATAAAACTCATTTATTATTTTCTATGTACACAACAAATACAGCTGAAATCCATCTATAAACCGTACATTCCACTTTAAATATGCGAATCAAATATATAGGTTACCGTTTGTCTTTTTAAAGTTACATTATAAAGCTACCCATTAAATGTATAAATTCACCATTGGATGAAATTAAAATTAAAAAAAAATTCCACATTAATTTAGTTGATAAACTATGAGCTGGAAAATGATATTTATTTTTAATACCTACCGATATTTTCGTATTATAACAATAATACTCATTGACCGTCTTAATATAACAATACAATATCATACAGTGTAGTTAACGAAATTCGGGACCATTATTCTTATACTAACGACGAGTAACGGTTCTTGATCAAATACTTCCATCCTTGCTGAAAACACATTTTAGGCGGTCAATTTGTACGATTTTTTTCGAAATAAAAACAAATTCCAATAAAATTATACCGATGAAAGCCGAGAACAAACACTATACCACAATGTCAAATAACAACTCACCCAATTAAGTAATGGATTTTAATAAGGCGATTCGTAATGCTGATCTTAAGCGATATAAATATAATATCAATATATACATATAATACATATGTACGACTATCGATAATGCGACATATTGGCTCGTTAGTGATCTTTTCAAAATCAGTGACCCCAGTTGTCATCCTCCCTCGGAAGGTTTGCGGTGTGCACTCGTGGCTCTATCGAATTGAATGTTGTACAGAAGGGGGAAAAAATGCACATAATATTCTCATCTCATCCTGTAGTTCCGGAGACGGAGTTGTTTATTTGCTATCTGTCCGCCCCTACACACACACACACACATACAAACGTGCAAACCCCAGCCCAGTGCCCATAAGGTTTGTGGGTGGGATTCAAAGGTTGTGCGAGAACAGCAGATATTATTATTTATTGCTGGCGGCGCACTTGATTCCGAGTCATTGACTCCACCGGCGTCCCGTTAAACGGTTTAAAGGCGCGTGTCCACAGCCCTTTGTCATCCGGCGGTGTGACTTGTGTGTGCCCCGCCGGATGAATAATAATCACAATAATAAAAATAAAAAAAGACTTTTGCATCGAAAAAAAAATTAATAAAAAAATTATCGCGACCGAGGGGTTATAAATTTCAAATATCGATTAGAGAACTTTCACAAGGTTTGCTGTTGTGCGTGTATGTGATTTGGCTAGTACCCATTGCCATGCCGCCGCCACACACCGTTGTTTATTATTAATTTATCAATAATTTACGACCCTTCTGAGACGAGGGTCGTTTATGTTGTCAAACCCCTTTCTGTCGCTAACAAGATATGTATAAGAATATATTTTTGCTTAGTAAAACGATTAGTTTGTGTTTGGCCAACGGTAGAATCCGATAAGATTAGAAAACAATCGACATCAATGATATACTTACGGTCTCAACTCTCAAACCATTTCGCTACATGCATAATTACTTAAAACGCTACATAATATTTTTTATAAAACTATTGAATTTTCAAAAAAAGAGTCAACACGTAGGGTAGTCACAGGACTGTAAGGATTATAATCCAATTATGGGTAAATACTTTAAAATTGTTTATGTTGAAAAATTTAAGAAATAGTATAAAGTGTGGTATTATTTTTATTTGCGAGCGTTAATCAACCGCTCTCGTCCTAAATTTTTAACTTCAAAAGTAATTACTACTTCATTCATAACTGATCATCAACCAGCCAACATTTTCATCAAATTATTATTAATTAAAAAAGTTAATTGATTATAATATACGTTATCATTTAATTTTCACAAGTTAATAGATATTTGGTAACTTTATAATATTGTGCAAGAGCATAAATGACAATATTTTAAAACTACTTAATTGTAGTTATTTTCCGAGAATATGTACGTCTAACGTTATATGGATCACCCTGTATAACCTCATTTATTATTTTTAGAAAATAAAAGTGTTTTTATTCTAGTATTAAAAGTTGACAATTTAACATATTTAAAAAAAAATGATTAACCATTAATCAAACTTTATTGCTCGTTTGGTTTTGTCAATAAAAAATATAATCGGGAATAAAACATGGTGCCATTGACAAAAATGATAAAAGTTATAAACTTTTCTAAAAAAAAAACTTTAATAAATACCACGTAAAAAATTATTATTGTAAGTACCCGGCGACCGGGCGTGTTGATCTGGACCGTTTAATATAATGTTGGAGTAGAAAATAAACGAAATCGGTAATATTTAATTACCAATGCGTTCTAATAATTATTTTTAATTAATTATTTCCTAACACCGAAGTTAGTGTATTAATTTATATCAAAAAACACTAAATAAAATGGCTTTTGGTACAATATTAAAAAAAAATAAAATTTTTACTAAAACAAATGATTTAGCCACACGTTTTTATATTTTTGAAATTCCCCTATTTATAATACTAATATATTGGTAATAATTAATACAAATGTAATTAAAAATTTTAAAAATGTGTTTAATATATTGATGGTTGATCGTTCAAAAATAGTCACAGTAAATATTTGGCGGTTGAATTGCATACAATTAAAGTGATGAACGCTTTCCCAGTATAATGAGATATGTTATTATACGATCATGCCCATATTTAGCAGTTCGGTATAGCCAATTTTTCGAATAATCTTAATTTGAAGCAGAAACAAAACAGTTCGCTCGTTTTTTTGTTGTATATTATCGTGTTATATTTTTTTTTTACCAACTGTTCTTGGGCTTAACATAATAATATTTAGGTGCACTAATAAAAAAATGTTACTTTTTAATCAAATTCAAGAAGAACCGATCCACACGACGATCAATCACCATGTCACTACTTGTTTATTTCGATTGCAATAAAAACAAAAATGTACCGTCTAATAATATCCCGTGGGGTCAAAACTAAAGGGGTGACAAAACCATGTTTCGTTAACCGTATTAGAGGTTCACACGTAAGCTATGAAAATACAACAAGCGCCCATACTACCATATAGACACGTGTTCGCATGATAAAAAACAATAAACTATTTATTACTAAGAGAAGATGAATGGTCTGTTGTATAATATTATGTTTTACTATAATATTACATAGAATCTAATACTCTACTATAATATTAAATATGTTTTAGTCGGTAGTGCAAGTTTGTGCGTTTATGTATTTAATGTCTATGAAAACATAATTTAACGAATAAGAAAAGATATCAAGTAGAAGATAGTGGGGGAAAAGAAATCATATCCCAGCGTAGCCAAACGAAAATATTACAATTTTGCCTATTGCTGGTACTGACATTTGCAGAAGGGTCTTAACAAGAGACACACACTGTTCGAATGGGATAAGGAAGGAAACAGGAAGGAAAGAATAAAGGGCTCGTTCCCTTTTGCCAACTTTTACTATGTAGTGGTATAAATGTATTTATTTCAGTTAAAACAGAATAAGAAAAATACTACTTTATACCGTTCCACAAGTAAACACAAACACAAAATAAATCAAATTTGAAATTATTTCTACATAGAACATCTAGTAAATTTAAATTGACTTCACTCATAAAGTAGATCACCTATCCGATGAAAAGAAAATATCCTAAAGAAATGAATTGTATTACTCATAATAATAATAATAATAATTTTATATTTTGTAGCATAAATCAGGGTATATTGATTATAAAATTGGTCAAGAAGCGACAGACAAATATTATTTCGAGCGATTAATAGATGATTAATTATATTTCTAACATTACCATCTAAACCACACATGACAAGTGTGCAGATTTTCGCGTAGCAACTTTATAGATCACAAATCGTCTATGAAAGCTATATAAGTAGGCCTTTTTACTTTTAAACTTTTTATTAGGAAAACTCTATAAAAGGGGGAAATTACACTTAGACCGCAGACTACGGCCCGTAGTCGATTTCTAGATTGATATATTTGGGTGAATCAACTGTTTAAAGGCATTGGAAAATATTTTAAAATTTATACTCGATCCACAAAATCACTTTCCATTGATTTCGCATTATACATTTTTAATTACGAATAAATTGATTTGAAGAAGTATCTAGTTAGATAATTTTTGGAATAAAAAATTAAAAAATTATATTTACATTTTTTACATAAGCTTAAACCAGAGAATACATTTTAATAAAAAAAAGTCGTTTATGAAAATAACAGGGATTTAACCAAGTCTGTTACAACTAAATATTACTTAATTTTTTTCCTAATTTAATTTATGTGTACATTAATTGTTAGTTATTATTGAAATGGATTCTTCATTTCGCTGATAATTGATATAATCTATGAACACATCTTTCAATTTTTAATAAATTCTCCGATTATCTATGGTATTTATTCGCAGTCTAATACGATAACGCTGATAAAGAAATAATTGGTTACAATTGTTCCAAATGACCAGAAAAAAGTTTGTTCCAATAGGATAATAATCCTAGTCAAAATAAGTTAGCCCTTATATTAAAAGTAAGATGATATTTTTCAATAACATATAATTCAAATAATTGTTATCGCTCTGCGTGTTTGATCGTTTCAACCAACATAATATTATTAAAACAATATAGTATAATGTATTGGTTAAAACGATCGAACGCGATTAATATTCGACGGGGTGTGATGATAACATCTTCGGAAAAGTCAACAATAATTTAACTCATTGCCGCCACAAACGTGGGCCCTTTCCCATTATTGTAATCCCCATCGAACCCCCAAATGAATCTTTTGTCGACAACGGATTACCATTGCGATTGTGATTATTAAAACTGTGTAGCAACCATAATGGTCCGGGAACGGCGCGAGGGCTTAAAAACAAAGTCGCCGGTGTTGGGGTTTTAGCTGCCACCGTCATTGCCGTCGCCCAAAGTAAGACGTGTGGTACAATAGCCATGTTCACCCTTGGCATACGTTTAGAGGTGAGGGGACCGTGAATTTATACATATATATACATATTTTTTTTTATTAGCTTTATGACTCACTAAAAAGATTTAACCGCGAAAAAAAATTTAAATAATAATATATACAAACATTTAATGAATTCTAAAATCAATCAAAATCAAATTCAATCATCCGGGATGACATTTTCCCTCCATAATATTAGAATTAATAAAATGCATTTTTTTACGTTACAGTGTCCAAGTAATACTTTTCAAAACCAAAGTTACCCAGTTAAAATAATATTTTAGTAGGCAAAAACACCAAAACACCAATGCCCAGTAGCCTATCCTGTTTTGTAACTATGATAAATTACGCTTACCAAGTTAGATGATATTATTAGGATACTAAAAAGAGAATTTCAAAACAAAACTTAACTTAAAAAATTTAATTTCCCTTAAAAATGGGATAAACTGTTTTCTCGCGTTTAATTCTACTTAGAAGAAAAAGGGAAGTTTGCAAAATATCAAACATGGCGATGCATTAATTTAAATAATACTTGTTTGTTTAAATAATAATGTATTTGAGTCATTTAACTGTTTAAAAAAACGTACGCGTATTACTTATATTACTATTTTTTATTCAACAACTATTTTATTAAAGACAATTAAAAATGAAATTGGATAAAACAATTTTTAAAAAAACGTTCTATCTTAACATTTCATCAAAGACATTATTAATTAGTAAATGTAAATACGAAATAATTTTCATTGACATCAAAACATATTGGTCTTCTTGTTATATGTTTATAGTTAAGTTCTGGAGTATTCATAGGCAATAAAAAAATACAAAAAAAATATAAGGGACTATTGAGAATCCTCCTTCAACTTGTGTTTTTTTACAGTAACGAACCTATATTATGATTGTGATTTTTAGAAAAGGAGTCTAATAATATATAGCGTTGCCAACTCCTGCTGTGACTGTTTATATGCCATGCAAGTTTTCGTAATATTTCAAAATCGATACAATATTGCATTGTAGAATCACCGAGTGTGTATTATCGTTTGAATCAATAATTTATTATTTCTATTAAGTTACATTATGTTCACACCCTTGCACACGCATATACTAGTTATGTCTGTGAAACTACGTATTTCGTCCAAATCCTTATCGTAACTAAGAAAGGTTAATTTACAATTCACAAGTTTGCGTCCCAGGCTCAGGTACATCTTATAAAAATAAGTCCGAAAAATAAAAAAATATTTGATAATACTAGTTGCGTCCCATTTAAATTTAAGAGGGTTTTACCCTATACAAATTGTTTATTGACACTTCCAATTTTTAATAATCTAACTGATTGAAAGTTAACCAACTTTTAAAAGAGACTACAACCTACAGTTCATTGTTGTGTACTGTCATATCTCTTTGTTGTCATTAAATTCTTTTTGATAGCTAAATTTATAACCAATTATTTCTTTGGAACTAAATACTATATCAAATTTGGTTTTTAAAATTTGTTTGAATGTGTTTTTAATGATTGTCCGGTTGTAAAAATAAAGTAATTTTTTTTAGTTTGAGAATAAAAGGTGAAATTTATCCAGAGCTTTATTCGGATCCATGATTTAAATACATTTCTGTACTTGAAATAATTTTTAAGTACTTATCAATAGAACATGTGGCATTTAGTGAAGGCCTTTTTGTGTTACGATAAGATCTGGATTACAATTTAGAGGTAATTTGGCCGCAGTTTGTTCATACTTTTAAGACTTATCTGGCCTCGAGACGCAACTAGTATGCTCCGATTTATACGTTTACCGGTGAAAGATATTAGTGTTCCAGCTAAGGGGTAATATTATCATATTATAAATAAAATTATACATAACTTGAAGATTATAGTTATGCAACTATATTATCTATCTACATTCGACCAAGACCAAATCTTTTCGAAGCAACATGATATTATAGAATAATTATTATTAATTAAAAAATAAAAACGGTCACAACAATCTGCATTTAACTTGTTATTTGAACACAAACTTATTGGCCAGGAACATATTGTTGTGAATCTATAGGTTGTCATTATATACAAATGTTATTTAACACAAACAAATGTATTTTAATTATCATTTCTATTGTTCAATTATGTGCTAATACTACTGTATTAGTAATAGTCATGGTATTTTTTATCTCGGCATATTTCATGATTCTTTTGACAATAGGGCCAATGGTTTGTGGGTTTTTTTATTAGGCAATCCGGTCATATTGTTGATATAATCCTAGACATTTTAAATAAAACAAACATGATACATTATCAACAGCACAACTCGACGTTTTTGTATGATTTTACTCGAAATTTGACGTCGAGTTCGTTTTTAAAAACCATAACCTTTACAAGTAACGAGTCGAGCAATTTTTTCAATCGCAACAGCCCGGGTTTTTGTTTCATAATGGTGTCCACGACCAAATCCATTTGTTTTAACAAGTTTTTTTCGTTCTCTCCTATGATTATAACAGATCCTTCATTTGCATAATTTTCGCGAGACGAATAACGCATTTCTATACAATTGACAAGTACAATCTATTAGTTGAGGACATTTTGCTACAAAACATTTTATTAAATCAATTATGTTCACCTCTCTCATATGCGATTCCTCGGTAAATTTGTTTCATGGATTGGTGATTTCTTATTAGTTCATCCACGAACATTTTAAAGCCGCTACGGTGAGTATATATTAAGTAGTAATGATATATTAATAATAATGTTCATTAAAAATATGAAAGTAATTCTCTATCAATGATTATAATATTAACCTTACCCTTGGGCGTACTCGAGAGCGATTTTCATAATTCTATATTTCTCGAAATCATTTTTATTTGTGTTTTTGAATGATTCTACCAGCTGTAACTCGAACTCTTGGTATGTCCCATCATTCAGAGCATTTTGCACAGATTCATAAAGATCGGCCACCTGTTTTCAATATGTATCTTAATTATTAAGTTTGCCCAATGGCTACTATGGACGCGTACGTTACTTACTTTGTGCACAAAGTGATTCATGTTGCTGAATTTCCTTTCAAATGGTTCCTCGTACGGCGGTTCTGTCATCGTAGGGTAACGCCATCGTTGCTTTTTATCCGAAATATTTTGCGACCTTTATGAACACAATTATAGCGATGATCATGATTTCCGTATTACTGACAATTTAAGAGTTATTATAAATGTACGACACGTGATTATTACAGATAGTCGTATTGTTCCTTGAATACGGACAACAAAACGGTAGTAGGAGTGTTTCTCCACAACTCAACCGGCAGGGGACTATTTTTCAAAAAAAATCGTTCCGCCATGGCCTTTAAGACGTAAGCATTATCCAACATCAAATTATCACCGGGAGCGGCTTGCTCGTCGCTGTTTTCCATCAGTTCGTCGAGCATCCTAGCCATGGTCAGTTCTGTTTTTAAATCACTTACGGTTTTCTGTATTATTATTAAATGTCAATAAATTTCATTGTAATTACACGCGATAAGTATACTTGGGCGATGCGAACCAAGAAAAAACACCTTGGGTCGGAAAAGTCAAATTTACAGCAAAACGATTTGTTTTTTTACAAAAAATCCTTACTCAATGCTATTAATCGGCAATGCTGCTTCTCGTGTTAAGTTTGTTTTTCAATTCTCGTAGATTATTAAGAATAACAACATAAAAATAGGTACATTAAAAAAAAATGAAACATTTTCCCACTAAGGAACCTATTCACGGACCGCATCGCATCTGTATGTTTGCCTGCAATTTTTCCACTTGTATGTTCGGGTGAACGATCGAAGTAACGACGGGGTTCGTTAAACGCAATCCACGTAAAGTTTCTCCTAGTTTCAAAATCGACAATGCTGAACTTACCTCTTGTTTATCGGGTCGAATGTGACATATTAACCTGGAATATACGCCACGTGAACAAGATGAATTCGTATGATTTCTAGGGTTTGCTTGTTCCAAAAATTACATTATCAAGAGGGTATTTTTTTTTTCAGTTTAAAAGCTCCCATAAAAATAATAACGTTAAAATAAATTTATAGAAAATCGGCAAAAATTAATTTTAAAATCGATCTCACAGTTTTAGCCTTATTTTATGTTTTGCCAACCTTAAGTTGCTTCCAGGCGATAACGCTTTGCCGCAATAATCTATTAACGGCGAAAGTCTACCGTTGAAACGTAGAAACTTAGTCGGATTTTTTATTATATTCAATTGGGAAAACCGCAGGAAAAATGTGACCAGACTCAATTTTGTCTGTGTAGCTTCTACGTTGGGATATTTACCGCCAATTCCCATAGTGTCGATCACGTGGATCTGTTAATGAAACGTAAATTTCTCAATGTTAATTAACGAATAATGTACTAGAAAGCGAGTAGACGTGGCACATACTTTGGCTAGTTTTCTATTGTCAAATTTTGGATAATTATTTACTGTACACACATGCAATGTAAGTATAAAATTGCTAGCACTCGACGTATAGTTCATCTTTGACGTGGTAGCCCGCCTACAGGTTGCTTTGGACAATAATGCGATTCCTTCGGCAGCCGAATGGATTGTTCTCTTTATCACTCTCTAAATGATTAATTATTTAACATTAAATGGCTAAAAATCATGCCAATAAATGAGGTGTTATCCATTTATTTATCTTTTTATTAAAAATAGGCTTTAAGATCATATTTATTTTATAATGAACCTAACCTAATCAGCCAAACATTATAGTAGTTAATTTATTATATTTTATCATACACCGCATCATTATATACGACTTAATACCGGTATATTTACACACAATACATAAACAAACTTAATAATATATTCGCGAATAATTTTTGTTGTTATCAATTACTTGTACCTACGTAGCCTCAAAGAAGGGTAATAATAACAATAATAATTACTTTAACGCATCGCCATAAATAATACTATAAATTAAATGACTTTTACTCGTTTTTGACGACAAGTATGAAAAATAGTGTTGCGAAGTACCCTCATTTTATTTAATGAAATATGTGTCTCTCACAACTTCATTACACTGTCGTAGTCTTTATTCGTATAAGTTATTTATGACGCATGATTTATGGGCCTGCTAATGCGTCTAGAGACTATACTTACTTTATTATAAACCTTATAGGATATTTAAATTTAAATAATAATATATTTACATTTCATACTATATAAAATCCCATTCGAGTAATTTTTATAATTAAAAAAATATAGAGAATTTAATGGTTAATGGTCATCGTGACAATAATGCAAATCGGCATAGGAAAAACGAATAATTTGAAGCAATTTAAGCAATAGTTTTGATATATTATAATTTAGTTCTACAATACAATAAAATAAAATTATACAATTTGTTTTTTTTAACAATATTAAAATAATGAAATATTACACGACATATAATAGATATTAAGCAGTATAATCATTTCAATTAAATTTACTGTATAGATTACATTTTAATGATATTAGAGGTTTATATTTTTTATTATATACATTTTTTATAAATATGAAAAATTAAAAATCTAAAATTAGATAAAGCATAGATTTATATTAAATAAATCATCACAAACTATTTACTAGGTATATATTATATGGCGTGTGTTAATATAGTAATTTTTTTTTTTTTTTGTAAAAAAACCTTGGTATTGTGATTTGTACTAAAGATTCTGTGTTGTCACTCCTAATCAACATTATAACATTTGATAACCCCCTTAAGCTTACGGCGCTATTTTAGAATAAGTAATTAATTGAAGTTTCAATACAAATCACCAATGTTGTTTTTTGGATCGGCTTAGGAGTTAAAGGGTTTGGGTCGACAGACTATTCCCTCTTATAAACTATTAACTGTAGTGTAGTGTAGTGTTTTTTCAAAGCACACACTTGCATTGATTTCTGTACGGTTGGATACTCGAGAAGATCATAAACTGAATTTTTTTTTATTTCCACACAGCTAATTTCTAACGTAACCTCACGTTCTTCTTTCCATTTCTGTTTTGCTTCGAACACATGATCGACGAGTCTCGACGCAAAGCCTCGATTCTAAACGACATTATACATAATCGTCACGCGTGAAGCTAAATATATATTACTTAACTTTAAAAAAAAACTTTTACTTGGAAATCATTAAACGATCCTAAGATCCCGGTCGTCTTACCCGAACGAACAGAGCCGCAAGCCATTATAACAGCATCGACCCCTTCTAGAGCACTAACAATTAATACATTTACCTAATTATTTTCATGAATTCTGTTTGAATTTCAATTATCATTACCCCTCAACAATATCCTCGATTATAGTGTAAAATATTTCGGATCTGGAATCTTTCTCTGTAAATAAACGATGCGCTGTGAACGACTCATTTGTCACTCGGAATGTCTCCGTTCTTTTTATCTTAAAAGTTTTCTTTATCGAGATCGACTAACAGCAAAGATATTTTGGAAATTATACATTCAATCGAGTTATCTTTAGATATTGTCCAACTGTATTAAATTATTGATATTATAACGAACTGTAATAAATAATAATACAGCTTACCCTGCCATCTTCAGCAACGGTAAACGATTCGTTGTCTGTTTTTTCAACGGGCTTTAAGTATATGTAATACTTAGCGGCGTTTCTTGGAATTTTCTTCATTTTAACTTCAGAAAATGACATCGATGATTATATTTAAAAAAAATTACAAGTATCCTGTTTAGCTGTCTTTTTTATAGTTTATTGAAATTTGCTTAACGACTTTTTTACTACCCAATATTGTTGTTAATTTATTTATTTTATTCATAACGTTGTTAGTGGTTCCGAGATAATAATAATTTTTAATATTTATTTTACTACTTTGTAAACAAATAATAATTTTATATACAGTTATGTAAATAATGTTTAAGGTTGTATGGTAATAAAAAAAATATATAAAGAAAAAACCTGAGCAAAACTTGTGGTTATATCGTCGCTTCAGCTCAAAACTGCAACAATTTGAAAATTTACATAAATATATGGTCTTTCACCACAAAAGAATAAACTTTAACAAAGTAAAATCTGACGGAAAAATATAACTACACCTTGACGGCCAGCATACTTTTCGGTCAAAACTAATAACAACCGATTCCCTAGCAGCATTTATATTAATTATTACTATTAAAACCTTATATAAACGACAAACTCTTAAGCCTATAATAATGATGCGTATATAATATATCTCTCATTCACTAGATTTCGATAAGAATTATTATGAAAACCACATGGTGAAGCTACCGAACGAAAAATTATACTTAAGATCTTTGTTTATTTAAGCTATGAAATCATTTTTCGTTTGCAAAATCGAATTTTTCGATTGCCTTTCGCATGGAGCGTCAAGTTGGTGAAGCCAAAAAAAAAATGAGAAAAAAATTAACGTAATGATTGTTTTCTAAAACAATTGTTGTTGCAAAATTCGTTAAACTATTCATTCAGCATAAAAATGTAATAAATAAATACATTATTTTAAATCAAAAACGTTTTATAAACATATATTGTATAAACACTATTATTAACATTAAATTACAATTTATAGACTCAAGAGAGCTGTAAAGAATTTATACAATTACATAAATAATACCGTTATTCTGAAATGCAAATTACACTCATCTATTGCATTTAATGAAATTGATCCGAAATAGTTTTTTCAATTAATTTAAATAATATTCAAATAACCAACGAATCTCGACACGTGGACCTCGTGTGTTTATGGAGTTGCGGACTGCAGCGGTTGCTCGTAATTGCGTGGTGGTGGCGGCATCGGCAAGTCACCCTAAATACATATTTAATTCATTGTAGTGTACGCGTTATAATGGTGTCGTGAATATTGTAATATCGTAAAGAAGGTATAATACTATATTTTAATAGCAAAGTATTAATATGAAAACAGCACACGTTACTTACAAAATAAATCATATAAATTATACTGGTGATTTATTTAAGTTTCATAAATTCTCTCCTCTGTTTTTCTAGCAGTCTTTCGATACTGCTGCATTGGTTCAAAGCGGCATCTCTTTCACTCTGCAATGCCTGGATGGATTCATCCTTACGAGCAATAGCTTCTCTTACCCTAAACAGGCGTCAAGAAAAAAACAATAAACATACTATTAACAAATGTGGTTAATAGCGCAATAGAACAAAAAAAAAATATTCAATGTTACCTAATATAAACGTGATTGATTTCTCTTTCTTTTTCGTTTTCAACTGCCTTAATTTTAGATTCGAAATGTGATTTTGCTTTAGTCAGCTCAGCTTGCAAACTTTCTACTTTCGATACGGTCTCGGTTTTTATGATTTCATCTTTTGTGGACAGATCTTCTTTAAGTTTTGAAATAGACTATAACAAATAATATAGTCGTTAATGTTCTAATTATTATTAATTTTTATAATAATTATTTGATATTTCTTGTTTTGCTATTAGGCTAGGAATGTCTTAAGTAAATAAATAAAAGACAAAAAAATACTTCTTGCAATCGTTTGATTTCAGCTTGGTTTTTGCTTAGTTCTGCTGTCATATCTGCTATTTTGTCGTCACCTTCCTGTACTTTAGTACGCAATTCGTTCAACTTCATCCGATGGCCAGATATGGTGTTTTCCAATTCGAGTATATCAGCTTCGTATTCAGACTTTATACGCCTAAACAAAATTATTTTTAAAACTATGACAGATGGCTGTACAATAATTTGAATGTAAAGAATTTACAACAACAATGATGAATTGTTTTAAATTACAAACAACGAAAAATTCAAACTTTATCCATAATGCTAATAATAATATATTGTAGCAAAATTTGTATTCATTGTATTTTTTGACCAGTGCTCTTACTTAATTTTGGTTTCTGAAGCTTTTTCTCTTTCTGTAGATTCATTTTCTAATTTCTGTATAACTAACTCTATATGTCTGTCTCTTTCTTTTTTATACATTTCTTTAATAGCGTTTTCTTTTTCTTCTAAAACCACAGTTTGATTTTTTAACCACGCCGTTTTTTCGATCTCACAAGTTTCTTTTATTGTTTTTAATTCTTTCTAAAACAATATTTTTATGTATTACATAATAGATAGCCATGCCACATTCTAACTATAATAACTACATGCATAATTTTTAGTAACTAGATTTTTCTAAGTAATAAAATAATTTTTTTTTTTTAATGTAATTTTTATTTTGAATTGATAAATTAAATTCAGTCTATATGTAGGTCTTATATTTTATAAATCTTTTCAACCTAATATTTATTTTATTGCCTTGCAAATGTTTTCAAATATTCTTTAGTTTACCTGAAAATCTCGTTCTTTACTACTAATTTTTTCCTGGAGTTCGGTAACTGATTTTTCAAACTTCTGTTCAAGAACTCGACGTTTTTCCATTAAAGCAGTTTCACCTTCCCGCTCTTGTCGTAACCGTTCTGCATGAATTTCTCCTAACAGCCGTTTTCGTTGTTCTTGGTAACTTTTTTCAAGCTCGGCTATCTCCAATTCCAACCTAAACAAATTAATATTTAACATACTATTTTATTAAAAAATTTTTGAAGTACAATTAAATTAAAAATGTGTTTCTGAGTTTTTAGTTGAAACCTAGATAGAATGTATACAAATTATATTTCAAATGTGGGTAAAGTAAGAGCCTGCTCGTGGCGCTCACTAATCTTACCATTGGTGCTACCATACTTATTAAATAAATACTATTTATTTAAAATATTTTACAAATTTGAACTATATTTTAAAGTGTACATTTTTAAGCCCAGTGGTAGTATTTACACTATAATTTAGTAACAAGAATAAATAGTTTATTTATATTTTCTGGTACACAATTTATGAAGTTTCTTGAGTAGATCATCGTTAGTGTTAATTACTTGTTTTCAGACACTAGTCGAGTTAATTATCCGAATTAAGTTGAAAGTTAGTTGCTGATTATATTATATTTATTTTTCAAAAAGGTTGTACATTATTATTGCATACCGATTCCTAGAAGTTTCCCGTTCTGCCACTATCGCTTGTTCCCGTTCAGCATCCATCTTATCTCTCATGGTAGCCATTCTTCTATGCCATGTTGCTTCAATCTCTTCAGTTTGGGCTTGATGGATCCTTCTAAGTTCCGACAGCTCTTCTTGGTAAGCGACAGACATCCTATTTAACTCTGGTTCAATGCCTTTTATTGTTAACTCCTTTAAATACAAAATATTTCCAGTTACAATAAAGACACACAGAAGGTGATATGCACGTTTTATTTACTTTAATTTTTTTCGTTTTCAAATCTACCCATCTATCTTTATTCACTTTCTCGGATGCCATTTGTTTATCAACTGCTTTTTTAAGTTCGATTTTATGCCGTTCTTCTTGACTAGCTAAACTGTCGTTCATTTTTTTTGTCAACTCTTTCACGGTGGCCGCACAATTTGCGCTCAGTTCTTTCTTCTCATTTATTAGCTGAAAATCAAAATAATTTTATTACTTATTTATTGTATAATTAGCTTGTTAGTAAAGTAATTAAACTGTTTCAAAATTTACTTTGTCGATGAATTTCTGATGCCTTGTTACGGTAGATTCGTAATCCGCTTTACTTCTTGCGTGTTCCGCTTGCAGTTCGGTCATTGTTATTTTGAGTTTTTCAATCACATCTTCTTTTTCGGTTAACTTTAAATGTAGACTTGCTACTTTCTGCGCCAACTCGGCCTTACCGAGCTCCATAAATTGTTGTAGAGTTCCTTTTTTACAACCGGTGAGTTTCTTTTCAGGTCTAAACAAAATTATAGAGTTTACTATTAATGAAATATGCCAGAAACCTAACCGACTTACGACGGAGGCGTACTCGTCACAGCTTCGGGAGACTTACAACGCTTAAGCGTTTTGGAAGGAGTGGAACAGTTCGAATTTTTTTCTACCTCGTCCAAAAATGACCAAAGCGCCCTTTGGAAACGCGTTTCAAAAACAAAAATAAAAAATGCTTTAAAAAATGTCAAGATCCAAAAAAAAAAAATAAAATAAAAAATGGCCATTTGATATTAACTTTGAACTGGAAGTTTCTGGAACTAGAGTCTGTTGTTTATTTATATCTGAAACACCACTTTTTCTGACATTCATGTCTACAAGAAATAAGAACAAGAATTGTGTTTAAACTGTTTGTTAGGTGTATTATTATCAATAAGTACTAAAAAATACAATGTGGCAATATTACTGCATTAAAATATAATTAGGTAATGAAGTTTAACTAAGGCAAATCATCTTTATTATAATTAACTACTACCAATATCGTCGTTTTCTGATTCGAGTTCTTTCAATATGCTTACAATCTCTTCGTAGGTAGACGTTTTACGATCGTCCATCTGTGAAACGTCCAATGAAAAAAAACATAAAATTAATTTAAAAAAAATTATATTATGTTATCTCATAGCAACGCAGTTATTGTTAATTTTAACTCACAAACATATGACTGTATTTTGGAGTCGCGGGTCTTTGGTTCGGATGACTAGACATCCACGAAACAACTTCTACTTTAGAGTGGTCGTCGACCGGTGAGACATCAGCTCTCAGATGTTCCCGTTTCTTTTCGGTGACCACAACGGGCTTGGATACTTTGACGGCATCGTTCTGGCCGTCTGAAGCTTTACATTTGACCCCATCTCTTTTTTTCACATCAGCAGACCTGGCCAAATCCTTTATAGTCTTAACCGCGGTCGGAGTTATTTTCTTCTTCTTCTTTTTGATCGTCGTCCCACGGCGGTTGTCGTCGTTCTGCAATACTTCCAACAGGTCCACTGACACGGTAGCTTTGAGCTTATCGTCGCTGCTTATAGCCGCGCTCAAGTTCGAGTAGAGATGCTCCTCGTCCAACTGATCCTGGCTACCCCGGATGCTCATGGATGAACTACTCCTGGTGTACGTTATAGTGCCTTTGTCCTTGTCGATGACCCGTTCGCTGTATTCGTACGACATGCCGTTTAACGAGACGAGGTCGGGTTCAATGGCGGTCGTGACCTGAGAGACAGGCACCGAGTTGGGAAACCATCTCTGGAACTTAAGCTCAATAGCATCGTCAAAAGTCACCGAGGAATTTTTGACCTCTCGCCCGTAATATTCTTGAGGAGAATTACCGGTTGTTGTGGTCGGCGGTATGGGGGGCTTAGAAGTTAGCCCGGGTTCAAGGCGGTCGTCGTTCGGTTTTTGTTGTTTATTGTCTTTTACTGATGTAGAGCAACTGTCTTCAGACAATTCTGCAACGTTTAATTCGTCGAAAGTGTCCTCGATCCGGTTCCTTGCACCTTCCACAGTGTAAACAAAAAAATTGTAATTAGGTTAAGTTAGATTAGGTTCACCTAGAATCTCACGAGGCGAGATGCGAGGTGAAAAACAAGGAAGAATGCTGGATCTCAAGGCGTTAGGTGGACGCCGGACAGAACACAGGAATCCAAACTGAGAAAAAATATATAAACGGTTGCATTGTTTTTATCATTGTAGTATTTGTTTATTTTTATAATAATAAATTATGACGGCTCCGAATACCTTACAGTTTGGTTACGGAGGCGCCTACAATTCTGAAGTGTAAAAAAGAAAAGGTTAGGTCAGATATGATGTACAAATTGAAGTTTGGAATAAAATGTGGAGTATTTTTTCAGTACTAATTGCTTAATTTATTTACATACATTAGTAATGGACTGGGAATTTGGGTGTCTGAATTTTTCCTATTTACACATTTAAAATAGGTAATGATAACATAGACCCAGACCTATCTAACAGTTCCGTTTTAACTTGTTACTTCATACCCTATAGTATTGTTTTTGACGATATTGTTATGTTGTATACATTTTATTTCATGGTTCGTAGTAATATGAACTTACTATTAATTTATATCTTGGCAACGCTTTATATAATATAAATACCTAAAGTTTTAGGTATATACTTTCATTGTTAACATCTGTTTATTACTCAAAAAATTAAGAATCACTGAATTATTTGGTCACGAGCGACCCAAGTTAGCATAAACTTTATTATGATATTCAAATTATTTACCTGTTTCATTTTGTTGGTTATTGAAATTGAACGCATTATGTCGATTATTATTAGACGTGTTAAGCGTATCGGCAGATTGAGGTCTTTTAACTAGTTTAGGCTTACGAGGCGATTCCTAAGCATGAGTAAATAAAAAAAAAAGTATTAGTGAATTTAAATACAAGTATGACGCCGTTTTGCATTATAATTAGCAACCTGATTGACTGGACCCAAAGTAGAGGCTGACATTGGTCTCGACGATTGACGGTTGAGCGTTGACAAGTCAACGTTCTCATTGTAAAAGCAGCGTAGAGGACTTGATATATTAAAATTTGTCAAGCGGGATGAAAGATTAATCTGAGGAATGAATTAAGTTTTTTTTTTTAGTTCATACAAGGTAAAATAGGTAATAATTAACACATAGTAGGTCTTCACAGAACTACGTCTCAGAGAATAATTATTAATAAATATTACAGCTTTTCTCTTTGAAGTATAAATAAACTTAATGTTTTTTTTTTAATTATGTGTTTAAAACACTAATACCAAAAGCCGATAATTTTACCCGCAACAAATAAGTAGGGATTCTTATTAGGCCTTTTTAGACTAGAATAGATAATCAGAGATGGTAGGCAATATAGGTTTTATCTTAGATCCTATAAATACTAGAATTTATTTTGACTTCGAAATTTCATTATTTTATTCATATATAATTATTTAATTGCTAGTACCTACAACGTTTAATTTAAGCGTATCCGGTTAACATTTTTGTTTTGTTAAAATGTTTAACGTTAAAAGAACGGACGTCACTCGGCAAGCACGTAGATAAAAATATGTCATTTGCACGTTTAACTTCATTTTTTGTTTGAGCTCGGATAATATTGTACAACTGTACGTCTTACGCACGCGGTCACGTTGCGTGCATAATATTTATTCTTATTAATACAATAACAATACTGTAGGAATATCGCGTGACAAACAAATGCGTACGGAGTCTAATAACAAGACGGGAGTCTTAATATTACTATTAAGTGTTAAAAGACAATAAACCAAAATAATATAACACTACAATCTGACTAGTATACTATTATTCAATAGGTAAAATATTCTAAGAACACAAACTTTAGTGAAGTTGATATAACTATAACTAAAATAGCCAGCTGTAGTACAGTATAATCTTATAGGAAGCAAGCCTTACACAGTTTATTTAATTATTAATTCATTCATTCGCACTGACAACGTTCAAATAGATCAGATGGCTGGTTCATTATAATGTTTACTCGTGTCTGTTGATTTACATTTACAAGTTACCAGAACGATAACTAAAGTCGAAGATTTTAAAAGTCCATTAAAGACATTCAGATAATGCATGTATAATAATATAGTCTTATAGACTATACCTAGATACGGCATGTCGACTAGATTAATACTCGTGATTCCATAAAAACTAATACGATTTAACGTTACTGACTGTAACATAAATAAATGCATCGTACAAAATATTGCCTAGTATCAAACTAATATCAATTATCAAGAAAAACAAGAAGGTGTGCTTTCTAAAGTATGATAGAAACAAATTAAAAAAAAAAAACACCAATGATACTTAGCCTCAACGGTACATACTTGCGAGCCCCGTAACGATAAAGATCCGGGGGAAGTGGCGTTTTTATTGTTCGGTTTTTTCGACATCTTCGTTACAGTCTTGTGTTAACATAAGCATAATCGTATCGCAATACATAGATCAATCCAGAAATATAAATTTATAATTTATACATGTATTATAAATTACCAAATAAATGTAGTTCAGTGTAAGCCTTTGTCGCACTCGATTCCCGTCCAACATTTACATTAGTTAGTACAACTCTCAACGCAACAACAACAAATCGGTTGCCCGGCAACTCGGCACTTATTTTCCATACAATTCCAGCTTGTGCTCGTGAATACTATGATGTACTTATGTAACAATAACAACAAAAATAATAATACTATATTTTTATGGTAGGTAATAATCAGTCCAAGAAACGTCCACGACGTGCACAATAAATACACAATGTAATGTGTATACATAAATAATAATTGGTTCAAAAACCTATATATATACCTTACTTACATAAATTAATATGTATTAGAACAAAATAAGATTAAGGTGTATACATCTATTCAATTTCATGTTGAACTATCGTAACATTTTACAATATTTACATGAATAGAATAGAGTAATAATGAAGACAATGTACTTGAATTTAACGGATAATGAATTCTGGAGTTATCAATGTTACTTATACGTTGTCTCACTTGTTTGGTAAAACAAGTTATACCATAATATAACAATGAAAATAATCGAGACACAATTCAAATTTGCTATTTTTTATTTCCACCTTTTCTCCCGACATGCCCAATCTATTTGAATTTGTTTTTCTGCTAAAAGCGCAACTCCCAAACTTTCAAATATTTACTTCCATTTTAAAATGTTTACCGTAGGTAGTTACTCCATACTTCCATATCGACATTTTCATATCAACTTCTTTTTACATACACCTATTTTTTTTGTTTTTAAGATTTAAATTGTGTTTTCACGATTTATGTAATGATTCATAATTTTGTTTAAATTGTATGTAAACATACTATTGGCTATTCGACGTGTTTTAAGACTAGTCTGATTCTGACCCTAACATTTTTTCTATTTATTTCATAATTCTTAGTTTTAAAAGTCTTCTCAAAAAACATAAAAATTATTATCTGTATAGTAGAGAAAATTATAATTTTAACAACATAGTGACAGTTTCCAAAGTTAACAACTAAAAATAAATTTAATATCTATTTAAAAAATGTTTTTTTTATTGTTTTATAAGGGAAACAAATATCTTAAGCAAATTAAAATGATAACTGTTGTCTACGATCGGACAAATTTTTAAAATAGCCAAAATGGTTAACACTCAACAGTATATACGTACAACAATATAAAAAATATCATTAGTAACATAATAGGTACGTCGTGAATACACCTACTGTAACATGAGTCATGACAACATTTTACAACATCAAACAAAATATTATTGTTTACGCAAATTTTCCGAGGCTGTTGGCAACCCTGATCAGGTTTGTAGATTTTGTATTCTTATCAGACACCGAACTGCTTATCATAATGCTCTATAGTAATTCGATAGTATTCGGTCTTATTATCGAAACGCCATTAATTTTGTTTAACCATTAAGCGTCAGGTCGCGAATTACTGGTGTGTTTACTCTGTAGTGTATTTTTGTAGTTAGTCCAAAAAACCTTGTGGTAATTACGTTAATTCCTCACGCTTTATTCAATTATTGTTCGGAAGTCGTTTATTCGAGTGTAACCAAAACACAATGAGTGATACATATACAAACGAAGAACTGGACGCGGCCAGAGTCGCACATCATTTGTCTCCAAGCAAAATGGGACTACTCGCGCCCAGTCCTATAGTTACCCGAAGGACAAGGACGGACTCCACGTAAGTACATCAAATTTTTCGTTGGTCATTATTTTTGAGTTTAACTTGGGCCGTTGCATATCCACTTTACGACGGGCTTAAGGTAAAATGAAATACGGTAACGGTAATGAAGTATGGTTTAAAATACACGTTTTATTATGTTCATTATTTGCTTATAGTAATTCGTTAACCATATTTCACTTTATGTTGTGTTCAATCTACATCTCCTAGCCCCGGGATACCTAATTTGTATCCGGGCGGTCCGTTATCAGTATACTCTACTGCGTCTAAGGACGGCTTGTATAGCGTGAGGGGGAGGTCAAAAAGGATTCTGATAACAGATTGTCCGTGTTCTCATAAGGATTCCAGGTGCTCGATTTGTCTGGTGATACAGGCACATTGTTTACTTTGTGCATAAAATCTTTCTAATTTTGTTTGATCATAACTTTTTGTACTGTATGTTAATACACATCACTTTTTACCTCGTTAGATCTGCTCTGGCTCTGAGAAATCCGCAAGTAACAGGAAATGTAAAATATTTTTGCAAGTCAAAAGGACACGGATTTATTACGCCTGACAACGGCGACGCCGATATTTTTGTGCATATATCTGAGTAAGTACAATTTTTTTCTTATTCATTACCTATACTTTTGACTATATTCTTGTAATTTTTTAGTATCGAAGGAGAATACGTTCCATTACCTGGAGATCGAGTCCGCTATCGTCTATGCCCTGTTCCGCCAAAATTAGAAAAAAACCAGGCTACGCATGTAGAAATCATCAACTTAACACCTCAAGTACATTTGAGGTGGGATTCTCCAGAAACCAACTAATCTGTCACAGGCTTAATATTGTAAAATAATATACATTACATAAACACTTAACTTCCATTATAACTAATACATTCCAATTACCACTACCTCTATTACGTTAGGCAATATCCTCTAGTAGTTCTGTTGTGCGGAGTGCCGTAATACACAATACATACGCAACCCAATAATTTAATGTTGTTTAATGCTAATTAAAAATGAAAACATCCTGATTTCTAAATGTATTGAATTTATGTGGTTACAAGTTTGTTTTAAATGTAATTTTTTTTTCTTCACAATTAAAAAATTGGAAAATTAATTTTAGAAATAGGTCATATTTCCCCCTCTTTATATCCCTAATATAAAAAAAAATATTAATCATAATAGTTAAGTTAAAAATTAAAGTTTAGATACTGATAGCAAAAGACAGACTGTTGTCACAACATTATACCGTTTGGCTAGTCATTATGTTATTACATTTGTTCATTTCAAATGTTAATTGTGAATTTTTTTTTAATGTTTCCTTCATTAAAACTTGTCATTTTTTTCATGATGATAGTTTACATGTAAATGAAAACATATCAAATTTGTTAATTTTTACAGTTAAGAACTTTTTAAATTACACTATTTAGATAGAAAATATAAGTATACAAGTATAATATAAATATAAGTATACAAATTTGTTTAATTATTATAAAAATGCGTAAATATTTGTAAAGCTTATCATCACTTGTTGTTTGTACTGTACTTTAAAATTAAGAACCTTTAAATTTAGTGTAACACGGTTATTATAATGGTTTTTTAACATTAAATTTGTATGTGATGTGGCCAATTTGTTTTTGTAAATTAACAATTACCGAATTTGCTTTCAAGCATAGTTTAAGAATTTTGGAACAAATTGTATGTAATTTATTTTTCTACATGATTTCATAGCCAAACATTCGTTTTAATTTACAAACCAATTTTTATATACAATTAAAAAGACAATTATTATTATTATTATTATTATTACTTATTTATTGTAGTTTTAAGGGTACAAATATTTTCAATGTTTAAGATGTCAAAAAAAAAATACATTGTGTCATTAATGTGAGAAATCATAATTGAAGTTTAATAATTAGTACAGTGTGTTTTACCGTCTCATGTCCGTGTAATTTAAGGTGTGTTGTTTTAAAAATAAAATTTGTGGTTATAACATTTTTTTTAAATATTAAAAAAGATAAAGTATAATATTTGGCTTTTTAGTGTTATTGCTTTTATTGTAGTATCTAATTCATCTTGATTGCATTATTATAATAAACTTTTAATATTAATTAGTATTTATGATATTATTCGTTGTGTTTTAAATTATAGAAATAATTGGAGACTTATAAATTCTAAAGTCTATCCTTAAACATTAAGTGGTATTTTTAATTTGTACTACTACTAACAGTAATTGCATAAAACATAAAATATAAAATTATATATTTTAATAATGTTTTAGATAGTACAATGTAATTTTGATCTCGTTATTTCTTTTCTACAAAGTAGAAGCATCGATTAAACAAACATGAGATTGTACATTGACAGACTAAAATGTACAAAAATGAATCGTCAGTTTTAAAATTTAACTTATTTGAAATTTTTCCAATTTGAAACTATTATATATTGTATATATGTTTAGTTTAGATACATTCAACAAAAAAAAACATAAATATATTATGTTACCTTTATTAAAAGAAAAATACCAGCAAGTTAACGAACTCCAAATTTTTACAATATACATATTTTGGCTTAATATTGAGTCATAGTTGGTCATATCTTTCATTATAAAAGAGAAGCAACTCCAATAAACGCAAAAAAAAAAATAGAAAATACGGAATGAATACATGTATTGATTTGTCTACACATTAATTTACAAAAAACTCGTTATTTCAAAATTCAATTACAAGGAGATGATATACTTTAACAATGAACGACACATAAATGTACAAATGTAATCGATGAAACGATTATGAGAATTATATCTTAAAATAATTATTCGTGCTTGACATTATAGCCCCTTATATATACACATTAGGCAACATAATATACACAAACGATCCGCTTTCTCTATTATCTTTTATTGTGCATGCTTTTTAATTGACAAACATATTATTGCTAACTTTATGGTATATACTTGTACAATAAATATTATATATTATTATTATTGTGGTCGATTCGATTTCCATGCAACACAATATAACTGATTTTTTAAGAAGTCGTAAGTTAATTCTCAAATCAATAATTTGAATTTTAGATTAGCATTGTAACAACCTAAAAAAAAATTATATTTTCCAACGATTCAATAGACAATAATTCATTTATTTTCACCACCTTTTTTCATTCTGGACCATTGAGTGTTAAAAATTATTTAAGAAGTCGTTACAGTAAAATGCATTGTTTTTGTCTGTAAAAAGTACAATGATAGAATATAATAATTAATAAGAAAATAATTTATTGCAATAAAATTCCACTAGAGTATGGCTTATACTAAGGTGGACATATTATTAAAAATGATTACAAGTTAAATAAAACGCATAAGGTTAGAATGTTTATGTTTAATATTATATGACTTTTTTAAAAATGAGAAATTAAAAGATATCTTTCCCAAGCCAATTAAATAAAGTACTCCTCTTTAATTGAACTAAGGTTCACGGTTTTTCATATATTCTGCGGATTACGTGTAACACACAAGCATAGGCTTCTAAGCTAAAAACTAAATGCTAATGCACACTTACGGTAAGAATACAGTTTTTTTTTACCTTAAATGCTGATGTAACCAAAATTTACCTACCTGAAATTTGTAGGATTAATTGACAAAAAACTAGCGAAAACTAAAATGTAACTAGAATGTTTTTGTATGTTGTTAGGATTATGTAAAACATATTGAACAAAATGAGAGGAATATCAAATAGGTACCGGTAAAACCGGGTTACTTGGGACTTTAAGGGTAATTTGGGACATGAGTAAAACAATATATATTAAGAATATATAGTGTTTTACTTAAGTCCCAAGTAACACGGTTTTACGGTAATGTTTTTATCAGTACACTGTACAGTGTTTAAAGCTCATAAACTATATTTTTAAGGGGAGGGGGGGAAACATATATATTTACAAACAATTAGTTTTTACCCATTTTTAAAAACGTTCAGTACTTACTAAGTATTTTGATTATTATTTATTTTTAGGAGTCTAGTAAGGAACGAAGAAGGGAACTAATTTTTTTAGGAAAGAAGCTTTAACAACTGCACTGTTCACAATTATTATAACCTCTTCATGCACAGAATTTTTAAATTTAAAAGAAAAAATTAATTTATACGGATATTCGGCTGAAAAGACTGAAAAAAATAATAAAAAAATTCCACGGTCAATCCTTACTTTGTTACCGAGGGTAACAACCCCCGGCATCAAATGATACTTCTATGCAAGTCTGCAACAAATATAATTTATTTTAACTTTTCAAGATTTGTTCTTATTTCACATAAAAACATTAAGAATGTTCATATTATGAACACAGTTATAAAATAAATAATAAACATGCTACTCGCGTTTTATATAGTCTACAAGAAAATTTTATTTTAAATTTAAATAATTAATAATAAAATATATTATTAATAACAGAGGTATTAACATATTGTTTGAAACTCCTTAAACCCAGATGGTCCTGCTGATGTAGATGGACCTAATGACTTAGTTACTACAGGTTGTTTTGCTATCGTTTCAATGTCAGATATATTTCAATTATTTTGTTTATCAACAGTTATAATAATACCATCAATACCATCATTTATACTATCATCATTCCCAAACCTTATATCATCATTTATATTGCCTAAAAAGTCACTAATGTCATGATAAGCTAGATTCAGTTTTTCGATACTAAATTGGTCATAACTATTTTTGTTTTTTTCATTTTCAATATCAATATCACTGTCATTGTCATCACTATCACAAAAACTAACTTCTGAGCAGGAGGGTATATCAAAATCCAAGAAACATTCAATTTCTTCATCTTGTAAATTATTCATAATTATATACTAAAACAAAATTTAAAAAAATAAATTTTTAGAAAAAAAGTTGTAACACAGTAATACGTAAGTAATATGTACCTTTTTTGCACGGTGGTATCGTTTGATACCTTGTATATTTACGTAAATTATACAACTCCTAAACTACTAAAGAACCGAAACTTAATAAAAAACAATTCCCTATAACATATTATGTGTTGTACATAATTTTTCTAAATTGTAATTTTAATGTATAATAATGAAAAATCATTAGTTCCACCGGTAAAATGTGTACTTTATCACTATCGGAGTTAATCACATTTGGATTTGTTTTATTTCTTATATATAAACCTAGTAACAAATAAAGTGATATGATTCTTATCAAATGTACACAAGTGATACTTTTTTGCAATTACGGACCAACAAAACATATTATGTAGTTTATCAATACATGTATTATGTTATGGTATCATATAATACCTACATGCATGAAGAGGATAATATAATATTATTAAACAAATTTAGGTTATGTGATTATTTCCAAAGGCTAATATTTAAATTAAAGAAAATCACAAAATTCTATGTTAACTTTATTATGCATTTTAATGTTTATGCTGGACAAATGTAACATGTGTATGATAATTACTTTATAATATGATAGTCATACAATGCTTATACGTTGACATTTTGAAAGTTATATTTTTCAAAAAGAAAAATGTTCAAGAAAAAAGCGTTGATTAAATCTTCCAAGCGCAAATAGCCAAATTGCCACCAAAAAACATATATATTAAAGTTTTCGTCTGATGTGTCATTTGTATGCCATAAGCTTCTCCGACGATTGTATTCCATTGAGGACCGTATTTTTTGTCCATCATTTGTTTGATTGTTTTAGCAGCCGCCTAGATTTAATAATAGTAAAAATAAAAATACACAAACTAAGCATTTATTTGTTTTTTTGTTTACTAAAAATTTATCACACTAATACTAAATCTTGGGCTTAAAATTGTAATGTTCTTATATAGACACCGGGCTAGCGGGAAATATTACTAATAATAGTGTTGTTTTAACACTATTTTTTCTAATTCTATTTAGTTTTAAATCATGTTCTATGTATCCTTGTAAAAAGTGCCCACGGTTTTAAAATGCAATATTAATATAAGCATAAATTTGTAAATAAAACCCACCTTTGTATACACAATTGTACGCATAATGTAGATGAACAATGTTGATGTTTATTTTCTCTTAAAATCTGATTTTTGTTTTTTTATAAATCCAAAATACATAGGTACATTATGTTATACCGTTTTCTATTATAAGTGTAACCAGTTATTTAAGGTGACAATTTTATAAAGACAGTTAAGTGATAATTATTGAAAGCACACAATAGCATATTATACTAAAATTTATTTTTCAATGACATTTTTAAATGCACAATGTACGGGTCTGAATACAAGGATACACGTACTTTAAGCCCGTTAAATTAAAAAAAAACGTGTTCTTAACTATGTTTATTATCTTGCTGAAGCTAAAATTGTAAAATATTATCAATAAAAATGACCCTCACATAGTAGTCGTTTCCAAATTTTTCACAAGCCGTTATGATTACTTCGATCGCTTCGGCTTTCATTTCTTCAGACATATCACAAATCTATAACGACACGGTTACATGTAAAGCTGTTTTTCACTTTATGTTTCAAATGAAAACTCACTTTTACTAAAGGATATGTATGGAGTATCTTTTTTCCTTCTTCCTCTTTGCCATCTCCCAATTCTTCCATGGTCACTATGGCCAAAGTACTTGCGTTTTAACTTTTAGTCAAAAGCTACACAGCCAAATTACAAAAACTGAGTTATTGATTCTCTGCTTTTGTTGTTGCTAGGCGCACACTATAATTATAATCGTCCGTGACAACTTTATGCGTTTTACCATACTTCCATTAAATATGAGGTTAACTATTATTCTTATGTTAGAAATAAATATTTTTGTTTTAATGGTGCTCAAAAACAGACTACATACTAAAATCTCTGCAGGTAGATTTGCTACCGAATATTTAAGCCCCCTAATATCTGTCAGGATCTCTGCTTATGCTTAGGGCATAATCTCAAATAAGTTGTTAGAGTAAATTTATGTTGTTAATATTTAGTTTGTTTTGTTAAAATAGGATCTAAAAATATATATTGTTCAGAATAAAAATTTATCTAGTTACAATTTACCTACACTTTCGATACTTTCATTGGCAATCTATTTACGAAATGTACGAAAAGGGAGTAGGGGCTATTTATAGAGGCAGATAAAAATCGACATAAGAGCCATCAACTAAAGTAAATCCATCAATTTGAAGGTAACACAATGTTTAAAGTTATATTTTCTTGAGCTGTAATACCTTTTTTGTAAAAGCTAATAAAAAAAAATGTATATTTTCTGAGCTATGGAATATGGTGAAAGTTTAATACAAATTGAATTAAAAAATTACTTAGATTTATTGGAAAAACTACAAATAAGTAAAAATATAAACGCTACAATAAAATTTCAAAAACAAAACTAATCTTTTTAAAGGTACTACGAAATTATTATATTTTTCTATTAAATTTGTTCAATTAAATCAATAAATAATAAATACATTATAATGAGAGGTAATGTATAATATAGTTATTTAAAATACGCCTAAATAAAATTACAATGACATAATAACAATTGTTTTTTTTTAACAAGGAATTTGAACAAGAAAGTAAATTAGTTCATACAAAATACATAGAAAATACGCTTTATTAAATGTATTAATGTTATAAAGCTTAAGTCTAATACCTAGGTTTCCTGTCATGCAATATAATTGCCTGACCCTTAAGCCAATTTAAACTATCAGAGCCGGATGAACCATTAAAGCATAGATCATAATTAATATTCACACTTTGTGAACCTATTTTTGTGTAATATTTTTTTAATACGATTTTTTAACTGATAAAGAATTAACAGGTCTATTTTTTTCGAAGGAGGGATTCTAAAATTATTTTTATATTTTATTTATATATTCATGACTGAAATTTGGAGTCCTACGAGATAAGTGCCTAAGGCGGTCTAATGGCTTAATGGCTGCAAACTATGCGAACTACTTGATTTTGCTCAACAACTAGTACCTATTGAATATTTAGCTACTTAGATTATATTAACAGAAAATCGACTTATGTTAGATTTAACATATCAGCTTTAAACTACTACAACTATTCTGTAGAATGATGGAAGAGTTATTTTTTTTGATCAATTAAATCGTTGGTCATGTATTATTTTAATTATTATTAATACCTAATTTTATTGTAAATAATTGTTGGCTATCAATGTCATCATTAAGTAATTTAAATTTGTTCCCAATTACTGTATAGATAATAAAATAAAAAAATATAAAAGTAGCTCGAAGACTTTGTATACACATTATTAATTATAATACTTAGGTAGTTAATACGTTTCGGTAAAATAATTGCAATAAACTTTAATCATAGAACAAAACATATAGTTATATAACATGGTTCAAAATATAAAATATGACTTTATATAAATAGAATTCAAAAATAAATTAAGTTAATATTATAATTTATTTTAATATATTTCTCTAATAACATGTTTAATTATAAAAAAATATATCACAATACCATAATATTATGTTGTTATAGCATTGGTGATACATGTTAACAAGCTATAATAATATGCATAACCAATGACAATTAATTACAGTTTAAAGATAAGGAAAAAAGTATACTTATATTTTAATAGTAGGTAATTAAAACATAGGTATACCCCTAATGCAGTGTATTTGTGATAACTATTAAAAAAAAAAGGTAAGTTAACTTAGCATAGCATCCATCATGACTTATACATAGTCAGTTTGATAATTAAAAAGGACCTATTAACTGAAATTATCATAAATCGTAGTTTCAGATCTAAGATCGTATTCAATATATCAAATATACACTCTAAGACGTCATCGAGCGTTATCGCAAATACTCTGCAGAAGAGTTTCAAACGTTTTGTGACGGTACACATTAGTATACAATAAAAAAAGTTAAGATTACGCATGTTTTTACATATAATATTCTGACTGGCATTCCAACAATTTATTATTAGATATACAAACGGAATTTTCAAACATTCATAATATAATTTCTTCACAATACATTAATTATACACATTCTACAACGACCTCGCAATGGTAAAATACAATAGTTTGCCTGTAATATATATTATATTATGTTTAAAAATCATAAAAAAACTCGAAAGTCAAAAAATTATTTTAAGAAAAAGCTTCATGATTAAAATCTAAGCTGTATAGAATTATTCTACTTCTTTCGACAACCGAGTATTTGATGGTTATGCTATACTGATGATTCGTCCAAGTGATCTATAAAGGCTGATCATTTAGACGATTCATCAGTACAGAATCCATCGACATTTTTTATATTTTGCACGTTCAGGAACTTTGACAAATCATTTTATTATTTTTCGCGATTTTTTACCCAACCCGAAACGAGCTCAATCGACTTAGTGTTAAAAACCTAACCAAAATCGATAAACTTTAGGTGGACGCGCTAAGTGGCGTAACGCCCGAGGACTGCGTTTCCGAATAGACGGCCGGTTTAGGAAACAACAAACGCAACGCACTATGGCTGTATTCAAACGCCAAGAAGATAAAGGCCCCTTGCAGAGAGTTGAGCACAGTGTACAGGGCCCAAACGACGTCGTGGTCGTAAAATGCACCCACCAAGCCAATTGCCCACGTCAAGCCCATCATGAGCGACAGGCGACCGTAAATTTTCATGTTTTTCCTAGACCGGTTGACAGCAGTGTCGGCGGCAAACGACACGCCGTTGGCCGATGCGGCGATCAGTCTGATGGCGCTGATAAACGTCACGTAATTGGTGACGATGGTGACGCCGGCGGGCAGCACGAACAACGCGATCAACGACTCAGGATTAAGGAACCAGCAGGTGTGCTGAAAGTTGGGTTTGAGTTGAGGTACAAATTCGTACACCGTGGACGACCATTGTAGAGCGGCGGCGAACGTCGTAAACGCGGCCGGCGTCAGCCAAGCAAACGCGGAATACGCGGCGAACCGTTTGTTCCGCTTGCCACCCACCAGCCTCAGCTTCTTGGTAGATGCGTACAGCACGATCCACACGTCGGTGGCCATGACGGACATCCAAGCAAAAGAGGCCAAGAAACCGAATTGCATCATCAACGCAGAAACGACACACGACGTTTTTCCTTTCGGCACGGCCCCGACAGCTATAGACAGCCAACTGACGTAGCCCAGCAAGAGACTAAGGCAGAGGCTGGCCAAGTTTTTTTCAGGAAGATTTTTAGGCTCGGCGTCCGCGGCGAACAGTGACAGGTGCGCGATAAGCGACAACGCCGACAGCGCCGAGCAGGTTACGCTAACGTAAGACAGGAAGGCTGCGTACACTGGCTCCTCGGACCAAAGTAATTTCAAGTTGTCAACGCACACCAATATATCAGTACCGTTGGTCGGCGCGTACTCTAGACGTTTCTTGTACGCGAAAACGTATACCGTACCGTTGGTAAATGAAGATCTGTCGAATTCCCCCAGTGACAACATGAATGACTCTGAACAGGCACCCGATTCGCGCATTATGCTCCGGCATTTGGCCGCCGAAACGTCGTAAATTTCGTCGGGGGTGCACGGCTGTAATTTCACGTTAAACAATTGTTTTAAATCCGGGTAAACGCTTCTTAAAGGCGGTTTAGGCACGCATGTTAGTCGAGCGATGGACACGTTGTTGCACAAGGCGCACGCCGCGTTCCTAAACGTTCTACCGGTTCCGGTGGCGTTAAACTCGTACACTTCGTTAGCGGACGACTTGCATGTCTCGGCCAACGGGCCAAGGTTATTGCCGGCAGGACAGTCGTTGACCAGGAGACCGTCGGACGAACAGTGTCGCAGTGGAGGCACGGGTACGTCGGCAGACAACTGTATCTTGCACGAATATATTACTTTGTTATCGTAGTCCGCGAGGTACCAGCGGCGTTCGTGGTACAACAGAATTTGGTCGGACGCGTTTTCGAGACGCGCGGTACGATCGGGCAACTGGGAGGCGGCTGGCGCTAAACACTTAAACAACGGTTTCCAGTATACCACGTTTGGCTCGCCGTTGCACTTAGCGCAGTATGCGTTCCTGTACGTTAGATTACTGGAAGTACCCGTTGCCGGGTAAGCTCCGATCGATAATTCTTCAGCACCGTCACCTCCGTTTGTCTCGCACAGTTGTCTATTCGCTAGCTGGCGAGCTGTCAAGTACGCCCTGGACGGACACCGGCCGACCACCTTCACCACCAAATCGGTGTTCGGTACGTTGTAGCACCCGAAACGGCTCATGGCCGCAGACTGCTCACGCTCGTTGTAAAACGCGCTGTCCCGACAACAGTCGCCATATGACCGGCAGTGTTCGTCCCCGTAACAATGTTCCAGCGTCCGTCCGTTAACCACGAATTTTTTTGTGCATACTAAATTCGTGTCGGTCCTGCAACGGATAAAACCGATTTATTATCGCTATAAAACAATAAAATAACAAAAATTTAAGTCTTAAGACAGCAGGCTTTTACCTTTCAGCCGAATTTTAAAAAGCGTTTGTCATATTAACATATACTTGTAACATCACAATGATTATTATAGTCATCAAGAAGCCATATTTACTTCGTTATTCAGACACACACAACAATTTACCGAAGTCAATCATATCTCCCAAACAACATTAATGATTTCGTTTACTACAATAGAAAATTAGTAATGCTTTGGCGCCGATTCGTGATGAGCATTAACTTTCACCGTGAACTCTCTTGTTCACATACGTACTCAGAAAACACAAATACACACGCGCGCAATTACTTAACCTATCAACACAAACCGCTCTTTGTCATTATTATCACACGTATGTAAGATATAAAATAATTTTCTCTATATCCTGGAGCGTCATTATTATACATTATTCATCAGATTGTAAACAATAATTATTAAGATGTATATCAGATCAGATCAGGCATTGATTAAATATATTATAGATATAACCTAACAAGTCTACGACCTGTTTGGTGGCCATTTCTCTCTCCAGCGGTTGCCCACCCAGCTAGAGAAACAGCCAGCGACCGAGATTCGAACCACGGCTAGTGCGTAGAAACACTGCCGCGATAACCCTTTCGGCCACGACACTATAGATATGCAAACGCTAATTTAACAATCGGAAAAATTACGAAACTAAAATAAACTATGCAATCCTAAAAAAAGAAGGTTAAAATATCATAGTTTATCTATATTATATTTAATCTATTATGTAGGACATATTTTTAAAATAAATGCATACCTCTTTAAAACTCCGTCGTTCAAATCTAAGGTGTCCATTTCCATGGGCGAAGCAGTCATATTGAACATGTCATAATCCGGTAAAGGTATTGTTGATTCGCTATTGTCATCTGTTTCACTATAAAAATTAATCTAATCAATGATTGATTCGACAACAGAAAATCCAACTGTAATAACATAATACATGGTACTAATAAAAATATATAATATATATTAAAAAATAAAATGCTTTTTTATGTCAATAACTTTATAATCCATTAAGTAAATTGTAAATACAACAAATGACGACATTTAATTGATAAGTAAGCAATTTCAAGAATATTAAAATAACAACTAAAGCGAATAACTTTTATACAAAATCTAGATTCTGAGAGCATACGTCTAATTACATTATAATAAAATCAACAATACATAATATAAAAAAAAAAAAAAAACATAATATAATATAAACGTTACAAATATAAGAAAGGAAAAACATGTACAAATTATTAAACGTGGTAAAATCTGCCCTGTAAGCGGCGTCGTCTTGGATTATGGCCGAATTTCTAAGGGCAGACGTTTAATACAACACCCATGGTTATTTATGATTTTAATTCAGTCTTCGTGCTTTGTTTGATTTTTTGGCTTGGATCGCGGTACTCGTCCGGATATTATCAGCTGTCGAGTGGACACCATTAGTATAGAGTCTCTGATGACGTTTTCTCGGCGCTAACGGGCACGCTGCTATCGGCGGACGACGACCAAGAGAACGACGGCGGAGGGTGTCGAATGGACGTGACGTGGTTCTTCTTTTTGTCGTCTTTGTCGAAATCGTTGTCGTTGCCAACCAGCGAGTTCAGGTACCGCCGTCGACAAGTAAACGCCGCGAACACGAACAGACCTTGGAACGCGTTGAGCACCACGAACAAAACCCAAAGGTGTTTGCTGTCGAAGTAATTGGCCACGATGCCGGCGCTCCACGTGAGTCCCATTAGCACAGCCAAGCGGCAGTACATGCGGAAATCGCGGCGAACGTGTCTGGTGCTGACGTGCCGGCTCGTGCAGCGGCTCATGTGAATCATGTACGTTGTCCACAGGAACAGTACAAAGTTGATGAACATGACGGCAGTCAGCGGACCCGCGAAGAACACCAGCAGCGCCGTCTTGCCGCCGAACCAACATTGGTCGGCGCCGAACTTGGGCCGCAGGTGTTCGGGAACGCCGGGAGTCGTATCGGCCAACACTGCCACGAAAGCGATCATGGCCGGCACAAGCCAGCAGATGGCCGAATAGATTAAAAACTTTTTAGTCTGCCTTCCGGAAGACACGCGCAGTTCGACCGTAGCCAACCGGAGCGTGCGCCAACAGTCGAAACTCATGATCAACATCCAAGCGAACGACGCTAGAAACAGATAATAGGTGAGCGTGGCGTCCACGTAACAAGCGACGCCGGTTAGCCAGTTTCCGGTGACGAACGCGGCGTACGCGAATATCAGCGACACGCTAAAGGAAGCCAGGTTCTTGCCCGATAAGTTTTTCATTTCTGGTAGCACTGTGAACACAGCCAAATGGATGATCAAGAACACGGTGGACACGCCCAGACCGACGTATGTCAACACGACTGACTTGAGCGATTCTAAGGGCTCAGCTCTGATGGCTGCGTCTTCGGCGCAAACGGCCATCGTACCATTGTCGAGCAATACGTAGTCAATTGTGCCGTTACCCGGTTGCCAGCCGGGCGTTACTTGCGTGTACATGGCCACTTTAGTGCAATTGAGTTGCGGCAAGCCAGATGGTACGAGCGGTCGGCACGTCTTACCGAACGGGTCGTAGAACGTATCCGCGCGACAACGCCGGTGACCGGGCTTTGCCAAGAACAGGGTGCCTAGACTACGGGCCGTAAAATCTATATTGAAACGGTTCTGAACGTTTGACTTATTGCACTTCAACTTCTGCACAGGAACGTGATTGCATATGGCACAATGGATGTTTTTGTACGGTTGGTCGAATTCGTAGACAACCGTGGTGTATGCTTCGCAGTTGGATTTGATTTCGTCGTTGGGCCACATTGTGTGACACGAGGTCACCATGTTAGTTATGCAGGGTCGGCTCGACGGCTGCGGCACGGCTTCGACTTTGCATTCGTACGTTTTGCCCAGATACTCGACCGTCCACTGGCCGTCGGATTGTTGCGTTAACGAATTGGCAATGGCGTCCGCGTCCACGGTGACGTTTTCGGTAAAGTTTTGGCACCGGAGTCGCGTGTCCCAGATGACTAGGCCTTTAGTGTCGCTGTTGCACAAAGCACAATACCTATTCCGGTAAGTGACGCCGGTCGTGCCCACCGTCACAGGGTTGCCCATCATTGTAGCGTTTTCGTCCGGCTGTTCGCAAGCCGACCGAACCGGTTTGTCCGTCCATTCGGGTGGACACGACGCCTTCATGTAAACGCCGCTACCGCCGTCGCCGACGACGTTCTGGCCGCCCACCGAAACGCAGCGGTACTGCGCGGGCGCTCGCAGCTGTTTGACAGGGTCAAAGAACGCCGAATCGGTACAACAGTCGCCGTACTCGGCGCAACGTTTGTCGCACAGGCAGTTCGAAGCAAAATCTTCGTCACTTTCCGCCGACGACGACGGTTTGACGACAGTACAGCTTGACTGAGGCTGGCATATCCTGAAAATACCAACATATTATTAGTTTTACAAACAAAAATGAGTTTTATGTACTTAACGAATAAGTTTCTTAATTGCAAACAAACAAACACACTCACACGCATTGAAAAAGCAATATCACATGTCCTTGGAAACGAGCAATTATATTACACAAACATTATAAAAGAACACTGTATAGAAGCGTTTGGCATGATTTAAAAAACAACAAGAACGGCAACAACAGGTTTTTTCTTCATTGCCGTTTCCTAACGAGTCAAAGACGCCTAACAGGTTTAATTATACTTGGGGCTATTATTATATTATTAAGCCGTCCGAAATAACATTGGAACACAGCTCGTGTGGGATAAGTCTACATAATATTAATCATAACAATAGGTTGCGTATCCTAAAATCTTGACCTGACCGATTAACAGTCTCGCCCGTGCTATCCGAACAATGGTGTTTGCGATTAACACATTAATATGTTTTTGGGTCTTCGTGCAAATACACTCGACCGACCGAATTCCTTTAAAAGGCCTACGTGCCATTGCTTTTTTTTACCTCAGACGTGACATAAGCAATCAACAAGGACTTGGAGACTTTAATAGTTTACCCACACGTTTGCAATGATTCAATTGTCTCAATTTCTCGATCGTTGTTAAACTCTCGCAGGATATTGAGTAATTTTAGTCCTGCACGCACAAATTGTAACATAAACAATGCATATAATTATAACAAGATAAAAAAAAAAAAAAAATGTATTGAATCTATACTGCCGTTTTAGAAATTATGTCTGTTCTAGAATTAATCGTTAACAGTGACACGATTAAGAGCAATCGGGTTTTGCAGATGCTAACCCTAAGTTTAAAAAAGTAGAATAGTATATAAAAGTACAATTAGTTGGTGGCAAAAACTTAACATTTAACTTGCCGTCGCTGTTACACGTTTTAAGAGCGTGGCGTCCGTCAATGATCGTGAACTGTACTGTGCTTTAAGTAATTGAAAATGACTCTTACCGATGTGGAATTATAAAACATCACTATTGGTGATTTTTAGTTAATAAAAAAAACTGTCAAGGCAGCTCAAAACCACCTACAGAGAAACGAATGCTATACTGCTAATGTTTTTAAACTGATTAATTGAACACCGACGAAACCCAATGGCACGAAATTGCAATGTAGACTTTCCTAACAAAAATTTTAATTTTAACGTTTTCGAACCTTATATAAGTTGTTTTTTTTTATAAGAGAATCGATTTTGTATTTAAGTACGTGCGTGATTTTCTTCTATTTTAATTTAAATAAAAGTTATTAATTATTAGAGTAATATTTTAATGAATTCAAAATTACATTCTAATGCAGTAAAAAACCTTACCATAAAATTTCATACAAAATTAAAAGCTTTTTTTTTTTATTATAATTTTATGAACTTGACAAACACGATTTTTGTATAGGTGAGATTTTATTTTATGCTGTTTACATATTATACAATATACATGATTTTTAGCATATTTAATTAAACTATACACGGCGTCGAGGTAAATATAATAAAGTATTAACTATAATAAGTAATATTAGTTTATTTTATAAAAACTCGTGCATGCTTGAGTGGGCGGTTTTCAAACTATAATTGAACCTTCGCACATAATAATTAGTATCAAGGTAAATTTTAAACGTGTGAATACCGAAATAAATATGACTTATATCCGTGTTTTAATGCATCACAATTTGTTTGGGAGGTTTATTACTAATTTATTGTTTTTTTACAATAAACGTCGATCATGGATAAGTAATATTGAATCGCATGCACTTAAAAGGAACTATTTGAAAAAAATATCTTTTACAGTAAACATGCTGATTAGTATTTAGTCATAAACATTTCAATAAGTTGTACATAACACAATAGCGACAATACATACACTCGACTGGCTCGAAAATGATACATCAAGCCCAAGCAAAACGTTACAAAAAAGCCACAAGAAAAAACTAATACTGCTAACCAAGTACAAACCAAAATCAATATATACTCCTCATTTTAAAGTGACACATCTTCTGTCAATCGGTATTAAACATTATTTAATTAAGACGATATATAAGAATTTACTCTAGTTCAAAAAAAAACCCCCGACCGTGATTACTAGTAAAAAAAAAAAACTTGAATTTACACGATGTTGTGTCACTTTTGAAAAAAGAGTACAACTGATAATTAATTTAACTATTGGGGCTAACCTGTTCATAGTAGCCGAGTTACTGCGGAAATAAAGAGAAGAGTTGTACAGAAACATTGATACGGCTGCGACTTGAACGTTATTTGTTGGGCAGGTCCGTCTCAGGAAAAATCCCACTATTAAACGTCCTGTATTAAATGCTAACTCGCCGCTTTGTGCTTACCTCAGCTTCTTCAATGAATATTGCAATCGAATTCTATTACTTTTTCCATTGTACTATACATTAGATGTACCTAACCCGACACAATAGTGCAGTGTAATTAAACTTAAGACTATTCCTGAATTTCGTAAACAAATCATTAAAAAAACTGCAACGGTGATGTATCATCCATAATAATAGGTATTCATTAATGAAAACACATTAACATGGACTGTGGCATTTGACCGTCACTGGTAACAATAAATAATAATAACAGTATATAATTATGAGAATTCCATTTACCGAATAGTCTGCCTTAATATCTAATTAATGCGTCGAATAAGTATTAAATTATATGTACTGAAAATCATATTATAATATGAAGCCTAACCGCATTCCGTCCAAAACTCCATTACTCTTTTTACACTAGGTCGATTTCTAAGATCATAGATATAAAATTATTTTATACCCGTGTGTGTATCACGTACGGATGAATATAATCGAAATATTTTATGCAACAATATTAACGTTACACATAATTGTCAAAAGCCGCAGAGTTGCATTATTTGAGAACGGTTTAAATAACTATTTTTTAAAATACAGTTCAAAAATACTAAACGTGATTTAAATTACCAAATTTTTGGTAAAAAAAAAAGAAATATAAATATTTAATACTATGGTCGCTTGCGCAAACGCGTTTATTGAATTATAATTTACTCTGTCTGTGTCAACTATCCAACCTAGATAAACTCATTGAGTAACCGCCTTACATTGCACTGAACAATAGATCATTAATATATCATCATCTTCTGCGGTTCATCCCACATCAAACACAAATGAGGGTCCGACGACCTTATTTTTTTTCTCCATATTCTTCTACCCATGTTTAACATTCTCATATCACGACTGACGTCCTGATTTTTCCCTATGAGTTTTATTCTATTAAATAAAAAATAAAAAATAACTACTCCAACCAATCATCTTGAACATTTCAATTCGGCTTCTTCTAATTTCCATCTGCACTTTTATTTCATTTTCTACTTTCACGTTTATTAATTGTTGTGATTCAATATAATTCCCCCCCCCCATATTTTTACACAAAACCTAACTTATTGTTTCCCCCGACCTTTAATCAATCGCGCTTTGCTTACACTCGTTTAGTAATTGAAAATTATTAAAGATAACAAGGCCACAGCTTCTAGTTCTACCCTTTTCGTAATTTAATTTGACCGTTGAATATTGGTCCGTTTTATTAGACCGTTAAAATTAATTTCTTTTCAACTCTTCCATCTATTGTTTTAACTTAACTAATAACACTTCTGTAGTCTTATCGACTGAAATGTTGTCCCAAATCACCTTGTACTTATTCTGTTCTTAACTCATCTACCAAGGAACGATTATTAAATTAACAATGGCCATATCCACTGTCGGGATTTTGTCGTAGGATTTTCCAAGGCTGTATAGACATTTTTATAACTATTTACTAATTAATACTACAGTGTTAAAAATATACTGCACCACAATGGCACCGAAAACATATAATGCTATTCGTGTAAAATATTATTATTAGATATACTTATACTACAGAAAAAAAAAACATTTTAATTTGGTATATAACTCACTTATTAGGATTATTGAGGTCTTCATACGGAATGTCTAAGGCGGCCGTCCAAGAAACCAACCAGATGAACGTTGTGGCTACGAAATATTGCACTTTCATCTGTAAACACACGAATAAAAACCATATATTATTATCTATAAGTTTGTTCTTTATATCATATTTATGATATACCTGCGTGGTCGACGCGCAAAATAGTCAATTAAGAGTACTGAGTATAATGTAATTATTTTCGAATCAGTTCACTTTTTTTATTTTCCATCCGAAATGAAACGAAATAATTCGAGGCAAAACGTGACGAAATTGTGAAAAAGGATTCGAATGAAACTATATAATAGAATAAAACATATTAACGACGGTTTAATGATGTCTTGAAACTTAGGATAAGTCTCCATCGCAATTAGTATGCTATTAACGTCCAAATCAATAGGCGTATGCACCTTCGGCAAAAAGATGCAGCGCATGATGTGTGTCAATAGTGAAAGGACAAAACACATTGAGTTGACAAAATATATCCTATCATCAACAATCACATCGCCTTTTTACAGAGTGACATCAGTGTTGAGACATTAATTATACTATCTTTGGCATCGTAATGTATCGGGTATAAATCAAAAAGATAATAATATATTAGGTATCTAAATTCGTCTTCGAATCCAGGACGGATACTAAAGCTAAGTTTTTTTTATTACAAAATATATTTTTTACTTCCACAGCTGTTCTCATCTCGTTGCAATCCATACACACACGCTATTCCGTTTTATATCACTCGACAAAGTATAATTCTATTAGCCGCATTCTTCGAGTATAGAATCTATCGTTTGTCGAATCTTCATTATTTTATATTTTACTTAACGTTTAAGATCTACGGATGACGTTATACGGAAACCGTTGCGCCATGGACGTGACGACGACCGTGCACAAATATACCAAATGCGTTTGCAGAGATGTTCAATGAGTATTTATTTACTTTTTTCCTTTTGGTAATAATTCTAGCGCGTGCAGTATCAGTCGGGGTTACGGTGGTTTAATGTGTTTGTTTTTTGGAGGAATGCGTTTACACGGTCGGTTATAAAAAGTATCTAAAAATAAAAGAACGTTTAAATTTCACCGAAATGCTTGTCATTATATTATTATAGCAAAATATCATCGTCGGGTAATCGTAGTAGGCGAGACGTATCGTTAAGCTACATGTTTTACATTCGATGTTCGACAACGCGCTAAACGGTTGAAACAATGCAAGAAAATATTGTTAAAAAAAAAACTGTTGTCGGAAATCGACGATTATAATTAAATTTGTTTCACACAAACAGGAACTCAGTCACCGGATGCACTTTTTTTTATTCAAGTTATCGAGATCTTATTTTTTTTAACGTGCGGCGTGAAAGTTCAATACTACATTATTTTAGAACATTTTCGGTGCGTTAAGCATATTATTATGACTACTATTATTGCTGCTGGAGTTGGAATCAAATCTGTAGGCATCGGAGCCTTCGGGACATCCGGACTGCGGACGGAGAGTAGACTTCTAAGTTATACCTGAAATATTTATAGGTTGTGGGAACCGACGTTATTATGGAATTATACAACCAGCCATCGCGATTAACACGAGTCCTCGGGCGGTCTGTCGAGTGTCTTTTCAGAAGACGATATTTGCTTTGGTCGTTTTCTCACGTGTCGCACGGTACAACAAAATAGAAAAAATCACTCAAGTGCAAACATTTAATATATTAAATGGAAAACCTGTTGAGCCGCGCCAATAACAATCTTTGTCTTTGAAGTTATCGCGCACAAGTGCGCTAATACGACAAACCTTCAATTTTCACTCATTATTTGTCACATTCCCAAACGAACTATGTTGTTTTTGATAAATAAAAAATGTAAACGTTGACCACTAGCGGTAGACCGTTTGTTTCGTACTACAATTGAAATGCAAATTAGTAAAACATTATACCCGTGCTTTTGAGTATGTAAGCTACTGAAAGGTGTAACTACGACTAGTGTCTGAAAAAATATATATGTGGCAACTCTTTCTAGTAAGTATTTGTTGTAACATTATGTTGAAAAAAAACACAGAGAGATAAAGAGCTTTTTATAGCCGACTTCTTGTGAATAATTTGCTTATAAATTTAATTTATCTGTGCTAATAACCTTTGAGCGTTATAATTTTGTTTTAATGCATTCAACCGTTTTTTCACATATTATCAAGTATTACATGAATTGAGTTGACGATTAATAATAATACAAATTGCAATATACACCGCAGAGTTGTGCGGTGAAACGGTGTTGTATAATTTTTTTTTTGTTGAAGTGATTAATCGACTGAGAAAACGAGTACTTCTGATCTTTAACTAGTATTCGTAAAAACGTTGTCATTACAACTCTTGACTGAAAAAAGAATCGAATTAGGTAAATGTAATCAAAAAGTAACGACACATCTGGTGCCAACGCCTACTAAACAGAAAGAATCCAAATATTAGTAAGTTGTTTGTGAGGCGTGAGCCTTGGTCAAGTTACAGTCAATATGATTACTATAAGAATGTTGAAAATTCAATCGAGAAGAAACTACATTACTATTGTTACTATTTCTCACTGAACAACCTCCGCCGAAGATCCTAGCCGAATGACTAACAGCAAATTTTAAAGCAATACTACAGGTGTAATTTTAAGTTCCCTTGGAGTTATTTTGTTACCCTTGTACTTTGTATAAATTAATGTATAATTATCGTAAACTTATATTGTAATTTAAAAAACCCATTAATAACTAATCACCACATTAAAGTATAATTTTCTTTTTAATTTTACATAAATAAATAATATTATAGTATGGGAATTTATATAAAGATAAAAAATAAAAACCTATATTATGATAATTATTTATGTTAAGTATAATATGTGTAATTCATTTGACGCAACTGCAAACTTTGTATACCACTAAAACTAATGGTTATGATTTATTTTTTATAAATAAAAAAACGTGAAGTATTTTTCTTTAAGAAAAAACTACTTTTTTGCCTACTTATTCCCATTTGCAGACGCTCAGCAGGTAACATGGCGGAATAATAAAATAATAACATAATATTAATAACGCTGTATTGATATAATTTACTGATGTATATTTTTTTCCACATGCTGTTTCAAAGATCATCTGATCATATTCGTACAGTGCACACGAAGAACTGTTATTATCATTATCGCATTCAATAACAATAAATGCAGTTAGATATGGCCAATCACAGAACACATAATTTAGTACATATTACTTATGTTCTTTGTGGTATTGAGGTACGCGCGTCCGGCAGTGTGAATTAGCCAACGTGACGTGTTTCGTTATTCTTTCTTTATGTAGGTATGATAATAGTAATAATAATATACATTTTATCAAGTTATATGTTGTGCGCCTACTTTGGCGACTACACGGTTTTCATCTTTAATCTTAGTAGTGAAAGCGCATGTTGTTGTGTATATGGTCTGATAAACCTGCACCCGAGACTCAATCCGGTGGCACATGTGACCCGTAAATTACTAAAACGGTGTTAATTTCCATTGGATATAATATTATACGTTCATTTTGCGGTTATTCCGGTGTGGATATTAGTTGTATACGGACACAGTAGTCGGATGTGGTTTTCGAGGCGTTTTAGAAAAACCAAAGGTCGACAATTCCTGTATTGTATCCGAGTCGCTATTGTAAACAAACTACAAAAAGTCTACACGTCTGCATGTTCAGATTACGACCAGATGAACGTATGTCGATTTGTTATTAGCATACTTGGACAAATACTATTCGAAAAATGAATAAAAAATTGATCATTATCTACCTACATAATATCATATTATGATTATTATCGTATATATATGTAGTTATTATAAAAAAATATATTTTTTCTTAAAGTCATTAATAATTGAAGATTATTTTTGTAAAAGTTATAGTCAAAAAATATTTTTAACTCAATTAAAATTTTATATTTTTAGAGATAGTATAATTTGAATAAGAAGTTAATTTAGGAGATGGTAATATGTAAACCGAAGTTGGCACAAGCTTGTCTAATTAATATTGTTTTTAATTTAATTTATTGAACTTAGACATTGCAATACATTATAGCTTTACACTATAGAGTTACATAGTTTAATTTTACTTAGAACTCTTTTCTACTTTTTTTGTACCTTGTTATGCTTATTAGGCAAATGTATATCTTATGTGCATGCATGCTTAACATTCCATCGAACAACTACTCTACCCTAGCTATTTGGCGCCAGCTATCTACATCTGAGTTCTTAACAGATTAATCATTTACTGCGTTCAGTAATAATGGTATTTGTTACAAGCCGGATGCAACGGTTAGATATCGAATTAAACGCCAACCGGGTAAATGAACATTGATAGACAGGTGAACGAAAATAGCGTTCAGTGTCTCTAAAGATTTCGAATATTATAAATTATTATTAATAAAAAAGACCTGTAAGCTTGCGATCTGCCACTGTTAGATGTATCCATTTTGTAAGTAGCCACCTGTTTAATATGAATAACGAATGCAAGATTATGAGTGAAATCGTTTCACAAACATTGAACCGTACAAACTAACGTGTATTACTTGTTTTTGTTTATTCATTTTCGTAGTATTACATAACACATGTATTAGAATAATCATTTAATGTCATATAGAAGTCGGGTTATTAATTTTTATTGAGCAAAATATAATTCCCAAGTGATATAATAATGTATTAATTATGCGATGTTATCTCAGAACGATAGATAAAGACAGATCCTCGGGTCAACTAGTGGCTAGGTATGATATTTAGGTTGCTACTCAATAGGAATCGCAACGCGAACAGGTCGGTTGATCTGTAATCACCAAAATATTATAATTCCTTATTTCAATTTTATTTTTATCGCTATTGCTTAACATTGCAAAACTTAAGAATTAAATTACTTAATGTTGTAACTAAAGACTAACCGCCATTCAATTTTAAATTTAACTATCGAATTCTTTAAACTAATTATTTTTATTAATTTACAAATAATAAATTATGTTGATTTTAATCTTGATTATTTTTAAAAAATTATCTCAATGCCACGTTAATAATTGTAACGTTATAATGATTTAGCTATTAATAATATTATGTGCATACATTTGGACCAGTCGCACAAAATAATTTTTTTTTTATTTAACTGTTTGACTTAATATTATGGTGTATAATAATTATTTTGTTATTGTTATAAAGTCAGTAAGACAGTAACTTTAAAACGAGCGAATACTTATTGTGCTAAAATATATGAGTTAGAGACCCAGGAAGCTTAACGCTTCTTATTGTTTATACCAGTCTAGTATATTTAATTCGTTTAATTATATCTAATAACACGAAAACGTTTCATTAAATATGTTGGTTTGCAATATGAATCGTATTTATAAACAAAATGTTTTGCTTAAAGTGAGTATTTTTCATACGGCATTACACGTTGTCCTTGTAGTGAATTGTACATAGACAGTACATTTTTAATTTCAGCTGCATAAAATATGCTAAAAAAGTATAAAAAAAAAAACTATTGAATTTACTTTTAAAAAGTTACGTTTTTAACTAACGTAACAAATTTTTTGCGAATAATTGTTTTTAAAATATCAAATAGTTTTCATTTTACATTATTTTCTCGTCAGTCTAGACTCTAGAGTTACCTCAGGGCTCAGGTCAAGCAATATTTATTAAAAACCTTAATGAAAACCAATAATATAATAGGTAGGTGACTATAGTGTGTTATTTTATACGAAGGTACGTACCTAATATATCAAATGCCGTATAAGGCCCTGAATTATGTACGGCGTAATTCTAAGTATATAGGTGCTTCTTGTTTTGTAGATTTTTCCAGACAGAGGAATTCGACGTTACATAGCATATAGTTTTATTTACACAGTTGTGTTTAAGAGTATATAGCCGTGTCGAGGGTTAAGCATTATATAACTTAATAATGTATGGCATAACGGCCAGTACCTACTATGTAGTAGTATTTACATTCGACATGCTGTATGACTATAGAGGCTTAAATGAATTTGACTGGTTTATACCAAATACAAACCTATGCATAAATAAAATATAATATAGCTATACACGATATAATATTAGTGCGTGTTTGAGTATTTCGAAATGTCAATTCGTTTTGGCCCGAAAAATGTTCCCAATGATGCCTCGATACTAGAATTGATTTCTATTCATTATTCGAGTGTCTTGAAATAAGTAAAATTTGTTGGTTATATGGAATAACACAATAAATCCTATAATGAACTTCATAGAAGACATTCTATGATATTCATCAGTAAGGGTTGTCTTTTGGCGATAAGGTATAGTGGTACCTAGTTCGTTTTGTATTTATTTTTAGTTGGAAAAAAAATGATGTACCTATTGCAGTCCCTGGGTTAATGAACGCTGCTTTACAACGAAAACAAAACGACATGTACCTAGCTGTTAAATGTAAATTTGAAATCTTTTAATATGAAAATTGTACAATAAAACAGTTGTCAACTATGGTAAATTACCCTTTTAACCTAGAGGCAACGATCAGTTCTACGGAGAAGAAGCCATTTAAGTTTATTTAATAAGACGTGAAGGTTTCGGCTGATTGGTTCGTTGTAAAACCAAAAATAATATTACCAAATACCACCAAGAGAGATAATATCAATTTTGTTTTGTTTAGTGTCGGGATGTAAGAGAAAAAAATTCAAATTGATTAGGCGACACTAAGTCGTATCGAATGGAAGCAAACAAGCCAATCGAGAAAACAACCGTATTATGATCATATATTATAAAAAAAGACTATTTTATTATTATTATTATTATTTTGTCACCGTTGTGGTAGTTTATTACGTTGATAGATAGTCGATTACACTTAATCGAAACAGCTTTCAATACTGTAGTTATCAACGTCAGAGATCTATTAAGTTGCAGTTTTCTCTACTACCAAAAAAACAAACTGTTATTATTTGTATTATAATAATATCTTGATGCTAATAGTGGGATCTATGATGGTTATATTAACTGCAAATGTAATAGCCATAGATTAGAGTAACCCCAATTAATTCGTAACAAAAACATTTGATAATAGGTAGAGATTTCCTAAAAGCTACTTTTTTTATTTGGGACATTATTGATATTTTCTATACGAAACAAGAGACATATTACTAATACAATTATATTTTTTCTAGGAACAAATTTAGTAGTGATGCAGTACCCTAATCTATTAGATGTTATAGGTTTAATTACATACGAATATTAAATTTAGCACAAGCCGAACACATAATAAAAATATTATTATTTTAAATAAGAAAAAAATCATTTTCGTTGAGTAAAAAATAATTTTTGTAAAAAAAAACTCCAGGATGTCATCTGGACAGAATGCCATATAAACTACTCAATGCAATAAATAGTAATAACTAAGAATGCGTTCCTTTCATATTACTCAATTATGGCAAAAAAACAAAATATGTATGTACATTGTACCCATGTATAGGATAATAATTATCTAAAGTAGAAATTTGTTATTAAAAACAAAAATCATATTAATTTTAAAGCGCATTACGCTAGATTATAATTAAAATATTTCTGATTAACTCTCTCATGTAACGACTATATAAGTTTGGCGACTAATTATCTTTTGGTTGGCTTACATAATTGAATTGTAGAAACATTTTTAACTTTAAAAGAAAACTGGAAAATTAAAATTAATGCAGAAAAATCTGTACATGTTTCTTTTACACTCAATAAAAAAAATACGTCTATTCTCACCCTCCAAGAAGTTCCTATCCCTTCCTTGTCTCAAGTCAAATTTTTAGGTATTATTTTAGATAAAAGACTAACCTGGGGCCCCCACCTAAAATCAAAAAGGAAGTCTCTAAATACTCGTTCGCACTTACTACGTCCTATACTGAAATCCAAACTCCCGCTTCATAACAAAATTCTTATTTATAAGTCAATGTTAAGACCAATTTGGTCATACGGAGCTCAAATATGGGGTTGTGCCAAACCATCCCAACTAAAAAGAATAGAAGCTTTCCAATCGATTTCCCTCCGTACAATCACGTCCGCTCCATGGTATGTTTCCAACCTCACCCTTCACAATGACTTACACATCGAATCAGTTGAAAATTTAGTTAAGACTCATTATAAAAAATTCCACTCTAGATTACTGCTCCACTCGAATCTTTTAATAGCAAGCCAGCACACAGCTACTATCCCGGACAACCCCCCTCGTCGTCTTAAAAGACGTTGGTGTCGAGACCTCCTAAATTGTAATGCTACCGTTTAATTTCTAGCCGTAACATGTCATAGGGTCCTATCACTGGATAGGTTCCCTACCCAAAGTCTCCAAGTCACATATTTACTTTGTTAACATATTTGCTTATTGTATATTTTATGTACAGATTGTAAATGTAAAAACAAAAAAAAAACTTTAAAAGAAATACCCTAATCGAATGAGCACAGTCTACAATAGAAATTCGTGGTGTAATATAAATTTGTATAATTTGAAAACACATTTCATACGTTTGGCGTGTTTTGGTTAAATTTTTTTTTATTAAATTCAGTGCTTTACTGATATTTTCCTAAAGATGTTTTATAGTATATCATATAAATGGTGATCAATTTTGAGTACTTCATTCATCACCTCAAGTACCTACATATTATTATTACAACCGAATCGAATTAAAAATGTATAATACTCAATGACATGATAGACTGCAGTCTTTTGGTTTTTTTTTTATTCCGATTGATTAACTACGCTTTTTCTACATTCTGTCTTTGATAATGTTAAGTGAAATTATTAAAATTGTTGTTAAGTGGTGTATAAACAAATAATAATGTAAAACTTGTGTAAAAAAAAAATAGATAAAAAAGTATACAATATATTATTTTATAATAAAATGTTACACAGAGAATTGAATTAAACTTCAAAAATAAAAATGAAATCTTTGAAAATAGGTAAGTGGTTAGTAAAAAATGTTTCAACGAAACTTTAACATTTATTTAATTAATGTTATATTTTATAGTTGGCAACTGAACTGTAAAAAGATGCAAAAATTAAATAGTAATAAAAATAAAACATAAAAAACACCCGAGGCCGAATAATTTCACAGTTATCGTCGTTGCGTAACGCCGTATTACCTACAAACACGGTGAGCGCGGACTTATTCATTAATTCTGCGATTCTAGCTAATTGTCCGGCCATCAGAAACCGTCGACACGTCCTTAAAGAGACATACACAGACAGGTATTGTGCACTTTGTAGTGCTAAAACGAATTTGGATTCGGTCTGCGATCGCGTGGTCCTCCCATTGTACGACGACGGCAAAAGACATAAATCCTTGGCAGAGCGTCTCGCCGCATCAATAATACATAATAATGATAATAATAATTATTATTAAGGAGTGAGCCGGGTTTCTAGGGGTCGTGGTTCGGTGGAGGGCGTCGTCCACCACGACCCGAACGAATTGCGGCGCTATCGATTATAGGTATATACATATAAAATTGTAACCCAAGTCTTAACACACAGAAGTAAAAATAATTAATAACCTAGCGCGAAAAAAAAGGTGAAGGAATTTCCACACTGCCGTAAAATACACTATACTAGGCACAAAAACGTGGCATAATATACCTAACACACGGCTACTGTTAAAAATTGATAATACGCTTTCTCAAGCTCCAAGTGCGCCCAAGGTCGCTGCTAAGTTTTGAAACGTACGGTTAAATGTATGCACTTCCATATAGCTTACACGTAATACCCATGAATTATTGGTTATACCATATTGTTTTTTGTATAAAATGTTAGGGTTCAGTTTTCAATCATCTCTAAATGTATGTATGTATCGACGGGGCGGAGGGTACAATTGGTACCAGCTATCGAAATCTATACAATAATATGTGAAAAAAAGTTTACAGATGTTACAAATTTAAAAAATTATCGCTAGTCCGTAGACATAAACAAACACATCATTGTAAAAACAATAAACTTATAATTTTTGGTAAGTATTTTTTTAAAGAAACACAAATTCAATATTATTAAGGTATTTTAGTTATTATCATGTAATAAACTCAAAAATAATAGCTGATCTACGCGTGTTTACAATTTGACGAAAACATCGAATTGGCTGAGTATTTCGACGTTTCCTTTAAAACGCAAATACATTATTTATAGGATGTGTACGAATTTATAGCTGACCGTTTTTAGCACACGTGCACAAATAGCAACAGTAAAAAACACATCTGTTTGTAATACCTCAAACAGTCAAATTGCATTGAAACTAATGAATACTTTCACGAGAAAATTAACTTAGTTTACCAATTTAAATTAAACTGCACGATAAGAGTAAAACAACAAGAACTAAAATACAATGGTTCTTATAAGATTTATAGCGTGTTAAGTGTCCTTAAGACATTAAAAAATGTGCATTATGTATAGTCATATGAGATCTATTTTTTAATTACAATATAGTTTACTAAATACTAATCATATTAGTACAATAACATATTAAATATCGGTGCAACTATTGGTGCGAAAAAAGTATTTTTTAACTCAAGTGCATTAAACTTTTAGATCAACTTATTAAAATGGTACAAACTATTCTAATCAAAGCTTTTAGTTAGGAAATTGTCATTGGTATCATAAATAATGTTAATAGTTATAAAATAAAAAAATTATAAAAAAAATAAAACTGAAAATTATATTGTATAAAATATTAGATCGAAAAAATAAATGATTAAAAAATATAGTTCTCCAAAAGTGTTATCTAATCAATTAATGTGCTAATGATTAGTGCAAACTCAAAAATAGACACTATGGACAATTTTTTTTATTGAATTCAAAACTAGTTACAGAATATTATGATGCGACATTATGTTTATTTTAAACTTAAGTTGTGTAGACTGTAGTTGTAAATAGTTAGAAGCTATGCTTAGTATTTAAGAAATTCTCCATAATACACGCATTTTTTGTGTTAGTCGCCAAAAACTAGATAAACTTTCATACACAAATAAATCCTTTGTTGTAATATATATTGTAAATTTTAGATACCATTTATCAAAAAAAATAGTATTGTTGTAAAATATATCCAGTCCATTTTACATAACGTCTCGATAGTAAATTAAACATAACATTGTTATTTCACAATCTGTAGATGATTTTTATTTTTTAGCATAATATTTTAATGATCCCTCTGCGTTTAGTATAGTCTATCTGTACGACTATCTGTCGCTAATTATCATAGATGAGGTTAAAATTCAATACGGCGAGCACGCCTACACGCCATAAAATCTCTCTACTATACGAGGCCGAATGGGCGCTTATAATTTTATGTGTTGTACAAAATAATGATATTGTATCGTTATGTTATTATTACATTATATGAACTATGAACTCTTGTCACTTTTGCATCCCAGTCACGTTTTATAAAACATTAATGTGTGTGTGCAAAAATAAAATGAAATCTTTTACTTACGAACCCGTTTCAATACTATAAAATATTTCTACAGTTGTTCCCATAAGTCATGTTATACCGTTAAAGAAACTAAATGGGCACGCCGACTAAGTAACAAACCTATTCTATATATGTCTACGGATGCTACTAAAATCGGTTTTGATAATGTGTCATATTAGTGAAAAAAAAAAAGATCTGTTGAATCTTTAGGCATGTGGCTAACCGCAACTATATCAGTAAATAATACATTTAGAGCTCAGTGGCCAATAAAAATGTCAATAAAATAAGTATACTGCGGATGCATCTCTGTATTAGAAATAATATTTATAAATAGCGATTGAGTTCAAATAGAAATTGTAATGCCATTTTCGAATAATTATATTAATTATTTATAAATGTCAAATTAAAATTAACATGAAATAAATACAAATTATAAACAGTAATAAAATGTATTTATTGGCTTAGGTACCAATTATTATATTACACAGCGTTCGGAATCAGAATTAAAATTCTAAATATCAAACAAATAATCATCAACCGTTAATAACGACGAATATTTTTTTCATACTCTTAATGTATAAATTACATTTATAATGATCAACAAACAGAATAAAAATAATATTTTAAAAGCTGAACTTTTTTGTTTTTTATTTTTAAATAATAATTGAATTTATTTTAATTATTAAGGGATAATAATAAAACAAATAATTTTTATTTTCCCCAGTAGACACCTTATTTTATATTCTTCCAACCGTGGCCGTGAGATCGGACATCGGTTGATAATGAAATATAATAATACCTACGTTAACATAAAACATGTTAACCTTGGGAGTTACTCTATTTGCGTATAAAATATACACTATTAGGTGTACATACATGCGGATAGTCATAATTTAAAAATACTATTCTTTTGTTTTTTTAAAGATTTTTACTTTGATAATAATTGTTATTTGTTATCAAAGTTGTATTTATTAAATGAATACATGAGACGTCTGAACCTTAAAATATTATCTTCTGTCTTAATGGCAGTTTGCTACAGTAATTTTTAACAAATAAAGTAATTTCTCTATCTGAATATCAAAAAAAAAAACTAGGTACATTTTCCCAATAAGAAAGTCTTGCATGACGTATGTAATTATTTTCTACTGATAATTATTTATCGAGTGTATGCCACAATAACTTTTACATCCGTCCGAAATTCCCATGAGTTATAAAATATATTTTATTTAACAAAAAATGAAATATTATAATTGACAAGCATTGAAATTTTAAACAGCACTTCTTCTAATAAAACTGCAATATTAATATTACCATACGAATAAACAACAAATATTATTAAAAATGTATTCAATGCGTTTCAATGAATTTCAAATAAAACAAGTTAAGGTAACAACAAAAGAAATACAGTTATTTGCAAATCTTCATCAAATATCATTATATATATATTATATGCTACTCAACTGAAATAATCAAATATATTAAATTATTTCATTGATGTACGATATACGATACTATTGTGAATATTATGACAATTTTATGGTAATAACATATTGAAACTTAACAAACGTATAAATTACCTATACTGTGTGCAATAGATTGTGCAATGAACATTTTGTATTGTTCATTTAGAAGTTGGATTGTATATTATAGATTTAAAATTCAAAATACAATTTTACCTTTAGAGGATTCATGATCATTTTCACCAGTTTGGTTAGTATTGTTAAACATATTATTTTAACATGGTTAAACTATCTTCATTTTTAATCTAAGCTAGTGAAATTGGCCATTAAAGAATAACCGTAGTAACTTTATCATTAATGTACAATGTATTAATGGTTATCACTTATCGATAATTTTTGGTACTCACGTTGAACGACTACGATACGAATGCGTTGGTCATCCAATTGTCAACAGCGCATATAATATTCACATAATATCAATATGAATATAATATGAAAATAAATGATCTAATCGATAAGCCGACAAACTTAAAACAAGTTAGTTAAAACATATTTTTACTTTGAAAAACAACACTCGGTACAGTATGATTATTAACACAACACGTGAACAGGCGACCGCGACGAGCCGACAGCACACAACCGTCGGTTAAGCACATTAGGAAACTACCTCTGGGTCTGCCCGAAACCCATCGTTAGCGTGGAGTTCATCCGACGTGCGCCCCACCATCGATGATCAACAAGCCGCCGTTCTATCCGGCTAAACAAGCAACCGTATCTTCAGATTTCTCGACAAAAATCAACTGAAAATATGAAATTCCACGCCGTCCGTCGAATTAAGTAGGACTTGCCTGCAAGTCGAAACCATTGTAAAACCGGATCGCTCTTAAAGCGTCAAATTCGTATAGATCTATTTCGGTTTTCAGACATCACAGACAGGATGATATAATAATTATTACCGAGTTGCCTATAGTCACTACTCACATTCAAAACGCAAAATATAATTATTATAATACCGTAGTGTGGAACGTTGTACATGTAATTTTCTACGTCTTCGATCTGATTTGTGCTATATGATGACAAACTCTTCAATCTCAACTATATTATGATAATTGTATTCCAGTGTAAGAGTGTCAATCATTTTCAAATCGATGATAGATTAAGCATTTTAAGTAATATAATCCACAAAGGTGGGTTTAAACGTTTAGTTAAACTGCGCAAACTAATTTAAGGTATTTTTGTGCAGTCGGTTTGAGCAAATGAACTAAGTTAATTATTTTGAATTTTCACCTAGCTTAGACGTTCAGTTTTTTTATTTTTATTTTTTGCTCAGTTCTTATTCTAAACCCACAATATAACAGGGCCTTAGATGTTCAGACTTTTTAAAACCCTTTAAGCTCACAAAAAGGATTTTGGTAAAAAAAAGTTACGCCAGTTTGGTTGCTTCATTGTCACCATCGCTAATATATAATTGTACTTCAAATAGTATACTTTTTTTTTAATCAGAATCGAAAATTGATTTTATTATAGTTTACTATTTTCGATGATTAAAATTGTAATAAGCTATTTTACACCGAGTGATTTAATGTAATTTATGTTTGTATGTTTGTTTATAATTATAATTTTGTTTGGCGTACTACTATGAACAATTAATGGTAGGCACAGCTAGACTGTTACAATAGTAAAATATTTTAAAGTCATGTATTCTAATTCATGAAAATTGCCTTAGAATAAAATGCATTTTAACAAAAATAAATGTTTGAATTGATTACGTAGATAAGATCGTAAGCATAGTCTCCTTTGCTATTATTAGGAGGGAATTTGGACGGACTATACTGAATTGAGTCCCAAATAATGATGTTGGCGAAAAATTCAGAAGTTGGGTCTGTCTAAGGAATATAAGTCTAATTCTGAGAAAAGTAAATATCTCAAGTGCTTTTTCGGATTGCCATTTTTAAACGAAAATGACGTAGCTGAATTTTTCACGGAAGATTTGATGGTGAACCATATGATAATGATAAAATTGGCAGTTTCACAGATTACATTTTAGATAATTACATTGACAATGAAGTTTGACAGTTTCCCCTTAAAAATTTGGTGTGATTTGTCAGCAAATTCTAATCGGACAACTAACAGTTGTGAAAGTTTTCATGCAAAATTAAATGCATTGTTTCACCCAGGACATCCGAATATTTTTATTCTTGTTGACACTCTTCAGGGCATATAGCCAGATACCTACATAAAAATACGAAGCAATGCAACAAAACCATATAAAAAAACATTGGAAAAAGAACAATTTTTACGGTAGCAGATTATCAAATATCAAAATAAAGAAATTAGCAGATTTGACTATTTGAAATCGGTTTCATTTAAATTTTTACCAGCAACTATTTAAATGTCGACATTATTTTAATTATTTTTAAAAATTATTTTTTTTGACCATTTATGAATAGTGTAAGCAAGCAAACACATTTTTGGGAGACTAATCAGCCAACCTCCTCGCGGTGTCTCCTGGATATGCTAATAAGCTAAAGGGACTCAACTCAAACAACCAAAAACTATTTGTTGGACTCAATTCCGACAACCTAAAAATATTCGTGGAACTCAATTTAATATTTGGGACTTAATTCAATATCACCGTCTGGAATAAACTATACCTGCTAGGTAAGTTTTTCATTTTCCGGGTCCTTCCCAATTTCTTGCGAAGAGATAAAATGGCAGTATTAGGGGCACCACATGTTGTCAGCTAACCTCGTCGAAGAGCAAACGCATATCGAATTGGTTTTCAAGTCATAATTATTATAATCTTAGCGTATACAAGTACATGAGCTTATGCATCTGAGTCCCGGAACTGTTCTCTAACTGGTATTTATACAAAATATTATGTAGCGGCAGCCTTCGAGTTGTTTATACCTAGTAAAAATATGTGTTGTTTGTAAACTGGACCCAAACTAGCAGAAAAAATAGAAAATAATAATGAATATTAATGAGACGTACAAAACTTGCACAAATTATAGTTAAATTATTAATAGTCATTATTAAATATCTCTATTGAGGAAAGTCCAATCATGTTTTGGCTGTTGTAATATATAGACTGGCATACCTACAAAGAATGCATACAAATATATAATTAGTATAATAAAATATAATAAATAATATAGAAAATTACAACTTTTTTAATGTAATAGTATTTTGTTGCTATTACCAGTTCTAGTAAATACTAATTTGTAATATTTTATTTTAAAAACTCGTAAAATAAACTTTATTAACTCTATTAATGTATTAGATCAGATCAACCATTTAAATAAATTTGTTAAATTTGTACAGATAAATTTTACCAGTGAAACACATTTCTCCCGTAAAAATATAGAAGAAATTCATTGAAGCTATTCATTTGGTTCACTGCTTATCCATAGTTAACAATCTAGTCTATATGTTCTGTATCCATGCCAATCAAACCCGTTTTACTTGTAGCCAACGTATTATTTTAATGCAAGGACCTTGCGTTAAAATAATCTGCATCATGACTTATGTATCCGCGCAGTAACAAATATCCTTTTATCATAACCGAAGGATCGGCCAAGTGTTAGGGTCGCGGATATGAGTCAAGAAGAAAGCTCGGATGTTTAAAAATAGATTATTATCGAAAAAAAACAATTACCCGGACCGTAATCTAGTCATTTGTATTAATGCGTTAATTTTACATGTAATAATATATGTATTATTATGATTTTTTTTTTTTTTAATCAGTCGGAGATACGCTTTTTTATAGAACCGATTAGTCTGCGTCTGCCCTACTGCCGTTCTTGACGTCCCGGCGCTAATAAATATGTACATTAGGTACACAATATTATACTTACAGCTACGATTTCCTTTATCCAGTGGCAATCCCGGATTTATTTCACAATCCAAACGTCGCTTGGTTCGCTATTGATCCGAATCGAACGCTGTGCACACTATATTCTTAAGACAATTTGATCGAGGCGGCTATAGAAAATCATTGATCAGTGTTGCGCGTCGTGGTTTTAACATTTCGGGATAATAATCATTACAAAACTCCGGAATCGCAGCCGGTCGGAGCAACGCAAGGTTTCTATAATAATAACGCGTCGAGTCAATTCTACTTAGGTGTTTTGTTATTATACTACTTGAATATCAATAAGTCCGCCTCCAATCCTCATTACGCTTATTAAATATTAGGCGAAAGTTTCTAATATTATCATTCCTTTATCATCGTCCAGGACATCGCTTAGCATAATATTTTAGAATTGTCGTACCTACCTACTTCCGCGTAAATATAATGATCTATAAACTCGAGTATATTATTATTACTAATTATATAATGCCATTGATTATTGAATACGATGGCACAAAACCGGTTGGAGTCGTTGTGGAAATTTATGTGACCATAAATCGGATACTGTTATTTTCTATAAGTACTATTATTATTATATATATATATATATAGGTAACATTCATAACAGTTGTCCAAGCACATCATTTGTCATTATTGAAATGACAACCTTTTTGGCCAATACTTATTGTTATTATTTATTAACGTCATTAAAATATTATTGTATCATTAATCTTTTATAACGAACTATATTGCCCCTATTGAGCACTAACACCCAGAGCAATTTAAAAATATTAATTTTTCACCAATGTTCTGAAAATAACTCATGTATAATAATGAATAATAACAATAAAAGAAATTTATTCTACATGAGAAAAAGTGAAATATTTGTCTTAATATATTTTGATTTCTTATTAAAAGTAAGGTGTAAAATTACTGCGTAAATATTTTTCGCATATTATATTAAATGTATATAGTAGCATAAATGGTTCAATACTTCCTATGCATCATAAGTTAGATAATTATACATGAATTATTTGTAAATGTCCTAACAAATATTGTAATGTAAATCTTAACAAAATATTTATATTTATAAATTACTGTGTGAGTAGTTAACAAATATATTTTGATAGCGGCGTTAACAATTGTTCAAAAGTAATAACAATGGTGTTCCAAAAACGTTCACATAGTATTAATTATTGTAGCGCATATGTGATACAATACAGTTGAAAACGAATCATGGTTTTCTCTGTGTACTAGTCGATCATAACAATAGGTATATGATGTTTTAGGGCTCTGCGGTTTGCCTAGACTAATAGATTTCCAAATGAGATTGCTATCACATACAATTTATTTATCTGTGTACTTCACAGCTAGACAGCAATTCATGGCAACCATAGCCAAAGCTAGTGGTAAAACAATATTATTTAATCGTTTTTTCGTTGTTTGTATACATATTTTTACATAATAATCCTTATTCAATTATTTCTCCATGTAGCGGATCAAACACTTACGCAAAACAAATGTGCCTGTGAGCTGTACCTAAATTACAGATCTATGTATGAGCTTAATATTCAAATGATAATAATAGTATAATAGAATAATACATTATACTGTACGATAGCTGTTGTATCCACACAGAGGGCTAATCATTGATTTACTAAAATTAAAAAAATAACACACTGCACTATAATTATTGATTTAGAGTTCCGGAAATTTCGGGAAGGATAGCAGCCCCCCCTAGTCCTTCTCTTAAATATGTTACTGATTTGTGTTATTACTTATTAGAGAACCACTTTTATTATTATTTGTGTGGCTAACTACTTAAAATAAAAGTTTAAGAAGTTCTGTTATCGTTCTATTCAAACATCTAAGATTGACAATAATTTACAAGCAGGGCGTTTCTTTAAATTTTTAGAATTTTGTATTTTGTTGTATGACATACCGCTTTCAATGTCCATTTCTACGATTACTATATAATGTACACGGATGACGTATAATATAATCTTTACATGATATATCTTCGTATACATCTTCTTTGATGTGTTAACGCTGCATTGTGAATGCATGGTTATTTTATTAATTTCAGCTCGACATTGTGGTTTAGATATAGTGCACATAATAATATGGCTGTGATGTCAGATTACCTAAGCACCAAAGTAAGCTTATGTATTTTATTTCCAAGACGAATTTTTACGGATCCGCACGTACACGACCGACTCGTAATTAATATTGTAATTTATTAAATACTCCGGTTAAAATACGCGTATTGCCAGAGGGGTGTTCATTTAGGCCGATGCATGCCGGTTAGGTTAGGTTAGGCCATTTTCGTGTTTCGCCGTGACTATGACCACTGGACGGCTTAAACTTACCCGCAGGGGGTCTATTCTTGAAAATTTTCTACTACCATTTCGTATACGAAATGTGACTTTCTACTGGTTTTTTAAAAGTGTATTCTTGAAATTGCGTTTTCTATTACTCTTTCTATTCTACTACGCATTCGTATACGAATTACGTTATATTACCTGAATTATTATATTATCTAGTCTAAAATCTTGTCAAATATTTAAATATACAATTGGTTTACTATTTAATAATTCTAAATAATTATGATTACTCAAAATAGTAAAATTAAATTTAGTTAAATGTATACTTTATAAAATATAGTCTATATATTTAGTAGGTGGTATTTAGTACAAAATGCACTTTATCAACATTCTATAGTACACTAATGTAATGTTTAAATTTTAATAAATCATTTATTTGGTTGGTTGGTTCTGATTTATGTTCATTATATTGCATTGAAAATATTTTTTAGTTGATAATTAATTACAATATATAATAATAATACAAAATTATAATTATCTAAGACTTTATTACTATTATGAAAATTATTGGTAGGAAGAACTAACTTAGAAAGTTGTACTTACTAAATATTAGTATTTATAGATTAGAAATTTTCGAATTAATTTGGATTTTTTTATTCTTCTCCAAACAGTCTTGCATGCTAATAATTATGGGTAAGTAGTAATGACAGCAAATTGTTAAAATATATATATAGACATATTTTATTTTAGTAATATAATAACTATTTTAATAGTAACATAAAATATTAAATCTGTGTACTTACATTCAAAAGGATCAATAGGCTCATAAGTTCGCCTAGTAACTTTTCCGTCAAGTTCTCTTTGTTCCAACTCTTCGATAGCAAATAATTGCATTATTAAATCATTATCATCATCCATTTAAAAAAAAAAGTTATGCAGTAATGACAATACTTAGCTTTTTTAACACCTATAGTTAGACAAGGCAGACCTTACTTATCTCGTGGGTTCTCGGTCTTTAGTAATAATCTTGCCGAAATGTTCAGACACCGGCAGTAATCACTAAACGATAAATGGATATCGACAAACGTAGTCAACAATAGAGGTGACACATTATTTAAAATAATTTACGGTAAATTCAGTAAAACACATTACACAGTCGACACTGTTGACTATACAATACAAATTGACAACTATTGGTAATTTCGACTTTTAAGATTAAGTTAAAGTTTTTGATTATAGTACATTCTCATAAATTGTGACACCGTAGTTAACAAAGTACAAACACCGCAAATAGTATTATATGTACAATAATATATCTTATGGATTAACTAGAGAGACTAGATAAATAATTTTTATGAAATCTTTCTATTATAAACAATATCGCATAAAATACGAAAATTATGTGATCTTTACGGCGGACAATATATGTGTCACATCGGTATAATAGAAAGTTATACAATATACATAGGTACAATAAAATCCAATGTAATACCATTAACCCTAACCATGCATTTGTTGCATCCAATTATTATTTTTTGGCGTACTACATATGCCCGCGGACTATATATTCTATTAAATATGTTTTGATACCATATTTAATAACTAATAAATATGTAACAAATATAAATATAATATTAGATATGTAAGTAATATAACCATGAATTGAGTTTTTATTGTCATAACGTGAAACTATTGTTTGATTTTTATAATTATTATCATTTTAAAGATAATAATTTGTCATTATTAAATATAAGTATTTCACGTCATATTGATACTTAACATTTATGTTAATCTATAATAATAATATAGCATAGTAAATTTCATTTATACTCTAAATATATATTTTATGTAGTACACATATTATTTACTATAAATAATATAGATTAAATTATTATTATTGTTATTATGGATTAAAGTAATCGTATAAGTATAAGTATGAGTATAAGTAATCGTTATTCGTACGCGAATCATAGATTCTACTGCCTATACCCCAGTAGTTGCAACGTATACGAATTGGACCCGTAATAGAATGTTATTCGAGTGCTTTGAGTGACCGCAGTAGAAAATTATTCGTGTACGAATAGTCATATAACACTGCTTTAAATGGTATTCTTGACATTCGCATACGAACATTTCGTATACGAATAATTTTCGAATGGTTTCAAGAATAGACCCCCAGAGCCGAAATTCGAAACGTAAACGTCGTTCGTCGTGACGTCCCGGGCCGAGTGAAGTTTACGCGCTTAAGTATAACGACTACTCTAAAGTCCTCTGGGAACTCTCAAACGGCCTTCGACCGTTGGAACTGGCACATCAATAACGTGTTTCATCCGTCTGCGACGATGAGCTGATAATATAGCGAGTAGTAGAATCGCATAACGAAACGCTCTGTTTATTTTCTAATTAAGTAACCCGGTGGTCGAGTTACGCCGCGAGGGTCATTGAAATTGAAAAGCTTAACCCATGCATGTGTAACACATTTTTTTTTTACGGCACTGGTTCTAGCGACTAGCGTTTATATTGTGAAAAATATTATAAGTACTTAGTTAATACAATTTAAAATCACTTATCTATGGAATCGCGCAGTCAAAACTAAAATCACAGTTATACTATAGTGTCTCTTACACAAAATATAAAATCAATACGACCATACGGGTACACGACATTAATTGCCTAAAACGGCTCACTGTGGCGGTCACATAAATGTATTATAACAGTTTATGGTTATATGGTATATACATATATATATATATATATATAAATATAGATATTGTTTATGTATCGTTATCTTCCACCGTCGTCCGTCACGTTGTCGTCATCGGGATAACTCATTATCAATTACTAGAAATTAACTTTATGGGAAATCTCACTATAGAGTATTTTTTTAAATGGAAATCAAAAAATGTAAACATTTCAGAATATTAACTGTATTCAAAAATTCTAAGACAGTGCTTCGATTATTATATCATTTTTAATATTTTGATCCATTGTCACGGAGCCTCTAAAAGAAGCGGGACCTATAGTCGATCGCCTAGTCCGCCTATTGGGTAACGTGTGTATGTGTGTGATATCTGCGCGTTATCTTATAAATAGTCAACGTTTGTATAACATTATATGATTTGACTGTCAGTGAAATCGACACCGCCGTTCTTAGCTGGATGGTGTATAAGTATGACTGCACGGTGCCTGAGTACCGAATTAATATTATAAAAAAAAAAAAACATTGGAAACGCACTGATATATTACGATCGAGGGGAAACAAAAAAAAGTGAAACTTTTGCGTGCGATGACGTCGTCGCATTTTCCAAATAAAACCTAAAAATAGTATACTTAAATTGGAGGTACATATTGTATACATTATCGTTAAAACCAAAGGTAATACCTCTTTGTCGGGGGACATGTTTGCGGTCGTTATTTTCGTTAATTACCCATCTTTGGTGACAATGTGGGCGCGCATTATAGCACCAATAAAATATGACATGTACCTACATTGTACACGTGTTTTATTAAAATATATAATGTAATATTACTGTGTTCTGTGTTTGCCTTTCGTTGTTTGTCAGACTGATAAAATTCGTTAATAACATAATGGATTTTAATAATAAATATATAGTGGTCCGCAACCAACGGTTTAACAACACGCAGTAAACGCCAACATTTAATTAATCACTATGAAAACATTTCCGATGAGTACACCTGTGTCCGACTCAGAGACGACGACATAATACATTTTTTAAATCTATTCTGACGTCATCGCGTAGTCTCCCTATTGCCAACGCTCTATACTCTACAGTAGACAGTAGTATAATATAATGTATGGGCCTAACTCAAAGTGATTATTTTCAAATGTTCTCATATTTTCTACTAACATTTCGCATTAGTTAGGGAATTATTTAAACTTATAGAATTTAAAGAAAACATTTTCTTTGTTATTATAAAATAATATGTAGTATAAAAAAGCGCTAACAAACACAAAAAATAAGGGTGATTTTCCAACACTGATTAAATCACTTACAAATTTTACTACGCACTTGAACTAATTTGAAAACTGAAAATCAAGTTCAACCCGCATATTAACACGCAAAGTTAACACGTCTTGTAGGATGACCGATTTTTTGGAAAATGATTTACAAATACATGCTATCAAGGAGCAAACATGTGTACTTTCGATATGCTATGTACTGACTATTGTAGTCAATATTGTTCTAAAATTATAAAATATATCTCAGTCATTAAACTCCTATTCTGCCCGGCGAACAACAAGTGTAAAAAAATAATAATACCACCTACTTTCTAAGATTAAAGTTAATCATTATTCATTGCTGATTTGCGCAAATAGTCTGCCAATTAGCGACATCTATAGTCCAGTTTTTAATTTACGACTCCTTGCAATTTTAATAAATAATTAATTCGTTGATTTATAAAAAAAACGACCTACATTCAAAAACAATAATACTATGTAGACTATTGGGGCATACTCGTAATGAACGTTTATAGGTTTCACTGATAAAATTAGTAATACACGGGCCATTTTAACATTATTCTTTTTTTTTTTCTATCAGTTATTTTAGGCGTATAAATTATTAAATATGAGAACTGTATCTTACTATACTGTATCTTTATAATAGTCAAATGACCGGTTCGTGTTAGTAGTATTTATATTTTGTTGACATTAATAATTGCGTTTCTAAACAGTGGATAGAACCACAAAGCTTTTGCCTTCTGAGGGCCGTACAAAACCAACATAACAAATAACAACTTATGATTCCCACGGTATGCCGCGTATATCGCGAAAGCCGAAAAGTAGAATACGTTATTATTGTAAAGTATATTGAGTATGAGTTACAATAGACTCATCGCTTGCTTTTCAACAAGCTAGTGACTAATCTAATGGCATAGGTCCTTTACCGGTCCGGTAAACTATTTCATGTGCTGTATTATTATTAGTCATCGATTTTATATGCGTAGGTATTTTCATCCGTAAATTGAAACCATAACATTCAATGACATATCCGTTAAAGTTCTATTTATGTTCTCGGTTATAAGTTATTTTTTAAACCGAAACACGCAGATACGTTGTGTCTCATATAAGTTCACTCAAGTCCAACTGTCGTTTACACAATATAAAAAAAAAAAAAAAAAATGTTAATTTACAGTATAAATAATCATTGAGATCGTGTGCCAATTTACACATAATCGGTACACAATCTGTTTCAGTTATTGGATCACTGTGTACAATAACATATTGTTATTTATTAATATACGCCCACGGTATATAATTACAATATTTCATTATTACAGCATTAATTTAAACACAAAACTCTTAAACTAACAGTGCTATAGAGAGACATCACTCTATGTACACAGATATACAAGACCTAAGCACATTCTTTACCGGTTTTTGGTGTTACATTCATGTGTAGAATATCCTGTACAGTTAGCTAATGGTCTTGAAATTATGGTAAACGCTGACCTCAGATTTGCTTCGAAGCATAGGCGCAAATACGGGGGGGGCTAGGGTGGGCTTAGCCCTCCCAAAAAAAATTAGGTTATGCAAACAATTTTGAAATACAAAAATATATTTACTTATATATATATTTTAAAAAAATGTCCAGCCCCCCCAAGTTAAAAATTGAAATTGCGCCTATGCTTCGAAGCTTTTTAAATGAAATTATAATTTGTACAACTTTCCATTTGGCATTATACTAGTACTTAATAGTTTAGGACCTTTGCGCTGGCAGAAATAATAACGCTATACAAATTAGGTTATTCAACGAACTTGGTATTGTCTCCATCCGTATAAATTGAAATCTTTGGGTTCCAATATTTAATGGAGTATGTATAAGGTTGTTTGGTTTATCGTCTGTACATAATTACATTTTTTTAAATAAGAAATATACACTTATGACACTCGTGCACTCGATATTAAATACAATTTAGGTATTTAATATATTATTTAAAGTTTGTCATCACTAATTTTTATAAATTAACTAGTAAGTGCATATGAATATTATGTTTTAACTTTTTAAAACCATAATATAGAGTAGGTACATGAACGCCAGGAGTGAAAGTCATTTTAAGGCCATATAGTGTTCGTATGAAACGGTAATAACTAGAAATTAAAATAACTGTTGGGTTCAACTCATAATTCGCATTTAAATATTTAAACGTCTTAGAAAGATGTATGAGTAATACATAGGTTTGAGAGAAACTTTTTGCTTACAGATTATTTGAAACAAACCATTGATCAAATAAAACGTTTGACAAGCGATGCGATTACCCATTGCTTTGATAGAATATTTTATGAAAATTAATACTCATTAGGTACAACAAATACCCAATAGGTTAATCGATCCAATATATATTAAGTGTTAAGGTTTCTCGACATAATTAAAAAATGTATCCGGTATTCCTATATATGATACATGTACTCCTGTACAATATATTTTATATTTACATTTCACCATGTATTTTTAGTTACCCATCGCTAAAATACATTATTTCATTTCTCACAAAGTATACTACAGCGAATTAAATAAATATAATGTTTTTATTAATTTATTTATGTGTATAACAATGCATAATGAATTGTTGAACTTGTCCATTGAAATGTGTGTTATTGCGTATTTACGTATACCGAGTAATCCATTTAACGTGAAATACTAATTTTTTAAATCTCATTTTCTGTATAATTTCGGCCTAGGAAAATACAAATGATTCAAAACTTTAAGTGATTCAAGTAGCTATGGTCTATTCAGTAAATAGTATTCACCGTCTTAGCCAGTCCGCCCTTACCTACTATTTACGCCAGTTTTCTAGTAGATCATATTATTGTGTAATCACGTACATAGATATTATGAAACTCTCCAACTTATAATTTAGATTAGTTCTGAACACCACTGACGATGATGACGATGACAACGATAATAAGATACTGATTATAGTCTTTAAGGATGACATTTTAATTTTTTTATTGCATTTTTTTGTTTTTTCTTACAAATACTCGAGTAAATACGTGACAATCGCATACAACGATTTACAAATACTTTTACAATTTAATAATAGTAGGTAGCCGTACTCACAATGTCTCGCCCTATCCACATTGTAGAAAATGGTAGGTTTTTTTTTATAAAATTATCGCGAAAAACCCATAACGTCGGGCAATTATATGGAAAGCATGTGAACTTTACAAATATGTTGTATTTCCAATTCGTTTTTTTATAAAGGTAGAGAGCAGTACTTGTCAAACCAATTTATTTTATTCGTAGGTACAATCAAATATCAGAACAATGCAATTACTTTAGGACAGTTATAATTATTGGCGTGCGAACAATGCGACATATATAAGGACTTCAATTTCCTCCTCAAAATGATCTAATGCACGGGAAAGCGGCGAATACCGATTGGCAATTTAAACTAAATCTGGAAAAATGTTATAGTTTTGTCTTCTTTAAAACGTACATTACTTATATCAAATGTCATGATCATTATTTTTATTTTCATGTTCATAATTTATAGAGCTTATGATGAAATCTAAGCTTAATAATACTCTTTCCTTTAGAGAACAGATTAATTCTATTTATAATATATCAAAGATAATTAAAATAGGTTTTATACGTAGGAATTGCCGAGAATTTAATGATCCAATATGTTGGAAAATGCTATCTTGTTTGTTAGTTCGCTTTAATCTAGAAGACGGATTAGTGTTAATAAACCCAACCAGGTTTAATTAACAAATTGGTAAAAGTGCAGAATATTTTTTTTAATAAACTTTTATCCTACATTTAATAACGTAAACGAGTCTAATTGCTCATTAGGTTACCATCTAGGTCTCGATAGCTAGATCACAGGCGCAAATTTGGAACAACTCTTTTTTTCATTTATAAATTAGTAAATGGTCTTATGGACTGTTCGGAGAGATATCGATCAGGGTGCCATCTTATAATTCTAAGAAACCATTCTTTTATTTATACTTCATGTCACTCACAAAATAATGCTTTTATAACGTATAACATTAATTTTTTTTCTCCGATAATCTAGTTCATAATTGATTTGTATTATGGTAAATTATTATTTATTTGTTATTGTATTGTTACTTAATTATTCTTTATAGTTTATGTACTTTAATAGGCATTATATATTATCACTGCATTTCGTATATTCTTCTCAAAGCTAATTATCTTGGAATTACTTGTTATTTATATACCTTCTATTTTAATTTTATTACCAACGAACAAAAGTATACAGATGACAGATATATACATTTACAAGTTATAATAATTGATGCGAAAACTAGACCGATTTACCTCCGTTAAAATAATACAGTTATTTCAATACACTGATAGGGCACGGCGCGCGTTTTATTGAAAACAAATAAAAGTAAAATAATTAGTCCGTAGTTCGGCTTAGGTATCGAAAACCGCATTCAACGTTACATATCATTATCGTTATGACAACATAACGTTTTTTTTCTGTGGTCATTATAATATTGATACACTAAACGTATACACGGTCGGATGTGTGTTTATTATAATATTATTGTAATAGTAGTTTATAATGGCGTAACGACGCTATGTCCAATGATACACAAAAGCCACCATATAATATAAATATAAAGATGTCTATCCTGTTATTATGTTAGAAACGAGACCGTTTCGACCCCGAAGAGGTGTACATAAGCGTAGGTACGACCTTGCGAGCAAAATATATATCATGTGAATTATTGTGAACACACACGGCGGGCCATGAGAGAAGATACGACCCAATTTCTTTTCCTTTTGGTTTTTTTTTTAGCCTAATATATTTAATGGCCTAAGGATGAGTGTGCGACTGCTGTGTGTACACTATTGCACCGATATTTATGCGGGTCCGAGTAAATATTATACACGTTTCCCATAGACAACACATAAGAACCAAATGGCGAACGGTTACGCCATTCATCGAGACGGCGGCGGTCGTTTTTTAAACAGTCGGGTCATCCGAGCTAAGCCAATGCCACAAAGCACTACACCATATGGACAAGCAAACACACTTAACACCGGAGGGTCTAGCGTGTGAGATAGTAGGTACTATTATTATAGTACCTAATAATCCAGTCTCGATTTACCCAATCATATTTTTATTTTCCATCATAAATTATCCACGTTTTGTACACGATAAATTCTAGTTCTTCTAATTTTTTTTTTTTTTTAAAAGTTTGTCGCAACATTAACCTCGGTCGCCGCGTATAAACACGTGTAGATGTTTTTTACTTAACGAATAACGTTGTATCTGAAGCTATAAAATAGCTAAAAAACACCATAGCTGTAACACCATAAAAATATCAGTCTACCAAATGTTAACTAAAAATATACAAATAAAACGCATGTAAATAATATCGTGATATGTACTGCTGTGTACCTACGCTTTATTTGAACAACCTACCGTAAAAGTTCGTTTAACTTGAGTTAATAAAAAAATTAGTTCATGCGGTACCCGACTATAATTACATTGTAATTAGGGGTAGGCTTTCAAAATCCAGATTTACATCGGACAAACGGTACATGGTATATGCTACAGTCTACTATATTAATAAGTCTTGAATAAATAAAAAATAAATTGTAAACATTTGATTAAATATAATACAGAACGAGAAAAACATTATGAATTGAAAATTTTTAAGTTTTTGATTTTAGTTATTCAGTTTTAAACATTTTTAATTAAATACTTTTATTTTGGTAAAAAGCGTACTAGTGTTTCAAAGTGACCAAAAGTAAACAAATATTTAAAAATATTAATTATATCACCCGATTATTAGTACCATGACGCGGCGATAGCTCAATAAACACAATAACCTTTGGTTATTTTTGAAACACAATTAATAAAACTTACACATTAATAAAACTTGTATATGACTAGAATAATAGTTTTTGTAAAAATTGAATTTTGTGTTATCGCATCTAACCTGGCTCTAACCATAATATTATTAAAAAACAAGTTTCTAAGAATCTTCGCAAAAGATTATAGTATTATTAAATTCAAATCTAACAGACAACAGCTGATAGATAAACGTTAATAATATTTAACTAATAAGTAATATAATACTTAAGCATAGTTTATTGTTTACTCACACTGTAGCAGTATAAAGTAAACTTTCGATTCGGTTGTTGGAGACTCAATTTTTTTTAGGACGAGGAAGAAGGAAAAGATTTGTAAGGACATATGTAATGGTTATTTTGATTCGTTCTATTTTATTAATTTTATATCTGGGGAAAGAGAAGTATAATAGAACTATAAAAGAATATAATTTAATATGAAGTGTGAATAGTCTGTGCTAACGTGCCCTATTATTGTGTTCACTAGCGGGACAATTCGGACTAAACATGACCTTTCCCTTTGCGTCCAAATAAAATAATTTTCTCTTTTTATCTAAAACTATGTTTACTCTTTTCTCAAAACGATTTTATAATATTTTTAAAAGCATTCAATTATTTATTTAATGTAACAGTCTTGGATTTCTGCTATTGCCTATTAAGTAAGTATTATTAATTACATTGTTTATATTGAAATATCAACTCACAGAACTGTAAAATAAAAAAGGATTTGTAAATAATCTAAAGCCGGTTTTTTATTATCCAAATTCCAATTTTGGTCGAAAAATATGTATTATGAGTAGGGCCCGGAAGTTTACTTAATGGTCAGAAAAAAAGATATAAAAGCTACAAATTTAAACTACATTTTAAAGAATCTGATTTTAAACATTTGTTTTGTACATTTTACCATACTTCGGGTTACCATATATTTAAAAAAATATATTTTCGATAATTGTGCAATTTTGCATTTTTTTAATTGTGTTTATCCAAAAATACCAATAAAATAATGACAATTTAGTCTTACAGTGGTATATTCAGATCACAAAAATTAAATAGAAATAAATGTTATTATTGAGTACAAGCAATTGCTACTTAAATCATCGGCCATTATTGGTTTGAACTCTTTTAGAGTTATATTACATTTTTATCAATATAAAAATTATATCAATTTGAATCATTGTACACAATTTCTCACCAAATAACTCATAGTTAAAAATGTGTATTATGATATTAACATTATTTTTTCTATTAGGAAATTATAATTATATGCTAATATTAAAAGAGAAAAGAATATCATTACAGTATAAAAATAAATATATAATACTAATCACTATTTATTAAAGAAATTTAGGGTATAATTGTTTTAAGAAATATTAACTATTTTAATTTTGAAAAATACATAACATGTAAATTTTTTATATTTACACTAAAATGTCATTCTTTAAATTAAGCTTTTTGAGGTGGTACCCAAGCTTCAATTTTTGGTGGAACAGTACTGTATGGAACATACTGACGACAAGTCCCTGTTTCATTTTCTGTATGTTTGGCCATCCATTCGTACTTGGGCCTAGATGGGTCCTGGAAAAAAATTATATATTAGCTTGTAAATTACTTATAATCCAAAGTATAGATATTTCTAGCATTTAATGTACAGTGTAAAGTAAGTAGAATGAGTAGAGCTTTTTTAGGTGACATAAGAAAAGTGTAATCGTTCAAAGGTATATATTGTTACAAAAATAATATATAAACATAAATAATACAATATAATTTATAGTTTAAATAAACAAAAAAAAAAAATGTGTTTAGTATGTTTAAATGGTGCAAAATTGTTTATATAATCATTAAGAAATTTGTATCTGGCTTAATTGATTGACTATATTTGCTTTTCCATATTAACATCAAAATGAATACTTTAATAATAAAAAATAGAGATTAATTTTTTATAAATTTAAACGCTTTTCACTGAGTAAATTGACATTTACAAATTAAAGTTAATGAATTGGCCAGAATGAATTATCTCGCTGCCAGACTATCTACATTAAAATTATAAAATCTCATTTTCAGGTACTGTTATAAAATTCTTGAAACTATAACGGCATCATTATAAGTATTAACCAAATTTTATTTTAAAAATCAAATAATTTCTCAATAATTTATTATTTTTTAAGTTTGTATACTATATATTTTAAACAAAATTATTATACGTACATTATATGGAAGTAAATCAGTTTTGTAATGAAGCCAACCGTACCATTCGGCTGGAATTTGACTGGCATCATAGTCCAAAAACACTTGTTCATTATATTCTACCCAACGATTTCGGCCTATACTAACAATAATTTACACTATTATTATGTTACAAAACTTTTAGACTTAATTAATTTAAAATAAACTAATAAACATTCTTAAAAGTGGTGAGATATTTTAAATAAATTAACTGTTAAGAAGTCTATAGCTTTCGTAACAAAAAGAAATAATATTACCATAGAAATATAAATTGTTTTCAAAGTAACGATTGCCCATTTCATCAGTTCCGACAAATGTTCCGATTTTCAGTTCATCTTGTCTGTAAAAATATGTTAATTATGTAAAAATAATTTTTTTATTTTAAGTCAAAATATACTAAAGCATGATGGTTTATTGCACTACCTATCAAAACAGGTTTCTAAATGTTTTAAAAAAACTAAAATATGCAATACCTATGTATACAAATTTAAAAAAACATAAAAAATAGGTCCAAGTAATAAGCATACAATTAATTAATTTTTTAGTTTTACAATAATTTAACAATGTATTACTGTTTTGTTTTATAAAATAATATAAAAATTATTCAAACACAACAAATAACCATGTCATAAAAATGTATGTAACACGATCAGGATTCTAAAACCATTTATCAACTTTTTGAAGAAGATAAAGTGCTTGACTGTAATTAGTTTGATAAATATTTAGTAAAATAAAAATATAGATTTGTTTTAACCTACGTTTGGCATAATACAAATATGCTCTTAACAGAAAAGTATACCCTTTTATCGGCAATGAACATTTAACCTAACATGGCATGTCCTGTTTAGTTTAAAAGTTGCTAATAAGAACTGGGTAGACTTGTTGACTTAAACATTTCAAATAGTGTATAGTAAACTATCAAAGTATAAAAAGTGATTAGTTTTAGCTATTGACTATGAATTATGATAAATATAAATAATCTAGAATGACTTACCTAAATAATTTCTTAAATGCATTCAAAGGGCCACCGTTGGCTTTAATTATATTAATGCCAGTAGTGATCTTATTAAAAGGAAATATTTTATTCATTTTGACGAAGAAGCATTCAGATTCAATAAAATATAAAATAGGTTGATGATATTATGTGACTTTAAGAAGTTTTCTCTTATCAGTGTTTAGCGTTAGATTAGTAAAACAATCAGCTGTTTACCAATTCATAAGGTTTAATTATTTAAATAAATTTATTTTGGGTAAATAATATAAAAAGTAAAACGAGATAAAATATAAAATAATCACAAACACAAATTACAATATTAATAACTAATAAGTAATGTTTATTATTTTAATGCAAAAATGTGTATATCTTATCACTTCTTATCACTACTAAAATGAAAACTCATGTCTAGGCATCGAGATAAAGAATTTATTTATTCTTTATTTCGATATGTCTAGGCACAAGCACGACCACATTTAAAGATAATAATATGGTTGTCCAACGGTCAACGTGCAATAAAAAAGCTGCCACGAAGTAGGACTATAAAAAAAATTAAAGGTACACTTTTATAAACTTTTTTTATTGTTGCTTTTCGGACAAACTTGTGGCGCGCTCTACCAATAAACTACTTCACTGCAGACAAGTTTAATTATTCGTAATTCATAATAATATTTAAAATTATACCTCCTATGTAATTAAATAATAAAAATTATTTATACATTTTACAAAAATATACATGGTATATACTTTACTACATTATACTACCCATAATTTATAGTATTTGATATAATAACTACTAAATTAATTATCAAATAAGCAATTCGTTGAAAATTATTTACATGCCAACAATAATAATTAATAATTATTTGTACTTTACATAATGATGTATTAATGATTTCTATTTATCTATCTTTCTTTTTTTAAGCCTGATGCATACAATTTTATCGATTTGGAACGTTTGTATGGGTTGTGAGCCAAATATAGATAAAAACTTAATATAGCATATTAACTCTACAGTTATCTAAAGGTACTTATAACTTATAGATAGGTGACTAAATCAGAGTTCCAAGAGGGGCGTTTTCAAGGGTGGGGGACGACGGGGCAATCGCCCCTCTGGATATTTATTTGTGTACGTATCTAGTAGATACTGTCTGGTCAGATTCGTTTAAAAGAAAATAGTCTTCGCTTATATGAAGATGGACATGTAGTAATCAATAATTTATACGTTTATGTGTTATTGACGTCTTACACAACTCTTGTTTTATTCTATTCCCCCCCCCCTTATGGGATGAAGTAAACACGCCTGTCCGAGTGCTTGTTTAATCACTGTTGCTGAAATGAGTGGCACACACTCTATGCCTCTTTTTTAAATCATACCGCAAGTTTTTTTTCTATTTATGTGTTTCTACACCGTTTTTAATGACTCCAAAAGTAGTTTTAGCTACATTGTACGGTAGACAGCTACATCAAGTCATATTAAATGTTAAAAAGAAAATAATAAAATTATGTAAAGGAAAATGGCAAACTAGATGATATATTTACATCATAACATTATGCCGCAGTCAAAGAGTAAAATAATCATGTTTGTCTATAATCTTAAAAAATAAAGGAACAATACTATCTTTAATCGTGTGCAGAAGTAAACTTTTTTATCAAAATCAAAAATAATCGAAGAAAATTGACATTTTCTCTCTTTATTAATGAAAATTAAATAAATCATATTATTACATATTATATAATAATATAATATAATAAAGTTATCAATTATTTTCATTATATTATTTAAAAACATAAATGAAGAGTGGAATCAAAAAGGCTGTAAGTGCAAATCGACGAAGAAATGTCTGCCTTATTGCGTTGCATTAGCGTTGAAACATACATCCTTTTTGGTTGAAAAAATAATTTTTGGAAAAAATGGCACTTAAATCCTTTTTTGATACCTCTTCAAATACCTATTATCTATTAGGCTATTGTACATTTTTTAATTATCAAAATTTGAAATTGGCGCGATAGCATATCCAAATGGTTTGATAGTTTCAAAATTCAACTAATAGAGAGCGCCACAAAGCTGTCTGATTTACTAAGAATACTTTAGTGTACGCCGGGCAACCACATAATCTTTAATCGCGAGCACGACTGAAATCTGAATAAAGTATAAACTAAATTGTATTATTGTTATCACGATTTTTTATCGAGGAAAACTCAATAAATTAAATGACATGATATTGAGCCCATTAATTATGTACAAAAAGATTTATACATATTATATTTTTTTTTATCATTTACGGTTTCATAGCAAAGCTTTGATTTAAAATTAATTTAATCCCTGTCAGATAAAATAATTGTTTAAGGCTAGTAACCTACCAGACCTCAATACAGAGTAATTTTTTTATCGTTAGCCAAACAATACTTCAGTAGGTTTAATTATAAATAATTTAATTTGTTTTAATAGTATTAACTGTACTGTGATTTTAATTTTCCACAGATTTTTATGTTACTACCCTTCTCTTAAACTAATTATTTTTATACCAACTTTTCAAACTTGAATGGTAATTTCATTAACTTTATAAATTGATAATAATGTGCTAAACTTTTGACTGGCCAGTTTTGTATAACTATATCTGAAGTTATTTAAGTTTCAAGTTTAGGGTAGGGGAAAGATGGAGTGTAGTATTATTTTTATCTGCGAGCGCTTCCTCTTCCGTCCTAACTTTTAAACTCATAACTTTAAAAATAGTTGTTCAAAATAGGTTGTCACCAAGTCAACATTTTTAGTAACATATTCATAATTTAAAAAGTTAATAAAATATGTACGTTACCATTTAAGTTTTAAAAGTTGGTGAAAAAATAATAAGTTTGGAAGCGAGTTAAAACATATATACAATTTGTATTATTCTCAAATTTAGTATAATATTTATAAGACTAAACTAGTTTACTGGTTTCTAGATGTCACGTGTTACTTAAGTTAAACAAAAAATTGTTTGTATTGCTTACTTATGTCGTATATTTTACCTTTTATTTATTAATTCGTATGGTATATTATTCCTAATGTAATAAAAACACAATGTCAATATTTTAGCTTAAAAGCCAAAACGTATCATTATTTGTATATAAAAACGTTATAAAAAGTGGGAATATTCTATGTTTGTGACGTGATACAGCTGTAGCTGAATATACGTTGGTGAATTTTGATAATAATTCATATCATATTTTTTTTTTTGATATAACATATTATTCAGTATTCTTATATTTTTCAGTGAAAGACGACGGTATAATACGACATATAAAATAACCAATCTAAAAAATTACAGAATGAAGAGTATTATTTCCTATTTCCTAATAGCAGGGACTATTTTATCGACCGCTTTTTGTGGTAAATATAATTATTTGTGTATATATTTGTAATTATTGCGTTTTTCTCTAATTAATACAATTTTAAACTTATTTTAGAGTATGTATAACTTAATTCATTTATAAATTTTACAAAGTTACTTTGTTGCAAAAATGTTAGGCCGCTCGCGTTTGGTTTGCATAATTTATAGACAATTAAAGATTGCGAGATCTCAAAATGTATTTATCCTGTTACCATTATAACATATCAGGCATGTCTTAAATCGGTGGTACACGATTGCGAACGTTTTGACTTTTGCGAACGATTGTCGGAAGATAAAAGAAAAACTATTTTATACCCAATAACAAACGATTGCGAACGATTTTTCGTGCAACGTTGTCAAATCGTATAACAGTAATAATAAGTGGCACTTTCTTTAGGCTAAAATATTCCAAAACTTTCATATGTATATTATATACATACAGAGTGACTTTTTTTAAGTGAGCCACGCAATAACACATAATTATTAGTTTTTAAATAATTTTTTTCCGAAATGTTTTTATACAATGTAATCTTAATTTTTCATAAATCTTAATAGTTCTACCCCCTTTCTAAGTTAGTTATTTTATAAATTACTTTTGGAACTTAAATAGTAAGATATATATTTTATTCATTGTTCATTTCTTGACAATTTAAAGTACTTATTAGCTATCAATTTTAATTTTTAAAGTTATTGGTCAATTTGAAGGTATCATTATGAAAGACTATAAATATTAATATCAGTATTAACTTTTCAAGCAAAAAAAAAACACTATAAAAGCAATGCGGGACGTTGGCATTAATCGTCATTGTGCCCGCACGCTCATATCATTATTAACTGTGTTAACTGTGCTGTTTTATGCAGTATTACGTGCCACGTGGTCTCTCTTTTATATTGGTTTGACCAATCGATTAAAAAATATTATAAGTTTTACTTATTATTAAGTATTTACCACGAATTATTATAATTATACTGTACTCACAGGGAAAAAATATAATTTGAATTAAACTATTAATAAAAGTAATATTTATTTGTAATAGTAATTACTGTATGCATTTCAGTAAAATAATAATTGTTTTATTAATTAAAAAAAAATATACATATTTTTTTAAATTACATTTAAAAAAATCATCACAGTATAAATTTTACAGTAAGTAATTAACAAAGTTGGGTCAGAGGAACTATTAAATCTGAAAGTGAATACATCACAACTAAACGCTTCATTGTGAGTTTGTAGTTAGAAAGATTCCAGCACAGTTTATAAGCTCAGTCTTAAGTTCCGACTACTGCTGTAAGGATTAGACTCTAAACCTTACACCAGTAGTCGGAATCAAGCACAGTATAAATCTGTACAGTAAGAACATAGCGTGTTCATGTTGAAAATTACAAAATCTGCAAAAAAAAAAAAAGTTGTTTGACAATAAAAAAAGATCTGTAAGCCTGATTTTCTCCTCTTCAATATGAAATAGTTATGTATAAGTCCTACCTAATATAAAATGTATCCTATCTAATATATTTATTTTTTGTAGGTTACAGCGAAACAACAGACTGTGGTAAATAATATGTTCTAAACATAAGCATAGATATCTTTTAAAAATGCATTAAAAAATGACTCAAGTTACTTAAAAAACTCTTAAATTATTTTTATAGCAATATTAACAACTGTGTCTATGACAGACGTATGCAGATTGCAAAGCTTTTAAAACTTTTTTTTTATAACAAAAAGTATGCAATGTTTTTTTTAGTAAGAAATCTAAAATGTATTTTGTTACATACATGTTTATAAATAATTTTTATATCATCTGACTTCAAATAATATAAAATGTAAATATTTCCTTAAAAAATACGGAAGAATAAATTGAATGTACTACGATTACTAAAAAACACCTATAGCCTAGATTTTGTGAAAAATACAAAATAAAAGTTGATTTTAAAAACTAAATTTTTGTGAAGCCAAAGATCGTATTACAAAAAAAAGTGTAATTGAATAAGTCCGGGTCCTAAGCACATCATAAATATATACATATGGTAATTTTATGATACGACTATAACATTAACATAAATAAAAATGTTGTAAAAAACTATACTTACCTGTATATAAATGTATTCATATTACAGTGAAAAATGTTTAAAGATTAAAACAAAATCTCATGTTTTAAGTAAATACTAATAAAAAATAAAAAAAGTAAATTATTAAGTTTATATTTTTTTGTTTTCTTTTATTTTTGCATGAAAGTTAACTATAGCAATATAATGCTCATTTTGTAAACAGTATGTAATTATTTTTTATTTAATTTTTTTTTCTATCGAAAGATCTGAAATTAACATGGTCCAGGAAAAAATTATCTGTCTTAGTGGTGAAAAAAAAAGATGATGAAGGTGCCGTAAATGCATTAGTTGACGTTATTATATGGCTGATTCAAGTAAAAACAAATATATAATTTTAACTATAGATTACGGCTTGTAATTATATTACGTAAAATGTTTGTAGAAAAAAAGGGTGAAAGTATTTGTTGAAAAAGCTGTGGCGAACGACCTTATACTTATCAATAACTTAAAATTATCGGCAGTCAGACAAGAATTGTCGTGTTTCGAAAACGATAATGCTATTATGAAAGACACAATTGATTTCATTATTTGTTTAGGCGGAGATGGGACATTACTCTATACTTGTAGTCTATTCCAAGTATGTACTAATAACGTTCCAATAACTAAAATGTATTATTATAATTTGAATTGTTATGTTTTTTTAGGAAACTGTACCTCCAATTATATCGTTTAATTTAGGTTCCATGGGCTTTTTAGCGCCATTTTCAATTCAACATTTTCAAAAGGACATAACTAAAGTTCTTGAAGGGTGTGCAACGATATTTCGTCGAGATAGAATCGCATGCAAGCTTTTTAAAAAGGAAGATGATCTTATGGAACATCCCATACATTTTACGGTGCTCAATGATGTAGCTATGCGACGTATATCGAGCAGTCTTACCAATTTAAATGTGTATCATGATGGGTATTTTGTAACAAATGTGCAAGCAGATGGTAAGCGTTTTTGGACCCATCTTTTAAATAAAATATTGTTATAGTTTTTTTTTTTTATGAATAACGGGGCAAGTCTAAAAATAACAATATGTAACAGGGTCGGATGTGAACTTTAAGGGGTTCAAGGCAAATCATTTTTCGGGCCCTTGGGTAATCCAATATAAAAATAAATTGCCAAATTATTCTTACCAAGAGTGAAACGTATTTCAAATTTAATTTATACACAGTTATTTATGCAGCATGTTTATACTCGTTTTTACAAATTTGGTACTTTCCTTTATTTTCACTCCGCAATGTCTTCTATATTATCTTCAAATGACAAGCAGTCCAACATATCATTTGAAATACAAAATGGTGTACAATATTTATACTTTAAATATTGTATTCAATGGTATTTAAATATTTTTACTTTATTTATAAATGCAATCTAAATATTTTACTGTTACCATTAAATTATAACAGTGTGTGTCACCTATTAATATTTATGTGTTATTTGTACTTCTATTTCCAGGGCTAATTATATCAACGGCAACTGGAAGTACTGCATATTCAGCATCGTCAGGAGCGTCATTACTGTACCCAAGTGTTCAGGCTATTTTGATTTCTACTATATGTTCTCATTCACTGACGTCTAGACCGATAATGGTGCCACTAGATGGTGAATTAAAAGTAAACTTTTAATACTAATATATTGATTATTTTCAAAAATTAAAATATATCCTATTGTAAATCAGCATTAGGATATTTTTTTTGCTTTTACAAATTATGATTGGTTTAAGGAATATCAAGCTAGACCATACAATCTGAGTGTCGTATTTGGTGTTCGGCATAAACAAATTTTTTTCAAAAGTAATAAATTGGAGTGGTAAAGAAGTGATTTGTTTTAAATAATTGTGTTCTAATTGCTGATTTATGAAGGAATTATCTTTTTTAAATAAGGCTTTTATACAATAAACAGAATCAGTATGTCTGAATGCTTTTTACAGATTACTTTGCATCCTGCATCACGTGAAAATGTTTCTGTCGTTTTTGATAATAAAAATGATCAAGAGTTAAGAATAGGTGATAGGTAAGTCACCAAAGTGGTTTTTAATAATTATAATTTCTTAATATTAATATTATGGGTTTTGCTTTAATTAACTGTACTTTCTTAAAACTGAATGGAGATAAATAGTGTTCTGATAAAAATGTACACTGACGAATTGTTTTTTCATTCGATTACAATAAACTTTGTTTTTATATGAAATTAAAATTATTTTTATTTATAGTTTATATATAACGAAGTCCGTGTATCCGGTACCGACGATAAATTCTGAAAATCAAATAACTGACTGGTTTAGCTCGCTGGCCAAAACCTTGAATTGGAATGTCTGACCAGAGCAAACTGACTACAAAATTGTCAAGCTTGGAGATTAATAGTAGCCAATAATTATATGTAGTATGTGTAATTGAGATTTTCAGATAAACAAGTTTTTCTTTATTTAAATTTTATAATCAATAATATATAATAATTGGATTTTACCATATAAAAATATTGTTTCATTAAATTAGTCATGCTTATAACATACTTGAAATCTTTATTATTTTATTTCAATTTTTCTTTATTCTATAAATCTAACCGAAAAAATGTTTCCATTGCCTAAATGGAGTTTAATAATTTTATTTAGGTAATTAATTACTAACAAATTTCATTGTTGCTTTAAAAACCTTCTTATCAGCTTTACAACAAAACGAAGACCTTAATAGTTATTACAAATTCGCGAATTTTGTTAACACATACATTTTTTTTTGTAACATAATTATTACAAATAATTTGACATCTGATAATAAATAGTGTAAGCAAGACCTATGTACATAATCCACATGTGATTGTGTGTCTGCTGTTTATTAGTTGCTATGTTAATATACAGTAATATTTTGTTATCACTATAAATAATAATAATAGTCATACAAATTTAACATACTGTAAGAAAAAATAATAAAGTTGCTTTTATTTTGTTTGTTTTTATAGTTTACAGTTAATTGTGTTTCAATAAATTATACAGTTGCTTATATATATTTCTCAACAAAGACATTTTTTTTTCGTATAAGCCATCTTATTTTCTTATCAGTTAAAAATAGAGTATAATGTTTTGTATCCGGTTTTTTCGGACTTTTTTGTTAAAATTTATTTTTAAGAGCTATTTGAGACGAAAGAAATACGCATTAGACAGGCTAAAAGGTAGAAAACCAAAAATTTCTCTTACCGATCGTCTGGTTAACTTTTTGCTCAAGTATATTACTGTCGACTAATGAATTGACCGCTTACTCACGCGGTAATGTTGCATTTTGTTTTTTGTATTCGTCATTCCAGTTTTGTCTGGTGTATATGGATTAAAAAACTATGCGTGGTCAAAAAAGAAAATAAGACAATATTTAAATTAGCCACGATAAAGAAAACGATAGTAACTCACGGGACGTTCTTTAACTTCATAATTAAATCCACCGTTGGCTTTATAAGTAATTATTAATCATCCCAATACGTCGCCATGTTTTGTGTTCTGTTTACATAACATGTAACACAAATATTGTTTTCATTTTTTTATCCATGTTAATAAATGATCAAATTAATGTTTTTACTCAGGTGGCGTTTTAATAACTATGGTGGTGTTTACATTTCTGCTATTGCAGTTAAATTATTCATACACCAAGGCCACGATTGTGAGTGCTGTCATGGGAAGTGTATTGACGCTGGGCTTAGCGTTTTCTTCGGTTTGCAGGTACAGATAATAAAACGGCGTTTTAGTTATGCAATTCAACATGTATACATATGCTCGTTAAGTCCTATATAAGTCAGGCGACTGACATCGGACCATTGAAGCGGTTTCGTCGAAAAGTCAATATACGTTATGTTTTTATTACGTACCTATCTACTTACTTATTATTTTAGATGTGTTTTTATGATGGTGATGCCGCAACTTTTTTCGGAAAGGGGTCGACATGCTTTGCTCGTGTATGCGTTTATTTTGTGTTTCGCCGGACCTTCGAAAAACACCATGCACAACACAGGAGTGCTATCAGAATCCCTTACGTGTCTACAAGTATAGCGTTCAATTTGATATAACAAAAAAATGCTTATCTATTGCCAGAATGGCTCTTGCTGTAACATAATATAACCAATGAATGCCTATAACATATATTACAATATCTATCGTTCGTGTATTCTTATAATGTTGCACAGGACGAGATCAAGTCGGCCATTCGAGCGATAGTGCAAATCATTAAGCGGCCGTTGTTAGCAATCCGGTCATCGTTAGCGAGGATAAAAGTAGAACTGGCCGCGATGGTGGAGAAAATGAAAAAAGGAATGTTGGCCGTCAAAAACACAGTGGCCGAATTAGGTTAGTAGTTAAGTTATGTCGTGGCCGTTGTCATTGTCAGAATAACCAAAAGATACTTCTAATTCGCCCACGCTGTTTGGAATCATAACGAGACTTTTGAGTTTTTATTGGTAACGTCTCTCGAGTAGATTTTTGCCATTCGCAGACAATTTATTTTTATATTCCCCGAAAAAAAAAAAGAAACACCTCTGTTATAAGAAAACCAGACTTGAATGAAACAATCCTACGCTCTTTAATCTTTATTGTATGTATTCTGTACGTATTTGTTCATTTCCCGGCAATCGTTAAACTTACTATTATCGTACTCGGGTTTTTTCTTGTAATCCTCTAGAATTTGTACAGTTAACTACGCTATTGAACATGTCGTCGATATGATAGTGTTGTCGCAGGAAACTCTCCATAATGCTGAGGATCAATGTTTTTTATTTATTTTTTATCATCTTGGAATAACTAGTATTGTCTAGCTATATTTTGTACTATTCCGTTGAGCTTGTTTACTAATTTCAAGAAATCCCAAACATACTTATATTATTGTGAAAGCTTCTCATGTTTTGATAATGTGGAGTGTTGACGGTAAAAAAGCCAATATCTACAGTAGATACCAAAAATGGTTGGTTTTCCAAAGACTTACGTTGAAGGGTTTTCTTGGAAGTAGTTTTTTTAATACCACCTCCTAACTACTTGCCGCCTTGATCTCCGGACTTGTTGGTCCACGTTAGATAATTTACAATGGGTACAGTCACTATCAACTATCACATTAATTTAACGAGTATAAAGCACCATGAATACACAGTTATAATAACATAGGACGTGTTATGTACATGCAATATTCGAGTTCGTTTATGTGTACAGCCGATATGTTAAGTGGTGAGCTCTAGAATTTTTTGGTTAGCTTTATCCGTTATTACTTATTTGATAATAGCTAAATTAGATATTCAACTTAATAGAATTACTTTCAAGAAAACGCTTCGATTTTATGTGTTTTAACTTCTAGTTAACCGTTTGAAATATCATATACTTTTTAAGTGAAAAAGAAAAAAAAAATGTCAAAACACCGTCCGACTATTTTGGATACTATATAGTGCTGCTACAGTATAATAATTTTAAATACAATTTTATTTTTTTATAACTATAATAACATAATGTGTATAACTTTTTCGTTGTACACATTAAAATATTCTTACCACATGTGCATATTATGTATTTTTTATACCATACTAATGATATTTTTTATGTGTAAATGGTTTAGTTCGAACCATTAAAGTGGCATACGAATGGTTGTATAGCATTATGAGTATATGCAATAAAAAAGTCGGTACACCGTTTCAGAGGTGCACTAGAGTCTTCGATAACGCCCTGGAAGACTGTAAGGTAAGAGATTTCGCTGAAACACATTTGACTACTCAAAATCTACACGAACTTTTTTTTTTTTTTAATTTCTAATCGATTTTTAACTTAACTACACTACTTGTACATATTCTATTTGAATAATACAATAAGGCATTGGCGTGTAATGATATAATATCATTAGTTGCCGACGAATTAAACTATAATTGTATACAAACGTTTTGTAAGGTACTTTTTAAACTTTTTTTCTGTCGTTGGCATTTAGGTACTAAAATCATTTGTATTCCTTATGGAATTTGAAAACGTTCGAATAATTTTTTCTTAAACAGATTACTGTGCCGTCTTCATTGAGCTGGATGTGTTCAATATCCTATGTGATCTCGCACGTTTGCTACACGGTCAAGTTCCTAGACAGTCTTTGCGAATTTTTCGAGTTCATCAACGAATCGATATTTGGCGCCATAAGGGCCAGTGAGTGTTGCTATGCAATTTTTGGTCGAGCCCGGTAAAGATGGTCTACACGTGTTACAGGTTTAAAGAATTATGTGCGACACATGAAGAACATGTTCTACGTGTCGATCGACTACCAGCATTCGTTCGCATTCGAGTCGAAGCCAAGTAAGATGACCAGTGACGTTGTCCGTAACATCATAACCGAAATCAAGTACAGAATAGAAAAAGCATTTTTTCTGTTCGATTGGGCAGGATCGGTTTTTTCGATATTCTTCCTTTACGTTTTCTTCAAGTGCGTGTTCCCATCATATTATGCTTTTCAGCACATTTGAATGTGTCTTATATTATGTTGACATAATATAAGGGCGTGGCAGTACAGACGCAAATATTTGACGACCGATTCGTTCGATAACAAGTACCTTACACAAGAACTATACGAACTCGACGAAAGAAAGTTAATCCTCGAACGACCAACCATCATGCCATTGACGAGATTCGAAAAGAATAGATACATCGAGGTAGGCTGCACAACATGCATTTTTGAAACGTTGATTGCCGCTAAAATAAGACACTAAAAAACAAGGCTAAACGAGAAAGAGTTGAGAAGTTTACCATCATTAAAATCAATTTAAATTACTTTTCTTTTAAACGGAATAATTTTAAACTATGAATTCCCGATTAACCCAGTGCTACATAGTGCACTTAAACCGAACGGTAATTTTTTGCAGAGAACTTCCATTCGGTTGTTGTCCACGGAAAAGACAGCTTTGTTCAGATCTTTGGCCGTATTGGTGTTGGCTACGTTTAAAATTACCGTACAAATGGCAATCGACTACAGCCTTTATTGGATACTCAGAACTGTCAGGAAATATGGCAGACTATCGTCACAACTAGACCGTATGTGAATCTCTATTTTTTTTTTGTCGGGGGTACAATAACGTCATCTTAATAAACGGCGAAAGTTCTTAGCTCCCAGTGTGCTCGATGTGAATGTCGAAGGCGACGGATTGTTAGCCGATTTGTACAGGACTATAATACACACCTTTCGACCAGTGGCCAATCAAATGGACATGGACACAATGAAATGTCTACCGAACCCATTACCGCCGGATTATCATCGTTACCGGCAGATCAGTACGACATTCAATCGTAATTTAAGCAATATTTTTCACACATGTATAGGCACTTTAAATAATAGTGACATATTTATGAAATCCGTAAGTGCATTAATTGAGTTGGTGTGTATATTTTTAAAAAGTATGAAGTGAAAAACAAATATTGTCAAAACCGGTGACTTTGAAATCATCTTTGTGGGTAACCCATACAGTAATTGAAAAAAAAAATGATAAATATGTTTTCAAACGATCACAAATAGATATGGACAAATGTATATTTTTTGATTTGAAAACGGGTTTTCCATAGCCACCGTGTTGATTTTGACGTGGTTTCTGGCGATAATGCAACCGTACGGTTTGCGATTTCGGTCATACGTAATGGGATATTATCACCCGGACGTAGCCAGGACCAGAGCGGTATGGCTTCATAATCGCATTCTTCGAAGAAGGATTAATTTCATTACGTTTGCCCGTCGGTTTCTGCGAAGAAAATTCGGCTTGGACGGAACCGCCGAGACATCTGCCGATCCTTCGTTTCTCGATTATGTTTATTCAAAGTAATAATAACATTATGCTATTGTTGTATAGGACTGTTTTTAAAAAATCACGAGGATACAATATTATTGTTTTCTAAGATGTCGACCGTTAAGTAATTGCACTTAAAAAAATGATTTGTTTACCGTAAAATGATTATTTAAAAAAAAAAAGTTCATTTCCGAACCTTTGACGTTTTTTTTTCTTCTTATGCTTCCAACAGTACTAGTTCCCTTAAGCAATTTATTCATTTTTTAGATATCCATTTCTTGAGCATATATGGCGACGCAAAAAACAAATAGTTTGTCTGTTGTGCGGTTACAAAGCCAAAGATTCGGACTTTAAAAAAGGCAATATGATGAAATGTGAAAACGAAAATTGCAGAGGAGTTTATTGTTCCAAATGTTTCGCAGACATTAACAACCGATGTACCCTGTGCAAGAAACCGATTGATTATGGAGACGCGACTGACATAAGTGAAGAAAAGTATGTACTCCTGTTATGGTTTATTATGATATCAATTATTAGATTAAGTCCATTGAACTTATGCAAAATCGTTTTGTACTACCTATCCACTATCCTACTGTAATAATTTATCGGAGACCTTTGGTGACCGTAGGAGTATCCATTATGCTAGTGCTGTTAGGGAACTGTAAATGTCATCTTGATTTATGAGTGTTGGGGCTTACATGGATTATTGTAATAGGTATAATATTATCAATAAACTATAACGAGAAATAAATAAATATTTTACTGACTTCTAAAAATGTGTGAATTTAACGATCGCTGAAGAGTGAAGGGTCGACATACACTGGATGGGTTAAACGTAACGACTACAGGGTCGGTATATGACCGCTCCCCCAATCACATATTATTATGTAATAGCATTATCGTGTACCATATTTGTTTAAGAGATAGTTCGGATGAAAATCAAGATAAAATCAATAAATTGCCGAAGAAAAGAAAACGTCCAAGAATCTTTAAAAAACAGACAGTTTCGGTTTACCACACTGTAACGGTATCGTTGGTCTCCCACGATTCGGGTGACGAAGGCGACGACGAAAGTGATAAAACATTTTTTTTTTTAAACTGGACACCTAATAACATTAATTAAATATATTTAAGGCTCCGGCGAAGACTCGAGTAGCTCGTGCAGCACCATATCGAATTCATACGAACACGATCCGAACTATGTAAACGCGCCGTTGAACTGTGTCAATATGATTTTATATAGCAGCAACGATTTAAGACGGAGAGGTCCCACACTGAGTGTTTGAAACTATTAACCTGCCTTTGGTTGCAGGATAATTGAAAAAATAAGAACTTACACTTGACATTAGTTTTGTGTCTATATTATGATATTTTTTTTTTAATTTTTAGAATTAAGAGTCGATGTATCGAACGCATTAATAATTATTTTGGATTACAAACTATAAGATACGTAATTTACTTTACTGAACGGGACGGCTTGATCAAATAATAATATATTTTTTTACAGTATTTACTTCTACCGCTTTAGCAAAATAAATTCACGTGAGGCTAAAACATAAAAATGGTTTGCTAATGAAACTATACACTAAACACATTTTTACTTGTGGCGTTTGAAGTAATAAAATACAACCTAAGACTATGGTTAATTAATTAGTTGAATCATCACATTATAAGCAATAACATTATAAAAAGTAATTAATTTTCAATTAAAATAGTATATTTTTCTAATAAAACACATAACAATGATTACACGACAAACATATTAGATCAGAATTATTATTAAGATTTGTTAACTGTTAAGTTCATATTTTGGCGTTTCGAAAGGATTAGGTACACATTTTTTAAATTTATAAATTGAATTCAATCATTGAAATCTAATAGTTACTATATTTTGTTTATTGTAATATTGTCGAGTATGCAATATTTATAGAAACCGTATTTGAAAATAATAACCAAAAATTTGGACAAATAAAATAGACTTTATAAACTATAAGTACTTTATAAGTATGAATATAAAAAGTTAGTAATTAGTGATTTTATGAAAGACATATTAACAGTTATTACCCATCGGTTTCATTTAATTAATCGGTTAAACAATTATATGTTGTTGATCGGTAATTTCAGTAAAAACGTATTATTATCTTTGGTTTTTAGTCATTAAAAAATACACGTTGAGTTTTTTTACAAATTATTTTTGTATACTAGATTATTTCAGAGGTTTGATGCTCTTATAATATTTCCAAATGGATACAGCTGTTAGTCATGATTTATAAGACGTTGATAACTTATATTTCAAAAATAGTGCTGGTTTTTTCGCCAAGTCTCTCTGGCGTTATACGTCAGTTCTAAGACAAATACAAGAAGAGATACACACATGCCGTAACCAAGCAAAATTAGTGCTGGAAAAATTTCCCTGGCCGAGACGCTATCGAATTCGATAGCCCTGTTTAAAGAATCACACATTTGCTTTTGTGGCATCATTTTTTTGAAAATTCTGTTCCTTAGTCCCACTTCATTTTGCCTAATTAACCTAAAATTAAAAAATTTAGTAAGTGTTTGTGTATAACGATAGTGTAATCCACAAATAGTTATTATAACATGGTTAACAAACGCACATCGGTTAAGTTTCCAAGGTAACCAAAATATGGATTTTGATTTCACTTTTTGCACTTCTTGTATCTTATAAAAGTAGTTTATTAATAAAGAAGCACTTTTTTTAAGAAGCATCGAGTATAAAAATTCAGAACATTATTATTTAGCTTTAGTATTTAGATTGAAAAAATGTGTTGTGTAAAAACAGTTATATTTAAAAATATTTACACACAAATAATACCTAATTGTTATTATAAAAATAGTAGTCTATAAGAAAAGATGGCATTGGTCGGTTATTTAGTTTGTTTATTACTTTAAAATACTTATATTTTGTTCAATTGATTATTCTAACTTTGTAACTTGTTAGTGCTTAGATTTGATACCCACTTTTGCAAATCCTATTTTATGAAAGTGAGTTAGTCTATTTAATAGGTTGTGAAACGTACTTTTCCTTCATTATATCTCTATACCCTGATTTTTTCACGATAAACAACGTCAGCATGGGCAGTTTAAACAGTTCCAGTTCGGACAAACTGCATTTTTCTTGTTCCTGCCAAGTCTTGGCTACTATATCATAAGCGAACGTTGCTTCTACCTAAAATAAACGTTATTATTTCAATTTAAAAATTTTGTTAAATTCAAGAAAGTATTAAAAATAATTAAATAAAAATTATATTTTTCCATACAAAATGTGTAAATAGGGAGGAGACCCCTCCTACTAGGGTCACTTTGTTTTTTAATTTGTAAGTATAATGTAGTCACTGTTTAATACGAGTTCAGTCATAGTTTGATCCAGTTACATTTTCTCATTCATATGACAACACTAATTATTATTAAATTTTAACATAAAACGAGATGGTCAAAGAAGGAATCTCCACCCTAATTAAAAAAAAATTAACAGAGATCATTTATTATTATGTGGCAGAAAGTAAATATCTGTTTATTATTGGGTTTAAGATTATTAAGTTAAAAGTTGGGAAATCATATTTTTAATGAAGTCACCAAGTTTTTCACATAGAAAAAATGAGTTGAATTGAAGTGAAAAAAAAAAAAATAACTTCTGGTATCACAGACATAAAGTATAAATAATTATGAACGAAATCATTACTAGGTATGCGTGAAATTCATTACGAACTCTGGCCATGCCCACGTCAGGTTTAGTAAAAGCCTTCTTCTGACCTTCTGGTAACATTTTATTTCGGTAAATTTTTTTAACGTATTGGTTGTCTGTTTCCTGTTAACAGTGATGATAAATCGATAGACTTGCACGAGTGCGTGTAACAGAGTGAAAACAAGATTAACATGCTCAACATCAATAACATGATAATGTATAATTTCAAAACATAGATTAATATTTCATGTTTAATTTAGAGTAAAAAAAAAAAATTTAATCTTGATCAAAACGTATATATATAAATATGCACACATTTGCGAAGTTTAAACCATATCAATTAAAAGCAAAACGTATTGATAATAATTTTTATAAAATAAAAAATGATAAGCGATACTTTCGCCCTACTACTAGTATACTATAAACACAATAATTAAAGAAGCAGATACGTTTATTTCTTAAACTATATTTAATCAATAAGTAAACTAACATTGAAATAGATGTAGTTATGTGTAGTGTCTAATGCACTAAACGATATAGACGTTTCTGCTAAGTCTTTGATGGATTTGATTGCCTGACTTGGAGTTTGGAGCAATACAACAATGCTAGCCGCATATGATGTGAATACAAAGAGAGCAGTCACGAACAGCACGAACACGGCTAGTCGCGATGAAGTTGTATTTATAATGGTTGGCGTACCTATTAATTATATGAAATCATGAACATTTGATAGAAACATTTTTTATTTTAGACAACAGTTTTCACTACATTACAACACTAATTTATAAAAACAAAAAATTTGTTCTTGCAATGCTGTTTATAATATATATGTATCATTAATTTTAATTGAAACCGTAATATCCATAAACCAGGCATAGCGTAATATAATCTGGTACCTTCAAAAAAGTAATAAAGTATAAAGTGTAAAATTCTTTATGCTTCATTATTACTTTAATCTATTTTATATCAAACGCCCTTGATCTTCATTCAAACAGATTATCCACAAGTCACAACCCCCTTATACTAGTCATCCGTAGCACCAAACTATTATTTATCCAATCACAATTTCTGCATGATGCCGCTTTTACTGCTTTATAGTCCTCTCTTTTCTTAACATGTCCATACAACTCTTAAATAGTTTTTCTTAACTATTAAGATTTAAGTAATATCTATGCTACCGCCTATGTACACATTACTCTTAACCATAACATTCTCTTTTCCGTTTAATCAATTTTGTTATTTCTTCTTATCTACTGTCCAACATGCTTATCCATCAACAGAGAGCTAGGGACAAATATAGAACTTGCATCGTTCAATACTTTAGTCTATTGTTATCCGCTTATTACATAGAAAACAACCGACATGATGCCTTTTTTCACAGTTTACTACAAAACTTACTAGTTATTACTAGCTTTTTATGTGACATAGATCTTAGTTTTTTATCATCTCAGATTTCCTCATTATTTCCTAGCCAACATTCTATCTTAATTAATGGCATTGTTTTCTACTTCCCTCATTCCGAAACCACACTATGTTCTTATCATTATTGTCGACATTTCAGTTAAAACTTTTTGTGTGCACATTTGTATCTTTGTAGTCTCGTTATTTCCAACCTAACCTAACCAAGCCTACCTTGTTGACAAATGGCACCTATCACCAACATGACCGTATCCGATGCAGTAAACAGTATTGATTGCAATGGTAGATTCAGATTTTCCATCATAGCTGCAGACCTCACAAGAAATACTATGGCTATTGTGAACAGCAAAAGTAGAATTAAAATCACCATCCATATGTAAATGTCAAACGGCAGAATGAACACGTTGTATACCGCCGACAGCGGCGGTTGCTTGAAAATAGTAGTCGTCCTGTTTAGAGTGAAATTTGACAACATTAATTTGTATCAAATAATTGTAAATTAAATTCCTAGTGCGTAATCTTCTGATTCAGTACACATTAAATTTAAGACTTCAAACCTTATTCAAAGATATAATAATTATAGTAAATATTTTATACTGTTGTCAAATACCGAGCAGGGAACGTTGGTACGGTAACATCTGCAACGTCCATCCGGTCTGTTCTCATAAGAGCTCCGGAACAAGCAAATTCGATTTCTTCTTTTTGTAGCATTCCCATCAAACCGCCGAACGTGCCATTTCCCAAATTCCACCCGTAATCCTTTTCAATAATCAAATCAAGACTAAAAAAAAAAAACAAATATTATTAAACGAAAACTGATGGTACCCTAGGGGGCACACTCACGTAAAGTTCAATTGATCGGCCAACAAAATCACCAAGTTATGATGCATATGAGCAAATACGTCAAGGCTGAATTCGAATGACTTTCCCCATCCTCTGAACAATTTTGGTTCTAAAATCTAACGGACAAAACTGTTGTTAATATCAGATAGATTTATCCAAAGACTGTTGTAGCAAATTTTGATCATAACGGCACTAGTGCAATTTATTATTTTACTTTACAACAATTCGAATATGGTGATTCGTTTATCTTATTAACTACAGAATATATTATTATCATTTTGTGAATTACCGCAGCTGCGGACTTAATGACAGATCCTCTCAAGTTTGTTCTTTCCGAGTTCGAATAGTTCATTTGGGCACGATGTGGTGTCAAGATGCCGACTTTGGTCACTCGTATTTTCTCATTGTTTTTCGAACGGAAACCATCCCATATTTCCCAAACGTTGTCTTTGATCTCCACTAGTAAATAAACTCTCGAGTCTGGCAGCAAACGAGCTTTATCCATAAATGTATCGAATGTCTGTACGGCTAAGTCCAATGCATCAAATTTGTTAGCATTTCCGCGTTGATCGAAGAGTATCCAGTCATTTTGAATGGTAAACCTGCGGTCGTCAGACGCCTGATAATAAAATAACATATTACACGAAAATCGAAACACGCTATAATGTCAGAAGGAGTTGTGTACACAAATTGGGACACATTCGTTTTTTATGAAGAGCGTCAACACTGTTTTCAAAAGATATAAACTCAAAAACCCTTAATAAGGGTTATTATAAGGTAAACAAATTGTTTATTTGGTGTAGAGGTGTCAATGAATACCTCGACAACCCTTGTGTTTGCCATCAAAAATTAAACAAGTAATCATACTTCATGTATAGAAAAAGTAAATTTCTACGTCGTTCTTAACCATAACACCCAACTAAAGTGGCTAATATACCGTTGACAATAATATGTTGTCTTTATCTATTACTTACTCCCATGGATGAACAGTTATGTTTATTTTTTAATAAATTAACCCTAATGAGTTTAACCTAATGATTTTGTAGGTTAAAATCAAAAAACAGTAGGTAAACTCTTTTTTCCTAATCTCTAAAATGTTAGATCCGGATACGTGATACGTGATCGATTTCACTATAGTGGATGCACATGACAGCACAAACAACAACATTAATTAAACGAAAGTCGACCTGTTGAAGTATGCTTGGAGCTTGGCTGCAAGACAAGTCGACTAGCAATCCGGATCTATACCAGGTTTCATATTGTGTCTTGTGTATCGTTTCCTCCGGGTCAAAAGCTACAGATATGTCCACCGCCGATAGCATCGTTAGTAATTCATTGTTTACATCTGTGACAAACAAATATTACATGAATTGGTTGTAATATCCAATTTCGGGTTTTTTACATCTTATACATACTATAAACAAATTGACAACTATAGTCATACACTTTGAATAGGAAGGTACAAAAATAATGGACACAATATGCATTTATTGTTCAGTATATTCTTTAGTATAATAGAATGACCAATTAACACAACAGTTTTATGTTGTGTTTTGTTGGGTTCAGCTTTCTTAAAATATATCGTTATATACATGTAGAAGTGTATATTTTGATGTATTATAATTTATTTTTTTACCTAAGATGTAAGTATATGGCATTTTATTAACTAACATAAGTAGCTCTTAACTGAAAATGACAATTATTGACAGTTGATTAATATTGTTCTTGTGTATGAGTGTATCAGTAATCAGAGTCAAGAAAAAAAGCCCGAATGATCATATTGTTATGGGTAAGTCATACAAATTATAGTGGTATAAAGTATAAATAGTAATATAATATAAAATTTAATGCGCTTTTTCGTTTAGGTCGAGAGCTATTCACTTTATTGGTGGTTATGTTTGCATAATGGTTTGTTTTAGAAATATTATTGTTTAATCGTGATAACCTCGTTCGAACGTTTAAAGTGTTTTTTTATTATGTGATCTGGATATATTGTCTACAGTAGACATTATAACAATAAGTGAATCGGATTCGAAGGTTATATTTATAAGGCTTAGAGGAACAGCTAGTGATAAAAGCTATATTATATACCTAATGGCTTTTTTTCATTGTTCGATTTAATTTTGGCGAAACACAAACAACTATTTTTCATTTTTGAGTTCCTGGAAACTTTAAGGTCGACGGCATATGGCATAGCGATCCCTATTCATTCCAGTAAATATACAGTACTATAACGATGGAAACCCGTAACTCATATATTCCCTTAAGACGTTTCTTTTGTGTGTTTAAAATAAAATTTCATTTTCAAATCGTTTAGCATCCTAAATATTTGACGAAGGAATCATGATATACTGTTAAAATTCTAAATATTTGAGGAAGTTCACAGATAAAATATCGCGTTACAGATAAATTGTACTTGGGATTTGGTAAAAATACAAAAAAAAACATATTTCCTGGGACGAAAATACTAAAAAAATGTCCAAAATAATTTTGTTCTAATTGGTCAAAAATGTATATATTCACTTTTAATTTTATATATTGCCAAATTTTGACTTGAAAAGAGTCATCGAAGTCTTTTTGCTCATTTTTAGTATGAAATGATTGTCACTGTGCTGTTTATTGTGTAAATAAGTGTTTTTTTTATAGTGATCTTACAAAAAAATAAACACTAAATTTTTTCGAATATATTATTACCACTTACTATGTATTGAATAAAATCATTTAGTATTAGACATTTATACCTCTAAACTCATTTGTTTTAAAAAACGAAAACGACTTACCTGAACCCCAACACGTAGCCACCCAGACAGTATTTATATTTCTGTACTTGAGCATGTTCGTCAGTCCATTGATTAAATTATTGTACTTATCACCAATAACTGGCATTAGGTTGATAATAAATACTAGACAACGAATATAGCATCGTTTATTCATGGTTTAAAGGTTAAAGTTAAGACTTCAGTTTTAATGATGATTACAAAGACGTTTAGTAGTTGTGTAGGTACTACCAATTCAGTGTCTAATGTACTAAAGCTATTTTGTGTGTATTATACCCAATGGATAAAATTACTAAATTAAATGCAAATATAAGTGCGTGAGGACAAACGCTTAAAAAACAATGACATCAAAGCGGTAATTTTGTCCTAAACAAGCATATCAAAATATATTACACATAAAATACATACTTGGCTTATTATTATAATAATAATGGCCATCTAAAACAAAATTGGGTAAGTACTACTTTCATAGTACTTACAACATTTAAAAAAATTATTATTTTTATATTATGCAAATTTTAAGTATACAGAAAACTATTTTCATTGCAAATATCGTGACCGAAATTTTCGATTAGTATGATAAGATGGTTTTGAAAAACAAGATTAATTAATTACAAAAACAAAATTAAAAATTGCATTTACTTTTCACTGTATTATTGGTTATTTTAATTGGTTATTATGTTCTACAGAAAATGCTAGCTAATATCAATTATGATCATATTTGTAATGTAAATATGAATGCAAAAAGATACAAATATATTTAAAAAAATATATTGTACATTTTGAGAGTAAAAATATCTTTGGGAGAGATAAATCGAGATCTGTTGATTAATCCCTTATATAAAAGAACCAAACTACAATAGTTGTTTAATAACTTTTTATTTTATTAATTTTATAGTTTTTCAATCACGTAGTAAATGATTTCCACAAATAAAACGACAGAAATGCGCATGACACATCCAAATATTTTAAGTGTTGGATATAATGACACGTCACTGAACACTAAAAGTCAAGGTTGTTTGGATCAGATTCGTTCTCTTCGTGGTTGCACTTGTGTGAATGCATATTTAAAAACCATCATAATAGTGAAACAGAGTAGGTAATTATAGAAATGAATAGCTATAGTGTAACCAACTTAAGAAAACGACACGGCGGCTGATATGTCTGCGTGCGTTTTCGGTCAGATCCCCTTTACGCGACACCTATTCAATATAAACTCGAGGCATCTGGTTGTCTGTTTAAATTTTGGCCGTCAAAATAACATCAGCTGTGCATACATCCCGATAGCAAATAAATTTGCTATACGCCTCTTCGTTGTTATAATTAACGCACATGCTGTGTAATTAGTTTTTGTTTTGACTATAACACGTGACGTCGACGCAGTGTTAAAATAGGCTCTTCCACCGGCGCGACTAGTCATCTTCTTAAGTTGGTCGTAGTACAGATAATATGTAAATATGTTTAAATTAATAAATACTCGAAGATATGATCACGTGAATAAAATTTAAATTCACGGACAATTTTGAAATTACGCGAAATAGACAACACCAAGAAATTATGATTTTTTGGCAATATATTAATATACCAATGTCCATGTTATAAAAAAAACGATTTCGTGATCCAAATACTATTACAAATACAAATACATATTATTAAATGTAATACTTGCAACTAAATGTCAAACAAATTATCCACTAATTATGCTATCATGTACAGTTTAATTAAACATCAAAGGGTTTTGTATAGTTTTTAATAATATAATAGACTGCCAGGTCAAAACTAATATATCCAAAGTGATCACGCAATTATTTTTCCTTGTAAGCTACTATAAGCTACTATAAGTTATTTATTAAGTACAAAAAATGTTCAAAATTCTATAAATGTACAGGTAACTAAAATGCACGCAGTTGGTTTAAAAATGATTACACAGTTATTAGCTTTGAAGTGAAGTTTGTATTATAATGATATATTTGTTTCAATTTTTAGACATACGATGTATTTTGTATTACTGAATAGAATTTTTAAAAAAATTTTCACCTGAGATACTAAGGTGACCATAATATAAGTCCCATATTAGGCGAGTCTTTTACTATGTAGGTTTTTACACTACTAATCTGCGATCGTCCCAATTCCAATACGCTTTGTTGGTTGATAAAACAAAAAAATCGGTTATTTATGAGTACGACTGTCACGTGAATGTTGCAATGGTAAGTTATTGAACTAAAACTTTTGACATGGATATGATTGTAGATTCGGTGCGAAAACATTCACTTATAACATGGTTTTTATGAATAAGAAATAAACACAGTTTACAGAAGACGGGGCGTGATCAAGACACACCTTTGTAGGGTCATTTAATATATCAGTCCAGTGGCGTATTTTTAGGAGAGGTATGGAGGTTAGATCATGGCTTTTTTAGAATAGTTACAAAACATATATAATTAAAAGTAATATTATATTGATAAATATGGAAAACTTAAATAAAAAAAAAGGCATATACAAACGCAACTAAATTAGTCCAATACGGTGTGTCAAATGTACTTGGCAAGGCAGGGGATAGCGCAAAGTATGTTTCATACCTGTTTAAATTTTGAAACTACTGGCTTAATTTACGTGTTTTTTTTTAACTGTAAATAATTCATAACCTCTAATCATTTTTCAGCAAATCAATATTGTCATTACAACGATCACAGCAAGAAGTATTCACGAAAATATCTACGGTTATAGCTCTGACTACAATCTAACTAGTGTTTTATTTATATACTTTAAAAAGTCAGAGGTTTTTATTTTATTTCATAGATAATTAATTAAGAAGTGGAATAAAAAAAGAAAACGCTGCCGTTTTACATATTATTTTCATTCCCATTACAACATACAATTTGCTGCTCCAACATCTGTTAGAATAACGAAGATGGGTCTTTGATTTATGTAATATGGTCACAGATCTTCCACAAAAACTATTTAAAGGAGGTCATTATTAAAATCTCACAGTATTTTATTGATTATTCCTTAGTACTGTATAGTACAGAAGGCAACATAGTATTTTTCATTTAATAAAATACCAATAAAACAAATTTAATATTTATTCATTTCCATTATTTATTCTAACATCAAATTACTTTTAAGTTAAAAAGGTAAGGCAAAGTGCAAGTAAACCAAGTTTCTAATTATTTTAATTTATTAGATTTAACTCTTTTAAAAATATATAAAATACCTTCATAAAATTAAAATAAACAATTTTAATTAGATTGTATTTAAATGTTTTTTAACTTCAATTCAATAATAACTGAAATCTAAAGTTAAATAATTAACTAGGGTATAGATTAGAAAAAGCTAATAATATATTATTAAACAACTGAAGGGAAGTAAGTTTATGAATCAAGGTTAGTACTTTTTGGAAACAGTAATACATTTGGAAAATTTTAATTCATATTCGAGAAAAATGTTTTGATCCAAATATCTATTTGGGTTATAGTAAATGATAAAAGCGATTAAATTTATGCTTAAATTTTATTATTTTAAACAACCTTTTTTCATAAAAAAAAAAATATTATATTGTATCTGAATGATGAGAGTATCTATATTAGATGGAATATCCGGGGTTTGAAGTTAAAAAAGTACAAAATGGTGTTAAAATTAAATTATATGGAATACTTTGTTATGTAATTACATTTTTATTAGTACAATAATTTATCATGAACATGGTCATAATATAAAATGTTAACATTTTCAATTTTAGGTGAAGCAATTATTTGATTATTCGAAATACCTTTTTCTAAATTGTAGTGTTTTTATACATACGAGTAGTACACAATGTTACTGATCAAAATATCTACATCTATATATTAAATGATACATGATGATATATCTTAATATACTATAATAATAAGATAAGACATTTATAAGTAGAGCTTTCTGTTTAGTATCTTGCAGTTAAATAACAGCACAGCCAAGACCAGAATATCTTATATTAGAGTATAATATCTTAATATAGTATAATAGTTAATATCTTCTACTTTACCTCGTAGCCCTGCTATATTTTTAGGTAGGACACTCTAGTCCTCTAACATCAAGTTACTTTTAATTACATCCAATCTATCTTACGGTCCTACTGTAACTTTTTTCCACTTTATATTAATTTATATTGCCGCTCTTAAAGCTCACATCTTCCTTAAAGCCATCATTATTGTGTAACGTGAACCCTTTAATCATAAATCTTCCAACCTTGCCTACAAACTAATTTCCAACCTCATGTCTTATTTACTCTGCTCACTCTCTCCAGTCTTGTCTTACTTCGACTTATTACACATTTATTTATCTATGCAGTTTCTATCAATTTGATTATAAATACAACTAGTGTTGTTAAGTGGTAAAAGTAAAGCTTATATCTTTAAACGAGAAAAATAAATTATTTGAGTTGTACTGGTTTTACATTGCATATAACTGATGAATTTTTTCTACTATTAAAACCAACACAGATAAGACTACGCCGAATCCGTACACTTGAAACATTGGATAAACTTCATTAAAAGACACACTGACGAACTCATTGGCTCTGTTCGACGAGTCACACATTGGCTTCATTGGAATCCATCTTCTGATTATTCGGTTCTTGATTCCGACTTCTTGTTGCTGTATTAATCTAATCAAATATAAATGTCTTAATTTTAGAACTTATATCATCTATAAAAATCTATAAAACAATTATTTTCCGCAACTAACTATTGCTTTAAAGTCACGTTACAAAATGTTATAGTCATGCATAATGTATTTCTTATATTATATACACTCATAATCAATCATATTATTTATATATAGTATATACTCTGTCTTTCGTTACACATTTCCTATTCTAATGGTTTTTCTCAACAACTTAACATTATAAACCATACGATCTTGCTATGATTCATTACCGTTCTATAAAACTTAACCTACAATGTTGTAATTGGTACTATTTTTGCAAAATATGTTTGTCTAATTCTTCTGAAAATAACCATTATTTTGCAAGATCAATAACTCACTTTACTTTTTAATTTCACTGAAATTATATATGTGGTGGCTTCAGCTCTTTATCTTGCCAAACATCTCTTATCGGCTGATTCACTTATCAATAATATCTTATAAGGGATCCAGAAATAATTTATTTTCTCTTATCAGTTATGCATCTATATCTCGAACCCTTTCTCCAAATGTTACAAAGGGGTTTCAAAAAAAGCGTCGCGTAGGTTTCGTCAACAGACCCCCAGCTACAAGACATGTTCATGTTGTGTTTTTTTATAATAATTCACAAACAAACTCCATATTAAATAAACAGATGATATCAATGTTTATTTTAGCCGTAAAACCTATTGAGAAAATTCTATCGTGACTGTCACAATCTGTCTTCACTTGTGGCTCAAAATTTTAAATCTGGCTTCGAGGCGCATTCAGTCCCTCTTCCGTCCACCTATGTTTAAAATGTCAGGCCTCTGCGCACAGTAGGTTTGGCTGGGTATCGCAAACTAACATACGAAGTGTAATATGTACGTGGATTATAAATTGACCAACACATACTTTTGTTTGAATACATCTTTGTATCCGGATTTTTTAACTACAGCCAATGCGAGAATTGGTAATTTAAACAGCTGTACTTCTGACAATCCACATTTTTCCTCTTCGCGCCATGTGTCACTAATAATTTTATAGGCAGTAATTAGTTCAACCTAAAACAACTTAAATTAGCCATAGTATTGCAGATTTTAGAAAATAAACAAAACGAAAATTTTACCACAAAACCATGAAATTCTGTTTGAATTCTTTTAAGGCCTTCAAGAGCATTTGTAAATTTTTTATCACCACTTGGTTTCATTTTTTTGTCATATAATTTAAGCAATAATGGATCATCTGTGTTCTAAAAATGAATTACTATTTGTTTACAGGAACTCGTGTATTTACAATTCAATTAAAACAAATTCTATGAATTTGAAATAAATTAAGCTAATTTGTTTGTATATTTAAATTTATAATTAAGCGAACTTCATGTTATCCGATATAACAACACATAATTATTCGATTAAATACTGTCAAATTAAGAACAGGAAAGTCATAATGCTAAGTACAGTTTTCAGCACTCATAATCTTTTACATTAGGAACCACAAACAAAGTAAATTTTGGTTTAGGATAGACTTACAACAAAATAAACTTCACTGTATGGGCTTATTTGGGCACTGAACGTCATGGGTGACTGAATTATGTCTTCGACAGTCTTGATCGAGTTGCTGGGCGTTTGTAGTAACGCTACTATGCTAGCCGAATAAGAAGTATATAGAAATACTGCAGTTGTGAACAATACAAAAACTGCAATCCTCGAAGAGGCGGTGGTCAAATTAACTGAATATCCTGAAAAGTATTCTTGAATTATTAAATTAACCATAAAATAATAGCAAAGTGTATACCTTGTTGACAAATAGCGCCATGGACAAGAGTGACAGAATCTAAAATTGTGATCGATTCAATTTCGTCATGTCTAACTATTTTACTAGTCCGATTTAAACATAAAATCACGATTGTAAACCCAAGAAACGTAAAGAACGTCACTAACCAGACTTCAAAGTTAAATGGTAAAACGCATATATTGTAGACGCTAGACAATGAAGGTTGCTTGTAGAGGGCAGCGGGTCTGTAATAGTTAAATGGTCGACAAAAATTATATACAATATACTTTAGTCGATAAACTAAATTAATTTTATAATATTATAAGCCATAAGTGTTAAATGCACTGCACTGTTCAATTTCTAACAGTCTTTGCACTGGCAAATGGAATTTCACAGATTCACGGAGGCAACTACTTAGTTTTGAATATGATACTGAAAAGAGTTCAAATCAACTGTTCCCAACTGAACAGAACGGAACTATAATATCTTTTAAAAAGTATTTCTTTTTTTTCGGGGGGGGGGGGGATTTGAACATTTATTAGTAGAACAAATTATCAATTAAATTTATAATAATTAACAATGATTATTTCAATTTTGTACAATAAAGTAAATTAAAATTTCTTCGGAACAAAATTCACATTCATTAACTGTATAAAACATGTTTGAGGAAAATATTTTATTTTAATATTTACTGCCGGTAAAAAGTTCCAACTGTGTAGTCAACTACAGTCATTCTGTCCGATCTGATGAAACTTCCAATACCGCCAAAATCGCATTCTTCCCTTTGAAGATTACCAGTCATTCCACTGAACGAGCCGTTCCCCAAGTCCCAGCCATAATCGTTTGTTATTGTAAGTTCCATCCTATAAAAATAAACTTGCACGTTGAACTTAAGTTGTGAATTGAAAAGGGACGGGGGTTTCTCGAAATTAAAAATTAAATCAAACTTGAAATTCAATTGGTCTTGAAGCACGGCGTTCAAATCGTTGTGCATATGAGCAAATACATCTAAGTTGGTGTAAGCGAATGGGTGGAACCCGGTAAATTTGTCGGGCTCTACAATCTGTATATGCACAGCAAAGTTAAGGACAAATTGTATTATATTACAACCAATAACACATGATGTTATACACTAAATTTCACAAACCACTGTAGTTGCTTTTAGAACGTTGCCCCGAAAATTCATTCTCTCCGCATTTGAATCGTTCAAACATAAATTGTTCGTAGTCGCCATTCCGCTTTGGAACACTCGAATTTTTTCTCTATAACTAATTCGGTAACCTTCCCAAATCTCCCACGCGTCTTGGTCGGTTTGAGAAAATAAATAAACTCTAGAATCTGGCAATACGTAAGCGTCTCTCAAATAAGTTTCAAATATTTTGAGTACATTCGTAGATGAATTCGTATCATTAGAAAAGGTTTGACCGCCGAACAGTATCCAATCGTTTTGCATGTTGAACAACCGATCCTGAAACGCCTGAAAGACAACATATTAATTTAATAATGAAAAATAAGAAATCCAAAATATAATGTCGGTACAGTGAAAGTATTTTATGATGAATGTATAAACGGCCTTATAATGAGCTGTTTATTGGATGAACTTTTAAGAACATGTTATTTTGGGCTGTCCTATACGGACATTAATGGTATGTAATTTGTTTACCTGTTTAAATAATGGGCTGGAGAAGTTAGTACATGATAAGTCGATTAAAATCCCGTATCTATACCAAGGATTATGCGATGGTATCGTAGACGGATGAAACGTAACTGATACGTCCACGTCCGATAATCTGACTAACAAATTGCTGTTGATGACTGTGAACAGTAAGTTAGTAGCCATTGAAATGTTATGTTGTCACCATTGTTCGTTGGTTGAAATTACCAGAAGACCAGCAAGTTGCCGCCGTCACCGTTCGTATGTGTCTATGTAAAAACAGTTGTGTCACTGTTCGTATAAAACCGTCATATTCATTTGCCAACACAAATTGCAATCCTGTTAAAAGCAATAGGAATGATTTTTTACACATTTTCTGCCTAAATGACAATATTTTTAATACCGTCACGACCGACCCGAAGGAAATTGATTTCAGTACTGCAATACAATTTCTCACTTAAACCATATAGAAAGGTATTTTCCAAATCGTCACACATGGCTTTTCATTCCACTGTTTTATTTGATTAAACATATTATATAGATACCGTATACAAGAATTGATCAATACGCTAATATAGGTAAACGATATCGTCAAAGGGAATAATTACGATAATACTTTTAGGTATTTAACCTACTTTTCTGTTTTATGAATTAATCAAAAGAATTTAAAAATGTGTTTATATATTAATGTTGGTTATTTATATTTTATAGTGTACAAATTCAAGATAGATTATTATGCAAGCAATTTTCCAGAGTTGTCATGTTTTTTTACTTATATTGTTGGAAATATTTCAGTGGAAAAAATGTAAGATGTGCTTGCATGGTAGATGTCTATCACTTTTATAGGTCCAGACGATATCAATTTAGATTTATTTATGCTATATTTATAATGTGTTTTATTAAATTGAAGAGCTATACCTATAAAATTCGATCGCTATCTTAAAAATAATATTTTATAATGATCAATAACGTCCAATAATAGAATTTTCCAGTTTTTTTTTTACTGTAGACATGATGGTAGACGTTACATAAATTACCTTTTTAGGTACACCGGTACATGAACAGATGAGATCAACATTTTAGCCGTTATTAAATTATATAAAAACGTCTTAGTATATAAATGTGTATTTGTCAGTAGGTAAAGTAAGAGACTTTAAAACACTAATGTTTTTAAAGGACTGGTTGTAGTTTACACATTCAATCGTGCAAACAGGGTTGCCCATCCACATATTATTTTCCTAGAAATCCTCCTACCCTTACTAAGATAGAATCCTGAAAACCAATAAAAAATAATTAGTATACAGATGTTTACTATATGATCAAAAACTTGTCTTCAAAAAAAGGTGATACCTGAATCCTTTTGGCTCGCACAATTTTAGTTAAATGAATTTCACATACTACACTAAATTGCTGCGTTCTTCTTAACCTAACTTGTAGACGTTTTTCCCAAGTTATACAATCATGGCTTGTCAGATTACTTCAAGATTATTTTCGGTTAAAATGCAAACTGGAATGTTGCTTCCGTGGATTATTCTACTAGTTTGATTATTTTGTAATCTATACATGTGGTTAACGTGGATAGATTCACAATTCACAAAATGATCAAACTAAAAACTTGAAATGTATTGTAATTTTTAACAACGATAAAAAGAAACCGAAAGAAGTTCTGACTAAAAAAACATAAACTACTAAACGATGAGGTATAAAATGATGTTCGAGAAATGAGTAAAACATGTTTATCTCTTAAATCCATTAGAGAAAAGTCGTATCCAAGTGTGGCGATGGCATTGGCGTTAAAAAAATTACTAAATATTTATAAAAACACATAATATATTAATACGTCTTGTTCAGGGCCTTTTATGTCGCAAGGAACAATTATTGTCATAAATAATATCGTAATGAACATCGACCGGTTTGACAGTTTACTGGTCAAAAACAAAAAGAAGAAAAATATTGTGAGCAAGAGATGGGGAAAAAACTTGTCTAAAAGATACACACACATAGACAATATTATTATTGTTTATAAGAGTATTATAATATGATTATGGTCACCGAATACATGGTTGCTTGCAAGAAAATACATTGAACAATCATCTGAGGAGGAGGAGGAGGAGGAGGAGGAGAAGGAGGAGGCCGGGTTTAACGAGTTTCTCTATGAAATTACTTGAATGAGTAAAGGAAAACATTGTTTTCAACTTTTTTATACCCATAAAAAATCATATTTATCAACGGTCATTTGAACTAGTCTTTTAATCAACAAAATATGTATATATATATATATATATATATATATTATATAGCATACAGGTCAGCTCTCTCGAGAATGAGACTATTATACCTATTCCCCGTCCATTTCTTTATCATAATATTCTCTTTTCATTTTTACTACCCGTAATAGCGTGTCCATGTTATATTTTTTTCCAAAGTCTCTTGCGACGTGAACTTGGTCAGTGCAATGGTTGTATACAAATTAATTATCGGATAAGTAGGTACAAAAGATGTAGCTACAGTCGTATCACAAAATGATGTCGGCAACAGTTGTCAAAGATTTTTTTAAAAATTATTTTATATACATCTTTTATTTCTCTTTATTTTGTTAAGATCTTTCTACATAATAACATTAGGTATACCGAGCTTATTTAAACTCGGTGAATAATCCACATTCAAGCGTGATACTAACACAATTTAAAAACGAAACGTGATTTTGAGAAGAAAACAAGACAGGCTATTTATGTTGTAAGTATATATCATTAGTATGTCTGTGCTTTTTTGTTCAAACGGCTAATCGTTATTTTTACTTATATTCTAGTTGTATGCAATTGGTATTAAATAAAACTCAATGAAGACGCGTTAATGTTTTTTTTTTCTGTGACGATAAAAAATAATATATATTATATTAAATTGTATGATAAACGATGTTGGACTTCTTTAGTGATTTTTTTTGTGTAACGTCGCTACCAATAAAAATGAATTAAACCGTTTTTATTGTTTTCGTATTGTCTTCAATATATTTAAGTTTTGTCTGATTTTTAAATCATTAACAATATTCACAGTTGCACATGTTGGAATCCTTTTTGTATTTAACCAAAATTCAGAGTTAAAATAAATGAATACTTGTCCCTTACTAGTTGCTGTGACTACCTATACCGGAAACGTTCAAAACAGAAATTGGAAACATTATCATCATTTTCACCGACATTCTTCAAACATTAATAACATTTTTTAATCGTTTAACCTTAAGACAAATAATGGTTATTGTAGAAGTTGTGGATGGTCGACTTTAAACAGTTTCAAGTGTGTAAACTGTAGTGTGAGTAATGATAACTTCAAATGAAACTTGTTAAATAACATAAAAAAAATAAGTAAAGAGTATAGTAGAGTAGAGTATAAGTTATAACAATACCCTAATAATAAGAAGCGGAGTTAAACGAAAAATTGCTAAATTCCTATTTTACGATCATTTTTGCTTAACGAGAACAAAGTAGATGTTTGTAAATTTTCGGAGAATTGAAATATTTTTCATTATAATAATGTATAAAAAAATGATTGCAGAAACACTGGTCACTATCGTAATAACGACCTTCACTTTTTCCATTAGCTTCGATTATCTAACATAATAGATGATTATTTTTTAACACTCGGTTGTTTAATTAAATCATAATAAATACTTAACAACTATAAAGAATTTTAAGTTCGCAATATTTATGAAAAATGTATTATCATTAATGGCTATAATTTTTAAAAAAATGACACGCGATTTGTCAAAAAACGTGTTAGCCAATTATAATTTCAAACATATTATTGCCAACTAATATGAATATATCTTCTGGACTATTATATGTTGCCTAACCATGATTATGTAATTAATGACGTTTTTTTCTTCTAAGCACTCACATCGGTTATTCTAAAACTGAATAATATTTTTTATGTTGACATCCAAACAATTAAATATTTGAGAAAATTCGATTTGTATTTCACGTAGTTTATTAGCCGTATAATTATTAATGAATAATTATTATTAATAATTATTTAGGAATCATTAATTTTTATGATTTTTATGTAAATAACTAGTTATTTAATAATAATTTAGATGAATCCATTAAGAATGTGTCTAACAAGTAACAGTACATGTAGATCTTAAAACAGTGGAGTTAAAATAAATAAATAATATTTACCAAACAATGTGTATTGTTGATATAATGATATATACCTAATAAGATAATCACAAGTTTAAAATAAACCTTTACTAAGAAATAATTGAAATTATTATCTGTCATAAGATTATATAAACTTATTAAATGCATTCATCGTTCGCGTTTCAAAGAATACTTTAATGTAGGTACCTACTTGACGCATACTTCTTGGTTCTTGGACCACCCATCATGTGCTTGATTAAAAATGGCGAATATTTTCATAATTAATAAAAAAATCAAACAATCATGTTGGTTAACAAAAAACCATTAGTATAATTGAAGCCAGAATTTCAACATATTAACGAAAAACTGAAGACATGATTTATAGGTATTATAAAGGGGCTTTTAAGTGAATATGTATTTTAAATGGTTAAACAAATTGACGATTATCGATTTTATAATACTAACCAAAGATACAAATATTAACATATTAGGTAATCACTATTGGTTTTGGTTATAATCTTATTTAATCAAAAATCAAATCATACAGAATAAGTACCTACGTGACACATTAGTATTTAGTTTCATACATAGTCTTTATTATGTACAACTTTAAAAAAACCATTAAAGCTTTGTATAATATTTCAATTGGCGGTCTATGTAAGCCAGTTGTAAACACAAGACCCGTAATTTGAATAGTATTTCTATCATAATTTATTAGAAATGCGGCGCTTACATCTTGGATCGAAAATGTCTCTGGAACTTGGATGACGGATAAGTTGTGGTCGTAGACATTTATATACAGTGTACACATACAATTATATTTACCGTTAGATAATAATAAATAAAAAAACGTACCGGTGATAAAATTAATGAAGCAATTATTTACGTGTGCGATTAATTAAGTCGTTATTCGACGATAGACTTTCAAATGATTATTTTACACATTGAATACGTCATATTAATACCTCGACAGTTTATTATAGGTAGTTTCTATTCACGTGTTATCGCTGTTTCCGCATTGAGATATGCATTATAGAATATTGTTATGCTGTTTTGCACTCGACAGTTAGACGGCACGTGTACTCGCCGGCTTAAAACTTTGTCCACTTCCCTTTTTCATTAAAAAAAAAACAGCAAAAAAAAAAAATGTATTTTTAATTTCTATTACATAAACGTTGTTGCGACGTGTCACAAATTTAACTCGACAAATGATAATATAATAAACGAAATTGAAATGCATTAACTCTTATAACAATATAGCAAATTTGTTTTCCTGATCAAAATTCTGCAAATGAATTAATTTTTATATTTTTTTAACGCCGAAATTTCTATTACGACAGTGTAAAAATCAAACTTAATATACAATTGAAATGCAAACCCAATGGTCAGTACAGTGATTTGAAACCGGTGAATATTATTATTGGGTGAGTGCAGATGTAATTCGCTATCAAATATTCCCTTAACGTTTAATTTACAATATAAATTGAAATATTTAGAATAACAAAAACATTTATTGAAACTATACAATCGTATGTAATATTTTACCAATAGAATATAGATGACATGATATAAAATTACATTACATTTTAAACTTGGAAGTCCATCTTAGGTAAAAATGTGTTTTTCACTGCTGCAAATAATTTTTCTTAAAATAATGATTTACACTAATTTACAGTGAATACTTATCCGATTTAATGTAAGGCTGTTTTTATTTTTTCTAAGCTTCGGAAACTTAGGTTATTTTTTATTAGCTGTTGATTGATTGGTTTTGGGTATTGTTTAAGTTTGTGCAGGTTTGGGACAGGTATGATTAAGGATACCTGTGTAGGCTATAAAACAACAAGGTTTCAACATTTTTAATTTTTCGTTCAATCAAGTGAACAAATATTGCAGTCAATCGACAGTAAATTAAAATTTCAAATGCGTTTCGTTCTAACTTCATTGATTAAAACTTGGGTATCTACTTAAGTTTTAGAATGAAAACTTAATAGTTAATTATCATCAATTAAAATATCAACTTAATCCTGCATTAATATCTAATATAAATTGATACCTATGTTTTTACTACATTACTATAGTAATTAGTACTATTATATTATTATCACTAACATTGTATACGATAATGTGTAATTCACAAAAAAAAAAATTTAAAGGCTAATTGAAATTGTTTGGTGGTTAAAGGTTAAAATGTGATAAATAAATAAATACTTATAATACCATTAACCTTGTCATTCAAATTCACTTTAATGTTAAGTAAAATATTGACCCATATCAATAATTATTAGTTCACCTTGGATTTATTCATTCCAATATTATAGTACTAGTTATACAATTTATTACAAAAGACTTAAATGATATTCAATGTTCACTTACTCGATGCTCGCATGAAAACTATATTTATTAGTTATACCTAGCTGGCTAATATTAGTTAACATAATTCACCAATTTATGAAAGAGTAATTAACCAAACAATTTTGTAACTATTTCTTGTAAGTTTAGCAATTCAAATACTTTTTTTTTATACATTCAACGTGTCACTTTATAAACATATATAATTGATTTATTTCAAAATAGCCAATTAGTAAGCTTCATTAATATTGCAATTTATATAGAAAATTGTAGTTTTAATTACTCGGCTTTGGGTAGGTTGTATTTATATATATATATATTTTATAATATTTACTTATAAGCGTTTCTCACGTCGAGTTATTACATAAAATTCACGTAGCTTTAAGACCATCATGAGATAATGGTTTCACATAAAATTATAAAAAGGATTTAAAATGTAAGTGGGCTGTGTAGAAATAAAAACTCGGGGACGAAATATATAATGTGTTATTTTTTTGTGAAAACCACATAAGTATAAATGTCTTATTTCTTAAGACTTTCGTGAATTGAACTATTAGTTTGATTATTTTTTAATCTATCCATGTTGTCATTGATTAGCAGTTGGCGTTTCGAATCCACTACAGGGCTCTTCTTTACATAAATTATACATATATAGTAGCAACATTAGAACGGTGACTATCTCTCTAAAGAAACGGACCTTGCGATTCCGTCCGAAACGTCAGCTGACTAATTAAAGACAACTCGGATAGATCTGAAAATGAACAAACTAACCACATAAGTAATTTAATTCACATATATTAATTTTAAAAAAATGCACTAGTAATACTTAATATTGTTCATTTTTGGTATGCTGACTTCATTCGCCTTTGCTAGTCTTCCGACGTACTACGTTATCGAAAATTAATACTTACCGGTTTCAATCCGAGCACCCATTGGTACCATGCGTGAGATAACTCCATCGCCGGTGACCATCGACCTGTCTCATATCGATTGTCCCCGTGGGTAATTAACGTTGTCTTATTGTGCACGACTGTGGTTGTTAGGTTTTTTTTTTTCATTCTCTGGGACACAATGCGTGCCGCGTCTTTGCATATTATACAGATGCGAGAACGGAATAGATAATAATAAAAAATTATATTATTATTTAGAATCTCCCCATAGGTACTCGCTTCTGTCTTGAGCCCGGTGAATGTCTCGGACGTTTTTCCCACAACGTCCTCTCATTGTGATCGAGTTAGGTGCCGACCGCAGGAGGAGCACTATCTCCTTTGGGGCGACCGTTTTCTGATTATGCGAGAAAAATCGCAAGGTCACCGAACACAATCGCAAGTCGCAGCGACCCAACCATTACGTCCAACACATTATACAGGATGTCCCGCAAAATAATATACAGTGCATATTATAATATGTATTTTCGTTTGTTAGACCGCGTTAAACTTATAATGTTACCATATAGTTAACACGGGAGTACACGGTGAAAAATTTAAGTTAAATAGGGTGAGAGGGGGGTTCTTTTAACTGGGTAAAATTGAAATTGAATGCCGTTATGCTGAAAGCAACCATTCCACAAATATCTGTTTGGGGGGTAATTTGATGTTTTATCAAAAAAAATGTTTGTACAATAATAATTCATTCTGTTAGTTTTTAAAACATTAATAGATTGCGACACAAGTAAAATTTGGTTTGGTTGCAGTTTTCAAAATGTGTAACAAAACATTTCCCGTCTAGTAGAACCACTATATCGTTTTTCATAATTTTGTGAAGTGATTGCTTTCTGCATAACGCTATTCAATAAGAAAAATGTTAAGGGACTGCTGTATATAAGCGGTAGAATTTCTTTCACTCAGAGTGTAAAATTCATCCTAGTAGCTTTTAAAACTCAGAAGAACGGGAGACAGCTCGAATTCTATATATCCATGAGTGGACACCTGTTGTAATACAATATCTAATACTTAGTAACATGCAGTGGGACTTTGGGTGTCATCCTGTATTTATTTAATAATTTTATACAAATACAAACTAACGCGTACCACAGAGACGGTCAAGTACTGGACACTGTAGTAATTGCTGCGGCGACCGTGCTATGGTACGGCACACATACCGCCGGCGGCGGCAACGTTCACATACATGTATAATATAATTATTATTGACTCCATTCAATTGTCGGGTATTTTATTTTATCCGTTTCTTTTTTCATTTCTCTGTATCTGTTTTCGCATACTCGTCTTGCATTTCAGAACGATAGCGCGCCACTTATACATTATGTACGGGCAAAACAATAAACTCCAAGCTAAAATATATATATATATAATATATAATAATAACAATAATAAAACAAACGGACCGGATAAATTAATAATGCGGATAAAAAGTCGTTTCGCGAGACGATCCGCAGTTTCTCGATTATTGTTATTATCGTTATACTCGTTTAATGTTTCTTTTTTGCCTATTAATGGTTTATTTTTTTAGCTTCCATGTTTTTTATTCTTTCATGTCCGGCTCGCACGTGTCTGCCTTGCATACGCAAAATAAATAATTATCGTTATGAATCGCGAAAACGAGATTCATTCATAAAGAAAACACACGACCGATCGGAGCGATCGTTATTATGCACTCAGATCTCGTACAAGCAAAAATAATCGTCGTTCGTTCGTCGAATCCATTACGGCCGTGTTTTGTTGCTGCTCTTGTTTTACAAGGCCTTGAGGGGAGAAAATGGGGAAAAAATGACGCCGGGTATCAGACGGTCCTCCTACAACACCGAATTCATCGGAATCCATCGTTTCCAAAGTCTAGCAAAATCGCATGTAAAATGTAATTTTTTCGAATTCTATAATGTTTACGTCGTGAATGGTTTGTGAAGCGCAGTGATAACTTTTTGTAGAAAAAAAAACTGCGTCGCTGTAAAAAAAAAAAAAAATATATAAAAAACCATCTCAGTTTTGCGCCGCAACTAAAAGTATAAAACTTACCAACGAATTTAGTAGTTTAATATAGTCGAAACCTGAGAATTTATTACACATCTCGTTAAATTCAAATTAAATATTAATTACACCTATGGGCAAATGATAATTTCCGTTGAGTATGTTATAGTTGGTTCAATTGCTACAAGCTCCCCAGTGGGCACTAAAACTATGTTTAACAGTACCGAAATCTCATAATTTTATTAAAGAGATAATGACATTAAACAGTAAACTGTTCATGGACATGGTTTAGTATTGTTCGTTTATTATATTAATTGCAAATTAATCGCTTTACGTTATTCATCTATGACCCGTGATGTAATTTAAAAAACAATATTTTAATCAACTTTTGACAGAAGCACAGGTGTGTAAAATTAACAATCTACAAAATGTATGCATGCTGCCAGCTGAGGTAGAAAAAATAAATTACTCTGTATTCTATTTACATTGCTTAAGTTTTCAAAACAAACATAGTGTTTTAGCGGGTTTTTTTATTTTATTGAAATACAAATGTATAATACAGTTTGTTTTATTGATTTTAGGATAAAATATATTATTATTATTTAAAAAAATTAGTAATATTGTTATGTTAATCTAGAAACTAAATTTCGAATTCATATTGATTTATAAATCTATAAATTGAGGTGTACTTATTTATCGGTATATTATGTAATAACTTCAAACGAAACAAACATACACACTTAAATAATAAAAAATATCTATTCCTCTAATTCATTGGGAACTCTTTAATATAAGCAATCCACTTATCCACCGTTGAATAATATTTAAATTATTCAATAAAATTATAAATTTAATGATGCTTAGTAAGTGGTTAATTATTTATTTTAAAAGAAAACGCTTAAATGAAAAAAAACAAGTAGGTAATAAACCACAACTGGTAATATAGAATAACAAACTAATGAAAACATTTTTGTTGAAATAATTATTGTTGATGTTATACCTTAAAATATATCTCAAAACTTACGAAACGTGTTAATAAAAATAAGTAGTACCAAATAAATAACAATACTAAAAAACTGTCTTTATAAAATAATATTATACGTTGTGTTTTTTTTGTAAATATTATAGCATTTTATGTTCATTGGGTTAACTTTTCTATTTCTAATAAAACAAAATCCTCGCTGTTATGAATTTTACCAGTCTTATACAATGAATCTAACGTTAAGATTTAAATATCCAAATGATATTTACGTCATAATGTAATCTTTATAATTTATGGAATGAAGCAAAATTAAATTTTTATATATTTTAACGTTACACACATCTGGACATTTACATTATGTTTCATTACAAAATATATTGTTTTTAAGTTAAATTCAGAAGTGAAAAATTATTACCCTCAAATCAACCTTAATTCTACATATTAAGCAATAATGTTGATAAGTAATTAAAAACTAATTTAATATTAAAAATAAACTATACATACCTACACATGTTTCGTAGTATATATATCTAATAATTATACTCCAATAACACTTATTTACTATACATATCATGTTTATATTTATAATAATATTATCGCTTTGTTGATAGTACAAGTATCATAATGCAATGAAACCGTCAAAACGCAATTATTTTGTATAGACTTTTGTAACAAGAGAAATAAAATAGTTAGTCGAATACATCATAATATAAAAACTTTGATAATGCATTTGATAAACTGCTGAATCTTCTTGTGTAAATAATTTCCTAAAATAACAATATATAATATAACGCTCATGTAAATATTTTTTATAACAGACTACTAATTTATTATCTGCTCATACCAACCGCCAAGAAAAAAATTATACCAGATTCATTTTAAACCCTCTTGCAGACCACCGTGAAGAAATATTTTCCAGGTATATTAATATGATTCAGCAATAATCCATTGGCTCGTACTAACAAAGAATATTTAAGCTGAACATTTGTTACTTTCTGCATTTTTTATTTAATAAGTATTTATGGCTATACATTTAACACAGAATTTTATTTTTACCGACTTAATAGTAATGTTGCGTAACATTTTTTAAAGAATTCGGAAAAATTTTCAGTCATGATATATTTAGAGTAAAGTAATTCTTCAACAATGATTTTTCATCTATAGTTTCTACTAAAGATTAAGTCACTCACATTGCATTTACTTAAAAACAAATTACAATGACAAATTACTCTGAATTAGATGTACCTGTTATATTGAATTATTTTTGTAATAAGTAAATTTTGACTAATAGTAATGATTAATGGGTTCCCCTAATTGACTTCATTGTCCAAAGTTAATATGACTTGGGTAAATCATCAATAGGCAGTGCCATTTTGACATAAACTATTTTTATATTTTTAAAATATATCATTTACTGTTCAAATTAAGCATATTCAATTATTAAAAGTATATATATTAGTTGTATTTAACTAAAGGGTTAAAATTTTATTTTTGGAACAAAACATATAATAAATAATTTAATCGAAAGATACGAAACAAAAGTCAGCCATTACTTGAAAATTAATATGAAAAAAATAACACTAGAGCATTAAGGTTGTTAAAGTTTTGGTAGAAAATTCAGATGAAGCCAATAAAAATGTTAAACAATATAATGTGTTGTTATTACTGTTCTCGAGCTCGACATAATAATATAAAGGATCAAAGACATTCGTTGTAGAGCCGTTTTTCATTATGTTATTTTCATATCGGACAAAATAGAAGTTCAAAAATCGCATTACGTTGTTGTTGTAAGTACGATGAAATGTATTTATACGACCAATAGAGCATAACAAAGTCAGATTAATTGGTCAACAGTTAAGTTATCACATATCCGAACTAAATAATTTACAAACAAGGTCATAAAAAAAAGTTTATTCTGTTTAATACAAACCGAAATGAAGTTTAAATACCCACGAATGTCAAGACTAAATTTATACACTGAATTCTTATAACTTCTTATTTCTAAATCAATAAAATAAATAATATTTATTATTTCTTTACCTCTCCTATCTAGCTTAACATTATTATTATTAAATTATTATATTATTATTATTATTGTTCGACGAACTAATTATTATTATCATATAATAATCACAAAGCTAAAATAGCTTAATATTATTATAGAATTATACCTTTTTATGATTTTTTTATTTTTGTAGAAGTTTGGTTGAAAATATTGTAAGTATAATATTTCTATGACAAAATAATTAATGTACAATTATTAATAAATTTATAATATTTTGTAAAATAGTAAAAAATTGTGTTATTAATATTTGTTAAAAATATTTGTTCTATAAATAAATGCAATAATAAATTCTTTGTAGGCTGGATTTTATGATTTTCAAAACGGAAATGTGTAATTAAATAATGCAATTATTTGGAAAATAAATGTCAGTTTTGAAATATTTGAAAAAGTTTTTAGTTTTGTGGTTTACACTAATAAAAAATAATCTATACCTACCCATAGCCAAATTACTGAAATCTGTAACATTATTATACTTCTACTTAAGACAAATCATAAACAAAATAATTGTGAGTTGCATTTTCATTGTGACTCTTAGAAAATTGTTATAACCAAAGAAGTACAATTAAAAAAACAATTTAAAAAACCATTGAGACCACCCTTGAAAAAATGTTCTTTTTCCTTTTAATGACTTAAAATGTATTTTAAAGTTTTGTATGTTTATTAGTTATGCCATTATTTTTAGTACTTAACATTATGTAATAAATTAGCATAAAAAATAACATTTTTAACATTTATCACATTGAACAAACGTAAATGTTATTGAAATTATTTTAATAGTAATGATACAATTTTATAAGTGTCTTCTCGTATATTATATACATAAACCTGTTTTTGTAATAACACTAATAATTATTATTTATTATACTAATTATTATGAGTGTTATAAGTATTTTAGTTGTACTTAATAAAGCAGCAGGACATAAACGAGTATGCGTTTAATTAAATAGATGTATACTAATACTTATATTATAATCATGCATAAAATATATATATATGCATAAAAAATAAGTATCTATACTTTTATAGTTTTTCTTATAAAATACTGTATAATTTTAATAAATCTAATTATTAACGAGGATAATTATTTGTAAAACAGTCGGCATATGATTTTTGCATAATTAAACCCAATTAGGTAAGTATACAAATAAGTTTGCGATAAATATATTGATAAATGATAACCAAAAGCCGTTAGTATTCACGTGTAAAACAAGTACGCAAATATTGCCATTTAACGAATAAACATCATTCATTATTGTTAATAATAATTAGGTATTACATTTTTTTAAACATAATGCATATAATGCATATTTAATCATAATGCAAATCGATTTTTTATTAGGGAAAAATTCTAACAAAAATAACAAATTCTTTTCTGTCAATATTTTAAATGTATTTAAATTAAATTTGATTGATAAGATCAACCTGTTGAATAAGTTACCAACCATGAACACCAACAACATTAAAAAACGTTGTTGCATGTTTGTATCGAAAAAAATACTCTGTGAACTCGAGTGATAAAGTCTTGGTCTAATTTTATAGCTTCAAGCTTGCATTACCCGTGTTAACTATTACCAATTAAGTGTCAAAACCACTAAATGTACGTACTGGTAGAATCAAAATCATTTTTTTAATTTTCTTAAGAGTAATTACAGGCATATAAAATACTTAGCTTTAATGGACAAAAATAACTAAAACAGCGTTAGGTAGATTAAATATTTCTTCCATAAAAATAGTTACAAATGTGATTAACTAATTTGCAATTCATATTTTTACATAATATTTCAGTTATTTTACACAGTCCAATGGTATAATATTACAATGTGGACTGCATTAAAGTGTCGAGCGTGTCATTGCCAATTTGAAATTATATTATTTCAAAACTTACTTATTCATCGTTAATCACTATGCGAATAATAATTTTTTACAAATATGTATATTAATTTAATGTCTTCGTGAATAAAAACAATAATGAGAAACCGTTTAAAAAAATATAGGTGTGTTGTTTAAACAAGTTTGTTACCCATAATAACATACTATTTATGTTATTAACCTGTTATCACTTGGGCATATATTATACTGTAACATTTGTATAACTTATGTCATCAATAGCGGTCAACGTCAATCAAAACCATTTATTTTCAAGAACAGTACGAGTGGAGTAATCAGTGACTTGTTATTGTACAGTAAACATCTTAAACTATAATAATTTAAATTATATGATTTTTTATCTAATTGCTGCTAATCAATCGTTGGATTTCGGTAAGTTATATTTATATAATGTGATGTATTATATTGCAATGATCACAATCAATAAAGTTTTCTATTTTTATGAAAAAATTCTGGCTTTAAGTAACATAATTGTATGCAACATATTTTAAATTGACTGTTTTTTGTAAATTGCATTATGTGACAAAGAAACACTCCCTTTAGACATACCCAAAGATCATAGTGGAATTCTTATAATTATACGTTTTAATTATCTAATTTTAAAGACGGTGATAAATATTAATGGTTCACTGAATAATGTTGCCCGGAATATTAATTACCGAAAAAATATCCTAAAATATATAATAGATATTTAAAAAAAAATGTAATTCAAGTTAATGCTAAGTATCACTAGCAAGTAACAGAAATTATGTTATCAATTTACAACCAGATATCTAACCCTAAAATAACTGATGGTAATTTTTAAAAAGGCCAATACGTTGTTTTGCAATTAGTTAAATATAATATTACTTAATATATTTTTTATCTATAAAAACGTTATCGCGAAAACGATAAGTAATTATAGTGGTTGTTATTAAATTTCTGTTTGAACTTTGAAATATTTGTCAAGTCAACACGAATAATATTGAAGTTTATATAATGTCTTAGTCTTGATTGACTGCAAGTGTTCTGCATTTCGAAGTCGAACCGTTTAACCTTGTACACATACAATATATATAAAATTACATTATTATGTGATAAATATGACAATAGACAGCATCTCGTGCGATAATAATAATTGTTCTCCAATTTTTGAATATATATATAGTATACATTTTATGTATATATATATTATATACCATACAAATCCATTATCTAAACGGTAGGTATCAGGTAAGTGGTAGAGATATTATACTATTATTATATTACAAATATTCAGTGTGTGGTGATCGATCGCATATCAATGTTATCAAGTAGGTGTCCTATATAGTAGAAAATTTAGTGTTGGAAAATATTATAAGGTCCGTAACGGTACTTGTACATTCTAAGCATGTGTGTCTGTCTAGTGGACAAACACAGGTAGGTATCATATTATATATAAATATATATACACTCAGCGGTGTATGTTAAAATCGTAAATTTTGTTACATATATAAAACGCGTAGCACCGTGTATAAATTATGTATATGGCGTAACGTGTACGCAATAAATAATTGAAAATCGCTTTTAATTATCATTTAATGCATATATTCTCAGCAGCATTGATACCATGGTGTATACGACTATATATATAGAGAGAGCATATCAATTTATGTGTGTAGTTTTATCATTTAAAAAGGCTTGTTCGACTACAAATAAAAACGATATTGACGTATACACTATACAGGTACAATAAGAAATACATATTCCTCTATGTGGGTTTATATGCTTACCTATAACCGTTGACTTGATGTGGTATTCTATTGCTTGATACTGTACACACTAGTGTAATAATATAATTTAAGAAGAGTTATTTTTTCTGTCCTTATTGGCCTTGTTTTTTTTTTGTCCCTTTACAAAAGTAGGGAAATTACTTAGTGGATTTTTCATAGCACTACAAATATAATAGAAATACATGTATATAACATACATTCGTATGTTATCACCACACATAATGCACAGATTTTGCAGTGTATTTAATGGACGAATTTAATACACTGTGCATATGTATGTACGCATACGGTAGAATCCATCGCTTGTGATTAATCTTTTCCATTAAATATAATTTATGTCGTATACATTCTACTGTTTTCTAGGTTCAGCAATAAATTCTGCACGTTCACCCTACTGGGGTTTATATTGTATAATAAAACGCAAAACTAATAATATAATATTACATGTCTTATATTTGATTGTGTCGTCCGCCGAAACTGCAGCCGATATGTAGTAATTTGAACATCACATTATTTCTCAGAATAACCGAACAATTACATAAAAACAATAAAATTATTATTTAAACTATCTCAACGAGAATTGTTGTTTTTCTTATCTGTTTCTTACAAAACGACGCGTTACGTCGCGTCTGTGATTAAGTATAATGTTATTATGTATTTCGCTACGGCAATTTATGTTTGTAAAAAAACAAAAATTGTTTTTTTTATAGCTTAGGCTGGTTATAATTGGTAGGATAAAATACTGGAACCCGGAAGAAACGATTATACAATATTGATTGCAATTAACTGCAGCGTCATCGACAGTAATAATAAATAGTTACAATAATCTAGTACTATAGTATTGTGTAGGCTTTTATAAAAACATCTATAATTTGTGTGTATTACATTATGTTGTGCGTGGGTAATGCTAGTTAGTGTATTATATATTATTGCTAGTCGAAGGTTCGGATTTTTAGGTTACGCAGGATATGTACCAGTGAAATAATTAAAACATTTTTTTTATAAAATAGGTATCAAGAAAAAAACTAAAAACATGATGATACACACTAATGTGTTTTAATAAAAAATTAATTAACTTACATAAATCCAATCAATGAAGTAACATAACCCAGAGTCAATGTAATTGTAGGCTTAAAACTACCCTATTTGGGGGAAAGTGAACGGTTCACCTGAAGTGTGTATTTATACATATTCGTTCATTCCATACTGAATTTCTGAGTACATCATTGTAGTAACATAGTTTTTCAAAATGATCCAAGTGATAAACAAGTAAAATCGCGCGGAGTCAATATTGTTGTCATCCCAATAACATTTTTTTATTTTAACGTTTTCACGTCGTTTAAGCCGATGTTCGTTTAGTGTTTCGGGTCCGTTATTAGGTTCTTTATTATTTTTTAGCTTACACATCATATTAATAATGTTATTGTGCCGTCATCGTGGTTTCATCGTCGCGGCCACTGTCGGTTTTCGCCGAGATGAATGAAATCCGCTTTTCTGGGACCGATATAAGAAATACAAGGCGTGCCCGTGTGTGTGTGTGTGAGTTGGCGCCACGAGACGTGCGCCGACCACCGTCCCTTTTTTTTTCCCAGTCGCCACCACTATACTACCAATAGAACCGTCTGCGTGTACGTGTTGTGCGTTTAAGGGCAAAAAAAAGAGCGGAATGAAAAGAATAGAAAAAAAGGGTCTTATAAACGTATACTGTCGCGGTATTTACTGTCGGTCACCAGACCTCAGGTCGATTTTTATGAATTACTCTACGAGTACATCAATGTAAACACTAGATGTGATATTATTATGACGACGGTGGAAAAAATTACATACTTAAACACACACATACATATTATGTATATTTATTTATCGGTATATATTATAAAACCCGGGTATGATGACGACCTTAATGGTTAAAATGCGCGAAAAATGTACTTTGGTAAATAGGTAATATATCATACAATTATAAACAAATTATATAACAACAAAAAAAAATAGTAGATTGTATGTTTCCAATAATATTTGGTATATTATCTCATTGTATCGGCCTACCGTTGTTTTTGCCGTTGCTACCGTATAATAGGTATCTCAGAGTTTTGCGTTATATAATATAAATCTCACTCAACACATGCACTGATAATCCCATTAAGAAAATTAAAAATATGAATTGTTTGTAACTAATGTTTTTATTATCTGTTATTTTATAATACCTAGAAAATGTTAGCGAAACTATAGTGTTGCTAATATTTGATTTCCTGCCAAAAAATATCATGAACAACTATTTCGACAGTAGTAAAAATGTTATTAAAAAATATTTTTAAAATATACCATTGCTGTGTTGGTAAACATAAAAGTATCTCCTTGATATCTAAGTTTATGTAGTAGAGAGGATATTTTATTTACAACCAAAATTATATTCTGCGTTGTATGATAGCCATAAGCTGGTCCATTTTATACCCTTCTCTCATTTTTTCTGTACTGTTGTTATATAATAATATTGTAATAATTCGTATTGTACAAATACATTCTTTAACATTAACCATAGTCAGGCTTTTCTAAATATGTAATAGGCCCCCCCAAAAAAAAAAAATTATTTTAAATATTTTATAAAGTTTGACAGTTGTTTTTCCTAGCAAAAACCTCATGTCGGGGCCCCAACACGGCGGGAGTCCAGGCTGCGTTAGCTGTTCAGCCAGGCCGAATTAAAGTATTGCCGTTAAATTGGAAAACGCTACATATATTTTTTACTACCCATACCGTCTAGTCCAAGGTGAATCACATAAGAGCTTAGAGAGTTTATAAAAAGTCAAGTTCGTGTCTATACTGATATTATAATTATATAATGCACCGATGTTTTATACATAGGAAACTAGCCTGTTAAAAAACTTCATATGTACCAGCGTTTTTAGGTCTCAATTATACATTTTGTTTTAATCTAAATCGCGTTGCTTATAGGTTGTTATTTCGAGGCAATTATTTTTTTATTGGGCATTATTATTATTATTATTATTCTTGTTTTATCATTCACCGCGCCTCGAGCGTCATAAAACAGGTAGACAATAGTTAATATAAAATCAAAATGTATAATATATAATAATATCCTGCGGTGGCAACTGCGGTTTTGGCCATGGTTGTCGACGGACAAAACAGGTGGAACGGATTTAGAGCTTTGTCATTGGATAGATTTTAATCGTTATGTATTTTTCACGGTGTGTAATAAAACTCCCATTTTTCTTTAGAGGTCGGCCACCGTATTATTGATGGCTGTTAGCACGCAGAAAATACCCAGTTGCTCTCAATAATACGGCCTAAGAAACAGCGACCAAAGTCACAGCTCATCTCCAAAAATCTCCATCCCATCAATTTTTTATAAGTTTTTTTTTTCATTTTGCTTACTAACCGCCTCTATATCAATAGCTGTATCAAATAAGTTCTGTGCTGTTTTTGAGTACGGAAACGTTTAACTTCCCATCATCCATAGATTAGCATCGATTAGTTTTTAAGTTCGACGTACCGGATGATCCATTCAACGTAGGACACTCATTTCTCTGAAAAAAATTACAACTTTTAAAATTGATATGTGTTATAAATAATTGAAGTGCAATTCTTGTAACTCGTGAAATTTTTAGTCAATAAGATAGCATATATTTTATTAACTTTTTAAATTGAGAATAATGTATTAAACATTTTGACTGGTCGACAACCAGTCTCGGATAACTATTTTTAAGTTATTAAAGTTTCAAGTTTAGGGCAGAAGGAAAAGTGGAGTGTAGACTGTAGTATTATTTTTATCTGCGCGCATTTACCAAACGCACTTCCCCTCCCATTCTAACTTTAAAACTCTTATAACTTTAAAAATAATTATCCGAAACTGGTTATCGACCATTCAAAATGTTTAGTACATTATTCTCAATTTAAAAAGTTAATAACATATATACATTACCCTTTAAGTTTCAAAAGTTGCTATAAAAAAAAACTAAGTTGGAAGGGAGGTAAAAACAAAAACAATCGTGAAAAATTGAGATCACATTGCATAAAAACAATATGAAAAAAAAAACATTTTATTTCTAATTAAACCCTATGAGATATTGAGTGGTTCACGATAAGTGGATTCTGTATTAGATAGACATGGTTTTCATATAAAAATTGTAATCACTTTAAAAGTTGTAATAAAAAACGCAATATAACTTGTGTAATAACTTTCAAGGTATTTATACATTTGTATTAAAGTACAGAATATTTTACATCTTATTTTTAATAGGTAAAAATCGATTTTAATAATTATTTCTAGATTTGTTAGTTTTGACGTATTTAAAAAAGTGTAATAAAAATCAATTACGCGTTATTAAACTGTGTTTTTTTTACTTGAATAAAATTAAATTAAAATCACATCAATGTAAAATAAATACCTAGACAGCTTCGTATAGAAGCTATAAATCTACACAATTTTCGGTTTGTTTTCTTTTTAAAAACAATTTTATTTATATTTATGTACAATATTGAATATTATCAAAATACCAAATATTTACCTTTTTTAGTATTTGCAACAACGCTAACAACTTTTGAAACCAAAATGGAAACGTTAGGGAATAAAAATAAATCTACAATCCATCCTTCTTTTACCGTCCTTAAGTTTAAGCTGCAATAACTTCAACAATTTCAGAAAATTCTTCTTCTTTTAAAAGGTCAATTAAATATCTATATATGTTTCCATTTAAGTTTCGAAGGCTGATAACGCTCTGGGAAATTATAAAAAAATAAATAGGTAGGTTAAATAGGTTTAGTAATTTTATAATATTATACAATAACAATGTACTTCCAAAAATAGTAACTACAGTGTAGTACTTAATATTTTTTGAAAAAATAAGTGTCTTCTATTAAATGGAGCACCCTGTATATATACATACCTAATTAAAAATGTATCACTACTTCAAAAAATTATATTTACCACCACTAAACAAAAATATAGGTTAGGTCTTTCAAATGCTTGAGACAGCTAAATTAAAAACGAAAAACAAACAAGAAATGTACTTTTCCCATCTATCAATAAGGATTTTATCTTAAGTATAAAACATTTACAACATTTATTGTTCTTATCTTTAATCTTTATCATAACAATACTGCAATAAATTATTGTATTATGTGTGTGTATTAGTTGTAGTTTACTGTTTACCACCCAGATCATCTTGATTTTAAGTCACATAGACTAGTAAAATATCTGAAAAATATTACAAACGTCAAATAGTTAACAATTAAAGTCGTTTACATTCAATACAAGACAATTGAAAATATTTTATTGTATTGTGTGCCTCGGATAGCGTGTGCGCATGATTTTTAATTTGTTTGCATAGTATATTATTATATCATTATACCTACACTGTGCGTTGGCCGCTGATGGTAGCACACCGGTTTTTTCTTCTTTCTTATCACCACGAGATCGAAAAAATCTACGATCACTCGCACTACCGGTTTATATCGCTCGGTGGAATCTCAAGAACTCGGAAAAAATACATTTGTTTTTCTCCAGATTAACCATGTACAGGCCAAATGTGAGGAGGAATAATGTAATCACATTTCACCATAGCGCGAGATTATGTTAATTTTTGTCTTTCTCAATATTAATAATTTTAAAACTTTATTCGCCAATCGATCGTTTTACACGGTGTGTGTATACAATGTATATGTTTTGATTTATTAACGGATTTTTATCGTTAGAGTACATATTTGATATTGTTATTATTATTATTATTATGTTCTAAAAATAATCCTGCCGAAGGAAAGCCGTAGTAAACAGTCGACTCCTACGCACAACATTGCCTGGCAATGTATTATGTAGTTAAAGTACTTTGGAAAGGATTTATATTTCCTATTATTGCAATAGCGCACTTGTATGATTTTCATCAAAATTCGTCTTGTCGTTTCGATTACTTGTTGGAAAGTTTGGAGATTAATGTCTAAGTGTACTATTTTCAACCCGTCAGCCACAAAACATTCAGCGCATTTACATTTATTTATTCAATTTATTTATTTAAAGTTAATCTAACTTTAAGATCTAAAAATTAACTTATTGATTTAAATGTGAGTGTACACTTTTTAAAAATACATACCGCCGCTTACCACACTAAAACCCTCCCCACGCTACGTTAACCAAAAACATTATTTTATTTTTTCTGCCTAACTTAGATTAATTTTTCAAGTAAAAAAAAAGTAAATTAAATATAAATGCGTTAAAAGTACTTAAAAATAATATCAAAATTCGGACTCTCTTTATTACACTAGGCTTATATTATAAGTACACACAATCGCGTAAGCAGGTTCAAAGCGGGTTACACAATTTTGTCTTTTTTCTTTTCCTTATCCAACAGAATTTTATTCTATCCATCACATCTTCAATAACAGCTATAACACGTACAAATAGAGTAGAATGTGTACACTTTAAAGTATAAAGTACTACAGTATACCTCAAATGGGAATTATACTTAAAACATTTTACACCAAACCTCAACAAAACATTTAAAACTATAGACAATTTTTAATTGTTGTGTGGAATAGGTTGACAAGTGATAAAATAATGAAGCAACTGTATAATTTTGCATTGGCTTGCTATTGAAAATCAAATATCTGAATTATTGTTAAGTAAAACAACCAGTTTTGATCTACTTTTAATTTGTTTTCTATTATTTATCGTATCGGTTATTTAAGTGGAATAATTTGATTGGAATATAATATAATTTAATTTTAATTTAAAATAATTATTTTAGCAATATCTTGAATATATAACAAACATCTCATTCGCTCTTCACGTGTGAACTGCAAATGTTACATAAACAATTAAACAAATTAACAACTACTTTATTATGTATATATGCGTACACAGAAATGGTTAGGATAAATTGCTGTAACAAACATTTATCCACACAATCCTGAACAGCGGCTGTATATATTGGTAAAAGTTGCCATATTTTTAGAAGCAGAACCATTTTATAATTTTGAACTATTATTATACTTTTTAAGACACAAAAACAATTATAGATTTTAATAGAATATACAGAAATTTAGAAATATATTATTACCAAAACATTTAAACATGTTACAGCGATATAGTATTATGTGTTAAGCTATTTTTTTTTTAATATTGATATTGTTATATATATTTAATATTTAGCATACATAAAGTTTAATAGGGTTAATAGTTTAATAATTATATAGGGTGTCCTACAAAGACTCGACAAATTAAAAAACTTTTGTTCTAGTGGATATTTTTAAGATTTTTATAAAATTAATTTATACTTATTTGCGTTATAAATGCTACGGTTTGTATTGCTCATAACAGCTTTAATGTTATTTTTTCTCTTTTAAAAAAAAAAATTTAAGATAGCCATTTTATAAAGAATAATTTTTTGAGAACTTTGACTGGTCTATAACCAGTTTTGGATAATTACTTTTAAAGTTATTTAAGCTTAAATTTTAGGATAGGAGGTGGAATGCGGTAGTGTAATGCGTGAGATAAAAATAACTCAACTCGCTTACTCTACCGCACTCCACCTCCCATCTTAAATTTTAGCCTTTTATACCTTTAAAAGTAATTATCCAAAACTGGTTATTGACCAATAAAAATGCTCGGTAAATCATTCATAATAAAATGACTATCTTGAATAAAAAAAACTAAAAAAAATTAAAAACAGTTAAGAGCAAACAAACCGTGGCAAATAAGTAAAAATGAATTTAAAAAAAAATCTTTAAAATATTCGCTAGAACAAAAGATATCTTATTTGTCAAATCTTTGTGGGACACCCTGTATATAATAATATATTATTGCTTATTATGACTTTCATACTTTAGCTGTTATAATAGGCGATAAATAGTCGTGAAGATGCTAATACGGCCTAGACTATTAACATTGCATTTTTTATTCTTTGAAATAATCTTAAAATATTTATTTTACATTGTTTTTTTTGTTGAAAATTCTCCTAAATTTTAGCTAGAACTTTAATATTTTAAACTTGCGTTGGATACAAATTTGTGTTTAGAATTAAATACATACTTTTATAAATAGATTAAACATAGTTTTTCATTTTTGAGTTAATTTAATAATTAAATAATGGGTGATTTATTAAGTGTTGGCATAATTTTGTTACAAGTTCTATTATTTCCAGTCACTGCATCAATCGTGTGAAATTTAGGACATAATAATTAATAATACTTATGATGATGTTAGTTCGAAAATAATATTCACACACATGTGTGTTAAAATATTACTCATTCGGATGTACAACAGAAGTAATCTGTAAACATGTTGGTCTGACAACACATTTAGTCATGATATTATCCGTGTGTCATCTCCTATGTGTGTCTATATTCTATAAATCCGAAAACGAGATAGAACTGACTAATGTAGAGCACATTTTTTCGACAGTTGCAGACATGAGCTGTTGGACTCTAGGCCATGACTCATTAAAAAAAAAATCAAAAATGCCCGTCATTAACTTTAAAAATAAACTGTGTTTCTCCTTATCCGCTTTGTCGTATACAGTGCGGGTTCGCCAACCAATATTATTTGTATAATATTAATTATTGTTAAAGCTTTACAATGTGTGCCGAGGAAATTAGTCGGACACAAGTCTAAACGGAATGACAACTCGATTGTAATATTTTAACATTGTACAAGTGACAAAACCGTCTAAGATGTATATGGACATTCTGATACGTTGTTTATCGGTTGGGAATACTTGGGATGCTGCCATTTTGTATTGTTGACGTTAGTGTTGCCCCACGCCGCGCCGTCGGTGCATGTCTGGGAATAAAAATTCGGCATTATTTACATATTGATGACCGGGCTGTCTGTATGGGGAGAACCCGCCTTGTCAGAAATGATTAAGCTTTTGCCAAACGTACCCGCAATGGTTTTCGAGTGTACTCGGGTGTAATGGTACGACGTTTGAGGCGGATTTCACAACACACAGAACAACAGTTTTCCATCCATAGCACGTGTATAAGGGTCAACTGTTAAAAATATTTTACTGTAAGCTGTGTGAGTTCACTGCACACACCACAAAGTGACAACTCTGAGCGAGTGCGAATGTTGGACATACATATTATAATAAACGCCCGTGCCTCTTAAAACAAATACTACTCATTATTATCCCCTGATTGGACTATATGTAATGTAGTAATTATTATTGTATGCAAACGATGAACAACCCGACAATTAGCTTCGTCCAGAAGACACACCCGCGCACATTTGCATAATAACGATGACAACGCATCAATAATCCCCTTCGTCAATTTTACCATAAAGATAATGTTTTTGAATATATATATATATATTATATATATATATATTATATTATGCATGTAATGAAAACGCAACCAAGCATAATGTATGTCCACGCGCGACTTAATGCGGCATTTCATCTCGTGTTTTTTTTTTTTCAAAAACAGTTTAAAATTCAGTTAGACAATGTGTACGTGGAAACGTTTTTAAAAGACAATATTTAGGTTTAGCGGGGTCTAACGAAAAGTAGAAACACTTCATTGTACGTAATTGGAGTACCGGAAGAGCAGGTATTGAACGGTAGAGTATTATATTATACTTGATAGTAAGACGGGAGCTCGATTAAGTGCAAATGCTTCCTACAATCCTACACGTTTTGGATAGAAGGGTGTATTATGAAAAATATAGGGCTTTTCCCTAGTGACACATTATGTCAGTCATAAAAATACGATATTGATATTATATTACCCTTATAAGTGCGTATGGGACGACCATGTATTTCAGACAAATTTCACAACAGAAAATAGAGAACGGAGCCGTCCCGGAAACGAATGTACTCCGGATTTCTGCGAAGAGCCTGTAAATATCATTCAAATCAATAGAGAAGCAGCAAAATTAGTAGTAGGCTAAATTTTTGGTAGTCAAATGATTTTGATAAAACTTTTCGTGTACCAAAAATCGTATACTATACAATAAAACAAATGTTTACCTCGAGTCCAAAAAGGCCATAATAATAAGAATTTCGCAGGAGATAGCGAGCCGCCTAGCCAACAGCAAAAACCACAGTAACCAGGTTAATGTACATTTAACCGCGTTTAGGAAATTGTTATTAATACAATTAAAAACATCAAAATTTTCACTACTATGTTTTTTAACAGGCGTACGACCGGAATTAAAATAGTTTTTCTCGTCAATGTATTTTTAGATTTTGTCACGTCTTAATAAAATAAGAAATCCGAAGACAAGTGCGTTTTGTGTTATCATCGTTCCGTGTTTTTTTTAGTAAAAGTAAATATTTTTAAATTTTGAATATATATTTATCTTTATTTTATAACGCATAAAAATGCCAACCTTGGTTTTAACATTGTAAAATATCATAAAAAAAAACTACGAAATTGCAATTATTTTCGGCAAACCTAAATGCGTCTAAATTTATCAAAAATATTTACACGGATCAAAGATAAATACTGTATAAAAACACATTATATTGGTATAAGCCCTTGTAAACTTTTAAAGTGGTCTCTGTAAAATAAAAAATTAAAATACCTTATATGCTATCGTATCGAAGCTAAAAAAGATCTTATCACGGGTGCTCCGTTTGACGAGCTAGAAAAACAGTCTGGTAAAAAATAGCTGCCTCCTCCTCCCAGCGACGGAGCAAACCATCTCAGTGTTGGGTCCTTAAGGCCCGTTAGCTACACGATGATGATGATGATTACGATTATCTTTTATAATAAGCAATAACTATTATAACAATGCGACATCCAATTAATTGGGCCAATAAATATTATTATAATTTGACACGAAAAAACTTTTTTATTAATTGGGCCGTGGTTTTTTCATTCCGACCCATTAGGTTGGGTATAGACTTACAACGTAATATTAAATTACTAATGTTGGTACTAATTTGACGATTAGCCAGCGGTATAACCGTCGAGCAAAATCGCTGATAGCGACTGAAGCGCGTTTTGGAAATGCCCGTTTACGCGACCGGGATAGTGATGTTATTTTCATTTATACATATTTATATTATTATTATTATGGTGTGCCGGTTAGGTTTTTATGTGATTATCAATATCCGAAAAAATGTCAACCTACAGGCGGTTGCGGCGGAGTCCTCGACGACGGTGATGTGGCGCCAACAGGATTCGTCGGAGGCCCCCGCTCGCGCGTGTTCGTGATTTACAACAAACTGCATTCTTCGTGTGTCTGGTTGCCGTCTTGTGATCCAAGGATCGCACACAGGTAGCCAATGGCCGCCGCCACCCGGTATATTATTATTATTATTATAAACCTTCACGCCGGAGATTTGTACTAACGGCGGCGGCAATTTCCTTCTCTGTCTTTCTCTTTCACTCACTCGCTCTGTCCGTCTGGTCCTTTTTCTGCGTTTCCGAAAAAATTCGTTTTTTTTTTTTATCCCTGTAAGTTATTATACGGTTTCCCATTCCGAGCATCGCAGACCCACACTACATGAATAGTAACGAGAAAAATACATGCTATAAAACTATTACCGAAAATATCGTTACGATATCCCCGTCAAAGGTTATAGCTAACATACACTTATAGCTGATATAACGCCCTTATATAGCTGTTTATCTGGCCTCATAACACACGGCATATAGCATATATACCTGCGACGAAATCGGCCACGGTTTTTTTCCACATATCAATAATATTGTTATTACTCATTGTTATACAATGTTACAGTATCATAGTTGTCGCCGTTACCGTTTGATAGGTATTAAAAGCGGGCGCCATACGTCATCCCCTATTAATACAATACACTATAATACATAGTACATATTATTATCATATATACTACAATTTACAATAACCTAACACAATATGGTGACCGCAAAGGTTTTGCACACTCTTTTTCACCGCTGTTTTTTTAACGAACGTTCCATGGTCCGCTATAGCAGCACCGTGCTACCATTATCAGTATGTTTTTTTTAGCATATGGAATCTTGACCGGGAGTAGGCCCTATTGGGGCATATCAGTATGTTGTGTAGTTGATACTAGATCAATTTTTGTAGAGGACAAAAAAAACTAACAACGGCTCATAGATATCCGCGGAGAGCAAGTATCGGGTTTTAAATGCAAAGCTTACTGATATACCGGTAGACGGTAAACCCAAAATCTACGACAAAGACTGGAAAAATTCAGTTATTTGTAGACAAAATATAAATTAGTCGGTCAAGGTGTGTATCGTAACATTATAATTTACTACCTATACAGATAAGTTTGCAACTTCAGTATTAATAATTATGCAATATAATATTAATAATTGCAATACAGAAGTTGTGTATATTTGCTTTGTCATTCAACAAATATTTGAAACCAGAAAATAAAAATAATTTTTACGAGTATTATTTTGAAGGACAAGAAGTATTGTATGTATGAATCTTGAAAATTTTAAAGTAATATTATATAACTACTAAATTGGAGAATACATGATATATTAGGGAAGTGATTTTATTAAATATGTTTTTTACTATATTATTTTTGTGAACACGCTTCGCGAACCACTTGGTATACTTTATTCTAAAATAATTATTATAACTTATAGCTCATATAATTGGTGATGACGGCCTCGAGTTGTGAATTTGATTTATATTAGCAAACATAAACTTCACTATCTAAAGTTTAGAAAACAGTCGAGGAACTTATTAACATTTTCCTCTCTAATACACTAATTGTAAACTATAAGCTAACTAAACGTATCGTTTTGCTATCGTCCGGATTTCGGATAAAATAGTTGATTTAAAATATAAACCAATAAACAACTTTCACTAAATTAAGGTAAATTAGAAAAAAATGTTCGTATAATTATGTGCGTTCAGATGATGACTACAGTAAAATTTCTAATTATCATACAGTCACCTCGTTAAGCAACTATCATAACATACATATATATATATTATACACAACTGTGCCGACAGCAGAAGATTTCTGACAGGCCGGTGTATACATAATGAAAACCGATTTCCCCCTTTCCCTCTTTACCGGCCGTGTTTTGTGCAAACAAGTGTTTCCAATCAAGACTGAAACAACGCGTTTATTTATGGTGAGTTTAACTTATTCATTTGTTTTATTTTACTATTAACTCAATTGTGTTAGTTAACTTGTGGTCGACGATAAACGGAGGCGGATCGAACAGGTTCTGACGCAGTGGGCAACTTTAAAGGTGGCCCTCAAAATATAAAAAAAACCGCTATTTTATTTATTATAGAACTATAAAAAAAAAAGCGTCTCAGTGAGCATTCGGGCCTCTGCTTCCACCCCGGTCGAGAAGAAGTAATAATGATACTTTACGATATAATTGCATAAGAAAGAATAAAGTATTCACAAATGTTGAAAATTAATAATGTTCAAGGGTTTGAAGATAGGCAGGGTGTTTTAGTCGGATCAAAATTAAGCCGCATCTTAGTGTAGAGGAATTTATTCACTATTATCGTTCAAAGCGTTTTATACAGGATGCAACGTCCCGGGGAAAGCGCGCACCTGAGTGACCGGCGCGGCGCGGCGACCGCTTCGGTGGCGGCGACCAGGCGTGGAAACGGCGCACGCGCGCGCCCGGTGCCCGTTGCACGTGCGATCAGCCGACCCACTGCCTGCTTCGGTTATGTGCAGTAGTGCGCGTCCAACACCACCGGATACGCCAGTCCGATTCCGCGCACCGGGCGACACGTGATTCCGCAATTATTGACATTAAATAATGTATGTTTTTTTGGAAATTTGGGGGCGCCCGAGATTTTTTTTATAAAAAAAAATTTTTTTTATTGACGAGACATAATTTTTTTCGTCTTAGTTGATTTTTTTTTTTAAATTAATTTTCCGGAATTTTTACTCGTTCGCTAAGCCAACCCCCCCAAACTGAATAAAAAAAAAACGATAAAATATAAATCGGTTAGGTACAATAATACCCGCGTGAAGAAAAAAGAAAATTGTCGATTTTTATTGTTTTTTTTTTTTAATTAATTTTTATAATTTTTTTTTTTTGTGCGCGTGTGAATTTTTTTTGCGAAATTTTTAGTTTTTTTTTTAAATTGTTAGTTTTAAGCGATATTTAATATTATAAAATATATTATATTGTTTATTATTTGTATGATTTTTTTTTTTAGTTTTGTAAAACGAACGATTTAAAATAAAACAAAAATTATTAAATTACATTTTTAATCGAGTGGACGCATTTTTTAATTATAATTTTTTTACGTGTACGTGATTGTGTTTCCTCCCCTTAAATGTATAATAAATCGTGTTTAAATTATTTTTATAATTATTATTTATTTCAACATAACTGTTAATATATTATTATCACTCCGGTATTTTCTGGAAACCATTCCGCAACAATCCATACAAGGTAAGCTTTTGAAAATTATTATAATATTTATTACCTATAGAATAATAATAATTATTGAAAAAACATTTTTGCTAGGCCTTAATTCCACCAGTAACCGATTACCAAATACTGTTTTTGGCACACCATTTTCTCATACTTTGTATGATAATTTTTATTATTTAATGCCAAATAATACATTTGAATGGTTACCGAGTGTTGTCGTGGACACGTCGGTTAAACATAGACTAAAGTTTTTGGGAAAATTCGCTCGCTCTTATCACGCCCGACTTTAAAGATAACCCGTAAACCGTTTAATCGACTCAAATTCCCGCTTACCTCGTGGAAATTATAAATATAATAATACATAGCTGGTACTAGAGTATTATAGTCGACATCATAACCGGCTCAACGCGGTAACGATGCAATATTTAGTTTGTTTAACGAAAACCGCTGTTATTTTGATTTTTTTTAAACTGTCTACCGAAATCCATTGTAGGGAGAGACTCAAGAGAAAATCTTTTTTTTTTGTTTTTAATAACAAATTATAATAATGATTAATACCTATAGATTTTTTCACAACACGTGCATTTATGTTCAACTAAGATTTAATACCACTCATTATACCTTGCTATAAATTCGTACCTTGGGTCAACGCAAAAATTAGTGAAACTACTAAACATGTAAATTAAAACACCATTTATGTATATTGTGAAAAAATTACACTCCCAACATAAAAATTCACAGAATTATGAAGAATTGTTTGTAAAACATTTTAACAAAAAGTTTTATGGAAATTATAAATTTCAAAGCTTATTTGCCAAAAGTTTCAATGCAATGAGTTCGACCATTTTAGACCTCAGGTCCATGCATTAATGCATGTTTCTTTTACATAAATACTAGTTGAAACACTGATTAGTATCTTTTTATATTAAACTTTGTTTATATAAAGATATTTAAAAAAATAACTAACGTATTACCCAACAATTATGAGCCAATTACATTTTTAATTGTTAATAGAATTCATACAACCAGTGAAAAATTTTTGATACAAACAGTTAACAAATTAATAAATTAAACGAATTGCAATAATGCAATAATGAGTTTTACAGAACTGTCTAGTCATGATAACGGAGCTATGGGGGCTAATAAAAACCGTATAAATAATTATATATTACTACTGTAGCATGAAATAAATAAAACTAAAAAACAATATTTTATGAATTTTTTAGATTGCATGAAGTCTCTAGGTATTAAATAGTACTACATGTTATAGACCTGATTTAATAGGAATTTTGGACATCTCTTCGTTCAACGTAAACAGTTTCTTTTAAAAAAAAATAAATCAAGTTGGACGTTTGGATTTTCGCTCATATTGTCTGTGGCACCTTTCGGCTACAAACGATTTTTGGTTTCAATTTTCCAGTTATTTCTGCAGATATTTTGTAGGTTTATGGTTTTACCGCCAAATTTTCCCTCGGACCCAAGTATTTGTTATGCTGTGTATAACTCACAAATCTCAGGCTGTTTTGGAAACTTTTTGTAAGCGGTTTGCTACACCTGTTGCGGATATTACCTATTTTGATCTACCGGGCCCAACATTTTTCCTCAACGACCAATGGATTGACGTGGTCTAGTTAGACTTGGCCTCGCCTGGGGGGGCGTACAAAATCCTACAAGTCCGTTTCTGGTCGCAAGTTCGTTGCACTCGCCTAGCGGATCTCAGGTGAGCGCACACTGTCAAATGCATACACTGCCTACGGGTAAAATATTTCGTTTAACACTCCGTACGTGTTTGGACATATTAAATGCGTTTAATGTATCTGTTGAACACACTTGTGACTTGTCCGGTCCTTAACGCCATGGTCGGTCGCGTAACACATCGTAACAGGACAGCGAAATATCATATAAATGTTTATTATAGTAATATAGCCAAGTGTAATATTGCCAGTAAAATTATTGCAGTGCAAGCGCTCTTCGATTTCAATTTCTTTTGGGGGAAAGCGGTAAAGCCTGGACAAGCAGCTTATTCCCAATACACAATACCGGTTGTTGCGATAACCGCCCGTTCTCTGACCCGTTTCGTCTAAAGGGTTAAAAAATACCGTGTTAAAATAAAGACAGTATATATGTCCAACTACCTATCGTTTAGCATATTATGCTGATGTGCAGTTTGGTAGTGAGGAGTAACGGTCAGGCAAAATATGACAGTTACAATAGGACCATAATCTAACGTCATTTAACGTAAGACACTCATATTGCTGGAAAATAATAAAAATCTAGAAAACATTTTAATCTGTATAATTAGTACACTGCTATAAAATGACCAAATATTTACCTTCTTTAGTATATTCTAGGGCGTTATCAACTTTTGAAACTCAAACGAGACCATGTGTATTTAAGTAACCGTTTTTAAGTAGAACAATTTGCTAAAAATGTTGACTAGTCGATAACCCGTTTTGAATAATTACTTTTGACATCTTAGAGCTCAAAATTTATGATGGGAGGTGGAGTGCCGTTGAGTAATCTCGCAGATAAAAATAATACTTAAAAAAAAAAAGTCAATATAAAACAAAATTACATTTGTTAAAACAACCCCTCATTTCACTTTATATTATTTTGTTAAATAAACAGATATGATCCAAGGCCTGTATGTTATAATTAAACTTTCTATTTCATAAAATATAAGAAAGTGTGCGCCTCTGCGGTAGTAACACATAAAAATAGTAGGTTGACATAAAATGAATTATGTACTTAAAAAAACATACAACTAAAATACAAGTAGAATAAAAAATTATTCGTGGAAGTCGATCCGTTGAAGTAGTGTAAATAAATAACATATTGCGAATTTTGCACTATTGAAAAAACCCGTTAAACTGTAGAAGCGCTTAATGTAGTTAAAAATTGTATTTTGTAAATACTTAGTAGTATTATCCTAACTCGGTATTTGTTTGCCACGCGCGTGGGGTTGTGTTAAACATGTTTGGCCATAAAAATCATAATAATAATAACAACATGTCGTTTCGTCAAAAGGGTGACAAGATAACCCGGTCGAGTGTGTGCCCAAAATTGCAACAATAGAGCTACCGAATACGGACACGGCTAATGTGCGAATCCGAGGATTAGGATAGCCCTGTAGTTTTTTCCCTTCACACGTTAAAGCATATTATTACAATAATATAGCACACTCGGACGAGTAAAAATAAATACGTTTTTGCACGTTCACAGTTTTGCCTCTGTATTATATTTTGTTCGTATAAATTCCAACTTTTAAAATAAACTCTACGGATTTCAAATACAGCAAATAAGAAAAACGTTAGACCAAAAAATGTCCGTCTCCGAAGTTGAGTCCGTATAGCGAGTAGCGACTGACAAATAATTGCTTTTTATTTCCATCTCCGTACGCCCGGTAAAAACTTTAGTTTTTAACTTCTTATTTCTTTACATAATTGTATTTACATATAAAAGTATGTGTATACACTTTATTTTTGTCCAAGATCGCGTCTACGCGTTGTTGTTCGGGACAGTGAAAAAAAACGCGCACGGAATGGTCCAAGTTCCAAGTCCCCCCCCCCCTAAAATAACTATAATAAAATATTTCTCTACTACATTATATTGCTATCGTTTTTGTGCATTTTGTATTTTCAATAAAGATTTCACGATCGAAACGCTGGCAGATAGGAGCGTTTAAAATGATTAAGAAAATAATAGCATTATAATAGTCTTTCTTACAAACAATTATTATGCGCTCCTACAATAATTGCAATACAAGTAAAATATTTTATATTACCGTCGTTTAAAAAAAAACATAATTTTTATATTAATAGTATATATATATATTTATGAGTTTATAAGACATAAAATACGTTGGTAGACGAGTAATAATTGAGTATTTCATTAAATTCTTGAATTAACTGCTAATAAAAAATGTAATTTAAAAACAGAGATCACAACAATTATTCAAATCCATTGCTAACATTTGCTTTCAATTAATGTTATTGAAATAATAACTAACTTTTGTATGCACTTGACTGCGTTTTACGTAGATATTCCCTTGTAATCTTATTTGTTTAAGTACATAGTTTTTGTTTTTTGACAACCCATTCGTGTATAGGTATTCTCTCTATTAACAGAAATTATATGTGGTTGGAATTGTCGATTTTTCTTTTTTAATCACCTTGTCGATATTTTTCGGCCAAGTTAACCATTTTACCATTAAAAACTGTCGCTAGATACATATAAAACAACGTCGTCCGCGTCACAACTAAAAGTGTAAAAGCGATATTACTGATTACATGGCACGTTATGTATGGACGGCTGGTTTCAGATGTGACGAAATGAGTCATGACATCAGAGAGTGATTATTAGTCGATAAAAAAAAACAAAACAAACGGTACGAGGCCGAGGGTTCCCTTGTCAATCTACACACGGGTATTATCACATCAGTGTTGTAATTATATTTTGTCGAAATGTTTAGTCTCTCATTGGACTTCTCCGGCAAACAGAATGACCATATTGCTACTGTTGTTGTTGTCTTAACGATTTCTTAACGTCGTTGTCGATGACAACACCATGTCATATAAGTGCTAGTGCCATAAGTCTGATGTTTCCCCCCTAATGTTTACATCGTGATAGGCAATTTTGTTGCAATAATAATTGTGCTAGTAAAAATGTATTTTCTTTGTTATTTCAATCTAATCACATGATATAGGTAATAATAAAAAAAAACAATTAACATAGCGACAAACCTAATTAGAAATAAGTAATTACAAATTTTAACTGTTGTCAGTGGCAATAATATAATAATTTGTTCCAACAATAATGATCGGTGGATAGTTAGGTAAATATTAAGTGCGTCTTAACGATTTCCTTAGAATATAGACAAAACTTGTATTTGTGCTTTTAAATAGAAAACTATCATCATTTTGGTCTTTAATGTCTGCGGTTTAGGATAAGAATGTCTAATCTCTGCAAATGAGCTTAAAACATGTGTTTTCCTCAAGGCTTTCTTTATGTACTTTATGTAAATAGGTTATGATAACTTTTTTTTTCAATCAAATTGCAGCGCTGGAGAACGAAATCCGAATGAATTCTCTCTGTCAAGTTTATTTACGGTCTAAAGTATACATACTTTATACGTGGAAATATTATTTCCTGTGTCATCGACCATTTTTATGATCCTATAAAAACCCATTTCAATATCGCCAACAGCGAATCTCAACCGGGAAACTGTCTGTGTGCCAAACTCCATTTTCCGTTCGCCCCTATCCGCGCCAGTCACATATATATATAAGCTGTTATTATTATTCTCCGCCTAAACTTGTCCATATTATTATAACAACAGTAACTTGTCAGATGATTTTGTCGTTGACATAAAATCAATTGTGACTTCATAAATTTACTAGAGTCGTCGTCTCGCTGCGCAGACTATTATATCATAAGATTTCCGGCATAATTTTCGACTAGTCCAACACTTGCAGTGAACACGTGGCAAAGCAATTATTGTAAATAATATAAACTCAACGAATATACATGCATATTATACATGATTGCGTTTTATTTGCAAAAAATTCTATGATGGTTTTTTTTTAACTCAGATTTGTTAATCCAACCGTAACAATTTCAAAGTGTAAACTTTGCCCGTTCAATAAATTGATCCCAATAATTATAAAATTAATATTATCGATAAACTGCCATTGCGGTCGATATTTCCCGTAATGCGCGTATGCGTATAATGTGATGTAATTACTGCTCATTTTTCTTAACTTATTCGTTTGTCTAAATAAAGAAAGTGGTTATCTTTGGACTGTCACGCAATAGATGTAATAATGCAGTGCGTGTATGCGATAACGAGCACATCCGTTCAACAGACCACAATAATTGTATTATGTTAACTGTGTTTTTTACGGCATGGCTAAAAGTTTAGCACATTAAAAATATTATTTTTATTATGTTCGCCGTTGCCGCCGTCGACAAAGGCCACAAAACGTAGAATAAACGTAATTTGTATGTTAGTATTATACTTGGGTGTAGATACACTTCTAGTGGTATTACCCTGGTATGTAATCCTAAACATTAAACTCTCACAATAATTGTATAACAATGTTTAAATTCTGATATAAATATATGTCGCATTGTTTGATCAGTCGCCTTGCATATTACACACTTGTGTGGAATACTTATATAGTGCAATGGTCGTTGGAAAATTATCTGAATGTGTGAAATCAAATTGCTAATGCTTATACAAACACATCATTACATAGTATTAATGTTATACCGGAAGTCAGACGGAATCGCTTTATTTAATACACGTTAGGCTTTTACTCTTTTGCAAACTAATTAAACTCATTAATGAAAAAAAAACATTAAATGGAAATAATTCTGACCTCAAAATATTGTCCAAATGTCGTGCCGGCTATTTGAAAACTCGGCTAAAATTGTTTAGCCGATTATAATTAAAGGCATATAATTGCATATTTTGACAGTTTAAAATGCATATTCCAATACATTTATGACGAAACAAACAGTTATGGTTTAACATCCGAGCTCTAAATTTATAATAGTAGTGTTTTAATAATAATTAATTATCAGTATTAATATTAGAAAGCGAATTAAATTACAATGTATGCACGAAAACGGCTCTATAATATATTATTATTACATACGTAGCAGGCCCGTGGTTTTTGTTTATTTAACTAAATAATAATACACTGGTTATATATTCCATTAGCTCGTCTTAAACGGTTTTAAACGTCCGTGCAGTGGATTTCCATGTATTATCGGCATACTTCTGCGCAACAGGGAGCTCGTAAAAAAAACAGTGGGTGGCCAACTTTATATATTAGCGCATTTTGCCGCTTTTCACTGCAAAGATCCGCTGTTGATACCGTGTAGGTATATGAGCTTCTCAGAAAACACATCATTCCAACTACTTTCTTTCCGCATTCCGCCATCCGTTTAGGTATAGCAGCTGTTACATTATTATTATTATTACACTTGCCGGACTTCTATATTAAATACATACATTCATTTGTAAATTATTTGGAATTAATATAATTAAAACTATTTTTTTTTTATAATGTCATTACTATATTTTGAATTTTTAACATTTATACACGGTAGGTTATTATTATTTCGTTTTAGTAAGTCTACTATAGCTGATGTGTTAATAACATGCTGACCATAAGCATACCTACCTATTCGTTTTATAATGTAATAATATAGAGATATATAGTGTAGAATAGTGACGGTCAGAAGAGAAGTAGGTATATTATTATGATTAGGGTGGCCGACCCCAGTTGTGCGGGATAAGACGAAGAAGCTGTCCAACCTATACAAATAATATTATGCACATAATTCATTAGGCTTAATTGAAAATTCAATTACCCGTTTAAAAGAATAGGAAGGAGCGGTATTTTCATGCGTCATATATATGTGTATACGCGAGTCGAGCACCTTAAATTATCATTATTATTATTATTATTATTATTATTACAACATGTTGTAATCATATACAGTCTCAGAGTAAATAAATAATAATAAAAATAAAAAAGACCTAAGAGATTTTAGTTGCATATATCGGCGAGCACAATAAAAGTGGCCTCGGAGATTTTTAGTGCTTCATTTCCAGTGCATCAGTCGCTATTCATTATTTTACTGTCGACAGCGGCACCGATGGCTTCACTTCCCTCCCCTCGGCCAAGATACTTATATGTGTCGAGCGATCATTGGACGCCGGGTACATAATATATAAAAGAGATTTTTATTTTTTTCCGGTTATTATTATTTTTTTTTTTTGTTCGTTGTTGATAAACTGTTCTGCTGGAGGAAAATCGTTTAGTCTTAAATCCTTTGGAAAAAGAAAGAATGGAACGGAGTGAGACGGAAGAGCAAAACCGAGTGGCGAGACGGAAAAATTAAAATAAAACAGCATAAATCATTTGATGTATGTGTAATATGTATAGTATAACACACATGCGCAAAGAACGGACGAAGCTAGGAGGTTTTTATTTTTCTTAAATATATACACCAGTGTATGTTCGTTTTATATTATTATGGCCAAGAATCAGAAAAAATGTGAAAATCCTTTTGTACACAGTTCGAGCTCAAGATTTGCACACACACACACACACACTCTTATAGATATTTAGAAAAGCCCCCTAAAGAATTGACACATAAAGGAGACTTATTAAAATATTTTATTTTAAACTTTCATGACTTATAATTCAACATCTATTTGGCAATATTTTACTGTTCACTTATATTAAAATATATATGTCCTTAACACGTAAGTAGTAAAAGTGTACAACTATACGAAAACGATAGCTGAAAATAAAATAAAATTATGAAGCAATCTGTATTATAAAATTAATAGTTTTTGTGGAATAATATATGATATATAATATTAATTGGTTGGTGTCTTTTTATCGTTCGGTCGAGGTCTTGGAATTCAATAAGTACTGTGCATAGCATTTGTAATGAAATAATCATTGGAGTTTATGGAAATTTCCTCGGGCGGATAAAACAATTACCAATTTAATTCAGTTCGCAATCAAATACAATAGAGTTATTAATAATCAACGAAATATGTCTTGACGCAAATATTTAATAACATAATGCATTATTGATCTTTTCGGCAATTTAATTATTAGGCTGTCACGTTGCAAATAAATGTTTATAGGTACAATTTTTAAAAAAATAAAAAAATAGTATCACATTAAATTATGTATTTACAATATTATGCTGTTAAAATATTAAAAAAAAATATATATATATAAATATAGTTTTATTTACATGTACAAAAATACGATTTTTATCATTTTTTTGTTTCGATTATAATGTATATAATTTACATTAAAAAAAACTTTCTTTCTTCTTCTTCTTACAGTTTTAAAGGCCATTAAGGCCCATTGCTGCAAAACAAATCTCCTTCCATCTGTCTCTGTTCAGAGCTGCTTCAATAATATTGTATATTCCAAGTTGATTTAGTTCTTTTTTATTTTTGTCCATCCACCTCTGTTTCGGTCTTCCAATCGGCCTTCTTCCCTGAGGAAACCAGCTTAATACATCATTTGCTATTGACTTAGCCCTTAGCACATGTCCAAGCCAACTCAGTCTCTTGTGGCGTATTTCCGCTATTATGTCTGGTTTTCCGAATAATTCCTGCAGTTCTCTGTTAGACCTAATTTCGTATGTTTGGTCTTCGTTTCTTTTTGGTCCGTAAATCCTCCTAAGGAATTTCCTCTCCATGATAGCTAGTCTATTCTCATCTCCTTGGGTCGTGGGCCATGTCTTACATGCATACATTATCACTGGTCTAGCTAGTACTATGTAAAGTCGTTCTTTTGATTTTTTTGACAGTAGCTTCGACCCCAATAACCCCGAGAGGGCGTAAAAACATTTGTTTCCCGATGTAATGCGTTTTTTCTTTCTTCGTGGTTGTCGTTTGTGCTACTTAAGTTAGTGCCTAAATATTTAAAATCATCTACCTCCTCAAACATATATCCTCCGACCTGTAGTCCAACTGCATTTCGCATCTGACCTTTGTTCCTACCGATTCGCATGTATTTTGTTTTAGTCTCGTTAATGTTGAGTCCCCGTTTTTTTGCACTTCGTATCAGCAGTTCCGTTGCTTTTTGAATGTCCTGCTCACTTTCGCCTAATATTACAACGTCGTCGGCATATGCTAGTAATGGAAGGTTTCGGCCGCAGTTAATTCCTTGATATTCTTCTTGTACTTCCCTTACTATTACAACTAATTAAGAATTTTCGTTTAAAATATAAATAAAAAATTAAAACTAACGGTTGCACAAAACCTTTAAAATATCAACACAAAAATTGTAAAATAGATTTGTATCAAAACGTTAAGGGAAGACACGGTAGCGGTGCCAGGGTGAGCCTGGGCTTACTCTAAAAAGTCTCGGCCCCCCTATGGCCCACTCTAAAATTTAAAAAAATTTAGTTCAGATTTATATCTATAATTTTTATGATTTTTAAATACATTATAATTCGTTATTAAAAATTATCTTATGATTTAAAAGAATACAAAAATATTGTAACATAATGTATTCAACATTTCATTTTTGTAGTATTGTTTTATTAAAATAGGAATACTTAATGTGTGAATTTATTGTATAATTAAATAGGGCTTTAATAAAATATAATATATTTATTGTTAATTATAAATATTTGTATTTATTTTTTATAGTTCTGGCGCCGCGGGAGTAAAATTGTTTATAATGTATAGCGTTTTTTTTTTTTATTACATTGTCCTAAAATAATTTCTAGCTTAGGTATGTACTAGTATGTTAGGTGTAATATAACGTGTCAAGTTCAAAGCTTTTTTTTTTATCATACGAAACATCACAAACAAACAAAATACCTAATAATTTGTCCACTATTTCATGCTGTTAGTTACTAGTTTATGCTAATTTTTTGATGCGGAGTATGTATTTTTTATATTTCTTGATACACCCACGTTATTTATAAAGTTATTGTAATAGCACTGTCTATATTTGTCGTAAACAAGAGAATTCATTAAAAATTTCGTTTCGGAAACAAACCGAAATTCGATAAACATTCATAAGGGGTATTTACGATGTATAGTTTTTAAAAACTTTTCCCCGTTTAACGTTATCGCGCGCGACTTATGTACATCTAGATTGTAAGCTCACGTGCGCGAGTTCGATGCGTGGGTCTTCAATTTTTTATCTGTACACTACATTTCTACATTGTTATCTACAATTTACTGTAAACGTCATTATTAGTATTATAATTGAAAAAATGCATCAAATAAATTCCAGAAATAAAATAACCATCAATTGCAAATAGATGAACTATCGCATGTGCCGATTTCACATATTTCATCACTTAGGTGTTCAAAGGTATTTCCAATTAGTCGCAGAAATTATATTTTTACTTGTTCAACACGGAAAAAGTTGTGCTTCTATTATCTTATATTCACAACAGTTTCGAACATTGTGAAATATAATTGTTTTTAACATAAACGTGACTGTTGATTTTATAAAGTTATAGGGTTTTACGTAACAAATGTTTTCCCTATAGCTTATGTTAATTATTTTTTCGACATTAGTTGTTATTACAATGGGCGTATGCATTTTAATACAGTTTAATTAAAATTAGTACACTCATTTTTTCTGAAAGCTAAGCAGCTAAACAATACATTCAAGGATTTTCGAAGTCTTATACGTAGAAACAAATGCATCCCTTTAAATTGTTTAGTGAAGTCTAGTGAATATATTAAGTAATATATTTTATATCATAATAATAACACTTCCTAACAAAAAAAAAACTTGATAATTATTATGACAAATTTATTGGAAATTTTTGAATAAAATTTCTCTTAAAGTTTTAAGAATAAAGATGGTTTATGAACAAGTTAAAATACAATCAATCTTCAGGACTTTAAAAAATTGAAATAATTGATCATTCAAAATATTTATTGTATTATAAAAATTGCCTATAAATTAGTCATAGAATATTGTATGAGCTATTAGAATTTTTGGAAATTTGAGAATATCTAGTATTGTTTACCTATAACAATAAGTTATACAAGAGTATAATTTATTATTATATTTTGTAAAAACAATTTAAAAAGTTTATCGGTAATTTACTGAGATTTTATCCGCAACATTACCGTGCTCAATCAGAAAATTACACAATCAAAAGGCTTATGTTAATAATATTTAAAATTATGAAGGTCTAGGTATATAAAAGGTATATGAAGATATATAGGTATATACAAATTGCAATTATTTTCTAAAAACATAATTTAATCATTATATCATAACAGCAATAATTATCCACATAACTCTTGGTTTTTGTTTGTAAGCGGACTGGTCGCTGAGAAAATACGAAGTGGGTGGTCATTATAAAATTATAATAACGTATAGTTGTTATTATTATTTATCGTGTAACGAGATTTCCACTTAACAAACGTTAGCAAATAATTCATCGACAACATAGAATAGAAAAAAAAATGGAAACATTGTTAATATTCAAGTCGTGTTTTCAAAAAAAAAAAACTATTTATCTAATCTGCTTTTTGCGTTCCGGGTAAAACAATTATTACCCAATTACTCAATTTTTGTTTTTTGCCTCAAAAAGCTAACGAGGGCAATTTGTTCTGGTATATAAATATTATCCGTGTGTACCAAATCTGTTAATCGTGTTCAACCAATGTTAAGGCTATTCAAATGTGAGTTCTACGGATCTAATGTTACAGATTGCGATGAATTTATTTTCGGATAAAATATAATCGAAAAACACTCCCCGTTTTTATAAATGACTATCTTGAATATCCTAACATGATAATTTATCCAAGCAAACACATTGTAATATAATATACTCATATTGTTTGCCTACCCTCGGTCAAATCTGGGCCACGTCAGTGAATCAAATTTGGCTCTAAGCCACCGAAAGTGATTGTCTTTGGTGATGCTATCATACCCTGTGTTCACTATATTGTTGAACTATTGTAATGTAGATATTATCCACACCTAACACTAAATATTTTTAAGAAACCAATTAAAGAGAGCATCATAGAAAATGAATGTTATTAAAAATTCTAAACTTGATTATTTAATTGAATATTATAATATCTTGAAATTGCATACTATAATATTATTAGCTCCATGGGCTATGATAATGCTGAACTAACAAGCTCTAACAGTTATACAGTAATATAGTAGGTATGTATATACCTACCTACTATAATATAGTTCAACTGTGAACTACTACCACAAATTTACACACACATTACTCATTAACTTTAATACATATAGTAATTGGCTCTGACACCGTACGGACAATTTCATTAAATTGAATAAATCGATTATAAACAAATTAACGAACAATTAATTCCAATTTGTATTATCTTAATAATTAAAATTAAATTATCAAGAATATAGATTTGTTTCAACTATACGTGTAACAATATCGTGATAAGTCACACGGCCTCTGAATTAATATAATTAGTTGACCTATAATCTATAACAGTATAAATAATTATCATAAAAAGTTTATAGCTAAATATAAACTAAATCCTATAAATTGTAATTGGTTTTTTTTAATGTTGTTCTTCTTTAGGTTTTTCAGTCTTCCGACTGGTATTGCCTTCCTACGATTCTCCTCCATTCCTCCCTGTCTTCTATTTCCTAGATAGTGTTTAATGTTAAAATATTGTAAATATTATTTAAGTTTAATGGCATGGCAAATAGTCAAGTGATCTGATTATATCTTTTAAGTATTATCACTGTAAAATAAAAATGTCTTCGTTGTCAAAAATCTAAATTTTCAATGTGGAATACTAATAAAAACCAACATGTTTTACCATTTGTTTAATTCTTTATTTTACTTAACGCATAACGGGCTAGTATAAACAATAATTTTCGTTTTAATTTGTACTGTAAAAATATTCATACTACTATTCATATGCAAGTTTTTTACAAATAAAATATTAAATTAAGTAAAATAGTTAAACAATTATTTTTTGGATTTTGTGTAGTGTAGACATATTAATCAGTAATCCGATTAATTAATTAATATTAAAAGACATTCTATGTATCAGATAGAAGCATAACTAATTGTTATATTATATAACGAATAGTATAAAAACGTATAAAAAATGCATCCACTAATTTTATAACTTATATAGTTAGTGGATACATTTTTTGTATTAGAAAGACGGACGAATTCACTATGACATCTTGGTACAAAAATCGCTTAAGTATATTATATATACTTTTTTTTTTTTGAGGAAAATAAATGAAAAAAGGCCAAATTCAGCGTTTAGATGTCTATAATGGAATTATAAACCGTAAAATCTCGCATGGGTTGCCTCCACCGGACAAACAATAATACAATGTTATTACAATACAAGGTGTGTCGGCTCTCCGGAATTTAGCCCTGTAAAATTAAAATAACATGTATCTGAATTTCATATTTTACATTAACTAGAAATTGTATTTTTCATTCACTGTATCGTCTATAACGGGGCGAAAATTAAGAAAAAACAAACATAAGTACATAAACTATTTACTACACCAAATCCTCCAGTAAATTAAACAAAAATCGCCGTTGATTGTTTTAAAAATGTTTATCAGCATATGACCAACAAAATATTTAATAATATACCTAACACTGTTAATACCAATATATTATTATTAATATAATTTGTTTGTTAGGAGAATTACTATCATAATTGTTAATTTATAGATAATTAATTGAGGATTTGTTTTAATTAAAAATCGAAGACCACAAGGCAATAATAATGAGCCTTCCATTTAAACTACATGTGCGGCTCATCGTTTTTGCTTTGTGGTTTTCAATTGTTTGTTATTTACATAGATGAATAAAATTATTGATCAAACCGGATGTTTATGAATATCCTAGACGTTTTAAAATTCGTATCATCATTTTTACAAATACTATCTGGTTCAGTGTAGTTTTTATATCAACATTTACTGGGATATATAAACGGAATATATACCAATATACGGGAGTGTAACAAATAAACTAGTACGTCTCAGACATTTTTGTTTTACATGTATTATTTGTTATTTTTTTTTTTTCGAGAAATATTTATATTAGATAGACCAGTTTTGATTTATGGCAACAACATCAACGAGTTTGAGTGGTTTACGAGGTTTGTTTTTTTTTATTTTGGATATAAAATACATAAGTACACATGCTCGCGCCGTGTACGCCGTATTAGAAAATAATAATGTATGATACTTTTCATCAAATTGTAGGATATATATAAATATATATATAAGACAATTTGAAAACGGGTTTCTTTTATGTGGCTACACTGTATTACACGATATGTAAAACTGTGAATACCAAATAAAAATTAACTAAATCAACTCAAACTTTGTTGGGAAAATCGTGGTTGGTTTCAAAATCGCGCATCCAAAGAAATTATTTGTTAACATTTTCAGAAATTGCTTTTAGCTGGTTTTGAAAACAGACACCTCATATGTTGTCTTATGGGGTTTTTGTACTGAACGTCGGCTTCAAGGTTGTTGACGCAAAAGGGCAAGTCGTTCGACCCTTGCGTGTCAAAAAAAACTAACTTAGCTCCACTTGGCACGCGGTTATCTACGACCATTCATAAATTATCGGATAAACATTATAAGCTATAAAAAATATTATTATCATATACATATGCATATTGATCAATACATTTAGTAATATATCTGCATACTAATAATAATAATATAAACGTGTAATATACTTGTCTGTTGAACTCTTGGTATCCTGCGTGATCGAGTTTTCGTAGTTTTAGCTTTGATTTAGTTTTATGATGGTGTGTTTTTTTTTGTCTGTAGACACGATAATTATTTGTATGTATTATCAGAAGCGTTATAAATTGACATAAGCCTTTTCTGTTTACAGGATCACCAGCAGCGACATGGATCGCAGCCGAATAATTCTGGTTGCCACCGCCGTATTTTGGCTGCTGATGCCGATCGAGTTGTTCGCCAATCAACTAAGAGGTAAGTTTTATTTATGACGTATTATATTTCACCCAAAACTGTTTGCGTCGATGATAATATTAAGTAAATAACTACCCGTACAAAAAGTTGTGCGTTTCTTTTCACCTTGGAAAATAATATTACAAACTAACTGCATATCATAACTAAAGTGTAAACCTACATATCAACTCGCAGCAGAACTTTCTGCGACTTTTCATATAATGTTTGAGCCCTGTAGCACAAGAATTTAGGAAGTCATTACCACTAAGTGTGCTTCTTGTCTATTACTGCCGTTAAGCGTACAAACTGATGACAACCTACTCCCAATACTTTTCGGTAAGTTTAATATGATTTTGATGAGTTTTTTCTTTAAATGTGGCAACCGAATGAATACAACTTATAGGCTGTGATTAAATAACTCTGTTTCAATAACGTTTTTCAACGAAATCCAATTCGATTTCACTGTAAAACTGTAAGGTATAGACATAAAAAATGTTCACAAACGAAGACTTGTTGATTTCCAAGAAAAGCTATCGACGTTTTTAACGTTTTACTATATAGTCTACTTATGTAAATAGTCTGATTTCGTCCGTATCTCTAAGAGTATAATAATTACTCGGTAATGAATTTCCGGGTGAATCATCAAGTGCTACTCTCATGTTTCCGTATCGATGACGTCATCATCCGTTCTGTTCTGTATTTATATTGTGTGGCACACGTAGTTCATTTCAGTATACCAATATGCGTAATATTGCAAACCAATATCACAAGTAACTCTGCCAAAGATTATCAAATTTGATAATCCGTCATTTTTTTTTATTTTCGGTTTTCCAACCACCAAGGTAATGTCAATTCGACTAGTGCTCACCTCTGGTGTAGCTACAGGCGGAGGGAGGGTGGGTTTGAGTGTAATAATAGACTTTAGATCCATCAAGATCCAAGCTCAACAACTATGGGGGCTACGTCAGTTTGGTTACTGACATTTTCGAGGCAACTATAAAAAAGGGTTGAGCGATTCGATGAGACCAAGAGTAGATACTATAAACCACTTGTGTACTGGGTGTTAAAAAAAAATAGGTACTCGTCTCGTAAAAAATCAATTGTTTCGATACACATAATAATAATAATAATAAAGGTACGATTTAAACTATTGTTATTTTGACCTGAGGCCGAATTATTAGCATCGTACGTATTTTAAAGGCACAACGATCGGTTCTCACGGTATCAAAGGATAAAATAAAAAACAGACCCGTCTGTAAATCATAATTACTATTATATGTAGACCGAGCGGATTTGTCCAAAGTAATTGGAAGGATTTTGTCGGCAACTGTGAAATACCATTTCAATGTGTATACATGTATACATTATATATCATTATGCGACCTAGAACACAATGTGTAGGTACTACACACAAAGTCGGAACACTTAAAAGTTTTCGAACGCGGCCCAGAGAAGAAGAGAAAAAAATATTAATTACCAAATTCGTCACACCCTTTGTTGTTGTACCCTCGATAAATACATTATGCAGAATACACCTTACACACAGCATATAGTATGTATGTACCGGTTAATTATCATACTTTTATTCTATATTTAATTAACAACACTCCGCGGTATGTTTTTTCATTTTCAGTCTCATGTACAATATAATTTATAATATATTATGTGTAATGTGACCGACACCGAGTGTATATATTATGTTTTATTATATCATTAGACCGGGTCAGGTTTGGTTGGAGACTCTTTGCAGGGCATTCCAAGGAGGACGCCGCCATCACGCCCCCATGATGATAATTTTTTTTTTAGTATCCACATAATATATATATATATATAAAGTCGACTTTAATTACTTTATTAACGGAAAAACTGTCAAAGAAACGGCAAATAAAAATTGGCGACTATCAGATGTTCAGCTTCGACAATTTAATACAATATAATATATAATTAAACAACATTTGGTATTCGGTTTTCCGACCATGGCTTACCCAGTGCCAATACCCGTTTACAAAATAGCGGTCGCTAGACGGACCTCCAACATACTACAATAATATATTATAAGGGACGAGGAGTCGTAAAACTGAGCCTCCTCGTTTGTGTGTGTGTAAAAAAACATTCCTATACAATAATGATAATATAATATGTATATTATATGCAGACGTCTGGAAATTCCATTAAGAACACTTTTATAATTTCATTGAAAATTGTTTATTGCACGTTTTTTGTGTACAGAAGTTTTATTGGCGGAAAATAGAATAAAAGAAAAAAAGCTAAGCCAGTTTATAGCTACTACAGACGTATAATTTAGAGAAGTTAAAAAAAAAAGGTTTCTTGTCGAGCAATTAGCCAATTGTATATACTATATACATAAGAATAATTACAGTTTATAAGATGTATTGTATGTATATCCTCGTTAAAGTTGTATGGAAACAAAAGAAAATAAGACACCAAAAGTATATAACAATATACTTAACGACCCGTCGACAAATGCAAAGAAAGCGCGCGATTAATAAACCATTTGGTATAATAAAAGATAATTATTATTATTTTACACTATAGACGTTATAATACAGCACGAGCAATTATAAAATTTATCATTAAACGCGCAACGGCTCTTATTGATTTTATGCTTATCGTTATATAAAGTTTAAATAGAAAATGTATTATAGGCACGCCAAAGTCGTAAAAATATTATGTTTAAAATCGTTAAAAATGTGTATAGTTAATTACTTTTTTTATTTATTTTTATTTTTTGTTCGGATGGGACATAAATTAATACATGTTTTCATAACTCTTGATCGTCTAAACGATTGTAGATAAAGTTGTATGTACTTGTATAACATGAGTTGCGCACTTACCATAAACATTTTACAGTATAAATTAAGCGCCGCAGCCAGCAATGCACGTTTGCTAACTTGAACGTTTTTAATATTTTCTAAACTTGTAAAGCATATAGGTACTTATTATATCTTTATATTTTATTTAAACCGTGTTTCACTCGGGATTTTTATAATAATTATCACTCATGTAACGAGAAATAATATATCCATACCTATATATTATATGTTTAGTATATTTTTCACTCATCGTTTGTTGATCAATGACACGATAAAATACTTTAACGCACATTTTACGGCCTTCCTACATTAGTTATATTATAATAATAAATGTAATATGATTTATTATTTATGTCTGGATAAAAATGTATATAATATTACGTTATTTTACAATCCAATACAATCTAGTTTACCGATCAGGGTTGGATGGGGACCCAAACCTGCTTGATCTTTTTTTTTTTACAGACTATGCGCCCCGCAATAGATTTATTTTTAAATTGGCAATTAAATATAATATATTATACTTGGACATCAATTACATAAAAGGCACTAACCCAACTAAAACCAACTTGTGCTGTTACCGGCACTGCTAATCAATTGTTTATATTCGGGTAAATATAAACGTATTTACTTGTTTAGATTAATTTTATTTAAATTGTACATAATTAGGTATGTACACATATATAATATATAGCTAAAAAAAAATAAGGAACATGAAATTCTTAAAACGACTAACATTAATTTATCCTTTGGCCGTTTGTCATGCAAGTATATACGATAGCCGTGGCATAATGTCTACTGATTATTCATTATAATCATAAAACTGAAATTAATATTGAAAACAAATCTAATAATAATATGCAAATATTATATTGACAACACGTTAAAATAATATTATTATTGAAAAAACGTCGATACCGGTAGTGTATTATTATTATAATAATTTTAGTAATATATACATAAAAAAAAAATGTATAATTGATTCGTTCTTTGTTTTTTTTTTAAGGAAAACATTCTATTATAAATACCTATTATACAGGGAGCGTTGTGTGTAATGGGTTATAAAAAACCCTTGTTTTTCAAATTACAGCGCGACCGATGGCCAAACTAAGCAACATTCCTCGGTGTCGTTTACGTTATCCATTAAATGTGTTCAAGGGTTTATTTATATTATTATTATTATTTTTTTTTAATAACAAGGAGTTTTTTTTAAAAATTGAAATATATAAATTAAAAAAATTACACGCGGATTACATGGGTGTACAAGGCAGGCAGCATTAACAGCACCAGCACAGTGGGGATTGTTTGTTTTACCGTACATAATTATTTATGTTGAAAGTGGTGACCACAAGAGAGAAAAAAAAGGTAAACGGCAGCAGCCCGCACACACTACCTGGGACGTCTTCATTTCTCATCATCGCATTTATCTTTGTTGTATACTATAGTATTATACCTATAAATGTATATATTATTATATACACATAAAGCCGCTGTTATATACGCCTGAGACCCTCGCGCACTAATAATAATCTCTCACGAACCATCTACATACCTATTAGTGTAGTTTTGGTGTCTATCTCGGACCATCATCTAGAATCTTCCGTTCTGTGACGACCGGTTGCCAAAAAAAAAAAATAAGTAAATAATTATTGAAATTCCTAAGGTACCTGCAACATTATTATTTAACCGTATAAGAGTGCATCGGTCGTCTGCGATTGTGTTAAACGCTTGCCGATCGCAAACAATACAATTATTATTATTTACAAGATACATAACAAAAAAAACCCCTATTGTTCAACACAACATTTAAAAACAGGCGCAAAATCGAAGGGGGGGAGGGTCTAAATCCTCGCCATTGGCTGAGAACTTTTTGTTTTTTTCACCCTAGATATGGAATAGAATTAATGATATTATAATTGTGTTTATTTTTTGGAAAATGAGAGTATCCGGCAACGTTAAAATAAATAAATAATAACATACATATTGTGTAGAAATAATACACGCGAGTGGCGGCCGCGCAAGGTCAAGCTGCCGTTAGTATATTTTCTTATTATATTATATTATAGTAATAGTATAAGTAGTGAGACCAGTCCACTACACGGAAGGTGCCCCCGGCAGCGTCGCGTCGCACACAAATATATCGCATATTTATAAACGGCTTTGCTAGTAATAACATAATATAGGCGAACAGTGTATGTACGCTCACACAACATTATATGGTAAGTATAAAACTTGCCGGGTCGGTCGACTACATAAAGTAGGTACAATAATAATAATAATATGTGTAAACTGTAAACACAAATACCGTGTACACCGCAAGAGGGTGATACAAACCATGATCTCAATGCGACAAAAAAGCAAAAAGTTGAATATTTTAGTTTATGAAGCTGGTAAAAATATATCGTCACTCGTTGTATGAAGTTAAAAAAGTAATCCGAAGTGGCGTGGCGACAATGTTTTTAAAATTTTTTTTTTTACAGTACATATGTGGATGGTACAATATAACCAGAATTGTAAGTTGTTAAACTCATTCATTCTTTAATGCCATTCGTACACAAATGATGGCGCTGAACTCATTTTTAAACTTATGGTGCCCAAGTGGGGACTTGTTTAATGTCAAGGATACCCTCGGATGGTCGCAAAAATTAATATTCAAGGTGGTATGCAAAAAGAGATAATATTAGTTAAATAATGTCTATACATTACACGCCAGCGAAGTAACAAATTATATCAGTTAATAATAATATCAGTACTAAGGAATAATATAAACCATACACTGTCTAAAGAGAGAACGGTACTACGCAGAAACCAAAACGCGTCACTGCTGTCTGCGCAGGCAAAAGTACGAAAGTAAGTGATTTTTGGTTTCTGCGCAGTATCATTCTCTCGTGAGACAGACTATACCACGTCTTAGATTACACTGATTGCTGTCCATTTTATATGTACAAGTTAATTATTGGTTGAGGCTACACGTGGCTACACGTATGATACTATGTTTTACTCGCCGCCGCTGGAGTTAAAAATAATCATCGTACGTATATAACATTTGATTTTGAAAATGTTTTGATATTACATCCACTTGTTCGAATATATTTGACTTTTTGATAGATTTACATATTATAAACAAAAATTCCAAGGTAAGGGACCCGTCGCTTAATTTTTGTATGCATAATATTTGTCATCACTCATTATAAAATTACAGGTTTCCCGCTTCTGATTATTACTCAAATCGACGCATAGGAAACGTTCAATTCAATAATAAACTATTATATACATGTTAACCCCGGCTAGGACTAGGACTACATCCGCTAAACGACCAATAAACCCGGATCCTTTTACGGCTAATCATTATTAAATTAGTGTGATCCGACCGTGTTACTGGCTTGACTGTACGTGTATAAAAACATATAATATAGCCACGGCGCCGTCGAGGATGCGTAAGTACGCGTCTAAAAAAAAACTAGTTATCGTCGACCGATACTTAATTAAGTTTCTCGCCGATTATATTTCGGTTTTATCGCATTCTACACACGTTTGCCGCATACAAACTATGATTTAGCATAGTATTCCTAAACTATCGGTCGATTTAATAATAAATTATCTTAACCGGTGGATTCTAATTAGCCACAAAAGAGTAACACAATATTAGAATAATATTAAAATATATTCTCACTGGCCGCAGCTCATAACAACATAATATTATAACGGTGAAGGTTTTGTATTAGGCGCAAGGTGTAGCTGGCCGCATTCAAACTCTCAGCTATACATTACATTATAATATAGCTCGCTCTTTATAGATCTTGAAACTATAAACATAAGCCGCAGTAATTGCCATTGGCCGTAGTCAAATCAACAAGGCTGAGCACTACCAAGTTATTAAATTTAAATGCGAGTTTATTTTTTTTTAGCTTAACCAATTTTTTTTTTTTTTGGTCTATTATTGTATGTGTACAAAACATCATAAATCGTTTACTTTTTAAAATTTAAAAGGAAATTTACACGACAAACGGTTTTGTTTGCACTCCTATATATATTTTTATACTTTGCGACCGGACTGTCTTAAGCCTGTCTTAATCAACAAAAACCCTCGAGGATTAACATATTGTGAAAAACGATTCCGCCACAACGTATGTGTATTAGTATTGTTATTAAAAAACATACATTTCCATGAAACTCGTCATTTTCCTTGTACAATATAAATAGCAAATAATAATAACAACGTTTCTTGCAACCGGCGCTCGCGGCCGGTTATTACTACATCATGCAATAGATTCATTAGTGTTAACATCACATTACATTGTCGTATAGATTATATGTAACGAGGACACTGCATAAAATGTGCGGTCGTTATTAGCGGCATTAACTTAGCAGAAATTATTTGCCGTTCAAACCAACTCGGCTGATTCATATTATTATATTATACAACCGAATACCTACTTTACGACATGCCACCGATTATTAAGTAAATGCTATGTTATGTATGGTGAAATAGCGACTGGATCAATAAATTGATTGCGGATGAACTCAACTTTTGTCAACACAGTGCAATTGTACACTTAAGTCTTAACATTGGATAAGAGTATGAAAAACAATTACTTTGAAGTTATAACCAGGCTCTATATCTATAGATATGAAAATCAAATTATGATCCCAGTTTGTCTTTTTATAGCCTACACGCGATGTAAACAAGTTATAATTGGAATTTGGAAGGTAAACAAATATTTGACACAAATTATTTTTCTTTACCAAGTAGAAATGTAGACCTGTGGCCGCATGGGGAGCTTGGAGCAGTTGTATTTTTTCTAGGACCGTATGTTTTTTTTATAGACTCTATAGGTTGTGGTTTGTGTTTTTGGAAAGCATTGGAGGAATGCTATATTTTGGCATAGGTACAAGTATTAATTAATAATGAAATATATCATACGCTAATTTGTTATTAAAATTATTTAATATTAATAATATATTAAGTCAGGCATTTATTTCATAAAGGATATTAAAAAAAATTAGAGTTCTGAATATATGTTATGTAATTAACTAAATGCCTTGCTGCGGAGCTTAAAATAATAAAGTAATGTTATAAAATAGTTTTATAAATTTTTATTTTTATTCGGAATACCTATTATGTCATAATACACCTATACTTTACTATAAGTCATATAGCGCACATCCCAGTTAAAATGTAAAAAGAATGTAAGAGTTTCGTTATTTGTCATTTGGGATCAAATAATTTATAGTTCCAGTCTGGCGTTCACTTTTTAATTGCATTACCATTTTCGATGATACGTACACTTTTAAATTACACATAAATTATTCGTTTTAATTAATTATTAATACTGCAGACGATGGCCTATTTTGTAAGTCTATGCCTATAAGAGAAGCTTGATTTAATTTTTGATGCGAGGCTGAGAAGCTATTTTTAGAATGTGTTTAACTGTCACTAAACCCATAAAGAAATGATTTAAGTATTAAGTTAATAAGTCAAGTTAAAAAGTTAAATTAATTATAAATCACAGTTTGAGTGTTTTCTAGTTAATAAATAAAACAATATTATTTGTCATAATCTTATTATTAACTTTCAAACGACTTACGTGTCCTTACTGGTTGGCATAATTAAACGCTCGATTGTCTTAAGATATTTATAATGAGAAATTGAAGCCACTTTTAACATTTTTGTTTGTCTCATTTTTAAACTTAATATCCGTTCAATTGTACTAAATAAAGCAAGAAAGATTATTTTCTTAATTATTATACAAAAATATGTATATACTTGTATACACTTATTTACCGACTAGGGAGAAGTAAGTCAAGCTGTGACAGGCCAATTTTGAGTGTAAGGCAGCTGTTCAAAAAATAATTAATAAAATTGGTATATTTTTTTAAGCTAAAAGTTGTGTTTGAGGTTTCGATTATTTCTCAATTAATTGTATTATGTTTTTTCACTGGGTCTACCTTAAAGGAAAACTTGCGTTTCAATTACAATCACTACGGCCAGCTCTGCATAATATTATATTAGAATTTGTATATCATTTTTATAATACTTCAATCGCTCAATGGCCGCAATACGGGACTCGAGCTCGTTTTTTATCGGAATACATTAGTTTTTTTCTTCTTCTATAAACCGCTTTTTAATATCATTTTTTTGTTTCTCTGTTTAAACGTTTGAGAACGTTTTATTGTGACGACCAACGATGTCGGTCAATTGCATAATGTACATAACCGTGAAGCGAATGTCATTGTAATTTTTATAGTGGACGCGCGCCCGTCCGAATCCCATAAATTTGGATACTCGCCGAGGCAACACGTTACGACAGCTGTTTCGGTGGCTGTAAGTCGTTAGATTTATCGTTTTATATACTCGTCGTGTGTCGCCATAAATACCAATATAATATTATACTGCTTGTGTGTGATATATAGATGCTGTTTTTTTTTTTTTTTTTGAAAAATCACTCGTGTAACAACGCTTTAATATATATAAATAATAAATGTAATATTAATATCTCTCCATAATTAATAACGATATATTGTGTATAGCCGGGTAAACGGAACCTAGATCCCTGATTGACTAGATGTTAAGCCCCCAACTCCACTATACTATTATTATTATACATAGCGATCAACTTATCGTGAACCACTCAATATCTCACAGGGTTTAATAACAAAATATTGACCAGACAACATTTTTAGTACATTATTCTCAATTTATGGGTCACCGTTTAAGTTTCAAAAGTTTTTATCAAAAAAACTAAGTTGGAAGGGGGGTAAAAACAAAAACAAAATGTGAGAAATTGAGATCACATTGTATAGAAACATTATGTAAAGAAAAAAATTAAATTTGTTATTAAACCCAGTGAGATATTGAGTGGTTCACGATAAGTTGATCACCCTGTATAAGTATTATATATTATACTAGTCTATTATTAGTCTATATAGATTGCTATAATAGTGCTGTCGTTATAGATGTGCACTTGTAGTCACCATAAAGTCTGTCTCATACATTTTCATTGATATAGTAAATCATTTTTAGTGATGGAACAATTATTATTCAGTATAATGCACAATAACTCAAAAGTCCATAACTTCAATGTAATGAGTTCTTATATGTTCAATGTTTAATGCACATGATTATTGTTTTTATATTTAGATAAACATGACAAAAGCGGACATAATTTTTAATTTGATGAAGATACAAGTAAATAGTTTAAAAGCCGACTACAGTCTTAATAATTTGTAAACAAATTATCTAAAAATCCAATGCATCTGGCCACCTAAATTATATTGTCTCGGAGTTGCCGAGATGCCAGGTATTCTGATAGCTGGATAAATTTATCCAAATACGTTGTTACATTACGTGCTTGAATGTCACTCAATACTGACAGCTTAATTTGTTTAAATATTCATCAAACGAATTGTTTATTAGGTGGCTTAGCTATTTATTATTGTAGTTACAGCAAATGAAAATGACTGACATATTATTATTTGCTTATGGGATTGACAAAAATCTCCTCTTCCCCAATTAAACACAAATGGGACGAGGTCAAGGCCGAGCAAGAAGAAATCGATTTTGCCATAAATATTCGCAATTATACACATACCCGCGGTTGATTATAATTTATCGACGGCGGTCTCGGTGGGGACCAATAGCCGTCATCAGCGTTTTTTTAAAGACAGGTGAATTATGATATATTATAGACTAAAAAAAAAAATGTTTAATTTAACTGACGGCGGATATTATTAATTATTATTACGGTCCAGTTTGTCGAACCAGTAGGACCGGCACCGTGGAATGCGATCTAGTACTAAAAATAAATAAATATAAAAACCGTGAGCTTACACACAGTTGACTATAGACACTCATATTATGATAATACTGTGTGTGTGTGTGCGCTTTATCGTCTTTAAAACATCGTAGACAAATGACCGTCGACAGTAAGTGTAAGTTTTTATTTTTATTTTATTCATTTTTCCTAATGGACTTAACCGGTACGATAACCACACACTCGTTCCGGGATTGTCTGTGTCGTTTTTTTTTTTGTTTTATTTCATATTATCGACTCAATTGTAAATCGAGGAGAAGAATTTCTGTCTCTCGTGCTAGCCTCAAAACACACACATAACGTACGTTATCGTCGAACCATTAGTATTGAAATAGAAGTGTATTATGGGTAAAGTCGTTTCACAACGTTTCTCACTATCAGTAAGACAGTGTGTATTTTTTTCGCTGTTACGTTACTGATGCGCCAGGCAACGGCCGAAAATCCGGTTTTTATTTTCGTATGAGCCGCATTACATATTATTATTATTATGTATATAGTACATAATATGACATTCTTCGGTTTACCTAACACGTCTGGCGATTCTGTCAAAAGCCTCTATAAGACTTAAGAACACCCAAACCGATGACAACTCGAATATAAGCATTAAAACGCAAACGCCGCAATGATGTTTAATTTTATCGATCAGGGAAAAATAATTATTTTTAACGCAATTCTCTTTCTCGGTAAAAATATATTTTTTTTTAGAGTTTAATGTGATTCTTGAGGAATTTTAATGCTCGCCTGGTTTTTTTATCGATAAATATATTATATATACATATATTATAAACTATTCCATATTTTTACGATTATTTTTTTTCAAAATATGAAAGATATGTATGCGACCCTGAAGTGCAAACCAAGTCTTGTTGCATTTAAAAAAATTACAAGATTTCATATTATTATTGTATAATGTATATTGCACGCGTTAAAATGTATTCGTTTTTATGATAGGTGCGGTATTCGCTGTGTTAAACATTTTACTATTTTAGCGTATAATACTATTCAAGATTGGCAACTGTTGTATTAGAATGCCACTTAATCTTAATTGTATAAAAATTTAATATTAAAAATATATAATAATATTAAAAAATTTAGCTCCAAAAATAGAATGTAATACCCGCTTTTCTACTGAGATGATTACTACCAGTCGCCTCTGCGTGATAGATGTTTTAAGGATAGGTTCAAAACGCGTTCCAGTCAACAAATACATTTTTCTCTAACGGAAAAAATGTATATACTTAGCTGTTATTCTTATGCTTATTATAAAAATATATATATATTTTTTTTTAATTATACAATCTATTCTGACATATAACATTTAATAACAAATTAATTAAAAATTACCAGTTTATTTCTTCTGTAACTTTTTTGAAACATGGCCGTTAATTTATAATTCAGTTTTTGTTTTTAGGAATTACTGAACCATAATATACCTAATATATGGTGAACTGAGTATGTGTAAACATTTTTGCACCGTTCGGTCAAGTGTACATTTTGTAGTTGACTTGTCTGTGGGGACTGGGGTCAACGAGTATACTAAATTGACATGGTGCCTATACACAGACACTGGCCCTGTAGAACGGGTAGGTTGTAAAAACAACAGATAAAAGGTAATAATTACGTTATTATATTGCCGGTACAACGCGCGGGCCATTAAGTTTTCTGAAATCCAGTTCTGTTAGGAGATTCCATTCTGTTATTACTATTATTATTATTATTATTATTATTACGGCGGTCTCTAAAAGATAAGGACGAGTTACGGAAGGGGGGGGGGAGGAGGAGGAGGTGGAAAAAAAGAATTTTTATAATAATAATATAATGTATATAGATATATCATATTTATATAAATAATAAAAAGAATACATGCCGCCGTAGATGTAAAAAAATATAATATGAAAAAATTGATATCCTGGTGTATATAATTGATTTAATAGCGCTAGAACGTAAAAAGAAACGTAGAATTGTCTGTATGCTATCTAAATATAGTGTCATTATATTATGTATATTATAATTGTTTTTTAATTAGGCAGGATATAACGTTCTGTCAAATCTGTTTAGTTAGATTTTCAAACAGCCGTTGTAATTGAGTTTCTTCCAAGTCTCCTCTAGGGGTTTCTACGAGATTTCATTTTGGGAAAATGTACTTCCGGTGATAAGATACATACAGGGGATTGTCAATCGATAATAATAATTGATCATGTGTGTTCTACTTCTCCCTCCAAAATCGTACTCGGTTGTAATATGTTTTATTGAAAAGTTGCAGTCTTTGTGACAATAGACGTTTTCACGTTATTTTACCATATACCTCCACTCCTATACCGTCATGTTTTTTCTTATTTTTTTTTTCGATAGTGCAATAATACAGTGGTATGTACCAAATTTAACGACGGTGGAACACACCATCGACGATTTCATATATTACTTATTCACCGCACTCGGTCCGCCCGTATGCGTTCATGATTGCTGTTCAATCAAGGGATAGTGTGATGGTTATTTTGTGTATATTTATTCCATCAACGACATGTTATATACATTGCGAAAGCTCAAAACCATCAATCACGGTGGTTGTGTTCCGGTTGGTCGGCTGGAGGGACAAGAATAAGCTTTCTCGAACAATCGAATACGTTATAATGTCTTATAGGTTTTTTTCACTGTTTTTTCTTTTTTATTACATTATGTGATATTGGGCTGAACATTGAAACAATTATACATATTTTCGAATTCAGCGAGAAAAATCTAATAAAATAATTGCTGAACATAGCTATTATTGTTTTTTGTTAGAGCTAATTTAACTTATTTTAATAGTTGTGTGTTTATTAGCTTAAACATTTTCTGACAAGTAAAAAAAATGTATACAGTGTATGGGTACTAATACACAAATAACAAAACGAATTATGACTGATTATGTTTTTCATTACCATACAAGTATAATTTTTAAACGAAAACAATATTTAATTTTCAGTTTAAAAAAAGGTTAATAATTAATTTTGGAAGTTCGTCGGTAAAATTTAGAAGCATACAAATTTGTTTATTCTAAGTCTAAAACATATAAACATACTTACCTCAGTAGTGGTTTAATTAATAGAAATCTTTAACAAATATTGATTAATAATATTTTTTTTACTAATTTTTTTATCGATCCTTTCTGTGCTTTTATCTCATAACTCATATGAACTTTTAACTCTTGTCACTATCTCAAAATATCCATTCTTTTCATACTTTGTACGGGTTTTTACGGTCTATACCGTAAAATTTGTCATAATCATTTTTAAAAACATCTATTTGGCTTTAAGAGTCCGATTGAAATCTTTTCATCCCAGACATGGCCACCTCCACTTCATTTACTATTCTCTTCAAAATCATTATAATAATATGTTCTTTTGTAACACAGATCCTAAACATTACATATGTAATATTGTCTCGACCACTATTTCACATAGCTCGTATGTATCGCTTATCCTATTATATTTGGGTTTACTCCCTTGTAAAAAATTATAACATTAAAATATACTTTACAAGTACTTTGCTTTAATTCTATACGTAAAATTTGTACACAATCTCTTTTCCCCCGGAGCGTTGACCAAGTGACTATTGGATTACTATGATTAGACATATAATGTTGTAACGTTGGATTAATTGAAGTAAAAACGTGCCTATCAAACCACACATTACGTGGGTTAACTAACCGAAATATCATTGGCTACGGGTACAGTCGCAGGTACACATTACGACCCAAGTTCATGTTATTATACCGAACCCTCAGATCAGATTACTTTCTTATACATAATATAATCGTGGGTAATCGGCCGAATCACCTCGTGTGTAATAATATGTATGTGTACATGTACTAATTTCGTTGGAGTGTAGGTAAAACGCTAAATAGGTATTTGGATACAAAACGTCTTCGGGGGGCGACGCGTTTATACCATTACAAGATAATCTACCTCCCGTGGCGGTCTCGTCTCCCATCGCAGCCGTTCTATATAATATTGTCGTCCTAATTAGATTGGAAAGGCCGAAAATACCACCACCAGTTTTTCACGTGGGAGGCCGTCATAATCGTTATACTTCCTAACCCGAAAATTGGCGAAAGCGTAAGGTAAAAATAAAATAAAAAAATCGGTAATATAGAGACCCCGTTCGGTATTTTTATTGTTATTATTATTATTTTTGTTTTTTTTTGTTCTCGTTATTGTATGATTATCGTTTTGTTTGTTCTTCTTCTCGAGAAAATAAATAAAAATACCTAGCGATTGCTTGGCGGCATTGGTCGACACAGAACAAAAATTAAGGGTCTCGTCCGTTTGCCAAAGAGGGTGGGAAGTAGGGGGGATGACGGGTGGGTGGTTAGAGAAGTGCACATACTCATTAATAACGATGCGTCCCGATTTTTCCAGTCGTCGTCCCACTATGTTATTATGTATACCGCACCGGCGGTATACAATATAGAGTCATCGAAATTGTTTCTGACATGGCGGGCGGCGATGGAAGCAGCAAAAACGAATTAAGTGATAACCCCCCCCCCCTCCCCCTCCTTCACTCTAGATTGGTCATAACTGGACGAAGACGCCGCAACATCTCTACAATAGGACCACCGTAGAAGTAAGATGTGTGTGTTGTGCTATCAGCCACCGACCGCTATACGTGAAAACGATGAACAAAAGATGGGTAGTAAAAAAAAAAAAAAATCGAAAAATACACATTATTTACTTTTTTGTTTTTCGATTGTTTGAGATAATTGAATTATGCGCAGCCGCGAAGGATTTCTTGTTAGCGTCGAAGAAAAAAAATACTATTCATATTGTATGAAGATACGAAATGCTTAGTCGGGTGCCATCTGTAAATATAATATATTATTATGTATAGTATATAATACGTTATTTAGAAACCGTTTACATAATTTTATTGTTTTTTGTTCGTTTTGTCGTATCCGGGGTCTTTTCTCAATTCTCGTGATGATTTATTATTATTATAATAATGTTATATTATCAGGTATATAGGCGATACAGCAACTGAGAAATAAATCCGTCCCGCTTGCGCAGTCGCTGCGTTTTATAATAAAATAGCATTTTACTTAAGGGTTGGACTGAGATCACTCGACTAAATATAATTAAAAATAATTATTATTATTATACTGCCGACTCTTGTTGTAAAATAATTGTTTTATAATCATTTTATTCAACTATACCTATTTATCGCTTTCGTGAAATTTGACGATCAAAACTTGACTTACTGATTCATATATTTAGACGTTTCAGAGACAAAGTATTTCGAGTAGGTAGGATATTTTTAAAGGGTTAAACTTTAAAGAACATACACTTTGAGTTGAGAACAGATTAGTTACGTTAAACTATTATTTTATGTAACTTGTAATGAAGCCTTTGCGGCTTTGTTATTTTCTATTATAATTACAGTGGCGCCACGTAGTTGTCCGACGCCTCGAAATTTGTAGCGATGACATTGAATAATAATATTATAATGTCAGTAGCGGATTTGGAGGCCCTTGACCGATGACAATATTATATAGCTCTGACAAAACGGACTCTTCAATAGGACAGAATCGTCAGCTAACAATTGAAAACTGTGGATACATTCTCCCTTTCTCTCTCTTTATTAAAAGTAATTATTTTTGATAAATGTGTTGTGACTATACGACAAAAATCTATCACAAATATTGTCAATTGATGGCAAACTAATGGAAAAAACAATTATTATTTTATGTGCTATTTTTATGGTATGAGCATAACTATTTGGTTATTTTTCAATATTTAACATTATTATGCAATATATTATATGTATATGAGTATATGTGTGTGTACCTATGCGTTTAATATAATACATTTTAGTTTATCATTACATTTTAAATTGACTGCATAGTAACGTTATTTAGTGGAAAAATATTCGTATTTGTAATATAACCATATATTAAATATTAAAAATTCTAATAGATTAGCGACGGCTATGAATTTATGGTAAATTATTATTTGGGCGCAGGTGAGTTTTCTAGTAGAAAAAAAACATCGTTTATAAATTATTATCATTGGCGCCGAGTAAATAACGTTTTAAATTTATAACGCCCAGCCAATTTTTTACGGTCGTACTCACCACTGCTGGGTTAGGTATACAAAGATAGGGTTTTTGATTTTTTTTATTATTTGTTTTTAATATTATATTATTACAGGTAGGTACTCTCGACCGTTTATGTTAATATGTTTTTACCCGTCAACAACGACAGTTTTCAATAAAACTATATTACAATATATTATATACACATAAACGTAAATAAACGGGTGTTTGGAAATACCTTAAAAAAATAATCCTCTCATTCTACGATAACTTATTACCATGTAGATTTTACGGTTTTTATTTGCGATTAGGTCGTGTACTACCGAAGTTCGATCAATCTGCAGAATAATCGATTAAACGTATTCGCGGCACGTTTGTCGATGCACTTTAACGACTTCGGCTTGAAGATCATCTTACACCGACGACCGTGCACGTCAGTAGACATCACGAACAAAATAAATTTCGAATTTATACACGAATAAATTGTAACCCGTTACCAGCATCTAAGTCTTAACGACTATTAAATATAATTTCCCCCTAGGCGATTAATACATTATCGATTATGTAGCTGTCTGTCTGATACGTTTCCGGACCTCGGTTGTAATAAGCATTATAAAATTACAACAGCCTTTATAAAAAATACATTTCCATATAAATAAATAAAAAACTTTTTATATAAACTGTAATAAGTGATTGTAGTATACACTATACTATACTGTGAAACCCGACTTCTTTGTTGGACTAACTTAATGTTATTGGCCTCATGGCCTCATATTTGATTGTCATGGTAAAATGTGTCCTATGTTATTGCACCGAGTATTAGGGACCAACCGTAACCATATACGGTTATAGTTTCAGTCACGGCGTTAAGTCTGGTAACTTGGTAATAGCACCTGTGCTTATTGCCGGGACCAGAAAACACGGCTATAGATCTCACACTTGCAGTACTACTTAATGGTTTGTCACTATCCTGGTTCCGTCAATAAGAGCATAAAATTAGTATACATTACCAAGTCGATTGGGGCTATAATAACTCTTAATACCTATTATATTGTTATTATGTAAAATTGTTGAACGCCCAATTAAAGTACGCACGCGTTTAAATAGCGGATTGTCCTTAGGTAAGCCGAAGAAAATCTAAGGGCATTCTAACGAATATACAACTTGAACACTTGGAACATATTGACTCTCCATCTTGTCTATAGCCGTTGCGTTTACATAATATTCAAACGGTAAATTTTTCGTTATGCAATTTATGCGTCAACTAGGCAAGTCGGACCAGACCTATAAAGTTCAAACGCGCGTTTTCACATGTTATACAATATGCACGCATAAAAAGTCTGATGTGGATTATATTATTTCAACACATTATAACGTGTATGTGCACTTTATTTATATGATTTTCAAAAAAACCTTAACGTGGATTTTTTCCCATCTAATTGACCGCGTTTGCCAAACGGTATGGTGTAGGACAAAACAAAAAAAAAAATGTGTATAATTCAGATACAGTGTCGGGCCAAAACAAAAAACGAAATGATCTCTCTTATAAACAATGATAACACGTGAATTTACAAAAGGGCAGCAAGTGAACGATTGCAGATTATTAAGGCGGACATACACTGAACAGAGGCACGAGTACTTGTGCCAGCAGTTGTTTTTTTTTTTATTTGCCGATGAACAGTGTATACACGAAAAGACAAGACCCTGACCGTATGAACAACTTGAGAGCAACAAGGGAAAACAATTCTGGTCAATATACATAGACTTTTACAATATTATTATTATTATCTAATGAACCTTTTATGATTGTATGTATATGCACATGTTAAGCGAAATTTATCGATAAATCTCAATACTAGCGCCTTACGTTGTATATGCTTAATTAACTTGACGGCTGCTGCTGGCTGCAGGTTGTCGTATCGACTCCAATCTCCATAAGCCATTTATTATTATAACACAGTGATAAAACTGGCGCATCTCGGTAGTCCGTCTCGAGCCGCGAATAATATAATCCCGTACAGCAATTATTTAGAATTAATATAAATATTTTCTAAATGATTTGTCGGAAAATTGTACAAGAATCTGTTTAGAAAAATAATTCACGTACTATTGAATAAAAAATAATAATCATAAAATTATTATTATTAAAACATAATCGCTATTAATATTTGATTTCCAACTACTAAAAACTTGGTTTTAAAATTATTTTGATAACTATAATAATAATATTAATAATATAATTTTGTAATAACAACACGTATTTGTTTTGTTTTGTAGGTTATGCCGAAAGCTGTGTCAACGAAGGAGAGATCGTTAACGTGCTCACCATTAAGAATATGATGTGTTACACTTGCATGTGTAAAGTAAGTATCGTTGACCGTTGTATTGTTTGCAATTTGCATAGTAGTTTATTTAGTTATACAGTATACCTAAAGGTTACATTAATAATAATATTATTATTATTATTGTAATGCATAGTAGGTATGTATATAATTTGTGATTTTATTATGATGTGGTGGTAAAAATATAATATGCAAACGGTGAAAGTTCTTGACGGTTGTCTAAAAACTAGGTTACGCACTACCTTGCCCAAAGCACTGGCGGATAACCTGTCTGAAATCCGTCTGCCGCCACCCGTTCTTGTACGCCTCAGGAGAGTGCCAACAGATTATTATTATTATTATTATTTATTGTTATTATTGCACATTTCAAAATATGAACAAAATAGATGTGTTTACACTGGTCTCGATCATGATAATAAAGAAGTATTAATATGTAATATAATGCACCCAATTTCGTTGGTACTACAACAACACTTGTATCACAACAATATCAATTTTAAATTGTATTAAAATATTCTTCGGGAATGAACAAGCCATTACATTATCGCTATGCGTTGAATTACGAATGACTCCTGTCCTCTACTTACTTATCGTTGAACAAAATCTTAACCTCAGCCATTTCTATCGTCGAACAAACGGTTTCAAATCGCGTTTATGAAGTTTTAATATTAAGCATATTATTATTATCATCATCATCATTATTATTAAGTATAGTTAAAGCATAAAATAAGTCTCGGAAAATACCAAGGCTGTGTGGCTTAAACTCGTTTTGTTTTATTGCACTCTACATAGACAATCGTCTCAACTGTTGTTGAATATTATTATTATTTTATTTTTTATAACGCCCCCTCCCCGATATTGTTTAATTTGTATGTATAATATTATTTTGTACATGATTCCAAAGACGTCCAAAACACATAAAAAGTCTACTGAAAAGTATCTGAAAAAAAAACTGAAATATCACTCTTTTCAATTTTATTAGAAAAATCTTATTTCAAAATACTAAGCCACTCGCCTCTTTTTTATTACACTACGTTCACATCATCAATAGTTTTTTTTCAGTCATATTTAGTTCTTTTTGTATTTTATTTTTTGTTTATTTTTGTTTATTAATTTGTGAATATTTTAATATTGATGGCTGATGAGGTGTGTTATTATGTTGAACATTTTGAAAACACAAACATAATTTTATGTAGAGTATAGCTGTTTAAAATTATTTTTACTAGATTTGCGAAATTTGTTTCGTTATTTAGTTAATATCTTTATTTTGAAAAATTGTTTTGGTAGGCAATAAAATTTAATTTTGAATAAAATTAAAACTATAATATGTTTTTCGTTTAAATTCGTAATGACCATCAATTAAGTTAAAATATTCGACTCTCATATATTTTGCAGTGACCAATCAATCAATTATTATACTCCGATTAATGCTAAGGCGTCGATTGGATTTTTTTGTCTACTTAACGGTCACGATTTGAATGAATTATTCTTGATGGCGTCGCGTCGGTGGTGACAGCACCAGTGTGTTTCGGGTTCGTTATTTTTTCTTGTGTTTCGAGAGTTGCCGGGAGACATAAACAAAACACAAAATACAAATTTGTTGTTGCAGCTGTTGTCTAAGTATAGCTTGAATTGTTGTATTTTGAATGTAGTGAAAAACATACATAATACAGAATTTAGTATACAAAATACAATAATATTACACTATCAAGTCGCCGCCGCCGCCGGATCGAAAGCGGCGCACATTATCGCATTGATAAATGATGTTATTATTATTATTCGGCACACATGTAAAACATTTCTCGACCAAAGGCATAGAAATTGTACTTGCTAACAAATGTCAAATAGCCAAGGGAGTTACTATAGAATGTTTGGCGAAAATTAGACAATTTATCGGAGTGTTAAAGCTATCTTTGTCAACGCTATTGTTATTTATTACTTTCTAACTTTTTTTTATTTAAGCGATGTCTGACAATAATTGTATGTTAACTATTTTGAACCGACCGCAATTAACAGCTGCATTATGCTTGAATACCGTATATCGGACAACGCATAATGTTATGTGTTTAATATAATATATTGTTATATAACCAGTTAACAAGGTAAAATATTATATTTTCAACATTTACATTAGGTTAGTTTAAGACGTCGACTTTAGCTTGTTCGGGTTTTGCACTAACGTCGTGTGTGTGTGTGTGTTTTTTTTATACGCAATCGATACACTTGACTCATTTTACACGGTTACCCGCGACAACTGGGCATAACACACGATATTATTAGCTGTGCACTGCGTGGTGTACCTAAGACAACACTTAACGGAATACTAAGTGCAAACTATTCTCTTAACGGTTGTCGGTCGTTGTGAAATTTTTTTACAATTTTGGACCCTGCGCTATTGTAAAAATGACGCCAGCTGTTGTTAACGATGACCGTTAACCCTTCACTGCATGTAAGTGCATATATGCATTAGGTTATTTGTGTTGATATAACTTATTGATTATGGTTGAATGTAATTTTTTACATCTCTATCTGTCGGAAAAATAACTGAACTATCGATTTTTAAAACGATTTTGATCAATAGAGTGCAGTAAACACATAAAAATGGCATATATATCATATAGTTGTGGCTAATACAAAAATAGCTGTGGAATACTCTGTTTGTACTCTATTTTATTATACTAAAATTGTATCTATGGTGTTGAAAAAAATACAACGTGTATTGTTATTGTCTGCTTTACCAGAATGAACTGTTGATAATTTTCAACCATGTTTATTTGATTATAAAACAGATATTTTGTTACCGCGGTCACATATGACCTTCCATGCATTTGTTATTATGGTTTATAGGTACAAGTCAGCGGTGTTTATTTTTACTTATTTTTCGTTTTTGATGATTTTTAGTCTTTATTTGTTTGAAATTAAGATGAGTAAACTTAACAATAAAGATATGAGAGCAATATGAGAGCGAAGACGAGTTTTGTGATTTAGATGATGAATTTTTGGAAATATTTTCTCGAGACGTTAACGAGGTATACCTATTTATCTATAATATTTTTTTTAGTAAATAATTTGAAATTCGTATTACTTAGGATTGTAATCATTGGCCGCAATTTGTAGATACAAGAAAAGTTTGTAAAATGCCATCATGTAAATCTCAAACATTTGTAAAATGTATAAAATGTAATGTATATTTGTGTGTTAGTAGAAATAAGACGTGTTTTGAAGATTTTCATACAAAATGAACAAGAAAATAATTATTAGAATGTTAAAAAAATTATTAAAAAATATTTAAAAATATTTAAAAAAATTATTAAATTTAATTAGAATTTAAAATAAAACTGTAGAATTAATTTTTATTTTTTAATAGTAATAATAAGATGTGTTCCATGCATGTAAGGTCATATATGCATTGAGACTTAAAATGTACGTAAATTCGTTCAAAAGTTAATAAAACATTTTTTTTTTATATCCCCAGCTTTTGTATTATAATATTAATAATTTCTAATTTTTTCGTAAAAAAAAAAATGTATGCAGTGAAGGGTTAAGGCATTTTTTTTCGGGTATTTAAAATCTGAGAGCTGGCCAAAAAAACGAAAAATCCGCACTGACGGGTTTTTGTAAGTGCCGTAAAAACTTAAACGCACGTGTAGAAATTTGTGCGGAACCAGTTTTGAGTATACTGTATAGAAAAAAATTTACCAATCAAATAATAATAATATGTAATCGCCTCGCCGTCTGCGCTTGTATACAACGTACAATAATAATATAGGTGTATATTATTATTATTATTATTATACACAGCACCGTATATTATGTGTGTCGTGTAAATTCATTGTAACAGCAGCAGCCGTCGATGATCGCGCAGGTCGCTTAAACGACCCGGTGAAATTTATATTGGCCGTTTTATTTTTTTTACTCTACACACAGACATGTCTTGTGTGGATTCAAAGAAACACGGGTCTTAATGGGTAAAAGCGGCGTCGGTGGCGGCGTACGTTTGTGATTTATAGCACGCGCGTGTGTACCTCACAGCCGCCCCCCCCCTCCGCCCCCCCTGCCGTCGGTTTAACCAATAATTATATCGAGACCTGATAACGTTTTTTATCTCATTATTTTTTTTTTTTTATCCACTCGTATCTCTCCGGATCTCTCCAGCAGTGGCCAACGCTGTAGGTCTTATATCTATATATATATACACATATAATCAATCGTTGGGAACCGGAATTATTTTTTTGTTATACACGCGGCGCGAGAACGATGCAGAGTACCGATTAGAAGAGATGCAAGAAATAAATGTGAAATACTTAGGAGGCGGTGAGAGAAAGGAGCGGACCGAGGGGCACCGGCTACCGGAGTTACGCGTGGCGGCTAAATAATAATAATATTATTATTATTAGGTGTATGCGTAAAGATAGGTATATAGGTAACGCCGAGCGCAGCCAGTCGTCCATTAGTGCGTGCCATTTTCGCTCCAGCCCGGACATTTTGTGGGGAAAACCCTCCGGACGGCTACGAACCGGACTTCGGGCGCGATCGCCGCTACAGTATTCTTTTAATGCGATTCCTTTCACCGGCGCACCCCGTTCGCGACCGACAAGCGCACACTAGGTTTGCTTTCGACTCAAGGTCGCGGCCGTCAGTTCTCCTGTTCTCTTTAGGGACGTGCGCCGTTGTAAAATATAATCATTTAATGCAGTACCGTGCATTAGTGTGTGTGTTGAATTTCCCCGCAAAATTACAATTGCTTATAATAATACATGTACGGTAGGTACATATATTATTACCTACCGTACGACGTACAGGTGTATCATATTATTCAACGTCGAACTAAAAGAAGTCATACTTCATTTACTTTTAATGAATACACATATTGAGTTTTTATAACATTTAAATTATTCCACGATGTTCGCTATCAAACATCATAGGGAACATAACACGTTATCTTCGCTTACAAACTGATATGTCACTCGACATTTTGAAATGTTCCCTAGAAGAGTCTTCGAAAATGTCGACTCTAAATTACATTATTTTTTGAAAAAAAAGTTTGACAAAAAAAAATCCATTATTCTACGTCAAGTTTATCTAGTCGAAATTAAATATTACCGTCACGGAGTGCTCGAATTAAAAATTTAGGGGGATGTTTTTACTTTAAAAAAAAGGAGCATAGTCGTACCGTACCCAGCATTTTTTCCCCCCTAAAAAGATCAGCACTTATAATAAAAAAAAATTAGTTTGAGTACGCTACAATTTCTGAAAAAAAATAATTGGGGTACTCAGTCCCCCTGCGCCTCCCCCCATCCTAATTGAAGATTTGTAAGAACATTTCGAAAAAAATATTTTTTTATTTTTACACAACTCTACTTTATGAAGAAATGACCCCAAATTTTGTACATTTTTAACCAAAAAAAAACCTATATTTAGGTCCTCTTAAAACCTGACCTCATACGATATTGATTTCAAATACACACTGTACCATGTATGATGTAAGTAGGTATAAGTTATTTCAATACAATAATCGCATAAATGCGATTTTGATTACCCTTCCCCCCTCCCCCTCGTCATAACTACTATAAAGGTCTACTCGTCTTCCTTCAACACAGTATCAGATCTACGGTAGACGGCAAAACAGCCTTGAATTATGCGTATACGGTATATAAAATATAGTGATATTTTTTCCTTATCATTCTCATGTATATTCAACGTATCACTATACCTATAATAAATGCGGGTGACAATATTTATAATAATATTGTATGTCTCCTCACTTACCCGACAATCTCTGTCGTCAATGAACGACACTGCATTTGATTGACATCAATATATTATTATAACTCCAAGATATTTGCAATTGACCCACTAGAAGAACTCGACAATTGTCAATTAGGTACAGCGGGGGTCTGTAGGGGTGTAGGTTGTGTATAATATGTCTGTTAGGTATAACGTTTCAAACTGCTATCACCGGTGAAATGCTTCTCATGGTTTTATTTTATTTTGTGTTTGTTTTAGAATGGCTTCGTGGAATGTGAAAAAGACCAATGCCCGGACGAACAGGGCTGCTATATGCTACAAGACGTCTTCGTCGATACCAAAGGGTGCTGCCGCCGATGCAAAGGTATATAATATATTTGGCGCGATAAACGAGCGTCTGCAAAGTCGATTATAATTGTTTTTTTTTGTTTGTCTCAAAGGTTGTATGTACAAAGGCGTTCTGCGGGATAGCGGCACAGAGTGGACGGATCCAGACGACCCTTGCATGTTGATGTCGTGTAAGGCGGGTGTAGTCACCGAGACCAGAATGCAATGCATCACACCGTGTGCTCAACCACATCCTCCGAAACCGGGCACTTGTTGCCCTACTTGTCCAGGTATGTAACGTCTAAAAAGAACTTAACTGGCCAATGTCAATACGAAATACCTAGCTATATTATAGCGTAATATACACATCATGTGTAATACGGATCGGTTTACTTTCCGTCGCGATTATTGTCCAGAGATCGGTTCTATAGATTCGATTTAGAGATTGCTTTCCTTTACACCACTCCTCGAGCGACGCATGCATCCCCAAACAACCGTTTATTTCTATGTACACGTTATGGCTTGCTACAATAAATCACGGCCCTGTATCATGCCGATGTGCGTCGAGTGACTCGTGGGAAATGAGGCCGCCGGGTATAAAAAAAACAAAACAATAACACTTTGAATACAAAACAAAAAACAATGGACAGTTGTTTTTTAATATTATAATAACGATCTTTAAAGTATATAAGATGGGTAAAAAAAGTCGAGGAGGTAGAAAACTGAACGGAGCGGATAAAGAGATGGATGGCAGGACCACCGGCAACGAACATTGTGCGCAACTGCAACATAAACATGGTAAACGGTTTGCTCCGGTATACTCGGCTACCGGTTATGGCTAGCGTATCGATGGACCTATACTAAATCTTCGTCCGTGTGTATGTGAGCGGAAAAAATTACTTTTATCAAATCTAGAATAGTAGACTCCACAGTTCTGAGACGTTATAGCCTACCTACCGATTACCGCCGAGTGTCATGCGAGTGACAACGACGGTTTTTCAATTATTGTCAAGATACACATATATTATCATGTTATATCTGCATCCTTAATGAGCCAATTGTCGATTGGAATCTGCACGAATCCGTTCTGTCGGGCTCAGAAGTTTAAGGAGATTAATCGAGATTCTACGTGCAATAAACTTACCTGCACTGTCTGACACTGCTAATCGGTAGATTCCACAAGGACCGTCGCATGCTGCTAACAACAATTTTATATTTAAACAATAATAATTAATATTGATCGATTATCAGTGTCGTCTTAAGCTATTTAGGGGTACTTGGGCACACAACATTTGGGGGCCCTCTAAGAGAAAACCAAAAAAAACATAAACGTGCCCTTATGGAACTGTCAATTACCAAATGTTCGTCCGAAATAGTTATAAAAAAAAGCTCGATAACCCTTGACGCTTGTGGGTCGGGGGGGGGGGGGGGGTTGGAATTTTGGGATTTAATGAAGCCGTATCAGGTTTAACATAATAGGTATCATAAAACGCAAATATCTAATATTTTACCGTCGTTGGGTGTTACTCGGATAGGTCGATAAATAAACTACCATCTCCGCCGGTCGGTTCTTTAGTTATGACCATCGCCGTCCCGAGTCACGGGTGGCCGAACGCAGCAAAATGACTTTTGAAAAACCCCAGTCTTGCCTAAACATATTTGAACGACATACACAGAAATGCTGTAATAATAATAATATAATCATGCACTCATTGCGTTTTTCCACTGAACGCGCGTTCATTATTTTGTCATATAGATATTAATTCATCGGTGGGCTTTGTTGCACGCACTTTACTAAAATATAATATATATGTCTGTGTGTATGTAAATTGTACACTGGTGTGTTATGTAATTTATTATGGCGCACGAACGGCCGGCAGAGGATCATCAGAACCGAATATAATATTCTTTGTTTTATTCCTCCTATGGGATTATCCGACTTGTTTACGTGTGTTGTTTGACGACGGCGGCTGGCCGATTGGGCGGTACCGTTCGTGGCTATTATTTATTGCTCGGTCTAAAACAAATAAAAGATTAAGAAGAGCGCACGGGGTGGGCAGTGAGCGGATGGCGAACACACAAAGATAGGCTAATGGTTGTGTACGCGGTAAGACTGGATGCCACACACATTGAAACACGCCTCGGAGTGATCGCGTTGCCCGTGGAAAACAAAGTGGTGATGCTCGTGGCGTAGATATTATACCCGTGCAGGCGGACATTCCATGTTTGTGTGTTGGACTACCGCACAGGCAGCACGAACGCGAGCTAGAAGGTAAGGGTAGTGTGTAGGGAATGAAGAGGTCGACTTAAGAACAAAGAGCGGGGTGGGTCAAATATGAAAGCGTGACAGTAGAATCTAGAAACACAAGAACCATATGTACAAGTCCTATAATCATTGGACAATCATACCGTCGAAGAATATGAAAAAGTTCTCATTGTCAGCCTATCAGCCTAGAAGTGTTCGATTAAAACACAAACATAATTAAGGGTTGGGTTTGTATATACATGAAATAGGGCCGGTAATCAAAATATTTCGGTCGGACGCCTTTAGTTTGGATTGTTAGCAAAGGTTAATCCTAATTAACTATTTAAGTTTAATATAGTTAATTGTGAAAAAATGATGCTAAGGTCAATGCTACAGTATCCGTAACGTCTAAGAATATCATTAGTTAATAAAAAAAGTAATATTATTTTTTTCATGACAATAATTTCATAATAGCGCCTAGCGGTTAGGGCCATCATTTTTTTTAGTCTCGTTAAAAACCTAAATACTGTTGCTGCTGTGGGTCGAGGATGACCCTCAGTGACTTTAAGCAGTTCGTTGGCATTCCAGTCTGATGTCAAACGTTGGTGGGGAGTCCGGCCCCCCAAATGGCCGACAAGCAATCAAACTAGGAATTTTTTGGAATTTCCTAAAAACTTCAGAGGCGATTACTAGACGGGTCCTGTGGGTGGGGCTACCGACCGTCTGTCCGTTTGACGTCTTTTTTAATCATTAAATTGTACTAGATTAGTGACGTTAAATACCACATTAGTATTATTGTTTTAGTCGCCAAAGTTTTCCAAAACGCGTGCCTCAGTTTTATTTCACTTCGTATAGTATATAGTTGTTGAATCTTGTACACATATCTTATACACAGACAAAATTGAACCAACTAAATGTTTAGTTAAAGCAACTACACATTTAGTTGGATGTAGTTTAATTTGTAGCCATAGTTCTATGTATTCGGTCTCGTGTAATGTATTACAAGTGTAACAAGTATAGTATAGTAATATAACAAGTGGCTTCGCTATTACTTTCCATCCGGATTCGTCGATAATATGAGAAATTCGAAATACAATTTATCATCGAGTCGCTTAGAGTTGTCAATAACTTTGTATAGGTACGTACACGGGAGGCCCTTTAGGCCAACAAACTCCACTGTGTGCCTTATGATCATCGAAAGCACGGAGTGCGGTTGTCGTGTATAAAAATATTTCAAGTGACGCGTGAAGTTTGTGGTCGCTCGGTACGGACACCACGCTGTAGAATATTATAATAAATAACGACAAATCCGTTATCGATATTGCTAGGCTAATCGAAGCCAGTGGAAGTCAGTGGACAGTTATTAATTAATCTATGCACAATTGCTGTAACCGGTTTTGTGTTCCACAGGTTGCCAGGTTATCGGACAAGAAGTGGCTGCTTGGAGGAACGTCAGCCTATACGACGACCCGTGTCTGACCTGTCACTGCGAGCGATCCGCGGCCGGCCAAGCACTCACCTGTTCGAAAAAGGCATGCCCCGTGCTCCAATGTCCGTCCAACAGCATGCAGATATTGCCCGGCGAATGCTGTCCCAGATGCGTGGGTTAGTAAAACTACATTTTATTTATCTGTACACTGAAAAACTTTTAACTCGCCAAAGCACAGCATAAGTTTCTGTTAAGTTTACTCTATGTAAATACTTTATCAATGCGGTTAACCGGAAGCTTTGATTTCGGTCGGAAAGTCTGTGAAACCTTCCGTGTGCGTTCATTCAGCACATTTCTGAAAGCGGTATCTATTCGAAATAGTTTGTGATTTTCAATGTATGTTTATATATGTACATATACATAAATTTGAGTTCAATTCGATTGAAAGCGATGGACTGGCAAAGGACTAGAAACAGCAAAAGGGGGGAAACTTTTAGAAAGTAAAAAATGTTCGGATAATCTCAGTAAAACTTGTCTGCTTGTATATTTTAACTTAAAAATCAAGTTAAATCTTGTCGCGATATAACAGCGAGTGTGGATTATTATGACGTTTTTTAATTAAAAATAAAGACTAGGTACTAAGATATTAGTCTTTTAAATCGGTTGTAAGCATTAACTTTGGCCGAATACTGAAATTTGGTTATAGTTATTATGTTCAACGGTTAAACCTCTTATGGGGTATATAACTGTTGTTGTATTTACAATGTCTAGACGATTTCAGATTACTCTCGTGTAAATTAAATATATTAATTTATGGGTTGACACATCGTAGTGGCCTTAAATAATGTCACTAATTTAAGTATAACTTTTGTAATTATAACGAGTTATATTCAAAAATTCAAAATATAAATTTTAACAGTTTAAGAAAATAATTGTTTTCTGAGACTGTTATGTTTTTTACCCGTCTGTTTTTATTTATTATTTCTCTTTTTTCCCCTCGGCGTGCAAAAACAGACCTTTGTTACGCTATTTTAAATGCATGCCAGTACTTTTTAAAGTAAAAGTACACAGTGTACTTAATCTAATCAGGTTTATTTCATATGACTGAATTGTATTATTGTAAATATCTAGGAAAGAGTAGAAAATTGATGGATCCACCGAGAGGAGCGTGCTTGCTGGGCGATAAGATCACTCCGTCCGGTCAAGAAACGCACCCGGATCGTTGTACACAGTGTATGTGCACCAACTCAACGGTTGTCTGCAAGCGCGAGACTTGTCCGCCTTTGGATTGTCCGGTGGAAAAGCAAGAGTTTTCTTCGCACAACAAATGCTGCCCGCAGTGTCCCGACACTTTGGACAAGAGCGACACGTGCAAAGACAACGGCAAAATTTATTTGGTAAAAAATCAACGACTAGTTTACACAATCGTATTAAAACTAATTGGCTTAACTAATTAATTGATTTTTCGACAGAACGGCGATAATTGGAAGGTGGACGAATGTAAATCGTGTTCGTGCGTTCGAGGACTTGTGCAATGTGCCCAAGAAATGTGCCCTCCGGTCGCCTCGTCCTGCCCGGCCAACATGAAGCTTCGTACAGTCCCAGGTTCATGTTGTCCTCGATGTGTGCCCAGTAAGTGTCTGCTAAAGCATTTCCGCTAACACTAATGACCGCAGCGATGAAAACAACATAGTACTAGATTTACTAATTTCTACGGTTTATTCGTCGTTTCAGTGGACGGCGTTTGTACGGTGTTTGGCGATCCACATTACAGGACGTACGATGGAAAATTTTTCAGCTTCCAAGGACCGTGCAAATATTTGTTGAGCGCCGATTGCGTCGGGAGAACGTTTAGCATTCGCGTGACAAACGATGCGAGAAATACAAAGAACTCGGCATGGACAAAAACTATCTCACTGAGGGTAAGTGTGCGAGGATATAAGAAATCGGTCGGCAAATCGTTTCTAACGCACTTGCAATTTGATTTGCAGACCGGAGGTTTAAAAGTCAATCTCGGCGAAAACAAACGGATCAAGATCAACGGACAAAGAGTGAGCGTGCCGTACAAGAGGAGCAACGAACTTACGATATCGAATATGAACGACACCGTGTTGGTAGAAACGCGAATAGGGGTTTCGATTATTTGGGACGGTCGAGGGTTTCTCGAAGTTTCCGTACCATCCAGATATAAAGGTGAGTGTGGCTCATTGATAGCGGCCGATTAGAAACAGATAAAACGCGTTTAACAGATTTCGCATCCGATCGATCACATGGCGTGTGTTGAAATTATATTGTGTGTTTCCAATTTGGTGCCCGCAGGTAGTTTATGCGGATTGTGCGGTAACTTCAACTCGGTGCCCAGAGACGACATGACCACCAAAGACGGTCAAGTGGTGTTGGACTCTCAAGTGTTCGGGTCGTCTTGGCGCGTCGGCGGTAAGAACGCGTGCAGCCGAACGTTGAAACCCGCCGTGACGTCGCAGACGTCCCCGTGTTCCAGGAAAGGTCCTAGGGTCCGGGAACGGATGTGCAAGCCTCTCCGGCAACGCATGTTCGCCGCGTGTCACAAAAAGCTGAATCCGGTTAACTTTTTCAAGTAAGTCCAGCGACCAATATCGATGGGCCAAACAAATCGTTGTCTACATTGTATATAATATTATGATTTTTGATCACAGGTCCTGTCTGACGGACATGTGCGAATGTCCTACCGGTAGGAAGTGTTATTGTGAGGCGATGACGGCGTACGCGCACAACTGTCGTCGCCTAGGAGTGTCACTGCCCGACTGGAGGACCATGACCGGATGCCACACATACTGACCCAAGTCATCACGTTCGCCCAGTGTAGAGTCCGCTTGTTTGTTATTGCTAGTCATTGTTTTTGTACATCTCCAACTCAGCGGTCACCGCCGCCTATTTGCCTGACCGGTCGATTGATATGGTTAGTAAATAATAATGTAGTTAAACTAAAATTGAAACTACCAATTATTATCTTCCAACAATGATCTTTATAGTGGCAATGAAAACGCAAAAAAAGAGTATTGTCGCTTCGAAATGATTTTTAGATATTGTATCAAGTCTAAAAGTAATTTTACCGACAATAACGACTAGTTTAAATGATACTAAATACTTTTTCAATATTTAAAGTAAAGAAAAAAAATCAAATCTGGAATCCGGATAGGTTAGGGGTTTTTAACGATTTAATTGCTCTAAAAACTCGTTATTTTTTTATTCAATTTATAACTAGACGTTTATACACTTAAATAATTAGATTTCGGATTATTTCATGTCAATGTTACACACTTATTTACAGTTGTTACAGATATATTATATTAATTATTGCAAGTTTATATTATGTGAAATAAGAGTTTTGAATTATGAATTTAAAAAAAATTCTAATTAAAATATTCATTTAATATTAATAATTGGTGGAAATAACATTGTTGAATACTTTAATTCTCAAGACCAGTTACAATAATCATTGAGGTTATTTTTTAAATTCTTGTTCAAATTAATCAACTCTTTTTTTTTTTTTAATAAACCAATAACCAGCACATCTTAATGTCGGCTCTATACGTGCCGATTAACATATTATTATAATATGTCTAATTAGTTTTCAAGAAATACACCAACAACAAGTTATAGAGAATAAGCAATTTTTTTCCCGATAAATTATTTACTGTGGTTTTTGCATACAATTTCAGTCGGTATGTTAAAAATTAAAAATTACTTAAAAAAAAAAATTCAAGCGGATTAATTTATAATTCATATTGAGAGCGGCGATGATTATTATGTTAACTATTTAAGTAAAGGTCAGGATTTTAAATAGCTATTCCATAATGAACTTAACATTCTACATCCAATGTGTTGTAAAAATTGCTATACCTAACAAGATTTTAATGGTTTTTACTATAAAGTTTTTTTTTTAAACTAATGACAATATTGTGTTATGCGTATTGACGCTTAATGCAATTGTAGTGTTAATTTGTTTTTTTTAAAGGTGATAATTAGTATGAACAAGTAAATCAGAAAAAAAAAAACACAGCTCTGATAACATAATGTCTTGCCAAATATTTATTAATAATAATAATAATAATAATAATAATGCTTTTTTTATTAGCAGTAATATTGATATAGTATTGATTAATTTTTTTTATTATAAATAATATGGTGACGATAAATACATTAACCGGAATAACTAACGTAAATTGTTCGTACCTTCTTGTTACAGATGTAATACACGATCAACAATTATTTTATTATTTTGTAACATACACCCGTTATTTGCCATCACGAGCCGATGGCCAACGAAGACGACCTAACGAATATCGTAGCAGTATTTTAAGTGTCACGCAGCTGGATTTTTGTTTTAAAACAAAACCGAAAAATATGATCATAACCGTTTATATGTATAAAAAAACGGACCACTCCGGCCCGGCCACCTTCCCCCGTTTGATTGAGCGCTCGACCCTCGAGCCCAGGATGTCTATTTTATTTATTATCGTTTATTGTATTTGATTATTATTATTTTTTTTAATATTATTACTATTACTTGATCAAACGGATCGGCCGGAGACGCGTTAGGCCTACCCAATTCTCATTCGCCTTGCGCATGGAAGCGTTTTTCCTCATGGCAATAATTTGATTATGATGTGCGATTTGAAACAATTACCGAGTAATTCCGCAGCTTACCTACGCTGTTTTGACTTAATTAATTTATTAATTTATTTTTAAAAAAAATATTATTTTTATCTGTGTGTATGTGTGTGCGAGTACTTTTGACTCGAAATTCTACACCCACACACACACACACACTTGTGACGTATGTTTTCCTCTCGTTTGGGTGTAGTGTCGCGAGTGTCATGGACACTGGTGTACACCCTCTCTCGAGAGTCAGAAAGAATAACGTTCTTTCTATGCGTTTTACCTGCAACCGTTGTTAAGTCGTCTAGCAGCAGCTAGCTTAAGTCGGGCGACGAAAAAATAAAAAAATACCAACCTTTTGTTTTTTTATTATTTACTTACTTTTATTTGTCCGAGACAAAAGTAATACCCATATAATAATATATAGAGCCTATTTATAATACATTATTATTATATATTATATACAATATACTGTAAACTATCGTTTTAGAGGAATTAATTATTTATTTGATAGAAAATAACTAAAGTATTTTTTAACTATTTAAGTAAAATATTATTATAATAATGTAAAGAAAAAAAATGTTTGTGAAATTTATGTTCCTACCTTTTGTGTTTGTCATTAATTTATTATGATTTTTTTTTTAAACACATGTCATTTATATGTAATATAAATATTAAAAAAAAATCAATTGTATATGAAATAATTGTATACGCTGTTGTATTATTTTACCTTACGCTGCCGTTACGTGGCGACGAGCGAGCACGTACATTTTATTATTTCAACAAATTTTAACAAAATATAACAGTATCAATACAATAATAATATTATTGTTATACTATAGGAAAAATATAAAAAAAATATTATATAATATTCAAAATGTGTCTTTTATAATAATAAGTATTATGTTGTTTACACGTACAGATGTTTCTGGTTAAATTATGGATGGATAAAAAAAACTGAACGCGGCAGAAATCGAGTATATTATACAAACAAAAATATCCTTCTGGCTACTATCATAATATTTCAATTAGTAAGTTTTAATTTTAAGCAATAGGTATACACTGGCAAATGCATAAGAGCTGTTAATATTATGACTCGCTGCATTATTTTGATGGTGCATAAAAGCGTAAGACTAAAACAATATCGCAAAAGATAAAAAAGCAAATTAATAAATGTACAAGTAGTCGGATAAAGACTGGCGAACGGTTTGATCACGCTCAACAACAATACAATTATTATTTATTGTAAAAAATTATTAGGTACTTTATAAAAAATTACAACAGCTAGAAGCGACAATAACATTTTCAAAGTAATAACTATCTGGTGGTTTACAGTTCAATGATAAACAGTTAAGCAATTCAAATACGGTCAATTATAATATTTATAAAACATATAAGTACAAAATATGATGTACAATATTGCATGAAGTAAATTTTATATCATTTGTGAACGCCCAACAAAATAAAAGCGCCTATTTCGCTGGTGAAATGTTTTTGGGTGTAGTGAAAACAATTATTTTTAAAAATTATTTTAAGGCTTCGAAGTCATTAGCCTAAATAAAACAAAAGATGGAATAATTTCAAATTATAATAGCTCTGGTGGACTGGCCAACGGAATTAGAAGGATTCAGTCATTCAGATAAAATAATAGTAATTCAGAGATAATCTTTGTATTGTTGTAGGTACAGAACTATAACAATATGGTTACGTTATGTTTAAATTCAACACCGAGGAAATTAATTAAAAAATATAACTTATATAGTTACATTTAATTTAGTTTTGTTAAATAGAATAAACAAAACAAAATAACTAGCTAAATAGAGTACTTCTATAACATTAATAATATGATCATTGTCATAGATAATATAGAAACGTATGGAGTCTTTAACACATGACTTTAACTCAGGGCCGTATTTAGGAATTTATCACCCTGGGGCAACAAAAAAAACGCTCTATTTTAATATAATACAAATTTAATGCAATATAAAAAAATTTAGCCACCCCCTCATAATCAGCCGCCCGGGGCAACAGCCCCTGTTGCCCCCCTAAATACGGCCCTGCTTTAACTTTAAGTGAAATATATGTTAGTCAGAATCAAAAAATTGTTTTAAAGTATGTTATATAATTACCGTTTTGGGAAGGACACTAATATTTAATTCCAGACATGGAACGTTCACAAATGTGTTTTTAGTTTTCTTATAATTAACCTTTTTAAGAGTCGTAGGTTCGGCTCACAACAGTTATTAGCTATATTACATGAAATATTTAGTAAAACTACAATGTAAGGTATCTAACAAAACATAAACAAAAAAAATACAGTTAAAATTGATCTAATTATTATATTTTTATCAACGATATCGTTGCGCGATGATCTCGAAGATCTATGTGGTAAGAATGTATTAAAAAGTACTATGTAACAGTCTAATGTAGAAAAATGTATCACAAAAAACAAGTGCAGTAAGGCAAAATGTATTAAGACCCCAAGTACAATAAGCCAACTTATTTAGATTTTAGCAATATAAAGAAAACATTGTACACTGATGGTAGTTAAAAATTGATATGTAAAATATAATATGTGTATAATAATTACGATGATATGTGTTTGTTTTTAAAAAGTTTCTTTTTGGTAATTAAATAGTATGATATGTTTCGCTTACAATTTATTAAAGACAATGAAAACCGACAAATTGCGTTACAAATATGGTGATATTGTAAAACACTTAAATTAAAACAATTTACTTTTAACAAAAAAAAAACTTGGAAGCTTAACAGCTTCTTTATATCAGAGTAGAATAGTATGTGTTACAAACAATCACAACAATTATCAACGATCAATTAACTAAAACTAAATTAATGGTATTTTCATACTAACATATATAATAGAAAATGTATTATAAATATAAATTAACTAGTATAATGTATAATTAAGTAAAAGTCTATCGTGTAAACGCAGTTAACATTAACGGCTTAGCTGAGTTTAAAAAAGCGCCAATTAAAAAAATTCTGCATTTTTCAATTTACGCAGTTTTTTTTCGGGCCAGTAAAAATTTTCCAAATACAACAATTTGTTTAATATAAAATATATACATATGAATATTGGTACCAATTATATGAATTACAATATTATAAATACTTGAAAAAATGTATTATTGCTCGTTGGGACTATAGTATTAAGATACTTTATCAATAATAAACGTGGTATTCGTGAGTAAATTTCCTTTGTATGTATTAATTATAAGCTGACTAATAGACGGATGAAGTGGGTATTGGTTTTTATAATATACAAAAGGAAGTGATAAATAGTGATGACATAATTAGGTGTCTTGTACTATTTTTAAGGTACTTCAAGTGACTTCTGGTTTCTAAATTTAAAGCACTAGAGAATAATAAACAAAAATTTGGGTTTAATAATTAAAGCTTTTGAATATGTAATCATTATAATAAGCAAGAAGTTGAAAATCTAAATCAAGTTATTAATAATTAACTTTAAATTTTCTAAAAAACAAACTTTTGTCGTTCAATTAAATACATTTATTCACAAAATAATTTAATTTGTTAGATTTGGTTATGGACTCGAAGTTCAACAAGACATATAAAAATAATACAATCAATTCAAAAAAAAATGTTAACTAAAGAAAGAAAGAGAGAGAGAAAGTGAACACAATCGTGTTAATAGTACAGTGGAATGATAAACTAGATTATCATTAAAGTAAATTAAGCAGTTTATGAAAAAGGCATGCAATATAATAGTTAATACTAAATATAATAAAATATTCAATAATATTGAACTTAATTGCGTACACTGTCTTGCGCACCGTCTAAAGAAATATTAATTTCATATAATTATATAAAAGAAAAAAATAAATTTAAATATTTAAAAAACATAGTAATTAGTAGATGTTTCTTTTTATGTTATTTTAATAACAATGATATGTTTGTTGATTTAGTGATTTGTATAATAATGGTAATACTTAGAGTAATCATATTTAACATTTGATATAATGATATGTTCTTTGTTCACACGGGAAAGGTGTATAGTTCTGTGTGAGTGGATATAAAAACAAAAGATACTGTTTTAATAACTATTGATTTGCTTACCATACAAATCAGAATGCTTACAACATCAAAACAATTATTAACAATAATTATAAAATATGTACTATTTCAACTTAGCGAGGAAAGTTTTCCATTTTTTTTTTTTACAATGTCGAGTTTATTTAAAAATTGTATTTAGAAAGAGTTATTGTTTTCAAATAATAATTATTTTATCGAGTTGTTAAAGTACACTTTTTCGGAGATAGTTTTATACCCACTAAAGCTCTGTATAATATAATATATAAATTACACTTAAAAACCAATAAACGATACAACTCGTTGATATGCATGATGAGTTACGATCAGTACAAATATGAAATTCCCTGTATACAAAACTTAAAAACAAATGTGTGCACGGCAAATTAGTACCGTTATATTTTGCCTGACGTGCCGGATTTTTCGTTTACTTTTCTGGCCACCCAAAGTCTTGGCCCAGAACGTCGTACAGCTTTTGATTATGTTGACTGAAATGTTCTCGGAGTTTGGACATGACCGCGGGGTGCACGTCTGGGTGTTTCCTGCCCTTGGTTTCTTTCAGGCACTTGTCTCCCGAGTGATACCGCAAGCAGTAGAACCCTTTTGTGCGGTTGAAGTAGAAGTGCTCGGGCCCTATGAGGTGTTCGAGGCCCAGGAAAGACTCGATGCGCCTTAGCTCCGACACTGGGTTGATGATCAGCCGGTCGCCGTTGACCACGAACAGCTGTTCCCTAGGGAACACGTCCAACCATCTGTAAACGTGGTTGTGGTAAGTGGAAACCGTGATCGGCCGATAGTTGGTGTTGACCGTGCCGTCCGCGCGTATGACCAACTGCTCGAACGACCTGCTGCTCTTGTTGGCCATTGGGTTGCTGTGCAGCTGAGTGTAGTCTGAAATGGCTCTGATCACCGGATCCCTCAGTATCAGCAACAGTTTCACGCTGGAGTTCATCGCCTTGATCCGCTCGGGCACCTAAAAAATATATTGTTCATTGTTATATTGTCGACAAACACTAGTTCGGGCCATGCAGCGTTGACGAAACACACGGTCGGCTAAAATAAATGTATGTACAACAAAGTGTACACCCTACATTGAACTTTTGTCTTCAAATGTACTAGAATTATAGAAAAAAAAATGCATCTACATGTATTAAGACAATTTTACTGTAGTATTTAATGATGTTAATAATTATTGTGCAAATCAATTGAACTTGGACATACAAATTCCACGAGAAGGGCCAAAACAAACTCAACGTCAGAATATTGTAACGACTAATCCTGATGAGTACTTTCGAGTTTCTATGTATCTTAATTCCGTCCTTAGAAATTCGTTTTAGTCCAATAAATGAAATACTATTTAAGTTAGGATTCTTACACTCATAAACTATGTTAAAAATGGAAAAAATACATTTTATCACGAATTTACAAGAATTAGGCAAGCATTGCAATTTGTGTTCAATTAAGTAAGTGTAATATGTAAAATGTAGTAGTATAATACCTTTACAATTTGATTATGATAATATAATTTTTAAAAATACACATTAATAATAGTGATATTGGTTTTTTATATAAATAAGGTAGCAAATTAAGGGGGACGATTTAGAATATCTTCTAAACCTCTGAAGCGATTTCTTCATGTAGCAAGTCAGAAATCGTATCTACACGGTACTTTATTGGTCCAAAAATTTAAAAAGTCCACCCCTTTCCATTCGAAATTGAAAGTGTTTTGAATAGATTTTATCACTTTTAGTTATAATATATCCTGAAAACCAATGATCTCCTCCACCCTAGTATTCTCAGTCCCCAGCCACAGTGCTAGATTTTTGTTTAGCTGGAAATAGTAGTTCAACAGAATTATTATCCTGTAACCTTTGTACTGTTTCATACTCACGTTCCGAGAATTGCATTTAGATGGTCTTTTCCAGACAAGACTATAATTATTTTCTTTTCAACTATACGGGCGTTGGTTTAGAATTATAGTAAGTTAAAGTAGTGAAAAGGCAATTTATTGGAAGTGATAAGAATTGTTGTCATTATTGATCCATCGCATCGTAGTAACTTTTTATTTTCTTCAAATGGGCCGAAACGAAAACGCGGTAGATTGTATTTTGTTTTTGAGTTTTTTTATTTTTATTATTGCACAACCATTAACCAATAGCTTTTACTTCCCCTATACTCGTATTTTCTACTCGGTGTCTGCTATAAAATGTTTGCTTTACAGATACCGAGAATACATACTTGAAAAGCCAAAGTAAAAATCGGTGCTCTGTTATATAAAAAAAAATGAAGCTTTTTTCGATTTTTGTATCTGTGTCGTTCAAAAGAAAAGTTGAAAAATGGAACAGATCTTTGGCGATGAAAGACTGTAGTCGCAATGACACTCGAAAACTATACATTACACTATATTATATTGGTAATAAGTACAAGTGCTCATTCTGTATAACATTTCCAGAAACACGACGTAACACAATAAAGCTTTTACTAACAAAGGTGGGTGCGGTAATAAGACATCACACAATTATTATTATGCACAGAAAATAAGTTTCGGCATGTGTACACAGTCGTAAGTACAAACAAAAAGTTCTCAAAATAAAATATTATTTTAAAACAATAAAATGAATATTTAATCAAAACGTAATAGTACACTTTCTCATACTAATTATTTTCATAAAAACCCGCTTGTGTATTATGTGTGTTTTGATATTATTTTTTAATATAAATATCATCACCATAAAAAATATCTTGAATTTGTATATTATTTATTTATATTCATAAATGTTGCCGAATATGGTCAAATGAGGAATTACCAACAGAATGGAAGACAGCAGTGCTATGTCCAATTCACAAGAAAGGGAATAAACAGGACTGCAATAATTATAGGGGAATAGCTCTCCTAAATGTAACATACAAAGTCTTTTCGAACTGCATACTATCAAGGTTAAAGAGTAAAGCAGAAGAAACTATAGGTGACTATCAGGGAGGATTCAGACTAAGAAGGTCGACAGTAGATCAGATATTTATCCTCAGACAACTGTTCCAAAAAACTTGGGAGTTCGACAAAGAGATACATGTTCTTTTTATCGACTTCAAAAAGGCATACGATAGCGTACATAGAGCAAGCCTAATTAATTGCCTGAAAGAATTTAAGTTACCACAAAAATTAATAAGACTTATTGGGATAAGCATCACAGAAACATTCGTAAAAATTAAGGTAGGAAGTGCAGAAACAGAGCCAATACTAATAAAATCTGGGTTAAGACAGGGAGACTCAATATCACCGATTCTATTTAACTTAATTTTAGAGAAAGTAGTAAGAGAAATGTATATTCAACCACAAGAAGGTGTTAAGTAACAAGAATCGACTATAGCAATTTTAGCATATGCAGATGATGTGGTACTAATGAGCAAATCACAAGATAATTTAAGATCACTATTCACTCGTTTGGAGGAAAAGGCAAAAAAAGTAGGGTTACAAGTAAACGAGGAAAAAACCGAATACATGATTGTTGGTAGAAGAGATAGTGTGGCCGTTTTTCCACACCTGAAAGTTGGTAGATATGAGTTCAGTAGAGTCAAACAGTTTAAGTACTTGGGTTCAATATTAACAGAAAAAAATGAGACTGACAAAGAAATAGCATCAAGAATCCTATCAGGAAATAAATGTTTCTATGGACTCACAAAAATATTAGGATCACGATCTCTGTCAATAGAAATGAAGATACAACTATACATAACCTTAATACGCCCAGTTGTCACTTATGGGGCTGAGGCCTGGCCATTGAGAAAGACTGAGGAAAGGAAATTACTGGTTTTTGAAAGGAAAGTTTTAAGGAAGATTTTTGGACCTGTTATGGACAGAGAAACGGGAGAGTGGAAAACGAGAAAAAATGAGGAACTGGAAAGGATGTTCCGGAAAGAAAATATATTAAGCGTAATCAAAAGCCGAAGACTTCAATGGGCTGGACATGCTATGCGAAGCCAGAACCATCTCATAAGGATGATCATGGACGAGAACCCAGTAGGCAGGAGACCACTGGGAAGACCACGATTGAGGTGGGAAGATGTGATAAGAAAAGACGTGGAAACACTGAACGGAGGACGGGATTGAAAACAAGAGCGGTGGATAGGGAAGGCTGGAGGATTGGATGTGTGATGGGATGGTCTTGATGGCCGGAAAACCCAAGAAGAAGATTCATAAATGTATAATACATCAGAGTCCTGGCTCTGTTTTATAAACCAAACAATGACAAAAAATGTTTACCATAATAATTATTCTTACTTCTATAATAGTGTGTTTGACTAATAATAAGAATATACTACACGTTTGTCATTGGTAGTTTATAGTTATTTGAAGTGGCATTATGATTATATTATTAAATTATTTGAGTTGTTCGGATTTTAAACATGAGGAGATTAAGTAGAAATATATATGTGTCGCAAGTGTTTACAGTATTTAAAATAAACATTTTATGGTTCATAATGAACGAGTAATAAAAATAATAAATGTTTAGACGCGAAGTAGAAAATGTATTAGTTTTATAACGATAGTGGCGTTTATAGTATATAATTTCAGGGGGGGTTATAAAATAAGAATAGATTTAGCTAATATTATAAATTAACTTTGATTGAATGAATTCATTGTACATGTGCCGTACCAACCACAAATTTTGGGGGGGCGTTTGACCCCTAAAATCCTCCCCTATATACATCACTGTAATACGGTGATTTCTTTTAATCGTCCAGTTACACTTTGTTTTAAATTAACGGTAAAGTCAGTGTCTTTGAAATATTTAACTTTTTAATTAAAGAAAAATAATTGTTTGTATAAAATACAAAACACCAATTAATATAGAATTAATTAAAATAAAACATGATAATATCGATTATCTGTTATAATTTTATACATGCACTTATGTACTTAATGTATAGTAAAGATTTTCATGTTTGCATGTTGCAGATTTATTCCCATATTGAAATTAATTGAAATGTGCTTCAAGTATCACGGTCCGGGTAATGTTCAACTGAAAAACAAGTACAGATCAGGGCAAGTTTTATTACCCTGATGTGGAAACCGTGCCAGTCCTTCTCAGTCATCGTTACACGCGCCTATTCGTTTCGGTAGTGTACATTTTAATATTCAAACCTAACAATAACGTCGTAGGCTCATTTGACACGCACAATAGCATTGCCCACACTGCGATGCATATACTAAATTTCTTATGGAGAACCTACGCCTGTCGAATCAAAACGTAAGTACACATTGGGCGACGTTGTGTAACCCGGAAAAAGGTTTGTTGTGTTTTTTTTTTTACATTATTGTTACTATTATTATTACTATTTTTTACCTCGGGGGTCACGAAATAGCTTGGGCTCTTTTCAATGGTGATTTGATTTGGGAATGAATAGGGCATGCGCCTGCGGTACCAGTCCAGACCCCGGTCGTAGTTGTCGTCTCTGTCGAAAAAGTGCACTTCGCCGTTTGCCTTTTGTATGGATTTGTGCATGAACAACATCTCCAACAGCGCTCGTGTGCCGCCTTTCCGCACGCCTATAATGATCGCCTGTAAACACAACACATCATATAGAGCAATTGTATGTTTAGTTTTAAGACGTATGAATTCAATGACCAGCGTTAAATAATATATATTAAGAATTATTGTTTTTTTTAAGATTTGATGAATTGATTTAAAAAAAAACGTGGACGTTTTTTCTTAGTGTTTTGTGCCTAATAAGTTTAATATATTATTATGTATAATATTTTAATTGAGGCGTCTGGATTCAATGTTTGAACATTTTCACAGACGACAAATATTTTCTTCAAATGGACGATTTTTGAAACAAACCAAGATTTTGCCAACACAGTTTGAGTTAATTTATAATCTTTATTTGATGTTCAACAATAGCTTTACATATCATGTAATATAGTGTAGCTACTTAAAGAAAAACACGTTTTTTAAATATCTTTTAGCTTGTTTTGAAACTAAACGCCTCAATTATAACCTTACACTTGCATATACATTATAATGAACTTTGTTGCACATAACCTGCATATATTACATGACGTTTAACACCTCACACGCCATAATAATACATTAAAATAGCGTGACTTTGCCGGTGTCGTTTTTCAACACACTAAAGTTTATCATTTGCAAGTAAGAACGCCTTTATATTATGTATAAAATATGATTTATTTAAACGTGTTGGCAACAAGTGGTTTGAAAAAATTCATATTTTCTACCATTTTAGTTTTTTAATGGTCTAATTCAATATGTTATGTGGGCTGGTAATTTTTACAAAATTATAAACTTTAATTCAAAAGTTTATTGAAATTTAAAACAAATAGTTGTTCTTCATTTGTGGATTTTTAAAATATATTTACATAATTATATCTGAGGTAACATCAATTGGGTTATATTAATTAGAATATAAATAAAGAAAAAATTAAAGTTAATTCCTAATTTCTCTAACTTCATTAAATTAATAATGGATATTACTCAAACATAATATTATGTTCAACTATAATAACTGTTTTGATTATGATAAAAATATCTTATTCCTTTAAGTCTTTTAAGGTTTATAATTAATGTTTATTGGTGCAATGATAAAACATCTATTTTTTCTTTACTTTTATTTACTTTATCAGTGTAAGTACTATCCTTAAGCCTCTTATAAAAGTTAAGTAAAGGACAAAATTACATATATTGAACTAACAGAAACTTTAAACAAATATTATTTTTTTAAGTTCAAAACTTTACAGTCCTAGTGCAACTTATTAGCAACGATAATAATATTATAATAAATAACTCAAAGAAAAATAGATTGTAATACGCTAACGTCGTAATACGAATAAAGAAAAACTTTTAATTTAAAGGGATATAATTAAGCTTAAAATGTATTTTCGAATACCTTATGATGAAATGTCTGAAAACCGTTATTTATCATTACATAATTCCAATAGACATAATGTCAATTTGTATTCTGCATTTTTTGCTGATGCACATGTCATTTGTATACAAAATATTATTTTAACGGTACCTAAAAATCTAAAACGTACACGATTTTTATGTTTAGCTATTAAAAATTAAAAAAACTTTAAAAGAAGTGATCGATAAATTATGATTATTTTTTAATTTACTACAGAAATATATTATACAGCCCTTGATGACCTTTGAAAATTCAATTAGTGTATTTTAGTATAATCGGTTTAGAGACGAAAACGTAAAGTAATAGCAAATCGTTGGCTAGTATTATATTATTTAATGTTGGAACACAATTTATATACAATATTATAATCAAATATAGTGTACATGCAAATATAATAATCAAACGATTGCATGTCTCAAATAATCAACCGACTCAAACTATTTTCATAAGTTTTGGTTTTTATCCAATATGTTTGTAAACTACTTAAACGCTTAGAAAATGCGGTAATCGTTAAACTAGTTATGTATATTTTATAGGTTTAAGATATATTGTATTTAATACAAAAGTTAGGGTTTTCCAAATGGCAACTTATGTTTTTTTGATCATTGTTGTTTATTTATATGAATGAAATCATAATTTTTAGTTTAAAATATCAGATTTTTTTGACAACGTTGGATATACTTACTACGCCCATTTTAAAAGACATAGTTTCTCAAAATGTTGCTCTAATTTAAAAAATATATTGTTTTTTTATAACAATATATTGGATTCACCGTTAACGTTAATTTTTATTTTGGTTTAAATTACAGAGACGAATACTTTGGGTATAATAATTATAATCCTAAGAACAATTATGTTTTTTTTAATCATATAATAAGACAAACACGCAAAAAAAGCTAATAAAATACATTTCTTTTAGTTTAACTTCTTATTTCTGGTACAATAATAAAACATGACCAACAAAATATAAACACGAGTTTATATTTTGTTTTATTGTGAAAAATCATGAAACGCGCTACGTTATGTAGAGTACTATTCATATTTTTACGATTTGCAAACTATACGTGATCTGTTTTTATATTTGCACTAAAAGCAATTATTTGTTTTTTTTTTTTTGAATTTACAAGTCCATTTCTGGGGCACCACGTACGCTGTATGCCAAATAAGAACGATTTCCTTTTGCAAAGAGCTTTATGGTTGCCGGTCGACGAGTGTTGTACTTAAAATGGTAACCATATTTAAACACCAGTATCAATATTTGATATTGAGTTAGTTAAAAATTAATACCTATGCACATTTATGGAACAATATAATGTTATAATGTAAAATGTTAATTCTATGATGTTTTTTAAAAATATAAATTATAATGGTCTTAATATACATGAGACATGCCACAAATTCGGCTCCGGATTTTCCTTAGTCTACCTATACAATTTAATAAAAATGTTTAAAAAAAATCATATGTAGGTACTATTATAATAAAATGTATTATCTATAATAGCCCCAAGAACTTTGGGGCTCTCCAAGTAAAGGACAAATAGTGGCCAGTCACAGTTAAAACTCTTCGTCCAAACGCATTTGATGTTTGTAATAAGACATAGTAATATTAATTCATCCATTAGTTCTTTTGAGTATAGTCATTAAAGAAGATTTGCTAATTAAAAATAATCAGCCTGTATTTCATTTTAAGTGTTGTAAAGGCAACACTATTTCTAATGTATGCATTGAGTTATCTAGCGAGTTTCACTTTGAGTATTCTCGGCAGCGACAAAGTATACATATAAAATAAATGTTTAATAAAAAAAAATTATATTTTAAGAGAGAAAATATCAACGGATTTTTTTTAAACTCAATTTATTTGTAGAAAACATATGCTTGTATATTTTGAATATTATATGAGTAAATAGTGGCACGATTCAAGTTGCTTACCTAAAACATAGTTAAGAACAAAATTCGTTTTTAATCACCTATATAAAATGGGTAAATCCTTTCTATTGTGCAAAATTAATCAATCTAACCGTTCTAGGTATTGTAATCTATATGATAAAACAGTTAAACTTTTCGGTTTCATTTATTGAATAAATAAATAAGAGCGGTCGAAATCATAGGCTCGTTAGTATTCAGAATTTATGAAAGGATTTTGGGAATTTACATTTGTTCATTTCAGGTTACCTCAGGAAACAGTTTCCACCTGTTTAAATAACAATTATTCGTTTAATTATTTAATTTGGGCGGCGAAAACTTAATACTCTGATTTATGTTTGAAATAATTTAACTGCGATTTTTTAAATGTTTATGGTTCATTTTGTTTATTATAAGCGTGTGTTCAACTTAATAAAATATTTACCGTGTCTCGTTAGAATATAGAGCGCTTTCGATAAGTTCTAATTCCAACGAACCATTGTAATTATATTCGGATAACCTTTTAGGTTGACACTATAATAGTTTTGTAGCGTTTCTTCACTAGCGACCACTATACGCGGTGATATCTATCCAGTACTGTTCATCTAAAACCTTGTACGAAACACATTTTTCCAACTGTATCGTTACTATATTTTACCATTAGTGGTTAATTTGTAAAAGATATAATTAAAAAATGATAAATTAATTTGATTTATGCGGAATTGGCATGATTTGTAGAACTATAACCATAAAATATGTTTCTTTTTTTGTTGACATTTTCATGTTTTAGCTCTGGCACATAACCGAAAAAAGTGTTACCATAAGTTAATAACGAAAAAAGCTTTACGAAAAAAGCGTTAGGACACGGTGATGGGGTTGGAGGTGGAAATAGAGATGGAGGTGGGAATAGGGTTGTGGTTGGGGGTAAGAGATAGTGGGTAGGAGTTAGGGGTAAGATATAGGAGATAAGAGATATGTTGTACGTTCAACGTTCAAATTAGAACTAAATGATAAATTCAAAATAGTTTAAGGGCCCAAATTCTCTATGAATTGTTTTAAGCCAGATATTAAACACTACAATATTAGCCAGAAACTTGATGTTTTATTATAGTAGCTTGTTACTGCTTATTTATACCTATACTATATCATTTTATCTATAATTCCACCACTACTCTAATATTATTTGGTACTTCAACGAGACATGAAAATGCTCTTTCGTGGTCGCAGACTCGGCTGAAAAACTTTTTAATGTATTACAAGTGTTACCTGTGGCAATCTCCTGCTCGTCTTGGGAAACCTGAGCTTTCGATAAGTCCGGTCGTCCGATGTGGTACGACTCAGTGTAGACGTATCTTCGCCGACGGTCTGATCGTCCAACGATGACAGTCCTCCAATTGGGCCTATGTAAATGTGCACACTGCCCAGTAGGAACAGCACAATTACAAAAAGAACCAACTGGGACCATTGGACGTTCGGAAAACACCATCTTCGCATTACGATTTGTACATCTAAAACAACAATACAAAACATATATTAAACTGTAGCGCATGGGTGATAAATTTGGTTTAATGTTTTATTTTAACCAATTAAGTTTACCGATTCATAATTGTTTCAGACAACTTATCATATTACAATAACCTATTATTAACAATTATACGACGGTTACCGTCGAAATATCATCAGAAGCTTTAATCCTATAGAAATTAGTTGATACTATAGCTAAAATGATTTCACTGCTTCACATTATCAAAACTTAAAGATGTTTCGAAACGGATACGGATTAGGGTCACTTCAGTCTCTAGGGGTTCGTGGTAATTACAACCGGCTCGGTTCCCGAAACTTGATACCGACAAGCATGGGAAATTTCTAGTGTAAAAGTGATTGGTGCCCAGTGGACCAAACACGAATCGATCACTATCTTCGTGAGCGGTAAGCCTGAGTTTCACAACGGGTCGAGTTTGTGTAAACAATAATAATTGTTATTTGTTTAAATTAGTAACGAGGATGTTCAACAAAGTACAAAAACTTCTATCGTTTGCATTTCAAATGAGAAAATAAAGTATTTTGGATCTAATTGGAATTCCCAGTCTTCCTAAAAAACATCAATGTAAATATATATATTTATTTAAACGCATAACTTACCAATGCTTAATTTTATTAATGCGTTCCTTTCGGATGTAATTGAATAATGAAATTCATTTCACGTAATGCGTTTATATTATATTAACATAACGACTACTGTCTGTATTTTATTTTTCTGTCAAAGAGAATTGATTAATTCAAGCGTGTTTGCATATTTAAATATCTAATGACATAAATCAAATAGTAGTTTGGAAGAAATTAAATGCTCTGAACTGATATATTATTATTATGTGTGCCTGGATAAATTATTAATGGTGCGGCAAAATTAAACTTATTGATCTCACAAATATATACATAATACACATAAATGTTTGCTATAAAGCATTTCAGCGTAGATATATTATATATTTGGTAAAGTTAATTGTCTATTTGTTTTTATATTATTTATTGATTTTGCGCTATAAATGGAGATCCGCACATGTGGCTCAAAGTGTCATTATTCATAATTAAAAAATGTGTTACTAACAATAGATTATTTTTTCATACAAAAAAATATTTAACTCTTTAAATAAATACGGTAAATTGTACAGAGGGATTTTTTTTATCACGGGCCAGTCATTATCTCACTGAGTTTAATTAATTATCGAATTTTTTTTAATTATAGTGTTTTTATACTACGTGATCTCAATTTTTCAAATTTTTTTGGGGGTTTTACCCCCCTTTCCAAATAAGTTTTTTTTAATATTTAGTATTTACATTCAACTTATGACATCAAACTAATTCGAATTAATTTATTTATGTTTTATTATTTGAAAGTCATCTAAAGAGAACCCATACACAATAATAAATCATTTAATTTATTTTACTCTTGCGGTATGATTACCGTTCCATGCCTTTACTTTAATATGATTTAAAAAAATAATAAAACATTGTGAACAATTTAGTCATGTTCAGTTTACATTTCATTGTTTTTGAAAACAATTCCAGGTTTGAATATTGAGCTGCCACTAATCAACCGATCTGCTTAAATTATTTTAAAGTAAATCAATAAACATTAATTGTCCAAAAGTAGGTAATTAGTCAGGGTTTTGTTTTAAGTTGTAGATAAGAAATATATGAGAAAAACATGTTTTGTAATTAATACATTTTATTATAAAATACAGTATAACTGTGTATTACCTACTTACAATGACAGTAATCATTGTGTCGCAAACAATTATTGATAAATTAAAATAGTAACAAAAATGAAAAATGGGACCACAAAAACCGTATATTTACATTAAAAATTGATTAGCATTTTATAAAATCTTGTATCGATTCAATATATCATAACTCTATAGTCATACTATAAACTATATAGTCATAACTTAACAAAAAATTCTACGTACAAATTTAATTTCAAACATATAAGTAATTTGGCAATTTTTGGATTTATATTTATTAATCTTGAGCTTTGTTTTTAAAGTAGTTAATTTATATTAAATATTTTGCAATCGTACAAACTGATATAGGTAGTTCAATAATGTTTGTGAAAACATCGAAGCTAGAAAAAACAATTTTTTTTTATAAAATGTGTCCTAGAAATAATAATAAAGTTATATATTTTGATGAATATTAATTAAAGGGAACTCAAAGCATGACGAGAAAGTTTTATAGATGCAGAATTGATTTGTTCGCACTGATGTGAATAAACTTTTCGAATTATTCATTTTCATTAGTTATCATCGCTATGCATTCACCGCTCTACACACAACATGCATCCTGGGGTAATGACCTAGTTTTAACTGTTATCGACCTACTGCCTATACAAATAAATGCAAATTAGTTATACAGGGTTTTAACATTTTATGGTACAATAAATAATAAACAATTTCTATTTGCTTGGGGAATACGAATAAGAGATGGCAATGTTTTTAGAATTTATTAGTTCAAAAACAGCATAATAAACATTAAACTTTATAGAAGTAAATAACACGGAGATAGTAAAAAAAAAAAACAAAGAAAAAGTAGATTTACAATATTCAAAAATAAGCATAAGTTCAATGTGGCTTCTTTTTTAATAGATGATAACATATTTACTATTGTTTCTATTAAACGTTTAACACATTTATTATATTTTTTTTTCAACAACATAATTGTTTAAAACAGTAACAAATAAACTGTCGTTAAAGAATTATAAATAAAGAAAAGTTAAGTTATTTTATTTAGAAATATATTTAGAAAAATCTAAAACAAGTTCAATAAATAAATCACTTAAATAAATGTATAGCATCAATCTATACATATAAAAAATAGTGTAGTTGTGTATTTATTTATTTATTTGCTTTACAGACATCCAAACTACTGCGCATATTTTAATCAAACTTGGCACAAATATTATTTGAATTCTTTTAAGTGCTAGTGATAGTAAAAATCTATCTCCGTTGCCCTTGGACCCCTCGAGACTAAAAAAACACCCTAAAAAATAAATCATGTGAGATAATCCAAACTATTTTATCTTAGTCATTTAATAAAACTCTGTATAATGTTTATGGTATTAAATTAATGATTTAGCTTAGGTTAGTTTATCACTAAAATAAGTCACAACAAAATTATATCTGTTTTGTTGAATTTCAAATGCGTGTAAAAACTATAAAAACTTCTAATGTTTAAGCTATAACAAGACAAGTAGACTATACGTTACACTTTGGTCGTAAATAAATTATAAAACTGATTGTGGATTTATTTTCGGTTAAACGAAACTATATTCAAAACTGATAACGTTACCGATAATACACAGGATACGGGAATGGAAACGATTTCGTTAGCCATGTGTTCGGAAACGTATTCAACCCTTGGACACGTGGTATGCCGACTAGTTACTACGTTTACAGATCGATAGCTAACATATACATGACAGCTAGACATATATCAGATTAGGTTGTTATTATTTTTTTTTTTGTAAAATAACAAAAATATTTCGTCAGGAGTTTATAAATTTTAGTTGTACGCGATATGTATTGAACGGAATGTGCGCGGCGTCGTATTCATTGTAATTTTTTTTTCAGCGAGTCGAGATAGCCGCCTAAATGGTTTGGATACAACAACCGTCTACAATTCAATGTTATTGAGAGCGAAAAATTGATTAGATCAAACGGCGGAACAGATAGGCAATCTCGGTACGCCGCTGCAGTGCGATCGCGGTTCGATCGTGTGTTGTCGTCGAGCGGTTATCAGCTTATTAACGCTTATCACGGTTGTTGGCTCTAACGCAGCGGGGTGTACTAACACGGGAAAACGAAAACGGCGTTTATATGTGTTTAAAGCATTTTTATTATTTACCTGGTGCATAATTCCGGGCGGCGTGATCATTGCCGTCGGCGGTGGCTCTAAGGGTAGAAAAAAAAGGGACGCGTTGGTAATGGCGGCGGCGGAGGCGGTGGAGGCGGCAGCAGCACAGGACTTGGCCGGGCGAGCCGATTGAACGCACTGAACGGGCCAGGGCCATCGAGAACCGCGCGCATACCGCCAAGTCTACTGGCGGCGTCGGGTGCAACCGCTGTTGATTTTCCCTGAAAAAAAAAAATATATAAATAAGAAAATACCGACGGGCCCGACGACACGGCCGTTATCGCAATGTCGTCCTGTTATTATTATTATTATTATTATTGCCATTTGTAAGCCCGTTGAATGCATAAGCGCTAGACGGAATATCACAGTTGCGTAACGTACAAACATCCGGTAAAAAATAACCGAGGAAAATTGTATAAATTGTATTTTTACAATATGAAAAGTTCTTCAGCCGAGTCTGCAACCACGAAAGAGTATTTTCATGTCTCGGTGAAGTACCAAATAAATTTAGAGTAGTGGGGGAATTATAGATAAAATGATATAGTATAGGTATAAATAAGCAGTAACAAGCTACTATAATAAAACATCAAGTTTCTGGCTAATATTGTAGTGTTTAATATTGGCTTAAAACAATTCATAGAGAATTTGGGCCCTTAAACTATTTTGAATTTATCATTTAGTTCTAATTTGAACGTTGAACGTACAACATATCTCTTATCTCCTATATCTTACCCCTAACTCCTACCCACTACCTCTTACCCCCCTATCTTCTACCCTAACCTCATCTTCATCCCAATTTCCACCCCCAACCCCATCTCCGTGTGGTAACGTTTTTTTCGGTTATGTTCCAGAGCTAAGACATGAAAATGTCAAAAAAATATTGACGTTGACATCAATCTTTAAAATAACCGAGGAGAGTCATAACAAAATTATAATTATAATTAAAATATATTTTTCTATTTAATACTTATTTAGCGAATGTTTTACAGACTTTAGAAAGTTTTCAATAGTTCTTGTCACGACGATGTGGTTAGTTTTGTCTATTAAATTATTTAACACACCTTCCCAGCAAAAACTTTTCTGACTAAATTTCGTACACCGCGCACTTATTGCATGTTTTTAATCCATGATGCATAATGTACATGTAAACATTGTACTACAATTTCTCCTTTCCTTTTTTCGACAATATAAACTTTATTTTGATTATTTAAAAAAATGAAATTACAAAAAAAACATCTATTTGATATTATCAAATAGACAAAGATATAATGGATACAATGTATTTTTTTATCGATTATTTATACTTAACCAAACATATCCATTCAGTTTTTCCTCCCAATTTTTATTCCGGTTACAAGATATCATATAAGGACTAACTTTCAATCAATATTGGCCCACATAGACCACCATTATCCTGTGGTATCATATAATGTGTATCGTTTGATATTCACAAACGCTAAAAAAACCATCGTTCATTTTGTATGTATATGAGCATATGCTTTGTATGCTTAAATCAATAGCCTTTTTTGAAAATTATAGTGCTGTTTTCCACAAAATATATTTTTACGTCATGTATTACGAGTTATAGCATTAATGCTAGTTTTTATTTATTTTCTTCTGAAATAGAAAGATATTGGAAAATTACCTAGTGCAACCCAGTCTTTATTGGAGTATTAACATAATAACATTACATACATTTTACATAATAATATTTAGGCATGCCTTTGACGTTTATTAGTGTATTACAGGTTTGACATAGGTAATATCATATTGTATTGTGTCACCCATACAGCAATTTAGAAATACAAATAAGTACTTCATACATATTTTGTAACAAATTTAACAAGTATTAAGTTCATTATTATTTGATTTGATTTCTTGCAGAAATAAGATGGAAAACGTGTTGGCCATATTTTTAGTAAAACGTCACTTTTATGTATTATATTTTTCATTGAAATATTATTGTTGTATGGAAAAGGTGGCAAGGAGTATAAATGCCTGTGGCCGGTTCGAGCCCGGGTCACCCGGGTCTTCGCTTTTCATAATGTTCTGTCAATGTTTGTCTGCGTTTTTGGTTTTCAGTATATTGTTTTATGTCTTACCTATATCGACGTGTTATAACTACAGTGAAATATTATACGGAAAAAATGTAGTATAGCATATTATGTTGTATAAGACAGCGTTCATATTATAGTCTTTGGAGTCTGCGAATATGCGGTAAACAGTGGATATTTGTGACCTACATTACAACGCATTCGGCACTTAAAAAGAAAATACATATTATCTGATAAAAAACTACAAAATCAATATGCCTACTATTGTTGAAGTCAAAAAACAGTAGGGACAGTTAAATTAAAACTATACTTTTATTAGCGTGTGTCTTGAACTGACATTTTCGTTTGTTAAATACAGTTGTAATTGTAGTTGGCCCTATTCAATTGTTTAGCTCTTTATTAATTGTAAATTAATCAACGATTAAAGTTTGTAAAAAATCAAAAAGGCCAAATAAAAATTCCACTAGATTACACCTATATGTTAGAACCTATTATTAGTGTAATGCGAATGCTATAAATAATTAATGCAAACCCGTTATTTGATGCCATGTACAACATTTAGTTTGATATATTTGCATGCGCTATCTTTTATGCATATCGTGTTTATTTAACGAGTCAGCTGCGGTACAATGCAGCTGTATAAATTAACAAATAGCTTAAGAAAACAGCATAAAACATTGTGTTCTTATAATAATATTATTATTCGCCTTTTTACGCGAAAAAAAAAACAACCATAGTATAGAAAACAAAAACAAATAACTAATAGTTCAATAACACTAATTATTAACATTTTAATCCATTACAGCGGTAGAATCCAATCCAAAATGTTAAACGTTAACAACGAGCAATTGAAGTTTCGAAACTTAAAATCTGAACTTACCGAAACTCTCTGAAACCATACATTCAACCGCGGTTATGTTTTTCGACTAATATTCACGAGTACCTACTTAAAAAATTAAAACATATTTTGTACTATTTTCGCTTTAGTGTTGGCGTAGAACTTAAAGCCCTTAATTCGCAGCTATTTAAAAATATATAAAATGTTGATAATTGCCAATGATCAATGAATTATAATTGAATCGGTCATTTCAAAAACCACATAAGTCAACTTTTTTTCAAAATGGCTTTTTTGGCCGCAAACTATTGCTTTAGGTAGACCTATAATCCATGTTAAAACAACATTAGTCAGGTAATTCCTTCTCCATTTTACAGCGCCCTCTTAATAACGTTCATTGGTAAAACAACCTAAGTCAATGACTAATGTGGTTTTTACATGCATCGCAAGTTAGCGCGCACACAAACATGTCAGATTAGCACCATAAAGAAGACTCAAGCGTCTGTTCTGTGAGGTTCTGTGATTTAGATTAAATTGTTTGTTTACGTTTGTTCCATAATAAATTTTGATAAATTAAAATTTTTAAGGAGTATCTTCAATATTTTCATTAAATGTATGACTATTATCCTCATTTTGTTCATTTTATATACACCTTAACTCCGTTTCTTGCTAAAACAACATAAGTCAAGCTCAGTTTTTCTGGGTTTTCTCTTTTAATTTTCCATGATTTGTGATTTTTTATTTTTATTTCAGCGTATTTAGGTCTAGTTGTTACATTTAGCTGAAAAAAATTCTTAAAAATTCGTTAAGGTGTGAGTAGCACAGTTTTTATTGCCTCCTGCAAATTTTTAAATTGGTGACAGGTGGTTTTTGAAATGACCGATTCAATTATTAGAAACCCTTTCAATTTATGAAAGATACGTCAACGTAAAGAACTCAGAAAGATTACATTTTTTGGTTTTGACACTAGAAAATAGACAATTATTTTTGTTTTGGTCTTTAATTATCCAGGTCCAAATAAAACGTTTTCTGTGTAACTATGTTTAGGTTAGAGAAATATTTTAAAACGTGTTTTTGTGCGCTGTTGTAACGCGGTAAAACAGTTTATTATCAATTAATAATTTTAATAAATTAGTGTTACTTTTTTGTAGTAGTCGTAAAGTTTTAAAATTTTGGTAAACCAAAGAAAACAATATTTTACGTCGTAGGTTATCGTTTTTTATTAGTATATCTATTAACTTAATTTTGATTAATTATATCAAATTCGCTTATAATTATCGGTTTTTAATTATATGAAAGAAAAAACGTATTTTATCACAGTATTCAAAATAGACCTACTGCGTGTAGGTCGTACAATACTGATTTTAAGTGCTATTAAAATTTTAAGATTTTACCACCACTATAGACAAAAGAGGACGATTTATCGCTGACCAATAATAATGAAGAAAAACGTTGGAACGCATTTTTAAGATCTAATACAAATGTTTTACCCATAACGACTCTTCACTACTATAATATAAAAAAAAGAACTATAAAAAAGTTGTTTTTTTTTTTTTTTAATGACTAACTTTTCAAAAAAAATTTCTTTTAAAAAAACGCACCGTCTTGCCCACCGGAATATTTTTCTCTTATAATTTAATAATGAGTGCTTTTACTCTAAAACTAAAATTAAGCGAGTTATTTTCAGTCTGCTTAAACATGTTTTTACCACTGAAAATCACCGGTGCGACGCCATCTTAAGTCTTAAAGCCCGGACAAAATTACGTCTACTTAAGATTGTCCGATCTGAATTGTGTGAAAAAATTCGAGTTGTCCGACTACTTTACTAGGTTATGTAGGAAACCGAATTTGGTTTTGGCGCGGTCCGGCCGAGCGGCCGTTTCGCTTGGACGCGCTTACGTCGGTTGTGCTCACGTGGACTCACGCGATTGTGCGGCATCGGTGTGTCAGTGTACACAATCGATACGGCTCGAGCTCAAATCGTGGAAGGGTACGCTCGGGGTGACGTCACGGGACGGAGAAGGTAGCGCGATGGTTTCCCGCTAAAATAATACCGCTTCGCCCGCTAACGGCTACGCTTATTACTCTACGCTACACAGTACACTACGCACGCCGCGTCCTTGTATAATAGGTGTACGTTACTACTATAAACGACGCCGTGTCTGGGAGTCCTTCTGCCACGGCAAGCCGCTCAAACACTTCTCTCTGCCTTTCAATTTAATGATCGATAGCGTCCTGATGACAGTCGGCCTCCGGACGTCCACGTGCGACTTGCGAACCGTAGTAATGATAATAGTTTTTTATACGCTTGTCGGCCTGAAAACGCCGCTAGTTTTACACACACACACAATCATGACGTTATACGTTAGCGATCGAAAGAGGGTGGCACGGGACACGGTGTAAGCCGTATGGAGTAGCGTAGGCGTAGCTATTGTTGTTTACTTCGCAAAGCGGACCACGTGTAAAGAAAACGCTTCGATGTGAGTAAAGAGGTGCATGTAATTACAAAAAAAAAAAAAATTATTTTTACTGTATAGCGGCGTAGGGAAAAAAAAGCTTCTGTCAAGGGTTTTTTTTATCGTACTCGTACCACGGCATTTAATTGAGTACACAGCTTTATAAAAGGGATGCGTTCCTCCTTAAGAGCTTAGCTTTTGAGTCCCTCCACATAATAATAGTATATGTTTAGAAATATTGTGTAATAAGTTATCAGTATAAGATTATGATTTTTTATCAATTAATTTTAAATTTTAATTACTTATTGTTACTGAATTGCCTGGATCTGGGTTGTTGTAAAAAAATAATAATAATAACAACAGTACCAATCTACATTTAAAATCGGTAACATAATAAAAAAATATGAGAGGTTGCTTTAAAATTTTATTAAAACTTTACACTTAAAAGTTCTATCTAATCAATATTTTGTTTATAATCATTCTGAATTTAGGTGCACTATTTCAAAAAGTATTAGCGTTTTAGCGACTGAGGTTATTTCCCACAAAAATAATCATGTGTTAGGTATAATACCAAAATATATATTACTGAGAAAGAATAACAATTAATCGAATGTCCATTAATTGAATATATACAAATGATACAGTCATGCATTGTATGTTGATATGTAAACATTTACACATATATACAACCTGACAATTCTATGCTACAATTAAGTTTTGTAAAGTTAAGTAATAAAAGCCTCTGTTTCTGTCTCCTACGACTATCACACGCAAGTTGTATATGTTTTGTTTAAAATTTGTTTCAACAAATTTGTCCAAACTAAATATATTTAATTTAATTATTGTTTTCACATTTTTACACGTTAAATAAGTGGATAGCATGGATAGTGTTAATGACATGAAGTTATGTGAAATGTACAAATAGTGACGGTTAGAGATACAGTCACTTCAAAACCACAAAATGATAATAATTACGACAAAAAGTAATTTCGTGAATACTTATTAGTACACAATAACCAAGTATTGGTAATTATGATATTAGGTGTATTTTTCAACTCTACATGGACATCGAAAATGTACTTTTGGTTTTGTATTTACATAAAAGAGCGGGGTGTAAAATTCCCATTGGCCCTCTCGCCATTATACGCCTATGATAAATCTTATATCTGCTAATCCATAAAAAAAATCTACCATTTTTACAGTACTGGACCAACATAATATTGTAACGTCGTGCTACGTTAGTTGGCTACACTGCAACTCTGCTCGAAGTGCACTTGTGTTATCAGTTGTACTTTTTATCGAACTCCAATGCATCGCTGTCGTCGTGATAAGTGATAACTGAGTTGCGCGTTTGTTTACATTGTTTTGTTTGAATTTTCCGTAACAATTTTCGTTATTCGTACGAACTACAAACATTTCGTTGAACCATTAATTTATTGTATCCGTACTGCTTTGTTAACTACATATTTTTCAATTCAATACTGTGCAAATGTGTACATCATCGTTGCCGTTTCAAATGATTTACATGTCATTGAAATAATAATTATATTTTTATTCACCACGTCTACATTACTATATCTAGCCCAAAGAAAATAAGAAGTACCGCCGGACCATTATTCCATAGTGAGTGTTGTTCTAATGCATAAAAACATTTCTAAATATTATATCTCAATTATACATTTTTACTTTATAGGATAATTAACACACCACTGATTATTACAAGCAATGATTGCTATTTTTAAAAAATGGAACGAATCTTGACAAAAATCAAATACAGACTCCAGGTGAGTCCATAGTTAATTATTTTTTCATTGCACAGCACAGTGACAGCATTAGTCGTTTAAGATAAATGTATATTTATGTTTTATGTACACTTATAAAATGACTTGCCTGTAATATTAGTGATATTGTGAGTACTTTACAATACTAGTTGATTACTCTCTAATAAGCTTTTGCTTGTTAATTAAATATTAACATTTACTTTCAACCTTAGTTATTATCACCTGATTGAAATACCATGACTTTCAGTGACCGTCAGACGTAAAAGAAAAACTATACAAAGATTAGTAATCTATAGACTAATAATATCATGGACAAAAATGCAAGCATTTAATTATTATTAAAAATGTAGTAAAATGTTTAATGTAAATAAATTCTGTAAGGTGACTTATGCAAAGTCAAAAAAATATTATATTCATTTTTTTAGGTTTGATCTAGAAAATAATCCACCAAATATGTAGGCTAAATGAAGGGTCCAGAGCAAGAACCAGTTATCCCCACTTTTTATAAAAAATTGTTTTTTTATGGGAAGATGTTCGTGGAAAAATGATTTACCTTTTCATGCAACAAGCAATAAAATCAAACAATTACCTACAAAGATATTATAAAACGCATTTTTTCCCGCCAATGGTGGTAAATGGGACAATGGATTTTCTTTTGGCTTTCCTGAACAATTTCAAAATATGGAAATACCTGGTTCTTGCTCTGGACTCTTCAAATATATAATTATAAAAATGATTTGTGTCTTGAGTGTTTGTCGAAAACTAGAAAATGTAATTATTAAAACATTTTAATAATGTAGGGCTTCGTAGATGTTCAATTGAACTTATAGGTTAGGTAACCTCATTAATTACAACTTAATATCAGGTTGGAAAGAGAATTATTTCAATATAAAACGGAGTGAATTATGTGAAGGAAATTAATCATACATTTAATTAACCAAAAACAGAAGTTAAGAAAAATTGTTTTGTTTTATTTTATATTGTAATGGTAGGATTGGTCATCGCATAAGTATGATACAACTGTTTTTGGTTGTTGAAGTGTCAATTCAGTTCTAGTTTTAAACTTAATCAGTCTTTAAATTGTATTGTTTTAATTTTTGTCAGTTTTAAAAAGTGCTTGTTTAGTTATGAATGTGCGTCATGTGTTAATTAATATTTACTATTATCAATTCTACAGTCGTATTCCAAGCCGAACGCTACTAATGTAATATAAATGCTGAAATACAAAAATTTGGTAAGCTGCCATGACAATATTATTTTAAAGTTAAATAAATCTATTTAAACTCATTTAAAATCTAATTTCATTAATAAATATTTTTTAACGCATGTAAATTAAAAATTTAAACACAGTCCAAATATTTTATTCATATAATATTTTATCTATAAATGTATAGTATGATGCTGTCAGAGATTTCTTTTTTTTTAACATTTAATTTTCATCGTTGGAATTAAAATTAAAAAATAAATCCTGTAATATCCTGTAATATATAAATTCTGTAATAAATCCTGTGTATCCGTTGTCACATTTTTCAGAATGAATTGTATGATTTATAGTTTATACTAATATTCATCATTTTCTAATATTGTTAAGTTACTAATAAAACACTTATGCACCTAGTTGAAAAATTTGTATTTTTATTATATTAAATAGTAATCAAATGATATTATAATAAAACATTATTTCTCTTTTTCTAGATTTTCTCAAGATGTTGTGCTTCTGGCTGCTATCACGAAAACATATTATTCTATTATCGGTTCAATAATCAATGTACAAAGACCGATGACAACATGACACTTTGCTGCAATATCAGTACATGTTAACAAAATAAGAATTAATTTAAGTTTAATTATTATTATAGTATATATATTATTCTAATCTTTGATAATATGACACTTATTAATAATAAGATATTGGACAAGAGTTAAATTAATTTGAAGTATTAACTACAAATTTAAATTCAATACCTAAACAATAAACCGTTTTAAAAAAAAATTGTAAAATTTGGTTAAATGTCAACAACAGGTTTTATATTATTTATATGCACTTTTTAAATTATTTAAGTTATTCATTAATTTATTTATTTGAGGCAGTGCACTATCGGCCATTAATATCAAATTTCAATAAAACAATTGTATAGACTTTGCTCTAGTCAAGTTGAAAATTAATATTTCAACTAATAGGTTGTTGCATCAGATACATTTTGTATAATATCTTTAACTCGAAAAGGTGTTACGTCTTGTTAAAGAAAATAAAAAAGCTTACCAGATATAACAATTATTTTATTTATATTCCATTAACTGTGTATGTATAATAGTTTTATTTTATTTATTATTACTATTATTATTATTTTTTACTTTTTTTTTTATTTATGAAGTAATTTAATTTAATTAGTCGTCAATATATAGTACTTTTCTGTATTTAATGCTTGAAATAACCATTTATTTTAGTGGATGTTTTAAATATTGCTTAGAAATACTGTTTTAAGACAAGGTAATTTTACGTGTTTTAAAAAAATTATTTTTGTTTTGTTTTATGTGGTCATTCTGCCTCAGAAATATTTATTTATGTTACAGTTCAGTTATGAAAAAATATTATTTATATGATAAAACTATCACATATTTATCATAATTATTGAGAATTAACATACGTGTAAATTGGCTGCAACTAAAAATTATATTTGGTTAAAAAAGTCTTAATAATATTTCAAGGCAAAGTTAAACTTTACGTCATAAACTTAAAATTACCATTCTTATAAGAGTGAAAAAAATTATTCAGTAATTTTAAAAAGGTTTTTTTCATTTTTCACTGTTCTATTAGTTAACAATTTAAATGATATTTCCTGATTTTTTTGTACTTAAGATTTAACATTTCAATACTTTGAACTATTGTGATAAATTGAAGATAATAATTGTTCCGTTATTAAAAACCCCAGGTACTTTTTTAATAAATCTAAAAAAATTGTTTGGGCTGCAGTGACAGTATCTATAGATCATAATAGTTTTAGAAAGTATTACAAAAATAAAAAAATACAGAAGTATTTCTGTATCATTTTGTCGCTTTAATCATAATTATTTAGCTATGACATTTACAATGTAATTTTTGCCTTAAATAAAAGTTTTTAAAATAATTACATTATATACAATAATATATCTTTCAAATTTCAATATATATCTACCATTAATACTGGCAGAACAGAAAACTAGTTAATTTGTAAAAAAACATTTTTAAAATTATTATTATGTCTCTGTTGTTAACAAACACGACTGGACTACTGACTATCTATGTTGGAAAGATTAATTATATTATTTTATACATTATTTAGTAAGTAATTTGTATTAATGTAACTTTCCACAAAGTTAATTTATTAGTAAAAACTTAAGTGGCGGTTTACTGGGTCCATACAAAAAATCCGGTTCATCGTAACAAATAACAATAACATCAGCCAAGTACTGGTCGATTTCATTTTTCATATACTTCATTAACATTTTATTGGACGGATATTATTGGAACTTATTATTAAAATGTCTTTTGGTATTAACGAAATTTGTGTATTTATCATGTGGTGATATAACGCAATGGTGACTCATAAAGATATTAATGTCGGTGTGTTTAACATATTATGCTAGTTTATATACTCATGTATCTTATTGCATGGTCTACTTTGTTTATTATACAGGGTGATTGGTTCACTACGACCCATTCAATATCTTAAAAAAACTAGACATTTTAAATTAACTATTTTAATGTAGTATTGTTTTTATCTGCACGCGTAACTTAACCACCATCTACCTCCCGTACTAAATATTAAAAAAATATTAATTAAAAATTTCGCTGTTTGTAGGCGAGATCGGCTCAAGTACCGCTAGGGCGGAAGTTCTGACTTCTTCCATTCTCCCTTCTGTTTTTTTTAATGTCTTTATTTTCTATGCCGTCTATCCTAAATGAGAGACCAACACATTTTGTATTTTAATGGGATTTGATTTTTTCATGTCCATGTATAGCCATCCTGGATGAAGATCTAAAATGTTGAGTATATTAACAGCGTCGTATTTTTTTTTGTGCTTAGCAACTTGTTCATTCTTATCGACAGAAATAACAGTCCGACTGTTAACCACGATCAAGATTAGAATTAAACTAAGTATGTTTAAACAATAATAGTTATAACAGTGACTTCATTAGTTCAATTAGACGTTGACTGCATAAGTATGTTACAGTGCAAGTAGTATACATACTATGATAAAGTACCTACAAGTATATGAATGTGTTAGTTTTTGAAAATGTTCTTAAAGGGTATTTAATTTTTTTGTTGAAACAAAAACGTTTTATCTCTTGCTAGAATGTTATTTACTTCTCACTTGTTTTACATAATTTCTTAACGTACGATCTGATAATATGCATTTATTTATTTACTAAATTTAATTTACGGGCATATACATAAAGACAAGATGGCTGTGGTTGCAGTAATAAGGGTGAAACAAGCTTAGGGACATTATAGCCTGTGGAGAGTTGTCAGAAAGGAAGATTATAAGTGACAAAACTGAAAAAGTTCTTTTGGGTTCTTTCAATCATGGTCTTATGGTTGAAGCAGTAGAAAAATACTATGAAACAATGATTTGTTAATAGGTGTTTATTTTAACGATTCAAACAATATTTGAAATATTGTTAATAGTTCTCTAGATTTTTTACCTTAAAAATAAAAAATAAAGAGAATAAAGAAAAATATTTTTATTGCGAGAAAGAATATTATACCTACCCATGAGGTAGGTAGTCATAAAATAATGTAAAATAAAACGTCTTCGTTTTTGACGTACCTAAAGTATTTTATAGAAACCGTACTCATTTAAATTTAAAATAATGTACAACATAACAAGGCGGCCTTAGTATAACATTATGGAGTCGATAAAGTGTATTATAATATTTATAAGTTTAAATAAAAAGAGTACCTTACCGTTCGTCGCGTTTTTTGCCCAGTAAAACTTGGAAGAAATTGAACTTTTGTGGTTATAGCTGCCAGAAATAATAAAATGCGCATAAAAATAAAATACTGGCTTTTTTTATTGCTTTCCCGGAGTCTGAAAATATAAATAATAATCTTAATGGAAAATCTGTAAACTATGCTTGTAAACGACGGCCTATTCAATATCATGTTTGGTAGGCTGAGTATAAGCCACAGACTTAATGTAATAAAGTCAAATTATAACCTATAGTATTTTTCTATTTTGTTAAAATAATGGATAAAAGTTTAAATTGTATCCTTTATAGTAATCGCTTTAGGCACGAACCATTTTAATCGTTAAACCTACACTCTTCTCATAGTTGATACGGCCCTTGGTCATTTACTTCTATGATAACTTATAGAAAATATATTTTTGACCTTCTATGGCGATAGTCCGTTAGATGCGGAGGTCACCACACTTACAAAATAATCAATATTATGATAATGATCTCTTGATATCCTAGAGTTTTTGACTATCATCAATAATAGGATCTATTTGTATGTTTAAGATTGTTCAATGAACGACGAATATAAAACTAATTGCGCATGGGACGCTTATACAATAGTGAATAATCTATTGAGGTTAAGCGAGGCTATAAAAAGTATGTGTCCAAATTTAGAGTTATGAAGTATAAGATAGGTTGTATGACTACAGTTGTTTGAAATTGTACAGAAGAAAATACTTATGTATTTTAGCCCTCGAAAAGAAGAAAATATAATGTTATATGTAGAAGAAACGAATGGAATAGGGAAATTTTGAAAATGCCCTCGATTTAATATCAATTCAAAATTAGTGTCTAGAACATTACATTAACAAACCAAAAATAATAAAACATATAACCCTCATGATTTATTTTAATAAAATTAAAAATAAATCATGTACGTTTTTAAAAATTTTATATGATACAATTAATATTACAATAATAGTAGCTATTTTAAATTTACTTTGATATAAAATGTGTTAGACACCAAATTTCTGATAACTTACGAGCATCACACACCATCTGCTTATGAGATATACCGTTTGGAATTTTCCATTTGAACAAAACGTATTATAGATAACGCCTAATGTATTTCAGACACGTGAAACTTGGTAGGCAAGTAAATAGCTCCATGGGGATTTAAAAACGAACAATAGCCATGCTTACGATTAAAAATCAATGGTGCAATTTTATCCAATCCAAAATAATGAGCGCTTGTTCTACAAATTGAATTGTGCTTAGAACATAATCTCTATGATTGTTCCGTTTGATATTATAATACAAATTGTACCAACTTGTGTTTACCATTTCTTCGTAATTCTATTTTTATAACTAAAAATGTACATTTTACGACAAATCCTACACCAAGTAACTTTTATATCTCTGATTTCGCTAATATATGTTTTCACAATTACATTTTTATCTACCTAACAAATCTCCGATTTTCAATTTGTAAAAACAAAGGTATTTTTTCTCAGAAAACATAATTTTTCTTTTAATGTAAATGAATAATACATTTTTACTTATAAGAAATGTGTACGATTATATTGAACTAAAATGTATGTAAAAATAGATTAAAACACAAATTGTATTTTTGTTTTAGCCTTAATAAATGTAGGTTCCATTAATCAGTCTTATGAACATGAGGCCGGATTTTATAGTCAAGTTCGTTATAAGTGCATATGGATTTCATGTGTGTTACTCCAAAGAATTCGACCAATAATACAATTAAGAAAGTTCAAACAAGAGGTTTGCGTATAAGTCGCCTATAAATAAGGTCTGACGTGACATCATATATTGTTGAGGTTGAAAAAGAGACTTGTAAAATAAATTCATAAGTGTAGAAGCGAAGACAGAGTAAAGTTACCTTTTAGTTTAAATTAATAAATGGAGCTATACGTTTCGCAGAGCTTCTAGTCAATTTTAAAATACCCCAAAATCAATACCTGTTTCATTGACAGTAAGTTTACCTTGGGCACATTCAATAAAATACCATTTATTGAACTTTTATTAGTTTAATGTACTGCTGTGTTATTTTGATAATACAAATTTCTATATGACTGTCTGCATTTCGTCTCTCGTGAGCGTTATATGAATCATATGAATATACATTTATTAATAAATTATTAATAACAATTTAAGATATAAGATAGTACAATAAGAGTCGAGCAATAGGAATAACTATTAACTTGTTCAAATATCTGACTACTAAATAACTGTTATTTAGCAATAATTATCTGTAATGGAAAAGTATTTTTATTGTAAAACGATAACTAACTTCAGTTAGAAAACTTTTTCATAAAACACAAAACCGTTTAATTCCCAAAAACAAAATTCACTTTAATATCTGTATTGAAAAATAAGCATATATATATAGTTCAGACACATTCAATTATTGGTTCGCTTTTAATCAAACGCAAAGTGCAAAAAGTTTTCGCAATAGACTTTGATCTCTATTCGAATTGATCAATTTCGTTTTAGGTGTTTTTTCGCATCAAATGATCATTATACGAGGACGAGGCGTGCACTCCAATTTGTAAATTTAATTAAAGATTCCTGGTTGCCGCTTACACAATTGATTAGACGTGGATTCAGTATTTCCCTGGTAAGGAAATTGTTTATTTAATAAGCACGTTTTTTTGTGTTGAATGAAATAAAATGGTATCTAAGTGTATATTACTATGGCCGACTTTAATTACTTTTGTATTACCATATTCTACTGATATTTTTTTATTATAAACTGTCGTACGGTAAAAAGGAAATCTTAATGTACCTCCAGTTCTTAGGCAGTTAATGCTTTTTGCACAAATAATAAATACCGAGCAACGCTTTAATTGAATCGCATGTAATTTACATTTCACATTCATTGTCCGGTTACTATTAATTAAAAAGAATCCCAGATGTTTAATTGCATTAACTGATATGCATTCTTATTTTGTGTTACTTATCTATTAGCAGTGCCGGTTACATGCTATACAAGTTACACCGCTGTAAAATAGAACATCTAATCAACTGTTGCCATTAGGTATTCTAATATCCTCTTTAAGCATTTTCAATTTAGGTTTAATAGAATTTCAATACATTTTGCATAGTATATAATATCACGGTAGAAATTGGTGTTATAATATGCTCAAAGTAATGCAACAAAATAACGGGATACTTTTAAGTTTTAATTACAAACCTAAAATATTCATATTTAATACAAGTTAACCCCTTTGACATTTAACAATATAAAATGGGTCATGTATATTATGGTACATCTTTTTAGATTGTACAGGATTTATGTATTAAACATACCTGTATATTATATAAAATTAGTACAATTAGTGATTTATGCAATTGTTAATTTTACAATACAATTATTATTTCCAGTGATGGGTTTTTACTTATTCAATATATTAGCTGTATATTTTTAAACCAGTAACTTTTCGAATAATCAAGTACACAAAGGCGAGTTATAAATATTACTATATATTAACCGACTTATGAGTATGTTGAGCCCATACCACCAGTTTCCTTAAAGTATTGTACCCACATTATAAATCGGTGAATGGATGCTTTAATTATCTAAAGAGCGAATAAAAAAATAATTTTTTAGTTTAGTTTTGAAATGCTGATATCATAACAAATATATTCATATATTTAAATATATTATTATCAAGCTATTATGCTATTCATATTATTTACCATTTACTGAATAAGACTAGAATTTGGTTGTCTTCTACATATAACGTTGGGAGCAAAATTTCCGATTTTTTTTTACTCATACAATACATAAACAATATGAAGTGTAAAATGTGTTTTTGTGCGTGTTTTCAAGTAAACGTAATGGGTAGTCTTTAAATAAAACAAAAAAAAAACGCAAGTAACATTTTACAGAGACGTTAACTATTACCAAAACTATTTAATGAGGTATTTCTTATTTTTGTGCCGTGTTGGAGAATAAGACGTCAGCATTAGTTAAAGAAAATTTTAGAAGGCGTCCATTGGACACACTCGACGAATTTTATACAATGAACATCTGTCAGAAAAATTAAGTCATTTGCAACTAATACGTGGTGCTGACATATTTGTACAATTAAATATTAAGTTGTTACAAAAAAAATCGTTAATTATCATTAAACATCTATACCATGGCTTTTATGTAAGAAAAAATGTTAATTAAACGTTTGCGCATTTAAATATTACGATTAAACTTTTTTTATTTTCTGTTAAGTATATGTACATATTGTTCTTCAATACCTAAACAATGTTCAAGAAGGCTTTACCTATACCTGATATTTTTTCGTAAAGAGCTCATGTAATATTAAAACTTGTTTGTAAAACGGTTAAGATCCTATATAGTTTGTTAAAAAGAAAATTAAAAAATGTTTTGTTTATTTTTGTAGATTTCTAAGGAAAAGGTACTTTTTTACAAATAAAAAGAATTGTTGATATTATTGACAGAATAAATAATTCATTCACACGACAACATTGCCAGGGATACCACCTGAAATAATCTGATTTCCTAGCGTGTTGTGTTTCATGAAATGACCCATTCGTTTTGGTTAAATTCAGGATATGAATTACCATGTCAAGTCTACATTAGGCAATAGGATTAAAAACAACTGATAACTCTATCATGAAACGATTATGTATGTTATTTGTAGCAATTCTTTTACCATTTATTATCATTGTAGTTTGCATTAAATAGACATTGAATTAATCAACTTGTTAAAAAAAACACTAATGGTCCTAAAAATTATTTATTATCATCTTTTTAGCGTTTGGTAATGCACAAAGCGCTTTTGGAAAGAATGTTATTCTACTATTATTATTATTTTTACTATTATTATTTCGTGGCAATAGTTACATAATACATGTTTTTTATCCAATTTAAAAATATTCAGGTTTAGTGAAATGAAAATACCACAAAAAACATGTACTTTAATAGTTACATTTTTATTAATTTTTTTTAATGTTTGGTTGGTTGACATTGCTTAAATCTTACTTATTAAGTGATTTTTGTTTTATTTTGTAATGAGCCGTAAAATTATTTTCTGAAAATAAAGAATCCATATATTATACCAATTTATACCGTGTAACTTCTGTGTACAAGAGTTTTTTCTGCTACAAAAAAATAATCCAGTGGGCGTTTTAAATTACTTATTCCACTGGTATCGTGTTCACAATTTTTATATTTTTTACGCAACTAATAACTATTTTTATTTCTAATAATATCCCACTTAAAATTTTCAAAGAAATAATTGGTCGTTAACTGTTCTAAAATAATAATAAAAACACGTATGTGATGTGATTAAACATAAACAAACAGTAAAAAGTGTTGGCTACTACTAATGATGTTTATTATTTAAGCTAATGAATTACCTGTCATTCAATTAATTTAAATGTTTTAATAATGTATTAAATATATAGATTTCCATACTAAAAACTGAATTGAATCTTAAAATAACACGATATGCGTAAAATTAAACCAATGTACGAATAGATCATTAGACAGTTATTTAATTCAATCAATTGCCACCCCTTCGGTCAAGAGTGACATATAAATAAAAAAATAAAGTCCAAATCAAATAACCAAGTAATTTAGTTATAACGGAGTAGTATAGAAACATTGTGTAAAAACCACCTATTCATTATTTTATTTCTCTACTCAAGATATTGTTTTTAATTTTATAATATGCATTTTTACCATCATGTAGCTTAACAGATCTTGAATGACCAATGCTGCCATCATTAAGATGGTTTTCAAGATTATTTGTCTGTCCATTGTCAGAAGGCAAAGAGGGGGATGGCTGCTCCTTTTCACTAGACGATTTCATGTTCGTAGTGACCTGGTGTCGAACTGACGACAGTCAACGCCAAACACACTGACACCTTACCCATACGGCCATTCATCATCTAATATTCAATATAATATAATTGTTTATACGTCAAAGCTTACTCAGTGGTAAATAAATAAAAAACCTATTTTTTTAAAAATAATTTTTATTTCGTATTTTATATAGTTAGTAATTAGTATAATTGTATTCATTTAATTATAACTAAACTATGTTTCGTTCCGAAGTTTTAACACTGTCTGCTGTCATCTGTAAATTCTGCAATTTTTCATGATTTTTGTAAATTGGGGGAAACCGTTTTCAGTCTTTTATAGGTCAAAAATAAGGAAATATAATTTTAAAATATAGAGAACTATATTGCATGACACTTCAAACTTGGTTAGATATACGAGTTTACATTTTTGGGAGAAAATTACACCCAGACATTTTTAAGAGAGCAGATAGGTATTGCGGTTCGTGATATGGCAACAATTTTTCTCAAATACTTTAAATGATTTACTGTGGTGATCATAAGCAGCTTATGATAAGCTTCATTGCGTATATATATATATATATATATATATATTTATATAACCGATTCGCATTCATCGTAGTTTGCTTACAACAATTTTGGCCACTTTGTGTGCATAAATAAATAAAACTTCTTCAGTTGTAAAAAAATGTATGCACGGTTTTTTAACACGATATTGCTGAGATGAAACATTGCGCGTTATTAGTATAAATAATATGTATGTATTGCATACAATATAGTCTATGAAGAATATATAATAAACTCGATGGTAAAGCAACATAAAAACGATATAAATTTATGTGTACTGCGCTATACATTAAACTGTTGAATGTTCAATTAAAGTCTTACGATTTCGTGTAAAAGGGTTGGTTATTTTTAAGTGTACATTATTTTTTATTATTAGTATTTCATGTGTGACTGTTCACTTGTTGATTGTATTTGTAATTTTTTAACTGTCGCTTATCGCGTAAAATTAAAAACACTGTAAACTGAACAGACACCCATCGCGTGGCACAATAAACAGACGATTATAATATAGAGTGATATTATGTTATGTTTGATTATTGTATGAAGACAACCGACTGGAGAAAAGGCCACGGTCGAGCGAAACACACGTTGATCGCGGCCGAGACTGTCAGCTGACTTAGCTTAGGTTTCATTCGGCAGTCCGACGGTAAACGTGTCCGCTGGTTGTCGTTCGGTGCTCCGCCTAAATACATCCGTAGTCGCACGTGCACGAATTATATACATGTGTAGTACATTAGATTTTTTAACGGTATTTTGTTAACTGTGTTAAAAAAAATCGTAGTGTAGAATTGATCGTTTTGCTCGTACAAATGTCGATACACAATGACCTATTACAGCAGTTACGACAGTGACAAAACCTACAAGCCCAACGGAGACGTTATCGCTTGCCACAAATGTGGAGGATATAAGGTAAAAAAAAAATGTCTGCAATTGGTTTGTGTATAAGAAATAAATTACGGTTGATTAAATCTTCTCTCCATATCAGATAATTTTATAAACTTATAAAATACTCTACTAATTAAATTAATGAAAATGTTTAATTCCTAAAAAAAGTGTATTCAAGTGTGCACGATAATTTATTTTTGATAAAAATATTGTACACAATTTACTTTGTGTTACTTTACTACTCAACTTCAAGTTTAAATCACTCACGGATAACATATTACCAAGTTTATTTTTAAATCTATATATATATATATATATATATATATAATTCCTCAAAAGGTTGTCTCAAAACATGTCTAATGTATTACGTTATCTAGTAAAAAGTCTATTGTTGAAATCACGGCGGTCTTCGTTTATTTTCTGTTACTAATAGTATACGTCATCTATAATAAAACGCTTATAGTAACATTCAACCATTCCATTATGATAATTATTATTATTATAATTATTATTATAGAAAAGTTCTAAATAAAATGCAATTCCCTAAATACACAGGTACAAGTGTGGAGTATATCCGTACAATTTATAGACTGTCTATAATATCTTTTTTTTCGCTTAACTGTCTACGCCTATAACGTTGTTATTATTATGAAATTTCTAAATTACAAACAAAGTTAGTTGTATTATTTGTTTTGTTCTACTATAGAACCATCGCGTTGGCAATATCATCATTGGGGTTGTCTCAACTATACATATTTTCTAATCCAATGTAAGAAGAATTCAACGACGTTAGGAGGATTATTATTGCTATATGACAAAAACAAAACAATTTAAAAAAATGTAGCTTACTCTTGTATAAATGTACACAAAGATGATCATTAATACAACAACATTAAATTATAAATTTATATTAATTCATAATAACTGTGATGTGCATTTAGTACACTTAAAATAGTATGTAATCATTGGTCGATTTTTCTGTTAATATTTTATACTATTTATTTATTTATTTATTTATTTTTTTAATTTGGAAACTGTCAACAAACAAAAAAAATACAATGGGAAAATAGGCTATTTTGAAACTAGAACATGATGTCGTGTAGAAATAAGGCGTCCATTAACACTATTTACAATTGTAATATCTATAAAAATAATTGAGATAGTAATTATTTTTTGATCATATTTGATAATTATATATCATCTGCTTTAAACGTCTAGCAATATACATCGAAATATAAATAGTAGTAATAATAGTGTAATATATACAATTTTTATCAAAAAAAGTTCTGTCAAAATAAAAGAGAATTTAAAATAAAAAGTGAAATATGTACTGATTCTTATTTCTGGGTAGTTGCTACCAAATAACAGTGGCCAAGAAAAGTCCATTACATTAATCTAATTAACGACAGTCGTGCGGAATATTAAAAAAGACAATTGATATTACCTCCCCCCCCCCTTTAAAAAAAATGTGAGTACGTAGTAAGGAAAATTTATAAGTATTAAAATTAATAAACACTTGCAGAACTGTGTGTGAACTTTTCGCGGCGCAACGATTCGGTCACGAGCGGCAGAGCTCAAGCAATGAAAACGTACAGCAGTAATTATTAGTCTTCTAGTTATAACGCAACATTAATATTATTCGTTTTCCATTACAATAATATTGCTGTAGAACACCGCCGCGATATATATTGAACGGAAATGGAAAAACTGTATTACGCATTATGTCAGAACGTTTGTGTTGCCTAAAATGAAAAAAAGACATTGACCTATAAATCGTTGGAAATAACGGGATATCGCAAATATAAATAATAGTTATTATTATTAGTATTGTTCTCAGTAAACGTAAATGCATAAATAACGTAATTAAAATATTAATTAACTTCAATGCGCGTGGCACGTAACAGTGCAATACATTATTTGCATTCCCCCGCCAACTTTTAACTCAGTGAGTTTTTTTGCAATATTTTTTACTACTTAGTAACAGAAAATTAGTAATTTATGAATTTAAAAAAATATATATTTGAAATATGAAACAAAATCTTGATAAAACAAGATATGGTTTTTAAAATACTTAATTATTATTAAATAATAATTTAAAACAACTATATTAGAGTTCCAAAAATTAACATAATTATTTTATGATACTGACTGGTGGCATGGCCGACCCCGTGTAGTTACGAGTGTAAGGCGAAGGGAAGAAGATACTGTTTGGTGATACTGAAAGAATACAGCTCCCATCTAATTTTACTCATTCTATGAAAGCCGGTATGATATTATGACATCTGTGATGTTGAATGATTCTTAATAACAATAGTACAAACTTTTTTAACTGAAAGAAGAATAAACATTTTATATATTTTTATATAATATAATTATAAAAAAAATGTTTCCATACACCAAAAGAAAATTATGTTTCTCGTTAAAATATAATTTAAAATAAAAGAATATTAAAGCAATTTTCAGTGGCGAGCAACATAACACTTTTAACTTTTTTAGAATATAAAAACTCATTTGGTGATAATTATTGTGTATTTTTTTGTTACTATATATATTAAATAGTAGGCTTCTGTGCGCTACTGCTGTCGACTGGGTCTAGTCAAGTCGTTTAACAGGCTTAAACTAGCGGAACGACGACTATTAGTTCTCACTAATGTCATTTAAGTAATTCATTGCAAACAATCGTTCGTTTATTTGCCACGCTTTTATGCATTATTATCGTCGATCGAAATAAAGTTTGATTAATCTATTGTTTATTTATTTGTTGATCGATGGTGATACAACTAAACGCTGTTTGAAATTCGATAGCGTCAGAAAATTAAAATATAGCGTAAGATTGTACAGCTTATAGCCATTTCTATGTATAAAAAAAAAGAAAAAAGAAAGACGTTTAGTCTGTGTTTTTTACGACCGTCTATAGGAAGTATATATATATATATATATATATATATATAGGGTTGTCTGTGGTATCTGATCCGTTTTAAATTCGTTTACAGTTCTATACTTCCGTAAAACAATCAGACAATTAATATTCAAAATGTCTATTTAAATTGAAATGCAGAGGTCATATTTAACTTTCTTAAACGAACCAGAACCTATAATAGTCTTTTACGTTTTTAATAATATGAATACGTTTTGAAACTTAGATTTTTTTTCTAGATCTTATTTCTCTTTGTTTTCTACAAATGTTATTTTCAAGAGGCATTGCACACGAGAATGGAAGTAAAACATTTAATCTCTTTCACCGCCTTACTTTATATGAATGGGGTGGGCAGCACTTTTTTTAATAAGTTTTTATGTATTTAAAAATTATACTTTTGCGTTTACTAAATGTATACAAATTGTAACTTTAATAACTAAAACGATCAATCAAACCCTCCAGTAAAGTTTCTATAGAGTGCAAATACTGTTAAGCATTAGAAATAAGTAAAACATTATCTACCTCTCAAAATGAATGCTTGATCAACTCTTTCCTATAATATATTATTGTGTTAACTTTGTTTTTGCTAACCTAAATATTTAATAATTATAACTTAATTATTGGTAACTTTTTATACGTCCATGAAAAATAATCAGTTAACAATTTTTATTTTATTTTCTCAACTATATACTTATACAGTTATAACGTTGAATCCGCTCGGTGTGTGTCGTTCATAGCTCCGAGTCACGACAAAATTAATATAGTGCGCTATGTTAACTGTAATAGTATTATTAATTAAATAGAGACGCGGTGGACAAATTAAAGACACATAACAAATCGGCGGTCATGGCGTAGAAAATAGCACGAATTTAATATTATTATAGCAATCGTGTACCGTGTCTCTGTACCTATTATTTATTACGAGCGATATGGGAAAAAATGCTGTTAATTATTTTCAGGAACGAAGTATAGACCTACTATATAATAGCATTATAGTTCTGTATATATATATATTTATATCAATGCTGCCGTCTGTTGACCGATTAAAAATTAAGTACTGTTATTCACCATTGTTTGTTTATACATATATATACATACGCGTTGATACTATTTAACAACATATTACGGGACATTATCGCTGAACATCATTATTAACAACACTATTCGTTTATGATCTTCGACCTAATTTTTATTTTTCAAATACTTATTATCTCGTTGTCCCATAAAATATATATAAGACTGCGCAATTGTACCTTCCACATTATACCGTGCTTTTGGCTAGCTAGTTTGAGACAACACCTTAGAAGAAATTAAAAAAATTAATTATCTTATCTATAATTATACGATAGTAAAGTCTCAACGCTACAAATGAGGTAGGTAATGAGATGATAGCCGTAGGAATTTTCATAGAAAAATTATTTATTTATTAATTTTGAAATAATTAGGGAAAGCTTCAGTCAGTTTTCCTTGCATAAATTGTATCTTTATACACAGGTGATTTTTTTTTATCATGGGCCACTCAATATCTCGTAGGGTTTAATAGTAATTAATTTTTTCTTCTTGTTTTTATACAAGTGATCTCAATTTTTCCCAATTTTTTTTGTTTTTATCCCCCTTCAAACCTTATTTTTTTGATAGAAACTTAAAACGGATATATTTCATTAACTTTTTACATTTAGAATAATGTACTAAACATTTTGACTGGTTGATAATCAGTTTTGGACGACTAGTTTTTGAAATTGTCTCATTTATTTTTATACTAAATTTGGATAGCCCGGCGGCCGGCAGCGCGACCGCCCGCTGATCCGCGTCCACAACTACTCTATTCTAAGAATACTATTACAAAAAAAATATACTTTTACATTAAAATTGGTTAAAACATTTTTATACACAAATAAAACCAAATTTTTGTCCGTATTATAAGTGGGTAGACATTGTCTCTTTGTCTCCTATGACGCTTCGCCACTGCTGCTTAACCCTACGCTTATGTCAGTTACACATTTTAAGCCGATGCTATTATTCAGATAAACACGGCATGACACACGGTCGTTTTCTTTAAGAATAAGACAGTGATCATAGCGATTTGTGCGTAACACGTATGCTTTTTATGGTAGTGCATAATAATGTACAACGTTTAGCGGTTTAGATGCTAAACCAGAGTAATCAACGTGGCAGGAAAATATTATAGAAAGGACTATAGCTCATACTTAAGTGTGATAATCGTTCGGTGAACCGTACATATGTTTTGAGACGATGTGTTCAAAATCTTTATTGCAATTACTTCTTATACGGGACATAGGCCTATAATATCCACAAACATTTTGTGTAGGCTTAAGCCGTAAACATACAAAAATAAAAATTCTATAGAAAAGGTACGTTGGATGTAACAGCTGTAATTGCTTTTAACTGTCAACCGTCGTAATATTTACTACTTTCAATAAGCAAATAGAAAAATAAGAAACATATATAACATATATTTTTGAAAAAATGTGTGCCTATCTAATAAGTAATAAATATAACCAATGATACCGTACTGTGTTTGTTCTGGTATTTTATAAATTCCATTATTAACGTAGGTATAATATATTTTTCCAAATGTGGATGTTCTATTGTGGAGTTGGGATTCAATTACATTTTAACGGTCGTGCCATTAGATTTAATGTAATTTTCTTTTTAAACTACTGTACTTACTCTCTAAAGTCTTAACTGGTGTAGATTCTTCGAGATACCAATAATGATGAATTTTTATCCCAATGAGCAACATCGAAAAATCGTAATAGTATTTTTATCGATCTTGATTGCAGTTATTAAGATAACATATTTTTATGCGATTACTATAATAATAATTAGTCTACAAAATAAATAATAATATGTTTGGCTATGAAGCGGCGTGCACACGTTAGATTTTTATTTGAAAATAATGCGTTTGACCATCGGTCCGACTTGTTTTATCATTTATATGATTTTGGAGAATCCAACTTTAAGGGATGCTTTCTGCTAAAATTTAAGTAAGAACGGGCTCCTCTCTTGGACTACTGAAAAGTAATCCATTGGTGGAGGAAAAGTGTCTTATTTTCCGACTCGATTCTCATATTTTACCTAAGCATAAAAATATATTATGCACATAAATTCAGGTTCTGCCAATCTAAAATCGGTATACCCGTTTATATTCGGCGAAGAACATTCCAAACGACAAAATTCAATTATGTTTTTTTTTTTTTTTTGTGGACAACCGACGAACGCCGTTGATTTTATTTTGTACAACCTAAATCATCCGTATGTCTTAGGGCGATTTTGTTTTTTTTTCATTCTATTAACCTTACGGACAACGCTTTAATTCAATAATAATAACATGACCGCCAAGACCGCCACTGTATAAAACCATTTCAGAACACGAATGTACTAATTTCGAAGGCTATAGGATGATTTTTCTCTCCTTTGGAACCATCTACAATAATTTATTCGCAGATACATTGTGCAGACATAATGTATAAAACAAATTTACACCTACCGATAATATATTACAGTACATGTATACATAATATATGTATAGCTACTTGGGCTTGCGTGTACGTTTATTGCACATAGTAAATCAGTCGACTACTTTTTAATTTCTTGGACGGGTTACTGATTTATAAATTAAATAATGCATTAATGGAAACGAATTTTGTAATACCGGAAATTTATCGACCGTCCAAAGAGAAGTTCAGACCCGTGTTTTTGAAACCTGAGCGTACTTTTCATATTGATATTCAAATGAAATAAATATGACATAGAATCAACGAAAAAATACATTAATATTAAAAACAAGACGTTTGAATAAATAACTTTATAAATGAAACTAAAAAATTACTTACATTTATTGTGTACCCTATATTAACTATAATTTTAGTTAGTCCAACTGTGTATTTTTCCGTGCTTAAAACACCCAAAAAAATCGTTTATTTATTTCTCTCATATATAAAATTTAGAACTTATTACTTATAATGTGTTAATACATGTTCATGGTATGTATTGGTGCTCTCCGAGTGGGACCTATTTAATTAATTTATAAATTAATGCGTTTTGAGTAGACAGGACATTGTACTTTTGTGAAACTCTAATTGCAGCCAATAAATAAATACCGAGTCGCGTAATTTAATGTTACATCTGAATTAGTTATAATCGTGATACCAAAAATAAAAAATAAATTAAATTTTCCAAGGCCGACTTTATGTTTTAGGTACCAAGTGATATTTTAAAACTTTTATTACACTTGTATGACAGTATTTCTTAGGTTTTGGGGTAGGATATAACACATTTGCATGATTATCTTTCATGGATATCTTTTATTTGGTTGTAGGATTATATAATTGTCTCATAAATATCATGAATGCCGTCAGTAGACTTTTATGAATAATATGTAATTTTTCCGTAATTCACCTGACATTCCTATAAAACGGCCTGTGAATTATAATCGGCTTACAGATTGTCAATGAACGCTGTGGCTATTAATAAACATTGGCCGTCAAGATACCATAAATATGTATGTTGACGTTTATAGTTCCATCATATACTTTTTGATTAGTCGCGTGAATTCGTTAATCGTCGCGTGTCACATGATTAATCCGACAATGTGCCTGAAATATAACAACAGTTTAAGCAAAAAAAAAAGAATTAATAATTATTAAATCATTTTTTAAGAAGACCTAGTAATTTCATGCACCAGCCGTCGTGGTAGACATTCAGTAGGTAAACAAACGTAATACAATATAGTATAGTATATTAAATAGGTACAACGAATGACTTGTGAAAATAGGACGAGCTCGTCAATTCATCAACTATGTATACATTTAAATCCGTATGGCTAAGGTTGATTAATGATCGATGATCATTGAGTAAAGTCTTGTTTTCTTACTTACACAGTATCTTAAAATGTATATACCATATATATATATGATTCGTGTATGTTTTGGCTCTGACATTAAGCGTTAGAATTATAACATTGGATTAATGATCGTCATTAGTCATTATAATGCACATTCGTACTCGCCTTGAGACCGTTTATTTAAGTATATATATATTGATCCGTGTCTTGTTTATGAAAGATCCCGGAAGGAATTGTTTGTCGAGTAGTAGAAATAAGACAATATTTGAAAGCCGGTTGACAGGACAAAAAATATATTTTAAGTCGTGCGAACTAGATTGTAGTCTTCTTTTATCGTTTTCAGAGACATCCGGTCATCGATTTAAACTATATTTTTTAATTTAACTATAGATTTTGTAATATTGACATAATTAATTATATGCCAGAAGTGGTTTATCACACATAAATTGCACATCATATAGAATATATTAAATAAAAAAAATATTGAATTCGAGTAAGTTTTCGTGTTTTTATTGAACTTTACTATCGTGTCCTGATTTCTGTCAGACCTTGTATAAACCATTAACCATATTGTGATTGGTTTGGCATTAGACTAAAATCTAGTAAATATAGCACGTTTGTATTAAACTGCACATTGTTATCAATATTCAATACAATTATTAAGTATGAAATAGGCCTTTTAATAGCGTTCTTAAAAGGTTTAATGTACAAAGTATATTTTGTTCGATCGATTATATCGATTGTTCAAGTGTTTTTTTAAGGGCTAACTCAAACATTTTTAACGTTCAAATGTCTTATTTCGCCTCTTATTTTTAATTTGGAATATTTCTATGGTTACTTTAAGAAATTTATTGTACTCTAGTTATAATAACAATAATATTTCACAATAACTCCAAAAATCAATATCTGCACTGCAAATATTATACTTTTTTGTTTATTTGGTTTTTAAAGCGTTTATTATTATCGTTCGTGCGTTGCAAAAAGTTCATTCTCATTCCAGACGAATATCAAGTCTTCAAAAGGGAATAATTATTTTATTTTGAAAATGATCTCATGTTTGCAGCGGCAGAATCAAATGTTTTAGCGATAGTCAAGAGTACGACGCTGTGTGGGATACGTAAAAAATATGGTTAGTGCTAGTTGTAAACGTTAAAAAAACAATGTGGTTTTTTATTAAAATGTAAAAACATGTGTTCAAAATCCTTATTGCAATTACTTCTTATACGGGACATAGGCCTATAATATCCACAAACATTAGAAAAGGTACGTTGGATGTAACAGCTGTAATTGCTTTTAACTGCCAACCGTCGTAATATTTACTACTTTCAATAAGCAAATAGAAAAATAAGAAACATATATAACATATATTTTTGAAAAAAATGTGTGCCTATCTAATAAGTAATAAATATAACCAATGTTACCGTACTGTGTTTGTTCTGGTATTTTATAAATTCCATTATTAACGTAGGTATAATATATTTTTCCAAATGTCTATTGCCAACTATTTTACTATTTTTATATAGTATTTTTCATATTATAACTTATTGTTTTAAACAAACTAATTATTATTCCTATTTATAAATCCAAAAGTCATCTAACAACAAAAAGGCAGAGCCGTCAAGTGACGAGAACAGTAGTGTTATTTTCAATAATGTAGTTAAAACGAAAATTGCGTTTTGCGGTCGACAAAGACAAAAACAACATTTACAACGAACGGATCTTTGCTTGTTTTTAGATTTATATACATGCGCATTTTCTAATGTATAAACAATAATATTATTTCGAACTCAACGCAATAAAACACAGTTCCATGTACTAGAATGAAATTTGGACGACTTTTCATGCAATTTAAAATTGATGCGTCAAGCGTATTTAGACGTTTAAATTTAAATCGATTGCGCTCGGTAAGAATATAATAATAATATATACTATGCACATTGTGTAAACAAAAATTACAGTCTACTTAAAGCCAACAGCTAAAATGATAAAGCATGGTACATGATTTAGCCTGTGGGCTCCTGATTAGTGATTATTTCGATGTTTGTTCCATGCTAAAAAGTATATCGTGTGCATACTGATCGAACAGCTAGTCAATTAGATAGGCGATTGCGATTGCCATTCGTGTCCGTTTAAGACAGTCGGAATTTTATAGAGCAGCTGACGCGGTTGAAATAATTATCCTAATTTCCAACGATAAAAACAATAATAATTATCAACTGAGTGAGTTTCGGATATATCAATCCACGAAAGTTTTAACGCATTCATAATAATAATTATACTAACATTGAACGGTCGATGATAATGATAAACCCGTCCAACCGTAGTTGTGGATTACTATTAGCTCGTTGTATATTGTACCCGATGTTTACTCGGTCACCGTCTTAATTTTTCGATATGTACCGTTCGTTTTGGTCTAAGATCCGTCAAACGTTATGGTCTATCCACTTCGAATAATAATAATAATATATTATCATTATTATGAACTGCGCTTGGCATTCAATCGCGTTTCTCATTAACGGCGAGCGTGTGGCGTAACTGCCAAAAAAAAAAAAACGGCGAATACTAACAGAAGAAGTATACATGTGACCTACCTCAGGCCATATTTGATTTTTTTTTTTTCATTTTTGACCAAGTTTAATTATCGAACGTGTTCACAAACCACGTAGTGGTGTATCACTTCAAAAGACCCGATTAGACGATGTCGCATGCTCGCTTCTCTTTATTATTATTACAACAATAATAATAATAATTATTATTAATATTGCATGCACTATGTACGACTACTGTGCGGTGCGTGGTCGCCGTCCAATGAACCAAAAAATGACGAGAGTCTTGGCAGAATTCCACGTGGTCCTCTTAGATTTCCAATACGATCGAGACAGCAATATTTGCTTAAGACATTCTCCAATCCAATTCATCAAAATAGCGCACAAGCAAACATCCTGGCAGGTATCGGGGTCTCCCAAGTACTGTGTGCTAATGCAGTATCGCACTTTAATTCAACCGCCCAAGTAAATAACAAAATGAACAGCGATTAAACGAACAAAGAAGAGCGCCGAAAGAAAATATTCCCACTTGGTATTAATAGCAACTTATATGTGAGTATACCCCCCTACTCTGTGATCATTAAGGGTATTTTATATCACCGAGAACTAATTTATAGAGTTCTCTATGTTCAGACAGACAAATGTTAAAAATTAAAAAAATATCGTTAAAATGTTTAATAGGTAAATAATTTAGCCACTGACGGGGCTAAACATAGTTTTGTACTTTTTTACCTAACATGGCAACTGTCAACATGTTTTTTTTTATAATATAAATATGAAAAATATATTAATGTGATATTTTAACAACATGTTTTAAATAATATTTTAAACTAAAAAAAACCTAAGCAAACTTAATGTCAGAAATAAAATAATTAAACATTAAAAAAAAAAAAACCCTTTCACCATATTAGAATAATACACTTAAGCTATACGCGTCTAGCAATGTTATCAATTATCATCATTTACAAAATATTTTTTTATTGACAAATAACAAGTTTAGTTAGAGATCAAACTTTGAAAACATTGAATCTATCAATTTAAATAAAATTGAGTTCTTACTATACCATACAAATATCCGCCGACCGGTATGAATAGCTAAAGAACATTAGATCTGTGTTAAACACTAATTGCGGCCAAGTATCGATTGGTGATATATCGGTTTCAATTAGTTTTTTTTTCACTTCTCACTTAACTAATGTGTGAGGAAGTAGTAAGTTTATTCGTGATGTCTCCCGCCTTATAGTTCTCACGCAGTTATCTTTGCCGTCATCAAACGGTCGTGGGAGCCACAGCAACGGTTCGTTTTTCAATTGCACACATCCATTGTGCAACGCCATGTCTTTCTGATATTACAAAAAAAAAGTTATTATTATTATCAATATTTTCACCCGACCAGTAAATTGTTTACATGTCATTGATTTTGGTTATATTCGACCATAACAACCGCAAATCTCTCTTAAATCTTTATTATGCGCAATAAAAGTGTCTTTTACACACAACGCTTTTAAATCAACAAATTCCAAAATGAGTGCGGCACTGTGTGCAGTAATCATTTTTTTTATTCTTACAAAAAAAAAAAAATACATAAATTTTGTTACGTTGTTCAGACGTTTTCACTTTCAAATAGTAGTTACACTTACAAGTTAAAATACATGTGCATAGATATTTATTCACAATCATGAACGGTTGTGTTCTCTTATGATGAATAAATAACTCATCAAATTTGTTTACTTTTGATTTTTGAATGTATTTATTGACATGTTATTATTGTATAATTTTGTTATTTATTTGCGCAAATATTATTCAATGCATACTCATCATTGGCGTTTATTCAAAAAACGATAGACCTCTATAAATAAAATTATATATATAAAAAAAAAGGTTTACAAGCGTACACCCCATAACTTTTGGGTTTATTTCCTCGTTAAGTTTAGGGCAACAAATAGGCCTGCTTCGGATTTGGCAAACGTTCATGCCCGAGACGGTTGTTTACAGTCGTGTAACTATAATGAATTATTGAATTACGCAGATTTCAATTTATTTATTTAGTATGAATGACTGTCATATGTATTATCGTGATAAACTCCTTATAAATTATTATTATTCAACTATTATAAAAAATTAACCCTAAATAGAGCGGTCATCGAAAAAGTTAATAATGTAGGCGAACGAAACACACTGCTGAATGATATAATGCAGTTTAGTCAACTGCAGTTGTTCAACGTTTTTACTACATCATTTAAATTGATTAAAATTAATTGTAAAAATGGCGTAAATGAGTAGTAAAAAAATTTAAATGGTCGATATCGTACATATTAATTATTGGATGGACATCACATATGGTTTTAGGTAATAGTATTTATAACAATGTGTTTGTATTTAATAACTTAAACGCTTCGCGTAAAATATATGCAGCGATCAAAATAACAGATAAAAATCCTCTGAAAAGATGGAATTGTATGTATGTTGTATATACTATATTTAATGTGTTCATATGTTTTGTTCTGCTAAGTGTTAACGCCGATAAATATATGTCCGCACACAATTTTTCTTTTAAACTTGATTACTATTATTATTAAACATTACATAAAGTATAAACCGAGCACGTAATTAAACGTTATAATTCATTTTTCACACATGCACTACCCGTACTATTACTTAGCTGTATGGTAAATTAGTTTTTTGCATGACTAGCAGAAAACAAATAAAAAAATTAAAAGCATGAAACCTTTTTAGTGTTTTAATGGTACAACATTATAGGTATTCTACGGCAGGAATTTCAGACAATTTTTTTTATTTCAAATGGCAATCGTATAGCGAAATATAACGATTATAGTAATGTTTTTTCTCAACTTAAATTACACAAACGATTCACCTGGAAATGCGTTTTGTACTATTATAGGTAATATACTTCATAGCTGTTGCTCTCATACTATACTCATGTAATATATTTGCGGGCGGAAACCTATTTGGCCAAAATAGCCTTACCTAAACGTTTTCAGTATATTTTTCGGCCACTTCAGATTAAACACCAAACCAATATAATAAAATAGTTGGGAATCAAAAATGAAAAAGGTGAGCTATAATGACCCATCTCTGTCATTATAGCTCGAAGGCCTTGGAACACTCAACAAGATATGTTATTTTTATAATATGCACTTTTTTGAGCTTTTGAAAAAAATTGCTGGTTGTAAAATATTATGACGTGCACAACGGAAAGCAATTCAGATTATTAACGCGAGCTTACGGCGACGGTTCGGCGGTTGTTTACATATTAAACTAAATAGGGTTTCCAAACTTTCCGCTTTACGTCAGTGACTAAGTACAAATAACGTAATATCCGCCGATGAATAATGATAATAAATTTATGCAATTAATTACAAGGGTATACCTTCATTTTTTTAAAATAAAATAACGGTAATTTAATGTGACGTTACGCCTTGCGATCAATACTAGAAACGGTCGATTTATGCATAAACTGCACATAAAAAGATACAATATATATATATATATATATATATATATATATATATATATACACACGTACTAATTTAATATTGACCCTCATTTAGTATTAATATAGTATTTATAATAATACTAAAGTAATATTATAAATATAAATATTTTATGTTGTATTTAATTAAATTGTAATTTAATTATTTTTAATTTTAGTTTGCTTACCATAAAAAAAATAATACTGAAGGACATTCTCGTCATTTTAGCTTGAAAATTAAGTAGATATAATTTATGTTACTAAACTTATAATGTAAGCTATACTTAAAACGTTAAACCAAACTGGCGAAAACGGGTAGGAGATTAATCATGCTGGGACCCAATTTTTTCGCAGTTATCGAAATCTCTGGCCTTAGAAAAAATATATCTGGTGGTTTTTTTAACCAAAAATATTATTTCATCCGCATGGTGTTTTTGCAGTTTAGCTAGTGGGTATTTTTTAAAGGAAAAAGTCAAAACATAAATATTTATTTCTTTCAATTTTGTTACTTGAGTGTATAAGTGAAACAATAATGACAATAGTGAATATTGAATGAATCAAATTTTAAATGTTTCTTATTTTAGATTTTAGACGATTTCTTGTTCTTCATATTTTGTATATTGAGAACTAAAAATGTTTCCTTAGGAACGAGAGTTACAACTAATCATTAGTTAGTATTTTTATTTAATTTTAGTGGATTTATTCCCAAAAAGTAGCCTAGATCTTTTTGAGTATTTTACAAAAATCCAACTGACCTGGTTCTACCCCGATAAATTGTGCTAATTTTTTTTATTTATGCTTTTTTTGGCTTACCTCTAAATTTTATGTATTATTTGTTAACTTATAATTAATAAAGAACGTTAATAAACTTATTTGAAATGTTCTTTGTTGTCTGTCGCTTGATGTTTGCTTTTTCTTAAAATAATTGGGAAAACGTTTTTACTACGTTTTTACCATCAATTGGATTCGGCTGCCGACCGACCAGACGTGCAAATATAAATTTCAAAGACGCTCTGCGTCCTGGAAATGAGTTAATTTTTTTTTTCATCTTTTCGGTATTGTTCAATACAGTCTATTCGGTCGGTAGCAAAACAACGATGCTCTTGAAAATTTGTAGACCGTTAACTCACGTCCGGTTCCTCATGTACATGTGCATTACTGTTGCATCCTAAACATTCTGTGTAGGTACATACTCGTATTATAGAAATCATATTACTAATATTATACATCTGAAAAACGTGGAACAAAAAATCTAACACTATTGTTCCGTTGACCTATATATGTACATCAAATATTATTATTCCATCTCTTATACGTATAATTAGAAAATAATAGTAAATACTCTGTGTCCGGTGAAATATACTAGATTTATATATTTTTTACAGTCGAGACAGCGAGACGAGCGCTGTTACCTATGCTCATTTTTTTTTTATTGCAATGGTATCTGTGTCGTTTTTTTTTGTACTCGCAGCTCTTATTTATTGAATTTGTTTAATATTATAATAGTGATTAATTGATTTTTCATGTATTCTATTTTTATCCTAATTGATTAAATTGTTCAATATATGAATATCAGGTTAAAAAAAAAAAACAGTGTACAACTATATTATCCCCTTATCCTGGGTAAAACTCAAAATTATACTATGATTTTATCTTAACTATACTAACGATACTAACGGTAGCTAATATCAAACATATCTATTATATTATATTTGTATTGGGTTTAGCTATACATTTATTATAGCTTTGAAAAGAAATGGTGTCGCGCGGTAACCGAAATAAATTATTAACAATACCGACATGATTTAATGAGTGTCAGATAACGTGCACATTAGCAGCATTAACAGATTATAATATTTGTTGTGTGTATTAATAAATCAAACAAGAGTAAAAATAGAAAAATAAAAATAGAGAATAGAGTCCGACACGGTTGTTGTAATTTATTGGAGATTTCATATTTTTGTCTGAGTTTTGTATAAATCATATTTTTTTCGCGAACGTTTATTCGTTAATTTCCTTATATTTTTCCCGAGCCTAATCTTTAAGACGTTTCGTTCGAGTGGATTACAAAAAACTAAATTAACGTTTAAATAGAAACTGGAGCTATTTTCTTCTGATTCAATTAATTGTGTTGTTTTAATTTTCGAGAAAAAAAAATACTTTTTTAATTGTTCTATTTAAATGGAGTCGACAAAAAAAGTACGAAAATCATTTGTTGTTAAATTTCGCTTGTTGCTAAAATAAATGTAATTTTGTTTATAGACCAGAAAATGTTATATTTTGCAATCAGTAATAATAGTTAGTCGCATTGGATATTGTTGTTCTTTGTATAGTTGTATTTAGCATGTCTGACAATTTTATATTTATTTTGTTAGATTAAATTCAATTTTAACCTAATGTAACCATAATTGTTCAAGCTTTTATACTGTTATACGCGGAAGTTATTGGTTTTTTTAAAAAACTGGCGGTTTGTGTCGTCCAGCGGTGTACAACTATGAAGTAAAACATTAGAACCAAGTACAAAACGTCCGTTTTCCAATAAAAAATAATTAGTCGGGTATTATCGAAAACTTAAAAACTAACGAAACAAAAGTTTCCACGTATTGTGACACTCAAATGGCCAAATACATGGTTATAAGTATGGGCTGTATCGAAGAAGAAAATATAATGCAATAAGCCACGTACGTTTAAAATTAGTCTTATTGATCATTTGCATGTTCTACACGCACTCACATTGTTTACAATTGCAGCTTAAGTTATTATTATTAGGTTGTAGTGTATTATTTGTACATTACATTTTGGCAATCACAAGAAATAAAAATTTTACATAATAAATATGACTTCATCGAAGTCTCCACTCGTGTGACCATCTTAATGTCACGGATGACACTTAAATTAATTTTATTGCTGTACAATTGTTTGTTGTTATTCATCATCATTCTTTAATGTTAATTAAACATGTTTTCAATCACATAATTACTAATAACCTTTAAATTGTATATATTGTATCATGCGAAAGAGTACATGCATTCCAATAAAATGTTGCTGTACACTGTATAATATTATCTCATTTAAATTTTGCTCATAGTTTGAACTTGATACACAGTAATATTTTTTTTTTTTTCTAGAGTTCAAGAAATAAAAAACATAATTTAAACAATAGCACACGTTCCGCGAAGACGCGCGTTTATTTTAAAACTTTTTTTCCTTAAATGTTTTAAACTTTATATTAAGTGTACGATTTTTAATTAAAAGTAACTATAAAAGAAAGCTCCTTAAGTGAACACTATAAGTCTGCTTCTCGTTGTCAGATTTAATTTAACACTAACATTAAGTTCTTAATAATCGATCCATTTGCTTTTCCAACAAAATAGTATGAATTTTCAATAGTAATTCATGAATGAATATTCGTGTAAAATTAGTTTTTAATTAAACTAAATGAATGTGGTTGTTTGTTTTACCATTCTATTAGTCAGTTGGCGCCTTCGTGTGAGTCGATCATGGAATTAAAATTGATTCTATATTGATAATAATTAGTCCACCTCTGTAGACATGGGTTGTGTACAACTCAACATAAACGTGACGCTGTTTACATATTGTATATTTTTTCGGAATCTGTATCTCGATTCTTGTGTAATTATATACACACACGTCTACAGGAAATCTATAGCTTCTGGCTACACCTTGTTTTCCGGAGATATGTTGTGTGTGATTTAATCGATAACGTCCCGTAACAAAATAGAGTAAACTGCAAATTATTTCTGATTTCAAAATATATATTATAGTGCTCGGCACGCGGTAACGAGCCGCTGTAGGTGACCCAAGGGTTTGTGTATTCCGGGGGCAATATTAAAAAAAATATCTGTTAGCCAAACGGTAAATTGAACTAATTACGCAGTAAACTATAAGTATATATATATATATATATATATATATATATATATATATATTATGACTGTCGTACTTTAGGGCGGTACCGGGTTCTTATAGACAACATAAATTGTAATATTATAAGCTGGTAGTTGTATGTGTCTCGTCACTACCATGACTGAAATTTGAATAATTTATTCCACCGATATTCGCATTATCATTAGTTAGAATTTCACCGCATGCACTTCTAAGCGATAATTGTTGGGCCGGCGAAGATGTGTGATATGTTTTTTCTTCAAAGATAAATGAGTGGAGGTACTAATTGACGGTTAAAACTTAATCTCACTGTCAAAACTCATAAAGACAATGTTGCAGATGAGTAATTAATTAAAAAATCGGTCGTTTAAGCTACTGATAAAATGAATTGTATTGGTTTTATTTATGTTCTACTTCACTAAATTTGTGTTGTTTTCATTTTTAATTATCCATTTATATTTATTAATTGTGACATTTAGGTTAATACGTTTTATGTAAACTTTTAAAACACTTAAAACCTGTTTATAATTAAAAATAAGTGAAATATTAAAAACAGATACATCCCGTTGTTTCTCATCTATTAATATTACTATAGTTACGTTGTGGTATTGTTGTTGTGGTTTATACCCCCGTACTTATTATGTCTATTCCATAATAATAATACAAAATTGAAATTTTCCTTGTAACAAAACATAATAAAAATATTGTATGTCCGAAGGAGTTGTTTATCAAGAAACGAAATTATATTCCTGGATACAATAGAAGTTCATTAAAATGCTCATCCCGAGAGAACAACATTGGACAATAACTACTTTCACATTAATTTGAAAATGTGTAACCCAAACTTTTCTCATTTATAGCAAATTGTTAAATACAATTTTGCTCTCCTCCCAAGAATGAAACATTTATCTTTTTGAATAAAGAAATTCGGGTTTCTTCCTTGGATGTTTATTTGTAATAACTCTCTATAGTTTAATAATTTAATGTGTTGTTTTTGTGAATTTAAATTTACCTTGAATTTGGTGACTATACAACACTGTTAGATGGCATTTCAAAATGGATAACCTACAACGCCATTAAATTGGAATTAAACTACATGACAAATTTCTAGAATACAAATAAGACCCGTTTCTCTGACGCACTCTAATTTGTTTTTATAACGCGCCACAAGATAATTAGTTGTCTAAAAAAGGTACAAGTCGTTTAATAATTATGTTTAACCATTAACCGGCTATGCTCGTCATTCAAAAATGTCAACGCACACAGTGTAGTGTATCGACCGACGTCTATTGTGTTGCGAAGTTCCGTGTCATTAAAAAGTCTTTGGAAATGTATTAACCGGAAAAATAAAAAAATGAAATAGTTCAGTAGTAATGTGTTTCCTTGTGATTCATGTGCACGATTACAAAATAAATGACTCTCGAATGCATTGAAATATGAATAAGAAAAAAACGTTTTATCGTTGATTTTATTATATCAATTTAATAAAGTAAAATTGTCTCAAAAGTCTCGCCCACACTTCAATGTAAAAATATTAATATTTTCTAAATGTCCTGTTTAAAAAACTTGACGTATTAAATATTCGTTCGATGTTTTAAAAATAATTAACTATTATGTCTACTTACACTTTGTCTGGCTAATGAACACATTTTGAATATTATGGTTGAAGTAATTTTAAGGTTTAGTTATATCATGTTTTATATTTACCAAAGTAAATAGTATGCTAGGGAAGAAAATATCTTTTCCAAATTTTCTTAGACTATTCAAAATTTCTTTTTAATTTTTGAGTATCATAAGTGATTAAAATTATAAAGTATATAGTACGAGAATCCTAAAAATCTAGCGCCTATAATTTTTAAACACGGATGGCGGTTATGGACTACGATGAACAATTAGAATTTTAATTATTATGAGTGTTAAGGGAATCAAAGGACATACTGTGAATAATATATTATATGACAACCTATATTTCATAGCATGTTATAAAAATCAATGGTTCTAGCAAACGCTTATTTACCGTTAGCGATTGCATTGGCCGTTGACACTAAACTGTGGCAAAATTCCTAGACACTGTAAAAAAAAATGTTTGTGATCTATGTTGTGCCATACAGTCGTATAGAATTAACTTTTATGTTTATCTGACAGTAGCAGGTAAAATATTAACTGGAGCTGCTATTGTGGTTAAGGTGACTGGGATGATGCGGGATAGCAACCGTTTGGTTTGCTTAGAAGACCAGATTGTACAGAAGAATCTGTTTTGAATTTTGATGGGAATAGAGAAGAGGTGGAGGCAACATTGAAAAAAAATTTAACTTTCCGGACCCGTTTATTGTAGTTGAAATATGTACTTCAAAAATTATTCCCATGTTAGATTCGGGTTACGTACACTCGTGTTTGAGTGAAAGCCGTCTCGTGTATCTTCTTGTGCCAATGACACGTTAGGCATATTATCATTATGATTATATTTATATATATATATATATATAGTTATCGGCCGGTAACGGTTTTTGCGGTTAAGCAGCATATTATGTATACTAAAAACCACACACACTCACACACCTTAAGTGATTTTTTTTTTTTTGGAGATGGACCAAACTAGTTTTTCTGTCCGTCCTCCGCGTTGGTATTTTATTATTTGAATATTATCCGGTCATAAAATAATGTACTAAACAAAAGTGTAAAATTACATTCGATACCGCTAAGTTTTGGTTTTATATTTGGAACGATCGCGTGAGAACTCCAAATGTACTTCGTAATCACAGAAAAGTATATAATTAGTATAATATATTAAATCGAGAATATTGATTAGATAACATTTCGATAGCTTAGAGCACACAAGTGCTATGTTGATTTTTTTCAAAATCGTGATTTTGGGTATCCCTGAGTTCGTAATAAAACTGAATCGAATGAACACCAATGATATGCCCAAAGAGCATAAATAATTGTTCAACTACAAATTACAAATTCTATGTCCTTTGTGGATTTTTTTTAAGAACTCAAGAGTTAAACTCTATACCTCAAAAATTATAGATATAAAGTGGACATAGCACTTGTGTGCTCTAAGGTATCGATTTAATTAATGGACGACCATGGTTAGTGGTCCGCGATTAAAAATGTGTTTTGCGTAATTTTCTAAATGAACTAATAAAATATTCACATTTATAAAGCCAACAGAAATGTTTTTCGCCTTATCTTGCTTTGTGTAAATAAGCAAAATTTAAAAAATACACGTAACTCGATGAGCTAATTAGCAAATTCAAAAATACGGTTAGTCAAATCTGAATTCAACCAAACACATTATCAGCCCCGAGGTCATTTTCAAAAATAAATACTTCAATTAATTGTGGTACATCATTTGTCACATTTACGTGTATTCATTTAATAAAATATTCATAATAATTTATTATTAAATCTTACTAAGATAACGCATAAGCTTTTTGGGAATCATTAAATTAGAAATCTACTATTATCCATTTGCTATGACCAACTCTGTGACAATTAAGATACTTTATACATATTGTGTGTAATAGTGTTACATAATTAAATAATATATTTTTGTGTATGAAATCAAATATGGTATACTAATTATCTATTTATATTTTTGTTTCAGGTAAGCAAAATGTCGCGGTTACACTTTTTCAAATACAAAGTTTCATTTCTGATAAAAGTACTTATTAAACATTTATCGGTATTTGTATAATGTATTACTAAACTCACGTTATACTTTACAAGGAAACTTTTCAAATTTGTTCGTACTCGCCTTATATATTATGTAAATTATACATATTTCATCCAAATCGTTTATCAAATTCGTGGTAAACGTCATGGTTAGTGCAGATTATGAATTCGAAATGAAGAGGATCATAACTAAATTACGGTATGTAGAAAGAAACCATCCCACAAAAACATAAAAATTAAGATTTCGATAATACTAGATAGAATAAATGTCATATTGCTCCATAATATTATGACAAATTAAATCAAACTAAATTTTTACTATATCGCTATTTATCAATGTAAATTTTGCAATTTTTTGTATATATAACATGAAATTATTCCCAACTAGAGCTTTGTGAATAGTTGCTTTTTGCATAACGCCATTCAGTTGTTTTTTGAAACTATATCACGAATCACAATTAATTCAACGCTAAAACTTAAACATGTCAATAATTTTGTTTGAATAGTTTAAAAAAAAATTGCACAACCGTTTGACAATATAACATTACCTGATTCCGTTCTAAACTGGAATAAATAGTTTAAATCGGCAATGATTTAATTTTCTACTGTGTAATTTTGAATTGCCATATATAAACCACGTATACTGCCTAAACTAAATATAACCTGACTTAGAATTAAAGAAATATATAGTTGGATCACTAATCCTACAAATATGAACATGCATAAAGGCGTTATTTTAATTTTCTGTAGGTACTTTTGAGTTTTAGCCTTCATTACAAATTCTGACGTCTTACGTAGGCAATAGCACCTTCAGTGCTTTCTAAATTCATTTTTAAAAAAAAACTTATCCTTAGCTGTAAGTACGTTGTAAAGTTCCTTAATGAGTGGTCACATCCAATTGTATTCGGAACGCTGTTTTGTACATAAATCAATAACTGTTATAGTGTTCGACGATTGAATATAAATTGCACACGTGAACAGAGACAATATTTGTGTCGATTTCAATAGGAAACAAGGCCAATGGCTAAAATCCCTACGGATGTTAAAATGCTGCCAGTGAAATGTAATCAAATAATTAAATGGCTTTTACGGATACAAGAACGACTTCATTCTTAATGAGAAATTTTTAATCGGCTCGTGGTAACGAAATATGCATATGTTACCCATCTTTAATAATGGCCAATACAAATAAACCCTTGTGCTTACTCTGTGCTATCTTATACATTATCACTTATAATCTAAAAGATAGTATAGGTAAATAACAATCTGGTAGAAACATGGAATATACAATTATTAATATTGATAACAATTATGCTGGTTATTGTGTTTTGCTTTTGAACAGCCAAATTATTCAGTTGATTATTTTTATCTAATCGAAAATACCAACAAAAAAAAAATACTTTAAAGACATAATCGACCAAAGAAAGATATTATTGCACATTTTCTTCAGTTATTAAGTAATTGTTTTGATTTTTTTTTGTTTCACTCAGAAGTAATGGAGAAATCATTAAATTGGTTGTCTCCGCACTACAGTTTCAGTACTTTACTTAATCCGGTTACATATACAAATTCGAGCGGTTGTCCGTCTTGGTTTATCGTTTTTTCTCGCAACAATTTGATATATCAAATAAACCAACGTAGGATTGTCCATCCATAATGTACAAATGGATACAAATATTTTGACAACGGTTTTTAGAATATAACGAAGAAAACTATATGACATATAGACGTTAAAAAGTTTAGCGATTTTCGCATACCGCACACAACGATTCGACATTTTGGCATGTGATACGGTTAAGTGGACAGTGAGCGTTAAAGAGATTGCTGGAAAACTGAATTTTGTTTTATATGTATTCCAAACAATTTACACGCAGTCACATAATATTATATTATGTACAGTTAGACACACTTGAACATTTACATTTGGAAACCAGACGTCCGCGTTATAAAACTTTCTACATGCGGTTCTGGATCCGAATTAAGTTTTTTTTCTTTGTGTTTTCTCGCCCATTGTTTTTATTCCTGGCCAACGTTGTAAACTTTACGATTTCCGAAAGACCGTTGATAGTCTAGCCGGACTTTGCCCGTCTCGACCAATAAAACTGTCAGAAGACGTTCTGCATCCCACGCAGAAAGGCTTCTTGGCTCTTAAGATTTTTTTTTCTAATTTACAGGCTTCCCAAAACAGTTTAATAAACTTCAGACTCTTTTGTTTAAGCTTTAGGAGTACACCACGAATTGTATATCTTAAGTATACATGATGTTCATACAGCATTTTCACTTTTTCTTGTCGTCTTTATATTAAAATAATTCGTTTTAATTGAAAACAATTTATGTAGTAAGTTTAATGGAAAAAAATTGTTGGCTACAACCCTAGAAACGTCCACAAAATCCTGAAACTAGATTTTAATTTGAATAAATCACCAAACAAACCGTGCATTTTCTTATTAGCGATTATAACTTCTGTCTAAAAACTATTTTTCTATCGACGATTTTAATATCTTATAGTTAGTGTTAAAACGTCATGTATTTCATATGTGGTGTAATATGTAATATAACACTCACTTATATAGCACTGGTCAGCGAATGAATGCAATAAATATTATTACTTGTAAAGTAAATTTACAAAAACCAATAAAAAAAAGTTACTGTCGTGAGCGCTGAAGATGACAACATTGTTGCCGAAACACGACGTATTCGCGGAAAGTATATAATTTTTATGGTTACGGGTTTTTATTATTATTTTAGTCTACATAAAGCCTAACAGCTAAAATTATAAAACATGGAACATGCTTTAGTCTACTGGCTCCTGAATATTGATTATTTCTGATCTATAATATTTATAACGATAGTTTAGTCTTAAATATATGTTCTGGCCAAAACGTTTGCATGACGACGACTCGTTATATTATACTTTCGTGTCGCCATTTTGTGTTGTTTTTGAGCTGGGAGGCCAAAGCTGCTAAAGCATGCTCCATGCTAAAAGAAAACCACTATTCCCCTTGGTTGCATCTCTAAAGAGTAGAATGGTATATTTAACTATTGCTTTGAAAATCGTGACACCAATATATTATATTATACTAAGTGTGCTGTTAATAATTTCTACCTTTATGCTTTTAAATAATTATAATTAATTTTATATTTAGCTTGGAGCTATTATAACATTGTTTTAAATAATCAATAAAGATAACTTACCCACACTTTTTCATATTGTATATTGGGGTTGTACTTTGTATAGGAAAAAATTATATTTTACAACCCATTTTGAATTCAGAACAATTGAATTCAAAACGAAAATTATGACGGATATTCTGTGTCATGTTTTCATTCCGATACTCATTTACCCAAGACTGCCCTAGACTCTAATGTATATATCATCTGTCATCATAACCTATTTGCTTAATATTCAGTGGATAATTGAATTTCGTGATTTTTTTTTTTGTTGGATCGCTATAGACTCGAAAAAATGTTTGACTATTTTGAAATATCTTTAGATTTCACGCCCACGATCACTTTTTTGCGGTTTATATTATCATGAAACTTACAATTAGCAATAACAATATACTATAATGCTTCGTGGGCGGTGATCTATTATTTTCCTAGTCCGAATCAAATAACGCAAATAATAGTAGAATTAAAATCTGTATGCTTTGGCTAATTAGTTCATTTTATCAAAACTCGTATTATGAAATAACCAGAATTCTCTAATTAATACAATGGATTTACAGTTATTCTATTAGTTCTTGTCAGACTTGTCAGTTGTAAGAATAAAATCACATCATTAGATTATTTCAGGATTGCGCAAAACAGTGTAACGGTTTATTAATGTAGATTACTGAACGCGTACCGGCTAAAATTTACATTTTTTGCTTCAACCAAAAAATAATCAGGTATACCATTAAAATAATATATTTTGTCTGTATTTTTGACCCATTAAAAAAGACAATTTTTCCACCTTGTTATTATTTTTGGAATTTTCAAAGAGGTTAGGTTAGGTTAAGGTTAACGGGTTGGCGGTTTTATTGGTGGCAGTTGGAGAGAGATTCTAGTGAGTAATGGCACAATATATTATAGGTGCTGTCGTTGGTAACGAATTATAGCTTGACAGGTCCACATAGTGGTTTTGTGTGTCTTCCTTTAGTCGTCCCGGAAGAGCATTTAAATGTATATATCTATATATACATATTATATATCTATATAATATGTATTATAAACCGTATTTAGTTGAGTAAACGCTCTTTAAAATAATATTACCAAATCTTAAGCCTACAAGGACGCTTTTGTTTTATGAATTCCGACCATTGTTTGTACATTTTAAGGTTTACAGTTGACCGACCAAACCTGCTCGTTTAAACCATCTTGACTTCTTTAACAACAATAATTATAACCAAATGTATTGTTGTGATATATTATTATGTATGAATAGTGAGTGGACAGAATCTGGTCACAAGCTGAGATGGTCATTAATCGATTAAAATTGCAATCGCAGAAATATTAAATACTCACGAGTCTTTGCTTTTATTTAATAATACACTGTTATTAGTTTTATTTAATAATACATAGTATTATTCATACAAAAATGTTAAGTATTCAATGGACTAAATAAGTGAAATAACTAAGAAAAAATAATTTATAGTTTAATTTTTTTTTCGATTGAATGCACATGTAGTTTAATAAAAAACAAAAAAATTAATATTTTATTCACATTATTAATCAATGTAATTATATTTTAATGAGTACCATACACTTGCGAGTTAATATTTCTTTTATTAATCAACTCCAATGGTAAATACACATAATATATGTATTATATAATATTGTCGATGATTCGTTTCGACTTCAGTAGGAGTAAAAACATGTTAGTTCGAATCAAGACATATAGTTTTTGTAGTGATGGTAATAACGTAATTGTTTTCGCATTAAGTGTATTATGTAAAAAAAATATTGCTTTTCGATTATATTACTAATACCAATTGTATTATTATTTCCAAAATTAATTTTTAAAACCATTTAAAAGTGAAAGTAAACATAAACCGACAACGTCGTACATTGTTTTAAACTTTTTTTTTAACAACATAGAGACGTTAGATTTTGCATTATGACAGTGTTTTTTCCTATGTCATTCATTTATTATGCATATTTTTTGCGTTTTAATTAAATTAAACTCGTTTTCAGTGGAAGTTACTGAGTTTACAATTGAATCGTAATCCGTTAGCGCATTGTTTTTAATTCCACCGTTTTTCTTTAGACAGTAAAACATTTATTACGCTAAGACATTATTTTTGTGAACACATTATCCGAGTCTTGACTTTAAAGCAATGACATTTAAAATAAAATGTATTTTTTGTTAAATTGTATGTTTATACCCAAACATAATTTCTAAGGCCTACATAAAAACATTTAGCTTATGGTTATGAACTGACACATTTTATACTGTTTGTAATGATTGAAATAATACTTTTATTAAAAAACCTTGTTGTATAATTTACGTCGAAAACCATTAAACATTAAAATCAATAAAGAAAAAATAATAAAAACACAAAGATAAAAATAAATGATACGAGTAATTTACCCAAATTTATCTACAGCGAAAAATGAAAATAATAAATACGTATACGCTGTCAACTAAAACAGAATGATGTGTTTATCGTGTTATTATCATGCACTCTGTTTGGTTTATGTTTTTAAAATGTCTGCCGTTCGTCGTTAACAGTTTATATTTAAAAAAATTAAAAATGGAAAATAATTCAGATAAGGTTTTTAATCATTAACTGCATTATAACTAGCTACTTAAGAGATTTAAAAGGTTCCGTCAAAGAATAATATTCTCGTTCTGGACGGTCACTTCATAATATTAAAGATTTTAATCTGAACACGCGTTCGATGAGAGTTTACATAATATAGTAGTAGACTAATGACACAGTTAAAAAAGACACCGAAAGTAAAAAAAAAAAAATCAATAGCAAATGTCACTATCGTGAGTTGTTCTAATTTATTATCATTTATAGTTAATGTCTTTTTTAGTTTAATTTTGCTCTTTGGTGCTCTAAAACATTTTGTGATGGCATACGATTCGGTTTTCTATCTTAACGAAATTATTACATGCTTAATCAAAATAGTCCCTCTCAATATTCTTATCTATTTATGTGCCACGCATTTTAAACGTTTGTTTTTACTGGTTGTCATTACTGCCTCGAATAGCAGTAATTATCCAATTATTCTACTTCACAATGCATCACTGGTCGTACTTGAACCAAGTCCGAAAATGTTACTTGTCTTAGACAATTCCACTTGGTCTCTGTCCAGTTTTAACGCCAAGTCATCAACCCACATACGCCGAGAAAAAGAAATATGCACTTGCAAACATATGGAGTTCAAAAATAGAAGAAACAAATGCTAGGCAGTGGAATTATTCATGAGTTGAAAAGTAGATATGTTAGCTGTTACTTTACATTTGATTAATAGCGACAAATTATAATATCAAAAACATAAAAATGTCATAGTTTTTTATTCATAGTTTACTCGCGTGCTCATCCGCTTTTAATATGAGACCTCTAAGAATATCCGATACCTTTTTGAGTTGTGGTCATAATGCGAGCCGCCTATTGTACATATTATAATTATAAATGGTAACAGTTTAAATTATTTATCATGCAAAAAACGATAAGGCTGACATTATGTATGATAATAGTTCTTCGAAAGGTATTTCAATTGCTCTAACGTTTGATAATTTATAACTTGTTTCTCACATTAGAAAAATAAATGACAGAGCCTTTTAAAAGTGTTGTCGTTTATAATTTCTATATAGTTTTAAAGTGTTAATTTAGTGTTTGTGTCAATGTTTTTTTTAAATGCATAGTTTTTAAAGTGAAAGTCGCTCGAAATTAAACTTACGGTTTGTAACGCCCCGTGCATAAACTCATCCATTTGACAATTGGAAAAAAAAATATTTTTAAAACTGTGGGAGTATTTCCCGCCAACGGTTTTCTCGATATGGGTTTGTAAATCGTTCCCATGGGCAAACCGAAAGGCTTGATTATTTTAGAACCCCGAAACAAAACACTTAAGAACTATTTTAGAAATGATTGACTTTAAGTAATTGTTTGTCAAAAAATGAATCAGAAGAAGAACTGAGTTTACTCAGTTTTCTCGAAACCGTTCTTTAAACGATAGCAACGTTAAATTGTGATATTATAGTATAGTATTGTTTTTAATTTTATGTTGTGGCCAAATGTTTTTTAATATTTGGCCTTAATCGGTTTATTGGTAACATTCACCTGTCCATTTTCTCTTGTTGTTAAATATTTTTTTTGGTGTTGCTGTTTTTTTCTTATTATATCTTTTTCTACTTTTCGGAAGCAATTGAACAATTATTGCAGTTGAAAACTGCAATTGTTTGTATGGTTTTTTTCTGGAATTACAAACAATTACAATACCTATCGCAGTGCCTCATACTAGGCGGACGTTCATTCATATTTTACGTCGATGGTGCAAGGCTTTAGACCATGTAATAGGATTATGACCATCTCGTATAGGTCGCACCTATACGATAGTGCATAATATAGCTTAGATAGTTTATTTTTATGAAGGGCGGCATTGGCGAACAGATGGGATCTGCGTTTGAGAAATGGCCGCATATATTACTGGTTACCAATATGCGTGTATTGGTCTGTGCATAATTAAATATAAAGTCTTTCAGAACGCCCCCTTGTGTACGATGAAAACTATACCTTTAGGGATAACACGTTTCCTACACAAAAAAACAGTGCAATAATCAAAAAAAATAACGACTAAACATACGGGAGGGTCATTTTCTGGATGTCCTGCGGTAATCTCGCTCGTAATAACAAAAATGCTGTATGGAAATTTGAAATGTGTCCACGATTCCTACACTTATCATTCTTCTTCTCTTTGTTCTTGTCCTACCGAATTGAAAAACAAACGTTAATAGGAACAAACGAAAAAACCAGTGTGGGCGTACGCAACGTTTCTATAATATTTAATAGTATTCTGTCTAAAGATTTATAAGTATTTATTAAAGAAAAGAAAAAAACAACTAAAAAGTTCAATAATTTTTGTTTTGAAGACCTATTTATGGGCACAAAATATTTTATACTTATTGTTTGAACTCGGAACAATAGTTTCAGTGAAATCGCCGAGCTATTTGATATTGAGTTTTATAATAATGGTAATATAGTACTTAGCTTAAATTTATAGTATCCTGATAATCGATCATTTAACAAACGATAAACTTGATATTATTTATACCAAACGAGTTGTTTCCTAATACCATAGATTATTTTATTATTGTTAAGTGAGTATATATTGGTTATATTTTAAATGTTTGTCACTACTATATTTAGTTCAATTAGGTAAAATTACTTAATTTTATTTTTATATATATTAGCGTTCCAAAGTTGACTAGCATTTGGTTTATTTTCCCACGTCTTATCGACGTTGTGTTCCCCTAAGTAAATTATGTAGAATTATCTATCTCCATAATTTACTTAGGGGAACACAACGTCGATAAGACGTGGGAAAATAAACCAAATGCTAGTCAACTTTGGAACGCTACGAAGTAAATTATGGAGATAGATAATTCTACATAATTTACTTAAACTGATATATCCTAATATATATATAATATATATATATATATATATATATATATATATATATATATATATACTTTATATTCCCCAACTTGTTTTAGTCAAAATGAGCACTATCATTCCCCCGGTATTATTTAAAACTTTTAAAATAAACTAGTGACATATTATTTGAACAAGTATTTTTCCAGTAGATTCTATTTACTTCCATCAAAGGTTTTTAATACAGCTCGTTTACAATTATACGGTATGAATGGGTTATGTAATCTCGAAATTTAATAACTTTTGTTACAATAATTACTATTTGAAAGCGCACAGTGTATTATTCTTTTTATTTAAGATCTTAATAATGTTATACTTGAGTTTTACAATGATTTGATTTTGATAGATTTTTTTTATTAAGAATAGTTTGTAGGGTTTGGGGAGTATTACCTCAAACCACATACCTAACGTTTTTTTTTTTTGCTCAAAATATATTTACGTTTGTTTTTCCAACAAACACTTCTTATATTATAAAGTTTCAACTCTTCATATATCTAACATATTACACATTATACATATTCAAAAAATACGTTTTTTTTAAATTTAAATCCTAATTTAAGAAGTTAAAAATGTATAAGAATGTAAAAATCGCATTTTTCTATACAACCTTTTTTCTGAACAATAACTAATTTTTTTGATTTTTTTCACATGACATTTTTCGCCACGGCTTAAACATAAACGCAAGTTTTTTAAGCAAATGTATATTTAAATTTCTGTTATGTAATTACTCGTAAATTACTCAATTATATATGTTGTATATTTATTATAGTCTTCGTTCGACGACTAGCATGTAATAATCAAGTTTCTGTTTAAATTGATCATTTCATAATAGTAATATTATATTAGGTAAGTGCGCAATTATAATATTTGCTTTCTATTTTCTACAATTTTTTCACGATGTGGATTTTTTACAATATGATGAGTATATAATCTTAATTATGTCCTCCAATATGCTCTAAGAGTTATCACTAAGTTATGTATTCTGTTAAATTTAATATAAACTATAATAATAGAATTGGTCTTGGCCTTGGTTTTTTGTTTCAAACATGGGAACAGATAGTTATTGAATTATTGTTAAATAAACGTTGTACAAATACAAATACACGTGGTTTTTAATTATTTAGTTGTGTATGTTTTTATTCATAAAAACATTTACTTTATTTATTATAAACACATATTAGGTAGGACATTTCAATTAGCAATTTTGATATTGCTATACTGTTAATCATTGTTTGGATTAATAAATAAAGTTTGACAATTAATGTACAAAGTAAAGCTTATCATCAATCAATAAACAAGAGTTATAATTATCAGTGCTAAATTAATGTCAATCTCCACTTAAAACACTTTTTTAGTATATAATAACGTAAACGTTGAATAGTAAAAGTTCTGTTTACTTGGCATTCGACCAATTGCACGTGCCATTGTAGATTTGATGTAATATTTTTTTTAAATACTGTAATGCTCTTTAATATAGCCGTAATCGTTGTATTATTTTAATTTTAGTAGGTATGGGATACAAGTAAATATGGTAGAAAATGTTTATCTATTTTTTTTAAAACCTTTTCGGTATGTTTGTGCTTTATTTGTATGTAACATGTTAAAATGAGTTTTAATAAAAAAATCGTTGCGTATTATGATATTAATGTATCAATAATTTAATTTCCTAAGAGATAACCTACCTATGTAGTCATCTACATGCTTTATGTGATATTTATTATTCCAAGAAGTCTGACAGGACGGTTTTTTGCCGTGTAGAATAATAACGTGCCCTTAAGGGAGACCACAAGGGGCAGAAATTATCCCTTTTATTTTAAAACGTCATTGTTTCACTCTCGGTACAAGTAAGAGGATACAATGATTTCATAATTAAGTATGAGTATATATGCATAGACATCCTATACATCGGTTGTCCTTTCACGGGTAATACGGTAATAACGGTCTAAAACGATTATAGTTAAATACAATAAAATAATTGTAATTTAAGTTTTATAAGTGTTATGCACGACACTTGTACCTACTATGTGGGTATTTTTACTTGCATACTTTCATTAACCGACCATTTGCATCCAAAATTAAACGGTCAATGATTTACAGCATTTTGGTTTTGAACTCGTTGTTTTAAACAGCGTTGAAACGAGAGATTCCATTTAATATAGTCTCTAAAAAATATAACTTATATTAACGCAATTTTGGGAGTACAACTTATAGAAGTTTTCCCTGTGTACTCCCTTATTGTGTGTACTATATTTTGTATTGACCTAACTATATTATATAGTGAATGTTTTCATAGTCCATACACTAATCCGCCTTGAAGTCCGAAAATGTATTACAACCCTCGAAAGCAATTGTTGTCCGACCTCACTTTACTATAAACTTGTTAACAAGACTTATTTGCAAACTTAAAACTCGAGAATGTCGTTTATTGTAAATAACATTCACAACAAATGTACAATATTATTTTGAAACTAAAAATATGGTTTCGCTGCAGTTTCGTATATTCCATTGAAAAAAATATTATACAATTTATCTTCCATAGAAAATGTATGTATCTTTATTGTTATGTCACCATGAACGAAACGCACACAATAAAAATGTTAATATTTATTTAATATAAATGAGTTGCATCCCTCAGGTTTTGTATGCAAATGTAAATACAGACGACTAAGCAGTCTCATTTGAATTTTTTTTTAATTATCGCTAGATAATATTACAGGGCACGTTTTTTTTATTATACATGGATATAGATTTTCTTCGAGTTTAAATATTTCAACCGCAGGTTTAGACGTATTATGATTTATGTTCATCGCGCTGCAACCGCTCGAATGAAGATATATTGCATTTAATATTCGATGAAATTGCAAGCAAAAGTCGTGTATTGTAGCCTGTAATTTTCTTATTTTTCAATTCCCATTAAAGTCATTATTATTCCCCTTCGATTTGTAAGTCGACTCCCGTCGATGATTGCCGTGAAATCTGAACGCACCGTTATTCGTCTCTGTTGTTTTAATGATACACACTGGATTAAATTGTGTGTACAGTGTAGTGTAATGTGTACACACAAGCATAACTCCATACCGCCCATGTTATTATTGTAATAAATTATATTTTGTTTTGGAGAAATTCTATACACAAACACACGAACGTATGCTGCAGTCGGTGGTACTGTTTATGAAAACCGTCGTATTTCATCGTCACGATAACACTACGGACAAAACAATCGGGCAAAAACCGACGACGAAACACCACAATTTTGATATCTGTCAAATCTTGATTTTAAACAACGGGTATAACCGACGAGTAAAACCGTCGTACTTGATCGTAGTGTATGGGCCGCTTAATGTATATAACTTTGAAAAAGACCATCCCAGTTACAAAAATTGTATAAAATTTGGGACAGCTGCGATGTGCAAATAAGATATTATTTCAAAATTGCTAACGAAGAATAAATCGGCTAAGTTCATCGTATAAATTCAATAACCTGTCTGTATCGGATGCGGAATGTGTACTTTGTTTCTAAACTGTACATTATGTTCTTACTAAACTTTTATGTTCGATGAAGTCTGTGGCTTTATCGTTACTTCCCATCGTACTCTGCCGTTGACGTAAATGCAATTTTGCATTTAAAATAATACCATAACCGAACCAGGTCAGCACTTTATTAACATGTCGAGATTACCGTGTGCTAACTTTAACCTTACAACCATATTATATATGGGTATACACTAACTCTATCGACCGAACATATGAAAATTATGCTTTCGTGGAAGTTTTAGACACACCTCATCCCTCGAGTATATGGTTATGAAGTATACATTATTAAAGGATGGGTCACCAAGAGAATAACGAATATTTACTCTTTCGTTTGCGTTGTATACATGTATTAGGTACACCAATAAAAAAAAGCCAATCTATGACGTTAAAACAAATACCACAAGTTCATCATAAAATTATCATTCGACATGTTAATCAAATATAAACCAGGTTTTTACTTAAAGAAATTTAGTTCCATCGATTTGGCCGCATACCATATTCACTTATCAGCGGTCTACTTGATAAGATGACTTGTTATATCTACCTTTTGTAAATCATTAATAAGCCTTTTAAGACGTGGAGTATCAGAGATCATTATCACTGATAAAATAATTGAGATGATAACTCTTATATTATAGTATTTTTAAAAAACAAAATATAAATAAATACTCAGTTCCATTTCTTCAATGCACCATTATTTTACTTCTGGCTGTATGTAACTTATACTTCTGAAGATATTATAAGCAGTCGTTATTTTTAGATCATTGACCAAAATCAATACGATTTCTAACAGTTAATGGGTTTGTAATGCGATCATTGGATCGTTCCTTCGTCGGCGCGTCGTCAATTCGCCAATCCAATAATAATGATCAACAAAATCACGACGGGGCTAAAAGAAAATGAAAACATTAGACTCGCATTAAAATATTTAAAAACAAAGTAATAAATCACTGCTCGTACCTGCATGAATCGCTTAATAAAAAGCATTTTATTCACAATATATTATAACAAAAAAAAAAAATAATACATAAATATTTGTGTTACTACAGCTCAAAGCAATTATGCGATAATTAAAATCACACCATTGGCTTGGTGTATAATTTTTTTTAAAAAATATTAAAAACTCATTAATCGATTACCGTAGCTTTTGAAGGAGACACGTGCTGTCGTATATTATAATATTATGAAATGTATTTATTCACTCGTAGTAAAATGCGTTATATATCATACTACTATTGGTGTTGCACTACTACGAGTATACTACTATCATTGGTGTTACACTAACACAATACTTCAATAGTGCGGTTATACTTTTTTCCCTACTCAAGGTTTTCCGGCAATATAGGTTGCGGCCATTGTAGAAAATTGATTTTTTTTTCGTATTACATTGTTTGGAAGCGCCACCGTAAATAACGGGAAATCGCAATTAACAGCGTTATTGTGTTCGACTACGGTTTTCCGCTTATAATGGAAATTCCTTAACGTTTTGTATCTGACAATGATACTAGTAAGGATAATAAAGAAACCAATAGATCAGCTTATTGTGTAAATCTGTAATAATCTCTCCCACAATAATGACCAAAGGATAATAACGATTCGATAGTAATAATTTGAAATTAAAAACAAGTAATCAACATTTTTGAAATAATAGAATGTGCAGCGTTGTGTTTTTTCTTTTTTTTAACATGCACAATTATTTTAGAAATTACAATGAAAATTCGCAGTGATAAATATTATTTTAAGATAAACTTTAAATTTATACGAACTGATCTCATTTATCATATAATACTGTTATCAACTACTATTCTGTATATTCTATTATTATAATTTAACCTTATCAATCGGTTGTTGTGTAATTATGTTCATTTACCATCGTGGTATGTGGTTATGTTCTCTTTACGTTCTCACTGGATACTGCAATGAACACTGAGCCGTTATTATTATAAACACAAAAATTAGAGCTTGTGTGATTTGGCTATGCCAAAATAATTACCTACTTAAAAATACTTTTTGTTGCAAATCTTATAAATACCTCGATATAATCGTTTGATAATTCATCGCCAAAAGGGTTTTTCCGTTTAATCGTGTTATAGGACATGTGCATAAAAAATCGTTTAAGAAATCATTTGCGCTAATTTATTCATACTCCATATAAAAATATGTTCGCTTTAAGTACTAAATTATAAGTTCATAATTTATTTTCCTAAACGGGTTCATCAGGTCTATATTATTATTATTTTACCTAAGAACGAACACGGTTATTGTTATTGATGTTATGTTATGGTTTGTGCCACACGTGAATACATCTTGATTGTTTTATTATGCAAAGTGGCATGATCGATTATAAGGTTGTGAGCCAACAAGCTTATATTGATAACACATTATACTAATCACATACACGTTTTATGACTGTTATTATTTATTGGCTGCGTCATTGATCTTACATAGATACATTTTTAAACATGTTATACATACCATAGCTCTGAAACAACTAATTTACTTAGCGCTTATCAAAATAGTTTGCTGCTACTTCAGTCACACTTAACATCTTAGGGTATAAGGAATTATGGCAAAATTATATTTTTTTACGATTTTTGAACATTTAAAACCAAAAAAAAAAAATTAATTAAAATGTTAAATTTTCACCAAAATAATTGTTTGAAAAATAATAACTTTTTCATATTTAAGTTGCCATTTTCTTGTTTAGTGTTAAATATTAATTCGATGATATAGTTCCCTTTTTTGCCAAAATCAAAATGTGTTAGAACCATAAAATTGTATCCGGTGACATAATTTGGAGTAATTTTAACTTTTCTGGTCAGGTTTATAAATGTTAAATAAAATCTGAAAATGTTGATGTCAAAAAATAAACAAATGTACAGTTATTATTAGGCAATATAAATTAGGAAAAAAATATTTTAAAAACAATTAAAATAAAACATATTTTAATAGTTAAAATTGAAAAAATGTGTGTCGTGAGAAATAAATTATGCCAAAATTAGATTTTTTGTTTTACATAAATTTAGTTTTTATTATTATAAAAATCAGGCGTGAAAATATTATTTTGTTTAGTAAAGGGAACTACGATATTAGATATAGTTTTGTAGGATATTATATATATATTTTTTTAATAATAATTTTATAAATTTTGTTGACAATTATAACCAGAGATTAAAACTAAATTTTCAAAAATAAAAATATATTATTGAAGGTGGTGATGGCGGTGAATAGCGATACCATTGCTCTTCTTATAGAATATCAGGTGGGCTATTTCTTCTCTCTTGCCCACTCCTCCCCATTTTGTTTACTCGTTTATGATAAATGACCAATTCGTTTATTGAACTAATTTTGTATTCCGAGTGTTGTTTAATCTGCACTGCCAAAATAGAGGTCTCTAGATTGTTTTTTGAGATGTACCATTTGCGCTTATTCTTGGGACGACAGCTAAGCATGGCTTTAATTGCGTTCGCAGTCCTGGAAAATTTGAACGTCCGTCGCCTTCTATGAATACTAATTACATATACGGTAGTACGGCACGTTCCTCAATACTGTTTGAAAACCCCTAGAGCGTGTAAATAACGATAGTTATCCGACCAACCACGGCTTGTAAACGCGTCACGACTAGGTTAAGGTAAGACCTGGCTGAACGATAGTTTTCTTTTATACTGGAAATGAAAAACTTTTTCAGAAAAAGGATGTACATGTGCGTACATATAGTTAACATTTCTGAAAGAAACGTGAAAAGTACTCTAGAGAAGAGAACCAACATTTTGCCAATCTGGTTGTTGTATATTATATTATTATAACGAGATAATGTGATTTATTATTCCCCGAAGAATGCGAGGGTAGGTACAAAAACCTCAGTCAGTTTTCCTGACGTGTATCTTTTTAGCATAAAACTTCTATATTATCATATACATTTTTTAAAAAGAATAATTTTTCAAGTTTGTTTGGTTGTAGGTAAATCAAATCGCGTTACCTATTGTTTTCCATACTTATACCGTTGTCTGATATTTCACTAACACCCAATAGTTTCTGATCGCTTGATCTATCCGTGTGTCTAATCTCGGTAAAATATTGGTAATATTATTCGCCTAATTTTCTGTTGGCTGTAGACAATTAACCGACGCGGGTTTTATGGTACCTACCTACCAATTTTTATTGAATGTAATACAGTTGTGAAACTTAATATTTTTGTAGTTCAAATATTATACGAATCGTTTTTTTTTTATATAGTTGGAGCATCTTAAATGTAGTAACTATTAAACATTTTTATATATCCTCTAGTCTAGAATTTGTAGTATGTACCTACCTACTCAAATTTTGTACACAATATGAATCTGTTACATCATTTATTTTGTATAAACTGCGATATTCTTTTATTGATTTAATTAAATTACTCGAAATGGTTGTATCATTTGAATAATGTGGAGCCTGTTTCGCTTTCACCAACTTGCCCGTAATTAGGTGTGATGGATGACTAAATCGTTTATGTTCTATTGTTTTTGAAGACACATTATACATCCGTATACCGTGCGGTTCAATTGTATAACGTTTACAATACCCGGTGACCAGATCTATATACATCTGCGATTCACGTAGAAAATATATGGATGTGCTATTTAAAAAAAACAAAAAAAAAAATAGCTTAAATTAATTTTTGTCCAATATCCCTGCACAAAATTACCAGTATTTGTTTTAACCACAATAGGTGGCTTCTGTCGTCCATAAATATGGCTGTTAAATATGCGTCTTGACAAAATTGTTGTTCCAACGCTACGCTTTGAACATAATGAATTCTGTTATGTAATTTTCGAACTTATCCAGTTTTCAACAAATTTAAGTTAAACACAACTTAATTATGATATTTCAATTATTAGCGCTGAATATACGAATTGTCGTTGGACTCGTTTCGTTGCAATTATATACATAGTTAGAAGATACAACTTTGCAATGGTAAATTCGTTTAACTGTTTTTCTACCATACTACTCGCTATTAAACTCTACAAAACAACCAAATAAAAACGGATAGAGTTATTTGGTTAATTTGCCTTTGAGATCTCAAATTATTTACCCGGGCAATTCTCATTACACAAACACAAAGCATGCTCGAACTAGATTCGCTTTGTTTCTACAACATTTCACAGGAATTGAAAACGAATCTAGATCTATATCGAATCTCCGACGGAAAACGAGGACTATAGTAGTATCGTTCTCTATCAACCTAAGACCAAGACCAGTAAACGGGTTTTGAAAAAAAATCTTATTTGATTGTATGTAAAGCATTACAGTGATTGAGTGTCAAAGTTTCTTTAGCGTTTATTCACTATCTGTATCCATTCTAAAACGGTACTGACACGACAAAAAATGTAAACATTTTCTAAATGGGTATTGAAGTTTGGTCGGAAATGTAATATTGAACTGTTTATTGACTTGAACTGTTGGAAATAACTGGTGTAATAATGTATATTATAATAAGGATTTAGAAAATATTATTAATACTGGATACACTAATGTCTTAGTTTTATTTCCTTTCAAAATACGACGGAACTAATTTAACAATACTGCAAATATTGTAATAATATTACCATAAATTAATATGAGAATAATATTTATCAACGAAATATTTTTAAAACATATTATCGCAGAGTGAAACACGCAACTAACCAATTTTCACCCAATATTTAAAAAAAATATTTTGGTCTGAGATTCAATGTTTAACTAATATTTCTTATGAATTGTGCAATATAATTATATGGTTTTAAATTCATAAAATGCTATTGCTCAAATGTTTGATTAAAAAAGTTTATTTTATTTTAAATCATATTTTATTCACTATGGTAGTAAGGTAAAGCAACTCATGCATTTTCATTTAATCTTTAATTAGAGAATAGAGCTAATTTTTGTTCGAACTAATTGTTTTAATTGTGTTTATAGCATTCAAGCCAAACTGAGGGTGTGGCGCGGCGTGCCCTTAGGAAATTATAATTAACAAATTCCGATTCTGCAACTACACGATTTGTACATTAATTTGCCCAAGCTCAACTCCGCAACCTAGTAAAAAAAAATAGTGTTACTTACAAATTAAATATTTTATAATGTAATAGATTTGGTGTTAATGTTAGTTACCTAACCACTTAGTGATACCTAAAGCAAAGAAAAAAACAATTAACGATCTACAGTGCATTTAAATAGTTCTCAAATCTTCAAATTTTCCATATGAAATATCGTTCGGGCATTGGTGTACCTCTTATAGCAAAACGTTTGGCAATTATCGTTTTCAAACTTTGGAATAGTTCGAATGATAAATCGATTTTTCGCCTATACTCTAACGTCGGCATTAACCCTTTCCAGTTAATCGTTGCAACACTCGGCCAAGAAACCATTTATACACTTGGCCTTTGTCTATTCAATGTTATACAGCGAACACTTATTGGAAACAATGGGAGAAAAGGGTAGAATAGGCGTGTTCACAGAACAAGCAGAACAAGCAGTTGCGCCTCCCTAGTAAACTTTATTCCTATAAGCTCAGAGCCCAAATATACGACGCTTTTATATTGAGATATTTGTATTTTGAACTTTTCGTAGGAAGTTAAAAACGCATTTAGTAACAAAATTCCAATAATAAATCTGTTAGTGGGTAAGGTTAAGTGATTAATGCAAAAGGAACCATATTCCCTTTTTTAACTTCATCATTTTAATAAAGAAATAGACAAAATGTATTACAGTATTTAAGATACAAATTATTACAACAGGTTAAAAAAGAATGTCCGTAGTCATTTTTGTAGACAACAATTTATTCTGGAAAGAAAATGACAACCAACATTTAATAGTTAGATGTACTTAATAAATAATACTTTTGACTGAAAATCTAATTTAGTCACCATAACGTAATGTTTTGTAGGGTCAACCATAAAGTGTTTGGTTGTAACTGTATAACCAAATTTTTTTTTTCAATGTAATCAAATGTGACATATTATTATTAACTTGCCTACAAATTTATTTTTGCCTTGTATGATAATACAATTATTCAACTAGAAACCATTACTTTTTATCTATACCTAAAAATTGCGTGGACATTTAGCCTACTCATAATAGTATTGGATAGATGTTTTCTCTTTTGCTGAGCTACCTGTGATCTCAGTTCACATAAATCAAATTGAATGTTACTTAAAGGCACAGATTATGAGTGGATGCTAATACATTTTTGTCTTAGTCCGTGGATGTGGGAAGGGGATGTTGTATCTTTAGAGTTGAAACTCGTATGAGTTTTATCTCAGAGTCTGCACCGATGAACGTCTAAAAGAAGGGAAGTTTTTAAGTGTTTTACTTCTTAGAGTACATCAATCGTTCACTAGTAGGTACTGACAGACTTCAAACTGAAACCGTCGTGACCGACTTTTGTGTTTAGCAACTCTTCGCCTGTTCTTTCCACCGCGTATCCGGTCGCAAAATAGAAAAAAAATCGTCGACAAGAACATCACTGCGATAGTACAATGGTTAAACATAAGTAATGCGAAGATAATACATTATATCGGATGATCAGTCACGAGATGGTTATCTGCTGGGGCACACAATAGCGCCGAATGATTTAAAGGCTACAAGACCAGGCAAGCAAACACCGCAAAATAGCCATACATTTACCGACACCACCGCACCCTATCGGCCAACCCCTTATTTTTTAACCAGTGTAAAAAAACAAGTCCACTACCCGCGTGGAGTGCGTAAGACGTATATTTTCATTGTATATACTTCAGGCGTCGTTACGGTTAGCTACCCGCAAATGGCCATCGCGTGTAGGCTATAGGTTAACTCGAATAGTCTCTACAACAGAATGTTGGTCTATTATTGTGAGCTGCATTTGTCTCTCTAGATAATTGGCTCCGTAACTTAGCATTGAAACGCTTAATGGCTGTAATAAACGATAAAGACATCAAATTATACCGGACCATATAACAATTCATATCATATGGACGGCGCATAACATAGATGAGCGACAATGATACTTTCCGACATTTTAACTACTTAATATTATTAAGTATAGGGTCATTTTATCATCTATAAACATCCCAAACTGGACTCGTGCACTTCTATCAAAGTATGTTGCAGCGTTACAAAGCACATTTGGCGCAGAGCTTTTATACTCAGCACAGCAGTTCTATTCCTTTATACCACTTGTATTGATGGCTTAAATCGTTATTAGATACTGCGTATTATATAACCCCTAGCGTTACCTAACCTAACCTGTGGAAAAAAGTTCACGCAATTATGAAAAGAATGACTTTTAATTTTGTATGTAAAACAAAAAAAATATATCTCAAAAGGTAATCTAAAGCTAAAGTTCGAACTGTTGTTGAGTTAACTACATTTCTATTTGCTACATAAGGCAATACACTTACTGTTCGTAGTTTCGAGTTCTTAAAAAATAAATAATGTTAAACATTATTAGTGTCTCTAAAGATTGAGTTACTAATATATATCTTAAAAATCAAAATTATTCTTAAACAAACAGTTAATAATGTACTCATGACTTAAGTTGTTGCGTTAGAGTTATGTTTCCCGGTTAATACTACAACGCAGGATACCTAAGTTAAATCATAAATTACCGACACTCGACTACTTAGTAAATGAATAATATTGAAAATTATGCTAGAACTTTTGCTGTGTTTCTGATATTAAATTCTATTTTGCTGATTAAAATCCTGGTTTTCGTTTGCATTAACACCCAATGGCGATATAATGTAATTACTCTAAGTTTGTCGTAGTAAATGTTCCAAGGTAGTTACACCAAATATAAACCCAAGCGTTAAGTTAAAATATCCAGAGCTATAAATCCCATTCCACTGTCCTAGTTTTCGTATTCACTTCCAATTTTAAGAAAATAAATTTTTTTGCTTTATAAAAAAATCAATTTGCATCAGTTAGTTCAGCTACGGTTTGGGCAACATTATTTTATTAAAATGTGCAGTATTTAGTTTTATCTTCATGTAGTTTCATATTAATGAAATTACATTTAAAAAAACACTCGTCACCTGTAACCTGTAATCACATTTATTTTCGGATTTTTTTTTTGTGTTGAAAATTTGAATAAAAATAACATATTAAAATTACTGTTGGAAGTATCGTCATTAATATAATCCACGTTTGGAACTCATTCAAATATGTCAAAATAATAGGAAATTTAGACACGAGTTATTACACTTGTCATAAATGTTCCATGCATGAAACACGCTTTGCTAGCAATAACTCTATTGAGAGACCAACTTAAAAATGTTTTCTTATTTAACATTAGACATTTTTTTATTCGTTTTAGTCATAAATAATCGCGCTATGATTAAATCTCTCGACTTTGTAGTGATCTATTTAGAGGGTTAAACGCATATTCTTACTTAAATCGTGTAACATAAACCTCGTTGACGATTAAATTGGCGGAAGAAAGTCCTTTCTATAAATCGTCTTAAAATATTTCTTCATTCTGAAAATTAAAAACAGTATCCTTTAGCTTCTTTAGAGCCCTCTCTTTCACATAACCTTGTCTGATTGAAGCAATTTTTTTTAGACATGGTTGTACTCATTTTGTAGTTACAATAGTTCTTCTTTTGTTATGTAAACTGTAATTCGAAAACAGTTAAAACGTTGTGTCGTCCAACTCAAAGCTTATCGATTAAAGCTCAACATTATTAATGGAATCGGCCGGAACAAATATATCTCTTGAATATTATCATTAACAGAATGCAATTAAGATTTTACTGAAGCTTAAGTATACAAACTCGTTAGTTAATAATTTTCGAACAAAATCCGTATTGTCGGCTTTGCATTATAAGTGCTTAATATTTTTAACGTTTTATAACCGTACTATAATTTTAATAAAAAAACATTTTAATATTTTGTTTGTACAAAGGAGTTAAACCTTGATCCTAATTCTTACTACGGTTACGGACTGTTTTTGAATCTGGATTCTCTAAAACTAACAGCATTCCGGATTTAACTTTTGTGTAAGAAAACTGTGGCCCATTTATATCATGTCCTCGAGTGTGTGCGTGTGTGTGTAAATACGTGTATTGTACATAAGTACATCGCACACATAAGGCTCTCTCGTGAGTAATTTCTCAGACGGCGACCCTCGTAATTACAGCGACAATCCAAAACTTAACCGCTGGCCAAAAAGAGAGTGCCGTTTGCCACCAAAACTCCGCTGCGACGGTGCCGTCGCATCAATTTTCCCTGGCAAATTGCGTGGAAATGATATATCGTTATAGATACGTATTAAGGCCCTACCGGGGGCCGATCGTATAAATCATGCGATTGTTTATTACGGCTTGTGTTGTTGCAAGAGAAAGAGTAAAAAGGCGTCGGTTAGGTATTTTCTTCTCATTTGGAGTCCGAGCCGCTACCGCCAAGGGTAATAGTGAAAACGCGTATAAATAAAAATTGGCAAAACCCTATGGAAACCGCCTTTGACTCTCCTCCTCGACTTCCTCTTCCTGTCTGTCCGTCTGTGCCTGTGAGTGTCTCTCTCCATAAATACCGTCCCACGATAATAATTTATCGATTCGGCGACACTGCGGGTTGTCCTTCGCCTAGTGTTCCTATGTGTAGTGTCGTTTATAAATTACAACCTACTCTCCAACTGTTTGATCGTGGTTTTTCATGTCGTGTACTCCCTTCTGACTACTTAGTGCCGCGGGCAATGACATATGTAACACGAGATTGCACTCGGAGTGCATAAAAGAGTAGCCACTCCCGGCAAGTGGTTTATAATAATTGGATAAGCGCAAAAAACTGAAAATGCCTGTGAAAATTATTCTAGATTTGATTTTTCGCAAAGTACCTGGGTTTTTACAAATAGTTTTACAAAGGTTTTTAAAAAGGGAAAAGACCCCTAAATCGTCTGGCCCAATGCGGTTTTGATACAAAACAAAACAACTGTAACCTCGTTAAAAGGACATCACCTATTTATAAAGGTTCAAAGTTTTGGCAGTTTTTCCATATATCTTGACATCAATCATAAATTTGCCCGACTATGTATATTTTAACTCGGTTACTAATAGCATTGATTAAAATCGATTTTTGTAGAAAATTAGGTAAAGCCTTGATCTTTATAAATTCTATGTAGATAAACTTTTAGACCAAACCTGCTGAGTTTCACAAAAAAAAAAAACTCTTGAGACATGGTTTGCTAAGAAGTAGATATATTTTTAACTAGGGTATTTTTCTCCAGAATTACGCAACTCGTGATTCCCACGCTCTTAAGTACTAAATTAAACTTGTTTTAGTAAATTTTTCTTTTATCTTCCTCTTCTAACAATTCATCGAAGAATCTTTGAGATCCCGTTGATTAAATTGTATAACCGCATGACTAATGCGGACACAGCCTGTGACATGGTCAATTTGAATAACAATTTATTACTTGTAATAAAGTCTAGTAGTGGCTTCTTTACAATGTTGTCGGTCAAACCCTTTGGCCGGTAACTGTCAATTCTGTTGTTTTCGCACTCAGCTAATGAGATTGTTGTTTTGCCAAAAATTATACTATATGACCACATTGTTCTATTTTAGTTAGCAAAGAGGTTGGTTTGCAGTAATTCTCGCGTTCGTTTATTTATTTTTATTATCGAGTAGTTTTCATGTTTTTGTCGTTGTTACTGTAAAATATACATTGTAAGAGTGTACGCCTTCTATGCTTGCTGACTGTCAGTGTCTTTATGTTGTTCTCATTGTAAGGCACCTGGAATTCAACAGGCAAGCTATATCTTATATTTAATATATTAGGTCGACAGAAGGAACCGATGGACTGTTCCATGACCACCCACATCCTATCTTACAGTTATATTCTATGTTACAGTGTATTGTAAAATGCATACATTAAATTACAAAACAACTTCAGTAAATTGGCAATTATTAAAATTGTTTTTCATAAAAAATGCACTATTTGGTATCGTATAACCGGTTTTAAGTTAATACCTACCACTGTGCGGTTCATTCACAAAAATTACTTTTAATTTTGAAAGTAGTCTGCTTACGGTTTAATCGAGAACAGTTTTGCGACTTAATAGTTTAGACACTTTTTAGAGATGCATTAAACATCCCACTACCGGCTGTCTTTGATAAATTACTTTATTCACTGGATAAAAATATAATCTAGTCTGAACACTCTGACACCTATGTAGCTTATAACTGGCTTTTAACGAGTTTTTTAACGGGTCAGTTGATGTTTCAAGCACATAATAAAAACAAGATGAACCGTTTGTCAATTAAAAAAGTCGTTAACAGCGACTACCATGTTTTTTTACCATCGTTTTTAAAAATACTATAGTTTTTGACGTTGCATGATAAAATAAATATTTTCCAGTCGTTAATTGACCGAAAAAATCATTTATAAATCATAAGCTTATTGAAGATTATTTATACTCTGTGTTGTTCTACTATAGTTCATTATTAACATAATATACTAATAATTTCATTCAAAACACAGTCACCGTGCAAATTCTTTGATTACATTTTCATGAAATCTGAGGAACAATAAACAACTTTAAATCAGATAGTCATATTAGATACCTACAAGTATTAGTTAGAGAAACATTTAAATTTTTCCATTAAATCTATATTACTACTATTTCTTTAAAATTAATATATTAGAGACACACGTCATGTAAATATGTAATAGATGTAAATAGATAATGTTTTATAAGAAATTTGAATTAATAAATAAATACTAGTTATCAGGTATAGCCGCACATAATCATATTATATTATCTAATTGACTTTTGATGTAACGACCAATACAAGATCGATGTTGTAATCTAAAAATACGTTTACAAGATTAAATGGATAACTTTCTTCTTTGGAAACGAGTTTTATCAAAAAAAAAGTTTATTATTTTTTAAATTATGGGTTGTCCCCTCCCCCTAGTTTAGATCACCACCGACGTATGTGTTAGAAGTATTTATTTATTTTTCATTATTCTGAGAAACCGAATAAACGAGAAAGATAGAAAGAGAAAAAATGAAAAATAAAAAATGAAAAAGCGACGTTTCCTTTTTAGATTAAAGGAAATAAAAATGTTTAGAGTTTATACACAGAAGTCTCTAGATATTGTCCAGCTAACAAAATAAATAGCACTGCGCATATTTGCTATTATTATGAACCGTAAAACTGTTTTTGTTTAAGAATCATATTATACAAAAACAAATGCAATTCCCCTGACAATATAAGTGGTGCAATTTGTAAACGGTAAACTTCACAGTCATCGTTGGCGAGCGATGACTTACGAAAGTTCCCTGCGTTATATGCTAGTCGTTGCAGCCTATAATTATTTTAAATGAAAAATGTAATGATAGTATTACATACTCGCAATTGTGTTATTATTATAGCGTTTCTATTGTATGGCATTATGCAAAACCACTATTGTTCCTTAAACAAAATAATTCTTCGGAACCTTGTACTAGTAATATAAAAATAATGTGGTGTTGGGTTTGTATACAAATATTATAATCTATATAACTAAGTTTGCTGTGAACAAAACTTTTGTAGGAAGAAAACCACTTTGAACGACCTGCCAGTAGTTCTTACTCACTATAGACCCTAAGTCCTAAGGTACAGTGATGATAACTGATTTTTCGTATAATTATCAACTACACAGTAGTGGTGGGACTATTCGAATATTCGAATACTTTATTCGCACGAATATTCGTTATTCGAATAACGAATATTCGATCTGATTTTTCGAATATTCGAATATTTTATCATTTTCTTTGCAGGATTAATTAGATTTAAAGACAACTAAGGTGTTCTTGATCTATTTTTAATAATTTTTTAACAAAATAAATATAATTATAACGAATTATTCTTTTGACAAAATAAATATTATTACTTATTACAACAAATAAGATTTTAACAATTTATATAGATGTATGATTACAAAAAAACTATTCGAATAATTCGAATAATAGAAAAATTCGTTTCGAGGTCTCAGCTCTACTACACAGACACTAAATAAAAACTTATTCATCTTATACTAATAAAGTTATATCTCTTTCTGCCTGTCTGATTTATCCACGCTAAAAACAATAATTGTACATAACAATCGATGTCCTATCACTGATGTCGTAGATGTAAACTTGTTTTAAAACGATTAGGGTCATTTAAAGTCTTTAATAACCAAGAAGTTAAAAAATTAATAACAAAAATTAAGCACACATATGAAGGACACAGAGGAAAAACGGTAGTAGTCACATTATGAAAATTTTAGAATATAGCAAAAACAAAGTTCGTGAACTCCTCTCCCTCTTACATAAGAACAAAAAAAATCACATTAAATGATATTCTAATAAAAAATGTATTTATTTAAACAATCTATTGACATAAATAAAAAAAATTAAAGGCATACATTGAAAACAACTATTTGGAAAAAAAATTCATAAATGGACTATCTATCTACTATCGTTCCCCTGTGCCCTTCATGTAGGTAATTCATATTTTAACTGTATTTATTTAAAATTGTTTATCTTGTGTACTAATTAAAAAATAAAATTACGAATTAGAACATTATTTTAAAAAGTAATTTTTTAATTATATTGACTATCGATTGTATGACGAAAATTAAACTAAGTATTTCTCAAAAATGTTTTTGTTCTAGATGTATTCAATAACCGTTATTTTAGTTATAATTTGTAGATAATATGTACATAAATAAAGCATAATTGTGGAGTCAAAACAGAATGGAAATTTGTATATCATTTCGAATTGCATCAATTTTCTTGATCAGTTTGGTGACTATCATTTCATTTTTTACTGCACAGATTTCAAAATATAAATTTTTTTTTTGGTTATAATTATTTAGATTTTTACTTTTTTATAGTTTTTCTAATAAATCTAACCAATTTTCTAATTATTAAATGTTAGTAAGCTTCACATAAGAAAAGGAAAATTGAAACTCGCCCAATATTCATTTTTTATCAAACATTCGGCATAATTTGGAGAAAAATAACTTTATAAGTATTATACCTAGAAAAACTTAATATTTGTTTACCTTAAAATTAGTCGGCATATTAAAAATGGCTACTAGTTCAATTTTTGTCAAATATTACCTATCCTTTGCCGCTTAATAAATAGCGGTTTCCGTTTCCCTTAATAATGATGGTTTTTTTATTAGATCTTGTGTGATTAATCAACAAAATTTACACCGTAGATATTATATAAAACAAAGCTATCAAGTTGTTTGGTTTTTCCGGTATCGCACTGTATTTTTACATTTACTAATTTTACTTTACTTTCAAAATCCGTTGGTCGCCAAGTAGGAAATAATATCGTTGGTTTAGACATCTGGCGCCTTACAACCGAACGGTTATGCAACCGAAATTGCACGCAGCTCTTCCGAGTTCATGATTGTGGTGGGAAGGAGTTGTTTTTATACATTTTTTTTTCTTCAAAACATCATGTTATATCGGCGCACAAAAGTCTAGCACATCTTTATAGTGAGTTTCGACAAGAAAGAACAAAAGAAAACATATGTACTAAATAGTTAGTTCGTGTGACAGCGGTTATCAAAGCACAGTTTTCATGCTTAGCGATTTGCTTAGTCAAGTGTGATGGAGAAAAGCCACCGCGGTAACCCCAATACACTCAGATAGTGCTAGTCAAACAATGACACGGTCACCGACGACGGATGAAGTAACCGTACCTTGGTCTAATGTGGGTTAAATGCTTATATAACATTATATTGTACTAACTTGTAGAAATCAGTCACGATTGCGAAGGACAAGGTTGACGTTTGAGATCGTCTTTGTAAAATAATATATTTTGGTTATCTACGTAAACCATACTCTATTGTTGCTAATGTATGTATACAATTATGTATGTATACATCATTGTAGTTAATACAATAGACCCAGACTACACGTAGAACGTAAAAAGGGTGGATTTCTTTTATAAATAAATAGTTTTATATTGGAAAAAAACTTGAAATAAACATACGAACTTCTTAGTTTTGTATAATATATTTTAGATGTATGTGGTTCAGGTATGAGGTAGAACATTGGTTTTAAAAATAATTGATGTATATTGTATAAGTTAAAAAAACTAATTATATTTGAGATTATTAGAAATTGTTGTAGAACATTTTGTAGTGATAGTATTTCATTTCCTTCTAAACGTGTTTTTAATAGTAATAATAATAATAAACATTATACACTTTTTTATTTTTCAATGCAATTTTATTAAATGTACTATTTCTGTATGTATATGCAGCACAACAAGACACTATTTTCTTTATGTTTCGTCTTCTTCAGATTTTAATCGTTGCGTTTTTGTGAATTTTTGCAATTTGACTTTCATGCATTATGCAATGGACGATTATATATACTCTAATGTCAGTAGAATGCTCTTATTACATTCCTCGAGATCCGAAAAAAATGTATTTTTTCGTTTTATTATGATATTATTTTAATTTAAACAAAGTGCGCTTAATCTGTCTTAAATGCTTTCGTTTATTGTGCGTTCAACATACATAATAAATATCTATTATCAACAATTTAGTAGCTGAAGGAAGTTTCTCGATTATAAAAAACAATGCTTATTTTTTGTATTCGTGTTTTAAATGCACCAATTACTATAATAGATATATATAATATATATACCTATTTAGATATATATATACGTTTTGTAGAGGGAAATGTACGTTATATACTTTGATAACGAACCGTCTGTGCATTGTTTATTTATTACATTCTTTAACGATAAATAATTGTTTGCAGAGGTCAACGTATAACTCGTTCGGTTTTGGCTAAATACTAAATTATTAGAACATTAAAAAATATTAACAAGTATCATAATACACTAAATAAATATAACTTAATGGATACGCATTCGTTAAGTCTAATACTGATTTACATATATATATCTTAATTATTTATTTATCAGTACAAAGCCAATTCTTTAGATTAAAACTTTTTTCATTTAATAGATTATTATTATACCTCTATAAATAATTATTGGTTTGCTAATTAAAAAAACATAATACAAGACCAACAATTACTGCAAGAAAAATGAATTCTGAAAAGATGACGTTTACCACTTGAATAACATAATTTTTTTTTATTATTATTTCACAGCCATCAACGTACCTATTAGATAGGGTCAATTGTATCAAATAAACCATTGGCTAATAAGCATATTTATATTGTTTCAGGTGGTAAATCATGTGGGCAGAATGAGCCGGAGTCGTAGAAAACTGTTAATTTACGGACTGATTGCGGGCACGATTTTGCTGTTTGTGTACAACCTACGCTCGTGTCCCAAACTTGCTGAGCAAAATGTGTTTATGATACCAAAAGATGTAAGTATACTAATTTAAACAATGATACTTTTAATTGAAAATCGATTTCTATTCAATCATGGTGTCTTCTTGTGCTTTTTACTGTCAACAATAAAACTTAATAGAATCTGTAATCAGTGACGTTTTCAGGTGGGTGTCCTGGTAGCTAAAATACCCCCCCCCCCCAATGGAGAGGTCTAATACAATTTCTTAAATGTTGTATGTTATAATTGTAACCTAAAATTCAGAATTAAATACTGTTTAATTAATATAAGCATAGTAAGTTGTGTATAGTGTTGTTGGAAGTCAATCAATTATTTAAGATATATTGCAAACATTCAAGTGCTGTTATTTTATGTGACAATTTAAAAAAAATATAAAACAATATTCTAATAAGCCATGATATAATAAATGTGTCTAAAAATTATTAACCTACTGATTTATTACTTAACTCTATTTTTCAAAATGTTTACTGTTCCTATATGTTCAATATTAATCATATTTTAATATTTTTTGTTTATAAATAATCAAAATAAGTTGTCTTGCAAAGTGCCTAATTTATAAACGTTGTGAAAAAAAAATGCATTTGGAAAATATTTAATTTACGTTTTTGTATTTGACCCATTTTATATATATTATTTGATAGGGTTTTCAATAAAATATTAAACAGATAATTTATCATAACTTTCCCAAATGCAGTTAACTATTTTTCAATCAAGATTATTATATAATGTGCTGATTTTTTTTTTACGATCTCTTTGTTAGATAATTAATGATCTTGTTCACTGATTCATGTTAATATCGTAGACCCCTTTTTTTCACTTTATTCAGACAGTGATAGTGCTATGGGTAATGGCTTTTCTCCGTTATGGGCTAGTAATCTTCTTTTTGGAATCGTATGTAAAAGTAAATACGTTTCACAATAACAGTACAAACCGTGTTTCGTTGTTTAAAAAAAAAAAAAAAAAGAAGCAAAATAGGTAAAAAATGACTTCAGTCGGAACTCAAAGGGAGTGTAATCGGCTTATTGTATTGTGAAATGTATTAATAGCTGAACTCATTTCGAAACATATCACATTCAAATACGTTGTTAGGACTTACATTCTATTTAAAATATACTGAACAATTTTTGGATAATCGCAAACGTTTCTGCTTTAACTGTTTGTTTTTTCGATTTTTTTTATGTGCTTAACATAAATGTTTTTTTATGTAAGAAAATAAATCTCTGTCCATATTTTGTACCTAAATAAATGTTTTAAACCTACACGAAGTCATTCAAAATACTTATTTTTCAAGACAATCAATTAAACTGAGATAATGATGTAGGTATTCTTTTACTACTCTGAAATCCTAAGCATAGTTTTACTGTTTTAGTATATGTTATAGTAATAATATGAAAACTTCAGTTTGTAAACAGATGACTAATCGCTTACTTAACAATGCTTGGACCAATCGAACATCTATGAATTGATTAAATATCTATGTGAGCATTGTCTTTAATGATTTGGCTTCAAGACCTTGCTTCGAAGTTAAACTCATTGTAGTATAAGTGCTCATCCTTAAATCTCACTTATGATACCACAACAATAAATTATACACAATTAATACAACTTTGTTAGATATGGTAATCTTATGGCCAACGATTCCAATGTTCGATAGTATATTTTAGTAAATTGATTGGGGCAATTTCATATATTAAACTTTAACTATCCGAAATAGTTTGAATAGATGTCGTTAACGAACTATAATTATTACATAGTTAATATATTGAATACCAAATTTGATTTGGAATGATTTTATTTTAACGTTATTATTTTTTCTTGAACAATATGTTGTTTAAAATAGTGGGTTTCAAGTTAAAATTATTTCTTTGTAGAATTGTTTAGCCCCACTTGCCCTTTTTGATTGCAGTTATCCCCCATTACACAATGACTGTTTGCTCATGTTGGATATCACTATTGCTAACAGTTATAATATATCTTTGACGCTGAATATTTTAAAAGTTATTATTATTATTTCTATACTTAATTATTATTGTTACTGACAAATCTCTTTTTTCGGTTCGCTAGAAATTCGTTACTGACAAAAACTTGAAGACATACACTTACGACCGAGACATGCCGTTGATATTCATCGGCGGCGTTCCTAGGTCCGGCACGACTCTCATGAGAGCAATGTTGGACGCACATCCGGACGTCCGGTAAGTTTTTGACTGTAAACTACCTCGAGTGTAGAGCGGCAACTATATAAGTGTTCTTTAAACTGTCTTGTAGGTGCGGTCAAGAGACTCGGGTTGTGCCGAGAATTCTGCAAATGCGCAACCACTGGTACAAATCGGCCAAGGAGTCGTTGCGGCTTAAGGAAGCTGGAGTGTCTGAGGAAGTGGTCAACTCGGCCGTCGCTTCGTTCATTCTGGAAGTTATCGCCCGGCATGGTGTGCCGGCGCCTAGGCTATGCAACAAAGACCCATTGACGCTCAAGTCAATGGACTATTTGAAAGTGTTGTTCCCAAACGCCAAATACATATTTATGGTGCGTGACGGCAGAGCTACAGTGCATTCTATTATATCACGGAAAGTGAGTTTGTAAATTGTAAAACTGTCGTCTAACACGAAATCGTATGGAATCTTAACATTGTTTTAAAACTGTGATTAAAGATGGTGCAATCTTAGCGTACGTTTATATTACATTTGCAACTTTCCTGATGTCTAGGTGACAATCACTGGTTTTGACTTAACTAGCTACAGGCAGTGTTTGGAAAAATGGGACGACGCCATCAGTATTATGTACAAAAACTGCCGGAAAGTCGGTTCATCGCACTGTATGATGGTGTACTACGAGGAACTCGTACTGAAGCCTCGCAATACTTTAACGAATATACTGAAGTTTTTGGACATACCGTGGAACGAAACAGTGCTCCATCACGACGAAATGATTAACAAGCCCGGAGGCATCGCCCTGTCGAAGTGAGTATTGGTTGCCTATAGCTTGGCATATTTTTTTATTTGCATTAATATCAGATTTTGGCTAAAACCGGGAAGTTTTTTGAAAAGTCTGACCAGGTTTAACCTGGGGTCAAAAAACCTCACTGAGCGTTTTTGGTCTAGAATTTTCTTTTTCAATAGATTTTCCTGGCCTTGTTTAATGTTAATGAAATTCATCACATCTTAAAATAAACCATTTGCCGTTTTCACTTAGGGTGGAACGATCGTCCGATCAAGTGGTGAAGCCTCTGTACCAGGAAGCGTTAACCAAATGGGTCGGTAAGATTCCGGACGATGTGGTGGCTGAAATGGACGAAATTGCGCCTATGTTGTCCGTGCTTGGATACGACCCCAATTCCAATCCGCCAACCTATGGAATTCCGGAAAACGAACAACGAAGCACTAGTTCTAATCTAGATTCTCCACAAGAAAAGTCATCCGCAAGATAGTTATTTGTAAATACTATCAGTAATAGAAATCGACTTTTTTTAATCGTGTTAATTAATTGTGTATAATAAAAAAAAATGAAATTATTATCTAGTGCCTGTGTACATATATTTCCTCATGTTGGGTATTATAGTTAAATATTATATTATATTTTTTTTTGTACTTAAATTATTATGTTGAACAAATAATAGGCGCATTTCCTGTACATTTTTTTAAAAATTATATGTTATTTATTATAAATAAAATGTAATTGACAATCTCTTAAAAATTTACAACTATTTGAATAATGTTATTTTTCCAACCAATATTTCTGTTACTGCTATTGCATAAACCGCTTAAATTATTAGATTTTTTTATTGAAAAACATTTTAATTATTAAATTTTCAAATCACAACAAAACGTATGCTAACTAATAATAAACGCTAATATTAAAAAAAAATACTTTTTCTTATTATGATTTTACAATCGGTAGATCGCTGATGTTATTTAGATCAAATTAAGTACTATTTTAAATTAAAAAAGTAAGTAAGTTTTTAAGTAAAAAAAAAAAGAGTTGTTAGATAGAGCTTTTTGTTAAGAGGGATTATTTGGTTAACTATCTCAACTCTATGAAGTTACTTGAAAACGAAACATGAATCCTATACAATACTATGAATTGAAAAATAAACTGGGATAATATTTTCTGTGTTTTGTGTTTATATATAAAATAATAACCGTTAAAATTTTGAGTATCAGTTAGTTAAAAATATACATAAATAGTACCTTATTACATAGTTGTATGATTTATGTATATTACACTTTTTCGTTCTATGTGTATTAGTTTGTAACTTCCAAATAAACTCACCGAAAACTCGAAAATTTACAATATAATGTTTAAAAAAAATTGTTCATTATGTCAGTTCTATTTTAACTACTCTTTGGCTGCCAGTTTTCACGTTCAAGTTTTCGACAATTATTTTTACTACATATCTATAATATAATCAATCACATTAAGAAAATTTAAATGATCACAAAAAGTTATCACCTATACTAGATACCTATTACATTATCTTTGCCCTTTAGCTATTTACCTATCTTGTCCCTTTAGCTAAAGTAGTAGGTACATAACTATTATGATCCTACATAGTCATGATACTAGTCTACATCATAATCACCCAGTTAATTTTCTTGTCTTAAAACTCTTCAGAGTTCAAAATGTTTAGATTATTTGACTGTATTTAATTCATTAAATACTACAGTTGTTATGTTAAATAAATAAATATTTAATGTTTTTTAATTAATCACTTTTTTCAAAATGAATATATTGATATCATGTCATTTGTACAATAAATGTACACTGGACGAATTTAATAAAATTATAATTAAAAATAGTTAGTATTTGAATTTATGTTCTTATTTTATTTACTGTTTATTTTGAAACTTTTCTTTGCCTAAAAACACAAGAAAGAACTTGTTTTCGTTTTTTGAAATGTTTAATGGAAAATTTAAGTAATTGATATATTTCTAAAATATGATAAAAATATTATTAATAGTAGTTATTAATTTTTTTAAAAACTATTATTTGTCAGGTCAAGTTCAATAATTTTAAAATTTATTCAGACGAATGTTGCCAGAATTTTATATCGTTATGAGTTGTTGTTGATTTATAAATTGTCATAATATATAATACAAATAATACATTTTCATTCATCAATACAAAAGAAAAGCTTATAAGAGTACAACATTTTAAAGGTAATTATATTTACCAATTATTAAATTTAATTGCAAAACTCTTCCAACAACCAAATAAAAACAAACATTTTATCCTGACTAATATATATATTATAACATTTGGTATGTAATATAATTGTTTTAAATAATTGAAAAGGGTAGTTTTATTAATTCATACTAAGTAATTATATTATAAATTACCGAAAAAAGTGCATAATATACAATAAATACTTTAAATAATATAGGCAATATATGTGTATAATTTATATAAATATATAAGGTATAATAAAGTACATAATATCGCACCCTTTTAATACAAACAGAGTTAATCAAAATATGTCGATTTTGAGTTGGCTTTACTACTGGCAGCGCCAGAAAGATGTTTACTATTTGCACTAATCAGTTTATTCCTACCATATTTATTAACCACTAGTTAGCTTTAAATGCCTTTCCAGGTGTCATTTAAGTCAGTTACCTCCTAAAACCTTTAATTCCATTTTCCCAAGAATAACACTTTGTGAGTTCTGCCGTTTGTTTTCTAGGGGTGCGATATGTTATACAAAGTGTAATAGTGTAATAGTGTTATAATAGGATGCTAAAAATACAAACTAATGCATAAAATGCGTATACATTATACATGATCCAATCAAAAGTATTTTTATTAATTTTAAAGAAAAATTAGCTATGTCCTTAAAAGTTAAATACCTAGACAAACTGATAACTTACAAATTGACAAACGCTAATAATCTAACAAAATAAAAACAATAGTTTTATACTACCTAATATCTATGTGTTTATAACATTAGGGTCTAATCTATTTTTTTTTATTCATACTAAGTTATTACAATAATAATTATCGAAGAAAATGCATAATATACAATGAATGTTTTATATAATATAGGTGATGTATGTGTATAATTTATATCGATATATAAAGTATAACAAAATACATAATATGTTATTCAAAGTGTTATATCATAGGATGCTAAATATACAAACTAATGCATAAAAGGTGTATACATTATACATGATCCAATCAAAAGTATTTTTATTAATTTTAAAGAAAAATTAGCTATGTCCTTAAAAGTTAAATACCTAGCCAAACTGCTAACATACAAATTGACAAACACTAGCAATCTATCAAAATAAAAACAACAATTTTATACTACTTATTATCTATAAGTTTATAACATTTAATGTCTGATAATTTTTTTTAATTCATACCATGTAATAATTATAATACAAATTATCAAAAAAAGTGCATAATATACGTTAAATATTTTATATAATATTGGTGATATATATATATATATGTGTATAATGATTAATGTATATATATATATATATTTATATAAGGTAGGTACAATGAAATACGTAATATGTTTTTAAAGGTGTTTATATAATATAGGCTGCTAAATATGCAAGCTGAGGCATTAAATATGTACACAATATGCATAATCTAATCATGATTATTTTAATTTAGTTTTAAGAAAAAATGTTATCCTCAAAATTTAAATAGCCTAAGAGCTAACTTACAAATTGTCAAATACTAGAAATCTAACAAGAAATCGCAATAATAATAATAATAATAGGTAATAAATACCTAATAATCTATTGTTTTGTCAAATATTTTATTATGTAGTCAGTATTATTCGTTTCGTAGTCTTCTGCTCCTCTGATCTGGAGAAATTCATAATTTAAAAATTCCATATCCCTGTGTCAAAAAAATTCAATATTTAAGTTAATTTCAAATAATTATTTATGTAAAAAGACGATTTTTTTTTTACATGACTGAGACCAAAGTATTACCAGATGTAGTTTTATAAGTGGACACCGACATGTTTTTACCATTTTTAGTAGTATTGTAGGCTCACTGTAATGGGAAACCCTAGTTCCGCCTATGACTCTGCGTTGTGTATAACACTCCTTAACTAAATGTTGTGAACCTTAACTAGAGTATTTTTATAATAAATCTATAGTGTATAGGTAAAAAAACTATAGTGAAGTGCAGGGCTGTATACTATAACTGTTTTGTGATATTCTTAGACAAAAAACGTCTTATAAAATGTTTACAACTTACAATGATCTGACTTTAGTTCAATAAATATTCGTTGTGTTCGTAAGCCTCATCACTAAGTTTTCTATTGTGTAATTTTTACATTAAAAAAAAATTCCCAGCTCCGCATCGAAGCTTAAAGATTATTTAAATTCAACAAAATAAATCGAACGTTTAACGTTTTTTATGGGTTTTATTACTAACTTAATAATCCTTAGATCCGTGTACTTGATTTTTGTTGACCAAAAATAGCTATTATTGTTGTCATACATACAAGGGGTGACGGAAACACGACAAAACGGATATAACATAAAGTTTGACAAGATAAAATTACTAAACAATAAAGCTTACTTTGGAAAGAGGGTGTTTAAAGAAGCATTATAATTTAACAAATTCACACAAAATATCAATAGAGAAGTTGCGGTTGGAAATTTAGTAGTACGTGGAAACAAATTATTCATCGGAAGTAAAAGAAACAAACAAATTAAACTAACTGATAAATGACAAACAATAGAAGTAGCTTGTAGGAAAAAATGAAGCAGCCAGTTAAAGTATGGACCCTACAAAACGTCCGAAACGTCAGCAAAAATTCAAAGACGTTATAGATACATTCGAAGATTATTAAGTTAATCATTTTTGGAATTGTTTTTGTTGAAAACGTAATTTTTCTACCACAAAACAACGGTCTTCAAAACCCTATTAAACCAACAAACTTGTATGTTTTTACAAATGAATAAATTTGTAATCTGACAAAATTCTGTACTAAACTGTACAAAAACAGTAAACTCCCGATCCCATTAAGAATATGAAACGATTAATCGTAAAAATAATTGAATTTTCTGTTTGAAAGCTTCATGTCAATATTAAACATTATAAAAATAATTGGAAATTGGTTTACCTAATTTCCACTGCATTTGAAAGATCCGGTCTCTTAAAGACAGATACAGCTAGTTTTAGTGATATCCAAATATTTTCCCATAAAGCGTTTCTTTGTGCAGTATTATTCTTAACCACTTCTTGGTAGTTTAAAGCTATTATAAAATGATCTGTTGCTTCTCTAAAATAATAATTATTAATTAGCATAAATTTTATTGGATAGTAGTACGTAGTTTAGACTAATGTGCAATACCTGTAAAATCCAAAATAAATACATAGATGACCCAGGTTATAACGAGCTTTTACAAACCCGGGATTTAATCTTATTGCCTCACGATATGCTTCTGTAGACTTTTCATATTTTCGAAGTTTTGCAAACGCTGCTCCAAGACTACTCCATATGAAAACATTCTGAAAAATGATTAAAATCAAATTTTGACTATCGTAGAATAAAAATAAAATCTAAGATTTGGTTATCAAGACATAGTATGCAATTTAATGTTAAATTTACTTTAAAATATGATGTTTTAAAAAAAACAGAAAGAAAAGTACTTTTGTAGTTTTAAAAAAAAAAACCTGCGATTGTTTAATTTGGTGACAGTAAAAAGGAGGAGGCGCTTCCCTCAACTTCAATAAGTAATAACTGTGGTAAATTACTTTGGGATCAATTTTGAGTGCGTCATCAAAACAAACAATGGCTTCATCGTAATCATTATTAATGTAATGAAAAATTCCAAAGTTAAAATAAACGTCCACGTCATTTTTTTCCAATTCTTCATTTCGCTGAATAGCATCCGTATACATGTCCTTGATGGGTTGATTCAATTGCCTAAAAGTTAATTATAATATACAAATAGTTGCAGAGTATTCCTTGTTCTAGAGCCCGGTTCTACCCAAGCACGACATTTTCATTTTTTTAGGTAGGAGAGAATTCTTATGAGTATGTAATTTCATATACTTGCATATGTATTTATTTAAAAAATACATGCTTACTTTATAAGTAAATTTTTATCGATTTTTTTTTCATCTGGTAAGGGAGTTGAATCAACAATATCTTTGTATTTTGGATTTCTTTTCAACAACTCCTAAAATCGATAGAAAATAAAATAGCAATATTCGAAAAAACCCTTTTACAAAGACTATATGAACAAAGACGAAATTGGATATGGAATAAGATCAATTTATAGACCCAAATTATAATATGGTAGTTATGGGTTTGCTCAAGAGCCAACGGCTAGGTTGGTCGGACACGTATGTAGTGCGGAAGGCCAACTTAGAGTCACAGATTAAGTAGAACGCCATTAGTACAGCGAGAGGATCGAATCTTTGAGATAAAAAATTAAAAGCACAATTTTTGAAGTCTGGAATATTAATATGGTGGAAGTAATAGATCAGAAAGAATTATAAACGTGTCTATTATACACATGCTTTGGATGTGCTTGTGATGCAATTGGTCGCTGGAATTATCCTCTAAAAAATCATCGAATATTGAGATGGACTATAAGTGAAAGGTATAAGCGTATGACTTGAACAAAAAATGGTTTCAAGAACATCACATTTATTAAAGGTCATTTATTGGTAACCGATTTCCGCAAATCCTAAAAACCCTAAAAAAATCACATAAATTACTAAAAAGATTAAGTATAATAATTGATTTACCATGAACATTCGATACGTTTCCACTAAATCATTGTTACTCAAATGACAAAGAGCCAAGCAACGTATAACACTCTGGTTGTTAGGTTGTAATTTTAAAGACTCGTTAAAATTCTCTATAGTACATGTAATCTAAAAATGATATAATATATATAAATAAGTATTTAAGATACTATTCAGTTTTCCATGAACTAATTAAAGAAAGCAATACTTTTTTATTTTCAGCGTGGAAAATGCCTAAACGTTGCCATTCACTTGTATTTGACTTATCTATCTCTGTAACTAATTCCATGTAAATCTCGGCTTTTTTCCCATTACCCATTTTCCAGAATTTTATTCCACTGGCAATTAGACTTTCTATATTCTTTTTCTTGATTCCAGATTAAATTGTTATTGAAAATTAAAAGGTAAAATATTAACTATGGCGAAATTGAATTAATAAAAAACAATGTATAATGTAAATCTAAATTGTGTAAACAGTTACACAACAATACAAATTAACTAACAATCATTCGAAAACACTTACTCGCTTGTTCGATAAATTTTCCTCAAACTGTTTTATTTGAAATTCTTCCAGATCGTTTAAAAATTGTATAGTATCTGTGTATTCATTTTGCGGTACCGGCCGTTCTATAGATGCAATCGGAACGTTAAAATCCAACAAAAACATTATAAAATCATGTTCCGTCTTATAACCATATCTAATAGGAATCCTGGATGACGGAGTTCTTTTGAGATTGTATTGGATCGTCATTGAAATATTCTAAAATAACAGTTTATTTACACAGTTAAATAATTTACTTAATAATAATAGCCATTCTACTTATTTTTTATTAACTAATATTGATTTTTATTTTAATAAAATAAATGTGCATGTTATTTTATTTCAGTAATGATTTTTTTCTTATACCTGTTAAAATATATAGTATTCGGTATATTAATATATTTAATATATTAAAAGCGCCTGTTGTTGCTTTTGTGCATGCGAAAAAATAGGCAGTCGGCATATTATATAAACAAAGTAATTATAAAATTGTAGGTCTAGTTTTCTAAATTTCATTTTTTTAATTGCTATGTGTCTATTGAGCATAATGTGGTATACTGGTTTACATGACAAGTGATATGAAATAACTTTGACAAAAAAGGCAAGACAGAAAAAGATTAATATTCAAATGAAAAGCTACAGCTAATTCGTTTATTATCGGCAAATTACTTACATATTTTATACTCGGATACCGTATTAGTTGAATAGCTTTAAAATTAAGTTATAATAAAACAATTAGATTTTACAAAAAAAAAACACAAATTTGCGTCATCAGAGCTGTATTTTAATCATTCATTGTATAATTTAAAATATCAACACTTTTTTATTTTGTAAGCATATTGTAATTTAGTTATAATTACCCCGTGGTATTCACTACGTATTTCAAAATGGACATTGACATTACCGACGTCTTCTTTGTCATAGTCAAGTAGATAAATCAAGTCATTCATACATCTGAAATACCCCATGAAAATATTAATGTTAACATAATAATTCTTAAGAATAATTAATCAAAATTAAGTTATTAATCAATTACATTTCGTTAGATGGTTTCAATCTGGGGTTTTCCACGATAACGCTGAAATTAAGCTGTCGACAATTTTCTTCGAGTAATTCCCAAATACTACCACCAAAAACACGTTGCTAAATAAAAATATAACTATAATTATAATACGATAATATTATGTTTATTTGTACACTAAATATTTTTATATATAATATTATTGGACAATATTTAAATTTGTATCTTGTTTATTATTTGATAGAGCTTTAACAACTTTTGAAACTTAAATGGTAATTTATATATTTAATTGAATTTTTAAACTAAGAATAATTTACTGAAAAAATTGACTGGTCGATAGCCAGTTTTGAATAATTATTTTTCAAGTTATTTAGGTTTAAAATTTAGGACGAGAGGTGGATTGCGGTTGAGAAACGCTCGCAGATAAAAATAACTCTACTCTCCACCCTTCGTCCTGTCCTAAATTTAAAACTATTTATTTAAAACTGGTTATTGACCAGTCAACATTTTTAGTACACTATTCTCAATTAAAAAAGTTCATAAAATATATACACTACCTTTCAAAATTCAAAAGATGATAATGCTCTAGAAAATACTAAAAAAATTGAATATTGTCTAATTTTGTTATATAGCATAAAACAAATTTAAGGCTTTAATAGAATCACCCGGTACATATGTATAATATATTTTGAAGGCTTAAGAGTAACTTTAAACACGTAAGGGTTTGGCCGAAAAAGTGATTACTGTCTTATTTTTACTATTATAACTCGTTTCCAATGATCTGCTCAGTTTAATAGTTGACATTATAATAAAAAAGTAGATATATTATAAGTTTTCCAATTGTTTTTTGGGTGTTTAAGCCTAGACCCTTTAAAATGATTGGATATTAGTTATATATTATAGAATTTACCAACTTGATATGAATTCAATCTACCCTACTCAGGGCCGGCGCAAGGCTAAATGACGCCTCACGCCAAAATGCCAACTGGTGCCTTTTTCATACAACAAAAAAAATGTGTAAAATTTTAAAAAGCAATTTCGGCGCCCCCCTAAGAATGGCGCCCTACGCGACCGTCTACTCGCCTTACCCTCACGCCGGCCCTGACCCTACTCTAAAGCCATCATAAAATCTATATACTATTATATTTTATAATACAGACAATGTAGTTGTTGAGCAATTCTTCTTTCCATTCTTGATCAGGACTGCTGATACGACTTTCCGGAGATCTCATTTCTGTTGAACAATTGCCTAATGTAGAAGGTTTTTCGAAAGCAAAAGCTTGTTCCTCCATCTAAAAAAATAAATTAATATTATATCTACTAATTTTCAGTAAAACAAGACGTATATTTATCGTTAGAAAACGAATTTACTTAACTCTTTAATCAGTTGGACCAACATAATGATCCACCGGTTATTTTTATCTATAAGCTTGCCACAAAGATTCCTTTTGAACTAATAATAAAAACTATTCTGAAGGAATCTAAATTTTAGTTTTTCTTTCATGTGTAGAAATAATGCATTATAAAATGTTCTGCATATTATAGAAACTACTTTTGTTCGGTTCTTTCTCGAAAAGCGCAATTATTTAATTTAAGTTAAACAAAATAACAAGTTCTTAAGATTTGTATGCTTAAATTACCTGCGTTTTCAGTAAAAATTAAATAAATTTCAATAAATATAATATACATTTCCCTGCAACATGGGATAATGCATTGCTCTTCTTAAATATGGTCTCGATTATGAAATTTTAGTATTTTAATAGTTAAGAGAGTTTTTCACTTTCTCCTTCAAATACAAGAGAAATGAGCTACGAATTCTTTTCAACTTTAATTTCTGCACGCTAAAACTAACCAAAACATAATCAAAAATAATAGAGATATTACGTTATGCTTATACTCTTTATTGGTTAGTTCCAAATTTCATTGAGATATCTCTTAAATATCAGTGAATTTCTTAATCAAGGTGAACCAAACAACTTTTTATAAGTAATATTGCATACGAATACTAATAATATTATACAAGTACACAACATAAATCACAAAACTATAAGTCACTTTTTAGTAATAATTAGAGTAAAATAATCATAAATTATTGAAATTTGTTTTTAAAAATACGTTTTTAATGGGTTTTTTCCGATAAAACTCTATTAAACCACCCAGGCAGTATTTCATAAGACATCAAACGGGTTTCTGGTTTTTTAGGTCTTATTCTGAAAAACCCATGGCTTCGGGTATGGTTTTTTTTTAAAAAAGCCCGGGTTTTTATCAAATTTCGTTTCGAGTGATCTAGTTTTAGGAAAAACCAACAAATTCTAAAACAGTCTTTGTGCAAGCTTAACTGATTTGACTACGCATAGTAAAGAAGGCTTTAAACTATAGCACGATATTCGACAGTAAATCAGAACTCAAGGCCATTAACCAACAGCCAACATAACGAGCAGAATTGAAGTTTGTTGTGTTGCTCTGCACAAAAAACCTAATACACGCAAGGCCTTAAAAGCCATGTTATCAATATGGATTCTGTAAGATATATATATTGAGTACATAGGAAACTACGGTCGTTAACTTGCTACAGGTAGGTTCAATGTAACACGTGAAGTTAACCAGGCTATATTGTTTTCGATCCACAGAGCAACCTTTATTAATAGTGTTAGAGAATTTAAGTTTCCAAAAAAGCTAGCCAATCTTGTAGAAGCAAGTATAAATGGAACAAAGATTAAAATAAAGCTAGCAAATACATCTAGTGGAAGTAGCGACAGGCCTAAGACAATGGGATGCGCTTTCCCCGATATTGTTTAACTTAGTGCTGGAGAAGATAGTAAGGGAAATTAATTAACGTGAAGGGGCTGATCTAGGTCGATTGACAATTGATATCCTGGCGTATGCGGATGATATTGCTATATTAGGAAGGAGTAGAGAGATGGTAATACAAATGGGAAAATCACTTATAAAGGCTGCTGAGAAAGTAGGACTTAAGACTAACGAAGAAAAAACGGAGTACATGATGGTTAGCCGGAAAAATGGGAATTAGGTACAAGAAGAAGTCATTAAAGTGGAAGAATACAGGTTTAAAATAGTAGACTAATTCAAATACCTAGGGTCGTTTATAACTCAAGATAATGACATAAAAACAGAAATATCGATGAAATTACAATCAGTAAATAGATGTTTTTATGGACTAGAAAACATTTTTAGATCAAGAGCGATCTCTAAGAACTTAAAAGTCAGGATGTACTTAACCTTATTAAGACCAATTACCCTTTATGCTGCAGAAACATGGTCTTTGAGAAAAACCGAAGAACATAGGATGGCAGTGTTTGACAAAAAAGTACTCAGGAAAATATATGGGGCATACTTAATGCTCAGACAGATTAATGGAGAAAACTACACAACGACGAACTGCAATCCCTTTTTCAGCGGCACCGTCTTTGGGTGATTTATTAAAAATAATACAGAGGCACCAATAGAAAACTTTGCGACACATAAGAGTAAAAAAACAGCTATACCATCAAGGCCTATTTCATCGAGTTATCTTAAACAACTAAGTGCGTCGAGAACTACATTTTGATTAAAATCTACTTTAGAGGACAAAAAATTAAATTATTTTGTGAGTATGTCAATAAGTGATAAGCTTGTGGATTCATAAGGCAAACTATTAACTGAAGCCAAAATATATTAGCAAACAAATCAGCTACATGAGCTTCATGAGCTGCATGAGTCTTAGCTTTTCTTTGCGTGCGTAAATAAGAGAATCTGGAACAATCGTGTACTAAAAAACAATAGAGCAATATAGTGATTTATTAATATTGATACAATATTTGAATAGATTTTACCATCTATAGATAGTATTTATTGTATCGAGATTTTATTGCTTTGAGCTATAATGATAATTTTTAAGACCCGTCTCATTAAGTTTCGGCCAAAAGTTGATTTAGTAATTTTGTAAGTGTTTAATACCTCCCTGCAACAATCCGCGCCTGCCCAGAACCTCCTGTGCTGGTTTTTACTTTACAAATGGCGGCGTATACTACTTGATTTCCGAAATTATTTTATTGTGATGTATTTAAGCGCAAAAAGTTATGAATACACACGGAAATATTTAAGTATACACCTCGGAGCCGATTCGGCTTTTGTGTTTTCTTGAAAACCTCAATATAACAGACGCGGCCGGTAAGCAATAAACGCGAGCGTCTCGTACCGAAGAGCGACGCCGCGCAGAGCCGTCGACACTACGCGCAGGACCTTATTTACGCAAAGACATTATGGGTATTTGTCCAGGGCCTATGCGGATCAGGGGCCCACCTACTAGATTTAATCCTTTTATTTAATAGTTTTATTAATATTACAATAATAATGGGCTGATTTTTTTCTTTTGTCCGGGGCCTCAAAAATTCTAAATCAGGCTCTGACTACGCGGTTATATGTGTGTTGACGTACAATTTATTCCGAGTTTAAAAAAGCTATAGAGAATATTGATACATACGTACTTTGAGTGTATTAGATTTGCTAGAGATCCCAAAAAGTCGGTTGACTATTCGGTTGACAGGAACCGCGAACAGGTTGAATGAAAGACGACGGCGTTCTCCTAAACACGTATGTATACCTCTACTGTTTGTGCAACAATACCAAACGGCGGCCGCTGTGCAACAATATCCGACGGCCGCTGTTTGGCGCGTCGAGCTAGCGAGCGCTGTCTTGCGGCCGGTAACGCTACCTTACGATCAATAAACGCCATTATAAAGAGACGTGAGGAGAATACATCTTCAACACCGTGGATATTCACTGTAATATTTGTACTCTCAAAATGGTTGGTTGTTTGCGCAATGCGCATACATGTGGATTATTGATGCCAAGGGTGAAGGGACTGAGGTCACGAGTAACGCGCATGGTTACAATTGACGCACCAACTTTTCCAGGACATGTATCCAAATCTTATCACGCTGAATACTTAATACTATACGAATATTACAAAAATTCCCAACACCGTTTTAAACCTGTCTATATTAAAAATTATTAATACATGGTATTGGACGGCTAAATAAAATCGCTGTGAAAAACTTAAATGTATTATGTATATCTATATAAAGTATTCAATTGAAAAATTAAATATTGAGAAATTAAAAAAAACATCTTGAAAACATACAATTCTAAACGTAATCTACTAATTTATAAAAAAAAACTTTGACTGTACAGCGGTATCATAAAAATTATGAAGTACTTTTTAGTCCAATTATTAGCACTAATACATTATATTATCTTCCAAAGCTTCACATTCACGAGTTACAAAAATGCATGGATTAGTTAAAAGTTACTTTATTACATAATGAGTTAATTTTAATACCAACAAAGTCACTCTAAAACGTTAATTTATGTAACAAATAAAAGATCATCGTGTACCTATTTATCAATTATTAGAATGTATTACTTATGTATTTTGAATCATTGTCCTTGTAAATCATTCATATCACAATGTTTACAAATTGGGATTTTTAAAAAACAAAAATGCTTATCACGTCATATTTGTAATATTAGTATATTCTACCACGATATATTTATTAATTTATAGCTTAGATGTTAATGGCCATCAATAATAATATTCATTAATATTATTAATATTCATCAATAATATGCATTTGAAAATATCAAAATAATTGTAACTAATTATTTATTTTTAATAAAATATAAAAAAACTAAACATTGAATGTGAACAAAAGTGGCTGTATTTTTTCTTAGTGGGGTGACTTATGAATAACTGCCCCCTCTCAAAAAAAAATACCTACAATTACCTACATTGTCGCAGCGTCGGCTGTATATCATATACAAATACCACCTTATGTTTGTTTTTTATAATAAATTATCTAAAAAATGTTTTTTTTTTCAATATTACCAACCAACAATTGTATAATTAGAAAGCTCCAATTTTAATATTTTACTTACAAATATGAAATCTATAAATAATTATTATATGCAAATAAATGCTCAAAAAATTCAGATATATACAAAATAAGTTTGTAAGTAAGATTAAATCTAGACTAATTGAATTTATGTTATATTTAAGTATACTTCTGATTGTGCTAAACAAATATGCATAGTCATAAACATCAGAGCTCTAATTATTTATTTTTATTGAAATATCAGCATAAACTATTTATTTCTACAATTACGGATGTTAAATTAAATTATGTAGCAACTATTATTATTATAAATAATTGACTTCTTCTAAAAATATAATAGTGGACATTGTTTTTGAAATTATTTGTATACATATTGTATCAAATTGGGTTATGCTACTTTATCATCATGTAAACTAATGGATAACATTTAAATATTGTCTTAAAATGTAATCTAATTTTATCTATCAACGTTTGCATGTAAGGTCAACATGATTCAACCTATGGGAAAAAAAGTATAAAGTTTCATGATAACATTTTTTTTAATTTGTTTACAATATTTTATTTGGTTTGCAGATTCTTATTATTATTTTTTTTACCGTTTAAAAAATTTTTAACTATGTTGGGTACCTTTTTTATTCTTGAAAAAAAGTTTTTATGATAGTTTTGTGAGTTTTTTTAATGAAAATATATAATGTTTTAATTTGGTAGGGTCCATGGCATTAGTAATATTCATATGTTTTAAAAAAAAATTAAGAATTTGAACTTTTGATATGAAATTGACAAAAACAACCTATAGAAATGGTTTTAAAAATCTAAAAAAAATATCAAAAAATGTATTTTTATCCAAATAATATATTCTTAAGAGGCTGTGAGACCTCCTATTTATTAAAGAGTGAAGCCCAACGTAACATTAAATCAGCATTATATCTGAACACAAAAAATAGTTAGTATGGTATGGTTATAAAATGTAAAACAGTATCTATTATTCAGCTTAAAACATTTTAATTTTGAATTGTAAGATAATCATAAAATATAAACCCAACCAAGGGAAAACCTACAGAATAAATCAGATGTGGAGATATGGAGGTTCCTAAAAATCACTTTCGTGTATCTGTGCTAACTGCTAAATAATTCTTAAAAGACCCAGCCATATTATATTTAGCCATTATTTTCATGTCAAAGCATATCCTATAAAAACACGACAACATTAGAGAGGACGTCTTGTCATATCCTTTATAAATAAGTAATAGTAAAAACGTGTAGGTCTGAGCAAAATGGTCATGAAAAAATGTCGATACCGTTTATAAGAGTAGAACATTAACTAGATTCTGTTGTCGTTATTTTTAGAAAACTTAAATTTTACCTAAAATACAAGCACATACAATTTTTTTTAAAAATTCAACATTTAAATATATAATTTGTATGTTGGATTAATAGTATCAAAAAAAGCTAACGAGAGAACCTAGACAAAGTTCTCATTATTTTGAATATGTAAAAAAATTATCTAATATTATTTTTTAGCCAAAAATAGAGAATATAAGTAGCTATGTTTCGAAGAATTTTTTTTAAATCGCTGTCAAGGATGCTAGGTCAGTCCGACAAATATTCTAACTACTAAAAAAAAGAGTCCAAATTACTGGGCTGATAATTATATATTATGAAAGTTATCTTTAAATTAATATTTTGCAAAAAATTGCCTAAACCGAACGCCTTAATGAATGACGGCCTCTTAACATTTAATAATACTATTGTCTATTTTTTTATTTATATATTATGTCGAAATGATACATTTTTGTTACGTTTTTCCGTTCAATGTAAAACCAGATTTTGGCATTCGAGAAGATTAACACAACAGACCACGATTAAATAGTAAAAGACCGATCAAGTATTATTTTTACTACAAACGACCGAGGCATAACAAGTTTCAGCACACGAGGACGGAGTTAACTAGTTTATAGTCAAACAAATAAAGTAGGTTACAGGACAATTTGATAGATTAATTGAATGTCTAACAAGCTATATATTTATGACCTTGTAACCTCGCAGATCATAGTCTTCCTGAATGCTGAAACGTCCAACATATTATAACTTATTCTGTGAATTTGTATAGGGTAAACAAACTACGTGGCACGGAGTAATATAAATATAGGGCTTTCCATAGCCAAAAATAGAGAATATGCGTAACTATGTTTAGATGATTTTTTTTTTTTAAATCGCTTTCAAGGATGCTATGTTAGTTCGATAAATATACCCACCTAACCCACGTGTTGACGTGAAGTAAAATATATATTAGATGTATACTAAAACTTAAATTCCTACAGCATAGCTGTCATTGGAAATAATTTACGGGAAATATCCCACATTTTTTAAACTAATAATTTTGAAAAATAGATCAGGTTGCAGATATGCTCCCGACACAGCGGTCTTGTATAACTCATCTAGTTCATCTTGACACCTGGCGACCGTTACGGTTTAAAAGTTTTAGGGGTCAGCAAAGTAGTGTAAGTGAAGAGATGCTGTCAACATATTATTTCTTGTAGAGGTTGTATTAACTATTGAGTAATACAGTCTTCATAAAAAAAATTAAAACAAATATTATTGATATTTGATTAACTCGTAACAATGACCACTGTTGTCAGTATCACTAAACAGTGGACCGTAGTTTTATATTTCCCCAATACTGGTAACACTGATGTCCGCCCATACGTTTGATCAAAGTCCTGATGTGCCCAGACGTGTGACGTCACGAAGTGTTAAGATGAACTGAACGAGTTATAGATTATATAGGATTTATCAATTTATGTAGTTTTGTCTTTTTACTAAAATGTTTATTTTTATACGCTAGTATCGTATAGGTGACTCAGCCGTTGCCAGAACCTTGCTCACAAGTATAGGTACCTATAACTCTACAAATTTGTATTTTTTGGCTCTGTTTTATTATGATCTAGTATATTTGATGTCAATTCGCTTAGACGCTTAAGATAAATTCTCAATAAAAATGAATAGATAAATTTTGCTATCAGCTCCTTAACTGCTGTTAGGAATAATAAGAAATAAGAGGACGAACTAAAATATTATATGTAACCGAGATTAGGAGTGTCCCTTCTGCTTTAGTCAATTGTGTGATGGGCATGTAAGCCGTTTGTACGGTCACAGAGTAGATTAAATTTAAGTTAATTTATTCTACCGTTAAGCGTTTACAATGAGTAGCAAACCCGTGACAAAAAAAGGCATGTTTTACAAATCATTTTAATTTATTAACATTTCCTTATTATTGCACTGGCCTAAAGTCTACACGCTATTTCGCCATACTCGTCCCATACCAATCTACCTCCAGCCGTTGCTTTCTATACAAACATAGATATCGACATGTCCAACAAAAAAGGGCGTAACTCGATTTTTAAAAATAATCTTTGATCAATTTGAGTTACTACCTTTTTTGCCGGTAATACAGAAAACAAGGGCTGGGAGGGAAGCAAAGCGAAAGCGTTCCTCTCCCAGTCTGGGCAATTCAGCGATAAAAAAAAAATACAGAAAACAAGTGTTCACTTATCAATTTAAAAAACAAAAAATCTTTTAAATCGAGTTACGACCTTTATCGTTGGAAACGTCGATATATAAGCGTCATAATATTTTTTAACCATTCAGAAACAAAAGTATTTACCTAAGGCCCGGTTTTTCAATTGAAATATTAACTGCCAGTTAGCTAATCACCGGTTACTTTAATCCGCCGATTAAAACGCTGGTTAAATAAGTACGCTGTTTATCAATCGAGAGTCGATGTTCAGTTAATTAACCGGAGGTTAGTCGCGAATTAAATATATTTTAAAAGTGGTCATACTGCAAAAAGTATGTTATCTTGTAATAATTGTTTATCAGTGATTTTTTACTTATCAGTTATCATCTGTTATTCCAGTCAAACAACAATAATGAATTAAATAACGAAATTTAAAATTTTGTTAATTAATCATTATTTATTAAGTGATAAACGTTTTTAATTGATATAAATTGACGAACGATGTTAAAGAGAAAAAGGTCGACAAATTTTAACTGGGTTGAAAAAGAACTGCTTTTAAAATAAGCGTTAAAAAAAAATCGAAGTCTCGCAAGGGCTAAACTAACTTCCTCCACAATTATGCACGCAGCAGACTTGCTGACTCCTAAAACATCTCCTGCACTAATAAGGAAACTTCCGGTAGCATAAAATCGTAGTGCTAACAACAATTTTTGCACTATCGTTATACCGAAAAAAAATTCCGTTAATTACACAAGTTTTTCGAATAAGTTATATACTACTAATACAGTATTTATGTACATACCAGGTTGTGTTTAACGATATAGAACGGTTTATCATATGTAAAACTTCCAAAACAGCCTCTTTTGAAAGTCGAAAACGTTCTTTAAAATCACGATCGTCCCATTTATTAAAATGGTCGACCCTTTCACGGACGACATACGGCCTACGTTCATAATTTAAATACTCTAAAAATTCTTCATCATCGTCATAAAACAATATTTCATTTTCGAAATTCATTTTAAATTTAAAAAACGAGTAACTTTTCAAGCTATATTATTATGAAAAATAATTGCACAAATGATTATAACCGTTGATTAATCTATTAACTGATAGAAATAGTAGCAGTTAATTTAACTGTACTGAGTTAAATCTGTCGGTTAGCTTAACTGGGACTCCATAAACAGTATAACTGGAAGATAACTTTAACCATCAGTTAAGTCGTATTAACCCGGCTAATGTGAGGTGAAATAGCGCAATAACAAAATCATGCCTCTTGTAAATAATATTGTTATTTTTTAAATGTTTTATCAATTTTCGTTTTTTTTTTGTTTTGTATTATCATTGTACATTTAAAATTGTCAATAATTAGACGGTGCTGGTGATTTTTGGCGGTTTTCATGTTTCATATCACCTTTACGTTGTGTCAATTGGTGACATAATAATATTATAAAGTGTGTTTGGTAATAAGATAAGCTTATACCCGTCTTTTTTAATGCAGTAGAGTACGAGACACTTAAAACTCTATAGCGCTAATAAATATTAAAATGTAAATATCAAGTTCAAAAAACGTATGACGATATTATGAAATCAAATAAATAGAGTTAATTCAAATTATGTTTCCGGAATAGTAGCCAGTTTTGTTGACCATAGGTACCGCTCTTTTACATGAACACCGTCCAATTCAATAAGGAATTTATATAAATGCTAAAGTATAACAAGGATGATAAAAATGAAGGTCCGAAAAATAAATGAAATAGTCCTAATTACTGAACTAATAATTACAAGTCACAGTTTAACCTTTTATATAGATTGTATAAAAAATGGCCTCTACCAAACACCATAATAAATAAAGGAACAAACCATAAGATAATTTTTTAAAGTTGTACGTCGGTCATCACGTCTAATAATCAGTAGAAAGATATTGTTTAGACTTTAATGTTTTGGCGTAATTGGGGTTGTACAATAGAACATTTTCTAAACATATTTTAATTTGTATTTTTTTTTTCCATTAGAGTGAATCGCTAATTATACATTTTCAAAATAAATCATTGATGCATTTATGAGGAAAAAAAAATATGTGTAATAAATAAATAATAAAATACAATTTATTGGTTGTTGTGTTTATTGTAGAGATTTTACAGACATTATTCATACTACACTAATTAAATATTATTACCTTATTCGATTAGAATTTGGGAAATAATTACCTATTGTTTTATAGTTTATTTGAGATACAAATTTACATTATTCATTATTTTAGTTTCGATGCATGGCTATACGTTGACGGTTTAACTGAAAAGTTTTACTAGTGTAACTATTTATTTTTAATAATAAAACATCTACACATTATCTAACTAATTAAACACAAGTATAAAAACAAAATAAAAATAGTTTGTAGAATTTAGAGAACATTTTTTAGAACTACCTATTTGTTATGATTTTATTATGGTTTACATTTATAGTTAAAAAAAATGCTTACTATTCCGTTTTAATCTGAGAATAACATACTACAATAGTACAATAAAATATTTCTGTAATAGAATATAATAAAATTATGTAAGTGTACTTTCACCAGTTGAAATAAAAAGTACTTAGTTTAACAGAAATGTATGATTGAAAAATATCATTATTATAATCAGAAACTAATTTTAAATCTATAGAACTAGTTAGTACAGTTTCAAAGTTAGGAAAAATAATAAGAGAACATTTCATTCAACACAAAGTAAATAAAAACAACTGAACATTTCAATAATAATTAATTTGTATTACTTTAGGTATTATTCATTATACTAATTAAAACTGACTTATCCCAAACTAAAAATAACTTACAATTAAAATATTTATTTATATTGTGCAACAGTAAACTGGGATCACGGGCAATATGTGATTAACATAAAACATAACTTACAATAAATTACAAATTAACTCAATATAAATATTAAATACTAGCTTAAACATTAAAAAATAGATACAATTTTGTTGCTTAAATTACAATAAAAAAGTTGATAAATATTATTTGATTATCATAACCTAGTCTGATTTTCCACTTTAATCTATCTCAAAGAAAGTATACTAAATGTATTATTTAAGTTAATTGTAAATAAGTTGTATTATGATAAATCCCCGTAAGAAAAAAAAAATAATTAATTAAAATAAGGTTATTTAATTAATTTTAAAACTGTATGAGTTTAAAATTTTGATAAATAAGAAACAAAGTAGTTACCTAGTTACCTAGTTTATTACAAAAAGTTGTTACTATGTTGTGTAAAGAACCAAACGTACAATAATAATTTTAATTTAATTTAAAAATATGTCATTGAACATGTAAATATAGGGTATTCAGATGAAAACTAATCTATCCTAACCTAAAAATTCTTAAAAATAACTTACAATCAATTTTTTTAATACTAGCTTAATAATTTAAGAGTATTTACACTTACAACATGTCAAAGAGTCTTGGTTAACAATTTTGAACATGTTATCTATTCCGTTCCCATGGGCCTTAATGCTAATATTCACTTAAATCTATCTTTAAGTTTATTCTAAATGATATTTTGTAAAATTAACATTTTATTATTATAACGCAAATTCCAAAATTAAGGAAAAATAAAAAAAAAGTTAAAAAATATAATTTTGAAAAATTGAAGTAAGAAAACTCAAACCACAAAAATTGACTTAAAAATTTAGCCAAACAATTAAATAGAAAACAATTTTTTAAAAATGTACATCTAAATGTATTATTTAAGTATTTTAACTTTTAAAAAGTAACTTTTAAAAAAGTTACGTTATAATAAATCTACGTAAGAAAAAAAAATAAAAATGATTTATTAAAATTAAGTTATTTAACTTATTTTAAAACTATGTGAATTTTAAATTTTGATAAATAAGAAACAAAGAATTACCTAGTTTATTACAAAAAGTTGTTATTATGTTGTGTAAAGGACTAATCGTATAATCATAATATAAATTAAATTAAAAAATATTTCGTTATAACTTATGTAAATGTAAAGTATACTATTGCATATATTGTGCAATAGTATACTTTATCATAAATTATACACGTTTAAACGGACTAATCCCAACCTAACAACTTTAAAAATAAATTACAACTTTTTTTTTAATACTAGCTTAATCATTTAAAACTATTTACACTGTTTAATTTTTTTTTTTTTTTTTAAGTTATATACATATTTTTGTTGCTGTTTTAAAAAATACAGCTATTTATAAAAAAACTTATAGTTTGTTATAATAGCAATATTTACACTTACAACATGTCAAAAAGTCTGGGTTAACAATGTTGAACATGTTATCTATTCCGGACTCAATGGCCTTAATGATAATATTCACTTAAATCTATCTTTAAGTTTATTCTAAATGTATTGTCTATTATATTTTTTAAATAAAAATTTTAATATTTTAACCCAAATTCAAAATTAAGTAAAAAATACAAAAAGTTAATAAATAACTAACTTTAAGGTAATATCCATACTTTAAACTTTGCATATTATAATGTTGATACATTTAAACAATAAAATATATTACCACTATCGTACAATATTGTGTGGAATTAAAAAAACCTTATATGATGAAGTTCAGAGGTTTAAAGATATCGTGAGTCTATACACAAAAAAATAAAATATCATCGAAGCTAATAACTGTGTAATAATCGTTTCCAAAGTATTTATACTTTAATAAACTGTGTAATTAACAAATTGCCTACTGTAAAAATAAAAATTACCTTTTCTAAAATTATTTTATTTTGTAGCTTTATATTTTTAGCCTCACTATAAGTAAGTTTTGGCAACTGTATTATATATTTTTTTTCTATAAAATAAAATTAGAAAATTAGAAATTTACGTGATATTAAATGAAGTGAGAAAACGCAAGCCTCAAGAAATGACTTAATAACTAAAAAGAAAACAATTTTTTAAAAATGCGTTGTAAGTTAAGACCCGTACAAATAATATTTTTTAATTTTATGTTTAAAAAAATCGTATATCCTAACTTAATATTATATTAGTTATACAGAGCAACTCTCTTTCAACATTTTAATTGTTTTGCTTAACATCTATGTTAAATACGTTATCTAATTCTGACTATTATAATTCAATACTTAATCATTTATATCATTTATTTAATACAAATTAAATCTAATCATATATACACTTACTGCAACTTCATGGTAATATTAAATTAACGCTGTGAAGTCGACTCTATATGGTGGAAATTCTTATATAATATTAAGACTTACAATAACTTGTACTATTATTATAACTACACCAGCTATAAACAATTAATACTATTTTTATAATAATACAATTTTACTTGATGAGAGTATTTCTTAAAGGTAAATATGTAATTTACAGACTTTTTACTGTGCAGTAAAACTGAATTTTTGAAGTATGACTGCTTGAGAAATTATAATTTACTAAAATAATTTTAAATTAACAAAAAATAAAAATACTTTTAAATTTTAAATTTGTTATTTGTTGACTTATTTAAGTTAATTCATTAATCAACATTTAGAAACTTGCATAAAATCTTAAAAGCTAAAAAGTACTTAAATTCACACCATGTCAAAGAGTCTTAGTAAACATTGTTGAACATTTTATCTATTCCAACCAATGTAGCTTAATGCTAAAGTACATTTACTTACATTAAGTACTTAATTAGTCTTAATATAAATTGTGTCAAGTCTTAATTTTCTTTTACAACGGAAAATATAAGTCTAAAGACAAATATTTTCCAGAAAATTAAGAATTAACCATATAAAATTATTTAAAGCACTAATGGAAACTGCCAATTTATCAATGTTAGTCATAATATATAATATGAATAAGACAAATGCCATATTATTATTGTCATTATCATAACTTTTAAATATACCTTAACAATAGATTAAAAATAATGATTATTTAATTAAAGTTTGTGTATGCCAAACCTTAATAGAATTCGAATGAACCTAAGAAATACAAATTAAATATTTGCACTTACAAAATGTCTAAGAGTCTTAGTTAACAAAATTAAACATGTAATTTATGTATGATTGGGCCTTGCAGTTAGTATTACTTACATATCTAAAAGCTTATACTAAATTGGTTAGGTTAAATATTGTTTATACATAAGGGAAAATAATACATTGGCAAAGGTAACTCGTAAAATTACTGAATAAAATTGAATTATGACATACATAGTTAAGTGAGAAAATAAATTTAGCTTTTAAAATTACAATACAAAGGTTAATTAATACTGTTGAATGACATGACAATGATGTTAAGTTGATTGAAATGTTTAATTGGTTATTAAAATATCACAAAAAAAAACTACAGTATTACATTACAGCTTTAAAATTAGAGATAATGAACTAATACGAAAGTTTGAAATCAAGCTATTATTTATTTATGTACAAAAAGTAAGACTAATTGAACTGAAATTAAGCTATAGTGAATCATATTGGGTACACTCAACCAACATTAACACTATTAAAATTAATAATATTTACAAATATACACTTACAACAAAATCTAGACGCAATGCGACACATTCATGAATTTGTTATCTAATATTGGGAACATGAACCATACCAAAGAAAAATAACACATTAATGCGTAAAATTAATGACTTAAATTACTCCTAAAGTAAAAAAAAATATGCCTTACAGTACAATGTGTTATAAAAAGCATTTTTTTTTAAATTAAAAAATAAAAATATGCAAAATACATATTCTATGTTATGGTTAGTATGAATAACTTTTTTTAGCTATAAAGTAAAATGTAATTGTTTTTTAGAAGCAATTACAAACAGTTATTACAACTAATATCATAACAAATATCTTAGGGACTATCCTAATGTAATTAAATGTTATTCATACTCACAACAAGTCAAATGATTTACTTAAAAACAATGTTTAATAAATTATCTAATTCTAACTAATAAGCATTCATTAAAAACTTAATCGTTTATTTAAGTTAATAGTAATTAAATTTAAACATATATACACTTACTGCAACTTCATGGTAATTATAAATAAACGCTGTGAAGTTGACTCTATAAGTTTTTGGATTCCTTAGCCATTCATTATACCTTAATAATATAGTTTAATACTTAAATACTTAATTGCTAAAAAATCTTCTCATTTATACTTAACTGTTATTACCCGGATATTGAAAAATTAGAAATTTATAAATAATGTATTTATTAAAATTAGTTGATAGTTTAGCTTTAAGAGAATGTAATAAATAGTGTATTTTTATTTTTTTGAGTTAAAATACAATAAGAGTTGGATAAGAACTTATGCTTCTTAATTATATTTAAGATAGTTCATTTTATAATCATATTTAAAAAAATAATTTCACTATTCTTATGATAAAACTGAATACATTATTTAAATAAATTCATATTTAGAAACTAGCAATTGTAGCTCTTTTAGCTAAAAGTATTTACACTTACAACATGTCAAATGTCTTAGTGAACCATGTTGAACATGTTATCTAGGTCGACATTTGGCCTTACAGTTAAAACGTTTACTTACAATCATAAACCTAAGTTCTTAAACTATTCTGCTTAACTTACATTTTGTCAAATGAATGATTGGCACAAGAGAGCGGTCAACCAGCTAATGCGGGATGACCGGCGTCATTGCATATTACAAATCGAATAATTGTTACAATTTGTTTTGTTTTTTATATTGATAGCTTCATTTAACTGGAACTTGAATGGGGAGTTGATGTGAGTTTTGTTTAAAAGATGAAACTGGCACTGACTGATAGATTTGTCCACAAGGAACCTAAATCTGCATTAAAAATTTCCCTAGCACGTCAGCTTTTTATAAGACAAATGTTCTATTGAAAAATAATAGCATAAAATCCTTTTATTGTAACCCTGAAAATACTAAAAAATAACTAAAACATATAGATCAAAAGTAATTGTTAACATTTTTTTATACATTTTACAACAATGCGTTTTATTTTTGTCTTAATATTTTTAACGTTTTAAATAATAAAGAGATTATGTAATGATTTATGAGTCATTGAGCTTTCAGGTTTTTTTTAACGCAGTTCACTAGTCTGGAAACAATTTTTTTTATATACATTTTGTACCAAAATTTTCTTTTTAGAAACTTCATGTGCTAGGGGTTTTGTTGATTTGAGTTTCTCGTGAAAAAATCTATCGATAATGTTGTTTTTATCTTTTAAACAAAACTCACCCGAAATTATATAGAATCGTGGTGTTATATAGGCTCACCAATTTGCACGAATAATAACGTAGGTAGGTACCTAATATTTTGTAACAATATTTCGTTATTCGTGCCAACCATTCAATTGTACATTAGAAAAACATGTAATAGTAAATATGACTAAATTACAATTAAAAAGTAATTAATATTATTTGTATGGCAAAATCTACCATTTGGTTTAGTTTCGGATGTATCCACGTCAGTAGTTATAGGCCGACGTTTCGGTCTCTTTGCAGAGTCCATCTTCAGGTCGTTAATGCAAAGAGTCCGAAACGTCGGCCAATAACTATTGACGTTGATATATCTGAAGCTAATCCAAATGATATCGATCCACGAAAGCTTTAACGCATTCATGACATAACCTAGTACCTCTTTTCACTTAAATCTATCTCAAAGATAGTATAAAACTCCACAAGTTCTCATATTTTACTAATCAAAACTAAAATAAAAATATTCTACCTAAGTTATTGAATAAAAAAAAGACCTTTGTTTTAACTGATAAGGGTTCAAAAACCTAATTCTTCAAGATACGAATAACAAAATGCATCGAAACTAAAATAAAATTACTAGGTATCAGACATTTTTTTTAATTTGAGTGTAATCTAGTTAAGAATTTTAACTAAAAATAGAGGAAATTTTCATTTAAATGAACAAGCACACTTTAAACTATTGTGAATATAAATATAAGATAAGTTATACAGCACCAATACTAAATTAATTGGAATACAATAGTGATTATTGAAAGTAATACTTTCAGATTTTTTTCTTTAAAATGTTAATATCAATACAAATTTACTATTAAAAATAACAAACCAATAATTTTAAATAAAATAAATATAAGATCATTTTACATTAGTAATCTTGATAGTAAAATGAAGATGAAAAGATAACAAATTATGTAGTTTAAAATGTAGCTGGTAATATACTTGGAGATTATTTACTTGCGAGTTGAGATTGTTGTAGTCCATTATATTTTCAATTGCAATTTTGAATAATGAGTAAATATTGCTATTCTTCTTGAGACAAGTCAGTTAACATTTACATCAGCTGAAAATAATAAATAATTAAGTAATAAGGAATCAAAATTTAACACTTTTATTAAAACTATGTTAAATAATATGACCTGTTGAAAAATGAATTATCCCTCTTATGCTATAGTTTCTGTCAAATTTTATACCAAGATTATGTGTTCACTTAGAATTTAGATTATTACACCTCTTACTATAGACTAAGTTCGATACCATACTCCAAGTTATACTTTTTAAGTTTTGAGCTGTAATATTTTTAATATAAAAATAATAATTTACTGTAGTGTGTCCAAATATTCATTAGGTATTTGGTATTCCCATGTGAAAACGCTTAAGCAGCCCATTATAAATATCTAAAGAAAATGTCCGATGCATGTGGTTCTGCGACGGTTGAGTAATACCCATATAGTAATCCCCATATAAAAATAATAATTTATTTTATAATAAAAATCAATTAAATGATTAATTTTAAGACATTTTAATTTTAGCAACTTGAACCAAAGTAATAACATTTTATTTTACTTTATACAATTTTCTTATATTTACTTGTTGTTTAAACATAAATTTTAAACAAAATTAGTACATACCTTGCGTTTTCAAGAATCAAAGTGATTCAAATGCATAAGAAATACATCATCTTTGGAAAATCTTGCTTCGTGGCAACGAATATGCATTAGATAGGTACCTAGGTATTGAAAACATATAACCAATCATTATAATTAGGTACACACATTAGCGACATATTGGCATCTACCTATATAAATTGAAATGCGCCGTATCCACATGTCAAATATTTGATTTTGTAACATCTGTACCATAAATAATAACATTAACAACATATTATAGGGAGGTAATACAAATTTAATGGTAGGGTCATATGTATCTATAAGGTGAACCGACTTGAAAAACAAATAATATAGAAATCACTAGATTCACACCTAGATTTCGGACTCTACGATAGATATACCTAGATACTCGTAGATGGATGCTGGGCAGAGCGCCAGACATTTTATTCTCGTTAGACGCTCATTTAAATAACCGCATACTTTGCACAGCGCCATCTAGTGACCTAAATTATCTGCAGTAAATTAAGAGGTCCCTTTGGTGTAGACAAGGTAAGTTTAACCACCTTACAAATTCACCTAGAGTAGGTGTCATTTTATTTAAAATTAATAGCCAACGCCCAACCTCATCTACATGTATATGATATAAGGCAAAGAAAAAGGCGATGATAATACTTTTATATATATATAAATATTTTTTTTTTACTTCAATTATACTTAACGTATTTATTTAAAGTTTGGCATAAAGTTTAAGTAAAATATTTTTAATGTACAAAATAAATTGTAAATTAAAAATTTTAATTTTAACAGTAGGTGCAAGTGCTAGAATACACTTATAATCGTAAAAAAACTACAACCAAAAATATGGTTTATTTATCGTTAACACTTATTTATAGATGTACTTACTTATGGCAAGAGAGCGAAATAAAAAAAAGGCGTTCTTTAAACAGTAATCGGAATTGATAGTTTCTTGCCAAACAACCCATTTTGTCGGCGGACTTCTGTTGGAGTTATATCCAGAAAAGTAACTGTAAACAAATCTATATAGATAGATGTATGAATGGGAAATCACTATTAATATTAAAAATGAAAAAACAACACAAGCCGAAATGCGGCCAGATAGCCGCGGCCCGCGAGGCGCAGACAACGAACCGCGGGCCGCCACTAAACGCTTACGGACGACGCCCAAGACCCTCGCACCCTCGCACCCCTAGCGCTCCTTGGGATTACATGTAACTTTTGAAAATCAATACCAATTTCATACAACAGAGAAACTATACAGTGTTCTCAACCTAAAGCCATCATACTACCAACTATACTTGGCGATTGGAACTTGAAAGTTTATCACTAAAACTTTACTGCTTTACGATGCGCCTCTTCTCGGCGCTCCCGTTATAGATTACCCCCGGCTACCTCTTGGCCACCCCTCGCCTTGGAATGTATTGATTACTCAATACACATACAATGGTAGACGACCACGTACTTGTTTGTCATCCCATGATAACGCATGGACGCCCCGAATGTATGGTTAGTCTAAGGAAGTAGGATTGCGTCCAAAATCGGGTTGTAAAAAAGTATAAGACGTTGTCTATCTATGTAATAAAAAAATACAATCGATGCACAAAAGCCGAATTTAAGCCGCACAAGTGTGGACACTGGACTTCACCGTACTTGCTTATCATTTTTTTAATTCTTCATTAAACATATGAGCATTTATATTACGCAATTGTAAAAAATTATTTAAAACTATTTTGCACAAAAAAAAATAATATCAAAAATTGTACTTTTTAAATTTTTATTTTACAATTTAAATTGACCCTAAATTCTATACATATAATATAAGCGCAATAAAAATGTTATTTTAGAATACATACGAGGGAAAAAATAAGTAAGAAAAATCACCAAAACGTGCATACAGTGGAGGACTAAGAGCTTATAAAATAATTGTTTGAGACTTAAAATCATGTAAAAAATGAACTCTTAATTGAAAACAATGCCGGCCGGTCTCAACTTGCTTAACTAAGACCGTTGAAAGAAGATGACTATTAACAAGACTCGAAGTCACCAAATATGTCGTTGTTTAGTTTTTACTTATATTTGCATTCTAATGAAACTACAATTAAATAAAAGAATAAAAAATGTTTATTTCCTCTTGACGTTTTATACAGTTTATTCACTTATAATTTTGATAGTTAATTTACTATGCGAGCACAGCTGCTATGGTACTGTACTGTACGGGAGAGATTGCAAGCTAACAATCTAAACGGCTGCAACAAAATAAAAATAAATCCTAATAACGCATTATTTGTGGGGTGTGGATATTATAGGGTTGAAAAGACCAGTTTTGTGCGGTGACGGTCATTGTGTTGCAAAATCCCCTAACGGGGTTCATGCATGTACATTCATGAATCTCAACAAAGGACGAAATATAGGGGTCCTCTTTTTCGTTTTGAATAAAATTGTCGGATGTTACAACTACTGTAAAATAAGCATTCGCCCCAATATTCTCCGTCCCCAACATCATGTCCCGACACCAATGTACTGTCATTTTCTTATGAGTACAAGCGGCAAATAATTGTCAAACTTTTTTGGTTTACGTAGAAACAAAAGAAATGTATACAGATACAGATAAAATAATCAATAAAAGTGATATTGATGATCGTAGTAATAATCATTATGGTCGTATGGATAGGTTTTGGTTATAATAGTAATATTATTATAATATTATATTATTTCTATAAAGTAGATTACAAAATTAATTTTTCCCTGACAATATACTAATATAATCCGTCCCAATCTAGTAATAATGTTTAGTAGATTAAATATAAAAACAAAGATTATCGGCTTAAGATATCGATTGTATTTTGTAAAAAGGGAGTATACGACAAAATATCGAAAAATGAGTTAAATAATACTAAATATAATTTACACATGTTCAAAAATTATAACGATAAGTTTTATCATATTATCAGCATGTCTACTATATGAAGGTACATCCGAGATTGACCGTTTTAAACGGCATCATCTTTTAAAAACACAATTTTGTTTCCACTGAACAATTTCAATTTTTATATGGTATACGCCCTTTTTACAAAACACCATCGCTATGTCTTTCTTCCGTTAGAAATCTTCATTAAAGCCTTTACACCTTATTAACAAGGGTTATTGTCAAAATTAACATAACTATTAAGTTACATTTTTTATTAATCCTAGTAAATGATTAATCTCATTTTCTGAATAATCAAATACATTTTCATATAATTAAAAAAAAATGAATTTTAAATGTGATTATTAATTGTAAATGTAATTTACCATATCCAGATAAGTTTTTTATTGCAACTTTAAGTAGGGACAAGTATTATTTTTAAGACTTAAAACTTGTCTACACGATTATGTTGATCATTACTACGATCATCATTTACACTTTTTGTATTATTTTATCTGTATTTGTAAACATTTCTTTTGTTCCAACATAAAACTAAAACGAGTTTTACAATTTGTCGCTTATACTTATAAATAAATAGGTCCATACATTGCATAAAAACAATTCCACTTAGATGCTATAATTTTATCAAAAAAATAAATAGATATTAATTTAATTTATATATAATATTATCACAAAATAATTTTTAGAAAAAAAAATTGTTTTTTTATAATTCATGTAACTAAAGTTCGTTATGCTGATTAAAAATTAATATAATTTATCATCGATTTGCCTTTAGCAGGTAGCTGCAGGCGAATACTGTATATCGATTATTTATTTCAGCTATGTTTGTATCATGTTTTTAAATGTTTAAAAACAATCAAACATAGGAAGAGCCCTAAAAATGATATTAGTTCAATCTTGATTGTTTCATATTATCTATTGATATTATATAAACTTTATTAAGGTGGTTTAAATTGATAACAATTTTATTTACGGTTGCTTTAAATGTAAGAGATAAGTTTTTACAAATTGTTGTTCTTAATGTTAAAGATTTTCAATTAATTTTGGGCTTTCGAGTACAGAAATCGCACACCAAAAATAATTTTAAAAGTTTGCATTTGAGTTGTTAAGCACTATCAGTGATTCTGCAAATGGGGTAGGTGTATCCTCGTGGACCAAATGTCGTTGGGGAGATAATGTCTCCTTAGCCTTCGGCCCGGGAAAAATTATTGATCCAACCAGTAGTGAATTGCCTTTTGGAAAACTCGGTCGACTGTTCATTGATCAGTTTACTGTTTACGGACAAAAACAGACATACTTTTGTGGCTGTAATAAACTCCAACAAGTTGATTTTTTCAACTAAAACTTTAGCAGGTACGTTCTTTCCATTTATATTTTATAGCTAGTAATGTCCTGTCAGTTAGAAATTGTAATTTATATTAAACACTTACGACTGTGTCAGGTGCGTTCAAAACGTTGACGATTCACTGCAGTTCGAGACGTCTGACAACTGAGATCATTTCCTTCCGGCTGCACCTACTTAATAATAGAGGTTGCCCGCGGCACCGTTAATACTAGCTTTACAGTATTGTAGGACGTATAATATACAAATAACTATAAGAGCCACAAAGGATAAAAAGTCGAATAAAAACATGTCACCGGATTTCCAATAGTTAAACTTAGCTAAATTTCCTTAAGAATAAATGTTAACGTCAAGTTGAAGAGATATACTTTTATATAGTGCTATACCTGAGTCTATATTTTCCTTTTAATTAAATGAATTTCATTCCCATTATTTACAATTTTTACACTCGACTTCCCATATTTAATTGTCCCTTTCCTGCTTTCCATTTAAACTCTCTTGTTCATATCTTACCCCTTTTTCTTGGTTACCCTCTTAGTTTTCTCCATTCCTTGCCTGCCTTTTATGTTAATAATCTTTTCTCCTCATACATGTCCTTTAGCTTTCCGAACTCCATTTTAATATTCACTGATGGTTCAGTTTCAGCTAATTCTGCGGGTTGTTCATTTTTCATTCCTAAATTCAACATTTTATTTGCAACTAACCTTCCTCCTGTTATCTCTCCTTTTGCTGCCGAGTGCTTTGCTATAATACATGCTCTTCGCTTTATTACCACAGCTCCTATTAATAACTACTTAATTTGTTCTGATTCCCAAGATTGTCTTCTAGCCATTTCCTCTGATCCATTCAGGTCGCACACTGCTCCTCTTATCTTTAATATCAGATCTTTAATTTTCCTGATTTTTTCCCAAGGTAAAACTATCCAATTTCATTGGGTTCCAGGCCATGTGGGTATCGTCGGAAATGAAATTGCCGACTCGCTTGCGACATCCAAACTTTGAAAACTGAAACGTTCAACCCTCCGAAAAATGTTATCCTTCTATTTCCTTAAGTCTCATCATAAAACAACAGTTGAGCGAGACTAGCAGTCTAAATGGCTCTCCTTTCTCCCCATTTTGCTGAATGGCATAGATAATTATTTTCTTTTCATGTTTATGTTTTAAACTCAATTTTCTTACCTCTCACTCTAATCTACTTTCTTTAAACTCTGTTCTTTTTTGTCCATTACATAACGAAATGCCAGTTGGCGTTTTAAGTACATAATTTTTGGCTGTCCACTGTTTGAGTTTTATAGGACTTGATTCTTCGATTTTCTTTTCCCACATAACATTTACTCCTCTCGTTCATCAATATTATCAACTCTTCTAGCCTTATTCTTTGATCCGCTGTATCATATATTACAAGCACTGGCTTTTACGAATTATAATTTTATATTGTCTTTATTATTTATTAGTCATTAAGTTCTATTTTTTTGTGTACAATTTATACTATTTTTTATAATGTTTAAGTATTACTATATTATTTTTTATTTTTGGTTACATGTATGTATAAATGGTGACCTATATACTTAGTAAAAGCTACTATTATTATTGTAATTGACACTAACAAAATTGTTTTTTTTTTTATAATTATCATCTCTATTATGTATAAATATGTTATATTTTGTCTATTATAGATTAAGTTGTAAGCTGTGCCCTTTGGCAACTTATAAAGCTCGCTTAAATGTAATAAAGCTATTCATGTACATAAATGTATTTATGAAATTTAAAAATATGCTTCGCTATATCAGTATCTTTAAGACATATTTTCCTATGTTATGCTGTCCTTAAATTTTGTCTATATCAATTATTATATGTTCTAAACTATTGGAAGTACGTGGAGGTGTTTTAATAAAATTTTACTTACGTTTTACATTGTACTCTATGTTTTGGTAAAAAAAAAATAATAATAAAAAGTCGTTACTGAATGCTGAGATTAATCATTTTGATAAAAAAGTAACTAGCAATAAATAATCCTAATATACTAAAACATTTTGGCTTAAACTTATGATATTTCAAAAAATTAATTTCAATAATTTTATCTAGTAAAAATAGGTAATAAATACTTCATACTTAAGTGAATTATTTATTTTTTATAGCTTACCAGGATATTATCGAAACCGGAGCGTGCAATAGGTATAATTGTGTCTACTAAACAATAATTCAAGATAAATAATTATTAAAAAGTTGTCTAAATAAGTAAGTCTAACGGTGAGACAAATTTAGTCTTCAAAGTCCATTTGTGATGTCACAATTTAGACGTAACGGGAAACCAGAGTAAGTTATTTAAAGTCTCAAATAGTTGTTTAGTTTTTAATTTTTTTTTTCTTTGATCTATTAGATCGATTGACAAAATACGTAAAAGATTTATTAAAAAGGTAGCTTACGTTAGGTCAGCCATCAAACAAATATTGCCACAAATACGTACTGAAATATTTCTTGTTGGATCATATAAAAAAAAACTTCAAGTAAATATTCCAATTATTTAAAATATTACCGCTATACATTTGTAATGTTTTTTTAACAGGAATTCTATAAAGAGAACAATAATACAAATAATGACAACCATGAAAATGATGGCAATAATAACATCAGTGCCATCAGTATTTCTAAAGAAGAAACACTCAATACTGGGTACAAAGAGATACTTCAAAAGTTCCTCGAACTATTTTCTTTGGACCCTGTTATTAACGAACATCTAAAGGAATACATTAAATTTTGCTTAAATAATGTAAGCCAAATTGTGTAATAGACACGTGCAGACTTATTGACAGGATAGGTCAAAGGTATATTCAATAAGTACAGGGGCGCAGACTGCCTGTCTGTCATAGTGGCGTATTTACAGAGGTTGATCAGGGTGATACATCACCTCCCAGAGCCTAAATTTTTATAAGTATACTATTATTTATTAAAATCTATTTGGTAAATAAACAACTTTTCTTGTAAAAATAAAAGTCTAGAATGAAATGACACAAAAAAAAAAGGTTTTTCATTATAGTATTAGATAAAGTATTTTATTTTATTAATAAAAGTATAGCAACGTAAATTAAAATGTTTTTTTTTTTTGGTAATCGTACTTTTAAAAATGGATACAAAATGCATTTTTTCTATTAAAACTAACGACAAAAAAATGTAAATAACGATCTGTTACCAGTTATTAAACTATTATGCTTAAAGAAAAAATCATGGTTCATAAGTTTTGGTCTGGCTTTAAGGACAAGAATGACATAAGAGAGCTAGGGGAAAATGTTTTTTATTGCACATCACTTCCAAAAGAAAATTGTAAATATGCTACTTGACAGACATAGCCAAAAGAGTTTTGGCGGGTTGACCTTCGACCTTCCTTTGATATCCTATATAAATATAAACTATATTTTATATTTATTTAGAATGTTTAACGTCAAGAACTACATTAAATCGATTCAAAGCTCGTAAACAAATTCTTCCTTGACCTTCACCACAATAAGGCATTTTTTTAAGTGGATATACGTTGTCCAGCCGCGTTATAGCTTAAATGTATTTATTTAATTGAAATTGCTTTAATTAATGAAATACAGAGTCTCATGGGCTCTTAAAACTCGAGTGGGTGGTAAAATTTCTAAAATAAAATAATTTTAAAAATGTTTTAATATTTTTTTTAGAATTTAAAAGATGAATGCAGAAGCGGATTAATAACAATCATGGCGCGTCGGCAAGACGTTCAACTATACATAACCGCTGCGAATTTTGAACTTAACACATGTGAGTCTATTGAAAGGGCTCGACATTACTACGAACTAGGCATTAGGGAACATAGCCAGAGTGTTGAATTGACCTATAGCGACTACAGTCTGGAAATATATGCGATAAATAAGGAAGGGGAAATAGATTATGAAAGGTGTTTTGAGAAGTACAAGGCGGCAATTAAACGATTCGTTGGTAATATAAATGTCCACATGGAAATTTTGAAGCTAACGCTCCCACTAAAAAGTGACGATTTAAATTCCCGGATTGTCAAGTATGAATAATAATAATCAAGTTTAACTCGATTGCTAGTGTTTAACAATTAAAACCTTAAAATATATTTCAATGTTTATTGTGCAGTGATATGGTAAACTTCTACGGATATGGTAAATCACTTTGGGAAAAATTGTACGAACTGCGATCTCAAGGTTACACTTACAATCACGATACTCGACGTTTGTCGTTTTCTGCTGACTTCTTGGCAATACCGTAAGTGTCTTATTAAAAAAAATATGCTGATCATTTTTTTTCCTCTTACCTCATACCAGCAAGGTAAGAGCAAGGTATACATTATTGACTCACTAAGTGTGTATCTACTCCACTATCTTAAAACTCACATTCTTATTTATTCTGTGTAGTTTTTATTTTGTTTATTATGCGTTTGATTTTTGATTGTGGGGGTTTGAACACGTAATGAATGGGCATGATGTATAGGGTATGAACCACCACTAAAAACACCAGTCTGGGTTCAAGCAGCTTAATAATTGCCGGTGCCTAATGTCACCTGAAGTAATCAATGTACTACAAAATTCCCAATTGTTACACAATAAATACCAAAAATTGTAACAATAGACTGGTGCCAGGGGACTGTGGAATTATTCAAAAGTTAAATGATCATAAATAGCTTCTAATAACGTATTACCATTTTAGATTCTACAACAGTGATCTTTCAACTTAAGTTACCTCAAATTAAAAATAAATAAATAATATTACTATACAAATAAAGCATAAACTTACTCACTAAAAAACTGCCAATCCAATAGGTATATGGGCAATATATATACTCAATTTGACTCAACTTGAGTCATAATATCAAACAAAATGAAGCTATAGCTGCTGCAATTCATATAAACAAACTTCACAGTACATAATTATGTTCCATTGGAGAGTAAACAATAGTTCATATTCCATTTATTATAATTTTTTAAATGAAACTGGAAAATTAATGGGAAAGTTGATATTTTATAACAACTTAAATTTTAAAAATATTTTTTCCAAAATTAAATGACTCACATTGTACTATTTTTGAATAATTCGAATATAAATGTACTTTTTAATACTATAAATTTAAAAAAAATTGCTTTAGCCCTAATATTCAGTTAGTGCCCACTAGAGGAATGTTTTTTTAATTTTTAAACAAATAATAGTAAATTATTTGATAGGTTAGGTTATCCTATGATGGTAATTTCTTTCTAATTTTTATTATAAACAATGTGACTAAACCACACTTAACTTATCTTTTTTAAATACATTATATTTTGTAAGTAGAAAGGTTTATTATTCTGATGAATATTCGACTTCCACGTATTTCAAATTTTCCAACCATCTCTATGAAAACTTTGTGGACATTTTTCAATTGTTAATGCTTTTTTAAACATTTACTTAATGATAATACTACATCACGACAAATTTGATGTTATGACACTTCAGGATATGTAGGATACCACTCGGTCGAAAAAACGCAGCCCAAAGACACATAAATCGCAGTAGGATCTAAGCGAATCATTCAGTATAGACTATAGTCGCAGTAGTGGTATAGCCAGTGTCAGCTTTAAATAATGTTAATCAAACAATGCAGTTTAAACACACAATTTTAGAAAGAATTCGTTAACATAGAAATTATTTTTTTATAACGTATGTCTTATGATATTCAAGTTAACTTGCTAAAATTGATTATATCATGCTACTTCTCTGTGTCTAAGCCTCGTTTGATAATAGTTAACCAAAAGTTTTTTTATAGCACTGCGAATATTTACCTTTTAACTGATGATACTACATTTGTTCAACTATCCAATCCCTTCAAGATACAATATTTAATTACTAAACACATATTTTATAGGTATAGATTCCTTATACTATATGATGTAAGTGTAATTACTTTCTTTCACATTAATTCTACAATATTATCTCTAATATTTAACTATACAATTCCCTTTTTTAATTTTATTAGTGGTCTGAGTAATGGGAATAAAACCCGGGTGTTACTCCATCGCGCATCTTTTTAGTTTCTACAATCATAAGTGTTTAAATTTCACAATGATATTTACCATTTGTCGTTAAAGCATAGACATTCCTATACCACATTACAACTATTAGTTATAGGTGGACAATTATTAGTGATGTAAAAAAAATGTCTGATTTACCTGTGTCAATGTGTTATACCTCTCATATATACTATATTATAATATAAGGAAATAAGGTTGATAGTATTAATAGTATTTAAATAAGTATTTACTCTGTGTAGGAATAGTGGTGAAGTTTATAAATACGCCATGAAAATGTTTAATGTCGAAAAAAATTGTGACGATGTAATGGAAGTATTTCGGGAAGGACTTAGAACGTTAAAAGAACACTCTCTGCCCTTGTGGGTTCTTATGCTTAGTTATTTGAAAAACACTTGCCCAGATTTGGTAAATATACACGGCGTTATAAATAATTGTTTAATATAAAACAAGTACATAACATAACATATTATTATTATAACATACATAACATATTATGACAAGTAATTAGACAAGTATATATTTGTTATATTAATAATTTACGTTTAAAAAATTGTGATTAGGTTGAACAGTTGTTCATTCAAGGTATACGTGTTAAGTATGAAATGATAGCCACAAAGCTGAGACCAGCGTATCTAATATGGCGGGCAAATTATAAGGGCCTGAATAAAGCAAGGGTTCTATATGATAAACGTCTTATAAGGCAGAAGCCGTACATTAAACAAATACATAAGACCATGCTACGCTTAGAATTAGAAAATGAAGTTAAAAATGTCAAAAGAATACGGAAAGTGCAAGGCGTTTTGTGTAGATACTTCGCAAAAGACGATATAAGTGAGTTATTAATATATATTTTTAAAAATCGGTAATATCATTGATTTAAAAATATACATTGTTAATTATTAATAATATTAAAATACATTCTGAAATAAATGTTATCAAAATAAATTATAAAATCAACTCATATGTAATATTTTTATAAAACCATTTGTGTTTTATTATGGGTCCAGATACAATATATATATGTCAAGATACATTTTATACAATAATTTTTTTATTATTATCAGGTACAAAAAACATGTACATTTTATTTTTTTAAATAAGCAAAGCTTTAATCTCTTGTAAGACGGAAATGTGTTTATTGAAGTAATATAATTTCTCTTTCTGTCTCTCTCTCTAATAACTCATACGTAATAAGTAATAACGTTGTAGTTTGGTCGTTATGTTTTTCGTTTTTTCATAATAATCCCAATTGTCATAATATTAACAATATTGACAATTCCTTTAAATTTCATTTTGTAAAGAAACATTCTTGCATAGGCGCAATTTGAGATTGTTATTTAATAGGAGGGAGGAGGCAAAAAAAACAATCTAACACAGGGTCGTGGAACAATCATTCATCTAAGTTACAATTATTATCGTTCTTACTTCACACTATGAAAAACGAGAACAAAGTATAAAAAAAAAAGTATTTTAATAACTAATGTTGATGGAGCAATTAAAGCGATTTTACGATTTTTATTACAAACTTATTTTCCGATCATGTTTATGGACTCTCTTCTATATCACGTCGAGAATATATATGTATAACCTATATAATGATATACTTATGACCAAACAATAGTTTAGCTCCTTCTTTTTATGTTTAATGACATTATAATTTTTTAAAAATTGTTCGTATTAATTCAAATTGATATGTACTTTATATATTCATATATTACCTTATAGTAATTATTCTAACGGTTTATTTAACTATTTTAGAGATTTGGTCGGGAGCTATGCGTTTTGAGTATATGTATGGCGTACCATGCAAGGTGGAGGAACTTAATCATGCGGCAATGTATTTGTTAGAACCTGAGTACAAAAGTGCAATGACACAAGAATATGAAAAACTCAAAATGGAATTTAAGTAAATCCAATAAAAATAAAAATAAATGTCAAGGTACGTCTGAAATGACTAATTTTTGTTTCAGGGACTCAGAACAGATAATTATAGATGACGACGACGAACAAGAGGAAATGGAACTTGAAACTAGTGATGACGAGACATTGTGGCATAGCGATTAATTATTTTGTTTATATAAGCATAATAAATCGTTAAAAATGATTTCATTACTAATAATATTGTAGTTTGCGGTTTGTTATTTATAAACTAATTACATATAGTTAGGTTTAGATAAACGTATTTAGAACAAATGATTATTTCCTTCTTTTTTTTTAAGTATTAAAATATTATTTGTCTACCTAATTACTTGTATTACAAATTATCGATGTGCAATTTTAACTAATGTAAATTTTTTTTTCTGTTGAGTTGAACTATAGGTTTCAACCGTGTTAACTATTACCTTATGAGTTAATTTTATTTTTTGCATTGTTTATTTTTGCTTTTATATACCATCGTCTAGTCCAATTAATTTTATATTGCATTAAGTTATTTTGTTGCCATTTCTGTTGATTATAAATCATAATAGACTCCTAGAATACTTAGCTATGGATAAGCTATCAATATGTACTACAAGCTATATGAATTTTGTCGACTCCAAATAAAATTGTATATTTGGCTAATGACAATTTTGAGTATCCAATTATCAATAATAATGACCTGGATTAATTTCTTTTACAATAGTAGTTTTAGGTGCACCTAGAAGAGTTCTAATGAGTTTTTACCCTTAATAATTAGGCAAGCGATGTGTGTGGAATAGTATATTCTACAGTCCCAACGAAATAAATAAATTTGAAACTGGGTTTTTCTTTAGATTAAAATAAAGAAAGTCTTCAAGAGGATAGTAGGTGTTATTAGCTTCGCAGGATTATTAGTTTCTTTGAAACGTAGGCCTAATATTTACTCCTTAGAATATGTTGCACAACAAACACCATTAATAAACGGGTATTGTATGCACATATTGTCAAAGTTAGCGTCACTGAAAGTCGGTTTTTTGTCGAATGGGGGTTTCTCGTGTTACCCATTAACGCGCCACCGTGGGTTGACGGACTCATGTTGCCAGATAAAAAATTGAAAATTCTCATAAAAAAAAGTTCGACAAAATCGCCAACATAATTTCATAAAAAATCGCCAAAATTCACCGATACATTTTTTATTGACAAAAGTTTCGATTTTTTCAGCGTTTTTTTTACAGCTTAGTACTTCTATTTGTACTACACATCATACATCAATTCGTTTCTTACTACATGCAGTTTCCTGAAAAAATTATAATTGAGTTAACTGAAGCTTGGATTTAAAATATCAATAAATCATTTTATTTTTTTTTTCTAAACATAATTTTGATGTGAATTACAAATGTTAATAATTAATAACAACGTAACTCTAGTTAACTATTTATAAACAAAAACGAATAGTACAATAAAGTATATATTATTAATATATTAAAATTAATTTATCATAAAATAATTTTTTTTTTAAAACATTTGCGCTAGGACATATTTTTGTTGTACTTGTTATGCTTATATAAAGTTAAATATTAAAAATTAAAACAAAGAATATCAGTATAAAAATAAGAACAAAGAATAACAGAAATAACATTGGGAAAATTTGTAAAAACATGGCCTAAGGTGGAACTTTATTAAATGTTAACAGGATTTAAAAAATAATAAGTGTTTTAGTGCAATCATTTTTTTAGAGTTAAAAAGAAAACGCTTATACATTTCGTGAGCACATACAATATAAAATTTAAGGCAATTATTTAAAAATCCTTCTTTTTGATTTTTATTCAATATATGTTGTGTCTTATAAATCGCTAATTTAGGTCCAATATATATTTGATCAGGTATTAAATAATTAATGGGATTGCGGTATTGAACTTGCTCCATAATATTTTTTTTAATACTTCTGGATTAATGTAGCATTGTAAAATAGACTTGTAAGCACAGGCCAATCGAGGATATAATATAAATACATTTTAAGAGATTCTGATTGAAACTCTTAATTTAAGTCTACTAATGTAGGAAGTATAATTCCTAAAAACTCTAACTACATTTTATTAATAAAAGTATCTTAAGCAATAAGCTGTATGTAAGATCATTCGATTTGTTTCTTTTCAGTATCACCTTTCTTCTTAAAATAAGATGTTAGAAGTAAGTACTGTTCTAAAACACGCTTTACTAAAGATAATAATGAAAGCCATCTAGTACAACTCAATTGTAATAATTTATGAGGTTTGATTGTAGCAAAATATTCAAATTTATAATCTTTAAACTCATGTTGTCTTTTATGTATGACTAAAATAAGTATAAATATAAAAGTAGTTCAAAATCTCGGGTAATTTTTTGCAGGCTTACTCTGCACAAAAGGCCAAAGAATGACAAATACGTTTAAGGACAAATAAATTAGGAATATCAGTTGTAAATAATTTTTGTAACGAATGTTTGTTGCCTATTATAACATTTGCCCTATCGGCAGTATATCCAATCAAATTATTTGTATAAGGTATATATCTTAAGTATTAAAATATCATGTTATTACTTCATACATGTTAAAAGTTGTTGCATTTACTACTGGAAGCATAATGAGAAATTGATCAGTAACTTCATAGTTTCGACACGTACGCACTACTAATGCTAAGTTCTTCACATCACTAATATCAGCAGAGTCGTCAACTAAAATTGAAAATTTATTTGTTTTAAAAATGGGTACTCTATTTGATTAGAAAATCCAGAAGCTCCAAAAACATTTGTTATAATTGATGTGCATTTTGTTCTGTCACAAGTTAATTTTGCTAAATGTGCAGGTTTTAAGTTTATTAAGCAGATTAGATTAACAAGATGATCAACTGCATTAATAGGAATATTATGTTCGGCGACAAAAGACGCTTTTCGTATTTCGATTATTTTGTTGTTCTCTGTAACCTTTTTATTTTTATTCATAGATGGCACATAAGCAATTTTCATGTTAGTTGAATATCCACTATGCTTATTTAAACCGTTATGTTTAATAACTTTAGATATACCATCCTTGCAATCACAAACACACACTTTGCAATGAAAAGAAGTAAGTCCCTTCTTTCTTTTTGATATCTATTTAGAAAATTTGGTATTCGATTCCCAAGGTATTTGTGTTTATACAATCACTTTTTTCCGGTGGTTTTAATGAAATATTACCGGAGGTGTCAAGAGGATTGCACTCCATTTTTTTGGTCACCATAAGCCAATTTGGATTTAATTTTTTCTCTACATATTTCAAGTATGTTTCCCTGAAAAAAAAAAATGTTTTTCGATTATGTCGCATGTTTGTATACTGTATAGTCTTTAAAGTTAAAAAAATATTGAAATATCAACATTTAACTTTAAAACTAAATATAAGACTTATTGAAACTTTTTTTAACTAGTATTTTTGAAAATAAAACAGTTTAACAAAAATACTTAAAAGCCAATAGAGTTGTGTCTTCGTTCTATTACATAATTAAAGATAATATATAATCTTTCCAGGGATCACCTTTACGCCAAAGCTAAAAGCTAATTACAAAAAAAATTAAAATATGAATGGGATGTGTGGTCGAGAAAAAAAATTGCCATGTCCACAAATTAGGTTGAATAAACAGTAACGAGCTCGGAAGTATTATAATTTATGTGAGTGCATATGATAAAAACTATTGTATTTTAGATTAAAATAATAATGTTTATTTACTTATATTTAATATAACTTACAACTTTACATTAATAAAACATATTATTAAACACACCATACAATAATTGTTAATGAAATAAATTATTAAAACAATACAATTAAGTTAAATACATTTTAGCAATATTTGAAACAATCACATCAATTTGATCGAATAAACCTGTTTTGTATTAAATACTGACAAATAAAAATACTTTAAGCATTCGAAATAAAATATTTAGCAATATTATATTTTATTAAAATATCATCATCAATAATTGTTATTAATAGTCTGATGAGTGATGATTCTTTACAAGTCCTAAATCCTATTATATCTAGCCTTTCTTCATTTTTCTAATAATCCATTTCTTATAATGTATAACCCTTGTATAAATTCCAGGCTGGTTAGGCTCAGCACATAACATGCCATAAGATACGATACCGACTAAATAATGTCTATTCTGCATCTTTAACATCAACGGTCCGCCTGAATCGCCCTAAATCATAAATCATTAAAATATAAAAACACATGGAAATTACACTAAACTCAATATATATTATGTAAGTAAAGTTTTGTTTTTTATACCTGACATGAATCTCTTCCTCCTTTTAAATCACCAGCACATATTACACGCTGATCGATTGTTAAACTAGGGTACAATCGTTTACATACTTTGTTTTTTACTACTGGAACGGATACTTGTTTCAGAACAGTGTTTTCTGCATCTGCAATAAATTGTGTACTACTATAATAATATACATCAATAGTTAAGACCTTAAAATTTCTGGTCAACTTTGAGTTTTCATAATTAATTTAATAGTATTATCACAAATAGCCATTGTCATTTTTCAGTTAAATTTCTTCCTTCACTTATTTCGTTTATTCGAAATAAGCAAATGTAAACTTTTAGCATCATTCATGTGTTATTACTTTTTGACAATGTGAAAATTATAGAAGTTTTACAAATAAGAAAAAAAAGCAAAAACTATTTTTATATTTCGTCAAGCCAATTCACATGAAAAGTAGTTACATAACTTAATAAAGAGTAATCATAATATGTTAATTTAGGATTTTTTTGGTTTGCAGAGTTATAATTTTAAAAATAATAAAATTGTAAAATATTTTGAATTTAATTATTATTTCAATGTTTGAAAATGCAAAATTTTTTTATAAAATTTGTTTTATACCATCTGCCGTGGTGCCCCAGCCAGCAACAGTCAACGTTGAATTAGTTATTTTAGGTGTTCCATCGGGTAAACAAATGGGTTGAATATAATCTACAACATATAAATTAATTAGTACTTGAACCTGGTGAAAACTTTACTAAAATTAAACAGTAGTTTATTTTTAATTAAATTACAATAATGTAATAGCATTAATCAGCGTAGTTATAACATACAACAAAATAGGGCAAGGTTAGATATTGTTATTATAGCTTATACTGTGTTTTGTGAGGATTTGCCGTAATAGATTACTAACTTAAATAACCATTTAAAAACTCAGATGTTCACCAATAAAAAAAGACTATACTTGAAATTATACAATTTTCTCTGTGGGAGCTAAAAGAACGATTTTTTATTTATTTTTTAAAAAACTAGTTAGATTTATTAGAAAACTTATAGAAAGTAAAACAATAACTGTCTATAACAAAACTTAAAATATAACATTAGTTATATTTTGTGTACAATTTGTCACTTTCCACAATCCATTACCATTAATATTATATTGTTAACTGTAATAATTGTATTATATTCGAAAAAGCCAAAAGGGTTAAGTTATAAAGCTACATGTATCAAATTACCATTAAATTTAACAAGACTTTCCAATTCTACAAGAGCAATATCGTTAATGGATCTCTTGCCATCATACGATTCGTGAACTATTATCTTCTCGATTCCAATATCTATAGGTTGTACTACATCATCGACATTGGGATCCAGATTAAATTCACCTAATCGCGCTATATTTCTAAAATAAAAAAATAATATGATAATTGTAAATAATATAGTCAAGTAAGTTTAAATATAATTATACTTAAAACATATTATGCTAACATTTGTTGTTTATTCTTATGTGAAAAACAATGAGCGGCTGATAAAATATGTTTATCTGAAATTAATGTCCCAGCACACGGCCATTTGGTAATACGATATTTCGCTTCGACTTCTCGGACTCCTAGTACTACCATCCAAGGCCAATCGCCTATATACAATCCAAATAAATCTAACATTAAAACTTTGTAGAGATATTGTTGAATACAATTTGTACTTTAATTAAATTTAAATATGCCACTGTTATACTATTGGCCGATTTGCAGATGCATATTAAAAACAGATATCCAGTTGAATGGTAATAAAACTTCGAAAATGATGATAATGCAATATTTGATCGTACAACAACAAATGGATACCGTATTTTTAAATATTATTAATAAACAGAAAAAGCCCAAGAAAACAAGTTATTACATTTCATATATAAAAGATTTTAACAACACCAAGTAAGAAATTTAAAAATCTGATATTATTATTATCTTACCCAATTGAGCATTATCCCCGCCATAAATCTTAAGTTGAGTGCCGTTGTTAAATCCACACTCGTGTTGTGAGATCTTTGTTTCGACAGTCGGCAAAGTCGTTGTTTTTGCAGTTGCATTTGCATAACAACAATAATAATGGTGACCGTTATCGCATGGTCTAGACCTAACCGTGACCATATGATACTCTTCACAGCCTTTAATTGTCCAACTATCAAGTTGGCATCCCGTTTCCCAGCATACATCCTCTTCTTTTTCTAGAATAATTAACCTAATACCTATTAGTTTTAGTTAGCAAAATAATAATTTACAACCTATTCAAGATTCTCGAAACGTATTAGCTTAAGCATTTTTGTAAATTCCAGCCATAGAGTAACATTGCTCTATGGTGCAGTTACCCTGAAGTTGCGCTAGGCTGGGACAAGTTGATAGGTAAGGCAATTTCTGCGATCAAATTTAGCTTTAGTCCAGTAATTTATAATATTGAAAACTGAAGGTGTAATAAACTGAGGAATAAAAAAAATGTATATACAGGGTGATCCAACTAACGTAAGACACTCATTTTCTTGGAAAATATGAATATTTTGAAAAAACATTTTTTCCTATTCTTTTAGGTATAAGTATTACTACATTTTTCAATGCTTCGAAAATTTTTATTTTCATCCCTTATACGATAAAAAGGGTCTAAGTTCACGTTTTCAAATGGCAACATATGTTTTTAATTCCATAAATTTGTAGGCAAAAAATTTAAAAATATGTTATCGTTTGAATTATTAATTTTTACCCATCTAGTCGTTAGCTATGACTTTGTAAAGATATTACATTTTCTCTTAAATATTGTTATATTTCTTTGGTTTTCCAAAGACCGGGAGCCAATAAAATACTTATTTATGATCGCATTGTCCGATAGACGAGTACACAGATAACCAAACACAATAAAATGTTTTGTGATATTTTGTTTGACCAGCGTTTCATATTTATAGATTACCGACTTTTCTAACACACCGTCATGATAGGTAGGTTGACAGAACTATATTGACAGCAGCTAACGAATGGCTATTTAACCACAACAATCAAAAACCGTGGTACAAGTAGGTTGATAACTGCTGCTATGATGATAATACAAAATATTATTATCATTAGTTATCATATTTTTCTACTATCTATGTTCTACATTCAACAAGTAACAGCACAGTACAACAGATCATTATTATGCTATTTGAAAATTATAATTTTTAGTTTTTATAGGTAGTAAACAATAGCTTTAAAATTTGGCTTACAATCTCATAAGTGCATACATTGAATGGACACGCGTCGCGAAGAGTTACTATTATTTGTTTAGTTATGTTCAATTTATTCAAAATATATTCTGTGCTCAAATAATTGTTTTAAACAATTTACACTAAATAAGCAATTTTGGATTTAATTTGCTTACTATTTTAATTCTACAGTAAATATTAAAAATGTTGCTTATTTTACATTTATAACTAACTTTTTTTTATTATATAAACAACTTTATTAATAAAAAATAATGCAATAAAGTGGACTGTGTTTAATTGATTAAGTTGTCTAAAGACTAGATGTTTGTAAACAGTGTTTTAGGAACCTACTACAAAATCACAGTTAAGTTTAAAATTGTATTAATTATCAACTTAATTTAAGCCGGTAGTTCCAAACTGTGATTCAAAGTACTTTTACTTTTTTTTCTGTTTTCCCCATCCTGTTGGCAAAAAAGATTTGATTTTTCTATAACGGTAAATTTTTCAACATCATTGATATTTTATTTTTTTTTAAGTCAAGTTATTTCTTATTAAGATCCGTTAATAAAAATATGGATCAATAGTTTGTGACTCAATTACACAAAATCACACAGTGATACTCAAACTTCAGAAATAAAGTTAGGGTTTGTGTCACGCAAACATTAAATTATCAGAACTTGTCTCTTTTATTTTGTTAATAACTATTAAATTAAATAGTTTATATGTTCTTATCTTTTTATTAGTACTTACTAATTATTATTATAACTTATAAGGTGTATAATGTTATAATAATAGTGATTCTAAAGCCTTTATAATAAAATATGTCTGTTTCAAAAATTTCAAATTGAAAAGTTAATCCTTTTACAGTTGAATCTGCTTATTTTGATTTTATGTATAATCAGTATTTTATTATTTTCTTCACTATTTAGTATCTAGAAAATTAAAAGCTTAATAGATTTTAGTTGTTTAAAAAGATAACCATTATTTGATATTTCCTTGTTTACTATACAAATTAAAGTATTGACATTATTAAACTATTATAACGGGTACGTTTTACTAAGATTATGTAAAAGTGGCAATATTAAATCAAAAATAGCCTTAGCTAAATTGTAGTATCTAAATTTAACAATTATTCTGTAATATAACACATTTTTAAGGATTCAAATTTTATGGAATTTGTACGCGACAAGTTTGTCTGATTTTATACACATACATACATGTATACTATATTTATGTATGAATACAAATAATTATAAAATCAATTATACTAACTTATAATGCATAGTTGTTAAAAATAAAATTTGTTTACCTTTAATGATGCAAATAATGGTTAAAAGAATATTTGCTGTAATGCGTATGCGACAATTTTCCTATTTTAAAGAGTTAAAAACAATTTTTACTAATTTTTACTGTGTAGTTTACAAAATTTGAACATTGATAACACATAGTCAAACAATTGTGTTGATAAATTTCAACGACAAATATATAGTATAGTATAACATTTAAAGAACAATAATAATCTTTTGTCTGATAATATAAGTATTTAACTAATAAAATATTCATAAACTAATTATTAATACAACAATAAATTTAAAAATTACAAATGTTACTATTTTGAAAATATTCAATCAAAAATATTAAACAAAAACAATATCTATACATTTGAAATTGTTCAACTTCTACAATACTGATTTAAATTTTTTTCTTTTAACAATCGTTGGTAATTAAACAAATCTAACAAAATCAAAATTCAATAAATAAAATTAACTATAAGAATTATCTTAGGCAAGTTCAAAAAAATAATTTACTTGATTTACTGAATTCATTAAATACAAATTAATAGAATTATTACTTTTTTTAAAGAGAGAATTATTGTATATTAATAAATTTGATATAAAATTTAACTTTGATAGCCAAATACCTGTGTCAGTTATAGCTAAAACTTTATGATAAAATATCCGTAATGTATGTCAGACACACAATATATGGGTTATATCATTGTAAGAAATAACTAAACTGAAAGCAGACATTTGAACTACCTTAGATAAGTTTAATCAAATAAAAATAATATACTTACATATTATTATAAATATTGGTATAATCAAGAAGCGATTCCTTGTATGTAGTAGTATGAAATTCATACATTAATTACTGATATTTTTAAAAATAAATGAAACTGGTATATGAGTATTATCAACCCACGTACACAAATACATGCATTAATAATTATTTTAAGTTAACACAACACACTTTTCATTCAAATTGCTTAGTGTTGATATTATACATTCACATGAAAAAATGTCATATTAGAAATAAATGTTTTATACTTATAATTTACACCTTGATATATAATTGTAAGGTCTTGGGTCCGATTGGAAAGACATTTCCATAGCAATTGATATGTCATACTCAAAACCAATTTTACATGATAACATTGGTTTTTAAAAGATGAAATATTTTCAGTAAAAAAGCATTCAACCTAAAATAAAAAAGCTAATTGAATTCGTATTGTATTAAATTATCTATTAAACTTTAATACACTTACCTATTGAATTAATGATGTGTCCAAGAATGTAACGTCAAAATAAAGTCGAGAGCAAATATTATCAATTGATATATTTAAAAAATTATAAAATAACGAGTTATGACATAACTACAATAAGCATGCTATCATATTTACTATAAAGTAAAATGTAAATTTACTAACATTTTTTAATTAAGTTTGCAATTTCTCATTTCACTAATGGAAAACGTGTGAACTTCGAAGTCGAAATTTGTTAGCGATGAGGTTATGTACAAATAATAAATATAATGCGATTTTGTACAAATAATAAAATATATTATGGGTACTGGTCACTCGATTATTCCGTGGTAACTGATGCATAGTTTAGATACTAGATTGTTATCCGAGATAACCAGCTAATGACTAGCTCCAGCTAGATTAGGTTAAAGTGTAAAGTCCGTTATCCGTAACAGTCTACCTTTCGTCTAATAATGTATGGTTATTTATTATATCTGATTATGATACGGAATGCGTTAACATCAAATTATTATTATATTTGATGTGATGACCGTCGTAATAAAACTACTTGTCTTTGTCGAATCGAATGAAATTATTAAGAAATATAGACAAAAATTCAAATCTTTACAAAGTCATAAACAGCGAACAAATGGATGAAAATTAAAAATTCAAACGCTAACATTTTTTTAGATTTTTTGTCTTTATATTTATGGAATTTAAAACATATGTTCCCATTTGAAAAAACGAGGTTCGTACTTATTTAACGTATAAGGGTTGAAGATAAAATTTTTCTAAATATTGAAAAATGTAGCTAAATATGTACCTAAAATTTTAGGGAAAAAAAATTCGCAAAATATTCATACTTTCAGAGAAAATGAGTGTCTTACGTTAGTTGGATCACCCTGTATTGTAATGCCCGTGGGAAAATGATGACTAAAACATTAGTGCCCCATTAGTGAAAATGACCTAGGCTGCCACTGCACTTATCTTAAAGGTAACAAAGAAACTAATAAACAAGGGATTCTTGAATAACTGAAAAATCTTCTAACTAAATGGGCGCCAAATTATTTTAAAATACTTGATCACACATGGCCTAAATCAAAAATTACAAGATAAATTATTATTAAATTCAAATGTAAAACAGTTTTTATATAATTTTCGAAGTATACACAAGAGTCGTTACAAAACTTAAATCTTGAGCACGGTATTAGGCAGGCTATAAAGTACATATTATGATTTAATTTAAACATGTCTTTGATAACATAGTAGACAGAATAAACGCAATATTTGTGCAAAAAAGTTCTTAAGAGGACGTTATACCTCAGGTTTTAAAGAGTAAGAATAAAAAACATGTGTGCGCAGGATTTTACTCGTTCTATGGTGATTTTAATTTAAAATCACTTATTTTAAATTAAAAAAAAAAAATTGACACTTTTGAGGAAATATTTTATAATTTTTTCGAAATGTAAAAAATAAAAAATTGCTTCTTCAACATTAAATAATAAGCTAAAAAAGAGCCGACATGCCACTCTCCGACGACAGACTGAAGAACTGTGCCGGTAGCGAATCCATCAGAAAACCTCCTCTCTAGGATGGTCTTATATGAACCACTTGAGCTGTTTTCGAAAAATAATTCGCTTAATAAAGCTTAATACTAACCGTATTAAAAGACGGTTGTTTATACAACCGTCTTTTAATTCATGTCTAAATGTTTCGGATTTTATAGGTGTTTTTTCTGTGAAACCACCATGTCTATATTATATTCACTTAACCAGAAACCACCGCTGTTTAAAAGATCTATAATTTACCTTCATATTTTACCGTCGGAGTACAACATGAATACATTAGTCCATTATTACATAGTTTTCGACCCACTTCTTCCATGCCATACTGTTCACAGCCTCTAACCGCCCAAGTGTTTAGTTGACAACCCGTAGTCCAACACTCGCCGTTTATAATAATTACGCACATAAACGCACAGAACAGTACAAAATATAAATAGGTTAAGTTTATCATTATTTTTAAACAGCAACAACCTATTTTACCAACATGCAATATCATGAAACATTCATATAGGTCTAATAACTAGGTCTAGAACGATAATGTTATCCTCACTATAATAAATGCATACCATCACTTCCGCCAATAACAGTATGATGTATTATAATGTAATCAGGATCAATTTTATTATAATATAAAACAGTACGACTGGTCAGAGTTCAATAATAGTATGACTATCACTGATCCAACAAATTTCGGAATACTTATTCAAAATGTTGTAAATACTATATTTAACTTTTAACCTACTTAATTATAACTACAATTGTATTTTACATTTGATTATCACTAAAACGTCGAAATTATTTAATTATGTGCCTAATTTAACATCGGAGAAAAGTTAAATTCTAGTGTTTAAAACATCATGGTATATAGCTGAAACCTAAACGGTTCTGACATCTGACCACTAGCCATAGGGAATTTAAGAGCGTGTATAATATAACCTGCTACTACACTCCCTAAATGCCATCAACCTGTGTAGCTGTTTTATTTTAAATAGTTTGTGCTTTAAATACATAATATTACTGTAACTTTTAGCCGTATTTAAAAAAATTCCCCCTGGAGCCGCCCCTGCACTTAAATTTATAGGTACAGTAAATTTTGTTTTTAAAATCATGAAAATCTGAAGTGATTACTTATATTTATCATTTTTACTCACAATAAAATTAGGTAACAAAATCCAAATATTTCATAGTCGTGTTTCAATATGTGTAATATGTTTTGAAAACTTCGTATTCTCTATTAGTAATGACTAACACAAACAAGACTTCGCCAAATATAGACTACCTTTAGATATAGATATAAAGAACGTAAATAAATTAAACGTATTAGGTACCTATAATCGCTTCAAAACGATTATGTGTTAAAATTATATTTATAAGACAATAATTATTAACTATTAATATGTTTTTTTTTAAGAAATATAAATAGGTTAAGAAATGGATCTTGGACCTTGTTAGAAGCTTGTAGGTAACTGTGTATCCATTATTCAGCATCAATAATTAATTAAGGTAATATATTATCTACTTTTACTTATAAGTATAGGTCTGGTAACTTAAGTATTCTGTATTAATTATTAATTTATAATACACACATAAACATTGATGTCAAAGGTTATCAGCTGTCTACTAATAGTGATTATGTTTATCCCAGTAGGATGGCTTGTTAAAATAAAAACAACAAGTACATATTTATAGTATATAATTGGGCTAAGTAAAAAAATATATTTTTTCTTAAAGAAAATTAAATCGTATAAATAACGTATTATGATTTATGTAGCTGGTAGGTATCTACGAGTACAAAGGATACAATATTATATTACATTACTTTGTATTATTATTCTTTCCAAACTGCTGCACTGATATATTGTAGATAGTTAATTTGATAAGCGTTTACGACTGTCGTTGAAGATGATAATACAATATTACAATATCTTCATATCATTGTTCATCATTGTTAATGTGTATAAATACATTTCAGTGTTTGTTACTTCAGAAAAATCGTATTATTTTTTCGAATCCCACCGATCTTCAAATATCCAAAAGTACATTAGCGGCTACCGATAGAAAACTAGCTAATGTAGCACATACATAAGAATACCAGTAATCAGAAATATTTCTCCAAAAACTATATTTATTATTAGGTAGTACCTAACTAAACAATGGAATCACCTGGTAAGTATGATAATATGAGTATAGTATAGTCATACAAGTATTAATTTCTATCTGATTTTATTTGAATATCTTTGTTTGCCCATTTTCAGAAAAAGTAAATGTTCATGACTTACCCTGTGAAGAACCAATACTAGGTGTTGAATGTGAAATAAAAAAAGATGTCGACTTGGATATTATTGAAGCGACGACAGTAGAACTGACAATTATACATAACAAAGATAAATACACAGTTCCCATATCACAGTCAGCTACTATTAGACAACTCAAAGATAAGCTTGTTGAAATTATTGATGTGCCTAGTGTAATGCAGAAGATCATGATAAAGGGATTGGCAAAAGATGAGCAGACCCTTGAATCATTAAATGTCAACTCCTCCTCTAAGATCATGGTAGTGGGAGCTAAACTTCAAGATATTGCTGCTGTGTCTGCAGCTTCTACGGAGGTTTAAAATGTTTACAAAAATAATACATTCTTAAATATTTGTAATTTATTAAAAAAAACAATATTTGTATATCTTAAGGATTCGAGTTCAGCCAAAGCAAGTACGTCAACTAAAGAGCCTCTATGTAAGAAAAAGTTACACTATAAAATACTAGAAAGAGGTATACCAGAAGATGCTATGGTTGGCATTTTAAATATTAAGGTTTGTTGATGAACAACTTGTATTTTTTTACATAATCTAGTCCTTTCTTTACTAAAATAATTTTGAAAAATCAATTTGTTGATTACCTATTTTAGTTTAACTTAATTACTATAAAATATCTTGCATGTAGTTAAATATGTTTATAAATTATTAATCAGTATACACATTTTTGCCTGGTGTCAGCTGTTATAAAATGTTATAAATATATATGTATAAACTCGGGGCTGTAATAAACTTCCAAAATTTAAGGACAGAAAATACTGTAAAAGTTAGCAGTCAGAGATGAAATCAAATTAGAGTCTTTAGTTTTCTGAGGCCATTGTTCTAACGTTTAACGACCCGACTTTCTTCTCTCATATTATATGTCAACCACAATTTCAAGTTATTAGAATTCTGATTCAAAATTGAATAATTAACATTCAGTACCAGTTACCTGTGGAGGAGTAATTGTAATTCATAATTTTATGTGGGTTTACATATTCGAGGTTTTCGAAGAAAAGACTGGATTGTTCAACTTGTGAATCCAACTCTGATGTCTCTAGTACTTAATGTGACATCTTATCCAGTGTGCCTCTTGTTATGTTCTAACATTTTAATATGACTGATGTCTTTATTGCAGGATCCATTACCTCCATACCCCTTGAGTGGCATGCTTAATAAGCATGGAGGAAAAGTAAGACTGACATTCAAATTGGAATTAGATCAGCTATGGATAGGTACCAAAGAACGAACACAAAAAATTGCTATGAACACTATTAAACAAGTTGTTAGTGAGCCAATTGAAGGGCATGCCGAGTATCATATAATGGTAAATATTCACCTGATACTGTGGCCACAGAGAGAACGCTACTGCGCAGAACCCAAAGTGCAGTACTACTGTATGTGCAGGTGCATATATGATGAGTAACGCGTGTTGGTTTCTGTGCAGTAGCGTTCTCTTGGTGGCCGCAGTGTACAAATATGAACTGTTCTTTTATAGAATATCAACTGTAAATATAATGAAATTCTTTAAAAGAGGTCTTATAATATATTATTAAAATTTTTTTATTACACTTAGGGGTTCCAGTTGGGTCCAACAGAAGCATCTCGTTATTGGGTGTACTGGGTTCCTGCTCAGTATATTGATTCGATAAAAGAGGTTATATTTGGCACAAAATTTTGTTAAAAATTCTAGTCGACTTCTCATTTCATTATAATTAATATCATGATTATTATTATTATTATAATTACAATAATTAAAATTTAATATTTGTTAAATATTTTCTCGCAGCTTAAATAATTATCTTTTTTTACTGTTCTAACAAAACATTTTGCTACAAATTTGATTTGTAAAAAAATGTTTTGTACTCATCATTGTACTTTACGAAGTCGAAATACCAAACATATTGTAGTGTTTTCTTAAGGACAATTTTTTTTGTAAAATAAAATTAAAGTTCCTTGAGATATGTTTTTGGTGTTTGATTATTTACAAGCAAGAACGATTAAATTTTAAAATATCAATAAATACGGCATTTATATATTTTTATGTATGTTGAGATATTTATATTTTATAGTATTGATAATTGTTAAATGCAATTAATTTTTAAGTTATAAACTCCTATTAATAAAATTATTGTTGGTAATAGGATAGCTGTTTTTAAACTTATTCATAGTTAACTTCACCATTAAGTAATTAAGTAAAATAAAAATATGTTGAAAAAGTTAGAACGTAAAAATGTAATTATTACAGAGTGAATTTACATAAATAAATTACTAAGAGTAAAAAAATTGTAAGTTAAATAAAATAAAAATACCTTATGTCTTAGGTTAAAATTAAACACAGCAAATTACCAAAATATTGAGATTTTTACTCGAAAAATATGTTTGTTATTACAAAAAAAAATCACAGCCTAAAAACAAAACTAATTAAATAATAAATTAAAAACATAGGATATAGTAAAAAACGCACAAAACTCATATTTGAAAATATGTTATACAAAAAGTGTTACAAGTTATTAAAAAATATGTCAGAAAAACTAAACATTAAGAAAAATATGTATAAATAATGTTTATCTTGTTTTAGTAACTTGTTACATCTCGAAGAGTATAAAAAAAAAATATATTGTATCTATAAATGTATAAATTAAAAAATTCACAGTAGAAAAATACAAGATTGCACACAATACATTTTTTTAATAAATATATATAAATCTATAATTCACAGAAACCTCCAATATTATCAAAACAATAGTATCAAATTAAATGTTTGCGTAATTCGGATTGTTGTTTCTAGAACAGGCCAACTGATTGTTTGATTTTAGTACGCTTCCATTTTGGAAGTTGGAGGAATTCGCTTTTGTTCATGTCTAATAAACCCTATAAAAAAAAGCATAACTTATAAAAAAAATCCATAACTTGGTAGACGTTGGACATACTTTAAAGGAGGCTGGCGATAAGTACAATTCTAGCCTAGTTGGATCAACACCATCTGGCAGAGGTCTTTGTAGCAATTGTGCCGCAGGATAAGTTTCTTGAGTGAGCCGTGCAAGTTCTTCTTCAACAGTTACTGTCTCACCAGGTTTGTGATCCTAAAAATAAAAATTAACGAAGTTTATAATTCAATACTTGTTAGTATAATTCAACTATTATATACCTTCATATTGATCTCGGCAATATCATCTCTATTATTCCATTCTGGGAAACAATTGGTGAACTGAAGTGGCTCGAGCCCAGCCCATACCAAATAAACTTTAGGTGTGTCATCAGCATTATATTTCTGGTGCCAGTAGTCAAGAGCCGTCTGCATAGCAGCTCGTCTTTCAGCTTGTAAACGGGTAAACGATGAGCCGCGGTGGTTGTTTAACTCCACATCAGAAGCATCTTCTACTACAATTTCTGGCCACCATCCTTGCCACACCCACAATTCTTCTCCAGTGTCCAGCATGAATAGTGCTATAAAAAAATTGTTTATTCAAATAAATCATTAAAACATATGTACCATATGGATATGATACCTGGTTGACTAGCATTGTATAGATGGTCTTGAAGGTATGGATAGGGTGATGGAACATAAGCACTATTGACTAAAGTCGCTTTGAATTGACCAAGAACAGATGAAAACTGAAACAATTTCATTTCACCCAACCTCGAAGCCTGAGATTTGTAATGACGGGCGGTTTTGGAACCTAGAGCTATATAAAAAATAAAAATTCATTTTATTTAAAAAATAAGTAATGTACAACTGTCCAACTAATGTTTATATTAAATACTTGATTAAATGATTTACCTTGGAAAAATTCTATTGGTTCCTTTGATTCATAAATAGATTTAGCATCCTGGATTTCTACGATTTCCCCTAATCCTAATTCTGTTCGGTCAACCTCAAATAAACGTTTGACAGTTTTTTTAGAAAGCTAAAAAAATTTACATAATTCAAATCCGTTTTAAAGTGCCAACAAAAATTAAAAGCTTTGAAATATAAACTAGAATAGAATTTCTTCAAGTTTAATAGCGTTCAAACGATATACTATTTAATAGGCATTACAAATGTTTATGAATCAGTACATTATACTGTATATAACACCAAAGCCCCTAGAAAATAAATTATACTTAACACTAGACTTAAGTACTTTATTTATCATATAAAATGGTAATAAATGATTCAAATCAAATAAAAAACTATTAATTAATATACTTATCACCACATCTGCCAAATATTTATTTATAATTTTATAGTATGAGTCAGTGTTACACAATGGTGAGTGGTTATGTAGCTGCTGCTGGCTATGACGCGAACTGTCTTTGGTTCGACACCATACAAAAATTACCCCCGGTATTCCAAGACTACAGTGTGGTCGATCAATTACACTCTACCTCTCCCCCCCACCCCCCGTGTCTTCCAACTTAACGGAAATTGGTAGTAGTGTACTAACAAACACAAAGTGAAAAGTGTTACTAAAGACCATAGGGTCATCGCAACAAATTAGCCTTTAGAATCGAGGGCAATGAAAAAAAAAAACAAAATTGTCTAAAATACTAAGAAAAACTTTTACCGATTGTATTTCTTCCGATGATCCTTTTCCATGCCAAATGTAAACAAGTCCATTTTTAGAATTAAGTAAAATGAAAGACGTTTGACTGCGTAGTTGTGTTGTTGAACATTGCACTTCAGTTAAATGCACCTCATCATCGTTAGCACCATGAACCATAAATAATCGCCAAATGCCTTAAGTAGAATAAATTAGTACTAAAATACACACATTATTACGCATTATAATAGACATATAATTACTTGGAGTCTGATTACGTTTCCCTCGATATACAATTGCCATCCCTTTGAACAAATTCCAAAACGCTGGTGGTTCATGTCCTTGATCAATTCTTACTTGTGGCCCTTGTTCGGTATCTAGTTGTATGGTCAATAGAGCGGCTGCTCCTTGATCATTTTGTGTAGCATTACGTCCATGCCAATACCAATACGCACAACGATTTCTGCCAGACGAAACCATTCGCCGCGAGGGTAAGCCACTTAATTCTCTTCCTGAGATGAAAACTTACATAATAAAATTATTTTTAATTTATGATATCAAAATGAATACCTTGAATTGATACATTGTATATCCATCGTATAATGTAAGAATCGCCACTATGAAATTGTCCTATAGACTTTTTCTCCAGCTCGGTGCTGTCAAATTCTTGAACATGCCAAACTGTTACGCTAACAGTGTTTACAACAAATTCCCTTAGCGTCTAAAACACAATATCAATGTAAAAATGTATTGAAATTAAACTTAGTGAGCGAATATAATTACATCTTTATCGTAGTAAGAAGACCCTCGACCAAGGTGGCTACCACTTAAAATTAAATCTGGTTCTTGTATTGACATTGCTATCATGTCAGCTGCGTTATAAGCATTGATTTCAGTTGACCAATCAATCTGAAAAACAATACATTTTGTGAGTATATATAATATATAAGTACATTGATACTGTTTGACTTACACATTTGTCATCTTGTTTTGAATTTTCCTTGTCGTCTTTCTTTTTAGATAGTTTTATAACACGGCTATAGTCTGGCCAGTCCACAAATTTCTCACGGAATAATATTGTTTCCATATGTTGTGTTAACTTGGCAAACAATGTCCACTCGGGTCGCTTTTTTCCAGCTTTTACATATACACTATCTTTATCTAAACATATTACAATAAAATATAAGCCAGTTCATAACTGATTTAAATGTAGTATTAATATATTTATTTACTCCTATCACCCAAACATGTGGCTACATCGATTGGACTAATATCATATTGGGAATAATCGTAACTGTCATCAAACAACTGGCGGGCCAAACGGATGGCTGGTCTGCGTTTGGTGACATTCACGTTTTTGCCATACCAAACATAAAGTTCACTACCAAAATCAAATACCAATGTCTAAATTCAACAGAAACACCGTGTTATTATAAAATTAATAACATTGAAAGCATATTACACACTTTAGAAGGGTCTAAAATTTCAATTTTAGGCATAGTTTCTGATATTTCTGGCAATAAAACAAGCTCTTCGCCCACAACTTCATATATGACATTTGTCGAAACAATGGCAGCCTCGTATAATTCATCCTCATCTGGGTGCCCCGCTCTTTGGCCTAATAATAATATATTTATGTGTTAAAATTGAGAAAAATAATAAACAAATTAGTATATTTTACCTTTCATAGAAGACGCTTCATTAGACGTTACACCCAAAAGAGTCCAAAATTTTTTCTCTTGTTGACTGTTGGGTAACGATGAATCACAATTAATCATAATAACCTGGGTGGCTCCTTTACAACCTAAATCTTTTTTATCCAAAATACTTTGAGCAATTTTAGCAGTATGCGATCGCTCAATCACATTAGAAAATTCTCCAATCCACACATAAATCTACACAAACAATAATATTATATAAATATTTATTATCAGAGTACATAAGCAATAATTTACATAAAAAACATTTGATTTTTTTAAAGTATGGATGGTGCTTAACCATTAATTTAATAAATTTTATTGTAATTAAAAATCAAACCTGAGAAGATGTGACCAGTACATAGGAATCGCCTTGATTAACAGAGTCGGCTATCGGTGGTACGAGACGAGTTTGTACTCGCCTCCGGCCTTTAATGTGTAATAACATTAAATCTTTGTATGGCGGTAACAATGATGGTGACGAATCCGCAGATTTACGTAAGTTTACTGAAGCAAAGTCCTCTTTACTGGCTAAGGCTGCGAGAGCTTCTCGAGCCAAAGGCGCCTTAATAGTTGCTATACATTTAAATAAAATTTCAACATCAAGAGTATTATGGTTAAAAAAAAAAAAAAAGTATTACAGTGTTCCAAATGACGTTGCAAAACCACATTAGTTTTGTTTTCAGTGTATTGCTGTTGTGCTAAATCTTGGTTTGTCGCTAACGCTTTTAGTGGGTTTTTCGACCCTTCGTGTTTTCTGTGTTGAACTCTAACTTTCTTGTGTTGGACAAGCCTACAAAATAAATAAACATAATTTATCATCAAATTGTTTTACTGACATTAAAAATAACCCATACATGGTGGATCGTGATGACTTCAAATGATCAAAATCCACATCTCCCATTGGAGCATCGGTCGTAATTGGTTTTGGACTACCAAAGAATTTGTCAAACTCATCATCTATCATTACCGGTACGGTGACAGTTTTCTCTTTGTGACTTTCGTAAGACGATGAACCGTTCAACAATGGTATTTTCTCAGATTTATTGTTCAAGTAGGATTTGGTTTTGTTGTCAGACATTGAGAGACTCCGTCGGACGTTTGACAGTTTGGTGGATTCTTCTACGAGTTTCTTTTTGGCAACGTCTACAGGAATAAGACAAACATAAACATTACAGTTCTATGCATAAGCTGTTGTGATTAAAAATAATTACTTGACGACAATCTGTCAGACGAGGAACGTTCATTGGCGGCTACCAGAACCGGGGCAAGGGGTGGCAAAGATTTTTGTTGCATTTTTCCGGCCACCGTAAAATTAGCGGTGTCCTTTTGTTCAACTCGTTTTTTCCAATCTTTAGAAGATGTTTCGAGTTGGTTTAGCCTGTCGACCAATATGTTATCTATACATTCTGCCGGTTCTTCAGTAGATTTCACTTGCTTGGTCAACTGTTTCCGCAATATATCTTGAGTAGCCTATAAAAAAAAGGAACGATAAAAAAAAAATAAAAAAATTTGTTTATTTAAAAATCGATGTAAATCTAATTAATAAGGATTTGTAGAAAAGTAAAAGCCGCTGCCAAATCAATAACATATAACTTCCTCAAAACCGATTTGTTATCAAACAAATTCCATCAAAATGAAAAAAAAAATACCCGATTGTCATTAAAATGTAATCTAGATGCAGACAAATGCAAAAACATACTTGTTGAATTTTAGGGGATATTTCGAATCTGCATAGCAGCTATAGTCATATAGGGATTTAGTGAACTCATAATAATGAATATACGGAAGATGGTTTGGGCGTGTTTTTAAGAAAATCGAAAAAGAGTTGTAACTTGTAATGGCGATGCACGGCAACAGAAAGTTAAGATTGATGAAAAACAAAAAGATTGTCATAGATAAGAAATGCTATAAAGGTTGGCGGCTGAGTAGTGGGTTCGAAGGTTTTGGAAAACTATTCGGTGGCGATTATGGATTAAGTGACTGATCCTGTCGGTAGAAATGGAAAGAAAGAAGCTATTTTTAGTCGCTCAATAGACTTTAGGTTCTGTTAATTCGTACGTTGATCGAGTTGTTCAACAACTCGTGAGTTTCCGGTTTTATTTTCGATATTCTTTTTTGCCAGTCCGCTTGGCCGCTTTTCTTCAGAGCCGCCAATCGATCTTTGATTGATCCACCAGCTCCTTTAATGACCGCAGTACCGTCGGGGGCATCGTTGGACGGCTCAACGCGTTTTTTTAAGTTTGGACAGTCATCGTTTTCTTTGCTTTTGGTCCCAAATTTGTGTTGCCTGGAAAAAACCACACGGATGGTAAGTCAACCGATATTGCTACTATTTAATGGGAATCCGAAAATCCGGATTTTCACAAAAAAAACCTATTTAAGCCACATATAAGACTTAAATATTTTTACAATATAAAGTTGTATACCTATGTAAAATATTTTTTATAAATATGTAAAAATAAAACACCATAAAGATAATTTGCTTTTGGATTTCAAACTTTTTGAAGTGCGAAAATCCGGAATTCCAATGCAATTTAGTCAAAGTAAAGCGTTTTTTTTTAAATTTCATTAAAACTTTTTAATTGGATACACAGCTTTATATTGTAATGATATTTAACATAATTTAAGTGGCTTTAATAGTGTTTATTTTTTTAAAAATCCGGATTTTCGGATTCTCTAAAAGCCACATCGCACCGCACGCGCAAGAGAATCTACTAAATTGTTGACTTTATTACTCCTTTCAATGAAGATTTGTCAGCGACCACCGTCACTTTTAACAATGCGATTGGCTTATAGTCATACTATAAATTTAGCGGTTCATCGATCGACTATTCTATTATTAAATAGGTAGATACCTCATTAATTCCAACTTGGAATTGGTGTTGAACGATCGGTTGATGGCGACATTCCGGGAAATGCGGCTCTTGTTGCGCTCGTTATCGGCAACAGGCTCTTTGGACGGTTTTGCTGTTTGGATTTTTATTTCAGGAATCGTTTTCGAATCGTTCTTCAGTCGTTCGGTGGTATCTATTGTTTCGGTTTTACTCGAAGTCTCGGCCATTTTGTTCGGTGATCTCGCTGTGCTAATACCGTTTATTGCTACATCGGCGTCGAACGTACACGTATTACCTTATTTTGCAATAAACACACAAATTAGTTACAAAAAATCAATAACATAATAAATCTGTACTGTGGGTATAAAGGCTAAATATATTATTTTTTAGTCAAACCCAGTAAAAACTTATACGTTTTTAATCTTTGTTAAAAAAAAAAAAAAAAAACACTTTTTTGTTTACAATTCAAAAAGTTATGCTTATTAGTCATTACCAATTCCAGCTCATTGACTAAACTAATAATTTTGAGACCCAAAGTACAGAATTTATATTTGAGGACACAACGGAAGTGGCCGAGCGTAATAAATCTAGAAAAGTTTATCAAGAGTGGTTAATAAAAAAATGTTTTTGTCTATATATAAGATACCGTTACCGTTGAATATACGAAGCCGTTCCATTACAAGGCTTCCTAATTTCTTCTTTGGCAATCTTCCTTTTACATTTTAAGCAAACACAATCACCAAAAACACATGCAAAAGCAAAATAATTAAAATTATGTTAGACACTACGTTATTGTAAAATTACTATATTATACTGGCTGCTATGTTACATTATTAATTATAATTCTACATAATATTATGGCTGTTCAAGCATAGGTTAAAGAATCCAAAAATTATATAAGTATACTACATCCGAAAATAGCATAATAATAATAGCATAGGTACCGTTTTTTTATAATAAACAAATTAGCAATACTTTTTCGAGAAAAATATATTTTGAGGTGGAATATATTATTATTATTATTATTATTATTATTGAAATATATGTAATTCTAATCTATGAAAACACTAACGACGAAGGTATTCTTTGGTCTCTACTGCCTACTCGTATAAATTATAGATAACTACGATACTAAATTATAGTTAACTATACTGCATTATAATTTGTATATGCATGTAAATAGTGTGAAATTACACAGCATTTTTTTCTGGGCAGGAAGCCCTCACCCTAATAAAAATATAATATATATTATAAAATATTTGTAATATTGATACACATAATATCGAAATATATAAAACCAGATTTTTAAATATTTTTTTAAAAAAATGGCTTAAGCGGCAAACATTTTGGAGGACGGGTAAGACCTTTTTAACTCCTTCTTGTCGCGTGCGCCACCGACTTAAAACGATTATAATTTACATAATTATTAATGAGAGCAACGTCATCGCGAGATAAAAAAAACCATCTGCCGTACGAGCTAATCATAATATTTTTGAACTTAAAATAAATAAATAAAACAGCTGGCTATTTGGAGAAAACGAAGAAGTTATTCAAAGTTTCAATTTCTAAAAAAAGTTTATGTGATATCACGACGTTATTGTGTCAACTCCAGATAGTCGGTGCCTCGCAATAGGTCAACATACTCTATTTATAAGCATAAAAACAGGAAATAAAAAAAAAGAGTGGATAATATGTTGTTAGTACGACGGACGGAGGCGAAAAACGGTAGAATATGTAACTGTTCCATAGCCTACAGTCTACACAATAAAGTATTACGCACGATTCTAGCTTTAATAAAGAAAATCTAAATCTAAAACAAAAAAAATCCAAAGGATAATGTGTAATATTAAAGTCAATGTTCTAAACGTCTAGATGATTACAACTTACGTGTCAAATTGATTTACAACTTATATTTTTGATCTAAGTGTTCTACATTAAAAAAAAGCTGACAATTATTACTAATTTCGGTACTCTGCAGGAAATTTTATAGACGTTAAAAGATACAAAATGTACCTAATTAATATACAAAAAACTTGTTTATGATACCATCAGCAACAAATTAATAAATTTAACTTAAAAAATTAATAAATTTTACTCAATTGTTGGAAAATGCATACATAGACATTGAAGTTTTTTGGTCTTCCAAAATTTCTATTTTTGGATTTAAATGTTCGTGTCTTTTTGAACACACGACCGTATTTGATGACTGTTCAGACCCAAAAATCCCTCCAACAGTAACTTTCGATAGAAGACTGTTCGAGAGGTTATAGAACAGTTAAGCGGAATGGCTTATAAGAGAGTACCATTATCATCAATAAATGGAAAATCGGACACAGAGCTGTCGAAAAACTCCATCGGCGGTATGTGGTTGTTTTGACTTATTTTTTTTGTTTAATCATAGCCATTATTATCGTCATAGAAATGAATATTTATACTGCAGAAGCTTCGTTGCAAACTAAAAACACACTTAGTGCAACTATGACTACACTATAGATAACTTAACTACACAATGTTATCAACCAGTTTCACCGAGTACTACGACAAAATAGTGGCTGAATAAGCCCCCATAAAGTTACACTAATCTACTAAAATTTTGTTTTGTTACAGTTATGTTCTTTCAGGGTAGTACAACCAAATTGTGGGCAAGTATACGTTATTAATTTGCATTTAATGGTTATGATTAACACACTAGCAAAAAAATTATTGCTGTGCATAAATATATCTTACGATACAAATCTGATCAACATTAGGGCAGCAAATTTAAACACTGGACCTTAAATTGTCAGTTTAATTAATATTAATCTGTTCAATTGTCTAATTACTAAAATACATTCCCGTTACTTCTAGCATATTTATTTTACATCTATAATATATATATATGGATAAGAAATTATACAAATTCTGAATTGCAACGTTAGTTTGTAGTTGGGAGTGGCTCACACAGCCTTCAAAACGGCCTTGTGTTATTTTTATAGAACATTAACGGATAAATTTAACTACTTTATAATATTTTGTTAATGGGATTTTTTATTTTTTATTTACATTTTTATTTTAGTATTAACCTGAATTATTGAACTAGACCAGGGGTAAAAAGAGGTAGCGAAGAACCGTTCAACCCGACTAAAATACTATATTTCAATAAGCAGACAACAGTTGTTCATACTAAACATTATTATAAATGTTAATCTGTTGGGAACAGGTGATGGACTCGGTGAAAACTGGGCGAACAGTTATATTATTATCATATTATCAAATATCAATGGGTATATTATGTTTGTATAAGCAGAAAATCGTATACAAACCGTAATCGTTCGCGTTATTTACATAATAACAAAACTACCAATTAGTCGAAACAATACAAATGTGATCACGTACCGTTGTTGTCTTCATTTTTGTCGCCGTTTTTTGCGGCGTTGAGATTTTTCGCCTCTTGTAGTTCGTGGTCGGTTACTGGCTGAGTGGAATAGCGATTGGCACAAACCGCACCATTCGCGTTCGGTTTCTTTTCTTGGCACTGTTTGAATTTCGACGATCTCACTCGAGCTATATTTATACAGAGTTAAAATTCGCGTGTTTTTTTAAAAACACATAACGCTAATGACAACATTTAATTGTACAAAAAATTGAAAATGAACGCCAGTGTGTATCGGATTTCTATAACGCGACGGTTTGAAGCGATACAGACATTTTACACATGTCTATTATACCGAATGCGTCCGAATACAAAATTATTTAAAACGTGTGCGGTGTGTGTTATTGTTGTTGGTATTATGTCGTGTAAACGGCGATTTGTGCTTTTAATTGGGATATTATCGGAGGCGATTTGTTACGCAAACAAAGGCCGCCGCAATAGAGCAATTATCGTTTTCGATAGTGTACATTTTAATTAGACAGCGTTTATTTAAGTCTATCCGGCCAGTACTGAAACGCAGGCCGAGTACAGGCTCGATCACAATGAACTCCATTGCCGGAAACCAAGTGAACTCCGACTCCCACCGAAAAAAACTACAGCTGTTTTGTTTAAAAAACCATCAAGTCAGTTTATCACAAGTTCAAGTCTATAATAATTAGATATTTAAAGTTATTTTTGTTTATGCCGAAGCACGTCGGCTCCCAATTTCAAGGTGAACTATAACCGGTTGGTTATTATAAATAGTAAAAATTAAAAAAATGACAATTATTCAACATACAATACTTAAAAAAGTTGTTCCTATATTTTAAGGCAATAAATGTGTACACAATAGTCAATAAAAATATAGCTTTAATTTTTAAGTTATTTTCTAGATATTGTTTCATCAATTTACCATGACAATGTTTATATTTTTATGTAGATTATATTTATAGTTTTTTTCGTATTAAATTTGTCTTATATGTAATTTATTAAAAACAATTGTTTTATACAACAGAAAACTGCATAATAATAATAAAATATAGTTATAGAAAACAGATTCAGACACTTGAAATGTTGGTCACTAATTTTAAAATAATATTTTTATCATCAAATTGTAGCTCCCCCTCCTACGGTTATTAATTGTTACATTGTGTTCAAGTTTATAATGGTATTCGGTTCAGTTACTGAAGTAATTGAAGTTATAACTTTTTAGTTTACTAGCATAATAATTATCTAAACATTTAAAAAAGCTGCTTGTTGGCATACAACTTTCTCAAAATCGAATTAAACAACACATTTACGGGACCATCGCATCTGATACATCATAAAAGAATTTACACCAAAGTCAACTTCTAGAAATATCAGGTTCGCTAAAAAAAAATTGGACTTTTGAGAATGTCAAATAACAAAAAAGGGGCTAAAAAGTAGTAGATTTACCTATAATATTTATTACTTCTACAATAAAAGGTCAGTTCATGTTGAAACATTATTCCCATATCTAATCAGGTAATTTCGTAAAGACTATAGTCCATATCCTAAAGAGATCTAAATTCTGTCACCACTTGTAAGTTTTAATGAGTAATGTAGTCGTTTAATGAGGAAATTCAATCGAATGTGATCTACGAGTCGTCGTACAAACATTTCGTAACAAAACGTGCCGACTGATAACGGACATAATTTTTTTTTTTATCGACACCCATAGAAGGTTATTCTTTCTCCATACAATACAAAAATTATAAAATCATAAAAAAAATCACGGACGTTATCGTTGACAGATAAACAGTTATGTGAACGCATAATTATATTACAAACACATTAGGTGGATTATCAACGTACCTGTAACGTTAATACGACCGCCTTCAACCTGTACGGCAGCGACGGTAGCAGCCGGCGGCGGCGATGACGCTATAATAATGTTGTTGTTTACGTTGTTGTTGTTGGTCGCCACCGCCGCCGTCGACTTCTTATCGAACAAGCACTGGAATTCGCGCGTTTTCGCCGAAACGCTTTTGGTGCGCCTCAAGGTCGTCCGCACGCCGGATTCATTGGCCATACACGTCGACAAAGTGCCGCTGCCACCATCATCTATCTTAGGGGCTATCTCGCGCCGTTCGAGCGACGAAAGACGGTTGGCCGACGGCGGCGTCTTGTCCAACGACGGACTGCCGCTAAAGTTTCCATTCTCCTCTACACGCACAGGGTTCGTCCTGCAACATTATCAAGAATGATTTAGACACTCGAAAACAAGGCTTTAAAACCATATATATATATGGTCATTGATAATTGAAAAATATAGTACGTACTTTTTAACGACGGCTCTGAGTTCATCGGGAGTGACGGGTTGCGTGTGAAACCTGGAACGGTCCCGGTTTGTGCGCGCGTTTTCCTTGACTGGTTTCTTGTACACCGCACTACCACCCGCCCAGTCCCCTCGGGTGATCGACTCAAGATTGGAAATGCGTTCAGCTACTGATAATCGTTTGATGGTCATTCTGCTGCCGCTACCGTTGGCCGACGGTTTCAAAATGGCCGGCAGGTTCTTGGCGTCCAACAATTCTGACGGAGGCAAAGACGTGGCGTCTATAGACTTTTTTTTTAAAATAGGCTTAGGGTATCCGTTTATGTCGTCCGCTTCCGTGGCGGCCCCAGGATCAGCCTGTTCCGACGGTTTTTTTTGTTTTAAAATCGGCCGGATGTCGTCGTCCGCAGCCGACGGAGGCTGTTCCACCACCCCGGCACCGGCTGCCGGTTCGCGTTTCTTTAGTATACTATGTGGTTCGGCCGACCCGTAGTCGTTCTGTTCGCTTGTTTTCCTCTTCAGTATGGAGTGCAGTTCGTTGCAGTTGAGCGAAGAGGTGGCGTCGTCGTGGCACGATTGACAACGGTTTTTCAATATGGGCTTCTGGGATGAGTCGTCGTCGAAACTGGCCGAATGCTTTTTCAATATGCCTTGCCGGCACGACTTGAAGCTGAAAGGCATCAGCGAACACTGTTTGCCGGCGGGTTGGTGACCGTGATTTTCCGACTTGGAGCCGACCACATCGTCGGCGTCCGTCGCCACCTCTGCCGCCGATGGACCGTGGTCGAACGATTTTCTTTTCAATATAGATTTGCAACAAAACCGCTGGTCCATTCCCCCGTCGATGTCGATGATAATATTATTCTGGAGTCGTTGGCCCGACGACGAATCGATTAAGTATTGACTATTATTAGTATTTTTACTATTACAATTATTACTTACACGTAAGTCTGACGGATAAGAGCGAAAGCATGTTGAGCTATACAAAAAAAAAAAAACAATATTAACTATATGGTGTTTATAGACTATTATATACACTTAACATATCATTATACGGGTATAGTATCGGTGGCAGTGACATAACCGTATGGCAGACCGCGAATTAATGAGCGCAACATCTTTGCTCGCGCTGCCGCTGTCTTTAATGCAACCTTACATGGTTTGAGAGTAACACGGGTCCCCTCCTTCTAGTGGTCCGTATAATATAATATTATATAGTAGGTATCTATTATAAAGGTACGACACGTTTAATAAACCTTCACAATCGAATGATTTACCGTCATCCATATCGTAGATCCAACGTTTTCCACGTTTGGTCTATTACACGCTCAATGGGTTCGGTGAAATAAGAAATTCAACCGTATAGCCTCACCTTATAGCGGAAAACAAAAGAAAACAAACGGCAACACTCAAGTTCTGTCTAGCAGTTTCGTCACGATCAGAGAAAAACAACAACAACAAAGACAAATATCAACCTGACTGACAAAAAAAGAACAATTTGTATCACACTCATTCTACCAAGCGGTTTTCCGAAAATCACTGTAATTAATTCTTTATTTTAATTATGTAAGCGGCGATCATATCACTATTTTTTTTTTTTAATTTAATATCAGTATACATATTGTGTAAACTCCGACACATTATTATACTATTTTATGTGCAATAGGCGTTTTATGATATCCGACAGAGCAAAGTAGATAAGGTGTTGATATAAAATACATAAAAAACTGATCATAATATTTATACCTATCAGCTATGTTGTTACTTGAAACAACAGGCAATTATATTACATATCCTATAACTAATATTAATAAAAAATATTAAACAAATTGTCAATAACATCTGTTTATAGTAGATCGTTTATGATGTTAAACTGATAATTATTGATACAATCACTCGTATCAGTGATATGAAAGCGTTTTACCTCTAATAATTTTTGGATTAATCAGCAGTCTAACTAATACATGCAAAATGTAATAGTACATTTTTAAACAATTTTTAGTGTTGTCATTCGCTTTAAGCTCAAGGCATTTCCAACGCTCCTCTTAAAAAATCAAATTAGAAATTTTGCAAAAGCTTCACTAAAAAAATTGACACTGAAGTTATGAAAAATTTAAATAAGTTGTAAAAGGGTTTACGTTTCTCTAACCCTATTTTCATCACAAATGCACCTATATGCTTTATTGTAATTAAAAGAATTGTAACATTAGTTCACTACAGGTTACGTTAGCCAGCGCCAGATAATATTTTAAACTAGGCTAACTATAATTTCCCCACTTTTTCAGTTGTAAATTATAAAAATGTTCCATTAGTAAAAAAATGCCGCCATAAACAATCCTATGCTTTGCGCCGGCTTTGTTTTACTTTTTTTTATAAATAAATATATTTTAAGTGAAAAAATATAATATTAATATATAAAATATTATTTGATATTTGGATAAACTTAATAAGTAGTTACATCTATTTAATTTTTGTATTAAAAATATTTTTTTAAATAAAATAAAATAGCTTAAGGCGTTTTAGGATATTATTAGCTAAAAATTTACACTTACCTATCTACTCCACAGACATTTTTTAAATTAGTTTTAACTTAAACTTTCATAAATCAAAATGGCAATATGTCAATATGTATCAATAATTTGTAAAATCGATTATAATATTTTTTATATATCTAATGATGAAATATGTTTGATGCACATTGATATTTTTGTAACGGTGATACTGATCTCTGAAATATATAGTTTATTTATAATCATTGATAAATGAAATAATGGACGACGCGTTTTTGTTTACAACAATCTTTTTTGCTTATATTTCTTTATATTATTCTATACTTTTAAACACTGCAGTGTGGTCATAATAGTCACGTCGTTTCGTGTAGTTCTTATTACTGAATTCTTACGAACATAATTTTCAGCATGAGCTAACAATATAATGGGTGTACCTATTATCTTCTATATTTCAGCTTACACTTTACAGTACGTCTTAGCCATTGTGAATGTTTTCAGAATTTACACATGTTAGGTTCAAAAAAAAGGTCATTTTTTTTAAGTGTACCGTACTTTTAATACTCAAGTCTGGGTTAATTTTATATACATTTTTGTACGTTATACTATAACATAATAAACATTATATAGTCATATAATTGACATAGTCACATTAACATAGTCTTGTAGTCATATTGTGACTGCGAATGGTACGTAATCCGCCATAAAAACTGGTCTGTGTCCCGTTGGAAATAATTTACGGATCCGTCTAAGATTATTTTAATTTAAGAATAATAAAATATTTTTTAAAAATGTAACTCGACCAAGAGCAGGTAACTATAGGTATTATGTAGGCCTCGAACAATCCTTGTAACATGAGATTTTATTATGAAAAATATTTATCATGATTAGTGCAGTGTACAAAAAAACGTAACGGACGAGTGACTGCTGTTGGTTTTGTTATTCAATATACTGTCGAGAATAAAATATGTTTTATTATCAATTTTAAAAATAATACTTTTTTTTATGTCAAAGTGAAAACAAGTTTTTAGGTGCATAAAAATAAATGTCCATGTATAATTTACTATTATTATGTAATAAGGTAGAGAATATTATTATACATACACAGGGTGATTTACTAATAATAACCAACTTGCACACTAAATAATTTTATTATTATATAAGAAATGGAAATACTCAGTTCAAAACGAATTGATCGTCACACTAGTCTTGTTTATGATTTGATCATACAATTATTAGGTCAATATTAATAATAATTACTTATAGATTCCTTAATCTCAATGGCATAATCTAACTTTTTAAAAAAATTACCTAGATGCACATTAACAAGCTCCAGAAAAGTTTTAAGTAGGTATACTATAAAACTGTAAAGTATTCTATACGGAAAAAAGTTCTTCTAAAGAATTGCAGGAAAATAATGGAAAAATTAAGAAATACATTTATTTATAAACTTATTACCTCAAATCAAATCTCCCACGACGAATGCCATTAAGAACAAAAGTGATGTAAATTCAAAAAATCTAAAGTAACACCTTCAATTTGTTGCATGCGAAAGTGGTTTATGCGCTGCTTTGCTTGTTTTCCGCTAGATGGCAGGAGAACTTATACGTTCTCGTAAAAAGTAAAAACGTACCTATACAGTATTTCTACTTTATCCTTTCGTTTCTCAACTTTTAACTCTTATGACTTACACCTCTTTTGCTTTTGATGGCTCAAATATTGCCTGGATTTTACCCCTTAAAACTACACACCCATTAACATAACAATAACTATTTTATAGTTATAATACATTTTATCAACTCTATAAAATATATTTACTTGGACGTAAGAGTTAGAAATTTAAAATGTAACTTAAATCAATACCATTATTTCGAGTAAAATTTTCCAACTAATATTCGTACTAGAAAAATTGTCAGATATTTTTGTAAAATAATTATAGCAATAAAATAACATTCGAGGGGGTCTGGCCTTTCCATAATATATAAGCTTTACTTATTTGGGTAGGAGAGGGCCTGAGGGCGTTAAAAATGAAAATGAAATCGTAAAATATGTACGTATCTAATTAAAAATAAGGGCACTTTAGATTGTGATCGTGCTAATAGATAGTATATATTATTGTGGATATTTAAAAAAATATATTAACTGTTAATTTAATAAGGCGTATGTTATTCAGTTTAATATAAAACACATTTGTAATGAAAATAAAACATTAAAACACTAGCATAGCATATATTACCTCAATTTGTTATGTTATTGATATGTACGTCTCCATATAAAAATGTAATTATTATTATTATTATGTTTAATATGGACTTTCTAATGGGGTTATTAAGATATTTTTTTTATAAATAACGTTTATAAAGAAGCATTTTGATAAATCACATAATAGTAGAATTGTGCGCTGTCGTTAAGATATTAATCAGATAACACAAATATGATCAAGGTCAAATTAGTGTATAATGTTTAACAACAATACTCTTAATTAATACGCGCACAGCGCAGACGCATAGTGTTCATGGGATAAATCAGAAAAACATTTTAAACATTTCTTCCAAATGAAATTTTTATAGAAAATGACAAAATATGTTTATCCCAAATAACCTTGGAAAATTTTCAGTAAAAAAATGAAAGCAAAATATAAAACGACATTGAAGGTAAGAGAATAAAGACTACGATGAATAAAAATGAAATATAATTGAAAATAATGTCGTTTTAAACATATCTACTATTTGTATAGATACAATAACATTATATATATATATAAAATAGCCAATAGAAATAAAAAATAAAATATACCCTTGTTATTTTAAATATAATCGATCGCTCATTTTTTGTTGTTGATACATTCAAAATGTATAATTCCATCATAATAAAATTAATATTTATAACGTTTTACGGGTTACCTTAAACGTTATACCGAATTCCAAGCCATTTTCTTTTTATGTTAACGTCATTTTATTATTATTTTATATAAAAAATGTTCCAAAGTTATTATTTTAGCGTTTTTAAAAAAAAAAATTACTTTTAAAGATCATAATAACAAAAACAAAACATCGATTCAAATAAGTAACACGTTTACAACAGTCTATATAAAATACATACAGCGACAGACTTTATATTAGTTACAATATCTATAATCCATTTTGCTGTTTTGTATGTCCAGTATTAATTTATAAAGAAAAACAAACACTATAAAATTTGATGGTAACTCATTACAATACAAATATTTCAGTAAAACATTTTGACTAAATTTAATAATATATAATAAGATAATGAGATATAATAACACACATGTGTTTCACCGTTCAGTCCTAAACGAGAACAACACTTTAACGTTTGTAAATCATTATTTTTTTACATAATTACCCACGACAAATATCAACTATTATCGATAAAATTATTGCTCGAAAATCGAAATTAGTGAATTTGATAATTTAATTGGATACAATAAGATACTTTTTCATATGAAACCTATATTATTATTATTTTAGTAGTGGTACGCTTCCTCTGTGGTGATTATTTGTCGAGATCTGTCGCCGCCACTTGTGAACAGGTTTCAACAATAAATATGTACTATATGTTATCCACTGATTACTGCATGTGTTAAATGTATACATAACTTTACATACACACTTTTTTTCCTACGAAAATTACAATATTGCTCTCGGTTTCATTATTCTATGTGTGATGCGTTATTGACAAAAATACGACGGGGTTCATTCTGCATAAACGACCAACAGCTCTAAATTGGCTGACTATAGCAAATATAATAACTTTTTTTATTTATTCATGGGAAGATAAAAGCTCTCAAGTTGATAATAGTTGAGCACGTATTAATTTATTTAACATTTCCCCCTTATTTATTTGTTAATTATTTATTGACTTGGCTAATTATTAAAACAATTCAAAATAAAAGATTGTAATACAATTATTACAGTTATTTTTTTCGCATTTTTATTCTGGTAATTTTTGGCGAATTTCCAGGTAGGCATGCTTCTGGCTTAAACTCTGTTACCAAACAAAATAAAATGAAAATGCCTCGCAATTACCATTCAGTTTGCCGTTTATATCAAAGGTTATAACCGCCAACGAAACTAAATATAATCACATTTAAGTTCAACATTTTGCGTTTAATTATACATTTTATCAACTTACATCATAATATGTGGACGTAAATCAAATGGTTAACGTTATGTCACATCTCTGCCATCCTGAAAAACAAGTATGAACGCCATTAAAAAAATGATATATAAATAGTTATGATTAGTTAAATTCCATCTAATTTTGTTTTGCGGTTAATCGTACAATGTAATAAATGTTAGACTTAATAGTTTATCTAACTCTACCCGGGACGGGTAAAAGCGGGTGCTCGTTATATAAGTGTATGAATTAAACAGTCACGGGCAATGATAATAATTGTGAGTCGATAAATCGGTGCTATACGTTTTGTTTTAACAAGCCTGGCGGAATTTTCTCCAGACTAGCTTCTGTAGGGTATAAATTAGTCATTCGTACCGACCGGATGACGTATGGACGTATATATTATTATATAGATACACGATGCAGTAGAAAAAAAAGAAAAAGTAGTGAGCCGCTGCACCGCCAATACCCTTAGGGTAAAAACGAAATCGAGCAACTCGACAATATTATACAGGGAAAGTTGTCACAATATAAGTAATCAAATTAAAAGAAAGTCAACAACCAAACTACCCGTATTATAACGATCCTGTATTGAACGCGAAAAATAAATTATCTACTCAGCTTATCGGTGCTAAAAAGCGTTGACAGACTTTGTGACACAACGCTAACACCGGTGCAGTGACGGTTGAATGTGAATAAAATAAAAATAATAGTAATGAACAAATAATAGCCAATGCCGTGCCCACTAGTCATAACGGACACTTGAGTCTTAAAAGAAATCATTTGATAGGAAATTGTGTTAATTTTTCATTTGTTTTTAGTAGGCGAGCAGTCAGTCTTTAATTCGAATACATCAAGTTGTAAAATATTATATTATTATATCATAACCGTAGTTTTAAACAACAATGACACACCTCTGGGAAAACACAATACCCTCAGCGAGTATTGTTATATGTTCTGTGCCTGGGAGGGTCAAGATGTGGGTAATATAATGTACATACAGAATTGTTTTAGCTTTAATGCAGTTTTGAGATTTACAATAGATGTGTTATTAATTTCTACACTAAATCCTAGACCCACAATCTGCATACTTTAAGTATTCTCTATCGGTCAGTAACCGTGTGTAGGACGGTCTTTTTGAGGCTAATACAAAAAAAAATTAACCTCCCCTATTATTCGAATCTACACAATCCATACAAAACATAAATCATCATCATCATCATCATGTAGCTTAACGGGCCATGAAGGCCCAACGTTGCCATCATGAGATGGTTTCTTGACGAATTCGCTTTCGGGGCTGGTCGTCAATCCGTCGCCGGAGAAGGGGATGGCGGTCGGGATGATTGATCGCCCAGCAAACGAGCGCCTGTGACCGAGTGTCGAACCGGCGACAGTGAGCGCTAACACACTGCCGCCTTACCCACTCGGCCACTCCTCAAAACATTAGTACCTATGTTATTATTTTACATAAGATAATACTAATTTGTAGGTTATTATCAACTTAAATAAAATATAATTAATCCACGAAATGTTTTTTTTTTATTGGAACTTAGTTGTCTACAAAATGAGATTTTAAATATGTAAAATGTTTTATAGAAGTAAATGAAAATGAAAAAATTAAAAAACATAAAAAAGCTTATTTGAAATAAGATGTTTAGGAAAACTACGGGTTTGTGTGATGTACTTGAATAAAATCTGAATTTTAAATGTTAATAATGGATAGTATTCTATTATATATATTAACATTACAAATGTTTTTGTAATGAAATGTAATATAAAATGTAAGCGATATAAATATTTGTTTTCAATCAATTTGAAACGTTTGGAAAATATTGTCGTTACCCAGTACTACAAATTACAATACTCATACACTACAAATACCTATGTGTAAAAAATTTCTTAACACTTGTTGTTTTTTTACACCACTTACAAATTCAAATTAACGAAAACACAATTATCGTTTACAAATAATTGTTTTCATATAAATTTAAAAAATATAATACACATGCGCGCAACGTTTGTTAGTTTTCAAAGTTTGTTAGAATATTATAACAAAACTATACAATGATACTTCGTGCGGCGCTTTTTGTCGAAAGTGTACATATACTAGTAGTTTAACATTAGGCACGGGATACAGCACATATATACAACAACAACAACAGCAGGCGCATAGACTAAATTACAGCAGAAGGGAGAAGTGAGAGGGGATTAAGAAAAAAACACCAACTGTGAAAAAATATACATGTATGGCGTTTATATAGGTATATAATATAATAATATTACGTACGCATTATTTTTTTTTATTCATATTTTCTCCCAGCGTGTACATTACGTTGTCATTACGAAACTGACTAAACGTACATACAGTATATTATATTGTATTCATATTAAAGTATATTTGGTATACAACTTACCTAGCACCGATAGATATTATTTTTCGAATAAATAATTAAATAAAACATAAATGCTAAAAACAACAAAAGCAAAAAGAAGCTATTATAAACAACAACAAAAAATAGGTATTTCTATATTTTTACAAAGGTATTATGGTATGCAATGATTGTATCACGAAAGACTTCTACAAAAGTGTAAAGCGATAAGTAAGATCAATGCTATTAGTGTGCTGAACGCATTTACACTTAGCAACTGGTATAGGCATACGATTAAGTACAAGCACACCTCCAAGTATCCGGGGGACGTCCGCCTCGGCGGTACCGTCAAGTCCGCTGTGCTCTTCGAGGACGACCACGGCACCAACGCCATATGTTGTCCGGACGACAAGGAGAAGCCTTTGAGCGTTTCTTCAGTCTGTGAGACTTCCGCGTCACTTTGTTTTCGGACGGTGTCTTGGGGTCCTATGGTGCCGACGACCGTTTTACCGGTATTGGCCAATTCGTCGGTTAGAACACTGGGGGACACTCGCCGGCGATGGCCGTGAACAGAATTCGTCGCGTGCCAATCGATTTGGTCCGTCGTAAACCTGTTGGCATACTCACGCCGAATGAGCTCCCTAAAATTCGGTTGTCCTTTGCGGCACGACCCGCCGGCATTATCGTCTAAACCGGTCAGTTCCGGGGCGAGCGGTTTTCCTGTTTCAGTTGACGCGACGGCAGTGACATCATAGTCAACGCGGTTAACCTGCCGCGGTTCTTCTGGAGGGCTAACGGGTGACCCAGCAACGAATTTAGAGCTCGGCTTTAACGGTACTAAAGGCAGTGCTTTATTTGAGCGATAAATTGCGGCTCGGCTGTTGGACAACAAGCGTTTTCGACGATACTCATGCTCGCGAGGTGATGGAGGTAATTGCGTGCAAACAAGTGACTTACTCAGACGGTCGGCTTCATCCAACGTGAACCCCGTCAACACGATCGGCTTGTGTTGGTCGACCTTGACAATAACCACGTTGGTGTGCTTATCAGATGTCGGGTAGTCGACAGCCAATGGGTTTTTGATGATCCAATGCGCGTCATCTTTAGCCAGTCTGTTGATCATAGATCTAGGTACGAGAGCCCCGTTGATCCGAAATCGATCTCTGTGAACATACGACACGTTGAAGTACACGCCACCGGTCTTGCAGTTGTCTTTGCGAAGACTGCGAAACGCCAAATCGTCTTCCACCGTGTCGGGGGTCCTGCGGGGGTGGAACGTCGGCTTATACCGGCCCTCGGGCACTGCGTGTAAGTAATCGCTGGGAGCGGCGGCCACAATTGGACCTAGCGGTATGCCAAACGGCGGTTGAGGGTCGGGCACTTTGAGACAGTTGCGGTGTTGCCTACGACTTCTGAACACCACGTCGTCCAGTGTCGCATCAGGTTCTTTAGAAACAACGGTAGGATTGGTGTCCAAGTTGTACATTGAGGGCAGGACCAACAGAAAACTACCAAGGAATGTCGGGTTGTCCTTCTTCGTTTCTCTGCGGTTTAACCTGCGGTATGCCATGTCATCAGATACAACGTTCGGAACGCCTGACCGCCTCGACGACCTCGACAGCATACGCCTATCGCCACTGACGCTTGTCGCGTAATCCGTCTCATCGAAGCTTTCGTACCGCATGTTTTGGTGCGCTGTGGGCAGGTCGCGCCGCTCGGCTCTGTCCAACAGATCGTCGTCACTCAAACCCAAACTGTTGTATATGTCTTCCAACTCTTGGAGAGCTTCTTCTACGCTTTGGGTTCGAGGCACTTGTTCCACACATTCGGACGATAGTGTTTCAACGTCGCATATCTGTATGGGACACCTGCTTCTAGGGCCGGGTTCTTCTGTATAACTGTTGTCGTCATAACGAAACACGTTGTCGTTGTCATCATCGTCGGCCAATTGAAGGCCTTCCGTTCGGTCGCACCTGGTCGGACTGTACTCGTCCGAGCTTTGTGAAAAATAATTCGAATCCGATTCTCTAGATACCAACCGATTGTTTTCATAGTAGTAAACGGCTTTGACGTTGGGATTTCTTGGGGGAGGCGGCGGTGGTATTTTTTTACCGATCAGGTGTTGCTTGGATCTGTTGGTCCCACTACGATCAGCCGGTGTCAGGTTCCTGGCCAATATTTTGTTTCGGTAATGGCCCACTTCGGAGGAACACCGAAACGGCGGCGCGACAACAGGATGGGCCCGCCGGTTGTCGCTAGCGCCGCCCCTGTACACGCCGGTGTCGCTGTAACAAGCGCTCGAACCGGTACTGTACACGGACTGCTGTGACAGCCTCCAATCGGATCGACCGCTGACGTTCGATAAAGGGCCCGCAGTGTACTGCATAGAATGGCACCTTTTTATAGGCCTAGGACTGCGCGTGTACTGTTGAATTACGCAAAGGCCGTCACTGTTACGTTCCAGATGGGATTTTCTTGCGACGTTCTGATTAAACTTCCCTTCGTATGGACAAAAGTCCATGCTCTCCTGGCTAGTCTTAAGTTTCTTTTTTTTTGACAATATACCCAACAATGACCATTTTTTTTGTTTTTTAATAGTGTTTTTTTCCGCTGTTCCATTTGACACGGGCATAGCTTATTACTTGCCTAGGAAAAAAAAATATTGATAAAATTATAATTGTTAAAATGTTTTTATAAAGCGATATTTAATAGCGCATGCAGTAAAAACAATCAACTTCCTTTCTGCGATTAATAACTACTGTATTTTTAGTACAAACGTTAATAATTAAGATGGCCTCATAGTTTCTCTGTGTGGGTTAGGCAGTTCAATTGTTTTAACCTTGAACGCAGTGACGACCGGATATATTATGAGAAAAACTAGTGACAAGAAAATAATAAAGTTCAAAAGACTACCCGAGAGGGAAACGGTTGAAGCAATCACAGTATTCGTTTTGGAAGTCATAAAAATAAAATAATTCCAAATTTTACGTGTCTCCAACAAAAACTTAACATAAATTAAAAGTGAAAAGTGTCAATAAATTGAAATTTGCATGTTTAATTTGTACATAACATACATTCATTGTATATAATACTAACATCAAACAGCACTACTCGCATAATTTATAAAAGTTGTTTTAGATGAAAACGGCTGAATATTATGTAGCTTAGTATGTGAGAAAGTAGTTGGACCATTAAGATAGAATAGGTACAGACTACAGATACTATTATGAGAATATTGACAAGACGATGAAAATGTTTTATACACATTTTAATAGGATGAAACTTTGGAAATTCAATATGAATAATTTTTAAAACGTGTTAAACAACATAACATTCCAATGTTTAGCATTAATTATTTTTCAAATACCGTTGTAAAACTTTTAGAAAGAGAGGATACACACGCCAAAACTAAAACACCATAGAAAAATAGAGACCATTTAATAGTTTTTGTTTATTGCTCTGTAACTCATTCGGCTGCAAAGACTTCTGGATTTTACTAGCTCTTTGACAAACTAAAACAACATAATCCATACTTGTCAAATAACAGAATGTAAAAACATTTAATTGAAATACTATACTAGGAAGCAACGACCATAGTAATTATCGGCTATTAACTAAATACCTTATCTGAACTAAGGCAAACCTAAAAGCTCCACCACGAACCGATCCTAATCAAACTGCTATTATAGTTGAGTATACTGTTTCACGTTAAAAAACCTTGCATAATAATATACTGTATACACGAAATACAATATAATAATTTTGATTATAAATTAATATTATAATAATTAATACGTATAACGTCACTGCGAGGTATTGTTTCAATAGTAATTATTCACGCGTCTACCGGTGTGCTAATTATAAAAAAAAAATACTTTTTACTATCTTTTTAAGTACATAGTTTAATGGCCAATAAGGTTTGATTAAATTTTGAAATCCGATCCTATTATAATACATTTTTCATAAATAATAATAAAAAAACAACCGTATGACTTTCAAACATAAGTCTAATAATAAAGAAATATTATACCGGGTTGTATACAACGGGTAAAACACCTTGAAAATCGTATTTTAATACAATATCCTGTTGGCCAAAACTAAACAAACCAATATTGATGTATATTAAAGATAGATAACGAAGGATTATTATACTGTACCTGGGACAAGTCGATTTGTGAAAATAAAATGTAACGCAAAACCAGCTTATACCGTGACAAAAGTCGACGCAGATTTTTTTTTAATTTCATATATGTATTATTATTGTATACAGTTATATAACCAGCTGAACAAACTCGACATGCGCCTTCGATACTGGCGCGTTAAGTCTATTACTATTTACTATGGAAAAACGATTGACCCGTTCGACATCATACTGTATATTCAACGTTACAAACAGTGGGTAATGTATTTTGCTCACGCTATAAGCGAAAAATCAAAGAAAAACATAGCACTGAATACTAAACGGCGACGATGGCCTCAATTTCAATAAACCCTTAAGGTCACACAATAAACAGGTACGGCGCGACATGTTGAGGCACAAAAAAATAACAAAACGATAAAAAAATCGTTTAGGTCTTACCGAAATGTTTGCAATTGGGTTTGTCCAAGTCGAGCTCTCACCGGTATAATAGTAGTATTATTATAAGTAGACTTTCTCCGAGTGAGAAAAAAATTTTAACTGGCTTTTTCAAACAACACTATCGTTAGACGGACGCGTGCATGTTATTATATTACATGTGAACTAAAGTGCCGCCAATGAGGTCGACCGCTAAAACAACACTGCGGCGACGTTCGAGTCTCGTCCATACCAATATCGTGTTCGAACCCCTTCTCTGGTTTAATACGCTATCACAGTATCACATCACCGTATGACGGTAATATTTGACATTGAGCTCACACGAACGCTCATTGGGATAGCCGTACACGGTACCTAGTGACATACCCATAGGTAATAAGTCATACTTTTAAATACCTACATTTAGATAGAAACGGACGAAAAATTCTGAAGGTGCAAATACAATGGGCAAAAATATCTACCTACCGTACATAGGGATTGTGATACTATTGTGGTTGTGTTTAATTACATCCTATATTTGATTGTCTCCGAGTACTAGCCTAACCTTCCAGTGGCTATATGGATTTAAACGCACAACTACTCCTAAATGTTGGGGTGGAGGGGAACCGAGAATATTATTATTAATATTTATATATTATATTGTCATGCGTGTCGTTAGCCACGTTACATTGAAACGGAGACACGGAAATGCATTAATAAACGAAACGGTTAATGAAATGGCGTTTTGACATTTATACACGTCTGACCTTGTCAAAATCGCTAAAAGAAAAATGCTGTACGTAGACCTTTTCGAAATCGTCAATAGGGTTTTTGGATTTTGTCGTTTTGTATTGATAACGCCGGTCTGTTATCGAAGCAATTTAAATACGTTTATGAATGAAGATAATGAAGATAATGAGCATAATCATGTAATCATAATAAATCCCATTTGGAGAATGCGTGTACATAAGTGTACCGTGTACGATTTGTTGACGATAAAAAAAATGGTAAAAGACCTTATCGTCTTTTTTTTATGTTCGCGACTAGCTGTAAAATGTTGAAAATAATATAACTATTAAACTGAAACGCTAACAGTGTTTATGAAACAAAAATCTTTAGGCAATATTTTTTTTAATGAATCAATGTTATAAACCTAACCTTTAACCTATAATCTAAATATGGTTTACAACAAATGGTTATCAACAAAATAATTACGGTAATTGGTTAATGATGGCCACAGCATGATATTTCTGTAAAATGGCAGTAAAAATTTTACAAAAGAAAAATCCCAACTTCTAATCTTTTCTATCCCTTCACATTTTTTCATTTTTTAGGTGAGTATTGAAAATATTGACCTATAAATGCCAATCGATGCTTAATTTGTTCTACTCAACTAGTAAATTTATATTTAATCTCTTACATTGCTTAAGTAATGATACGAATAAAAACAATGAAATAGCTATTAATAGCTAATAACTATAATTTGAATGATGAGCGAGAGCAATTAGGCAATGAGTACGTATCAATAAAAGAGAACCACTTTATCTTATGCAAATATTAAGCAAATGCTGGTAGTTGGACACTTTGTAACTGTTTCAATAATATTAGAAAATGATCAAAATCTCTGATCTATTTAGAATTTTTCAAAACGATTTTAAGCTCTTTTGTATTTTCATACAAGGGATAACCCTTAATAAGAATAGTCGTTCGCTTTCACGAATGTGAAACGTTCATAACTGAATTTTGGAATAGCAATCTTATTAGAAAAATATAACGACAAAAATTAAAATTAAATCGTAACTTAGAAAAATAATCGAACGAAAAGGTTTATCGAGAACAAAAACTCGTTCTGATGAGTACGTCACCCACTTGAAGAAAATAAGTTATCAAAACAAATAATTTAAAATTATACCTCAAAGTCGTATATGTAAATGTTATATTAATTACTGTAATTGTATACTTACCTTTGAAAAGAATGTGCAATCTCTGATCAAATTCTTCAATTATTCAAACAAAATAAAACAAGCAATTACATTTTTGATAAAAATCACTATCAGTTCCCCATTACGAATTAAAAATATATACCTAAAAACATTTTTATTTTAACGCGTAGTGATCTACGGGCCTATCATTTAAATGTGTGTACAATATAAGCATAAACACTAAGATACACAATAAATGAATACTATATAAGAATTACGCTCGACTATAAAGAAATGTCCATTATATTCTTAAAACTCTATTACTTTAATAGTCATATTTACATGATATACATACTAACTTATTCTATATATATTATTACTCCGTTATACTAAACTCAATATTTTAAATAGTAGCTTTTAATTTTTAAAAACAACCGTTTATCTTACATATGCCGATTCATTACGAATTAAAAAAAACAATTATGAAATTTTAACCTATAATTGTTCTATTTAATTTCTATACATTGTCACTCGTCTTAAATTTTAGGCGTAATCGGGCTATAATTTTTGTATATTAAAATTAATTAATAACACAATGATAATGTGATTTGTAGTCAGTACTAAAGACGTCGACTAATCAATAACTAGTTTTAAATTATTGATACTTTGTTAATAGGTAGGTTATAATTAGGGTGGCAGAACGCTGAGCGACAATAAAAATACATATGTAGCAGCAAAAGGTAGATTACTTGTTTTACGAAGCTTTAATCTACAAACATTTTTTTTTATTATGAGTTACTTGTATAGCTACAAGTTAATAGGACAAGTCCACTTTAAATCTATTTAAGTTGTTCTTAGATCGTTATTGTTTTAAAGTAAAAATATACCTTTTTTTTAACGCAGGAAACGATTTCACAAATCGTATTACATGTTGTTACACTTCCTTCTTTTTGTCTTATAACAAGCGTGTAATACGGAACGATAATTTTGTAACTGCCTATGCAAAGCGGACGATTAAACACGCTTGAATAAAATTAAGATAAATCGAGCCCAAAAATTATTTTAAAAAAAATTTACGGAGAATATAAGATTTTATTTCATGACTATAAAACACTAACAAAGACATTACAACGATTTCGGGTACCTTAGTACAACAGATATGATATATATTTGAGAAGGCGTCATAATATATCACATATCATAAGTGTATTATTATAAAATTACACAAATTTAAGGGTTCAGCAAACATTTTAGAAAATCATGATGTAATTCATTGATAAGTATGAGTAGCATTTCTTCTAGACATTTTAAAGAATAATAATATATATATAGGTAACTTTATAATAAATATTTGAATTATATTATAATATAACAAACTAATTATTGATTTCAGTTGTTTTAGCTATTTCAGTGGCGTATTGACAGAAAGTGAGCTGGTTGATGTATTACCCTCACACCAAGTTTATTTTTAATACATTAAACATTAATAAACCAGTCATGAAAAAATGTTAATTTAGTTTACTTGGCCGAAAGTCGAAGTTTGTTTTCCTATTTCTGACCTAGAAAATATAGCACTTGTTATAATAGGGATATAGTAGGAAACAAACTTCGACTTCCGGCCAAGTAAACTGAATTTACATTTTTTCATGACTGGTTTAATATGTTGACAGATTTTTATTTGTTGGCAATAATGTATAATAAATATTGTTACATTATGGTATTTACTTGGCTCCTATATTATACCACGTATTTTAGAGCTTATGTTGAAATACTTTTTTTGTTTTACATAGGGACCATTTACTGAGTTAACGTAGTGTTTTTGTTGGGATTTGAAAAACAATAGTGTGTACAGCTAGCTGCTGTGTATCTTTCGTAATATGATTAGCATGACCATTTATATTTCATAGCCTACAGCCCACACCCACTGGTCCTCGGGGATGGTCCTAAGGTTAATTCTTAATATTTAATTTTTAGCGTTCAATTACCTACAAATAAAAGGAGTCTACGAAAAAATTATTATAAAATAAATGCATTCTAATGAATGAAAAAATTAGGACCATCAAAGTAAATATAATACACTTCTCGGTTTCAAATTGATTAAATAAATGATAAAATATATCGAAAATTATTTTTGCGGAATAAATGTATTTAACACCAACAATATGTATATGAAGTACTTAAAAAAAACTCATGTTTGTAAATACGAGTACAATTCTCTATGGATAAAATAGATTTCCGTACGAGTTATTGCATATACATTTCCGAGAAAACGATTGATGCAAGTGGGTAGAAACGAAGGAAACACGTAATACGCATGGATACAGTTTAAGAATAAGGAAACACTTACAAATCGTTTAAATGAGATACTGCAGTAATACTAATTAGTAATTTATATAAATGGGTAGGTAAATATTTTGAAATAGTACACTTATACAATATTACAGTTACGTATTAAAAACATTTTTAATTCAATACCTACACGATTAAAACATATTATTTAGTAAAATTAACGAAATCAATTTTAAATTAGATTCTAATCGATATTGTAAATAGTTGGAATTAAAATTTCCATTAAAGAATATTAATATTAGTATTAGATACTTATATAACTTGTACACAAATACCGCAATTACTAAAATTGTAAAGTATTTAACTATAATAAATTACAGTTAGAAATTAAATACTTAATGAAAATAAATTCAAAGAAAGAACTAAAATATATAAGTGTACAATACAATATACAATTACAACAATTTAAAATGCAAACTGTTTTGATTGTTATAAAATAAAAAATATATTGTTGTAAGTTGTTTCTCCAAAATTATAAAGAAAAACACTACATTTTACATGCTTTTCTTTAACTCGCTAACAACACAACGTACGTACGTTTGTACGGGTATTTTTTTAATCTTGCAAAACTAATTTAACCCATATCCCGATGTCGTAGACGGCTGAAACTTGGCACATACACCCATATCAAATAACAATACAATATCCTGTAATATGTGGGGGTCATTTCACTAAAATTTCATGTTTTTTCAAATCTTCCAAAATGAATTTAGTAATGTATTTACAAATACTAAGTACCTTTAATAGGACTAAAAAGTTTTTTTTTTTTTTTTAGTTTTTATTTTTATTTTTACACGTAATAAACAATCTGTATCAATTATACTAGACACAATAAAAATATGTGATAAATGTTATAAAATCATGAAGTTTTGTTGAAAGAAGCCACCCGTTGATAACACTTTCTGTTAACTTGATATTAATTTAATTTAAGAGATCTCGACACCAATTACGCTTCAGACGTCTCGGAGGATTACCAGGTATTGTAGGGGGGACTAAAAAGTAAAAAATAAAATATATAAATAAAAAAAAACTTTTTAAAAAACAGTAAAAAAGTGAACTAAAAAGTAAAAAATAATTTTACTACAAGAACAATAATTGGTAAATTATTTACCAATCAATTGTAATTTGTAGCACAATTTTTTCAAAATGTCAATTACTTTGAAAACAACCGAAAATGAACTACAATTTTAAATTATGTTAAACATCTTTAATTTTTGACTAATAAGAAAAGCGTGGACGGTGGGCCCTATTCAACAAAGTCCAAATTCATTGAGTTAAGTGTTATGAAATGTATGTGTTCCACACTATCAACTATAAAACATTATCTGATAAATTTATGAAGGACTTTCAATATATATATATATATATATATATATATATATATATATATATATATATATAAATATATTAGGGTAGTTAAAAAAAAATGGACTAAAGAATTTTGTTTGCACCCCCTTCTCTTTATTTTTTTTATGATATAAAAAAATAATTCTGTGAAAATTTGGGTTCAAATACTCAATTTCTTCACATACCACATCAAGATTTAAGTTTCCAAGTTTAAATCATAAAAACAAATTAGGGGGAAATGGGGTGCTGCAAAAAAACAATACTAAAGTAAGGTTTTTTTTAACTACCCTAATATTAATATAACAGTAAAAACATGTAAACTTAATTCTTATTTGAACTGTCAATAATAGATATATTTAAAAATATTAACTGAGGATCAAAGCATCTATTATAATATTATTTATTAACTTTGATGATATAATTAATGAAGATTGTAATTAAATGAAATGATTTTAAAACATGCATGCATTGTGTTTACTATACAGATATATATTTTATTTGCAGTAGCAATATTATTGCTTACTTTGTGGACAATATAGTACACTCTAATGCTTAATAGTAAAATAGTATAGGGAACTAAAAAAATATATAGTGTGGGTAAATATTTTTTTTATAACCCATTCAAAATAATACTAATAGTACTACTAATGAATATTTTAAAAACAAAAAATAACTTGGGAATTACAAATAAAAGAAGTATTAGGTAAGTATTATTTGTATAACGTTAGTTTTGTAATACACTTCTAATATTGTTTTTTTGTTATTTGTCATACTTCAATGTCTTTGATAATTGATTCTATATGCTTGAATGAAATTAAAATATACTTCTGGGATTTTAATGAAAATTTAAAAAGCATGAACGTCTGGCCTTCCTAAGCAAAAATGACGTAAATAAAAAAAAATTTTGTTTTGTAAAAACCCGAATAAACAAAGTAAAACGGTTTCTTACTTGGTTTAATCGGTTTTTTTTAATTTTTGTTTTTAGTTACGGCATTTTTGCTTAGGAGGGCATATGTAATAACTTATTGATCAATCACAGCAATTCAAAGCTAAAACAAAAACAAAAATGAAAAAACAGTAATATTCTTATAATTACTGTACCTACATACTCCATTTTGTAAGAATGCCTGATATTTAAAGTGTAATTTGTATAGAAAAATAAAATTTAATAGGCAATAAATTAGCCTACTCATTTAACCCAAACGGGTTTAATTATATGTCATATACTTATGGTTGAAGTGAACTGAAGGGCTGCGGGGAAAAAACATCAATGTCAGTTTTATTTAATTGTTGGTAATTCCGTTTTTAAAGTTTAACAACTTACAAAATGACATTGCAGCAAGGGTTTGAGAGAGAGAAAATCATATGTTGTCGGAAAACTACATATATTTGGGTGAAAGAAAAAAAATACATTATACTTATACAAAAAATGAAAAATAAAATAAAATCTCTGAAAAGTCATTGACCTTGATTAGTATTTCCTATCACAGTTCCTCCAAAGTGTCAATCGGAGGGTCATCCAGGTACTCAACCTTTTCTTCAGTGCTGTTTGTGTCATCACAAGCAAATGTATCGTAAAATGCTTGAGCTTCAGGCTTTGTCAAAAATTGCTTCAGGTGTAATAGATCATCAAGCTTTGCTTTTTTTAGTGAAAGGGGCCTTGGTAAGAAAGGCGGAGAGTCGTATCTTTATTTTTTTCTTATTTTTTACCTGCTTTGAAGTAAGTGTGATAACAGACGACTTGTAGGGACCATAGTAAACCAACTAGGTGTGCATCATTTGCGGTTTGCTTCCATCTCGAGCCCAGGAGTGTTGAGGTTGACCGTTTTTTTCCGCCACCGCATGGACCTTGATGAGTCTTTTCCGTCACACATTTTCTTCTCCCTTTATTTTTAGGCAGACAATGATCTTTCCATCCAAAACCGATTCGTAGTTCGATTCCTTTGGGAACAAGCTAAACGATGGTACTAATATCTCATTTTCAAAAAAAATTGACATTGATGTTTTTTCCCTGCAGCCCTTCAACTGTATTAATAATTATTTTACATTTGTAATAATATTAAATAAAAACATTTTATTTATTATAGGTACATTGTCTCATTACTGTTCATGTTTCACCTCTTATTAAATTAGCCTGTATACTTGTTGAATTAGAAAAAAAATGTAATTATCTGAAATAAAATGACATGTGATGAAGTAATGTAACAAACTAACTATGGACCTGCACCTACTACCAGCATGCAACCACAATACTTAATAAAATTTTGAATTGCTTTTCTTTATGAAAAAAGGACGCCTTTTAAACATGACCAATTATTATAGCTGTCACAAATATTAATGAATACCTAGGTAGTTAACAGTAAAATTATTTTTTAAATGTATGTATTAGTAATACACAGGCATACAAAAATAATTATAGCTATTTTATCACCTATTTTCATTATAAATCTGGTTTTTCAAACAACAGGTGTCAATAGTCATAATTAATTTGGTTTGTTATACTTTTTTTACTTTTAAAATATGTAAAATCCCTGGTGACCCCAGAAGGCGCCTAAAGCGAACGTGGTGTCGCGATCTATTGGTTGACTAATCCACGATCTCACACGTCATGAAGTACCAGCTCTGGCTGGCCTCTTCTAACAAGTCTACTGTATCAATATATTATTATATATTTGCCTACCATGTAATTTATCCTTTGTGCTTATTGTAATTACATTTATTACAGATTGTACAAATTCCAAATAAAAAAACAAAAAAAAAAATATGTAAACAAACCAAATTGCTCTTCTGTTATTGCAATTTTGAAACACATCATATTGTATTCAGAATTCTATTAACCAAGTAGTATTTAACATTAATATAGTATTATTACTCTACCACGATTATGTAATGTACCAAAAATATCTTTCTTACTTCAATATTCAAAACAGCTAAGACGTCAAACCATAACAGTAGGACACTAATTGTTTAATCGACACTATTATACAAAATTATTACTGATCAATTGACACGAGAAAATAACTAACCCATTAAAAAACTCGAAAAGTATAAGCAAATTATATATAATTACACACTACAGCATAAAAAAAAAATCATAAAAACGTTTTGACTAAGAAATTAACAACTACACTACACTACAGCTTCCAGGTCTACGACCCTTGAACTATGATAAAAATAATAATGATTGTTTGGAAAGCGACTACACTATCAACAGCTTTCGTGTTTATCATAAACAGACCAGTGCAGCCAGTAAGAGGGAAAAACCCGACATGGAGCCTAGTTGGCGATAAACGTTTTACTATAATATGGTACGCTGCGGAAAAACATTTTCCGCTCGTGCCCATCATGTTGTAGGTGTCGTTACGAAACGTTACTATGATTTGACGGAACGAATCGCTCCGTTTGAATACGCTGTCTAGAGGTGTACGAGATTTCCAGTGTTTGGGTAATGGCGTTCAGTAATCATAACAAACAATAATAGTCCTATCGAATGATATATACTATACCGTAATATATGGATGGTAGTTTTTAATAGTTATACTGTTTAATGGACAGACGTAGTGCGAATTTTGATTTTCTATGAGAAGACATGACGATTTAATCGTAGTACTATTACACCACCGTCGTTGTCAATCGCCAATCTGTCGCTAATGTCGCGTCATGGAGGTTTGAAAATCGCTCGTTCATAAATCGTAGATTCACTCGTTAAACGTGTTTGTGTTTACCAAAATATAAACACTGGACACCCCATTGTGGACTAATCGGGACGACTGCAAACTGTGAGTATACTATTACGCTTTTATGCTATTGTAAAAGGCCTTATTTTTAATATTATGCCGCCCCAAAAACGCTCGGTTATAAGTATACATTTTTTATTGCACTTGACCGATGTCTAACTATATTATAATAGTTGGGTATTTTGAAACTTGCCGTAGGTAACAATTAGTATTAATAGTGTGTATTGTATTTTAAATAATGCCCGATTTGACTATACGAACAAAATGTTTTACTGATATCCTTATCAAATATCCTAGTGTGTACTGTGTAGGCTATTAATACACTTCATACTTAGATATTTTAACAAATAAATATAAATGATTCAAACTTAATGTATAAATGCACTTTACCGGGCACCCTTTATTTGCAATTTTTTATTTGCCAATATATATTGTGTTTTTTACGCTGATTTCGAATCTGAAATCAGAAATCCGCGGTCTCTTCTAGTTCAAAAGTTACAGATTGTAAAAGTTGCCACTCACTGCAGCGCCTTGCGCAACTGTAACTTTTACAAGCTGTAATTTTTGAACTAGAAGAGTCCGCGGATTTCTGATTTCAGAATTTAAATCGGCCTTAAAACACTAAAATGGAAAAAAAAATGTGCCAGGTAAAGTGAATTTATTCCAAATTTAACTTTCAAAAACCCATTTAAATATTATGATCTCTAATTTTGTCTCTTAATATAAGATTTAATTCAACCATGTTCACGTCTATTAGATTACAGATTTAAATAGTGTATTTTATTAATTTATAAGATCGTAATAGTGTCAACCAGCCATGAACAATACCCTTTCTTTATTTAAACTGTGAGTTAGTATAAAACAACAAATTAAAATACAAAAGATATTTTGGAAAAAATAATAATTTTTTTACCATGTATCTTATATCTTGTAGTATTTTTTACGCTGGTTACAAATCTTAATTAAAAAATTAGCAGACTCCTCTAGTTTGAAAGTTAGAGCTACTTGAAATTTGCATATTTCCATGTGCATTACAATAGGCGTCGACTGAGACAGCGGGCGTGGGCAACTAGTGGTTGCGGCGACTATAGTCGCATCTGCCCACTGCGCACTGGGACTTTGTCTGCGACGCGAGGCTATGTCAGGCTAGGTTAGGTTTGATCTCGTTAGGTGACTGACGCTTCTAGAGCGGTAGGTTAGGTTAGTTTAGGCAAGCTATTTTTTTCCTCTTGGGGTTTGAGAAGGGGCTCGAGTCAGCTCCCGAAGCCGACTCCAGAGTCAACTTAGGCTTAGGGAGTCGTTTTATTGGTTAAACATTTACTTACTTGGGCTTTAATATTTAAGAAAATTCTATTGTTCAATATAATATTAATACTAAATTATTTATTAATATAATATTAGTACTAATAATAAAAATAAATAATTAACTAATAGTACTGTAGCAGTGCACACTCATGTTGCTGACAAATGTATAGTGCAGTGACTGACGCTGCGTCCTCAGCCCGCCTCTTGCCAAAGTTACCTATTATTATACATGCAGAAATATGCAAACTTTAAGTATCTACCTATAACTTTTGAACTATAAGAGTCCGTTAATTTTTTATTTAAGATTCGTAATCAGCATAATAAATACCACAAGATGGTAAAAAAAAATTGCAAAGAAAATACTGCCCGGTAAAGTAAATAGAACAAATACTCTTTACCGGGCACGCTTTTTTTTTACGATTTTTATTTTACTATCTTGTAGTATTTTTTCGCTGATTACAAATCAGAAATCAGAATTCGGTAGACTCTTCTAGTTCAGAAGCCATAACTACTTGAACGTTGAACTTTATAACAGTAGGCGGCTATATATATATGGCTATTGTCGGCGACGCAAATCGCGATTGAAAAACACAGCATTTTATTTCCAATTCGTTATCAATAAATTACCATGGTACAACTCAGTTGTAGCCTAAAAATAACGATCACAACTACAGCAATAATCTCTTAACTTCCTACACTCAATGCAGTATTTTGTTAGAACAGGAAAAAATGAGCAAAATCTCCCTTTTTGAAATGAACACTATGGCAAATATATAAATCTTAGCTATGTAAAACGACCGCCTACGACTGCCAGCTCCAGGAGCAGACTCAGGCCCCTTTCAGGTCTCTTGTTAGGAAGGTGGTTCACGCCCTCAAACCACCAGAGAAAAAAATTAGCTTTCTTAAAGGACTAAGCTAACCTGGTCCTGCTCTGGAAGAGTCAGCGTCCTAACAAGACCGAACAAAACCTAACCTACCCTTCAAAATAACAAAAAGTAATAGGTTCTTATTTAATTTTCTGGTAATTCAAGTAGCTATAACTTTTAAACTAAAGTCCACGAATTTCTGACTTCAGATTCGTAATTAGTGTAAAAAACACTACAGATGACCTAAAAAAAATCACACAAAAAAAGGGTATCCGGTAAAGTAATTTTATGCCGTTATTTTATTACGATATTTATTAAAGCCTTTTTTTAACACTTATCAATAACATCCATAATAGATAAGTACAAATTCTGTTATTTTGGGATTATATTAATGTCACAAGTTCATTTTTTTTATAATTTTGATGTCTTATGTTAATCAGTAATGTCTTTTCTGCTTGATGTTAGTCTTAAGGAAAATGTCAATAAATGGATGTCATCTTTTCTTAAGTAAACCATTTAAATAAAAGAACTTTTTAAGAAGTTGATTTTTTTTTTTATTACTACATAGTATTAGGTTTTTAATTAAAATACTAATGTTTAAATACTTTGAATAATAATTTTAACTATTTTAATAGCTGACTATTTAAATTATTGAAGTACTTAATGTTATTAGAATAGTTTTTTATTTCATTTTTATACCCACTTTTGCAAAACTAAAAAGAGCTATCTAAGTTATCACTAATTACATAGAATTTATATATTTTTTGAATTTAATATTTTGAGGAATTAGATCTATTAATAAATTCTTTATATAAAATACTAGTTTTTTTTTATTAATTTTTGTGTTTTTATTACATTTGGTATACATAATATGTATGAATTTTACCTTTACATAGAGGTACATTATACAATGATTGTATGTTATTATTATATTGCACAAAAAAGTTAATTGTACATTTTTTTTTTTATCAAGTACAAATGATGTCACAATCAAATGCTCCAAAAATCATGGTCTTTCGGCCTACCATGGACGAATTTAAAAATTTCAGTGCATATATTGCCTATATGGAATCTCAAGGAGCTCACAAAGCAGGACTGGCTAAAGTCAGTTAACCTATTCATGGTATGGTTAAACAAACAATTTTTAACTGTATTTTTCAATTTTAGGTTATACCTCCAGCAGAATGGTGCCCAAGACGAGCACCTTATGATGCTGATGATATTATGAATTTGAAAATTCCAGCTCCAATCTGTCAAGTATAAAACAATATTTTCTGTGCAGAACTTTATTTTATTAATGGCTAAATATTGTTTAGGTTGTAAATGGAAAACAAGGACTCTATCAGCAGATAAACATACAAAAAAAACCTATGACCGTTGCAGGTTATAAGCAAATGGCAGAATCAAAAAGGTATTCTCCACCAAATCATTTTGATTATAACGATCTAGAAAGAAAATATTGGAAAAATGTATGCTACGTATCTCCACTTTATGGGGCTGATGTATCTGGATCAATAACTGATGAAAATGTTGATGTAAGATCTCATCAATTTTTATTTTAACTGCATAATAATATCATGAACTTTTATTGTTAAGATATGGAACATAAATAGACTGGGAACAATCCTGGACTATGTAAATGAAGATTATGGTATTAGTATTGACGGTGTTAACACAGCATATCTCTATTTTGGAATGTGGAAAACATCATTTGCATGGCACACTGAAGATATGGATTTATACAGCATAAATTATTTACATTATGGTTATCCAAAAACATGGTAATGTGAATTATTTTCCCAATATGATTAAATATTTTTGTAACTTATAGGAATTGTATTTCATTTTATTAGGTATGCCATACCACCTGAACATGGACGTCGGTTAGAACGATTAGCATCGGGTTTTTTTCAAACCGATGCTGCCATTTGTCCAGCTTTTCTTCGTCATAAAATGACTATTATATCTCCCCATGTTTTAAAACAGTATTCAATACCTTTCAACAAAGTAAGTACAAAAGTTTTAAAAAAAATATATTATTAACATGATAATTATTATAATTTTAACAATATTTTCCTATTTATAGTATATATATCCACTCAATTCTTATCCCCCCCCCGATATTTGTCTAGAACTATGATAAAGTCATGCCATTTAGTGATGAAAATCAAAAAAATATGTTGTTATGAATATTAATACACTTATGTCCAAAAACATTTTTATTGTGCATTAGTTACAATACATAAGTGCAATTTGTCAGACTATAATTTTTATGTGGCTTAATAAAAAACTTATGTAGCATACGTGTTGGATGTAAAACAGGCCTTAAGATTAACAATAAATATTTATTATATTCACTCATATTATTTTAAGAGATCATTACATTAGATACTCCACTGCAGCATAGTTCCATAACTTTGTAAAATATACTGTTAGTATTATAGACAACTTTCAGTTTATGTTTTTAATTATTTTATCATTATCTTTTCAATAGATAACTCAAGAAAAGGGTGAATTCATGATAACATTTCCCTATGGATATCATGCTGGTTTTAATCACGGATTTAATATGGCCGAATCTACAAATTTTGCATCTCCACGATGGGTAGAGTACGGAAAAAGAGCGTCACAGTGTCGATGCCACCAAGATACGGTAAAAATTAGCATGGATACCTTCGTCAAGCGTATACAACCTGATAAGTACGAGTTATGGATTCGAGGTCTAGACATAGGTCCTCATCCGGAAGATCCTTCTCGCGTGTTCGCTGCCCCTTTACCCAGTGAAAGTGATATACTATGCAATAAAAAGTAAACATTTACCTAATTACACTATTTTAACTTAAGCAATATTATTAAACTGCATACTTTTTTTTTATAGTAATATGGGAATCCCAAAATCATATGTAAACCATGGTAGGAAGCGACGACATCCTGTAACTTTAGTTTCTGAATTGTCAGATGATCAATCTTCTACTAATGAAGACATTTATATACCTCCCGATGTTAGGGAGGCTATACACGAAATGGATCAAAAAGCTTACCATAATGAAATAATACCAGATGAACAACAATTGGAAGTACTTGAAGATATATGGCTAAAAGCTGGTGAAATAGGTTAATATAAAACAATCTTTTAAATCAATGAAAAATATGATACTTTTGATGGTTAATGATTTTTTTTTTTTTTTTTAGATTCATCAGAAGTTTCTTATAAAAAAGAAAAATTTGTCTCAAGTTCTAAAAAAAAATTAAAAACACGCCTTGAAGATTCAGACTCTTCTTATGAATCAAATGATTCAAATTATTCAGATAGCAGATTGTGTTCAAGGAGAAATAAGTCAAAAAAAAGACATTCTAAAAAAAACAATACAAAGTCAAAAAGAAATAAAACGAGCCAAAAACCTAAATATTTAGAAAACACAAATACTACTGAATGTAATGTAGTTGAAGTTCCTGTTCCAATAATTGAGCAAGATGAATCACAAGTGCAGGACAACATGGATACTTCGGAGACAAATGTTTTATCGCCAATAATACCAAGTAGTCTTGATTGCATGGATACAAACGCCAATGAAGTAGAAGTTCTTGATAAAACAGTTTTTACAAGTAAATATACATTTTTTTTTCTTCTTCTAATTTACAAGAATTATATTAACAATGATAAAATATGTTGATAATAGTTGAAAAAAGTGAAGTTTGTGATCAATCCAAGACAACAAAATTACTATCACCAATCAAATTAGATAGCATATTATGTGACTCGACTCAAAACAATTTGGTTCATCAGTTCATTGCAAATACATCAACACATTCTACACCTAAAATCACTAGTCAGGTTATGTCTGGAACTAACCTAGGTTCACAGACATTAGAACCAATAATTTGGACTAACTCGGCTACTGATCGAAGCATACCAACGTTAGAACCAATTTGCATAAATGGAAATTCTAAAATTGATGTAATCGAAGAAATGCATTCTTACAGTGAGTTAGAAAAATGATTATAATATAATATATTGATTTTTACGTTTTAATGAAATCTGTTTAAACTTAAACAATATTTATTACTAGGTTGCAAATCTTTAAGTATCAAAACAAAAAATCAAATAATGTTTGATTCCAACTATGGTAAGGTTTTATCTTGTTTCAAGTTATTTTCAAAATTTGTTATTTTATAAATAAATATAAAGTAATTTAATGTATAAAAATTGTATTTTAATTTTTACAGATGTCCCAAAAAATATTAATGATTTAATACAAAGTAATTGTACACTGGAAATTGAAAAACAGTATAATATTTACAGAAGTAAGGAAGAACCCCATTGTGCAGTGTGTCAAATGTTTAGTCATAAAAAGGTATACTTTGCTCGTATTATTTTTAATTTTACATCATATATGTAATATGGTAAAATATTTAGTTAAATGCAGTCTTTCACTGTATTATAAAAAAATTCACAAGATAATTGGCTAAAGATAATTGGTTCGACACTAGGTCACAGGCGCTCCGTTTGCTGGGCGAACAATCGTCCGGTAAAAAGGAACCGCCATCCCCCTCTCCGGCGACGGATTGACGACCCGTCCCGGAAGCGAATTCGTCAAGAAACCATCTCATGATGGCAGTTGGGCCTTCATGGCCCGTTAAGCTACATGATGATAATTGGCTAAAGCCGAGTCTAATAACTTAAAAATACTTTTTTTTTTTTGTCACGTGTGTATTTCATTTGTTTCTACAAAACAAATGAAACATACAAAACCAAAAATGACTTACAGCCGCACATACATTCTTCTTGTATTTTAATTATCTAGTAAAATATTATGATATTAATTTTTTATTTTTATTTTATAGCCGACTTTCAATTTGAATTGGCGGACTAAAGCTACAACATACATACTATCAAATTTATCAAGTATTCCAAAAACCAGCAAAAATTGTTTTAAATCCTCTCTTCTAGGGCGTGAAAAGAAACCACATTCACCATTGATCAAATGTACAAACTGTTACTTAACCGTTCATACATTGTGTTATGGCGTGGATCATGATAAAGATCAACCTTGGCTCTGTGACCGATGTCAAATTGTGTCACCAAATTTAGTAAGTATAATTTTTTTTAACAAAATCTGAATGTACCAATCCTACATTCTAAGTGATTCTTCATTTAACCCCATGTAGTCGCATGTTGTACAGTTGAACACTTATTAATAATTTTAAGTTGTATTTAAAATAAATATTTAATGTAACCTAATCCAAAATAACACTGAAGAAAAAAGTACACTGATAGTCATGCATATATAAATACCTAACCCAACCATTACAATAAAGGACTTTGAGCATACATATCTATGGAGGTACTTGAAAGTTTGGATACCATTGTGAATATTTGTGTATGAACTTAGTAAACAAAGCACTGGGGCACATATTATGCATCTGCACGCGACTCACGGAGTGTAACACTGTCTTCAAACCAATGACTGCCTTGATTCAATACTTTGAATTATTACATTTGCAATAATAATATTAATTAAAGAAATAATAATTTTTTTCAGGCTTGTGAATATTGTCCATTAAAAGGTGGAGCTATTAAAAAATATGCTGATAATATATGGTCTCATGTAGAATGTAATCTTCACATCTTTGGTCATAATCCATTTGGTGAAAATTCATTTTCTACTGATTTTTCTACTTCGCAGAAAGTTAGTTGTTACTGGTTCCTGACATTATTTTAATGTTAACTAGAAAATACACTTACTTTTAATAACTAAACCATATTTGTATTCCTCTAGTGCATTATATGTAATTTATCATGGGGTAATTGTTTTCGTTGCTGTGATCCTGTGTGCAACGCTTGGTTCCATATATCATGTGGAATATTTGCCGGTTTTGAATTCCTGGTTTGCCGAGAAAACAAAAATAAGATACTCATTTATTGCTGTAACCATTGTTATTTGCGTGAAAAGGTATAAAAAAAATTATTTCATATCTTTTCTTTAAAACTTTATTGATAAGTTTTAAATTTTACAGTCGGGTGAAATACGAAAAGATCAAACGGTTTGGGCAAAATGTGATGGCCAACTTACGTATGCACAAGGAAAAATTATTAGAATTGATGAAAAACCTTTTGGCGTTGTCGAGTTCAACGATGGCAGAATTAGTAACATTGATATGGATAATATAACGGTGATGATTATGAAATATTGTTATTATTTTTTAACTTGACCGTCTACTATATTAATAGAGTAGCTATGGAGCACATGAGTAGCTATGGTGCACCACCTAAAATTTAGTATATTGCATTGTTTTACTTTATTATGATAATATAATATTACATAGTATTAATATACTCGAAGACTCATATTTATGGACAAAAATACAAACTATTAATAATAACTCGTTTTTATAGTATACATAGATATTAGGGAAGTACCGTAGATACTAGCCACTAGGATTTTGTCACCTAACATATAGAGTAACAAAGACAGCGAGGTCGATTCGATTAACGAGCATTTCAAAGGCGAATTGAACTCATACAACATTTAATCAGTTCTCGCATGCGCATACATACAGTTTTATTCTCACTACTGACATTTTAATGATGTATAAGTTATGACTCTTGGCTCACAGATGTAATGTGCTTTTAACTAATACTAACGACTGCAGTGCAGCTGCAGCTAATACTTAAATAAAACATTTTAATGTCTCAACAGAACATTGTTGGTTTCCTTACAAAGATGAATTTAAAAAATATATGTAAAAAATATTAATTTATTGTTATTTGTAAATTTAAGTGCTAACATATTTTTTAATTTTTGTCTACAAATTTATGTAGTTAAAACTTAGGTTGGCATTTAAAAAAACCAAAAATCACCCTTTTTGGCTTATAAGGATTGGTGATACAAATTTTCAAAATATTGAAAAATGTAGTCAAATATTTACCTAAAAGTTTAGGGAAATAAAAATTCTCAAAATATTCATATTTTCAAAGAAAATGAGTGTCTTACGTTAGTTGGGTCACCCTGACATATATATATATATATGTATATATATGGCAACCATTTTCACTTAAAACTTTAATATATTAATAGTACACTGTTAATATTTTGCAGTAATATTTTGGTCGTATTTTGCCAGTACACTCTGGCAAAATACGACCACTGATATGATACACAATACATAAAATATTGGGGGTACCAGTTTATGATATATAGAGAATAATGCGATAAATGAACCTATTGAATCTATTAATTACCCCGTTGATCTAATTTAATGAATACATCTAGTAACAATTATAAGCCACTAAATTTTCTTGTACTCAGTTGTGCCACGTATAGGTGAAGGGACACCAAGATAATGTTCATGTACTGACTAAGAAAATTGTATTTTGTGTTTATAGGATAAGGGTATTATTCCACAAATAAATGAAGTAATTGAATTGGGACCTAGTACTCAGGTAACATTTTTAGGAGTCGATTACAAAAATAAGTATATGGTTAGTATAGTCATTATTATTTTGAAAAATTCTAATACATATGTGATTAAAATTAAATGATAATTTTATTGTTAAATTTCAGGTGGAATTTTACAATGGAAAAACTGAATATCTGTATAAGGACGACATCCGAAGTACTGAAGACAATTTTCTAAAACGTTTAAAAATTCTTTCTGAACGCGGACTGAACAAGTTTTATAAAAATTATAATGTGACTATAACATAATTCATTATAGTTGAATTATGATTTTAAAAATAATTGTATTATTTTAATAGTATTTTAAAGGAAAATTGTTTAGTTAAGGAGTAAGCATACATTTATTATCTAAAATTAAATTTTTTCAATTGTCTTGAAAATATGTTACTGTCTGATTATCGTTTGAATAATGATTTTAACAAATATATTTATTCCTACACAGTGCGATTCATTTTATGTAAGAAAAAATTTTCTTTTAGTTAAGTTCTTAAAGCAATCTTTTTACCACTTTCATTTGTTCTGTTTGTTATTTAATATTGCCATATATTTTGTTCACTTAGTTTATCAAATATCAATATTGAATGAAATATTACATATTTCATACAAAGTTCTAAAGCATAATTCATATTTTTTATTAAGTACAATAGTTAAATTCAATTTCGACACTTATTTCTTTTGTATTTAATATTAAACTATTATCTCTGAAATTTTAAAGTATAATATTGTTCCTGTTTATTATTCGTCCCATTAGTGTTGGTAATTAGTCAAAGCCATTTTTGTATTGGTCATAAAATACCTTTGTTTTTAGATAATAAGTTATTTATGAAAGTAGCATAATTAAATTATTCTAATTACTTGATAAGCAACAACTTATTTTGTATATATATATATATATGTGTGTGCGTGTGTGTGTGTGTACTTAACCATTTTGTTTCACTTGACATAATTTTTTTTTAATTTAAATTATATGGTATTAAATATTACGTGTAAGTATAATGGAAATTAACTTTAGTATTGGTTGGGTTAACCAAACAAATTACATCTCCTCAAATGTATGTAATAAAAAAAAATCAATGACTTTTTATTCAATATTTTATTAGTTAAGTGTTTTTCAAAAATGCATGTGATCTCATGAGATATTTATAATTTGTTAGCATTATTAATGTTTATTATTAACGATGTATTTTTAACGTATTGTGTGTTTGTAAAGTGTGTATTTTTTTTTTTTTTTTTATAGTAAAAACTTTTTTTAGCTGTTGTGGTGTTGCTTACTAGAAACTATTAGCAATAACTATTTCGTTAGACGATCAATTCTATAAAATAAAAACAAAAAGTATGAATATATATATATTTATATGTGTGTGTATAATGTTTGTTTAACTAATCCTGTACTTGCCTTTATGATTGGTCTGATTCTCATAGTAAAAAACTAACAGTTGTATTTTTTTCAATATTGTCCATTTTTTTTTTTTTTTTATTGTACAATAAAAAAAACATTTGATGACTAAATTATTTATATCTTGATCTATTCATTAACTTTTTTTTACTGTTGGTATTTAACCAAATACTAGGACATTGGTACCCAACAAAACGTGACTGCTGACCTTTGTGTTTTGGTACAGAGTGGAAACATATAAAAATATTGGAAGACTGTCATTTGAAAATCCCATGGTCAATATTTTATCCAAAATATATATTTTTTTAATTCTACAAGACGTGTAGACACACATTATATGGAGAAACACCTTTTGACGCAGAGTATTCTTCCATTCTAAATATGGATTTTGATTTGCCGTTCAAAAGAGAAACGCACTAAATCTTCAAAATTTTGCAAATGGAATAAAATAAAAAAATTGTCTATCAAGTAAACTACTTTGATTTAGGGTCCTAAAAAGAAATTATGTGTTTTCAAACACTTTCCCTAAGTGGCGGCAAAAGTTTTTTCCTTGTCCTGTAAAATGTAGATTTTGTGACTTAATGTTTCTTAAATGATTGATTCACTTATGACTTGACCGTTTTGTAACTATATTGTTGCAAATTATTTACTGAGAATAGTGGATCCTATAGTGAAATGAATGCTGGATAATCCCATACTATTATACTGACGAGTGGTGATTGATTACTGGTAATACCTATTCTGTGAATCAACAGACACACAGGTATGTGTCGAAAATCATAAAGACCGGTCTGAACTAACTACAACTATATAGTTGTCAGTAATTTCAACACAAGACACTTATGTGGGAATGTTGAATAACATTTGTGAAATGGATAGGACAGATCGGTATTAATGTTCAACAAATATAATATTATCTTATACAGTTGGGCTAGGAAATCCCAACCGAATACTCGTGCTGCGTGCATGCAGATTAATGTCGGCTCTCGTTTGAAATCGCAATGTACAAACGGTCGGTAAAAAAACTATGTGTCATCAACAGATCAACCAGTTTTTAGCGAACCTGTATAAATAGCATTGTATATGCACTGAAAGTGTATATTCTAAGAAGTAATATAATTTTAACAATCTTACTTCGACTAATACTTCTTGAATGTTTGTTCAATTTTGAATTTTGGCAACTTAACAAAAACATCATAGGTAATCATTTTCTGAGATAGTTCAGTTAATTTAATATTAATTAAAGTATTTTCTAGACTTTCCAGACCATCTTTAGCATCGGGTAGCAAAACGATCATTTCGAAAAAATCATTCTAAACAAATGAAACTAAATTATAACCAGTTCAGTGAATTGAATTGTAATAATATAGGATTATTACTATTTACTGTGTATGGTACTACTCTACTGCAGCATATTTTAATGCGTCATCGTGATAGTAATTTAAACTTTCATAAAGCGTCATCATCTTAACGATCACCTTATTTTCAAGAGTCAAATAGAACGGTTCATCTTGTGTTCTATAGAATTCGTTTATCCAGCCATTTTTAAAATGCACTGCATTTGCCAATACTAGAGCTGTGTTTGATTGAATAGAGCCTAACAATTATAACCCGTAATAATTATAACACGACCTTTGTTTAAGTCTGTAAATTAATTGTAATTAGTTAAATAAATCTTCATTATTGGTGGAAATCTAAATTTTTAGGACTGTACATCAAGTTAAACGATCATTTAAATCCCCAGTCAACTAAACCTGTACCCTCGACCAATTATATGTTAAACAACATTACGCTTCTAAAGGAACTAAAATTTAGGAGCCGTTAGTTTTATTATGTAAATGTGACTATTTCCTTATGGCCCCATCACTAACATCATCTTAAAATATATCTCAAAATAAACTAACTACTTGGAGGGAACAAGTCCTTGATTTTTCCATTAGTTCTGTTGTCAACCCAAACATTGAGATATGCACGTTGAACTTCTGGACTACCTTTAAAATCCAATTTATCCATAGAGGTTTTTAAGTATTTATTTGTTTTTTCCAAGAAGTTTTGCTTTATCTCAAATGTGCTTTCAACAAACATTCCATTAGCTGTTTTTAGCACGTCGGTTTTCTAAAATAGCAAGATATTATTAATACATCTAACTAATAAATTCATGATAATTTATACTTTAACGTCGTAGAATACCATTTAATGACGCATTTGTGTTTTCATATAAATTTATAATTATAACTTTATTTTATTCAACTAATTATTCATTGCATAAAGCTTTATCGGTTCTATAAACACTAATTAAGGAATTTTAATGAGAGTAAACGATAAAAATTTTGCGCAACTCAGCATAGATATATTTACATTTAAAATGTCTAATAGTTCTTTGTAGGAATCCAACGTATGGTTGTTTTTGGTCAAATGTAATGTATTTATAATTTCATCAAATGTTTTTCAACCGCTCCAATACTAGCCATAAACATTATCAAATGAATACTAAATGGCGAGTAGAATATATTACCATCCTGTTGATGAAATGTCTGCAAATTAAAATTGGATACTAGGTAAGTACATAATATACCAACATACCGTGGATCAGGATATGGTTATTTAATATTTCCTAATGGACATACACATGACACATATTAAAGCTATTACAAAATATTTAATTTAAAAAAAAATGTTAACAAACTGAATAAATTTACGTTACGGTAATAAATAAATTACTTAAGTAAGTATGTTTAACTATCCAGATTTACGTGGTCATTGGTAAGGAAAAACAAAAATTACTTACTGAATATAAAGACATAGAAAAGTCATGAATGGCTAAACTTAGCTCTCCTAAATTGCTTGTGGTGAGTGCCATATTATCTGCTGTAAAATTTCACGCAATAACTTAGTATTAAAATACCTATCCACAACGAACTCCAACGAGTTCAAATGCGTATAAACGAATACAATAATGAAAGCATAATTTAGCTCATTATATAGTAAACTCGAGTTCTATGTTGCACCTAATGAAATGCAATAAAAATTGATTATCAATTTATTTATCACCTTAATTGTTGCCTATCTTTTGGTATGACTATTTATAATAATATTATGCTATTTCGAAATAAAACATTATTACAGCCAACAAAGAAAGTTAGGCGTGTACTTCAAGGGTAATTTTGTGATCTGTTTACATACGTCTGTATGTAAAAAGTATTATAAATTTTATATAATATTATAGCATTAATTTATAACTAGTTGACTTTTATAGACTCGTTATATAGCCTAAATACATTTCTTATCCTAGTTTTGTTGTGGACGCATATTCAGTTTCAACCGACATAAGCTAATCTTAAGATTTTTAAGATAACCTAAAGGTATAATTTAGGAATTTGGCTAATTGCTACGAACAGACAAGATTATTTTCGACAACTTAAGCGCCTGTGGATAACCGAAAGACGAACATGTAAGTATATATTTTAGGGTCAAAATTTATGGTTTAAAGATTGAGGGGTTAATAAAAAATTAGCGACATCATCACGAAATCTTTTACGTTTTGACTTTTGAAGGCAAAGTATAGGAGTAATTCTAAAAATTGTTATGATAATCTTAACAAATTTTAACCAAGTCAGCACAGTGGCACAAGTGTTAATAAGTGTGATAATGGTTTCAAAGCAAGAGAGGTGTAGGGAAGGGACCATCAGGCATGTGCAAAATTATGGATTATTTTCTTTGACGAGACAAAAATTAATCAACAAAATATATTTTAAAAAAAAACAACTTGTTGATAACTACACTGTGCCAGGCTATGCCATGGCAATATAGAAATAAAAAGTTTTTCAGTCGAGTCTGCAACCACGAAAGAGCATTTTCATGTCTCGTTGGAGTACCGAATAAATTTAGATTAGTTGTGGAATTATAATTTAAAAAAAAATTACATGGAACTTCCAGTTACAGCATAAGCCAAGGAGATTAAAAAATTATGTGCAATCAAGTTTCTGGCTAAAACTGTAGTGTTTATTATCTGGCCAAAAGTAACTTATCATAGAGAATTAAACTATTTTGAATTTATTATTTAGTTCTAATTTGAACGTTGAACGTACAACATATCTCTTATCTCCTATATCTTATCCCTATCCCCTACCCACTATCTCCCGTCCCTATCACTCACCCCTATTCCCTACCCCTATCTGATATCTCATATCAGATAATACAGCGTAACACTTTTTTCGTTATGCTTTTTTTCGGTTATGCACCACAGCTAATTTCACCCCATTCCCATTCCCATTCCCTTAAACCTAACGTTATATTACTCTATCTACTTATTCGTTTATTCTGTATTTAAACACTTTTAATGTTTTGTTTATTTAGAGATAAGATCTATTGGAACCTAATAAAAACATCTAAAACCCAAGTCCTAGCATTGAGTATTTATTATTATTAATATTATGTCAGTTGCTACTATGTAGGTACATTTTTTCTGCAGTATTTTCTTTTAAATTTATTTAATTAGCTACAGTAATCTTAAATTTTCTCATTTTTCTATTACTTTCATTTTTCCTCCTACCCTTCCTATTAAATTGCTCCACATTTTTTCCCATGCATAATCGCTGGCCTGTTTTTATAATTTTTATTTCATTTTATATAGCATATTATTATTTTAACTATTTAGTCATTTTACTTTTTTGCACCATAGGCGACCTACAATTCAAGTATTGAAGGAGCTAAAATCATGTAATACTCACAGGCCACGTATGTGGGGGCACACGACACACCCTCAAATACCATTCTTCGATTTAGTCTTTACGATAACTATTATTATATGCACAGTAAAAATACACATACATCGTATAATACGTTCCATGCCAATTGGTATATAATTATAGATATAGTAGGATGTAACGCTGTTGGCAAAACTATATTTTACCTTATACATGCAAACAGTCAAGCCCAACATTGTTCCAACAGTTTTCAAGACTTCAAATTAGTCGACATTAAATTATTAGAAAAAAAAGTCGAGGTTATCTTTTTGTCTTATAATATAATACCTACCTAATTATATTGTAATCAGACCCGCTCCATGGTTCAGGTGGTCATAATGAGCATTACAATTATTTATTATCTAAACACAATATTTTTACAACTACTAGGTTGCGATTCATATAATTTTTTGGTCCTAGTCACATTTTTAGCAATATCCTCAATTTCATATATAGTTAAATACTTTTAAATACAGTGTGCCAAAGATAATAAATAAGAAGCTTAAAAAAAACTGTAAAGCTGGGTAATTTTTTTCTGTTAATGTTAACTTGAGGGTGCTACCTCAAGCCGCATTTCAATTTTAACGACAAAATTACTTTCAGATACAGCAATCTTCAATTTAATGGCTGAACTTTTTTCAATAAATTAAAAAAAAATATATAGTATTAAATATAATATAATTGCTGTTATGTTAAGCTACTGAAGTGTGATATTTGTGTGCAAATCATTGTGGTTTGTTTTATAGTGTTTGACATTGGACATGGTTATGAGTTATGACAATATATTATATAAGATAAAGGAAAACAGGGAAATTATACACAAACATGTTTTTGGCATTTTGTGAAAATTTGGCCAATGTCTTCATCTGCATGCTAAATAACTTATTTCTTTGTTTATATAAGTTGGTATTTGATTATCGGTATAAGGTTGTAGGTATAATATAATTTAATGACATTGTATTTTGAATTATAAATAGAATTTTACACACAAAATCAATTAACAACAAGATTTTCTCAAACGAGCTTAAAAATGATTCAAGAATTATTTAAATCAAGGAAAGAAAGAGCAATGTTTCTTTTACATTTGTTTTATGCCCATACCTAGGTATACATGCGTACTGTAGTGTCCTCCAATAACCGACCCTGTTGTTACATAATACATATTAGCGTATTAAACAAATGTAATAGCATTAACAAATATAATTATTGATTTTAGAACAAATGCAACCTAGTGTCGTGTCTTATGTAGTACATAAGTGTTTTTAATCTAATTATGGAACTACATTATTTCCTAAGCATGTTTACTTGATTAGATAAAGATCTAATAGTAATTGTTCTGAGTATCCTTGACGGTAGGCGCTCATTTGAAGAAATATCGTTAAACAGACACGTTTATATCGTTTACAATTGTCAATTATGTTTCAATTAGGTACTAAATGTCCGCGGTATACATAAAACAATGGTAGCCGACACGAAATAGTCCTTCAGCAAAATAGTGTCTTGAGCGCAAAAACTACAAGACATATTCGCAGTAATTTATTTCAGAATACTAGTTGTATTTGTCATTCAATGATACAACTGTTACTTTTAGTTTTATCTAATGAAATAACCTCAATTATGCGTTAATCGTATTACCAGGTGCAAAAATATCGCATATGATGTTGAGTGTTAATTTGAAAATAATTTATTTACCAATAATAATTAATTGACATTTCCCACGCACATGTAATAACCGCCCGAAGAATAAAATGTATCTATATCTTATTAGATCAGACTTATAAAACATTTTCAGCAATATTTGTAATTATAGTAAAGGGGTATATTTTTAAATACATAATAACCCACCGTTTAATTATGAAAACAAAGGGGTATCAAAGCCTTAAAAAAATGAATAATTATACTTCTTATATGGGACTGATTTGCGGGGTTTAAATTTCCTAATCTATTGAGGATCATCCCTAATTATTTTTTGGCAACCTACTACTATAGAAATAAAAAATACCTAGTGTGTCCCATTAATATTTACTAATAACTTATTGAAATAGCCCTAGGATCAAAAAATAATATTTTTAATATTATATTAATATTTTAATATTATTTTTAATAAAGTTTACAAGAAACAGCATAATTGTTTAAAACAATTAAATTTGAAAAAATATTATTTTAAAAATTTAAAAAAAAAATAAGAGAAATATTGGTTAATAATATTTTATAAACGTTAGCTTATAATTAAAAAAATATAGATGCACAAACCTCAAAAACCGTATAGAAATGGGGATGGTCGTTCAAATCCACATTCTACAAAAACCCATCACTATCATTGGTTATGTATTTAAAAAAATAAAATAAAAAATACCTCTTACCCAACTTATTAGAAATCTCCATAATAGTAGTATATTCAATTTTCAGATTTTATTTTGAATAAGTAATGATATTCGTACGTTTTCGTTCGCATGTTAAGTGAAATATTATATTTTGGCACGTACATAGAAACTCCTACATGCATAATAATGCCATTCTAGGAGTCATTTATTCCACACTACAGAACCGTCTAAAATAGTTTCCATGTACGTTAAAGTTCTACGTTAAGTGCATTGCAGATCGGTGTGAAATATAAATTTTCTTCAAAAGTTAAAAAAAATATATTATACTATATTTTTAGGGTCACTTTTTAATATGTGTAAATTATTGTTACGTATAAAAAAAATATGCTACACAAAGTTTGCAAAAGTAGCATTATAGTTAATTAGATTTATATTAATCACATAAATATTACTAAAAAAGATGATTACCGTCTAATTGATCATTGTCTTCCTTAAAAGTTAACATGAACGATAAGTATTGCATGATTTTCAGTAATGCTTATTTGTGTACCATATATTGTATTATACGATTTTTTAAACATTAGTTATAGTACTCGCTGCTTAATTTCTTAATTTATTTTACTATTTTTAGATTCGATGCTGAGCCGAGAAGGTACGATTATGTCGTATTTTAGAATGATGTGTGTTTTTTTTGTCTGTCCGTACGTTTACCTTAAGAACCGCTGGACCGATTTCTTTGAGTAACCTATCTATCGATCACAAAATTAAAAAATAATAAAAATTGGATGACTTTTCCAGCTTTCAACTTTTTGTTGTAAGTTTCATAAGAATCAACATTTTAGTATGTCAGTCTTAACTCATTGGTCTTTTATAATACAAATAATAATACTTTATTGTTTATTAATATGTTTATTAATTGTTGGGTAATTTTTCAGTGACGTCAATTCTGTTTCTTCTAAATATTCGAGGCGATATCATACATTACTATGATGATGACAAGCATAACAAAAGTTTAATTTTGATGTTTGTCGTAGGAATTAATAGGCCTCCTAATGGTTTGACTAAGTTCTTGTAATATTCTCAATGTCTGAAAATTGATAATATCAACGTTATTAAATACACATATATCATTATAAATACATGTGTCATTGTACAATAACTACGTGAGATAGATAATTAACTATTTGATGATTGCTATAGATGTATTATAATGACATGACAAATTATTTTTGACTCTGAAACGATGTATAATAATAATATGTCTTGCGCAATAGTACTTAGAACCTATTTTAACAATTATTGTTATTTATAACTCCAAACAATATATGATATTAAAATTATATTTAACAAACCATTATGTTTTGTTATTATTGGTTGAAATCAATAATATATCATAATATTATCAACATTATTGTAAACCATTTATTTATTTTACACCATTTATCATTGAACATAATATGGTACATTTTAGTCATAAAGGCAACAAAAGTTAATTATAAAATATTAACTGTAACTGTATACATATCACGGCCAATATTTTGTAAACGAGCAATTATTGTGAAATTAATTAGGTATTGCAGTTAGTAGCTTTGCTAAGAGCATTGTTAGTGATAATATATTTATAAGTTCTTTTTTGTAATCTAATCGGGTTACGTAACTACCATTGATCAATTATCCAAAACGGAAATATCATCGGGTTATATTTTATGTTAGTGATTACTGATTACAGTATTTTTGCGCTCATAATGGCTGGAAACAAGTGCAACGCCTAATAGTCATGGACAACCAGCTATAATAATGACTAACTCAATTTACATATAAAGGGTTCAGTACAACTATAATTGTGTGGGGAATTGTCGGGTTTTAACAATATTACATACATTTTTATAACTAAATCCGACGTATCTTATATAATATGTTAAACTGTAAACCTTATAGTTTATATACGTACATAAATATATTTATATTAATTATTATAAGCCTTGTCGAAGGTACAACATTCAACACAATATACTATACATATTTTCAATGTCGTGGGCTTTAAGAAAAATCATTAATTACAGGAAGATAATGTATTGTACTTGTGTCATGTATACACAAGAGGTGAAGTATATTTCAGTAATCCTCGTTATAATTAAATTATGATATTATTTAAAAGGTTTTTGATTTAAATTTATTCTATACAAATAAACCAATAAGAAAATAGAGGCATATCTGTTCTGAAAATACCAGTTAAGTAGTACTGCCTACTCATATTATACTAAATGGCACAATGTTATGTTGCCATAAGAAAAAAATGTTCTCAATTAATTTTTTATTCACCTTATCCTACACAATAACTTTACAGATTGGATCGGCTGTATTCATATTGTCATTAATGCTATGACAATTAAATCGAAATTAAAAATGTCTATTTAATTAAACATTATATATTATATTATATACCAATTAGTTAAAATCAACTACTGCGTCGAAAACGCAGTAGCTACGTTGCACGATATGAGAAAATGCGGCGCAGTCGACAATAGCCCAGTTTTATTCTAATTATCTAAAACTACGGTCTACATAGCCCATAAGGCGTAAAGGCATACATTATTTTTATATTGGCATAGCTAAGAAAAGTTGCAGTTATCAGCTAATTATTATTTGTTTATTAAAACCCTACATAACATTTAAAGATTAACAGGTTTTCTTAACGCATAACACAGCCGCCATTCATTGTACAAATTGTGTATTGAATACCACATTATTATCGTTTAATTAAAAATATACAGTAAATAAAATAATAATTGATTACTATTATATGATCCACTTGTAGAATATATTTTATACTTTTCACTAACTTAATTTATATTATCTTGCCTTTCAATAATTTCGTTTTTTCGCTGTGACGCTTTATTTATTTATTGTAAAAATTGTTAATTGTAGTTGTGTTCAAGCTTTAAATCCATACATTGGATGCGTGGATCAAAATGGTTATTATTATTAAAATTAATAGTTAATACAAATGACGTGATAGCGTAAGTACTACGCTATCATCGGTCTAAAAACCGAAAACGTATGTAATATTATTGTCCTGTTATTTAAGATGGACACCTTATGAAGCCGTTTTGGAGTATAATTTGGTATAATATCACTTCTAGAAAATTCAGAGGTAGAAGTATATACTTAAATTGTTGAAAAAATGCTTATTTATTTTAGTTTTATCAGAATAATAATAGGCTAACATATTTAAAAAAAAACAACTATTTTTAGATGTTAAAATGAAATTACTGTCATTGAAAAAGTATTCCAGTGATACAAATTAAGAATTAGCTTTTTATTCAAAAAAAGTTGTAGTACAACTTTTTTTAAATTATTTTACTACGAACTTTGAATTTTAAGTTCTGAAGAATATAATAGCAAATCTTGACAAGTTCCTCTATTTTAATAACTCGTTAAACTACAAATAACTAGTAGACAAAACTCGTTAAGTTCCAAGTTACTTTTAGGAAAATTAGTTAAGTAACTGTTACAAATTACTGATTTTCGTTTACCTTATTAAACAAATTACCGCCCAGCTTTGTATAATTGCCAATAGTCACATTCAGACTGCTGTTATCGTTATTAAAAAAAAACTTAATCGCTTCTCACAGCTTCGTGTCGAAGCTACAAAAAACCAAATTGAATAAACCAAAAAAAAATCCTTTAAAAGGGTTCGATGGATAGTACTACCAAAATAATAGTTCCGGTTGGCCGTCTAATGACCTATTGTTAGCGAGCGGTATGCAGCCGGTACCCGTTACTAAGATAATAATAGTGTAATAACATTGTACACTCTTTTTATAATGTCATTAGACCTTATATGCACACATTGAGTACATTCCGGTCTGTAGACCTTGGCGGAAAGAACGAGGAACTGTTCGCGGGCGCCCCTCCTCGGCTTACAATCACACGGACAGCCTCCTTGAGCCCCACAACAGGGGGCATTTTTTTTTACATTTTTTTCTATTATTTGTTTCGCTATTTTCATAATTATACGCACGAACAGCAACGACAACGACAACAACAATAAGGCTAAAACTAAAAACAATATGATCACGACTTCGGCTGCTCTACAGTCATGTGCTGTTAGGAAAACCAAAATGTACGTCCCACCCAATCGATGGCACTAAAAAATTAGCTTAAAGGTCCAAATCCTCTTCAACTCTATTCGACCGAGCTTTTTTATTTTCCCAAAAAATGTAATTGAAATATTTGAAAATGTATAGTGCTCGTTCTATAAACACAGTTTTACTGCATTGTCATTTCATATTCATTAGTCATTTGTGCCACCTGATCTGCCTGTATTTCATTTATTTATATAATACTTATCAGTATAAAATTATGTGAATTAAAAATAAATTACAGCTTAGCTCATTACGGGCAATAATTAGTTTGTTTTTATAATTATGTACAATGGCAATAAGTCAAACTCAACTTGTTTATAATATTAATTGATATTATATAACTTATTGGGTACTGTTTGAGTAGTATTGTAGTAAAAGTGTTAAGTAAATCGCACTAACCCAACATTTTGTAATGCAAAAGTAAATGAATTCTTTAGTAGTTGGCTGAAATAAATAGGTACAATATGCAAGAAAATATGATGATTATATAAAAACAATAATCACACTTCACAAAGTAGCCCTAAACAATAATTTTTGTAGAATATGTAAATTGAAAATTAACCGCAATATTTAAAAATAAATAAATAAAAATACATTTTTGGATAACAGAAAAAAAAAAGTATTTTCTCTAATATTAAGGAAATATATAATGTGGAACTCACGTCATGATAAGTTAATTAACACATTTTCCTCTTCTTTTAGCCACTATTCTGTCAACTATTTATCAGTTAGCTTTGATTTTTAAATTCTTCTCCTAGAAAATTAAAAAAAAAAGATTTTCTTTTTTTTGTGTAACTGCATATTGTCTTCTGTTAATTTTAGTTATACTTTATATTAATTTTGAGTATTAAAATTAGTAAAAAGAATCAGAAGGACTCCTAACAAGTATAATTAAAATTGGTCATCAGCTGATGAATAGCTGCATCATCAATCTAAAAGTGCCTAGGGTTTAATTTTTATTTTTTTTCTAAAATCTGTCAAAAAAATTAGAATTTGTGATAGAATTAAAATTTAAAAAATGTTTAAATGCGTGAATGCACATTTGGGAAAATATGTTAAATCTAATACTTTTGCGAAACCGGCACATATCTATTATTAATTATTTTTGTACGGTATGGTGCTATCTGATCTGACTCGATAACTATTTTTTTTCCAGTTCCGTAATCTTTTTCTTAATCGATTTTTAGACAATGGTGCGTACTCGCACCATAAAATTGTACTTTTTTGAAACATTGGCCGGAAATGGTTTAAAATCGACCGAGTATACAAACGTATAATGATCGTGTGTATTGGTTTGTGAGTTGTCTAAGTACCCAAACGAGGGACATAGTATTGATAACCCGTAAGCTAAAAATTGAAATTGCATTAATGTCAATACAAAAGTCGGCGAACAAAGTTACTATTATGGTATAATAACAGTGAAAAGTTGTCAATTTCCGGTGAGAATGTAATAGCATGTAATATTAGTAATAATATTATGTATCATGTATGTGACGCGTCATGTGATAAATATCTTTCCATCGAATCACGGAAAAATGGACGATTTCCGATTGTTTTTGTGGAGAAGGGCGAGTTATATAACAGCTGTCTGAGGTTCGCCAACCGGGTGCGGAAACCGTGTGAAAAACTCCGTAAATCCGAGCCGACGGACACCAACCGGTTAACGGGTCGGTCGTGAGCGCGCTTTAAGACAAAGAGATATTTCTTTTAGGCAAAAAAAAAGTAATATTATATAATAATTGATCATACTGTACGATATCATTATTATATTAGCGCGTGGACAGTGTACGGCTTATGTGAACGACCTTTAGACGAGGGGAAACGGCGGCAGTGGTGTTTGGAGTCCAGAAACGGGCCCGGACGTGTCAAGGCCGCGGCTGTGCGGAATCGTGTACCACGTGACATTGGCCGTTCACGGACGTAGCCGCCGCCCGCGTTACGGGCAATGCAAGTGGCGGCTGCACCGCACGAGACGGAGAACCGTCTGAACTTGGCCCGGTTCAAGCGGGAGAGAACGTGTGCGCCGCCAAAGAGGGCGCGCGCGGGGTACTGCTGCACCGGCGGTCAGTCGAAGGTCCGAGTCACTGGCCACCACGGTCAACCCTGTCGAGTGGTGGTGCTTAGGCGTCCAGCGGACAGCCGTGATTCGCACCGTAGCGGTTAAGCCAAAGAACGGGTAGCCACGCAATGGCTTTGTTGTTAACAAGTCTGGCCAATAAACACTTGTCATTAAATGCGGTCTAAAATATGGACACTACAGAAACCATTTGGTGCATAGCTCGCATATTAGATGTGTATTTATTAATTAGGTATAACGCCGAATAATGGCAGAGAGCCCTTAAAAAAATACAATAAATAAATGTTTGTTTGCACGGGTTAAAACTAAAAAAATACATAATTCGAGATAAAAAAACAATTAAAACTGTTTGTCTTCGTTTTAGCATATTATTGTTTAACGCTCGCGAGCAAATATGTATTTCATTGTTTAATTATTTTATTTACTGAAGTGTGCTGGTTAGGCGAAAATTGTTCGATAACCTATACTCTAGCCAGTGAGAGAACACGCCTGTGCAGAATCCAAATCGCTCTGAGTAAACTTCTGAGTATTCCCGCAAGCGCATATGAGAGTAAAGTTTTGGCTCTCTGCAAGCACATTCTCTCACTAGGCAGAGAATAATAATTAAGGGTATAGACAATTATGAAAAATAAACTCTTAACCCCTGGTTATATTTGCGTACAGTGTACCGAACTACATTCGATGTGCAAAAGTAATTGTATAGTTATAAGTATACTACTAATTAGAAGCGTACACTGTGCTTGTTTTTTACTGCACTCTACTTACAATTTTTCCTTAACTAGTTTTTTACTATCTACAGATTTGCATCGAAACGTTCCAAATAATATATTTGCCAACTTTGATCGAAATAGGTGGACGTCTATAAAGAACTTATTTATATAATATATAGAATGGTTGAAAACCCGGTCTTAGGGTGAAGGAGTAGACTTTTATTACTTTTGATCCACCAAAGTACCAATCACATACGATTACGGATCTATAGATGCGCTACTTGAATCACGATTATATCGGCCCATTGGAAAAATATTTACCACGACTTCAGATGAAACACAAAAAACAAACAAATTAAAAAAAAACAATAATTTACAAAACTAGTATTTTTTTAACTGCCACAGTCTGCCTAAAATTCTGAACTTTACTAAAAGAGGATTCAAAATAGATCAAATCATTTGTTTTTAGGATCTTTAATTTCAAGCTTGGTATCAGTTTCAAATTTTACCCATACGTAGGAAGAGGGGATGAATTTTAATGGTTTTTTTTTTAATAGTCAAATGTATTTTAAATTAAATATACTTATTAATATTTCTGAATAGGCCATATACAAAAAAATATCATTGTATGCCTCTTTTGAAATTCAAATCCGTATAAAATAAATTTATATATTAGTATTTGAATTTAGGGCTAAGTTCTAATTCATATAGTTTATACTTACAAAATAGAATCTTTGGAAACAAACACAACTCTGATCTCTTGTAAACTGTTATAAACAGACAATTACTATTATAATTTTTAGCCTCAGGACTAAGGTGTTCGCCGGTTACTAGTAATTACTAAAAACCTGAAATGAAATAACAAGCTTTATAATAATATATAACATTATTTTCCTTACTTACAGCGTATGTAATAATACATATTAAGGCACCTATGAAATGCACGTTCTATACCTGTATTCATTGATTCAATATAATATTGCAAAATATTGTGCAAAATTTGAATTTTGATTTTTTCACACTAGTCAAATTGTATTGGTTTTATGCATTTCAATTTTTTTTCTTAATTGCAAATAACAAATAACTATTTATTTAAAATACATTTTTATTTACTTTTTAAATACATTTATATTTTGTTAATAATTATTTTGAAACCTGTTAATTAAAAAAAAATAATTTATATAAAATCAAATGATTGATTTTATTTTACAATTGAAATTAAATTATTATTATTATTTTCAATTAAAGTAAGAAACTATGTTAAAACTGTAAATTTTTAAAAATCATTGTTTTATTTGTGGTTTAAATTTGTCAAATAAAACTAAAATGATATTTTTTATTCGTATTTGTATTTGAAACATATATTTTAATTTCCATTAAAAATGTCCAGGTTTTTTTAGAAACCACTAGACATGACTAGACTATTTAACATAATATACAGTTATTCAGATTTTATGTAACATTTGTTTTTTTTTTTTTACTAAAATCGTTTTATCTAAAAAAAGTTTCAAATAAAATTCTTATTATATTTAACGATTAAACATTTTATTTAATATTCAAATTAAAAATATCATTTTAAAGGGTAAAATTGATGGCTGACTTAAAAAGTACAAAAATAACATATGTACTAGATCTATGAAAAGCAATCTTATGTAATAAGAACAATAACTGGTCGATAACCAGTTTTGAATATAATATACTTCTTAAGTTATTAGCATTTAAATGTATAGACTGCTGATGAGGACAATAATGTAATTCACATATACACACACCTCTCACCCGCACTTCTTCCCTTGCTTAAACTTTAAATACACATTACTGAACAAAGTATTTATTATTAAAACTTGTTATGGTTTAGCAATATTTTTTACTACACCGTTCTATTTTTATTGGTTAAATCAATGTGTTGCTGCTATTTGACTTTTAAAAATTACTCTAACCACCCTTTAAGACAAATATTAAATATCCTTTTTTAGTATTAAATGCAATAAGAATTTAACAAAAAACATTTTTGGCTAACATAATTATTTTATTGAAAAAAATAATTATAACATGACATTGGGTTACCCAGTGTATATAAACATGTGTTGTTATTTTTTAGACGTTGACTGATAACTTTTTTAAAAATAATTATCAAAAACTCTTCAAATTCAGTGAGATCTACTTAAAGTATTATCAGTTGTCGAAAACTTGTTTTATTTTTAGAAATAAATTTGGAATACTGTGTGTATTTAAATAATTTTAAATGCTAATTATAGGAACGAAGTGTTAAATGTTATTTGTATTTAATGGATCAAGCTTTTCTATCCACCCTAAACTTGTATAGAACTCGAGAACTGTATATAATTTAAAACTGGTTAACGACCTGTCAACACATCTATTAGCTCATTCTCGTTTTAATAAATATTTAAATAAGTATAAATCAACACATAAATTACTATTGAAATTTTAAATAGAATTAATATCGTTTACCTACACTTTATGAATAAATCACCAACTATAATTCACGTTAGTCTATAAATATTAGATACTTTTATTTTTTTTTAACGTACGGTTTCAACGGGTACAACTCTTTTATTTTAAAGAAATCTTTATGACGTTATTATTCATGAATATATTAGATGATTTATCCAATTTGGTAATAAATTATATAGGCTCGGTATTATATAAATAAGTTAATAAGAATCAAGATTTGATCGTCTTCCAATGATCCAAATTTTGGATAACTTACCTACAACTTAAGAGTGCAACTTTGTTAAAATTATTTATTTTAATTGCTAAATCCCTCGAACAGTAGAAAATCCCATCACCTCACTACTTAAGGTATGAACCAGAAAACATACTCATTTGAGTATTTACACTGTTACTCAAATAGACCATCGCAGATCGCTGTTATTTAATTACCCGTTTATAACCAACAACATAAAAACACCATAGTAAAAAGCTGCTGTGTATTGAGTACGTTCCAAAATAACTTGGCAACAAAACACAAATCCAATCGCTGCACACCATAAATAATTCTTCGATTTTTGTCTTACAAATTTGTTGATATAATAATAATTTATTAGTCTAATGTGTAACTATATTCTTTCCAAGTACGCCTCTTCGTGCAATGAGTTTTTTCTCAATTCACATTATGAACCGTCAAGCGATTATTCACGTGAGATTTCATGAATTTTATAATCATATAATAATTTTTTAATTGTTATAATGACATTTACAATATATTCAAATGGACTCTATCTTTCGCGCATTTATCGATCGGTGTACGATTTTTTAGCAGGATCTAAATTTCCGTATAGTAATCTACTCGTTATGTAGTAGTAAAAATCAAAATGTGCAGTAATTGTTAATTTATTTGTTTGTAAAGGTACAAAATCAAAAAAAAATATTGTTTGGTTCATGGATAGAAAAGTTCTAAAATTATTTTTATATAACATTTCACTGGAAATAAAATGAACTTGTTCCAATTTTTTTTATGACCACTAAGTGTGTAATACAACAATATTTTAATTTGTTTGGTGTTTTGGAGTTACCTCATTGGGTTTTCCCACAAAAAGCTACTTTGTGTTCTCTGACAAAGCTGTATTAAATTAGTCACTTCTATGGGGGGGGGGGAGGGTTAATTATAAACACAAATAGCCTAAATTGACCCCTAGCTATTTTAATGCTTTCAAACCTGATGTGTGAGAAACTTTTTTTCAGAAACATGTAAAAAAAGTGTATTTTACTTTTTACTTTTACGTTTTTTAGGGGAAATGAATGATACAACAATTGTGTCGACACATTTTTGTGGAGAATATTCAGACGCATTTTTCGATCTTAGATGAGCTCTTACAATAACAAAAAAAAACCTAAAATTAAGAAGCTTGAATGAACTCTTAGTTCTAAGGTCCACTGAGCTCTCTAAGTTCTAATATTACGCATATAGTCGTTAAAATAGAGTGTAAATATTGTACAATGTTAAAATCAGTTAATTCATTTTGATAAACTTAAGAAAAAAAATGATTTTGTGTAATAACTAAAAATAAGTTAGTGCTCAATTTTTTTATAGCTCAACGCCGATGAATAATTTTTTTTTTTACTTACAGTTCCTTTGGCTGATGCAAAATACTCGATGCCACGCTCAGATGCTGATTTATTCATCAGAAAGATATTATAATTTTGATCCAACAAGGTCATTACCAAAAAAAAATCCATTCTAATTGAACGCGTAGGTTTTTCGAGCTTGCGGAACTGGTAATTTCTTCCCGATCAAGTTCAAAGTGATTTCTGGTTTAAAAAATTGCACCAGCTAAGAATTGAGGCCAAGGTCGGCGATACCATAGCTCTCCCGGTCCTATTATTATTCGAGCTATATAACCTTTCCTCGGTGTAATTTTATATTATTATCTTAATAAGAGACGCAGCAAGTGGGAATTGAAACGGTTAATAAACAAAAAGGACATCATAATAAAATAAGTGTTTCCTATGCATTTAAACGAAGAAGCCACAGTTTTTCACTCCAAAAGCCTTCATCCTGCTATCGCTTTTTGTTATCAATATTGCAAATTAGTCCTTTAAAGAAAGAATAACACCAATTATCACGTCCGCTGTTTAGTATATAATAATATATTTACATACAATTAACGTGCATTCAGCATTGTACCTATACGTTTATACCATGTATATCTGAGTGATAAATCAAAAAAATAAAATTAAACAGACACCAACAACTATTATAATTATAATTCAACCGATTTTGGGGTAATTTTAAATGAATAAAAGTCACAGTAATAAAAAATAATACAATGGTTGTTAATAATAACGAGCAAATATCCAGATGACTAATGTTAACTGCCAATATATCTTTGCATACCGTATGGGTAAAATATATTTTACGGGGTGAGTCATTGAATGTAAAATGTCGGCCATTATATTTTTACATTCAACTCATTTTTACTTCCGTAAGCAATTTAATACGCAGAAATGTTGTAGTTAGGACTTACACGTGAGTAAGAATAGTATTTCCTTGCACTTAAACTATAACATATAATTATAACACAGATAATCATATTTGCCAGCAGAATGATCAATTTTTAAACGACAGCCTATACCTATGTTTAAACATAAAGATGAAACCGTTAAAAAAAAAACATTAACATGAAAAATAAAACAACCTATTTATTTTAGGGTAGTTAAAAAACCCTTACTTTAAAATTTTGTTTGCAGCACTCCCCTTCCCCATTTATATATATATATATATATATATATATATATTGATTGTCGTTTAAAAATCGAACATTAATTCATTGTTGAGTAGTTAAATATGCAATATTTACCTAAAGGATGTTTTAGAAAAAAAACAATAAGGTACAATAAACACTGTTATTGTCTTGAGGGTATTATAATAATAGTTATACTGCAATCATAGAGGTATACGGGTTGTTTAAAATATTAAAAGCAATAAATATATACCATTTTTTTTTTTTTAATTTCAATTTGGAATTAATTAGTAACGAATGAACCGCGATAACCTTAATAGCCAAAAGCAAAGTAATTTGTAATATGACTACACCACTTAAAACCTATCTAAATAAACTAATAGGAGTAATTATTATTTACCCATAGGCAGTGCAAAAGATATTAAAATATGTTTTTGAAGCCAGTAACACAAAGTATAACGCGTCGACAATTTGTGAGAACACGGAACATTTTTTTTTAATATATGTTTAAGATTGGAGACCACAATATTTTATTTGCACATTATATTAATTTACAAATTATATTTTTCTTTCGAATGATTGTATTAAAAATGTTACAGTTTCACTACAATATGATATATATGATTATGAAAAATGGCCAAAAAACTCGACGCAGTAAAAACTATATTATGATATTGTCTAATTGAAATTACGTCAAATTTTCGATTTATGTACTTACGAAATTATATCACAATTACTTGATTACGTAATTACCTAAATGGTATCTATGATTTTACATCGTCGATGGAGTTTATGAATTTTTACTCAATTTGCTTTACTGTTTGAGAAGCAAATAATGAATATAAGTTAATGTGCGCTACTCTTACTGTTACTATATATTGGTCAATGCCAAATTTATGTATTGTTATTATTTCCTGTATAAGTGTTAGTCGAGATTTTATCATTTACTAATATGTTCTATTTACCTTTACTATCATAATAATATATAAACTAAAACATGCTATAAAAGTGCAGAAATTATAGTATTAAAATATCGTTTTATGTAAAACTGCAAATGTGGGTATACCTACTTGTAAATCCCATTTAGGAATTACACAATTATTTGTCTTGTATGTTGTACAAATGTTCAAGGATTTTATTCCTTAAATATTCTGTTTCGTCATACACTCATTAGGGGATAATCTGACTTATATATACCTATGTGATTGCATTAATGATCAATACAATTAATTCTCTTTCATTAATTATTATACTAAATTATAATAAAAAAATAAATGTACAAATACATGATTTGGAGAAAAATGTATTTAAGTCTACTTATTCTATTAGATATGTATATATTTTTTTAATAATCAGTTTGAAACTTTACAAACATCTCGTTAAGACCTTGGCCTTGCTTAATTTATATTATATCTACATTATAATACTTATATGCTATACATATAACATTATTACAAATATGATCATATCATAATATATTATTAATCGCAGTAGAGTCTATTTACATGTATTTTAATATAATCGCCTATAAAATCGAATCCGCCATTGGCGATTTAAAAAAAAAAATAATAGCAACAACTTCTACCCAAAAATTGATAATCTAGGCATGATTAGTTAAGGCCTAAAATAATTATCAAGGTCTTAAACTTTAAAATATTTGTCGTAAATTGAACGATTTAAACGATATATTATATTATTTTGTACAAGGTGATTCAGTTAAAATAAGACGTGAGACATATGTGGTTCAATACAATAAAAAATAATTTTTAATCATTGAAATGGAAAAACACCATTTTACTTAAAAAATATTATCATTTACTACTTTATTGATATTAGACAATAATTTATATAGTATTAGTAAACTTTAAACCTAAAGCTACCTTTTTTCGATTTGATAGTTTGACGCTTTTTACTCTTAAACTTTACCCACACATAATATACATAGATTATCACTAGCAAACTAGAATTTTATTCAGGGCCCTTAGTATTATTTCTCAATAGATAAAATATAAACAGCTCATAAAGAAAATTACTCTTTACTCATTTAAACGCTGTTTTGAGATCGGGTAATAATTATATGTGTTATAAAATGTTCATTGAACTTGAGGATTTTTCCCTAAACTAAAAACAGGCTCCAAAACAGCTGTTTTATTTCTTTAGTACGATTCTTACTATCCCAAAAATACAAAAATATCGTAAAGGCTTTTATTAGTTACAACTATCAAAGCCTTAAAGGATTAAAAGATAAAAACAAGTCTGAAAGTTAATTAAAAAAATATATAGTAAAACACATAGTATATTATTAATATGCAAAAAAGATGCGTGAGCGTACTCAAATGATGTTTCCTTCAGGATAAAATCGAATTTTAAGGATTAAGAAAATTATAGTAGTATCATTTTGAAGATTACACTACAGGATGATTTGAAATCTTCTTCTTCGCCTTCAATCCACCTATTTGGGGTGCCGGGTCAGCCACATTTGTCCTAAAACTACACTCGACACATCACCTTCGCATACACCTGCAGGACTCATATTAAGATTGATTTGAAATAGATATTAAAATCATAACTAAAATCTCAGAGAAACTCTCGTTTTATAATAAACGTTAGTAATATTTTAATGTTAGTTAACCAGTTCCAATGGACCCCTTGGTCTTCCGCCTTTAAATCTCTTTTTTAATAGAATCTTCCATATAGGAGGGGCGTGGTCCTCCTAGATATCTTTTTCAATTATCGCTTTTATTATCGTTCCCGTTTTCAACATACATGTCCTGCCAATATAAATCTTTATTTGTAGTTTCATTAAAAATATTAGATCGATTAAACAATTTTTGAAGTTTCTTATTATAATATATACTTTGTTCCACGAGAGTCCATGCCTGTGCAAAAACCAAAACGCGTTCCTCTTGTGTACTTCTGTATACGCAGACATATACGAAAGTAATGCGTTTTGGTTTCTGCGCAGGTATGGTCTCTTGTAGAACAGAATAAACTCCATTTCAGAACGTCTCCTTTTTAACTGGTCTGCTATAAAGGACCTTAAAATTTTTCAGTTTCATGAATCCCAGACTGAGTCCTTCAATTTTTCTGGGGGCCCACGGCTCAGAGCTATATAATTTATAAAACGATTGGACGTATTATACTCATGCATACTTATTCTAACATTTAACTCGACTACCATAACTAGTTGTACGCCATTTTAAGGGGAATTAATGGTTAAAACGGCTAAAATAGTTTTTTTGTTTTATAGTTTACTGATTGATGAATGCATATTAAAATATAGGAGATTATCTAAAATTCCAGTTATTCATGGCTGGTTTGCTCCAGTAACTAACGTACGTGAAACGTCAATCAGATAATATAACGTTGTTCCGCTGTACCTATGACTAAATATACATATATATCCGGTTTTCTTAAGAGTTATTTTTAACAAAAGGATCTTTACAAAAATAATTGTTGACGTTTATTACGTTCAATGAAATAGAGCAGCCTAAGGGCAAAAATGTTGTCCTTGTGACCACTTTTTATCTCCGAGTGAACGGAATAGGTATGTATATGCTAGATGATATTAAAAATTTTTTTTTTAATCATATGCATTTTCAATAATACCTATATAATAGGTTATATCTGCTGAGAACGCGTCGTTCCTTTGCACTTTATATATATATATATATATAAATATATTGTATTTATTTTTATGATAAGTGTGACTGTAGAGCTGGGCAAATGGATTATCCGAAGTTGCGATATACTTATAACGTTACACAAGTTCGTACTCTTCGATCATCACATCCTGTTCGACCAGCTTGGTAATATCCACATCCTTAACACGCGGACACAATAAGCGATTACACGAATATTGGTTGACGCCCCAGCTCGACCTTGAAGTTTACTCTAATACCTATATGTAATATAATTTATATATAAGTATTAGAGTTGTATACATATGTATAATAAATTACATAAGAATTTTATAAAATATATGAATTTTAAAAAAAAATGTATACTTAGGGCTGTGGACAGTGACCTTGAGTCCGGTCAATGTATACGTCCATGCCTGTGCATAATATATATTATTTTGTAGCTATATTATTATTACAACATAGCGTTGGCGGAATGTGAACCTGAAAATGATTGACGGCGACGCTGTTGGTCGTTATCCGGTGACACGACTGTCGTAAAAGTTGAATACACCGTTCCCGCGGTTTATGCCGTTTCCAGTCGCCACGACTATTAAAATTTTAAATATATATTACTTATTAGTACTTATAATTGTATTACATAAAAATAAAATTATCCTTTTGGAGTTATTTTCTTAATTATGCTATCTGATAATAATATAAGATATAACGACTGTCCTTGTGGCCGCTGACCGCGCGGTAATGACACAGTTTACTTTCTTTCCGGAATTCTTCGAAAAATGTACAATCGAATCGTATATTGTACAATAATAATTGTTATCCAAAATATATTATAAGTTATAACACTACACCGCACGTGGTCGGAATCGTCTGGAATTGAAATTTTGTGCTCACTCATCGGCCCCGAAGGAACACATACAACAACTGCTCGACACGTCCATGTATTTTTACAGCTTTTAACACATAAGTGTCTTCTATGATGTTTATACTACATATTATATTATATTTATATATAATCAGAGAGAGAGATTGTGTTTTCATTTGCGCATGTCCTATGGATGGACCTTGACGTCCAGACCCCAATTATTTGATCGTATAAATTCAAACGTAATTGGTCCTTGGCTTTTTTACTATTGGCTGATACGGTGGTTTTAATTTGTCACGTACGCACAGGTATTATAAACAATAAATGATATAACAATTTCGAAAATATATTATGACAACTGGATTTCGCGAAGGCTAAAAAAACACGTGTAGACGACTACCGGTAACCGATCGATACGTTTTACGAATACCGGCATATATATATATATATATATATATATATATATATATATATATATATATATATATGTATTATAGGTATTTAAAAAAATGTACGAGTATAATATTATAATAAAAAATTTAAAAGCCGATGATAAACTATCACATTATTGCGGCAGATATTGTTATTAAACTGCAATACGCCGATTTGAAGAACCTTGATCGTATTAGCATATTAATTGGAGCGGCTCGTCATTAAATCACACGATATGACAAAAATTACTCAGAAATACGCTGGAATATATACCTTTTCTCCATTATGCCTACGTAGTGTATTTAAACTATTTTTAAATATAGGACATAGTTACAAGACTAAAATGTGCTTCAAAATTCATATTATACAATCTTTTGTGAAAAACGCGGCGAATACTGTAGTTTAGGGGTCTAGGAAATGCTTTAGCTAATATAATAATCTTAATTCGATTATATTAAACTATTTATTCCAAGGAGGGTAAAACGGAGAAGATTGATAAAAAATGTTACTATTATTATTTCTATTCACTTAATAATATCCTTTGGGTTAAAACGTTTCCAGAAAGAAAACTCCAGACAAGTTTATTTAGTTTTCAATAAGTTCTCGGGCTTTATCACATTATTCTTAAGTTTCTTATACATACTTTATGGAATAAATACCTCTTATAATATATTTATATACAAATATATATATATATATATATATATATTAGGGTGGTCCTATTAAATTTGACATAGCGTTGGATGGCCAAAAAATATTTCTCTATTTTTTTCAGATTTTTATTCCATTTCCTTAGCTCCCTAAGGGTGTTTGCACATCAAATGTAAACACTCGGTCAGGTCCGGAGGCGACGCGGTACCGTCGCCCTGCGCCAAATGTATACATTTGATATGCAAACAGAGAGACCAAGGAAATAAAATAAAAATCTGAAAAAATTAGTGAAAATTAGAGAAATATTTTTTCAATGTTTGGAGCCGAATGATGGCCATCCAACGTCATGTCAAATTTAAGGACCACACTAATATATATAAATATATATATGAAATTCTACGAAGAAGAGGGATGATCCGATCAGTTCTACGAATCCTGAGACGTAATATTGTTGTAAAAAACCCTTCTTCGTTTAAAATATTTCCTTTATTTTTCTGCTGTTAGGGTTGATACTGTCACGGTATTGAAGTAAAATACTTAGGTAATAGGTATATAAGGAAGTGTTGGCCGGTAATAACTGTTCTCAGTCTGTTTTATGCGCTGATGATTCATTATGGCAACATTGCTGCCGAAATACGTATATACGGGAAGAGAATTATTTTTGTGGTTAAGGTTTATTTAATATTTTATTATTTTCTTTACTATAATAACCACAAGTGTTGCTTAAGTTTTTTTTAGATGAAGTCAAATACAAGTTAAAACTCGTATTATAAAAATTAAGATACTGCTTTGCTGCATCGCCCTATCTCTGCTGTAACTTGTTATAATACATCGAAATATCTATACATTGATAATTCAATAACGATATGCATATTTACCGACAACTAACGTATGAGACACATTATATCATTATAAAGTAACATGTTGTCACCTGACATGATATGTGGACATTGAAAATGAACTGCTACAGCCTACATCCATATTAAATATTGTACATTATATGTAAAATATATTTTTTTACAGTGTTTATAATTGAAATGTACTTGACCTATCTTACTTATTTTAACATAGGTATTATGTAGTATAATAAAATAATTCATAATATGTAACTATTATTTAAAATATATTATACTCTGTTTTACGCAGGTTATGCAGTATAAATAAGTTATGTCATAGTGTTTTATTTATCATTATCATCATCAAGCCGCTTTACCCACTCGGCCACTCCTCCTTTATTTATCATAAATTGGATATTTCGATTTAAAATGTTTTTTTTTAAATATTAGATGTTGCATCACCACTGATTGAAAGTAACGCATAAAACTGTTTTTAAAAAAGCTAGACACTGGAGTCATAGCATAGTGGACACGGAGAATATTGGGCCGGGGAGGTCACAAATCTACATGAATTATTAAAACTGAAAATGGTAAAATCACTTTCAAACAAACGCTTCGATGCCACCCTGTAATGGTAGAAGCATAGGCGTATAAAGAGCGGGTGCTTAGGAGACTTAGTCCCATCTCTGTCTGATCATTAAAATTTTTTATGTACAAAACATACAGTGTCCCAAATTTTTCCAATGCTTTTTTATACACAATAATAGCCCCCCCCCCAACAAATTTGACCATCCTACGCTTATGCAGAAGTATAAATATTGATAAAAGCATTGTTACGACAATAATGTGCTTTAAAATGTACGTTGATGGTCTATCTATACTTTATAATAATTTCTTTCCGTGTTAGCCGTGAATAGGTATCATTATTAACATTATAATAAAAATATTTTCAACTACCTGTTGACTATTGATTCACTTAGACATAGCCACCTAGAAATATACTATGGTCGAAAAGTAATCTTTTTCCTTAAAAAAAAAAAGTTGACTACAGATTTTTGAGAACATTTTATATTTTATAGCCTTATTTTTTACAGCCCTAAAAGTTCACTTAAAAAAGCAAAATAAAGAAAAGGTTTCCACCCCTTCGAGGGGAAAGTGTTAAAGATATTTTTTTGGTTGGTTAACGATAGTACTTTATCTAAGCAATTTTCCATTCACGAAGCTATCATGGGTCCTGACATAATAAAAAAAACATCATTGTAAAATCAACACCTATTATTACCTATCCGCATCGAAGCTAAACATATTATGTTTAGTAACAAATCGGATTGTTGTAGTGATAATTTAATGACCCGCGAGTATTTATGTAATCAATAAAGATTTATTAATATTAAAGGGAATTTGTGAAAATTTAAGTGATAAACAAATTATATCAATTATATACATTTTTACTCTAAGTAAATGACACAACAGACAAAAGTTTTGTCGGTTATTTATATAACCTATTACTTAAATTTTGGGTATGAAACCGAATTCTGTGTAGGTACCTGTAACATATTATAGTAAACATATGTATAGCGATTTTATAGTGTACTAACAATAATTATGTACAAAAAGTGAAGGCATTGGTTTCACAAAATGTTTCGAAACCCTTCGCCGCGCCAGTCGCCTCCTCTTCTAATCACATTCAAACCGTAGGTTAGATTTAAAGAAATAAGACAAAAGAAGAGCGTATTATAATACAAATAATAATACCTACCGCGGATATTAAAACCGGAAGAAACCATGCATTTAAATTTCTTTGAAATAATGCGCTAACTGTTTTAACCATCACGATTATTTTGAAGCACAATGTTCGCATTTGAATATTATAAACCTTGATAAATACAAAATAGCTTATTTGTGTTCTATTGGATTTATTTGCAAGGCTTCGACTATCATGAATTAAATGTGTAATTTCTCACTTAGATATTTTCTCATTTTTATTTGCGATTTGATGGTTTTTATCATATAGTCTCCCAGTTGTATTTATTTTTCATTAAACTCATCTTTGTTATTTTCTAAAGCGTCTCCTCTGCACTGTCGTTTTCTTTTTTTAAATGTTTGCACACATTCCTTTTTTGTATTTTGAATTCAAAAATGTGTTCAGTATAATAATTTATCTTCTACAAACATCTTCATTCTTTCTCCGCGTTCATTTGTGACACCTAAACGCCAAACGGTAGACCATTCCCACCAATAAGAACACCACATCTCCTATGACCAATTTTAGCATTTATACCACCTATTTTAAATGTCTTTTCATGTTAACTATATTTTTTCAATGTATCTGATATTGTGTTATAAAATTACTCTATCTCTGCATCAAAATTAGGGACATATATTAATTATTGTTCTATCTGAGAACAATTTCTTCTCACATGTCAAACGCATATTCATATAGGTTTTTTTGAAACTTTATTGCTCACTTATCATTAATCGTACAAAAAGATTTCGTATGTTAACGACCTCAGAAGCCTTGTAGTTTGTATTCCTTCCCCTGCCGAATTTGGGTTTTCGAAGGCTGCGATTATTATCAATACTTACCTATACATCATTAACACTGCCATTTACCATTATAATATTACTAGGAAACATAATCAGGTGATTTTTCGTTGCCTTTCTGATCCTAACGCCATTAACCATATTGTTTGGTTTATTTTTTTTGAGAATGACTTCTGACTTCTCACTCTCGGGACAATAGGCTGTCTTGCCTACTAGAAATATTCACCTGGAACTTTCTACCAGAAGATTCTCGAGGCCTGTTGCATTAACAGGCACCTCTGGGTAAACAATTCAAAGGGTGTTAATTTGTAAGTTAACAATTTGCATGTGCAAATGACTGTTATACGTAATATTAAGAATATATATAACATGAGCCAATAGTTGTTTACACGAGATCATTAGCGGTCATGGGCAAAGTTATTCTATCGTAAAAACTGCCGAGACTATTTAACTGCTTCTAATCCAGTGACCTCCCTAAAATCATTATTCGCGCAATCGTCAATGATTTTATTATTCGAATATTCTTCGAGTATTCTACAGGTAATATAATATATATATATATATTATATGTATAAATATATGTATTCACTACAGAGTACAGACAATATTCACAGAAAACCATCAACAGGTTTTTTAATAATATATCATTATTAGTTATTTTATACATAATAAAATCAAAATTCTGACGCAACAATGCATTAAGAGCCGATAATTTTGCTTTTTATCGTATTTTTTGTATACATTAATGGCAGTAATAATTAATTAGGTGTGAAGTGGCGGTGTATTGTACGATATGATCGTTGTCCCTCAGGTTATTTATGATATGCCTTATCGGGATGTCATCGCACGTATTAAAAATACACAGTAGAACTTTCCGGTTTCTTTATAGTATTATATACGATTGATAGTTTTTGATAAAAGTATGTATACTACATAGTAATTTGTACGTTATATATCTAAAAGTTTAGGTAACAGACTGCAGTAACTTACTACTAGTAAGTAGTTAAAAAAAGTTAAGACTATCCACACTTCATGCAGATACATCAATGCATGGATATGTTCTGCAATCTAGTATCTTTAATATCTATCTCTAATCTATTATCTCTATTAATTCACCTCCATAATCCTCCTCCATTACATAAATTTTCAGAATGACACCCAGTAATACGATATATTCATGTCAAAAAGAATTGCCGATTTTTTTTCTTAATTTTTTATTTTTATTTTTATGTGACCTTTTTAATATTCTAAGACACAGTACAGTATAAATCACAATCAAATGTATAACTATTAGTTTGAGTTTAATAAAAACATTTTGTTTCATTCATATTCCATTGTTATAAAGTCTGCTTTTCTTAAACGGTTCAGATTTACGGTTGTCAAACACCTATCAGGAAAGCAATTTAAGAACTTAAAATCAAATACAGGTAGAAAAATATTTCATTGGCAAATAGTGTAGTATGATTAAATACTTGTTTAAATGTTTGGACAAATTGTCACATAAGTTCCCTTAAATCTCATTTCTTTAATTAATGTTTGAAAAAAAACCAGTATTTTAAAACAAATTTTAAAACCCTACTAAGTGTTAGGTACGATATGTTAGCGCTTCTCCCAAAAATGTTACCAACACAATTTAAATTTTATTCTAATCATTTTTTTTTTTAGTTGATTTAGGATACAGTTCATCAAGTATGAAAGCTAAAAATCCAAGTTATTATAGAATATTTTTGAATAATAGAAATTAATACAAGGTAGAATTTATTTTTGACTTCCTTAAAGTACCAAATAGATTATAATCAAAAGATATAATGCATAGAAAAAGTATGTGTTCGACGAATGGACGTAATAAAATATTTACTGCCAACTTATCTTTATAGTACCTATGAATCCGTCTTAAACAATAAGAATATCTGCTTAAAGTGCTTACAGTCGCTGAAGCGGAAATTTGTTAAGTGCACTTTAGTAACATTACGTGTAAAAAATTTATGGTCTAAGGTTTAGACTCTAAAACGATTCGTCGACAGTTGCTTTTACTGTTGGTTAACAGAGTTTTATTTTTGGCAGATACAAAATACAGATGTTCTACGACCCACATTATTGCATAACTTAACAGTATCTATTAAGTATTTTAAAGTTTTAAAATTTAATTGACTTAAACAATTATTGCACTAATAGTTTAACCCATAGCAAACAATTTTAAACATGTTGTCAATATTATTAAAAATATGTTATAATAATGTTACGACACGATAAAATATTTATTTATACACATATATAACATTTATAATATATAATAATATATTATCAAACATTCAAACAAGTTATCTAAGCTAGTAATAATTAAGCCTATTCTAAATTATAATAAGTATGTATAACATAGTTTATTTGATTCCTTAAATTAGCTTTATTCAAAATAGATATATTTTATAGATATACTTAAACAATATAATTTCTGTCTGAATAACAAAGTATACTTATAATTTATTGTGCGTTAATAGTTATAAGTAGATGGTAACATATTTGTCTACAGATTTTATTTTTTAATTAATTAATTAATATTTTATACCATTATTTTGTATTGAGTATTATTATTATATTATAAAGTATTAGTTAATATAGTATTTACAATTGTCAATAATGGTTGCACTGACATATTGTGTTTGTTAGCCATTGTCAGACAATATTTTTTTAATTGTGTTTCAGTTGTGTGCTATAGTCGGCTGATAGAGTACCTACTGAGTGAGCTTAACCACTTTTGTCACTGTCCACTAGAGAATATTAAAATTGGTTCTTGGTGAAGTTATTATTCCCAATTTTAATTATTTTTGAAACGTCGAGTATTCTTTTAGCATAGAGTAACTCTAAGCTAATGAAACAAGTAAAACTGCACGATATTTAGTAAAATAATAGTATAATATAATGAAATGTTATCACACATAATTTTATGCAGGATAACTAATGTTCGAAACTTGTTAGAAGAGCCTACGTTTTATAGAAACAAACTATGTTTCTATAAAATACTTATATACTTATACTTGAATGATTAAGTTGTCATTTTGAAAATCGATGTACGAACATCAGGTTATTTTTTCATAATGTCAGATTGAGTCACAGAACACATTGTTCGTGGGATTCTTATTCTAAATTTGTGTCAGGAGACAGCACATTTTTCCCAATGCATTATAATAAAATAAAATAATTATAATCGTTATACACGTGCAGTTCGGGTAGCAAAAATACGTTCACCCACGTGACGTAGGTGTAACGTCATAGGTATAACTCAAAAAAGCAACTATCAAAAAAAATCATCAAAATATTTTTCATTCATGCACCGGTTTTTAAGTGGAAAAAAAACGTTATTGGGATTCACTCGTTGCGGCTTTAGGATGACGTCAGCTCTCCATCGAATAACAATAATTTGTTTTATTATTATTATAATTATAACGTTTTTATGAGCTCACAATCTTGTTTGTCGTTCCGGGTGGAATCTTGCAATCAAAAATACTTATTTCTCACCTGCCAGCAAAAAATATGCGTGGTGTGTTTGGGCATGAACGGTGCCCAGCTATGAGCGGTACCAGGTTCAAAACTGTTCCCATCATTACACTTTTTTGCATTTTCTTACAACTTTTATGACAATTTATATAGTAATTATAACTTAATTTCAACTTTTATGATAATTTATACAGTAATAAATCTAAAATTATAAGCTTTTAAATTGATTACTAATTCTTATGATAATCCTTCTGACCATGCAGCCTTTCCTAATGTAATCACCGCTTACAGACGAAATGGACAGATTTTACTATATAAAATTGTAATAATATTATTTATTTGTAAAATATATGTATAATAATATGTATATTCATTATATAACATTGTACATTTAAATGTATAGATACGTACATACGAAAACAAAAAAGAATAAAATAACTAAAGTAGATTAAAAAAATTGAAGCAACCTACATAAAACAAACTTTGGAGAGAATAGCAATTAAGTCTTTTCAATTTGCAATGAAATTTAAGGCAAGTGGCACGGAAATCCATTAAATTTCATTTCCGATAAAAAGTCATACTATCACTTTCTGATCCGTTCGGTTAGAGAGACAGCATTATGAGAGACAACCTAATGCATTAGCATGAAAGCTTAGGTTTTAATATCTAAGTAGAAAGATGCGCCCCACGTTTTTCTAGTTCCCCTGTTCTATTTGGTTATCAAGACCCCCGGAGGGTTATTTTATACTTTTGAAGACGCATAAAAACGTTATTTTTAGATTATTTTTTTAATCTACTTTATTTAATATCTCATAAGTCATTAATAAGTTATAGTCCTTAATTTTTAATAATACCAAAAAAAGAATTATTATTTTATTTTAATCATTTAAATATTAACAACAAATGTTACCAAGGATAGTTAATCGTTACTAGTTACTACAGATTACTTGTTTTATTTCGTTTACTGCACAACAAATTTTTAAATAAAACAATTTATAGATGCGTAATTTATTGTTAATTATCATAAAAAAAGCATCCTTCCTAATGTTTTTTTGTCCCATATTCCTAAATTTTTAATCTGGCCACCCTATATATATATTATATATTTTTTATAATAGTTAAGGTAGTTTTTAAACAGGTTCTAATACGATAATATTATAATAACAGAAAACATATTATCACGTTTTTGTTGTTCATTGTTGACGTAGAACACAACTATATTTTAAAATAGAAAATGGTAAAAGTACTTACCAATACAATAAGTATAGCTTCTGATCACGAAAAAAATTATATTATATACCGCTAATATTGTGCAACGTCGAATAATAATTCTAAGAACAATTGATGTATTTTGAACTGTGTTAACACTAATAGCTAATACCTGTCGGTCCGTTAACTCCAGTGAGCAGTGCGTTTACAGTTTGCTAATGGATACTTCATCTCTATCGTATTTACCATAATAATACTCTATATGCACTATATTCATGTTGTTCGGGACGGAGAAAAAACTTAAACCCGTATTATTTAACAGTAATATTGTGTATCTGTCAACTCGAGCAAAATAGCATCAGTTATTGACCTCATATTAATACCCAGTTGAATTTTATTATAAGCGACTACATAATAATAATAATAAAAATATAATTATGATAAACAAATGACGGCCAACGGTGCTACCGGTATAATATTAATATTATACTTTCACAGTAGGTATTTAGATTTCAAAATCATTAATTTTTTAATTCGTGATTCGCGGCAATGCCGACGTTTTCACGGCCAAACGGATACCAACTTTAATAATGATATAATAATAATTATTATTTTATTACATGTATCTACCGGTATATTACCGTGATCAACAACACTAGTACCTATCGTGTAATAGTATTATAACCATAATACCTATTTATTTATAAATAATTATATTATAAAATATAAAAATCACTATCATCGCCGTTTGTCTGAGAGCTTACGGGTTTACGCCGTTGGTTCTGTGGCAAAATATAATAATAATAGTATAAAAACCATTATTGTAAGTATAAAACATTTTATGTGTTCGTAAAAGAGACCTTGGAGTTAAGAAAATCACGCTTTTTTCACGACAAGCGTTTTTATAAGACAGTGTACGTATGTATTTTTTTTTCGATATCAACAATATGGGTATATCAGTAGATAATCTTATAAGTATTTCAAAGTCGTTACATTTAGTAGTTATATGATACACAATGTGAGTACAATATAAATACGTTTGTAATTAATAATACTACCTCAAAGGTAATATTCTTCGAAAGCGTTAGGGTTATATATATAATACATGTACATGCAAACTGTAAGAGTTGAATAAATGTATAGTATACGCCTTCCGAAGACCTTGAATTAGTATTATTATTGTACTTTAGACTACTTATTTAGTTTTTATGACGGTTTTTTTTAAACGTTTTTACGTAATATTATGGCGTAAGAACAAAATTGAAAATAATTATAAAATGGTCGGCGTGGTGGAGGAACAGAAATAATGCCATACTATCTGGCGTTAATATTATTTTATGCGAACGATTTTCGCGCTGATGGTTGCATTTACCATTGATTTTATAAAATACAGACAACCATTACTTTGTATAAACCGGTAACCGATATTATGCTGCTGACAGCAGAGGTACTTGGTCAGTTTACAAACGAGCGTGTGGTAAAACCCCTTATTGCCAACGGGAATTCCGCGTAAAATTGGTCACCGTTTCTATTCACATGAATGGCGACCAATTTTATGCTGGATACCAGCAGTCAACAGAGGTACCCTGGTCATAGACTACCATCCACTTGTCCATTAACTATGATGAAGGTACCTCTGTTGACGACTAGAATCACGCATAAAACTGTTCACCATTCTTGTGTATAGCACCGCTTATAGACTGGATCGCTTATTATAAAATCAATGATATTACCTACTCCTACGCAACTGTTGTAAAATAACTGTTTCGAAGATTTAACAGCAATAATAAACATTTTTTTTTTTTTCTTCTGTTCTTCTCTTAACATTATGTTCCTCGGGGTAAAATAATATTCCTTTCTTTTTCTTCAGATTTTTAATATTGTTTTTAGCGGCCATGAGTACCAGTTTTCCAAAAAAAAAGAATGTTTGTTTCTTAGTTTTTCATTTTTCTAAAGTATAAATACTAATTCTAAACAGATGTTATTTATAAATCATCAGTAGAAAAAGAGGAAGAAACTAGTTTTTTTACAACTATTTTTGATCTAAATTAGGCTTTAGAAAGTAAACTTTATGAAAACATAGATAAATTTACTCTTAATAGTATCCTAAATTATTTTTTGAAGGGTTGAAAATATTTTTAACTCATTTCCGATTTGAGTGCGAAGAAATCTGATATACTTACAAATCACATTATTCTTATAATAGATTAAAAAAAAACAAGATTTCATAAACTTTATTGTCATTATGATTGCACAATGCACAGCGGTCAGCAACACATTAAGTAAACCTGGTTTTTATACAAATATATTAAATTTATGTTATATAATAATTAATTTTTTTGATCGTCGTTGGCCGAAGTAATCAGAAAACCAATAACACTATCGTTTAACTTTTTTTTTTTAATAGACCCTATAGTCTTGTAACGAAAAAATAGCTACAGATGATCTCGGCACTTCAACCATATTTTATTTAAAACTTTGTGCATAAATAGCTTATATACACAACAGTCAGCAAGTGAAGCTGATGATCATATTTTAAGAAATTATTTCTCTTTAATCATATTAATAGGTACTTTTTTTTTGCTGTGCCAATATGTACAAATAATTTGTAAAAAGTTTTTAGCCGAGTCTGCAACCACGAAAGAGCATTTTCATGTCTTGTTGAAGTACTGAATAAATTTAGAGTAGTGGTGGAATTATAGATAATGATATAGTATATTAACGAGCGGTAACAAGCTAGTATAAAAAAAAAACGTCAAGTTTCTGGCTAAAATTGTAGTGTTTATTATCTGGCTTAAAACAATTCATAGAGAAATTGGGCCCTTAAACGGTTTTGAATTTATTATTTAGTTCTAATTTCAACGTTGAACGTACAACATATCTCTTATCTCAAATCAGATAACAGCGTAACAGAATAACATTCGAAATAGATCCGAAATGGTCACTCCGATAATTGTCTTTCGTCGTCGCTTCGTAGTTTTTGTTATATTGCGGCGCGTAACAGCGTAACGCTTTTTTGGTAAGACTTTTTTTCGGTTATTTACCGGCTAAATCTCACCCTTATCTCCTATCCCCTATTCCACCCCTATCTCCCGTCCCCAACCCTTTCGCTTTTTTCGTTACGCTCTTTTGGTAACGCTTTTATGGTAACGCTTTTTTCGGATATTTGCCAGGGTTATGTGCCAGAGCTAAGACATGAAAATGTCAAAAAACATTTTTATGTTTAGCTCTGGCACATAACCGAAAAAAGCGTAACGAAAAAAGCGTTACCAAAAAAGAAATGGGGTTGAAGATGAGGTGGGTGTGGGAAAGGGGTGGAATTAGCTATGGCAAATAACCGAAAAAAAGCGTAACGAAAAAAGCGTTACCAAAAGAGCGTTACCACACGGAGATAGGTTGGAGGTGGAAATAGGGGTAGGAAATAAGGGGTGGGGGTGGGATAGGGTTGGGGTTGGGGACAGGAGATAGGGGTGGGAGATAGGGGTGAGATTAAGGAGTAGGGATAGGGTGGGAGATAGGGGTGAATGATAGGGACGGGAGATAGTGGGTAGGGGCGAGGGGTAAGATAAGAGATATGTTGTACGTTCAACGTTCAAATTAGAACTAAATAATAAATTCAAAATAGTTTAATTCTCTATGTAAAGTTACTTTTGGCCAGATAATAAACACTACTATTTTGGCCAGAAACTTGATTGTACATATTTTTTTAATCTCCTTGGCCTTATGATGTAACTGGAAGCTCCATATAATTTTTTTTTTAAATTATAATTCCACACCTAATCTACATTTATTCGGTACTTCAACGAGACATGAAAATGCTCATTCGTGGTTGCAGACTCGGCTGAAAAACTTTTTAGCTTTTGTATTCACTTAATAGTTTTATAATTAACAAGCTATCCGGACCCGGCGTTTCCCAAGATTTAGTCTGCCAGGGCTGAGTAAAATAATTCCCATTTGGTTATTATGTCCTCCTCTTACTCAAGGGTCCCAGTCCCGGTCCCAGTCTCAGTCTCAGTCTCAGATCCCGTTCCAACAGCTAAAAGCTTGCCCAGAATCGTGGTACATAAAATCGGCGTGTTCCTATAATCATCACCTACCATTCGCTCGAGTACCGTGGTTACAAACCAAGTGTTTATTTTGAGTTAGCAACGGAAAATATTTCGTATTTAAAGTACAAAGTTCGTATTTTAGGTCATCCTTAGGGGGTGGAATTTTCGAAAAATACTTTGCTAGTTAGGTTCGCGAGAGTGTACTCAACAACATCCCAAAGTTTCATGGTGATCTAATGTATAAAGGACAAACAAACAAACAGACAGACAGATATTCATTTTTATATGTATAGATTTATCTATGAAAATATGTATATATTTTGATATGCCGCGTACTCATTTTAAAAACGATAACTCATTTTAGGCTTGAAAAATGAGTTAACACAACGACATTGATATTTGATAATAAACAACGCTCTACAAACACTCTTGTTTATAATCGATTAATAGAGATGTGATAACTGATAAAGTGTTAAATAACAAATAACAATCGTCGATAAGATAATACTTACAAACCAAAATTACTCTTAAACATTCAAAATTAATAATAAAATATTAAACTCTCAAACATCTAATAGGGGGTTAACGGTCAACCAGATCTCTACTCTCCTACCTATCACGCTTTTAACAATAATTGTTTAACTGTGTTGGCTCGGTCTTGATCGTAAGGTCTACATGTTACTATCAGAGGCGGTCTAGTGGTCATAGGTATGTATGTTACCTTTAAATGGGTAATAATAACATTATTAATATAATAATAACATTAATAATATAATAACAAAATTTTATTACATACATTTACTGAAAACAGTTTGCATGTATAAAATCAAAACTGATTTGATTTGTGATTAAAAATGGAGCAAAAAATACTTTGGTACCGTGTACGGTAGGGTTGGTCTGGCACTTAAATAGGCTCGAATTCTAAATTTAAAAAGGCCCACAAAAATTATATTTTATATATTTAACACAATTGTACAGTCGTTTTCCCCGAGAAAATCACACATAATATGTGTCGGAGGCCCTGGCCAGACAGCTCTTCATATTTGGTCTTAAATTACCCTTCTACAATGAATGTGTTCAATGACTCGTGTTATAGTTGTCTGAGACACATAACCGTGTTTATATATTATTATACTGCTAATAATATATATTTTTACTTTGCTAATAGTATTATTAATTATTATACTATTATCTACCAATAGGCAATATCTACACAATGGTCGCTCACGTTTCGCCTATGACACATCACCAACCATCGTACAACTACTAACTTTTTTAGTGTTTGTTTATTGTATTATAAACACATAATGATTATAATTAAAATGTACTGTTATCGTTGGGAAAAATATGTCATCAGTTAGATTATTGACAATTCCAAAAAAAATATTAATACGAAACTTAATTACAAAACAACTAGTCATTCAACATACATCTTAATGATATATCGGACAACAATAAAGATTCGCATTAGGTGTTAACGTAAAATATGATCTATAGAGTATCTAGTGGGTGTATCTGCAGAAATGTCGGACTTAAGTTTAAACGACAAGTACAAACTTAAAGAAATTAATAATTAAATATTGAGTTTGGCTAATCGCCATACATCAAAATACGACGTTTGAGTATTTAACTATTTTTTTTAAGGTCTCACGGTTCAAATAGACACCAAAAATTATTTTTAAAAATTACATTTTTAAATGACTTAAACAAAACAATAAAATCTTCTATAATTCGAATATAATGACTATTCAATTATAAACTGGTCATAAAAATAAACACAGAACACAAATAAACATTATTAATATACAATAATCAAATAAAAATTAACATCTCTTAGTTTGTTGTTCACCACCAGATAATAGGTGTTAGTAATTCATTCCTAAAATATTTTACCATTTAAAAATAATAAATATCATTAAAGTTTATAGTACTAAATGATTACTTAATTTAGTTATAGTGGTATAAGTAATAAATTAATATTAATTAATGTTATTGTTTTGAAATAATTATCTTTACTTCGATTCGATTTACTTACTACTTCTTTATAAATTGTAAAAATATGGTTTTTCGTCCGCATTCCAATAATTTAGTCATAGCCAGTGGCAAATAAACCACCGATTACTACCTATAGTTGTCTAATGTATTAATTATGTAATAATTGTTTAGCCTTGTATCATAAATTAATGTTGATACTTGTTCTATTTGTATCATAAATACAAAAAAAAACATTTTATTATATTTGTAAATAATGAAACAAAATTGATCTCTTCCTGTATAGTCGAATCAGTCAGGTGTTAAATGTTCTTTGAAGGTCCCGTGGTGGTCAATACATTTAAAATAAAGTTACTACAATTATATTTAGTTTAGATAGTATTAATTAAAGCTCAAAAATGATAAAAGCTACATAGTTTTTTTAGGTAAACCCGGAATCATTTGGTTCACAGTGTTGGGTACTTACTAAGAAATTATCATCTCAAGGTCGGTGTGCGGTATTGTGCGGCAAAATACCTATTGAGAGTTACCTATGTGACTAACAGTCTGTTAGTATATCAAGTAATAAATTTAATTCATTCGGTCGAAATAATCTACACCTTGTTGCGTATATACGGTTTTTACTCTAGTGTACTGCACAGTATATCACGATGCTGGGGCCACTATGCTGAAACATACAATAGATACACCAAGTAGGCGAAACTCGAACTTTCCCCCACTTCACATTAGTGATTTATACAAGACTGGAATTTTAAATAGGCTAAAAATGCGATGTGTTTTTTAAGAGCGAGGGTTTTTCGGTAAAATATAGAATATAAATGATCGTTTATAGATATTAATTCTATTTTTTTTTAATAAAATGTATAGACAATTAGCATGGTAAAAAGTGAAATAGTCATTTTTCAGTTTCTTAATTTTAAATAGCAGATGATAACTTTATGATTTATAATGTATATGTTTATAATTTTGAACGTCTTCCACTATTGATAAATTCCTAGCCCCTAGGTACGCCACTGAATCGGCTTGAACGAGTTTTTGGATTAATGCTGAAGTACATTATATTTGTTATAAATGTTTTTTTAATTAAATGCACCAAAAAACGAAGGTGTTCAACTCGAGGTAATCTACTTATTCGTGATAGTAAAAATATATATTTTTTCCTCATTCCACACGCACTTTATCTAGATCAACATTAGTTGATTTGGCATTGAATCGAGGATTTAATGCCAGATAAGTAATTTTTTGTTTCAAATTACAAATTAAAAATATATCTAGTTCACAAGCAATAATAATATATGGTACAGATTTATTGTCATTATGTAATTGATATTAAATACAATTTCTGGGTGTATTAATTTAAATATATAAATATAATACAAATCGAATTGTATTTATTTTAATAATATAAGATCATATCTATTTAATTTCAAAATATATTAAATAAATACCTATAATGAGTTTTGAGTTACATTTAGAGCAAACGTTCCATTTTTCAATGATCTCAAAACCAAATTATTTTAACTCACTTTGTTGAAAAACTAAACAAATTATTATAATTCGTTTAACTCGAAGTAGATCTTGACATTGTGTATCGTTATGATCTTGATCGTGTGCCGTAGTATAAACAAATAACATTTAAAATTTAAAACCTGAAATACGTGTCAACATTATATTGTTATTGCTTTATTAATTAACCATGTACTTCTTCAAAAGGTTAAGTGCCTTACTGGAAACATAATAAAATTTCCGTTTCAACTAATTCATTATTATGATGACATACGTTTATTCAAACAAAAAAACTAACTTATCATCCTTATTTAAAGTGGCCACTGACTTGGTTTCATTACTTTGGCACATGTACAACATAAATATTTTATCTAAACATTTACCAATAATATTTTAGAACTTATTTATGTTATCAAAGTCATCTTACATAAATAAATCTTATTTGTATGATAGTGCATAAACGTAGTTTTTATATTTAAATAAAGTTTTAATTAACTATTGCTAAAAACAACTACGTGCTACACGTTATATCACATTAAGAAATGCGATAATTAAATGTATACTTATGACATTAAAAACTGTCAGGGAAATTTGTTGTTTGAATTCAAAAATATAGTAATGCTCATAAATCATATTAAGTTTAATTCAAGTTCGTACGATTATTTGTACTTGGTTTTCTGTTTTTTTATTATTTATTATTCTTTTAGATAACAGGAAATTTATATACAAATAAACTGTTCTGATTGGTTCTTTAACTAATTATTTTCATACTAATTACTAAGTACCTAATAAAATAAAACGAGTTTATTAAGGGAAGTAGATACTTTGGCTTTACTGTAAAAATTAAAATACTCGACTATTCCTCTCTAAGAACCAGAATTACAAAGGTATTGTCCCTGCTGCCAAACAAACAAGGTATATTTATTTTAATTATAACTTAGAGGTAACAAGTAATTAATAGGTTGATAAAACCAATTTTAAAATATGAGTTACCATGAAGTACACTTATTTCCAGATGTTTAGTAATTGTTCTTTAAGATATATTTTTGTTTTAATTAAGTTCCTGGTATTTGAGAAAACAATAAAATATACTATAACATTGTTTGCAAACATAAACATAAAAATAGTGGCCCAATATATCTGGGGCTGTATTTTGAACGCATATTATCGTATATGTTTGTATACTGTCCTTAGACACTTAACGAATGTTTTTGCACATATAAACCCCGTATAAATATAATGCAAATTGTACGGTTTTTAAATAAATCCCTCGATATTTATTATTATAATGTTAACTATTTTTAAAAAAGTTGTTGTTTTGTTTATTCTCCTAACTAATGAGTAATTACTATCCATTTTTTTAGTTACAAAAAAAATTGAGATAATTGACATGGTCAAAATTGTACTTTTTACCTCCATGATAAAGAAAATATACAGAACAAATACATATAGAAAAAAAGTTAAAAAATTCTATTGATCGTAATACCATTGCCTTTTCAGTTCCATTCATCAAGGGCGTGGTGTAAGGCTATGCACTTGAATTCTTTCTATAGCGCTTCCAGCCATCACACAATCCCAAAAACCAATCTTATGCTTCATCGACATCATGTTCACATTCTATTTTATTTAAGCTACACTAGATAATAATTTGTAGGTTTTAAATAAATATATTTTTTGTTTTATACATTTATGTTACAATACCTTATTCATTTTTAACATTGTCAGCAGTCCACAAAATAAATTGCTCATAGTCATCTGTCTTAAAAATTCAGCTACTGAATTCAATATTATTATAGTAATTTATTTAACAATATCATAAGAAGATTCAAAACACTGAACAAATTTAGGCTGTTTTGCACATGTAGTGTGCACACATCAGTTTAATTAATATGTACCTAATAAGTTACTATGGTTAAATAATTAAAAGCCGATTAGATATATTAGACTATGTACTCTCCAACCAACACATTTGTAAATTTAATTTTTTCGAATTATTTACCTTGATGCCATAATGCTCTGAATACGCGTCTATGGGTAATTTATTGATTTTGCAATGATGTCATGTTCTTTTCCCGTAGGTACCAAAACTGTTAATAGCAGTATAGTGTATAGTTCAAACTTATAAGACATATAACACGAATGTTATAATTGGTTCTTGGTGTAATTATTGGTCAGTAATTGCTTAAACGATTAAAAATCGTTTACCAATTCACACACTTCTAACTGTTGTTTATGTTCTGGCGTTTAAGCTTATAGTTTATTAAGTTCACGCCTCTCAGTAACAATGTATAACAATATATAAATGTAATACTTACAAAACTATTCACGGCACGCTAAAAAAGTAATTTATATAGATACATATAATATCTAATACAAGAAAATATCACAATATTTGTAAATGTTTATATTTAACATTACTTTTTTTTTTTATAAAACCTTTATAAAAATCTATATTTTAAATTTGTCTTAAATACCTTTCACCCGAACAAAAATATTTGTATAAGCTATGTTATAGTAAGCAACGTTTTGTTTTATAGTTGAGCAGTTTGAATATATACAGTCCTCTTATCGACCTAACCTAACTTCTGTCTTAAGAGTCTAAAAATTAGACTGAGAACCCTTTATTCAAAACTAGTAATTAGCATCAAAACATTGAAAATTAATTGAGTATTTTAAGCAAGTTACCACTTTCGAATAAACAGGTAATGGTAGTCCAACTGCTATTTTTTTAATGCCTAACAAAGTTTTATTCACCCAAACTTATAAATATAAAACTTACTTTTTTTGGGTTTACTTTATTTTCCGAACACACTCATCATGCATTTGCTCATTTCAAGTTATAATCTCCAGACCCTATATATTTAATTCCTTTCATTTTGAAACTGATAATAGGTACAAGGCTTATAAATTATATAGAAATGATTTATGGTGCAAAATGAACTTACGCAAACCTAACACAATATTAAGACAATTATTGTATTATTATATATTTTTGGCCTTGTAATTACAATGTTTTAGAAACGCGGCAGTGACTTTTCGCCAACAAAACAGTAGCATTTATATACATGACTCCCAATACAGGAAATATAGCAAAAGCTTAAGAATTACCTGTAGATGTCATGACATTTTATTGAAAAAACAAAGGAACGGAAAACAAATGCTAAGTTTGCAAACATACAACGTGCTTCCGTAGAACCTTATTAAGTTAACATGCCATAAGCATAATAATAATAATATAAGAATAATATATTTTAATTGTTGATGTACATTTTTAATGAGTATTTATGCTGTTTAACATCATCAGTTACAGAATTTTAACCCTTTCCTTACTGACATCCTAGTACGAGGATTTAACTTTAAAAATCGAATAAAATATTAACAACTTACCATCATTATCAAAAATGTCTTTAAACATAAGTTCTAATATAGATTAATAATAAGAAAATCGACACAGCTATATTGATAATTAATATCAGTCCGATACGTAAAAAAGTTGTTGGTTTGAATAAAAACCCTCCCCGTGACTTCTTAGTGATCTATTTAATACATAATTTTGAAACGTGAGTCTAAAAAAAATTTCACATATCGTGAAACAACTTTATAACAAATCAGATATATTTTTGAGGTACACATTAACGTGCGGTGGGCATCTCGCAATCGTATACACTAAACTATTAACATATGGTTAATATGATGATGACAAACCGTCAACAGGTGTGCCATGCAATGTTCATTAAATTTAAACGTTACAATATTAAAAAATATATGTATATGCATATCCTATCAGACCTGTTATATAATAATTAATAGACCATAAAATAACCTATATCCTTTGGCTGAATGTAGACAATGTTCTAATTTAAAAGCGATTAATGTATGTTATGTAAATTTATTAAATAATAAATAGGTACATGTATTGTATATTTTTAGCATTTCTAGAAAATGTGTTATTTTACTTAGTTGATAAATACGGACTTTAGTATGTTTTTTAGAAAAACTAGGTTCACACTGACAATAATAATTAAATATATAAAATTTAATATAATTTTGTTAAAGTATAGTTATAATATTTTTTTAAAAATATAAATATACTAGCTTTGCTCGTCTTACAATCAAAATACTATTCTATCCCCAGGATTTTTTTGAAGATAATCTACATAATAGGTTTTGTATAAAAATAATGTTAGCTTGAAACAATGCTACCAGCTTTTAAACTTTTTTAAATTTAGGCCAAAACTTAATTCCAAAAAATAATGAAGTCTTTAGTTTTACTTTTTATTAATATAATTTATAATTACTTAAGTAATTGTTTTCCGATCTATTGTAAGAATAATGTGTTATGTAAGTATACCTGGTTTCTTCACAATTAAATAAGGAATCAGTTAAAAATATTTTCAACATTTAATAAAAATATTTTAGGTTACTATTAAGGTTAATTTATCAATGTATTCATAAATGTAATTAAGCCTAAATTAGTTCAATAATAGTTAATTTGTAAAAATAAAAATACTAGTTTATTCCCCTTTTTTCTTCTAGTGATTTTTTCTGTTTTAAACTATATTTATACCTTCAGAAAATTAAAAACTAAACTTTTTTTTTTGGAAAATTGAAAATCAGTTTCAGTAATCAAAAAACAAAATGTAATATTGTATAGTGGCATTGTCCACTACACTACACTTCACGTCAGTTTTGTAACGTCTCAACATGATAAATATTTATTAAGAACTGGTTATCGAACATTCGCCATAATATCACGTCTAGTAGAATATTTGTATTGCAATTAAATACCAGTAAATTAAAGTTGACGGTAATAATGAAATCAATTTAGTGGAAATACTTTATTATTCATATAAACATAAAATGGAAATACTACAAAGATCTCGCCGTGTTTTCACTGCGTTTCTAAATTCAATGCCGTAAATTTAAAAAAGAAGATATAATATTGAGCAAGTTCGGTTGTTACCAATTTTTACATAAAAATTGTGGACCGATTATTAGTATAAATTGTATATTAATTAAAACAGTTGAAACTACCAGATATTAAAAACAAATAAAGTTAACAACCCTATTGGTAGTAATTAGTGATAGCGAAATCGTTAGCTTCTAGACCCATGGGTAAATATTATATAGCCAGTGTTCATACATAAAACGTTTGTTTATGTTTTAATTGTATATAGAAAATACAAATTTATAATATGTAATAAATAATTTGGTGTTCCACCAAATTATATAGGTGTGGTTCAATAGAATTTGTGAAACGAGCAAAATGCTGATAGTTTTGATATATATGCCTATGCATAATGAATTTGGCGTTGTTCCATGTTATGTGCTAAAGAACTTACAACTTATTTAAGTATGGTTGGTTTTGTAAAATAATTGTATACTATATTATCTTCGGCAAGTATCATAAAGAGTGGTCTATATCGCGACAACGGTTTTCGATCAAGTGCCGACGGTCGGTACAGCGATCAGACAACGTGACGGCTGTAGCGGTGGCGTCCTACATGCTCATCGCAAGTAACAAGTGTGCGACAGCAGCAGCAGGAAAATATTAATTGCGGACATGCCGTGTGCATTGTGCACGGCGTCCGTCGCCGCCTTAACGGCCGCGGCGATCGGCGTCGTGAAAATGTTGCTGCCGCATAAGGTTATCAGCATCGCGGCGAATCGGAGGGGTGGCCGTCGCGGCGACAGCAGCTGGCCGTAGCGGCGGGGGAAACGGCCGCATCCGTCGGTAGGGGGAACCCGTGGAAATCCCCATCGGGCGGCTGGGGTGGCCGCGGGCTCGGCCGGACGCAGGGTGGCTGGAGGGGGGGCACGAACGGCGGCCGACGTCCCTTTATATAAAGAGCCCGAGTGCCGGTACGGGGTTGTCTTTTCATTCGCATCCGAGTGCACGTGACACGCGTGTTCAGCCGCCGGTCGACGTAAACATACTTGTATTTGTTTCGGGTTCTCTAGCCGTTAATAGCGACAAATAGAGGATAAGCAATTTTCCGATTTTTCTCGTCCGGTCACAGAAAAATCCGAGAAGTCCTACTTCGAATACTCCCTAGTATTCGATAATCTGTTGTCGATTTCGAGAGCACATCTGATAGTACACGTTTTCGAAAGTCTATTGTATATCTCTCGTCGGGAAGAGATTAATAACCACTATAACGAAACTAGACAAGTTGTCGACCCGCGCATTATTTGCAAAAATTTTTTTTAAACTCGCGTCGCCCCGCAGTTTTTTTTTGGTGATCTAATTCACGCCGGATTTTACGCTGGAGTTTGGAGCTTACGGAGTGTTGTTGTATAGTCTTGGAAGAGGAAAAGTAGTAGCCAAAGAAAAACCGCAAGTAAACATGGCACTTGCAGCAGCCCAGAAGAGCCGAGAAATGTTCGCCATCAAGAAGTCGTACAGCATCGAGGTAAACGACATTAATGATATTCTATTATTATTTCATACTATATGGTAAATTTGGTATACAGTTTCCCCTTGACCAACAGGAAGAACTAGATTTTTTATTTATAATTTTCAATGATCGGGTTTTTGTTGAGCAATGCATAGTATGAGATGTCTGTCTTTCGTTATTTTTTGTACATGTTAAACATATTTTATACCTGCGGATGGTCGGGACAAAATAGTAATAAATTACCGATTAATTTGTTTTTGTTGAGCAGCAAACGTAACCTGCTTTAAGAAAAGCAACGCGGTAGGTATATTAGACCAACTAAGAATGCGACAAAAACAAAATTACCGGTTATTACCTATTAAACTAACTAGTTCCACGTGGACCTTTTCGTTTACAATTTTGACCGGCAGTCACGAATTAATGTTATTGAGATTTATTATGGCGCGTCTTGAGTAGTTGTCAAACGGCTTCCGTGCATTACACTTAACGCTGCATCATAATTCATGTTACACACATAAATAATAAATTATAATAATATTATGACTACTGCTGTACGCGCCTCATCTGGTTGGCTGGCGCATCTTTTTGTGAGACGGCGTTTTGTGTATGCAATCGACATGCCTCATCCGGTTTATCTTCTACCCTCGGGAGTTGTTTCTGCCGTGTACCGGTAAACAAACACATCAGACTTCTCTGTGTCGCGTCTATACAAATCGAAACGACAGCGACTTTTTCCACCGACACCGGTCCGAAGGTCTTTTTTTGTTTGGTCTTCAAAAACACTTGCACGATTTACAATAATAATACAATTTTATATTATAATTATGGTGCACACAACGCAGCTACCAGCATCAGCTATGGCGTATCGGAAATGTGTATCTACCGGTACGTTCTCCGAGCAAACGATTCATACCTCTCCCTTTCAGCCTTGCCATGATATGGACAAGAACCTTGGGATTTTTCATTTCCGGAGATTCCGCAAAACGTGATCTATATTATGTTATTAATATCATTAACATCGATATCGTTTATTTAGCGTTTAAAACTCGTTCATATTATACCCACACATACGACAACCGGTTGGTGTTGACAATCCATATTATAATATTTTAGTTTCCCATATCCGGGTGTAGGTATATTGTTGCAAACGACTAAATATCAACTTGATCGTACTTGCCTGCTTCCAAAACATGAAGTCCCGCGCCTGTCGTTAGATAGGTATTATTATTATTGTTATTGGATGTGGTGACCGGGTAAGTATTTGTAATAATATGTATGTTAATATGTAGTAACAACACCGGGGAGATTACAACATTGTAATATTAGATTATCAGAGGCCGACAAACGTGACCAATAAACCCATCGTGCGCGCACACCATTATTTTCACTTCCGTCGTCGACGGCGGCTATGGTTAATCGGCCGTGCAAAATACCGTTGACCGCGTGCACTTTCATTTTTCAATTGAACCCGGGTAACCGTGCCGAGAAAACAAAAAAACCAAAAATAAATAAAAACCTCAACACGTGTATATTATAATGTATATATATATATGTACCTTTTCTGTAATTTTTTCACTGCACAAGAAAAAAACCGGACGACAGAAGTCGTTGAAATCCCTCGGACCCGGACGGTGCGAGTCGATGGCGTCCGAAAGAAGGGAATCGGTTGTGTGTGTGTGTGTGTATTAATTTTAGGTACTTTGATCGAAAATATAATAATAATAAAAACACCGGCGACGACGATGTCCTTCCGCTGGATAACATCCAACCGGTAACGGGACGCCCTTGTTTCGCCTGCGTTAATAGTCCATCAGCTAGGTCAAGGCAAACCGGAGAGAGACTATAGTCTATAATGATTTTAGACGGAAAAAAACTCGTATAATGTCGAAGAGCGAACGCAGCGATGACTAAATTACAGAAACAATAATTAAAACGAACAGCCATGCATTTCGGCTAATTATCGGATTTTCTTTTATCATTTATTTTTTATTTTTTGCTTCGTATTTTTATCTCACCGTGCTATTACGTTGTATCGAGTGGAGAACACCTCGTGCACGTCATTGACCTAAAATCTTCCGTTTTTTTTTATTTCTTATACTTCCACTCCTGTTTCTCTTATTCGAAAAGTCACAAGGGCGTGTAATGGATCAGTGAAAACCGTTGAGCGGCGTGCGGAATTCCGAGGTCGAGACGTGGCCTTTTGCTCGAGCTTTAAAGCCGTCGATTTTTACCTACCGTTGCGCGACAGCCTATTGTATTATGTCCATATTATAAACGTTAACGAACGGTATGGTCGAACTCTCTGCAGGGTACCGCACCGGAAAAACCCACAAAAGATTGCGTTATTCAAGTTTCAAATAAAAAAATAGTCTTGACTATATCAGCACGTATGCCAGGGTCCCGCTCAGTGCACATAAGAGTGTTAAGCCGGCTGAATGACGTGCATCAAGAATAACAATTTTTCCGGATTTTCCTTTCACGGTCACATCGCCTTTTTCTGGCAGCTTCGTGTGATTTTTTTTTATATACCGTCGTCCATTATCATACGTGACCGCGTGAAGAAACTGTGCGCAATAAAACGACTCTTTCTTTTTTGATTGCGCCAAATAATCTAGAGTGGAGAAAAAAAAAACATCAACCTTTTTTTTCTTCTGCGCGTATAATATACGTCTCAGACAATAGCGAAATACCGAATAACAATATAATGATAATGGAAATAATAATAATAATAATATCAAACTTTTTTCATCCGGCCTCAACGCCGACGCGTGGGTCAGCTAAACAAACGCGCACTGACTCGATGTCATACATATTATATATGCTTCTCGTCCCTTCGTTTATGTGTGTGTGTGCGTTGTTGGTGTTTTTGACACGATTTTCAAATTAAAACCCGACGTCTCGAGAGTAGGTAATTATTATTAATCCACGTCATCAGATAGTGTCAGTTACATTGCACCACCCCATGTGAGCCACAGCCCATACCTGTATACGTATAATAATACTATTGTTGCGCGTTCTCAACACGATTATTTCGTCTGACTATTTTCCCCTATTTTTTTTTTTTTTTTGGTTTTTTTTTCAATATACGTTATTAGGTTTGAATACCTACCGTCGACACTACAGCACTGGGAAGCTTTCAAGGTGATATCCGAACACAATGCATGTTAATACATGATCATTATTATTACTATAATTATTATACTGCGTGTACGAAATAACGAGCGACGTTACGTCGTACAAAGTGGTTAAAAATGTAGGTAATAACAACAATATAATATAATTATTATAGTCGTTGTTGTTCCCTTATCCGTCCGAGTAATTATTTTTAGCTTCGATGTGATTTCATTATGAATCTCTTGGAAGTTTAACGTTGCTTAATATTGTTTTTTTTAACCGTTTCCGTGTGCTTTCAGAATGGATATCCGGCAAGGAGACGTTCGCTCGTGGACGACGCCAGATTTGAGACGCTCGTCGTCAAACAAACCAAACAGGCCGTACTCGAGGAAGCCCGCGAATTGGCAGACGGTAAGCGACCCTGATGAGGCGATGATAGATAATTCAGTTTAACGTCGAGGTGGTGGACTTAATAATTATTATTCGTGCCCGGACGTCGGGTAATAGCCGATAGGTGATGGTATTGCAATATCATTACACATTCGTTGGTGCCAAAAAAAATAATTAGTAGATACGTTTCCGTTTTCCGGGTAAAACCGGAACGGGCGGACCTCCTTGACGGTTGTCACTTGCCGACGATACCAAGAGCAACGCCGTCATAAATCGGCGACAATACCCGTTTCCGAACCATTGATGAGCGAGAGTGAGAGAGATATGGTCTGTAACGATCGATAAAAACAATAAAACGTGTTGACGCGATTACTATATTGACACAAAAAAAAAAATCCACTCGGAAATGAAAAAAATAATATGTGGTTGACATTGTTTAAGGGTCACTTGTTTAGTGTGTGTGTATGTGTCTTGATAGTTGAAACGAGCGGACACGGCTATCATTACGTCGTCGGCACGCGTTTCTGCATAAGTCGGATGTCCGACAGCTCAGCCGGTGTTTGCTGTTCGGTGTTAGCTTAGCTATAACAGCATTACAAACGTTAACGTTCATTTTTTTAAAAACATTTTTTTATATATTTGATTTATTTTTATTTTGACTTAAACGGTCGACTCGTATCGCCATGTACGTACCAAACGACAAAATGGCTACCGTGTGTTGCTTGTGGCTGTTGGACGCCTCTTTGGCGACCGACGCAGCCGTAACGCATTTCGCCAGTCAACTGCAGCGTCAACACCAAGCTCAAAGTAAGTGCGCTGTAGCCTGTAGTTTCATCATCTGTTGGTTTTTTTGTCGTCCATTCGTTTTGTTTTGTTACATCGAATCTGGTTGATTTTTTTTTAATTAATTAATGAAAATGTTTTTTTTTCGGTTCGTTTTTTTCTGCTTTTTTCTATTAGAATTTTGTTTATTTATACGCGACACCACGTTGTAAATGTCATTGGGATCCGTCAATTTAATACTGCCGCGACGTCAAAACAATAGCCGAAAAACCACTTTTCGCCTCGCCGAACTCTTACATAATTTTAGCACCATCATAATATTATTATTATTGGAAGTATTTGTTATTATGCAATCTGTGTAATAATGACGATACAAAACATAATAATAGTAACAACAAAAGTAATAAAACCAGTTTTGATAAGTTTTTTTAATGCATCCATTGTTATGATTTATGAAGGTTAAAAAGTGTAACAAAAAACCATCTTCGGTTTCGATAATTGGGAAAAAAACAAACACCAACGTCTATTTTATGTATACAATACATTTTGTGGTTTATATTTGCTAGAAATACATTTGTGCTAAAATTATGCTCCGCTGTACTCAATAGCCATGACATGTTTTACAGGCTTCCTATCATTTTTATTGCATGAATTTATATGTTATTTTATTTTGCATGCGCTCTCAAGTATTATTATTTATTTTATTTTCGCTTTATAATAATTATATTTTTTATTAGTTAACCCATTGGAATACGAAGACCAGGGTTTTGAATCTGAAGAAAAACTCAACGAACAAGGTATATTTTTAATTTTCTTTAGTTGTTTTATTTTATTTTATTTTTGCTTTTTTTTTACAAAATAGAGTCTTTTACCGAAGAATCGTCTGAACCGTCGTCGGAATATGACGACTCAGGTAAATAAATTATTAATAATTATAAAGCGACTTCCCAAACAAAAGAAATAGACAAAACCGTGATTATTATTTGGAATGGGAGAAAACTCACTTTATTCATACGAATAAATAAATTATTTGGAATATTTTTGTGCAATTGTGCATTATTTGTTCAATCATTCTTATGTTGTAAAACTCGGAAATTAACGATCCGGTTCAAAGTCAATTTTTAATGGTAAATGGGAGAAAACTCACTTCCGATTTCTCCCACGTTAAAGTACAAAGCGTTTACAATTTTATACTTCTCTGCCCTTTGATACGTCAAATAATGTATTTCGAACGAAGAAGTACCGATTATATACAGGCGAGTGGTTCAAAAAAGAACCGGAACATCACTTTGGCAGTGATGAAATTGCGCGGTCTGTTCATCCTATTACCTGCTCTTCTTATGTTTCCGGAAACCTATTATTCCATTTCCGCAGTGGATGGGCTTTAATTATATCGCCTTCGGGTTTATGTTATCCACAGATGCTGGACTTACAGAGGAGGAGGTACTATTGGAAAAGTCTGCAAGCCAAGACAAAGATGCGGAGTTGGCCGTGCAGAAGACTACTTTGGTGCTGCGCTTACGCGAAGACATTGACAGCTGCTTCGCCAGATTACTCAACATTATTAACGTAAGTTTGTATTTTTGTTTGTAAACGAACTTTATGTACAAAACTTAGTTAGTCTTTTTTGGTTTTAATGCTATTATCTGTAAAATCGCATTAAGCCAGTTCCTCGTTTACCTAAGCCTACACAACATGTATTTCACGGCTTTTAATAGTCACGAGTTGTATTTGGTTGTAAATCGATAATTTTTTGTTCGTTTTTTTTACAGACCGGAAAAGGCAAAGTTATCCACATTGAATCAAGACCGTCTAAGGAACGCGGAGTTAAATTCGACATTTTGGTCAAAGTGGACATAACTAGGAAACATTTATTATCACTATTAAAATCCCTCAGACAAAGCTCTACATTGGCCAGCGTTACGGTTCTAGCCGAAGACAACACAAACGTTAAGGACCCGTGGTTCCCGAAACATGCCCGCGATTTGGACAACTGCAACCACTTAATGACTAAATACGAACCCGAGTTGGACATGAACCACCCCGGTTTCTCCGACCAGGTTTACCGCGCCCGGAGGAAGGAAATCGCCAACGTCGCTTTCGATTACAAATAGTACGGTCGCGTTTATTCACATACATTTCTATTGTTGTGCCTTATCCGGTACAATAAAGAACTTTTGTTAACTAGTCGTTTTTTTTATGCAGCGGTGACTCTATCCCGCAAATCGATTACACCGCCGACGAACTGTCCACGTGGTCGGCCGTTTTCAACACCGTATTAGACTTGATGCCCAAGCACTTTTGCATGGAATACAGGAACGCGTTCAAATTGCTGCAAGACGACAAAATCTTCACCGCCGACAAGATCCCACAGCTGTACGAGATGTCCGATTTTCTGAAGAAACACACCGGCTTCACACTTAGACCGGCAGCCGGTTTGCTCACAGCCCGCGATTTCCTCGCCAGCCTCGCGTTCCGTGTGTTCCAGAGCACCCAATACATTCGGCACAGTACCACCCCGTTCCACACCCCAGAACCGTAAGTACAGCATTTATGTGTACCCATATGCGTTATGTTATTGACTGGCAAATCGTTTATAAAAGAAAAAACGTATGACCATGACGCATATATTTATAGTAAAAATAATATATAAAACGCATAAAATAAACGATATCGTTAAATCGATGAGACCGTAAAAACGTTATTATGGCCAGCAGACAACATGCACATTAGAGTGAAAAAATTATACTTAATACGCTAAGTTTTGACAGTTTTATTGCCCCGGACAACCGCTGACTAATGACTATACCGGGAATCAAATTAAACGCGAGGCACTAATTATACACTAAAAATTATTACATTATTTTAGTTTTATTATTTTACATTGTTAGTTTGCGAATTTTGCCAAACACTGACTGGTCGAAATCTAACAACGAATAAAGACTGAGCTGTTACTTGCATTTAAAAATGTGGAAGGGGAGGAGCGTAATTTTTTTATCTGCTCGTCTTTCTTTCCTTCTTAGAATTAAGAACATAAAAAAGTAATTAGTCAAAACAGGTTACCGATCAGTTTAATTGTTGGTAAATAATTATTTTTTATTAATAAAACAATTCGATTTACTAATAGGTTTACTATTAGATTTACTAATGATTTTCAAAAATCTAAAAGTACCGTAAAGAAACAGAATTTTAATAAAAGTATACCATGACAATATCGTTTAATAATTAACACTTACATGTAACATTTATTGCAAAAAATAAGCGCAATTTGTTTTCAGAAGTATTTAGTACGCGGTATTTTACAAAGATCATGGCGTACAATAGATAATACAATATTATATTGCCAGGCGAGCTGTATAGTCAATTTTGATACACAAACGTCCTGGGGGCACGAGCGCGGTACGCAATTGCGTTAATATGACTATTGGCTTACATTAATGAGTTGGGCAGTTAAAAATAGAATCTCATGTAGTTCTTAAAACATTGGGTTATGACCATCGGCCTAATGAATGCCGAGCGTTTAAAAAAAAAAAATTTTAATATTACATACGAGTCTCCAATCGTGAAAATATACCTTATTATAGTACGAGTGTTATTAAAAACATTATGTAACAATAATAATTATCAACAATACCCATAGCAATAGTTTGGTCATGTTTGATAATGTACTTACATACAGCACCGAAGGGCACAAACGAAAAGAACTAATTGAAAACGGGTTTCAAAAAAAATAACGACTATAAATCGTTTTTTTGTGGACGCTACCCACCACCTATTTATTAAAAAGTAAAGTATAGACAATTTTTTACAAAATTTTAATTTACAGCCAAAACTACAGTGACAGAAAATATGTATATAGTTAATACATTAATAAGGATTCTTTGTTGCTTATATTTTTTGTCAGACTATCATAGTAATTTCTAAAGAGAAAAATAAATTTTTTTCTATCAAGAAAGTTTTGCACAAATCAAAAAATTTGCCTTGGAATTGTTTTGAAATCGTCAAATTTCACTGTAAATAGAAGGTAACTTTATCTGAGCTTAAACGTTTTTAAATTTTCAAAAACCCAATCCACTGATTTTTAATAGTTTATTAATAAGAACATAAAACTAAATATAAACATAAAAAAACAATGAGTTGGTGTATCAAAAAATTGCCACCTTTGTATAAATAAATGGATAATATTTCTCCTATGCTTCTACGAACATTTGGTGAATTTAGTACTACCACAGCCTTTACAGTATTCAATCGCGTAAACCATGTTTTCACATTACAAACTATGGGTGGGTGACGCTGCTCGTTGCAGTCTTAAGAGGACGCTCTCAAACACATAGAAAAAAGTAGGTATATTTCAGGAATGAGGTTTTAAAATAAGTACATATGTTAAAGAACGTTTAATGAATAAATTCGTTGTGCGACCAGGCATCAGTTTGGTTGTAAATTATGTTCTTGATAACAATTTTATTGAAAAATACCTTTTTGCAATTCAACTCGTTTAACGTCTTGAAGTAAAAGCGTTTTACATGATTAAATATAAATGCACATTTGTGTTATATATTTATCGAGATTTGAAATGCGTTCCAATCGTTATCGGAGACAAATTGAACGTTTAAGTCGACAAGCCGATTACGGTAAATTTCCTACTGTTTCTTCAGCGTACAGTAATAATACTGATTGAATAGCAGAAATCGGTACTTAGGTATAATATAGTTGCAGAGTATCTCTGTATGCCAACGTTTCAAAATGTTCCAAAAGAAGGGACAGGTGTGCACGGAGAGGTTATGTCAGATTATGGGTAGGGGATGAACGGCGAACAATTTATTACTCGAGCTTACTAAAACCAATTTTATTACAATAAACGGCGAATAAAGTGTTTCGTGATTGAATTAAATATGACGAAATTGCCTATCCTGATGGCACACCGTCGTAAGGCCCCTTATAGAGAGATCGGTATCGTTAATTGATTTATCTCCTTACCGTAATGAAATTCCAGGCTAATTACAAGTTCCACTTGCACTATAATACGATTATCTTCAATGAAACGCTATATAGCTTTTGATCGAGCCATTAAGACTCGATTTTCACGTCGTAAAAGCACACTAATGCCGCGTGAAGTTCGTTCGATACGAGTTTAATACATTAGTTCTTATTTGTTTTTTATAGCGATTACATCCACGAAGTTCTTGGACACATGCCGTTATTGGCCGACCCGAGTTTTGCTCAGTTCTCACAAGAATTGGGCTTGGCCTCGCTGGGAGCGTCCGACGAAGAAATCGAAAAACTCTCGACCGTAAGTTTTGTGAAACTCAAAAAAAAAAAATGTTCAATACGTTTTTAATACTCACTTACCCACGATACAGGTGTACTGGTTTACCATCGAATTCGGACTTTGCAAGGAACACGGAGAAGTGAAGGCTTACGGTGCCGGACTCTTGTCTGCTTACGGTGAACTTTTGCACGCAGTTTCTGGCAAACCCGAACTCAGACCGTTCGAACCGTCTATCACGGCGGTTCAACCGTACCAAGACCAAGAATACCAACCAATCTACTTTGTCGCCGAAAGCTTCGAAGACGCTAAAGACAAATTCAGGTAAATATTAACACAACAGTGGTTAGTAGTTTGCTATTGATAAATAACACTTATCAGCGTGGTGAGGGGGGGAGGAAGAATCATAATATCATGAGTTGATTTTTAGCGTGAACATTACCGGACTGGTTTAGGCTATCAATTTTGTAAAATGGAAGCGAAAGTAAGTGGTAATAACGAAAGGGAAATGAATTGCTTCGGTTGTTTCGTTGTTCCATTGTCGTCAAGTCAAAATAAATTTTTATAAAAAAGTTTTAACTCCGGATATATATAAGAGGTAAAAAAAAAGAAAAAAATATTTGACTTATAAATATTCCAACTATAAAATTAATGACATAACTTACACAACAATTTTTAAAAATCGCATTTTCCCTTTCAAAGTTGAGAAAAAATATACATGTTTCTCATTTTAAAATTATGGTGTCTATATAACGTTTTAAAAATAATCGAATTAATTCTAAATTTTTGTCTAAATGGATCTACTATAAATTTATGAACATTTAGATAGTCTTCCTGAAAAGTTGATATTTTTTAATTATTAATACCTATTAAATTATATTAATTCATAATTTATTAAATTTATAAAAATGAATACTATTATAAATTGTTGCAATTGCTTGGTGTACAGGAAATGGGTGTCCACCATGTCACGACCTTTCGAAGTCCGTTACAATCCACACACCCAAAAAGCAGAGATCCTAGATTCCGTCGAGCAACTCAACAACCTGATGACCCAACTAAATTTAGAAATGTTGCATCTCAACACTGCAATGACCAAATTGAAAATGAGATCCGGTTAAATGGACTATATTCCACCGAATTCATACGACAACCGATTAGTATTGCTTTTAAAAAACGCGTTTTTAAATGTAATATTTGATTATGTACGATTTGTAACTTATATCTTTTATCATATTTGTGTGTCTTCGGCGTGTTTCTAGTCACCGGTGACGATGGAACAACTTTTTGTTTATTCTACCGGCAAGATCTCTCGGAAAATAATGTTTATTATTATTTATTACATTTATTGCTCATCATAAGCTAAACAGATATAGCCCATGCGTCGTAACTCCTAGTTATGAACGTATGCACGTTACCTTATTTAAATTTTACAAATAATAATCGTCATTCGTGACACTTCAATTACCATTATTCCATGATAAACAATCATTTTTTCTTCCTAATAATATTTAAATCAGCAATAAGCCAAAATTATTGTATAGATACTTTAATGATAGTGCTATAATATCTAACTATATAAATATTATTTTTCTTATTTATTCTATTTAAAACATTATATTATTATTATTATTATTATTATTATTATTATTATTATTATGTCACTCAAGTGTCTTAGGCGTAGAATCGTAATTATTGTTTAATGTGAGAGCTAAGTATGTGTTACTTCGGTATAGTCTGTAAGCTATTCTCGCTATAGTATATTACATAAATATTTTTAGTTTTATTTAAATGGAATTTCTTTTTCTTTTAATTGAGTTTATTAAGCTATGTAGCCCACAAGGCTATTAAGCAACATATACTTAAAGCGTAAAGATAAATAGAAAATAAACTATTGTTATTTCTCTAATCTATACCTAGAGAAATATATATACCATTGTTCATAAAATTAAAAAAAAATCAAATATTATATAATAATATATACACGTATACTTAATATGTAAAGTGTTGTGTTTTTTACACTAAATAATTTCCTATCTAGTTTCTATAATAATATTATACGGTCATGAGTCATGTAAGTATACAGAGTACATATAATATAATACTGCGTAAGAACTACATACTGTAGGAATGTATTACATTTTAATTTTAACCTAATTTCCAACAATCTAGAATTGTTACCTTATAAATTAGTACTATTTTTATATATTTCTGAAAAATATAGCTGGCATACATTTTATTTGCCATTCTTATAATAATAGTTGGCTTATGTTATCAACATTTGTATGATATTCATTTTTCTATGACATCAAGAGTCAGCTTGTTAATAAAGATACGTATATGGGATACAACCATACTATAATATTAAATTATCACCTTAGACGTATGTAAATTGGATTTTTTTTTTGCATAGAAATTCTCTCTTTTTTTGTAATTTAATAAACTACATTTTTTAGGTCAACAGTAACGGTTCTGCTCTAAATAATCGTTAATACGAGTGCGACAACATTTAAATATAGGAAGAAAAGTGAGAGTTAATAATATTAAAAAATTTAACAATTCCAAAAAATATACATCACGTATATTATTATTATGGTTTATCAGAATATTAACGTGGCGCATTTATTTTAGGATACACAGTACATCGTACAAATATTGTGTACATGTTTACTAACACGGACAATGTAATTCAGGTACTGGTTACTCAACTATATAGATAGTTTCATAGGATGTTTAATAACATGGTGTATGGGCGTTAACTCCTTTAATAATAAATATCCACTAATTGATTAGCCGGAACGTTTAAGACTGGACCACAATTATCACGGTAGATATGGCGTAGTGGCCATATAACAAAATGATAAAAAGTGATTTTTATATAACTTACACTATTATTAATTTGTATTTCTTATAAATTATTTTATACAACGTAAGTGAGATATACTCGCCGTATATACAGAAGACCTACTAGCTGTACACACTAGTGTACTCACTGTCAGTAAGACATATGTTTCGTTCATTATATAAGGGAATTATCTCCTGGTAATTGAATTTTGTAATAACGAGCTTATTGTAAATTGATGCGTAGGAAAACAAGTGTTCACTCAGTCTGTTTTCAATTTTTTATTTATTTTGAAATTTTTTGGAGTTGCTTTTCTTTTTTAATGAAATATATGACAAACTGTGACAATTTGGAATTACACCACTTTTACAATGAACGGCCCATATAAAAAAAACCACAACACTCGAAAAAGTAAAACCACCCAAGCTGGTGTGTGATGACAGAGGAGAGGGGATGTGTTAGCGGTAACGCGTTACACCGGACCGACTTGTTGAATTGAATGTGCACTATAAAAATTCAATAAAAAGAAGAAATTTACCTAAAAAGACAAAATTTAACGCGACCTTGGTTGCCGATCTGGCGAGTCAAATTAATAAAAAACGAAATATTATTAAAAATAGCCGATCGGGACTAAACACTGTGTGAATATAATTAATAATGTAGATGCATGTATTATATATTATATTTTTAAACAATCAAAGAATATTGGAAAATTAAATTTTTTTTTGAAAATTATTGTTATTGTTAAATAAAATTAATATTATCAAAATGTGGAATATTTTATACTTTATTTTTTGTTTGCATCATTAATTTATGAAAAAAAAAGAAATTGTTAGATGGCAAAAAAAAATTTATTTTCAGTTTCGCTTTAAATTATTTTAATACACTCTTAATTTGATGCCTCCACAGTCTGGTAAAAAAACGTGGCCGTTGGCATCAAAATTAAGACCTGCAATATTGTTGATGGTATTTTTTCTATCTATGTCGAACTCTTTTACAGGATGTAGCCATTGAAATTCCACTAAACCCAAAAAAGAAGTTAGGACCATCCTAATGTCATAATGCATATTGATATAATAACTATATAGTTCCTATACAGGTAATTATCATTACCAACCAGCAAGACAGTTAATGGTAACGTCGCATTTCAAAAAAGCTGTGCTAAAAGCAGCGGCAGATTTATGTATTGTCTACAAAGGCAGTAGTTTTTTGCGACAATATTTAAAAAAGCTACAATTTTTTTAATGACTTTATTTTTATAATTTTAAAATATCAAAATTAATTCTAAGATAAGATTGCAAATACAATTTTTGTAATATTTTTAAATCCCCCTCTGGCTGAAATATAATGTATTATGTGTATGTCTTTTGACTGAAAGGTTCGTTGAAAATGTCCGTGGTTTTTCTATCGTAATGGAGGAGAGGAGCAAAGTGAAGTGAAGGGAAGAAGGGACAGATGTATTCACGATTCAATATCTTCCTTCGAGGAAAGCATGTTTAGCAAGCCGATTATAATATTTACATGAGTGTTGAATATATTTTATTTTAAAAGAATAATGGTTGTGTGAAAATTGCAGATCCCACTTGAGCCATGGGATGTAAACTATAAACATGGTTTGTCTTGGCAACATGAAGTGAAATCAACCTAGTTACGATTTAAGATGTGATCCTAGTCCTAGTCCTGGTGGTACTCCTAGTTGTTAGCCGGTAGGTCTTTAGTCTTTATATTACCATACTTTCGTTCAGCCACCATCGTGCTAATTTTACCATATATACAATACACATTTTGAAAGTAAAAACAGAACATAAAAAGTGATAATATATTGTATAAATATAAAAGCGTTTTGATTTTTCTGTATGACATTTTTGTGCAATATCGAAAATTTAATAAATAGTGACGCATACGGACAGGAATGCGGTCGCGGTCGTTCATAATAATATAACGTCTATCTTATGCGGTCCCTGCCACGTACATTATGGACACCGTGGGCGAATCGGTATGTGCAAGTGGAATACCGTTAAGTTTAAATAATTAACTGAATAAATATCGTATAATATAATAATGTGTACACATACGGCAATGGGATAGGATACACACATGCGCCTTCGCCTTAAGTACAACGAACAAAACAGGGTTTGTATTTTTAGATTACCGCCGTGTCGCCATCACCGCCGCCGCCATACACAGTACCTCGACACAGCTTATTCCACTGCACTGCATACCGCGCAAGTCTATCACCGAGTCTTCCTCGTTTGCCGCGGACAGGACGATGGACCGAAATCGCGCGTGACTACCATAAAAATAAAACTATTATATTTTTCATAGCACCCGTGTAAACACCTAAGCGTGATAACTAAGTCAAATTATTCGTATGTAAGGGTTTTTGTGTGTAGCGTAGCAGAATCTGCGTAGCAACGGATTCTGACAGTAGGTATATTTATATTTTATTTTTGCAGTAAATTATTTAACGTGAGATGTAAAACCATGTCGTCGAATCCCATCAGAGGAATTAGACGAAAAAAGTCTTCGTTAACCGAAGTCAAAATTGCCGTACTTGGAGCGCCGGGAGTCGGCAAGAGTGGTGAGTACCATGTTATGTGCTAAATAAGATAATATAATATTATTATTATGTCTACTTTACACTTTGTATAATAATTTCTCGTTTAAAGCCTAGTAATAATCATTGTTTTGTATAATAATAAGTATAATATAAATAAATGACTATTGTTTTAAATAAATTATTATCAATGTATATTGAATATTATATAATTTAGAAGTATAGGAAATCGGGAAAATATTTTTTTTAATATTATGCTCCTATCCCTAATAATGGTTCTTTGTAGCTAAAACTTAAAATAAAGTTAAAAAGAATACTTTTTGACTATTCTAATTTTCAATCAATAAACTTGTGCAATTATTAGAATATTAGAGTAAATATTAATACTATAATATAATATACAAATGTAATGTAATTGCCCTCATTACGCATATTTATGATACTATTAAATTTTAAATACTGGGGAGGTTAGGTTAGCAATTCTAGTACAAAAATTAAAAATCCTAGTTTATTTCTTTAATTAATACTGTAAAAAATATCGTTTTTTATTGTATGATCTAAATTTTTATTTTTTGGTTTCGAGCCAATTTGTTTTAACTCTTTTATTATATTTTTTATTAGCATTTTTATCTTTATATCTGTTGATCTGCAAGATTGGCTCATTGCCCACATAGTTTAATCATACTATGTTTGTTAACAAAAAAAGTACCAAATTAAATAGTTTTCCTCCCATTATTTTGTAGCAAATTTTCGTACTATATTAAAAAATACAGGAAATTGTGTATACAATACGCCCTTATGGAATAAACTACTTTAAGTATGCTTCATAATATTTTATTGGGTGGGTGATCCAATAATCATGATACTATATCATTTTCAATTGGTGCATACTAGAAGTATTATTATACATTTTATATGATTTCAGCGTTAACAGTGCGATTTTTAACTAAGAGATACATTGGCGAATACGACCATCAATCGGGTAAGTACTCATTTATTTAAATGATACACAGGGTGTAACATGGACTAGACTTTCCAAACTATTTTAATTATCCCAAGATATTAAATATCAAACAGACGTAGCTCCCATATCATGCTTTTCTGTCTTTATTTGTTAATAAATGGGAGGTGGGATCGAACTCAACAGATTTTTATACTTAAACTATATGCATTTTTGAAGAAGATACATAAAATCGTTAAAAATTTGGCTAATTAAGCTAGTCTATTTGGTAAATCGTTTGTTTAACACATAAATTGTATTCAATTATGATTGCAGAAACAAGATACAAGCACGAAGTTATGGTCGATGGCGAACCGATTCTTTTTGAAATATTGGACACCTGTCCAAAAGTAAGAACATTTATATTACATTAAGATATATGCTTACAAAATACATAAATTCATAATAAATAACCTTATTATTCTACCTATTTTACAAAACATTTATACTTTGTGTTGCTTTATAATGTATCAAGTTCTATAACTACTAACATTTGTGTGTATAATTATTGTCATCGTGGTCATAATATTGTACATAAAATAATTGTTTTTAACAAAAATAGTCAATATAGATAGAAACCTAAATGCATAATTTTATATTGTTTCTTGTTTACGTTGTTTGTGTAAAATGTACACTCCATACTTTATGTAGTCTAGTGCAAATGGGTCAATATCGAAATAGTATCTGTACAAACAAGTTACCTGTTAATGTTAATGTTTTAGGTATTTAAAAAAAAATACCCGCACGTAAAATGAACTATTTAATAAAATATATCTGATACGCACTTTCAATGCTTGTCTTCCAATAACTTTTCAGCTATATTATAATTTATAACACGAACTTATAATAACAGAAAAGTTGTTTTATTAAAATCTTTGAAAGTAAACAAAAAACCTACTATTAACTTAACAGAACTCTTATATTTTATAATAAAAAATTATTAATAATAATATTAAAAGCAACTATTTTGCAGGTGGTAGGTGCTTCTGTTAAAGGGTCTTGTAAGGGAAATAAACATTAAAATTTAAATCACACCATTAATTATTCTCAATAAAAAAAGGGAAAGCTTTGCAAAATGATGAAGCCTTAAGTCCTAACCTTTGAACTTGTTGATGGTCACATAATGTTCAAAATGCTTTTAAAAGCAATAACATGAGTTATTTTTTTATTAATTTAGAATGACGAAGAGATGCCACTGAATGAAGTCTACAGTTGGGCGGATGCGTTAGTTTTGGTATTTGCCATAACTGACAGACGTTCGTTTAATTATGTGCGCCGGGTAAAACAAACTATGTTAGATACATTCGAAATGCCCGTAGTGTTGGTGGCCAACAAAGCCGACATGGTACACTTGAGACAAGTGAGCACCGAAGAAGGTCAGTTTAACACAACTCTAGGTCTCTAGCTAGGGACTAGCTATATACTTGTCCTCAGCTACAGGGGCTAAGTTTGATCATTTTACCATGACGTTCTGGTCTAAAGATCCTATTCCTGTTCGGGTCCATTATTGCGACCTATAGTTAACATCATATTGAAAGTATCTTAAAAAAGAACTTTACGAGCTTATGAGATTATATATTTTTACGTATCAAAATATTTCCAAAATTGAAAGGCTATTGAAATAATTGTGACTATTGTAAAATTATAACCTGAGGTACAAAACTAAGGTCAGTATGAACAGTGGTGTATTTTTATTTCAGGGGAAATTTTAGCCAAAGACTTTGAGTGCTGTTTTACCGAAGTAGCGGCCGCAGAACAGGTGGGCCAAATTGCCGAAGTGTTTTTGGAAGTTTGCCGGGAAGTGCTGAGCGTCCGCCGCAAGAACAAACAGTCGCTACTCGACCGGATGTTGGGCAGTAAAACGGCTGCCGTAAAAGCATACGCGCGTGGCAAGAGTGACAGTGCTTTACCCAAAGACTGACTTATAATCTGTTTACTGGCTATTTTGGTAGTATACCATAGGAAGTAACGCACGCACATGCTAAACGCAAATTTGTGCAATTCTGAAGCCAGTTGCCAAAATGTTCATTTAACATCGATCATCGTTGGTGATTCTGATTTAGCATCAATTACCTAAGCTGACTACAAGCTGATTTATTAATAAAAGACTATACATATGCGTAGGTAATAAACAAATTTATGTTAACGTATCGTATACAATTTTAACAACATTTGGTAACAGGGTATTTATATTTTGTTAATTTGAACTAATCCGACGAGATGGGTATAATGTGTTTTATGCTTGACAAGTATAATCATAATTCATAGTAAATCATATTCACACGTTATCCTAATAGTACCATCAGCGAAGTCAATAACTAGAAGGTTTAGTAACAAAACCACCGAGATGAGAATAATATGATACGTTTATGGCATAAAGTTATTTACTTGGAACTCGACTGTCGTTTATAACATTCAAAACAAACTATTAAGTATAAAGATTAAAGCCGTCACGGTTATTTATGCTTATTGGTAAATGTCTTATTCCAGCTGAAATTCCTAATAAGGATTTCCAGGAGAGGACACTCGAAAATACAATTTCTCTGTCAACAGATCTTCTATTGTAATTTTGAGTACTTATATAATATGCTGTACTTAATTTCAATGGCCAAATGTGCAATATCTATTTGTACCTTATTTTTGCTCGAAATATAGTTTAATTATTATAAATTATAAATATTGTTATAATTTATAATATTATTTTACTATTGTATTATATATTGTATTATATTGTATATATTGTATTATTGTATTTAGTCATATGTATAAAAATGTATATGTTAAAGTACTCCAGTATTTTTTTATAAAATTAAATTTGGTGTATTATATTGTAAAACATACATGTTAGTACCTAAATTTAGACTTCGTATAACACATATATATAAATATATATATATACATATAATGTATATCTGATTATTTATTTTGTAAATAAAACTGAAATTAGACACATGTACTATATATTTATATATATACAAATTAAAAGAAAATGTCAATTGTCATTTTTTGATGTCATTTGAAAGTCAATTCCAAAGAATTAAGTTCTGCTATTCAGTGAATTTTTTTTTATGGTGGTTAGTTTGATTTGGAAATGTTATAATATTTTAAAATATTTAATGTAACAAAACAAAATTAAATGTATATATTATATTGTGTGTGTATATATTGTAAATTGCTTACAATATTTTTTGCATGTATAGTATGAAGTAAGTAGTAATGATAGTAAAGTACCTATTATGAACTACAATTATTTTTAATTAGGTATATAATAAATTTTGTTTTATAATTAACATATAAAAACTCATATTAACTTGTTTTGATTTTTATTAAATATAATATAATATATATTATATAAAAAGGGTGATTTACTGATATCATTAGTTTGTACTTTGGAACACTTTTAGTTGTCATCACAAACCTAATATGCAAATCTGTAATTATAAGTCATTAGAAAACAAAGTATAGGCGGATGTAATTGTTTAGAGAAACAATGTAATATACCATGAAATATGAACTTCGTTTAAATTTACACATCTGAAGTAAGACAAAGAAAAAAGAAAGTCCTTTAACTTAAAAAAAAAAAATAACAAAATAACAAAAATCTCAAAATATTAAAAAAAAATACATATTTATGCGTATCCGGTCAAAATTGCGAAACTTTTACTGCGACTGTAATTATAGCAAAATCAATAGAGCGAAAACAAAATTAGCAAACTGTGAATGTAGTTAATAGGGATTACAAAAATAGCGAAAATGTATTCAAATTATTATATTTTAAACTAATAATTTATTATGTTCAATGAATATAATGTCCAAAAAGTGTTAATGACAAAAAAATTAAAATACAATAAAATAATAAATAATATAATGTTAAATTTTTTAAAATACTTGCAATTGAAAATTATAAGCAATACCCATTAAAAAACTCAAGCAGTCATTGCCATCGAACATATTTACCAAATTTTTAATATTCACGTAGTCCGTGCTTTCTAACTAAAGCTCTTTTTAATGAAACAATTGTAATATTTTTATCATCATCATTGTAGTAATTTTCAGTATCATATAACGAAACTTGTTATAACCTGCCTGTGTGTACTAATAACTATAAATAATTGTATGTAAAAATAAAATATCAAGTTTTTTTAAAATCCAAATAAGAACAGTAGGTACTTGTTTTGAAATTTGAATAATAATTTGAGGAAATAAATCTGGTAGTTTCGTAGTCTGAATATCAGGTACTTCTGGTTTTCTAGTAAATTATAAATTTATTTAAATGTTTAGTTATAAGTTAACGAACTACATGTTACATGTAATAATATACAGTAGGTACTTACTACCTATCCTACTTTGTAGTTTAAATACAATATAGTTAGTCCTTTAATTGACATTCAAATATAATATAATAAACATATTTATTATTAATTAAATAAATATTAATAATTAATAAGTAATAGCATAACAAATTATACACAAGTAAAATAGGCTTACCTATGTATGTATTCGTACTAATTAAATGTATACTAATTAATAGGTATTTTTTTTTTAGTATTGTGTTTCTGACTTCGATGTAAACGATTTATAATAATTGTTTTCATCAGTATGCTGTATGGCTTAACAAAAGTATCATGTTTAGATTATAATTTTCATAAGGTCTTGGAAGAATATATTTTCTATAGAAGGCAAAGTAGAAAACTTTAGAGTATAATAGTTATTAAATTATTTATTTAAAAATCCTGCAGTACTTGAGCGGGGTGGTTCGAATTTCAATAAATCTGGGAAATGTATGACTGCATAAATCACCATTTAGGTATTGTAATCATGGAGTTATACCAATGATGAACTCCACACACGTCATACACTGCTAATTTTTAAATATTATTATTATCATAACATACCTATTCTTATTGTACGAATTCACCTGTACAGAATACAGATTGTACATTTTTCTAATCAAATATATTTTAGAACCCATTGGACGTTTTTAATTATGTACTTATCTTATAGGTAACCATTTGACTAACAGCAGAACGGGGACAAGTCTACTTTTATCGATGATCCTGACATCTTTTAATTTTTAGTACTAAGCACACGTACATAAGTCGTAAACTGCGGAAAGAAGACAAATACAATAGCCCAAACTACCAAAAATAGTAAGTAGACAGAATTACTGTTTACAACAGAAAAGGGAAATGTTCATAACAATATTATTTTTATTTATAATTTAAGTGACATGGAATAAATACATCTGCAGTCTGCTAAAAAGTGACGAACAAAACATATATTATTTATAATAATGTGGTCATGATAACAATGTTTTCGATAGGAAGGAGACATGTTTATTATTTAGTTTTCTTCTCTTCTTAAAAACTAGAAAAAGTAGAAAGTCCCCTTACCGCATTTATTTATTTATCGTGGCTTCGAATTTAGATTATTGATGTGATCATATCAGTTAAGTAATAACCGTAGCTACCTGATTATGATGCTATCAATGTTTTCATTTCCTACATTTTCTGCTAAATGATAACATCGACTGACGAATGTTGACTGTTGAGACTTGAGTGTCATAAATTCATAATAGATAATAATAACTATTTTACATAACATAATAGCTATAATGAATCTTATTATTTACCAATTATTATCATTATGATAATAACGGTAATAAAATATACCAACGTAGTATTTAAATTTAAAATTTTAATTATTGATGATCCACTTCAAGCGGGTATTCTAATTTTGAATAGTTAATTTACTTGGATGAATTTCGATTTTCCTATTTAGTGTTATTCATTACTTGTATAAATTAAAACTCTAGTTTAATCATATATTAAGATGTATCCACCAACGTACAATGATACAAGAAAAAGATGATCATGGACATTAACGATCAAATGATAATTTATCCGAATAAAGGGGTCGATCCACATAATCGATGCTGTGGTGGATCCTTATGGTGTATACAAGTAATTTTTGTTTTCAATTTTACAAGATAAAGCATGTTAATTTTTTTTTTCCTAGGATATATGTGGGATTATATGTGCAATATTTACATGGTTATTGATACTGTATGCTGAGTTTGTTGTCACTTTTGTTACTCTTCTACCATGTCCATATCCAATTTTTCAATTTATAAATATGGTGATATTTCAAAGTTTAGCGTTCCTTGCTATGGCATCACATTTACGTACAATGTTCACTGATCCAGTAAGTAGAACTGTACATAATTATATAAAATACCATTTTAAACATTTTTATTGAAAATTTGAGATGTTTTTCATATTTATATGAGCTACCTTACTATGTCATAACAAAAAACTATTCAATAAAATGTATGCTAATAAAATAATACTGAACTCAAAATATAACTAATATTATGTGAAGTATAATTACAATGAATTCTATTAAAATCTTTTCTTTAGAATCTAATTTATAAAAATAATAAATAGTTATATGAATAAACAGTTAAATAAAAATATATTTTATTGTGACTCTATAGTTATATTAAATGTGTTTAAGAAATAAGCTACACTGTATTATGTTTTAAATATTTTTGTTGCAATTTTTAGGGTGCTGTACCTAAAGGAAATGCAACTAAGGAAATGATACAACATTTAGGATTACGTGAAGGTCAAGTCATATATAAATGTCCAAAATGCTGCTGTATTAAACCAACAAGAGCTCATCATTGTTCAGTTTGTCAAAGGTAAAAATGATTTAATTGAAATAAAAAATATCAAATGTTTTTTGTTTTCATTTTCATTACAAGAACAAAAATATGTCGTAATTAGTAAAAATGTGGGTAAAAAAAATATTATTTTTATGGAATAATAATTTTTAATGAGTTAAAAAAAATCCTTGATTTTATGCATGGACAAATTTATTAGGCTTGAGCCAATATTAATTTTCCTGATATCTGATATTTTAAGCCGATTAATTTCTGATACCGATTATTCTATCATAAAACATAAGCCAACACTAATAAAAACCGGTATATCGGGCCTATTAATTTGATATCCTATACTACATCCGATATGAATTATGTGACATCAAATAATATGGTCTTTTTGTGACAAAACTAACGGTACCCCTGTTAGTTTTGTCGTTTTAGTTTTAAATTTTTTTTTGAGAATTATGAGCGAGATATAGGATATCAGATCGTGCTGATACTCAGCCCTAAAACTTATTAAAGCATTTTTGAGCAAATTACTCGGATAGAATTTACTAAAAATTCAACCTATTCTAAATACATCTTTAATCAAGATATCCAGCCTAAGGCTAAAGTTGGTTTTAAATGATAATATTCAATTTTACCTTTTATATGTACAGATTGTATCATACTTATTGAAAATTTAACATTTTTAATGGTTATTACAACTTGTGACTAGAACCTATTTTGCCAAGTTATGAATAATTTTAGTATGATGTAAAATATTTTTTTAGATGTATTCGAAAAATGGATCATCATTGTCCTTGGGTTAACAATTGTGTTGGAGAAAAAAACCAAAAATTCTTCGTACTTTTTACGGTAATTTAAATTTTCTTGACAAAAAAATCAGCATTATGCTTATTTCACACATTACGCTTATGGTAAGCATGGTTTTTATATGCCGCATATGAATTTGGGACAGACATGCCTTATATATGGATCATAACAAACGAGTGTATCCTGTATTATGCACTTAAACCTGAAAACACTTAAATATCATATTTTCTTACGCTACATGTGTGAAATGGGCCTTAAAATATTCTTCATTGTATAATGTTTTAATTTTTATACTTCCAGTTGTACATTGCTGCTATGTCTTTGCACGCATTATACTTATGTGTCAGCCAATTTGTTTGGTGTCTACATTCCGAGTGGAAGCAATGTTCTTGGTATACTCCTCCTGCTACAGTAGTATTTTTAATATTTTTAGGGTTTGAAGCATTACTATTTGCAATTTTCACTATGGTCATGTTTGTCACGCAACTTCAGGCCATATGCTCTGACGAAACGGTATGTACTTGTTATCTCGATAAAAAAGTTCTTTTTACTACAATATGCAATTTTATAAATGTTGAAAACATTTTTGATTTAGATAAATACAATATAATAAAAGAACATAATATTTACTTTCTTTATCAAGGCAACAACCACAGACGGGGTTAAAACCTTTATTATTAACTAACTGTTACTAAAGTCTAAACCATGAAAAATATTTCCTTAAAATAGTTTGAATAATCAAGCATGTTACACATACTGTTTTATATGAATTGATAGTTAATATTTTTTCCTTTAGGGTATTGAACAATTGAAAAAAGAAGAAGCACGATGGATGAAGAAATCAAAATGGAAAAGTTTACAATCAGTATTTGGTAGGGTATCAGTCACATGGCTTTCGCCGTTTTCTCGACCGGCACCTAAAATAAAAGTAGATAACTATCTACACGTCTAGTATAACACTGAAGAGCAGTACAATTTTGCTAAGAACTATGAACTCTTTAACATAGTTTTATTTTAAAATCTCATAATTTTGTATTATTTTACATTACAACTAGTGGACTTGAATAAATAAAATCAAGCAAATCCTTTTTTTATACTAAATGACAAACTATATTTATATGTCAGAAAGTGTTTTTTTTTAATTGTATAAAAACAATTATTTTTTAATCTCTCAAAATGGAGTTATAACATATTTTCTCTTAAATTATAGTTCTATTCATTATAGTGGTAAGGTTTTGGAAAATTATTTTTATGTTAAAAAAATATATACTTTTATACTATTTTTATATTTCCTTAAAGTATTTTTTTTGTTATTTTAATTTTATTACTAAAAAAAATGTCTTATTATCGAAAAAAAAAACAAAATTACAGCATATTTATTGATTTAGTCAAAGTTGAAACGTCTTTTACCATCAAATCTATAACCGTAAGCTGGTGAATTTTTAGCGTCTACAAGAGCTGGATTTCTGTATTTATAAAATGAGCCATGACCATGAGGAGACCTGGATGCTCCGTTACTGACTCCATATGCTTCTCTTGGATAGAACGCTTCAAATTTTGCTCCAAGCACAGTATATACGCATATCATCACTAAAATCAATTTAACCTGAAACTGTTTTGGAATGTAAACAATAAAAATAGTTTAAATCTCTGCAGATTGATTGATGAAACCAAAATTGTATTCAACCTTAGCTCACACTAGATATACTTAAGTTAAGTTTCGCTTAGAACAATAAATCCTGACGATTCTGTTTTAATATACAACACCTGACTACTCATTGAAATTGAAATAGTTTCATATGAGAGTTAATGTATTAATTTGAATAAATTTATTAATAATAAATATCAGACATATTTTATTTACCTTCATGTTGAGTGTAATGTCTCAAAGTAAACTCCAATGTTATAATAAAATTACACTGTAGTTTCATTGTATACATATATATTCATTGTATGTACTATTGATTAAAAAGTAACAGGCCGTGTTCTACTCCATACACCAAATGAATAACACAACATCACTGCTAATTCACTTTCTCTTAGGTGACCATGAACTAAAATAGTGGGATGGGTTCCATTACAAAAATTCAATTTAAACATTATATTATCTTTAACATTTATTTTTTATCATATAAGAAATTCGCTTGATAATTTAAACAAATTTTAAACGCCAACATAATTTATCACTTTGATATTAGTAATTATTCAAATTATTTGTAAACTTCTTGTTATATCTGAAACAAAGTACAAAATAATATTTTGATTAAATAAAATAGTAGTAATAATGAGATATTTTTTTGTTTATTACTTTCTACAATTAATTGTATGGCTTTAACAGTTGGAGATTCGGTATGGTTCTGTAGGAAATTAACCCCTTCATCACAGCATCGACCTAATGTTGGGTCAAACGGAACTGAACCAAGAAACGATACTCCCATATCGAGTGCCATTTGAGCTGCACCACCAGTGTTTTTCGGAAATATTTCAGACGTAACTTTGCATTTAGGACAAACAAAAGTCGACATGTTTTCTACAACACCCAATACGGGTAGGCCAACTTTTTTAGCAAAATCTAATTCTTTGCGAACATCTAACAGCGATACTTCTTGAGGTGTAGTTACGACAATTGCCGAAAAATTGTCAGTACATTTGAGGAACTGTGCTAGCGACAGATGTTCGTCAGATGTTCCTGGCGGCGTATCAACAATCAAATAATCTAATATGTCACCCCAATCCACTTCGGTCAGAAATTGTTTAATCATGGCTGAAAAATAGTGTTATAATTGTGACTAAATTATAGATAAATATACAATATAACTTATGCAACAAGTGTTATTAAATTATATTGTATAAATAAGTGTACAGAATTGCTGTTTGTCTTGAACCCATTAATTCTTAATAATTTATCAAATTACTCATATTTTGTAGTCGAAGTCACTCTTCAAACTTACTAATATTTTCTATATTTTTTTAATTACAAAAGTGTTAAATACTTAAATCGTTCAGTAGTAAGAAAGTAAATAATAATACCATTTTTCTTTGGCCCTCTCCAAATAACTGCATCGTCTTTATCTTCCAGCAAAAATCCAACAGACATAATGGATAAGTTTTCTTCAACAAACTTTGAGAAAAACATTTTTTTAGTTAATTCATAAATGTTTAAACTATATAAAAATAGCTCCAGTGTCATCACTATGGGCAGTTTTTTAATTTCAATTATGTAAACTTGATTTATAACATTTCACTTGTATTACGTATAAGGTATATTTTTTTTTTAAGAGCACTTTTTACAGTGCATACAACTAATTTTTAAAGAATTAAACAGTTTAAAGAAAAAAGTTGTCTTTAAACTGTCATTAATTTAATTTTGAAAATTGAAGGCGTATGAAAAACCCTTACTCTTTCAAAAAAAAAAAACAGCCAAATCTGATAACTCTAGAGAGGCGTCTTCACTTCTCGTAAAGCATGTATTTAAGTAAAAAACATACCCAGCGCCTTAAGTCAAATTATACAACATTAATTAATAAATTTAACATTACCACTGGTGACAATCCTGATCCACTTTGATGTACCTAATAACATTTATAGAATTATTTTAACTATATTATATTTCATCTGCAAATGGTAACTAAAACATATAACATTAAATACACACTTTTTCATCTTGAACGCCAAAGACACATGGAAGGGAAGGTCCACAAATGTCAACATCTAACACACCGACCTTTAGAGAAAAAATATATACAATATTATAATTTTGTTTATAAGAAAAAGTTCATTGTAGGTTACATTTAGTTGTTCGTTTTCACTTGCTATTACTCGAGCCAGCAAAGAAGTAAAAGTGCTTTTACCAACTCCACCTTTTCCAGACAGCACTAAGATCTTATTTTTTATCGAGGACATTCGATACTTCAGTACCTCTAGTGCTAAAAACAATAACTTCAAATTCAATCGATATTCAATATTTTATATCAATAAAACAGATACAGTGTTTATATTTTATTTTATACTCAATCATTTAATTTTTACATGAATCTACCTTTATTCCTAACTGCTACTTTTTACTCTTATTTTTTTCAAATAGCTGAACTCGCTTTTATACATACACCGTACTTGATACATTTATCAATATTCTCATTACATTTTTTTAATCTCTGTTCAAACTCCAACAAAGATTTTCAGTGTCAAACTAAAAAATATATTTCAACATACTTACCAGGATCAGGAGTTTGAGTAACTCCAGATGCACATATATTCTGATTTGGACATCCTTGGCACGCAGAAGCTTTACCAGCAGATGTGCTCTCTGTACCAGGGCAATCTAAAACATAGTATATAATATAATACTTTTCAATGCACTTACATTTTCTTCGGAAAATATGAAGGACACAGAGGAAGAACGGTAGTAGTCCATTTATGAATATTTTAGAGTATAAGGAAAACAATGTTCATGAATTCCTCTCTCTCTTACATAAGAACAAAACAAATTACATTTAGTGCTATTCTAATAAAAAAATGTATTTATTTAAACAATCTATTGACATAAATAAAAAAAATGAATGGCAAATGTTAAAACTATTTGAAAATAAAAATGTTCATAAATGGACTACTACCGTTCTTCCCCTGTGCCCTTCATATGCATATACTATTGTGAATTAAATTTGTTTTAAAAGATACCTTGTACATTTGTAAATTAGTTTTGTTTTTGTTATTATTATTAGTACCAAATTAAATAATACTGTACACTTACGACTTGGCACATTAGGATCCATGGTTCAGAAATTCGATTTTTAGAAAAACATACCTTAATTCACTTCTATTTCTTTATCTATAATTATTTAAGTAAGTACAATTCAACTGCAATTTCAAAACTTACCTAACATGGGTTAGTATTAAATATAAAAAAAAAGTAATATTTTTAATCTTATAAAAAAGACAAAACAAATTAACAAATATTATAGTTTGTGTTAATACTATAGAATAACCAGAAGGGAAACCTAGGCCGGGACTGATAAGTTTCCGACGTTGTTTTTGCCGATTACGTATAGTTTTCACGCTTTTTCCTGGAATTACCCATGGTCCATTATTGTCAATCCACAGAATAATTAATAATTTGTTATTCTGTGACCAAACTATTATAGTTCGACCAATAAAACAATACGGCAATCGGGCTTTTTCGGCGGCTCGTAATTTTTTTAAAGTTTCCCTTCTGGTTATATAGTAATAGGAAAATAACCTGAGGACTGATAATAAATGTTATTATCAATTGTAATGGCCGCAACAAGTTTTTAATTGTAGGAACATTTAATTTGCCTTTTGGAACTATTATGTCTCAGCCGGCGTACATGAAAAATGGCGAGTGGAGACCCAACGACCAACTCTCATTTCTTAACTCCAAGTAATGAAATCCATACAGATGTCGTGAACAACGTGATAGATTTATTACACGAAAATAACCTTGGTAAACGATTTATTATGAATTTGTGGGAATCGTCAACTAAACTGTTTGAATAGTATACAAATAACATTATTTTCATTAATAAACTTCTTCTTAATTTACTATTTGAATTGAAATTTATATTATTATAATGGATTTAAAAAATAAACGAAAAAAAATTAAAACTTATTTTTGCATTTTATCTTGCTAGTAGACTGTAAATAGGTTGTCCAGTAGTAGCTTCTGATAACAAATAGGTATAAATGTCTAGCAATATAGCTTCAAAGAGAGAGGTTGAAACCTAATATTTTTAGCAGGCAGCAAAAATTAAAATAATACTTAGCGTCCAATATGGAAAGAAATAAAATTCCTGTATTTGTAATCAATCAATACTGTTATAGTTATGGTCTAATATTTTATATTAGCTTCAATTTTCATTTAATACATGCTTCACTTTAAGCAGATGTTATGTGTGAGAAAGGGGAGGAAATTAACGGAAGTAAAAAAAAAAAAATTAACAAACAACATTATACTTGTATTCCTAACAATACAATGTCATAGTGGTTAAGACATAAAAACTGATTCCATCTTGTATTTGATTAAAAATTCCTACCCACTGTACATCACAGATTTTCTACCACTGTTATAACACAAGCTTTTACTTATTAGCTAGAAGAAAGCATTTGAAACTCTAACATAATTAAAAAATATTATAACCGTTTGCTAAGTATACCAATATATTACCAAAATATAAAGTAAAAGGTAAAATAAATTATTATTAGTCATGATTTTTTAAAAACTTTATAGATATAATGTAATATTGGCTAGTCCAGCGGTTCTCAAAATGTAAGCACTAGTGTCTTTACAGGCATGCTACCACGGAATATAACCTGGTATAACAATTTTTACTTTTTTATGATTATTCATGCTTTGACTTAGGGAAGAGCGTCTTGAGAAAACCTCAGTTACAACAGGGGCACCGAGAAACAAACAATTTTAGGAATCACAGGACTATTCATTTAATATTAATAAAAATTAAAAAAAACTGTATAAATCAAATGTTTAATAAGATAACTACTATACTTCTATACAAAAATTATGATGAAATCTTAATTTGATGTTAAGTTAATTTTTATTACAAAAATTGGAAATAAAAAAAATATATAAATATTAGAGGCAACTTTACATATTTATATATATACAAATATCTTAGAATATTACATTGTCATATTGTTTGTCATATTTATTTAGTCCAACTGACTTTAGGTATATCAAAGTGTTCAGTAAGGCTATCAAGGTGTCTATTAAACTCTTCAACTCTTTGTTTATGTGTCATAGATGCCACTTTCATAATTTTTTCTTTTTGCTATAAAACAAATATTAATTAAAATCATCAGTTATAAAACAAATATCATTAATTCTATGCTTACTAATTTTTCCTGTTGTTTCATAAAAGCTAACTCGGCTTTGGTTGGAGGTACATAATGCTCTTTTGTTTTGACTTCTTCAGCTTTTAATGCTTTATTAATTTTCTCCATTTCTTTTTCCTTATTGTTCTTCTTTTTTTTCCTGTTTCAAACAATTGTTTCACTTATTTATTTTATGAGGTATTGTTGTTTAATTAAGTAGAAAAAATCGTCCAACTGATAAAGCATCAAGGATTTTGATAAATAATATTTATTAATAAAAATAGTGAAATATTCTTGTCTTCCAAAGATCTTACATTATACAGCTATTTTAATAAAAAAGTAACAACAAATTTGAAATCTACCTTTAAAACTCTAAAAAAGGAGCAAAATGCATATTAGTTAACATAAGTCAATAGTAATAGGCTCGGATTTTTAGTATCTTGGTGTTTATTTGTTAAATATTTGCTTTTTTGCTATTTGTCTTACTTTGGAATAAAGTGCTCTTTCATTTTATAGAATTTTTCTATATAAATAATTTGAAAAAAAGCCATACCTACCTAAAAACTTAATTATAGTATTGGTAATTACTTATTGTTTCTAAACATTTGATTTGTATATAGTTATCACCAAACTTCCTTTCGGTATAAAATGTATTTTATTTTAAATTGGATTTAAAAATTAAAAAATGTAAGAAACCTATCTTTATTGAACTTTTTGAAAAATTAAAATCTGTATCCAGATTCCTTATTGCATTGGTAGATCAATTAATACAATGAACAAAATATACATCTAAATTCCCATGTTAGATAGACAGAGATGGGAATAATTGGTATCCTAAAAAATATATTTTATGTACCTACTCGCACCGAAGAAATAATTTCAAATAGATATATTAAGCAGCCTATTCGAGATTAAACAATGACTAATGACCATGTATAGCCACTGATAAGCGTTATATAGGAAAAATTAGTGACTAAATAAATAACGTACATGTTTTCCATTTATTTAATTTTTTACTCCCCCCAACCCCCTCTATATAAGCATATCTTATGCAAGGTGGAGGCGGACCACATTGTTTCACAATGCTCTAGAAATTGAACTCAGTAGTTCTGTGAACTGAGTTTGACACCTTATACAACTCTACCGCACACATTGACAAATGTACTTTAAAAAATCATCATCATCAAGCTTAACGGGCCTTTAAGGTTTAATGCTGCCATTATGAGATGATGGCTTCTAGACAGATTCGCTGTCCGGGACGGGTCATCAGTCCGTCGCTGGAGATGGCGGTTCCTTTTTAACTTATACGTAAATAGAAATATCTACTTTAATAACAAATGTTTCTACCTAGGCATTATGGTTTCCATTAAAGTTATTGAGAAGCATTACTCACTTTTTAATTCCAGAATCACATTTTAACCTTAACCGTCCGCCTGATGCTACCTCGTATTCCGACATCGCTTATACAATTTTAAGGTAACCTTTTCTTAATAACTGGAATAAAATTAAATTGGTCATCAAATGGTTAAATAATACGTTACATAGCAAGAAAGTGTAATATATGGGCGTTATACCGTTTACAATATCGGAATTGGTAAATAAGTAAATTTTGTGATATCTACAAATTTAGCTTAGTAGTTTAGTACTTCTTAATGTAGTTCTTTTGTTTATTTACATTACGATTTACGTTCTTTGGCAATATTTGAGAATCGTGATTACAAATCGAGTACAGTGTGGTCAAGCTAAAGGCTTGAAATTTACCATAAAAATTACATAGATAGTCTGTGTTATTTAAAGTCGTTAAGTATGTAAGTAAATGTATTTCATTTTTTTTTTCAGATACAGAATATTTTTGTATGATGTATTCACGATGTATTGTTTTAAATAGATAGGTATAAAATATCCATGATGTTTTTGCCTTATTAAGCGGGCAGCTGATAACGCTGTTGGGCTACTTAGAATTCTTATCATTGTTAACAGGTTATCATTTATCATACAGCAGTGATAATTATGGTTTTGAAGTTTTTTTTCATATGTTATATTGTTTAGTTATTACTTATTACTCTTTACACAAAATACAGAATGTATTAAATGTCTGAATTATGTCATTTTCCATTTTTAACGTCATTCAATTCCATTAATTATACAAAAATTGTTTTTTTTTTATAATTATACATTGTCAAAATGACTGCACCATGTATGCATGAGGTTAGTAAAATTAAAAATATTTCATTAGTAGTTGAGTATTGCGAGTCTAAGTAAAAAGTCGATCATTAATGCGATTTAGTTTTCAAATGAATTACAACTACAATAATTATAATGTTTATGAATTAAGGCAGTGTCGAGATTACAAATATAGTGATGGAGCACTTTTATATTTTATATAATAATTGTTGTATACAAAATAAAAATATTAATCTTATGAATAAAATAGAGTATTGTAGTCTTTATTTTCATGAAAATAATACAGTTACGATATCAAATTGGACTATTTATAATATTATAGAAAACTGACAGCTAACATTTGACAGACAACACTTTACTGACAATTAATACTGTTAGTCACCTAATTTCGATTAATTGTTATTGATTTATTACCACTGTATTTTTGTTTTGTTCTATGTTTAACAGTGTGAAAAATGTAAAATTCCAATTGAGGGTTATTCTCAAGAGTTCATTAAACGAGTAAAAAAAAATGCTGAAAAAAATTTTGAATGTGAACTCTTTATACAGCGATATAACATACAAAACACTACAAAACACCGAGTTACAGAATGCCAAGGTTGTCTTGAAAAAACATGGAACCTATTGCCGGAAAAACAAAGTAAGTGTATTTTCAACTTTATATCTATAATATTTCCCCTATTATCCATGAATAAATCTATATATTGTATTGATTATGTATGTTTTATAAACAATTTATATATCTATAATATGTTATTGTTATAGATAAACCAAAAAGTGACAATTGTATTCCAGAATCTCAACAAAACAGTTCCGGTTTTAATAATTTATTATCAAATCTAATTTTTAGTCGATTAGGATTGGGTCTTACATTTTTATTCCTTGGAATATTGTTGTCAACTTATTCTATGTCAACTGACAATAGTGCGGATTTACGTAACGACACCTTAGACATAGATAACTTTAAGTATGAAATCAATGAACAGAAAAAACAATTCCCGTCACAGAGAAAATGGCTATGGAATAAACTCAGATCAGGATTCCGGAGACTCCTCAATCCCGGCGAACCATTTGTTCTTTTACTCTTGCATGATAACAAAATGACCTCCAATTGTTTGGCGTCAATGGTGGGCACCACATTTAAACTTAAAATGCACAGCAAGTCCAACAACATGTTGTGGATGGATGGTTCCGACTGGAATAGCAACAACACATCACAACAAGACGAAGAAGACATAATTTACCAAAAGGTAAAAATTAAAATTATTGTGAATTATCTATTTGATTTAAAAGTTACTGACACATGGAATCTTATTAAAAACAAATCATTTTAAATCTGTATAGTAGACTAATATAATTAGTTAGTGTGTTACTAGTAGAAATATTATCTGTAAACAAATTTTGTTGTAAGAAAAATGTAAAAACCTATTATTGGTGAGCATGCATGGATTGAAATATTGATCACTAATCGTGACTTAATCTCCCTAATATCTTCTATTCGTTCATTGCTCTCAGTGGCATCATTTCAGATGTTTACCAAGAGGTCAAGTTTCTATAATCTACAAGGCCATTAAAAAAATGCTTAATGCCCTTTAATTACTACTATTTTTTTAAGTGCATTACTTATCATAAAGACATATGGCTAAAAGCTTACCAGCTAATGATTACCATAATCATTAAAATAATAATATAGTATTTAGAAAAGGAATTGAAGATAGACTTTTTAATATTAACTAATATATTCTCTTATAAATTAAAAAAATATTGGTATTATAAAAATTAATAATATTAGTTGTTTGACCAGGGCAATTTAAGGTCACTTGTTAAGTAGCAATGCACACCCTGATACCTCAAATATCGTCCAAACATAACTGGTTCTCTATTACCATATATAACTCTTTTTCTATAGATTTTCGATTGGGTTAGCTTTAGATTTAGTATTAGTAAGATTATAATTTGGTATCGCAAGATTTATCATGTACTAGGTCCCTCGTAAGCCAAGTGTAAACTATAGCCTGCCTGTACCTATAGGTCAGGATTGTTCACCTGTGTCAACTTTTATCCTTTTGCATACAAGAATCTTATTTGCTATAGTGGTGCATATGCACATGGTGTGTGATTTTCAGTTGCTGCTGCTCGAGGAACACGAAGTGCTGGTCGTGGAAAACTTCCAAGACCTACCGTGGAAAGCGGTGAAGCCTTTTCACTTTTTTTGCGACGCCTACAACCCCAAAATCAAAAACGCCGTTTACGTTCTTTTGCTGAAAGTGGACGGCGACCGGTTGAACGATGCAATCAATGAAGGCAAAGAGGTGGAAATGGCCGAACGGGCGATTAATGCAATTTGGCCAGACATGCCCAACGACGAAAGGTCGCCTCTCATCTCCAGATTGACGACCAACGTGGGCATTGTCATACCCGAGCAGAACCCAGAGTGTCCCTACTTGAAAAACGGTGCTAAAAAAATCGATCTAATTAACATATCCTAGGTCCCTATCGCCGTCATATCGTGATAATCACATTTTATTAATATTAATATGTTTTAATTATATAATGTAACATTTTCCTCAAAAACTATTGTTTTTTTTTTATTTAATGCAATAAAATTATGACCTGTATAAAAAATACATGACTCCCGTGTTTGAGCAATTCAGTTCGAAACGAGCAGATTTTATTTTTCGTTCACAATAATATATATATAATATTATTATTCATACGATTATTTTTATTCTAAATATTAAAAACATTTTATACATAAAAAAAAAAATGTTTGGTTGTGTAACAAATTGCCGGTTTACCGGCGGACGAAGGGATCATGACGAGAAACCGTGGCCGTGGTCGTAGCTTTGTGCGTAGCTGGTGTGCACGGCGTCGTGTGGAGTGAAATGTTCCACCGATTGATGTTCGTGGTGGTGCTCGATCTTAACCGGCACGTGAACTGGTACGTGGACGGGCACTTTGACGGGATAGGGTACGTGTTTTTCAACCGGGTAGGGCACGATTTTTTCGTAGGGTACCGGCACGTTTTTATATACGTTGTACGGTACTGGCCTATCGTACGGCACCTTGACAGGTACCGGCACGGGTTTCTCTACCGGGTACGGGACCTTTTTCTCGACGTGCACGTGTACCGGGTACGGACGGTCGTACGGCACCTTCACTGGGTACGGTACGTGCTTGTACACGGGGTACCTGACAATTTTCTCCTTGTATACGGGGTATGGTTTGTCCACGTGGTATGGTATCGGTCTGTCGTACGGCACCTTGACAGCAACCGGCACCTTCTTCTCTACCGGATACGGTTGGGGTTCGTACACTTTGACTGGATACGGTACCTGCTTCTCCACTTTGACCGGATAGGGCTTGGGTATGTGGACGGCACGCGGTTTGTCCACCGGGACCTGGACTATGTAGTGCACCGGTTTCTCCACTTCGACGTGTACTGGCACTGGCACTTTTTTCTCGATCACCGATACTTTGGGTTCTTCATAATGATGATGATGTGCGTATCCATAGTGCGCCTGCTGGTATCCGTAGTCCGCTTGCTGCTGTTGATGACTGAATCCGTTGTACTCGCCACTGGCGCCAAACCCGAAGTCCGAGTCATCGCCACTACGTTTGGACTGTTGGCCGGCTATAGCAGCCGACAGGCAACCGCACAACAACAATAACAACATCATGTCTGTGATGAGGTAGTACACCGTTTAGACTACCGTAAAAAAACGCAGTTCTTATATATACATTAAGGTACAACACTTTTGCTATCCTCTCCCCTCGGGCTTTCACTTTGAAGTCACATAAGGCGTTTTTTTACTAACTCATAGTAAAGTATATTGTTGCCGCGCATTCCGTCTAATATAACTCCATTAACGCTGTATGACTTACGATGGTAATAATATAACGATAATTGTCATGCTGGGCTGCTAACTGTAATTAGGTACATCGGTGGTACGGCAGCAGTGCATGTAGAGTTGCATAACGCATCCGGCAGTCAATTACATGTATGGTGTCATCTAATAGATAATTGTGATGAGTCGGTCAGTAGTAGACATTCTGTATAATATAATAACATGATATATATCTGACAACGTTACGGATGCGCGGTCCCCGAGTATGTACACAAATACACTTTCTGTCATACCTTGGCGTTACGCATTCATCGTAAAGACTTGTTATTGTTTACACAGCATAACAAATGTACTGATAATCCGAGAAAACTGGCGAGGAACGACCAGCTGACATTTGTCTTGTTACAAAGAACTCAAAGAAGGTTCGCCAACTCGAATCCTATATATTATATACGCTCGTGGCGTACAAGACCGCAACAATAATCGCCAAACAACGGCTAGATCGAGCACTCGAACGTGTCACTACCAGACGCCAGCTTATACTTAAAAGATAGGCTACCGCTTACCTCCTGGGGTTGATATTTCGAGAGAGTCGACAATCGACAGATCATAAAAACTGGGCTACCGTAAACGTTCTCCATATGATTAAAGATCAAAATAGAACAGAAAGACTTCTGTTTGTTTAGATAAGACGAAGGCGACACGTACGTATGCTTTTCTACCGTTTAATATACCCACGTATTTAAGAGCTTTTACACTTTGTAGCGTTTAATATGTAATACATAAATTAAAATTAAAATATTTGAAGTTTTAATAGCTTTTAGATTAATATTGGATATTTTTCATGATTTTGAAGAGTGAGTTTATCAAGTATTGGACATCCTTCGACCTTCGGTATACGATCCAAGACTAAATGATGAAATCCGCTCAGTAGTTATCGTGGTTTAGACAAAACCAAAATTGTTGTAAAACCAATACTTTTTACCTCTTACTCGAAACTGAAAAATAATTGCACGATTAAAAACAAAATACTGATATTTACAATTTTGTTTACTATTTGCAAGGAAACGTTTTCTTGGAAGTGGTTTATATAATTTGCATGCCCATTGCCCAAAGAAAACGCTTAAAAAATAGACCATTCATTTTGGATAATATAAATCAAATATATTACCATTCGTCAATTAGTAGCCATAAAAAATAAACAATAATTTATTACCCGTTTCACAATGACTGTAGTACGATTAATAAGTACCAGCGCATTACACTATAATATAAATTATAATCATTTGAATGGACTGCAATATAAAATTACCTGTAGGACGTAGGTAGTAGGCAATTACTTGTATGTAAATTAAATACAGTTTCAGAATCTATATTATTATTTATCCCAATTCACACATCAACAATTATAAAATATTATTTGATAGATGAGAACTCTACTGATTCACTTTAAACCACTATTAAATAAATTATTTTTTATTTGAAGACTGACCAAGTGAATAATATAATGTTATGCATCGTATAATAATATATATACTATAAGATAACATTACAAATTATAATTTATAATGTTATCTAAAATAGCATACAACCTTAAAAAATTAATTTTTCTGTATAATTTAGATTCATTAGTATGTTCTAAATTCTTAACATTGATTATAATAATGTTTTCTCGAGGTTTTCAACTTTTGATGAATGTTTTTTTTGTTGCAGTATAAATAAATTAGTTTACGACCTTAACTGTTAATTTTATTCATTACCCGTTAACTGGATTTTATGATATTATATAAGTATATTACTATGTATGTATATATATATATATATATATATATATATATATATATATATATATATATATATATATATATTTATTATTAATAAGGAAGTTATTTTAGACATTGGTTTGACTAAATCTTCATCGTGAAAAAATATCGTTATTACCCGTTTTGATTAATTATTATTCAATAAAAAAGTTTAATAGCTCATACATTTGCAGACAGATGAATACCAATCGCATATTATTTTAAATTTAGCATAATTATATTATAAGATCAAGGATTTAAGCATTCTAAAGATGAAAAAATGAGTATGTCTTAACAACGTAAAATATTTGAAGCTATCGAGTATTATGTATATTAATTATTATACATAATACATAATTATTTTACAGCTATTGTAAAATAGTGGATTTGTTGAAATAAAATAGCACTGTGTTTTCATAATTCTGTATAATAAAAAATACTTACTATCGAATAATTAATTCTTGTTATGTTTAATACAATCTCTAAAAAATTGTGCACGGACACGGAACACTTTCTTTCGCAATTCGCATACTTAATTATTTTCAAAAACAGAATGGAACCGTTTTAACGAACAATATATATAAAAATAATTTACGCTTAGTTACATAATATTACTACATCAGAAGCTCTGTATCAAAACGCTATCGGTGAGCAGCAATGGTCAATACAAATTAAAAACTATAATTTTAAAAAAAATGTTCGAACGCTTTATTTTACAATTTTTTTTTTACTCATTCAATTAATTTCATTCAGCGTTTAAAAAATTACCAACTTGAAAAAACAAGTAATTATTTTATTGATAATTATGAAATTTAATTACAAGTGCTTCAACTGTACAAATCTTAAGTAAGTTTATTTTTTTACAACAATTGAGTACTTCGGAAATCATTAAAATTAAAATATTGTACAAGAACTTGTAACTATATTAAATTATTCCTATATGCTTACTAATATTATGTAATAGTATGTATATTAGTACGACATATATCTGTTTTAATCAGGTTTTAATTTAATTTTCGTAAGTCAACCATTTTTCTTTTGATATGCCTATGATAGTCCAGTCATTAAAAAATTGTTTCTAAATAATGATGCAGACAATTGCGCGATAACTTTAATATAATTATTTTGTAACTTGAGCTGTATATACGGTATAATATATGCAATATGGATATTTCATAACTGTATACAATTTAACTATTTCTATAGTTATTTGACTAATCTAAAACAGTAACTAGTAGTATAATGTATTCGTCTTAGTGAAATGTGTTACCCTACTCTCCCGCGATTGTAAGATGAGAAATGCGGGAATGAACTTATAGGTCATTCAATTTTGTAGTATGTACGTTGTTTTGTATAATGTTATAATTCATGCTAACATGCTCAATTTTTGGTTTGGAAATGTTTACATCGTTGATATTAATTATAATCAAAAGCCTATCGGCAGTGTTTAGCAAGACTTATTAGTTATTGGTAAATATATACGATAACGATAAAAATCATTTCCGTTATTAATTAACAAATTATAGGTAGTTAATGGTTTAAATTGCTTTCCATAAGAGTTTTAAAATTTGTTATTTGTTATTTTTATAATAAAGATAATTTTGTAGTTATAGTTTACATTTTTTGGTGAATATATCGATTAAACCGCTTAACATTCTATAGGTAACTAAAATACAATAAATATAGGGATGGCACTACAAAAATACATTTATTTTTTATTCGTTAGGTAAACATATATTAATGCTGTTGCACATGCCTATTACCTGTGTAGTGGATTAACAGTTGGATACATTCTCAAAATCCATATAAATGTGCATATAAAAGTATCTTTGTGCCTATATGATACTTACAAATACTGCACGTGTCGTATGAAAATACTATAATATTAATATGTACTTTACGGCTTTAGTAATAGCAAATAACATTCGCTTTAAAAAAAAACTCGTTTGCGCCACAATATTATATTGGACAAGGACGACTAGAAATACATATAATATTATTATTATGATAATCGGTGGCGGTAACAGCGCCTCTAATAAGCAGTTGGATAAAAAGTCACCGCACTTGTAAAGTTACCGGCAAATGGGCTGCGATTGTGTGGTTTGAATATTTGTTTTTTTAACATTAGAATAGATACGCGTCGGTAACATAAGTATTTCTATTTTGAGTACTCCCAAAATCACGTACCATGGCGGATAAGCTACTGACGGCCGTTTGCTGTTTGTTTTTAACGTGTTTCTTGTTAGTTCCAAAAACCGTTGAATGCGCCAAACTACAAGCTCTACCGCTACGTAAGTACCAAAATAAATTTAATTTCAAGTGTTTAGAGTGAAGTAGGTGCTGAAAGTTTAAAAAATAAAAATTAGCTATTTTCTATGAACAAATATTTTGTCAAATGACAAGCTTTTTTCCCCCGAAGCCAAAGATTTATCTTCCTAGAGTATTTTTTATAAAATTGGGTACTTAGTACACCCTGAGTATAAAGATATAATATTAATTAACGTATACTTCGTTAATAATTTTTAACGAATTTATTCAAAAGTACATTTCCGTAGCAGCTGATTAATGATTCAATTATAATTTACTATCTATAATCTATATAATAACATAAACACAACACAACGCAAAAATAAATCATTAATTAAAAATCCTCGCTATTCCTACAGAACCTATAATTAACATGTATACATACATACTCGTATCCTGTTACTTAAAAAAACTCTATTTTCGTACACGAATAGAAGAAAGCTCCGTACCATAAACAGATTAAATATACATTAATTACTTGCAAATTCTAAGGCAAATATGAAATTGCGGTATTTTATTCAGTAGTTATTTTTATTAAAACCCATTCATTGAGATTTAAAATACTATCATATTTATATATATACCTATTTGACATTTATAGGAGTTGCATTGATTTAATTACATTGTTTATACAGTGAAATACTTAGAAATGAGAATAATTGAATACAGATAGTTAATTTTTAATAGAAATAGAAATAGAATAGTAATAGAAAACCAAAACTATCTTTATTATTTTAAGATTTTCATACAGGATTTTTCTGGGAAAATAATTACAATTTTATCATTTTACTTTTTGAAAATAGGTACCTATTTTTATTAATTGTATTGTACACTATTATAGATTACGGAATATTTACAATTTTTAGTATTTCCAGGGTGCTATCAACTTTTAAATCAACTTAAATTAACTTCTTAAAATAATAATTTGTAGAACATTTTGGCTGATTGATAGCCAGTTTTCAGTAATTATTTTTAAAGTTAAAAGAGTTTATTAATTAGGAAGAGAGGTGAAGCGCGGTTGAGGTCGCGAGCAGATAAAATAATACTAGATCTTTCTCCGGTCCTAAACTTTAAACATAAATGCCAAAACTGGTTATTGACCAATCAAAATTGTCAGCAAATTATTCTTATTTTAAAAAGTTAATATAATATATGCGTTCTCGTGTTCCAAAATTGCTAGCGCTTTAGAAAATACTAAAAAAGTAAATATTTGGTAATTTTTATAATATTATAAAATAACACAGGTAAAAATGATTTCAAAAAGAAAAACTATCAAGTTGTAATTATTATTTTTCGAGAAAATAGCTGTCTTACGTTAATTTTATCACCCGTGGTAGGTATATTCCTAATTAAACAAAAACGTGCATATAGTTTTTACTGCGAATACACTAAGTTTGTGTTTATGTATAAAGTTATGTAAGTTTTTAAATTGTTAATAAGATAACGACGTGAAATATGTCATAACATAAAAAAACAGGCTGCACGTCGTTGTGAAGCAGAAAGATCATTCGATTTACATATTATAAAAATACCAAAAATAAACTGTAACTTGTAATTATATATATTTATGGAGTTTTAAAGCTATTGAGTAATCATTTGTAATAGTCGGTATCGAGTACAGCTACCCATTAACTAGTTTATAATAATGTATTAAAAATTATAATTTAAACCGTTTGCGCCTCAACGATTTGAACGTCCAATATAAATCACATAATCATTAGGTTTTATGTAATTTTCTTAATTAATATGCATAGAATTATATAGACATACTAAATATAAACGATAACGATATGAACAGTTCATGTTAACATGAATTTTTTAAAAGTAAAAATCTTTAATGAATATTATTTTATTAGCTTCTAGAAATTGTGTTATTAATAAGGAACGAGAGTACCTACTAGTAATCTAACAACTAATCGCATGATAATTATTATTCCACGTTTACAGCCAACTTTTTTTTTGGGTTTACTAATTATATTGATAGGATGTACCTTCTAAGAAAGCCATAAAACAAATGTAATTAATTAAGTTATGGCTAGTTATTACAGTATACATGTGACTATAAATAGTACCTGCAGACATTCGGTGAATAACAAATATAGAGCAACCATTAGATCAGTACCAACAGTTTACAGCATTCAGAATTATGAAATGATCTATATATATATATGTGTGTGTGTAGTTCATACAATAAAATTTGCCTAAGGGGTAAACACAGTACGAAAAGCATTGGCTTACGTCCTTCGTGCAAGCACCGACCACCAATACGTAAAGGCATACAGTTATTGATATGAACCGTATTCTGATTTTCTTGGTATTTTATTACACCGCTTAAGTATGTTTTGTAAAAAAAATTCGGTGGCATTGACACGTTTATTAAGTTGATCACAAAATATATCCATAATAATTATTTCGCTGATGTTTAGTCGTTGTCGCTCTTGACCGTTGAATGATGAAATAAAACATACTTGTTTTCGCTAATACTTATGCAATTTAATCAGTATACTCAGCATACTTAAAAAACGCAAAACAGTTTTATTTTATATTTTTTTTTTCCAAGTAATCGCTAACCTGGGAGGTAATTTTTTTATATGGGCTTCAGAGGGGGTGAATTACTATGTAGTTTAAAAAGTATGTTTTCGAGAAATTAACTCAATAGACAATAATACATGTATTTAGGTATCCTTTGAACTTATAATACCAAATATATTTGTCAATTTTGTGTTAACGTAAGACTGATTTGGTTTCAATCAGACACAACCAGAGCTGGTTGCACAGTAACTAATATCTTTGTCTGAATTGGTTAATTTATGAAACAATTTTGATACCTATTTTGTTTACAATGGTTCATTATCATTGCAGCTTCATACATAGGCAAAGGTTGCCTTCGAGATGATCCGAACCTAAACGAATGTGTGGTGCGTAAGGGAGCTCCAGTGATTGAACGGATTGTAAAGGGAGATCCAAAATACAGGATACCGAAATTAGACCCGCTGGTTATTCCGGCGATGACAATCCAACAAGGTACCAAACAGGTGGGATTGACGATGACTTGCAGAAATTGCGAGTTACACGGACTTAGGGAAACTAGATTCGTCAAAGCCAGGTCGGTACAATAAACCTGTAATATGATATGTGTAGTATATACACATATAGCGAAGGATTTGATTGACTCCACTCTTTCTTATAACAATAGTAGTTGATGATAATATTATATAATATGCTTAAATCTTTGTGCGCTTAGGGTTGACGAAAAAAATAGGCATGTCGAATGGGATTTTGAACTCGATCGATGCATGTTCCTCGGGCAATATTCTATTGCAGGACAAGTGCTGATATTGCCAATCAAAGGTGACGGCACGGCTAACATCACAGTCAGTGAGTAAAAAAAAATTCAAATTATTACAAACAAAAGTATTATACGTGGTATACAGTTGCATTATTTTTATTGTTAAAATTTGTTTACAGATGGAATAACGTTTACGTATTTGTACGACTACGATTTGGCGAAAAGACCCAACGGAAAAGAATATGTTGATATTACTAAGAGTGAGTTAAAGTTTAACGCCAATGGAATGAAATTGAAATTGGACAACTTATTCAACGGCGACAAACTATTAGGTAAATAACTGTTGTATTAATTGGTTCGCCCTACCCTGCTAAAATTAATTTATATTAATGTCTGGTATATTAAATGGCATTAATATATTTATATTTTTTAATTAATTTGTCTATTAATGTTAATTAATTAGTATTATTATTTTATAAACATATTTTGGTTATATCACGGGTGATACAATGAGCAGTGTAGGGTTAAAACATGTAAGGAACATAGTCTTTTTTTTTTACAAGTTTCGAGAAAATTTAAGTTGACGATTCAGGTTTACAACAAGCCAACTTAGTTGTGCGAATCATTAAGCCAAAACCTTGAAATTTAAGGTGCAAGGTTTCTAAAACGTTGGTAGACTGGTCAATCTGTATATAGTGTTCAATAAATTCGATCATTATACGAAAGTAACCTCGAAACATTTGAATAATGTAAAAAATGTATATTTACTTTTCTAATTAACTGCTCAAAAAAAAAAAAAAATTAACGAACAGCATGTCAACATCTTGGCCCTTGATTATATTTTTTATTACGTAATATAAATAGCAAATGCTTCAATTAAAAATAATTTTATAAATTAAATCGGATAGAAATATATAAATTATTATTGAGCGACACCAATATACCGAGATATATTTTACCTAGAACCAGGGCTTGAAACATTTATAGAACATTAAACAGTTTATTAAATTACCTAGACCTATAAATAAAGAGTGCTTCTATGAAATTAAAGACTGGTTAAAAAACATGTACCTACTTAATGAAGGACGAGTCTCGGTAGCTCGTTGGTAGAATAAAAAAAAACATTTTTTTTTTGTTATTAAAAACGCTTTAACAACTATTCATTACCAAAGTAAGGTCAAATAAGGACATGCTACAGACGTTTTATTGATTTAATATTTAGTGTAGTAGCTTGACACCTTGGACTTGGCTAAAAGATCTTGTTGTCTATGCCGCATATTGTCCTCTATTTTAATTATCTTTTCACTCAATAGTGAAAAAACATTTTTCCTGTAATAGGTAGTGATTTTTTAATTATTCAAAAGGACATAGGTACCGTCTTGTGCTTATAGGCGCAACTAAAACTACATTTTATGGGGTGCTAGAATTATGTATGGCCGACTAAAAATAATTAAATATAAATACATGATTAATTAAACTAAAAATACAATATTTAAAAACAAAAATTTTAACTGAGTATGTACATTATTAAAATTCTATGCGTACAAATCAAGGACAACGATTGCTGTTTTAAATTTGGGGGTGATAATTTTTAGTCTGGAGGTGCTTAAGTTTCCCTAGTTGCGCTTATGAGTTATGCCTGTGTTTGAAATAAATAGGCGTTATTTTACAATACCTAAACGGACGCTAAAAATCTAAAAATAAGTTGACTACCTCAAGGGAGGTTCCCTCCTCTTTAAGTCGTAATATATAACACGTATGGTAAATATAACATATATTTTAGTATACTTATTTAATTTAAAACTAATCAGATTGTCGACGTCTCACGTCATAACAATTATTAATTTATTTGTTGATAACGTTTTGATCAATATAATTTATAGGTGACAACATGAACGCTTTTTTAAATGAAAACTGGAGAGATCTGTTGAAGGAATTCGGACCGGCTATTGGTGATGCTTTTGGAACGATTATGAAAAACACCCTTGGATCAGTTTCGGATCTAGTGCCCTATGATTTCATATTTCCCACCAGTTAATAATGCATGGACCATTTTTGAAAACGTTTAAATTTTAATTAAACATATAATGCACTTATATAGTGCGCAAAAGATACTTGCTGCAAAGACAATACAGTATAGTAACTCCGTTGATGCATATTCCAAAATGCACATAGTTATGAGTTATACACTTATTCAATATGTAATTGGCGGTTTTAAAGGGAACGGGAAAAAACTGTATAAAAAATAATAAAACCCTGTCACTTTCCGAGGAGCCTACCAACCGATTTTATAAATTATCTTTAATTATAAAGACTAAAGCTAAACGGCTTATTTTGTATTTAGTTACGTTTTAAAAAATGTGTTGTTTAAATTTTTACTTTTATATAATTGTTTTTTTAAATAAATCGAACTGATTTTCTAACAACTCATTAAAAAATCGGACTTACTAGTTCCCATTAAAAGTCATCTAATTAGAAAAAAAAACAAATTTATTCTTCTATGTCTCCAAGGTTAATTTATATTAAATATTGCCTACATAATAATTGTGACTTTTCTGTTACTGTGGCCAATAGTTTGTTTAATGTTTGTTCCTATACTATCAGCTTAATTCAAAATTGGTTTCGTATAATACTCGACAGAATAATATTATAACTAGTGATGTGACATAAATCCGGATTCTGAATTTAAAAATTCGAAAATCCAAATTCTGGATTTCAAAATCCGAATTTTAAATCTCAAAATCCGAACATCCAAATTTTGTTTTTCACAAAGCTGATTTATATTTTTTGAATATAGAAATAAGATTTTTAAGTTTTTATCTAAATTGAAATGTATATAATATTTTTTTTATGTAAATTTTAAGATATATTTTTTTTTAATTTAAAATATGTTTGTATAATTAATTCTCCCAGTATACATTTTTGGTATCGATAAGCTGTAGTTCGATATAGGGAAATTTATTAGAAATAAACTCTCATTTTCTCTCCAAAATTATAATTGCAATATTCTTGTTTTTCTTTATGGACACTTATGACACATAAGATTATGATTTTTAGAATATTAGAAAACATTTAAAAGTTTTATCTTTTATAGTAATTCATATAGCATCATGAAACATTAAATTAAAATTTTTAATTTAACCTGTTACTGAGGAAGAAAGAAGATACTAATAATGTATGTGTAATAAATAAATATATATATTTACAAATTGCCGTGAAATTTTGTTGGAGTTACCCTTTATTTAAATACTTTTGAATGTCTTAGATGATGAAATATCATTTCTAAGGCTGAACATAGAACATAGTTGCTACCAGGTATCCTTGATCTTAATATTATAATCTTCACATGCTGATAAGGGTTTGGGTAGTTATATGTCGCTTTGAACTTTTAACATTCCAAAAGGATTTGTTAATCCATCCGTCTAAATTATTTGTATCTGGTCGCGGTACAATTTTAAAATATATAAAATGCAAATTAATCGGATAGCTTAACTATGCTTCTTTCCACTGATTTTGATAGGAGGGGAAGATTAGCGAATGCCTACATTATTTAAGAAACTTACCAGCCAAATTTCTTAGTTTGAAAGCGTTAGTTCTCGAAGTCTCGTGATGTCGCTTGTACTACCTCTTATCCGCTATACAAATATAATTTGTTTATACATTTTCGAAACAAATAATTATTATCAGTATTGATACTAAGGTGAAACAAATACAATAATAAACAAAGATCTGAAGTAATTTATGTGTTTATTATTTAAGAGATCGATTTACAGACATGTTTCGATTAATCTACAATAACATTCTTTAAAACAAAAATTGTATTTTAACTGATAGGTAGGTGAAAATCATTTATAATAATGAATATTATAGTTTATAAATTATGTTACAAATTAGTGTGGCTTAAAATATAATATTGAAACACTAAAAAAATTGCACTACTTAGAACTTAATTAAGGTTAATAAAGAGACTGATTAAGAACTATTGTTTGTTGCTTATTATATTGGTTATTACGAAGTATGACATAATTTAAATAAAAAAATAAGGTACAATTAGTAAGCTTTCGAATAAAGCGTGTTTGCCAACTAAGAATAAGAATAACTAAGAATAAGGAACTAGTTCTAATGATATTTCACTGGCTTTAAAATTGTATTATTATTAACTAAGTTTACTCTCATCAGTTTATACGGAACTTATAGGGTAATATAAACGCCTATTTCTAATGAAAAATAACGTGTTCGAATATGAAATAGTAATAATCAGACACCATAGAAGAAAAATTACGATTCGCAGAGATCAGCAAAATAAAAGTTTTAATTTTGTTAAATGCATTATGATACTTAAGTAATATATTATAATAATGATTTTTTTTAAACAGTTTATGTAGTAAAATGGTCAAATTTAATTTATTTTCAAATACCATAAAAACGTTAAAACGACACCACTGTTTTTAACATTATGCAAAAAAGTGTTTCTATTTTAAAATGTACTACTTAGAAACACCACATTTTAAAATACTACACACTAAATTAATGCTGAACTTCCGCTGTCAATTTAGTTGTCTTATGTAAAACTTCTAAGAGTTATATAATTGCAGTTATGGGGTATTTGGGGCATGTGTAAAATAAATCTAAAATTATGTACACTTACAACAAAATCAAGACGTTAAGCGATGCGTTTATCAATTTGTTTTCTAATACTTGGGAGAGCACTTGGACCATATTTATGTTATATTAAATTAGTTATAAACTACTCTTATGACAAGACCGTACCCTATCGTTTTATTACGCTAGCGAAATCTCGATCTCGTACTATAATATGCTTCTTTTTTTTATGACGACCAAAACATTAAACTATAACCTATAAATAACTTACAATAACCTATACTATTATATCGATAGTATAGTGCACAGATGTTTTGGATATATTTTATTTTTTAATTTTACAGAAACGGTGTTTTAAAATGTAATTTGTGTTTAATAAACTTGTCAAAACTATATCTTTGAATTTTAATATTTATGCATATAATGTATGTAAGACTTTAGGAGACTTTCTATTGCTAATATAAATCTCAGCTTCTATTCATGGCTCATGTGCATTATACCCATCATGGTTAATGATAAAACTGAATACTTAACTTACCCTTACGACAAGACTGGGCACACTGATACGTGATAGTCTCCAGTCTTGTACTCTATTAAACCACCTTAGCTAAAAAAATTAATGATAATTATACAACTAAATAGCTTAAAATTATAATAATGTGCTGGCGTTACACCTCATGTACCTAACTATCCTTAAGACAAGACCAAATGCATGTCAACGCGAATTTTGGTCTTGTACTCTATATATATGTCTGTTGTACAAAATTTGTGTGGACCATATATCAATGTATCATGCTCTAGGCTTTATAATTTAATACAAATTCCTACACCTAAAATAGCCTAAAATATCAATATAAATAACTTATACTATTCCTTACGACAAGACCGAGCACATTTGGTGATGCTACCTTCGGCCATGTACTCTAATAATGGGCGCGTTTTGTGTGTAATTATACCAATGGCATTTTTAATAACTGATAAGACATTTTTTTTAAATTTCAACAATAAGACTTTCCTTACGACAGACCGGACACATTTTACTACGGTGTGACCTTTAGTCTTGTACTCTATATTTTAGATTGCTCATAACCTTATTTTGCATTCATTGTATCGAATCTCAATATAATATATGAAATAAGACCTACACCATCGACTAAAATATTATGATTACTACTTATAAACTGATGATAGGACCGAACACATATTATAACAATTTGGAGATTCGACTTTGTATGCTAATTTAAAATTATAATGACACGTATGTCTGTAGCTTTTAATAATACATAATATAAAGTAACTTAAAACAAAAATAAATATATAATATACGTTTTTTATCCCAAAACACTAAATAACCTATGGTAATTAGCAGTTTTTTTTTTGAAAATATATGGTAATAATTAAAAATGTGGTATTCTCAAGTAATCTTGAGAAATATTTGGTAATCTGGTGGTAAAAATTTTTCAGTGTTTTATCCTATACTTATACTACGTTAAGATAAGACCCAACACAAAAAGTGATGTCAGAATCAGGTCTTGCACTCTAATATGGTATCTTCCTTCTTGTATTGTATTCGATATTTTATTAGAAAGAAAAAAAAGCTTCCATTTAAAATAAATTTAACATTATACTAATAAAGGCATACTAAAATAACAACTAACCTTACGACAAGACCGAACAAATTACAATGTGATTTGTTCTTGTACTCTAATGCATTTCTTTTTTTTATATTGAATTCTACGCCTAATGTATATGATTATATAGTTCCTTATCACAAAAACCAGACGCATCTTTTTATATTTATTTTTAGTTAGAATAATTTAAAAAATGTAATTTTTAAAAACATAGACTTTCTTCTAAACACTCATCAAGTAGGTACACATTCACTTACATAACTCTTAAAAAAACTTAGATATTACTTGTATAATTAAAAGTTATTTACACTTACAACATGTCAAGAGTCCTGTTTAACAATGTTGAACATGTTATCTAATTCCCACCGGTCATTGGACTTATTGATAAAATGTTCACTTAAATTAATAACTCATTTAAATAATAAATTAACACTAATATGTTAGGATTTATAACAATATGTTTGTATTTAACCTTTAGATATAGTTTTCTTTCGGTAAACATTAAACAATATTAATAGTATATTAGCTGATAAATAGTTAAAATATTATAATTGTTTTTTATATAGTTAAAGTTGATACATTAGGACCAGATAAGGTTATAAACAAATAGGATGAATGTAACCAAATTTTGTTTTTAATAAATTGATTGAAAACTTGAATTCTAACTGAATCTGATACATAATTAAATAAAATACAAAATCGTTTTTTTTTTTAATAAAACAAAAATGTATTTACAATTGCCCGATTTGTATTGTAATACCCAATTTGACATACAAGTAAATGTTTTTTTTAAACTTTATTATGAAAGATGTATTTGTTGAAAAAACTAATAAATAATTGTTAGTGTAAAGTAATTATTAATTGTTATTAATGATGACATGTTAATTAGATAGTATAGTAAGTAATAAAAACTGAATACATTTTTTTAACTTAGCATGGAAAAAAACTACCACGAGGAAAAGACTATTTATTTGTTGGCTTTTTATTAAACACAAAGAATTAGTAAGATTTTAGTTCTAGAACTCTATTGTTTTATACTTGAGATCATCAAAAAAAATATTAGCATATAATTAGTATTTGACTATTAATTTTATATTGTTATTTGTGTACTTAACCTGATTTTAAAATGAAAAGTAATCAAATTTCAGAAATAACATATTATTATCATACACTTACAACAAATTCAAATAATTAGATAATGAATTTGTTTTCTAATTAAAGCACGAATCCTTATTATTAATAGCTTACAAAACTAAAAAAACTAAATATAAGATAACCTTAAAGGAACAGGAAAGTGGCTTATAATTTTAATTATATTTTACTAACTTATTTAAAAAAAAGAAAATATAATTATATATATTATATAACAACTTAAGTATACCTTATTAGTTATTTAACTTACTAAAATGTAATATATTTACATACAATATATATACACTTACTGCAACTTCATGTTAATTTGAAATTAAGGCTTTGAAGTTGACTCTAATTCCAACATTTTCTTAGCCAATCGCATACCTAATTATGTTATAACTTAAGACTTCAAATAAATGTATTATTAATAGTATGTTATTAACAGTACAACACTATTTAGAGTTATACGCTTTACTATTTAAAGTAAAAACATTTTTCTAAAATCCAATGAGCCAAAAAGGTCGAATTTCTTAAATAATGAATATATTTTCATAAAATGATTTGCAATACCGTACCGTATTGTTAGCAAAAAACAAAACATAGCAATATAATTATTGTTCCAACTGATGAGAGTAAATGTAGTTCTATAAGATACAACTTATAACAGTATCACAGTGTTCTTTGAGTATCAAATGCATCATACTAAGAGTATAAATAAAACATAGGAAGGATATACGTATAATCTAATTCACTTAAAATATGTATAAAAAAAACGTAAATCGTAAAATACATATCATTTTGAAATTTTTGGAAAATGTAATTTTGGCTATCTAAATAATTTTTTCCTAATTATTTCTTTTTAAAAATTATTCATTTAATAAAAACTTGATTATCCTTACACAAATTATAAACTGTATATTAATGATAACTCTAAGTATTAATACCTTATGGTTACTTTGTTTAACTGAGAAGATGTTATACGTGTCTTTTATTACAATTCTTGTAACACAGAAATCTTTATTGTTAATGTTCAACACAAAATGGTATATTATATTTTCATCATCTGAAAATAAATGGAAACACATTTACAAGGAATTAAAGCACATCTATATTTGTAACTTAATTTATAACATATTTAAAATAAAACAGATTGCTATATCACTAAAAATCATTCCAAAAATTCTCTATATATTTTAATGACATGTTTCATATCTTATCCACGTAGGCCAAATATGTTTGTTGAGTTATCAATTGATGCTAATTGATCTCGTAACTATCATTTGAATCGTTTAGTCTTATCCTACAATCCTATTCAACTTATGAAGCGAAAATTTGGATTGAATCCTTTATGGGATTGCTAAGAATGAAAAGACAGCACCTCAGCCTGATCAACTAAGTGAGCTAAGTGAGGATAAGACATGTACATAATTTATTTAAAATTTTTCGGTTGAAGACCATAATTTTTATGTATTCTTATTTATCTACACAAAGAAATCATTTTTTTATGAAAATTAATTAGGTACTATTATTATTATATTTTATTTAAATAGTATAAACATTACATAAATTGTCATGTCATGTTTCCAAATAAATAGTACTTAATTGACACTAGTCAAATTCGTAGATATGATTACTTCAAAAACTAACAACATGTACAAATTGTATTGAAGTAGCTGGAAGCTGGTGTGTAGATAAACAATACAAGTTCAACAGTGGCTAGCTTAAAAGTTGCAAACTTTAAGTTATAGTTTATAGCTTAATGATTTGCCACTCTATGCCCCCTGGAAATTATGTTAGTTCCTATGTTTTGGAAAAGAAATGAATACCAACTTCATGTTTTTTTGTTAGAAATTGGGTAGTGGATATTAACATTTATAGGGTTTATTTGAGTCATTTAGAAACATTTATTTTTTCTTACATCTATTACTATGTACTTTGAGAATGTTATTTGACATGATATTAAATGAATAGCTTCATGCAAAAAAAGGCCTAAGTCACCATTTTATCAAAAAACGTGATTATTACAGCTTCGTTATCACTTTACTTAGACACAGCGATTTATGTTAAAAAAAAAATTAGTCCCATTACCAGAAATTACTAAGAAAATTATTGATTTTTATAAAAAAAGGTCTAAGTCCACTATACTTAAATGCTAATAATCTGGACTGCATTTGAAAATAATAATATTGTTTTACAGAATGTAATTTTACTGTTTACTACCTATTAACTTTGATAAAGCCCTTATATATTTATACATTTTGAAACAAATCAAGTTTTTTTCATTTTTCCAAATTTAAAATTAAAGACTAAGACCCTTTTTGCATGAAGCGATTCAAATAGAAAAGTATTAATATTAATCAATAATAATTATACTTACAAATATATGATTCCATACACCATTAAACAACTAGGTTCATTATTAGTCCCAAATAATAAGTATTTGAATCAAAATGGTTAACGAATCTAATCTTAGGAACGCACCAAGAACTGAAAACAATAAAACATTTTTTTTTTTAGTTTTGAATATGAGTTCTTACAATTTAATTATAAGGATTAATTCAATGTTTTAGGCTCGGCGCACACCAAAGCAGTGAGGTTGTAATGAAATGGCCAAGAGGTGCCAAAAAGCACAACAAAGGAGTGTGGCGCGTAGAAACGCGTTAACATTTTTATCATAACTATTAAAACAATATAACAATGATAACCATATAAACAACAATTTATATTAATCAAAATAATTGTGTTATAAAATTATAGTTTTCAATTTTCATAGACACTAGGAATTCTCTATTATCTACCTAAAATTTTAATTTATTATTTATATGAACTATCCATTTCACAACACAAGTAGGCCCTCTACTGTCTCTACGACCACCAAGAATTAAAAATAAACTATTTTTTAATAGTTAGCACGCACATTGTAGACTTTATAATGCAATAACTCATACACATAGAAGTCAAAAAACCTTTTTTGTAGATAATTATTTTTTCTATAATTTTTCTTTGAAACTTTTTATTTATAAGCCGGGCTTAAGAGGCCTATATTTTTATTCAGACACCATTTGTTTATTCCAATCTACCTTTTTGACTCAATGTCAAGTATTATGTTATTCATAGAGAAAATATTGATAGTAACATTTAATTGCATATCCAGGGGGGTTTTAAATATCCCACTGCTTTTAATATTGAAAAATTAAAGACAATACATTTTACTGGTTTCTCAACTCATTATATTAGTTATATAATGAGTTGGGGAGATGTTAGTAAGGGTTTATTTCCAAAAAAAAACCTTAAATTACTACCAGGATAATGAAAGTGTCCCACATACCTAATAAAAAAACAAGTCAAGCTTAGTGAAATTTAAATTAAGAAGTTTGCTTATAGTACAAAATTGACTAAATCAGACATTACAGCAGTTTTCTACAGATAGCCTTTTAACAGGTTACTCAGTAGAGGGAGCCTGTTTACGTCATCACAATATAAGAATAATTAAATTAAAAACTGAATACTACTATTCCACAATAACTTTAAAAATTAGTAATTCAAAAGGAAAATGAATTTGCCTAACTAAGTTATTATTTTGTTTTTACTCAGAAATAGGTTATAATTCTACATTATATATTTATGGGTTCTCTCAGATGAGGGAGCCTGAAAATTTCATCACAGTAACTAAATTACCTACCTCAGAAAATTTAAAATTTCCCACTGTTGAATAATAGAAAACTATAATTAAAAAAAAAAAATCCTTAAATAATGTATTTTTGGTTTTACTCAGATATAGGTTAGAATTCTACATTATATTTAAATGGGTTCTCTCAGATGAGGGAGCCTGAAAATTTCATCACAGTAACTAAATTACCTACCTCAGTAAATTTGAAAGAGTTTAAAATTTCCCACTGTTGAAAAATAGAAAACTATAATTAAAAATACAAAAATTCTTAAATAATGTATTTTTGTTTATACTCAGAAATAGGTTATAATTCTACATTATATTTAAATGGGTTCTCTCAGATGAGGGAGCCTGAAAATTTCATCACAGTAACTAAATTACCTACCTCAGAAAATTTAAAATTTCCCACTGTTGAATAATAGAAAACTATAATTAAAAAAAAAAAATCCTTAAATAATGTATTTTTGGTTTTACTCAGATATAGGTTAGAATTCTACATTATATTTAAATGGGTTCTCTCAGATGAGGGAGCCTGAAAATTTCATCACAGTAACTAAATTACCTACCTCAGTAAATTTGAAAGAGTTTAAAATTTCCCACTGTTGAAAAATAGAAAACTATAATTAAAAATACAAAAATTCTTAAATAATGTATTTTTGTTTATACTCAGAAATAGGTTATAATTCTACATTATATTTAAATGGGTTCTCTCAGATGAGGGAGCCTGAAAATTTCATCACAGTAACTAAATTACCTACCTCAGAAAATTTAAAATTTCCCACTGTTGAATAATAGAAAACTATAATTAAAAAAAAAAAAATCCTTAAATAATGTATTTTTGGTTTTACTCAGATATAGGTTAGAATTCTACATTATATTTAAATGGGTTCTCTCAGATGAGGGAGCCTGAAAATTTCATCACAGTAACTAAATTACCTACCTCAGTAAATTTGAAAGAGTTTAAAATTTCCCACTGTTGAAAAATAGAAAACTATAATTAAAAATACAAAAATTCTTAAATAATGTATTTTTGTTTATACTCAGAAATAGGTTATAATTCTACATTATATTTAAATGGGTTCTCTCAGATGAGGGAGCCTGAAAATTTCATCACAGTAACTAAATTACCTACCTCAGAAAATTTAAAATTTTCCACTGTTGAATAATAGAAAACTATAATTAAAAAAAAAAAATCCTTAAATAATGTATTTTTGTTTTTACTCAGATATAGGTTAGAATTCTACATTATATTTAAATGGGTTCTCTCAGATGAGGGAGCCTGAAAATTTCATCACAGTAACTAAATTACCTACCTCAGTAAATTTGAAAGAGTTTAAAATTTTCGACTGTTGAATAATAGAAAACTAAATTTAAAAATACAAAAATCCTTAAATAATGTATTTTTGTTTATACTCAGAAATAGGTTATAATTCTACATTATATATTTATGGGTTCTCTCAGATGAGGGAGCCTGAAAATTTCATCATTGTAAACAAATTAATTTGCTGAACAGTTTATCACTTATAACATTAACACTTGAACGGATGGAGTGGCTAAGTAGATTAAGGTGAGAAAATGAGTCTTCTTCTTAATCAATCAACCAAAATTCTATGTAGTTAATTAGAATTAGATTAGTTAAAGGTTCTATTAAGATATATATAAACAACGTACCTAATACAATTAAATATTTTATTACAAGCTTTTTATTAATAAAGCTATGTATGAAATATGAAGTAATTTGTTCAGATACTTTTTACTTATACCACGTGTACGACCACAGATGGATTGTTAACACTTACTGTTCAGAAGCAAGGTCGACATTAATCTCATGCTCTTGCCCAGCGATTTTCCTGTCGGGCGTGTCGGCGTCCGTTACCTTAGACGCAAAACATTTTTTCAATAGGTATGTAACCAATATGGAAATATGGATGAATAATGAAATTTACTAATTAGTAAAAATATAACTTCAGGAAGCCAAGGCAGCCGGTGGAGCCCGGCAGCTGTGGCCGCCACCAGGCGCCAGCCACGCGGCTTACGGAAACAAGATACGATTTAACAAACTAATAACTATAGTATAGAGAACATACTACAGTCTACACTCTACAGCCTACAGAGTACAGTCAATACAGTCAAAAAAATTGAAATTTAATCTCAAATCAATTGACGATAGCATATAGGCTATAAGACAATGTGGGTACTAGAATTACTGGAGGGGATACCTACGAATAGTGTATCCAACCTAAAACTATCACGAGCAGTCGCCAGTTTGGCGACACTAGAAATGCACTAGAAATTAATACTATTTAATAAAAGTATAAAACCTTTATAATTTTACTAACAGGCTAATTCAATTATATTGATTTTACCATTAGACATTAGTTGATTTATGAATACAAATTAATGAACGATTAAAAAGTAACTCAATTATTCCACTAAACAATTTAATTTCTGATCTAACAAATTTACATAAATAATTAGCAAATCAAATTATTCTATATTCATCTAAAAACAAAAAGAATAAATCAAATATAAATATAACAATAATAATAAAATCGTAGAAAATTATTGTGTTCATTTATTTATTTTATAAAACTAATTTTCATGATAAAACTAAAATAGTATACCTGTATTGTAATCTGCTTTTTTAACATAAAATATACATTTATTATTTACTAAGTATAAATATTGACTATGAGAATTCAATATGTTATATTTAATATTGTAATAAAATTATAATTATGCATAATAAAACATTAAGCTGTTAATATGGCAATTGAAAATACTAAAAAAATACAACTGCGTTGTTAAACAATAAATCATTATTACAATTTTTTATTTAAAAATATTAGTATCTTTTAAGTAGCATACACCTTATTATAAAAGCATATAGGATTTTAAATAACACTTGCATTATATTTATATTAGTGAACTAAGGCAGCGGTTCCAATGCGCGCACAGTTGCCGGTTCGAACCTGGCCACGGCATCTCTTTCTAGACAGGCAACTGTCTAGGGAAAGATGCCACCATACACCAACCAAAAACTTGACAGAACCCTGCGGGTAATCAGGCCATTCTAACAAGCAGGCCTCCAATTAGGCCTTCTCGGGCCTACTCTCTAACACTTACACCATAAAAAAAAATTACACCCAAGATTTTTTGATCATACATTTTATTAGGAATATTTAATTGCAAAATTATTTTTAAGAAAACAAATATTTTTAGAGAAAAATAATTTTTAAAAATACAAAACATGTAAAAGTTTATAAAAAAAAAAAATTAAAAAATAACTTAATAAATATGTCCTTAAAATTATGAGACAAAATAATAATACAAAAATATATATTAATTAAAAATTAAAAACAATGTTATCAAATAAATCTTTCTTCACAACCATGGACGCCAAGTAGGATTTGCCAGATAGAGATTTTTTTTGAGTATGGCCTTGAAGAGAAGATTGTGTATCTGAAAGTTAATTATACTTAAAATTTATTTCTATTCAAACAATATTAATTAATTAATACTTTTAAATTTTTTACTTTTCTAAATCATTTCAAATTATATTATAAACTATGAAAATTTGAAGTTATTTATCTTCCATTTTTTATAAAGTTTTTAATTATTTCAAAAAATTAAATATTTGTAGTATAATGTAGTCCATGAATTATAATTTTCAAAAAACATTGGTTCTAAGTAATACTACACATAATTTAATTTTACCAAATCATTCGTAGACAAATCACCGATGTCTTTGCATCTTGTTAAAACACCTTCAACATTGTTTAATACAGTTTGTAGTAGAAGATTTTCATTCATTCCATCAAATTCAAATTCATTAATAGTGATACCCTAAAAACAAAAGTAATTATATATTAAGTAAATTTGTAAATAAATATTGTTTTGTTAATATTCATAGTATATATATATAAATTTAAAACACAGTAGTTTTAACTGGTGAAAGATGTAACGTTTAGTAGTGCATACAAATATATATATAGCGTTACAGTATATACCTTGAGAAGCTAGATCTCCAGAAGTATTTATTTAAAATTGTAAATGGACCAGTCATTATTTTCATTATAATCTAAGTAATGTGAATTATATAAGTAAGTTATTATTTAACTTTTTTCAAATTTCCCTTCAAAATCATACACAATTTTTGTATCAGCTTCAATGCAATATTGGTTTTATAATAAATTTTTTTTTTGAACAATTTTGATTTTCCCGTTAATTTTTGTTGGTCATTTAATATGCTATAAGCTAAACAAATTTTATTTGAAACGTTTTTAATTTAATCAATTACTGTACTGATATTCTGAAGATCCTTTTTACAAATGAATGGCGTTATGCAGAAAGCAACCAACCCACAAAAAAAAAAAAACTAGATTTTAGTTTAACTATAAAACAAGTGTTTAGTTTATAGTGTATACTACACTAGTTAAACTAAAATCTCGATTTCTTTTTTTGGTGGGTTGGTTGCTTTCTGCATAACGCCATTCAAATATAAGCATATTAATGATCGATTTACAATTATACATTGAATACAATTTGTGACGTCAAATCCCACTTAACTCCAGAGGAAAAAAAAAGTATTTTACCCCCCAACATAACTCCAAAAAATATTAGTAAAAATGGGCAATATCATTACAATGTATTATACTTGTTTTAAAACCATCGACCCATCCACCCACTAGACCTTTATGGCTGCAGAATTTTTGCCACCTCCTATACCCCCTCCCTCCTATACACCTCCTATCTTTTAGCGCTACTAAAAATAATCTAGTGGTTTTATTATCTAAATAGATTATACTATAATAGCAAATCTACCTCCTTTAGAATAAAACACCTACTTTTACAAAAAATAAACAATTTTAGTTAATAATTATTTCACATCCAAAAATGTGGTTCTTATTTTAAATATAAATTAACACTTACGAATTTGATTATATTTTTTAACTCATCGTTCAACAAAACTTTAAGCATAACTTCAACATTGTCTTTGGACTTATCAAAACATTGACCAGTTGCTACCATACAGTTGATCAGATGATGTTTTCGCAGTGGCGTAATGAATTGTTGTAAATTTGATGTAACTCGAAATGGCATTAATTGCTCTGTATCTAAGCTTTCTAAAAAATAATTAAAATTACATTTTATTAATGGACTAAAATGAATATAACATAAATAAATATATTTTATGCAAATTTTAATACAAACCATCTATATTATTAGAAAATTCATAATATTCAGCATTGACCACACCACTTTTTGTATTTATATTTAACATTTCTGGTTTAAGTTTTGTTAGGTTAAATGTATACTCGGAAAAACACAACAATGAATAGTATTCTATAAACTAGAATGTAAAAATTTGTAAAATATAACACTTTTTTCAGTTATGTGCCAGAGCTAAGACATGAAAATGTCAATACTTACAACTAGATATATTCCATTTATTATCTAAAAAACATACCCTATTTATAAATTACTTACTGTTTTACGAAACATCCAACTATCTGAGGGAGTTGCAAAGTTGTTCAGAGTAAAGTCGTTCAAAATATTTTTTGAGCAATGTTTTCTTTGTATTTTGGAAAATACTTTTTTTTCAGGATTTTTAATTTTGACACTTAACTAAAATGTATATAAATTAAATTAAATAATATGAAATTATTGATACAATTAAGAATTACATAAATGTTATACGCATACCTTGTAACAATCATTCAATGTTGAATAATAAGTATCTATGTCATCATTGATCCATGTGCTGTTACTCATTTTACTATAAATATTTAATAGTGATAAATTACTAGGATTACTCTCAGCCATTCGCAAATAAGGAGACAAAGTTAGTACACGTGGTAAGAAAAATTTGAGATTGCGTTTAGCAGTTTCCTAAAATAATAAATTCAGAATACTGAATAATGTTTTATTCTTTATAACTGTAGCACAAATTAATTTTCTTACTTTGTGATTACATAATAAACTATTTGACAAAGAGAATAACTGATGTACTCTTTGTTCAGATTCGTTGAATTCCCCATTAGAAACAATATAAGAATATTCCAAACCATCAGTTCCTCTAATACTTAATTGCTTCACAATAGTACCATGTTTATCTACAAGACGTACATAGCCGCTAAAATTATGTATTTTGACAATGCTAGAAGATTCCTAAAAAAATAATTTGACTTGTATGCAATAAGTTCAACTATAATATTGACATTTGTAATATTACCTTCACATAATTTGTATCTCCTGGCATTCTTATCATTGACCAATCTGCGTTATGGATTTTTGGACATCGAGACTCATGTAAAAATATTGTTTCATAATTGGCAAAGTGTTCTAAGCATTTTATCCATAACTTAAGAGAATTTATCACAATCCCAATATTGATTGAAGTGCAACTAAAATCTTCAGAAAACTTTTCCTTGAATTTTTCATGAAATTTAGATAAATTATCCGGAATTGAAAATGGTTTTTTCATCATAAATTCTCCTAAAAATAAAAGTAAATATACAAATTAACTTATGTTAAGAAACTATCTTAGCTTAACACTACCTGATTAAAAAAATCAGTACAGTAGAGTGAGGATATAGTAGCGACAGAGCATAGTAGGTAGGAAAGATCACTAGTCTTTAGGATTTTAGGAATTATTCATAAGAATACATAAATTAGTAATACAAATTTTAAGAGGAAAATGTAAATTTACATGTCCATAGTTCCTCCGATACCCAGCTTATGAACACTATTTAATAAAATACAACTAAAAACATTGTAATAAAAAAAGTAAATAATAGATAATTTTTGTCATTAAAAAGTGACTACAGATTTTCAAAACTACAAAAAATAAAAACGATAAATGCTGATTTACTATTAAAATAAACATAAAACAAACATGAAGAACGAATATTTAAAGAAATTAAGATATTCATAATATGTTTATGTGTGATACACATTTAAGTAAAATAAATACTTACTATCACTTAAATTTTGATTACAAAAAATCTTGGATATGTTTGCTATGTAATTGAAAATTTCTATTGAAATTGGTACATTCATACTTTTATTTTGATAAGCATAGTCATAACATAAGGATAAGCATTCATGAAGCTTACGACGTAATTCTTCATCCCAACTTTCGCCTAAAAGAAAAATCTAAAAAAGAAAAATATTTTATAAAATAGGAGTTATTCTATTGAGGAATTATGCACAATCAAACTACTAATTGGAATCTTAGTCATTAGCAGTTATATTTTCCGAGTGAACGTATTAAATAAATAGAAATAATTGTCCACCCTTCTTTAGATCCTAAACATAATTAGTCAAAGTAAAATTAGTAGTATCACAATATATAAAATAAAATTTGTTGAAGTCCTTTAGGTCATAAATTCAGTGTTTGGAACTTTATAAATTTGCATGTTTATTTGGAATATAAATAAAATAAGATCTATCACAATACACACGTTGTACATACAAATAGATGTAAGATTACATTTTTTGAGGCCATATTTTTGCATACTTCAAAGTTACTTTTTATCAAAGCTTATTATAAATATTACATTTATTTGAAATTTAAACTTAATAAAAAAAAAATGTATTTAACTTGATATTATGTAATATTATGTTTGTGGGTGTAAGCCAATACAGCAATTTTCTTTGAATGATTTGAAAGTGGCAATTCGTACAGAGGTGGCACTAATCACAAGGGAGACACTAGAACGAGTGTGGACTGTGGAAGAACTTCCTCAAAAGAATTGAAAATTGCCACATGAAAGATGGACATCACCTTCCTGATCTCATTTTTGCTACTTGAAGTAAATGGCTTACACCCACAAACATAATATAACATAATATCAAGTTAAATACATTTTTTTTCTCGAAAAATTAATATTATTTTGCATTTTTGAAAATGTAAAGTGTTTTCGTGGTTACCCTGTATTTCACTAAAAGAAGTTAAAAAAAATTTCAAAAAATGTTGAGGAGGTCGGGCCGGTGACCGCGTAGTTTGACCCAGAATGCATCATATACATATAAATAACAATAATAATCAAGAATTATAAAAACAACAGTATTTGTATATAAATGTTACAATTCAGTGATAAAAAAGAAACATACAGAATAAAGTATAAGTCAAACTAGAAAATAATTTTTAAACATACTTACAACACAATGAATACTTACATGGTGTACAAAATATTCTAGCTCAATATAAATCAAACTTTTTTTGTGTAATAAACTAATGAATCTTTCAATTTTATCAACTTTTTTGTTTATATACTCCAATTCCGTAAGTCTAACTAAAAAAATACCAAGAAACAGTTTATAGTATTAAGGTCATTTATTTTTTAACCATAATATATATATCTAAATAAATGATCAAATAAATATAAACAGGTTGTTCTTACATGGTTGCTCCATATCGGTTTGCACTTTCTGTAAATTATTTGACACATTAAACTTTTTTTAAAAAATTATTTATTTATTTCTAGTTTAAATTATATATATACCTCTTCTTTTATGATTTTTTCCTTAAAGTACATTTTTCTTAATGTTAAATACATTGTTTGTGGACATCTGTATGCTGCCTAAAAATAAAGATCATATTAAAAAATATAACAGCATAAAAAAGCAAATTAAATGTAAGGTTAAGTTAAAAATATATTTTGCATTCAACAATAGCAAAAAACGATACTTAAGCCAATTAATTAATTAATTTTAAAAAAAACTAAAAGGAAACTTGCAGAAGAAATCAAGAAATTACTTTTTCATTTAACCCAATGTAAAAGTACTAAAACCATATTTTTTTTAAGGGGAACGGAAAGCGCTATTTATTAAGGCAAAGTATAGCCAATATTTGATAAAAATTGATCTAGTAGCCATTTTTAATATGTTGACAAATTTTAAGGTTAAAATTTTTAAATTTTTTTAGTAATAATACTTTTAAAGTTTTTTTGACATTTTCATGTCTTAGCTCTGGCACATAACCGAAAACCGTGTTATCAAAAAAGCGTTACCACACTGAGATGGGGTTGGGGGTGGGAATGGGAATGAAGATGAGGTTCGGGGTGGAAGATAGGGGTAAGGAGATAGGGGTGGGAGATTACGGTAAGAGATAGGAGTAAGAGATTATAGTGGGTAGGGGATAGGGGTAAGATATAATGGGTAGGGGATAGCGGTAAGATATAGGAGATAAGAGATATGTTGTAAGTTCAACGTTCAAATTAGAACTAAATGATAAATTCAAAATAGTTTAAGGGCTCAAATTCTCTATGAATTGTTTTAAGCCAGATATTAAACACTACAATATTAGCCAGAAACTTGATGTTTTAATATACTAGCTTGTTTCTGCTTCTTAATATACTATATCATTATCTATAATTCCACCACTACTCTAAATTTATTTGGTACTTCAACGAGACATGAAAATGCTCTTTTGTGGTTGCAGACTCAGCTGAAAAACGTTTTCATTAATATCTTTACTATGGAGGCTAATAGGCCAATTTTTGATTTGGCAGTTAGAAACTTAGTTTATAAAAAAAAAGTAAAAATCTAAAAACGTATAACAATTTTTTGAATACAAAAATAAAAAATCGGCCTTTTAACCCCCATAGAAAAGATGTTATAATAAACTTTATAATAAAACATTTTTTTTAACTCGGTCCGGTAAACACTTCAGAAAGTGATTTTACGTTTTAGTTATTATTTGTAAAAAATGTAAAGCTTTCCATTCACTTTAACTATGATAAATATTATTAATTTTAAGTAAATATAATGTAATATATTTTTTAAATAATATAGCTTTATAAACGTAATATATATTTTTTAATTTTATTACTGTTCTTCACTACTTTTTTTGCTAACTGCATTTAATTAAATATTATTTGATAAATATGTAAATACATAATAGAATATAAAATAATGATTACTTGTAGAACAATATTGTCAACATTAGAATTCTCGTTGTTAACTAGAATATTTATTAACTCTGGAACCCATGAATTATATGTATCGATGTTAGATTGTCCGAGAACACTCAAAAGTGTGCTGTTTATATCATCATTTGACAATAACCATAGAATCTTATTTCAAGAACAAAATATCATATAAAACAATAAATTTTGGAAATCTACATTACTATATTTTGATACATACCCTTGCAATTAAAAATGTTTTATCAACTTCATTAGTTAAAGGTGATGCCAAAATGTAACACTTTATAGCAGCTGAAGCCATTTCTATGTTTTTTTCAGAACTAAAAATACTCTCCAACATTTTTGCCCATTGAATCCAAGCATTTGCCAATATTTCACAACTCTCAATAGTTGTGTACATTGTATTGAATTTATTGTTTTTTTCACTACTCTGTTGCCAATCACTATTGTTAGAACAATGTGATACAAAATTGTTTTCAATGACTTGACTCCAGTCTGCTTCTTGGTTTGTAGGACATATTTGAAAATTTGCTGACGTTAAAAATGCAATAAATGCATTGTTTGTGTCATTACAAGAATAATATAGTGATCCTCTAATTGCATAATATATTGATTTCATGTCACTTGGAAATGAATCATCATCAAATGTCAACTCCATATGATTCAGTATCTAAAATTTAAATAATAAATCAAATTGTTTCTGTTAGCTACTAAAGTTATCTATATCAGATGGAAATATGTATTGAGCTAAATACTTCAATTTAGTCATAGGAGCTATTCAATTCTTATTGGACATTTTGGATCAATTCAAACGAGTGGTTAAATAAAATTAATATACTATAACAGATCAATTTGTAAAATAAACATTTTTTTATAAAATACCTACATATCTGTCACAAACTTGAGCATGCTCATACCTATATATATTTAAATTTTAATACCCTCCAAAGCAAAACTTGTGCAAGTAGGATACGACCAATATGTGTTTTGAAGTGTTATGTAAAACCAACCCAGTACCTCAAGTACACTGAGTTTGATATCTTATATCACTGTGCCACATACATTGATAATAAAAATGGTACATAATTATTCTTACCTCGTATATTTTTAAATCATCCTTATCTTTAAGCATACACTTGGCTTCTATATTCATTTTTTGAAGCCAATCAGGTAAACACATTTCAGTTGCGTCCAAATAGTCTAATGATTTTAAACATACATCAGTCATGTTGTGGTTTAATGCTGCTTCACAGAATTGTAGTTTAGATTGAATCTACAATATTATTAGATTATAATATCCTATTTATTAATTATTTACGTATTTAATTATAATTTATAATAGTCGTAATTCATCATGTTCTCATGTTTTTTTTAAAATTAAATTAAAAGTTAAAAATTATATTCTGATTTAAATATATATATATATATACTTAGGTTGTACCTCAGCAGTTTTTGTTTTATTAATTTCTACACTCGCTTCACGGAAAATTAAAAATGAATAATATGTTTGTCGCCAGGATTTTAAATCTTTCCAGAAACTAAGGTCATCTCCAATCGATGGATTTCTATTATTCCAAATTTCTACCAATACATCAATATTGTAAATATTTTCTTCAGCCTGTAACCAGCTACTTTGTAAGAAGTGTGCTTCACGTGCTTCAACAACCTATGGTAATAATATAAATAAAATTACATAACCATTAAAAATCTTACAGAACTTAAACTAAAAACAACTTGCCAATTGAGCAGCTTGAAGTAAAGGTATGTGTACATCACAAATGTATTTTGGTAATGATTTCCATCTACTGACAATTGCCTTAGTGGCAAGATTTATATGCTCAATTGCTGTAGTCGTACACTTTTGGTTTAATTGATTTAAAGCAATCATTCCTAGGTAAAAGTGATACTGGAGAAAAACAGATAATTGAAAATAAAAATTATTACAATATGTTGTTTAGTTTCTAAAATATTAATTTAATTGATTTACCTTCCAATTTAATTGAGAAGGCCAAAGAGCTTGATTCTTTTCTATATGTTCCATCATTGAATTATATCGGTGACTGATAGAAGAATCCAGAGGTTTTTTCCATTCAGCTTCAATACTTAGTAAAAAATAGTTTTCATTTGATGATAAGTTTAATATTGCATCCCAATCGTTTAACTCTCTTAAACACCTGTATAACATAATTTTATATTGATACGTGTTATAAACCATAAACAAATTATTTTATTTAAAATAAAAGTACCTAACAATTTGTTAATATATTTATCATAATGAAGTAATACATTTAACAATTGAATAACTTTATGCAATAACAAAAACTTGCTCCATTGTTTGGAGTTTTTCATGGAGCATGAGTAATTTAATAGTATTAAAATAATTTTAGTACTTGATTAAATGATTTTCCCAAAGATTATTTTTTTCTTTTTCACAGCGTGATGAATAAAGGGAACGACTTTTATTACAATCATTATATATCAATTTGCTATAGATTTTAGAAGCATTTTTAAAATCCCCTTGTTGCTCAAGAAACAAAGCTGTTTTAGTTTTAGGGCATTCAAATTTGTATTCCCATAATTCTTCAATAAAGTCATCCTCCTTTAGCAAAGAGTATAATTGGAACAACGCGTTTATGACATCCTTAAAAACAAATATTATACATTTAACACTAAAATTTAATGTGAATCACAAATATCAGTAACTTACATTTTTATCATAATTATCTTTACAGCCTGTACACAATAAATTTTCCAATTCGACAACTACTTGATGCCAAAGATTGTATGATTTTCCCAAATATACTAGTTGATTTCTGCAAAGCAAATAAAATATCTAAACTTAACTTATTCTATTTACAGTAATCGGTTTAAATCATTAGTAATTATAGTAAACAAAATACTTACGGTCGGAAATGTATATCTGGTTCACATAATACAAAGGATTCATAAAAAATAATCATAAAATCATTTTTAAAGTGACTAGTCTCTAAGAAGTTGATAGCAGCTCGTGATAAAGACTTTCTTTGAATTTCAGTAAATAGACTCCAAATACTCGGAAGCAATGATACCCATATTTTTTTAGCTAAATTAATGTCAATGAAACACAGTTGTGCTAATGAAGAGCATACATCACATGTTTTAATTGACTGTTGTAGTGATATTTTCTTTAGCCAATTTAACCGATTCGGTATACTAAACTAAAAGACAAAATAGAAAAAAAAAAACAAATCACATATAAAAATATAAAACCATGTAAAATTATAACAAATTCTTTACCAATTTCTCATATTTGCCCCATTTGTTCTTTTTCAATATTGGAAAATCACCTTGCAACATAGTATTTTTTGACAATAACACTAACAAGAGTTGAATGTAATGTGCAATTGAAAGTTCAATTTTATGACCCATATGATCAGTCACGATAGAATACAATCTGTGATACAGCTTACTCACCACCGTCGAATCAGAAATATTAAAAAATGAGCACCTCAGGTTTGGTATAGAACATTTGAGACCAAAGTCCACACATTCATTAAAAGACCATTGACTGAAAATATAATTGTTTTAAAACCAAAGTTGAAATATGGATATGTATAAATAAAAATATTACTTGTAAATGTCTAAATTTAGTTTGTAACACATTTCAGAACAATTTGGAAAACGTTCTGTCGTGATGATATACTTTAAAATGTAAACAATATAAATGTTGCATGGTGTTGATTCGTCTTTACACAATTTTACCCACTTTTCCATAATCTAATGTGAAAAAAAAACTTAAACTGAAATATCTTATTATTTAACAGATGCCACATCCCAAATATCTATTCCATATATTCACATAGATGACTTAAACCAACAAAAAATGGAAAATATTTAACCAGTATAACACTGCACAGTGACCTTTATAAATTAAAATGTAATCTTGTTATTCACTTACATTTAAAATTGTAATTATTATTCGTTCATCGGTTGAGTTTTTTATGTAGTCAATTATTGTTGATCTTAGAAATACTTCTTCAATTAGTGCCGACATTTTACCCAAAAATAAATAAACAAGTTCCAGACATTTAATTTGCACTTCAATTGGCATATTATTCTTGAAATCATTTGCCTTATTTAAAAGAACTATTAGAACTTTTTCGAAAAATATTCGTTGAGTGACAGTAGGTAGACTTTTAACATGATTTTCTAGTATTTCTAGACACACTGCCTTTATTTTAGTTTTGCTATTATCTAAAACAAATATTAATAAAACATATTACATTTTATACAAATTTAATTACATTTTATAATTAGGCTATAATTTGTAAAATAATTAATTTACTAACTTATATCAAATTGAAACAATATATCACCGATGAAATTAATTATGTCACTTTCTAAATATAATGGGAAATTGCTTTGTGCTGCTTTTAATAATGAAAGACTTAAAGCCATTTTGTGTGGACATTTATTATTGATTATTCCTTCAGTGATAATCTGAAATATTAAATTTGATTTATGTATGTAATTTAAATTTAAAAATGTAATACATTAATAACATACTAGCTTAATGTAAACGTGGAGTTTTTCCAAGCCTTCATTGGTAGGAAAAGCCTTTAAAATATCCGCTACAACTTTAACAGCACCATCATTGTACTAAAAATATTTATATATTAGAAAAATATATTTAATAAAAAAGTGATAAATAATATTACAACAAATCTCATTGTTGTACTATCATGTAATGTATTTAAAATTAATAAATATACTAAAAACCGTTAACATTATTATAAAAATCAGCAATGATAATATGATACTTGTAATTTTGAATTTCACAAGCTGTTGCAACTACAAATATGGGTATTGCTCATTTATCGATTTGATAAATAGTGTATAATATGACCATTAATTGATGTATTTAAAATATTTTTTAAATTTAAATATAGTAGTTCTTGTTTATTAGTTTTTATCTTGTGTATATTTTATAAGACTAACAGTAGTAAAATATTAAAATTAAACAACATTACTTGTTTTATTTGTTGAGGGTTTAGACGATTAATCGGATATTCATTTGGAGTATTACAAGAATACCCACATGACACCTAAAAATTAAATTAAACAGGTTAAGTGCCAAAATATCTATAATATAGAGTGTGTAGTAAATAAATACCTCTTTGTATGCTAATTGAAGGAATTTAATTAAATGATCTTGTAAGGGTTTCACAGCTTCTAACATAAATTTCTTTGACAGAATGTTAAGCATAAAACTAATAACATCGAATGTTGTCAACAAATTTAATAAATTGGCATTGCTATTGCCAAATGCATTTGGGTTTTGGATGATATGATTTTCTTTAAATAAAAAATTTTCTAAAAGTTTTTCTATCCAACCAAACTTTAATGTCACTTCTTGAAGCGTGATTGCTTCTGTGTTCAATATGTTTTTGAACAGTGTCGTACTGCGCTTAGCAAGCTGGCTAATACTGCTTTCTGGTTTATCATCGTGAGTCTAAAATTAATAAAACACATTTAATGAGTATGCTTGCCTATAACTTTACAGTATGTAATAAGAAATTAAAAACAAAATTTGATTTAATACCAGAGAAAAAGTGTCAATAAGCGTAATAATAATTTATAACAAAAATACCTGACATCCAACCATTGCTAAAAAGTTTAAACAGTTGTCAATTGTCTCTGATGAGCTTTTCTTACATGAGTGCAAAATATTGTTTTCGGATTTTCCTTCTTTGTCTTTTAAATTTGACTCAGTGCCTTCAAATTTGCGTTTTATTGGAAACTTCAACTTCTACAGATTAAAATTAAATAAATTAAAACCTAACTTCTATAACTTTAACTTATACATTACATTATTTTCATCTTCGACAGTTAACTCCCATTTAATTATCATGCATGCCAGTTCAATTGCAGTCTTTTTATATTCGGAAACATTGTTATTTTTTGCAATAGGGAATAATGCTCCTAAAATATTACGAATCAAAAACTGCTTATAAGGGTAGAACAGCTGAAAAATAAAAAACAATGAAAATTTTAACTATAAATGACAACAAATACTAAAATTGTTACACATACAGTATTATATTTTATCAAGAATGAACAAATATGATGTAGTGTAGGAATGTTTTGTGTTTCAGTCATCATAATTTTTTTCACACACACTACTAGTGTGTTAACTTCGCTATTTTTCTCTCCAACGGTAGAAACAATTATGTTTAAAGCATAGTTAATAACTGGCTGAGCTTCGGGATAGCTGGCTTTTAAAAGCTCGTAATATATGCCTAAAATGTTACACGCACCGTTAATAAATGGTCTTATTCTTAAAAAAAAATGTATGTAACTCACTCACCTTGGTTAAGTTTTTGTTTTTTTAATTTTTCTGAATTTTCAGATAACATGATATAGGTTAAAATTAAATAACAATGGTATTTAACATTTATATCCATTGAACACCTAACCGATGTGCAAGGTTTAACAGCATTATACAAGGAGTCACTAATGTTGTCATTACTATTTAATAAATCATTGAAGAACAAACAAACCAGTTGACATATGTATAACTTTAGGCCATCATAATCACATCCAACCAATGTTGCTTGAATGTCAATAAAAACCTAAAAAAAAAAAAAAATTATGTATTAAATAAGTGTGCAAAACTTAGCATAATTGTAGCAAGTTTTAAATGCTGACCAATAAAACAATCATTAGCTTCTTGTTTATTTAAACTGAAATATTTTGCTTTGTTGGTAAAATAAAACTTATAAGTTTTCATACAAAGGGTCAATAAAGGAACTAACTTTAAGTATAATTAATTCATAGAATAAACAAAAGTTGTAATCTCATAACTGAACTTAAAAAAAAAAAACACTAGTTATTTGAATGGATAAAAAATTACTTTAAATTTTTTTAAAATATATTAAATAATATACATCACATAAAACATGCAGTACTATAGAAGATCAACAATATATATATATCAAAAATAACTTACTTTATCTAAAAACACTTGAATTATATTTTCGTTTGAGTTTTTAGAGCTACATAACAATAACACCTCTTTTTCTCCCTCTTTGTAGCATTTAAAAAAACAAGGCAAAATAATATATTGGAGAATGTTTGATAAAATATCGTTGTGAGCAGTCTTATTTTGGTAGAGGTTGATGAAATGAAAAAATACTTTTCTCTTCCATTCTATAGAAAATGATGCAGCAATTTCATTTTCCAAAAAGCTTCGAAAAAACTGCAAGAGTAATAATTGTAGTGAAAATAAAAATAAAACACAACAAAGTGTAAATGATAAGACCTACATGAATATCCACTGGAAATCGATAAGTGAAAATAGTCAATAATTGAAAAAGCAAATATAATTCTTCTTGATTATTTTTGTAGTATTCAAGTAGTATTTTAAACAACAGTTTTGGCTCGTCCCATTCAGTTGATTTAATTAACAATAAATTATTATACTTTTCCTGTAGATGGATTAAATATATAATTCAATTTATAAATTGGTTAAGTTTGAAATATTTACATGGTTTTCAGTTACACATATATTTACATATTGGCTCTCCCAACGTTTTGCAAGATGGAAGGCTGTTACCGAAAAGCATGTAAATAAATCATTATTAAAATTGTTATAAAATAATTTCTACAAAATTTCATATCAGATATTAATAAATCTTAATTAATAAATTCTTACTTTATATTGCTGACTTATCCATATATTTTGTAGTACACTAATCATTTTTTTTGAATTGGAAATCCATTTTTTCTCCATACGCATTAAACTGTGTATTATTTTAATGCACTCATAGTGAATGATACTTGAAGGATCTGCCGTTATAAAAACACATAGACATAGATTTATAAATTGCTTTAATGCTTTTATTATAGAACTATAGTTTGATGTAATGTACAAACCATTTCTTGCAGAAGTCAACAATGATTCAATGAGGTTTTCATTTGATGTTAATACATTTCTTAATGCATGACAATTTGGATTACATATCATTAAATGTAATAATGATGACCAACAGGGTTTCTATAAAAACACAAATATTAAATGAACAATTGCCATTAAAAAAAAAATTAACATGTTGTGAAAACTCATACCTTGATATTTTCTTCTTGAAAAAATAATATGACAGATTTATTTGGAAATTTTGATAAACATCCTTTTAGTAATGGGTACAGATTACTTTGTAATTCATATCTCACATTATTTTCATTCAAAATTAATTGACAGATCACTTCAATATGATTAAATTGAGTTGCTGATATTATAAAAATAGTTTCTAATATTTTAGTTAACATCAGTTCATGATCGCTCTTCATAGTTTCTTAAAAAAAAAGAAATAGATATTACTATTAAATACAGCAAGTTAATTCGGAACATAACTGACCAAAATTTGTTTGATAAATATAGCAAAATGGAGTAAAATGTAAAATTGATATAAGACCTTCAGTTACATTTTATATAAGAAAAATCTGGTGGTGGACCAACTTTAGCTATTGACTACAGCACCACTGGGAGCAGTCACAGGTCTATTAGGATTATTATAACAGTTGAAAGTGATAAAATTACTCTCAAGAAACCCCATTCAATAAATTTGAATCTGAGAAGATGGTAAAAAGATTAAATCTTAATTAAAACTTGTATAAATGCAGACTTCTTTTAATAATTTTTTCTCAAAAAAAAAAAAATATATATACATATAATTAACCCCGGATTAGAAAAAAATATATTTATTAGTTTTACATAAGATGTAGCATTAATATCAATGCAATACCTAAAAAATAAATAAGACAATTTCAATTAGATTGCAATAACTTTCAGCATTACATACTTGTTTTATTACAATGCAAATCATTCCAAATATATTTAAATATATCCAATAATGTTGTACATAAAATAATATTTGGGTTAGATGGAAACAACTTGGATAAATACAAAATACATTGAATATTCGCCAATGTTACTGTGGAATAGTCTTGGAATAAATTAATGTAATATAATAGCAAATCATTCACCTGAAAAATAATAAAACAATTATTACGAGTCTACTTTTCATAAAGCCTATTTAAAGAGTAACTTACAATTGTCATATCTAAATTAAAATCAGTTACACATAACTGTAAACATTTGTACGCTGTTTGTTGTAATTTAAGATTAGGACCTTTTAGTGCATCAAAAAATAATTTTAAAATAAATCTCTTTTTTTTAGGCTTTACAAATTGTCGACAATTGACTAAAACTTGTAAAGCAGTTATTTGAAACATATATATTTGAATGGGTGTTAATGATTTAAAGAATACCATAATTGGAGCCTCTTTATTGGCACATTCAAATATGTTGCACAATATAAAAAAATAATCTTTGTGTCTTCGATTTGAAAAATCTACAATTTAAAAATATGTAAAATAAGTAATTAAAATAACTTAAAACACCAAATAGTATCTTACCTAGATTTCCTGCAGGAATAAAGTATTTCATACAAAATATATGTCCTTTCATTATTCCCAATTGGTAATTGAAACTATAAGTATTAAATGATTGTTTTCCTGGAATAGCTATTTTAAACAGCTCGTTATATGGTAAAAATATATCCAAAACTTCTGTTTTCTTGATTTTAGATATTAACTCAACTATTTTGATTGACTAGAAAATAAATTAGGTTTAATAAATATCTTATTACCTACTTAAATAACTATCACATGATAAGGACTTAAAAAGTATATAGATATGAATACATTTTGAAACATAATATTACCAAGTATTAAAACTTACTTGTTCTCGGAGCAGCTCATTTGGACCCACTATGTAGTCAATTAATGCTTTTTCAATTTTCTCAAGTTCAATTTGTTGCAGTTGGTTCGATTGTGTAAGGTTTATAGAATACAACCATTTTACTAAATCAGTCAAATTATCTTGTGCTAACTTAATAACACCAAAGGACATCTAAAATATATTCCATAAAAATATATTAATGAATGTTCAAAATTAACAGTGGGTAATAATAATGGTGACTAATAATAATTACTTGTTCTTTGAAGTCAGAAAAAATAAACATCATTGCTTTAAATGCATAAGAGAAATGCTTCAAATACCAATTAGCAAGACACTCAGGAAGAGTGTGATTTTCAATATTTTGTCTCAGGATATATTGAAAAAAAGTTTGTAGGCCACTACAACCTCCTCGTTTATGAATCCAATCGTTATTGTAACAAAGTTCACAAAACCGTTTTAATATGTATGTTACAAGAGGCAGTTGAACAAACTACAAAATTAAAATATTATATTTTGATGGTAACATAGTTTTGAAAAAAGCTTAACAGTAGGCTCAGTACTTATACCAAGCAATGAGAAACACACATTCAAATAGTATAATTAGATGGTATTTTTAAAAAAGGGTCAAATCATAAATTAAGGCCGTTTATACAAACACCATTCAATTGTATTTTTTTTATAATTTGAATATGGCATACATACAATGTTCCCTAAAATGCTAGATGTTTCCCTGAGTACCATTTCTGTAACTAATGCACCAACATTAGAAATTGCTTCATTCTCAGTGGATAAAACATTAGCAATAGCATCAATTAAAACATATGGGTGAACACTGAGATCGTTTCCTGGCTGAACATCAATGTCATTGCAAATAGAAAGCAAAACTATTTCTTTAATAACAGCAAGAAATAATTCGGAACAATCGGATTTTAATTTATTGTTACCATAACATATCATTAACCCTAAAAATCATATAAAACGTAAGATTATATATCAATTTCAATCTTTTTATATATTTAAAATATTTTTGATTACCAGTTAATGCTGTAATGTATGTATTTTCTATCTCAGTTACTGAGTAACTATTTTTGACCCTAGTAAACAAATTTGTTTTTTCCTTCCAACTAGATAACATTTAAAACAATATTATTAACACTAAATTAATGATTTTAATACATATCACCAAATGTATCAAATGATAATGATAATAGGTACAATAAAATAAATCTAAATTGGTAAGTTTTCTAATAATTATTTAAGTTATAGCCAGGGAGGAAATAGAAATATTTAGCTTTTACATTATTTTTATTAAGTAATTTATAAAAAAACATTATTGTAATACTTTCTAAAATTTTTTATGATCAATAATTCAAAGAAAACAAACACTATCATAAGAAGAATGGGAAGATATTTGGGCATTGCATTTAAAAAGGAATAAAATATAAAAAAATAATTTTAATTTTTGAGAAGTTGGAATCTATGCACCAAATAAGGATAGCAAATTCTAGATTTTATCGCACCTAGATAAAATAAACATTTTTCAAAGTATGCTGGTTTCTAATATCCAAAAAGCTACATTTTAAAACCTACATTAGGATAAAGTCGTATTTTTACTGTTGATTTAATTCGATCATAGAAACCTAGAAATTTACTACGGTTAAATTATAATTTTCCCAAATTTTCTTGATTTTTCAAAGTCTAATGATAAGTACTTCATCTGAAGAATATTTCAAACAATTTTAAAATTAATTTCACTATTTTTAATTAAGTAATAGTGCGCTCGTAATTTTAAGTTGAAAAATATGTACATTTATTTGGTATTTTTCTCAATGAAATTTTCAAATTTTTGACCCAGTAAATACCTTAAGAGTACCATGTCTGATCTGTAGAAATTTTACATGAAGAAAATCTACTAAGAAGATATTGTGGGTCCGGACACACAAAAAAAAAATTGTTAAAAAAACATCATTGTAAAAACAATAATTTCTCGGCTATACATCGAAGCTAAACAAAAGTATGAGCTTACTTTATGTTGGATAAGGCATTTAAAATACCAGTAGCATCACACTGCAAGGATACTATAAAAAACCCTTTGATCACATTCCAACTCTCTCTTGTATAGAATTGATCATTATTAGATTTTAATGTTTCGACAGCAGTATACAAAGCCTATATTATTATATAACATAAACACAGCAATAATAATAATTACATTAATTTTTGTTAATATATTAACTTATAACTTATGTGATTATGAATTTTAACTTACTGTATTAATATTTAACTGCAGTGGTGAATTTGGATAATCTTGAAAGGAAATGGTAATATTTAGATTAGAACTGGTGCGCAAGTTGTCTTTGGTTGAAAAGCAGAATGGCTCAATAATCATATTACGATTGTGACCTCCCAGTTTACCAAGTAAACTAGAAAAAAATGTATTTCAATTTATTTACTAATTAAAATAGCTGACCAAGAAAGTGAACTATGAACTTCCAGGTCTGGTTTTGAGTTCTATGTGTAAACATATAACTGGACAAGAAAAATAAATCAGATGTCAACTATAATAAATAAACAATATTAGCTTAAAATACCTTACAGCTGGAATAGAAATTGATTCATTTGGGTTACTTAAACATTTGCATAAAACTTTAACAATTTTACTCCGAATTGTAAGAGTTGGTTCTTCCAAAACATGATTGGGCAGTACATTTATACAGGATTCCAGTACACAGATTCCCTTAAATACAATAGCAATACTAATTAATAATATAATTAACTAATAAATTGTAAGAAATCAATTTGTTTTACTTTAGTAATATTATAGTATATGTTTAATAATATTTATATAATAGTATCGGATAGTAGTTATTTTATACATTCCATAATATTTAATGACTGATATTATAAAAATGAGTTGTCAGAACAAATAAGGGTTTTCTTTACCTGTAAAGACAATTTTGGGGCTTCTAATGAATATAAAATTACATTCAAAAGATCAATTGTATGGCTGTGTAAAACTTCTTTGTACAAGCATTCACTCAAACATAACTCTGTTAATAAGATCTTTGTTGGTCCACTGGGTAAACTGTTTTGGTATGACACTAAGTCTAAAAAAAAGTATATAACAATAATATAAATAGCATTTGTGTTGTTTGATTATATTTCAAAATGGAATAATAAATAGATAACTTTACCTTTAAATAATTCTTTAAGTACGTTGGAAATATTTTCTTTAAATAGATCTTCAGTGGATTGAACAATTATTAAAAAATTGTTTAATATCTGTAGATAAATTAATGGACTATGTGACATTTTTAAGTACACCATTAATCTATTGGACAAATATAACATAATATATTTTTTAATTAAGAACTTTATAAATAAGTCAATAAATATATAAGAATTACTTTTTAATTATTTGGCAAACATAATTGCTCGTAATTTCTTCATTACTATTTATTTTAAGATTAAGCTGAAGTCTATCGGCTAAATCAGATAAATTTGTTAATTTATCATCATTCATCATATTGTCTAAAATATATTCAAATATTAAGCTGCTGAATGTAGAAGACAACATTTCATTGGTAAAGGCCAAATCAATAAACAATACTTCTAAGTTGTCCTGATACATTTTTTCAATTATGCAGCCATTAGCCATTAAATATTTTAAATGAGAGGGATTTATACAAGCAATCTGCAAGAAATAAAAGTATTTTATTAAAATAAAATATAAATAAAAGTTAAAATAATATAACACAGCATAATTATTTGCTGTTACTAAATTATGGTATAAACAAAAAATATAAAACAAAATATTTTATGTTTTGTATGTCGTATTAGAAATATATTTAAATAAATATTAATGAGGGCCCTGGCAGTTGGCACCATAAATAATGTATTTTTGATGTGGGGGGGGGGGGCCTTCATGTTTTGCAAAAAATAGTTGTTTTTGCATTAAGTACCAATTTTGTTCTTCTTAATTCTGTCCAAAATCCAGCAGAGATAAAATGTTGTTCTTTCAAGATACAAAAAGAATCATTTAATTTGGTTTAGTAATTTTCGAGACAAATAAATTGCTAACTGCAGAAAAGGGGAAAGTCCATTTTTATTTTAATATAATTTTGTACTAAGCACACGTAAATACATTGTTTACTGTAGAAAAGGAGACAAATCTGATTGACAAATTATCAAATATAGCTATCGGAAATTACAGTTTACAACAAAAAGAGGTCATCATGTCAACATCTCAGTTTTTGGTCTTTTATAAACAATAATTAGAAAAACTGGATTTGTTCATTTATACAGTTAGTAATTTAAATACTTACAGCATCTAATACTTCTTTAGTCATCTCTTTTTTTTTAACACTGCAATCATAAATTTTTAATGTTGATAGAGATAAGACTATAAACTGAGTAAATAATTTCTTATTGTGATGCTGAATTGGAACCCTAGCTCCTTCGGTTTTTACCTAAAATTAGAAACAATTTAATAATAATAATAATATATATATATTAAAACTGTATCCATTATTATTACGATAAATTGTAAGATCGTTTTAATTGCTGGAATAACTGTTTTAACAAAATGCTTTGCGTCTTTAATTGAATAACGTATTATTTGAGATGAATGATACCCAAAGGCAAATTTTTTCTCTTTTTCTACAGTCTCACATTCTAAAAAAAAATTGTAATAAAACCATAAAGACTTGTAATATAAAAATTTAACAATATTATGTATAGCTAAATATCACCAAATTTAGTTATACATTCATGAAGAGGATATTTCATGTTTGTTAAAATAAAATTGTTGCAATACCTGCTAAAATTTTAGAAATACATTCATCTGTACATTCTTGAGGTGCAAAATTTATTGAAAATGTAGAACAATTTCTAGAAAATATGAAAAAAATGAAAAGAATATAAATATATATATATATTTTTTTTTAATTATTACTTGTTTATTGGTGACAAATACAATTTATGAAACTGTTTTAGTTTTGCAACAAATATTTTAAATGTTCGATTAAATAATTCAATTAAAGGATTATCATTGTTTTCAATTGTGTTTATATTAGTAATTAATGGATTTGGCCGCTGAATTATATAGTTCAATATATTCATTACCATATTACACAAGTTTATTTGTACTCTGAAATAACAACAGAAAAAAAATAAAAAAATAAATGTTACTTTTATTAACATAAATCCTTAAAAAAAATGCTCACTCAGGTTGTAGTGTGGTATCTAGAATATTAAGAAAATGTAAGTGAATTACACGAACCAAATAATTTAATGGCAACTGACTATGTAAATGCGTAATAAGATGATCAATATATATATAGACTTTTGGTCTCAACAAACTTTTTTGAGACCAACTTTTACCTGTAACTAAGCTTTCATCTAAAAGTTTTTCCATAAATGGTAAAAATTCTGCAACATTGGTTAAAAATCATAATGTATTTTTAACAATTATTAACATACTTCTTTTATTTATTATTAATATCAAAATAACAAACACACCATACTTAAAGTCAGACAAAATAATAGATTCAAAACCAAAAAGCAGTTCTGTACGCAAATTACTGTCTTCTGAAAATATATTGGAACCCAATAAGTTTATAACTCTACATAGTATTGATGAACAATGTAGACGTATGGCATCTCTGTTTTCTCTCAGAAATAAAGCAAAGAAATGCAATAATCTTACTTGGGCATATTTTAAATCTAAAACCAAATCTCTGTACTCAGATCTAAAATTAGAGGCAGTTAATTAGATAGTAATTATTTGAAATACTGTTGCATTTTTTACTAAGGTATTTAACCAAACCAATTAATGTTACTTGTACGGTATTTCCAAGTAGAAGAACTTTACTAGTGTAGAAAAAAATTCACACATTTCAGTTCTAAAAGAATAGACGCTATTGTACATCATATGAAATATTCTCAACATTTGTGCAAGTTCTTTTAAGACTTTAACTGATACTTTTCCCATTGGAATAAAAATATACTGAAAACAAAGCAAAAATACATAAAAAAATGTCTCTGTGTATAAAATCAAATTTGTTGTAGTTGATACAATATTCAAATTGAATTAAAATACGATAATTCATTAATTTTAATTTTTAAATAGGTACTTACAGTGGTAGAATTTTTAGTAATAGACGTAGTTGAGCGAATAGTGCTTATTAATGTTTTTATATCAGTAGTTTTTTGAAAACTTAATATATCTTCAACATGACTAGAAGTACTAAACATGTTTACCATCAGTTTCAAAAATTTACTTATCTGAAAAAATATAGCATATATTATATTAGTAATAAAGAAATAAGAATAAAATCAAAAATGTTATACCTAGTGTGACAATAGTACTTGTTAACAAAAAAAAAAACACTTGATACAATTTATAGCATAATGTACACCTACATCAAAACTATGTTAACTTAAAAAGAAAGTCGTTTTGGGAGTATTGAAAAACTTATTGCGATATCATGTAATCTACTCTATACTTTTTCAGTTAATACAGTTTTCATTTAGATGTGCTATGTATAGGTAATATGTACAGTAGGTAATAAATTATTTTTTTGGATAAAAGATAGTTTTATGAAAATAAAAAAATTATAATTCTATTATAATTGAGCTTTTTCCCAGATGAAAGGAACAGTTATGTTTTTTTATTTATTTATAATTGGACCAAGTTTTGTATTAATAATTGAATATATAGATATGTACTATTACCGAGAAAATAAAAAAAGGACAAATATTATCTTAAAAATTAAAAACTAGTTTTTGACTACTGTTTAGATTTAGTAAATCCTTCCTTATTTAATAATATAATTTACTATATAAGTTATCATTGAAAATAAAATTCTATGCAATATAAATATCATATTTTTAAGATAGATAGTTTAACACAAAATATTGAAAAATTCAAATTATGGAAAAAGACTACAAAAAAAAAAAAAAAAATGAATATATTTTAGTAGAATTATTAGAGAAATTGGCTAGGTCATAGCTAATCATCCTGCATATTGTATGCATAATTTTTTTAATAATGTATATTAATACTATACCTAGTATAATTTCTAATACTATCTAACGCTCTATATTTCTGAGGTTTAACATTTACAAAAATCTTTTACATGTTATGAAAATAATCAACAGTAATGTTATTACTCCCTTACCTCTGTTCTAAAACAACCATCAAATTTAGGCCTAAACGAATTTATTAATTCTTTAAATATCCATACACAAAAAATAACACATTGTTCATTGTCAGTTTCCATAACTTTTAAGCATGTTACCATTATAGCATGTAAAAAGTTTTTCATTTTTTCAGTGTTGCTACAAATTTTATGAATTATTTGAAGTATTAGTTTTCTGATTTTCTGTAAAAAAAATAGAAAAATGTTAGTCAATAATAATTGTATATTTTCATATAAAATTATGACTACAAACAGTCAATACAGAAAATAATACAGTAGTATAAAAAATTATACTCACAAAAGTATCATTATCAGGGGTAAATACTGGTTCAATGTTATTTAAAACATTAAGAAATGCAGAAACCATATTTTCAAAGTAAGTTTGATTCCGACAACAATCCTACAAGTATTATAAATGAACAAAAATGTGTTTTACTCGTATTATTATAGTTTTTTTTTTTTTTATATATAAATACCTCGAGGCAATCTGATATTTTTTGAACAAGCTCTAGTTTCACTTTTATAGTAATAGAAGGATTTACTAGTTGTTGTAAATCAACAGGATTAAATGATTTAGAACCTCCAACAGTACGAGTAGGCTCCATTGTTCTAAAATAAGGAAACATACATAAAACACAGGTTATGCTTTAGCACATAGTTTTTAACAAACAAATTTTTGAGTATGAATAAATAATATATCATTATCATCATACAAACATACTATTCAAATTCTGAATACAAAATTAAAACCTTTACACACATAAAATTAAATAAGTATTTATATTTATTTCTAAACACAATTTTTAGTTGAAATTAAATTTGATTACATTTAAACAAATCAATTTAAATTTAGAAAAACCTGAGCAACACTTGTAGTTATAAAAAGTTAATAAATAATTTTAAAAACCCTCGACCACAAAAAAAATAATACACTTTGGCATATATACACATATTTTGATAGCAATGCTATCATTATCATTAGAGCTCACAACACACTAAGAAGGCATGTACACTTATGATGCCCAATGATGGTAGCATTGCTACTATAATACACTTATAGGCCGAATGAATTGTATTGTTTTTTGTGGTAAAGGGTTTTCTTATATTTGAGTACGTCTGGGTGAGAAGGGCCCATATTGATGATCTGGAGTTGTGGCTAGGCCGTTAAACTAGAGATCTTTAATCTTTCATTTGATCCTAAGATAAATACGATATGTTGCACATGTATGTGTGCTTGAAATCCCCTTTAGGCCTTTTTATTTTATTTAAAAACCCCACATCTTTGAATTATGAAAAGTAGAGTAGTCATCCATGACGACTGCAGAAGTTCAACAATTTGAAAATAGTAAAAAATCAAAATTTTTTTCTTTAATGGCCCTGCCTGAGAAAATTTTGAAGTTCCAAACTATGGCAAATTTTTGGACTTCGAGTATGTTCACTTATTTTTTGTATTACCTATTGGATACAACTTTTTACCTACGTTTTTTGTTACTTAAGTTCTAGTTATTTTTAGTGAGGAAAACATGCGTTACAAAAAAAAACGCTCACGCCTTGTAGAATAAAAAGATTTCAATAATTTTTTTTTGTTGGAAAAAGGAAGGTTTCCTCCAAGGCACATGGGACTTCAATTTTTGATTACATTACTGAAAATCAAGAAAAAATAAGTGTAAAACTAGTGTAAATTGAAAATATTTTTACTTTTATTATAGCGTTAAGAAATAGAATTTTGAAAACCTATGTCCAATGCACCCTGTAGGAAAGATTCCTCTTTCCAACAAAAAAAATTATTGTGATCGGAGTACTCTAAGAGACATGCGAGTTTGGTTTTGTGTTTAGCCTATTCGAAGTGGGTTGTGCGCAAATAATATCATTAACCGCTTGAATTTTTTAATATTAAATCGACGACAAGATGGGCACTATTCACGCGGACATACACAATTCTCTAATTATTACTTATGATGTATTTATCATGGTATTTTAAAGACAAAATGTTCATCAAAATAATTTTTACCAAGAATGTTAATGAAAACGCCTCAATGCATTTTTAGAAGGAGCTCATTAAAATAATCAAACATAGTTATAAGTTAAGAGAATGGAGTCATAGCATTCACTGTATCTGTAAATGATTTAATCACTACTAAACTCTTTATTGTGAATCTGAAGATAGTAAGAAATTAACCTAGTGTAAACTAGTATGGTAAAAAGCCAGCGTTTTATCACTTAACAGAACAGTAAGAATCTTGCATAGTAAAAATACAGCTTAGTGTTATTGTAATATGTAACTCGCTGAGTGATAACTAAGCGAGTTACATATTATAATTTAAGTTGCAACTCTCTCACAGGTTTGCACAGGTTGTACCGTTCTTCAGTTGTGGGTTAGTGAAAAACATATGTATATGAATTATTTTATCATTCAACTTGCTAGTAGTTAAAAAAGCTAACCTAGATCAGTTATCAGTTGCAAACTCAAGAAAGTGTTAGTTGACATTCATTTCAGAAATACATATTATATTGCTTTAATTCCATTTAACATACCCTAAACTATGTAGAAATTTCAAAGTAAAAGATCTTAAAAACAGAATTGTCCTGTTGATTGCTAGTTTAATTAATTCAAGATAGTCATTAAAAGGTATGATTAACGATCTAGGTTAACTAAGTGTATTAGAACTTTTTTTGGCAAAAAAATGAAAACTATTAAATTAGTCTACTAATATGTTGATAATTCTACAATATAGTTATATACAATTGTAGTTGTTCGAGGAAAAAAATATCATAACTATAAATATAGTTTTAAATGAGATTAGACATTACAAGATACAAGCCATTTTATAAACTTATTTGTATGATACATGTAATGTATAAAATCATATTTTTGTCCACATAAATAGAAAATAATACAACTCTAACCAGAACCCTTAGTTCTATAAATTAACAAGAAACTAAGTATACTAATAAAAAAAAAGGTAGATGTATAATCATTTACCACGACTTTTAGGGTCAGCATTATAAAAAAAAAACTGAATTCCAAAAAAAACATTTGAAATACAATTATGTATATTGCTTAATATACCTAGATTTCCTTGTAAAAATAAAAATGATATTTTGGGTTAAATTAAAAAAATTAAAATTACTTACTTTTATTTGGAATTCCGTGTACTTAACTCCTTTTATTTTGATTATTTTCTTGACACTTACGAAACATTGTATAATGTTATCACTTTGGTAATTGACATTCGTTAAATTTAGCCTTTATATACACTAAATTAGCAGTTACTAAATATCACTGACAATCATAATATATTTTATGTATATATGGCAATACTTATTACTTATATAGCTATTCTGTTTAGTGTTTACAACACGAAGATAGGTACTATCTTAGTATCTTAGTTGTTGGTTTACAATATTATAGGATAGTACCTACCTACCTACCTATCAATATTATAAAACTTGCTTTATCACCGGTACCATGGCTTAAATATACAAGGTTATTGCATATCCCCACTTTATTATATTATCAATTCATAAAATGACAGCGTATGGGTACATCATTGTGTTTTTGATAAATATATAAGTAATACCTTTATAAAATAAATGAAATTGATTGGCTAACCCTTACGCTGCCATTTTATTTTTTTCGTCGAAAATTTCGATGAAGAAGGGGTAGAAGTGCAATAACCTAGTATATTTCAATCATGACCGGTACCATGGTACCATGTTTCTACCTCCGTATTGCACCTCCGCCGCATTAAACTGCTGCTCTCTCTCGGTAAATTTAGACAGTACTGCCACAGATTATTTCATTGTAGAGTAATATGATGAATATACAATATTATGGTATAGTGATAAGCAGACCATCATGGTTCTAAAGCCATAGTTCCACAATAAAAATGGAGAAAATATACCTACATATTAGGATAGTTTTACCTTCAATTATATTAAAGACTTGGCGGTTTAACTTAAAGACTATAGTATTTAATTATAAGATATTTTGTAATGAATATATTTCACTGAAAAATAAAAAAGATTTTATTGCTTCTACCTAAAATGTAAGCTTACATTCACATTCTGCCTTCTGGGGTTTCACCACTATAAATAAGTGAACTTTGGGGGAAGGGGAGGATGTTGGTGTTAACTCTGTCAAATATTTAAACTGTCCTACTTCATGTTCTTCAGATAAATGATCTCTAGAACCATCCAGTCATACATCTGAAGGGGTCTTTTCCCTGAAGGTTTTTTTTGCAACACTGTACAGAGTGGTGGAACTGTTAGTAGTCTTAAAGCTAAGAGCTAATATAAAAATGTAATAAAAATCTTAAAAGAAAAATGTAATTTTTAGTATATTAATCACTATTATATTTGCATTGATATATTTATTTTAGATACTATGAACAAATTTCTATTCTTTAATTATATATTTTTAAACTATTTACTATAAGATTCAATTAAAAGATTAAAACACAAAAAAAAACAACAGATTTTTCTTTATGATAAATTATAAATTTTGTTATTAATTCTTTTAAATTAAATATTAAAATAACTTCAATGAAAAAAATGTATTTCAATCGATTTTGAAATAAATCGGTTAAGTTACAAACAATGACAACATTGACTTTTTAAAATAAAATTCTAGGCACCAATAAAATATGGAATGAATCATTATTATGCTAAAATAATTATTATGCTTGGTAGAATTTCATTAGTGAAGTTAATATAAATAGTCTAAAAAATAATACTACTATATTATAGTTTAGTAAATATACAGCATTGATATTTATTCTTCGGTTGCTGTGGCAGCTGTGTTTAATATAACTTCGAATGAAAAAGGAGCAAATGCATAACCAAGTCCTTTGTAAAATTTGCTTTGGAACTCAACCCTAAAAATTGTAATTGCATTTTATGGATTAACAAAATAACACAAATAATAATTGCAAAAAAAAAAAAAAAATATTAATTTACCAATGCAATCGAAGTGTGTGCAAGAATGCAGATAGGCCCTCCATAAGTACAAGAATGCCTACAGTAAGAATGGCCCAGAAACTAAAGACGGCCCATAACCATACACCACCAATCCAAGAGTCTAGGAGAAGACCTTTTCTCAATACCATACTCCACAATACATCAGATAATTCTAAAATAAGTTATTACATATATGTATTAGGATTACATTTCAAAGATGATAAAATAAGTTTAAAGTAAAATAAAAACTTACGTGCATGAGCTAATGAAAGAGCCCACAATCGAAGGTAAGAAGCAGTGTGACTTACTGAGCCAAGCACATACTCAATAGTATGAATGCCTTGATGAATAAATAGTTCACCAATTTCGTTTTCATCGTGACCTCCTGCTGGTGGTGGTTGAACGACGCGACCAGCTCCTTCTGCATCACCATTTTCAGTAGTGGCATGTCCATTTACTAACTGTTTAATATAATTATTTATAGTACACTAAATGTTTAACATTTTTTATTATTTTAATGATGATTCCTATTACCTGAACATGTTTTTCTTTTTGTTGGCGCATGATATAAATAGGTTTTGCAAGTAACATAATTGGAACACATAAAAGAGCAACAAGGACTAAGAATTTTTGCAAGGCCCCCTAAAAAGAAAATGTACAATAAGTATAATAAAAAAGTAAAATTCATTTAGTGCTTTAAATTACTTGTCCTGCAAACATGTACACAGTATTACAATTTTCTAGTGGCGGATTGTCTTTAAATAAGACCATGTTGATAAATGTAATCAAAATAGATGGTGCACAAGCTGGACTATCAGGAAAATCTGTAAAAATTATTGTGTTACCATATTTGTTTTATGTGCATTATACATATAATATGTTGTTTATACATTTTTAACTTACCATTTTGAGGACCATATGATATCCATTTTACAAACATTAACAATACCATGTATAAGAATAGAAACGTCAAGAATATTAATTGTGGGATAAAATCACATAAAACAGATAGGCGATCTTTGAAATATCTAAAAGAATAATTAGAAATAAAATAGAAGCTTTTACTGTTTTAATTTATACTTCTGATTTTAAAAAAATGTACCTATAATTGTAAAGACTGAGAGTTACACCACTCAGCATGTGAAGTACACCAAAAATAATGGAAATTTTCATTTTGTATGCATTTAAAAATACAATTTTATTATCTGCCAGCTATAAAAATTAAAAACTTTATTTAAAAAATATATACAATTTAAACTGTTCATTAAGTAATTTTTCATACCTGCCAAACAGGATCAAGTCCCACAGGATATGGAACTTGATCATAATCTGATGATAATGCAGGATTTAACTGTAGAAATTTATTAGTCAGCACTGTAGATACGTTGTAATTTGTATGCCAATGACATCCAAATAAGTTAAGAGATTTAGAAAATATATCATTGTATATAATACCAGTGTACATTGAAAATAAGCCCATTAGCAGTATAATGTAACGACCAGAAAAAAATATATTCCAGACCTATAAATTACAAATTTATACATATATAAATATATAAACTATTATGTTATAATTGTTTAACTTATTAACAATCATTTATTTACTAACTTCGTTATCAGTTTTTTTGGCAGCTAATGGTTTTTCACGTAAAACCAAAAAGGCAGCAAATAAAAACATTATAGCTCCATGACCAAGATCACCAAACATGACAGCAAATAAAAATGGAAAACTGATAATAGTATATGGAGCTAAAGCAATACATGAAATGACAAAAGTACATAATTTATATAAATTTTTTTTTATTATAATAGTTTTTAATTACTTGGATTAATTTCTCTATAACTGGCTACTCCATAAGCGTCCACTAAATTTTGGAAAGCACTAGTAAATTTATTTGTACGGTTATAAGTTGGTGGGTCTTCAAATGTATCCATTCTGTTTAAAATAGGTGGTACAGAGCTACCACTTCGTTCCTTTAAAAAATTGTTAATTATTAATTAAAATTATTATCAATTATTAAAATTATTAATTGTTACTTTAGACATTTTAAGTAATTGGTAAATATTTTTTATTTTTTTTACTGTTATGTTATATTTTAACTTGGGGCATTTAAAAAAAACAAAAAATGATAAAAGTTATACTGTTTTAACTTACTGTTCCTCTACGCAAAGCAAGTTGAATAGTCTCAACATCAAGTAATGGTACCCAGCACTCAGCAATCAAACATTTTTGTGTTACGTCCAAATTAAATAAGTTTAGTGTATGGTAAATAGCCTTGATTTTAACAACTTTAATAAACCAATTTTTTATATTCTTAGCAGCAGCAACAAGTACACGGTGTCGATGATCTTGGGTTTGGCCCAATACCTAAAATTATCATAAAAATTGAATTAAAAATAAATTGTAATTTGATGACCAGAAATTCATACAGTATTTAGATCTTCTATGCGGGTCATGACCCCCATAGCCATTTCACGGCGCTGTGATGGAGCTTCTGGACATGGGTACAATGTTGCACGAAAACCTTCACAAATTTTCCTAACACGAGACTTCAGTTGATCACCTTGGAAGAATATTATAAACACTGATTTGTGCACTTGATCTCCCTACAGAACACATGAAATTAATTAAATTAACTATATAGTCCAAATAATACAAATATAAACAAGTACTAACTGTAGATGGATCTTCTAATGGTGTTTCTATTTCTGCTTGCCTCAAAAAAACATTACCCCGACAAGCTCGCCACAACATTCGCTCAAACGCCGGAATCCTTTCACGCAATATAACTCCAGCAACAAATCTTCAGTTGTTTAAAAAACAAAAATAATATATTTTTATTAGGCAACAACATAATTTATATGAATCATCATCATAAAAAGTTTTTTGCCATAAAAGCGAATAAGACACTCAAGTCAAAACCATATTAGTCAAACTACCTAATATTAAGATTATATATATATATATATTAAGATTGTGGAAGGATAATCAATGTCATATTATCAATTTACCTTAGTCTGAACTGGACCTGAAATAAGTTTATTTTTTCCATACACCAACTCAAAAATGATGTAGTATTATAGCGATTATGAGGTAAATTAAATAGTCATAATAAAACAGAAAACTTTCACAGCAAAACATAAAAAGATGCCCATATTATTAGCATGAAAAAAAGAATAAAGAAGTATAATTGATTATAATATATATTTTTTTTAATTAACTAACTAACAAACATAATACAGTAAAATAAAACTATTATTGTTGTAATGTTTTGTAATTGTCCAATATGTTCAATTGTAGTTAAATTAATATCAATATAAATACATACCCCAATTGTACTGGGCCAGCGTTGATTTGACGTGCAATCGAGTCATCACTAATAAGAGCTCGCGTCATCGATTCTGTTGGGTGCAAACCACCCTCTTGCTATAGTACACCAAACGCACACGCACACACACAAGGTCGAAAAATGTTGATCAGTAATTTATTATTTATCTTAATTATAATTAAAGAATACATTTTAAAAATGTATTTAGTTATAATAAGATGACTAGATGTAATTTGTATTCGATATATTAACAGTTTATATGAGTTTAAATAATTAGAACAATTATCTACTCCTATTTTAAACTTTGAAAAGATTATTATATTTTGATAACTTTTAAAATTTTACTTTATACTTAAAAAGATTTAATAAAGTTAAATATTATTTCTGTTTTTAGTAAAAAGTGAAGTAATTATTATAATTTATAATTTTAATAAAATCCTATCTTATTTAAATCATATATTGTGTTTTATAATGCAACCAGTTTATAAAAGCAAAGCAGTGAAATTAAAGCATTAATTCCTAAAACATTTTATTATTTTGCACATTCCAAAATAATTAAACCACAGACCAACATAGTTATTCACATTATTAAATAAAAGTGAATTACATCACAAGCAAGTATGAACTTATTTTATAAGTAACTACAAAACTGTTGTGTATGAATACTTTAATTAAATTTATTAATATCAAAAATAACTAAATATCTGCTTACTACAGATTTTTAATAGTCACAATATAAAATAAAACAAATATACAACAGTTTAGTATTAAAAATAAACCCAGGTCCAGTTTAAACATTCTATACATAATTTTCATAAAAAGGTACTAAAATGGCTTTGTGTATTGTATATCATTCATGTATGTATACATATTGAGATATCACAAAGTCGTTTTAAGTACCTCCACCACAATCTTAATTTTCAAATTACCACAATGCAATATTTAAGTATATGTTATTTGCTTTAATGTGTTGATTAGTACAAAACATTCACAAATGCAAACCGACATAATTTTGTCATTAATTGTGATGTACAATATGTAAGTTTATTCTATAAAAACCTTTTGTGCAAGTATTTAAGTCACACAAATAATTTATTTTTAATTGCAGCAAATAATCACTGCAAAAAATGTCTAATGCTTCCTTTACACTCCCCTTCCCCCCCCCCCAAAAAAAAAAGTAATATAGTTTGATGAAAAATTAATATTTTTTAGTATAATGCTAATTGCTAAGTATCCAAGAGTCAGCATCCGATTAAAAATAATTTGTTTTTTACTTATCTAAGTTAGGTTTAACAAATTAAAAATAAACAGGACGTAATTGAGTGCAGAGTTTACTTTTTAGTTAATTGTTTTTATGTTGTCCTTCTTACATGTGATTATTTGCTGAAGAAAATATTATAGTAATAGTATAGTTCTACCTCTATTGATTATTATTTTAAAAAAAGGTTTCCTATACAAACTATCAACAAAAAAAAAATGTTTTCATTAAAAATTAAAGCATTTAAAGAGAATTATAATTACTTGTTTGATTTTTTTAAAGGGTAAACAAGATTACAAGGGTAACAAGGTATTTGCATAACTCTATAGAAAAATGTATTAAAAACATCAAAATAAAAAAACGTTTCCATTTTTAGAACAGATTGACACAATTTATATTAGTACAAACACACTTGTATATCAATCAAAAAGAATCTACCTAAAATAGCAGTTCCCAACCTTTTCCAGTTCAAATTTTGTTTCTGAACGTTTCAATAATTTTGAACCCCATAAAAGCAACCGAGTTGAATACCTAAATTTATATCACATTAAAAATAGTCCCATTTTTTTGCAGTAATAAAGGATGTTTTGTTTTGTTGGGGGGGGGGGGGAATAAAAGCAAATAGCATTTTGTTTACTAAGTAGTAGTACATAGTATATAATAAAAATAAATTTAAAATGTTGTAATCGTACCCTAATTTGAGGGCTTGACCGCCAGCACGAAGTCCTTCCTCGCCTAGCAGTGTAACTTGCTCGTCCTCCCGATTTGGGTCAGCCATCTGCGAAGCAACCGCGGTACCCATTTGCTGTTCAGTCTGGCAACACATACATACACACACACACGCAGGCAGATATACAAACATACGCACAGGGACAACACACAGACATCACCACCCCACCAGACAAATGTTTTTATTTTAGAAATGTTTATGACAAAAGTTGTTGAATGAACAAACGAGTATCAAAAATATTAATACGTAAAATTATATTTGTGTAATAACTTTTCAAAGAAGAATTATTTTAAACACAAGACTTTTGTAAAATACACTGTGATATTATATTTGAATTAAAATAATTTTAATGAAGTAAAACATTTTTGATACTCGCCAATACATTAAGCAAATAAATAAAGAAGCTTCAATAAGTAATACTACTCTATAAGAAAAAACCAAAACCAGGAAGTTTTGTAAATATTTAAAAAGAAGTCATTAGCAAAAAATATTAAGAACTTATCATTTAATAAAAAATTAACCTAAAATAAACTAAATTTCTACTTTTATGAAACTGCAATTAATACAGCTTGATAAAAAGATAAAACATAAAATTATATTGGTTTAAAATCTACTCTTTTTCACTATGACTCAAATTTTTAACTAGAATACCTATTGGCTATACTTACATATTATTATTATTTAATAACTACCCAATACCAAAAGTGCATGCTGACCACAATTGTTTGTCTATGATGACTAGGATTAAATATAATATAACTAAATCATTATCATCAATACTATTTTAATTGAAATTCTTCAACAATATTAAATAGTTAATTATGATCTACTTAAAACTTTTTCAAATAATACTTGTATACAAATATTAAAACATTAAATTATATTTATTACTTAGATTTTACAACGGTTATATCATCATAATTAAACAACAGCTTTCTTTTCATACCATTCAGGCAATGCAACATTAGTCTAGTAATAAGTGTTTTACCTTCACCTTTGCTAATACTTACAATACTTGATAATTATATCACCTTTAATTACTTATTTAGTTTACAGAAAAATATAATAATATTCAATTAGCGACTAGTATGAGAATAAGTGCAAGTTATGATTGCTAGAATAAACTGTTCAGCTAATATTCACATGCGCATGATAAGCAAGACATAAATTCCTAAAGTTTTAATGTTACATACAAATTTTTAAAATCATGAATGGATAAATGTGGAATTATGTTTGTACATAAAAAGTTAATTTACCTAATATAATACCTATAATGATGTAATGGATCTAACAAAGTATGAGATAACACACAAAGTAGCTTGTAAAATAATAAATACATTTTGGTTTGGAAAAAATTGAAATTATTATATAGTATTTTAAAATATAGCTTGTTAATGTCTATATTTGTTATAATTCTATTACTTAGCTTGACTATGAATACAAGTAATGTAACTTAATTTTTTCAAATAGTGTTTGAATTTATTAGATTTTTAAAAGTAATAATTTTACCATAATGTACATAATTATTATAAATAAATAAATGATTACCTATAATATAGAAAATAATGATCAAATGTATTAATTTAGTAAACTATAATAGAAACAAATAAATGAAGATGATTGAAGAAAATGATAAACTACCGCATTAATCTACTTAATGTGCATTTTTAAAGAAGGCACAAGATAATGTTTTAAATTTTAAAAGCAAATTACAATACTCAATAAATAAGAATAATTTAAGTATGTAAGTAATAAAACTAAGACAATTCTAAGAAATCAAAACAATAAAATAAAATATGCAAAGCAAAATAATGATAATAACCCCAATGAATAGTTTTTTATCCAGCTAGTAATTGGTGAGGTGGTCTTTGTTAAATATGACGCTGCCAGATACTGAAACTCTTGATATTATAATAATAATAATATTAAACTACAATTTTTTTTTAAAAATAAAATCTCAAATATTTAAACTAAATATAATTTTATAACATATTTAATTAAACTACAAAAATCATAGTTTCATATTTATTTTCCATAACAAAATATTCACTTAAATTTAATAAAATGTTCATAATACCTTGTTTCATTTTTATTTTATATTAATTTGATTGAAGTAAAGTATCTTATTTATTTATACTTAAATTTAAATTTATTAATACAAAAAAATTTACCTCATCAAAGAATACTTGTGTCTTCCGTAAGATATGTTTAAGCTCAGTTAGTTCAAGAAAATTACGTTTTAATGCTTCAGCATTATGGTTGACTTCTCTCAACTCATTTTCCAACTTTTCAAATGTAGCCTATAAATAATAAACAGTTTTAAATGCAATTAATAAATATCTAAAATTTGAAATGCATTAATTAAATGAGAAAAAGGGTTGTATCAATTACACATAAAATGAGTCAAATATTATGTATGTTAAGTTTAAAGATTTAATAATAAATAAGTAGCTATAATAAGAGTTTAGGGGACTGGGAGAGGCAGAGTTTCTGTTTTTTTGATCATTTAAAAAAATATTGATACCCAAACAATTTTTTAGCTAAAATCAAAACAAACCTATGTTCGGTACATATCCTACTTTAAGTCTATAGATCAAAGTTGTGAAAACAATGATCCATGAGATTTTTAGCACTAATTTTTAAGCTTCGACATTAATGTAAACATCATTTTTCGAAGCCATGTAATTTATTTACATTTATTCTATGGTTATATTAATATCTTATGAGGAGGAGTGGCCGAGTGGGTAAGGCGGCAGTGTGCTGTGTGTTAGCGCTCACTGTTGCCGGTTCGACACTTGGTCACAGGTTTGCTGGGCGAGCAATCATCCGGTGAAAAGGAACCGCCATCACCCTCTCCGGCGACGGATTGACGACCCGTCCCGGAAGCGAATTTGTCAAGAAACCATCTCATGATGGCAGCGTTGGGCCTTCATGGCCCGTTAAGCTACATGATGATTATATTAATATCTTAGAAGACAAACGAAATATTTTACTTCAAGATCAATCATTTCTCGAGGTTGTGGAGCTTCTGGATTTTCACCTGTGTCCATCATCGGAATACCGTCCTTTTTAATTTCTTTTTCTAAGTAACGGAGTTTTCTTTCCATTTCATCGCAGCGGCGCACTTCACTAACAAATTTGCGTTGGAATGCATTAACGTCAGGATTCAACTATTACACAAAACGACCAAAATCAAAAGTTAACATTTCTATTAAGAAAGTAAATGCAGAATAAAAATATTATCGAACTCACGTCTCTAAATTGCACCAATCCCAATTCGCCCAGTTCGGAAACACAAGCATACGCCGCTTCACTTTGTAAAAACAATTGGCATAAAGCCATTTCCTCGCTGCGAAACAGCGAGCCCATGATGAAATTTTAGTCACGACTAAACACCTATTAAAATTGAACTTGTTAAATAAACAGAACTCTAAAAACGTTTTGGATCATCAGAAATCAGAATAACATAACGCAGATGAACGCTTTCTGGGGTGTGTCCAGTATTGAGCGGCAGGAGACCTCAGAAATAGGGATGGGCAATGGCAGTCGCTGCAAAAGCGTTTCTGAATCTTATCTGCAATATGATTACAAAAACCAGCTGACTATCTGCCACAGACTATCTATATCATTTTTGTGGGAAATTTCAATTCTTTACTTTGACCACACTGTGCTTGATTTGTAATCGCGATTCATGAATATTGCCAATGAATTTAAGTCGTAAATCGTAATGTAAATAAACAAAATATTATAAAGAATTACTAAGCTGCATTTGTAGACAATACATAACTCATTTACCATCTCCGAATATTGTAAACGGTATAACGGCCGTTAGCCGTATATTATACACTTTCTTGCTATGTAATGTATTATTTAGCCTGTCCAATGGAATGAAAATGATGTGTTTTGACTGAAAAAATGGTCTGTATGGAGCCCCCTCTACTAATTTTATGTATGATAAAAAATTGTTTAGAAACTTCGAGTCATACACGTTTGTTGTAGGAAAGGGTAGGGGTATCCGGGAACCGGGAACATCAGGTAACATAGGGATTATGGACTATGGAGATTCTTACTCGGTTTTTAGGGTTAACACGCCGTGCCCTAAAACCCCAAGTCTTTTTAACCGTAACTGACTAGTGAGAGGTACGGTCGACCGCCTCGGTACGCTGCACCATTTGGCGAGCCCCTGATCAGTTACTTATCCGGAAATTTCATCCGGGACTGCTAGTATGCGGTACTGATGTCTTTCAAGCTGCTAAAGACAAAATATGCTTACGCACAGTTTTAGGTTGAGATAATGAAACTTGTTAGCAGACACATGCTTTTAGGGGGAGGGGGGGCACTAGCATTTATTAATGCTCGCTGTGACGACATTTTTCAATAAAATATAACAATAAGCTAACATTTATACTCATATATCTCATATACCATATACTCATTACTCATATATCACCACAGAAAAGATTTACTTTTAATTTTTCTTTTAACTGTTATAACGTCTACTTCGAACAGTACGTCACTTCATTCTATAATATTTAATTAACTATTGTAGTATAGTTCTTAAGGAGTAAAATGTGTATTAGAAAAATAAGCAATAAAAATATTATAATCGTAGGCCTGTCGTTGGATGGAACGCACCTGAGGCAGAATATCAGTGGCGGCTCGTGCGTAGGTGCGCAGGTGCAAGCGCACCACATGTCATTTTATCAAAATAATATTTTTTATTTTTTTAAAACTTAACCGTTGTAAATTGTTTTTTAAAAATATCGGTGTGCTATTAAAAAAAAATTATTCAACAATATTTTTCGGTAAAGAACTATTATGTCGTTAACATATTATTGCTCCTAAAGTAAAAACAGTTATGCAAAATGTACATACCAATCGGTGCGCAACACTGTGACAGCCCCGCACGCCTGTATTAAAATACGTATGGTTGACGAGTGGGGGGATCGCGAAATACAATGCAATTCGGTGCGCAGTTACTACTGCGAACTGATTTAAAAAAAAACGTTATCTACGATTAATTTTGAGGTATTTTAATTTGTATTCTGATTTCTGTATCGAATGGTCGATATTATTTCATAATATATGTATACGAGTATATTTTACCCGTCATAGAGAATTCTTTCCTCTTAGAATTAACACGTAATTTTTTCTTTAAAATTGAATTCAGTAGAAAATCTTTTGAAAAAAAAATTCTCTCTTTATACAAATGAGGAAAAAATAAAAATTAAAACATTGGGAAGACCTGTGCCGGATTTAAATTTAATAAAAGTTAAAAAACAAAAATCTCGGCAATATACTCGGCATTTTACCAATGACTATTATTCTAAAAATTAAATATTATTAAATGACTTACATATTATTAATAATATACATTATTTTAAACCAGTAAAAACATGTTACATCATAGTAAATGCTTGTTAGTTATTATTTTGTGCACCACCTATTTTTAACACCACGAGCCGCCACTGCAGAATATACCTGAAAGGGGCGACTAAAACTCTGCCCGCTTTCCGCATCACTTATTAAAGTACCATTTATTATTATGAGGTATCTATTGACATCCCACATATGGTTGACAGTTTGCTTAAATCAAGTTGTATATCTCTATAATATTACTCATGACAGTAATTATATTTTGCATACTGCATATGAGGATTACTTGAGCTATTATTTGTTTTTATATGACATACGAGGGCAGGCGGGTTACTAGTTGCACTTCTTATTTTATTTTAACGAAGTGCGTTTATGAATAATCAAAAATTAAATATTTACAATACTACATCCAAACCATTGTCCGCTGGCTGCCACAACTTATGCTTAATAATGCAGTGTAATCAGTAATGACATCATCAGAAAAACTTTTAAATGCAAATCTAGATACCAAGCAACGCCCCCCCCCCCCATTTCGACCACAGTTTTTATTATAATTTTGTAGTAGATAATTCGTATACAAAAATATTTACATAGTATAATTAATAATAATTTCTTTAGTATTTAAATTTTAACAAGGCCCAGGTAACTATATAGTAATTTGTATCATCTGTAACATAACAAAATAAAAAAAACACCATGTTAATCAAAAATGATGTACATGTTATATCATACCATCAATGTTGATTTATTTATGTATCAGTTATTTTAGTTATGTATTATTTTGATAAGACTATAAGAGGTATATTAACATAGTTGCTAGCCAGTAGTTTTATATCACAACGGTGGTAATATTATTATTAGAATGTTAATAGGACATTCCACGTGAAATCACCTTATGTGTGTGCGACTATAGTTCAAAAATGTTTGGAAATTGTATCATACATTCTTTAGAGGTCCTTAATAACAATAAAATAAAAAATAAAATTGTAAAAACACCTATGTTCTCGCTCTGTTATTGCATCGGTCATTTCAAAAATGACATACCTAAGTCACCGATTTTTCAAAAATTATTTTTTGTCGAATTTGATAATTATATACTTAGTTACGTATTCTGTGTAAAAACTAAATTTGTCAGACTCATATTTAATACAAATGCTGAGTACAAGAAATTAGAATCACTGCAAAAACTAGTTATGAAGTTTTTTGTGGCTATTGTAAAATTTAAATTTTGTGACTTGTGACGTTTTTGAAATAACTGATTCAATTTAAACACCGATAATGGTATGAACATGAAACCTACATAGTTGTATAAGTGTACTTAAACTATAGTTTGAAAAAAATATTTTATTTTTCAACTCTGGAAAGTTTTTAAAATGTTTGAATCTAAAAAAATATTTTGCTTATGTTCTTATGACCCATTTTATCTTTGAACATACAAATCTAAATATTGTTATTTGTTAATCATTTGTATGTTACTTTACTTACTTCTACCACCGCCCCCCACTTATACATAAAATCTGCTTAAAGGGGGAGGGCTTAAAATGAGGCAAGTAATACATGAAAATTAACACTAGTATAAAATATTTGACCATAACTATAACAGTGTTGATAGATTACTAATACAGGAATTTTATTTATTTCCATATTGGACGCTAACATTTTTTTGATCTTTTGTTGTCTGCTAAAAATATTAGATTCCTAGTATAAGGAAGCTACTAATGGACAACTTATTTACAGTCTACTAACAAGACAAAATTAAAAAATAAAAGTTTTATTTTTCTCTTTTTTTTAAATTTTAAATCTATAATAGTAATAATATAAATTACAGTTCAAATAGTAAATCAAGAAGAAGTTTATTAATGAAAACAATATATTTTTTGTTATGTCATATTATTTGTATATTATTCAAAAAGTTTAGTTGACGATTCCCTCAAATTTATAATAAATCGTTTACCAAGGTTATATTCTTGCAATAAATCCACCACGTTGTTCACAACATCTGTGAAGATTTCATTACTTGGAGTTGGGTAATGAGAGTTGGGTCTCCACTCGCCATTTTCCAAGTAAGCCGGCTGAGACATAAACGTTCCAAAAGGCAAATTAAATGTTCCTATAATTAAAAGCTGTGATAAAACGAGCACATTGTTTATTATTAATTGGAATATCAACATTTCAAACCATCAGAAAATATAGCAACACACATAGTTTTGTTGTTTTTTTGTTCAAACCACTCTGATATGAGACTAATGGCTGCTCGAGTTTCAGGCAAAACATTTAATGACCAATTAGTATTGGCCACTGACATCTAAAAAAACACCTCAGATTTAAATAATATCAATAAAAATATGTAAAATAATTAGCTTGTCAACCTTCTTATCTATGAAATCTGTATGGATGGAATGCAATACATTTCCCAAATATTTATGCGCTTTGTGATCTGTACAATCTACAAACGCTCTGTTACTGGTACCATTGTTGCTATCTTCAATTGTATGATATACGGTATGCTTTAAGTCGATGTGTTTTGTTAAACCAATAAACCCCCAAACAGGTGGACAATGTAGATCGGCCACTGGTTTGCCTAACGTCTAAGTATAATATTATATAACAAAAATATACGTATTACATTTAATAGGTAGCGCCACGAAAGTCGAAACTTATAGGAAGTTCCGATTATCTTACCGGAATCATACGGAAAGACAAAAGAATTACCGACAATTTAGACAAATTGAAGAAACTTGTTTAAACCTAACCTAACCTTGTTCTTTGATATGAGTTGCATAGGAACAGTCGACAGAAAAGCTTAACCCGCAAATTCGTTATTTCAAGAAAAAACAACTTCCTTGAAAATTCACTTTTTTTATTTGTATCACTATTATTGTGCACAACCGATATCTTATTATGAATATAAACATTTTTGTTACCCGAGAAATAGTTGGCAGCTGTTCCATACCATAGTGGCTAGTCACGCCGACAAAGTTGTATATGTGCACCGTTTCGGAATTTTCAGCCAATACATTTAAATTGAAACACAACAAGTCCATCCCCATTAACAAAATCTTGCACGATTTCGGGCAGTGTAAATTTAATATGCAAGACAAAAACATCATTTCATCGTAATTACGTTTAGTCCAATGCCGGTATTCTTCATTATCTTCCCTGTATTTTTTTGTTAACAAATAACAAACTTTGTTTTTAAACTGTTGGCAAATTTTACAACAAGCCCAACCTCTTTATACTACTCTGTACAATCAACAAGTCGCAACCTAACAAGCCTTCTTCAATGCTATTGACTACCACAATTGCGTTGTGGCCACGGACATTTCCTTCGATGTTACTCAGTTCTCTTTTTATTTTCATCAAATCTGTTACGAACCCATTACAATAACGTATACATACTTTATCCAGTGTAGAATATCAAATACAATTATTAGAATGAATTTTAATTTTTTGTTTGGGGAACGGATATAATGTATTGTATAAAATGTTAATATATATCAGGGGCGGATACAAGGGGGAGGGAAGGGTTAGAGGGACTGAAGCCCCCCTTAAAAACTTGATTTTTTTTTAAATTATGTTTTACGTTTATTATCTAATGTTACCTTAAACCATGGTTCAATCTATTAGCACAAACGACTAACGAAGTATCAGGACTTCGATGGTATTCACATGTAAAGTATAGTCATTGATGTTATTATGAACATTAGAGACAATTTGTATCCGAGTGAAAAATATTTAAAAAATGTTTTTGATAAGGCAGCTCTAGTTGATGAAGAAATAAGAATACCTCGTTTATGCGTCCGTTGAACAACAGTCAACAAGATCTAATATTAAAACAAATAGTCCAATCGAATGGTAAAAAAATAGATAGATGGTCTTACTAAAATGATTATGAGTATAGGGACACAATACATTTCTAGTTGGAATAACTAAATAAATAGTTGGCCCAACTAAACAGTTAGTTAGACGAACTAAATGTCTAGTTGGAATAACTAAATAAATAGTTGGCCCAACTAAACAGTTAGTTAGACGAACTAAATGTAAGGTTGCTTTAATTAATCATTTATTTGGCCCATATATTTATATAGTTACCTATTCCAAACTAGAAATATATTGTGTCGATTTTATATTATTGGACCAATAATGTATTTTTTTCTGTGTGTAGCGATTAGTTGATTTCTGTACTGAAAACAAGCGTTGAAAGAAGTTTTTCATCATCAAGATTCAAGGCACTTGAAAAATGATATGAGGTAAGAGCGCTTAAATGGTTTAGCAGTTTTAAATATCCATAATAAAATTCCTGTAAATATTAATGAAGTTATCGACATATTTGCTAGACCATCTAGGAGGATAAATTTGGATGATTGGTCCAAATAATATTATGTTATTTAACTATTATATGATGTATTACTTATTAACTATTTAAATTTTAACTCTTGCATATATTATGTATTTTAACTTAGAAATTTCTTTCTAGCTCTCCTCCTCATCTGTTTTCATTCCTATATCCGTCCCATATATATATATATATATATATATATATATATATATATATATATATACATAATAACGATAATTATTAATTAGTGGCCGAGCCCGTCATTAATTAGATAAAGAAGATATTTTTTTTCTTTGAAGTTTGATTATGTTCACTTACAATAAATTTAATTGTCAATGTAAGTGAGACTAGCTGGTAAAATCCAAGGTATTGATGTTAGATACCTTCATTTCGTAAATCAATTTTAAATATGCTAGGTGGCACGTTTAATTGAACACAGATGAAAGCTCTACATTCTTGCCTCGCCTCGTCTTTTTGACTCGCGCCAAAAGAATCGTCACGGGATGGAGCGACCGCGAAGCAAGTGCACCGACTACACCCTCGCCTAAGTGATTACCTTCACTACTATAATTATTGTAGGGGTGTCGTTCAGAATGTTGTAATCCCCAGGACTAAAACATTCTCCAATTTTCATATATTTAGTATTCTATGTATGTTTCCGACTGCTGTGGTGGTGAGGATATAATATCATATCATAATATGTAACAATTGAGGTTTTATACCAAAAATAAATATCAATAGTTAAACATTTTTCTTTTAAGAAACCATTGTTCCTTTCCTAAAACTTAGAGAAGAGGCGCTTACTGGTCAAAAAAAATAATATTTGTGTCAGGTACCATGAAGATATCTTTTAAAATTGGTGTGTTATGGTTTTATATACAAATTGTACTATTGTTTTTAATTAGGTACTTACTTGTTATGTGCACTACATAGTATACATATTACCTACCCTCATACTTTTTTACATCCTTATGATGCAAGCGTATTATGGTTCCTCTTTTAGTTTGTACCGATTTTAACTGCAAAAGTTCAGACACCAAATAACTAGTCGACGGATACGTTGCGCCGGTTATGCACACTTTCTTAGGAAGACTACGTTTCTCTGGCTTTTGCTCTGATAACATTAAAGGGAGTCTCTGAAAATATCAAATGCTATTGTTTTGAATACTTACCAATATACTATAATTCTAAGATGAAGAAACGGCTGAAAATATGCGTGTTGGTATAAAAAGTTCATGAAATATGCGATTTTGAAATTATATTCAACATAAAAACAATTAAAAGTACACATCAAGAATCACTATTGTATAAAGCATAATATGTTTTCAATTAATTTAATTTCGAAGGAATGGTAGATATATAAATGAGCAATTTTTCCTATTTCAGTTATAAATCCTGTACTTGGTGTACTTGTAATTTAGGTGTATACTAAAACCATAGACAAATTGTATGCCGCTGGAAACAATTATTTTTTTGTTCCCCAGTGTAATTTTTACAGTATCGAAGAAAAACAAAATTTGATTTTTATGGGCTGGTCAAATTTTTGATACATAAGGCCGTTAATTATCTGTTTCTTAACTACCTACCTTCACTTACCCTATAATGAACCGTCTGAACTGACTACCAAGTATAATAGGTATGAAAGTTTATAATATTTGTATTATTACTGTTTTGTATCCAATTGTTTTGGAAAAAATATTTATATTTGTAAATGAACAGTGGGCCGATAAAAATGTTGCCTCACCCTAAGAAAAACTGAAATGTCGCCCCTGAAATATATGCGTTATATCAGGCAGTAGTTTTAATAAAATAGTGGTGATACTTATAAATTATATTTTATATAACTATTAGGGTGTTATTTTTAAGTTTTGCGAGGCGGCTTGCGACAAATTATACTGTCTATATTTAGGACATATAAGTTGAAACACTATACAGTTGGATACCTCTAGATTGTCCATCGCTATGTGTTTTTTTACTCTTTTGTCCAGATGAGTATCCACATTGTAGTATTCGTTGAGAATATCAAAAAAATTACTTATATTTCCAATCATGTGACAAGGTCCTCTGACATTGCCAAAGCGTTTCCACACAAATGGATTGTCGTTACTTACCCATTTTTGTTTGTTACAAAAATTACGCAGCCAGTTCTAAAATAGAAATTCCAATTTATATTACCTATACACATATCTCACTTAGATTGTACTATGTAGATATTGTTAGATTATTTATAAAAATTATAATATTGTATAATTGATCAAATCACACTGTAGGGTATCAAATAACAAAAATAACGTTTGAATGCATTGCAATAACAGTGAGTAGACGTTTCCTCTTTTAGTGTTTGTTACTTACATAATATTCGTCTTTGTGTTTTACGACAACTCTGTATGAAAAAAATGGTAGAGTTTTTTTCAACTTTTCAGCTACCAATTTGGCATGTCCAAACTCGGCACAACTCGGGACTCCCGCAATGAAATAGGTAAACATTATTATGTTACTGACTACATACATAGGTAATGATCAAAGATTTGGGTAATTGTTTTGTTTACAAATCTTATCACTATGGCTACACATAAAGTAAGATTTTATTTAATAATTTTAAAACTGTCAAAAAAGCAATTTGTTAGGTTTACTCAGTCAAGACTCTAAGGCCGTTTGCACAAATTAAACTTAAAATTTATGTAGGATTTAACCTATAGTTTCAGAATAGTTAAACTATAGTTTGCATAAACGACCATAAGTTTATTTTAATTAATTCAGTGAAATAAGTAAATAACTATATTTGTTAACAGGTATTTATATAATGCTTTATAACAAATAAATAGGAGTAGGAGTTACGTTGTTTTAGGAAAATAATTTAGATAGTTATTTTACGAAATTATAATAGTTATTAATTACAAATGTATACATGACACATAATCTATATATACTTCATTAAATAAATTGTCTTAAAATACTCAGATGGTTGGACGATAGACATATAAATAATCGCATTAAGTAGGGTATCACATTTTGTTTAGTATGAAATATCTTAAAATAACATTATTAAATGAAAAATAATAATTGTAGGTACAATAAACAAATTAACAAATCACAATATTGCACAATACAATTGGTACGCGTCAAATGCAAAATAAAATTGATTCGTTAGTACTAGTAATTATAATAATATAATTTAAAAAAATCTAAAATTTTAACTCACGTGATCACACAAAATATCGCTTTTATGTATAATTTATCTATAATGAAAACCATAAAAATAAAAATTGTAATAATAAATAAATACAAAGGCAATGCACATAGGCTAAATATATTTAAACATGAATTATTATAATATTATTATATATACACAAACATACACACACTCTCGGTTGTTTTAACCGAATAAGTAACAGCAATTTGTTAGCTATCAGGAAATAAATTAATAAACATAGTAGCTACGAACCTTTAGGAATTTACAAGGGCTTCCATTGGTAATTTTACAATGTACATGACGTAGAAATTTAAGAAAAAAATATCTTTCAAAAGTGTGGTATATAGAATTAAACGTTAGGTTTCAACTAGATTAGTTAGTTCATGTTCCCCCTTTTTTAAAAAAAAATATCACTCCGTCTCTTAGAATTTTAAAAATGGGCTCCTTGTATAATACTTGGTAGGTACTTGACGAGTAAAATTGAATGTTAGTGATTAAAATTGGACACGATCACATTGTGAAACGGTCAGAACTACCAAATAGATACCTATACATACAGATTATAATAACCGCAAACGCTCTCTTAGTTTTTATCATTCTTCAAAAAATATTTACAAACAAAATAAATTATACATACTATGTTATATATGTAATGTTCACGACTTATTTTATATCATAATTTATAATACATAATATATTATATTAAGAACCAGATGTAGAATAAAAAGTTTAAGTACTGTGGTAAGCAATACAATTTTTATTTTGTCAAACTTGAAAAATTACTAAATGGGAGAAAAATAAAATACCATTATAAGTTACATATTGAGCTGATTTATATTTAAACTGAAAAGAGATAGAAGTTGTGTTAAATATCAATACACACTGATTGTTGTTAAAATCATAACTCTATTGTCTTATACATTATCGAAAAAAAATTATATATATTATGAAGATTCACAGCGAGACATTAACATAATTTATATATAATTGGTAAACTGGTTCATAGGGTTTATGTGAATCTTCCTGTTTACAATATAGAGTTAAACATGTAAAAGTTATTAGATAAATAGGTAGTTAAACACAGCCTTTGTTTTGTAAACTAAAATATTATAATTGTAATTAATACTGTATAATTGTAATTGTAATAATTTTGACAATATGTAAGCGGGCGTGTTCGCTAAAATAATATACATGAACATAATATTATTTTTTATTATGTCTATAGACAAAAAATGTAAGTAGAACTAAATTAAAAAATAATAATAAGGGTAAGATTAGATATATACTATAATAATTAAATTTTGGCCAATACTTTTTTAATGGAAGTACATTTTAACGTATCTTTAATTTTTGAAGTTCTAAAAAATATTATCAACGTCTAAGAAATTAAGTAAGTAAATAATATTCGAAAAATATAAATAGCCAATAGACAGATAATAATATTAATATACAGATAAGTCACGGTGTACTGAAAAGCCAGTTAAACCCATCAAACATATAGTCCTGAAATACTGATTTTTATTTAGTACTAGAAAACGTTATGAAAATGGACGTGGTTTCCGTACAAACGAGTTACTGAAAATTTATATTTACCCTAATCATAGATTTAATATACATAATGTATATGTATAAAACATATATTATTTACATACAGTGTTCTATACGATTATAGAATACTTTACAATAATATTAATAATAATAATATGAAATAAAATAGGCGAGGTTTGTTCCAGTTATGAGGGGCAAGAGCTTTGTTAAAAAATTACAAAATATTGCTCCCACACGAGTTAAAACTTAATATAAAAAATAAAAACAGAGATCTAATAAAAACAAATATATACGCCTCTATTTTATAATATAGGTACACCGAAATCAAATAATTGTCAACTGTTTTCTTCGTCACACAATTTCATTAGAAATTTGATAATTATCATACAATTAATTACTATTGGACGACTCGCGACTGTTCAATAATATACTGTTTTGATCAATTCACTCTTTGAATGCGCAAACAAGACAAAATATTTGAGCCGATAAAAACGAAATACAATGTTATTTTATTACAGTAGATTTATCAAAAATACGAAGAGGACCTATGTAGTTTTATGATGATTATATTGTTTCATACTTTTTTCCATAATATATCGAATGCAGTTTATTGTACTGGTAAGTTAACGGGACGGAAAAAAGGGAAAACGCATTTGTCAATATCCATACACTCCTCGTTGTGGTCCGTGTCAAAATGACTGTACACAGATCAAATAAAAAAAAAAGAGGTTGACAGAGTATAGTACACGGTCGTTTGATTAAATTACAAAAGAAACGACCTGAGTACAGCTACTGAAGCAAATAATAATGTGATGACGGCGATAATATTTGTTAATCTTTACCGTTTTAAATATAATTGTAAAAAGTTGAACATAAAATGACTAAAAATAGAAGGTAGAACAAATAGAAATCATTAAGATTCAGATTTCAGTCGCTATTAAAAATAATAGTAATAATTGATCAGACGTTTGTTTTTGGCGTTTGGAAGGTTTTTTTACGTATCGACGACGTCGAACCAAATTTAATCAGGTACACTGTTTTATGTTATTTATGTACGCGATTGTTCATTAACCATATATACCAGAAATATATGGATTTGAGTTTATATGGATTGGTTGTACATTTTCGAATACTCACAGTACATTATATTATCGGTCAATAACGTTGAAGTCTAAACAAATTTTAAATACAAATCAAGCGCAACAACCTATTTCGTATGTAATGTTTGAAAAAAGGGCCCTAGAGAAGTAGTAAGTATATAACAAATAAGGAAAAACGTTCGATTGAGATCAAATACGGCTTCAAAGAGAAAAACTTATTATTAATATAATCGTAGTCACTCCGCTTCAATCAAACATTACATTAAGTTTTTAACCACTAGGTATAACCCGTCCAGTAAATCTTGAATACGGACGGCCATGTAAACGTAACGACTGCCGGGCTCAAGATGTACTAGACGGATTATAATTCATATGTGTATTGAGGCACTGTGAAATATAGTTAATAATATTCTATAATATACAGGTTTTAAGGGTTATAGTTAATTAGTGGATAGTCGAGTATCATGATTTTCCATTGTCTTCCGTTTTGTTTACGTTCGCGTGTGTGAGATGTTGTTGTTGTCCTTTGTTTTCAGTGGACGGGAATCGCATGAGGTTGTTACTGCCACTGCCCGAGGAGCTAGGCTGCAAAAACTGCTGTGGAACGCTGTTCCTTTTCGATTTGGTCTCGTCCGGTTTGGCGTCCACACCGGCGTATGACTTGCGCTGCTTGTTAGGGGGCGATGCAGCCACCGGGAATATCGGTTGGTGTCCGTCGTGTTCCGTGGACGACATTCGCAGCAAATCGACGGCGGCGTTTTCGTAAATGGGTTCCTCCGTCGTCGGTTTGGGGGCGACAGAGTTTTTCGGCTCTTGCGCCGGCCTGCTGGCCGCCTTCTTCGCGTGTTTGGAGACACCGCCGCCATGCGCGCGGTTAGCTCGGATCAACAGAGCGGCACGCTGTTTAGTTCGGTCCGGCCGCTTGTCTTTGGTCAAGTCCGGTTTGGACTTGCTTAACTTAACGCTGAACTTGAACGGCGGTTTGTACACCACCTGCAGGCTCACCTGATTGTCTTTGGGTTTCTGTTGAGCAGTTTTGTTTGCAGCGGATTTGGGCGGTTCCGGAGGATTGGCGAAACCGGCCGGCGACGATTTGGATTTTCTCAACGTGCCCAACGCTTCGATGTGATGCGAGTTCAACAGCCAATTTCGCACTTTGCCCAGCGGGTCGTCTTCTTGGGGTTTCTTGTTAACCACCGCCGACGACGCCACTTGGTTCTGCGCAACGCTGTAGTCTATGACGCCTTTGACCTTCTTCTTTCTGAGTTTACGATCGTTGTTCTTTTGAATTTGACCTTGACCTACTTTTCTCGGCGAACACGTCTCCGCGGGCGACCCTTCTTCGGTTCCTCCTATTTTTTTCCGGCTCTTCTTGGCCGGACTGTTGTTGTTGTTGACGTTCCGCTTCTCCCTCACACGTTTGTTCAAAGGCAGCTTAGATCGCACCGCTGCCGGATGGACTGTCACGTTCTGGCCGTCACCGTCCGCGGGCAGCCGCACCGTCTCCGTGGTCGAGCTATGGATGATGGTCACTGATTTTAATTTTGGATCCGATTTTTTCCCAAACAAACGAGTACTCAAAACCTGAAAGTGTCAAAAAAACGAATAAAAGTAAGTAAAAATGTAAAGCCAAAGTAAAAAAACTGTTCGCTCAGAATTATGAGGGCAACAGAAAAAAAAACAAATGAGACATCATAACATCAAAGTAGGTTTTAGCATGTTACGAGAAATAAGGAGAAACGATACAACATTGGAGTAATAATAAAACAATTAATTAATAAGAATACAGAAAAAAATAGCAGTTTGTTGAGATTATTATGACAACGACGGTTATGTGCGTGGAGGCTGCTATAGGGTACAGTTTTAAGCAGAAAGTCAGGGTCTAAGTCTAGGTCGCAAGAAATTACAATATTAAATAGATTTTCCGATATAAGTATTTAGATTTGAGTATTATTTTAAAATTTATTTAATAAACTGAGTGAAAAAATCATCTGATTTGAATTAATTAACATCATATACAATTATTAGCGCTCAAGTTAAACATTTTAATTATGCTATGCAAGTTTAGAATTTAAAACAGGCGTTTAGTTGACTCTGAAAAGTTTAATTTGTTGAAGTATATTACACTGAACACTCTTTTCCGCACAGGTACTCGTTTACGGTTTACATAAGGTTTTATACCGGATTATACGCTAACTATATTGCACGGATATTAAAGGTACAATAAAAACTGGTTCTAAAAACCTATTCGTCATATACATAGTTTGACTTACAACTCAAGTTCCAAACCGCCTGAGCACGTTTATAAATAGATGCAATTGATCGGTTAAGAAACGAAAAAAAATCATAAAAAATGATAATTAGTTAACAATTACAACTACCAGGCATAGGCGCAATTTAGGTAGGGCTTAGCATCCTTGGTTAAATAATTAATAACTAATATTGCTATTATAAAACCCAAAGTGGGTCTTCATAATATTGTCAGTATTTAATCACCTCCGCTTTTTAAAATAAAATTGCGCCTCTGCCAACAGACACGGTAAAAAAGACCATTTGGTTCAGTAAATATTATATACATTCAACTTACCAGCATTAGTAAAAAAGTACCCGCGATCAGACTGGAGTAGTACCAATGGTCGACAGCCCATTTCTTAAATGAAGCAATACTTTCTTCGGATAGCAGGAGTTTACGTAGAGTTGCCAAAGGTCCTGAAGGATCCACCTGGAAAATATCAATTTCGTTTTATATTTCTTATAATACTAATTTTATTATTATGACCTGGGCACACACATATTGCTTTCAACATTCCAAATAGTCTTAAGAGTTAAAATTTTTTTTTTTTTTTACAATCAATAGCAAACACATTTCAATGTTGGGTATGAAAAGACCTGTTGGGTTCATCGTTCTTATGTCTTAAAGATGAATGATGAAAGTTTACATTATAATTATTTCCAAACATTAATTATTTAACATTTCATTATCTTGGAGGAATGAGGGTCGACCAATCTAGACGTTATATTCGCTCATACACCAGCCATCCTTATATCAATCGGTTCTAGCTAATTAATATTAGCTTTAATCTACTATTTTTTTCAATTTCGCTTTCATGGAAATTATCTTTTTTTTTTTATTAATTGCTTTTATAATTACACATTATAACACAAATCGAAATTATCACTTTTTGTCTTCCTTTTATCAGCTTAGCAAGCAGCTACCTTATATATTGATTACTTATCTTTCCTTTCACGACAACTTCACTCATCTTACACATGTAATTTTGGGTTTTCTTCACTTCATTTTAATCTTTAAGATTTTTGATAAATATGAATAATTTATTCTTATTTTGAGTTAAGTTATGATCTCAACTAATAATTAACTATGGTGTTGTTAACTGTGACAGTCGTGTCAGCCGGTAGCACGCCAACGTAAAAATATAATACTAATAAAACATCACCCATGTAAATTTGTTACACTTTCCTCAATTTCCCCGTGTAAGCTGAAATTACTCACCTCTCTGCATCGTTGGAAGACATCACAGTAGCCGTTATAGTCGTTGCACGGTGTCCCTGGTTTAGAATACATGTCGGGTATATCGTATGGCACATTGTTCCAAGAATAAGAAGATCTATCAGAAACAATCGATAGAGTAGATTAGATACGATCACTTTAGAGAGCATATAGTGTTGCGGAGGGGGTTTGAACGTTTTGAGAGAAGGAAGAAAAATCAAAGACATTTGGAAAACAGGACGACAGCCGGTGAAATTTTTGATCAAAGAAGAAACTTGAAACACATGGATGTCATAAACAGAGTCATTTTAGCAAGAATAATATGTGATTGATAATGGTTATACTCACAAGCAAGGTTGGTTTTCTCCGGGGAGCTTACAGCACAACTCGCACGCCTTGGTCGGAGAGTCTTTTGGACTAGGTATACACTGGCAGGATTCTAGACCGTAAGCCAGACAAATAGAACCGGTGCATTCCTAAATAAATACATAATTATTAAATCATTTGCTAAGAAAATCTAGAGAGGGGAAAAAATCGATGTACTTACTCCCATGTAACAGACGAATTCTTCGTTGCACACTGTCTTGTTAGGCTTGTTAATGGACGGGGGACAAGTGGGAGCTCGCCCATTGCAGAAACTGGCGTCTCTGCAACCGTTGTCGTTACGACACAGATCTCCAGTTTTCAAGTGGCACTCGTTGGTACAACAAGGTCCCTAAAAAGAATAGGCGTATAGCAAATCATATACATGCCAGGAAGATAATTGATGACCGTTTGTTATTATTTACTTGGGAAGGACTGCACACACTGTTGGGCGTCAGACGACAAGGTGGTTCTTCTGGTGGCGAATACCTCCTCTGAGGGAAACAGCAAGCGTCCTTGCAATCTTCTTCCCAACCGCAATCGCATTCTTCTCCTGGTTCCACCACACCGTTGCCACAAATCGATGTTTGAGGTTCTGCGATGTTAATATAAGTATAAGTATATTTTCTATGTTTATATTTATCATTGTAAGAAATTGCGTCAATTGTTTCAACAAAGTAAAAGACTTTTAAAAAAAAAGTTTAAAAAGATCCGTGTATGTCCAGATACGCATGAATGAGTATATATGCCAAAAAGGTCTTTGATACAAGAAGGCAAAAGAAGACCGAAGGGATGTGGATGTATGTTATTGATGGACGAGTGTGACGTGAATCGAGAGACAGCGAAGGAGGGAGAAGAGTGGATGGAAAAGGATAGGTTGAGTATCCGATGTCAATTGTGTGAGACTATCAGCTTACTAGTTTTTTCCTTCCGGTGGAAAAGGGTGGTTGATAAATAATAATATAACGTTAGCGTACGGACAGTTAGGTTTAGTTGTTTAATGTGCAGTTTAAACGCATACCGGTGAAACATCCCCTAGTGCTTCTGGCTTTTACGTTCAACACGGGGTTGATGGCGGACAAGCTGCAAGGCGAGAAACGGTTGTTGTTCTTCTTGTCACCCGAGGTGGCCCGGGCAAACATGATGTAATTGCCGTCATCGCCGCCGGGCGTACAGATTTCTGGATCGTGCTGTGGAGAAACACACAAATATCATTTTCAGTCAACATGATATAGTAAACAAACACTATTCACGTATTGCGGGTACAAACCGGAGAGCCAAAGTTGTGGCCGATTTCGTGTGCCAGAGTGACGTGGGATACGGCGGAAGGCACGTGTTTGCCGTAGTTCAAAAGCGTCACTATGCCGGTGTTTAGACTTTTTAGACTGCCTCGGTAATGCTGCAACAAGAAACAAATTGCTATTTATTTTTAGCGCCTAAACGACAGAAACGTGTTGCACTTACGCCATTTTTTTCGCACACTCCACCGGCGTTTTTTAAGTCACCAGTCCACGCCAACCCCAGAGTGCCCATTTCAAAGTCTCTATAAGTGAACATGTAGGCCAGACAAAACGCGTCATAGTCTTCTTCTGTAAAACGACAGTTATCTAATAAATTACACGTCAGTATTGTCGGGACCAAAATAAATCAATAATGCACATATCAACCGGACGAGTGGATAATATTAAGTCGATTCACACTTGGAATACTGCAGATATATATATATATATATATAAAGCGTTAAACACTAAAGGCGTGGCGGTCAACTCTTGTTAGAGTACTTGTGAGTGGGTATTGGTAAGGCAATAGGGTTTACAACGTGTTCGCCTCGTCATAGTTCAATACTCATGCTTGTAAACTGTAAATAATATAAATTATGTTTATGTGACTAGGATAAAGCGTTTACTGTCGTACTCGTGGACGACTAACTGTTACACATAAATCACGGCATAAGTCATTAGCTGTGCATTAATGATAAATCTCGAGAGAAAAATGCTTTTCTCAACTGTGTTAGTCTGGATTTGAGCCAAAAAGAAGAAACTCGTAAAACACTGACGAATTGAAATAAACAAAAAGGAAGAGTAAGGAATGAGAGAAAAAGTCAAATAAAATAGAAACTCTTGGACACGGTGCGCACATATCAAGATGGTGCCGGAAAACAATATAATTATAGAAAACCAATTAAATTGACTATAACGTTATGGGCCTCTGCGTAGAACTAAAGAGGTTTACATATAAACTAGAGCTGAGACCTCGAATCGAATTTTTCTATTATTCGAATTATTCGAATAATCGATAATACTATTCGTATGAAAATAATTCGAATATTTTGTCAAATTTATGTTTTTTTTGTAATTATATATCTGTATAAATTGTTAAAATCTTATTTAATAAGATTAAGAATTTATTTTATAAGTAATAATATTTATTTTGTCAAAAGAATAATTCGTTATAATTATATTTATTTTGTTAAAAAAAAAATTAAAAATAGATCAAGAACACCTTAGTTGTCTCTTAATTATTATTTTTTTTAATCTAATTAATCCTGCAAAGAAAATGATGAAATATTCGAAAAATCAGATCTAATATTCGAATATTCGTTATTCGAATAAAGTATTTGAATATTCGAATTTGTTTTATTCGAATAGCCCACCACTAATGTAAACTATTGTTGTTATATTTTGAAATTCAAAATACTCCACTAATAAGTATGGTTGTTATTTTAATTTGCACTCGACTATTTGATAAAAAGAAACATGGAATAGAAGCGAAAATAAATAGTGTCTGAGTACCGAAATTATGTATGGGAATATACCAAAAAACTGTATTTTTATTACGAATAAATTTTACTTAAAAAACACTTTTTTTGGGGAGTTATTGTATTAAAATATATAACGTTGGCACGTGGCAATTAAAAGGCGAGTGGACACAATGAATAAACAACAGCAGTCTAAATCATTATGCTAGACTACACGTGTACAAATTACTTGAGGACAAAAACAATGACACTTCGTTTTGAATTATAATAGGCGCGTACGCGGTACAATTGTTGAACTCGTGTTTCATTCTCTGTCTTGGACGGTAGCGCAAAATGACGATTTTTGTAATATCAAAAGAAGAAAAAATTAAACAAATGTAATTAGTTTAATTGTCCGGAATGCCTCTTGAACTTAAGCCAATTTAACGCTGTTCAATTGTGTACATGCTCTTGTGTCTCGTGTTCAGGGCAGTATATATTATTTTGAAGCCATGCAGCTTACCCCAAAATGACAGGTAACTGGTAAGTCAATGGCATACATAAGGTCAGCGGACTCCAGTAATTATTTACATTAACTGTGTACCTATTTGTACGACTCACAGAGAGTACATCACATTAAACGTATTATTTGATTGCCAATGCACAATCGATCAAAATTAATGTGCTTTAATTTAACATTTTTGCGCTGTATGGAAATAATCATATCGAATATTTTAGTTGGAAGAATCAGTGGAAGAGTTCACCAGCAAGACAGAGGATAACAAATATATCATTATATGAGTATGTTTGATGTTTTAATAAATTATTAAATGTATTGTTGTCATATTCCATAAGGCTCGTTTGCGAACAAACGACGGTGTTAATATAATATGACATCACATTTTATCTGTCACCCGAACAATAAAGCGAAAAAAGTTTTTGACTTTAGGAAAATGAAACTCGACGCCATTTATTAATATACTTTGCCTCGCGAGCAATTAACACCGAGATGCTAGGGTTTGTGCTTCCATTTATTTTGTGTCCATTGTAGGCGGTCGCGCTGTGGTGTCAGATAAACGAGGCACCAGATGAAACTTTTTTTTACGCTTCCGAAGTTATTAAGTGACTGTTGTGGTACTCTTTGAAGCAGCAGTTATAAATGGAATTTTAAACGAGTAAAAAAAAAAAGAAAATTGGAAAACCAAACGAGTATTTCCGTAGAAGATTTAAAAAAGTATGAATAAAAAATAACCACCCGTTGTTGTAAAAAGGTTTTTTGTGTTGACCTTTTGGAACGTTAAAATGCCGGTTCAGATGTAAAATCGTTATTTTTTGTCGATTATCTCTTTAACGCTTGTGAAATCGTTAAATGTGACAGACATCGTTTAATATTTAATCGATTTTCAACTTACCGGAAAAAATTTCCAAAAACTTCTCCACGCCGTAATTTCCCATGAACTTGTATGAAGGATCCGGGTTGGAGTGAACTTTTACCCTCTTAATCATAAAGCTTATGTTGTCTGGGCTGCCATCTTGATTAAAGTCTAAAAACAAAAATATGGGAAATTTTATATTATTAATCTATAAAGCAGCATCGTTATTATTCATGGTTTACACATCTTATTCAGGGCCAGTACTCGGTACAACAATCCTTATCAATCCCGTATAATAAAAATATCATGACGCGCAAATAATCACGGTATATTACGCATACAATAGTTAACAAATAAATCTGTTGCAATGTAATCGTTTAACGAAAACCAACAAACAACATATTATGTACATAAATATAAAGACATAACTTTCAGACTAGTCTATATTATTGTTTTTTTTTTCATATTGAATTTATAAAAATGTAATAATAAAATAAGCGTCAGTAAAAATAACTTAACTTCTCAACAGCGTATAGCCATAATACAGTTTAGAAATTTGATACTTAAGTCCAAAGTACACGGTTATAGAAGCTTTGCATAGTAATAACGCAACTCCTGTTATAAAATACATAAATGGTTTATTAAACATACTAAGAATATGAGGATATTGTTACATCAATTATGGTGGAATTTTGTTATCAATACTCAACTCTACATTGAAATATATAAAACTAAATTTGCATGTATACCGCAGTGTAAGGGTTCTATTACGTATAAAAAAAAATGTTGAATTGAAAAAAACAATAATTTGTTTAATTTTCTTTTAAACTATATTTATAATAATTAATATAACGTAATATATCCATTCCTAGTTAGACTTGACGCTTGTTTTCTTGTATAATACAATGTTAAGTAATCTAATTTCGTTGACATTTTTACAAATCTAATACACATAAAAGGTACATATATGTCGAACACATGGAATAGCGTCGTCAAGGACCGTCCTTATATTGTTACCGAAATCGGATCAATATCATTTTATAATAATTTACATAAGTATATTTATTACTTACATTGTATAAGGACATACAGAGTTTAACATGATTCAAATAAAACGTTATATAAACAATCATAATATTCCTGCCATCTTAATTTCATTTTATCATCCAACAATGTTCTTGTAATTAACTATGTTATCACTTTTATCTTTGGGCCTGGATGTGTAATTTAATCATTTTCTTGTAAATATGTTAGTTTTCACCTTATTTGTGTATATATAATAGTCGAGATAAATTTTAAATACAAAATTGCATTATAATAAAAAAAAATAAATAAAAAAATAATCATCTATGTAGATAACGCAATCAAGTAAAAGTTTATATGTATAGGAAGACATTTTTTTTATTCGAATAAGAATTTGTACAACTCTGAAGACATATTATCGGTTAGAAGGAAATGTGTTTTATTACATCAGGCTAACTTACAAATAAAAACACAATACACAAAGAATGCTCGGTTCGTTTAAGCTTCAATGCCGCGTCGTCGATGATTTTTTTATTCTATTTAAGATAATTTTATTTTATTTATAGACCGTAGGTATAACACGCAAGAGCTCTGTTAGCACCACGCTTTTTTATACAATACATGAAGTGCAATATCTGATAGTTAGAGAGGAGGACTACCTAATTCCTCCTTATATGCATGTAAAAATATATTTAATTAGCACTTCTGGAATCAGTCTTCAATTTTTTAGGATAAGATTGATAACCGGATAATGGGATGCTTATTTGTAAATATCCCAAACTCAAACTCACATACTATGTGTGGTTCGACGCTGGAACAAATAACGGTCGATCAGGGATTGAATACTCTAACTGAAAATTACTTATTCATTAGTAAGGGTATAACTATAAATTACAAATTACATACATGATACATTGTCATAGAAAATCTGGTAACTACTGTAATGTGTAATTCGATTTTACCGCCGGTAATCTCCTTTAGCTCAGAAAGTCATTAATAAATATATCAGCCAATTAGTAGTACTTGTTGAGTCGGATCTTAGTTATAAGCAATTTATAAGCAAAGTCTTTGCAGTCAATAATATAATAATACTATCAAGTTATCAAAAGAAAAGTTTTTTTTTTTATAAAAAAAATATATAAATCCACTCGAAAACAATATAATTAAAAAAGAAAATAAATGACTACAATGAATGCTATTTGACTGAGAGCGCCTCTGTTGTTTAAACAAAATCTGGTTACAAAAAGATGAAGCGTACCCGGAGAGGGTAGCCGGCCATTGACAGCACTCGGCAGATAACTATTTCATGACGACAACACAATAAGACAGTATAAAACAAACAAAAAACAAACAAAAAACGGATAGGAGGTTGTGTATCGTGTATAACTGACGACACGGAATAGGCTGAATTGCGTAATGCATTCAATCGGTTGACAAATAATTAAGCCGAAACCCTGTGAATAATATATTTCCAGACGACGACAAATAAAATAATTAAGCAGACGTTGTTGGGTTTAAGATCCCGAGTACTAAGGTATACCGAGAAAGCGCATAATAGGGTACTCGGACGCTTAGTTAATCATCACAAATCCGAGTAGAAAAGACGAAGAAAAAACTTGAAAGGAATCGAGCAAACTAATTAATTCTACTCTGAGGCAATCCACGAACAAATCTACTGCGACTTGAACGCGGTATTGTCTACTAGCTATGGGAATTCCATTAAATTTACCTTCTAACTGCATAGTAAATTCTGTGTTGTAAAAAATAATTTTTTAAATAATTTTACTACTCAAGTATTAGCGTGTATCAGTGTATAATACCATTAAGTGTAGAACAATCATTATTCAATCGTAATATATTTAAACATTTAAAAAATATAATTGAATTATGTGCTAGCGAATAATAACATGATATTAATAAATGACATACGATTATTCCAGTCATATGAAAAAAATGAAGTTCGTCCTTAATTAATGTAAAAACGTCTTGTTGCTGGTTACTAAAGCTGCTAATAACCTAACAGTTTAACTTTTGTCGTTCTACATAGTTAGGGCTCAGTAATCGATGGTCGCCTAATTATCGTTCCTTTGGCTAATGAGCATTTTTCTTTTTGTGTCGGTATCCATTAGAGAGAAAACGAGTGTTACATAATAAAGATATTTCTTTGGAAATATTCTTTTGCAAAGTGCAAACGCCTCGACTCAACGGGCGGTGGGAGTGGTGTCGTTATGGATATTGTGGAAATGACTTTTTCTCTCTCGCCAGCGTCCATTTTAACCTTGCGCTTTCGGTGAAGTTTAAAATGTATGACAACGTATCCCATCGTGCAAGAACAAAATAAAAATAAAAATCCTAAATACATAATGACCGTATACGATCAAGTGCACGTTTGGAGAAAACACAGTTCGCCTTTATTGACCCTCGGACGGCTCAATCGCACAAATAACAGACTTTTTCAAAACGTGTAACGACCTTTTAATATATTAATAAAGCCATGTGCACTCGTTAACACCACCGTGTAACAACTACGTACTATCTTCGGATGTATACAGCGTATAACTTTTGGCTTCATAAATCTCTCAACTAGTTGTCTTTGTAAAGGGCTTCTTCTTACTCGGTTAGAGCGCAAAGCACCGTATGCAATGTCAGAGGAGTCAATGATGAACGGCCGAAACGTGACCGCTCATTTAGAATAAAAACAAACGGGAAAATGTGTAAACGTTCTTGGAAATCAATAGCATTTTTGTCGTACCCAGCGTAGACTAGTCCTTCTTCACAAGACACGGTACCTACTTATTCACAATATCATGCGGAACTATTCATTAACAGTCAACCAATATTTACTTGCACAAACCACACCCACCCACTGTTGTTTGATTAATCTACTTTGCGCGCTTGCATGGCCAGAACCTGACATTGAAGTTACTACTCACATAAATAAGTCATGAAAAATTAACGTACCCCCAATTTCTCACTATGGTCATAAATAATAAAAGAGCTATCTAAATCATCTATAATTAAGAGCTATCTATACGGTGGTATCTTTGATTAATGTCTCAAACAATTCGAAGACTACGATTTATCGTAATGATATCAATGTGATAAACTCCTTAGGCCGGTACAAAATAATAAGATTATGACTTGGTGACTTGTACATTGTACAAAGGGTGATATCTGTTTGAATATTTTTTTTATTAAATTTTGGAATTCAAATTTCCAGTTAATCGGTAAAAGTATTAGTACAGTTCAAATATCAAAAGTGAAAAACAAATCGACTATAATTATACGTATATTGTAAACAAGGTTACAGTTCAGCATCTAATATTACAGAGCCCGCCGTTGTTCATTATGTCGAACGATTTTGAAAAAAAACACATAAGAATATTGTGCGCTTTGTAAACTATTGATATACAACACAATATTTTCTTACAGTGAGAATATCAATAATAGTGTGTAAAATTCTAAAGACATTGGTCAACCCCTTTCACCACATCGACAGATACCCATTGCTAGCCATTGTTTTTTGATATTGTCTAAGCTTTTTATTGTTATTTTTATTGCGTGAGCGCGAAACCAGCAACGACAATATTCGGCTACATACTTAACATGACGTGGTACTTGTGCACGAAAATAAAGTATTTAACGTTAAGCAATTTATTCACTATATATAGACGTTTAAATATAAAAAAACCCATCTCACACTTTAATCCGTCGAATTTTCTTTGCTCTCTTTTTTTTGACAATGGCAGCGTTACTGCGCCGTCAGTCATTTTAGGGTGAAATGTTAACGTTATAAAGGTTAGCGTCGCGCATATAATTTATATAATGGCTTTTCTCGGTGAACGCGTTTAATAAAATCTTGCTGCTTGCGCATTAATTATATTATCATGTTGGCTGAGAGGGGTTTTTCAACGTATAAATCTCAATTTTTGTCAATGTTCGTAACGGGTTTAAAAATTCATTTTTTTCATGATATAAGGAAATATATAAATAAAAAAAAGATTTTTTCTAGGCTTTGACCTTTCTTGAGTTAATAGAAAAGGTGTTAGAAATTGTTTTTCCTTATGCGCATACAATAATACCCTTGTTCTACGATCGGAAAACTTTAGACATTGTATAATAATATGTTGTTCAATGTCGATATATACATAGAAAAATATAAAATACGATATCTTGGCCTTTTCGACATCGTGTAATATGAATTTACAATTCTTGTCCAACAGTTTTTCTTATAAGAAATAAATGGTCGGGTATGCGATTCTACTATATACAGGTCATACATATTAAGCAGCCTGTAAGCAGCGGATACCTTATAACCTAGTACAAAATATCAAATAATATTCCTTTTCGAGCTGCTTTGTAGTAAATCCAATATAAGTAAAACCAGTTGCTAAGTATTTGTCAGTATAATAATATTGGTATTTAAAATATATACTTTACTAAAAATCACATTTTTTTAATAGAAAATAGACAACAATGCAGTAATTTTGTTTCACGCAAAATTGATTATTGTTGATAACTTTGATACAATGATAGGCATCTCAAGTTAATGTTTGATTATCAACTTAATATTTCAATATATTATAAACGTCATAACACATTGATATTAATAAATATTTGTTTTGTTTTGTAGTTATGCAAACAAAATATAAAATAATTGTCATATGCTATAAAAAACAACCAGCCAGTTGTTGCCAAGGCATGAACCAGATTAGGTTGTAGGGTTGAAAGGGAATAGAAGTAATTGTCCACACTGATACTCCTGAAAATGCTCGTGTACGCTTAATTCATAATTAATCTCTGAAATTTTAAGAAAAATATTCAAATTATAAAAGTTATACAGTAATTTTAGGCTGTCCAGAGCAGAAATAGCCCTAAAATTACATAAGTAACTAATTTTGGGCGTGTATCTGTGAGCTGAGTTTGTGTCAGACAGTGGTAGTAAATTGAAAAAGAGGTTATTGTTTCTATTTTTCGGACCAAAAAAACAAAGCCGTCCGACGGTAATTGATTGCACATTCGAGTTTGCTGTAAATTCAAACGCATTTCTGTCTAACGGAACGCAATATACTAAGAAGAAAAAAATATATATATAGTTTATTTATTTTTTATTTCCCAATGAAATGTTCTTTCGACCGTATAGTTTTTGTATGGTCGTGGTATACTTGTTGTACACATCGGATGATAAAATATATAAACTTGACGGCGCGCGGTTTAAGGTCGTTGGGGTGTGTCTTATGAATTTTGCCCTTTTATTCCCGTGTGGTGTAAAAAAAAAGAAAGTATAAACTTATATATATATATTTATAAATATATAAGCACAGTTTCAAAGGCAGCCAATCAATTCACACCAGCGCCGCATTGATTAAGCTCAAACACCAGAAGCGGGTTTAAAATAACCATTCTAGTCCCGAACGAGACAATAGCTCAGGTTAGATTAGCGTCTTATGTTCTGTACAAGCCATTATGGAACCACGACCACCACTCATCTACTCGATGGTTTCATAAGAACTCTTGATAGAGATTCAGGTACAGAGATACTTTTGTCATGATTTGGACTACAAAGAGAAAACTAATAAATAATGAATTCAAACTTTATCCATTCGAAGGGTTTTTATTAATAACAAAACAAATAACAATAAAAAATATTTAAAAAAATACTTTTTTAAAGTATACATTTTAATTTAAACACTATTTAGATTATTAGAAACATCTCTTCAAACGGGCATAGTTATCTATATGAAGGAGAATGATCAGTTTTTTTTATAGGTATTAGTATTGTGGCGTGTAGTTAAAATGACGTAGACAAGTAAATTTACCAACACGATATTAATTAAGCGCCAATGTAAAAAAAAAAAAAAATAATTCTATAGTTTTAGCGAGTTAAATCTATACTCACAAATAGTAATCTTTTTAACGCATGGCGCACGCCATTCACTTAGATGATACCGATTCCATTTCCAAAAAAAGTATTTAAAAAAAACTGTTATTTGAAATCTACAAAGGCAACTCGGGCAGATGATAGATATCATCCTGTAATTAATTTGAAACGCTTAAAAACGATGACGAAAAAATAAACAAATAGGTCGCCATCATCTGTTTGACGAGCAGATAAATCGTGACTACTATTTAAACGTGCGCCCAGTTAAATTTTACACAAATGATTTATTTTAATGAAATCGAACGGGTTATTTTTCTGTTCGAATAAAGCAACTACGTTCAGTAAAGTAGCGCAATTAGTTTGAGACTTAGGTTTTATAAAAAAACTTATCTATTATCTAAGTTTTTTTTTACTCACATTTATTGAGTTTGTGTAGCAATAATTATACATACATCACTTGTTTATTATGATTAAAGACAAATAAATTAAGTTTTCAATTATTTAGTTACGGTAGACAATTGTCATAAAGATATTATAAGTTTTCTTTTTATTAAAATAAAAAACTTTTGAAATGTTAATTTAAATGTACACCAGAGCTTCGGCATTAATGGGATAAAAGATCAAAATAATCTAAACCTGAACATCTCGTACAAAGTCAATATTTATACACTGTTTATAATATAAAGGAAGTAAATTGAGAGACTGAAATATTGCTATGTATACAACTATATAAGCATAAATGCTATATATACTTATTGTATAAAGGCATAGGGGGTAGTCCATCCTACATTAATCAAAGCGAGCGCACACGCGCATTTGTGTACACATTAAAAAAAAAGAGACAGACTTAAAAGGATAAATAGGATCCCCTTCCTCTTGCTGTCGTCACGAAAAGTCTGTCACCCCTTATCCCGTCGTTGTGCCCTTTCCCTCCCCTGGTGTTTGCCTTTGTTGGCCGAAACGTGACGAGCAAAAAGATCGCACCGTGTAGGACCTAACGCGGGGGAGGGTTAAATGCCGTTTAGTTTGGATTGCTTTTAAGGTGCCGCCCTGTCGCCCAAAAAAGAATTATTAATCAAACTTGTCGTCGTCCGTACACGTATGAATCCTTCTTAATAGATATTTTCAGTGCCAATAATATATTCAGACAAAGCTATTCTTTGACGCTACATAACAAATCAATCTAAAACCCATTTAAGGTTTTTTAGCGTGTTATTGTGTCGGTAGCTAACTTCATTATTTTTACCAAGAAATGAAAATAAGCATAAAAAAAGGTACTATACAAAATTATTCATATTAGTTGGATGAAATATAACCTTAGGTCTAACTTCCAAAATAAGTCATTTGTAATTAAATAAGGGGAGGCACTAAATAGATAGAATTTAAAATAGTTAGTAGATACGAATTTATTGTTATTACCAATTATTATGTAAGTTTCTCCAACTTTAACTATTTAGTGTTTTATTTAAGTAACATTTTACTAACTAATAAAACGAAATTTATTTTTTTCTTTATTAATATATACACAATCAGTTCCAAATAGGTACAATAAGAGTATTAGCTAAAATAATAATAAAACATAAATACTTGATAAAAGAAGCCACCCATTCATGACACTTAACGAAATTTATTTAAAAAAAAAAATATGTTATTTTCACACAATGAAGTTATGTGAACATGCCTTTGTGCTAAAACATTAAAAAAGTAAATTTTCTTAAAGATATAACAATTATTCTCTAAAAAACTTAAAATATATTACTTCCCGTAATTATTACACTGACGTTTGCGTTGTATTAGGGTCGTTAGGAGCAAAACAACAAAAAGCGAATTAAAATACAAAACGAGTCCGTATAATTTAAATACATTTTTTTGATTTCACAAATGTGTTTCATTATTTCCATTAGTGACGGCCTACTTTATTATCCTATAATAGTGTTAGGCAGCAAAAAAACTAGGTGCCACACAACTGACAAGTTCCTCTAAAAAAATATATAAATATTATGTCGATCAAAATACTTTATCAATTAAGGTGTGTGTTTTTTGAGTATTACCAAGATCAAACAGTTATATCAGTAAAATTATGTAACCAGGTTAACAACATTTTATTCGTAAATAAATAAAATGTAATTATCAACCTAGTAACTAATAAATCATTAGTTTGAAGTATCCGCTATTAGAATAGTAGAAAGGAATAAAGGTTATTAATTAATCTTTAATAAAAAAAAAGCTTGTACTAAACATGTACAACTGATAAAAACAATTAGTGTATTATTTAAATGATTGACTTTACAATTAATAGAAACTTCGAGTTGATTGTGTCAAAAAAACAAAAAGTTGCGAATGGCGTTGGATAAAACAAAAATTACCGTTACGAAATCGTTACAGTTCATTACATTTTAATTCAAATTAACGAGACGAAAAAAAAAATCGTTACATACACAACGCCAACACATTTGCAAGTTTAATTAGAACAAACTCATTAAAAACTGAAAAAGCGCTTTTAATACAGATTGTTTTCCATTCAAAATCCCTCATAATACGTTTTAGTTTTAACTACAGAAGACATTTCTTTAAAAATATTTTTAAATGTTATGTTTTTATAATAAAATGTTTGTGTCGAAAACACGCATAGCTAATGGTTGAAAAAACTTTAGGTATACTCCAATGTTTTATATTTTACATCGAAGCACAACTTAACTTTAAATAAGTACTTGGTATTCATTATTAAAAACTATATTGAAAGTTGCAACTTACAATCATAATTTCTCATTGAAGTAAGGACAAGTTTTTGTTTAGTATTTGATTTTTATATCAGCCTGTCACGGTGTCCGTCCATTGTCAGAGTTTAATTTTAAAAATTGTATTTTGTTCAGAATCAAACTACAATTTTCTAAGATTTGAATGCGAGTACAGCTTAATCGAAAATTCAAATAAAATTAAGATAGTTGTTTTGATTAATAAAGGCCATTTTGTAAAACTATAGATATAGATCCGTCAAAGACATATTTCAATAAATCTAATATAACTGAAGGGCACTGGGGAAAAACGGTAGTTGTCACATTACGAAAATTTTAGAGTATAGCAAAAACAAAGTTCATGAATTCCTCTCCTTCTTACACCAGAAAAAAATAAATCACATTAAATGCTATTCTAATAATAAATGTATTTATTTAAACAATCTATTAACATAAATAAAAAAAATGAATGGCATAATTAAAAAAACTTTTTGAAAAAAAAAATTTCATAATGTGACTACTACCGTTTTTCTCCTGTGCCCTTCAAATGTGTGTTGGTTTAGACTAGGTTGGTTAGTAGTATACTAGTATGCATAATATTTTAAAGTATTAGTTAGATATATAATAGCCATGATATGTACACACGTCATGTATGTTAATAATTTTACACTAAACGAGCAACTTGCATTCGTAAAATGATAAATTAACGTCGACATTAGTCAATATAATTAATTTATACGTTCAGATAAAAAGCTATACGAAGTGTGTCATTATACCTACACTTAATACACGCTATTCATAAATCCGTCGGGACGATGTCCTCCTTTTTATTATTAACTGTCTCAACCTAAACATTGCCGTCGTTGGTATACATTGTAACAATCGACTATTATAATACACGCAAAACAGAACCAACGTATTATCACATCTGTATCCATTCATCTCCATAAAAATGTATGTACAAACAGTTGTCGGCGTATGAGCCAAATTGAAGGGGTCCATGCAAAAACGAGACAACTCCAATTTTGGCGAAAATGGGTTTTTGGCCGTTTCTAATTAAGAAAAATTTGACGAGTATATCTGTGTAAGAACGAGACAAATCCGACCACCGGTATAGGAAATATAATGGAACTGGAGCTGTCTGGTTTTTTTTCCATTGAAAAACCAGATAGCTCCGGAGTTATCTGGTTTTTGCGCCGAATGTTGTCTACACTAAAATCAGTTGTCTTAAAGTAAGAATAAATAATATTAATAATTTTTTGATAAAAAAAAAATTGAAATAATAAATACAAAGTTCGGGTCAAAAAACAAGATAGCTCCAACAATTTTGGGTTAATTTTAGCTCACATCTCAAATCATAAATCTTAATCAAATCACGTACTACGTCATCTTTTTCATTATGGTCTAATATATATTAACATTAATTTTACCTTAAACTCAATATTTTTAAAATAGTTTTTTTTGTTTCTTGAAAAGTTAAAAAAAATGGAGTTGTCTCGTTTTTGCACGGACCCCTTCAATTACAACAGGCATACAAAATATTATAAATGTGTACACAAAAATTTAATATCAAAACGGATAAAGTCAATTATAAAAAAAGAACTATCTGAGAAAGTAAAAGCTAACACACATTAGCATTTAACAATATGATCATAACCTTTCAGGACGGTGGTAGGTAACTGGTTAAAATTTACAATTATAATTTGTAATATTATGTCATTTTATCATTCAAGTCGTAGGCGTTTTCTCATGAAAACAATTATAATGTACTTTATTTATAGGATACAAAAATACTTTCTTAAAATGCAGTTTAATAGCTTCATTTGGAAATAAAAATAACATTTCAGAGTTCAAAACTGAACAGAAAATATATTTATAAAAATCAGTAACATTGATATGTTATTTTCAATACGAAGAACCGTACAGCGACTGATTATTTTAGAACTTCGAGGACAACAAAATTATTTTTCCGAGTACTATCTGAGCACACACACTACTGTACAGAGAGAAAATGTTTAGTTGAATACCAGATAGATATTAAACAAATTTGGTTAACAATTAGGAAGATAAATATATAAATAATATAGTGCAACGCTAGATGCTTTAAATAATAAAATATATTTTTGTGGATGTTTTTTAAACAAAATTATAATAAAATTGCACAATATAGTATTATTTACATATCATTAAAAAAAGAAAAAATAGGGGTGGTATAAAAACGTGATAATTCTTTTCAATCTACCTTAAAAATATATTCCATATATTAGAATGACAAATACATGGGTATATTACACGAAAGGGTTTTTCGTCGAAATTTCACAATCACAAAAAATATTATTCTTATGCTTACATAACATTTTTTGTATCATATTTTTAATCGCGTACTTAATAAGAGTCAATAAACTAGTAACTACACGTGCTTTAAGTTTTATTAATTAACCGTAGATATCGAACAAACACCACTGTCTTATCAACAAACCTATAAATCAATATTGTCTTCGAACAGATATTTGCTCACTGAAAGGCCCGTTGCTTCTAATATGAAATTTAGCGGCAAGTTATGGAAGAAGGCAATAAATTAATGTAACTGAAATTGTTAGAATCGTACATTATTATTATTATTAAATTCATTATGACGTCATTTTTTTTCTCTTATTCGACGTAACTTTGACTTTAGTATTCTTTCTTTTTCCATAGTTCAGAGGTTTTTTCTTTTTCAAACTCGAGAAGTCTATTATGCGTCGTTAGTCTTACCTACCGGTTTTTTTAATAAAATAATACAAGTATTCACACTTACCGGTGTTTCTGTAGATGGCGTTCACCCTCTGCACGTGTCTTGTCATGACTTCTATGCACGTCTCTTCCCTGCCATACTTCTCGAAAAACAGATGGTCGGCTTGCAAGTAAAGCATGCATGTCGTCTTGCGATTGTCCACGAACGGACTTAGGCCTTTCTTCCTGGTCTCGAACGGGTCGTAGCTACCGTCGTCCACCACCAGATTGCTGCTGGCCTCGTCTCCGGCCACAGCGACCAACACCTTTCGTTGGTCAGTCGGGTCGTACCAGTTGGGTTTGGGCGCCGAAGTCTTGCTGCTGCTCGTGGACGACTGCCGACTCCGGTTGACGATGGTGCCATTTGGCGATCTGATCAGGATCACGCCCTCTGTGTCGTAGGTCTGGTTGACCAAACGGTCGGCGCCGGCAACGTTGTTTTCGACGGACCCGTCGTCCATATAGTCGAAACCGTCGTCGACGGACCGACGTCTCCGCCGGCGGAGTTTGTGCAGCTCCTCCGAACGACACCCGGTCGATTTGGGTCGCGCCACGTCCGACATTCGGTACACGATGCTGTGATACGGCAAAACGGGGCCGTGATCGACGAACCGCGACGACGGTTCCACAAAGTACTCTTCGGTGGACGTGCTGATCGTGCCGTCGAACAACCCGTCCGCAGTAACTACTCCCTTCACGCTGGTTCTCTCATCGTCTAAGAACAAAAGCAAAAAAAACCATGCAATTACAAAACATTTTCATAGTGTATTTTTTTACAAATAATTTTCTTTTCGTTTTAGTCTAACTAAAAAGTCAGTCTTATTTTCAAAGCAATTAAGCGTCTCGCTGCGTTCCCTGTATCTTCGAATATATCCACTTATTTAATATACTTTTTTTTCTTCGCTTTTGTCGGAAATCTTGAAATACTTCTAATATACTCGTCGTTCCTAGATCCTGATTATCAAGCACAACATTTTGACTTATAGTACATCAAGTTCCACCCAGGTACTTTTAAGAATTTGTTGCTGTCTTACAGCGAGCACATAGTGTATTTGTATAATTTACATTAAAGCATATTTGTACTAACCGTCTAATCACAAACTGTGAGCCAATTTAATGTACATGTTCATCAACTTTCAGTTATGAATTACCTTTTATAGATATAAATGTATGAACGTAGAATGTTTATAATAGTATTAATAATACTTGGTAGTTTGTCACTTTACTTTTAATTAGATTAAAAACAGTCGCGCGCAGACATGGAATTTAACAGAAACGAACAATAATTATTATTATCACATCCTCACGCTCTCTTACATGTAACAAATTCATTATTATTCTACGTAGTAGAGCGCCCAGCATGATGCTTCACAGTATATTATAATGTAATGACCGACTACCAATAAATGTAATTATATGCTCGAATAGAATCCAAAAGGTAACGAGTATAACTTCACAGAATATTTGCATCGACTAATAAATTATGCGAATATGAAAATAACACAATGTTTCAAGCATGTGTTCCGTTCTTGAAAATACAAAGCGCGGCAGATAATATTTAACATAATATTGCGATTATTCAACTTTATACAATACCCATAAGCCTGCATTATACGAAACATAGCCATCATACATTTTAATGAAATACTGGCCGCATTTGCAAGTAGGTGTACGGAGTAATACGTTTATTTGAAACGTACAACAATTAGGTGATTTACACATAACTATTATTTAATAAGCCGCGCGCACTTAGTTGGCATTTCTGTAAACGTAAATAATTCATTGAGCCGTGATCGTTTGGAGGCGTTTTCGCTTAGAGTATTGCGGTCTTCGTGATGTACTTTGTAGTAGACATTGAGAAATGTTTGAACCCAAACAATGGCGTAACCATAAGGAAATATTTTAATTAGAAAGAGATGTAATTTATGTTTAAACTGAACAATTAATTTTGGAAATTATATTTTTTTATTTATACAAATTTGATTTTATAAGAGTTTTAAAATTTCTAACATTTTATAGACTTAACAGTTTTATGAGATACATAAAATCTCTAATGCTGAGTTAAATTATGACGCACTATGATTATACACCATCTGTCATATCAAAAAACATGTTAAACAAATTTCGAGCTCTTTTCACTTGCAACTGTGATAACGACAAAAGTTTGTGGTCAACCTTCCCTGAAGAAAACTCAAATAATTATAGTGCATTTGCCATTTACAATGTTACGAGCGGGGCTGTAGGCAAGACGAATACTTAGTACGCATCTTAATTCTCGGGTACGCAAAATAGATGTTACGTTAAGGCACGGAAATACCAGTCCCACATACACACACTTAAACACTAATTGATCCATTCGATAAATGTAAGTTTCAAACTAGTTTCCTTAAACAGACACACAACTGCTGTTTTTATTTATTATACCCAACGAAAATACTTCGTTAGCTCACTGTAAATGGTTGTTAAGTAAAAAAAACAGAAATATTTTATTATAAGCCCTAATGAGATGAGATTTTTTTTTTATAAAAGTAGAAATATCAAGGAAATATCACTTATTATAATAAAAAGTATTGAGTTAAACAAATTATCCGTACATATAATATATATAATATATATCTTAAAAAAATACGGACTATGTTTAGTCCGTATTTTTTTAAGATAAAGACAAATCGAGTTTTCTAACGATCAACAACGGACTTATTCGCCGACAGGGCTCAATTTAAAAACGCAATTCACTAAAAACAAAAACAATATACTTAAGCCTACTGAGTACTAACATTTAAACATTTTATAATGTCATAAATAATGCAATTCAATCCTCGTTTGATGAATTATGAAGATATGAACTTTAAAGCGTTCAGGGGATCACTTCTAAGTACTATAAATAAATAATAAAAAGGAATTATATAAATTGACTTCCAAGAAGTAAAAAAATACACCAGTAGAACGGTATACATGCTCTTAGGATAAAAAAAATATTACAATTTGCGAATATTAAACTTTTATAGTAAATGATTGTATAATAATAAATATTATACAAAAATTTCGTTTTGAATATTTAATATGCTATGTTTTTAGCAAATGTAAGCATTCGCGATGACATTTAGTTAATATTTATACCGTCTTTCGAACGTACACAACCATAGTAGTAAAATTTAATATGGAAAACTCCACGAGTCAATCCTACAATTTTTGCAAATGTACATAAATGGAATTTGCGTTTTTTATTATTATTATATAACAGTTAGTACTACAAGTGGGCCGTAGATATAATCTCGATGCCAAGTACATTAATTATTTATACAAAATTATGCGTTTTTTTTATTATTAAAATTTGACCCATAAACAAAAATGTGATGTTAGACACAACAGTCATAATCTAAAAATATAACTCATATCTATAAAAGATGATTTCGTTTGTATTAATCGACACGTTTTCTATATTATGAACTTTCGGATAAATCTATTTGGAATATTTTTCAGTAGTAACCTTATTTTTGTAGTTACAATGCTCAACAAAGACGTATTCGTGCAGACGATCTCTATGGAACGGAGATCTTAATATTCAAAGTATGTTTTAAGAGGTCCAATTTTCCGTACTGCTCACCTATTGAGGTTTTATTCAGCGATCAATAGCAAGTAGAAACGGGGGAAGATGATGGTTGAGGAAGATAAAATAGTGGATGAGTAGAGAATATTACGTTGGTGTAGTAGAAGACAACAGTGAGGAATAGATATAGATAGAAAATGTGAGCTGAAAATGCTAAGCGAAAAGATTGGGATAAAATAAAATCTAGGTGAGACCCAAATTTTTAAATTAAAAATCACGAGTCGAACATTACCTAGATTGATTCTCAATCCGCCACTAAGAAAAGGAAAATATAATTAAAAGATGAGAAACAAACAAATAATGACTTGAACCTAGTCAGGCAGGTAGGTAGTAGTAAATGATTGAATTTCAGTTTATACAGTAGTTTATATATTACCAGCATACAACTTATTCATTAATTTAAGTTGTATATTTGTTTTAGCTTCGATTATAAATTGTTGTGTATCGTTTCGATGGTATCCCTCGTCGTTTATACTGTTATTTTGTTTTATACGGATAAAACAACAATGACCCCGTTTGCTCCTAACAAAACGTGGTTCGTGCAGAATTTCTGCACATATGTTTTGGTTTATTGTCGACGACCATAGAAAGTTTCCCCTATATTTCGACAACTTGACTACTTTTGCGACACAACTTTAGCAAAAATCGATTTTATTTTCGTTTTACTAAAACCCGCTGTACGGATAAACAATAAGGGCTAAAATATATTCTATTCTATTATCGTTTACCGCTGTCCACCGCACGCTGTCATGTAGTATGGCATTGTCTTCCACAAGTAGTGTAAAGCTTTCCTTTGATTTCAGACGCCTATTATTGTTTGTATACGCCTGTGCGCTTAATTACGGCTTTACCAATTTGGTCGGATATGTATGTTTTTCGACAATAACAATTGTATTGTTCGTTTTAGAGTTCTGTTTTGTTTGGTCGATATAATAATTAAATGCGGCACGCTAAAAGTGTTTGACGGTAATTGATTTATTTTTTGGCGGACGCAAAACTAAGAAAATGTTCGAATTCAAAAATAAGTATTATCAACCAGCGGAACAATTGACCGTGAATGAAAAGTAGTTTTTAAGTATCCGACCCAAACCGATCAAACAGCTTTACCAGCGTATATATTGATGATTATGGCCCAGCGTTTCTGTCGTCAGCAGAATATCAACGCGCCGGGTTCCGGTCTATATTTTCGGAAACGGTTCTCTTCATGGTTAAACTGAGTATTATAATTTGAAAACTTTGGGAAATTCACTGTACGGCTGTACCGTTGCATAACCGATTTGATTTTCTCGATGCTGTAATCCGCAAAAAAAACCCGCACTAACAGACACAATTTATACTGACAAAGCTACCGCCAAGTATATAATGATACGATTATGCAAACGTCGGCAATCAACAATACGTTAGTCTAATTAACTTTCGGGCTATTCAGTTTCAATTGACACAAAGTTTTTCCAAAATCTCTTTTAAACATTTTGTTTATTTTCACTATTGAAATTGTATCATCGGATCGATCTGTATAATGGGATGAAATCAACATATTTTAATCAAACTTTTGCTATAATAAACAAAATTACGTTGAAAGTTTTATAAATTTCTTCTCCGGAGAAGATATGTTTAATAAATGCCGTTTATCCTTTCATTTATTTTACGTGGCACAAATTAAAAACTTGTATCCAAATTTAGCTCAGTATCACAACAATTGTAGTGGTATTATAATGTAGCTCGATTTTATTTGTATCCATCTATTATCGAATAGTGTTAGAAACAAAACTTAAAAAACAAACAAATTGTAATCATAGTTTTATACAATTAAAATTAAAGTCAAGCGCGAGTTCAGAGTCAGTTACGTTTAAGTCGTATGAATTTGAACTAATAACATTTTAAAATAATTTGTCACAATTAATAATTCAACGTTTCAGGTTATTACACGTGTTTAACCAAATCAACGAGGTTAAACAGATTAAAAACAAACTTTTGCGACCCAAGGTTCGCATTCGATTTAGGTACACCATTACACTCATGAACATGACAGCGTGATAGATGGGTTTCACTTGGATGGATTTTAAGGAGTGAAAACCCCATCGATTTAGCTATTTCATTAAGACTGGGCCAGATTTTGCTGAATTCATTAATTTACTTCACAGACACAATTACTAAACGGAGTTAGTATCGGAGATTTATTGAACAAAAAATACATCCATTACGACCAAATCACATTATCTATGATCATTAGAAGACTCGAAAGCCAAGTAGAAATAGCTCGGATTTCGAGGGAAAAAACATTATCGCTAACACCTAGAAGCTTTGATGGTCCAAAGACTTTATTATGACATGTATTTACATTGAAACAATAAGGCAGTAATAGCGATAACTGTTTTGCTACGAGGCGATTAAAAAAAAAAAATTGTTTTAAAAGTAAATTAACAATGTCACTATTAAATAGACAAGTTCTATATAATTAATATTTAATAAAGACTACTATATATCAATTATGGGTACAATGTAATTTTGTTAAATGTAAAATTACTAAAAAAAATTTAGATATTTTATCCAACAATGGTTTTTACTTTTTAATTATAAGAAGTATTATATTACGCTTGTTGAAAAACTAAACAAACCTAAGACTAAACATAAATAAAACGCCTTATTTGTTTTTCTTTACAAATTAGTTTCTCTCGACAACGGGATCATAAACTTTTTTCTTATAAAAAACCATACCTTTTTGTTTCAGACATGGTACGTTAATTATTATTACACATTAGGTTTTCAGTTAACCGTAAAATGGGTTCAACCCGTATTGTTTCGTATTTTCTGTATGTGCACGAATGTATATGAGTTAATTCGGGTTCACGATATCGTTAAACCCGCCTACTCTCGGTGTGTCGATCGTCCGTTAGGACAGAAGGCGCGTGCGTTTCCCAAAATAGATAGGTACATCACAGGACTAATAATATTATAAAGTTTTAAACAAAGGAAGGTACACCCATAACGTAGCAATATGTGCTGAACTAATGGCAACGTGTACGAAGGGAGAAACCCCTGTTATAAACTTATGATACATATTTTATACATAGAATTAACATGATACTCTTTCATGTACTTATAAATTTATTAAAATGTATTCACAAAGATCAAATTTACTGTTCGATCGATGCTTTATTACGTCGAGCTCAAATTCGTTTTATTCCCTAATGGTTTTGCTCAGTCCAAAATTGATACGGTTTACTTCTTAAGCATTAAAAATACATTTTAGACTGAAAATAAATATATAGTTGTATCTACTATAATTATAGTTAATATAAAGAGTTGGGTCAACTAAATGTTTAGTTAGCAATACACATTTAGTTGACAGAAATTTGTTTGTACTATTTTACATGGTTTACACGGTTACACCTATAATTACTAATTGGCTTTGCCAACGTTTTGGAAGCCTTTAATTTTCTATCTTCAGGGCTGTAGAGGTATACTTTTTACCACGTGTTAATCTATTATAGGATATTAATATTATAATATTTAAACTAATACATTTCTCGAATTTGTATTTCCCATCGTTTAAAATTCCATTTAAATACGTCAGTAGAGCGTGTAAAGTGAGATCTAAAACCTAATGTGTCTGGGATCACCCTTGGGTAACTCGAAACTAAAATTGCGGTTTGAAAATCAATACCGATCCGTTTTTGTGAACTGTATATATATTGTAGTCCCTTTGGCAAATAAAGATATTAAGCGATAAACAGGATAATTACACGAGAAAAACGTTCATATTTGAAATTCTTCGCAGTAAAGTTATGAAATACATGAACCGAAATCAACGGTTGGATCGAAAAACGTTCGTTTGTATCATAATAAAATCGTCAGGCGCGGAATTCGGAATCAATGGCACCATAAACAAGAAAATATTTTTTTTTTTTTGGGAGGGGGGGAGAATAATATTCTTATTATACATTGTATAAATAAGCCGCAGAACGAGGGAGAGCCAATACTCGATGAAATATCTGATAAAATTCGGCGTGCTATTTGTATTTTAAACGATACCGACTATTTAGGCCAGGCGAGATGTGAAGGGAGAAAAATGTATTTTTCACGGGCTGCCAGCCAGTTTCCCAAACCGAAAATCTGAGATTTCTTCGATTAGTTTTTAAGGCCGAGTACGTCTGACTTAACAATTTTAATTGAACAAAAATAGGTTTTTTATTAATAGAGAACTTTCAAATTATAATTACGTAAAACAATATTGTATATTGTCAGTAAAATGTTGTGCAAATGAAGTGGGAAAATACACATTTATTTTTTTTTATTTAACCGTAAAGCTTTGAAACGGATCCCAGAAAAATTGAATTCGCCTATTTTTATCGTTATTATTTATTTATGTATTTATGATCGTTTTGCAGATCAACGATAATTCAGTACATAAAGAGAGTACAAAATATCCCTTAAAAATATCCCCAGGCGACCGCCGCGCCGTTAGTATATTCCTTAGCTATAAAGTTTAAAGCAAACTTTGCAAGTAGCGGTATATAAGAACCCATTCACCTTCTACCGAATTAAAACTTCATATTAGAATGCCTTGAAAAGTTTATTTCACGTAGCGCTAGGTGATGCGATCGAAAAGTTGTACAACAGGCATGAGGCAACAACCAAAAATTTACTTAAACAGAAAATATAAATAAGTAATAACCAGCTATTAACATAGAGTTGTTGCAACTCACACAAATTTTACGTTATCTGGCAAAGGAATGCCCTCGCCGGTATTACAAATTACAATACCTATATAACAAAAATTAATACACAACGTTTACTACACAACCATAAAAACCATAGAACACTACTTTTTTAGAAGTATTTCAGTGTTAAAATGTATACACAACTGTAGTGAGGCCATCAGTAAAGTATAAAAGTGAGTGTTGGTCGTTGGGTATTTAATCAAAGAACAATTAAATAAGCTGAAACGAGAATGTTTAAAAGGATATGTGGAGTGACCAAATACAATTTATTTAATTTAGCTGAGTAGATAAACATATTTAGTAATTGCATATTCAAACAATGTTTCTACAATTGTATTCTTAAAATAAGTTTCTCTATAAAAGTTTTACTCGAATCCCGTTATAAATAAATGCATTATATTTACCTTATACAACCGGAGGCCTTAAGATTAAAAAGTCTAAAACGTTATAATTTAGTTAGAGAATTGTTTATACACTTGAAAAAACTTAATTAACACAGTAAATTCATACGATCCCGGTCGTCCCACATATTTGAACACCAACACACTGAACAAGACAAGTGAGAGGCCCGAGGAGGGGTTTATGCTACCCAATCTTCTAATGTAGCCGAAAAAAGTTTTTGAGAATACGGGATTGAAATTATGTAGTACAATATAGGTAAAAAATAGACATACCTACTTGTAAATTGTAATACAAGTCGCAAACAAATTAAACAAATGTTTTTTCAGACATATTAATTTTTTTTAATGTAAATATTACTCATGCATTTCATATTACTCGTGCAAAATAATAGCGTTGTCAAAAAAAAGTTATTGGACTCGGCGAAAAAATACTACTATTTTTATGAAAGAGAAATAGCATTCTTACTAAAAACAAATAACACATACATTTGTTTAGGCATACAGTATTTCACACAAACAAAATACTGAACCCGAGGGCGTATGGATAAGTATATTATTATTGCTTTATCTAGAATGCTAGGCAGTTGTTGGATTTCTTTAAATCAACCAAACAAAGACGCGCTTCTGTACATTTTCTTTTGTAAACGAAAAACAAACAAAAATATGCCTCGTAAGTATTTGGCGTTAGATGAAAACAATTTAACTCAACTGCATAAGAACATGCATATACGAAAGCAAACGTCAACTAAAATCGAATAATGTTTTATAAGACAATAATAAATTAGGTTTACTCTGATAAACTCTTCACGCCTTTTCGTAAGCTACCTATACACAATAGTGTGTTGATTTGTTTAACTATCCCTCCAAACATATTTTACATTATAATAAGCAGCGAAACGCATACGGCAAATGTGTTCCAAAATAAATCTTCTTTTCCTAAACTCCATACAGAATTAATAAACTAAATTGCCTACCAATGACAAATAATAAAACTACTGAATCAGACTAAATATCTGTGAAAGATGTGTGGTTATGATCACAAAATATACAACAAAATGCATTATTTTACAGTTTTCAATGATTGTTTATGATATGAACCCAAAAAGTCAATTGAAAATGTTCATTTGTATTTTTAGCTGTTTCAAAAGTGCAAAATTCCACCTCCGTGTGGTCGTTCATTCTGATATTCTTTCTCCACATTTCTTCTCTACTTATTATCAATTTTCGATCTCCACCAAACAACTTCATTTCCATAAACTTCTTTTTCTGTCTACCTCTGTAATATATCTCTACTCCAATCTCTCTTACTTGTTTTGTTTTTTCTCATCTCTTCAACATGCCCAAGTCCAACCAATCTATTGACTATTACTATAATTTGTTCACTATTGTTGCATCTTACAAACTACTCCTTGTATATCATATGCTCTTCTGACATCACAATTTGTTCACCTCCATCCCCTTCGATCTTCATTACTAATATTTAACTCTATATAAGTATTTTGTTTGTACGTATTTAGTCATTCGTGAAGTCAATTTCTTATAGTTTGATAGCTCCAAACGAAAAACAAGCGTAGCCGACGACTACAAAAATGTTGAAACTGGTGTACGTCAACGTTTTTTAAGTACATATGTATTTGTATTATGTATACCTTCCAAGTATCCAGTATAAGCTTTGCCCGGGTCAAACGGTATTGGCCGATCTCCGGCACCTTCGAACACCACATCATCAGCAAACAGTTTGTCGTCTGGCGTCAGCAGAATTTTGAACGTCCTTCAAAAACAAAAAAATAATAAATAACAAATAACAAACAAAACAATATTAAGACACACTATTACGTTAGAAATATAAGACCGTCAGTGTCATTGGGTATGCAAACAATATAATATGCTTTGTGTATAATTATGAATGAAGAAGGTCGCCGTTGGTGAAAAAAGATCAATATAAGCATCGGCACGGCGCGTCAATCGATTGATAATTATTATTATTATATAATATATTATTATAATTAATATTGCATGTACATATATGTAAACAATCATACGTTATTGAACGTCAAGAGTACTTAGCATATATAATAATTAATATACTCTGATGCGGAAACTATATGATTCTCAAAATCGACGCGGAAACTACTGCTAGATGCGTGCGATAGGGCAAAACCGGTGATAACTCAAGACTTTATCATACCTAAAGTAGAACAGACAATAATTATTACCCTGTTAATATGACGGTCGTATAGACGGATCGATCGATGCTGTATTAAAATTAAAGTAATTCTTGGAACTAGCGCGGTGACGTTGACTTAAGGAAAACGTTAAGAAAAAACTATTTTAAAAACAGATTTGTCTACGACGTTAGGGTATATTCCGTATAAAATATATACAACATTTTTCCACAATCGGCATTGCCCATTACTGTTATTAGAGATCGAGAACCTACCTACATCAGTAAAAGCAACATTCTAATAATAATATGTCAGTTTATAGGGCAATCGACGAGGGCTGTGCTGTACACAAACTTTATTAACTTCCCCTTAATAACTCACCCTGTCCATCAGTAAAACATCCAAGACAATAGATCTCCAGTTAAACAAACTCTGGGAAGAAGTTCATATTCAATTTAAAAAGTCATTGTTATAAATGCGAACGCAGACAAAAAAACTTTAAGAAGAACCCTCGAGCGCGCGTCGAAGCTTTTGAATAGTTTGCATACAATCACAATGTTGATTTTGCGGACGGATTTGACTACCGAGAAAACCGTATAATATTCTTGATGGGTTTCGACAGTGTTTATATAAATTTCTTTGTTTCTAGAAAAGTTAAAAGATTTTGTTTTTAAATACTCGACGGTCGTCTCAGTGGTTTATTTTATTTCAGTGTTTAGTCCTTAAACGGATATCCGCATAAAAATAACATTAATTATTTTCCAGAATTTTAACTTTAAAAGTATAGTTAATAAAGTTAATTTCCATACTATTAAAGTTACTTTTTCTTTAACATAGTATTAACGATTAATTGCTAGCAATAAGATATTGGCTATTACAAGTCTGACTAATCGATTCTGGGTGAGATAACACATTTGTGGGATTTCCATTTTAAAACGTGGAAATTGGGCTGCAGTCTTAAATAGTAATTATTTTCCAAAAAAAAAATGAGATTTCTTTAAGTTTTTTTTTAAATGCCAAAAGAAAAAGAAGGAGTGTATTTTACATATTATTTAATTTATTTATATTGCACCAAAGGGCGGCCGAGTAGTCAACTAACCTGATGGTTAAACGATGTGTACAAAATAACATTTAAGATTGCACCGTTAAATCTTCACGATGAACCGGTCATGTTTTATGCACAACGGTGTCAATTAGCGATAATAATTAGTACTTTTTTTTATCACAGTAATTGAGATTTTACCCAAATCCGCGAGACTCCGGCCACATTTAATGTAGAATGAGGGTGGGAGGTGCTGCAGGGGGAATTGACTTGACACAATTCGACGGCATACGTGACCCACATACTCGGATTTCAGATAGAAAATAAATAAAAGTACACACACACGCACAAATATATTATATTCCATGGCTTCGGAAGCCAAACTTCTCAAATGTCGTGGAACGGCGATGGCGGAGAGCCAATTTGAATAATAAAATATTTTTATTACACCACACGCATGGAAATAGTAGTGTACTTGTGCACCGACGGAGGGGTATCATCTCCCTTGACCTTTTTTGTACGCATATGTATATAATATAAGGGTGAACCTCTTTGAAAAAACTTGGAATTTATGAACAGTCAATGACGATTTATGAATAGACGTGTCTGAATTTCAAGTAGTACCTTCCACTGTGTAACTGAAACACATTGATTATTATCAGTAACTTGTGGCATGACATTTTGTTAATTTTATACGATACAGGGTTTTTAGGATTATTAAAACACAATACCGTGCAAGATTTAATTAATTTTACATTTTATGTTTTATCTTATCATTAGGTATGTTACTATCTACTCATTTTGTAATATCAACCTATATTTTATACAACTATAGTCTATAGCTATCTTACATTTATATTTTTATATAATTTTTTTATATTTAGATTTGTATTTTGGGTTAACATTTTTTCCCTGCAAAATCAACCGAAAGTTTCCGTTTTCCACCAAAACGACCCTCGAGCGTTATCAATATTTTTGTTGGCTGCCAAAAGTTATATCCCGATTTCCGCCTAAATAAATTAAAATTTGTAACTACATTAGCCGTACACTTTTTTTATATCCTCAACCGAACTAAAAAAAAGTTGAAAAGCTTACTAGCTAATGTAGATTGTAGTGATGAACACTAAATATAATTTTAAAATCCTTATTTTAATTCATTAATTGATAGTTTTCTTTATGATAATTATTGAAAGAGTAGCACACAATTTTTAAACCTGTGCAAGACATTACAATTAAACCAACAGAATGTCTTAAGCGTTTTAAAGGACGAAGGAAAATGTTTTATGTATTTAATCTGTGTAAGGTTTTAGAGTTTTAATACACTCAATTTTAAAATTTATATATTAGTTTTATGTTTACTAGGAAATTTGCGCACACATAACAACTATATTTACCTAAAAACTAAATCCAAATATTCAAATTTCTGAACATTATTTATCACATGTTCATCAAGTATTTAGCATTCACATAATTATACCTAAACATTTAGTAATATTTATTTTGTTTAAAATCTACCTATTATTTCTTACCGGTGTCTCTCACTATAGCACCCTATTTAACTTCCTAGCACTTCCGTACTCTCGTATTCTGTCAGTATGTAGAAAACATGTATGTTACACCAGCTGTTAGGCCAGAAAACTGATAATGCTGAAATACTCGGCTAACGGTACTGAAGCTAAGCTCAAAACAACGGTCAGTAGCTCATGAGGGATGGAGAATGATGTCTATCTAGTGTCCGAATAAGACAAATCATCCGATGTCCAATTTCTAATCTCTGACACGTCACATGAGACAAAGGGGAAACCTTAAGTACAGAGTTATACTCCAGCAAGTTTACCAAAACACGGAAAGCCGTACCTGTACAAGTTAGGTAGCAACACAGTTGCCTGAACCGTTTTATTAATGGGCAGATCGCACAGAAAACCACCGACAGGCGTTATTATATTATAGAATCTATAGAGACAAATAGGGGATAATTAAACACTATATTAAATTGTATTCCGGTATAATCGTGAAGCTCAATATAATAATAAATAAAATATGGTTGGCAACGGACAAAGACCGGTGAATGACCTTCCTCCGAAGAGCATTGAAACAATGAAATCCATACACACGCTCGTGACGTCATTAGCATGGACGTTATTACATACACGAATCCTTCGATATCTCTACACGCGTTATATTATAATATAATTTATACATTGTATTGTTCTGGGTTTTCGTCCAAAGAAAATAACTTTGGGTATGCACTCACCACTCTCTATATATATATATATATTATTATTTTATTTATTCGTATGGTATATATTATTATGACCTATACTTAAGGTCCTTGTATAAGATTTTAGTGGCACATAGAAATAGAAATGCCGTTGTCATTGATATCGGCCACAGTGTGCGTGCTTTACCTTATTTCCTGTCGTTGTGTTCGACGTAGTCACCTAGAGGGAAATATTGCTAAGGATACTCAAAACTCCTATAATAATAATAGTACAACACGCGTTACGTGACCGATACGACACTTCCTTATTGGAAAACTGTCGTTCGCCTTATTATTGTACAAGGTATACCTTTTCTTATATTGTACGCCATAGGTACACCACGTCCATTATATTGTGTAAGTCAATCCGCATTACATTGTCGTATAGTATCAATTGCACGAGCAATCAGATATTGCCAGACTATTTTCTATATTTTGTGTTACTACATGTTTGCACCGATAAAGGTATAGTTTAAAAAAATAACACTTTATAATAGTGACATTGCATAATGTTATATTTAGATAATATCCTATATAATGATAAAAACCGTCACCGGGAAAATAATTTGTTGACGGGTCGGAAGGAACAAAAAAGAAAAGGTTTATCAGACTTATATTTAAAAATATACGTGTTAAAAATATAAGTGTTGTTGAATAATTGTTAAGTTGTTTGTTACTAACGTAACTCACCAAATTTCCAAACACTTCCCATTTCATGACTCTTGTTGTTTAATTTTTTTATTATTCACATAAAAGTACAATTTTCTAGACGTATACGGTTATGTAAGATATATAAAGAAGTCTTTAACGATTTCTGATATAAAAAAAGTTTGTAATAAAAAATTAAAAAATTGAATTAAAAAAAAACAAAAATAGTGACTACCCACGCGTACACGTGTACCTTACCTCACTGTGTAATATCATTCATCCGTGCGTACATGCGCGTAATGTCTTTACACGACGTAATACCTTGTGGGGAAAAATGTCTTACGTTGAAAACACAAGTGTGGGTGTAATAGCAAGGAGGTTTTAAGTCGATTAAAAGTAAGACCCAATTTTTTCCCTAGGTCTGTCGGTCGCGTTTAACGCGAAATCCCGCGACACGCTCGAAAAGACAAGAATGGAAAATAACGAGAGAACTAAAACAATAGTATAGTACACACTTCTAGCTACACAGTCGGCGCGTACAAAAGAAACAAATAATATTCGCACACACAAAAGAGTGGCCAACATACAGCATGGAAATCCTCTGGGACCGTGTCAAAATTAATAATTTTCGAGGGAAATATATTAAGCCGGATAAAAACATAAATAATAATCATGTGGAACAAACAGCACCATACGAGTGTAGTGGAGTTTCCATCATAAATCATACTCCACGATATTATATATTCATTATGTCGCTGTCCGCTATGTCTTGGATCAGTAACTGGGTATACATAAAGTCAAAACGTGTCAACGTTATATGAACAAAGTTGTGACAAACAATGTAAATGCACATACGGTACGCAGCAGCGGTTTATTTAAAGCCATTAGATACATTAACAAAACAACGCATTACGCACATACAACAGCATTATATAGTCACGAAAGCTTTTTAGGTATTCTATCCAAACATTTACTCTGATAAGGATATTTTAGTATCGAAGTCTGAACTCTGAACTAAGGTACACGTTATTTGACTTGTTTTTTTTTTCATTACATCAGTCGCTAACAATGGCAGTGCGTCACCGACGAGTGTACTCGGATTTCAAACAGGAGCGTTTTGACACTGAATCGACAGGTCATGCACGTTTGACATTTACACATGGCGAGGATGACCTTTGTCACGGTAAAAAAGTAAAACATTATTTTACTGAAGTCTGAAATGAAATCTCAACGCTCGACATTTAAAAAAACGACCTTTTTTGTTATAAAAAAAAAACTCGCACACAGTTAACGAGTAAAAAGTGTTTATACGACACGTATAAACTTATAATAAACAATCTGCCTAGTTTTGTAGCTATTACCGTATTATATTTATTTATTTGGGTATCTACTGTAGGACATAACGCGTATGCTGTAACATTATACACACACACGCGGGTTACGGTTTAGGACAGTCACAAAGAGAACGAGAAACGATAGCGAGAGTCGGGGAACCTGATGGCATTGAAAAACGCCAAAATATGGCGTCAGTACTTCATATTATACAAGTCTCCAGCTATACTAGTATGTCACGTGTAACAGAACTGCAGCTCACACGGATTAAACGGCATGACGGCGAGCTGATTGGTATTTATATGGTATTGATGATAATTTTTCCATAAGTGTAAATGCTCAACATACGATGGACAATTCCTACGTCTCGCGGTTGAGATTCAATTTCAAGGATAGTATAACGTCGTTTCACGTTGCGACTTCACGACTAAAAGCGAATTTAATAGACGAATAACTATGACGGTACTTAGTGACAACTGACGCAATCGTTCACCGGTCGCATAGAATGCATACAAACAGCACATAGTAAATCAAAATAAAACAATATTTATTCTATTGAACATATGTTTATAAAGTACCGATACGTTTCAACATTATAATGCCTAATGAATTACATCTTTGGTCCCATGTAAGTTAATTTTTCACAAACATTTTATTTTCCGTAGATTTAAAGCTTGATTTTTGCTGATTTCTTTGGTTCAATTAGCAAAATAATTGGTAAATTTGACATAAGCCCTTTCTACCCGGGACCAAAGACATACAAATGTTTAATTTAAATTTATCCTTTAATACATATTAATACTTAATACCCAACGTTAATACATAATGTAGTGTTATGGATATGATAGTAATTTCTGAACCGTTCAATAGTGCTTAAAATGGTGATTTTACATTTTGGCACAAAATACACTACCGACAATGAGACAGCGGACAGTGGCTAAATTTGTCATAACTTGTACAGAAGCCACAAAATTGGACATCATAACTTTTCATAATAATCCATATAATTTTCCAAGTTATGGGTTAAAGAAAGAATAAGCCGAGATAAATAAAGTATCAATAGTTAACCGGCCAAAATATGATCTGAAGCGAGAAGAAACAACTAAAATAAATAGACTCCGAATTGGCCATACAGAATTGACTCACAGACATCTGATGGAAAAATAGGCCCCAGTATGTAAGACCTGCCGTATGGGGGTCATAGTGAAACAAATCCTGACGGAATGCCGCAGATACTATATACTACAATATCTAAACTGGCAAAATTTCAAACCACCTTAAGGAATCCCTCGGACCTGGCCCAGTGAATGCAGACAGAATTTTCAGTTCCTAAAGTAATATATGATCTCTATACAATTATCTAAGTTATAAGTTATATTCAATAGATGTATCGAATTAGTTGTTTTAATTATATTATATTTAAACTCAAATGCATAATTCAGAAAAAAAACCTATTTATTTTTTTTTTCTAAGTATTATGTAAACAAGATAATTATGACTAGTGGCCGAAGTTTGTTTGATACATAAAAAAATACACCGATATTGATTGTTTTAAAATAATTTATAAATACATATACTTATTTAGAATGCGGTTTTAATTTTTTTCTGACAAAAGTTGTAGCGAGGAACTAAATATTGAGATGTTTTTTTTGGTTACCATCCGAGTTCACAAAAACAAGGAAATACGAATTAAAGAGATTAAACTTAAAACTAACAAAGCAAAAACCATAAAAAACTTAAAAATATATAATCTAAAGATTTAATACATTTCAAAATAATATTCACCGTTATGGTAAAATTTACTGGGATTAAGTGCATATATTATTTAAATTAAAATATATACTAAAAAAACTATACTCGGTAAAAAAATAATATGTTTAAAAAAGCGAATAAGCTTTTTTAAACAAATTACATATTGTATATTTCAAAGAAATCATTTTTTTCCAAATGGGATATTTGATTAGTATTTTGCATGTTTTCCTTCAATCATAACTATAATAGCGAATGAAAAAATACAATTTAAATCATCAATTTGCAAGTTTAATAAGAAATATAGCTAACTTTCTTATACATAGCAAATCTTTTTTTTCTGTATTCCTCTTTAATTAAAAAATGTTATAAATATTTTTCTTTCTTTTTATTAATGGTTTTTTTTTTTTTTTAAACTTATCACCATTAATACAGTAGGACTTCGTGATATACATTACTTGCTCTATCTACCCTTCAGACTTCAGTGTCGTTTAATAGAAACTTGTCCGTCTAATTATTCCACATAACATCAACCTGGCCTTTTCTCGGCAACTCGCAACAAACCAACGTGTGTTCTGTCGTCTTTGCTCTTTGACTTTGATGGACAGCAATCAGTATACACGTTAACGCACGAGAAGGTTAACGACGGTCAATGATGATTTATTGTCTAAAAGGGGTAAAAAAAAAAGATCCAAAGAAAAACTAGTCCGCGAGCATTGATTGCATCGCATATTGCACGACATTTATATTTGTAACGAAATCAAATGACGAATACGACACAATAAAATGTACATTACAAAGGGTTAACACAGCCATAAAAAATAATCGCATTCAAAACCCTACCGGGTCATATACGGAATAAGCGTTTAAATGATACTATTATGAGGCATTAAAAGGCAAATGAATCAAACAACATACATGTGTAAATAATTATTACTTCATCGAAACAGTTAAACTGTTATAAAATATTGATATTTATTGTACTACTGTGGAATACAATTATTTTAATAGTAATTAAGTTGTAAGCAAATTTCAACAATTATTATTTGTTTATCGTAGCAAAACGTAGTATCGTTAGTACCATGGTTCTTACATTAATGCGAAAAACTGGTAAAAAAATTAAATTGTAATAGATGGAAACGTCCCGTTTTTTAACGGGTTGTCCTTTTATTTACGGCCCGTCCCGTCGTAATTTATAATATACATTATACAAAATATAGAAAAATAAAAACCATTAAACCTACTGAGGTAAAGAAAATTATTAATAGTGAAGCTACTTGATATTATTTTTTGTAGGGCATATCACATAAAAACGCAAGATGTTGCGTTAATAATTATAATTAATAATTTGACAACACAAGTGAGCACTTGTCTACAACATTTTGTGTTATAAATCCCATAAAGATGTGACTACAGCGTGTTCGCTCGATTTTCGATTAACAAAGAATTCCTCCATATTACAATGAATAATGAATGATCCTTTTGAGTTTTGACACATACGAAGTAACATAATTTGATACTGACGTTAATACTTTAACGTAAAACAAAACCGTTCAAAATTAATCATTCAAAACAATTTACTAACGCGCGACATTAACTTCCAATACTTTTGAGTGACATATAATATATCTGCAACAACTGTGAATAAGTGTGTAAGTCGAATATTGATCAAAATTGACTCAGTACGCTAGGATGTAGTCCGAGGCGTCTAGCATACCTTGAATAAATGTTTAACTTGTTGGACCAACAAGAAAACTATGAGAGAGATGTGAGTTATTAGCTAAGTAGAGGTTTATGGCAGCTGGTCAAAGTTAAAATCGCTCCCCTGTAAAACCACTGAAATCGACTTACACACTTATTCACAGTTGTAACAGATATTTAAGTGTTAATAACGAACGGGTAACGAATTGTATCAAGTAAATGGATTGTTGAATGACATACAATAGAGTGTTTTTCATCGTTAATAATCAGTAAATACCCAATAAAACAAGCTTATACTCGCATTTATCACACATAATATTGTTATACGGCACCCAACAGGCGATACAAATGACATCACGTTGTCTGATATATAAATAATATATAAACAGTGGCGGTTTTCCCGGGGAGGCAAGGGAGGCGGTGCCTCCCTTGAAAATTGAGGAAACTATGTACTTAATATTGTTATTATGATGAGATATTTTGGTTTACATTAAATATTTTCAATCGAAAATATTGGAAAAAATGTATATGAACAATAGTTTTGAAAGCGAAAAAAAAAATTTAAGAATTTGAAATAACGTCTCTCCGTATCAGCGGTGACCGTCTGAAAGCAACGGCCGCCGTCCACCGGCCGCTGCCTGTTGTTACTCACGTGGCATAAGGGCAGCCGGCGGAGGCGGCTGCCGCTAATGTCTCACGTTATGTTGTTGTGTTCACAACATGCACACACACACACATACATAAAATAATACGAATAGCGCATGCGCAATTCTCTGTGAGAGGCGACACAAAAATATTGCCTTTGTGGGCAACTGACCGATGATCGTTCTTATCTTGGGGAAGAAATGGGACATAGACATTCAGCATGTACATCAGCACCGACACTGCCAACAACAAAACGCCATTTCCCATTAACACTAAATTATTTATCAGCAGTCCCAATTTGAATTTTGATATCACTATATTTTTTACTTAATTCTGATACCGGTTTACTATTTGGCGTTTTATTTAGTTTTCTTAAGTTATTAGTTAATATATTATTATACTTATTAGCTTTATTTTTTTTTTCAAAATGAATCCTGTATATGACAGTATAGTGGTTATTCAGCAGCATCCATACAGGAAATCGTTTGCGATTATAATTTCATCTTTTGTAAATTGTATTTACATATGTTTTTATGATTATACATTTATCTTAAGTTCGTACATTTTAATGATAATTATTTTAATAGATGACCGGTAATGCGATTATAACTAATAACTAGGATAATAAGCAAATGTCTTCTCTTACAGTTAAAAAAGGAAGTATACCAGTATGAAGAAATTTTAGGTCTGGGGGTTTTGCGCTTTTTTTTATCAATAAGGGTACAAAGGTGTTGCCTCCTCAACAATTTAATGCCAGAACCGCCACTGTATATAAATAGTATATGCTCAGCGATCAAACAAATAGTTATAGTTGCACTTATTGGAAAACAATTCTGAAAACATAATTTTAAAATTTGTTTTATTAATATGATTAATTTTAATGTATAAATTAATTTATCAATCAATATTATAATACTATTGACTAAAGTCTTCTTATAAGTATAATAGTGTAAAATAAGTGTAATGTATATAAAGGAAACGTTTCAGAAAATAAATTGAAAAGCAATACGGATCCGGTATGGTAACTAAATAGCAATATTATTTTAATGTTTTATAACAAGGTGAAATCTGAAAATGTCCGTACATAAAGGTTTATAGTACCCTTGGCACGATAAAAAAAATTATATTTTATGTTTAGGCACAATATAATAATATTTTGAAAGTAAGTTATTGCATCTAAGCCCCATAGGCCATAACTGATTGACTCGACGCATTAAACGTTTATTACATAATTTACAACCAAATTTTATGGAGCGAAATAAATGTAGGATATTATATGTACATCTATATATATTTATATACCTCTATATATTGACTATAATTTATACGCAGTATATATAATAATCTATATACATGTAACAACATCGCAAGAACAATCGTATACTATGTTAATTACTTTTAAAAAAGGTTTTTTTTTAAGAAAATACAAATTTTAAATGAATCATTTTTTGTATTGTAGCCTTGTTGTATTCCATCGTCAACCAGAAAGTTTTCTTAAAGTCTCATGTCTTTATAACTATTTAATAATTAATAATACTAGAGTTGAGCTTTTTGAACTACTGGCATTGAATAACAAAAGTATTGTCATAAAAATGTTACTAATTTTCTTGTTTATAATAATAGTTTTATTATTTGTATAACAATACTAGCTATGAACAAATTATTTAATTATCTTCCTTTATCTATGAGAAAAGAGAATGGCGAGTGCACAATACTGTCGAACGTAATATTGCTTCGGTACATATTAGCTATTGGTTATTACGTATACACGACATCAAAACGCCTTATACTTGTAGTCCTATGTATTATAGTATTAGGTCAAAGTGCTAACAGTGGCGTTACGTATCGAGAACAATATTATTCACAGGTACTCGCGGCGACTAGAAACATATGATTATCACACGGTGAAGTATTTATTGAGTACGCTTTTAATGATTTATTATTAAAGCCCTATACGTGTGTGATCTTTTAATAATGATATTCATTAGTTAATTATTTATTTTATTATTATTAGCATTTCTTATACAATATTATAGCTTGACTATTATAATGGTTATTTTATATATCTAACAATTATTATTCGTCTTAACAATACTATAATATAGACCCTTTTCCGGTAACTGTATTGTTGGAGTAAAATGTTTATTTAAACAGACTCATAATATTTTGTTAGTGCAAAATCCGCGTTAGTGGTGTTTGCGGCCAGAATCAAGCCAAAAAGCCAACCTCATTTTTTGCAAATTTAACGCAAGCTTCATTTAAACTAAATCTAATGACTATTTGTTCAAGTATTTTTCTCTTAAATATATTTTGCCATTAACTAACATTTTTGCAGAAAAGTAATATTGACACTTTCTGGTCCGAGCCACAGATACATGTGGCTTGGGACAGTTCAGTTTAGTGTACAACTCGGAAACTCGGTTCTACAGTACGATTGGCTAGGAAAAACGTGGCTCGCCGCCACATGACTTTGTCGTTTCTGGTCTGTTTCTAGTTGAAATCGCTATAGTTGTGGCTATATTTACAAGCGACTTGACAAAAAAACGAAGCTCACGAAAATAATTATTAGAACAAAACTGTCGTGGGTGACTTAATCAGACTGGTCCACTTCCGTCATGGTAATACGACACCGCCGCCATTCGGTTCTTCTCCGGATTTTTTAGCGGTTTATCGGAATCGTATTATTCCATTAACGGGGTTTCCACGAAAGGCACACCGCCAGTATTGTTTCACGATTCATCGTACTGCTCTATATTATTAGGAACATTTTGTGGCTTCTACCGTAAATAATCTGTAGTCGGGCGGATAATCACAAAACCATATAGCGCCGAAGACGTGCAGTGCATGTCAAGTATGAAAGTCGGTCAAGATAAAACAACGGGGTAAAATGTTTAAAAATTATCTATAAAATAATCATTTAATACTTAATTACTATTAATATAATCCACCCAAATAAATGTTACTTTTTTTTTACAGAAGAAAATGTTGAGGGGAAACTGTTGATCACATGACATCCCCTAAAATATTCTTCTAAATAAATATTACTATACAGTACATTTTGACATCCTGAAAAATGTGTGTTAATTGTTAATAATACATTAAGTAATTTAGAAAATAAAAATTGGGAGGGAAGTGATATTGAAAAACTGTTTACCGTCTAATATTGTTTAAATAACATAGCCGAGTCAAATGAGATTAGAAAGTTACAATGGAAAACTTCTTCTCGAAACATTCCATTTAGCTTATCATTTTTTAACTATTTTTTTGTTTTTTATTATTATATTAATATAAACATGTACACAGTTATTTCATGGCCTGTGGCTTTAAAACAGTTTTTTTACAAACGCAACTAACTGATTCTAAAAACGTTATTATTGCTCACCGAGCGGCTTAACCCAAAATTAACATGATAACCACAGAAACGTGCAAAATATAAAAATGTTATTTGACTTCTCGGTAGGTAATTTTAAATAAAGTTTTTTTTTTATCCTATTGGTGGATTCCGAAATAAATATGCAAATACTACAACGATTCGTGAACCCAGTTAATCTTAATATAACGTTAAAGAAAAAAAAACTTAAACAGTCCAACTATAATATAATGAGTTCAATCATTTATAAAATAAATCTCCAAATTAATTTTTTGTTCCATTTATTTAAAAAAAAAAAATTGTAAAATTATAAATATTCCAAGGTACGAAAAAATGTTTTTTTTTACTTAATAATAAAATATTTTTTGTCACTTGGGGAGCAGCGTACATAAATAGTTACTTATTTATTTTTGTTTGAGGGCTGTTATTTTTACATTTAATAAAGGTGTGTTTTTAACGAATTTTTGTTGTTTATTAAGAATTGTAATGTCAACTTTATTAAAAAATAAACGTCACGTTCGTAAAAAAGCGTGCCCTAAAACTGAAATCCGAGTCAGAAATGATACGATTTATTACATAATATACAATAGACTGCGCAGAATAAAACGTTAAATCGGATTTTTTAGTAGGTATAATTATATAGTTGTTTTATGATTACAAAGACATCCTAATTTTCTACAGAGCGTTGTTATTTGTATTTAATTGTTTTATTTTTCACTTCATTGCCGAAATGATGATTATTATAATAGTTTACTCTTTCTTCGGTAAAAACGATGATGCGTATACTTAAGACACGGGTACGCGTTACTTTACTTAGTACGCGCTCAAGTCAATACGGCAGTACAAGGATCAAGAAGTGAACCGGCATGAAAAGGGGAGTATTAATATAATCAGTATGCGCAAGCTATAACAACCGTAGGTGCCTTCAAAACGAGGAAGATGGCGGTGTGAGGGTGGCTCAGCACAAAAGGGAAACTCTTGGTTATTAGTTCGAATAAAACTACCCTGAATAAAAGAAAGTAACCGCACCACCATCAAAATACTCTACACTGCTCGCACTCACAAGGCTTGTTTTAAAACTTTAACCATGATCTTTGTTCTCCGTATACCTATATACATATGTTGTGAGCATTACAAGCAAAAACTGTAACCGACATAACGTTTTGCTTCTCTGCACCTTCCTCGAAAGTAGGTAATAGTAATAATAATATACGTACTTAAAACAATTGGCTGTATTTTTCGTTCTTGAATTTCCCAACGGATCGAAAGGCTTTTTGATAAGAGTATATTACACGCAAAAACCGTTCTGACATTGGAAAATCTAACATAAGTAACGCCCTAAGCGTCACAAAGCTATGTAGGACTTGAACGCAATTAACTACAATCAGCCCAATCTAACCTAAACCTACTCAGCAAGAGCTACTTGGATTAATGAAAATGTGCTAATTTAGAGAAAATTCTAAGCACAATTGAAGTAACGCCAAAGTATTATTATAGTTATTGTAGTGGTTGGCATATTATAACGATTAGGCTTAATACTCGTACTAGCAAACTGATCGTTACTATTTTGTATTCATCGTTTAACGGTATAATATATACTTATATAGCATACATAGATATCCTTAGCTGTATAGAGACTGTTCACTGATAAATTATGATAAAAACAGTCTTTCTAGAGAGACCACAACAACATAACTCGTACTGTTGGCCGTATGTTCACCCAACATTATGTATATTATTTAACGTTCATTTACAAGAAAAATATGGCGTTTTTCCAATAACAGGAGCGAGAGATAGAATACTTAAAAAAATAACTATACAACCGTACCGATGTCCACTGTACAGCTAACAATACCTAAGGGTAAAAATTGTTCGCTTCCGGCACTCTTGAGTGTTTCAAGTACAAAACACTCTTTATCGGAGAATGCATTCAGAGTACGGGTACCCAACAAAGGTTTAAGAAAATATGACAAAAGTATACAAAAGATATGGCCAAGTTCTATTCCTATTGATTTATTAGATTCCTTTACATGCGCAAGACTATTTTGATTTAAAAAAAATGGTAGAGCAATGTTTAGGTCAAAAATACCTTAATATATTTTTTTAAGAAATTAAGGTGTAGGCAATTTTTCACAACTTCAAAATATCTTCAACTAAAACTATGATATCAGTGTATTATAGGTTGTTAAATTGTTTTAGCTTACACATCGTTAATTTATATTATTTAAAACGGATTTAGTACAAATTACTAAACATGACAAATTAACAAAAGCTGATAAGTTTGAGAAAGTGAGGAATTTTAAAATTTACCCTTTCGAATGGCTTTTTTAACAATTATAATAAATTAATGCAAGTTATGAGTTATAACATGTTAATTCCACAACTTTTTATAAACTTAAATTTCGTTCGTAATACAAATAAGTTAGTTTTGTGATTTGTACTAATAATATTGCAATTATTTATTTAAAAACATAGTATAAAATGTTTTATAACTAAAACGTTTTGACGTTCTTGGAATAGGAAATATTAATTCATTATTAAATTAAAAAACTATAAGTTATTATAATTTATACCATGATGGGTTAAATAAAACAACTGCTAACATTATATTTTGTTAGGTTGTTTTTCTAACTTTTAACCAAACTTAACAACAACTCACAACTCGCGAGTCTCGTTAAATGTAAAGTTCAAACAAAAATAGACTTATAAGACCACGTGTGTTGTAACTAAGATTATCATACGACAATTAATCATCTCTGACTGACACCCAATCCGTTTAGCGAACGCGTTTAATTACTATAGCCGTACGGTCTAAGGCGCTGCGGAATAAAATCCCATCCGTTGTAAGATCAGATCATTTTAATTGGTTTTAAGATACTTCCTTACACCAATCCTCTAATAGCATGTTCTGAGAACAAGTAATCGAGTTTACCCACCCGGTTAATTGGTAGTACCTTAAAACCGTAACACTAAATGCAATGTTAATTATGTTTTTCGTAGCTAATTATAAAAAAGGGTAAAATAAAAGCTACATCTGATAAAAACTGGTTTTAATAATTATCTAATTCTTTCAATTTTTCGATCTCCAATTTTTTATTAAATTACTAAAAATCACAAAAATGTTTAAACTCGGAGATCTATGGAGACTTTGGTGCAAGTTCTAGCAACATTATTTTATTTTATTTTATACTCATAAATAAATTATATCAATCATACATCTCTAGAAATAGAGCCTAGAACCGATCGAAACAAACTGGTAGTTTTCCTAAAATCAGGATTCCCGAATAAATAATGCTGGATTTGAATTGTTTGTCGTAATTAAAAAGTAAAGACATGTTACATATTATTATACACTATACAGTATCACCTTTGATAACTGACGCATGATAAACGAGAATGGCGCACTGAATATTTTACACAGGAAAGCGTACCAAAAAACAAAATGTATATAAATATCTATTCATCCATATAGTGTAAGTGTGTGTGCTCGACTAGAAGTACGAAACTGCTAAAGTACAGGTTACAAGTACCGAATATCCGCATAGGGACCATCATGATGATGGTGATTTATGACTGAGAAGTGTGTGCATCTCGCGAGACCGGCCCATCTTTCCCTGTGTTTATTTCGGGCCACCCTTCGCCCACGAGTCACGTTGCCGGAAAAATCCTTTAAAATGATTTACCATCGAAGACCGCCAACACCATCGACCACCCTCCCCGTCCACACGCCCACGCACACACGGCCGGTGAACTCGGGCGGCCGTGTCGAATGCATACATCATAGTTGGCACGTACAACAATAACAGTCCTTTGGTCACACACACTGTTAATCGATCCGTTACAAAATCCGACGGACACACGCCAGCACCGCCGGCCGAGGTTAATCCTCTCCGATCGGACTCGGTAAAAACGCAACGGCCAACCGCTTCGTGACACTGTCCACGCTATATAGGTACATATCCGCGTATACCTATATCCATATATAACGGTTAATCGTGCCGTGCAAGTACAGTGAATAATGTCCGGTGCACGGCGACAATAATGCAATACAAGCGCGCAAAAACGCATTGGTCCACGCCATCGAACGGTATGCGACTTACAAAAGCAATCGATACGGTCACCACAATACGCGCGGCTACCACAAAGGACGTATAAGGATAGACGGTGCAAAACAAAACCGACCGAGAAACGGACAATGTGAAAGATGCGCCTCTGGGAAACGTCGTACGCTTGGCGTCCGTCAAGGATAACGCCACGTCGCGTCGCTTCCTAAAAAAAGGCTAAAAAAAAACATTACAAAGGTGCCCCCGAAGGACACCCTAGACGACAGTGACAGTGACGGCCTAAGTCCTGAATATCAAAGAAGGCAGATACTACAAACAACCCAACCGACTAGTATTCTTATACTTACCGAAATTCGCCAATACCTACCTACCTGGTCGCATGAACGTTCATCAAATAAATGTTTTATGAATCAATAACGAAATGCAATTTTAATTAAGAGATGTCTAAAAGAGCAATCGTACGAACAGTTTAAAAATCACTAGTTATAACACGGATTAAGTGGTAAGGAAATTCTGGCTCTCATAGCAATATTAACTCATTCCTCTTTGGGCCTTGTCATTGGACTCCAAACTCCATTTTTGTGAGCACAAACGTTTGATAAAAAAAATCAACAGTGATCATCGTTTTCACAAAATGTTTTACTTTAGAAATCATAAGCAACATATTCAGTTTGTACCCCCCCATACATTTCAAAGCCACAAATAAACTGAATTAGGGAACGCTGGTTTTTCATCCATGCACACATTTAATTAATATTGCTCTAAGTAAAGTAGAACAAATTAATAGTTTTCAATTTCGTTACTGTAATATTATTATCGATTTTCGCTATATCACTGACATCACAAAAAAAAATTACCTACTACGTTTCGACATGGACTGTATAACACGCAGGAAACATACACTTTTTTACTGTATACAAGGTTTTTTTTATACGAATATTAGGTATTATAATAGTACTCGGTAGGTACATGTTGCCGAGTAAACCGCTATTGTAAAAGTTAAAACAATTGTATTCGTTTACATTAAGGCAATAAATAGTATAAAAGTCTCCAATATTGTATTATAATAATCTATTAGGAAAATATTCGTTTTATAATATTGACATTTAATTTCGAAGTCTATTACTTCTGTCTGGATAAACTTTTATTATAATTTAAAAAACTATTAAAAAACAAACTTCAGTTAATTAGATTTAATTTTACGTTATTTTCCCTTAAAACAGAATAAAAAAAACTTTTTTAATTCCACCCTGGGAATACCTTAGAGTTTAATATATGACGCCATTTTTTTTTTATAACTTAGGAAACCAAATATTTGTATTTTCCCTCATCTTGAAAACGAACAAGTACATTGTGAACATAAATCTTAAGCTTATATATTATACACACATTTTAAATTTATCACCTTGTAAAGTTGAAGAAAATCGTTTAAATACTAATTAATCAAAATAAACATGACTGTTGTTTAAATAATCACATTTTTTAACTAATTAATTATTTAATATTTTAAAAGTTCTTATTTCTGTGTTGTAATCGACCAAACTCAGAAAAAGCTAAAAACCGTATTTGTATAGGTACTTTTAAATAGAGTAGATTAGGATTTGCTCCCGACCCTGGAGTTAGATCGCAAACAATTTAATTAGATTAGGTTGCAGTTATAGTTCAACAACAAAAAAAACTCGTTTGTTTCGAACAAACTGTATGCCACTGAATGACAATATTCATTTAGGTCAATGGGTTTTATGGTTAAGCGATTGAGGTCACATTATACATCCATCACTTGATAACGCGTTCTGTCGTAAAATGGACGAAAGACAAAGGCGCTCATACTCTCTCACATACGGGTTTTAACGCGTTAAGCATCGCTGCAAAAGATTCCACGAGACTATATGAATCAGTTAACAACGTCTTGGACAACAATGAAATGTGAAAATTAATTATTATCCGACGGAATGCGTGAAGTGAATTACCCAGTAAAATATTTCAATTAAAACACTTTGAAACCGCGATGATTAAATAGCGCGACTTCGTTTTCAAGTAAATACAATACCTATGGTTCTCTTTTAAACTGTTCATCGAAAAGTAATTAAACCTTTCCTCTGTGTACTTTTGTTTCTCATTTTTAATCAGCCGCATCTATAATAACTTGACTGTTGTAGTTGTCCTGTACATACGCAACAAGGATGCAAATTTTTAAATTCTTTAAGTAGGCCAATTTAAAGGCGTTCTCTCGGTTTTGAAGGGAAAGCGGTGAACAATAAAGTACCTTAGTAGTGTGATTTCTGATTATACACACTGTATATTATACGAAGATAATGTCGGATACTTAAAAATGTATCGTAGGTCCATACACAAAAATAAACCACATTAATGTGAAACTAATACCTCTCAGGTCCACGTCGCGTTGGAGCTAATATATTCTACACTTTACTCGTGTTACGTTTTTTCCTTTTTTTTCCGGCATTAAAAACAAAACTCCTGGATAAGAAAAGTGACGTGTTTGACATAGGTACGACGAAAAACCCTAGGGTATCAGAAGAGCACTGAACCGAGACCGTACTCGAAATTTGGGGGGAAAACACTTTAAGAATCTGTAAGTTTCAATTTCGTGACAATATAACGTTGTCGGCCGGTGTAATTAATTACCGCCACGGTTCGACCACATGGCGGGTAAAGAGTAAGTAACAATAAGAGTCACTGTACGCAGTTACACACAATATAGTAACATAAAGCACGGGTTTTGGCCGGGTGCAAAGTTTATTTTTGTATAATATACAGACCTATGCGGGGTCGAGATGGTGAGTCGCAACGGCTGTACTGGCGATTGTTGGCGCGCTTCCCTGCGCATCCTCCGGTGCTGTTCCCTCAAACTGTCCCGGTCGTATTCGGCCGGCGTGTAGTGCTTTATGAAATGGTTGAGTGCCGGCAGTTTGCCTAAAAAGCAAACAAAACAAAAAACGTTAATTATCATTAAACAACAGAAGCTGGGCCATAAAATGTATACAATAATAATAATAATAATGTTATTATTGTTGTTTTCGTTATTGTTATATAAAATATATACATATTAATATTATGGGAAGCGTTTCGTGTGCGATACTCGCCCTCTTCACAAGTTCGGCATTATCTCGTTTAGTGCGGAGTGTGCACATTGTGGCGGTGTCTGGATAAAATAATGATCAAGCACATAATATAATATAACAGCGACCGTACATAGATAAGAGAGAAAGAGACTCGATACCACGGTGTTTGAGTATGAGGAGGGGGATGTGGAGGGCCTAGAGATAAATAATATATACCTTCATAAATCTGACTGGTTGCGTATAATTGAAAACGACTGTACGCATTTACACACACACATACCTATCTACTCAGCTATCTCTCCCTGTCTCTCTTTCCACAACCGTTATTATAGCTCTTTGGTAAATGTGTTTGTATGCGTATTTGCGTGTAGGCTTTACGAGCTCCAATATCGCCCGAGGAATGTCGCACGCACCCCATTGGTACCGCGGCTGCTTCGTTGAGACCCCAATCGATATTTTGATGGTCCCACCGCACACCTCTCTCCCCCTTCGCAACGTCACCACCACCACTGCTCCCTCAGGCGCGCCGTTAAAACGGAAGTCCGTCCGTTAAGTTGGCCGCCAATATACATTTGCACACTCACACACACACCCAGGATAGTTGACGTCAAAGATTTCACGGGTACCTATGTTACCAAAGTTATTCCCGGTAACACGGATCGCAGAGCTCAAACGATAAAGAAACACAGAATGAAACCGTTATTTTTTTTTAAAGAACCCAAGGAATGTCAATGATACGACATGGACCTACTTATATCCTTGACTTGGATCAAGAAGAACCAATGTTACACGTCATTGACCCTATTGTCACCATGGAATGTGTATTATATACATAACATTATTTAATAACAAACGGCAAGCTCGGAACAAATATTGAGAACATCAGATAAAAACTTTAAAGTTCGTATGCCAAAAGTTCCAAAAAGTGAGATTGATCCGAACCACAAAAATAATGAAGTACCTAAACTAATATTTAAAAGTCAATTAAATAATATGTACATAGGTAATGAGTAATAACAAATATGGTGTATGTAAATCAATTTTAAATTACGTTTAATATGCAAAACTTACATAATAAAAAGCCAAATCACAAACGCAATTAAAATATAACATTATTTTATACGTAACAAAGATCTAAATTGGAGAAAACGCGAGTTCAAACAACATTAAATTATTTTTAATTCGCTAAATTTTGATAAATTATTTACTCACCAAACATAATTAAAATGTAATTAGATATTAGCGTTCTGAGTTCTTCATTAAGAGGAACGATTTTCCGTATTACATGTTGTTATATGCCATTAGAAATTAAGTTATATTTTATTGCGCTGACAAAACGATAATTATGTAACTGTGTACGTTTTTAATTCGTAGATCTTCGCTAAACCGTCCTGTTTCCATCTGGAATATTTCATGATACTAACAGTGCAACGCATTAGAATTTGTAACGGTAACAGACAAAACTAATAGTAGATATTATGAGTATCTATATAATATGTTAGCATAGCGTATACATTTTACAAAACAAAACGGTCTAAAGTAATAGTAAGAAGAGTTAATAAATATAACGTTTAATATAATACGTTTGGTTTATACGGTAAATTTCTTGTTAAATCAAAATTTATGACAGCGGTCAAAATAAATTGTACAATTTACTATTAGACAACGTTTAAGTTGAAAGTCATTAAGTTCAAAATATTCTCTCAAAGTGAATGTATACTGCTGTACCGCACAACTATTATGTTTGGAATGTCCGTAGGCAATCTGTTCAAATGGCTTCTTAACAACCACCAAAACTTATTCCTTTTTTTAATCTTCAGAATAAATTGTTATTTATTCTCGAACAGTTATTACCTACACAAAGTTTAGAAATGAAAAAGATTCAGTCGCTTCACATTTCAGATTACAATTCTAAGACCCAAAGGAACGGTCCTTCTAACGGCGAATACTATATGATTTATGTTCCAAACTTTCTTAACAATAGTAAATAACATTTATACATTTTTTTGTAATCTAGCCTAACCGAATTAAGCCATTTGTAAGCCCTAGGCAGTTGTGCATCGCCGCGCCGGTCTCGATTTTCATTACAACATTCCTACAAACTATTACGAATAATCTAAAACGTTTAGCGCCCACAACGAAATTTATTTTTATTTTATCTTTAAAAATATTGCAATAATATAAGGTTCATTTTGTTATAATTACATTGCAATACATTAAATTAGTAAACTATGACAGCTGTTTTTTTTTCTTTGTTTAGAGGCTAGAGATGTATTTCTCATAAGTCCAGAGCGCTTAGGAGAAGGAACCAGTTGTACCTATTGATTAATCCGGCCCTAGATTTTGTTGTATTATACTTTTATAATATTTTTTAATATAATGTTATATTAAATAACATGTTTAAATAAACACACCCCAAAGCCCATCCATTTTTAAGTCCAAATAATACACGTGAATTTTCATAAATCGGGTTTAATGTACTCAATTTATTGCACCAACCTTAGGCTCTATTTAATATACACAGAATCATTAAATGTTTAACAAACGTTAATTGCAAATTTAGCATTAGGAAATCACATGAAAATAGCCTTAAAATTATTCGAAGCCAAACATATAGTTTATATTTATACCATCACTATATTGAAAAAAACGTAAGCAACTTATTATGACAATAGTAAACAAAAAAATTGAATCAGATATTAAAAAAAAAAAGTTATAGTTACGCTTAAACTATTTGCTATAAATTTAATATCGTAAAACCACGTTTGAAACATGCAATCCCGCTAAAATTATTATCCCAAGTTTCCTCAGTAATTTTTCGGCTTTAGTCCTGAAACGATGTTTGTCTTAAGAAATTGTGGAAGTGCTGTACTTATGTGCGTGCGGCTATATAGGACAGATTCCTCTGATGCGGTGTCCAAATGAAATTACATTAACGTTTTTTTTTTATATATATAAATTAGTAAACTGTACGGTAATTTCTCCAGAGTCATTACTCGTTGGCTTATATTTATCTAAGTACATCAACAAATTAGTTTTTTCTGAAATATAAATTTTACTTTGTAAAGTTCAATTCGTATCAAACAGCTCCCCTTAATTACATATACAGGGTGATTTTTTTATTATGAGCCACTCAATATCTACCTCATAGGGTTTAATAAGAAATAAAAATTTTTTTTTTCATATTGTTTTTATACAACGTGATCTCAATTTTTCACAATATTTTTTGTTTTTACCCCCCAAACTTAGTCTTTTTGATAGTAACTTTTGAAACTTAAATGGTAACGTATATATTTGATTAACTTTTTAAATTGAGAATAATGTACTAAAAATGTTGACTGTCGATAACCAGTTTCGGATAACTATTTTTGAAGTTATTGAAATTTCAAGTTCACGGCAGGAGGAAAGGTGGAGTGCATAATTAAATATTATTGTATTATATATATTAGTATAGTATATATATATATATAATATTATAGGATTATTTTTATCTGCGCGCATTTCCCAACCGCACTTCCCCTCCCATCCTAACTTTAAAAATAGGTTTCTGAAACTGGTTATCGAACAGTCAACATTTTTAGTACATTATTCTCAATTTAAAAAGTTAATCAAATATATACGTTACCATTTAAGTTTCAAAAGTCGCTATCAAAAATTAAGTTGGAAGGGGGGTAAAAACAAAAACTTAGTTACTTAGTGTTCCCTTAAAAAATCAAATAGTGACCAAACTTTAAGTTTATCGTATTGTTTCTTTGATTTATAACCAATTATCTGTGTAATTTTGATATTATTGCATTGACGAACTCAGTGGTTGAAATTTCTGTTATATACTAAATATCTATCATATACTTACAAAATGTAATAATTAAGGATTGTGGGACGCGGGTTGTTTTCTAGTGGTGTCATCTTTCATCGCCTTTCACCCTTTTCCAAGTCATAAGATATATAATTGCGTAGAAGTCCTGCGTATAAGATAATTTCAAATCATTTTTATTTAATTTAAAGTTATTTTTTTAACGATATCTTGAGTGAACTATGTACGTTCAAGAAAAAAACTTTTAATATATTTATTTATTATTAGAGTTTTCTGTTTAAGTTAACAACAAACTTTGATATTCCAAATAAATCGTATCGAGGACTTACAAAGTTCGAATATTTGTTTGTTGTTTTTTTTGTACGCACTAATTACCAACCAAGCTCTTAGTGATTTTTATAAAAAGTACTTCTCGAGATAGTGTCATTGAAATAAATAAATAAATATGGGGGGGAGGGAATTTGCAAAGAGAGATAACAAAAAGTGAGTATAACAATTTCAATGTATATTGCAATGTTATATTTACTGTGATGGCAGCTGTGGCGGCTCAGCGTTAGCGGAACATTGTAAATCACTATCGTTTGTTATGGCCAATTAATTATTTACCGCTTACGGCTATATAGTATACCGTGTATAAGTACAATAGACGTCGAATAATAGTATACCTACTTGTCTTTCACCACTACTATAACTACAACTGCTGGTGTACACGTGTGATCTCCCAAGCCCCGTCACAGTGTTAACTTTACGACGGCGCTACCCTCGGAGAATATGTAGGTATTTTAATTAATAATGCAGAATGCGGCTACCATTGGTCAAATTGAATTGTCGCCCAGAATCCAGCATTCCGACTAGGCTTATATAAGTATACACCGGCAAAATAACATAACGAAATCACTCTCGGTTTTGAAATTATGTAGCGCCCGCCCAACGGTCCACTACGGGAATAAATTCCCATGACTCGTGTTCACTAGATATAGATAAAATATATATATATAGCGCAAAATAATTAAATCAGAGGTCTACGGTGCGACGCATGTAATTATAAGAGCAAAAACCGTACAAAATGAATTTCCACCAATGCCGGTCATATTCGATAAACAACCAACACATCCGAATGAACGGTAATGACATGATCGATCCTTGAACCACCCAAAGCATAATCTTAAATTATGTTAAACATGTGGCATGTGTTATTTGTAATTCAGGAGCGCTAAGATCTGAAGATATTTTGGTTTATCTAGATAATTTATCTATAATGTGCATACGGGTCGCAACACGAAAAATTAACTCCTTAATTTATTTGGATCATTGAAAACAATATGTATGACACTATAATCTATACCATGAAGAATAGATAGGTATTACACAAACAATATTACCGGTACTCAATATTTTAACACGACGTGCTTGATGTACCATTGCACGTCGCATCGGCGACCATTACATGAAGATTTCTAACCAGGTAGATTCAAGATAATAAATCATTTGATTATGAAACGGTATTTCTATTATAATAATTATATATTATGTGCCTTTATAGACTACATATAGGTCTGTATTACGCGTTTATATAGGTTCCCCGCGTATACTGTATGTATTATTCGCCGCGTTATAATATAACGTTCTTTCGGCTAAGCTTATATATGTATGCTGTTTGCATACACATAAATAGGTATTATACCGTTTATTCTAGTTGTAATATAACGTTACCATTTCGACGAAGATGTTTAATCGCATAGACGATGCCGAAATAAACCGTAAGTACGACATAAATAACCAACCGTGACTTTACCCTAATAACGATCGTTATGTAAATTGCCTCGGAGAGAAATATTTTAATTCTGATATGCGTGCCGGTGTACAAATACGACGTTTTTTATGTATAACTTAATTAATAATATTATATTATTATAACTTAAGATCATCTTTATTCAAGTGTATGCATAATGCCATGTCTTAACATAAAAATCAAAATTAATTACTAACCGTTACCATTTTCGGATTACTCCATATTCGCAAATCACAAGTATGCTAATAAATAACATGACCGTTATCTCCACTTATCAATGTTTCCGTTCATTGTTTCAATATAAACTGCATACTTCATTTTCAACACACTTGGGGTGTTTACGCGCCAAACTACGAATTCAATTTCATTCGAGACATCTAAATAATTTACTGTGACAGCTACGACTGAATAAATTAGACAGTACGTTGAATTAATCGCCTATATTATATTAAGTAAGTTATAGTAAACTCCTTGTAAAACCATGTAACCACGTCAATTGTCGATGCGGTTAACCAAGAGAAGACCCATTGACGCCAAAAGAAGTTTATAACAATTATTTCAACTTATAGAATAGCGATGTTGGATCTTTTTGTTCCTACCACATAACAATAGGTTTTCGACATTTCTGAAAAAACTTGTGTGCGGTTTATTAATAAATAGATCGGAAAATGTTTTAACTTTTAACTCCTCAACTTCCTTTTTGATTGAATATTTAATATAAAACAATTTGAATAGGTATGCAAAATTATGTTTAATATGTTACACAAATCATTTTCATTAACTGCGAACCGATTCTCAGTGGACAGATCATCATGTATGTTTTTTTACACCAACAGGTGTACGATTACGCTGTTGTGTGTTTGTGTGTGCGCTTGACGTAACCAATCAATTTGACGACAGTAAAAAAATACTACGGTTGTCGCGAACTAAATATTAAAGACCCATGCAAATTTGTTGGTTTTTCGATTTTACATAGGCGGCATATATGACAATAACACATTATAATTGAAAATTATTATGAAAATGTTTAGCGTAACGAATGCACATTAATAGGTCACTTTAAGTTTTTACGCACCCCGTGATGAAAATTATGTTTGGTACTATTTCTTCAAATAAAAAAACAATAATGGTCTTTTCAAGTTTTAACAAAACAACGAAGCAATGTTTTTTTTACTTAATAATATTTAAGATATAAGCGATAAAAAGTTACAACCTAAAAATGTTGGAGAGTCTGAAGCTATAAACTATATTATTATATACATTTTGCTTTACATTTTTTTTATATTGTCAAGATATAATGTAGTAAACAAAGCTTAAAAATAAAAATATACTTTAAAAAACTTGACTATTAAAAAAGTAAAATTATAAATATTAAATTATAGTTTTTTTTTTTGAACAGCAAGGTTCCCCAGCCCTACGTAACAAAAGATGTATAGATAACACGCGTAGATATATTTTAAGTATATTTAAATAAATATTACTAACTGTATATGCAAACTGCGATAATGAAATCCTCCATCGCCAATATAACATGGGCATAATATGTGTCGTAATGCGGTACTACGTCATGGGCCATGAGTTTCCAAATATGACACGTAGGAAAAAATAAAAAATACATAAACAATATTATGTAAATTGTATTAACTCTTATTAATTATCTTATATTGTATCAACCGTCTTAACTCTTAAACGATATTGCAAAAAAGGAAAAACCCGTTTATATCAAATAGTTGAATACTTATCTATTTCCGAGACCGCGAAATAACATATCATTTTTCCACACAAAGAAAAAATATACTATAAGGCCTCTCTCCTCTTTACTGCCTAACGTTGTACATCAAACATATCGTAATAATTGTAATATAATGATGAGATTTTTTTTTGTGCGTGTGTGTATGTGTACGATCAAGTGTGTCTATATGAGTAAGATAGACAGAAGAGGCAGATGAACGGGGGTGGGGTAAAACATTCAGTGTTCAGAGAACGCACACACACACAACAAGTCATCCAAAGCATCGGCAGAGCAGAAACACGAGAGAAGAGGTGACTAACCTCGTGGGGGCCCTCGCTCTTCCGTCGTCGACGGCACACCGGCATCCGCCACTACTTCTGTTGCTTCGGTTACTCAATTCACCAGCGGGTTTTTCTTTTGTGCACACTCCGTCTTCTTCAGTCAAGTATACGCATACACACGCACATTATTATTTTATTCTGTGATGAAATGACAAAAGTTGATCTGAACCAGTAGCGTACTTACAAGATCGAGGTGATCGAGGTGATGTAATATATATATATCACTTACCTCTCCTCCCAGTATTTTTTGTAATTTGTGTTATTTAGAAATGTTAAAACATAGAAATATTCTTGTTAACGTAATAGTTTAGGTAAAAAAGGTTACAAAAACCAATAACGTGAACATTTTATTACGTTATTTTATGTTTAATTAATAAATGTAAAAAAACGTATAATTTAATAACCTTTTTTTTAATCCAAAAAGCATGTTTAATAAGCAAACTTTGAAAATTTGCATTAAATATATTTTGGTCTCATGAAACTTAGAAACAGTTACCAGCGATACGTTTAAAGCAAAGAGCACGATTCATATTTTCTGAGCCCGGCTATAAGAGCAAGATTTACATAAGAGGATCAAGGGCCAACTTTTTTTTTTTGCACAATATTCCTCAGAAGAAAATCGTAATTACGCCACTAATTCGTATCACAGATTATTTAGTTGACTTATAATTCATTAAGTAAATGTGTTGTTAGTACTAATCTTAAACCGACAAAAGTAATTTTAAGCCCTTAGTTAGCAAAATGAGAATGACACATTTCAAGAATAATAATTAAAAGTAATCTAGGATGTGCTATTAAGTAAATATGTGATGAGTGCACTCAAGATATAAACAGCTATACATTTTCACATTAAATGCAAAAATATTCATTAAATAAAAATTCATTCAAAATAATTAAGTACTTATTCGTCTTCAAACAAATATGCATATAACAGCTATTAATATGCAAGTGTCAACAGATTATCAATTAGAAGTTAGTACCCAGGTATTTTTTAATTAATAATAAAGTAATACGTAGTATCGTTAATCGTTATAATAGATTAAATTGCGAATGATATTCTTATTTTTCGGTAAACATATTTTAAGTGTAACTATAATACATTCAAATACCCAAATACCTGACAGTATCAGTTAGCTTAATTCTTTACGAATGAAAAATTGGGCGGAGCATTATCTTTTGGATCCGAAACCGTGTTAGAATGAAGGTATATTATGTACAACAAAAACACTTACCATTATTTGTTTTCATGAAAACGCTAGTGTGAAAGCTAATACCGCCAATATTATGATTGTATATGTGTACTTGTATTGTTACAAGTAGGTCATGACTATGAGTAATCTGAGAAGACATTTAGACCATTCCGTATTATTCTCGTGTAAATTGTATAATACTGTTAGACTTGAACTTGCCTACCGTGATGATGATATTCTTGCGTAATTCCACATTATACGAGAACATTAAATAAATACACATTTTTTTATTTGTAAACTAACGGAAACCCTAACCTAACGGAAAATCAAATAGAGTACAAAAACTATAATTTTTAGTACTGCGATAACGACCTAAATCAAAAAGCTATAGAAATATGATATCATGATATTTAACTATAAAGTGTACCCGATAAACCTCTAAAGACAAAATATTCATAGCAATAAAAACAAAATATCAAACATTAACATTTAAGATTGCTTAATTAAAAAATCTTTAAAGTAAATTGACTTGATAAAACATTAACTACAAATACGCATTAAAAAAATTATTTATAGCAATTGATAAAATATAGGCCGATAAAATATATTCGAAATAATGAATATATTTTACAGTATTCCATTTAATTCCGCTTTACTAATTTATTGCACACGCAGCTAATTATTTTAATTAGTTTCAATTTGTGTTTAAAATAGTAATAATAATAAAAATAATAAACAGCGGAGTGACCTCATAAGATGTCTAATTCTATGATACACGAAATGTGTTTAAATAAACTCAAATTGTAACTTTACCGAAAATGTATACTTTCCGTTTTTAAGTTTTCAACGTCCTGTTATTCCACTATGTATGCAACAACAATAATTTAAAGGTTTGAAAAAAAAGTTATATTTATAATTAATAATAATACAGTAATTGGTAAATATTTTATTTTATACAGGCAGAATATTTTATATTATTCGGCGCCAGAAAACATAAACATTACACCGCCGCAGTGCAATCTATTTTCGCTAATTATTTAGATGAACAAAAATCACAAGAGGATATTATGCATGTAAAATGGCAATTGGCGTATTAAGACAAAGTAGTGTTAACTGTTTAGCGTGAAAGCAACAGTGAGTATAGTCTCATACGCGTACATTGACTGCCGATTAGTCATCAGTTCTCAGTTCGACAACTTGTGTCGTCATAGGTAGGTAGTACATAATATACAGTTTATATACAAAGACCATAATATGTTTTATCACTGGAACGTACTGTGTACAGCAAAATGTATTAAAATATTTTCGTATTCGTTTCTAGAAAAATTGCATGCAAGCTTGTAATAGTATTTTCCAACTTGCTTTATTAGTCTTTTTTTATGTGTAAATGAGCGCGATATTTTTGTTATATAAGTAGAGTTTTAGTTAGGACCATTAGCCATATTTAATTTTTAAATTTTGGATCTTACCTTTATAGTTGATCTATAAAAGCGAATGCCTAAAATTTAACAAGTAGATGTCATTGAAACATGAAGGCTTTTTTTAACAATTTAAAATATATTTAATGATTTACGTTAATGATAATTACATTTTTTGAGTAAAAAAAGATTTGACATGTATAAAACAACTCTGAATAAAACATTCGTTTTAAATAAGTTTATTTTTCATTTAAAAAAAATCATGCAATATTTAATTAATTGTTTAAAATTATGTTTTTAGATGTTTAGAATAAAAAAAATACAAATTTTACTAATCCGATAAACAAAAATACCGAGAAAATTAAAATTCAGTAATTTGTCTAGTAGTATATATTTATTATTGATATATTATTATTTATTAGTAGTCACATATTTTATGTAAATATACACATTTCCCTCCTGTTAGTGTCGGTACACATGAAAGAGTGAACAAGTGTTACCATTGCGGGCTCTTATGATCAGGGCTGCAACGCACGTGCCATTCCACGCTTTTCTCAAATATTTCCTAAACGATTTTTCTTGAAATTCCGTATTTTTTTTCGACTAGGTTAAGAATTTTTATCATACAAACACGAAAGAAAATGCTACCCCTTTTTTTCTTCTCAGAATGTTTACATTAATATAAGGTAAATCGACAACACAACATACCAACGAATTTAAGATGTTACAGTTATTAATAATATTAAATTTTAGAACCCTTCTTCTACTCCTGTTGATACTTGAAGTATAATCATTCGATCAATAAACTTAAAATGTAAAAAACCGTATAACATTTTAAAATGCTTTAATTTGAGTATTTTTAACAACTTAAAGAGCTCATTAGCAACTACTTACTTCATTCTATACTTAATGTTCATTGTTTTCACAATTGTGTCATTTTAACTTACACGCTAATTATAAATAGTTTTTGTGAGAACGCGACAAATGTATGTATGAACACTTTGGGAGGCAAGTGACCGAAGAAGACTCTTCCGACAAGGCTACAAACATGGTTTTAAGGTAAGGTTTATTCGGTAAGGTAAACAATTTAATATTAAAATGCACATATCTTGGACGAGGTTGATAAAATAAGAAACAATCGCCAGATAAATACAAATAGATGATTTTGATTTACTTGTTAAATTCCACATCACGCGTTACAGAAAAACCACTACACAACGTACACATGTTTCGGGACTCGTCTGAGTGTAGTACCCTACCTAGGAAACACGAGGACGGCTTTTGGTAATTTTAGTGTGCTCTATTTTATAACAACGACGACTCGGCCGTATAGAAGAGGCAAGAGGCCGGATTACAGCACACTCGGTTAAACGCATTAATATGGAACGAGCGGCGAAAAACCATGTTAAAGCTTACAGAACACTGCACACGCACGAAGACCGTTTCCGCAGTGAATTTCGCATAGTGGGCGCAAGCGTGCTTGGCTATAGGCACTACACAATGAGGTTTATTCTTTTGGAATGCAAGTAGAGCCGACGATAATTGTTTTTCGTTTTTTTTTTTTGCGTTAGTCTTGAGTTAATCGTGCGATTTTTTCCTGATCTACTAAACGGCATGCTTCCTATCCGACCCTAAGTACGGTACATCAGAATATCAATATGATTGTATTGAAATAAAGCATATAAATATATGTAATATTGCAAAATAGTTGCCATTTTGAATAAACTGCATAAATAAAAGTAAACTACAATAACTAATAATATATGTTTAGTTATTCTGGTTGGAAATTATTGTATTTCAACTCCTATACAAATATATTGACTTTATTTAAAATCCATAGTATTAATTTGAATATAAAATGTACCTTGATTTTTGGCAAAAATCAGCTAGACTGTCGTGATAATAACAACAATGTATACAACATTTATTATTTTAAAACTATTATGCTTCTAAGTTGTATGAAATTTTATGAAGAATGTTGAATAAAATTGTAATTTGTCAAAAATCACTAAATGTGAAGTAAGTACTTTTTAAAGAAGGGAGGGGAGGTCTGAGGTTACAGGGAATAAAATTATATAAATATTAAATTTACTGAGATTTTAATTATACATACATCAAATATTTTTTCTAGACCTCAATAAAAATTTATCGACTACGCAAAAAGCCCAACAATAATTCATCTTAAAAAATTGTTTACAAAACAATCCGTCAAAATGTTTTCTTATTTTCATCAACATTTTCCACTCAGAGGCCTTCATCTGACACCCTACTTATTTTCTAATCTAATGTTAAACCAAATAAATCAAAGCGTCAGAATTTATTCATCATCAGCATCACCATTGTTCTCCAAGAGTTACATCCATGCGGTTCAGTCAATAACACTCGGCAAAACACACATATTTGTGCGTCTACAATATTATTTACAGAGATACAATCACGCAATATACGAAGAGAAATAGAAAACAAAATGGCGGAGCGCCAAAAACGACCTTTACAATGATAATATCGTCGGCAGAGAGGAGACCATTGGTCAAATTCACCAAAAAGTAATTTATATCAAGTCTGCAGGAAAAATCCACCGACTTTATAACCCCGTGAAAAAAAAGAACATTTCAGATGAAATATATTACAAGTTTTAGGTCCCTTATATAATATATTATATTATTTTATATTATTATATACTTCAACATCAACATCATATGACTCAAGATCAGATAAAAATTTAAAGAGAGAACGCTTTGTTATGAACTTTAAACGCAAATACATTATGAGTCAACTGATTCCAAAAATTGTCTAGTATACATTCTACACAGAAATTGATACACATCACCAAAATATTATTTTTTAATACAACAAATGTACATCAATCCTTCTTGTAACTTTAGTTATGAATCTTCAAAGTTAAAACCTAGTAATCAATTCTAATTAGGTACCCCTAATTAAATTAATTATTAACTCAAATATTATGAGGTAATGTTCCATATAAGGCATACTAAAACTAAATTTCTATTTTTAGATATTTATGAAAAAAATGTGTTCACTGATAATATAAAAAAACAAATAACTGTTTTAATAAATAATGACCGATAAGTAATTAATTTAAAATACATATCTAGGTTAAAGTTTTTAAAGGAGTTATAATAAGATTCTCGATCCGTTATAAAGAATATACAAATATTGTCTTAATTAGTATTTTAATTATAATAAATTTCGAGTCTATAATTTGTGTTATTACCACTTTGCCTGTTAAACATGTTTTAATGAGTCACGTAGCGAATATAGTAGGTTCGTTAGGAGGATAACTCTAATTCGTTCGACAACATTAAACCAGAGGAGTTTGACATTTAATAATAAATTCATAAATTATAATTTTGTATTCATCTCTTTTACAATATTTTATAGTTATTATAAAATTATTTATTCGTATGTTTTATATTTATTTCAAATTTACGGTTTCATAAATTATTAAAAACATTTTTTTAAGTTGTATTTACTATTGAGACTTAAACGACAATATTTTTTTGGGATTCATTAGAGATGCCTTCATTAATTAAATCAAAGACAAATAAACTGACAATTTATTAACTCGTTTTAACAGGACAATAATTTAATCATTATACTATCATAATTACGCGCCTTTAAGTTGACAACAAAAATGGAAAGCACAAAATATCAGGTTTTTATTTTCATCTATTAATGAACTCACGTAGATAATAACCTCAGAATGGAAGTCACAATTAAAAAAACTAAAAATAAAGCGCTAACTGCGCTTTCAAATTTTAAAAATTGTTTCCAAAGCATTCGCACAAAACACTTCTTTAAAACACTTTTGGTGAGAAACCTTTATTTTAAACATACCATTTTATATTAACTTCAGCGCATCTTTTTTTATTGATTAAATAAATGTTGCTAATTTTAAAAATTCTGCAAACATTTATATTTAATTTTATTAACGACAACGATCAAAATCGATATTAAAATATATTTAAATATATATTAAATACTTCAATCGATATTAAGACGATTTAAAATACTTCAAAATCGCTTCAACTAAAGTTTATAATTAATATTATTATTACACAAATCATATTTTATTTTGATACTCTAATTAAACATTGTTATCATTTTGCATACGGTGAATACTGAAAAAGTGACAACATTAATCTACTGTTTATTTTCGTTTAAGAACAGTAAAGGGAATTTTAGAGCTTATAACAAAAGGTAAAATGAATATAAGACTAATCGCATTTTAGTAAATATTTTTGGGAAAGAGACCCTATTTATGAATCATAAGTTCCAAAATAATTTTCCTGGCTTAATAGATTCCATAATTCATTCATCGAATTGTGTTTTATTTAGGTAAATTAGAAAACCCTAGTCACAATAATATTCTAATTTTTTTTTTAAGGTCATAACAGCTAGTACTTTATTTTGCAAAATATTGTCAAGCACTGAATAATGAATAATGAATTACGTTTACTAGTTATTCTCGACTGCTCACTACAACTAAGGTCATCTAAGATGTCGACCAAGTAATTTTCAAATCTACTGTACTGACACGACAGCGACTACTACTACTAACGCAAGCAAAACGATTTTAATTAAACAAATTTCTTTTAATTTAAACATTTCTTAGACAGTTGCATGAGGTTTACACGAAAACCTGTGTAGTGTTACTGTTTTAATGTTTATAATTTCTATCGTAGTTGAGATTATTTGTTTTTATGCATATATTCTAAACTTATACACAAGGCGCATGAGGACTTGGGAGGGGAAACGTTTGTTGACCCAGGACGCCAAAAATACCAAACAGGTTTCTGACCGCAAGACTAGTAAGAAAATAAATAACAATAAAAAGCGTTTTGTAATTTTGTTTTTTGTTAGAGAACTACATTCGTTATCACTCATTATTTATCGTACAATAATAGAATAATTAAAATTTCTATTTGGTAAATTTAAGTTTTGACGAGAAACAGAATAGGTTTGGTTTTGTAACTACCGTCTATAAACAGAAATAAACAGTCTTGTAACTGTAAACCAATGGACCAAATGTAAATGCAATTTCCTTTAAATCATCAAAAGTGTATTTAGTTGTGTAAGATATCATCAACATTTTATTATTGAAGTACCTCAATGAAATGAGTATGGTTGAAATCGTGCTTACATTTTCTCCGTTTATTTACAATTACCAAATAACCGAGGTTATAAGCTTAACCATTAATATATAGGTATAATACAAGTACATTAATAAATTATCGCGCGTGTAAAAAGTTAGAGATCAAACAAGCATTTATTAATGATCGATTAGATCGTAGACTATATTTTGGTATAGGTTCATACTTTGCTGATTTAAGATGTACTTTTTTATACTGTATCGGTTTATGCCGCACTAGTTTTTTCTGGTTGATAATATGACACGTCGATTTGTATGCTTTACAAGCCAAGTGGTTTTACAATTTTATGTTGTAGCATAATAACACTACGCAGCGCGCCATATAACCCCCCTTTTTTAACAAATTCTCAGCAGCTCGTCGAAGCCGACACCAAGTTCCATTTATGTTTTACTGAACGGTTATCATCTGCCCGCTTTACAGACTATATTCGAAAGTAAATCGTTACCCGAATTGTGTCTCGGTTTCAGCAAAAAGTATTTCGACTATGTATAATATATTTTCGTACATTGTTTTATCGAGAAAAATACTTTCCCAAACCCGACGTGCTGCGTTGCCGCAGCAGATGCTATATATATTATATAAAAATAAATAACAGTCTGCAGACACGTATTTCCTTTGCGATACACCGCCTACTTAATTCGGACGCGGGCGACGGTTTTTCAATATTTATTATAAAGGAAAAATAATCGATCACCGTAATAAAAAAATAAAAAAAAACGAAATTACCAACACAGGATGAGACGATATCCGCATTGAAAAGAATGTAGCGTGCGCGCCCAACAGTTCAATAGTCACAACATTTGTCCACGTCTCAAGAGACCGCTGCTTTTCCGACACAGGTAGGTACTTACACTTTTCGGTTTGCCCATATGGATAATATATAACATACCGCGTGACGACTATTATTATTATTATTGTCCATCGGTATATATATATACATATATATATATATGCCTTATAAATCTAAAGCTCAACATCAATTTTTTCCTTTTTTTTGTATAACACATAATATATTGATCTACCACTTTCCCTCCAATTTTCTTTCTATGTACACTCACAGTATTTTATCACACGTATTACCCACATGGACCGAAGGCCGCCACGGTGCACGCGGTTGTTCCGGTCCAACGCTTTGCATTTTTGCCAACAGATACATTTGGGGTCCTCTGACCGGTCGGCCTGTACAATCGCTTTTATTTCGCTGGAAATTACATTTCAGTTTACACCGCCTCCCCATGCCTATTGGCCGCCAACTGCAGTATTATAACAATAGATAGTTAGCAGGTGTTATATCCGCAGGTACCGACCAAGTACTTAGGTTTTCCACCCATCACAAAATCGAATCGCAAAAGTACCGCACCGCCGAGCATAAATTGAACGACAATTACCCGTCATTACTCTTTTATTTGTTATTATTACAATTTACAGCCGTTCACAGTGTTTTACTACACGGCATTTAATTTATCTAACAGTGTACCTATGATGTCCGACACCCGTTAACAGCACCACAAACGGTAAGACAAACCGACAAAAAACAACGATACGCGCTTCTTTGTTATTGTTTTCAATAGACGACGGAATACAAAAGGAAACATTAACAGGAATAACTACAAAGAATGAGAAAAATTTTAGTGGAATAATCGCCAGGTAAAAAAAAAATTTAACTGTTTTTGGTTCATAAGCGACTGCTAGTAAAAAAAACAAAGTATAGTACTTATACATTTTTGTTTGTTTTTTTCTTCTCAAATATTGCCTAATCCAACTTAGCGCGGTCAGTGTTTTTATCTTTCTAAAACATTTAGTTTCCAAATTGTATCGCGTTTTGATTTACTAGTTTAAAGAATAAGATACTTATGCAATTTTTCTGGTTGACTTCATACCGAGTAATCCAAAAAAATACATTATTACTTGGGTGAGATTTTTCGCAAGAAACATTAAAAACGGAGATTTTTTCCCCGAAAACCGGGCAGCGCAAAGGGAATGTACAGATTTTATAATACTCAATTATTTCGTTAACAAAAATAATGATCCAAAACTGGTCATCGACCAGTCAACGTTTTTAGTACATTATTCTTTATCACTATTTTTTCTAACCTAGCCTAACTTGGCAAAATTCGTTAAAACAATTCAGGTAAAACAAATTATAATGTTATTCGGTATAACGTTCTCGGAACAAATAAACTAAAAACGTTATTCGGTATAACGTTCTTGGAGTAAAACAAGTTATAACGTTTTTAGTTATAACGTTCTCGGAGCAAATCAATTTAAAACGTTATTCGTTATAACGTTCTCGGGGTAAAAAAAAAAATAAAACGTTATTCCTAGTTTACGTCCATGAACATAATTTTGAACTGAACAAATAAATAACGGTTAACGGAACCCTGAAAAATACAAAGTCAAAATTTCATAAAAAATCTTTCAACATTTTTGCTCTTGCTTCAAATACACTACATTGTATTTTTTTAAATAAAAATCCCTTTATTACCAGCTTAGAATCCGGAAGTTGAAATAAGACATGTCTCACCTATATAGTGGCACCTATTCAAAAAGATATTGTCACAATAGAGGGTTTTGTTAAAGAGATTGTCTCTTAAGAAATTACTTAATAAAGCCATTATATGATTATCATGACTACGAGAAATTTGTATTATATAGAATAACTATTAGTCACGTTAATCCAATAATTTAAAATTGATTTTACAGAAAAATAGGTTAAATCTTGAAGTATCAATACTTGTTACTATTATTGGGGTTTAGTATTTTTATTTGACTGGGAAACCATAAGCGAAAATCCAGGGGATATTTTTTTTTGTAAATATCTTTTCCAGTATCACTCTAAAAATCTCTATATACATACACTGCTTTACTGCAATGATTTATGCTATTGGAAAATCCAGGGGGATTTTTTTTTTGTAATTATCTTTTCCAATAGCATAAATCATTACGGTATAGCAAGTATGTTTAGAAATTTTTAGTGTGAGATAGATATGATTAAAATATAATCATTAGAAATTATTTCAAACTATTTATTTAAAAAATACCATTAACATGAAATAGCCAGGGACAAGAGTTTTCCCTTTTAAGGAAGTCCCTAAGGACATTACAGATAAAAAATAAAACTATTTTTTAAAGAGAATAAGTTAAGCGTCTTATGAAAGCCGATTTTTCCCGGACTATATTGTAGAGTTACAGTTTTGAGATTGTAAATAGGCCAAGTAAAACTTCATCGTCAATATCTTGACACGATCGATTCTCTTTTAAATTATATATAAATATACGACAGACCAAAAGATAACACTAGATGATAGATCAACACACTGAATATACATTATTATGTTAACGATTCTAGGATACCTAAATTATTTTTTATATTCAATATTTGTTAACAAGATTATAAAAGTTTCGATGAACGACACAAAATTATATTACGCCTCTAAAGAATCTCATTTTAGTACGACATCGATATAATAATATAATCTTGGACTGTTTGCTCGAGAGATTTGCGTGGGCGCAACAGAAGAGAAAGCGGTTGGATCTCGAGGCGACCATAGGTATAGGTAGGCATATAGGTACATACCGGACGAGGTCGATAAGACAGACAATGAAGCCCGGGAGAATTAGTCAACATTTCCAACTAGTTCGCTATTTGAATTTGACTGAGTTAAAGTAATTACCCACTCGTTAACGTTTCCATCGAGTAAAACGACTCGTTTCACGTTTGGATTACAAATGTTGTTTCTAACGTTTTTGGTCCGACTATGATTTAAATTCTAGTTTCATAAAGTCGAATGAACGTTAAAACGAACGATAATCGTGTTACGGCTAATTATTAAAATTACCAAATAATTTCAAGTACACTTTTAACTTTCTTAACCGATTAGTGCTCCTCAGCCTCACAGAGCAGACAATTTAAAACGTAATGGACACCCTCTCACCCAGATTTTAGCCACCCGAATATTGACATCGAACAAACAGCGTTAAATTGTTGTTTGAGTTAACTGTAACTATTCAATCAGTCTATATAGTATTCGTTGGATGTTTTCTTTCTTATTAATCCACTAAACATGTTGGTCGAATAAAACAATATATAACATTTTTCATTCCACACTGCGCTTTTATTCTTCACACATGACTTGTTGAGAGACCATTGAACCAGATGAAAACTTGAGGGAGTTCCTCCCAAAAAAATTACCTATTTTTGTATACATTTTATAAAAAAAAAAAAACCATGTCACTAATTGATTTTGTATAATAATCAATCTTAAATATAGATATTTGAAGAGAACTAGGAAAGCACACTTAAAGCGGCTATTACGGAAGCTACAGCACAGTGGCGGGTTTAAGGGGGCAGTAGCCTCCCCCCCCCTGGGGCTAAGCTATTTTTTTTTAAGGCAAATATTATGATATTTCAATAATTATTATAAAATATCGTCATTGAAGAATATATGGTTATTTAATATTTATGGATATTTAAATATTTAGGTTTCAAGCTATTTTTTTATTGTTGGATTTTGGATTTAAAATACAGCTAGGTAAGACCTCAATTAGCCCCCCCCCCCTCGGTAAGTGATAAAACCCGCCCCTGCTACAGCATCCCCAACAATTATATCCCTAATTTTCCATATTGTTCAGTCATGGATTTTATATGAAAACAAAACGGATCATGATTTACCTGGCTGGAGCACGGGTGTAGAGCATGTCCCATGAAACTTCAACGCGGCCAAGATGACGACCACAACTCCGACTGTGGCCGTGGACGACGACGGCCTCATGTCCCGTGTATTCGGTGTACCGACGGACGACGGCCGTTTTACGTGCCCTTCATCGTTTCTTGGCTATAACGCGACTACGGGTTTTTTACGCGATCGCATGTTTTCGCAATCCGTTGGACCAATACCTGGGCCGAGTGAACGTCGTCGTATCATAGCGCTGTTCGCTGCCGCCCACGACGGCACAAATATTCGCGTGCCATTTTTCGTGGTCACAAACGCGAAGTTATTAAAATTAATATAACGTATACATTTTTTTTTTACTAGTAAATTTATTTTTCAAAAATCCAAATTTTTACCAGTTTATGCGGCTTTTTATAAACACATTTATAATTATTATTGTCAAGTTTAATTGTCCCGACGAACGAGAACTCGCGTAGAATTCACACAAACGACGACCAACAAACATACACGGCAAACGACAAGCGACTGGCTGACGGCTGGGGCCTATGGACGACAAAGAACGGCGGTGGTGGTCAGCAGAGGCGATGACGACGGGTACCGCGCTCGCAACAGCTGAAACGCCGTCGCGGGTTCTCGGGCATTAGAGCGCAGCACAAGCAACACGTGCAAGCGAGAAACCCCACCCCGCAGCCGTCCATGACAACCATGTGGAACGACTGTCGCCGCGCCTGTTCGTGTTAACGTCACGGAGTCGGCCTACCACTGTGTCCCCAACATAATCTAAGCCACAGCCGGGACAGCCCACAAGGTAAAGAGTAGACAGGATAGTAATTAGTAGAGGAGAGGCTTGGTAAGTTCAGACCCTTCAAAGATTCACCGAAATTAGGTTAAAAAATCTTAGTTTCTACATGAAGAAGCCATGGGTGTTTGACACAAAGACAGTTTTTGGCATCTTGAAAAATACATAATGGAGATTTAAAGGATTTAAATTCCCTAGTCCTCTAGGAAATTCCCTCTGTTTGCGCCAATGATTGTAAATGAACTGATAGCTTGGCCCCAAACTAAGAGTTGGAAAACAAATCTTCTTCTCCTTCGCCTTCGCCTTCGTCCTAACTATTTGGGGTGGCCCCCTCCCCAAAAAATTTATTGCAAACTACAAAAATGTTGAATAGTTTTTATGCTTATTTTTTAAGTAAAAAAAAAACTCTAGGAAACATTAAAGAAAAAAAAATGTGTATACATAAATATCTAAAACATATTATAGACCTGGTGATTTTCTTTTCATGGAGAGACTCGACACAAGCTAAATCTGCTGTACCTATATGTGCTCAGTATGAGTTTATAATTCTCCATAAATCCTCATAATTAGTTAATAGTTCAAGACACTGCCAGCATCGATGATTTAAGAAACTATAATTCAGGACCTTCATACATATTTAGCCTATACCCTGTTCGCTGAGAGAGCATGCCGGGTTTGCGCATGTAGACTGAAGACTAAGCAGCAAGACTAAGAGGCTGGCAGACAGGGCGGACTTCGGGAGGAACGCTAGTCACACTGGGTGCCGCGGGGGGATGCGCAGAACGGCCAATTTTCGTCGGGTCGCGGCATGCTCTCTCGGCGAACAGGGTATAGAACTAAGGTAATTAAAATTTTAAAAGAATATTTATTCATTTTTAACCTAGTTTTTGTATTTTTTGGCTCTATGAACACATCACAATATTATGTTCTAAACAACCGATATGGAGAATAATATGGAATAATGAATCACCTTATATGACAACCGTTCGGAGCAGTCTTCGGCCACCGTCTGAGCCCTGAGGAATCGGTCATTTGTTAAAAATCATAATAGTAACACGTATGTGGCGGATGCACAGCTTACGCTATCTAGCTGTCGCAATCGCATCTACTCGCGGTTAGAAAGCTAAATTCAGGTAGTTGCCGTATCGCTCTACCATGTGATTGAAGTTACGCGACTCGCACATAGAAATGCGACAATCGTTAACTATCGACTATCGTCCATTAGATCGTAGACACCCGTCGGGCGACCTTTTGCCTGCATCTCCAAAGTGTTATTTGTTGGGTGAATGTCATATACTGATATACGCTGGTTAGCAGCCAATCATAGATTTTACTCATTGACAAAATGATTTAAATTAAAAATAATACCTTGAAGCTTATATAAATTAAGCGGTAAATTTATTGACATGGTCGAAATTTATTTAAACCAATTTTTTCTTAAATTATGTCTTTACAAAACTCCTTAAAAATGGTCTGTATGGTGCCCCCTTAAGTAAGATGTTTTGATGAAAATTAAAAAAAAAACGCTTAACTAACTATAAATTAATTTCGGATTTCAATAAATCCGAAATTCAAAAGGAGTTCACTATTTTAGTGTTGTTTTTTTTACATTTTCATCAAAAATATTTTACTTAGGTACGGCTTTAAACTGTAAAAATATTTAATACTTATAACATTTTTAAGTGACTTAAATAGCATTTTTATTGTAAGAAAATCCGGATTTTCGGATTCCCATCACTACTGATAACACGCGTTTTCTGTATGACCCATAAACCTTATACTACAGTAGTATAAGGTTTATGGTATGGCCGGCGAAAAATGTAGTAACTCGAATCAACCAATAAAATCAATAAACGGACCGTATTTCGTGACAAAATAAATAGGTATATCAACAACTTGTGATAACCGCAAAATGGCCCCCGGTTTTTTCGGGCGGTCGTGTATTTAATCTATGAGCAACCCGGCAACCATACTGTAAAAGTTGATAATACAAAATGCTGACGTACCTATTTATTTTTTCATTATATATATATATATATATATATATATTTGAAATACTATGCGTAGCTGTTATCAAAAGAAAACAACTGTTATTTGTTAATAATAAATATAAATGTAGACTTATCTTTGCCCAATTAAATAAAATCTATATTATCAGACAAGTCACAAGTGACGTCTTCCTAAAGACCTACATAATACATTTGGTTTTGACATTTCATTAATTTTGGGTTCTTTTGTACAATTAAATACATCAAAAATGACGAAATTTATCACCAATCGAGTAAGATATTTTTTTTACATTAATTACGTTAAAATTACTTGCCATTTTTAATATTACTAAGAAAATTCATATAATTTTTGTAACACAATATGATTAATAATATAAATAGCCACACAAAAACAATTGTGATGTTCAAAAACGTTATATATTATGTTTATTTAATTTTTTGTCTAGTCAACAGTAACCAGTATTACGCTGTTAGCTACAACATCAGTTTTTCCAAAAGTGTTAGCCAAGGAAGAAGAACCAAATCTCGTCAAACCTAAAGATTTATCTATTTATCCTGACGAAAATAAAGGAAAAACTGTGTATGAATAATTGTGGCTTAATTCAATTAATAAGATAAAAGAGAACAAATATATATATATGTATATATTTTTTTTTAACAGTGAACAAGAGGACAATTGGAAACCAACAATAGCATTAGACACCATTAAAAAAGTTCGTGAAGAAGTTGTAAATTTCAATACTAGATTGTCAGGGATCAGAGAAAGAGGGTCTACTTTCTTTCAAACAGGAATTGCCCATACAGAATGTAAGTACATACATATTAAGTTTTTTCTAGTTTAACATACATATTAACTTGCTTTCTATGTTGCTTATATAAATAAAACTCATGCATTTTTAAACAAATTTAATTTTAAATTGCCTATAATACATGGCTTTTTTTAAAACCTGGAACAGGTTATTTTGGTAGGAATAGGTTACTTGGTAAAAAGTATTATAGTGTTATATGATTGAAAATGCATTAGTCATCGAAGTCTATTCTAACCTAGGAACAGATGCACATTATCGGACACACAATTTTTTTTTTTTGCCATTTATGTTTTTTTTTAATGCTGATTATGAATTGGTAGTCAGAAATACAGACTCTTATAGTTCACAAGTTATAACTACTTGAAGTTAGAGAATTATCATTGCGAGAGACGTCTGCTTCACTATTCAGTTAATGTTAGCTGCGGTGATCAGTTATCAGCGACATCGTAGGAGCATGTGCGTCCTATTACAGTATGATTACATTTTAAGGAACTTCTTACACCTGCCAGCTCCTCCTGAATCCAACTGGACTCCTATCAGATTCTTGTTAGGATGATTGGAGACTTACATACCCAAAACCCCTGAAGAAAAATTAGCTTACACGGGAGCCGATTCATGAACGTTTATCGAATTTGACAAAATTTTGTCACCATTGGTTTAATATGGCGACATAATCTTGTTGAAGGCAATAAAAATTCAAGAATCAGCGCCCTGGTAAGCTTATTTTTACTTCGGCACTCCCTAATAAATAGGGAGTATGACGTCCTCTTAATTGGAACAGAAAGCGCTATTTATTAAAGGGAAAAAGGTAGGTAATATTTGATAAACTTTTATTTTGTTTTAAAATTTTGAAAACAGAAGTAATAAAATCGGCTTTTTAGCCGCCATAGAAAAGTTGTTATACTTTATAACAAAAAAAAAAAATTGAAATTGGTTCAGTAGACACATCAGAAAGTGACTTCATGTTTTAGTCTTTATTGTATAAAATTTGGCGCTTTCCGTTGCTCTTAAGCTGTTTCCGTTTCTGAATTATTATATTATAGTACTTTATAAGTATTATATACATATAAATCTAAAAATCCAGATATATATTTACCTTGTAAAACTAGTTTTATATATTTATTTTTATATTTTAATTTTTAGTATTATGCTTGATTAATGAGTTATGTATTTTTTTCTTATTATGAAGCTTTTGTGGATAATTTGCGTCAAGAGAACAATTCGACATTAAGAGCTGGATTTGTTGTGGGCGGTGGTTTGACTGGTTTATTGTTAGCGATAAGAAAAGGAAAATTTAAGAAAATCATTTATACAACAAGTGGAGCAACTGCTGCGTTTTATGTGGGATATCCAAAAGAATCTGAGGAAGTTTCAAAAACGATAAAACGTTATTCTTTAGTTTCCTATCATTTAATTAATAACAGTAAGAAACATTTAAAATTGTCAATATACAAGTTAAAACGTGTTAATTTACTTCAAACATTTTAGTAACCAAAGATGTAACTGGCTTTGAATTACCTCCACTACCAGCGCCAAAAGATTTAGAAACTTCCAGTGAAAACAAACCAGATTTAAAAACATTGTTTAGTTCATCAATTGAATACATCAACGGAAAGTTTGACTCTTTAAAAAAACTTATTTTAAACAACAAAGATGTATGTTAAAAATGAAAAATCAGAAATATTTATTTAATTAACATTATTTTTATTATTTCTAGGTACCTGATGATAAAAGTAAATAAAAGTCAAATGTATCATTGCTATTAATAGTATATGGCGATTACAAATACAATTTAGCATGGATTTAGAACTATTTAATTAACATGCTCTACTTAAACGAGCAATCACATCTTCTTTACCAAGGATTACCATCATTTCACTTACACTTGGCCCTTGCTGTAAAACATAAGTGATTTGATTAATATAAATATTAAAAAATCGAAACAGCCTGTCGACTTACCTTCAGGCCACTAATAATATTACGTAAAGTTTTCATGAATTTACTGTAGATAATATTATTTGATTTAGAAAACTTGTGTAACGTCTCCCCTAGATTATCAACATCAAAACTATCCATATTGAGTAGATGTTCTTTTAACTGCATTATAAGTTCTGAAAAAAAAAAAAATTATTGTATTAATCTGTAGTGTTATTATTATGATCATTGATAGTCTGTATTTTGGTTACCTTTATCATAATTCATAGTTTGTAGAGAAGATTCTGATGGCTTCATCCAAATAAACTTAAAATTCTCATTTACTAGTTCATTTATGTTTGTAATTCTTTCGACACTCCACAACAAAATATTTTCCAAGTGCGATTCGCTTAAATCCAAATCGACTGCTTCGCTAAAACAACAAATGGGCTTAAATAAATAGGTTATTGTTATTTAAAAGTTACTAATTTAATTAGATAGATGTTTTTTTGGAATTAATTATTTAAAAGTAAACATAGATGGTGAGTATCAATGTGTATCAGTATTTGGAACAATGCAAATGTTTAAAATTTGGAGTTCCTAATTTAGTATCTCCATGGCAAAAATACTTAAATGTGACTTTTTTTAAATTTAAATTAAAAAAATTGTCAATCGATAAATGAAAAAAGTTTACTGTACAACAGAATATTAAATACTGTTATAATTTCAATGCTCCTTACAAAAAAAAGGCACGTTTCAGCTGCCAAACAAATAACAATGTTTTTTCATGAAATTTTTGTTTTTTGTAATTTAAAAATGTCGTTTTTTATACAAAATGTTGATTTGTATTCTTACTTTTTCAAAAACGCATTTTCAATAGTATATTTCAACTGTTCTACAGCCTTTTTTCTTCCATGTACAGTTCCAAGTTCAATTTTTAGTTGAGCTCTATTGAAAAAGTCAAGTTTATCCCATGGCACTTGACATGAATTAGAATTTATAAGTCTTATATCAAACTAAAATTTAAAAAATATAATCTTATGCGATAGTTTTGTACTCATAAAATTTATCTTACTTACATTACTTATAAGTTCATCTAAAGTTTTAATTCGTGTTTTACTCTTTGTTTGATTGTCACTGAAGCCTCCCCCGCAACTTACTACAAAATTTAACAACGCTTCAGGATAAATACCCTTATGCCTATAGGAACTAATTGTAATATCATTTTGTCGTTTAGACAGTTTTGTGCCATCTATATTCATCAACAACGGCAAATGTGCAAAATTTGGTGGCGTCCAACCAAAAGCTCTAAATTTTCAAATTTTTCTTTTTAAATAATGTTGTATTTGTCAAAAATTTTTAGTAATTTAAAAACTATTACTTGTATAGTAAGATATGCTTTGATGTCGATGGTTGCCACTCGACACCTCTAAGAACGTGTGTAATTTGCATATTGTGGTCATCGACAACATTTGCTAGATGGTAAGTAGGAAAACCATCAGATTTCACAATTACGGGGTCTCCTTCTACAGCAGCTACGTTCCTAGTAACATTTCTATAAACGAGATCATGAAAATGGCCATCATCTTGATCTAACTGAAATACTTGTACTTAATAAATACATTTTCTATCAATTAATTTAATTGATTAAATGAAAAAAAACCTTAAATCTGATAACAAAATTCATATTTTTCTTTTGTTCAATTTCTTCTGCATCTAAACTTCGACATTTGTTATCGTAACGCGGTATTCTTCTAGTACGTATAGCATCTCTTCTTAAAAGATCTAATCTCTTTTCAGTACAATAACATTTATATGCATAACCTTTATTGAGCAACTCCTGTGCTGCTAGTCTACGAGAAAAATATATATTTTTATACAATAATTTGTGTGTGTAAGAACTAGTTTTTCATTACTTGTAATTACTCAATCTTTCTGACTGAATATAAGGACCAAATGATCCACCAATTTTTGGACCTTCATCAAATTCTATACCCAACCATTTTAAATCTTCTTGAAGCTGATCAATAGCACCATTAACCACTCTTGAACGATCGGTGTCCTCAATTCGTAAAATATACTTTCCCCCTTTTGATTTTGCGAATAAATAATTATAAAGAGCAGTACGAAATCCACCTAAATGGAGATTTCCTAAAACAAAAATTGTATGAGACTAATTAAAATATATTACTATTTTTAGTATTTTTTATACTGAGTGTTCAAATATGAAAAGTAAGTAAAAAACGTTTAGACATCAAGAACATCTTCAACCAAACCCCCCTCCTCATTTCCCTTTTTTCAATGGGTTATTTATTTCTATTTATTTATTTAATAATTGACATCCATAAGGGGTAAAAGTACAGTAGATACGTCTTAAGATTATACAAGAAATATAAATCAGTTACACAAATTATTTTTACACCAAAAAAAAATTGTTTTCTTTTATATAATTTTTCTATTTTTCTTTTACATATTTTTAATTTAATATTTAATGCACTAAGGATTTAAATGTTTCAACTTGGATAAGGAATCTGTGAAAAAATCAAAATCTTTCAACATATTAGCCTAGCCGATGACGGTAGACGGTATTCAGGACTGTTAATCACATAATTAGCAGCACTGAAAGGCAACCAGAATTGCTTGTTTGATCTATAAGTAGTAATAAATGTAGGTATTTTTATTTTGATTCTACATAAAAATTCGGGACAGTCGATAAAGCCATTTAATATATTATACAAGAACTTTACATCAGCATTAAAGCTTCTAGACCTCAAAGACTGTAAATCTAGGGTTAAATCAAAATTGTTTTTGTGTATATTATAAATTTGTATGTTAAAAATTATTTTGGTCTAATTGTGCTTAGAATGTATCTATAAATAAATTAAATACCAAAATATATTAACTAAATTTTAGATTATTTTATCCTACCTGTAGGACTAGGCGCAAATCTTACTCTCACTGATTCTGAATGAAACCGAAGACAAATGTTAAAGACTATTGATTTACAAGTAGAACTTTTAAACAAATACTTATTGTACATTTTTTTATTCAACAACACGACATATACAACAACATAGCTTTTGATGAATTAAGAATTTTCTGTTTAATGGGAAACAGAGAGGTCTAATAAGATCTCATGATCGTGTAACTTCAAATAAATTGTAATACAACATCAAAACTCTGAAGTTTGAAGTATCAAGTATAAAGTAGACTGTAGAGGAATAAATATTAAAACAAATTAAAAATCCTTGGACAATAAGTTGATACTTGATAACTGATAACACGGTTGAAAAAAGGCGACAAAAGGGAGATATGACTTAAATAAAAATGATAAACGTTTACTCGTTTGCAAGCTTGCTAAATAATGTTATTTTTTTTTTAATTCTTATAAACCCGGCGTTTTATTTATAAATCTTACAGTAATTTATAAAACTTTAAAGTACTAAGATTTAAAACTATTAAGCGCACTTACTTTTTTTTGTACATTTTTTATATAAATATTTTTTGAATGGTCGTTTTTATAGGTCTATGATTTTATTATAAAAATGTAGTGAACACTGTAAAAAGTGTGAAAATTGCTCAAAAGATTTCTTATCATAACTCGAAGTCATCACAGCCGATCATCCGCTATCGGGTGTCTAGGCTGAAATCCGAGTAACCATGTATCCATTTTTTTCGTTTTTACTATTATAAATTGTACTACTGTGTCTTAAGTTCGTGAGTTAAACCATGCATTTAATATTGAATGCATACTAAATGCAATTAATTTTTTATAAAAACAAAATCTTTAATAAATTTAATCTTTATTATCTTGCTGTAAATTTCAGAAAAATCAGAAAACGGGCTGTAATACTATTAAAAAAAAGGTATTTTTTAATTTCACCAATACATAATATTTGGCTGTATAATCTTTTATACATTATTATAATAATGTTACATTATAATGCTACAGCTATAAGTAATCTTAATTTTCACGAGTTTGGTTAAAAACTGCCAATAAAAATGATAATATAAAAAATATATTAATCATTATATAATAAAATTTACAGATTAAGTAATATTAGTAACATGACCTAGGTAATATAATAAAAGTCACATAGATGGTAACGTCCTCTATGTATTTGTGTTTGCCAGTGCTATATTGGTGCATTGTGTGGGACTTATGGTACATGAAAGAACATATTAATCAGTTTGTCGTTCTCCACATTCACATGCTTTCTTTTCTTCACTAAAGCCCCAATTTCATTATTATATTTAGTTCTTGCCACTCCCAACTCTCATTCTATGTAGGGTTTTCTTCCTACAGTGGCCACAGTTAAGAAGTTGTTAAGTAGGCTGGATCGATTCTTCCGCTTGCAGCTCATCTTTCTATCATTGTAATCTTGACATTTTGAAGGGGATTTATGTAGGCCATCTGTTCTATGTGTATGAAACTTAAATGTCAAAGTCCTATCTAGGGTAATGCTGAAGTACACTGGATAATCAATGCACTGCAAAGTTTTTTATATACTCCGGTCACTTTAAGAAGATACCCGGGCCGCAGACCAAAACTCGTCCATCACCATGCAAGTTGTATCTGTAACGCACAGTAGGTAGTGCCGAACTATGACGATGTTGTGGGGTAAAAACTGGTCGCTGCTAACGCGACGAAGTATCTTGTTAAAGTGACCGTACTATAGCCATATCAAGGCATTTCTTGATATCACAGTTTTGTAGGTATAAGTCACATACCTGTGTTTGGAGTTGGTTTTAATTTATTACTGTCATAATAGTTGGTCATATCTTTTAGTGGATTTGTTAGTTTGGTTTCTACATTATTGAATATAATGTATTGTCTTGAGCTCCGATTGCTAGGTCGTCAGCATATAAAAAGTGTCTGTCTATTAGAGTGGGCTGATCATTTGTACACAAGTTGAAAAGTATAAGATCTAACACACTACCGGCTACCCTGTAAATAAGCCATTCTTTGGGGTTCTCTATTTAATCCATTTATCATTAAAATTCACAGTAAATCGATAATTTGTAGAAGTATATTATAAATTTAATTTTGTTAAATTAATTTGATTTTATTTACACTCACAGCAAAAAAATTGTTCAAAGTTAATACTTATACAATATTGTTATGTTTCTCATTTGTCATATATATTTTTACTTAATTAATGTTTATTAATTTCAGGTGATTATTTTAAATGTACATTATGATGCGGTGGTCTAGAACATCTAAACAGATAATTTCTGTCTTGAGGACTCAAGCATCAAAAATGTCAAATGTTAAGCCAGCTATTCCAGAAGAGCCTAAAACGATTACTAAAATTAGTAATACTAATAGTCCTACTAGCAGTATTGTGGCAGCTGCATTTGCATCATTGAAAGAAATTGACACAGCAAAAACAATTAAAAAAAATGTCTATTATATTATCAACAATAAAATAGACAACGCTAATACTATAGAAGATCTTCTTGGATTGGCAGATTCGTCAACACTTTCTAAATCACAAGCATTAAAGGTGATTATTTTCATACTTCTAAAATGTATGTAACATTTAAACAATAAACCTTTAAAAACATTTTAGGCGGTTTCAATGTTAGCCGATTGGGCAACTACAGGTAAAGCCAAATTGTCAGACTTTGAAGCTGACCCAAGATTCTTGAAGTTATGTAGATTACTAGGAAAAGAAAATGTTGGTAAAGAAAATACTTTTAGTGACTTATCTACCGTTCTTGGTATTACTGGAGATGACGAAGCTGCTAAACTAATTTCTTCAATTAGTTTACCTCAAATGATCAAAGTAATAAGAACCAATTATTTAATTGATTAAGCAGATGGTATTTTTGCTAAATTAACTGTTTCAGGTGCTTTCAACTCTTGCTGTTAAAAAAAAACGCTCGGCAACTTTAATGCGGTCATTAGCATTCAATATTGGTAGATGCTCAGAAAAACTTGATATCAAACAATGTGCCGATATATTGTACGCTTTAGCTGTGTTAAATTTTCCTGATGAAGTACTAATGGAAAAAGTTAGTGCTGATTTATGTAGTACCATATCTACAAATGATCGTCCTTCAGTAATTGGATCCATTATTACCAGCATGGGCATTTTACGACTAAGGGATACAGGTAATGGATTTGTGAATTATACAATTACTATTAAATAAATTATAAATAATAATTTAACATTTTCAAAATAAACATTTTATTTAAACAACATTAAAATGTCTAGACTTACTAGAATCTATATCCTCTTGGTTGGAAAATCATGAATGCAAACAACATATATTAGAGTCATTTTTGATAACGTTGGCCTATGTGAACTATAAAACAGTTAATGTGGACAATATATTTAAGGTTTTTATATTTATTTTCTTACTGTTTGTATTATACATGTAATATAAGAACTAATAAATTTATGTTAATAGGTGTTTGAAAATAACAAAATTGATGGCGTCAGTAATATAAATACATGGCTGGATGTGGTATGGAGTTTGATTGTATTGAAAAGAGAAAGCGACGATCATTTAAAATCTGTTTTATCTCCTGGTTTTACAAAAAGTGTGCTAAATCTAAAAGGTAATATTTCATGTGCAATGTGCATATATCAATAATAAATAGTAATTACCCTACCCTAGTTCCAGGCGAGAATGCAATGATCTAGCTTAAGTAGTGAATTAAAGTAAAAATATTATTATAGAAAAACTCTAAAAGTAAAATTAATTGATTTGTAATGGACTGCAGTTAAAGGAATAATATGACATATTGTGAAGAAATAAATTGGAAAGATGTGGTTAAATAGGGATGCCATCAAAAATATTATTAAATTGAATACTTAAACTGGTTTTGTAATTTTTAGATATTGGAATCATTCCTATAAAACTACTGAATGTTAATGGATATGCGACAACCAAAACACAATATAAAGGTAAAAATGTATAATATCTTATACCAACATAATGCCACACATCCTGTTTCTTGTGCTAAAACAAGGATTATTATTCTGAAAAACATCTCCAAACATAGTTGTCATATTAACATAATAGAATGATTAAGACGATAGATATTTTTCGGATTTCTTTTATTTCATAATTATTTTCACATAAATGAAAAACATGTTTTTGCAAAAAAATTACCTACACTGAATGCTCTAAGAGAGGGGCCTTTACACTAATATTTATTAAAGCATATTGCAATTTTTAATAATAGTTAACATTAAGAGGACGTCGCAGGTAAAGTGTTACGTATACAACTCCCGAGAGATGGCGTTATTCTCCGTCTCGGCGGCGGCGGTTTATAGTCACGGCCATACGAGTGCTGCGGCGGCGCGTTGTAGTATTATCAGAGCGGCACATTATTCTATCACCGACTGCCGATCTAGTAAAAACTAATATTATGCTGGCAACGTATGATTCGTCGCGGTAAACATTCGCTACTCGCGAGCTCGTGCGCGTGTTACAATCTCGAGTAAATCTTTTTTATAGCTACTGTTCATTAACATTTATATAACAATGGACAGAGTAGAAAATACAATACCCATCATAGTTTGAATCATTCTGATAACTTAATTACTTTATTTTAGCGTATAAATAATTTTCTCAGATATCAGAATAAACTTGATACCTCGTATAGCGTACTTACTTATTAACATTTATATTGGAGCATACTTATTTTGCATGTCTGTTACAATAAAATACGTGTTTCCAAATTTGCTTAGCCTATATTGGCCATGGTCGCATTGAATATTTTAGTGTTTTTTTTTACAGTATTATAGGTCACCAAACAAAATCATTAAAAATCAGTATTTTATGTAAAACATTTCAGCTTTCTGATAATTCATTTATAAATCAAAAATTAATAATTGAAAGCATGTTTATAAAAATTCATCAATAGAATAATAATTGTATAATGGTACGAGTATCCGTTATAAACTTTAAGTGCTGGACGGGTCATATATAATATTCTATGATTTATTTCATTAAATAATAATTATATATAAATCTAATACTATTTGATAAAAAAACAAAGTGTACATATGTAAATTTTGTATTATAATTTTTATCTATAAAACACAACACAATAGGAAAAATAAAAATGTGGCTTCTCTGTGCAACAAAAATACAGTATTTCTCAAGTAAAGTCGTATTTCTACAATATTTACAAATAATATAATTAGGTAAACTTAGATTATCTGTTGTTATCCCGAAAATTATGGTGGTCACCGCCGACATTATTGCGGAGTTTAGCTTTGTTATAAAAAAGAAAAAATAGAATACGAAGAATATATCATAATTGAAATATATTATGAGTAAAACTCTTTAATTTATAAATTGTAATTATATAGAAAAATAAATTATAGTATAAATGAAGAGTTAATTTGTCAAACGTTCCAAGTGCTAAAGTATAAAAATTGAACTTTATAATTTGATTTGTATTTTATTCACTAGCGGAAACATTACATATTTTTGAGTTTAAAATATGATTATTTTTTTTAATAAATAACTATTCCTTACTTGAAAATGTACAACAATTCTTTCCGGTAATGGATAAAATACAATTTAAATTATAAAGTTCAATTTTTATACTTTGGCACTTAGAACGTTTGACAAATTCGTTTTTCAAATATTTATGTTAGATAAATACGTTGTTAGTGGTCGGCATTGAATGAGGGGGGGGGGTGGCTTAGATTGAGAGTGAAAAACCGTCTATATACGAAAAATAAGAATATAGAAATTACGGACACCAGGTAATACAAAAAAAAAAGTGGAGACCCCCAAAAATCAAAATGTTGTTTAAAATACGCTACTGATCTATATGATTTATTGTAACTAAAAATTGACTGTTGATTAATTTACACATAGCAACTTAAAAATTTCCAATTTTAGTCTGAGGAGGGGAGGGGGCCCCACACTAATTTTGGTCTGGGGTGTAAACATTGTATTGTTGTTGTACATGTTTCGGTTTTTCGGAGAGGTATTTGAATATTTTTCCGATTTTTTTTACAGTGTGCAATAACCCCCCCTCCCCCCGTTCCCTAAATCATTTTTTAAATCACAATTTTTACAAATTATAATTTACTACACTTGCTACCTTTTTCATACAAGCGACTTAGCGACTGGCTTATTCAGCTAATTCTCTATAAAATAATGAACATATAATATCAAATATTAAATAACAGTATCGCTGTGCAAGTAAAATATAATATTGGTTTGTTATTGAGAATTGATTGTTAAAAATTGGGTTATCTGTTTTTACTTCAGGTAATAATATAATTGCGGTGTCACCGTTGACGTTATCGCTGTCGCCGCGCTACGGCAGTCGGCCCAAAACCGGTTTTCCTAACGTATAAAGATATGTAGTAAATTGACCGCTAGGCGCGCCAGCTCTCGACGTAATAATTATTATAAAAATTCAAAAAACATCCCTTCACACTTCAAATAGTACTCGTACGCTTTTGGCGGTAGAAAATTGTTTATAGTACCATATGAAAGATCAGAACTTTTTCTACGTGCCTGTAGAGAGTTTTTTTCAATTACTTTATTTACAATGGTTTTATGAACGTTTGAAAAAAGTAAAAATTCTTATTGAAATAACTATAAGTAAACAATTTTTTTTTGGAAATATGGCTCTATACGCACATAGTAGACATTCCAGGCTTTCTTTAAGTATCCTTAGATTTATTCTACGATTAATAGTTTCTGAGTACTATTTGTCCTCTTACGTCCTCTTAGCAAGTTTTGTACTGGTTAATATAACAGCATAGTGGTATGTATTTTTATGTTTAATTTTTTCTTTTAAAATTTTGTAATATTTACAAAAATATAACCTGTATGCATTATAATAATGAAAAAAAAATTAAGGCCCTTTTTTGTACAAAAAAACATGTTTCTTCTATTAACATAGTCAGATTTTTTTTGAAAAAATATTAGTTCTATTCTCAACAGTTGTCGAATTACGCATTTCAAAGTACGGTTCAAATTAGAATAAGTTGTATTCAACCAAAAACAAACAGATTATATAAGCTCATTAAAAAATAGTATATATGATGTCTTTTAAAAGAGTGCTTTGATGATAACAAAAAGAATATGTGAGCAAAAGTTATTAAGATTTTCAGACATTAAAAAGTCTATAAAGTTAACAATTAAATATATCTAGCAATGTAAAACAATTTGTATTATCTTTAATTTTTCTCCTACAAAGGAAATAGCTACAGTAATTTCGTTGAATTTTTCCACTGAGCATGCATTATTACAATGTTTACTTGTAGGACCATTGTTGGATTTGAATTCAGATTATTGTCAAGTCAAATTAATGAGATCCAAAGATAAGCAAGCTTTAATGGTCTCAATGATGGATGCATTATCAACTATGTTACCATCAATTAATTATGTAAAAACCGATGTAAATACAAATTTTGGTTTCATTATTGGTAAGTTTTAATTCATAAACAAATTTATAATTTAAGTAATAATAGGCATGCATTATTTTTATTGTTTTTATAATTCATTATACAAGGTGTGGAAATTAGTGAGAATTCTCAATTTTGATGAGTTATTCATCATTTACATGGACTTGTGCACCCATACCCTAAAAATACTCTCCCCCGAGCTAATGCACTTGTTCCAGCGCATTTTGTTAAGCCGTTCAAACCTGGCGTCACAGAGCTATGGATGACCTCCAAATCCTCATAGCAGTAGCCTTAACCTGATTCTCTGAGCTTGGAGGATAGCTAGAGTCAGATCAAGACTGTAGGGGGGGGGGAGAGTTGCAATGTTTTTTTCTAGTCAAAATCTATTGCACTGCAATCGTTATGTGAGCGGGTGCATTGTTATGGTGACAGGTCCTGGCCTTGCGCCGTCTTTCACCGATTACCGACCCACTGTAAAACATGCAGCCCATTCGTACACAAGACAATTTTTACAGGCTTGTTACTATTTTTTCCGACTGCACATCACAACACCACTAAACAATACTTCTAAAACTTGTATAGAATAAAATATAATTTTGATCACAATCAAACTTGGTAAACTGGTAAACAGCCTTGGACTTTCATAAAAAGCTCATTTCCACGGCATCAGTGTTACTATATGATGTGTTCTAGCAAAATTCTTGTTAATTGATTGCCACACCTTGTATATGTTATTATAATTTTGTATAATTCATTAGCATATTTACTATAATTTATAACTTAATGATGTCTTATTAATATTGTCATTTTTTTTTTTTTTTTAGATGCAGAATGTTCAATAGATTCAAAGTTGAATCCCATACCTCTTGATAGCACTACAAGTAGTAAAGCTGGCATACATAAAATAGCTTTTATGTTGACTGGATTCCACGATACGTGTCGTGGATGTCATAATGAACCTAATGGGATATCGGTTCTTAACACACAATTAGCTAAATCACTTGGTTACAAAGTATTATCGATTCCCTACACAGAGTTTGGACTTCGTGATACATTAGTCAATAGGGTCAAATATCTTAAAGAGAATATAAAATTGTTAATTAATGAACCTTAGTGTTAATAGTTTAAAGTTTTGCACTTTGTATGTTTTTATTGTGTTTTGTCTTGAATAAACCAATATTCAAATTTACTGAGCACTAATTGAATTACGTTTCCCACATTTGTAATACAAAAAACTGATCTCATATGCATCAGGTTTTGATCCAATTGAGCTGCACAACATATCGGTATACCACAAACATAGACTTTCAAATTTTGATATTCGGACTTGTGACATCATTGCTCTGTACGGTGAATGTTGGTGGGAATCTATAAGCAGTACCTGAAAAATAATTTATAATGAAAAATCAAATTAAGAATAAATATGACACATGCAACAGCATTATTGAGGTCTAATGTAGGAGCTTGAAGGATTTTATAAGTGGCAGTAAACCGATCCAAAATTTCGTGCCAAAATAATAAATATACAATATATACCTGTTACAAGTTGACACATTTTTTTATACAAACCATTTGATTTATGGCTTTTTTTTTTTTGGTAGCTCATTTGAGTCTTCAAAAAAACTGTGCAGAGTAGATTTTATTTTTTCTTAGTGACAACCATTAATTAAAGAATAGTATCACGTAAAATTAGATACCTTATTAAAACTTACAAGTTACAGTTGTAAGAATACGTGTAGTTGCAGGTACATGTGTACTTATAACTACAGTCTACACGAACTTCTACACGGCAATTTCGACTACACGCGTTACACATGTATTTACTTACACGTGTAATCGGTAGTTCTAATATAAATACAATTAAATAATCAAAAAAATAATGCTTATAATAAGGTATAGTATCGTAAGTAAGTGAAGTAACTGTAAAAAGTATTTTGCAAAACACCGCATTATTATAGGGTCATTCCGTGCCAAATAACCTGATGTATGTGCGAGTGGATTTTCTAAATGCCTCAAACTAATATATCCTATAGTTATAGTTCCATAAAATCGAAAAATAAAAATAAAAAATTGTTTGACATAAGCGATGCTGTATTCTGTAAATTCATTGTAAAAACGCCACAAGTTCACGACCACGATACTTAATGTCTTATTATGATATCGAAATGGAATTTCCACTGAACAATCGTAATTAAAGTGTTCTTTTTCATAATATTCATAAACACTTTTTTTCTTCAAATTTTTAAGTAGCCAAAAATAAAATAAGTTTTATAAATTTCATTAAATTTTTATGCTGACGCAAGGTCAAAATTTCAAAAAAAATTGTTTATTCTGATACATTTAATTACACTTGATTCATAATTTTTTTTATGTTGTATAAGAAACTTCAAAGTTTGGTTGCTATTTTACGAAAAAATGCAATATTTAAGAACCTATAACTTTTTAGTGCATAAACTAAAAATTCTGAAATTTATACAACACTTACTTTTTTGTAAATAGAACATCTGGCAAAAGTTTGGTAAATGGACATATTTTTACTAGTTGTAAAAACTTGAATAAAACAATTTTGTGTGTGTAGTTCTAAAATACGAAATTTGTAGGACATGCCTAGAGGAAGCATGATTTGCTGATAAGGAAAGTAATTGAGGAAAACCCAGTAGAGAGGACACCTCTTGGGAGACAACGGTTAGGTGGGAAGACTGCGTTAAAAGAGATGCACCGAGGCAGCAGAACCAAATAGCACAGCAGAGGATAGATATAGATGGCAATATGTTTATTTAGAGTTACGCTTTTGATTGGCCGAAACCAAGGAAGAAGAAGTGATATGAAACAAGATTCTATGACCCTAGAAGTTTACCCTCGGCTGCTCTGTGTAATTCTTACCCTAATTACAAGATCAAAAAGGTGAACCATGATTTATCTTTCAAAATAACAGTTTATTTAATTATGTTGTTTATTTTTAAGTTTCAAATTTTTCATAAAATTTGTTTGTTTGGTGAAAAAATGTATGTGGCTGTACTTTAAATTAATAAAAATTAAGGTTATACTAATATATCACCCTGAAAATTTCCTGGCGTAAAAACAAGCCTAATATCATTAAATCTTCGTATATGATACAAACCTGGGCATTATTTAAATAAAAATTAAATTTATTTTTCAAATATTAGTTTAATTTAAAATAAAAACTAACTAAATATTAGTTTTATTTTTATTTTCTCAAAATTTAATAACAAATAACAAAACTGAAATAAATTTTCAACCAAACACTATAATACCTAATACAATTTATTTATTTAAAATAAAAGATTAATTAAAAAACAATATATAATAAGTTATTACAAATAATTTAATATTTAAAACAACAAATATAAAATATATTTTATTACGAATTTATTTAATACAGTAGTAAAATTGATTTTAAATTTAAATAAAATGTCCAGGTTTGAGCAGGTTTAATGGAGCAAATATTTTGTTTACACTCTCATTTTGTAATAAGCAATAAGAGAATACCCAATTTTGAAGTTTACTAAATAGGTAAAACTGTTAAATATAATCATTTGTTTGATTCATACCTATTCAATAGTAACAAATTCAAAGTTATTGTTTAAATGTTTGCAATTTTTAGAATTATTTTTCCCCCGACTACCTCCCTTTTATCAAAATCTCTTTCCAAACACAAGATAATCCTCAACTAGGTAAATCAATTGTCCATATTATGACAAAAATATATAATATTATCCATTTATTTATTTTTATATTTTTTGACAACAACATGCAATCTCTATTTGATGACGGTTTTGTTACCTTACTAAATAGTAAACAAAATAAGCAAAAGATCTTAAAAAACTTTGTTCCATAAAATGTGTCAGAAAAAATAATATATTATATTGGAATATTAGGTACAAACTAATTTCTTATAAGATAGTTATTTTTATTTCTAAAGAAGCATTGACAACCAAGCTGTTATCAATAACATTCCTCCTGTAGGAGCAAATTTATTGTATGATTTATCTCCAGTTAAACCATTATAATAGCACGCACCACAAAACAAAACCGTGCCACTAATAAAAAGTCCACCAGTCTGAAAAACAAATATTATGTTGATTAATCAGAGTATAAAACTTTTTTAAACTATACATACCACTCTAGGAAATCGACAAAATGGAACTGCAAATAGAGCTAGCGTATGAAAAAAATGTAGTCGATTTCCAGTCTCATAGTTTTTTGCTTCTTCTGGACCAGCTTTATGTGATACTACTACAAAAAACATTTTTTTTTTAGTTATACAGTTCCAGTTATTTAATAGAATTTTCCTTACATAAGGTAAAGCAAACCAGACCACTCACTACTCAGTTACCTGGCACCTATTATTATTTTTGGAATAAACTGTTATGACCAATAAAAAAACAATTTTAGCAAAAATTATATTTCTCCTTTTAAAATAAAAATAATTTTTCTAAATGCAAAAACCACTTGCAATTCATTTTTTTTTTTAATTAAACATGGCTTATTAAAACTGCCCAATAAAGATAATAATAAACGTGGTTTAAATATTCATTTCTTTACTATATATACATAATACACACATTTAAAAAAGTTGATTCTATTCATGACTGTATTAAATTACAAGATGATTTAGATAACTTAAATGATTGGTGTTATTTAAATGGTTTGTGCCTCAATATCAACAAATGCAAAATATTATCATTTAATATTAAAAAATCTCATGTTCATTTTGATTATAAATTTAACAATGTTTCTATTGAATTACATTTGATTCTAAACTATGTTTTAATGAACACATTGATAGAATAACCAATAAAGCGTTTCAAAATCTTGGTTTCATTACACAAACTTGTACAAATTTTAATAATTTCAATGCCATTAAAAATATTTATTTTGCATTTGTCAGATCCTAATTAGAATATGCATTCTTATTTGGTCTTCTAGTAACATAGGGGTAAATCATAATGTTGAAGCTGTTCAGAATCGTTTTCTTCGTTTTTTAGCTTTTAAATTTAAAGTCGAAAGACTACAACATTCAGATTATAATGGATCCTACTTCAATATAAATCGTTAAATACAAGAAGAAGTTACCTTCATTATTCATTTTTATTAAAACTATTAAATAACTCTATAGATTGCCCTTATTTACTGGAGCGATTAAATTTTCAAATTAATACCAAATCCATCTGAAATCAAGATAGTTTTTTAATCAATAATGTTTCTAAAGCATACTCAAAATTATCACCTACGAATATACTGATGACTATAGGAAACACTATGGATATTAATTTTAGTTAATGTACTTGTTATATTAATTAAATGTGAATTTTATATTATTCGTACCAAATTTTATTGTATCTGTATCACTACACAATTTCATATATATTTTGTTTTGTAAATGGAGTTTTTTTGTTAATAAAGATAATAATAATAAGTTGCTTATACGTTTTTTCTAGAATAATACATGTGGTGTGGAAAACAAAAAAGGGACCTCTTGTTTTAGTTGGTATTCAAAAAAAGAACAAAACATTTTCAAACAATAACTTTTAAGTCATTTTTTGTAGATGCAAATATATACAAGGTCTCAAATTATTCAAAAATCAATCAAGACTCAGATAAAGCACCAACTTGTCAGAAAATTCTGACAAAAAGTCTTTTTTTGCTTTACTCACCACATAATATGCTAGATTCCACGAAATTAATGAAACTCATAAAATAAAAAAAAATGGATAATAGAGAGAACAAATTATTTTTTATGCAACTTTTTTATTCGAGTAATATAGTTATGAAGGTAGTTTGAATTGCACATATTAGTAAGACAAAAATGCTCGATTTTTAAAATTTGACGAAGCAGCAAGTATATCATATCACCTTCAATTTTGAATAGGCATTTTAACATGAAAAACTTTTCTACCATACAAACACACAAGCGTCGAAATTTATAAATAGGTAATAAAAAGATTGAAAAATCTCAAGACTAATTATTTTATATCACGTCATGTGTTTTGAATTTTCCAATTTTTTATAAATTGAAATACTCAGTTAATTTTTCTAAGCTCACAGTCTAATTGTATATTTACCATGAGCTCCATATGCTCCAAGGACAACTGCTGATGCACCTAAAATACCAGCAATTTTAAAAAAATAAATGTTTTTTCCAATCAATTGAATTAAATTTTGACTCTCCATGTTAATCAATGGTTTTTTGCCACTTGCGCTTGTTAAACCAAACCAATTGAACTGAAAACATAACATGAAAAATTCTATCATACAATAGATTATTACTTCAATTATATAATTATATTTCAGTGTCGTATTAAAAGGAGAGGCTGAGAAGGCTGCATCTGTTCACGTAATTTTAAGGTAATTATTAATTATAGTGCAGTGTCATTTTATTTTATTTTAATAAATCAAAATTAGCCTTTTAAACAAATTTCTGGCTATGTCACTGTCATATATCTTATTTAATTAGTTACAAACTGGTGGTAGCTGAATTGTGTATTATACTGTGTAAATAGTTAGAAAATAGGTTGCTATATAAGTCATAAAATCTCTTCCAAAATAAGAAAAACAGGTATAGGTATACAAATACTATTAAATTTAGTTAATCTACACTTTTGTAAAATCACACACTATAGATTTATATTTGTTACTTGCCATTGAATTTAACCCTTGAACTGAATTAGTGACCACTGGATTCTTATAAGCAACCCACTTCACAGTTTCTTGTAATGAATCGGAGTTCATAATTTAATCTTAAATAGCCTAAGAAGAAGAATTATATAAGTAGTAAATTAAATTCAAAAGTTACATACACAACTTACATTAATAGGCTGAAGAATCTATCTTTGTATCAGATATTATAATTTAACAACATAAAATGAAATGGTTATTGTTTTACGATGATCATTAAATTCAAATTATACAAAACGTAACTATTTGCTTTTATTTAAATGAAATAATCGCGATTTTAAACGAGCAACGAAAAAAAAACAATAAATTATTGTATGTGTGAAGTTAAAACAATGAAAAATTTATATTATGGAATTCATTTACATTTTACATTCACACTTGTGACAGGTGACTGGTGAGCGGCCAGTCAGTTATCAGCATTCAGCAAATAGTTACCACTTACCTGCTTCAAGTAAAACCTATGTTATTTACAGTACCAGTATAGCAGGTTACACCTCAAAGAGCCACTCGACACGGAGCCACTCGACAAGCAGCCACTCGAAGGGGTACCAACATATACAATATTTATAAAAAATGCACGATTATTATTCGTGTATGTTGTACGGCTAGTATTGTTTATTTAAAGGGGAAAACTTGTACATTTCATAATTAATGCAATAAGGCTTGAACTATTTTTAATTCACTGTGTGACCTGTCTCCTGTTTTGAGTTTTTTTATTTAAGTTATAATCAAATCAGTTTCTATTATTGAAATTTATATTAAAAAAAAACTGATAGTATATGAAACAATATTTACAATATTATATTATAGTGATAATTTACCAACAATAAATTGTCTCTTGAGTTAGTAAAAAAAAATGTTTTTCAAAACATACTTACACGTTTTATAATAAGTAAAGCAGAATGTTCATTGATCAAATTTCAATGAAATTATACATTTTTTTTAAATTATTTAATACCGATGTATTATACCTATCTATTTAAAACAATACATCGTGAATACCTCATACGAAACTATTCGATACCCGACAATAAAATTAAACACATTTACTTAAATACCTTACAACTTCCAATAGACAATAACACAATAATAAATTATAGTTAAATATTATTTAATTTTGTATTATATACTTCCATATCTGTGTATCATGTTATATATATGCCGAAAATAATAATTCCGAAAAAATTTAGAACCAAAACATATATTAACCGAAAATATAATAGCCGAAAAATATTTAAGTCGAAAATAATATTTACTAAAACTATTTAGGTCGAAAATAATGTCATCGAACGTATTTTAGCTGACACTTATTATTTGAACAGAACCTTATATAAGTTATAAATTATAATAGTATGCAAAAACCCTGTTACGCGCGCCGTGTGACCGCGTTGTGTCTACTGTCTACGCTATTTTTATAACATCTGTGATAAGTTCCATGTTATTGAAATATACAGCTATTTTTTATTTTGTGGTTGACATTTTTTTTCCATATATACTACCAATGCTTAATTGTTAGTATTTGTTTATACTTAGCTACACAATAGTAAATTCAAACAGGGACAACCTATGGTAGACTGGCGCCTTGCCGATGCTGAATAAAATGTTTATATATTATTAAGCCGGCAGTAGTTTTTTGGGGTCTAAAATAACCGGTATGGTTCTTTTGGATCTAGATATGATACACTCATCAGACTTATCACTAATGTCCAGCTAATATATAAAATAGATCACTCCAGTTTATGTGTAAACAAGGTCAGATACAAGGGGAAGGCTGGAGTTAATAGTTAATAGTTTATAATACAATCTATATTAAAATAAATATAAACCAAGTCAAACTATAACGAATTTATGAGTAGTAAATTCACATGACTTCTTAAAAACAATCCAAATTAACTCAGGTGCTATAACATAACATACATAATATTATCATTGATTATCATTAATCAAAGATATTATGTATAAATGCACAAAAATGTTCAAATATATTAAATTTATATTTATAAACACAGATTTCCTTATTTCACACTATTATAATATACAAGTTAAAAGTTAGCTCTAACTTAAATTTAAGTGACATGTGTATTGGCGTTGTCGATTGCATTTCTAGATGTTTTTATACATGTGCATAGAGTACACAAGGGTTTCACAAAATGATTGATACTTAGTGTGTGATATTATAATTAACGTGAAGTGGGTCTCATACGGTTAAAAAGTTATTAACGAAACGTTAATATTACTAAGTTTACTATGGTCAAGTTTATACAAACTAACGGTTGGTTACCAACTGCGGCCATCCATCACTGATCTTAAATAATTATAAAATTCGAGTTATCAAAAAATAAATTAATGGTTCAACACGTAGACGGTGGCCAGTACATAACAAAAGACTGCAAGGAAATAGTTTTTATTAAAAAAATTGATGATTTTACTGTTTTATCTATTTTTATTGTTGTTATCGGCAGTAATAAACATATAAATTATAATGTTAATCATTTGTTGAATAAAAACTAATAGTGTACATATTATTAACACAACGGATTTCATACAAGTTATTTTAATATTAAAGTTAGAAACAATTGTACATTATTAAAGAAAAATACTAAATTAATATAATCAAGTTGATAAAAAATGTTTACTAAATTATTTCCACTTGGCTTAGTTTTTAAATTTTTAACATAGTTGGAAAAATAACAAAATATAGGTAAAACATTATAAATAATTATGGTATAAATCTACTTTACCGGGCACTCTTTTTTTCGATTTTTTAAAAATCGATAAAACTTTTAATGCTGATTACGAATATGTAAAAATTTTGCGCCGCTCGCATTTAGTTTGGAAGTTACAGACTTTTAAAGTTCGCCGAAATCGACATACGGGCGCGCCCGGCACCGCAAGTCTACCCGCACCCGCTGGGTACTTCGTCCGTCGATCGCCGCTCGATTATCATCGGATTCCTCGTCTACCTGCCTCCCGCCCGTCGTGGCCCTTTTTTTTTTTACAAACATAATTTCATCACGCTAATATTTGACCTGGTTGGGATTTTGCTATAGCGAACAATGAACAATTTTTAGCTCGCCCTATGCACATTGTTGAGACTTGAGGATGACTTAGTAAATATTAATGTTTTATCGCGCCCCGCTAATATTATAAAGTATTACGGGCTAATACATGTTAATAATTTTTTATAATTTGGTTATTCATTTATATTTTATGATTCTACCTATTACATATTAATACAAAATAAATATATAATGCTGTTTTGCTACAAACTCTGATGAAAATTGTGAGGGACACACACACATACATTCATTTTTATATATATAGATGATAAAAATAGAAATAATTAATCAGATAAAAAAATCCAATTTATATAGATGGCCAATGGGATATAGTATAAGCTAAATGGGTGGAAAATACTCTGCTTCTGAGTTTTTAATAATTAGTTCTAAGTCAATAAAAAGTAAAAACCTTCATCAAATACTTTTTAGTTGTTTATATAATATATACATGGATCGTTCATTCCGATACTCATGAAAATGCACACAAATTAAACAATGTTCAATAACTTCATTTGTTTTATATTTAAAATATATTTGTAATATAATTGGAATACATGAAAGCAAGTTAAAATATTATTCAATTAATATTGTTGCAATATACATAATTTTTTTACCTATGTATTATATTAATAAATAAGTATCAATAATATAAAAATGTATAATTATTTATAATAATAGAGTAAAAGTATTTAGAAACAATAATTATTATTAATAGCATGAGTTAACAATAAATCCTGTTGAGTAAATTGAAATGTTTACAATGAACATAGTAACAATGTCTACTATACAATAGGGGTTTTAATAAAAATATAATATTTTCTACAAAGTTACTGTTTTTATTTTTATTGATATACAATTTGGAAATTACATTTTTTGCTATTACTCTGTTATAATATGTGGTGTCGGCCGCACAACATACACAAATAATTATCGTACATTTTACATAAATATTGTACATGTTGGTATCTCTTCGAGTGGCTGTTTGTCGAGTGGCTCCGTGTCGATTTTCGGTGGCTATTTGTCGAGTGGCTCCGTGTCGTGCTCCCGTATAGCAGCTGATCTATGACAACCTGTTCTGTTGGGTAATTTGATTATTTCTCAATCAAAAAAGAACAGTGTGTTCATATTATAGAAAAAAATTGATAGTCCATGTATAAAATAACATCATCTATAAAACTACAAGATTATGATCAAAAGTGATAACAGCTAATATAAAAGTCCAGTATAATTCGAATAAAAATACATTTTTTTCATTAATGGTCATTTTGACAGTGGGAATTGGAAATTGTTTACTAGTAATCGTTTAATTATTATTAATAAATAACGTGGAAGTTGAAATAAACTCATGTGGTTCCTATTTAGTTCTGTCTATTAGTTCTGTATAATTAAGCAATTTTTTTCCAACTACTATTAGCTTTCATAAAAATATCACAAAATTTGGATTGATTCTTAAATTTAAGATTTTAGTTGATACTACAATTTTTTTTTGCATAACTAGATTGTAGTTCGTGACAATCAACAATGGACATAGACATTCAAAATCGTACCGATTGGGAACACAGAAGGAAAATTCGTCTTGCTCAAGTAAATAATAAAGTGTACTGCTAGTTTTAGATATAAATAAATTGTTCATTATGCAATAATGTGTATATTAATTCACTACGACTGTTATTACGAAAAAATAGTAGGTATTCAACCACACATACTTTATTTTATGGAAAAAAAAACTATTAGTTTTCATCGTAACAGTCATCATATGCAAATATTATACTTCACAGGGCAGGGGGAAATACAATATTACTTGTTCTAACCGGCGTCGGTTATTTGTCCTTATAAAAATTGAACATAATTATAAAGAAATGTATTGTATAATCTGTAATCGCACTCATATAGGTTAGAAATCAGTCTAAAGATATTGCCAAAAAAATATGCGATCGTGTTCAATGCACATCTCAAAATGAATTAGAACACCTTCAGATAACTAAATTTAAAGCTGACCATAAGTACAAATCTCTTGTACGGAATAAACTGAAAAGTGACTTTAATTATTTAATTCAAGATATCGGCAATGGTTATTCATTAGCATCAGTTGAAGTAATTTGTATTTTATTTAATATTTAATTATACAATTCATTATTATGTGTTACTAATGATTTAAAACATAAAACGTGTTTTAAAGACTGATCCTAGCATACAGATGGCAGAAAAAAGACTAGTAAATCGGTGCAAAGCAATTTCTCGAGGGACTGAAGCTATGCAACGACAAAACCGTATTCTTGAAGAAAAAAGCACGGAAAAAGAAATGAAAGAAAAAAGAGTTCATTTTAATAAAACTGTTGAAAAAATTCGTTCTGCTCTTATTACAAGTGTACCATTTGTGTGAGTATAATATAATGAACTCACTAAAAATTGAAATAATACTAATAATAGTTAATAAGAAAAAAAATTTGTATTATTCTATTTTATATTTATTTAATTAGTATACAAACGTTTACAGGGATAATGAAGTAAATTCTTACGACGCTAACAAACATAATAAATGTTTATTACTTCAAAGTCAAACTATTTTAACAGAGTCCAGTATTCCTAGTTGGAACTATAAAATGGTAAGTACACTTACATGAATTTTATTTTTATTGTACATAGTTTAATTTAAAAAAAACACCACTTAGAACAATTCAAAACCATGGTCAAGAGTTATTGAATCTTCTAAAGAAAACAGAAATCATAATGATAAAAAATGTTTGTCCATTGATGGCTCTATAGAAAATAAAGAAGCAGAAACTAAAATTGCAAATTTAGAAAATGATGTAAATAGCTATGAAAGTTTAGTTAGCAAATTGAAAAAGTTATCTGCTGAAGAACTAAATATTAGAAATAAGTTACCAAAACACTCAGAACAGGTAATTTTAAAACTAGTTGGACTGTACAATAAAAATCAAAAATAATTTGACTGAAAATTTGTTTTTATATTTAAGGATATTTCAGTATCAATAAAAAATATTAATAAAAAGGAAAATGTAAAATATAATGATCAAAATTCAAAACTAGGATTTAGTGGCAATTCTCAATTAAATGAAAAACAAAGTAAACTTGATGGTATGTATGCATTAAAAAAAAATGTTGTTGCCTGGTAAAAGAAGCCACAGGATAGTCCTCCTCTTTGGCCACAAACTAATGACTGTATAGGAAATTCGTCTAGAAACCATCACATGATGGCAGCGTTGAGCCTTCAAGTTAAGCTACATGATGACGATACTTTCTAATTAAATATTTTAGTAAACAAGAGCAAACTTAGATTGAATCCTAATACTTCTATTTTATTTCAAACCTACCCACTTCTTTTCTGACATTTTCAATTATAAAAAAAAAAAAAAAAAAAGGCAATAGTTTGTTGATTGTTGTGCAAAAATAAAGCAAATAACATTAAGAGTAGTATTCAAAACTAGTTGCTGACCACTGAAAATAGTTTTAAAAAAATTATGTATGTTTCCAATAAAGTTTAAATGTCCATAAAAGTAAAAGCAATAAAAAATGGAATGATATATACCATGCTCAACAAAATAATAGAAAAAAAAAATTTGAGAACATTTTTTGTAACAGACATGCAGTGTAATTTTCAACAAAATTTGAGAGGGTCGTTTAAACGACCGTTTGTATTTGGCGTTTTGACCCATATGCTTCAATACTGTAATTAAATGTGTGAAATTTATTTCAAAAAATAATCATACTACTTTTTTTCTTTAACAAAATCAAAATAAAATGTTTTTCTTATTATAACTTTTTATATTATGATTTCAGCTAATGTGATTATAAATCAATCACAATCAAGTTCATCAATGTCTCCGGCATTAGTGAGAACTTCACCTAAAAGAATAGAGGTATCCATTAAAAAAAAACATTCAAAAAATGAGCCAAAAGTTGATATAAAAAAGCGGTCTACTTTAAAAACAAATATGAAATCACCAAAAGCGAAAATACCTTTAAAGAACATTAACAACATTATTGAACGTGTTAACCAAAAAAAAAGATCACTAGCCAATGAATTGTCGGCAAATATTAAAAAAACTGAGAATTTAACAAATACAAAACAAATACCAATGATTAATAGAACTAAGGGTAGTGATGATTTAAAAAGAAAATGTAATACTGTAAGTTTTGCTAACCTTCCTCAATCTAATTATGATTCTCAGTTAGAAGCATCAAAAAATAAATCCAAATGGAGTGGTTTAAAATGTGACAACAGTGTTAATGTAGAGTTGATGAGACTCATAAGTTCACTGTTGAAAATGTCTCCAATTGATATACATAATCTCTCGGTATCGATGAGTTCGGATTCTAGCATCAGAACTGAAGCAAGTGTAGCTCAAGATTCAAACGATAGTTTACAATATTATAATGATTTACTGAATACAATATCTGAATGCTTAAATACTGAATTATCTGATATCAGTCAAGATACTGCACTATATTCACCTATTAACATTAATACATTAAATCGCTTGCAAAAGATATCTGAATATTATTTAGAAAAAACAGAACAAATAAGAAGTATTTGTGAAGAAACTCCTCAATTTACAACAAATGATAATTTAAACAAAACTTGTATTGAAGAAACCATAAACCAAAGTGAAACTGATAATGAGTAAGTAAAGACGTATTTAATGGACACCAGTATAATAATCTATAATTGAAAGGTCCAAGGGTAAAACTACTTTACAGCAATTTTTTTGAAAATGACAGCAGTGCTATCTCATACCTTACAAGAAGTAGTATCACTATGTGCGTTCAGAGTAAAAACACATTGAAACCATACAATTTTGGTGATCAAAGGGAAAAATACTACTTCAATACTTCACTTTCCAATTTGTATTTCTCTGAATCAAGTTTAGTGCTATAAAGTGATTTTACACCTAAACCCTTAAATTAATTTCAATAATATGACAATTTATTATAATTTTTTATTGTGATAATAAATGTATGCCTTACTGTTCATATTTTAGTGAAAACATTGACAATAGTTCTTTAGTGTCTTCAAAAGAACCAAATTATGTTCTGGAACATATAAACACACTTTTACAACAAAAAGGACTTATAAGACAAAATTATGAATGGCCGTTATTTAAAAATGACAATAGCGATGACGACAATAGAAGTTTAACTGATCAGCTTTTAGATATAAATCATTAAAATTCATGTAACAAATAGTACGATTACCATTCTATTGTATTGGAGAAAAAGGTAAATACTATTTAAAACTAATGTAAATTTAAAATGATCACTAATTTGTGTGTGTGTATATATATTATATTAAGTCCTGGAAAACTAATATTTGTAAATTGACTTAAAAAATTATAATTTAAAATAAGACGTTGCCACTTTTTTTAAATGAATGCACTTAGCAATGTAAAAATATAAAAAATTTATTTAATTAAAATTACATAAATAATTTCCTAACTTTAATGTAAAACTATGGAAATACAAAGTAAATGACTTTTTTTTTTAAACAATTGTTAATATATTTTTAGTTCCATGCTAAATCAAATAATATTAATTAATAATTTTATATATTAGTTATTTGTATACATTTATAATAATAATTAAACTATTGTTTGATTACAATTACCTTTTTTTAGCTAAAAATATGTCACATTTATTGTATAATATGAATTTTATTTAAAATACAAATAAATTATGGAACAAATATTACATTATTTTGTTCGACCATTAAAAAATTACCGGGATTTTTATTTTTTTTTCCTACCATGACCAAAAACATTTTCATATTAATTTTTAATTATTTTTATTCCCTATGGTTATTTCTTACACTAACTAAACAGTTTAACAACAGAAAATAATAAAATTACAAATCAGCATGATGTTTGCTTGTATAAAAATAAAATGTTCTTAATTTACTAGAAACATTTTTTGTTATTATATGCATATTTAATACTTATATATTATATATTAATATATACATTTTTTGAAACTTACCAACAGTTAGTGAAGCCTACACAAAGTTGGTGATTGTATAATTGTTTAGTTGTCTAAAAAATTGATGTTAAATTGATGTCAATTTTTATTAAATTGTGGTGCACGCTAAGCAGCACTGTGTACCGTATTTCCCAAGCTTTGTATATAAGGTTAATAAAAAGCCATAACTATTTGGTAAAATATGAAGCCAACCTGTTAATATTACATTATTTAGACAGCCGCAGAAAATGTTCTTGGATTCACATTAGAGCCAGTTAAAACTTATGACTATGGTTTCATGAATTTTAGTAAAGGTAATTCAGTCATACCTAAAATAACGTGCATTGACGTGCATGTATAACATGATGATAAGTCTGATGGAGGATGTACACTTAACTTGGCATTTTAAGAAATGTTTTTGGTATTGATATAAAGAAGATATTTTATTTGTGCAGTACTAAGGTGAGTGTTTACACTGTCCATTAAACTTGCACAAATTTTATTCTGCAGTTTGTACTTTATTTGGGCGGTTAAACAGATCATGTGAACCGCCTTTAAAGGAGTGTTTATTCGTTTAGTTTTTTTTATTCAAACAGACTTGTACAAATATGATTATCTGATCGTGTAAACTGATATTTGGACAAAATTAGATTTGTATAAATGATATGCGAATTTTGTCGCTGCTCGAAAAGAAAACTATGGTTGGCACAAATGAAGACTGACATTTGAACGTGTAAATATGATGTTTGTGCAAGTATTGCGGCTGAATTAGTACAAGCCAGTTTCCACAAATAAAACTGAGTGTGTAAGCCCACCTTTAAACCTGCGCACATTAGGTCAAAATATCTGTGCTTATTTTATACAAATGTGTATAACTTTCTTCAGTGTTTCTTTGTTCAAAAAATAATCTCTAATGAGTATTATTGATTATAATTTATAAGTTTCTTTTTCCATTTTAGTATTGAGTACTTTTTCATTCTTAAAGTATTCTATTACTAGTATTGGCCACTAATGTTGCAAATTACAAAATTTGGTGGTTTTTATTTTTATTAGAAATATAATTTTCTACTTAATTATACATAAAAAATAATTTAACTCCTTTAGCCATAATATTAAAAAAATATTCAAGCTAAATATATGACATAATTTTAACTTAGCCTAAAGTAATTTGGTTTTTTTGTAAAGTAATTTGTTGAGTAAAATTATTATTTTTTTTTTTTGATAAATTCTTTTATTTCTGTTTAAAATAATTTATATTTAAACCCATTAATTATAATAGATTCTACTATTCCAGTTTTGTTCAAGTATTTTTATTTTTTTAGGAAATATGTCGTATTGAGTGAACATCAAAATAAGTTATTTTTTGTAAGAAGTGTATTGGCTGAACCAGTCAGATGAAACTCCCATATAAATTAATTTTAAGTGCTACGAAACAAAAACTGTAACTTGTAAAATAATTCAACCATAATTTTGTTAAAATTTGTAATCTGAAAGAGTAAATTAAATAACCTGTATTAAAATGCAAAATGTAGTTATTAACTTCCTACTTATAAGGAGATATATTTATATATTGTAAAACATGTTATTTTGAGAACATATAATTATTTGTTTAGGTGTCAATACAGAGGTAAATCGCAAGCAGTGTGTGCAACAGTATGCAGCCAATGATAAATGCTTAACTCCGTTAGACCGTTCTTTAAGGAATATTAACAATATGCTTGATTGGATTAAACAAAAAAAGCGATTGTTGCTCAATGAGTTTCACACAAACCATCACCATCAACCCATTAACAATACTCAATTAACAACTAATGCTGAAACACTTAACATTAGTCCTTTAGAAGAAAATTGCAAAAATCATGCTGGATTGCCAAACTCATTTTACAACAGTGCCCTGAAGACACTAGAGGAATATGTAAGAAATAAAAAATACAAAGAGAGTAAATCAAACAATAATAACACTTGGATCAATATTGAATTGATGAGTTATATATGTAATTTATTAAAAATGTCACCAAAAGAAATAGAAAATCTACCAGTATCATCTACTACCAACTCGAGCGTTCATTTAGAACAAAGTATTTTGGAAATGTCAAAGGCTAATTTGGAATATCACAATGACATTTTAAATTACATATCCAAGTGCTTAGACAGTAACATGTCAGACATAAATCCAGACCGGGCTTTTAGTAAGCCTCAGTACATCGGCTTATTGGAACAGTTGAATAAACTGGCCGATTACTATGCAGAAAAGGCTCAAGAAATGCGGAATATTTGCTTGGAGTCTCCTAGGGTCAAGATTAATGCATCTGACATAGATGCTGTTGAACAGAGTTCAGATAAAAAACATGGGTTAATATTTTTGCATGATATAATTAAAATTAATCAAGACAAGTTTTCAAACATTTAAATACTAATTAATTTCAGGGATCGAAAATCATCCTGTAGCTTGTCTTCAGAGTTGTCTGCTGACGGTGCATATGTGTTGGACCATTTAAATACATTGTTGGAAAATAGAGGGTTGATACAAGCAGATAATGAATGGCCTATGTTTGGCAATGATGACGAAGATGACAGCAGGAGCTTAACTGATCAGCTCTTAGACGTGAAACCCAGGATCAATAAAAAAGATGGCCCAAACTTAAATGATGTTAATAGTAATGAAAAAGGTAAAATAAAAATCAGTTAACGTCTTTACATAACACAAAAAAACAATATACGTTTTTTTATTATTATTACATTTATATAGGATTTTAATGAATGGAAACTGGACTTTTTATGTTGTAAAACTTGGCTGTGGATTTTAGTTTTTAACCAATATTCTTAATTGGTAGTTTCCGTATAAGGTATTTAATGTTTTATTTAAGTCCTGTTTGTATACATTAAATGCTCTTTCAGATTCACAAACTTTAAACAATTTATATTAATTTTTAACCTAGCAGTTAGCAGTTATTACATTAATTGTATATAGATGTTAATTAATCATATTATTAACAAAAAAGTATTGAACTATATTATTGCACATTTCTTAGCTAACTCATGCTTGTATAAATAATGTTATGATTTATGTAATAATAATCAATATACTTAAACAACATGGTATTTAGAGTAATTTACTTTATGTTATTATTAATGATGAATTAATAATATTTAATATATGTACCGTGTACAAGGAAAGATTTTACCCATGTACTCAAACCTTTATCTATAACGATATAATATGTAAATCAATAATAAGAATTAATGGGAGGGGGGGGTTGGTAATATTATATAATGTATGTTAATGTTACATGTATTAACTGGAGGTTACCTATTAATTGACAAGAACTATACAGTGTAGATTTTTTTACACATCACAAAGATGTAATTTTTATAAAAACAGCTTGAATTATAACATGTTGGATAGTAGTTTTAATAGAAAATCGCAATATGAACAATTTGTGAGTAGAATATTTTGTAGAACTTAATATGTTTAATTTGCACTTAAAAAGTAATAAATAAGAAATCATCAAATGTGTATAATCATCATATTACTTAATGTATATACATTATACACTGTTGACCAGAAACGAGGCTACAGTAGGAAGCTAATTAAAAAAATCCTGTATTTAATTATGAATCGTAGCATATTTTGTGAATAAAAAAAACCCTTAATTACAAAGCATATACCAAGTTGACATATCAATTAATACATTCATCATCATGTAGCTTAACAGGCCATGAAGACCCCACACTGCCATCATAAGATGGTTTCTTGACGAATTCGCTGTCCGCCACCGAACTGGAGGATGGCGCACGCTACTAACACACTGCCACCTTACCCTTTATGGCACTCGCCCAAGAAAATTTATATATTGGTGGTCATATAATTTAAAGCAGGGAGTGGCACTTACTTATACCTACTAATAATGGAGAAGACAAAAAGAAATGTTTTTTATATATATATAAAAACCCTTACAGACCTAGGATTTTTTTTTTTAGCCAATCTATACAATTTTTCTTTGAGAGCTATTATTGTACTTAAACAATAAAATTTAAAAACAATTTTATTTGATTAAGGGGTGAATTAATCCATACTGATTGTTATGGGTATAAATTAATACTATCAAATTGTTTTCGCCAGTTATTACAGTAATTATGGTATACAATTTATGTTGTAATGACTTCTGAACTCAAATCATGATTAAACTCGGAACTCAGTGTATATTGTTTTATAATATACATTAGAAAGTTAATTCACCAAATGTTACTTTGTTTTAGCTAATTTTTGTACATTAACATTATGATGAACTTAACCATTATATTAATATCAATTGTAAAACATTCAAATATTTATGCAAGCATAATATTTACTAGAAGTTAAGAGGGTAGTATTTTTTTTCTCAACACTCATCCATTACTTTATTTACATAGCTTAAAATCTGTGTGTAATATCTAAACATGTCTTGTAAATATATTTATATACACAACATTTTTTGCTCAAAAAAAAACTCCTTAATTAAAAAACATCATCTTAATTACAGAAAATATAATATAGTTCGCATAATATATTTATATATAATAATAATAATAATAATAATAATAATAATAATAATAATCATAATAAGTAAATCGAAACATAATTTTATACTCAAGTGGTTTTAACTAAATTAGTTTTTTAAACGATTAATTTTTTTTTTTTTTTTATAATTAAAGATAATGAAAAAGAACATAAAATCATTTCTAAAATAGCTAATAACCAACTAAGATATAAAAAAATGATGAGCATAATTTACAACAATCATTTGAGAACTATGGGAAGCGAAAAAAAATTAACAAGTGAAAAAAAAACTCTTACAATGTTTAAAAGGTATAATTATCTCAGTAAACCAAATCAACTAAATTCCACAAAAAAATATATATAGAATAAAATTAAAGAAAAAATAAACATTAATGATTTATATACATTTTACTATTGCACAGCGACTACGCTCTCTTAAGTGATAAAAATTGATAATATGTTCTCCTTTTTTTTTATGACAAATGAGAAAAATGTGTCAATTTATTATTTCGAAACTAGCAAGGCCCCGATATCAGTATTAGAAAAATAAAATTACTATACCTTTAATTAAAGAATGTACACATTGTTATATAACTACTGTGGAAGTTTATTTATACATATATATTTATATTTGGATAAATATATATTTATATATAATTGGTACATTCATTATTTTCATGCGCTTAATGTTCAATTTCATCTTGATTAAATCTTTTGAATTTTTTCCCCGACTACCACTGGATTATTGCGTCTAATTTCTTGCGCTCCAAGTTCCCTGTAGTCAAACGAACAATTGTGCTTGTCAGAGTATCTATGAATGCCACAAAACAGGCCACCGCAACGGCATTCAAATCCTAAACAAAATAATAATAAGTAGACGATTTCATAATTGAATTTCAAAAAAAAAAAAAAAATTTATAATATCTTTTTCTTACCTGTAAGTCCAACTTTTTTACGACACATAGCACATCGATTTTTCTTTTTAGATTTATCTTTGTCATCTTCGTCATCTTTTCTACCATCGTCCATAAGACTACTGTCATTAGAACTACATGCAAGTCCATTGTCCAACTACAATAATATTAATACAAATTAAAATCAGTCATATAAGGAAGACAAATTGCAACAAAAATAAAAAATTGAAATTTACATCTTTCTTAGTGTCTGGCACTAAAATTGGGGTAGTAGCTACTGGTGGTATTTGCAGCACTGGTATGGTGGGTATAGCAGTCTCCATCATGGTCTGAGCAGTGACTGAAGGTGGTGATGGAGCTGTCTGTGGTGGTGCCTGTTTCTTTTTGAGCGCTTCTTTATAACACAAAGAGCACAGGCCATCTGTAGATGGGTTGCCATAGAAGCCACAGCCACCACGACAAAGTGCCTGCATCGAGTTGGATTCTCGTTCCATTGTGCAATTATTATTTTTTAATTTGATACTTAATGATAATCTGAACGGCTTTTGATCACCAACAGAAATTACCTAAACAAAATAAATAGAATGTAACTAAGTAACAAAAATTGTCAGTTTTATGAACCACTGAGCAAAAATATTGTACATATAAAAATTTGTTATATACATAAAAATGATTGTATACAAAAGTAATTCTTTACACTTTGATAAGAGTAATCAATTAACCACTATATCTTTGTACATGTAGACATCACAAATTTTATCCAAATAAAATGAATTACTAGGATTTACTTGAAGGTTAAGAACTCTCATAACAATGATAAAAAAAAATTAAAGATTAAAGATGAGGAATTTCATTTAAAAAACTCTTAAAAGCAATGAAAAATAAAACATATTGATATTTTACCCACATAAATAACAAATAAACAGTTAATGTATGCAAAACAAACCATTACCCACTCTACAATCTACTTGCTAATCAGGTTTTTTTTTTAAAACATTGAATTTCACACCGTCACATTTAAAAACTGGTTTCTAAATTAAATCTAAAAAGTTATAACAGAAATTCATAAATATATACACACACACGCGTCGTCACTATTGAAAATTATGATGCTGCAACTTCAATAAAATACGTTGAAAAAGTAATAGCTACAAAATTAATAACAGAGCCAAGTATCCAAACTTTAAAACTTTTTACACAATATTCATACATTTATAATTAATACCTTCGAAGACTTTTTGTTTTAATTAAGAGCTAGAAATTTATGTTCTCCAGTAATTGTCTTTTCACTTCTATAATAAAATTTTTGACTTGAAGTTTATTATCGGCTTCTACAAAATCGCAAATGGTATCTAGTTAAAACTAAAGGGTCAAGTTTTCGAACACAACCTTTCAAATTTGGTAAACTTTCAAAAGTACTAACATTAAAACTATCTTTTATCAGATATATTTTTACAAACACTTCAAAAATCACAGAATTGACTAAAACAATTATCTTAATAAAACCTTACTTAGTTCAAATAATATATATATTTTGCTAATTTCTGTGCTTTTATATCCACAATTTTGGGTAAATTAAAATTTTAAATGAAATTTAAAACTTTAATTTTTAGGTAAGATAATAAATTAATTCATATTAATACATATGATTAGATTCACTTGAAATATTGTTGAGCTATAAACTAGTACAAAATGGTACTTGTTAAAAACATAAAAATCTATAACTTGATATATGCCAGACAAGTCATTATTTTTTTTGTACGTTATGATTGAATAATTATTAAGAACTTAGTAAACAATGTACGATATTTTTTAATACCTAATATAAAAGCTATTATATTTAATATAATTTACAGTAACAAGGGGTTGGATTGTATAGAATTTTGATAAAAAAAATTAATAAATTACTTTCCTATACTGTACGATAGTTCATCTTATCAATAGAGAATGTTAAAGCAAGTATGATAATTGTGCAATGTTAGCTCTTCACCATGGTGCAATTAAACCAACGTTACATTTAAATTTATATTATGTTTATTTATTATTATGTTCATGTCATGTATTTATAAGATTTAGATAAACACCTTCTGTAGGAGGTTCTTTAACTTTTTAGATGGGATGCCTATTTTTGGGCGAAATTCAATTGTGGTGCTCTGCTTTCTCTGTTGGCAGACACTACTTAATATTTAATAAAATCTATTGTAATTGTATATACTCAATGTTGTTTATACAAGAATACAGTCGGGAACATACATAATTTTTCTAAAATTTGAATTTAAATTAACAAAAAAATAATTACTACTATAATTGTATTACTTTTATTTTAGTAAGGCCTGTGGTGCCTCTGAAATGGACTTGTTTGTGCCTCTAGCTAGGCACTAATACTCAGTTTGGGTATCAGTGACCTACTGGAATAATTATACAAACTAAAACGTAATTACAGAAATACGAAAATTGGAGGTCACTGATTTTGAGAAGGTCACAAGACATGTGATAAGTGTCAGAGTAAATAACTTTAAAATGATAAATCACCTTCATTAAAAACTGCTTTTATGTGAATCTGTTATTCCGAAATAGTGATATGACAAGTTAAAATCATATTTCATTAGCTATTAAGCCCATAAAATTTCCTTAAAATCCATTTTCAATAATAATGAATACTTATTTTTTACATCAAAACGTACCAAACAATAATTGCCGATTCATTAAACAAACTAAGTATGTGATTAATATAAAATAATAATAAAGAATTTAAAAAAAAAGAGTTTTTTACCTTAAACGTCACGCAATTGTTATTATAGATTGATTTATCACTGGTTGTGAAACAGACGAATAATATTGCATTATAACTCCCAAATAAATGTCACGAAAACATTGGTCTTTTTTTAATGAACATCTGAAAAAAAAATGTAATCATAAGTCAGGCATATTTTTAGAATATAAATGTATGAGGTTTTGAGAAATATTGCTTAGGTATACCCTCTGCTTTTCAATCTTCCATAATCAAGGTTATATTTTAAATCAATAAATCTAAGATATCAGATTTTTGTGTCAATAATAACATCAGGTATCTAATAATAATTACAGATGATTGGAAACTCTGAAACCTAGAATATACTTGTGGACTTCCATTAAAAATTTAATATTTTAGAGAAAAAAAAATTGAATTTAACATCCAACCAATATATTCTTAACAGGAAACAGGTGTCATAAATATAATTTTTTTAATTTGATAGTAATTATATTCTTCAAGTGTTAAAATTTCTAATTCTATGCTATTCTCAGTTTATTTAACAAGCATCAAACATTTTAATCTTTGGCTATAAATGTTTCTATACAATGTATGATAAGCTATTAAGTATTGCTACAGATGACTTAATTTCTCAAATGCTAATACACCTGTGCTTTATACCATCGATAGATAGGCACTACAATGTTATGTTAAACATATTATGTTTTTAATCTATCAGTCATTTACTTGTGTAAGCAACCCGTGTAATTAATACAAAACATTTATTTACCTTGCAAAAATGTCGTGTAATGCTATTTTTTTTTTTTTTTTTTTTAACAGGTATAAACAAAAGTTTAGCATAGTTGAGTAGAGTATTAATTAATTAAGCTAGTTTTGTAGAAATATAACATACAATTAAATTGTAACTGTTAACGACACAAAATTTTATCACTTTATTTACTATAGAGTATAGTATTAGCAATTAGTACTTACTCGTCTATATGTGCAATTAATAAGGAAGAACAGCCTATTTATTTCAATACCAAAAAACACTAATGAATCGTTATCTGTAACAAAAATAAAAGAACATAAATAACACAATAATATCTGAATACATAAAAAAAAAAAAAAATCATAATGACTGCTAAAAAAAGTAAAAATTAATTTTTCCTCTTTAGGTGATCTATTATCTATTACCTATTTCTAATTTTAATCCATTTTAATACCATGAATTTTGTTTGAATAATACAATTATTTTTATTTGAACAAAATTTGATGAATTTAAGTCAATCCTGTTAATAAACAAACGTAGTTTGGTTGAGCAGATACTAGTTATCTAGTGTTCAATGAACAATCATATCAAACTTTTTAGTTTTCTTTAAGTAGTTAACTCCCATATACATTAGATACATAAAAAAGATCATAACCTAATACAAGTTTTGATAACCTGATAACCTACCTAATAGTAAATAGACAATAGTTTAATAGATATTTTCTTCCTAACAAAAATTTAAATAAAAATTTATTTCTAAAATGTTAAGTAGCTAAAAAGAAATTTTGACGAAAAAATTCAAATATTTTCGGAAAATTAAAGGAGAATCTAGACATCATCTATCTGAACATATTAACTTATACTCGAAGACAATATTATATCAGAATTAAACTTAAAAAATCGCGACATTTATTGCTTGAAATGCCTGCACATGTCAACCACACGCTGCGCGTGTTCTTTGTTAATTTACGCCTTTTGTTAATAAATCATCGGACTGAAATAAAATGGCGAGTCTTTAACAGAAATCGAAAAGGAAAATAACTAATAGTAATAAAAACCCATTAAAGGTATAACCAATGAAATCGGCGTGCTAATTTGTATTATTAAATGACGAAATAATACGAAATACTACCTAGATAGGTAGAAACAACAACAACCCAGCGTTGGGGACTAACAACGACGTAACGATTTAACCAAAAACGGGAAAAATAAACGTTCAACTAATAACAATAAAAACGATTAATGTCGACGATGTGTTCGTAGCCCGTCGTCATAAGGTAATGGAACTTTGTATCGGTTGTGCTTAAAATAACAAAGAGACTACGAGAGATATTGCGTCGTCGTCCACTGATTAGGAGGAAGTGCAGTAGTGTAGGCGCGTTGGCTACTCGACAATACAAAAAAAAAAACATACGAGGAACACCCATGTCGGGCTGTACACTCGTAGATATCACCAACATTCTTGAAAAATCTCTGGTACGCAAAAAAAATGGAAATTATAAACGCAGTTATTCCCACGGATATTTCAGAGAAAATATTAGTCAAATTTTTGTATTGAAACGCACTAGTGTCGGGTGCGGAAGGCGACGAGTGATGAGGGGAGGGGAGGTTGATTTCCGCGGTTGTAAAACTACGGAGAATAACACCAAACGGACACGGGTATAATATACGGGTTATTTACAAAATTAAATTTAAAAAACCCAGTTTATTCGCCATGTGCACTTACGGCGTGTTCAAAAACGCAATGTGTGGTCGCGACACAATGGTTTATGGGCCGTCAAGGACGTGTGTCGCGGCGTTGGCCTCGGGCCCCACTGTCCAGGCACAATTCGTGGACGGCCCAAAGGCTATCCAGACGAGCACCTAGGTTGCTCCTACAGGAGGAAAAATAATTTTCCAATAAAAAAACACCGTGGACGGCAACTACACCTGGGCGCGACGACAAAACGACAACCGCACACAATAAAATGGCGACGGCCAATCTGTTGATCGACGGGTCCACGAAAAAAATGTCTGCCGTTCGGTACTTACATGTCTTGTTTTGTCGTACGTCCCGTTCCTTTCTGCTGCACAACGCGTCGAAAACTACACTCGTTGTTCCGTGTTTGTCATTTGCGCGACGCTCGTTTATTTCGCCTGTCGAAACGACTGTGTGAGTCTTTGGTGGTGAACGCACAGCAGAGAACAACACGGGACGGGAATGAGTATATAAAAAATAAAAAAATTGTTAATCACACTCTAGGGGCCACGCAACACTCGTCGAACTCGTCGGGCGAAATGTCGACAAATCAGAAACGCGTATCATATCACAGACGAATGCGGACCGAGCACACACAAAAGGATGACTATCCGAGCATGCGCGCACGTACAATGACTCGTCGTTTCCCGGGGTGGGAGGCGGCCGACAGTGTGACCACCGTCAGGGGGGACAAAACCAATTATCTGGCCGTCGAGCAGATGTTTTGTGACGAAATCCAGACAGCCGACCACAAAACATTAAATATTATGTATATATATATATATAGTGTGTGTGTGTGTGTGCTATGTATGTATATACTTCGCTTGCAAAAATAAACACACACCTTTTCCGTTCTCCTCCATCACACGGCTGCCCCCATACATATTAAGTACATGGTGGGGAATCCAATGAAAATAATAATAATAATAATACAACGGATCGACGCGTGTAAACTGTAAACTGTAAAGAGGACAGGAAGAGTAGCCTTGATAAGTTTTAGCACATAGTAGTGGCCTTTAAATTATACCGTGTACCACTACAGGGTTATTTCTGTTTCGCATATGTTGTAGATTTATTTCCGAAAATGCCACAACTGTCTAGTTGTTTTTCAATCAATATACCGGTTAATAATATATTTAATATACATTATAATTTATATAGTCCCTCATAATTGAAGTATGTACTTATTATATTCAAACACGAGGGAATTTATACACACGATCCCTTTACACAGTACCATTATGCATTGAGATTTGAATATAATTAATAATGTAAGTATAATAATTTTAAAACTTACTTATTTAAATCCACTAATAGTAGGGTAATCCACTAATTACCCTTGAGTCAATAAATACTTTTTTTAATACAATTTTAAGAAATTTAAAATAAAACAAATTTATAAATAATTTGGGACTATATTGAATAATGAAATATAAATATAATATTTTAAGCTAAAATGTTTGCAAAATAATAAAAAATGATAAAGTTGTAAAAATAGGTATGTTTTAGGAAAAACCCAATTATTTTTGTGATTGAATTTCTCGTTACTAATGTAAGATACACTTCAACAAAAACATTATCACCAAGAAAAAAAATACCCTAATTGGAAAAGTTGTGATATAAATTTAGGGGCCGAGTAATAAAAGTTATTTTTGTATTAAATAAGTAATAACGTTATTTATTTATGTAGAGCCGAAATAGTTTCACTTATTTTGGCTACCAGTGGCACCGAAGTAGGGAGGGGGGAGTTGCCCCAGAGTAAAATTTAAGAGGGCAAACATAATATTTACAAAAAATAATTTATTTTAATTTGTTTGTTTTGCATTTATTATATTGTAATATGCTTTTTAAGGTGCTAAAAAATATATTACTCTACTACTACCCTATAGGAGGTATATGTTTGCCCCAACCCTCAATGTAAAAACTTGATTCTGCGCCTCTGTTGGAGGTTATTTTAATATTTTTTACTTTATTATTTTCTAAGAGTTGGGTAGTTTTTTCATAGGATACATGTACGAGTCAACGTCAATTATATATGTTCATTGTTCTATACATTTCATTTATACCGCATCAATGTAAGAAAATATTAACCTTTGGCCGCTAAGCTTAATTAAATTATTTCGGTTCTACATAAATAATGTTATTTACAAAAGTGTAATTATGTGTGTATTACTTAGCCCCTCAATAATTAATAGTACGACTTTTCTAATTATATGTATTTATTTGAGAGGCAAGTTCGTAAGAAAACATATGGACCAGTGTTTCAAAATGCGGAACAAAAATGGGAAAAAAAGAACTTACGGCCAACTACACCAACTGTATTAAGGAGACATTTTGGACCAATTCATCAGAGGGACAAAGATAGAATGGGCGGGTCATGTATGGCGGGCCAATGGAAGTATGTAAAAAGAAGCATTGGCAGATATGTCATGGGATGAGGCACCAAGGGAAAAACCGTGAACAAGATAGGACATAATCGGGAATTTACTAGAAGAAATTGGAGCGGTCGGAGAGTTAAGTTGGCCTATAATATAAAATCTATAACAATAAAATCAATAATTCATAGATTTCAAAAAAAAATATTCAAGATCCAAACCAATTTTAATTTCTTAGTTTAACAAAGGGCAAACAATAGGCAACACTTGATCTATGAACTAGGAACCGTTTAAGTATACCAACTAGTTTATAGAAAGGACGGTGTCACGTGTAATAGAGATAGAATAAGGAATATCACCAATTCTAAATTCATTCAATGCATGATCAAATAAATGAGACAAAGCAATTGTTTCGTTAAAATATTTAAAACAAAAACAAATTTTCATCCATAATTATTTTTTTTTGCGACTCGACAAAACCTGATATTCTTGTGTAGATATTGTAATAAGTGTATATTAAAATTAAATAATATTCGAAATAAAAAACACGTAACTCGTTGTGTATTGTGTGTAATATTATTATTTTATAGTACAAACACACAGTGGACGCGTGTATGTGGAGATCATCAAACCATAATAATTATGATTTATTATTTAATAGTAGTAAAGCATGAACTTTTAACATTCTTATCTAATATTAAATAATAATCAATGAAACAACCATTTATTAAACGAAAAAAAATTCTTCAGGTAAACTTCTGCACGTTTTCAAAAAATAAACGACTTAAGGTAAACGCAACAATAATTAAAATATTATAAATCTCAAAAAAAAATCGTTCAATCAGTATACAAACAATAGTAAACACGTTTTAAGAACGCGTGTATTATTATTTATTGCATAGAGACAATAGCTGTTGTTGGTTGTGTACGGCATTTTATTGTAGATATTGATTAAGTATTTGTGCTTTGTAACACAACTCTACATGCACACATTATGCCCATCATTTAGCATACAAAAGAAAAACCAAGGATTTGCGTTCAGTGTACACCACTATTACATTGTTCATCCGAAAATGGCAATTTTTCTTTTAATCCAATACACAACAATTCACGTGTATCAGCAGTTCTTCAGGTATTTATATAATTATATATATTTAGACATTCAGATATTATTATGTATAATTATATTTTTGTGTAAGACTTCTTTTTATATTATTACTATAATAGTATTATGTTAGTGCGTCGTCGTCGTTCCACCGCTCTGCTGATCTATGACGTCACTGTTGGCTTTATTATAAACGCAGTATAACTTAAGACGTGTATAAAAAGCATGTATACAGTATAGTCTGTCTGCGTGTACAAAGGGCAAAAGCAAATAACATATTTCTTTTTTTTTAAACCTCAGACGTGTTCCAAATGTGCGCATAACATTGTTTTAAAAATAAAAACAAACGCTGTTGTAAATTACTTTTCTTTTATTACTATTTTAATTTTATTTATACTAATATATCATTCTATAAGCGTTATCAGCGAACAACCTAAAATAAATTACACGCGCAGAATGAAATTATCGAATTCAAATTTCGTTTTAATTTTCTCGGTTAGCGTGATTCAATATTCATAATATGTGATAATCAAAATTTAAAGTACCACATAACACGATTAAATTAGTGGCTGTACATTGCAACAACCCTTTAGCTCATTAGTAATAGGCAATAGCAGATTAACCTAAGCTAGAGTAGGCGCCTTATAATAGCTATCCTAAATCCTGTGCCACCTCTCCATAAACATACGATGTAGTTCTGTATACTTGTAAGTTGTATGGAATAGAGTTAAGTGTAGAATTCTTTAATACATTAATACAGTTCTTATCAGACAGCGAACTGGTAAGGTTAGGGACTGGGGAGATTGTAGTTGGGCGCACTCGCCTCGCGGTCGCTCCATTCCGTGTCGGTTTTTTTTGCGCGAGTCAAGGTGAGAGTGTAGAGCTACTAGCTAGCATTATATAAATACATTTTATCCTTATTTCCTTTTATTTATAAGAATATATAAGTACTATAATAAATAATTTTAAACAAAAATGTCGGAAGGGTGTTCTAAATGCTTTGATTCTACAATAAATTAACTATCTAATGTGTTAAAGTGTTCTGTTTGCGCGAATCGTTATCATAATGTGTGCGTTGGAATCCGTGACGATAATTTTGCTTAACTATCTAATAATACCAAAGCAGAATGGTCATGCCAAAATTGTTAAGATTCAACTAAAAAGCCGAAAACCACTTCTGAAAAATCAAACAACGCACTGGAAGAGCTAGTTAAAACAGTTAATTTCATGAGCACGCAATTTGATGAATTTATTAAAATGCAAAATGACATACTAGAAGAAATAAAAAACTAAGAGAGAAAACATAAAACTTAAAGAAGAAAATTACCTTAAATATGGAGGTAAAACAATTAATCATTAAAGTAGATAGCTTTGAGCAGCAACTTTTTAAAAGTTTAATTGAAATTTCTGGTATACCAGTCAATAAAAATGAAAATTGCATTGATATTAATAAAGTCAGTTTAAGGCTTGGAGAACGAATTACTGTTGATCATGTTTTCAGATTAAATATTCCAAAAAAAATTATAAATAAAATCGTGACAAAATTAAAAGATAATAATATAAAAAAATCCACCATTAAAAGTTGGAAATCAAAAAGAAACTTGTGCGTCAATGATATATACTCTGATTTCAATAAAGATAATAAAGTTTACATAAACAAATGTCTAACTAAATCAAGGACACAATTGTTTGGGAAAGCATAATCAGCTGCAAAACATAATGGCTTTAAATAATATGTTTGTGTGAATGATCGTGATATACTAGCCAGAAAAGAGGAAGCGAAACATTACACATCACAGTTTAACCTTTAAATTAAGATTTTATAAAAAATTGCCTATACTTTACTCCTTAAAAATGGGTGGTGCGACGCCCAGTTTGACAGTTAACATTAGAGTACCTCAAGGATTCGTTCCAAGTCATATTATGTAATACTCTCTAAGGGAAAATCAGAAATAGAAATGTGCTATTTCTGTTAGTTTTAACTTTTATACACATTTTATTTTATGACATGGCTATATTTAAAAATATATTATTTTTTAGGTGAAAATATTAAATAATTACATTTTTTTCGTTTTGTAAAAATGCTAATTTTTTAATTTCCATTACTAAAGTATATTGGTAAATAATTAATAAATATTAATATAGTCAGTACAGTGTAATGTACATTTTTTTATTGACATAACTACATAACAATTACATAGTAACAGTTACTAATTATTTATTTTATTTTGTAAGCTCTATAATTGTCCAGCCATTAAAGCCTGTTAAAAAAAATAAACAATAACTCATTGTAACAAAGTAAATACTAAATATTATTTATATTTTGATTTAGTATGAAAAATAAAGTTTTAGTACTTTTGACACTGTAAACCTATTAAAAAATATGATACTACTTGTGCAATATTTTAATGATATATTCAGTCGGAAAGAGTAAAAAAAAACTAAAATAGGTATTGCTGGGCCTCACACAAAAAAAAATGTTCCACAAGCCACTGTTATGTATTATTTATGTAGCTGATCTAATTCAGTTGAACATCATTAAGGGAAAAATTATATCATATGCCGACGATACAACAATAGTCATTACTTATTAACAGTTTGTCCTTTGAAAACGTAGATAAAGCCCTTACTATAGTCTATAACAGTAATACAACAGTAAATCAGTAGGTAGTTAAAAAAACATGGAAAAAAACTCATTTTATTACTTTTGCACTCGACAAAAGAATTCTACCTGATAAAAACGATATAATAAATAATAATACATACTATTAATTGTTATAACACTACACAATGCTGCTGCCCTACAATCAAAAAGATTTATAGTACAAATTACTTAGGTGTGACGATCGATCAGCATCTTAGATGGAATACACATATAAACAAGTTGACTCCGCAAATTATCGCATTTTTTAAAAATAAAATATTTTTTTTTCAATCAAAACGCTGAGAACAGTTTATTATGTTATGGCTCCAGGCTCAATCGCCATTAGAATACGGTATTGTAGCATGGGGCATGGCATATTGGCCGTGGGGTAGAGCGTGCTAATTGCAATACTATAATCAACAACTTGCTGGTAGTGAAAACATCAATTATTAGGATTATACTGGGAAAGTCGGCTCGTTACCCTTCAGCCCTTGTGTTCGCTAATTCTAAGTTTCTTGATATAAAATACTAATTATTGAAAAATTGTTAACTTATATGTACAAACAACAGTCAATTAATGAGACTCAACATCGTTACTCTAGGGGCAAAATCAGTGAAACATTAATTTATGCCATACTTATAAAGCTCGAAAATGTTTTAGTTATATAGCTTTTATATCACTAAACTTCCATTTGACTACCACTCATGTACCTATTATTACGTTTTAACAAATTTTTTAATTCTGTCTGATACATAGGTGTTCAAGGGATTATTTATTACAACAACTGATTTATTTTATAGTTATTTATCATTCATTTAATTAAATTTTAATTGTATTATAATAGTAAGCGAAAATTCTATTCTTATAAATTTCATTGCTTATGTTATTAGCAATATTTTGTCTCGTATTCTTTTATTTAATTATCATTCTTTATTCATATGTATAAGAACTGGTGCGCTGCCGGCCAAGGGTTTACCTTATAGGCACTAAGCAATAGTGCAAATATAATATAAAAATATTGCAAATTATTAAATTATGTTGTTACATTTGCTGTTTAAAAAAAAAAAAACGTGTAACTCTATTCGGAATAAGAACAGTTCGGGTTGCGCATGGGCGTGGCTTTGTTCCGAATCATTGGCTTGCGCGCCTCGACTTGGTGGGAGAAACCTCTCACCCGCCGACGAAAATCGGACTGTTTATACTCTGAATAGAGTATAGGTACAGACTTATAAAAATTTATTTTTACATATGCCACGCATTTTTACATTTCATTTCTCAATATAGCTAAATTAAAGATTATATATATATATATATATATATATATATATATATTTCTTCTGTACGTGTGTAAGTATGCAAACTCCTAAACGGCTGGACAGATTTTTATGAAATTTTGTTTGCGCGATTAAGTTAATTCGAGAAAGATTTAGATTCACAATTTGATCCGATAGAACAAGTTTTTAATTTTTAATTAATTAAAATGATTATTTATGGTTATCGATAGTATCAATAGTTATATCTCTATGGTTTTCCATACCACAGGGATACAGTGATCCAATCAGCTGATTGTGTGTCTACTCTAATACACGGGCAACGCCGGGTCGGGACAGCTTGTATATAAATAAATAAATAAATATATATATATAAAAACATTTTCAACAACATTAACCTTTACTTTTTGCAATTCAATTATTAACAACTTAACAAACAATAGGTTAATTTTTTTAATTAAAATTATGACTTGTTTTCACTATGGGCAATGATCAAGCTTAATAATATTTGAAACAAAAAGTATTTTACAGTAATTTATTAACAATAAAATTGTTCAACAAAACTTTAAATTATTTTTAAAGCTGGAAACCAGTAAGTATTCTCAGAAATGAAAATAAAAGTTTTATAATACTGTAACATAGCAAAAAAAACATGATTATTACAATTGTGTGACCAAAGAATTGCATAAATTTGAAAATGTATAAAACAAAAATCAATAACATAATTTAATAATAGGCTAAAGTGTATCTATACAAATTACAACATTTCAAAATATATTTCCTGTTGTACAGTGTTTTTAGAGCAGTCAAATAATAGTATTCTCCTTTGCAAATCAAATGCAAAGAACATATTATATATATTTTACATAAAAAATCTAATTATTATTAAATACATTTTTTTAATATTTATTAGGTCTCACATATGCTGGACGGTTTATTTTTCGAAACTAAAGGCCTAGCCCATTCAACAAACTCATCAATCAAGACTGGCCAAGCTCCTTCCTGATCATAGTCTAGCATTTCATCATCAATAACACAAGAAAATTCTAATAAAAGATTCCATGTATCCCGAGGTATTGATTTATTGTGATGTTCCTGTAAAATTAATAAAATAAAAAGAATTAATGTTTGTAAAGGTGAACATTTTGTGAAAAGTGTAAAATTAACAGTTTATCTCTTTGGAACCACTGCATCAATTTTCATGTTCTTGGTGGCAAATGAAATCTTAACTAATTGCTATAGGCTATTTGTTAGATGATTTTATGCAATTTTGGTCACCATACAAGATCAAGTCATTATATAGTAGAGCTACCGATTATACGTGTAAGTAAATACACGTGTAGTTCGAATTGACGTGTACACGTGTACCTGCAACTACACGTATTCTTACAACTGTAAGTTTTAATAAGACCTCTAATTTTACGTGATACTATTCTTTAATTAATGGTTGTTACTAAGATAAAGTATTATAGCCATTGGGTCAAGTTAGTTGAATCTCGGGTCCTACACGTGTATTAAATAGACAAACTTCTACAAGTCAGTTCAAACTACACGAACCTTGTTCTACACGTGTATTTAAAATACACATGTAGAATCGTCGGCTCTATTATATAGTATTACTAGATTTGCATGTTCAAAAAATAAAATATAGATTTACTGTGCTTTAAAAGTACACAAAACTAATACAAATTAATAATGACTTATTATGATCTTGTTTGTTGACCAATTCTATTAAAACAGAAAAATGGCCTTTTAGGGTATGATATTAAAGAGCATTTATATTATTTATTTTACTGCTTCAACTACGATGGTCAATAGCGTGTTCTTCTTACGATGAGATTGTATTTTTTCGATTAATTTGGGTTTTGAAATGGCTGTAAACTTAGTATAAGTTAGAAGCATAGTTAGAGTTGAAAGTCCCACCAGGTGGTCACCCATTTGAGAACTAGCAACACTGGTAGAAGCTCAACTGCAGCATTAAACTACCACATCATCAATATATTGCTTTTTAGTTAACTTAATTTTTGGTACATTTTATTAATAAACTATAATCCTAAATATGCAGAAATTGTAATTTTACTCACTCTTAAAAACTGGCACCATAAATCAAGGAACCTGAATCTACCAACAAAAATGATATTCCAGTAAGTGATAGCCATGTCAAGATCAAGACCTTTTTGGCCTATATTTTTAGCATAGTTGAAAGTAAAATAGTAAAAATCTTTAAATTTCATTGCATCTGAAAATTCTCTTTCTAGGGTTGGTAACCTAATTCTAAGTTTTTCTATGGAATCTGACCTAAAAAAAAATAAAAAAATAAAAATAATAATAATATAACACATGTTTTATTATTAATCACTAGGTACTAATTAAAAACTAATATTATAGCCCCTAGCTTCAGTTTTTCAGGCAGAAGTAGGGGTATAATGTATACCCGTGCTAGACCTTTTACCATGACTTTAAAATGTATTTAATAAGATAAATCAATTTGTCTATCTATTGATATATTAATTAAAAACGTAGGATGTCATTTAAAAATCAAGACAGTAGGGATATATAATTTGTTAATAAGATTTTTTTATTCCAGTTACTGTTAAAAATTAAGATTTATTCAGGAAATATGAATAAAAAGTTATATAATTATTATAAAAAAAAACAAGCAGAGTAAAGAACATAAATAATCATCGTACATTAAAATAAAGGTTAGAATATGTATCATTAGATAACCATACAATTAAAATGTTTTAAGTAGCAAGTTTAGTCTCATAATAAAATATTAAAAAGTACACTTCACAAAAAAAAAAAAAATTACTAGTAGCATATACAGGTTGATTTTTTTATCATAAGGCACTCGATATATCTCATAGAGTATAATAAAAAATTTAAATGTTTTTTTTTCAAATTATTTTTATACAAGGTGATCTCAATTTTTCACAATTTTTTTTTGTATTTACCCTCTTCTTAACTTAGTTTTATTGACAGCAACATTTTAATTTTGAAATGTAACTTTTTAAATTTAGAATAATGTACTAACAATTTTGACTGGTCGATAATCAGTTTCAAATAACTATTTTTGAAGTTTCAAGCTAAGGGCAGTAGGAAAGTTGGAGTGTAGTATTATTTTTATCTGCACGCATTTACCAACCACACTTACTCTCCCATCTTAACTTTTAAACTCTTATAACTTTAAAAATAGTTGTCCAAAACTGGTCATCAACTAGTAAAACTGTTTAGTACATTATTCTAAATTAAAAAAGTTAATAAAATTTATGCGTTACCATTTAAGTTTCAAAAGTTGCTATAAAAAAACCAAGTTGGGAGGGTAGTGGGTAAATGCAAAAATAATTGAGATCATATTGTATAAAAACATGCAAAAAAAAAAAAATTAAAATTTCTTATTAAACCCTGAGATATTTGAGTGGCCAACGATTAAAAAAAAATCACCCTGTATACGCCTATTTTGGTAGCAATGCTTATCATAAGCAAATGTATTATTTTAATGGTGAAGGGTAATTTATAGTATTTTATTATTAACCACAAGTTTTCTTCAGGTTTTCTTTCTAAAATTTAGTCAAACAATTATGTGGTTTTACTATACTTGGAAGGATAAGCTACATTAAATTTTACAGTGACATGCTATAATTTTTGCACAATGTGTAAGATATTTAAATATAAATTACCCCATTTTAATCATGCCATTAATGAACTCCTGTTTAGTAAATTCACATTGAGCAGCTGCTTGACATTTCCAAGCAATTATAAGTACTAAGATAGAATCTGGAGGCAATTTAAGTTCATCTAGTAAACGCATAACACCTTCAACATTAATTTTGTTTGGTTCGGCTGGATCTAGTATAGATAAAAAGTAAATGTTTTAAAAGAACAATAATAATTATAATAACAAATACAATTTAGTATATTAATTGTATATGTAAATATATTTTATACAAATTTTATTTCTATAACTTTTAAGAAGAAATATGGTCATTGGTTAAATTTTATAAAGATAAGCCATACGATTATTAAAAATGGCAGTAGCATATATATATATATATGATGTAAATTTATGAAGAAGGTTACCAGTATAGTTATATTTACCACTCGTATACAAGTTTACTACTACTACTACATTTAACAATAGATTGGCTATCTAGAAATTATAAAATCAAGTATATGGTATATATCTTGTTAAAAAAAGTTATAGATCAATAATAAAAAATTAACAAACATTTGTGTTTGTTTAAATAGCAAGATCGTACCACGATATCTATTGTACATAGCCTCCAGTTTCCTTTTGTCAACTGAAGAGCCTATTTGAGTGCTAATTTTAACAGTATCATATTCTAATGGATTTTGAAAAAAATTATCTGACGCTTGTTCCAGTTTCCAATCATTCTTGGCCAAGCAGAAAATAGCAACATTTTCTGGAGCTTGTGTGAAAATCATAAACTTTTTCACTTTATCCCTCTGAGAAGATTTCAATTTATTCTGAAAAAAATGCATATGAAAAAAAAAGAAATGTTATTCATAGAATAGAATAATAGAAAATAATACTTCATTTGAAAGTACATTTGACATTATTAAAATTTCTAGATACTTACACTACAAATTTCTATTGAAATAAATATAGTTTAATAAATTAAAAGTAAGGATATTTATCAGATGCCTTATTAGTACACGCTTATAGTTGCTGCTAAGGTCACTCACCATTTCGAAATTATTTTAATTTTGATGTTAAAATATTTTGCAACGCAGAGGTAATGATAACACAATATTCTGATCCAATATCTTTAGTACACCTTTATGCATGACTGATACGAATAAAATTAAAAAAATTGAACTATTACTGTTTTAATTACATTGATTTGTTTTTACAAATATTAATTTTTCTTGTTGAAGAAACAACTACAAACCAAGAAACAATAGGAATAAAAAAACAACAAAAACAAGGAATAGTATAAGTATACAGTGTATACTAGAGGATATTTATTAACATTCGTGATAAAGAATCAAAGCAATTTTGTAGTGATAATGTTCTAGTAGAACTTTATAACCAGTGTAGACGTGTTAATAATAAAATATTATTAACATTTAAAACTAAACTGATAAAATATGCGTGTAATTGTGTAATTGAAAATTAAATAATAAATGAATAAATTACAACACTAATTCAAATAATAATTATTAATATAATTAATTTTGTAAATTAATATATTATATTACTTAAATTGTATAGTCTTTGTTTTAAAATTACCACAATTATTGTTGTAATCAATGGTTGAAGGAAGACGAGTGGACACTGAACTGGAGTCTGGACCATAGATTGACGCGACCATAACTAACCACCCAGTCGAGTCTTTGGTTAAAATTACTATATACATTTTAAAACATTTTGATTAACAAAGTTATAGCTATTAAATTTTTTTTATATTTTTAACTACGACTCGGAAAATGGAGTAACTAATAACTATACCTATAGTCTATAGTTAATTATAAATAATACAATTATTATTAAATTAGATTACCTATTGTATAATTTTTTAATCGCCAAAATAAATGTTATATTTATAACTATGAATTGATGACAGTTTCTTTTTGATTGTCTAATGAATTATAAATTCTCCCATTATTATTTAGAAAAATATTTTTATTTTTAATACATATTCATAATATTTATATAAATATGCAAATATATATAAAATAACGTACGTAGGTACATTAATGTACAAAATATATACTATTTGTGCAGCTTACCTTGAATTATACTAACAATAAAAACGAAAAATTGTAATAACTAATTAGAAGTCTGAAGTATCTCATCAGCGTTAAGCGATCCCGTGTCCAAATTTCAACACTAAGCTGATCACTAAGATGAATTTGGCCAAAGATTTTTTAACTACCTATATTTGTCCTTAAAAATCATAACAGTGTAACCACTGAATGAAATATATAAATGTTTGAAATCTCCATGATATTAACCTTAAACACAGATTATGGATCGCCAAATGATAAAAACTGATAATAACTAGCAGTTTGTTTTTAAAGTTAAAAGTCAGTAAATACTGAGAATACAACGTTTGAATTTGTTATTTGATGTTTGTGTTGTTTTTTTGTAATATATTTTATAACTTTGTGTTAAATTATTTATACGTACAATATGAAACAGTGTAATGGCCCCCAATTAGAAAATTGTAGAAAATTAGTTCGCACACACCTTGATTTGGTATTTGCATTATTACATATTGATTTTATAAATAATCATTATAGTTTAAGTATTCAATTGAATCTTTTTTTGTCTTTTTTTTTAGCAATTATTTTCATCAGCATTATTTTGGGCTGATAAAGCCGCTACATTAAGCCATTCTGACCCAAAAGATATTTATCAATTGGCTAGTTGTATGTTTTTACTAAAGCAGTATCAAAGAGCAGTGGTGCTGATCAAAAACAAAGGACTTGATAAAGTATGAACTCTTATGCTATAATCTGAAACATATACTTTGATTCAGTACAAGTTTTACTAGTTAATGTATTTTATTTGATAGATGTACGATTATCTCTACTTATTAGAACTGGTATAAATTTTATAATGCAAGTAGCATGTCCACATTCATTAGTTAAAGCATGTAATAGTATCCATATATCAAAATATAATCATACAACAGTAGTGTAAGACTAAGTAGAAGACTTTTTTCCCGTTAGGGGCACTTTACCTTAAGTACATTCGTCAATTATTTAGGAGATGGTGAAGGCACATGTTCTACCAAACCACAGCCCATCAGTGACCCTGAATTTACATAAAAATGAACAACTGAATAAAGAAAACTATTTCTAAACAAATTATTTCATGAAATTATAAAAGATAAAAAAATCTATGATTACATCTTGTGTGCTGAAAAGTGAAAATAAAATAATAAAAAACCCTTAGGTAAAACGTATGTAGTATATTTAATAAAAGCAATTTTGTACCCAGGCTGCAGCATTTAATACAAAAGGAATAAGGCTACTTATTTATATACAATATTATTCACATCATCAAGTTATTTTACTTCTAAATTAAAATTGCTAATTTTATTTTCTAGTGTAATATCAAATTATTTATTTTTAGCATTAAAGTTTTTTTGTTTTCAGACTGATATGCTATGCTACTATATGGTTTTGAGATGCCTGGTAGAAGCAAAAGATTATACAGAAGCAGCAAACATAATTAATTCAGAAATGAATCCAACCTCATGTAATATATCACTACAGCAACAGGATTTGAAATCACATGATTCCCTTACATATTTTAATGTTTGTTAATCAACTAAACGTTTAGTACTTTTTGTTGAAAAATTAATAATAAAATAATTATTTTTAGGTTCAAAGTGCATTATTTTGTATCAAGGGAAAAATATATGAAGCCTTAGACAATAGAAATTTTGCAACAGATTGTTATAAAGAAGCTTTAAAGAACGATGTTCATTGTTATGACGCTTTCCAAGCACTTATTCAGCACCAAATGTTAACTTCAACTGAAGGTTAATATAACGTGTTCAACGTGAAACTGAAATAGAGTTGTGTAAATTTAATTTTTAATTCTAGAGCATTGTTTAATTCAGTCTCTTCCATGGGGAAATCATCCAAATGATTGTATTACAAAACCATTGTATGAAGTATTATTAAAAAAATACCAAGAACCAAAACTTACTGGCCCATTTTCTCAATTTGATATACCTGTTCAATTGATGTTGGATAATCTTGATGTTCAAGTTGCAGAATCAGAACGACACTATTATGCTTGTGCCTATAAAGATTGTTTTCAAATTACTGAAAGTGTTTTAAAACAAGATCCATATCATCCAGAATGTTTACCTATACACATATCGTGTTTGGTGGAACTGGGGAAATCAAATAGTATGTATTGTAATCAAGTTGATTATTAACCATGAAAAGTATATTAACTTATTAGTTAACAATGACCCAGAAAATTTCTTTTAAGATTCTATACATTTTTTTAAATAACCTGCAAGTTCAGAGCCTTATTTACGCAAGGACATTATAGGTATTTGTCCAGGGCCCATGCGTATCAGGGGCCCACCTACTAGATGTAATCCTTTTTAATTAAATTTTATAATAATAGGTCCTTTTTTTTTCTTTTGTCCGGGGGCTCAAAAATTCTAAATCAGGCTCTGTGCATGTTAAACAATTTCAATAAAAGAATAGTTTAATAAAAACAATAGATCGTTAACTAGTTTTAAGTAATTATTTCTCAAGGCACATAGATACACTGTAAAATAATACTATAAAGGAGTTTTAATTTTAATCTAGAAAAAACGTATGGTTATATTATATAATAAAGAATTAATAATAAAAACCCTTAACCATAAAAATAACAAACTCTCTGCATATACGTATTTCAGCAACAATGCTGCGCCCATTATGGGCTAACACCTCCTTATATATACAGCATCGTCATATCAAATCTGTAAAATTACTAAAAAAATCTAAATGACGCTAAAAATGTTGAAAAATAGACACAACTTGTTAAACTGGAACATAAGTCCCTAACAAAACATTTTATTAAAATTTATAAAATGTGTTGACGATGAGTCATCATTTTCGGGATACAATGTCATCCCGAAAATGAAACCTCTAAATATTTAATTTTATTGCCACACTATTTGTAAAATCCAACTAAAAGTAGACTTGAGAGATTTTAATAGAGTAATTGAAAAATTAAAACTCCAATATAGTGGTGGCCTACATACCTGCTTGTAATTTTAAAATGGATTTTAATTTATATGAGAAATAATTGAAAGTTTGGTCCGCTTTTATAAGTGGTTACCCTTTACTGGAATATATATATTTTAAAGCTGGTTGCTAAAATTAGTATTGATAAGGAATATTATTATTTTATATATTTACTACTGTATAATATTTTAGCATTATGATGTTATAGTCAATGATTTTTGTTTCAGAACTCTTTTATTTGGCACACAAACTAGTTGATCTTCAACCAGATCAGGCAATTGCATGGTTCGCTGTAGGTTGCTACTATTATCTTATAGGTATTTATAAGAACAATAGCTATTCATTATTAATTACAGTTCAGATTTATATGCACTTAAAAAACAAACATAAATATCCATTTAAAATCATAAAATACACATTTTTTCCTTGAGAAAATAAACCAAAATATGTTATATAAATATTTAAAAAATACCTTAGATATTTTGTAATAACCATGTATTTAATTTGCGAAATTATAAAAAAAAAAAAAAAGTTCTGCAAACTCTGTTGGACACGCGAATTGAAATTCTTAAAATACAATATTATCAATTTTCTAATAATTATATCCATGACTTAAATTTTAAAGTGTAAAATATGTATATGTATGCTTATTGACTAAAGATTAATAATATGTAATATTCATGTTAAACTATAGTATAAATAGTGCACATATTTTAAAATTTTTATAGATATAAAACTTAGAAAATTTATTTAACCTTTGATTTTTTTCATACTTATTTTTATTATCTAAGCTAGAGATTAATGATGAAATAAAAAATTGTATACTACCTGAGCTAGACCTCTGTGGTTCTCTACTTCTATGTATAAATGCACTGCAGAGAGCTAATATTTTACCTCCAGTTGTCTGCTTAATTACCATTGGTTATTATATGCGCATTTTTGAACTAGATAATGTAGAAAAAAAATGCATTTAAAAATTAAAACTGTTATTAAACATAAAATTTTTCAATTTTTTAGATTGTAAAAAAAAACTTGTTATTTTTCTAAAGATCTAATACAATATCCATTAATTATTTACAAATTATTGTAATAATACACTATTGTAGGTAAAAGAGATCAGGGTAGAAGATATTTAGGAAAAGCTACCAATTTAGACAATACTTTTGGACCTGCTTGGTTAGCTTATGGTCATTCTTTTGCCGTTGAAAATGAACACGATCAGGCTATGGCAGCATATTTTAAAGCATCACAACTTCTTAAAGGGTGAGACAAAATATAATTATGTAATACATTTTTACCAGTTAATACAAACTTTCAATTGTGGATTTAGCTGTCATCTGCCACTTTTATACATTGGTTTGGAGTGTTCCTTAACTAATAATATATTGATGGCACAGAAATATTTGAAAGAGGCATCAGAAATGGCTCCAAACGATCCATTTGTTTTACATGAATTAGGTGTAATTTCTTTTCAAAGTCATAGGTAAGTCATAGGTCTATCTTATTTTGATTCATTTTAATTGTATTAACAAAAATTAAAATTTAATTTAATTTTTATAGATAAATAAGAAATAAGGAAATAGTTATCAATTTTTATTCAAATTTTGTCATATGTTAATTGAAATGTCAATTTTAGTTGGAACATTCTTCTAGATTTATATTAGTTAACAGTGTTAAAATAAGGTTATTAAGTTGTGATTTTAAAATCAAAACTTGGCACTAATATAACTTATGAGCAAAAAGAGAGGGTATTATTAATTCAAATGGTTTTGAACTTTTGAAACTTACACATTTCATCAACCTTTTAAAATTTGTTGAAAATGTTGACAGGTCGATAACCAGTTTTAGATAATTACTTTTAAAGTGTGTAGAGTTGATTTTATCTGTGTGTAAGAAACCATATATGATGGTAGCATTGGGACTTAAAGCCGTTAAGCACATGATGATGATTATTATTATTAAATGTTGTCATTTAAGTTTCATAAGTTTATAAGCTCTTAAAATTACTTTAAATTATAAAAATATAAATACTGACTTAATCAGTAGCGTATATAGATAGGGGAGGGTTTTGGGGGTTCAAACGTCCCCTGAAATTGGTGTTAGTACGGCACATGTGCAAATTATTTTAATCAAAGTTAATTTATAATATTAATTATATTTATTCTTATTTTATAATTAAGTTATGAAATATCAATTATTATTAGTATTATTTCTAACATTAATAATATAGGTACAAAGAAGCAGAGGTAAGATTCCTTGAAGCTTTGGATAGAATCAAACAGATTAAACAGCCAATAATTTCTGAAAAATGGGAATCTTTGTTTAACAATTTAGGACATGTGTACAGAAAACTGCAAAAGTACGACAAAGCTTTGGAGTACCATAAACAAGTAATTTATTATCAGCATTAGCGATTCTTTTAGTTCATTTTTTATGAATTTATAATTTTAGGCTTTGGTTGTATCACCTACAAACACAACGACATTGACATGCATTGGATTTATTCAAGCATTAAGTAAAAATTTTGAAGCTGCTATAGAAACACTGCATAAAGCTTTGGGTCAAAAGAGAGACGACACATTTAGTAGTTCAATGTTATCATGGGTAATGGAAATGTACGTTCTTGAACCTCCTAAAATTGCAGAATTTGTAGAAGATGATGAATATAAAAATAAAAACGAAAATGAAATGACAGAAGAAGGAAAGATGGAAGATGAGAAAACCGAGGACGCAAAGAAACTAAGTGAACGGTGCGATGATTCCTTCAAACTGAATGATGACAATGATTTGATATTACCATTTAGAAATTCAAAATTTAGACTTTGGAACAAGAAATTAAAAAATGATAACAGTTCTGTCATAGAAGATGATAGTAATGCTATGAACGTAGATTCAAGTACACCTGCTGATGAATCTAGTTACAATATGGACTTGTCAACTAATATGTCTACAAATTCCAATAGTTTTAAATGATCTTAAATTTCTATTAATCGGGATAACACTATTTTTGATAAAGCCATCATAAAGATTTTTTCGAAGTGGAAGCATGTTTTCGACAAATAAACTTTGTTATAATAGCATGTAACTTCTAAAATTAAATTTTACGATAGAAACCTAATGCTATAATATATAATGTTGTATTCTTATAATATTTTGTATTAATTTTGTGTATATAACAATTAAAAATTACATATGTAAATATACATACTTTAATTAACAATAAAATGTATACTAATTTATGTGTAAAAGACACATAAATTATATATAGATAACAGTAATTTAGAGTGGTAAAAATTGTATATCTTTTTAATGCTGCCTATGATATATAATTAAAATAGCTTAAGTACTGATCAGTTCTAAACTGCAGTTTATCTTTAATTTTAGGTTTTTTCAATAGTTTAAAATGTTATAATTTAGTATTTTTAAAGCGAGTGTTTTATTTGACAGTAAATATAATAAGGGGGATTGCACGTCAATTAATTTATCGGTTAATTTGTATAGGTTTCAAGTTATTTTTAATTAAAAACATTTCCTGTGAGTAATGACAATTTGATTTTTTTTTCTTTATATTAAAAGTAAACTATCTGTAATTTAGTTATTACAAAAGTATGTGTTGGGAAGTGTGTTCCATGTCATGTCATTTTTGACATGACACTTGAGAAAAATAGCCACCCAATGGCGACACTTAACATAGGACTTAGGTTAATTGAATGGAGTTGTGCAGAAAGTAACCAACCCACAAAAAAGAAAATAGAGATTTTAGTTAAACCAGTGTAGTTTACACTACACCATAGTTAGACTAAAATCTCGGTTTTTTTGTGGGTTGGCTGCTTTCTGCATAACGCCATTAATTTAGGATTAGGATTTATTTTCGATTCAAGTCACAACACTGGAAACCGTCTCTTTAACCTACGAGGAGGATTACCAGGAATGACGTCGGAATTTTAACTTTGATATTATGGGATTTGGATGGTTTGTAAGTCGCGATCAGAAGCGTTCAGTTTTTTTGCGGTTTAATCTAATGCGTCTACTTTTAAAAACATATTTGAGATATAGAAAGGGGCATTTGTAATTATACGAAGAGTTACAGATTAAAAAGTTAATTGTATATTTGATTTTTTGGCTGTCTATACCTATTTAATATTTATCTAGGCACCTAGCTCTTGTTGAATTACTACAAAGATGGTACCTACTAAGGCAGTGACTTAGTATAACCCTTTACACCATATGGTAGATAATTGGTGTTACGTCTTAGCTTGAAGAAAATTAGGTTTTTAAATTTAAAAAAAAACACCAGCTTATGTAAAACAAACTATATATATTTCATAAAATAACAAAGGAAAGAATGCAATTGTTTGTAATGAAATACGAAAATGAAGTAAATGATTTAAACAAGGAAACTAAATAACATAGGTAAGATATCACTGACATTTTCAAAACTCAGTAATGATTTTCAATTTTTTTTTACCCCAAAAAGAAAAGAAGATAATAGAAATTTTTAAATTAAATTGTACCCTTAACTATAAATTTCCCCCGAAAAAAAAAACAAAATAAATAAATTTCAAAAAAAATACATCAAAATTGGTCAGTATTCCAGTTTTTAGGGCGGCAATCTTTTAAGGTTGTTCCACTTCAAACCTAAAGAAAAATATAATTTAGTACCTTACTATATTGATTAGATTGCTAAGCTTACTGATTTTGGTTAGGAGAAAAACAATTGTTGTTCGGCGATGTGAACCGCGGTGGCGAACTCATGCTAGTTGGAGTGTGCTTAGAATTTCGCATTAATGGACGGTGTGTACTTAAAGTAATGCTCGAGTGTTTCCAGTTCCAACAGCCACGGCAATAATAACGATAACACAATTGGTCCCTGCAGAAATAAGGGCCAAGTTGGATGTTGCAAATGCTGCAAGCGCTGTCTTCTAAGTATGGATCTACTTGAATCTAAAACAAAATTATACAAGTTAAATTGAAAACAGACGACTCTTCTTAAAATATAAATACTTTTTTTGAAAACTTTTGAGTTTTAACTTCCACAAAAGATGCAGCCACAGCGTTCGTATAAGACTTGTAACTGCTGAAACTCACTCGGCCAGACCCAATAGGATATTTGTATTTGTCAGTGTCAATACCTAACAATCAAATACATAGGAATTTATATAAATATATAAATATTTTTACACACATACGAACCTGCATATGTGACATTGCCAAATAAATCATCCATTATCTTAAACAGGCCTTGGGCATTCATCATACCGTGCAAAGCACCCACAAAAACCGTCCTAGTAGGGTCCAATTTTTGTGAGGGGTGTTTAACACAATTGCTGTCATTCATTAACCAAGGAATTACTTGAACTTCCTTTCCTTTCATTTTTCTTGACGAAATTTTAAAGTAGTAATTCCCGCCATTTGAACCTTTTGTGCACATATCCAACAACTTCTTTACCATTTGATCCGATTGCATAATAACATAAACGTAACCTTTTGGCTGGTTAAGGTTATTCGAGGTACCGGGCCATTCAATCTTGACAGGGCCGAACTGACTAAAAGCCATAATCAAGCCATCTTCAGTTATGTCCCATGGCACGCCACCCAAAAACACTTTGCACGAGTAGTTTGGCGAGCTGTGCACTACCTTGGGAAGTTGTCCACTCCAAGTAAAAACTGGATCCTTATGTAAACCATCTAAAAAAAAAAAAATTAAACTTGCCGTTTTAAAAATAATTCTATCAAACTTACTAAAATTCCGGTTAGTTCTATTTTCAACTTGATTGTTGTTACTATCGTTCTTAGGTCTCGTAGGAGACCAAAATGGCGGTGGAGATTTTTTCTCATAAACCGGCGATTGAGCTGCTGGTGAACCATATCTGGTAGGATATTGTACTTGATTGGCTAACAACGAATTCAACAAACTTTGTGTTTGATGAAAACTTTCTCCAGCAGACAATCTTCCAGCATTTGAAATGCGTTGCATATTAGCCAAGTCTTGATCAGATAGAGGTGACAAACCGTATGGATTTATATGTATTTGATTCTAAAAAAAAAATTAAACATTTCGTATAAAAATTTCAACTATTTGATTTAATCGAAATACAAAATAATTGTTAATTCAATGTACTCACTATCAAATCGGTAACTGCTTCTGGACTATTATTATTTGATAAATCTGAATCTTCTGGTGTATTTGATCGAGACCGCATAATATTGGTTGTTAGAGGATCACTACCATCACTATACGTGGGTGACACACGAAATTGTTGCGGAGCCTGATATCCATAAGACGCAAAAGACAAATCCAATTTAGGTCGTCGCATGTTTTTATTTCCGATTTCAACACCATCGTCACTTTGACCGACACTTCCAAAATCAGTCATACTAGCAACACTCCTATCTGCAAGATAAGGCAAATGGAGAGAGTTGCGTCTTAGATTCGCCAACTGTTCCTAAACAAAGAAATTTTAAAATTTTAAATACTTATTAAAGTTAATAAAGGAATTATTTGCACCTAAGTCGGAGAAAGAAAAAAAAATTTGGACAAAAAATATTGCAAAAATACAAATTGACACAGCAATAAAAAATCCAGGGATAATAATTTTTTTATTAGTTGCCATAGATATGCCGGGGAGATTCTTATACGCCATACACTGGTTTTATCTTAAATACATTTTCTTTTAAATAAACTTATAATATTAGGCAAAATTTATATGAGGGTTTTGTCTAGACTTCAATTAAGTTAATATTTATTTTAAATTAATGTACTAACATTACCATTTTAAATAGCTAGTTAAAAATTGTTTAAGTCATTTATGAGAAAAATTAAAAGGAGGTAAGTGCGGTTGAAAATTTAACAGGTAAAAACTACTTTCCACCCGTCCCCCGTCCTACATGTTAAACTTAGTAAATTTTAAACTATTTTATCAAAACTTTTTATACGCATGGCAAAATTTTCAGCAATGAATTTTAAGTAAAAGTTGATAAAATAGAGTTATCAAGTTGGTTAATATAGCTTTAGAAATTAGTACTAAAAATGTTAAAATTTGAAATAGTCACTCTACTAGAGCATGTTTTCAAATAGGAAAACGAAATATTCTTTTAACATACACGGAAAAAATATTAAGATGCTTAATTGAAATTACGGCATATATAGGTATATACAATTTCAAATAACTAAAGTCGCCGAATAAAATAAAATACTTACTTGAGCGGTGTACTGCCGTATTTGAGTGGAATAGTTTGGCACAGATTGTCGACCGACCATCAAATTTCGTGGTTTATTCATAGCAATTAACTCAGATATAGAACCGAGTGGATCGCCTAAAAATATAAATAAAATATACATTTATCGAACTATAATTAACTCAATTTTTTAATTAGTATTTAACAATAACGATAAATGCAGGAATTATGTAAGAAACTTACTAGGATTTCTCGTTGGGCTTGAAATTTGATCAGGCGAAGAAAAGAAACTATTGTAGTCTCTCGAACTTCTTTCTTGACCCACGGAAGGAGAAGTAACTAAACCTTCCGGCACGTCTTGGTTTTGAAAAATTGATCCCTAAAGTAGAATAAAAAAATTACAACAAAAATCAATGTTGTAAAAACAAAGGATTTCGCAACAAAAAAAGTCTATTAAACAAGAAAAATTGTTTTCGAATTGCAAAAAAAAATTAGGAATAAGTATAGCTTAAGTAATGTTTTAAAAAGTTAACTTACTCTTCTAAAAGTAGACATAGTAATGACTATCGATGGAAATTAATAAAGGAGAATAAAGGAAATGAAAGCACAAAAAATATTATGATGGACGACTAAAACCGCGGGATCATAAAATACGTGTTACCAACACAACACTTGGCGACGAACTGACTGAAGTCGCACATTGCCGGAGGGTTAGTCGGTCCCGTTGCTACTGCGCAACTAGGAGGCGCATGAAAATGTGTAGGCACTTCTGATTGGTCGACCGGATTACGCGGTAACCAATCAGATTGAAGAGTGTCCTACAACATCATGTTCGCCCATCCCATCCATTTTAACAATGAAAACCCTTTTATATTATCGCTTAATGACATATTATTATTGATTCATTTTTAAATAAATCACAATATTGTAATTATTCATATTTTCGCCATTTGTATGTGTTTGTGAATTGAAATATAATGTTTAACTCCCCTAATAATTAAACTAAAACTATTAAATCAAATGATAAAAATTGAATATTGAATTAAAATGTATGTACCTATTTGTATGTACAAATTGATTGAATAGATGTAGGTACATTTTAAGTAGTACACACTAAGCTTTAATTAAAATTCAATGTTTATCATAGTTTTGTATCATTTTTTTTTTAAATTATCATATTTAATGATTATGAATTATTTTTTTAAACTTTATTTAAGTGGATTTTTGTATAAATCTATTATCTACCTAAACCATGTAAATATATAGTTTATATATAAGATACCTACCTGACTTTATTTTTGTTCATCAATAGATTATTAAAAATAATTCCTTAATCTAAATGGGTAGTAATATATAGATATATAATATATTATAGGTATCCAGTACGTGTGCCTAAAATAAGAGGGGGTGCATATGATATATGGCTCAAATATAGGTTAGGTACTGCATATCCTCTCTTAACACTTATTATATTATCAATGTATAAAACAGCGTAACCTGGCATATTTAATCCTTGGGGATGGCGGTGCTTAATTACTGGAATTATTAGAAACACTTCTTATATATTGCCTATACCTACTATACAAATATAGTTACGGTTTCGTGTCTCTTGAAAAATCGGGTCTTAGCACATAAATTTTTTTGTGGCAACGACGACGCATGTTGTTTTTACATGCTTTTCTTTAGCTCGTTAACACGTACGTACATACGTAGGTTTGAACGGGTATTTTTCAAATCTTGCAAGATTAATTTAACCCACTTCCCGATGTCGTATAGGGCTGAAACTTGGCTAAGACTTTAGCTCGCTAACACGTACGTACATACGTAGGTTTGAACGGGTATTTTTTAAATCTTGCAAGATTAATTTAACCCACTTCCCGATGTCGTATAGGGCTGAAACTCATCTTAGATGACAATATACAATATCCTGTTATCATATTGGGACTTGGACATCCAGGTCGCCCTACACAGGGTCAAATGTGTGGGTCATTTCACTAAAATGTCATTTTTTTCCAAATCTTCCCAAATTAATTTAGTAATCTATTCAGCAATTATTAAATACCTTTAATAGGACTAAAAATTAAAATTAAAAAAAAAACTTTTTTAAAAACATGCTTTTCAAAAAAAAAAGTAGTAAAAAGTGAACTAAAAAGTCCCTAATATTTTTATAAGATAATGTTTTATATTGTAAGTTCTTTTGTAATTTAAATTTAGTTTAATATTTGTGTGTGACACATACATATTATAATACTTAACTCAATGCATTTAGACTTTGTTAAATAGGGCCCACGCTTTTCTTTTTAGTCAAAAATTAAAAATGTTTAACATTATTTAACATTGTAGTTAATTTTCAAAGTAATTGACATTTTAAATCAAATATGCTACAATTGATTGGTAAATTTTTAGATCACTTTTTACTATTTTTTTTTTTTTAGAAAAGCATCTTTTTAAAAAAGTTATTTTTAAATTTATTATTCATTACAGTCATAATTACTATTATAGACAGTCGACAGAGTTGAACATTATTTAGATAATTTTTTATGTAAATAATTTGTAAAATAATTGTTTTATCTGAATAATTTATTCGAATGACCGTCGCATAATTTGGTTTATTCGAATAAATCATCTAAGATTTTGTCGAATAAAAAAATTATTTTAAAAAAACATCTTTGATTTGGTCGAATAAAAACATATTACAATAAATTATTTATTACTTATCCGTTATTCGAATAAAAAGTGCCTAACTCTGATTATAGACTGGAAATCTAATTAAGTCAGTAATAAGTTTGTGAACTTCTTTTTGTTGGTATCAAGTATATGGACTATAGTCTTTGGACTAAGAGTTATGTTACTAATCAATTCCGTAACGGTTTGATTTTGTCCATACCGGTTTGAAACTATAATGTTCCAGAACATTATGGAATAAGAACTCATAAAAATTGATAACGCCCTATAATAACAATACCTATATACCTACCTAAAAATGACATTTAATATTCTGCCGATATACTTACGAAAATAACTTTAAATAAAATATTTAATTAGTTTACAATTGAAGGGCTGCGAGGAAAAAAGATCAATGTCAATTTTTTAACATTCTGAGAAAATCATGTTTTAAATTTCAAAACCTAATACATTTTGCCTGTATGCCTAAACTTCCGGCGGTCGTTACTCTCGACTAATTAATTTTTTTCCCTGGTTCGAGCGCATAAAAGATACAATACATCAATACAAATAATTTAATACCAATATCTCATTTTCAAAAAAAATTGACATTGATCTTTTTTCCCCGCAGCCCTTCAGTTGTTTTGATATATTAGTATTATATTTTATACTACTATAACAAGACAATTCCACAGTATATTTTAATTTCTATAGTGCTCATCTTAATTTTTTTCCCTTCTCCTGTCTCCTATAAGCTCTTAATTGCTTTTGACTCAACGTCGTATCTCCAATCTCTTAAATTAAACCTTTTCAAATTTCAATTCACATTTATCTCGAATTATTCTCTGTATAAAAAACATAATTATTTAGGGATTTTTATGCAGAGATTCGCGGTAATAAAGTGGCTGATGTGCGGGCCAAATCTTCTTCAAATTTAATATCCGTTTCTTTTACCTTCCTTAGTCTGATTTCACTTTTGTTCTATGACGTCACATTTTCGATCTTTGGTCCGTTTATTGAAGTAATCTACCTGCAAACTTTGCTTCTAGATTTAAATTTATTGTTGCCAATATGGGGATATCCCGACTCTCGAGTGCGTCCCGTAATGACCCTTTTTTAACGTTCCGAGTGCGTCCCAAATATAAAAAATAATTTTTCTAACGTAGCCCGAATGCGTCCCAGTTCGTTTAGAGTTAATATAGTTGTCTGTTAAATAATCCATAAATATGGATTACTTTTTCATTTTCCGGCAATGTAGACATTATGTCTTCAACAAAACATTCTTCAACATCTTTATTCAATAATGGTAGTCCAAATATATTTTTCAAAAATAAACCTTTTTCAGTTTCATCGCGATAATCTTTACTAAGCCCCAAATTTTGAATATGATGCCACCATGCTTGCCCTAAATGGAAACTACATCCTTTTTTTGGGCCAAACTTCTTGCGTGCCAATATGAATAGATAATTCAAAATTAGCAAACATAATATCGGGTGAACTATGTTGTTCAATTTATGTTAATTGAATTTAAAACATTCGGCTTTTAATATATTAAAACATTTGGCATACGTATAGTTTTCTTTATTATTTGGTAAAAAATACACCAAAGGTACCTGTGTAATGCCCATTACTAAAACCGTAGTATTGTAAATAATTGTAAAACAAATTTAGTACAATACTTAAAAGTGCCGTCTACATAAATAGTTTTAAGTGTTTTACTGCGGACGCACTCGGGCTATTGAATAAAATGTTGATAAATAACTGCGAACGCACTCGGGCTATGAAAAAGGTAAAAACTTTAAATGGGACGCACTCGGGAAACCCCCGCCAATATCCCAAATAAAATTTGGTTTAAAAATGTAAATTAACCCATGTCTGCTTCAACATCGTATGTTTTAACCGTTTATACCTACGCATTGTTATTCCATATTACTATATCTCACGCATAGGCATATAAACTAGATCTAAAATCTAAACAGCCCCCCTCTATATACCTACTCAGTACACTCCACATAAAGGAGAGTATTTACGATCTTCTTCAAACCTTTTTGACATTTTCATGTCTTAGCTCTGGCACATAACCGAAAATAGCGTTATCAAAAAAGCGTTCGTGACAAAAGCGTTACAAAATCGTTACAGGGGTAGGAGTTAGGGGGTGGGAGATAGGAGGTAGAAGATAGAGGGTGGGAGATAAGAAATATGTTGTACGTTCAACGTTCAAATTAGAACTAAATAATAAATTCGAAATAATTTAATTCTCTATGTTAAGTTACTTTTGGCCAGATAATAAACACTACAATTTTAGCCAGAAACTTGATTGTACATAATTTTTTTATCTCCTTGGCCTTATGCTGTAACTGGAAGCTCCATGTAATTTTTTTTTTTAATTATAATTCCACAACTAATCTATATTTATTCGGTACTTCAACGAGACATGAAAATGCTCTTTCGTGGTTGCAGACTCGGCTGAAAAACTTTTTTACTGACCCTCCTTGTTCTCTAAATGTGATAATTTAATTAATTTGAATTGAAATGTTTTCAAAAAAATGTCCTTAGAGACAGCATAATATAAAGTAAGTATGAATATTTTAAGAATTTATTTATCGTTTTAGTTTTAAAATATTCAAAAATAAAGAAACTTGGTGTTTATGTTATTTACATAGACCTATAAAGAAATGACTAGGTACGCCTTCCACACACCCCGCCTGTAGTGCCGCTGGGTCAATATCGTTAGAAAGAGATAGAAAGATTTGTTAGGTTTCCCATAGAATAAAAGTTGAAAAGACATGTTATGATTTTCAAAAATAAACCTTTAAATCACAACTAATACACACATATGGAAATATTTAATAATTGAAAAATATAGTGTTATTCGAAGTTGTAAAGTATTTGTAAGTAAATATCTGGTAAATGTACCTACCTATTTAATTTTTTTGTCGGGTATCGAATATATTCGTATGATGTATTCACTATGTATTGTTTTAAATAGATAGCCATAATATCGGTATTAAATACTTAAAAAAAAAATAATAATTTCATTGAAATTTTATCAATGAACTTTCTGTTTACTTTTTATAACACGTTTTGAAGAGCAGTTTTTTTTTACAAACTCAAGAGACAATTTACTGTTGGTAAATTATCATTATAATATGATATTGTGAATATTGACTATTGTTTAACAACTTTTAGTTTTTTTTATAAATTTTAATAATAAAAATCAATTTGAGTACCTTTAACTTAAATAAAAAACTCAATAATGTATTTTTTAAACACTAAATTCGAAAAGAATTTGACAACGTTCTTAAATATAATGTTAATTCTAAGTTATTAGGTCCATGGTTATTTACCTATGCTCGTCCCCATTTTTTAACGTACAGAAATTGTATAGACGTATTCATAATCAAAAGATTACTTCCAGTAAAAATAATTATTGGAATTGGAGATTGTCGCAATTAAAAATATTTGTATTAATGTTCTGCCTCTAGCTAGTAGGTAGGTATTATATCAAACCAGATATCAAACAAACCAATACACGTCAAAACAGAGGCGTAAACAGGATTTTCTTGAGGAGAGAGATAATTAATTTTTTCCTATAGCATTATAGACTTTTGAAGTTTTTTGGGGGTAAACAGTTATATTCCAGTTTAGAAGACAATCTGTAGGTATACTAGTATGACGTCAAAATCCTGATACACTAATTTTGTTTGTGCTAACCGATAGTTCTTCTGCCATTATATGGTCATACTGGTAATGCGTTTGATAAGGTTATCAGTTTACAAATTACTTATTTTCAACGTGTGTACCACTCCCCGCCAATCATGGAAAATGGACCAGTTTCTTGTATACCAACAACTCCGAAAATGTCAAAGGCGAAAAAAGTAATCGAAGATGCTTTGGATAATCATAATCCAGAATTGGATTTGGCCGATAAAGGTGTCATATCCTTTGAAGAAATGCCAGGGCTCAGTAAGTGTACTAATTTTAAACATTACCTTTTATGGAAACTTGTTTCTTATTTGTATGCTCCTTATATGGCCATCTTCACTATAGCACATACCCTTTCATTTAAATAATTCAATTATATTTTTATGGTTCATAACAATTGGCAATTAAAACGTCTATAGATAAGCCAAACTAAACCTCATTATTTACCTATTATTCCGGGTAATATCCATACAATTCTTATACACAAATTATTGAATAAATAAAATTCTATAGGACCGAAAAAATTGCTTTGTATTCGAAATAATAACTAATATTTAGTGAATTAGCTACCTAATTATGTATTATGTTTTTTTGGTCTGTCTGACAAAATAAGGAAAAACAATTTTATTCAATTAGTTTATTAGTGCAATATTATGGTTCATGCAGCGTTGTAAAACAGACATTGCGTCTCTACCTCATACAAGCCTCTGCTTGGGGGTACACTAGAAATTAAAATTCATGGAAAAATTACTTATGTATGGGGCGCATATGTAGGCTGTTTCTAATAACAAAAATTCTTATTCTTAGATAATTTTGAAATAAAACTACATTGTTTAATCAATAAATGTTTAAATGAGTTAATTTAATGTTAACTTTTATTGTATTTCAGTTGATATGCATAACATCACTCGGATTACGTTGAGTCATAATAAAATACAAAGTACGTACATAAATACAGATATTTATAACGATAATAAAAAATTTTGTTTGGTTTATTATGAAAAATACAAATTAATAACAAAGAAATGTGCAGTTAATGTATACAGTAATTTTAATATAATTAATATATAAACAAAAAAAGTCAACTGGTTCCTCGAAGTATTATAATATTTTTATTATGTAACTATACCAGTTTTGCTTCTTAAGAGCTCTAGATAATGGTCACATATTTTAGGTTACATTGGGCCAGTGGAATACATTTTTTCTTAGTCAATATTTTATAAAAGTCCGCTGTTGAACGCTGGCTGTTTAACCATCTACATCGCAATGTCTACAAAATGTTTTAAAATTTAGTTAGAACTGTTAGAAAAAGTGTTGGACACAATCTGTTTCGAATCACTTGACCAAATCCTCAGGGTGTATTTTATAGTTTATTTTTTATCTTATTTCAGAGGTACCACCTGGAATAGCAAATTTAACTAATTTGGAGATGTTGAATTTATTCAACAACCAAATTGAGGAGTTGCCAGTTTCTCTTTCGTCGATGCCCAAGTTAAGAATATTAAATGTTGGGTAATTTTGAAATCGCTGATTTTTTTGTATGAAGTGTTAATTATTATACTATGTTTAGGATGAATCGTCTAGACTCGTTACCTCGTGGTTTTGGAGCATTTGCTGTTTTGGAAGTTTTGGATTTGACTTATAACAACTTAAATGAATCCAGTTTACCGGGGAACTTCTTTATGTTAGGTAAAATATGTCCTTTAGCTATTTAATTATTATTTTAATCCTTTGAGACACTTTTAAAAACAAATTTGAAAACCTGCCTATTTATAAAATGGTGGTTTTAATATAAAAATAAAAAATAAACTAAAAAACTGTTATAACACCACTCATTAGTGTATATAATATATCTATTTAGCCAACATAATTATTAGAAACCAAATACACCATTTTATATTATTTGTCTCCCATACTATTGCTTGTATTGCTAGTGTCAATTTATGAGTAGCAGTTTGTATACAGTTTTTTAATGAAAACATATCTGTAACAACTATGAATAAGTGTAAGTAATTTTACAGGGGAGCGATTTAAAACTTTGACTAGCTGTCATAAATCAGGATTTCACTAAAAACATTTGATTTTTTATAATCATCTTAAATTGATAAATACTTAAGAGGTACTTAAGTGGTTTCTTTTAGGTTTAAAATTGCTCCCCTGTTAAATTACTAAAATCGACTTACACACTTATTCACAGTTGTTACAGATATAGTAGTAAAATATATTTTTTTTAAATTTATTTACAATATTAAAGTACATTATTTTATTAGAAACATTACGAGCTTTATATTTGGGTGACAATGATTTTGAGACATTACCATCTGATATTGGGCAATTAAAGAATCTTCAAATAGTAAGTACATGAATTAAAACTTTACAAAAATTACATTATTAATCACTATTTTTATGTTTATTAATTATTATTAGTTAGTTTTTTTAATTGATTACATATATTTAAAAATTGTACAGTTGGTGCTTCGAGAAAATGATCTCATTGATATTCCGAAGGAAATTGGCTATTTGCCTAGATTACGTGAACTACACATCCAGGCAAACCGTCTGACAGTATTACCACCGGAGCTAGGTAATTTAGATCTGATAGGTAACAAGTCAGTTTTGCGAATGGATTTCAATCCATGGGTTGCACCAATAGCTGATCAACTGCAAGTCGGTGTATCTCATGTTATTGATTATATTCGATCGGAAACTTATAGATAGTAAGTGTTTTGTATATTAGTATTATTTTAATTAAAGAATGTTCAGTCCCGTGAAACTAAAGAAAAATAATTTAACCATAATATGATACATAAATACTGCTGACTGCTTGTGTAGTAAATTAAATTACATTTTTGTTAAATTTAATTATAACTTTTCTACCACAACATTTAGATTTACAGACATCCTATAAATATTATTATTTAAATAACTATTTACATTATATTTTTGAGTTAAGGATCCTGATAGTGTTCCAGGCAAAATATTTGGGGCCATTCATTCCAGGCTATCATAGTTTACTCTTTAACTAAATTAGTCAAGATGTTTTTCTGAATCGAACATCGTAAAAATAAATTCTTTTAATCAAGCTATAAAAAATAAAAAATATTTTGTTCCAATAAAGTTCCTGAGTAAAAAAAAAAAATTCTATTAATCTTTGTTTTATGTGTGTAAAATGATTGGTTCAGAAAAACATATTTTATCTAAAAATACATTCTCATTAATTAGAGTAAAATAATGTTGGTAAAAATAAAGGTATTACTGATACTAATGTATTATTATGTTGGTTTAGTGATAATATTTTAAGTATAACCAGTATAAAGCAGTGACGTATATAGGAGAGGGTTTCGGGGGTTCAAACCTCCCCCCCCCTGAAATTATATCTTATATACGCCACTGGTGTAAAGAAAGTATACAAAAAGCAAAGATAATGACTGATTTTATTAAAGTTTCCACTATTAAGAGATTAAAAGTGTCTTTAAGTAGGGTAGACCAACAAAAAAATTGGTGATGCACGCCTTGGTTGAATTTAACATTGTTTCATATTTATTTTACCATAATTGAATGTTCACTGAAGAGTTCTGCTAGGTAATGCTCATCCCACAACTGTAATATGATACAACTATGAACATAAAAACTAGTTAGGAGTAAAATGTAAATTGGTCATTCTAATTATTATAAAAGTATTCATTAATTAAATTAACTATAAAAAATAGTTTTCATTCTTTAAGTCTAAGACATCAAAGTATGAAATAACAATTTTTAAAAAATATGTCCTCTGCCCAAGTCAAAAAAAAACTATTTAGTAAAATGATTTAGGCTTCCATTTTTAACACTACAAATATATAAAAGTGTAGTTTTCACTAGCCATTAAATTCTGCATAATATACATGTACTTTTTTTTAATTATCGTAAAAAAAAAAAATGTTTTGAAAAATGAGTTTTTCTATATTGTAGTTTGTTTTACATCAAAATTTTGAAAAATAAAAATATTGATTACACACATGAATAAAATAACAAAAAAACTGAATTATGAAAGATTATAAATTTTTTTTCATTTATTTGTATTAGAATAATTATGTGTATCAGTGTGTATAATTATCAAACAAACAATAAATTAATAGTACATTTTAGTATAATTAATATATCCCTTACAGACTGGCAAGGCACCATTGTAAGGGTTTGTTTTTTATTTTGTAATAATAGTAAAATATTTTTACTTTGTTTAGACAGATCTCGCACAATTGTGAAAAAAATGTTTTCGTTCTGTAAAGGAGAAAAAAATAGATAGGCTCTAGCACCTTTTCAAACTATTAATCGGTTATACAAAAAAAAAAGATTAGGTAGGTTTCTCATTATGTATAACTATCAATTAATATATTTACTTATGTAAAACTTATCTATAATATATACCTATATCTAAATATAAATATCCATTTTGTGATTCTAAATGTAAAAATTATATTTAAAGATTTTTAATTTTACATATTCCTGACTTGTTTTTGTCAATTGTTGTTTTGTAGTAAATTAGTGATGGGAACCCGAAAATCCGGATTTTTCAAAAAAACGCTTTTTAAGTCATTTGAAAATCTTATAATTGTTAAATACTATTACAATATAAAGATGTGTACCTAAGTAAAATTTGTTGATAAAAATTTAAAAAAAAAAACTCTTAACTTTGTCTATAAAATGCTGTCGGATTCCGGATTTTCGGATTTCAACAAATCCGAAATTCAAAAGCAGTTTATCTCTTTGGTGTTTTGTTTTATTTTCACATATTTATCAAAACAAATGTTACTTAGATATAGAGCTTTATATTGTAAAATTATTTAACACTTAAATGATTTTTTAGTAACTTAAAAAGCGTTTTTTTGTGAAAATCCGGATTTTCCGATTCCCATCACTATAGTCATTATACAGGGTGATCAACTTATCGTCAACCACTCAATATCTCACTGGGTTTAATTAATAATTGAATATTGAGTAGTTTACGATAAGTTAATCACCTTGTATATATATATAATATATAAATTTAAATTTTGATGTAAAATAAACTAGTCTTAACTCTTAAGTATAGAATCACTCATTTTATAAAACAATTTTAATATTCACTTCTAAAATAAAGTCCATTAAAAAAAAAGTTGTGTTGGCGATTATTAAAAAATACACGTGTATTATGTAGAATTTAATACCCTGTGAAACTACTTTTTAAGTAGTGTAGCAGGTACTAAAACTGTTTGAGTTATAACGAAAAATCTAAACCATTTCACTGATTATTCGATTTTTTACTTAAAGTAGAAGAAATATAAAAACTTTTTTTTTTACTTTAGGTGTGTATACAAAAGTAGCATTTTGGTCCTTTGTCAGGTATTATAACAAAAATTGCCCTTTTTTCACTTGTTCCAAATTAATACATCTGAAGATTATCAAGGTTTTAAATATTTTATCGTGGGATGTGTGGTAACTTAACCCAGTCTGGACAACAGAACATGCACATAAAATGAGTAGCTGTATTTGTGCACGGCACTGCTTCTGTATGTTTTATTATAAGTTATAATCAATAGTATTAATCTAGAATTTAATTATTTAAAAATTACAATATATTATATAATGGAATTTATTTTACAGTCTCTACAACCGTCATATATCTGCTAGAGGTGCTCCTCCACCAAAACTTAACGACAAGACAAGGAAAATATCCAGAATTTGATAACAAAATTGTAAAATTGTACTGCATTAAAATAGTATTAAGAAATGTTAAGAACATGCATAATTTTTAAATTCTTTAATTGTATTTCACAGATAATTTAAAAAAATTTCATAACATACAATTTTAATTAATTGACTAACTAACTTTAAGAACAATATGATTTTGCACTTAGTAGTTCATTATTTTTGGTGCAAATTAGTTTAACCACCTTGATTTTAAACAATGTATGCTTACGTTTTTTTTAAATATTTATTACTGTGTGTTAATATTAATAATTTATTTTTAAAATTACTTAACCTGTTAATGTTTTATAGTTTACTTTTTATGCATTAAATTTATTTATTTTTATACCTTGTATATATTTTTAACTTGTACACATAAAATTGGTAATCTTAAGATACATTAGTAAAAACTACAGACATGATCAGGAGCTTGTGGTAAAGAATAATGGAAAAATTATAAATGATTTAATTTAAAAATTATAATTTTTAAATATTGAGAAATATACTGCTTATAATTATTAAGAGGTTGTTTATGTTAAAAAAAATGTTCAAACATTTATTTAGAAATTAAAATCACTAAAAATATTATATTAAAATAAATAATGACAGCTAAAATACAAAACATTAAATATTTAACAAAATAATAATTAGAAAGTCATATTTATAGAAGGTATAGTCCAAATATTTAGTGCAGTTTTTCAACATTCAACTGTCGTGATGCAATTAGTGTGCATGAATTGCTTTTGTCTGTAAGTCCCTTAAACATGAAATCTAGGATAAAAAAAAGAATCACAGAAATTAATAAAGACTTGATATTAATTAATACATGGTTAATTTTCAGTAATTTTTTTTATGCAAATATAATTTTTATACATACCTAGTTGTTGAAGTGTTATCAATGAATCTATTGTTTTTACTTACGTTAGATATTTTTTCCTATATTGGATAGCATTTTTTTAAGTTTTTCATCAGATTTGGCTTTAATTATATCTCCAGGACTGACATGTTCAGGTTCATCAGCTTTTAGTTTTTCTTTTTCAGCTAGTAACTGTGTGAACGGAGTATGAAATATTTAAATAAGTAATGTATGTAGCAAGTATGTTAATAATTGTTATGACGTAAAATTACACAAGAAAAATTGGTTAATTTATACACTTACATTTAAAAATACCCAAACATCTTATTTTTAAATAGTATATACTAAAAATAATAATGTGTTTATTTTTACTTTTTGTTGATGTAAGAGCATACGTCTTCGTATGCCTGTACACAACTTGCTGGTTTTAACAACGTCATTGACATTATTTCGTTCCATGTAGCTTTCATTCCAACTTTTTACTTCACTTTTGTCTTCTGAAACTGTTTTGTTTATAGGAGTTACTTCAATTTTGTTTTCTTTGGGCTTTTCCTCAGGTCCAAGTAAAGCACGTATAGCTTTGGCTCTCATTTCCAATTCCAGTATTTCTAAAAGCGTTTTCCCTTCTTTTATTGCAGGTTTATCAGAATCAGAACTAGATCCATTTCTTTTCTTTTTTAATGACTTTTTCTTCTTTTCTTTCTGTGACCTCTTTACCATTGAACTAGTATTGTGTTGTAAACGCTTATTTTTACTAATTACAAGTGTATCATCAGAGTCAGACGATAATTCTAAGTCTCTCCCTGTATACAATTAATTTATAGTTTAAATTAATAACAAATTAACTATAAAATAGTTTACAGTATAAGTTACCATTTAATGTGGCTAAAACTCGTTTCTTCGACATGCTCAGTAGTTGAATTAAACAATCTGCTTTTAACTCTTCTAAAGTCATATCCTATAAATTAAAAATTTACTAATGTTACGTAAGTTTTAAATTTAACTACTACCTATACCAATTTTTTTTAAAAACAAACAAGTAACAACTAAGTAATACCTTAAGCTCTGGTGGCACAAGTCTAGCCAGTCTTTTACCACGTACTATAGTAAAAACCTGTCTTATTAATTCTTCAGGATCATCCACATAATGACTAAGTGGATAAATATCAACAGATGTATCAAATGTTTCTTCGTCAGATCCAGACTTATTGTCCATCTGAATAAAAATAAGTATCCCTTCAGTACAACTTAAAGAAATTATAAATAGTTTTTTTTTAAAAAAGAAACACAAATAGTAAATACCTTAAATAAATTTTGGTATAACTTAAAATTTGATAAAACTATTGTTTAGAGACTTCAGATGTAAGTAAGGTAATAATCCAATACTAGTATAATATATCTTATTCATGTATTAAAGAACAGCCAGTACAATGGGGTTGGAGGTATAGTAGGGACGAAACTTAAATGAAATCAGTTAAAGGTCTGTATGAATAAAGAAAAAGTTTATTTTATATATTTCAATGTTCACAACTAATATTAGTATGCAAGAAATTTACTAACCTCGTTTTTAATAGCTTGAAACAAATTCGTTTTCTTTCTTTGATTTTGTTCGTTCAGATGAAAACCTATAGTTCTTTTCAAAGCCATTTTGAATAGACGTAAATGTCAATAGATGTTAATATTTACACTGCAGTATAAAATGTATACGTGGTTATGCCTATTTCCAGTGATAAAAATATCGTGCTTTTTTTTGTTTCGAACATTTTCGTTTTATATCTATTTATATTATTCAATACTATTAGTGACTTAGTTTTAGTCTGTAAGTGGATAGCGTCCATGCACTTAGACCTGTCTGTGACATAATAATTTAAATTATGTCGTTACTGATTTTATTATTATTTTAAAATTTACTTGCCATATTAACATTGATAATAATATATCGTTTACTTATTATGGAATATCATTTGAGTATTAAATTGTATGCTAACAATTCATAAATTATATTAACTAACATTCTTTGAATGTAAATACTAAATTTAATATCAGTCTTCGTGAGAGTAGCACTGAATAGATAAAGAAAGCAAAGAGTGGAAGACCTATTTAGTATTATATTGTTATATTATCTATATTATACAACTAAAAATAATAATGCATAGATAATATTATAACATTATAGTTGCGAACATAGACCTATAAAGATTTCTTTATAGGTCTATGGTTGCGAAGCCTTAAGAAGATGGCCGCCGCATTTTTGTATGATAAGTATCTTCACCATGTTAATTTTTATCAGTGAGGGTTTAATATAATTTATCAGGAAATTTAGAACGGTCAGTTTAAAAATCACATACATACATTTGTATGCATGTATTTATCTTTATCAAGCATATTATTCTTAAATTCTGGACATAAAAATACAATAAATTGCACATTAAATAACAATATATTTTAATAAAAAATGCATAGGTTGATCAAACTGTATAACATACAACACAGTTTTATCACAGAATAAATTGTTCTATACGATTCTTAACGATACTGATATCACATAGTTGCCTTTGATTAATGCACGTTTTGCAGTGTGCTTTGTAAAATCATTAGTTATACTTATCTTAATTTTTATCGTGTACCTACTTGAGTGTATTAAATGTTGTAACGTGTTTTGCCATCGAGTAATATAATATTTTTTTATTACGTGATTTTCTAAAATCCTTTATAATCTTAAGTAAAAAATGTCACAACTGACCAAACTATTTGTAGGAAACTTGCCGTGGACCATTGGTAGTCGGGAACTCCGAAAATATTTTGTGTCGTTTGGTCACGTTGCTTCAGTTGACGTTTTGTTCGATTACAGTACTGGTCTATCTAAAGGTTACGGTTTTGTTCAATTTACTACTACGGGTGGATTAGATAGCGTTCTCAAGAATCAAAACCACGTATTAGAGGGCAACACACTGACCGTCAAATTAGCTTCTCAATAATCATCGAAGAATTTTTAGTATTTTTGTATGAAATCAACATAATTTATAAAATTAGTATAGTACAGTGTTTAAATTCATATTTTATATATAATGTTTACCTCGTCAAATAATTTATCTGCTCAATTCCAACAAGCTGTTTCATTCATATCTGGATCAAATATATCTGATTTCGATATACAACTAAAACTATATGGGTTTTATAAACAAGCCCTAGAAGGAAAATGTAATCAACCTAAACCACCTATTTACAATTTAAAAGGGAGAAAAAAATGGTATGCCTGGTCTGAAATGGGTGCGATTTCCAAAGAAGAAGCTATGGAACAGTATATAGAGTTAGTAAAAACAATAAATCCAAACTTTCAATCAGTAAAAACGGGCTGGGTGTCTGTAAGTACACTTGCAAACAAGGAAAAACCAATATCAGAAAATGAAAAAACCATCAGTGATTGGGTAAAAGAAGGAAATTTAGATAAAATATCAACTTATAAACATAACATTAATATTATTGATGAAATGGGAATGGCTCCTATACACTGGGCTTCTGATCGTGGTAATTTAACAGTATTGATGTTTTTAGTTGAAAACCTTTCAGCTGATGTAAATTTGCAAGATGATATGGGTCAAACTGCTTTGCATTACGCTATAAGTTGTAACCACAAAGATGTAAGCAAGTATTTAGTGGATAAAGGAGCAAGAACTGATATTCCAGATGATGATGGAGTTACTGTGATTCAAATGTGTGCAAATTCAAAATTTAGTTCCATTTTATTACAGTCCTGATGTTATGTATACTCTAAATTTGATATTAATGTAAATTAGGTATTTTTGTTATATTCACAATTTTATATCACTTATATAAAAAGGTAATTATAATTTTGTAGTTAAATTTGTTTAATAATATATTATGTGCAAATTGTTTTGAAGCAGACTTGTAGGAGTTCAGTAAATTATATTTATTAATTTAACATCAATAATTATGTTATTAATTTATATTGCATTACCTTTATACATCTTCTAATGTTTTTCTGATCATTTTATCTATTCTATTAACTATTTAAGTATATTAACATATTAATTTACCTAAAATCAGTAAAGGTCTTATCGCTCCTACTCCTAATTATTAAAGGTTAATGTTTTTGTTAAATTAAATAAAAAAGTATTTTTTACATACACGTACATTGTTACTTGTTAGAAGACGTCACTTAAGAAAGATCATCATTATTTGAACTTAGTTTTAGCTCTTATCAATAAAAAAAAAAAAAATTCTTTAATTGATTTATTTTGAGTTGGTAATTAATTACCACAAAAAAGTGAAATATCAAGTTGACATAAAATAATTTTAAACCTATTACCTATTAAACTGTACGATGTCAAAATTCTATTACAATTAGATAATTAAATACTCATACATTTACCTTTTACAGTAGGGATTCGCTTACTAAAATAATAAATATATATTACATAATACTTTCATTAAAAACATATTTTTTAAAATCATAAAACAAAAAGTTAATAACAAAATTAACCATAAATAACAAATTTTTGTTTTAAAAATAATATATAACTAGGTATCATACATTTAAACAATTTGTTACACTGGTACTCGATTGTCATAAATCATCATAGTATTCACGTACAATTTAACATAACAGCATTAAAAAATTGAATTACAAATAGCTTCTATTTAAAGTTCATAATTATTACATAACTTATAATTGTTTGCGTCTTTGTTAACTGTATTAATTAGGTATATATTGTTTGTTAAATAAATTTTGAATTTATATTATTGGTGTTTGTTAGATAATTAACTGGGTAAATAGGTAAATATAGTTTGATATAATTTCTATGTTGTCACTCGTCAAGGTTCAGTAACACGCCAGAAATGCGTTTCAGATAGTTACTTTTGTCGCTACTTATTGTTACTTTCGTTATGTAATGATAGACGATTTTGTAGTTCGAAGTAAAAGTTGGTTGTGGTAAACACTAAAGTTGTTTGTAACATGTAGTTATATTAAAACTTAAATTAATAGCTTAAGTAGTCCCATCGTTAGCTTAGGTATATCCTAGCAAAAATTGGGAGTAGAAATTTTACATTATTTAATAATGTAGGTTCATACTTCACTTATTGCGGCTAGGTTAGGTTGTTGTTAGTGGTTTGATAACTTCTGGTTTAAACTGAAGTGTTGTCAATTTTTTAAGTCTATCCTTTTTATTATAGATCAATAAAAACGGAATGCCTGCATCCATTAAAGTAAAAAACTATTAAAATTTTGTTGGTTAAGATGCAAGATGGTTGTATTGTTTTGTCAAGTACGTTTTATTTTGTATTATTATTATTTGTTATGGATTACAATAAATATTGAATTAGGTTCTCAAAATCAATATCCTATTGTTAAAAGTCAATACGGTAAAATGCATATAGTTAATAAAATTCGGTTTAATTTTAATAAAATGGAACCATGTCGATTCACAATGCTGAATAAACGTTATGAGGATGCTACACAGAACTCACCCGTAATTAGTTGTGTGAAAACAAGGTTCGCGCAAATGAAAGTCTACTGCAGAGGCTGTGATAGTACAAAATTCACAACATTTTCATTAAAATAGAATATTATTATCTTTGCTTAAGCATGATAATTTTTGGGTTGATCAAATACTTTATTTATATGAAATAGTTTATGAACTTCAGGTTTTTTAGTATTTGTCAATATATTATTATTAAAAATTTGTGGATTTGAGTTATCGGAGACCTAAAAACGCTTAGATGCAGATAAAGTTCTCTATTTATTTTGGTTCGCAAAAATTATTATATAAAAAAAAAATGTGACTTTTTGAAATAGCCTGAAAAAAAACACACAGATAATCATTAAGCAATCCACACCACTGTATTAATATTTATACACTAAGTTTAAAGTCTAAATAAAGATTTTGCGAACAATCGCATAATATACTTTACTCCTTATGATATTGGGTTTGTATTAACAAAGTAATAAAGTAGTTGTATTGAGTTATCCAAGTCAATGTAGTAAAAATATATAGTAGGAAGTAGGTAATGTTATAAGTTAGGTAGGTAATATCAAATATGTCGTCACATGATTATTATTATATGTTGAGTGTTTATTAGATAAGTTATAAGTAAGTTATTATTAATTTCATAACAGTTGTGTGTACTTAAATCTACCCATATATTTATACCTTTAACTAGATTCATACAATTTTTAGACTAGAATGCCACAGATGAAACTGAAGTTGTTAAAGTTGAAGTCGTTATTAAACTATAAAGGTACCTAATCTGAGGAAGGAATAGTCAATTACGAACAGTTGATAGGTACATTAAAAAATAAGGACCTTAAATTTTGCTTTTTAATATAAGTTTCAATTTCTTATGTCCCCAAGTATGCAAGTAATTTTACACGACATTATTTCTGTCCTTAAGTAAAATGTTGGTTAATTGTTAGTTAGATATAATAATGTATAGTAGTAATAATATGTAGTTATAACTATAAAGGTAATCTGAGGAAGAAGTAGTCAATTACGAATAGTTATGCATACAATGTGCAACCAAATTTTGAGATCAAGGCGTCAAACTGGATTAACTTAATCACATTGTTTTATTTCGTTTAAGAGCGGATAAATCATGTAAGTTTTTAGTTGATGTAGGTATACAAGATGTTACAAATCATTGAAATGTTTAAATTGTTAGTAATTCATGTAATTTGTAGGTAACGTGGTTTTGTTTTCAAAGTATAGTTCAATCGTTTTTAAGTACCAACTTAAAGTTTTTACACATTTGTCATATTGTGTGTAGTGTTATTATAAGTATGTGTAGCATAATAAATTATTATTTTAAAATAATAACGAGAAAAAAGTGTTGTAATTGTCATTTAAAAGAAATCAGACTGTTAAACGTTATTTTCTAATATAGACTAGAGTTTGAACTGTATTGGTTTTATTTGTGTCATTTGTCAATATGTTAATAATGTAAGTAATATAAAGAATAAATAAGTCGTTATTTCATAAGAAAGAAGCTTAAATAATATTAAAAAAAGTCATAATGGAAAATTGATAATGTTGGGGTTTCATCACAGTAGAGTTTTTTAAACCGTTTAATCAATAACCAATTAGACATTTTCCAATGGCGAAACCCTTTAAACGTTAAATAATAATTATTGAAAATTATTTAATAAAAGGTAAATTAATAGGTGTAATCGATGTTTTAGTTATATGTTGTCATTATAGAACCAATGGGCATTTTTATCAATTTTTTGTTTCGTCCAAAATTTTGTATTATGTGTATTTATTATAGTTAAATTTCGTTTGCGAGTTTTACTTACATATCTACGTTATGCTGATAATTTCAATGTATTTTAGTGCTATTGTAATATCTAGTAAGTTACTAATTATTAGGACTATAGTTAGTAATTTGTTATAGGTTGTATTGTCGTTTTGGTCGTAGTAGTTTGTTATTATATGTATGTGCACTGTTCAGTCTTGGTTTTAGGATAAAACAATTAACAACAAAAGATGTGTAATTTTTTTTTTATAAATTGTTGTTCTATTGTACCTATAATCATTTATTTTTAAGTAAGTTAACATTATTTTTATATTTGGTATAATTTATAATTATTTCTGATTGAAACTAACGTTTTGAAACTGGCGTTTTATATCAGTTATCGCTCTATTCTAAATTAAGTACGCTTTGTATTTCAACTATAATTCAATTAGCAACGAAGTTGTTTATTGTTTAATAAAACATTTATTTTTAGTACAATATAGTATTCAAGATTATTATAGGTAGAATTTGTTTTGTAGAAGTTTTGTCGGTCATGTGCTATGTAATTATTGCAAAATAATTAAAATACTCAATCGTCCATAGATAAATCAGTGTACTATTAAAAAGGGGAGAATCATTATGACATTCTTTTTACCACATCTATTTTAAAACGCTAGGGAGATTAAATAAGCTATATGAGTAGTATATTGAACAATTTTCATCAAATTTCATAACTCCCAGTTAAATTGCTTTAATGCTCTACGAATTAGTAAATTATATTTAAAACAAATCTTTACTTACTCCGCCTATACTTGTATCAATAGTTTCAGTTATTGTCAGTTATTGTTCAGTTTTATAATATGTAAATATAAATGTGAGTTATTTTGGTTTTGTTGGTGCGTTGAGTTGGACCACGGTATAGTTACAAGTATAATTTAAAACAGTGGCTGTTAAAGGGGTTCTCATTGTCAAAGGTTTCGTTCGAGATGCACTAAGCTCCACCTTAGCATTCTCGCTCTCACCTTAGTCCATTCTTATGTCAGTGGTTGTCATTAGCATTTATAATGTGTAGTTGGTTCAGGTTTTCTTGTTGTAGTGCGTTGGATAGTGATTCAGTCCGTTTTAGTATTGTCAAAGGTTTTGTTTAAAGTAAATGTAAAGTTAACGTTTTATGTATGAAATGATGATAGTTATGATTTATTGCTATACAATAAGTATTAGTACGTATGACAAACAACTAAAAACTTTCGTTTTGTACCGTTCGACATGCTGTTGGGACTTGTGTACCTATGGTGTGGTATATCATAAAGATTTTGGCATTTTACGATTAATAAAAAGTGTGGACGTCCTAGGTGAAAATTTACGATTACACATGTAAATGACCTTGCGACCTACTTTCTACGGAAGTTTTCAATTTTTTTAACGTTCTACGTTTAGTTGTTGTTGTACGCACTGTCAGCAGCTGTATAAGTGAAAGCCCAAAGTGAAATTACACACAAAGCCGTTAAATTAACATTAAACCGTGCGTGTGAGCGCGGCTTTTACTGAAATAATATATCAACAACAATGATACGTTATTCAATGTGCTGACAGGCTACCAATTATAGGTGGTACATATGAGTTTTGCACAGCATGTATGCACTATTGCACTATGCAGTGGGCATCACTAGAGTTATTTACAAATCGCCATCCGAATACATGAAGTGTGATTATAATCAGTGAGGCGGTATTGTTCTGTTAGTATTGTTTGTAAGTCAAATTGATTCAACTATTTGTTTAACGATGGCCACATAGTTTATTTAATAGTCTAGTGTCTGTAGTTCGTTACTAGTCAGGGATCTCGGGCCAATCTAAAATTCATAGCAATCAAGTAATTAAACGTGGAAAGCATTAGTTCCTTTAATAATGTATGGTCATTGTGCTCTATAAGTTTACCGCCAACAAGTCCAACTTTTTGTCAAAAAGCATAATATAAGTCGCTAGAGTTCATTAGGCAAAGTCAAGTTATAATATACAGTTGTGATGATTTAAGTGGGGTTTTGTAAATGGAAACACTTCTTTCGTTCAGTCTGTGGATTGAAGTAAGATAAATAGTTCAACACCTAAGTCATGTGTATTTACCTAAATACATAGTATACTTCAATGACCTTCGTAAGCGTTAAACGTCGATTAAATATATATTTTTTATTGTTGGTCGTGTTAATATTATGTGTTATCCTTTTTAAAGTTTCTTATATAAGTGTATGAATGATAGTTTGTATCGTAGGTTTCAATTTTGTATAGTCAGTACTCGCTGGTTCAGTATTTTCTATCTATTACAATTAGAATCAATTTCTTTTACTCATATTATAATTATTAAACTTTTTTTATACAGTTAGTGCGTATAAGGCTGTATCGGCTAAGTGTAATTATCTTGTAAGATAATTACACTTACACTTACAAGATTAGATCTTGTAAGTTAGGCCGTATAGGTCTGATATGGAGTCAATTTAAGTTGAGCTGTAACAGCCAAGTATAAGGGTTAGGTATCAGCGTGATCAGTTTCCATAGGGTAGTACTGGTCTAAGTTAAAGTTTTTGTATAAGTCCCTCGAACGCTGGAACGTTCAGTCAAGTTTAACTAATATTTATTTTAAGCTTCTTGTTAAAAATAAGTGTCTAGTTTATTGTGTATAGTACGTAGGTTAGGTCAATGCTAGTATAACAGGTATTATGATATGTTTTGATCGGTATATGTTGTATACAAATACAGAAATAGCATGTAGATGTAAAGTAATTTACATAAGTTTATGTATGTATTTATTGTTGTTTAGTTGAGTATAAAATATTATACGAATGTGTATACATGTACATTTAAGTTTTAATTAAATGTACTATTATTATTTATGTAAAATGGTCGATATTCAAAATACAATGTATCTTAAGTTGCAGTTTTCAGTTCGTATAAAGTCGTTTTATTCAGTAGCTATATATCTAACTACCTACTCAATAATAGTATTGTTAAAACAATTTTTCCAAGACGTTTATATGTATGCGTTCATTGTCAAATTTAGTCATAGTAACAAACATATATACAATATTAGTTCTAAAAAGCGATTAACAATAATAATATATAATTTAGTCAGTCACATAAAAAAAGATGTGCTAGTTAAGTTGTATGTTTGACGTTTTTGAATATATATGTAGGATACCTATAGCAAACAAACCGAGTTTTAAGACAGGTTGGCTTAAAAATAAGGCAATCATTGATTAAAAAAAAATATTTTATCACAGCCATACAAAAAAAAAATGTAAATAATAATTTACCTATACATTTAGCAATAATAACGTAGTGCGTTGTTGAAACGATACTTATTTTTTCGCGTTCAATATATTAATCAATTTTATAAATATTAAATATAAATTTAAAAAAAGAGATATACAAATATAATACATGCAGTCACTTATCAATGTGGGTATGTAACTCACAAAGACACTCAGTTTACCAGTATTCCTAAAAGTTATTTAACCACCAGTGAATCTTAAAATAATTTTTAAAAGTTGTGTTAAGGCTTAACATCATTGCTCGGTGTAAATAAAATAGACGATTATGGTAATTAAACGTTATTACCATTAAGCCAGAGAGTCAATACGCATATTTTTCCTTTACTTGAAAAAACATCTGTTAAGAGATTATCGCGATTCAACTCAAATGTTTGTTTTATAAATTATTATATGAGGGATTAGTAAGGTTTTTTTTATAACGTACCTGTTGTTGGAATAAAATTAGTTATACTCTTAATATATAATAATAATAATTAACAGTATTAAAAAAAAGAAAACCCGAGCTGAGTTTGCGCAGTTTTTCTCTTGAAAAATGAGTAAAACAAAATTCTTTCAAATGTGTATAGAAGAGGATCCGCTGCGTGGCATTGGAGTATTACCATGACCGCCGTGTCCGCAAATTAAAGTCGTTTTAGGAATTATAAAACTGTAAAAAAAAAAAAACAAAAAAACACTAAAATTAATGAACTTTATTGAAATAACAAAGCATTATGATTTAAGTCATTAATGATAAATATTATAATTTAAATTATAATTAATTGACACTAATTACAAAAGACGACGTACGCTAAAGTAGCTAATTGTTATTGTCGTTGAATTTCACTGTAAAGTATAATCTTAAGTACGACGGTGACTCGCGTTTTAGTTCACGAATGAACGGCGAATGACAGGCGTCGGCCACCCGCTGTAACTATTATGTTGTTTAAATGTAAATTTCTCGTACCTACACATGGATCATATCCCCTTTCGCAGCTATGTATACATTATATAGGTATGTTTATTTGCAGTATGAGGGAAACGCGAACATAAAAAAAGAGAGAGAGAGAGAAACCATGAAATGTCTTGGCTATTATAGTTCGTGGATTTCACGCCCACGCCGAGAAAAAAAATAGAACAGACAATATCCTGATATTGGGGCGAGGAGAGACGGAAGAAAATGTGCATTGGAGTATGCAGTATTATGTGTAGAAACAAATTATAATAATCGAAAAGCGCGGGTATTTGATTTCACTGCACGCAAAACCCAGCAGACCTCGCACAGTGTCTATGTGATTTCGTTCAATTGATCAAACACAGAGAAAGTCATCTAAACCGGCACCCGGAGAAATTCGAACGGTTTTTATTTTTTTGTGTTCATAATACACGGTGTATAAAAGGAAACGTTATTGTACGAAAACGTTATTGATACTTATTTATTTTTCTTACGCGGAACGACTACGTACATTATTAGTTATTGCTTTATAAATTATGTAGTTTAGGTATAAAGATTTGATTTTCTAGAGAGTCCAACTCTGCATCTTAAAACCAATTGCCACTCATCAAAGTGAACGCAATTCATGATAATAATAATAATACGTAAATCATTATACTCGTAAATATAATGCGTATATTCTCCATCCAGTTAGTAAAATGGATCTTTTGATAAACAAGATTCTAGACTGTTGAATTTGTCCATATTGTGTAACTTTAAGGTGGCTTGATAGATTATTGTAATGGAATTTTAATTAATTATATGCATCGTATTTTAATTGACAATAAACACGAGACAGTTAATTTTCAACAGCTCGATGTTATTTATTAGTGTTCACAGTTCAAAAATCAGAAGTTCTTATAAGAAATGGATAGAAACCCAATCTGTTGATACATATGAAAAATAATATTTTTGTCGTGTAGACGTGCGCAGATAGTGCTATTCTAAAAGGGGCTTATGAGGTTCGTCCTCATAGGGACCAATAATCCTTATTCTCTAAAACCATACGGACTTGGTTCATAACCATCATTTTATTGGTTTATTTTTACAAAGCTTACTCAGACATAAATGACGAAATTGTGTTATATAATAATATATACACATAATTTAGATTAACACCAACTAACTTCATACTAATTTTAAAGTATAACAAGAACATAGTAAGTATAATTCAAATCATACGCATCTAACATTAACACACCATGAGGTACTTCTCTCCTTGTTTGTCTCTTATAAGCTTACCCATTACTAAAAAATCACATATTATCAGCTTGAGAAACTATTGATGGATGAACCTCTGCTCTCGCCGGGAATTGCTCTTTAGCCGACATAGTTTATTTATGAAACGTGTAATAACATTAAGTCAAGTTGGATTTACAATTCTCCTTTCAAATTTCGCGTTTTTATTTAGATAGAAATCGAAATGAGATACGCTCGTAATCCGGCAGTTAGTCCTCTGTGATAATAAGTATTAGATTCGAAAACCCAACAGATTAGATTGGAAAAGGCGCCATTGCCGTATTACGCATCGCGATTTTTGAATAATACATGAATACAACGTGAATCGACCATTACGTCACCCAAGATTTTTCCATATAGCCTTCCCTAACTGCCGATGACGGTATGTTTTCTTAAGCTTTCTCTTTTTGATAAACACTCACACACACAAACACACGATTGGAGTATATAATACGTTATGAATGCGCTGATGTTCATCGGAGGCATGCAATTCGCGGCGTCGGGATTATTAAAATTTTAATGGTCCGTGAAAGCAGCGAAAATCATTATGAGTAGTCGACGGCGCACATCCGAAACGTTTAAACGCCACGTCGTCGTCAATTTACACGGCCGGTAGCACAAAAAAATACAATACTTAAAAGTCATTGGTCGGTGACAAAACTTTCTAACCGAGGACGTGGTCTATACCGTCACGTCATTTAGTCTTAGTGTAAATTGTAACGAAATAAAATACATGAAACCTATCATACAGATTTACTTATTATGTTGTTTTTATATTTATCGTGATGCTGATAAAAGTTTAAACACGTTGAAACAAAGAAGAAGTAGGGTCAATGAATAGGGATCCAGAAATGAAAGGTAGAAACCTCTAGGAGGCAGGGATGAGTATGAATGCTAAGGATTTATTATCTCCTAATTTTCTTAGAAATTAATTGTTCTTAACTAAAAAATGCTGAAAATATTATTGTGACGACTACCTCAACGCTCTTGTTTTTACATATTTGTCAACATTCCCAAACCAACTTTGAAGAAACTTTTGTTATTTGTATTTTGTAATATATAATATATTTATATTTTAAATAGTATGTTGACTACTCCAAGAACCGATTTTATGAGAACCAGATTGGCGAAAAACGGCGATAAAAGTGCAAATCAAACACCTGTTACAACGGATTTTTGAATGCACTCGTTTGTGTACATGAAATGCCTATACAAAACGCCGTCTTATGTTTTATTAAGTTATACAGTATTGTGACTGATTATGATTATGATGCGTAAATAATTTAGTGATAAGTTTTCACTTTTCAATTATGAACACGATTAATAGTTAAATAGAATTTTATACTCGGAAGAAGATTTTAAAGAGAGGTTTACGTTGGGCATAACATAACGTAGTTCCTTCTTCCTGTTGTAGAATGAAGTCAGAAAGAAATCTGGTTAAAAAAATGATAAAAGTGATAGGAATATACTACTGAACAGTTAAGTATACGTACAAGATAAGAATAGCTACGAACCTTATTAGTTTGTTTTATAATTGAATGCGTATTTTCTGTGTTCGATTAGCCACAGAATGAGAAGAGAAGAGGAAGGCGAGTTCACTGCGACTTTTTTCTGTGCAATTTGTCGTTCTGCTTCATCGTGGATATGGCGTTGACCGAGCCGAACAGGATTTTAGCTGTGACTTGGACGCGCCTGGGCGGCGTGGCTGGCCTGTCGTTTGCCCCGCCGGCTGCTGACGAAGGCCCGTAACCACACGCACCGTTCAAACACTTAGTGGGCCCGTTGTTGTTGACATCGCCTCCACCGCCAGGCGCTGACCTAGTAGGCGAGCCGTCCGGCACTCTGGCTTTTGACGAGCCTTTAGATATCTGAAACATAACAAAATATCGTTTGTATTACGATGTTGATAAATCTCTTGATACACGTGTCTTGATATTCTTAGTCCACAGAAATCGTATACGTACTAATTCAAACAATTTCAAATGTATATTTTAGTGTGTTACCTGTTAAGTTATTTTATTTGTATTTATTTACTTTGTAAATAACACATATTTTAACTTAATATAGATAAATTTTAAAAAAAGTCCTTGATGTATTATTTTTTTATTGGAAATATTTACAATCTGTATTAATATGTACAATAAGTAAAATGGCGAATTTTTTTTATTTTTCAAAGCTGGGCGGCTTGAATGAAGGGGGCGTCCAGTGACAATACTTCAGGGTGGTGTTTTTAAAGCAAACATTATGATATTATTATATAATTACAAAATTATAAAATGTTTAACAACATTAGCTTTTCTGAGTATGGTAGTACTGAGAAATAGTAGGTTATTTTATTTTAATATACATTAAAGTACATCACTATATCATTAAATAAATATGATTATCATGGAAATTTGTCGTTAAATTACTAAATAATGTAAACATGTTTTTAATATTTAAATTTTAATGTCTTGAAATAAGGTCATATTTGAGAAAAAAGTATTACCAATGTTTTAAAAATAAATAAACATTGTAAAAATATGTAATAATTGTATACAAAAAAATCGTATGGTATATGTAAATTATACATTATATTATTTTGGCTAAAATCGTTTTAAAATATATTGTTTAAGAACTTCTGGGTGACGGGCTGACAACCCACCCCGGATATCAAATTCGTAAAGAAATTATTTAATGGAGGCAGCTCCATGATATGATATATTTTAAATTTGTAAATGTTAATTTAGGTACTTCTATATCTAAATTTTACAAGTCAACAGACAGACGTCAGTCCATCACCGCTCTTTTTCTCAGGCTACAACGCTGACACTGATACACATAATTATTACTAATACATAAAGGAGAATTCAAGGTCTACGGAGAAATCTTATTTTGATAATATTCTATTGCCTTAGTTGTAGCAATCATGTGAAAACATCATCCAAATGCCAAATATTGTAGTTATTAGAGGATTTTTTTTGTATTTTTAATGTAAATAAACACCGCGAAAGGTATTGAGCAAAACAAATCGCGTCGTGTGCTTATTATACTTTCTCCTTTCGTCGGCCACTACTTATTACGAGTATCATAAACGATCATTGTTATTTTCTCCAAATTTGTGTAGTTCACGATCCGACTATAATAATAATAATGTTCTTGACCCCAGCGGAGAAAGCAGCGTGAACCTGAGTGCATAGGCAGGCGCTTTTGATATCTGTATAATACGATTCATCGACATTGGGAAAGTTAATCTGTGTGCGTTAAGACGACATTTAAATTATCTTTATGATGCTTAGATCTAGTGAATATTATTTACAGTACATATATATTATATATCCCTTTTAAAGGGAAATAGAGCAAAATTATACACATAAACAAAGAAATACGCGAAAAGTTTGAAGAGGTATTACTATTATAGTTATTTAGTATAACATTGATTATTATACATGCTATTTCACGACTGTATTGCCTACTAATATTAATTAGGTAGCGTATTATTAATTTATCATGAACGATTACATTATATTAAAATGATAATAACTATTGTCTGACCGTGGCAGTGTTTAATCGCCTTATAGATGTTTATTGTTTACACTATTATAATTATGTCGTATCAAGTACCTAGCAAAATATTAAAAATAATATGTATACTTAGGGAAGGGTTGGTAGGACACACACTGCAAACCTCTCCGTCAATGCAATACAAATAAATAATAATAATAATAATTAATAATGAAAAGTCAAACGCACATGTCGTTGGCGATGAAGCTACGAATCGGGTCAAGTGTTTTCTTATGTTTAAATGATTTTTGTTTATATAATTTTTTTATAAGACTGCATCTGATAATCACTTGAACCGAGATCACCAGGTCGGTATAATAGCGTCTGGGTATATACACACGGCGAGGTTGGACAATTGAAATTTGTCTACAGTAAATTCGCAAGTGAGAAAAATAATTACACGCCTTAAAAAAACGAATTAAGTCATAGTGTACACAGTAAGTCTTAGAAAAAAAAGATTGCTGCAGCGTTCACCTACTCTCTATTGTCGACGTTAGTAGATTTAAACGATTTTTTTTCTTGTATACTACAAGAACTAAAAAAATTTTTTTTTTTTAAAACATCAACCGGTTAACTATCATTTTTGTTTCAATAGTAATTGAACAACATAAAATAATAACAATAGTTAATATCGCCACAGGTATTCTGATGGGACATACTGTATGTATTATTAATGCGAACGAGAAATGAGTACTCACCATCGATAAATATTGACCGACTTAAATTGTGTAGATGTATATAGTGTTGTCAAATCGTCGTCATTAAGAAAGTACTGGACCTGAAAACGTAGTTCAATCAGTATTAATATTATGTAAAATCCAACAGAAACACGGTTTTTTAAAAAATATTAATAATTTACTCTTGAGAATCAATCACAATAATTTAGCAGTTCGAGAATTGTAATTCTCGAAAAGTTTTTGGGGGGGGGGGCTAGTGAAGGCTGCTGCTCCGAAGTCACTAAAGGTCAAGGTTAAGTAATATTTTGCTTTCATTTCCTCTAAAAGTACTATTAAGCCTCGACTCATGTTTATTAAATATTTAAGGAAACGCGTAGATAAATGTTTAATAATGCTTAATGAAACTTTGTGGTGTTATAAGTAATATAAATGATTATTACCGTTATTCATGGTCGTATTAACTTACCACGAGTAACGATTTAGGTTAGGTCATAACTGTTTAAAACATAATTCTTTTAAAACGCCAGTTACAATGTAATATTTTATTTTAAATAGTTATAAACTATAATCTAGAACAGCGTAAAATTGAACATTAAAATTAGTCGTTAAAATATAAATATATTTGAGAAACGAACCTTTTTGGCAATAAGACCATCAGCAGACGCGAGATGGTACTTGACGGTGTGGCTGTCGTTGTCCGTTGAAAGTATCGGCTGGCCGTGCCGCAGGTATCATTGCGCGGTACGTCTACGGCCGTTGTACTACGGTGCGCGTGTGTCGGACTACGGCGGCCCCGACGGCGTATACTTAGCTGTGCCGACTAGACGACCGGCTCGTGTCCCAGTCTGTGGTGTGGTGGGAGCGGAGGCTAGGTTGGGTGGGCCTTTTCCGGCGCGACGGTTGTGGCGCCCATAGCACGGTCGGTTGCAGCCCGAGTGGGGGCGGGCGCCTCGGCGTGGCAACCGCGTTGGCTACCGGAGTCGCGAAAAGTAACCGGTTGGCTCGATTAGGTGGCGCGCGCCTGTAAACCGTATTATATGTGTGTTAATGGAAGAGAGGGACGTCGGCCACGATGAGGAACAAGTGTCCGGATTCTTCGGGTCCACGACAATAGAATGAAAATTATTATAATATTTAAAATAATGTATTTTTATTAATACGTTATTATAGGATATTTTATCAACATTCTGAGCAATTTACCTTACTTAATAACAAAAGTAACTTGTACTGTATCCCTTGCCCTTATTGGGTTTAGTTATTAATTCTCAAATAAATAAATATGAGATTACCTCTCGACAAATGAAAGTAACCCAATATTACCTAATATTATTTTGGTGTCTAATGTTTATTTTTAATATTAGTATTGTTAAAATACAATAAATTATAAATAGTAGTTGCCCAGTCGTACTTAATACATTTAAACAGTATATGTAATAAATATATTTGAGTGTATTAAAATATGAGACGCAAGAGATGGTGATTAGACGCCTTTTGAAAATAGTATGATATAATATTATACGTTATTATTACTACTATTAGTGTTACGTGCGACTGGTTAAAGGCATATAAATAAAAATACATTATACATATGATCACAAATATCATAGGTTCCGGGACGTGACCTTCTAACCGAGGCTCAGATTAATAGTGGACGTATTGAACAATTCCGGGCTAGTCGGTTACTATAATAATGAATAATAAATCATAACCCGTACGCTGTTAAGAGAATCATAATTTTACATTAGAGAATAGGCGACAACACATCATAGGCCATATTATAGTTATAATAATATGTAGAATCGGTGCGATTTTAGTCGTTGCCCACCGGTCGTGCCGCCTCCGCGAATAAGCGATTTCACTCCGTCACGAGAATATTATACATATAAACAAAATAGATAGTAAACCGAGATAGGGAATAGAAAATCCGAACGTCGTCACTATCTGCAAAATATTCTATTTCCGGCGTTTTATTTCCATACGAAATAAAAGTCCTCCCGAACAGAGGTCAGTACCCTGACTAGTGACTACCTATGTCTTAGGGACAAACGTGTTGACGAAAAATACAAAATATATACCCAGCATTCACGCGTACAATGCCGTGATAGGAAAATGCATTTTGTGCGTTACATTATATCACATGATTTATAATATGTTATATATTGTGCGTACCTGCCTGTTACTATTATACCTAGTTCCAGGACGCGTCCTTCTTCGGCATCCCGTGATCCGTTAAAGTTTTCCGGAAATTGCAACGGTAATATTTTTCATAAAAGTATACCTAATAATGAATCTGCCTTGACCGTTCCTACGAATTACGATATTATTGAAAGCGGCCAATTACCAGAAGAAGTATGGAAATAAAAGATTTACATAATATCAATTTTAGTGTAGATCGTATTTTGAATAAAATGAGTAAAAATTTTAAATGCTACCATAAAAAAAAAACTACATTTAAATGTCAAATATTAGGATAATTAATTTTAGCCGAATGGCTCAAAAGTTCTTTTATTGGCTAAATGTATTTATTTAGTTATTCCGACTAAAAAAGTATTGTGTCCCTATATTAACCATAATTTTAGTTGGACCAACTATTGTTCTTTTGTGAAGGTATCAGCGGTATCTGTTCCAACAAAATCATAAACGTAAACACCAAAGATCATAAAATTGCAGTATATAACTTAAATATAAACTTAAGTTATGATAAGTCATTACTCCTAATTTTTCATTATATGTAGTATTATAATATGCATATTAGCTGGTTACATGATAATTTCTAAATTCTACCTCTTTCATTGACTGTTTGGAAGTAAATACTTTAGAAGATATTAATTATTACTTACAAAGTAAAGTATATATTATTTAATTATCGTTTTAAATAACGATCAATTTGCTGAAAGTTTTAACTGGTCGATAACAGTTTTGGATAATTACTTTTAAAGTTTAAAATTTAGAAGGGAGGAAGGAGAGATAGATGGTAAAAGTATTTTTATGTTTACGCATTACTCTACCGCACTCCACCTACCGTCATAAATGTTAAACTTTAATAACTTTAAAATTATTTATCCAAAACTGGTTATCGACTAGTCAAAACTTTCAGCAAGTTATTCTTAGTTTAAAAAGTTAATTAAAGTAAACCTTACCGTTAAAGTTTGAAAATAACATAAACTTAAGTGTCTATAAAGAACAATATTAAAATTACCATTATTTTAAAAGAAAAATGATCTTCTTATCCTTAATGATCATCAATCATGTATTATTCTCATAAAGTAAATTGTATTGTAATTTTATATTTATGTGTAATATAATTTTAGTTTCGGTGCGGAGCTGAGAAGGTATTGTTTTTACAATGATGTTTTTTTTTTTTTTGTGTTTCGACTCTGGACCCACAATATCTCGTAAACCGCTGAACCGATTTCTTCGTGTAGCAACTTTATAGATTAGAAATCATACCTAGAAGGTACTTTAATGGGCCAAAAATAAAAAAAAGTCACCCCTTCCCCATCAAAATAGAGAAAAACACCTAAAAAATTTACAAATTTTTCAACTTAAAATTACGATGCTCTATAACTTTTTTAAAAATAGCTGAAAATGTTCCAAATTTATATGAATTGTTCTTCAAACATAGTACTATAGATAAACATTAACAAAACACAAAAATATCATAAGCCCTTTAATCCCCTAGAAGGGATAACATTTTTTTCTTTGTTTACTTTTTCAAGCAAAGATTTAGATCTAAAAATTAGACCGAAGGTAGATCTAAAATGGAACTATAACATATACAATTTTCTCAAAAATCTGTAGTCAAATTTTTTTTTTATTATGGAAAAACCCCAAAAATAGGGTAAAGTTACACTTTGGTCGTAGTCAGTTTCTAGGTTGCTATGTGTGAGTGAATCAACAGTCAATCGGTAATGAAAATATTTTCATTTTATTGTTAATTACGATATATGGGTAACTATGACAGTACATTTTTATAGTCAGAAGTTCAACCCTTATCGTATCCACCCTGCACAAGACTAAATATTAAATTTTAGGTACATTTTTGCTGGTCCCACGATATCTTCTAAACCGCTATAACTGGTTAGCACATTCAACATACTATCCACAGATTCGCATCAAAGCGTTTATTTAAAAGTGATTTTATCACTTTCAGTTATAATATAATCTATAGACCTGTGACCTCTCCGTCTCCACTATGCTCTGACCCCACTGTACTGGCTTTTTTTTTATAAACTTATTTTAAATGATTACAAGCAAAGATTTACTGTTTGACCCATGCATAATAATTAATTATATTTTAAAACCATGACAGTTCTCGTCGTAAATTTGTGAAGTAGGCACTTTCCAGAAACACTTAACATAATTTATGTATACAACTTAATCTTATCCGAGCCTGCCACTTTTATCAACAACAAATTATTCCCATCGTACGTTTGCAAGTCACAACATCTAGACGTCTTCCAATCTTTCAGCACTATGTTAAGTATTCATTTTTTCTGTTTTCTGAAAAATTATCGTTTTTATCGTGAATCATTTATGGGCCATAAGTTATGAACACTTTTAAAGTTAAGATCTGCCATCCGAAAAAATTGAAAATTGAAGAAAACAGAAAAATACGTCAGCTATTACGATTATTCGTATAGTTTAAACGGATTCCTATAAGTCTTTTTAAAGAATTAAATTTAGCATATTAACATAATCTAAAGTTAGTTTGAACAGATAACGCACAATATTTGATAAGTAATAAGAAACAACAACTAACATATTTCAAACCACGTTTTTCAAAACTAGTTAAGTAGATAAAATATAAATGAATATTACTTAAACTAAATGATACACCATATTACGAGCCATCAATATCGAGATATAGAAATAGGAATTAATTTTTTTTCTAAAAATGAATTTTGGAAAATAATGTATCAGTTTTTGAAATAAAATCCTACACACTTAACTGGTTTATTGAAACAATGATCTAGATTCTAGATACATGATAAACAGAATTTTTTATTAATCATTTATAATGTAGTTGAATATTCAGACTTATTGCTTGGCATCAGCTAATAGCTGTCGAATCGCCCCGTATGAATATAGATCAAGGCATATGTAAATGTCGTGTGGAAAAAAATAACTAAACCAAATTTTAATTTTTATTTTATCTATACACTTTTAGACCTTGCATATTAAAATTGGATGTATAAACAGATCAGTAGAATCCGCATTAGGATTTACACTTAAGGCAATATATTTTATTGCTACTTGTTTTCGTTAAATATGTTTAGTATTTGAATTTGTAATGTCATATAGCTGATGATTAGGGCAGAGGACTTGTAGCTCTAAAAAAACATTAAATATGCAAGCACTTATACACTTGAAAACCCTAAAATATGCACTATTTATATGTTATAACATATTTTTAGCGATTAATTTAACAAATTAATTACTTTAATTAAAACATTTAAAATAAGAAAAACAATTACTGACTAAATTAAACTACATTTATAGGTATGCTATACTACGAGTCCACGACTAATAAATGAATAAAAACTTTGAATTAATGAAACTTTTACTATTTATTGACTTAATTATACTGTAAATAATGTATAATTTATTAATGATAGGTATACTGAATAATTGATTTTTTTATTTTAATAATTTGATATTCATTCTTCTGACCCTGAAAAAAATGTCCAATATTTTAGAAATTTTTTACTGATTATTGTTTTGACTTTTGATAAATTATTTTTAAAGCAAATGTTCAAAAAAATCCCCCTTAAAAGCATATATAATTTTAAAATGTCTCAAAAAGCAAAAAAGACCTAAATATGCAACATAGAAATTACAGATTTGGCTTTGTTATAACCTAAAAGAAATTTCTTTATGGTTGGCCTTTTTATACGGCTGCGCAAAACAAATATGCAAATGCTAGAAGTCCTCTGCCCTACTGATGATCAAACTGCTAGAGTCGTATCGATATTCATTAGTGGATACGCTTAAAAATAAATTATTCGCACAACTCGTACTAATCTTAATTAATCCGAATTCGTACCTAAACTCTTAGTCGGTTTTAAATAAGGTCAAATAGGGTAAATGTAAGACGAATAGGGAAATTTTAAAAGTTAAGAAAAAAGCCTTTAATTATGAGATATTTATGTTTTACATATTTCAATAAAACAAGGATTCTATGTCACATCGGTATGTATAGAGAAATTTAACTGGATATCGATGAGCTGGCCTCATTTACTAAACATTTAATTTCATCTATCTTAAATAAACTTCCTTTTCGCGACATACAATTTACAAACACTTATTTAAAAATACTTGGTTACCTCTCTCACACTCTAAATTATCACTCTAGATATTAGAGGTGCTATTTTAATAGGGGGTTGCAGGTCTTGGATTAGAGCCCCTATTTTTTTCCTGTTCCTTATCGCTGCTATTTTAATAACCTGTCCTTAGCATCTGAAAACGGCGATCTAAATACTCATTCAATTGTAAATTATGGTAATAGAACACCTAATTCCGTCAATTTTTTCGCAAGAAATCGTTTAGGAAAATCGTTAGTTATTTCATTAAAAAAAAAGTGGGAGGGGCTTTGTTATGGAAATGCTACTATCTATGCACCATATCACCATGTAAATGACTCTTAGATACACTTATATAGTCTTCCATAAAATAAAATGACCTAGGTATGGTAGAAAAACTTCCCTACTTCAAATTTGAAATGGCGTCGATTCTTGACATAAAAATATTTCTTTTATAATTTCCAATGATTCCTGGTTTTATATATTTAGCCTATTCAGGACAATAATAGTTCCTCTTTCTAGTCTACGTCATAATCTTTTCCCATTTTTCCCTTATATTGTCTGACCATTAACTCTCCAGGAAAAAAATATAAAACTAATATTGAAAAAAAACGTGATTTTTTAACAGGTTTTTTGAGATAATACATATCAATAACATTTTTAAGATTTAACATATTATATTTAATATATAGATCGACAATATTAAAACAACCGTCTCTATATTGTACACTTCAAGATGAAATTGTTATGAGTCATGTATTTTTTAATATTCTACCCATTTCAAATATAAAAATAAAACTCTATTTCCGCTTTTTACTCACATAAAAAATGATTTAATGAAATATTTTATAATAACATAATGTACTAAATCGGGTTTAGGAATCGTACATCTAATATAGTTGAGACTTATTTATGCTTGATACTTATCGTCCATCGGAATTATGCATGTAAATTGTAATTAATAATAATTACAAAAACAACGTAATTACTAAACTTTTAACATTTTCGATTAAAGTCGTCTTGATGTTACAAACAGGGCTACTGGATACATTATAATTGAGTTGTTACCGGCTGCGGACACATGGATGGTGTTAAGTATATACCGTATACGTGACACATAATATTCTTAAAGTAAAAATATTATAATGAAAAGCTAATATATATGATGATATTCACGGTCTGTACTACACCTATTACACCGCTGTATGTCGCGTCGTACGTTAATATATAATAATAATAATAATAATAATAATAATAATAATGATTTCATAGTTTTTAAGAGTAAAAGTGAAGCTGATGACACGGTTCTATCACGCTCATGTACGCAGAGCGCCATTACTCTTCGACACGCCTTACCATGTGTTAGTATATCGGTAATATATAGTTCCAGTCGATTATAAGATTTATGTATGGATTTTCACTTTTGTCCGTTTATGTGTTTGTGTGTGCATATACCGTATACATCTTGAAATACAGGTTATATACGTACCTACAAACCCAAGTACTTTAACGAATTTTCCTACAAATATGTTTTGCGCGCTTCCAAAGTACATCATCTAGGATATAACATCTGATCCTATCGCTAACCTACGTAGGTACCCCGGGGGACGCTAAGTCGGCGCCACGAATTTATAGTAAGGTACTTAAGCGATCGATGGAGTTGTGGTACGTGATCCGAATTTCTTTTTATTCCGACAAAAAAAACCTATTTCAATTGTACCGGCTATTATAATGTTATTTTTTAATTTATATACACGTATTGCCTGTTGGTCTCTTGGTCTATAGCTCACAAAAGCGTATCATATACCTAAATGTATACTTGTGTAAAGAGAGAAAGAGACAATCATCGTGCGTTCTAAATACAAATTATTGTGGTGTTATTCGTAAGATGATGGTTTAAGTTCGGCGTGTAAGTCCGAGTCATTAGGTAAGTGGATCAGTGGGCCAGTGGGCCAAACTGTATAGACGCGGTCCATTAGAATAATATACAACGCTGTGCGTATTATACGGCCCGGCGGTGTTTCAGAACCACTGCGATACACAGACAACTCGTCCGGAATACAATATTATAATACGTATGTGTATGTGTGTACAATTACGAATCAAAAAAAAATACGTATCAAAAATGTTAACAAAAAAAAAATATAGATATAAGTAAATACGACGGAAAATAATTAAAAAGAAAAAAGTCACCAACAATAGAAGTTTGCAATTAATGTGGTTCAGAAACCTATATAATTTTATTAAATTATTATTATATTTTAAATAAAATTATTATTATATTTTACACAGTACTGCCACTACCAGGGTGTATAGTGTAAACAAATCTAAAAAGAAGGTTGATTTATAGTTAATAGTGCGTAATTAAGTTAAAATGGGCAAAGCCCAGACTTTAGCATATTGATTGATGACTGCAGTTTACTCGACATAGTAATTTTATAGTACATATTATTTTGTATTCTACGCTATTCGATTTATTTGTTGTTAAAATTATTTGTTTGATAAATTATATTAAGTTCAAATATTATCGTATACTTGGCTGTATTGGCGTGCATGTGTGTGTACATATCCTCGGTCGGTATGGTCGAACCAGTTCGAAGGACCTATATATAGGTACATGCATACACATAATATTATATGGAGTGTTTGTAGTCGAGGAGAGGGACTGTAGTCAAGGTTATAATAGGCCGTGATGGACGGAAAGGAGAGTTGCAGCCAGGAACTCGTGTGGCTGTACAAAGACAATAATAATAACAACAATATTATTACCTACACACATACCAATGTACACATTGTGTTTAGCTCGGTGTAATTTCAATGGGATGAAAGTTCTGATATTACAACCACTTTAAAGGCTACATTGTGGACAAATTAAAAACGTCGTTAAAGGTATTATATTATGATGAAGCCTTTACACGTTAAACTCTTTTGGTTCAAAACGGGCGCTGTTCGCGCCTACATGTATTAGTCTGGTCGTCTGTAAGTGGGTCAAGTAAGCTGGGTAAAAACGGGTTTAGAAAAAAAATGTAAACATGAAAAGTGCGCGCGAGGCAAACGGCAGCGTTATCTGTTTGTGTACTATAGAGCAAGGTACTATTAAAAACGTCGTGTCGCCGAGCAAACCGCACTTATAGTTGTCATAATAATAAACGACAAGGATGTATAAAGCGTGATGGCATCATATAAAGGAGTCGGTGGAAAACAAATACTGTAGCGGGACGACGTCTTTACGGACGGGTTCCCTCTTCCTTGATTTATGTATAATATTTATATACCGAGCTGAAGTTTCAGTTTAGCCATTGACTACAAAATACTTCAAACTACAATATATTAAAACAGTTAATCTATGAGTTCAGCTCCAAAAATTAAATTGTCACGTCATCTCTCCAATTATTAACTATATAAACGTATTTATTGGTTTATAGTAAACCCTGTTGAATTTTAATTTAAAAAAAAAAGACAATTTTAGGTTGCTATAAGTTGGACATTATTTAGGCAACACGATACGTGGAAGTATAGTCAAGGTCACGAATAAGACGTCGCCTGGAGCTTAAATTTACTACTGTCCTATTTCTGTTTGATATGTATTTGAGAAAGGGTTTTGGTTTTATGATGATTTGATAGGTCTAAGACTACGAAATATTTTTAAACCACTGAAAAAACTCTATCGTTTAGAATATTTGATAGACTTGGTGTATTGAAAAGTCTACAGTAGTATTAGTATACACTCCTTCTCAAACATTAAAAAATCTCTCTACATAAAATATATCAGAATTCGACCGACTTTTTGAAACAATTGTTATGTTCATTTCACTGAAGACTAAAAAAAAACACCTAGTTGTTGAAAAGTAGTCGTTACAAAATGTCATCAATTTGGTACAATTTTGACAACCACAGCCACAGTAGGTCATTCTGGGCATATTGTATATTATTATTATTATTACTATAGTTTATACTTGTCCGACAGTTTTTCCCGTGAAATAGCGATGATACCATCGATTCGGCCAACATGTCCGTGTAATAAGGCGATTTTAATAATAAAAATGTTTAAAAAAAAAGTTAAATTTCGTCTGAATGGTCGAACAAAATATCCTTGGATACGGGTATAATATGTAGGTACAACTCATAAAATATTTATCACGTTATTCACTTACCTATAGTGCAGTAATAAAACTGTATAAGTATCCACTGGTAATTTTGAAAACAAAAACCGAGAGAAACTCTGATTAATAGACTTATACATGCAACCGTAGTTGTAATTATTGTTGTTGTTGTTGTTGTTGTAAATGACCTTTGGTGGAATTCGGAAATCCGGGCTGTCGGTTGAGACGAGAACATAGGTACACGTTTATTTCCGATGGTAATTGTGGCTTATTGGGATTTTCACATTCCTATCAGCGTGACTGTATAGATATAATAATATGACAACCCGTAAACCAGCCAGACAGCTCTTACTTTTCGAAAAAGTGGGTACAACCACGCGTTTGGTTTTGAGGAGGTCAGAATCCTCTTGTAGGTCCGATTACCGGCCACCCGTTGTCAACGCCCTAAGTATTCAGACCATTCACTTCTGTAAAAGCAAAAGAAAAATACAACATAATAACACAATACTGCTTGTTGCTGACATTTGTAAAAAAGTTTTCGAAAATGACATTAAATATAAACAATTTCTTTAACAAACTATAATACTTTCATCACATTATGCCATTTTAATTATCTCAAAAATAAGACGTCCAGTTTCAAAAGCAGTTATGAAAATGTTCACAAACAACAAATAATTTCTTCAGTAGGGTGATTTCGAAGCCAACTAGAATTTAACCAACACAGTTTAACCAACAGTTTGAGTTAGTTATACTCTTTATTTTATATTCAATATAATAGTTTTACATATGTACCATATAATGCAGTGTAGCCACTAAAAAAAAAAATCACGTTTAAAAAATTTCTTTTAGCTGGTTTTGAAACTAGACGCCTCAAATGTGATCGATTTTTTTGTGTCAAGTAATTAATTTTAATTTCCCTAAATTATTCAGTTGTTAGTTATTTTAATAAATGATTTAAATATAGTACGTTCAAGGTTGTTAGGAAACATTAAACTCAAAAACTTCGTAAATATGATACGTATTATGTTAATTATTTTGAAATACTTTATGTTAATAAAATATAATTATAACTTTAGTTTAAATATATATTTTTCAATTTACATATTATACTTAGCTATAGAATATTTAAAAAAATTAAATTTGAAAAAAAAACAGAAATTGAAAATTTATATTTTGACTTAAATGTTAACGACGAACACCACATACACCTTTTTTAGAACGGCTTTTAACCTTCACGCCTCGTGTACTTAAGTCATAACCACGATAATAGTTCACTCATAATTGGTTTAACGTTATACCTAAATACCAAGAAAGAATCTTAAAAAAAAAATTTTTAATTATTATTATTATGTTGTGGTAATAAAACTGAAACAAACTGCCGAGCTCTGATACCGAATGAAATACATATATACAAATTATCCACATCTAACTTCTTTCGTTTACAATTCTGCACATTTTGTCGATCTTATCGGTTGAATTTGAATTGGAAGAGTGTACATCTATATTGGTACATTAAAATGTAGACAAATTGTAGACACACTTAACATCACATCAACCTTAAAGTATTCTATTTCCGGTTCTTAAATAAACTATAATGAATAAAATACAGACTTAACACTGCGTGGGAGTCTTTTTAAATCTATGAAGTGTGAACGTTTAAAAGATATGAAAATTGCGGTCTATGACAGGTTTCTTTTGGCAGCAATTGTTTTTAGGCCAAGGTCGTGACGGTGGTAGTCTGTTGTCGGCGCAGTGTGCTGTCGGTGAACCGGTTTGGTGAAATATAATAATATATATAACATTATATTATATACATATATATATTCTACATAAAGAGAATAAACATCCGATGAATAACATTAACAACAGATTTGCGCGCTTATTAACAGTCAGTAATTCGGTCAATTTTATAGAAAAATGATCTTACAATTTCAATTTCATATTAGATGATTTTTAGTGAATGCATATAAGAATAGTACAATCTATAGAAAAAAGAAAATAATATCTAAAACCATTCAATTCTCTCAAACGATCAAATTATATTAAAAGTGAATAAAGCATAAATCCTAACTTGATAAATTATTTTTACGGTTTAAATTCTAAGACTACATTTATCAATATCGTAAATGATCTATAGATAAAATTAAAAATAGTCTTGTGTTTAGTCCTAACTAAAGGGCGCGCGCAGGTAAAAATTCAGGGGGGAGGGGAGGGGCCGCTTATAATTTTGTAATGGATTTTGCGAATTTAGGACATTGGATATACTTTTTTTAGCTTGCATAGAAGATAAGGGAAGTTGTCCCTCCTGCCCCTCCCAGTGGGCGCCCTTACTTTCTACAATCTAAATAATATTATATGAGTCCCATGATCTAATAAACTATTAGCGAACACTAAAAACAACTACAATTAATTTCAGTTAGTTGTTACTTGATTTGTCAGTTATATATATTTTGTTAATCAAAGGGAGTAATATATACAAAAGATGTGTGTAGTTCAACTTTCAATAATGAAGCCCCATACTTAATGTAATTAAATTAGATCAAATAGCATTAAATTAAATTAAACTAACGGGGCTGTTATATTAAGTACTGTTTATATTAGTTTGTTTCACTCGTAAAAATTGTCTGTTTACGCATGTTATTAAAATACTATGGCATGCTATTATTTTAATGTTAATATTATAGTAAATATACCATTTGAATCGCTTTTTGTTAAAAGGGCATATGTTAGATTTTTTGTTAATTTTTTTTGCAACTTTCAACTAGTATAAACTTGAATTAAATATTTTTACAGAATCGAAATTTGGTATAAATGTCGAGTACCATGCACATCATAATGCACATAAAAAAAATTATTTACAAAGTTACCACATTTTGGAGGCTGTGCAGTTTTTTATCATTTCCCAAAAGTTCACCTGTTGAAACATATGTCTTTTTAACAAAGAGCGATTCATTTGAAACTTTGATTTTTAAATAACATGATACATTTTGTTTTTAAACTACCTATATAATTTTTCACTTTCTCACTTATAATTAACACTATACCCACTCTATTAATTGCAAATATGATACAGTTATTACTATCAAGTATCGTGCGTTGGGGTCACGGTAAGTCGTGAATTGAATACCAACCTAGTAAATACAATATTTATATGGTGTAAACGTATTTAATTTAACCGAAGGGTGTGCATCCGGGATGTTTGTTGAACACCCAACACGGTCACCAGGTCAACAACAGTCGCAACGTCATGGTTAGTTTTCCCGTTCCGCCCGAGTATCTATTACTGACAGTCTATATTATATATATATAATATGCGTTTTCTATTCTTTAACATTGGTACATGCCTATTGGCTACTTTATATCTTGGCCTGTAGGCTGTGTACAAAATTAAGTGCATGAAATATATTTATATATACCCTATGTTACATAAAAACATTGAGTATACATTTCACTATAAAAACACGACTTATTAGTAGCACGCATATTATAAACTCAAATTTTTTACACACACACGACAACCTTTATTAACTGTTGCATATTACTTACTACTTAGACGAGTAAAGCATTTAAGCATTTATATGTTAATCGTGTACAATATTATCTTCCTTTTAAAAAAAACAGGGTATAAAATTATTTTGGACATTGCTCAATTTATGCAATAAAGTTTCATTTAGGTTTTAATATTTCTGTATCTCCAAAATATCTATGTCAATCTATTACCTCTCTAGCCACTATTATTTTCTGAATTTATTTAACTGTTGACCTAAAGTTCATATCGACATTATCAGAATCTATTATAATTAAACAACTTGTTTCAACAATTAAAACAAATTATTGATGACAGGACTTCATTGTTAAAAAAAAGAAGAACGTTAATTAGTAAAACTAGGGATAGCTATTTGTATTTTATCATACAAGGTCAAATGTTAATTAATTTCACTCAATATCAGTTATATAACATTTCTCATAAGAAAATATAAGCATTTTTTTAGGTTTTATCGACTAAAAAAAAAATTGTTATTCGTATCTAAACGTTATTAGATTAGATTATTTTTATGTAAACCTACTTAGGTAATACAGTTTGTGCTAACACGAAGTCTACTCACAAAGAAAATACTCGCCCAAGTTCGCTGTAGACTGTGTAGGTAAAATAAATAAAAATAATCACATCAAGTCTATAATGGAGCTTGAGAATCAAGTCGCTTTAGTTACTGGCGCTGCGTCTGGAATTGGTTATGCCTACACCAAGTACTTACTTCAGAATAATGTGAAGGTATACACTATACCTAGTATAGAGTACCTACTTTTGAAAGTTGGATTAGATCAACTGGTTGACACCCATAAAAACGTTACTTTTGTTAAATAAAATTATGTTTTTTTTAGGTGGCACTTTGTGATATAAATATCAAGCAATGTCAATCGGTTGCCGACGAATTTGCACAAATATATGGACACGTTAGCGTTTTAGCGTTACAATGTGATGTCACTAGTGAAGTAGTATTTGAAAGTAATTATGAGTTACATTTTTTTTTATTGTAATTTCTATGTGTAAGGTAATTGGCTACTAAGATTTTTGGCGATAAAGTTTAGAAAATAAAGAAAACTTTAATTTATACCAGAATCTGTTTTTATGTCTCCTATTATAAAAACTTTTTACATTTTTGTTTAATTTTAAAAAATGTATACATACATTTTATTAAAATGTAATATTTTTTAAATCTTTGTCTTTTTAAACTTAGAAATTAAGTCTGATGGTAGATTTATGAATTCATTATCGTTTCACAGGACATACAATTTAAACAAAAATCGAAGTTTAGTAAAACAACTGAGCTGTTTTTTCTATTTGCAAGAATTTAGCCCAACAAATATTTATAGCTTTAATAGATTAACATAAAGTACTTACAATATAAACTCAAGATGACGTTTTTTTTATAAGAGACAAGAGAACCACATACACGTGGAAATCATTTTTATTAAATAAAAATAAGAACCAAATTCCCCGATTTAAGAAAATACATGTATTAATGTTTGTTAATACATGTTATTACTATATTGAATCCTTGTAATTTACACAGTGCGTATTATGATCAGTGACCACTTCCCGGTAGCAATGTAGTCTAATCAACGTGTCTCTTGTCCGTACCCTTCATGGGCCTAATTTTTGTTTGTTTATTGATTGTCGACTATACAAAGTGATCATCTGATGTAAGACACTCATTTTTTTTGAAAATATGAATTTTTTTTCTCGAGAAAATGAGTAGGTACATATTTTGCTATATTTTCCAACATTAGTTGGCTCCTGAACCTTCAGAATTTCCGAACACGAGTCCTATGTTAGGTGGTCTCAATTTGATTGATTTACACAAACCCCGTAAATCGTAATATTGACAATAGTGTTTTTGTGTTTCGAATCTTGAATGTTATTGAGCTACTAGCTTAAGCATATAACAGTTATTGATTCTATTCTTCATTCTCTATATAGTTTATTCATTTTATGACGTGTTAACTGTTAATAAACGTATTTACATAACCTTAATTCAAAATCAATGATTCTTAATTGTGTCTAACGTTAATCCTCGTGCATCACAACATTCTTATAATTAAATACTCCCATCTCTTCCCGATGCGGAGATAAATAGATATTTTTAGTGCTTGCCATTATAACTTAAAATTACACATGCATTTATTTTCTAGACGCATTTATATCGTGTATAAACCACTTTAAGAGATTGGACATTGTCGTAAATAACGCGGGCATGTTTAACGAAACAATGGAAAAGTGGGCGGCCACGATGAATGTCAACTATGTAACGCGAAAGTCTATGATTTTTAACTACATCTAATACCAAAACATGGTAAAACAGTGGAAATCACAGGACAGATTTGTTTCAGGGAGGTGTGGTGAGGGGCACTATGTTGGCGATCAAGTATATGGGCGCTCCGTACGGCGGCAAGGGAGGAACTGTTGTGCAGACTGCTTCCATAGCCGCCTTTATTGGAGTCGCAAACATAGCCCCAATGTACAGGTCTACAAAACGGGCCGTCGTAGAATTCACTAGAGCGATTGGCGTAATAATTTATTTTGTTTTATCACCATTTTAACACTTATACATAAGACCAACTTTATGCAAAAGGACAAGAAAACATTCGAGCATTTGAACGTAAGGATTATGGCACTATGTCCGGGATACGTGCAAACGCCTTTTATTGAAGGCGACAGGTCCAGTCTCTACTTGATTAAAGAATTTGGTAAAAAAGGAAAAGAAGCTATTGAAACGTATCCAGTGCAAAGGTATACATTTTTATGCAGTTCGAATTATGTTTTAATAAAAAAACGCAACGTTATTTCTTTCAGTTCCGAGAGTGTGGCCAAAGGGTTAATCGAAATATTGAAGCACGGTAGTACCGGCGACTGTTGGATTGTCGAGAACGATGAAAAACCGCGACCAGCCAACTTACCCGACATACCATACTAATACAATAATAGTTGAAATGTATACTTTGTAGTGAGTTTGTTAACGGAAATTGATTTAACAGTTATAATATAATTTGTTTTAAAAAATTGGAGGACGCGGGGCAAAACTACGGCAGTGCCTACTTCATAGCAGAGACGTCTTTACATTTTTAGCGCCCTTCTATAAGAACAAGTATGCATCCTCAGAATTCAGATTTAATAGTTTTTTAAAAAATGCGTTTGTTTTCAATAAATATTATAAATGTTTAACTTTAAGTAAATTAAGAAAATAAAATAAATAAAAATATTTAATTTTTTGACGTGAATTTTGTTTTGCAAATATATTATTAATATCATCATTGTTTATATTATACTCGTATTATGGTATTTGCACATAATTGTTGCAGATAACTTATTTAGATGATCGTCAGTCATTCTTGATATTGTATAAGATTTACCTCGCTTCAGTGCAGTCACAAATCTCTCGGCTGAACAACTTAAATTTAAGCAGCAGATACATTTACATCCTTATTGATAAGGTCACAGACCATAGTTAGTATAGTTTCTCAGTCCTGATCATTTTACAAGTATCGATTATAGTTATAGATAATTAATTTATAGATACATTCAATAACTTCTGAATTCAATACATTCATAAAAATGTAGCAAATGAAGAAAAAATATAATTTCTATACATGTTTTGCAGTATTTCCACTTTTTTAAAATTCTGATGGTTAAATTAGTAAAAAGTAAATAGTTACATTTTTTATTAGATTCGTCATAGTATGTTTTTCTTCTTTCTAGTTCTGAATGTGTTGTCATAAAAGTATACAGGTCCTAAAGTCCTATTAATCTTAAACGAGTCTCGGATTTCAAAATGTAATTCTTCTTCTCTTTCTTAAAAACCAATAGGTAGCAATATTAAAAAATAGTTTCTGTTGGGTAGTTATCGATTTTCGTCAAGAGTTCATTCTTGAATAAACTTAATTTTATTACTTTTTCAGGTAACTGTTTTGATCACAATTAATTATAAATCCTATATAACTGAAATTACAATTTAGAAAATAAGGTAATGGACTTCAACCATTACTGTCAATACCTTCTACTGTATTAGGAAATCGTAATTAGAAATATATATATATATATATCACATCTTAGATAAACAAATATTGTTATTTTGTACTAAAAAGTTTAAGTAATTATTTCTGAGTAAGCAAGTAAAGAAGATAATTAATATACTATGGTTACTGGTTGCATAATCTGTGTTTTGTCCATACGTTATCTTCAGAATTTTTTTTTTTAATCCATTTTAATTGTATACATACTAAATTATTTTGAAATATTATTAGTTTTCTTCTTTTTGTTATAACACAATTTAAACTAGAAAATACATAAGTTATGATAAAAAATAAAAACTCAAGAAATTTAAGTTCACATTTATTAGTCAATAGCACATAATAAATGCTCTTATTTTATCATATATGATAGCAAGGAGTTCACATTGAAAAGGGGCGCATTTGTATAATATATAGTATAGTATATATATATATATATATATATATATATACTATATATATATATATATATATTAATAATAATAATAGTGAATTAATTACAAACAAATATTACGTATCTTTTTTTTTTTTAATATCTACATATGCTACTGAATAAACACATATTTTATGACTTATGTTATACATAATATATATTTAAATCAGGCTTTTTCAAATGAATTCAAAAAACCAGAACCACACAGTTAAATCATTTGTTTATAATAAGTTAGCTAATCTAAAAAAAAAAGATCTTGAAAAGTAGTTTTAACATTAGTTAAATCTTAAGTTTTAACAAGACATGATATTTATATTTTCTCATAAGATTAATATTTCTATAGTCTTTTTTTTTTTTACATAAAAATATATAATAATACAATATGTATGTCTTTTAAATCTAATATAATTTTTAACAGAGGTTAGCACATGATGAGAAATTAGATTATGCTGCCCCCATTGTTTTTTTGTGTAAATACTAAAAACACAATCCGTCATAATTTAAAGTCCGCTGAACTCCCACATGACTAGCTTATAATAATATATTATGTCTTTGTTATTGCCACAGTAAAAAAATACAAATTTAGTAGGCGGTTTATAATGGAAAACAATGTTTTTATTTTCAACATTTTTTCCCAGTACCAATCTGGCAATTTGCATTAAAACACATTTTATTTGTTGCTACCAATATGTATAAGTTGAGGGAGAAATAATAACGTAATAATATTAATAGTACCTAATATTTACATAAAAAAAGGTATATAATAATAAGTCAATCCCTACAGTGTTCTCTACTGATATAGTATTTACAATATTTTTTTTATACATTCAATAAGTGAAAATTAAAATATACGAGTTATAAATTTATTCTTATCTAGATTTATTTAACAAAAATTGGAGAGTGAACTACTTAACAGAAAGTACAAAAAAATATATAATAAAAAAATAAAAATTGATCACAATAAATAAATGAGGCAGTAATATAGAGGAATGATACAATAGTGATGCGTTTTCCTTTTGAGCGCAAACAGCGTCTTACACATTGCTGATAATAACACTTTAGTTACAATTTATAACAAAGACAAAATAGGTAATATATAATAAGAGAGCAGCAACATTTTTGGATAAAATGTAATGAACATTTTTGTATCACTAAATCTCTTCGTTTAGTTTATTTTGCATAATAACAAGATAGGGGTCACAACTTCTAATTATTTAATAGTCAGTTCTCAACTTACATGTTTTGACTTTTAAATAATTTTAACTAAAATTTTTTTACCTTATTTAAGAAGTTTGAGATTCTGGAGGAGCTCTGAAAATATATTTAAGACATATTTTAGCTTAGCTATGAAAAGGAGGTATTTTTTTATCATTTTATTATAATTTTGTTTTCATTAAAAAATAATTGGCAGTTGATAACTTTTTTTATAATGGAATTTTAATATTTGATTGGGACTTAATCATCATTAAATATTTAAATATGTCAATTTAAATTATTATTTCTTACCCTGGAGGTCCAGATGGCCCGGGATAATAATATGGCGGTGGACGTTCATATTCTGATGAGATCGGATTTTGATACTGAGGCGGTCCACCATTTGAAAAATCCCAAGTTTGTCTAAAATAACAAAAACATTGTAAATTACTAAATTAGAAAAAAAAACAATCATGAACTGGAGTATTACTTTGGTGGAGCTTCAGTCGAACCTCCTTGGACACAAGGGCTAGTGGCTGGCACTACTATATTTGCTCGTCCAAGATGCGCACTATAATCGACAGAACCTCCATGACCAGGGTGTCCAGAATGACGAGAACTCTCATTGGCTGATGTGTTAGCTAGAATTTCTGGATTTGACATATTCTCATAACCCACTGGTATTGCCGATGATCGATTTCCTCTACCTGGTGTTGGTGCTGCTTTCTTTCTGGCCTTATTCCGTCCGTTTTTCTTCTTATTATTCGGGCTATAGAAAACAAATATGAGCAATTTTTAATTAGTAATTATAATGAATGTGATCAATATAAGGGTGATTCAAGAAGAATGAACCAATTCCATGATAAAATATTTTGTAAGTAAATGTATGAATCAAAATGAGGGAGACGCTGTTTGAAAGATTAGGTTTCTAAGTTTCAAATGGTTGCCACGTGACCGCGCCAGGAGCATCGGTCTCCTAAGGTAAACGTTTTCTGTGCTGTATCATGCAACAATGTTTTAGCCAATTTTTCTTCAAACGACACTCTGTTACAGGGAAAACCTACGAGGATATGCTACGAAAACTGGCTTTTCCCTTAAATGGTAGCTGATTCTAATTAATTCATTTTTCAACAAGATGGGGCACCTCCACACTGGAGCTTACCTGTTAGAGCATTTTTTAAATGAAAAACTGCCTCAGCCCTGTAACAGTTTCCCTCGAAGAAAATGGGCCATACATTTTGGTGCAGGATACAGCACAGAAAACGTTTACCTTAGAAGACCAATGCACCTGGTGTGGTCACGTAGCAACCATTTGAAACTTAGAAACCTCACAGTCACTCCCTCGTGTTCTGACTCATACATTTACTTACAAAATATTTGACCATGGAATAGGTTCATTCTTTTTTAATCTCCCTGTATTTCAGAGGATATATTCTCCGAGGAATTAAATATATGCAGTCAGTAGAGGCCTCGTCTTCTTCCATATTTACTTTTTTAAGAAACAATATAGAAAGAGCCTAATACAAGACTACCCCGAAAGCGAATTGAACAAGAAACCATCTCATAATGGCATCATTGGGCCTTTAAGGTTTGTTAAGCTACATAATGATTATACCTTCTGGTTTTAGCACAAAACCTAATAAAAGTCAATGTAAAAATTTGATGTATATGACCATAGTTTTCAAGGTGTTGAGTTAAAAATCAAAAAGTAAAAAAAAATGTTTTGACCAAAAAAAAACAAAAACAAAATTAAAATCTGCATTATAACAACTTCTTTCATTCAAGTTTAGTAAAATATTAAACATTTTATTTTCTTATTAATTATATTAAACCCAGTTTTATCCAAAAAAATCTATCTATGGGAAATTTCTTCCCCATAACCACAAATTGACTTTTGCAATATTCAAAAATTATTACTTTGCTAGAGGAATATTTTCACGATCTGTATGTGCATCATACAAGTACTCCCTAAAATGTATAAACATTATTTATTATTCAAACATATTTTTAAAAATTAAAAACAAATTTTTTAAAACATTACTTACGATTCGACTAATGGCCCGGGGTATCGTTCAGATTTTTGATATAGAGTTGCTAATTTAACACAAAGAATGATAATGGGCATGAAAAGTATACAGCAAATACCTACGCTCATCCAAAAACCATTCTAGAAAACAAAAATATGGAACAGTTTATATTTATTTTTATGGTATTATAAATAATATTCTACACTTACGTATGGATTCAATATTTTTCTACATCCCGCAACAACTGTAGCGTTGTAAGCCTGTGACATGGGCCAGCATTTGCCAACATCTTCTCTTACTTGGTGAACAACTCTTTCCAAATATTGATCAATATGTTTGTTAAACTCTTCTCCGAATTCTTTCGCCAACTAGAAATATAAAAAACAATAATCCATTTAATATTATTATCATCATTTTTCAATTAGTTGACATACTTTAGTAACTAAAGTTGTTCCTTCATTGCGCAAATAATTTTGTGCTTGTTCAACTTCAATTAACAAATGTTCCACGGCATTGCGTAATGATGAATGGTTGAAGCGCAAATGTTCTTGTAACTGATTGGCGGTTGATTCTAACCGTTGACTAATATCAATCATTGCTGTTACGTGATGTCCTTGATGTACTTTAAGATACATAGCTTGGTTGACCAGTGAAAATTTAACCTAATATTTTAGCAAAAAATAGGCATGTTAGTTTAATACATTTTAGAAAACTGTACATTTTTAAACAGACAAGAGAAAACATACGTCTGACGAAGACGGTAATTGAGAAGCTGTTTGATTAAGAGCATTGGCAAGTTGTATTAAATCGATTGATGTAATTTTATCGCCAAGCTAAAAAAATAATTCACAACAAATGTTAAATTTGTTTAAATTTTTATGAAAATTATCAATAGTAAATTTTATAACTTACGACATTAGTGTATGCAGGGAAATTAATATTAGACAAAGGTGATTTCGATAGCCTAATCAATTGCCTTTCTGCTTCTGGTGTCAATATTACGATTTCTCCTTCTAGTTTAATTTTTGAAACTAGTTCATTTATATGTTCGTCAATACCAAAAACATTAGGATAGTCAAGCACTTTGTTGAGATCTACAAGTCTATCCATATTCAATACTTGGAACAAGCTCATGTTTCTATGGCAATCTCTATAAAAGTATTGAAATTATTATTAATATAGTACCTAAAACACTATGAACATTATAATTTTTTTGTAACTAACCGTATGACAGAACTAATAGTAAAATCTGCATTGGCTGGTGCAGGTCTAGCATGACGAAGTTGGTCTTCTGAATTGTGTATAACAGAAATGTCATATAAGCGATTCATTATGTTTAAAACTCTAGAAGGCGTTGGATTTTGCAATGGCTCACAGACAACCCGATCTGTGGTCACACCAGTAACGAAATAGAACAATGCAATTAGCATTAAAAAGGCCGATGACAAAAACATCAACCACACAGCCCTAAGTAGTTGGCATAGCATTAGTTTATTATAAAATGGTTATACAACAAATAATTTATACTAATTCATTTAGTCATACATCATTAAATAAGAAGCACCAGTTCCTTTATTGCAACAATCGTCATGATAGCCACCTATGGGTCGGCTTCCACAAAAACCACAGAACAATCCGAGAGTTAGACACATCAAAATCAAAAACAGTGTGATCGCAACACCCAGACAAACATAATACCTAAAGACCAGATGATTATCCCATAATTAGAAACATGTAAATAAGTATTATTATAAGCATTTTCATCATAAAAACTACATGAATTATTTTACCGATAAGGAGAAAACTCTTTTAATAAACCTTCTCCTTCTTTCATTGGTGCAAAAGACGTAGCAACAGTATTGTCCACGCGATCCAAAACATTATCAACTTTATCGCTATGTTCTTTGATTGCATTTCCAACTTTCCTTATATTTTCTTTTATTGCAGGTATATTATCATTTACTGCATTTTGTATCATTGTTTTGACTTTTTCAAATTGCTGTTGGCCTTTCATTACTTCTTCCTCAATGTCATCAGTTATAAGATCTGATATGTTTTTCAAACTGGCTGTTACGTTTGGCAACTGTAATTTGAACAACTCTGGATTAAAAATAAATCAAAATATTTCATCAAGTAAACTATGTGCTATGAAAATTATCTAAATTAATGGTTTAAATAAATATATACAAATTTAGAACAGGCTAAACATATTTTTTTCAAAATATTCAGTCAACAACAAAAATAATACAAGTAATAAATAAACTACTAGTTCATTATTTAATAAAAAATTAACTATAACAAGAAGTTGTGTTTGTTTGAAGAAAGAAGAAGTGAATTAAATTTTTTCATCTATTTACTAATTTAATACTGTGCAATATAAATAATACCAATGATAAGATACCATTGTGTATACATGTAGTATATTATAAATTAGGTATTTTTAATAAATTCTAAAACATTGTTTTTAATTATTTACATAATATTACAGAAGAATTAATGATAAACAATTAAACTATACGAATAAAAGCAGGTTGACCTGACAGTGCATGTATGGAAAAAACGTTATAAGCCTAAAATACCATTAACCTACCTTTGGAAGGTGGTTGTCTAATATCTGTCCATGGCAAGCAAACAAAAATTATAATATTCAAATATATCATTAATATTTTAAACATACAAATAAATAAGTATACATGTATGGACCATATTAATACATATTTTATTATATTATATATTATAATTTAATTAACAATACAAATAAATGTATGTATAATGTATATACTAATAGTCCAAAAAGCTGAAGGATAACATTAAAGTATTTAACAAAGCAATATGTAGACAAGTAATATTTTTTTCTTATCAATTTGTACTGTGTTTTTTTTACTCAATAATATTTATGGCACAAATTATTATAGTAGGCTTTACTTATTTCTTCTTTTCTTCCTAATTACACAAACATCGATCATGACAATATGGATATTCGAGTTTGTATAATAAATATACGGTATGTATAGTAATACTAGAAAGCTGGGTACAAACACTTTTTGGATAACTGTAAATCTTATACCAATTGCCGGTATATTAATTTTCATTCATATAAATAGCTATTACAGATATCAGTGGCGTAGCTACAGTGGGTGCATGGGAGGCAGTTGCCCCTGGGTACATTATATTTTAGAGCGTTTTGTATGGTTTACTATACACGTTGACATGTAATATAGGGCATAAAAAAGTCTTGTTTCTTGGTGCTTTAGTCTCTAATTACAGCTATATAGCTGTTATATTTAAATAATTGTTGTTCCGTACTAACCTGACTGAAGTTTGCTTCCAAAGAAAGATCTTGAATATTGTATCGATTCAAAAGCTCTCGGCAAGGGCGCTCAAATCTACAAGATTGTAGTTTACTTAATATATATGATCGAGACTCCAACAAAGCTAAAAATAAAAATATGATCATAATATGAGAACGAGGAATTTTTAAAACAGTAAGGGTTAAAAAAACACAAACACACCAGTATCTAATTGTAGAGCTGTCTCTTGTAGTTGTCGAGTTAATAAATCTACATTAGAGAGGTCTTGTTTTATGAGTCCAAGTCCAGTAACAATGGCAGTTAAATTTGATAAAACGGATGCTTTAGACACATCTCCCAATTTCTTTTTAACAATCTCACCACTAGCTGCAATTATTATGGGAAATAAACTGTTTTATGATTGTTATTTATTAGTTATTAGTTTAAAAAAAAAGTATAATAAATACCTTCCAATATATTCGATAAAGTTTCTTCTAGTTCGTTGAAATTAACAACTAATAAATTATCCACTTCCTATAAAATATAAATAATTTAGCTCAAAGTCCTTATAAATAAAATTCAACATTTTTCTTTTTTTTTACAACACATAATAATAAAAAGTTTCTTACTTTTTTTGTGTTATTGATGAACAATCGAGTATCACCTAAAGACTTTTCAACATTTGAAGGCAATTCTTTGACGCCATCTTCTAAGTATTCATTGCTTACAAATGTGCAAACAACACCAAACCTAAAACCACACCCACATGTTTTGCATAAAATTAGAAATCAACTTACAAAAAATAAAATAGAAATTGTACGTACGAAATAAGTATGGTAAAAGATGCCAAGATGATACCATAGAATTGTCGTCTGCAAGAATCGTACTTGGCGTCAAACGGCTGTGATCGAGATCCACAGCCCCCGGCACAGCGACAACAACACAGTGTTAGACCTATAAGAGGCATAAGGACTGCGAAGACTAGTCCACCCATCAAAACTGAGGCGCTGGCCCAATAATGAGTCACCAACGTTGGCCATTCGTCAGAAACTTGAATCGTGTTGCTACCTTCTTCGACATCAATAAGTCCTGATAGAAAATAAATTCTTATGTTAGTATTTTATTTGTATTATAAGTATTATTTTTTTTTATTGTTTTGACATGCATTTATTTTACTGTTTACATACAATAGTATATACATTTTTTTTATCAAAGGGCAATAATATGAAATAATGCTTTTTATTTTAAACTAAACAACTACCATAAGTCGTTTTTTCTCTTTATTTATAAATCTTTGACAACTGGACCATAAGTCTACATTTTTTTATCGAATAATGAGTAGTGTATATTTTTTTAAATTAAATATTAATTGTACGATTATTACTTATTAAGCTAATAATAAGTATAAATCAATCGAGGAATTCATAATAAAAAAAAAAAAAAAAATTGACGCATTTAAAGTTTGATGTTGTAAGCATCAGCTAACAGCCATACAGGGTAATACAGGGTGACCATGAAGAACCCTTTACATTTTGAAAAAAGCTAAATAATATTCATTTTTCAAAAACAAATTTATTTAACTTACATAAAATGTTTGTGGGTGTACGCCATTTACTTCAAGTAGCAAAAAATGAGGTCAGGAAGGGGAGATGTCCGTCTTCCATTAGGCAATTTTCGATTCTTTCGAGGAAGTTCTTCCACACTTGTTCTTATTCTGAATAGAGTATATACGAATTGCTTTCAAATTATCCAAGTACGGGGTTTATGTTGAAAAACTTTGCCCTTTTAATGACCCCACAAAAAAAAATCGCATATGTTTAGGTCGGGGGAGGACATTTTTTTTTTTTTATTCGAAAATTGCCGTAAAATAAATGGCGTACATGGTACATAAGTTAAAAAAAAATGTAATTTTTTACATTTTTAAATGTTAAGGGTTTTTGTAATCACCCTGTATAATATTTGTTTTCTAAATAATAGCTTGGATTGTTTTATGTTTATCCTAAACAGTTCAACAGTCGGAAAAAAGATCATTTTATTTATATACAATAGTGAAAAAAAACTTAGTGGTTAAAAAACGGTTGTACGGACGTGCAGAGCTGATGCACGGCTAGTTATTATTTATACATAATATTGTCTTTGTTGTTTCAAAATATAGAGGAACAGAATTTTAAATTATAATAATATGTTATATTATAGGTAACCATAATAATACAATGCCCTCGGAGATGAACGAAATAACCTTGAGAACACTCCGCACATTAATCAGCTCTAAGTTTGTTTTTATTTGTTGTAATATCTTATACATATATATATATATATATATATAATGCAGTATATATTTTGACACGGTTGGCGAGCATAAAACTAATCAGGAGACATGGTCCAACGCATAACCTATCAATTTAAATGGTGTACTTGTGGGGCTTTTTAATTATTGCTTTTTTTTTGTTTTCTGGTTCACATCAGTAAACAAATTGACATTGAGTACTCACACACAGACATTTGTTTAAAATGTATTACGCAAAAACTATGCCAACACTAATAACGAATTACTACACGAACAATTGGGATAACGGATATCCTCGGCGATTGTATACAAAAGACAGCCGTCGTGCATTATCGGTTCCGGTTTTTTTTTTCATTTTTGTTGGGGGGTCTATTGCAAAGCTGTCGTCAATAGGTATTCACTATTGATGATGCGTCTACTTGTTTATTAGCTGGACCGATTTCTTTGATCAACATCTCGGTATGTTCCCAGATATCACAAGTGTCTAATCGAATGACTAGGTGCACTTAAAGGTACCGGACAGTCGAAAGGATAAACATCGACCCCTCAATAAAAAAAATTAGTATCGGAACAACTTCAGTGATTGGTATTTTCATTTTACAGATAAACGAAAAAATATTACTTAATATGTGAACAACATTAATATGGTTTTTTCACTGGCTGACTTTCTTTCAGAGCAAATACAAATGTACGCTCTTGAATAGTATGTTTTTATATGCTCCTGGAGAGATAAGTCGAGAAAACATGATGTTATCAATTTTTGATTTATAACATTTTTAGTATTTTATATAAGTAAATTCAGCACAATATTCAATAAAAAATATGCTACCATATAAAAAAAAGAGAAATAAACAATGTCTTTACAGTAATTAGGCAGCGTGATGACACACAATAAAATATTTTTTGTTCAACCTTGGGTAAGGCCGCTGGTGAAAATTTAAGGGGCTTGGAATAAAACAAATCCTTAATAAAACTTGAAATTAGCGCTGTTCAAAATACCTACATTTTTAGATGTTTTTTTTTAGTGAGAAATTTGGTGATGACTAATTAAACAATCCTAATTTATACTGACAGTGTTTTTTAAGTACACCTAGACCTCCCTCCTCAAAATTTTCCACAGCGGATAAGGCTGTAGATTTAACGATATATTAACTAGTTCAAGTATATGATATTTAAGACTGATAAAAGTGGGATAAAAATGTGAATTTGCTTTCTCTTTTTAGATGCTCAAAAATGCATTAAGTATACGCTTAAATAGTTGTATTATTATACTATTATATTAGGGCACTGTAAAAAATTAAATCTCGTCTCAGCTTCTATTTAATTAATTCTCTGGATTAGCCGTAGATGGAATATGTGTCGCCTTAGGCATTGAAGCTTACAATTTGAGTTTTAGACCATTCCCAGATGGTGTTAAATTGTTCAATAGGTATGTTTTCTTTTTCTTTGCAACGAATAGTACAGCTATTAATTATCAAATGTCGAGAGCACCCGTGTCTTTGCCATCTAAATAGTAGAATTTTAATGCTAGATCTGCTATACTGCTGTCACGGATGGCATTTGAATGTTATGAAGCCACGGCGAGGCCAGCGACTACCGTGAAAGCGCAGTGTAAAAAATCGATTGGCTCTCGCCAAATACTAAAACCTACTAATCACTATAACATGTACATATTATCAGAAACACAATCGACGGTTTTCATTGGCCAGTCGGTCGACTAATAGTTCAACCATGTAGGCTTCTGTGTGTATATATATATATACACATACAAATTTAGTAAAATACGAGTCTCAGGTCGGTGGTTGTGAACATAGGAACAACACAAAGAAGGCAATTAACTAAATTAACCATTCGAAAACCGCCTTTTTTTTGTATTTTTTTTGTCATGAAAAGTGGTCACGCGTACGCAAATTGGCAACGCACTTCTCTATAGGCAAGCGAAACCCGACTTGGAGGGAAGTGATAAAAACTCCTTCTATATAGTTGTGGCTCCGGAAAGGTATTTGAACTCCAAAAATAATTCGGCGAACTCTTAAACGATTTCATCAGCCTACGATAGGCAAACCGAGTGTTTGATGATGGTCATAACAATAACGAGACGAATTAAATTAACACTTTAATTACAACGACTAAAAACTACATGGGACAGATGAGGGTGATGCTCGTTACTAATTTAAAACAACGAGACGTTATTCTGTACAGCGTGCCACTAGTTTTGTGTTAATAGTTGACTCAGTGGGCTTAATAAGCGGCATTGTCAAATGATAGCCAAAAACGGTAAATGTGTGCACTGAGCACACGAAGGCTAGAACAAAACATAGGATACACATACACGCGTTATGACCGTTTTTGTTCTGTACGCTAAAAAAACAATACTCGAAAAGAGGAGAAAATGTACCGTAGATTAAGAACTCTCTTTTATATTACACGCTGGGATGCAAGTACAAACAAACAAATGCTTTTAATACGTTGTTTAAACGTTCAACAGAAAAAAGCGCTAGCTAATATGTCACCTTTTTAGATTTTTAACAAGACAAATTTTTTTTTAGAAATCCTAAGTCGTTTACTTTATCTAAAATTGTCTGAGGATTACTAACAACCCATTAAAATTAAATAGCAATACAAGATTCCTAAAATGAATAATGATAAAAGTAATTTTATTTTCATTAATTGTTATAGTTTTATATACCTACAGTTAAAAAAAAAAGGTTAAGTCGAGTGTCAACTTTTACTTGCTGGAGAATAAATTCTAAGTTTTATATTAACATTGATTTTTTAAACTCAATACGTATATTATATCATGAGTGTACAGTATAATACTGTACACTCATGAAATTTGTTAATACCTAAAGATTAAGAATAATATGTACTCTTTGTGTTGATGAGAATTTAATATTTCTATGAAAACGTTGTTAATGAGAAATTATTATTATAACATTATTCATGAGTACGAATATTTTTTTATTCAACGAATTCAACAAAAAATATAATGAATTTCGTGAATTATAAGTTATATACAGTAGATTTATACAAAACGATTTTTTGTCAATCACTGCTTGTAAAATAATTATATTTATAGAGTAAAAAAATGTTTGAAAAACTTTTCATAATAATGTCAATTCTAATAATAAAAAAAAAACACAATAATGTAATTATAAGAAGTTATTAGTGTGATGCGTTAAACTATTTACAGAAAGCAGTGAAATATCTTAAAAAAACAATATTTTATAATGTAAATATTATAATATTGCGGATGTTTTCTTCAATAAACAAAGAAACCCGGATACAAAACTAACAAGCCAAAAAATGAGGAAATAATCAACATTATGCTTTTTATTATCATAATATTGTTAATCGTTGTAAGATTTGATGGTTTCTTGGCCGAGAAATGCCATTATAGGTCACGGTAAAACATTTCACCCAGTGGTCTCGTTCCAATCCCATGTCGTCGTAAACTTGATTTTTTTTTCTTTTCGATTGTCTGCAATAGTGAATAGTGCAATAGTGTGTAAATTTACTATCTGACGTGCTGCCAACGGTACGCGTCGACTACATGCCAACCTTTCTAAATCGCAGTCAGTTTGTACATTAAAAAATGAACACACAATGAAAACACGTGTACCAACGCGTGTATAGATAAAATAACTCAGTTTATTATGAAAATATAAAACATCATAGTACAAATAATTGTAAAAAATATTGCAAGTTTCTACAATTATTAAACTAAGTGGTTAAATATTTGAAACACGATATTTTAACTTGTTTATTGTTTTTTTAAACAATATTTTAACAAATATGATTTCAATTAAAAGACAAAAGAAAATTAATTGAGCATTTTCACAAAATTAAAAAAACGAATAAATGCAAGTATCTATGTAGTACGAGTTATTTTTTAGATACTCTAAATAGTTTTCTTTTGATACAAAAATTTCTGTCAGAAATTTTAGTATGTATTTCACGTTAATACTTTAAAATATTATTATTTATTACAGTTATATATGAATTATTTTTGCATTTATTGTGTCACAAATTCGTGGCCTGATTTAATGAAATTGGTGCCCGGATCCTAAACTTTTTCTTAGACGGTGTAATAAACCGAAGTCCATTAATATTATTTTAATGAGTATAAACACGTTTAGAATCATATTATGGGATAATTTTACCTATTCATTGTCAGATTAGTATGCGAGACCAATAAAAACGCTTTGAATTCTCTAGGGTTTCCAGACGAATACAATCCTGAATTAAAAAACAAACGAAACGCTAACGATAATGATGACAAAATCGTATAAAACGTCAGAGCCAGGGGCAGACATGGGAACTTTCGGATGTGTAAAATATTTAACTCTTAATAGAACTAATGTGCTCCCCCACAAAACTAAAAAAAACATTTCTGGAATCGGAAGTATTTGGTTTCCTAAAAATAACCCGTTTAGAAATCAAACAATAAAAAACACATTACACTCTAATATGTAAACACAACATGTTATGTGAAACCACAGGTTGGATGGATCACGTTGGAGTGGTATAAAAGAAAACGCTCTGGAAATCCTTCCCATAGAGATATCCGTTCCGTTTGATTAGCCTCGAGGTTTTTTTTTAACTTTACCATGACGGCATACAGATTGGTACTTCATAATACAATATTTATATCCTATCGACGGAATAAAATCAATATAAAAAATAACACATAGGAAACGCAGACGTTTTGATTTTAATTCATTAAGATCAAATTCCATGTTCTTTTTATTTGTATCGTGTTTTAATCATTTTTACACAGCCCATAATTTGTCTGTCAATATTATTTTTCACAGAACCCCACTAGAAGTAATCATGTACTAAGTACTAAACAAGATGTATCAAGGGTGTATAGAAATTAGAAACTTGTTTAAATGTTATAATGTGATCAAAAGGGTTAGCCAACTCTTGTAACTATGTATAGTGGCAAATAATATCCCAAATCGGAATGAATTTTACTCAAATGAAAACTACAAGTACTGCAAAAGTGGCCCAATGTCTGCTAAAAAAACCATGTAAAATCGACTTTAAGCCAAGAAAGATGTTTCGAGTTGGCAATAATAGGAATTTACATTGAAAACAATTTATTTCAACGGTACAAGCCATTATGAAAAAGGCAAAATCCCCCGAAAAAGTTTTAAAGTTATATTATATTATTATTATTATCACTGGGCCGTGTTTCTATGTTAGTTGGCATTCATGTTAATCGCCGTTTTCGGCTATCGATTTAATTTTAATGAGAAGAGATGTGGACGTTGGTCATAACTCATAAGTACTTAAGATCTCGAAAAGATAATTTGAAAACTATGTTTTCATGCTTCATAATATTTTAATATTCCAAGATAAGTTTAAAATCCATTTGTAAATAACCTTCGCAAAAACAGATTCACTTAATTTACTAATCTGTGAAGAATAAACGCAGTTGTTAAAAGTGAGTTGTTAATAGACATTTTCTAATCCTGGTACTAAGATATCAGTAATTTATTAATTATCTTATTAACTAAATATACTTTAACTAATATATTTTAGTCACTTACACATCAATCAATAATAAGTATTATAAACCAGATTGTTATGTATATTATGTATTTTCCTTTGTTATAGCCAAACACAAGGCGAGGTTACTGTTACACGGAAATTTCTTTTATGCTATTTATGATATCGACTATTGCGCCTATTGTGTTCATGTATTGTATTACATATTATACATAGTGTCCTTCTATGTCATTATGAATGTCATTTTGTATCTAATAACGTTTTGATAAATAAAATTACTTTCCAGTTACTCAACAAATATAATATTATATTACGACAAATTTCCGTGTACTGATTCATGTTCTATTATCATAGGAAAATTAAGTAAATTTGGGCTTTTTTTAGAACATTTTGGGGCCAAAGTCATAGTGTATTACTTGTTAAATGCAATAAATATAACGATATAATAATAATATAATGATATGCACATGTGTTGTAACTTGAAATTATATCTATTATCTATCAAATCCGAAGTTACTCGTGCCACTACTAAAATAACGAATCTATCGCATTTTATTATAAGTGTATCAATTATATTTTAATTACACTTATTATATTATTTTTTACAGTACCACTTCCTAGAGAATACTAATTTAGTATTTACAATCCGTTTGCATTGATACAAATGTCAATAAATATCAATTAAGTTAAAAAAAGGTTATCCGAATTGTACTAATACTTATTATTTTTATTGAATATTCAATCAGTCAACACATATAATCAATGTATTAATTCAGCTAAACATGTGTAAATGAACACAAAAGGTATCTTCTATAAAACAAAGCTGCGTCTAAAATACATACCGGTATTAGATGTAACTATTAAAATGTTCTCAATATCAATTATACCAAAATTAACGAAGGAATATAAGGGCCTTGTAAACCATATATAATATTATTACACATGGTAAGCGCTGTTTCTGATCTATAGAATTCGTAGAAATGTGCCAACTTTGTATAATTATGAAATATTGGATCTTTTTTAAAGCTAGTTGCGGCTATGTTTTTCTCTGTATAGATTAAATGATATTAACCCCTTTGTACCGTTACTGATACATGTGAATGGGCTTCATATTTTGCGATTTAATACTGTGCTAAAAATGAAGACCTGGATAAAATAACTATGTATGCCTTAAACCAGAGACCTGATGGAAAGCATAATAATCCCATGGCAAACCAGGAGTCCAACCGGTACGTACACCTCATGCGACGAACGTGTTTCAGAACACTTGATAATGATACAGATTCCTCTTTCCCTTCATTCGAATTTCGATTATCATGCACAATATTGACTTGTCGGATCTTTTGCTAAAATGTTTCAAAATGTTCTACACCCAACACTCGGACTGTAATAAATATAACACATTTTTTAATCATAAACCACTACAGAATTGTACGTTGCGGTATTTTTACAATGTCAAGAATAATCGAGTTCATTATACCCGTATTATGCATGAGTCACTTAATTTTAGCCGACCCGTTACAGCCTGCCTCACTCTCACTCCTCTTCGTCACTCACTCACGCCCCTCCTTTCTTCCTATTATATCCACAGGTATATACAATTTTGTCGCGGTCGACGCACTACAATACAATTATTATATATTATGCATCAGCGAGTGACCGGCAAAAAATAAAAAAAGTAGGTGTGGCAAGTACCATTATCAAACTCAGAATATAGCTAAAGAAAGTGACAAGTGTTTCGGGTATTGATTTTAGAATATAATATACGTATTCTAAAAATGTTTATTTATTTTATGTATTTTCTTTTATGGAAAATGTTTTGATAGGTGCACGCGCGTTCAACTAGAGGTTCTAGTTAGGTTTTACGAGAATCCAAAAAGACGAGTAAAAAAATATCCTGTATTAATATATTTGAATGTTATTTTTGTAGATTTTATATTTAAGGGGAACAGAAAGCGTCAATTTTTTTAAAAATAAAGACTACCGAACCGATTTCAATAATTTTTATATTGTTTTATAGTTTAATATCTTCTCTATGGGGGCTAAAAGGCCGATTTTTTATTTATTTTTTTCAAAAAATATTTATAAGCATTTTTGTTTTTACTTTTTTATTGTTTTTTCTAATACATCTAACTTTAAATTTTTGTCAAATATTGCCTATCCTTTTCCCCTAAATAAATAGCGCTTTCCGTTCCCCTTAACCGAATAATTACAACAAAACTAGTAAATATATACATAATAAACATAATATTTGTCAATGAAATGTCTATCTGTACATTTTGTAGTATATGTCATCAATTTTTGTTACAAAAATCGTTTACTTTTCTATTAAATTCTATACAAATTACATCAAGTGTGTTGGTTCTCTAATCTCACTAGAAGTGATCTCAACCAGCGTCTAAAAAGTATTTTAGTTACTTAAAAATACAAATTTCAATAAAAAAAAACAAAGAAGTAATTTTAATATATCAATTTCACTATTTTAATTACTTATATACACAATTATTTTTATTTATCTTGTTTAATTTGACTGTCATCTGAAATGAAAACTACTCCGAATAGCACTTAATCATAAACAAATATAAGTACACTGTACAACAAAAACAATTTCCTAATATAAATATCTTTTCGATTCTGTTGAGAATTTCCATTAGTTAGTTCTGATGTTATGACGTTCTAATAATTTATTATTAGATGGAATTTGGAAATCAAGACGGCACATTGCTAATTTTTTGACCAAGGAATACTCATTACATATTATGATGCGAGATATTTACTTTGTTTTATTATTATTATTCGCTTATGACAATGTATACGCTACACAACGAGGAAGTTTTCATCGTGCGTGATTTTCTATCGTTAAACGAGCTCAATATATGAACGAGTCCAAATTAAACGTCAAGTGCTGTGGCAATTGTTATGTCGATACAATAAACATACATTGTCTTGTGTTCATGTCGAAATCGAATATTTTATTTCTAAACGCTACGCGAAAATTAAAATTTAAAACAATTTAACCGTAAAAATTAAACGCTTATCTATCGCGGTTTTATTTTGGTTCGTCAATAGATTTTAATCGTAAGCGAATCTCATACACACACAACAATAATAATACGTCACTATAAAAAACATAAACGTTGTTTAAATGGTCTTTATCGAAAATGCATCCAATTATCTGAGAAAGAGAGAGATAACAAAGAATGCATATTTAACCAACAATATATATATATTTTAACTTTTATCGTTGTCTAAAAATGATATCACGCCTACTAACTGGAATAGACAATAGTAATTAGTTATTATTGCAAATTCAATTAAATAAAAATACATAGCATTACAACATTGGTCACTCGAATTGACTTAACTTCAATAATTAGAATAGTGAATACCGAATGTATTTTAAGAATCTCAAAATGTTTAGTATATTTTTGTCTAGAGTAACATTTCTGATAGAAATGTTGGGTACGCCAAACAATTTATTTTCATAAAACGTAAATAACATATATCTATATTTGTTGTAGTTTTTTTTTAGATTACAATGTACGTTAATAGTTGACTTGTGTAAAATCTAAATGCCATTGATGTGTACATTTAACACTGTAATAGTTTAATTACATAGTTTGATAGGTACACTGTAATAGTTTGGTCGCCACAGTCGCAAATAATAGAGACAACCGTAAAAATATAAATAGTAAATTGAAGAGAATAAACATTACAATTTATTATCACAGAGAAACTACACTTCTCAAATCTGTGACGAAAAAAAATCGATGACCTATTGCAACGTCATCAAATGAATGGGAAAAATGTTCAGTCACCGCTATTGATTTAATTAGCGTGCGAAACTATTTTTCTACGGAAACTTGCAAGAGAAAATATTGTTAGATACTGACATAATTTGATTTTTATATTTTTAAACATTTTTTTTTTGATAAAATAAAAAATATCCAATAACTTATTTGTAATTAAATTGGTAATATTAATCACCACCAACATGAAAAATGCATTCTTTATTGGGGACTGGGGTGTTTCTCAATTTTAAAATGCAAGAGTTAAACTTTGTATAACTTGTCGCCTGATTAAGTACTATTTGGGTGCGATTTTTATCTATAGACTTGATACATGAAGAAATTGGTTTAGCAGTTTAGATGATATCGTGGGTAGACTGTAGACACAATAAAAAAAATGTAAATAATAAGAAAACATTATCGTAAAAGCAATATCAACTTAGCTCCACGTCGAAGCTAAAAAAATATATAATAGTTTGAATATGTATAGGCTTATAAAGTAACTGTACTTTACCATTACAATAAGAAAGTGGACTCGACGAATAAATGATTAGTATGGGTTTGCGTCCATAAATAAGTTGCCGAAAAAGTATACAGCCTGGTCTATCTATATTTAAATTTCAGCCCTATTATAAAAATGATACTTTTGAGTTATGGCGTAATAGAAAAAGAATGTTGAAAATGTATTACAAGCCAAATACTTATTTAATATTAAAAAAAAAATTACCGAGAAATTAAAAAAACCTGTTTTATGGTGGTTTATATGTTTATATACTTGTAATATATTTTGTAAGTCACATCATATATAGATAAGTATAGTAATTCAATAATTTTAATTTCCAATATTTGTCACCTAGAGATATTATTTAAAGTCTATAACACAGTTAATAATATTTTATAATTATTATACAAAATAGGAGACCCGCGGTAATTTAGTTGTACAACTTTGATAAAGGCTCTCGATGTGCTTATTATAATAATTGGTTATTAGTTGAATGTAATCAATATTAAATTTTTTTTTTAAATTTTTATAACATGTTTGCTAAATGGAAAATTGTTATCAACAGTCAGCACTAATTTGGTATATCTTCGTAATACGATCGATAGACCTTTGATTTCGAAGTAAGTACAAAACAACATAATTAGGTAAATGAAAAACATTTTATTTTGTAAAATAATATATGAGGCAATTATGCCATTGTTATTAATAGATATAACGATTAAGAATATCGTAGAAAATTGTATAATGATGAGTCCTTATATTATTAGAGCAATCGATATACGTAATAAAGAATGTGTGAATAGAAATTAGTAATTAAAAAAAACAAATAATAACATCATAGTACGGGTGAGGTATTGCACATAAATTATTATTATTATTTCCCTACAGCACATACGTCATAAATTAATGTCAGCTGCATAGTTGTAATGCATAACATAAGTCAAAATAAAGGTAGACGGTATTTTAGTTTTCATGAAATTAAGGAACTCATGCGCAATGCACATTTCCAATCTGTAACTACTCAGTAGTTGGTATATAGTCGTTGTGGTTCATGTGTACGATGTTGGCAAAAGGTTGTCAAATAATACAGTGTTACCGTTTAAGATTTTCGAGAAAAAAAAATGTAGCTACATGAAACATATAATCAAGTTATTATTATAAAAAAAACAATAAACAATACCAGCAACTATGAAACACCTTATTAAATAAATTTACGTCACGGCAGATTAGATAATGAATTGAGAAAAAACTGAAGTTTAAACTCATGTAGGTCAAGTCAAAGTGAGCGACTGCACTTTGGCAACCCCTGGCCGAACGAGTGATTCTAGTTTAGTCACTCAAATTCCGATAATGCGCACCATGTATCTTTTCTACCTTAAACGGCGACCGGTGTTTAAAACAGCTATTCACCGTGATTTAATTGAACTAAAGTTCATTAGTTCAAAACGAAAAAAAAAATGCTCCGGCCTCCGATAACGTTTAAGAACAGTCAATATTTTTATAAGTGGTGCACCAATTGAACAAGTTATTATCTTTATGGCTGGCGTTCGACACAACCATTTTTTAAAATATTTAACATATTTTTATGTTAAATGACGCAATAAATCGACCTATAGTTCCTCTTGCTCAATACATATCAGTTGTATAAAACAATTTGACCGTCTTCAAATTTAAGCATTTTCAATTCAGTTTGTGAACCGACTCGAAGCCAGACACATCAGTTAACAAATGAAAGCAGAACTACCCGTTCAACTTATTGGCGTGATCAATGTTGAATCACAACGCGTCACATTTTCAGTACTATCCAGTTCAAATGTCCTGGCAGAATCATCTAGAGCGATTGAACTTACCAAGCCTTTACCAGGATGGGTCGAAGTAGATCCAGAACATATTTGGAATACGTTGTGCATGACCATAAATGAGGTAATAAATGAATTAAATTTTAAAGATATCACTGTAGAATGCATTAAAGCTATCAGTATTATAAACGAACGAGACACTATATTGGCTTGGAACTCTGAAACAAATCAGCCAATTTACAATGCGATCCATTACACTGATTCTCGGACAGATTCTTATATCCAAGATAGCATATCCAAAGATCCTAATGTATTTAAATACATAGAACAAACAACCGGTCTGAGGGTAATATCGATGTTTGGTGGGCCCAAAATAAAATGGTTAATCGAAAACATAGAAAACACGAAACAACTTATAGCCAGAAAAACCATAAAATTTGGATCATTGGAAACTTGGATAGCTTGGAAACTTACGAATGGTAATTTATACGTAACCGATATTACTAATGCTTCAAGAACATTGTTAATGGATTTGAAAACACTAGAATGGTCAGCACAAGCATGCAAAATTTTCAATGTCCCTATTTCATTACTTCCAACAATAAAAAGTAACTCTGAACAATATGGAATAATACAAATGACTAAATTAAAAGGTGTTATGATTGGTTCAATTTTAGCTAATAACCAAGCCGCTTTCTATGGATCAAATTGTAAACAATTCGGTCAAATAATGAGCAGATTTGGTGATAGTTGCACAGTAACATGTAATGTTGGGACTGAATTTATAAATTCAAGTAATGGCCTGATTACCACAATTGCATACCAAATTGGCAATGAACCAGCAGTTTATGCCCTTGAAGGTTGGACATCAATTGGTGGGCAAATAACAGACTGGTTAAAAGACAAAATGAAAATTTTAAGTAATGAAGACGATTTAAATTCATTAGACATTGATGTTAGCGATATATACATTGTACCAGCTTTTAATGGACTAACCACACCATATTGGAGACCGGATGCTCGAGGTATAATATGTGGAATGACTCATTTCACTAAGAAAAATCATATTATTCGGGCAGCACTAGAATCAATATGCTTCCATACCAAGGATGTATGTGTTGCACTAGAAAAAGATATAGGTGTAAGTCCATCACTAATAATTGTAGATGGTAAATACTCGTGTTATGATAATTTACTGTGTTACCAAGCAGATATTTTGGGCGTGGATGTAGTAAGGATGCATGCAACTCGTATAGCAATATATGGGGCGGCAGAAGCAGCAGCCCAGTCCGTTAATATAAAGTTTGAAAGCGATCTAACACCAACTTTCATATCAAAACCAACTACTACACAAGATGAAAGAAATTGTCGCTATTTTAAATGGTTAAAAGCGATTCGCAGAAGTTGTGGATGGACAAGACCCCCACACACAGTACAAAATAAGTATGAAATATTAAACTCAAATTTACTACCAACTGCTTCCTTGATGGCCATGATGGGAATGATGGTAGTAGCAGATAAATACTAATCATGTACAACTTATAGTTTAAAGAACTAACAATTTTATATAATTGTTTCATTTTTTTTTTTTTAAGTATATATATAGTAATTTTTAATGAAGCCTACATCATATTAAATTACCTGTAATTTATTGTCATATTAGGAATAACCAAGTGGGCTGATCTGGTATTTTTCTCAATTGTTATTATAGAATTTAATACAAAAAGTTATACCCAGCTCTTATTTTTAATGTTAAATAAATTTTAATTTAAATAAAAAAATGTTCAACAACATTTAAAACAACATATATACATATTTATAAAACAAAAATTGGCTTAGATTTCTAAGTGTTTTTATTTTTTATTATTTAAATGTAACCGTATACTTGGTATTTATTAACACATAAATAAACACTGTGTCTGTTAAAAATATTAAAATTGTAATACATATCTTAAAGCTTTTGACTTCTGATGTGAAGCAGAAAAAGTAGTTTTAGGTAAATTGTTTACAACACTTGTGTACATTTATATTTTATTACAACCTTCTATTCCATTTAATAAAATACAAAGGGTTTAAGAATTATTTAAGGGTAAATGAAATTATTCTATGATAATATTTTATATATCATATACTATAGAAGTAGTAGTTATACTCAACTAGTAGTAGTATAAACTCATAGAATAAAACATGAAAATTGAAAATAATATATAAAAGATATAAATTCTAATATAATATTCAACAGTTTAAAAAACCAATGCAAACTATTTGATAAACTTGGCATCATTTAGAAACCATTACAAAATAGAGAGCCAAGGTCTGGTTCAGATTCAGATGGCGCAGCCATGATAACTTCTCAAGCGTAAAGAAAGATGTTATATAAACAGATACTATCTGATTTTAGTTATTCCTGTTTCAAGATACAATATAATGATGCATTCAAATTTATTAAAAAGATGTACTAAGTTTTTGATTTTAGTTAATATAAAAACAATTAGAACATTATTGACAGGTTGCATGAATGTTTAGTAAAGGTCATTTAACTAAAAATTTATAAGTTTAAGTACCAATAAATTATGTTTAATGAACCATTAAATGTTTATTGATTCATTTAAATCAATAAATCAATTTTTTGTACAACCTTGTATAATTGATGTAAAATATTTCATTGATTACATTTAATGAGTATAAACTAAATAAATGTATTAGCTGTTGACATCAATAGGATGTAATAATAATATTGTCAGAATTGTCTTTTAAAATTCATAATAACAGTTCTAATTATTCGACATGCAACATTATTGACTTATATTTATCCTAATTATCTATATAAATAAAAAAATTGATGATCATGGGGTTTTAATAATTGATAAAATTAAATATACATAATATAATATGATTGATAAATGCAATTGTTAATTTATAATTTGGTTTCTTTCTTGCAATGTATTCCCACCAAACAAATACTAGACTATGTGCAATTTTTAACACTTAATCAGAAAAAGGGCAATTATTTACAAATATTTAGTAACAGTTCTAAAATCTCTTACATTAAACTAACATACCTCAATACTTTTTTAATATCAAATAATATAAAACTTGGTTTATATCTTCTAGATTTTAATTTAAATTAAAAATGTATTTGAATTCCGATTTTCAAAACAGTAGGGAATTACTAAGTGGTAAATTTATCTGAATTTATTTAACGACCTAACAAAAACAAATAATTGACAAGAGCAAAGTCTACCTTGGTAGACTAGGTAGTAAAAAAACAGGAATAATATTTAGAGATAAGAAAATGAGCCGAGTCAGAGGATTAAAGGTTACTTCATACCAAAGCAATCATTTACAGACTGTAATACAAATAAAAATGTACAAGGACTATAAGCAAAAATACTACATAGTAAGACCTTTAATGGTTACTATAAAATCTTAATTTTTAGTTTAAAGTGACCTTAACAACAATATGCATTATGTTATTAATTATTAGTTACTTATTTATAATACTATTACGATGTCAAAACAATAGGTAAATGTTAATAACAAAAAAAAGTTTGAGTACAGATTTTTGAGAAAATTGTATATGTTATAGCTCTATTTTAGATCTACTTTCAGTCTAGTTTTCAGATCTTAAACCTAACCTTCAGCTAAAATATGGAAATAAAGAAAAAGTTTCAAATCCTTCAAGGAAATGGTTTATAATATTTTTTTGGTTAGTCAACGTTCATCGGTGGAACTATAATTAAATCATTTTCCATACAAAGCTGGAACTAATTCGACCATTTTTAAAAAAGTTATAAAGCATCGTAATTTTGTTGCAAAATATAATTTTGCACATTTTTCTTGATTTTGAAGAGGAAGGGGTGAACTTTTTAAATTTTTGGCTCAACAAAAGACCACTTGGGTACAATGTATGATCTTTAGAAATACTAATAGATATTGTTTTAGAGGTTAAGAATATACCGTGGGTCAAGACAAAATAAAATAAATAAATATTAAGTAATAAAAACAAAAACAATACTTTCTCAGCTATGCATCAAAGCTAAAATAAATCATACATTATGTACAAAAGTGTTTGTATATGTTCTTGTCCTACAGTCTATGAAACATTTAATTTTTCTATTAATATGTCCAAATTAATCATACACCCATATTCTAGGCATACGACGCTCGACCATGATGGCAGCTGGCCGCGTGACTTCTCGTAGATAGATGGGGGGTTTTTTTTTTTATAAAAAAATAAAATAACCAATTATTACTCATTTATATGAACACGTTTGGTTGCGCCTCTACATAAGGATACCATCTTCTTCTTCTTCGTGTTCCTCTTCTATCGAAGGTTGGAAATCATCATGGCTATATGTTCTTTGTTCCTTGGCTGCACTGAGTAGTTCCTCAGTGTTGTATTGGAACCACTCTCTTAGATTTTGCAGCCAGCTCGTTTTAGGTCTTCCCCTGCTACTCTTCCCGCAAATCTTTCCTTGTATTATGAGCTGCAAGAGCTGATATTTTTCACCTCTAAGCAAATGTCCAAAATATTGCAACTTCCTAGATTTTATAATCTTCATCGCCTCTGGTTCTTTGTCTATTCTTCTTAAAACTTCTGTGTTTGTAACTTTGTCCACCCAAGATATATTGAGAATCTTGCGGAAACACCACATCTCAAGTGCTTGGATTTTTTGAACATCTGCTTTCTTTAGAGTCCAAGCTTCCATTCCGTACAACAAGGTGGAAAACACGTAGCACTTTAACATCCTAGTTCTTAAATCCAATGGTAGATCTCGGTTTGAAAAACTTTTCCTTAGTTTAAAGAACGTTGATCTAGCAATTTCAACTCGACACCGGATCTCTCTTGAGTTATCCCCGTTACTGTGAATCCATGTTCCTAGATACTTGTATGAATACACTCTTTCTATTATGTCATTGTTTAAGATTATTTTGAATTCATTATTGCGAGTGTCTGTTCGGTCTTTCATTATTAACATGAATTTAGTTTTCTTAACATTCATCTCAAGTCCATATTTTTTGCATGCAATGTAGAGCCTGTCCATGCTTCTTTGCAGATGCGCCATGGTTCCCACCAGAATGACTGTGTCATCGGCATATCTTAGGTTATTAACAAATTTCCCATTTACTTTAACACCAATATTTTCGTGGAGGATCGCTTCATCAAAAATTGCTTCACTGTAAATATTGAATAATAGGGGAGACAAAACACAACCTTGTCTAACTCCTTTTTGTATTTTTATTTCGCCTGAGAACTCATCGTCCACTTTAATATGGGCGGTTTGATTCCAATAGAGATTTGAAATTATTCTTATATCACGGCTGTTAATATTTTTGTCCTTTAATATTTTTATTAATTTGTCATGCTGTACATTATCGAATGCTTTAGTAAAGTCTATAAAACAAGCAAAAATATTTCTATTGACATTTAAGCACCTTTGCATAAGAGTATTTATACTGAATAATGCCTCTCTGGTCCCCATTCCTTGCTTAAATCCAAATTGCGTCGTACTTATGTCATTCTCCAATTTAGCATATATTCTTCAATGTATGATCTTTAAAAATAATTTCAAGGTATGGCTCATTAGAGCTATTATTCGATAATCTGAACATTCTTTAGGGTTATTTTTCTTGGGCAATGTAATAAAAGTTGATGTCAACCATTCTTCCGGAATATTTTCTGATGCATAAATTGTATTGAATCAATCAACTAACATATCTATGACATCATCATCAAGCAATTTTAACAATTCGGAAGGTACTTCATCGGGGCCTGCTGCTTTCCTTGGTTTGGCACTCTTCAATATATTTGTTACTTCCTCTTTCATTATATAAAATCCTTCATCCATTCTGATGCTACTTTGTTCTGGCCTATTTTGAGAGAATAATTCTTGTACATATTCCATCCATCTTCTAATCTTTCTTTTTGTATCTGTTATTATACTACCATCATTTCCCCTTATAATGCCAACTTTATTTTTCCTAGTAGTACCAGTCATTTCTTTTATTTTCTTGTGTAAGTTAAAGCTATCATTGATCTTATCGAGCATTTCAATTTCTTGACATTTTTCAACATTGAATTTTTCCTTGGCTTACCTTATTTCTCTTCTAATTACTATATTAACTTCTTTATACTTTTGTTAATTTATATTTTTTAATTTACGCCTTTGTTCCATAAGGTTCAAAATGTTTTCTGTCATCCATTCCTTCTTCCTTATTCGATCAGGCATTAACTCTTCTTTTCATTCTCTCAATAGGGTTGATTGAATGTTTCTCCATTTGATGTTAACACTATTGGTATTTAGGTTTTCATATTTAACCTCTAATAGTTTGTTGCTTATGTTATCCTTCAATTTTTGTCCTACTCCATCCTTTTTTAGTTTTGATAGATCCAAGATTTTTTTACCTTGCTTACATTTTACTTTTTTCAACTTAATTTTAACACGGGCAACTACAGGGTTGTGATCTGATGAAATGTCAGCTCCAGGATATGTTTTAACACATTTTACAGCATTACGAAATTTTTTTCTAATTAAGATATAATCAATCTGATTTCTAATAATATTATTGTTATGACCGTCAGCCGGAGCTTTCCAAGTATACAAACGCCTCTTGGGCTGTTTAAATATTGTATTGATCATAATCATTTCTTCATTTTGACAAAACTCAATCAACCTGTCACCTCTTTCATTCCTGTCACCTAACCCAAACGCTTAAGGATACCTATGTACTTTAATTTCTAACGTCTCCCTAGAAAGCAAAACTTGAGCGAGGTAGGGGGTGGATAACAAGTACCATAATATAGCAGCACACGGGAATGCTAGGACGCAGAGAGCGGGGGCGCCAAAAGTAGATGTGCAGACACTTTTTGACTATGGGGCTGTGGGCCAGTTTGGGCCTGGCAGTATCGCAGGTCACTAGTTAAGGGTTAACAACTTATTAGTAAAATTTCCTATTGACAAGCGTACATTGGTGAATCCTCTTAAAAAGCATTGTTGAAAAGGGTAAATACAATTTTTTTTACATAAAGATACCTATTTAAAACATCCTCCTTTTGAAGGGGGATTCACTAACAACAGTATAAAGATTTAAAATATACTTTAGTATTTTATAGTTAAAAAATCTGAAAGTTGTGGAGACTACTAGCTAGATATCTAAAAACTGTTATAAATATCAAAATTTAAACCAGAAAAATTTGGTCATCTTAAATAAACTCAGATATTCCACCAAATCCAAAATAAAAAAAATGGCAAATCTTTTAATTTTAACATTTACAAAGCACTTTTTTAACATGTTACTTATTTTTTAGTCATTGATAGAAAGTGGCTTTACTAAATTATAAGTAAGTTTTGTTTAAACCTTATTAGCTATATACCGGGTGATTGGTTAACTATGGACTAGTCTATAACTTAGAAGATATTAGACTTTTATTAATTATTTTTTTTTATAATTGTATTGTTATTAGCTGGGACAAATTTAATATATTTTTTTAAATTATAACTCCAGGGAAAGGGCGGAGAGTAGAGATGTTTTTATCTGCGCGCATTACTCAACCGCCCTTCCCCTTCCGTCATTACTTTTAAAATTGAATACTAATTATCCAAAATTGGACCAGTCAAAATATTCTGAATTCAAAAAGTTAATCAAATATATACGTTACTATTTAAAAAACTCAAGTTAATAATATTTTAACATATAAGGGACGGAGTTATAATTTAAAAAAATTTATTAAATTTGTCCCAGCTAATAACAATACAATTATAAAAAAAAATAATTAATAAAAGTCTAATATCTTCTAAGTTATTGACTGGTCCATAGTTAACCAATCACCCGGTACAGGGTCATTCAGAAATTCAGTTACATTAAGTTTTAAAGCATAAACTTTTAAAGTTAAATAGTGGCCTACCTGCAATATATTAAAATACATATAAAAAGCAGAATGATGTTATGAGATTAGTGGGTAACATTTTTGTAAGCTGGGACAAGTTCCATTACCCAAGTGGCTATAGTCTATAAGGCCTAGCGGTCAAAATATTTTTGGCACCTGGGAGCTTTAAACTGTAGTTACACCACTGATCAAGCCGATAACTTATCAATATTTGAATAAAATGTAGCTTACCTTCAGGGAAAGCCTGGTCACTTAGTATGTACTGGATAAATTTGTCCGTAATAAAATATAACTGTCCCATGCCGGCTGCTTGGAATTTTGTAGAGCTAGTGTATGCCGTAGACACATTCGGGCTGCTGAATTGTACTTGTTCGTATGGCATAACGTTATGCAAATGTTCGGGGACGCCTTCCATAAGCCTAAGCTGGGGCTTTGGCTTGGCAAAGTTTTTGAGCCAGTTTCCATCGGAACGTGTGACCAACTGGACGACCAGAACGATTAACACCAGCCACCGACAGCCATGGCCAAGCTTACCGGACATGGTCTAAAATATGCTTGGAGATTCCAAAAAGTGCGCGTAGGATCGTTTTACAAGTACATAGCGACCGTTCGGTACGAATTATTCGAAAAACACGACACCGAAACAGGTAACAATAGCAATATTTGTCAATAGCTATTATTATTTATGATAGAGAATAGACGGACCAAGGGGCTATCAGCTGTGCCGAGGGGATTGACGGCAGAGTCGAGAAGAAGACACTGCTAGTAAACAAAGGACTCCTTTAGTACAGCGGAAGAGAACCGCACTCTAGCGGACACACGCGCTTTTCCGGACACCGCTATCGGATTATTATAATATAGTATTTTATTATAATAATTTTTATTTATTAAATAACGCGTGTAATAATTTCACAATACCTATATCGACGTTCAACGGAAATTTAAACACTTATTTTGGACATAACGATAGAATAACAGTACTACCGGCGGTGACGGTGGTCGACCTACACGGTTCTCACGTTGTAATATTCACCACAGCACTACTCGGACGTCGGGCCGCGTTCCATTCGACCTAATCAGCCGCCGTGTCCCTGTACCAAACTATGTCGGTGGCCGCAGTGGCCAGTGGTGGTGGTAGGCGGTAGCGATCAAAACAGTCCGCCGTGAAACAGGTTGTCGACGCCAGACCGCAGACGATAGAATATGCGCAGTGCGGACGAATCAATACAGCCGACTGAAACGCAGCGTAGCGGTCTGTGGTGCTCAGATGTCCGGGATAGTGACGACGATCCTACGTTTTCCGGTAACCCCCCCCCCCTCCTCCCAATGTCTGTTCGGAAAATTCGGGCCAAGGTTGTTTCATCTAGGGGAGGACACTTACCTTTCCTCTTTTCAGCATCCCCGTGCCTGCCTGCCTACTTTGTATATAAGTGGCATTTAAAACTCGACAACAAATGCGCCGACGACCCATTGTCGGTGGAGTATTTGTTGAGTATTAAGGAGTGCCTACTGCTCATTGTCCTAGAGCATGTTTTAAAAGGGATTTATCTTCCTCCTTGACTTTTTATATTTTAGAGTTTGTTTGTACATATTACTATATTATTATTACTCTACATTTGTAATACATTAAATAATTCAATATTTTTTTGTTTTTTGTATTCCATTGCTTACATCAAATATTCAAATAATAATAATGCGCGGATACATTGGTCATTTTCATAGGTATCCGAGAATCGGGCCGCTTCATCTTCAACGTAGTTATTACAAGCCTAGCTTAGTAATGAATAATGACTAATGTCTATTCTTTATTAGTAAATACTAATAATACACTATACAGAATCATTTTATTTAAAAAAAAATACCTAGCTAATTGGCCCAATTCAAATGTTTACTCCTCGTTTAAAATCTACATATTATTGATGTTTGTTAGTCATCAAAAACAATATTCGATGACCAGCATAATAATATTATCTGATATTGCTCACGCATTGACGTTTATCCTATACTATCAAGAATCAAGTTACTACTCTCGACTTTTCTTGTATAAGTAGAATAATCGAAAATTATATTATTATAGCGGATTGTGCCTTGTAGTCCTGTCAGCCGACATATCCTTTCGACATATCCCTTCTAAATTTTTATTTTATTAATTTTATTTTAACGAAAGCAAGCGTTGATTATACGTTTATCTTCTGCCACCGATAAACAATATAACAATATAACATAGATCTTAAGTAATTTTCTTCATCTGAAGATGTTTACTATTAAAACGATTCATTTTAATTTTAATAGAACCCCACAATGCGTGCTTTGAGTTCGATTTTATAAACATGAATTCACAACAATTTTTACAAAGAAATTGAAGGAATTTACTTATTTACACAACTTATCCACTGTGATTAAGATGTATTGCCTAAACTATTAAGTAGGTATTATATAACTTCTTAAAAAATGACGCTGAGTTTTGGGAACGATGCCCTTGTCGTAGTAACTTATGATTTCATTTTGTCGTGGCAGAGATTCTTCATTAAATCTTTTTGTTTTATAATTATTAATTTTAACTATATCAAAATATATTTATTTAATCTTTCACTGAAAGTATTTTAGTAATTAATACCAATAGTTAAATACACGTGTATATTTAATCAATGTTATAATACATTACAATTGTAAAAATGAATAGGTATGTTTATACATACAGGGTTATCGATATAAAGTGATCCACTTATAAATTGAAAATAAGTACAAATTTATATAATAAAATATATATTTTCTAGTTAAAAACATTAAATTATGATGTGTTATATTGTTAAAAGATTTTTAAATTTTACTCTCCATCCTTCCCAGTCAAAACTTTCAATAAATTATTTTTAATTTAAAAACCTAATAAAATATATTATTTTACTATTTGTTTCAAAACCTGAACAAACCTAACCTAACCTCATCGAGATCTGCTATTAAAGCTCTTTATGCCCACAAAAAGTTTAATAAGCTATAATATGACTGATTTAAGTATGTTAATATTTACTTAAGATTGGTCAAGTTGTGAAAATTTAAATGATATAGACGTAGCTATGGACATATTTAATGGGAAAATTAATGAGGCTATTTCCAATTCCACTAATATGTATATAATAAAATTATCAAATCAGAAATTAAAAGGTTAGATATCAAGCGGTCAGGTTAACTCTATTTTAACTAAGTGAAAATTTAAAAACAGATTAGATAATCCCATTTTTATTTATCATTAAAAAAGGTATAATTGTGTTACGAGGTATATTTTATACCTCCATAGTTTTGGTTAGAAATACTAGATCAAACTAGTAGAAGATAATTCTAACTTTATACTGTTAAACAGTTGTACTTAACCATGAAAAGTATAAAAGTTGTAGGTATTTAATTTATCATTATCTTCAGGTAAGGGCCCCAATAGTTTTAACAAATGTGTCTTCATTCCTATACACAAAACGGGAAATAAATAATTGTTCAGTAATTATTATCTATTATTTCAGTCGGTAATTATAATTACTAGGGCTCTTGTTATAATTACTAGACTGTAGCCATTATAAACCAATATCGTTATCACTGTCTCTATCAAAAATATTTGAAAAATCATTAAATCCCAAATAATAAAGTAATATAATATTTAGTTATTAAAACATATTTACATTGTTTTACGAGTTTCTTATAGTTGAATTTGAATATAACTGAGCATATGGTTTTCAATATTCAAAAATATTTTAATCTGGATAACTTAAAGTTTAGAGGTCAAAACTGTGTAGATATACAAAATTGTGTTTCATGAATTATGATTCATATAAGATGTAACTGCGTTACTATTAAAAAAGAAAATAGTTATATACCTTGACTCATTGATAACTGACTAAAATGAAAATATCAAAAATATGTTGTAAAACTATTCAATTATTATCAAGACATTATTTATATATATTTATAGTTAATAGACAATAGCAGGTATTGTTAAGGGTTAAACTTACTAAGGATAATTTATTATTTATTTGTAGAATCTATAATTATTTACTGCATTATACTCTGCATATAAATAAAGATAACGGTGTCTGGACTTTATAATACAATTTATATCGAACACATCATTGTATACTCAAACAGAGAGAGTATTCTATATGTTAAACATCCTTCATTTGAATGCATTATATAATATCAATTAATACAATACACAGATACAAATCACTCGCTATCGAGAGTATACGTGTCTATGAGAACAGATTTAGAAAAATACATTTGGTTTACTTTTACTTTGTTGTGTCAAAAACTACATCTAAAAACTAGTGCATTTCTAAATAATAAAATTATAAAAAAATATATACAATATACTAAATAAGCTTTGAATCTTTATCATAATTAAATATTATTTAATATTAAATTATCAAAAAAGTAAGTGGTTATTAAAACATGTTTTTAGTTGTAAAATAACACAAACAAAAATGTTTTGAAAAATAATTTTACCTAATTGAAATTATTATGAGAGAAAATTAGTGAATCACACTATATAATTAAGCTAACCAAGAAAAAACAACTTTTATTTCTAAAAAACAATATAGACTTCCTGTCTATCAGGCTACCTATAGTAACACAGTACACATTTCAGACCAATTTTATAATTTATAAAGTACAATTCATAAAGTTTGATAAGTCGTTTTAAATAAATAATAAATAGTAATAATAGAAATAATAAATGTAATAGTTTAAGACACATCAAATAATCTGATAAATACTATAAAATATATAGAAATATTCAATTATTTAATACATAATATATTAATCAGAGAATTGACATTGATTAAAATAAAACAATTTTTTATGATACTTAAGTAAAGATATTTTTTAATTAAAAAAAGTATATTTTATAAACTAAACATCAAAATTTACAAATGTATAATTACTTCTTTTAGCAAAAAAAAAATTGTACCGTTTTTTTTTTTAATCTAGGTATTCAAAATTTTGACTACACATTTTTTCCTAAGAACATCGACATAATTTCACAACAGTTTACAAATTTTCAATCTTTCAGTTAGGTCAAGATATTTTTACAATAAATTAATACTTTAATGTTATTAAGGTAAGTAAATATTAATAAATAAGTAAATATAGAAACTAAATTTACAATTTGTTTGGTAGGCAAATAATTATGTTTGTCAAAATTGTAATAGTAATATACTGTTAGTATCTTTAAACTAATACAGTTTTAAGTCTAGAATATGATAAGATACTTGTATTGACACTCAAAGTGTAAAAATATTCAAACAATAATAAAAGTATTTAAAAAAAAAAATTTAAACAATCTTAATTTTGTTTTAATGTAGTTGAAAATTAAAAATATTTAGCCAAATGAGATATCAGTGTAGTGGCCATAAATACAGTACAGTTTATATGGACGTTGAAGACAGGATAATAAGTTATTCAATAAATAGACAAATGAATTACACTTGATTAATAATAAATTATAATGACACTTTTTTGAATAAAATTGAACAAAATATAAAGAGATTGGAGATGATACTACGATGTCTAACAGCAGGTAAACAGAATTACTGGGTGGCGTTTATACTGTTAGTCTGATACAGAATATTCTTCCAGGGGTTTTGCACAAAATCCAATTAACGTTAATAAGAAATATTCAAATATAGTGTCAAAAATCAGTCTATGAATTACAGTGTCCATGGAGAAATATATGATATGTCCATTTAATCTTCCACTGGTCACATTCTAGATGAAAAAAAAAACAAATGGTTAAATAATAGTAATAATAATTATAATATAAAACCAATTAAAATAAATGATTTACTAATGTTATCGTTTGTTAATTGTGAAATTAAAATTAAATATAATGAAAATTGATAATGACATTTTTTTATACCATTTAACTTCCAAGTTTTTAGACCATTCAACTTAAATTATCTATCAATAACACTTAGAAGAGTGATTTCACGAATAGACTATATATGCGACCGGTATATATCAAGTGGACCTAGTTTGTTATCTCATACCAATGAAGCGTAAGATCTACAAGTAAATGTAATTTTTCTAGTACAAAAACTAACAATGTTAGAAAATAGTAAATTAAATTATTAAAAAAAAAGATAATTTACATTTGATTTCTTTTTTTTTTAATACATTAATAAATGTATAAGGGTATTTAAGATTGATATTAAACTACTATTGTATTAATACTACAAATCTAGAGTGTTTTCCTTACCTAGTCTATTTAGATAAATGATAAAACAATTATTTCTTCCAGTTAGTGTAATGGAGAACTGTTCAACCATCATCTTTGACTTATCTTAAAACTGAAAGATATATTATTAATAAATAAGTTAAAAGTTGAAATGTTAATTATTAAAATAATAGAGATTAAATTAATTAAAACAATTTTACAAAAAATAACTTCATACTGTACCACATTTAATCAGACTAGAGATAGTTTCAGGAATCGAACCGCTCTAATGAATAAGCATACCGATAAGCTTTTTATGACTTCAGACGACTACCATCATACTGTAAAACATAATTTACTTGTATTAATAGTTTTATTTAAATAGGATGTAATAATATTGTAACACAAATTAGTACAACATAGTGTATGTATGAACTTTGTCGCTAGGTACTATAATTGATAAATATATTATGTTATTCATATTAAATACTGTAAGTTTATATTATGTGAAAATGAAGAGAGTTTTGAATTATGAATTAAAAAAGAATTCTAATAAAAATATTCATTTAATATTAATAAGAAACTAAAGTAAATTTTATTTACCAATAATTATTGTTGTCGTCATATGAACTAGTTGGTTTTTAATCATTATAAATGTATCGTAAAAATGTGTACTATTTAAGAAAATATAATTTACCTATTTTACGAGCATGAAGTTAGCCATAAACGAGCCAGCAATATTTGATAACAGAAAAAGTGTCATGGCGTTGGTGTATGATGTGTTGCCAACACTCTATTATTTTAAGGGGCAGTCTATAAAACCGGCACCGGTGGTTTTGCGGCCATCAGGAGCCGCCGAACCCGTGCACAAAAATATAGCCAACCGACCGACCGCCGCGGCGGATAAGTCGATTTTTAACAACGTTCCGGTAGAAGCTTATTAATTAACTAATCATATAATTCGTTTTAAAATTTTATATTAAATTTTTATTTAACTCATTACTTTTAAAGAAAACAAAATATAAATAATATTGTACGTTATGGAATGGTTGGTTTTGATAATATATATTCGCAAACCGTTAATTAACATAGATCAAATATACCACATATATCATATATATATATATATATATATATATATATAGGCAATAAAAAGGTATAAAATATCAAGGCAACTTCGTAAGTTGTAAAGTACTATTTTTAAATTATTAAATTAAAAATAAATAATATTAAAACTATGAAATACCAAACAGGTATTGCCTATACATATGTTTATATATATATATAATAATTATTTATTGTAATACTAAAAGGATACAATTTATTATTGATAAATATTATATATATAGCAACCAAACACCATATCATCTGAACATGAATTCTGAAACAAAATTAATACATTTTAAGCAAACATAAATATGAACTTGTAAATGCTATTGTAGTCATCCTACGTTTAAATCTTAGTATGGGCATAAATCAGTGGTTCCCGATCTTTTTTATTCTACGCCCCCTTGTAAATTTTTAATCATATCACCCCCCCCCCCCTTAAATTAGAATTTAGACGGCCTGTTTTTTTAGTGAGCTGTACCAATAAATTTTACAAAATAACTATATATTATACAACTAATGATTTATTTATTTTTGTTATAATTTTAAAAATAACATATAAATCAACTTGTGTCTTACAAATTAATCGTGCGAATTAAACTTTGTACCTATCAATATTAGAAACCTGAGAAGTGCGAAGATGTCTATCACTATAAAATACGCGTATAATAGTTATCGACGGGCGACCGTCCGAAAACTAATTTTTTTTTTTTAAATTAATGACGCGCGGGGATGCGCAAAACAGCCAGTTTACGTAGGATCGCGGCATGGTCTATTCAGATTATCTAGTGAACAGAAAAAAATCACATGTCTAAACAGCAAATATTTCAGAAATTATTAAAGCAACACTTCAAATTTCATTAATTACACTAAGTCTAGTAACATGTGATTTTTTTTGTTCAGTAACATGGAATTGGATAGGCCCCCCATGACTCGTGAAAAAGAAATTCTCGACTACTCAAATGTTCTATAGAATTCATATCGGTCAATATAACCCCCGGCACTCAACTGGTGGCGTGAAGGCACGTAGCCAGAAAATATTCACTGGGTGGGCCCTCTCTTTCCCGACATTTTTCATATTATAAAAAGGTAGTTATCAGCACATCATTAACTACAAATATATAACCCAATAATGCCATATTTTATCGTTTTGCCAATAAGTATAATTAAAAAAATACCATAAAATACATAAATAAATAAATGTTAATTGTATAAATAAAATCAAGTACAATTAATGCTTTTAATAACATTAAACATTCATTATTTTTAAATTCACCTTTTTAAAATGTTAATAGTTAATACATTACAATATTACAACAGTCAATAAAATCCAAATATCCAATACGTAGATGCAATATTGAAAATGAAGTACAATCATTAATTATTATAATTAATGTTCTAATATAAAAGTATTTTTTTATTATTATGTTTTATAGAGAACCTATTGACGAATTCATCTAGGTCCATCTTTTTAGCATTTCGGTCATTTGACATAGGTCATAGATTTCTCATATAGTTTTTTTAATCTTCTTAGACAAGAAAAAGTCCTTTCACATGCTGGATATGGATACTGGAATGGTTAGTGATAGGATGGTTAATTGATAAGTTTCATTAAATACAATGTTATATTTTTCAAGAAGATCAACCAGATTTATTAAGCTTTTTAATTTTGATATTATTTTGGATATCTTAATAGTCATAGGTAGTATTTTAATTTCTGACACATTGTAATGAAGGGCCAAAGGTTTTAATTGTTTGTAATTTAACCGGATAATATACAAAACATAATACAATACTGTTGAAATGATGCGCTGGTAACAGGACACAGATACTAGGTACTAGGTAATAATCAATTTATATCACTATGCAAAAAACGAGAGCGCGTCCTGGTGTGAAAATCGTAGTGCGACCTAACAACCTAATCTATAGAACTTTTATAATAAAATATAGAATTTTTATGAAATTTAGAAATTTTATGAAATATTGAAATTTAATAATAAATTACAGAATTTGTATGAAATATAGAAATTTTATTAGGCTCAAACCTAGATCAAAGTCAAGAGAATTTTGTCTGGAATCAGAATATCTGGTAAAATTGCCCATTTGTGTGATTTCAATTGTCAAAATTTACAAAAAACCATAATTTCGACCTGGCTCAACAATTTCAAAAAGATTACATTTTTTTCCTAAAATACCACACTAATAGGGCTGTACAGCGGCTTAAAAGATTCACAAATATCTCAGGTTGCCTTTTAATGGATACATTTGTGTTAATTGTACAAATATTTTTACAGAGCAATAATAAACTAGGTTTACCCAAGGTATGTCCAAAAATGATGTTCACCGAATAAGTAAACGTCTTGTATTTTATTATCTAGTCTATTTTTAACTATTTGTTTTTACTGCTGCTTTGAGTTTTTACAATAACAAAGTACATATTATGTGAGAAAAGAAGAAAAACGAAATGGGAACGCTATTAAGATATTTTTTGTAAAACACATAAGTAACGAAAATTCATATTGTGTAAATCCCTACATTTTTTTGACGTTGTACAAAGCTTGTGTACAAATACCTGAAAGTGTAATACTTCTTCGGCAGTTAAAAAAAATATACTAGGTGCTATTTACTTTAGCTTAAAATCATACGTTTGTTTTCAATGTAGAAAAATACCTACCTAAAAATCCATTTAAAAAGAATTCAATGTATCAAAACAACTGTGCACTTAGCCCTTGAACAATACGCCTGTTTAGTGAAATCGGTAAACTTTTACAAGTATTATTTTATACAATTTTATGTTAGTCTGTAAGCATATAAAAAATCTAAAAAATACAATTCGATAAATTCGTACAATGTTTTGCAATTGTATCGACTTGCCTACAAATACAAAATAATGGGGACAAAAAAAACAACTTATTGAAGCGGGGCAAAGGTGCAAACCATTTCGAAGACAAATTTTGCTTATACTTAATTATGTGAACGCCCGTCGTTTGGAAATCCGCAATACTGTCACATGCTTGTCGAATAAAACCAATTAAACAGTGTAATTCGGTATAGCAAAATAATTAAGTTCACATTAAAAAAGTGAGTACAAAAAAACAAGACACATTTCAATAGTCATCGGAGTATTAAATTTAAGGTAAACATTGAAGCATTAAGTATTGAAAATTAAAAAAAATTATTAATAAGTGTTAAGTATTGGAAAATAAAAATATTTTTACAGCTAACATGAATTGTACGTCACCGTTCGCTGTCGTTTTGCTGTAACGAATATAAGCAAAATATGCACTGTTGGCTCGAGTATATTATTATTCAACTTCCTTGGTGTTTTACTTTAACTTTAATTCCGAAAATTCATACTTCATTAAGTATTTCAAAATTTTTTTTTAATGAAATTTAAAAGCAAAATTCTGTTTTTAACAGCCATGGTGTTCATTATTCTGGCAGCGTGTAGAGGTATATAACAAAAAAATTGTTGGATCATAATAATAAGGTTAAGTTTTGATTTCTAGATTTTTTTGCAATTTCAAAAAAGTTTTTTCCTCTATGTATATAATATTTTTATTATGACGTCTAATGTTTTTTTTTTAGAAAAATAAATTAAATATAAAAAATGTAAATTATACAAACATATTGATGTTTCAGGTGTTAATGGAATAGTTAGTAAGTTTAAAGCTTAATTTGTTCTATTTTAATGGCTGAACTAATTTCAATGACTGATATAAGTTTTATTAATATAATTTTTTTGTTTTTCAATAAATTATAATAGCAGTTTTAAAATATTTCGACTACCTTTATAATATAATAATGTATAACCTAACAAATTTATTAGGAAGTGAAAACGACAAATTATGTAGGAATGTTTGTTTGGTATTATTAAAATTATTTTCAAAATATTACTTGTGGCTACAATAAAGTTAAATACTTTTGGATCAAAATTAATATAATATATTATTTCTACATGATGCACTATATCTACTTATAAATATATAAGTAACTTGTTCGATATTTCTTTGAGACTTTGATATAACTTATATGTGTCACAAAAAATGATATTGAATATAATCGGAAAAGCAAGTGTTTGGGTATAATTTTCGATATTTCAGATGCAACAGTACAAGATGGTGATGGTAAGTCTTTGTGACTTTAATACAACATAAGTATATGATAAAAGTAAAATTAAAATACGCAATTTTAGTATTCGCATTTTAAATGTCTGCAAGTGGGATGATAATTTCAATTTTTGTCATTAACTAATTTTTCAGATGAACCATCGCCAGTCATTTTTTTGGACATTTTAGATAACGCGGGAATACGAGGTAAGTTTTCGAGACTTTGATATAACTTATATATAAGTTATATAAGAAAAATTAAATATATATTTTTATTATTCGTTAGTCAATTATCAGTTTTTGTTCTTAACAAAGATACTAGCAGTTTTAAAATGACTTTCAATATAGCTTAAAACTAATATAAAATTCTACAATTAATGTCTTACATTGTTAAAAATAAGAATAAGTTTGCCATGTCCATGTGCATATATTTAGATAGATTAGTGTGTCTTATAGTTGAAAAATTATTTAAACACTATAAATTCGGGGCTAAAAATGTTAAATGTTTCAGATCGACAATTAAAATGTATTATACCCAATATAGGTACTTGAAAAATAAAATAGGCGAAACAAGTATTTGAGTTGTTTTTTCATTGTTTCAGAGACCCTACCACCAGAGTTGGACGAACATAGTAAGTCTTTGAGATATTGATAAAATATATATAAATTATAAAAATGAAATGGAATATATATTTTTATTATTAATTTTTCAACTGACAGATACGCCAGGAATAGATCAGGATAGTAAGTCCATGTGAATTATTTTGATGATAAATTTTCATTTAAGAAAAATATTTTGTGTTTGTAAAAACCCTCGCAGTTTTTCTTATCGTGTTACATACGTGATAATTATTAATAAATCACAGAAGAAAGTTAGCTAAGAACTAACTGAAGGTTAGGTAAAAGTATAATATATAAAAAACTTGAAAAATAGTAATGAAATACTAAAACAAGTATTTGATTAATTTGTTCCATATTTTAGATATTATACCAATACTACCGTTTGTGCAATTTATACCACCGATACAAATTTTACCACCAGAGATAGAAGATAATGGTAAGTCTTGGACACTTTAATAAAATAAATTTGATTTGATTTAATAAATAAGTTATAAAAGTGAAATTAAACATACATTTGATTATTATTTTTAAATTATATTTGTACATCACAAAGATAGTATAGCAGTTTTAAAATTCTTTTCAATGGAGCTTAAAACGTGTATACAATGTCATAAATGCAGAAAATAAGAATACATTTGCCATGTCTTAAGCAGTATATTATTTTTATATAAATGTGTGTCTAGTTAAAACATTTGTTGAAAACTATAATTCGTGGCTGACAAAGTTATATGGTTTAGATCAACCATAAAAAATTAGTATACTAATATAGGTACATAAAAAATAACAATGAAAATAGACAAAACAAGTATTTGAGTTCTTTTTCGATATTTTTAGATCCACCCGTGCAGGGCAATAATAGTAAGTATTTGAGACTTATTAGATAAAACTTATTTATGTTATAAGTTTTATTTATGTTATTATTTGTTTTTTTAATTGCTGTAAGTTGGATGATAATATAATGTTTTGTGGTTTACAAAGACACTAGCATTTTTAAGTTTGTCATTTTCATTTGCATATTAAACAAACAATTGATACTGGTAAAAGTAAATCCTAAGCCTTTTAAAGAAAATATTTACAATATTTTGTTTTGGATGGGAACGCCTGTACTTATAATGTCCATAAGCATATTATTATATAAAATTGTGTGTCTAGTTCAAAAAATATTTTAAAACTATAATTCGTGACCAATAAAGGTAAAATCTTTAGGAAAACAATTCAAAATTATTATACCAATATATACTATGTACAATGCACTTGAAAATTATGAAAATAAGTACTTTAGTTATTTTTACTATGTTTCAGATCCACCAGCTCCAGGCGGTGATGGTAAATCTTTGAGTCTTTGATATAACTTATTTATCTTATAAAAGTGATATTGAATAAGCAATTTTATTCAATGTTTCAGGAGGGGTGTTGGACGATACTCGTAAGTCTTTAGTCATAGTAGAATAACTTAGTTCGGGATGTGAATTAAAATGTATATATTAGACCGATGTTACTTGGTTATTTATAAGGTTTTGAGGTGGACATAAAAACCTTATATGAGACCCTAATAGAAGCAAAAAAGAATTAAGGGGTTATTTTGCATGCTTATGAAGTATAAATATGAACTTATTTAAAATAAACCATTTTTATTTTTTTCATAATAATTTGTTATTTGTAAATCAAAATTATTTTAAAATTAAAACAATTTAATCATTTTTAAAAGAGCCTAACTTAAAATGTATGTGCAAGCTAATTATATAAATAAACGATTTTTTCTTCACAATAATTTAATATTTTGTTTTAGCTGAGGCCCGCGGCAACAATTTAGTTTACCAACTAAGCTGTAATTGAATAATAGTCACATTCTGAAAATAAATATTCTTACTAATTATTTGTGTATATAATTTAAAATGTTCATCTTTGTTTATCATAATTATTTTGTTCGAACCTCCAAATAACGAATTTTGTTATCAAATATATGATAAGTCCATTACATATACCTTTCTACCAATAAAATTAATATTCAACGGATAAGTAAATTTGTATTTTATTATCTAGTCTATTTTTTTGATTGATCTTTTTAACAAATGTAAACATATAATTCACTATCTACACCTACTCTACAGAAAATTTTGTTATTACATATTTTCTATGTATCCAATCTATCGTTTGTAGTTGTGCAAAATAGTTATTGGCTAATTTCTACATCAATAGGATATTATTGTGCAAGAAACTTAAGTTCAAACAGAGCGTAATCTAATCCGGTATAATTGTAATGCGATTTATGACTTAATATAAATTATTTCAAGTGCTTTTGCTTGTAATAAATAATAATAATGCGTCTCGGTCGCAAAGGAAATAGTTAAGTCGACCACCTTATTTCTATGTATAGCCCAATTTAAATAAATACTTGTTCGGTGGGACAATTGTACACAGGCTAATAAGAGTATAACAAATTGTTTTTTTTGTTATTTGATTTAACGTTTAATTGGTTGACATCGGTTTACTTTGTACAATAAACGTTATCTCGACAAATGATGACTTTTTTTTTTTACTTTTGGCGGCAAGAGTTTTTAAACGAACCCATTGGAATGTTTGTTATTTTCTCGACGCTATCGTTTGCAGCGTCGGCCAGCAAAACATTATCTTCTGCATATTTCTGCAAAAAAAATACATAGTACAACCGATAGGTATAAGTCACGGGTAAAGTAAGCCAGCCCAGTGTTTGGTCAACTGCTGACTGTCCTAATCAAATACTTAACGCTTAACTAAGACGTTTACTAGTGCACTACTCAGCACCATTTTAGAAAAGGAGCAAGGTAAGATGTAAAAATAAATTTCCATCATAGTTGTTGAAGGACAAATTAGAAATCTAGATAATATTGTAATTGATATAAGCTGATTATATATATATATATATATATATATATATATATATATATATATATATATATAACAATTACTTTAATCGCTCTAAGTATGGGCTCGACGGGTCGACCCATTTCCTTGCAATTTTCCAACACTTCTTTGGCGTAGGCGTTGAATTCTCGGTCGTCTTGGCGCCAAGTTCTTAACAACTCTTGATAACGTTCGAAGTCCACCATTTTATTCGCCTCGCTGGCCGCTCTGTTGTTGCTCTGCGATTAGACACGACCTAACTTCAAGTCTAACTGCCTCCAACAATTATAGAATACAGAGTGTATCAAAAAGAATGGTGGAGTTTCAAACGGCTGTAGGTTGTGAAGTATTGGATCTACAGCGCTAATTTCGTGTCAAATTTCCCGTTTGTGTCGCCAGCCTTTATTGTCCAGTTTGTTAAGATGGCGTTCTCACAAGAGAAGTGATCGAGTTCACGAAGCGTAATTCAGTTACGACTATGAAACATCTAGTATCAGAGACATCTAGAGGCAGTCGTTCAAAACTTGACAACTCCTTCTTTCATTTAAGTCCTGCCAGAGCGCTGTAGGTCCGATACTTCACAACCTACAGCCGTTTGAAACTCCATCATTCTTTTTGATACCACCCTGTATGTTCCACTCACGCTTTGCAAGTCCAAGTACTCTCTAAACTTTTTCTTCGCCTCGTGCTCGGCTCGTTTCTTGGCCAGATCTGATTCCTTAAGCACTTCCATCTCCCGTTCGCGTCTTTGCCGTTCCCACTGAAAACTCAGCGCCAACCGTTCTTGCTCCTTTCGTCTTTCTTGATCCATCACCTTCATCTGTTCTTCCATTTCCTCGGCTCTTTTCTTGACCACCGCCCTTTTCTCGGCTTCTTCCCTCCGGTACCTTCGTGTAGTTGGAAGCAATGTTATTCAGACATATAAGTACCATCGACCTACAACAAACAATAATTACAGTACACTTGCCTGCGTTCTTGTTCGTCGACCGCGTTGAGGAAAGCCATTTCTGCCCGTTCGCCCATCTTGGCTTGTTTAGCGCGCACCTTTTCCTTGATTTTTTCCAAGACAGCTTGCTTTGCTCGGGCGATCTACTCGGCAATCAAAGAAATGTCTCTGATATCGATTCATTTCGTCTTAGCCTGCTACTAACCTCTATTTCTTTTAGTTTTCTCGTTCTGGCTATCCTTTTGTTGGCCTCGGCCAAAATCGCTATCACCATGTCTTCGTCTCGTTCAACCAGCTGTTCCATCTGTTTTTTTTTGGCCGCTATCTCCCGGCTATCGTTGAGATTTTTCATCATACTTTCTTTGGAAGATTGGAGCTGGGTGTGTAAACAATATGACAACAGTATAAGCTAGGTACGCCGCATTCCTGTTTAGTGTTCTCACCGGACCTTAGCTTTGTTTTGCTCTTTTTCTTCTTCGATTTCTTTTGCGATCCTTCGTAGTTCGGCTTGTTCCTCTTCACTTCGTTTGTTTTCTTCTTCGCGTTTTTTTATTTCCGAAATTCTAGCCCTGTTTTATTATTCAACAAAGTCGTATAGGTATAGTGACTATATAAAACATGTCCCTGGGGAGCTGATTTGAAAATGGGGAAACTCAATGAAATTAGCTTTGGGATGATCTTGAGCGGTGCATTTCACGATAAACCTGAGACAGTTTTGTTCAAAAACTTACTCTTCCATGAATAATTTTTTGTTCGCTTCTTTTTCTTGGGCTTCTTTTAATTTTTGTTCTAGCTTATGTTTTTCGTATTGCTCCGTCTCTTTCTTTTGTGCTTCAGCCATCGACCGTTCCTCTTCCAAAGCTTTCTGTTTTTCCGACTCGTTGAATTGCATTTGCATCGCTCTTTCCCTCAACACCTATCACGGACAAAACTCAAGTCAAAACAGCCGGGCAGATGCACATCATGCTTGAATAATTTTTTTAAATTTAAATTTACCTCGGTCTTTCGCAGTTCGCTTGTGAGAGTTTTCGTCGAGTCTTTTTCTGCCCATTTGTGCAAACGCGCCTTCTCCAATATTGTTTCTCTGCGCTCCAATATCTCACGATTCATTTGCTCGTCCCTCTTCACCTGTTTGGCTTCTATACCGGCCAGCAATTGTTTCCTCTGTTCTAATTGTTTCCTTCGTTTATTCTGTCAACAATCGCAGATTATACAGTGATTATAAGTTTAGCATGATCGTCATAAAATGATCATTACAAGTTCTCCATACCAGTACGGTAGTGTCCCAGGACTTAGCCAACCTCTCAGACAAGGCTCGTCGCTCTTCTTTGACTCGCTTCATCTCTTGCACAGCTGCGGCCTCGTCGGCTTTCTTTGTTAAAAGTTTGCCAAGCCTTTTCCATTCGCAGTTGGACAACACCAACGCACGGTTCGACGGTCTACGGTCTCCAACGAATATAGTATGCATCGCCTGTTGACTGCACTTTCGGTGTATAAATATTATTATCAATGACTTGCAATCGTTGCAATAACATTGTGTTTGTTGATTGTTGTTTCTAATGCCAATTAGAGTCCAATAAGGAACTCAACAAAAATTAATACTACTTATGTAAATAGGTATAGTTGATTTAACCAAATTGTCAGTTAATCGCTTTAATTTCCTATGCTAATTTTTATTTTCTTAGTTCAAATTTATAGTTTATTTTATCATTTAGATTTCTATGTAATAATTTGATTAAAACTGCAACATATCTGATTCTTATACAATGTCACATTGACAACCTGCTGAGCGGTTCACATTAATAAACATTATATTATTATTATCTATCAGCTGTTGCCAACCAAAAAAATGTGGTTGTCGCATTACGTTTTTCAGTGTCTAAAACATTATCTAACAAACTGTAACCATGTTAACGAATGCGCATAAATATCAAACAAAATTTAAAGCTATAAGATTTATAACAAAACAATTATTATACAGCCAAAATTAAAATAGCAAAATCTTCAAACTAGTTGAACAAAGACAGAAAATTACATTATGGTTCTTTCTCGTGTGTGTACTCCACACAAGAGCACTACAATTGCCTATGCGATTTGCCGGCACTCGACCATTAAAAGAAAAACTACTATTGGTTATGTTTACAAAAATAATATCATGTTATATTTATTTATATATATATAATTTCGTATAATTTAAATTAAGTTAAACATTAAAAAAGTAATGCGATTAGATTGTCGTCTCATAACAATAAGTTACAATATAGTATTATGTTCAATAGGTTACTACAAGAAAGTTACATAAACATAAGTATTAGGTACCATACATTAATACTGATACGTTTACAAGTATTACGAACTTCCGTTTAAAAAAATAAAACTATTACTCCAACAACACCACACACACACTCACGCGGTGTACATAAAGTATTTACAATAATTATTAATCACAATATATTAGTTCTGCACACATATCTCATACTATTTACATAAAATGTATATTACACAAACAAAGCAGCGTTTTGTTTTTTTTGTTTTTGGCCTAAACCATAAACGTAATGGTTCGTTTTTTACCGACTTTGTGCACTTCCGGTATACTCTGATAGTAGTATCTCTGAGATCTTGATTTTTGCGGCGATAATAGTTTTACCTGTAAAATACCGACAAAATTAAATTACATTTTCTGTTATACCAGGTGTTACCTGTGTATTATATTTAGAATATTATGATTTTCTATCTATTATATTTTCTCTGCTCCATGGAAAAACATTGAATCATACATTTTTTATCTCTTATCAATCATCTCTAATATCTCTTCTCTAACTGAAAGTTTAACGCGAAAATGGCGACAGGTAATTTCTTGTAATCATCCCAATAACGTTTTCGACTAATGTTGCTCTCCTAACCATTATATTATTATGTTTTATAATAAGCATATTATCAGTTGATAATGTATCACCTTGACTAACCCATGCAAATAAGCCTTGGAGTTGTACTCACAAATTTACAAAGGTTTAAAGTTGATATTATATTTTTTATTATACTTAATATTTGAGTAGGCTAGAATCAAAACTAGCATGATCTAAAAATTGAGAAAATCATTTAGCAACACTGCATTACAGGGGTTCTGACTCTCAATCCAAATGTGTTATCAGATATATTGAAAACATGCAAGAACATGTTTATATTATGTATTGATTAGGACCATTACTAAGTACAAGTTCCACTGGAAAATGTGAGTTTTGATACTGAACTATTTTTAACCAGAATAATTAAAAAAAAAATTAGATTTATTAGATTTTAAGAGAACTATTAAGATTGAAATTTTTTTAATATTAGCGATTTTCGGTCCAAACTACTTTTTTTGTTGTTAAGCAAAACCCTCTTCCAGTTTTTCTGAAAAATGTGATTTTGAATTTTGTGAGTTTTGATTCTAGCCTGCTGTTCATTTACACTTTTAGTACTGTCTAAGATGTTTTTATCTTGATAATACAACAACAATACTAATTACCTCTGCTGGCAAAATCGACATTGGTCTGTACGGTTGCGTGGCTGACATCCTTAAGGCGACATAGCCACAAGCTCCACCCGTGGCCACGATGAGTACAATTCCATACACTAACACTAGAGTGCTGTCTGCGTCGGTTCCCATGGAATCCATTTCGTATCCCAAAAGTACTATTATAAGCAGCAACGATACCGGCACGCATATGTCGGTCAACAAACTGAACGGTATATTGTTGTTGTCCTGAGAAAAAATTTTAAATAAAAAAAAGTTTTAATTAATATCTCAGACAATGTCTGTATAGCCGGCACAAAGTGATCACACTTTATTGCCTGTAATTAAAACAATTCATGTCTTTGGAGAAGAAATACTATGGTCATTGTGTTTCCTCTACAGTTTTTCAACAAAGTAAATATGCTAATAAAAAACGAGCAATAACGAATTGGTCGTTGGTGCTTATGGTAGATTTACTGCAAAAAAAACAGGAACAATCTAAAGTGTTAATTATATGTTACTAGAGTGGTCCTTAAAGCACTAGAGGTACGGTTTTTTGTTCATAAACTATTTTAGGGGCGCCCTCCATTAAATTTGTAAAAATTCATCACTATCGAATATTCCCTAATAGTTTTTGAGATCATTGGAAAAACTACCCCTCAAGTTAAACGGTATGACCGTGACTCAATTATACAGACATTATCTGTATATGACTGTTAGGACAAATACGGTGTTCGGATCTGCGACTAAGTTGCATAAAAGATGTATGTCAATGAGTAATTGATTAAGAAAAACAAATAATATACAATGATTGGTTGTGTGTGTTTGATAGTAGCTGATAACGTCATTAGTGTAATGCCTGTGCCAATTCATTTTCATACACTCGATAATAGCGGTTATCTAGTTTTTACAGAGACCTTGGCATTTGTAGATTGGCCTTTACCACAATGTCAATATCAAAACAATTTCTTTAATAATAATAATATAATTATAATAACAAAAAATAGATAGGTATATTCACGGTTAAGATTAAATAGTACGGAAACAATAGAGATTTGTTGTTTATTGTCTATTGCGACTGATTTATGAATCATAAACATATTATACTATGATAAATTATGATGGGAAAACTAATTTTAAAACGCTTCTAGCTTAGAAAAAATGCTACAAACACTTTAAAGACCTAACAAAATCGTAAAACTCCTATTAACGTTCAAGTTTTTACCATAAAAATATTATATATATAATTTGTCGGTTTGTGTAGTTTTATTTAAGTTTTTTTTTTTTTTTTTATTGAAAATTTACAATCTGTATTAGTTAATACAATAGTTAAATGAGATGATATGTACAACAAAACAATAATATAATATAATATAAATAACAGAATGGCATGATAAGGGAGGCCATCCAATGATAGAGGACCCTTCAGACTAAATTAATTAAATTTGTTGATTTTTATCATTTATAAAAGATCTCGACACCAGCGCCTTTTAAGGCGACGAGGGGGGTTGTCAGGTAGTGTAAGTAAGGATAGGTGGGATATGAGAGGATTTTGGTGATTCTGTAGTTAGTTTTATTTAAGTTAGGATTTTAGCAAAATTCTGCGCTGACATTTTTAGTATCAGTGTTTATAGTATTTAGTTATTATTATACTGTTGATTCACACTCACATACCAGCTCAGAAATTAACCTCGGTCAAAACTCAATTTCCCTCTTTTTTTTTGTTTTTCTCATTAAAAAAAATGTTTGACTACAGATTTTCACATCTTAAACCCTAAAACTACACCTAAACCTAGCAAAATAAAGAAAACGGTTTCCAACCACTTCTAGTGGAAAGGGTTTATGATATTTGTTTTGGTTTGTTAACGTTTAAGGGTAGTATTATGTCTAAAAAGAATTCCAGAAATTTGTAACTAAAAAAAGTAAATGTTTAGGTAGTTTTCTCGATTTTCAAATGGTGGGTGGGGGGGGGGGTGAACTTTTTTCAATGTCTGATCCAATTAAGTACTATTCTGGTACAATTTCCCACCTGTACAGTTGCTACACCAAGAAATCAGCGGTCTAGACTCTAGAAGATACACATAAATAACGAAAATATAAACACAACGTTGTACATAAGCAATAGCTTTACCGCTGCCGCGAGCCCAAAGCTAATAAATTACACTAGTTATAACTTATAAAGTAATAATAAAAAAAAGCATAAATCAAAATAGACGTCCATGACAGTAATGCAAACGATAATTTACAATATTATGTACAGGCTATGTGTGTGAGGCAAATAACATAATATTTTACCAAGCCTTATTGTACATCTAAAAAAAATTACAGTTATAAAATCTAGCAGATAGCAATTACATCTTTGACAATTATAGGGCGCCACCTAAATTAAAATACGTCATTTTTTAACAACAAAAAAAAAACGATACAATAAACATATGTTGGATTTCAGGAACATTCACCATCATCATCATCATGTAGCTTTAGCAGGCCACAAGCTGCCCAACGCTGCCATTTGTTAACGTTAAAAGATCAAACAAGTTTTTGTCAATATCAAACCACCTCGTTGTAAAAACAATAAGGGATAAAACATTTTTTTTTAAATCTCAGTATTATTATCAATTATACATTTTTTTCGGTTATAGCATTTTGCAGCGTTTAACGAATATCTACTATATATTTTATATTATAATAAATAAACTATTATCAAATTTGTTTGTGTGTGTCTAATGTCATCGTCGTGATAACGATCATGAGATAGCGTTGTGACTTGTAAATGAAAATAATAATAATAATAAAAAATACAAGCCAATCGCGATGGTGGTAGGTACTTACTTTTTCCAAGTTCAACAGGTCGTCGATGAATTCATGGTCGTCCGGTAGGTGAAACCTGTTGAGCGTGACGTACTCGTACGATTTGGGTTTGAGCTTGTTCCGGTCGTGTTGGGCTCTCATGTCTGCACTGGTCTGGTGTCCGGATGCGTTTGAACACAATTTACTGGCCTTTGATCACACATCACACACAAACACAGAGAGAGAGAGAGAGATAGAAAGAAAAAAATTATCAACTAAAAGTTTTCCATCATCGTCTGGCACAGCAGCTATACAGATAATAGAGAACCACACACATACATACATACATCACTCAAAACGCATATAAACATGATAATATTATACCTATATAGCTATACCTGCCTGTCTACGTAAATACCCATAATACACGGTGTTGTAGCTTATCTTCACGTGGTCGCTAATGAGACAGCGATAACATGTGTGTGTGTGTGTGTGATGCGTTGCACGTCAGCGCAAAGTGGTAGTATTTTTTTAATCTACACAGGAGTCGCATTAAAAAATATATATACCTATTATATTGTTCGCCTAACCTATCCGGAGGCCTGTATAATTTTTTATTGGTAAAAAAAAACCAAACCCAAGATTGAAATTTACAATATGGCTATTGCATATACCACTTCTTTATGGGCAAAAATCTGACCTTCTTGAATTGTCGACATTTTGTTAAGCTTTTTGGTTTAAACCATTAAAACAGCAGAACGATTTCAATCCCCCCAAGAGGTCACAACAGCAGTATTTGTTAATTACTTTTAATGTTTAAAATTTGAGACTGGAAGAAAGGCAGAATTATTTTTATCCGTCCTATAATTTAAACTACAATAAATTTAAAAGTAATTATCCAAAAATGGTTATCGACCAGTAAACATTTTCACTAAAACTTTTCTAAAAATTAATCAAATACATACTTTACCATTTAGGTATCAAAAATATTGTCCAATATTGTAAAACCGCACAAAATAAAGTGTCTCCAAAATGAAAAACTACAAAATTGCAATTATTTCAAGAGAAACCCGGTGTCTTGTCCTTTGATGAATCGCCCTGTATACATACAATTCCAAATTGAGTACAGTAGACCATAATAATATGGCGGCCGAGAGTTGTAAAAGTATACAATTATCATACACTACAGACAAGACAACTGTGTCATACACTCAAACGAGAGGACATTGCACTTTATACTATTATATATTATTATGTATACAGTATATGTACAATGTATATATGACAATAATATGTTCTCTGAAAACACTGGTTAGGTGCTTGCAATTCGTGGTCTTGTCGACGGAATTGTTAACTATGTTGAATTCGAATTAAATAGGGCTGGAAATGAATTTCAGAAAAAATATATTTAAATGGAGGAGTAATTAAAAAACTAATTGGATATTCGGGCACGCGTTCCGTGTGATAAGGTTCATCAATTAAGACGACACTAATTGCCTTAGAGCTTTGCAACACTAAGACTATGTGCAACTAATCTTAAACATGAAAAAAAAAATATATAATTCTATTCGTACCTTTATCTATAATTATCTATTCAACCTTTTTGTTTTTTTGCCCGTCATTCGTTTCAACAATACCTAAACTATTTTTTTTTTAGATAATATCAAAACATTTTTTGTCATATAACATGTTATAATATATTCTTGTAAGAATGTGAATTTTAGCTTTTTAATGGTAAACAACCGTTGTATTGTATTATATATTAAATATAATCTATAAAACATATAACACAACCGGTCTAGTTTGTTGAAGTAAATTCCATATATTTAGCAGACCGATGAATGGCGCAATTCATTATTTTTCAGTGATTAGTATGTAACACCTGTTAAATCTATTAATAATTTCACTCAATTATCTGTACACTGTACAGATTACCAAATCAAACTTGCTGTTATTTTTGTTTGCTGTAATTCAATAAAAAAATCATAGGGCATTACGATAAATAATATTTATACCGTCTGATTAATGCGATTAGCATGTATTGTTTTTATTTCTTTCCAAACTATTTTTTTTTAACATAAAGTGTATTTGTTTTTTTTTTAAAGTTATAATAGCAAATGGTATTATGTGAATTGTGATATTTTTAATGTTGTACAGTTTAAGTAGCAGCAAACAACAGTTGATTGTACTTTGAAATACATTTTTGGCCAATGAAAAACGTTTATATGTTTATATTGGGTACATCTTTATTCACCCCACACAGTCCCATAAAAACATGTATTTCTTATTTATAAGAACTTAAACATTTTTAAGAGAGGAGGGCCTGCAGAAAAAGTTCTCTTACTAACTTGGTCATTGAATAGTCCAAAAAAAAATCGCCTTTGTCCTATAATTAATGTTTATTTGATAGAAATTAATATTTGATATGAATAACAACAATATATATTATACAAGTATAAATATAAAATGAAATAAAAACTACCCAATTGGAAATGGAGTTTTGAAACCAATTGTTGTTAAATACACATCATATTCTGACAAACATGTTTTTTTTCAAGTGATTGATTATCATTATATTATGTAATTAACCTATATCTTTTAATAGCCTTTACTTTAAAAAAAACGCATGCAATTTTAAATAAATATTAGGTGTGCATGGTCTGTGTATTTATTGTTACATAAGACAATTCCAAAATTAGATTTGATAAGTGTTAATTTTAGGTACACTATAATATTATTGTGCGCGTTACAGCGTAATAATTATTAATACTGTATTTTTGTGTAGTTATTTTTTTAGTGTTGTGTACGTACACAAGTAGACAATAATGTTTTCGTGAACTTTGAGCGTTTACCTAATAAATACATTACTGTTGTACACATTACCTATGTAATGTTACAAACTTCTGGTTGATAGATAAATAACAATACAATACAATACAAAAAAAATAAAGCTTATTATTCGATTAGTCAGTACACACGCACAAAAATAGTCATTGCTTAGGTTGCATTTTTTTTTTTTATTAGCATTGGCGTCTATTTAAGGAAAACCGGACTATGACCAATATGCACAGGGTGTATCGGAATCGAATGACTCACTGTACTTTCTAAAATTTAACACAAATAACTTAGCCAATATAGGTATTACAGCTGGTTGTTATTTTCCATTAGTCAATAGGTATACTATTAATACATTATTTAATAATTATTTATTATTTAAGTCAAAAGTTTATTTTTTCTGAAAAGAAAACCGTTCTTTGGGTCGAATGGATGGACAATAGAAATCTGTACCTAATAATTCAACTGTGAGTGTTTGAATATATTTTAATACTTGAAAAAAAACAAAATTATAATCCAGAAAAAAACTCCCAATTTATGATTTCTTACAGTGTACCGTGGTAAGTACACGGTACAGTGGTACACTCTGTGTATATCTATTTTTTTTTAATACTTTTAGTTAATTAATAGTGTTAATTTACCGCACGGTAAGCACATGAAGCGTTTGAAGTAGTACCGAAAGTACTGTATCTACTATCTGTTAATATCTATGTTTGTTCTATCAATGATGATATTACAGTGTAAACGTTTTTTTTAGTAAAATTTTAGTTAATTTGTCGTAAGAGGGCATCGCCGTAAGAAAGTGTAAAAGATAGAAAAAATAATAATCATTGTGTTATTATATTGTTACTAACTAATTTTGTTCTAGTTAATAATTTTATTCTCTATTTTGGACCCTCCAAGATTGGTAACATGCATATGTGTAAGAGAACCATTAAAAAATAAAAACAGTACATTAAACAACCAAAAAGAAATTTTTTAATTTCTTGAATTATTTTGCCCAAATTTAGTGTTTTATTTTCCCAGAAAATTTTATTTTTACACCGTTATTTGAAGAAAAAAAATGTTTATTATTTTTCATTCATTGTATATTTTTATGGATTTTTTGTCACAGTCAGCCAATATGATATTTTTGTTAAATGTATATATATATATATATATATATTAAACTATTGATAACAATTCACAATTAATATATTGATATACAATTCATATATATATATATATATATATATATAAATATATACTATTAATAAGAGATAAAAATTTACTGTACATTAAAATATACCAATCCATGAATTGATGACTTGTACTCAAATGAACACATGTATTGAAGTATATTTGTGTCATACCGATATTGTGTACTAGTAGTGTTGTAGGTTAGGTTAAGTACCAGCGTGATCCGACTATAGAACACATTGTTTTGGCAATGATTCGTACGACCTTTTGGCTGTAAATATTAAATAGAATGTTATGTAAAACTTTTGACATTTCACCTTTGACCGCCTAAAGTCCAAATGATTATTGTAATCGAGTAAGAAGCAATAAAAAGAGAATTAAAACATGCTTTCAATTAATTGCGTCTCATTTTAAAAGGAAATAAAAGTAACAGTGATAACTAATTGTTGTGCACTTCTAAGTAAATACAAATGACTTGAAAACGCTTATGTTGGTTATAAAATTAATAATATATGTTATCGATTTTAGTTTTCTACATAGTAACGTGTGAAACAAAAATGAATGCACTCTTTTTATTTTGTAATGGTTTTACTAATGGTTTAAATAAAAAATTAGTCGGTAGGCTTTATAAATCTGTTTTATTTGTTATTCGATTTGTGGTTTCATAAAAAGTATAAAAATACAAAAACGTACTTACCAATATCAAAAAGATAATACAAATAATTCAAACTGTACCTAACATTAAAATAATATGCGCAATCCTTCTATATTAATACTATGAATACAATCCAAAAAAATAAATACATACTATTACAAAATGTTAAGTTGAAAATACAGATAATTCTTTAGGAACAAACATATAAATATTATATTATATTGTATACATTATTTTAAAAACAAAAATAATTATTGCCAAATATATCACAAGCCGTGTCACAATAATATTGTAGTAGCACTTAAAAAATTAGTAAGCTAAATATTTAAAAACAATAATTACCTATAACATAATTAAAATAATATAAAAATATATTATATTATATTTCTTACACTATTCAATGTGTTATTAACTGTCGATTTTACCAAGATTACAGGCTATTTTAAAAGTGTATCGATCGACATATAATATTTATTAAAATAAATGATAAAATATCGAATATGTTAGATCAATAATTTTAAAAATTTTAAGTTTACTGTATAATGTCAGTGAAATCGACTAATATATGTATATATTATATATAATTTCCATTCAACAAAAGAAAAAAAAATGATCACCTGTATCGCTAAATTCTATAAAACTAAATTAGGAAAGAACTATACATTTATCTCGAGTATTCCACGACCGACGTTTGCCTAGATTACAAGATAGTACTTACATAATATTATATTATTACATTATTAATACCTGCTGTTGCAAGACTTTAATTTATGGGGATTTCTTTCAACATTTTTTTTTTTTGGAGGGGCTTTTAGAATCGTTAAATAAAATCACTGAACTCGATAAGCGAAATGCGCATTTTGCATGGCCGCCATATTGAAAACAGTTGATTGTTTTTGCAATGGTTTATTATCAAATAATATACCACGTTATCACCACTGAAATTGGCCAGTTAAAATTTTAGAGATAACGTTTCCGTATATTTTTCATGGAAAAGCAACTTAGATAGTGGTCTTACTATCCATAAAATTCCATGTAAACAACATGGCCGCGTCCAACATGGCGCGTTTCGTATTGTTATATATCGGGTTCAGTGCTTGGAGAGTATAGGTATGCTTCACTGCAACAGAGCGATAATAAGAATACCTTTATCTTTGGGCGGGTGGGTTGGGGGGGGGATGTAAACTTTGGTATTTTGGATAATCTCTGATACCGTCTTAGCTGTATTTCGTCGTTCAAGGTAGCAGTCTCGGGTTGAACCGGCCCAAGTACACGATCATGCCGGTCGGGTTGTGCCGAACCAAGTACAAAAACGGCCTGTCGAACCTCAACCTGGGCACGTCTGGCAACCTGGCCTGTCTGGGCCGCAGGTTCAGCGGCAAGTGCGAGTACGGGTTGCGCAGCAGCTCCTCGGCGGCCTCGTGAGCGTACCGCTTCCTCCGGCGCTCCTGCTCGGACGACGGCATCCCGTCAGCGCGGCCCATCCGCTGTGGCGACGCCGGATACGTTTCCACGTGGTGCCTAGCGCCGATCACGTCTTCGCCGCACGTGCTGAACGTGTTCACCTGCAGCATGTCGGACAGGTACAGGTCGTACAGCCCGTTCACGCCCCTCAGGTCGGCCTTTTGCTCGCTGAACACGTCCTTCAGGCCCATTTTCTGCAGCGCCGCCGTCGTGTTCAACACCGACCGGTGCGAAAACCGCGGTATCTGCAACTCCAGCCCCGGCCTGGGCAACAGGCTCCGCAGTATCCGCGACCATCCGCCCCGCCGGTACGACGTCTCGATCAGCCGCTGCTCCAGCCGGGTCAGCCCGTCGCCGGGCGCCACTTGTCCCTGTTGCCCGGGCAAGATCAGTATGGTGGATATGACCGAATCGGGACTCAGGCTGACCGCCGTGGCGTCCAGACCGGGCTCGTAACCGGCCAGGAAGCCGCTGCGCCAGACGGCCGCCGGCACGGGTACCAACCGCCGTTGTCTGGTCGACGGTCTCACCACGAAGTACATCTCACCGTCCCTGCCTTCCGTGGAAGCAGATTCGCAACTTGTCTAAAATAAAAAAAATAGCTATCGTTATCATTGTGCACTGTACGGTTATGCGTGCTAACTTTAAATGTGTGCAATTACCTGGAACACGTTGGCGCTGAAAGCTGCAAAAGGCGGAGTTAAGCTCAAACCAGATCCTCGGAGATACTCGACGACTCGTCCCAAAGTTTGCCTCTTGACTAACAAGTTGGTTCGTCTTCTCAGCACGTCGCCGATTGTGTTAAAGTCTACTTCTTCCACGTGTCCGTCGTAATATTGTTGAACGCGTTCTTTGTAGAAGTCTAGTATTTTTCCGTTCCCCTGCAAGCATCATAATATATTTACATGGTTATCATTTTAACTATTGCTACAGTTATTGTGCTCCTAAGTCGAATTATTATTCATAAACTAAAAATATTAACATACCTTGTGACTGTATATTTCGCGTACAAAAGACGCGGTGGCAACTCCAGGGTTGTTTGCGTTAGTAATGGACTGAGTAACGTTCCTGAGTACTTGGTGAGGATTGAACGTAACCATGTCGTCCAGCCGGAGTACGTCGTTCATTTGACCAGAAGTAGAACCACGGGCACCCAAGAACACCATTGCTAACATGGCGGTCAGCTCAAACGGAGACAACACCAAACTCCTCGAAGCTATTTGACCTTTTCCAGTGACAGCCGTCCACATTTTGAACGACAGCTCGTTGCACAAGTCAGCAAATCGACGGACGTCATCGCCGAGAAAAGCTACGCTGGCTTCCAAGCCCATGCTCTCGTGTGGGGCCGGATGCAGCTCGACGGTGGAAGGAGACGCGCTATTGGACAACGGTCTATACGCATTTGATGATACAATGGGTGATTTATGATTGGACAGTGTTGTTGTTGCCACCAGTGTGAATGTAGTGGAGTTTTCAGGTGCATTGCTTGTGACAACAATAGATTGTTTTGTTGGGCTCTGGGTAACTTCAGTGGTAGTCGTAGATGGAGTGGTAACCGCTCGCGCTGTGGTCACCACTTCTTCGGTGGTGGTAGCAGGGTCAGTGATGTGGTTATCAAATGGTGTTGTGCCTGTGGTGTCGAACGTTATTTGAGTTTCTGCTGACAAATCGGCCAACTTAGCTGCTTGTACGGGAATACCGGTCGAGCTGACGTTGAATACTGTCAACATGTCCAAACCGGGCTCAGAGATCCGGGATATGTCTTCCTTGTCGTTTATGGTCGCTGATTCCATGGCAACCGTGTCGTTGGTGGACTCGGAGAATCTCGTCGTCGACTCGGCCGTAGTAAACTCGTACGGCTCTTGTGTCGTTAGGTTGTCGATCGTCGTGGTGGAAATATCATCAATATCCGTCTTGATCGTCGACTGTCTTCTGGCTTGTTCCGTGGATGTTTGTTTGGCGACTCCTGCAGTCACAAACTTCTCATAAGGACGTGTGTTAACCGGTAGATATTCGGTGCTAAGTATTGACGGTTTTTGAGTGTTCTGAAGCATGTTGGCCACAGCAGATATTCCGTCTTTAAGCAACGGATCTACGCCGGGTGCACTGTTGTTCGGGTGTTCAGCTTCTGGCTTGTCTTTCACTTGTAATTCTGGCAAGAAATGTGTTACAGGCACGTACTGTGTTTCTGATTCGGGAGTAGTCGACGTTACCAGCAACGCTACCGTTTCTGTAGTACTGTTGGTAACCGAGTTTCCAACTGAGTTAATAGCAGTGGAGGTAGTAGTTGTAGCTTCAGACGTTGGTGACGATGTAGTTGACGACAATGTAGTCGATGATAATGTAGTTGACGACGATGTAGTCGATAATGATGCAGTCGATGATGATGAAGCTGATGAAGTTGATGATGATGAAGTTGATGACGATGATGTAGCTGCTGAGGGTGTAGCTGCCGAGGATGTTGTTGTCGATGGTGTTGTGGTTGATGTGGCGGCTGTTGATGTAGTTGTGACGGTAGTTGGTGTCTCAGTAGTCGACGAACTTAATGCTGCTGGGTTTCCTGTTGCATTCTTTAGGAACGTGGCCACTGTGGTTGACGCCACGGGTGTAAGTAGCTGATCAGCTCCAGTAGTGGTTGATGTAATCACGACATTGCTTGGACTGGAAGTAGTTGGTGTCGTCATTAAAGATGAAATAAGTTCTCTGATGGTATTTGAATCGGTGAACGAGTTGAAAGGTTGTCCGCTGCTTGGCATGTACGCTTTTGGAGTGCTACTCATGTACGCATTTGAAGTAGCAAATATTGATTGTGGAGGGGTCGTAGGCCACGAATCTACTTTAACGGAAATGTATTGTTCAGGCTGTGTCATATTTCGGACGGTAGTAGTATAAGTCGCTGAACCGTACAAGGGCGTAGTAGTAGTAGTAGTTTTCAATTCCTGTATGCGATTCGATAATGTGACATTTGTCCTATTTATAATATTCGGTCGGGTCGAAGTGATCACTTTATTTGAAAATACTTTATTTGGCTCTTTGAATTTATTTTTTAATTCTTCAGTTGCATTCCATATAGTGTCGTTTGGTTGTTTTATATTAAACGTTCCGTTATTATTAATTGTCTTGTTAACTAATTTGACAAAAGAGTTAATTGCATTACTCGGGTACGCTTGTGGTGTGGTTTGTGTAATTTTTTGCATGTATTTAGTGGACATATTACTCGGTGGATAGTGGTAGTTATTTCTAGTCGAAGAAACAGTTGTGGCCGCGTACGTGGACCCGTTAAATTTGTTATTGAAAGACGGTGGTGGAGCCTTGGTCACTACTGAAGATATGGTGAAATTCGTCGGTGGTCTCAATTTGGTGTTGTTGAATTTACTCGGTCCAAACTTTGTCATTGTACTGGTAGAAACAGTTTTTTGCAACGGTGGCATTTCCGTAGTTGTACTTTTGAAAGTGGCAGCTGTAGAATGGTGCTTTTTAACAGTAGTCAATGCTTCGGCAACAGGTGCGGGAGTAGGTTTTGGCGTAGTCGGAGAGGTCAGCGACAACGCTACCGGGCTGTAATAACTAAGTTCCGGGGAACTTTCTTCTGGTATGTAATCTGCTGTGTTGTCTTTTTCGACAAGAGCGTTGTTTTGTATAGGATTATTATTGGCCGACTGACTATCAGTCACTTGGGATAGCATGTCCGATAACGATGCCGACATTTCTTTATTTATGTCGAGTTTATCCGCCACATGCGGCGAAGGTTTATCGGTAGGTTTCAACACTAGTGTCGGATTAGGTGCCGTAGGCTTCTGTTTATCGAACGACTGTACGGGTCTGAAGGGCTTTTTAGCAGCAGCTGTAGTCGGTTTGAAAGTGGACGTGAACAAAGGTGTAAGTTCAGGTGACTTGGCGGTTGTAGTGGACTTGGGGGGCGTAAACTTGAATTTTTCCGTCGTACTCGTTGTTGTTGTTGGCAACCTGGCCATAGTCGTTGTGACGACGGGTTGCTTAGTGGTTGCTAAAGGTTTTTTCAACGGTGGCTTACTCGCCGACTCAGCCACTTTGGACGGGAGCAGGTATCCCGACAAGTGGGCTACGTCATCCGGAGTCTCTATCAGTCCCGGGAACAGGGCAGACCACGCAGAAGCCGTCTCCGAGTGATGCAAAGGTATGACCGGAATCGGAGCTAACGGTTTACCCGAATTGGCGGCCATCTCGTTCTTAAGCACATTCTGTACACTCTCCAACACCTTGTGCACGGCCGGTGCGTCTAACGACTCCAGGTCTGTGGCGGGCAAGTGCATCAGAGCTTCCGAGGAATGACTAGAGAGTGCATCGTGATAGTATGTAGGGGAAGCATCGGCCATGACGGATTCGGGATCGGCTCCGGCAATCAAACCGTGTATTTCGTCGAGGGTCATGAGTCGCTTGACCAAATCACCGGTTTCATCAAAAGTGTAGAACTCATAACGATCGGGCGATAGTAGGTTGCCTGGGCTGCCCACGATGGTTTCAGACGGCCTGTGGACGTTCTTGCTTTGTCCGTCCGCAAAATAGGTTTTTGTTCCGTTACCGTGGTCCATGATTACAGACACTGAAGTCACGACGCTAAAAAAAAGTAATAAATTCAACCGGTTATTAGTTACAATTGAACAGTTGGTATAGGTTTGTACAGCTGTTGTAGGTAAAAAATGATAATCGTTTTCAGTGTTACCTCGAACCAAGCACTTTTCTCGAGTCTTCCGAGTCCGTTTCCGATTGATGAGTGATTCTGGAAGGAACACATTCTACTGCCGCCAGCAAACACAGGGTCACCAGCCACCGGGTACCGGTACCCATGTCTAATGCTTACATTAGTTTTAAAACTCTGAAAAAATAATATCAAGTAAAATATGTATTGCAACTTATATTGGGGGTTTATAATAAGAATAGACTGTATCAACATCGAGGATTTCCTACAGTAATTTGCGTGGTTAATGTATAAGTACCGTCACCTTGTAACTTGTCTGCTAATATATGCTTTAGCTAACCTTCGTAGGCTTTATTTAAAATAAGTTTATTGTCATTATAGATAAATAAAAAAGGCTAGACCTACCAATTTTCAATCTGAAACGCCTTAATAGGACTTTAAAACTACAGTCATCGACAATTTCAAACATAGATAAATCGTAATGATTATAATATTATCCCGATTATCGATTGAAGGTCGAATTAAATTCGCATTGGGGTAAATAAAGAGCAATAAGTAGGTTGGATCGACCAAACCATAACGAAATACATAATTAGAGTGTTTATATAATTTTTACTTGGTAACTTATTTTTAAGGACGTCGCAAAGTAAAATATGTTTTCCTTGTTTGGATCATTTCAGATACAAACACCACGTTCAGTAAGTTCGGATACAAATCATTAATTATCAAATCTAAACTCCGTCTGATGAAGGTGTATAATAATTATACGGACATTAGAATAATATTGCAATATATATTTTAACTTCGACGGCAATTCCTAGTATTTAGTTTTAAAGGAAAATGTATAAATAACATATCGGATTGAAATTTTCAAGTATGACGACAAAGTCATATTTTCTTGGACAGTATGTATATAAAATTAATTTGAAATTTGTAAGTATACAAAGGCTAAATTGGCAGGCGTACACGCGCATGTACATAATATATGTTTGCTGACATGTGTTGATGAAGATCAGTCAACGACTTGTACCCAATACACACATCATGAGAGGCTAATGCACACTGTAGAATATTATTCGCCACGACATAATAATATATATATACATATATCATTGTCCTTGTGCTAATGTTAAACCGAAACGGACGTTGGCTCTTCGTCTCCTTTAAGAAAAAACGCACAATAATACAATAATAATATATTATACCATATTCTAAAAAAACCGTCTTTGGATAGTTATTTTTTTTTTCACCAAAGTCTTTTGGTGGAAACACCGCGTGTGTTCTCTTTTATATTTTGTAAAATTGATTTCAGTGAATAGAACTCGGTATGAAAACTGTACTTGGACGGCGCGCGAGTAATTTGCTCAGAACTGGGTTATTATGTTACCAAGGCAGTATAGCTTTTTAACCTTTACGAATCCATGTCATCGACTTTGGAGAAACCCGCCAAGACAACAACAATAATGGCAAAACATAAAACATCAACACATAACATTACATGTGACGAATCGAAAATTGACCTCGTTTTTTTTCTCTTGGCCGGCTCCTCTGCTGGTCAAATCTGTTTGGTTTAGTCTCCCAGTGAGTTCACGTGTCGTTTAGATTGGATTTTAAAATATTTGTTTGAAAATACTCGTGTGTGTGTGTGTGCTGATTATCCAATAATATCAGCTATTACTCAAACAGAGTAATAATTATTATAAAAAATAAAACCTTATGTAGGATATCATTTGTTTAGATTGTTGTACAATGACCAAATCGGTTGTAGAAAAAAAACACACACACACACCTACATATTTTCCATTGTTGTTTGTAGTTAAAAACTGTTTATAACGTAGGTTTTTTTGGGAGGGGGGGACTGTAACAATCGATTATTTGCAATGAACCAACAATTACCTAACAACGAAACGTTATTAAGAAACAATAGCTATTATAATATGTACCATACGGTAATAACAATGTGTGTAAAATCCAAAATTTGAATTTAAAAAACAAATTGATATCAATAAAAAACTTATTGTCATAGCTGTTGTTTTATTTCTAATTTTTAAACTGCTTATTGAACGAAATAACAATTCAAATAAAATAATTACCAATATTATTCATATACCGCGCAAGTTTGCAGAAATAATAGTACAACAACAATAATAATATGTTAGGTAGGGTAAATAGTAAATACTTAGGGCAATGATCGTGTATCGATACCGAAACGGTATAGGTATAGGCCGTTTGTTATATATATATATATATATATATATATATATATATAGGAACTTCTATATATATATATATATATATATATATGAAGTTCCTATGACACACAAACTTTTATTTGTCAAATGTTAAGTATACGTGCCCTCGAAAATAATGAACCGTTATCGATTTACATAGGGTTTAACCGGTCTGTTGAGGTTACAGTCGTTCAAACGGTTTTTATTATGTACTACTAACTCATAAATGTATACTAATTAACGGCACATCAATCGTCCAGCGTGTAAGAGCTAACAACCGAGTAAGCATCCGAGTGTAAACCGCATTGTGTAGTCTTAGTAAACGCGTGGGAAGTCGTAAAAAGGATATAAAGTACTACGACAATGTGCTGTGCTTTAACTTCAGACTTGGCATTTGTTACGGTGAACGGTCCGTTGAAAAACTGTATACTATTATGCTAACTTGTCAGTTGTCAGTGCAATTTTTTTTTCAATTTCACATATTATTATTTATTATGCTTTTGACCTAAGACTTTTGACTGGGGTTAACGAAGAACGACAAATTCAAAGGAAAAACGCTTTTAAAGATTTCGTCAGTTTATAAACAAATTTAGATACATACAATGTGTATTACTAGAATATAATTGTAAACCCTAACTTCATAGATAACAACAATACAATTACGGCACTAATTACAAGCGATTTTTTAATTAGGTGATAAATTATGATGTTGTACGTCTTACAACCCCCCCCCCCCCTATATAAGCTTCAAGAATATACCTTCTTTTCAGAATGTTGCCGTTTAAATGAACATTCAATCAATTTTTGGCACAACGCTAGTGTATGCTATTTAAATTAGCAGATACATATCAAACGATTACCGCGTATAAGCTAAAGGTATGTCAACATTGACAGATAACTAAGATGATTATTTTGTACATTTCAAATTCCTTATAAATAGGCAATGTTACCGCAGAGTTTTACTAATACAGAGAACGACTAATTAAAATAATAACAATTTTTTTTTTTAAGTTTTAAAATGTCTACGTTATTATTTGTTAATACTTTTTATATTATACTAATTAATGACTATACTATGAGCATACGAGCATTGAGCGTGCGAGCACCTATACTACATGTAATGACCGACAGAACCGGTTTGATCATCATTGTTCTACGGCTCTGAACAACTTGGAAAGGACGCACTTCCTGTATCCCAGCAAATCGTAATATGTAAGACGGGAAAAGGCAACAGTGGTTATAGTAACTACTTAAAAATTTAACTCCAGCTGAAGAACGCCTCATTCCTTCCTTGGAACGTGCAAACTGGCCGACGGGCTAGGTCGAAGATGGTTCAGGTTTGGGCACTTCTGGTCGAACCTTGCACCGAAGTATGTGTTTTATAAAATATGTCATAACAGTAAAATTATTTTATTGCATTCAATAAAAAAAAAAATGATATAACATCAATGTGAAATAAAACTACTTGTTGTAAATATGCAAATGTGCGTTAAAAGTACCGTACGGTAAGTTTATTATTAGATTAACTTTATATTGAGTTGAGAAGACTTTAGAATGTAGCTGAGACGATACAAAATCAGCGGGCACGTCTTTGTTTTCAAATTTAAGTACTTAACCACTCACAGTACAACATAATAAGCCTAACCTAATTTGTTGGAAAGAAATAGCAACCGAGTTGTGCAGTTTGAAATGTTATGTTTTAATTTTCTTTAATCGTGTTCTATCCAGTAATTTCTTTGCGCGGTATTTATCCTACATCGGCTAACCTTTTGTGGTTTTATCTGACACAAGATTTCTTGTAAGTGTACGACTACTAACAATAAGATGTAAGATGTATTGCACACGCGAATCGATTATCCGGTTCGTAGAACAGTTAAAGATTAAACAGATGCCAGTCAATAATAAAAAAAATCGTCAACGAGGTTAATTAGTAAATAGGAGCGTACTTACATTCTAGTTTCTACAGTGAAGTTTCTACAGGGTGGTCAGTTCAACGTAAGACAATCGTTTCATTTTTAAAATAGTCGACGTTTATTAGTTTTTCTCACTTTTATAACTATAAGTATGTAATTATCTAAAACCGGCTATAGACCAGTAAACATTTTCTGCAAATTATTTTTAATACAAAAAGTTAATAAAACATACAGGTTACCATTTAAGTTTCAAAAGTGGATAGAATTCTGGAAACCACCAAATAAAAAGGTAAATATTTAGTAATTTTAAGTTTGACAAGAAAAACTACGAAAATGCGAGCTGCAGTGTGACCAAAATGACCAAATTACATTTCTCTGATACCTATTCTGAATTTGTTCCTCTACTGCAACTTTATGATACTAAAATACTATTGATCAGTTATAATATTATCATATTTTCATATTATAATATGTTATTCGATTTTATCTGTTGATCTGTAACGTTTATAAGGATTATACTGTACAGTAAGTTTAATAAACTATATAAAAAAGTATTTATTTTAATTTTAAGCGGTCACACTGTCGCTTGCCTTTTTGATTACTTCGTTGCTGAGCAACGAATTGTTACAATATTTTCGGCACTAAAATCGTTGCCTATTTTAAAATCTATTGTTTCACTATGGAATGCACTATACTATGATGTCACAGCAGCTCTATATTATGTATTATTTTTACTCTAGGGTATGTGTATGTACATATTTTTTATCCTTTTAAAAAAATCGCCCTTAGTCGTGTTCGTCCCACAAAGACGATTCGATGGATGAGTAGGCGGAAGTTATTTTCGTAAACACTTAACGGTTTTTTTTTATAATAATAAGAAATGCGACTAGATGGCAATCTTCGGTCTTGCTATAGATACTACCTTGCGATGACGTTTGATCGGAACGAACAAAGACAAAGGAAAAATCAAGAAATCCCGGACGAATCTCCAGATTTTACGGTAACACAATCGGCCAACCGAAGGAAACCTATAACCCGCACCGTCACAGTATCCGATTGCATTGTATAATAATATTATATACAACCTAGTGGCGACATCATTATTTTTTTTTTTGTGTTTTTTTCACAATTACAATATCCGTCTCCAAAAGTGGATGTAATATAGGTGTTATTGTGTTGTAGCTTGCGAAAAAAACAAGAACAGGAACGGTATACGAGACCGGTAATAAAGTAGGTACCTACTCTCTGCCCAGGTACACAAATACCTGATAGGAACAGAAAAATAATAATAACAATGATAATATGGCAACAATCAAATGGCCGGATATCATCATTACATTATTTTTGTGTTACAAACCGTTGTTTATTTTTTTATGCTAATTTTTTTTTCGCCTCGACTAGGTGTGACACTAAACGTTACATCGCGAGTTGTACATGAATAATATTAATATTGCCGCGCTTTTTACTTACCTAACCTAACCTTAAGGAGCTCAATACGTTAAGATCTAAAAAAAATTATTCAGTGCAAAACAATTCTATTGAAGTCCAAAACTTAGATTTTGAACAAAAAGTTCTACGTGTATTAAAAATAAAAAATAAATATAATTAGATTGTGTTATCAAATTAAATGTTTTGAGAGTTTTTATAAGATCAATACACATTATTTTGTATGTTAGGTTGGTATTACTGCTGTACATAAAGTTCTTTGTGGTATAATATTTTTATTTTTTCACAAAAAGTTTCTATCTAATATTTGATTTTTAGTTTTCAACGCCAAAAGGCTTTCCTATCTTTAGTACTACAATTTTATTCCAATATTGGTTTTTTTTTAAATATTATATTTAATTACCAAAATCTTAATTAACTGTTGCGCACACATCGTTAAGACTTCTGAATCGTTCGGTTCTTTAGATGATGTCGATCAAAGGCGATATTTAATTTTAAAAAAAAACAAACGGTGTGTTATTTTTTTTTAGACAGTTAATTAAGGCAAAATAATAATATCTAGTTTCAATGAACTGCTGTTACTTGGCAGGTTCCGTCTTATTAACTGTCACCAATTAGTCGAAGACGTTTTGGTATCGAGACCATAATGTATATAGGTAGGTAACCGTCATCGATGCTCCTCACGACTATACCGTTATTGCATTTTCTTAGTTACCTGTAATTGAGAAATTCTAAACACTGGCAAGTAGATTTAAATAGAAATGTGTTGTGTTGTATATAATTAAGTTAACCATTACCGTTTTTTAATGATATCTATAACGCGCTGTGCATTTAAATACCACACGCGAATGTTTCCGTTATAGCTGTTGTTCGTTCGATTTTCAGGTCGAAACGACACGACGAGGGTTTAAGTAAAAAAATAACGCTAAAAACTCTAATAATGATAATCGTATCAGTGATTTTGGCATTGACGGCTTTTGCGTGTCACATTCTTTCATTGTGGTTATCGGCTATCTCTTTTTGACGAAAAAAAAGAATCATAAATTCAGTGTTGTATAACATGACAATAATCGGTCGATTGTAATAATACATTTAGGCATTTTGTGTTGATTCCATACAAGGAATTTTTTTAAAGCTTATAAGTTGTGTTGTTCGTTACAAATAATTGATATAGTACGCATAACATTACACTATTAATATTCGAGATTACATTGTTGGCATACAGCCATTCATGGTTAAACATTTTCGTTATTTCCCTCATAATTCCCTTCGTTCGCAACCCTATGCAAACACCATTAATAACCATATGTAACCATATACTAGACTCTACGTTATTGTGGAAAAAGAAAAATTAAAAACCGAAAATAGACTTGATTATTTTCAACTACAATTGGAAAATTAATTTACCTAAGTGTTTAAGGTCATTTTATAGAGAAAAAAATAATTAAAAAAGAAAAACAATATGTCTAGGATATGTTAATTAATGCATATTATATTTTAAAACAGTATGTATTTTTAAAAAATAAAATATAAAAATGAAATACAGATCAATATTAATATATTTTCAATACTTATAATAATATAAAAACATTCAAACTTGAGGAGTCTGACGACTAAGTGTTTATTATAATATTTTAAAAAATTTGTTTTATTATTATATTTGATGAAAACAGTTTAAAATATTTTAAGATACTACGTGGAAAAAGAGTTAGCTGTGAGAACCTGTCATTTTATAGTTATTTTATCAAGAATTTAGTTAAACATAACGAATTTAAAAATTACTTTACTAAGTAAAACCAACTAAAAATTTTACGTTTACCTTTTTTTTTTTGTGTACTTCATACAAACATTTGTATGTACAAATAAAAACACTAGCTATTATTTATAAATATTTATTTTTTATTTTTTTCATAGTGTTGTAAATTAATCAAAAAACCGACAATTATTATTAAATATTTGTACATTTTTTTTTTCAGTTCAATCATTACAACGAATTCTATAACTTATTGTATTTATATTGTGAAATAAAATGTTCAATTTCCTTTTTTAATTAAAATTAAGTGCCTGAATATATAATGATTGTAGTGTGATTAAATATATTATTATGTTTCATTAGTTAAGTTATTAAATGTTACAATATTTATGGTTTGTATTTCTTAATATTGTATAAATCTGTATTCTTTTCCTCGTAAGGCGTTACTTTTTTAAATGAATAATTAAAATTTCAAACATATTTATAGTGTTGAAAATCTAAAGAGTATGAAGATGATAATAACGCCGACCGTTTGCGGTGGGTTCAACGACTCGGTCACGTGGATAAACGACGACACCGGGGAAAACGACCGTCTGGAAAACCGCAGTAGCACTATTGAGACTCCAGGGAAACAAGACAATGATAATGGCCCCCGCACAAACATAGCATAGCACACCAGTGTACGTATAAGTTATAACTGTACATTTTTTTTTCTTTTTGTATTTTTGCGCCTCATTATTAGCTATGATATCCCACCACCTCCCCTTCGCCACCCGTCTCGCCCATATCTGAAAAAAATATTATATAAAACATGAAAACAAAACGATTGTAACGTCTCGATTTCCGTCTGCCGTACAATATACCTACATAATATATGGTGATCAAGTTGTTTTATATCATCCATCCGATGTAAGACGACTCATTTTCACTGATATTTTTAAAATTACTCGCTTTCTATACTTGAGGGAAATATTGGTTTTTTTTTTTTTTTAATGTTAGCTTTTGAGTTTTAAATTTTCATTTTAATCTGTTTGTTTGCTATGATACTTTGTAAAGATTTTAGTTCAAGATCAATATTCGTTGGGTTTCCACAACAGTAGTACAGCAATAATCCATTAAAAAATAATAGAAATGTTTAGAATTTCAGCCTTCCAGAACAACAGTGAACTTTATAATATTAGTTGGTTTGTTCTACTAGACATTTGATCTTGTTCATTTTTATTAATAGAGAAAAAGGCAATTCAATTAGAAACAATGGTTTAAGGTGCAACATGTAAACACGTTTTCGAGTCGGTTGTAGTCAAACTATTAAGTCATTGTATCTGATTATATAAACCACTCAGTGTTGTTCTGGTAGGCTAAAATGTTAAACATTTCTCCTTTTCGACAAGTAAAAACTATACAGGGGGTAGCAAAAACATATATATTTTTCCCTGTGACAATAATATCTATTATATTATAGCGTATCCCCCACACGCCTAGAATCGCAGAACATAATAATATTATCTTGAGACGACGGCTCTGGTGTGTGGCGGTGGAATAATGAAAAAAAGAAATAAAGCAAATTGTACGCGACCGGCAATCTTAAAATAAAGGTTAAAAGTACAATACATTTTTTTTCTTCTTCTTCTTCTAATGACGACCCAGTAAAAACCTTAACGATGTGTATATATATATATATAGAGCTGGGGCATGACGACCAAGACGGAGATTGTTGCAAACGGCCATTACGCTGCTTGAACGGTCCGTTATAATCGGTTTGTTTGTCGGCGGGGGCGACTATGTATAATGAGCAAACCGTGCGAACAGGGTCGGTGTCGTCAGTCTTATCCACGAAGCAGTGAGCTCGAAAGATTCAGTCAGTCGGTCAGAGTAAGTGTATAAAGTTTGTCAAAGGAATATAGTAAAAAAAAAAAACGATACTGCCGCAAGTGGGTCAAAGGCAGACGAAAACACTTAGACAGCAAAATCCCAGTCGAAGACAACGCGAACCTAACAAGTATAATAAGACAGAGAAAGAGAAAAAAATTGTACAGTTATAATAATATTTGCAATGGAATATTATTATCATTAGGTATACCCTTAGGTCGGAAACTATACATATAGGTACTATACATAGTTGTAACGGGTGCACGACCATTTCCCACGCTTAACACAATATATATATAGTATATTATGTTATTATCAAACTATGGGTTTGTTTCGTACACCTCTGTTCTCTCGAATTGTGAATAATAATTATTGACTACACAGGAAACCGGCTTGTTGCACTGGCCGACAGCATTGTAAACAAAAAAAATAATCAGCTTCCAACGAACAAATAAACGAAGGTAGGTACATAAAATTGTAATAAATATATCAGCTGTTATATTTCTAATTCCGTGCGGTTTCTGATGACATATCAGGTATCTGCGATGATGATTTGGGAACCGTCGGAGTTGAGAGTAGAATAATAATAATTTTAAATCATATTTTTGTGCGAGGAACAAGTAAATTAAAGAAGAGCTCTCTTCGTGTCTGTCCGCTCGGTCGGGCAGACATAATTTCGTTTCTTATACATCTATATATTATATATATCTATATTATCGTTAAGAATAAGGATGTATCATTTTCATGGAAACGCATCGGTCTCGTGTTCGATGACCCGAAAAAACCACGTCATGACCGATCGGATGTGACCATATAATAATATATATATATAAATAGGTATAGCGTGTGAAAAAATGCATTATTGGATTCGTCATGAAAACGCTGCAGCCAGACCGATTCAATATTTTAATAATAATAATAATAATATCTAATAACTAGATTTGTCGAGCTGGTCTCGAAGAAAAATATAATATATGCAAAACAAAGATATAATAAGACACACACACACACCAAATCCGGTTTGTCTTGGAACAGTGCAGTGTGTACAGTCGCGGCTAACATTATTCTTATACCGTCTTGGGGATACTCTAGTGTTTATACAATCTTATATAGGAAGCCTTGGATCGTCCTTCTTCGGATGCCGGAGCTATCGTACCTATACCGGTGTTCTCTATAAGACATGTAATATATAAAATATAGACCTCATTCAAGTTGTAATCGACCAATAGCCATAGAAGTGACATAATGACCGATGATAGGCTTTGGAGTCAAATACATTATCAGATTTTTTATTTACACGGTACCCAATACAGATGAGTAGTATTGAAATTGTGTAATATCCTTTCTTATATTGAATTATGACAGGGTGCTTTGTATCTTTGCAGGTCGACGGCCGTTTATTACACAGCCATCAGTCACGCGGAGTACCTGAATAAAATAATATGATAATCTCCTTAATTATTATTATACCGACGTCTAACCTAACCATCCATATAAACTATACTACGGCTGTTGTAAAAAATATACTTATTTGGTTTTTAGTAGGTAGCGTAAAGTAGATAATAATTTTCTATAATACTCGTTTACAAGTGTTGTTAAACGTTTTGGACACACACGTTGCAAGTGACGTGTCGAAACCCGAAAAATCGACACCAGAAGTCGGTCAGATAATATAATAATTATTATTAATGTACCGTATGGACGCGGTATTAAAATGGAATTTAATTACAACTAGAAAGTATATACGGTTAATGTAAAAATAATAATATATTTTTATAAACCTATACGTCATATGGAATCGTTGCCGGCTGTGACAGTCAGTCGCTTATGACGTATGGGAAGTCGTGTGTACCTACTTAATATAATATAATAATATTTAATATAATATTATTGTCTTTGAAAAATACCGAGAATCTTGAAATTCAGCTGTGCGACTCGAGATTAATTCTGCGAGCCACCCTGACTCAGGAGTTATAAGTCGTATGTTATAATATTGTCTTAAAATATAAGATTTGACAATGTCGGGCAGATCGTGCGGAAACCGATGACGGAGTGGGACTTTATATATTATTATATACCTACTATATACATTTTTTTATCGTCGACACGACTGTGTAATACTGGCCGACTGCACCGGAGAGGCTATTGAATTATTAATGAGCTGAAACTATGTCACTTTCCGTGTGCATACGGTTTTTTATTTTTACTACCGCTACATATTATGACGTTATCTTCAACACTGTCCAACTTATTCTCATATTATATTGTTCCTAGGGAGGGTTAGAGTGTCATCTTTTAAAAATATTAATCAATATAGCGTGGCTGTAGCGATGGCGGTATCCATGCAAGTTGGTGATTTATACAGAAATGGTTTGATTCGTTTTAAAATGGATATACCTAGCTATAGTATAGGTACGGTGAGAACCGAAAGGTGTAACAAGTGACATTTTGTTTAATGAGTAGTATACAATAATTTGGGCCATCGTTGACAAATCTAGAGGGGAAAAATATCTATAATTGTATGGTAAATAAATGGTGTGAGCTATCTGCGGTAGCTGTTGACCGAATAGGCCACCAAGTTGTTAGACAAGGTGCTGTATAGGAAAATATAAACCTATAAAAATAATATTATATTATATTGTACTGCGGTGGTGGTCATGCTCGGGTCTAACGGGATAAACTAGTATCCGGCATGGTGGCAACGTCTAAAGCTTGTACCTATTTGTAAATATGATATTCGAATCCGATAATAATACATATAGGTACAGATTCATCCGAGGTCGATATACGTTATGCCCAGCTTTGGTACGTTCGAGCGGAACTAAAAGGAGTAGATTGGGAAATTGCGCATGCAATATTTCTTAATGTGTGTGATTCATAAGGAAACCCCGAAATTGAGCAATTACTATATTATTATACTATTGTACCTATGTATGAACGAGTGCAGTGTGTTCGTAAACACTTGGGATCCGACACGGCTGCACGTTTTTTTTTTTATTCATCAACAGGTACACCCTATCCTTGAGAGCTAATGCGAAAGTCATGAAGTGGCTTACAATGTGTATCGATAAAGAAAAAACAAAACAAAAAAATTTCAGTCACTAATACACGTTCAAGCACAAGTTTCGATTATTATTATTATACTCACAGACCACGGCGTAGTAGAATTCACAATATCCAAGTACAATAATAATAATAATAAATGTTTTTAATCTGTAGATGCATTTTATTGCTTTAATAAAAAAAGTGTTACAGTATATTATAGAATATAGAGCATCCCTAGACTCTAGATATTTTCCCTCTTATTTACTTTGCTTAAGTATTCCGTATATTGAATAGCAAAAAAGTTCCAAAGCTTTTTAATACATATTTAGTTACAAAAGTAGCGTTCCTGGACAATTTCAAAAATGTCGGTTCACACCTTTATCCACCTTGAACCCTTCAATCGTAACGGTAAGACCAGCGGCGACTGTTATAAAGAAGTCAACACTTAGCGACTCAATTGACAATTTACATTTATTTGAGCCAGTGGCCTATTTACATAAAGGGAGATCAGGGTGATTTGTCAACCCTAGTTTTTTTTTTTTTATAAAATATTACTGTTAATACTGCTGAGGTAAATTGTTTATACAAAATTGTATTAAAAAAATAAAAACACATATATATTACTGTTAACTTAGAAGTTGTAGACGAAATGCCGGAAAAAATTAAATATTTTTTATTTTTATTACATTTAGTAAATAAACGTAAGGCAATCTCTAAAATATTTTAATCATATTTTTTTTTGTACAACAAACGTGTTTTGATAAAATGTGAACTTTTAAAAAATGTACTTCAAAGGCATATTTTTGTCTTATTGCAACAAAAGCATGGTACACCTTTTTTGGTTCGACCGTGGTACCTAACCGGCAATTTTTTTTTCCATATCACCTCTTAGAAAAAAAGTTTGTAAATAAGCTATTGAATTTTTAGCTTCGGTCTGACATTGAGCCACTTGTTGTCGATTTTATGTGCGTTACGTACATTATATTATTCTAAGTAGAGCTCGGATGTTAATGACCATACATTTATTGAAATATGCATTTTTAAATGTCAAAATTTGCAATTAGGTAAAAATATGCTTTTATTGAAAACGTGATTGCCGATTGGTGATGTTTTTAATTTTAAAAGAACGATGACAACTATTTTAGACATTTTAGAAAATATTGTACAACCAGAATTTTCATATAATATTGTGTTCTTTTTTTTTAGCTCATACAATGGAATATTCTTATTAATTATACTTACACTATGCTATTAAATCTAGAAATAATCATTATAGGCAAATAGATAAATGCTCGAAAGTGTCAAATATGCAATATAATTTTGCTGTTTTGAAATCTAGTGTTTGTGAATCGAATTTATATCGCATTTGGGTAAAAATCTAGTTTAATAAAAAAATAAACATGCAAAGTCATAAACATCCTAGCTTTAGACTTCTAAGTGTGTGCAGTGTATGTGTGTGTTTGCGCCTTACCTAGGTGTAAATCGATTTTTGGACTTCTCCCGAAGGAAGCTGGCGGAGGCGTACGCGGAGATGGCCGAACGACAAAGTTTCTTAGCAGCTGCAGCTAATAAGATAAGCGAGAAGGAATCGTAGGAAGGTATATAAAAGCGATCGGCAACGGGCAATTCGTTCGGGCCAATAACGTTAATGTATACTTTGCGGACGACGTGACGGTTAACTAAAAAAAATATAAAGCCACACTGCTGAAAACTCGCGTGCGAGATGCAACCGGTTTGCCTGTTGTTGGGGTATGCGCGTTTTTCGTGTAGAGTTTCGATCGCGACCGTGTCTTGAACAACACTGCGGTAACAAGACAAGACACTGGCGGTGGTCGCTGCTGCTGTTGCTGTCTTGAAGAGCCGTGGACGGGTGCACCAAACGGCGGCGGAGGCAAACCGGACATTCGGGAACCGGCGCATTTCCCCGGACCGCCGCGCCGATTCCGTTATCCCTCCACGCGCGCGGTGACCCCGAACCGCCGGCGGCGCGAAGACGTGCGCGCCGTTCTCGAGGACTTCCCCGGGAAAACAAAAAAAAATGAGTCCCGGATTCACACGCGCCAAAACCGCCGGACGAGAACGGGGTTTTTCCGCAGTCTCTTTTGTGGGTGTTGCCGCGAACAATAATAAAATATAATATATTATAATAACGACGTAATCATCTAATAATTATTAAATATTATTATCGTCACTTTTGTTGTTGTTGACTGTTGTGTTATCAAACGCGCCATCGCACAATGTGAATTGGTACACGCAAAAACGGTACACGGGAGCGCGGCCGAATAGGGAAGTGTTGAAACAATGTAATCATGATTAAGTAAATCAATATTCATTAAATAATTTTGTAATACAAGTAATCAGTAATCACGATTATAATTTGTAATCATTAATCATCGAATATATGATTGCATTAATCTTTCAATTGTAATCATGAAATAGATACAAAAAATAAAAATTGTTCATTTGACATTTTTTGACATTAACACTACACTTTTAAAATTAACAAACCCTTTATATTATTCACAGTTATTTATAAGAGCTACAAATAAATAAAAAAACCATAACGGTACACATGAATACAACTATAACATATTAAGGTACTACTCAGTCCCTTTACCTCCAATGGTGGTTAAAAAGCGTCCCCTTTAACAAATTATTCGTAAGGTACACCGTACCGCTCCAATTATAACTAAACATTAGTCAATATAATTCAGAATTCCGTTGAGATTAAATGTTGGTTTTTATTTTTTTATCGATTGTTACTTTACTTTTATCAAATTTATTTCATACAAATTATGAACTATCTAATATATGTGTAAAATTAATTGATTTTATTAGTTATTGTAAATGGCTATACTGTGGTAAATAGGTATTCGATTAGCCCATAAGTGATAACATATATAAAAAGGTAGTGTGAATGTGTGATTTTTTAAGCATGCTCACACCACCATGCGTAGAATTTGAATTTTTTCTTGTACAATTTAAAGCACTAAAAAGACTACATTTTTATGATGTATATATTTTTTGTCTGGGTTTTTTTTAGTTTTCTTAAAAGACAACCACTACTTACAACTTAATATTATTAGAAAACATATTCTCTTTCAAAATGTTAAATTTATATAAAACACGAGTTATTCTTAAAAATGTTGTATTATTTGTGATTTCAATTTTTTATGAAATAAATTACATATTTGAACATTATTCAGGGATAAAAGTGGGATGAGTATGTTACACAATCACTGTTTCTATATTACATATACTATATGCATTAGACCTTATACATAAAATTATATATGGAACGCTTTAAGCTACATGGAGACATTAGTCCCCCCTGTAATTTTTTCCCACTTTAAGCCCTGGTTGCGCCACTGAGCCTAAAACGGTTGAAAGAACGTAATCATTAATCATTTCATGATTGCACTTGAATGATTAATGTAATCAAGATTATAAATGAATAATTAATGTAATCATAAATGTAATCATGATTACAACTACATCACTACAGTTAGATCACTACATTACATCACCTACATGATTACTTTTCTGATTAAGATTACATTAATCTAACACTATGATTATTATTGATTACAATTATTAATCATTAATCAGATTACATTTTGCCCAACACTGCCGAAGGATAGCCGCTTGATAAAAAAATTATTTGACAGTTAGTTAAAAAGGCAGAACCCCATGTTAAGACGTCTTAAAATACTTAAGCAACACTTGTGGTTATAAATTAGAAAATAATTAAATATTTAAATATAAACCCCTAACCACAAAAATAATTCTCTATGGTTTGTATGCTTTTACTGAAACGTCCAAAAAATTGTTAGTTGGGCCTAATAAATCGTAATATTATAATTCGTCGAACACGAATTTACCAATAATTGGTATTTTGAAACTCTTCTTGGGAGATGTTATTTTTAATGCTCATTAGATTAACCAATATTGATTAATATGTTTTTGGTGCTTTGAGGTTGCCAGGTTGTCTTATTCGGTATCATTTTTAAAATTACTTTTGGGGGTTAAGGGTGTTGTTTGTTATCAATCAAAAAATAAACCATTTTTCGCCTACAGTTAACCGATTATGAATTTCAAAAACATAATTTAAAAATTACGGACTTAATTAATTAAAATTACAATTAATAATTGCAAACCTTGATTTAGCTGGGGACAGTTAAGATTACACTTTACGGTGTAAAGGCCTAGTTAGACAGCTTACATAATTTATGGTGTACGCAGTACGGTAATGTTTCTCAACGATTTTCACGGTCGGCAAGTATTAAATTATACAGGAGATGGCAAAGGGGTGAAAAGAACCTTACACAATCGACCTGTTGTTGTTGTTGAATTGCCTAAACAAAATGCCCTGAAAAGGGTGCAGTGGCCCGTTAAGGGTTGTCGTGGTCTTGTAGAAGTCAATAGAATATTTCAACAAAAAAAAACAATAATAATAATGTGAAAACGGGTTTGGATCCCTAAAAATCTTCGACTTAATCGGCCACGGCACAGAACGTCCCGATTTTTTTTATTATTTTAGTATTTAATAAGTGCGCCCGCAATGGAAATAGTGTTACACGGAACGATGCGAACAATGAAACTACCATATTATAATCATTATAACGATACGCTGTGTATAATAATAGCAGCTACGGTACCTATACCAGCTAGTAGTAGATGGGAAATAATTGGTCCAAATTATAATACACGTCTCGTGCGATAATTACACAGTACCCTTTTGGCTAGCTGAAAAAAAAATAATGCTCCTTCGACGGAATCTCACGGACCAAGGCGTTGGTAACATATTTTTTTTTTTTAAAAGAACATGGTGAAAAGAAAAACGTTCAATGTAAAAAAAACAATCTGACAATTGCAACGACCACACGACGAAAAACCGATAACGTACGTGTCGTCCAGCAATTGTACAATTATTGTGTTTCGGTCGATTCATTTTATTTTTTTCCCCGCCTGACCGATGCAATGATTGTTTACTTCTTCACAATGGCATCATCTGCGAGGACTATTCAAGGAAACAATTGCACGTTGTACAGTCGTATGAACGCTTTGGAACGTCCATACCGGGCACCACCGACCAACGGAATTCGAAGAGGAAGAGAGGTACCTAAGACTTTAAATTATTAATTCGAATTTGTTCAATTCAAGACTTAGGAGGCAATGTCCATTTGTATGTAGAAAAAAATTGGTTTTTCGTGGAAAATAATTATCTACATTTTGGTGAAACAAACGGGAAAATTAGACTATTATTACTTACAAAGATAATACCATAACTTTTTTCCACCGCCAATGGTAGTAAATTGGATAAATAATTTCGTTCTGAACAATTTTAAAAATTGACATGTCTGGTTGTTGCCCCCGAACACTTAAATTGCACTGTTATGTGTGTGTGTGTGAATGTGGTATCGCCAAAAAGAAAAATCCGACCCGAAGGATCAAAATATGTGTAACGGTTTTTAGATACAAAGATCCGAGTGGAAAGTATTATGTCATTCAGGGATTCCTGTACTTGATCAGATGCGGATCCGGTATAGCCAAGGTCTTCTTATCTAAAGTGTCCTTAGTCATATTATCCTTTCTAGGTCTTAGGTTAAATATTGCTACTGCAAAACTTAGCGTCAACTAGTTTTGTCTGTATTAGTTTGTAAGCTATGACTTTCTGTGTCAAGTAATTAATTAATTAATTATCTAGTGCTTAAGTGTATTTTGTGCAATCTGACGTTATGACAAGGGTTTCAATTGAATTTTTTTTCAAAAATTGTAACTATGACAATGAGATGTAGTAAAGTAGAATAATAAGAGCTCGGGTAATGTATGTTTCATATAAAAATACATATCATCTTGGTCTGGTATGTTAGCGCAGACAACACAACTTCTTCTAACAATGTTTACATGTTTTAAATTGTAGACATTGAATCTAATAGTTATTAAATTTCATTCATGGCGACGAAGTAAATTGTAAGTTCCACATTCTACATAGAATGTTTTATCACCTTTAAAACAAAACTGGTTTTCTACCGTTTTCTTCAATACATACTAGGTACAATACCTACGTTATTTCTTAGTACTCGGTGTAGCCACTGTGTACAGTGTAGAAAATTGTTGTATATTTTGCCTTTATATTTGTATTGTGACGGACTATAACAGCTGTTGTAGCCTGTAGGCAGAAATTTATAGTATTTAAGATAACATATTATTATGTAATTTATAGCCAACGGTCTGAGTAACTGAGGCTTTTTATCAACAAAAATAAAATACCAAAAAAACTTGGTATTTGGCGGTCATTGATTTGAACGCCTAATTAAACGTCAACGACGACCATAAATTATAATTTACAATTATTCTTGCCTTTTGCCGCCCGGAGTCATTACTCGTATAAATGCAGCTACATGTATAGGAAAAACATATTATATTAATTACAGAGATCATTAGGTTTTTACCGGTTCAAATTGTTGTTGCACTTTGAAACAAGCTAGTTCTTCGGGTATGAAAAAAAAATTACCGTTGTGACTAAAACACTTTCTGTGACAGACGAGCATTACAAAAAAAAAAATGGTGACCTATTTACATTTTCAGCATTGGAACCCAATTATCGTAGCACGTATTACCTGTTAACTTCCCGTGACTCCGTCCGACCGGGCCGATCCAATTTACATTATTGTAGTTTGAGCTAACAAAAACTATTGTGTCTATTGATCTATTAGTTACAGACAAAAAGTTCATCGATATTTCACTGGACTATTAAATTATTTTCAATCAAGTACGTTTTTCCTCAATGCGTTCACTCCGTTTCAAGTCAAAGTGTAAGACGACCGCAAAAACTTGAACTATAAGTCTCCGTTCCTTTGTATACCTATTCCATTGTGTTAAAAAATATTTGAATATTTTACACAATAATTCAAAAAAAAACTTTCTTGTACAGTTTGTATAATTTAGAATCTCTCGAAAAATAACAATTAGAAAACCAACGATATTATAACATTGTTATTATTACGTAGTATTTGAAATGAATTGAATTATTTTGCAGGTATATTTTTTTGTTAAAATCAAACTGTAGTTTGTGAAGTAAATACTATAAATTATGTTTTATTTCCATCCTTGCACCGCCATAATATGGTTTAATAAATTATAACCAAAAATAGTTAAAAATGTGGACAACCCTTCGCAGTAAAAGAACGTTTTATATTTTAAAAATAAATCATGAATTTACGATTGTAGCTTTTGACAGACTATTTGAAGCAGACAATTTTCGTTTTTGCATTTGGTTTAGTGACAGAAATGAAATACACCAATAAGTTATATCTAAGTGCAAAAAATTGCGTGTCGCGATAATATTTATTTTCTAAAAATAAAATCATTTTTATAATTTTGGTAAAATGTAGAATTCTGACATCGCGTGATAAACGCATTTAACTTGGCTTTTTTTCAAAATTAATTTATCTAATGTGACTATATTCACAAGATAGTTTGGTCATTTTTTTTTTGAAGCAATATTTTCCAGTCATATACTAAATACTTGTCAATACATTATTTCAGGCAACGGTCAAACATCGTTTGTGTGCTATTATTTTTTTCCGCCTTAATGTACTTGACTTAGGTTATTCTGCACACTGAGTGACTACAATAAAATGTTATGAAGTAAGTGAAAAGTCGAGGAACATGTGTGACACCACGATGACGAAATTACATTTCTCTGGCGCATATTGGCATTTTCATGTCTTAGCTCTGGCACATAACCGAAAAAAGTTTTTCAGCCGAGTCTGCAACCACAAAATAGTATTTTCATGTCTCGTTGAAGTACCGAATAAATTTAGATTAGGTGTGGAATTATAATTGAAAAAAAAAATTATATGTAGCTTCCAGTTACAGCATAAGGCCAAGGAGATTAAAAAATTATGTATAATCAAGTTTCTGGCTAAAATTGTAGTGTTTATTATCTGGCCAAAAGTAACTTAACATAGAGAATTAAACTATTTTGAATTTATTATTTAGTTCTAATTTGAACGTTGAACGTACAACATACCTCTTATCTCAAATCAGATAACAGCGTAACAGATTAACATTCGAAATAGATCCGAAATGGTCAGTCCGATAATTGTCTTTCGTCGTCGCTTCGTAGTTTTTGTTACATTGCGGCGCGTAACAGCGTAACGCTTTTTTGGTAACACTTTTTTTCGGTTATTTACCGGCTAAATCTCACCCTTATCTCCTACCCCCTATTCCACTCCCGTCCCCAACCCTTTCGCTTTTTTCGTTACGCTCTTTTGGTAACGCTTTTATGGTAACGCTTTTTTCGGATATTTGCCAGGGTTATGTGCCAGAGCTAAGACATGAAAATGTCAAAAAGCATAACGAAAAAAGCGTTACCACACGGAGATGAGGTTGGGAGTGGGAATGGGGATGCGATGGGGATGAAGATGGGGTTGGAGGTGAAAGATAGTGGGTAAGAGGTAGGGGGGGGGGTGGGAGATAGGGTAGGAGATAGGGAGTGGGAGATGGGAGGTGAGAGATATGTTGTACGTTTAACGTTCAAATTAGAACTAAATAATAAATTCAAAATAGTTTAAGGGCCCAAATTCTCTATGAATTGTTTTAAGCCAGATATTAAACATAACAATATTAGCCAGAAAATTGATGTTTTAATATACTAGCTTGTTACTGCTTCTTAATATACTATATCAATTATCATTTTCTATAATTCCACCACTACTCTATATTTATTCGGTACTTCAACGAGACATGAAAATGCTCTTTCGTGGTCGTAGACTCAAGTGTAAAACTTTTTTTTTTTAATTTGGTTTACTACTGCAATAAATTACAATGTTTATAAATTATTATACAAAAACATAATATGACATCAGTTATAGTATTATCACGTTATCATGTTATCATATGAAATTTATCAATTTATCTGTATATAGTTGACAAGTACTATGTACGGACGTAGCCCATTCGGCTTCAGTTTTTTCTAAACGGCTCCCGTTTTACAAAAAGGTAAATTCCCAAACGGTTCCGGTTCTACTAACAGGTAAATTCCTAAACGGCTCAGGTTTTTTACACCACAAATTCCTTCCCACTTTATACAGACTTATGACTGTCTCAAAAAAGGTGTGGTTAAAAATGTGTTGGTGTTTTATTTCCAATGAGCTCCTGTTTTTTTTCGATTTAGGTGTATTGATATGACTACGAGCTTTAATTTGCGTCTCGGATTGTATTTCGGTCAGTATATCAATAACCTTAAAAATATTTGGATAAGCAGTATTGAATTCGCCGTTGAATTTACCGTGGAACGATTCACAGCCATTTGTGGTCAAAGAAGGGGAAGATGAACACTCAGCCCACATTTCAGGAGGGAAACGACTATCTGACGTTATATAATTTTCAAAAATATAGTCGAACACTTTGTCTATTTACTCGTAAAACCTTTTTCAACGGGAGCCGTTTGGGAATAAACAAACAATGGATGGGAGCCGTTTGGGTTGCACCGCTATATACGGTGCAGTGTTATTAACAGGTTAATTATACTCTGTCTTCCGAGAGAACGGTATCGTGCGCAAAAACCAGAACGCATTACTCTCGCGTGCGCCTGCGCAGTCAAAAGTAAACGGGTTTTGGTTGCTGCGCACAGTACCGTTCTTTCGCGAGACAGAGTATATTTTGAGTAGTTCGGTCGTGTGTGTACTTATAATAACTTGGAACAAGTATAGGCAGTATACTGTAGGGAGTATACTTTGTTCTGCTATAGAAGTTGTTATGTGACGCAAACTGTAGGACTAAAGTTAGTCTGCCTAGTTGGAAGAAAAAAAAACTCCATTCAATATATCAATAGTAATAGTATCTTGAAAAAAAAACAAAAATATTTTAAGATAAAGGGTGAACAATTTTTTTATCATATGGAGTACCATTGGACTTTTTTCTTGCTTTTGTGTGGCCATACTGATTTAAGTCTTACTATTTACTTCACTATCGCATATAAGCTAGTGTAGTTCATCTCTTTATTACTCTATGGTGATTGGAAGGCTCGGAGGGTGTGGATGTCAAAGGATTCAAAGGAACCCGAATTCGATTTTTGGTTTTAAGTGTCGAATCGTTTATACCGCTGTTGATGCCGCTACTACTTACTACTACTACTACACGACATAAATATTATACTTAGGCGTACCCACGCCATGGCTGTATATATAAATATATGATAATAATTGGATACTATGTTTAACACACGGTGACCAGAACGGGTACGTTGCACTCTCGGTCGCCGCGAAGCCCAAGGCGTACGACAATGGGACGCCAATCTGGCCGCTGGTTTGTGCGCCGCATGCGTATAATATTATGTGTATTTGTCGATTGTTATTAGAATATTATCATATGTATATATATATATACATATGATAATAATATATATATATGTTATATTAGACATCAGCAGTACCGAGTGTCAGTGTATAGTAATAATAATAATAATATAATGTACATTGCCGTCACCGCGCGAACCTCTTCCGCCGTCCCTTTTGTTCGCCGCATATTTTCCGTTGCGGCCGTCCAACGGCTTGCAGTAGCGATAATAATAATTGTTATTATTATTATTATACTTACCTATGCCATTACCTATACCGTTCGGAAGTCACACCAGCTATTTAACTTAAACTAAACAGGGGGGGGTCTATGAAGCGATCACCCCCCTTGGACTGAGTTTATGTATGTTAATGTATACACATCCATAGAAATGTAATGCCTTTACCAAGTGCTAATTACTGTCACCTCAACAGTAACTATCTGGACAGACTATTGTGTCACGATATTGTCATAGGTATTGTTATAAATATCACATTTTGTTTGTTTTTTTTTCACACGTTCTAACTAAAGCAACGTCATAACTTGGCGAGCAAAAAAAACCCATTACGGAATTTTAATTAAGTAGGTTTCTATCAAACGATAGCTTGAATTTCAGTTAGGTTAGGTCTTGCTGCATTCTATTAACGGTTTGTAGTTTTTAGACATAATTCAAGACATTTATTTTATTAATTGTATGCAAAACGGGCTCCAAGAAAAGAGAATATACATAAATAAACAGGTCTACGAACCTTTTTGTAGAGACCGTGAACCCTAAGAACAATAAAATTGGGTAATAACAAGTATGAAAATACAAAAAACCAAATAAACACTTGTTTATTAGGCTTGCGAATAAGAGTAGCATTGCAGTTTTTAGATAGTCGTTCCAAAATCGTTATGTAATTTACTGTCGACTTAATATGTTCATTTATTTTATATTATTACTATTATACAATTGGAATGTGTACAACAATAGATAACAGTTTATATTGTAGTGAAAACTGTAATGTTATGGACGTATGCAACCGTTTTGTTGATTTTATACAATAGGTACAATACCTATTGCGAATACTGATATTGATTACTTAAAAGAAATAACTGTTTTAATGAAACAGCTAATTGATCAAATACAAACGATTTTTTTTTTTTGTAAAAAACTACAATGTTCTGCTTACCAACTGATGCGATATTGGTTAATTGTAGTATATCCGTAGCAAAATAAAAAACGCAAAGGACAATATACAAGGTATACCGTGAATAGAATAAAGTGTAACGGTATAAGTACTGTGTGTGTGTATAATATGTTCCATATTAATTTCCTAAAATGTCAATGATGCGTTCAGTGATAAGTAAAAAAAAAAACCTTAGTGGTTATTGAATTACAAACAGTAAGAAGTCAGCGCAATAAGGTCAGGCGGTCACTGTTTTGGAGGAAGCAATAAAATTAAAAAATAATTAAATCACTGCCAAACGTTTATATTATAATATATATTTCATAGCTGATATTAGTACCAGTAGTGCTTGATAGTAAGTCTACCATTAAAGCAGGATTTAATGGTAAAATAGAAACGCATAATCCTTAATTTAAGAACTTTGGTTGCTCCAAAATGTTCCTTACAATATTGGTTTGAACGAATTTGTACTTTGATGAATTTAAAAAATAAACAAAAATTTAAATTTTCACCTGACAGTTGTCGAACCCGGCTTGTCTTCTTTGCATTCCTCTTTTGGTTTAACCGTCTGCGAACAAGTTACCAAATTCTTCTTCGTTTGCTTTTCTTTCAACGACCGAAGCGACCTTCTCCTCGACTGCTGCACTTGCCTAAAAATGAAGCAATACCATGCTTTATAATATTAATCATATTCCAGCAAAATAAAGGTAAGACCTCAGAGAGTGTCATTAAAAGCCATAGCATGTTATTTTTATCTTATTTAGATGTTTAGAAAGAAAAAATTATATTGTCATAAAACCAATAATATTCAAATACGATTTTTATGCTTCAATGTACAAACGGTTATTATACATCAAATATTAATTTCAAAAATAGATATTAGTGCCGTCAACTTGTAACAGTAAATATGTTAATAGTTTTAACATCTACTGTTGTGTGCAGAATTATAACGTCTAAAAACCAAAATATGAACTATTGAATTGAAACTGGGTAGTTTTTAAGAAGTTTTATAAATGTAATACTTGAGAAAAAGAGTGGTTTTAAGCAATGTCGACCATAATATATTATTATCACTCATAAGTCAACTGTAATCACCTATACGTATTTTTTTATTCATAATTGTTTATATGTAAAAAAAGTCTAAATATAAATTATAAAAAACAATTTTCGATAAGATGTTTACTTCTTTGAACACCTTGAACGAGAAGAATTGGAAATTATCCTTTCTAAAAATGTGATCCTTAGGTTCAGGACATAATATTAAAAGTTACATAATTAATGACTATATCCCCAAACCGGTTTGGGGATTTTAATTAATTTGGAAATCTTTAATTAAACATTAAACATTTACATTTAATTTTTGCACAACGCAGTCATAAGATTTAACTTTTAATTAAAATGTCAAACTGTTTTATAGTTGCTTTTAAAAGCTACGTAACTTATATAAGGGATTTAAATTTAAAAAGTAAAACAGTTGTGTAACTTTTACAATATTCGTCCACAATATAAACGTCTTGGCTTTATACACAAAATTGACTTTGAAATAAAGGGTTCAGGCCATCATTCTAGAAATAACAATAAATACTTGAACATAAGTATGTTATCGTTATTTTTAACGTTTGGTATATATGTTACGATTATATGGTACGATGCTCAGCAGTAACATGGACTCGAGTTTGTTGGCCTCGTTCCTAAGCTCTTTGATTTCGTCTATGTCGCTTTTGATTTTTACCGTAAACCAGACATACACATCAATGAGAAAATAAACATTGAGATGTAACACGTCGTCTAAATCATTTGTCACGTGAAATATCTCTATAAGAATTTTTGGTAATAATATTTCCAACACTACTTGGTGCGTTCTTATCAGAATTACAACACAATATCACAATAATAAGTTTGATTATTATGCGAACCAAAATTGGACACAATTTACCACGATGGATATTATGCTTATCTCTAAAAAAAACGTGGCGACCATCTTCTCCCACTATCAATCACAGTATGATGCAGTTGTAATGCCTAACCTAAAACCTAACCTACATTAGTTGTGTGTAGATATTATGTATTTGTTTTAGTATAAAAGACAAGATGGCGGCTTCCATCCGAAAATCCATTGTTTACGAATTAAGTGTCCTTTCTGATTTTATCCACTAATCAATAGTATTGTAGCGGTTTTTCCATTGATAGCACTCTAAAAATAGTCTCCTAAATTTTAAAGTGCTCTTTTTAGAGTGTTAAGTTATTGGCACAATAAGAATTATTCGTTCTTAGCGAGCTGCTTTTGTCTACGATAATTGTATGTAATTTTAAAATTACAGCTAAACCACTTAAAAGGGTCTGAAGCTAAATGGTAGGTCCGACAATGACAGTGTATTATGCCTGATACAAACACATAAATTTCGAAAACCTATAATTTCACCCTTAAGTTTGGTTACTTGTTTGCCGAACAGCCGTTTTACGAAGGTTCTACTATATAACGAGTTCAGAAGAAATTAGGTTAACGTTTTATTTGCAAGTTTATTAATAGATTTGGCAATTTACTTAAAGCACTACGACAGTAGGCATAACGAACACAATTTTGAGTAAGCCGGTATCTTTAAAATTGACATTTTTTTTATCGGTTTTTTAAATGTGTAGTTTTTTTTTCTTACTAGTCGAAATTCAATATGTTACAGTGAAAGCTCTCATCTACTACAGCAGCGACCGAGGAGCAGCGTTATAATGTTATTACAAATTAGTATAAACAAATATACATACATTTAAAAAATAAAGGATTGAACGATTAATGGCTGAAGGATTACACTACTATTAGTAGTGTAACATACAGTAAGAGTTAAACGTTTTATGTTAAAATGTCTATTGTAAAAAAATAAATTAACAGATTGTATTGGGTAATTAGTGGAAAATAAAAGTTTTTTTATTAAAGGAACGAAAATATATTGTACTGCTCAGGTTTATTTCCGTTAATATAGGCAACCGAAGGTGCATCCACGATATGCTGAACTTTTAACCTACACTACACCGTTTAACGGGGCAAAACTTGATTGGTGACAGTTTAATATACTTTATCAACACAATGTACTTGTTCCGCGTACACTAAATGTCAGTCACAAAAAACAGTAAACAACAAAACAAATTTTTATATTTAATCATCTAACGTACTTAGTATAATATAACTTGCACTACAAACGGCACTTTTAACTACTTTCTATTGGGCCGTTAATTTAATTAACTCGTTTTGCAGCTTTAGATCAGTTTCAATTTTATTTTTAATTGAATCACGAACAAGTAAACTTATATAACACTGGTCAATAAAAAAAAAAGAATAAAACAAATTTCGATAACTTTTTAGTTTGTGTCAATATTTTTTGCCATACTTATACCGGGTCGCATAAACGTTCACTAAAGGTTCATTGAACCAATACATGTTTAAGGGTTCCTTAAACATAATTTAAAATAAGCATAAGTAGGTAAGAGGTATTAACCTCGAAGTTGGGAGTTTTAATGTATTTTTTTAGTGATATTCATGTTTTTTATACACGAAATTAAAAATATTATTTCTTGATGTCTTTTATAGATATTATATAATACAAAAAAAATATCAAAATAGTCTAATCGATTATAAACCCTTAAAACTACAATTAAAAAGATTCTTTTGAAAACATATTATGAAATATAATTATATTATAATAAACATAATATTAGTAAAAATATTCTATTATAAAATTTGATAATAATAACTCGTATTTAAAAAAAAAGTATATTATTGCAATGTATTTTTTAGATGAGTTTAAGAATGTACTTAGGTGCAAACATATTTGTATACTTTGTTTATGTAGATTTAATAAAACTTAAGATTTTACATTGATTTGACAACATTATTTTTCACCTGAAATTGTTTATTGCACAGCAATATACCAATTATAGTGATATATATCCAGAAATAGTCAAATAGAGTACAGTGACCTGAATCTTCGAAATTGACCGCACATAAGATGTTCGACCGCAGCAATTCAATTGAACTATTTAATTTCATTATTTATTTTACTTAATTATTCTCATTGAAAAATACTAGGAGAACGATTACACAAAGGACCACACTTTATTTAGCTTAATACTTAAATTTAATTATACCGTTAGTTGTTTTAATTGTTATCACATATCAGTTATCAATATAAAAATTACAGTTGTTCAAAAAGAGTAAAAACATACCTTAGAAATACTATGAAAGAGGTAAATTGTAATCATATACAATTTTTAATTGTATTTTAATCATCTAACTTATTTATAATAGTATTTTAATCAGTGCGTTCTAAAAAACATTATGAATTAATTATGACGGCAGTTGAACGTTCTACATTTTAAAAAAGATTAGACATTTTTTTCAATGGTAAAGTATCAACTTCAATTTTTTTTCTCCCGCTTTTATTAGTTTCATTTTCATAATTGAATGGCGTTATGCAGAAAGCAACCAACCTACCAAAAAAAACCTCGATTTTTTTTTTTGTGGGTTGGTTGCTTTCTGCATAACGCCATTCCAATATTGTCCATAGTTTTTGTACTTCGATTTTTAGAAAAATTTTCATGCTCAATACATTTCTTTGTTTTATGAATTATAATTTGTTGTAAAAAACGAATAAGGCTACAAAAAAAATGAAACTGTTGATTTCGAATACGTATACAATTTAAATGTGTTAAGTATATTATACTCCTCAATAGGTTTCTGGTTTAATGCTTATATAATAATATAATATATATTATATACTTTATAAGCTGAATTGAAAACCGCGATTTCGAGCTCTCGACAATCAGACATTACACAACTAATGTTTTATCGTTAAAAAAAAGAATTAAATTTAATTACACTGAAGTGGATTGATTATATTGCGACCAGTGCAGTAGGTGCGCTGCACTGGGTTCGCCGCTTGAAACATCATATTAAAATATTAATAGGCTTCTAATTTAAGTAAAGTTTTGCATTTCTCGGCGTACGCACTATACTACTATTTATATTTTAACAACATCAAACGAGTCGAACAGCCTGCTGTGGACGTGTTTAAAAATAAAAAGTTCATTTCACCGGACTGGAGCCGTTCTTAAGTGACCTGTTTGTCGGTAGTTATGTATACTATACTTCATACTAGCTATTGTATGAACAATAAGCGGTATGTATATAAGTATACATACAAATATTATACATAATTATTGTTTTGGCACACGTTCAACGATTCTAATAGAAAAAAAATGTATAAATATAAAACCAATCGTTTTCAAAAACGATTCAATAAGTAACGACAACAAAAATTGCATAAAAGTACAAAAAAATCAAAAAATCTCTAATACAATATTATTGACAAACTTGTTTTTTTTTCATTCTTACAATTAGTAGTAGTTATTAGACAATTTTTTTTTTACTTTCTCTCACAAATAGTTTTTTTTTTTTTTTTGAGGCAATACATTTTGAAGAGCTACAAACATTTTCAGTTGCACCTGTTGTGCTAGCACTCATTTAGAAAAATAATATGTAATGGGTATTGTCTGTGTCTACACTTTTGAAAAATAGATAAGTTCTTTTTTTTAATCAATTATCAAAATGAGCCGAGTAATGTGAACCTACTCAAAATGTATCATCAATTATCTAATTCGAATTGAACATTTAGTATTACGGCTGTTCCGTTTAAATGCGCATTTAAATAGCTCCAACAATAACAGTGTAAATTTCAAGTGTAAAAAGAAGTTTTACGGCTTTACAACAAATTAAGATAATACTTATTTTTTTATGAGATATATTGCGCATATTACAATTGCCGTATGTAATTTATGGTGTCTAATAACATATATACCGTATTATTATAACTGTTCATAATAATTCTTCGTTTATCAGCGTTAAACCGAATTCAGTATAGGTACAGTTTGATTTGTATACTAATTCATACAAACTATATTTTTTACAGCAGAAGATCAGCTATGTACTCGTACATCATTGTTAAAATATATAATAGAAGCGTTGCATATTTTCATTTCTTTTGCACCTTATTAGTTACCTTATTACGATTGATTTAAGTATTAAAATATTTATTACAGCACTCGGAAAGCACCATAAGTTTAAAGTGACATAACCCATTCACGAACTAGTATTAAAACTGTGAAATCGATAACCAATAATAATTTTAACATCAGTAATTTGAGTGATATATTTGTATTGTTGATAAAATATATCACTTAAATGTTACCGCTCCAAGTTAAAGTAAAATACATACATTTTTCATAAAATATTATGCTGATATTTGTTAAAAATTACGACTATGCAACTAACAAACAATTTTTTTAAAAGTTTTTATAATTATATCTATCGCTACTCTTAAATTTGATATCGTCGTTAACCCCATTTCAATTATTTTAGTGTGTGTTACTGTCCATACCCAACAGTATACATTATTATTTTAAAATCATCATCCAGAAATGGGCAAAAAGTATCAAAATATCAATCGATGCCTACAAGTATTAAACAATTTCAAATATAATAAATTGATCAATTGTTCAAATAATAACATTAGTTGATGTTGAAAATCAACATGTAACCTTATATTAGTTTTTAGTTTTTACAGGTGCATCATAATTTATGGATGTATCAAGATATATTATCCTGTATTAATGCCCTCCTCTGCTTTCGTGTCTCGAGTCAAATTATTATATCTACATTTATTTGTGTTGGTATATTAACCTTATGATACACTGACCTTCCCATTTGTAATGTAAATATATACGAATTCTTTGGTAATTTTACTAGGTTATGTAGAAAAATGATTTTTTGTTTTTTTCTGGAAAAAAATTGTTTTTTAATAAGGAAAATGTATAAATTAAATTTTTTTTATTTTATTAAAACAAATTTTTTAAATTAAAATCGGTTTCCTACATAACACAGTAAAGTAGGCTAAGAACTCGAATCTCTTTACATAATTGAAATCCGACCATATAAAGTAGGACACATTTTATCACTCTTTTAGGTCTAAACTACCACCAAAATGTCGTTTACTACTATAATGTTTATTTGATATTCAATTATAGTGTTCTACATACCGTGTAATTAACAGTGTGGCCTTTAAAAAAAAACACACGTTTTCAAAATGTAATTTAGCCGGTTTTGAAAGTAGACGCCTCGAATAACGGTCAGTACTTTCCAGTACATCCAGCATAGGCAAAACTAGGAGGTGCTAAGGGGTCTTTAGCACCCTTAGACCCAAAATTAGTACCCCCAACTCCCGAAAATTCAAATTTTTTCGATTTCTTCGTGTAGCAGTTCTTAAGATTAGAAATCGTACCTGTACGGTACCTTATTAGACCAAAAATTTAAAAATGTCTTCCCTTCCTCTTTAAAATCGAGAAAACACCCGAAAATTTTACATTTTTTTCAACTTAAAATTACGGTGCGGCGCTCCAAATCTTTTTTTTTAAATATTCAAATTAGTTCCCAATTTATATAGAATATTCTTAAGACATAGTACTGCCGGCAATCTAAAAGGGGTGATTTTGTTTTCTTTCTTTCGCTTTTCATGCAAAGTTTTAAAGGTTTATATATGAAAATTAGACCAAAGGTAGAATAGGGCTACAACATAAACAATTTCCTCAAAAATCTGTAGTCAAACATTAACTTTTTTTTATTATTATTATTAATGGAAAACTCAGAAAATAGGGGAATGTTGGGTTATATCACTGGATAGCCTTCCTCCTCATACAACATCTCAACAGTTTTTATTTTTTTTTTCTCTGTATATATAACAATATTATATTTGATTATTATGTCTTGCAGCATAGACTGTAAATATTCTTCAATAAATAAATTTAAAAAAAGTTGCTATGTGCGGTTTATACATGTATTACATACTACCCACAGGTTCGCATATAAGCGTTTATTTAAAAGTGATTTTATCACTTTTTTGTTATAATAATTCCTGTAGACCTGTGACCTCTCCATCCCCACTGTACTAGCTTTTTTGGTTTTGTTTTACAAGAGCTTTCCGTACATGCCCGCCCAAGACATACCGAGGTATCTTCTTGGTCAGTGGGCGGTAAGCAGGGGGGGGGGAACTCTCTTCACTAACCGACGACACTAGTCCAGCGCACGCGGTAGTTGCGTTCACGCGCTCGTCCGGCCGGTACTCGTGTTCGTCGTCCGTTGGTGATTATAATATTTTAATTATTATTCGATTTATTAAGTATTGTTAATTGGCATTTTTTAAATTTGTTTTTACCTACCCGTTTTGTGTGTGTTTACGGTGTGTCACTTGTGTGTGTATGTGTGTTTTTTACCATCCGGGGAAGTGTCGGATGGACGAAATTATGAACTCTGTGAGTACAAAAATACTACAATAATAATCAAAACACGTTTGTTTTTGTGTACTTTAACCGTCGAGGCGGTCGTTACGTGAAAACAGCTAGTCCTGACTTGCTGGGCAGAGACCCCTTAACCTTAGCGTTGCCAAGAAAACGCCAGCTCGGGCTGTCGATATTCACAATAATAATTTTAAAAAAAAATCGCCTCGCAGACCTATCCGAAACCTAGACAAACCGATACGAAAGCTGTATGATGAGGGTGATAAAAACATGGCCAGTAGTATTATTGTATAACTACAGCACATCAATAGGTATACGCTGTCGTCGTTAGGCACACGTACTTGGCATAACCAAAGTTAGGCATCCCCTTCGTGACTGTAATTTTTTTTTCAAATATTGTTGGAAGGGCTAATATCAAAATTGCGTTTTCTTTATAACCAAGTAAAGTACCCAAAGTATTGTTATTATGGTAAAGTCTAAATTCAGTGGTCGAATTTAGACTAAATTATTTTTCAAACTTAACAAATATTTAAAATTATGTCTAAACTGGATAGCATATAACAACATGCTATAAATAATAATTTACAAAATGATCTACAGCGTTTGGTTTTTCTATCTAAAGTAAGCAGGTACATAAAAATCTAACGGTGTACCGTTGTTGGCAAAAGTGTACTTGATATATTTTCTATTTAGATAGATTTCCTCCATTATAAGGACTTTTGAGTTTTTCTTATGTCAATAACCCCATATTGGCCTTTGCTTGGTCTAGTGTTCTAAATAGTTCTTAGTATTATTAATAACATATAATTTTTACATTTAATTATAACGCGACAAGTATATTATAAATTCCAGTAATCATTTTGCGGTAATTAAAAGTGTTATTACTGCGGATATAATAGTAGGCAAGCCGAATAAGAACCAATTAAGGAATTGATTTTCAAGTATAGAAGTCACTGGAAAATATTGAATATCCATTAGCTGTCGAGTTACCTAACTTAACCTAAATACAGACTTAATGACGTGCCGTGTTGGTTTTAACTGGAAACTATGAGTCATAGACCTCATTGTTGGAAGAAATTAAAAAAATAATAAAAATCCTGTTTTTTAGTAAATTCATTATTATTGCTAGCATTCGTCGATATGATTACCAAAAATATATTGTGTGTTTATTTCTAGCGTTTTTTTTTCCAAATTTGTATACACACTGTACTGCCGAGTGCTGTAAAGGTGGTAAAAAGACTCATTGTTCTTACAACGACATAATATTATGTTATTGTTATCTGTACACAGCAGTGCGCTTGAGCAAAATAATAATTATGATATCAGTAATTGTTTTGAGTTGAGTCAGAACGTTAAGTCCTAGAAACGTGACGGCAGGTGGTAGTCCGGGTCATGACTAATGCTGTATAATATTATTTCATTAGTTTTTGGAAAATTTTCAACAAACTAACTCTCAATGTAATCTTACATCAGTCGAGCTGGGCCTATAACCAAACTAGATACAATTGTATTTTTTTTTGCCCATAAACTTGACGTACGTGCTTTTAAAGCAAATTGTACACTACATTATGTTATTGCTTACTCGGTTTAGAACCGACTTGGATATTACTCATAGGAAAACCTAACTAATAGTCCTACACCTAGTCGTGGTGAAAATAATGTGTTGGTTTGTCACTGGAGTGAAACAACATTTTATCATTTGGCGCGGATGATGAAAAAAAATAAAAACTATTTATATTTATAAATGTATGTATGTACAAAAGGGTATTAAATAATAATAATAATATTAAAAAAACGTTTTACATGATAGTATTTTTATTGCGCGTGGGTTACGTTGAACTCCAATTCTGATAACCGACTAAGTCAATGAAATATGCAACAAATAGATTTATAATAATTAACAATAAAAAAAAATTACCGAACAATCTGTTATAATTACCAATATAAAACCATAACGGCGCTTTCGATTAGCAGATATAAGTATACAATTTTGGATGTCGTTATGTAAGTATGATAACCGATTTTTATATTATACTTACCTTGTACCTAACGTGTAGACTTCTAGACGACCAACGCTTGTAAAGTATAGTGAAACGGTATAAGTAAGTGTAATAAACCAAGAGTGGGTTTAAAAGCGGTCATGACTTGAAAGCGATTCCTCCAAATCACAGCAGTTATACTTGGCTAATGTCTATCATTAGATAAATTTAGGTAACTGTATAAAAAAAACTATTCTAAATTAACAAACAAAACCGCATTCGTGACAAACAAATGATTTCAAAGTACATTGTGTATTATTTTATACAACACTGATGATATTTACTGCAAAATGTTTTTAGTGCTTGTCGAAGGAAAAGACTGACGTGGGAAAACCCCGAATGGGACAAGTCGAGAAAAAAATTGTGTTTAATATTGCAAAGAAAAAGGCTGTATAAAAAAATGACAATGATATAAATTAACGGGAAGTCATTATCAATTTACAATTATATTGTGTACCTGCTAAAAAAATCAATATGTTTTAATTAGGCGTCCGATAAAAAACTCGACCAACGTTTTTGCAAGTAAACAACATAAAAAACCCGCCGTGTCGTTTTTGTACACATTACCATTAGTAAAACGCATTCTTGTTCGTGTTGTCTTAAGAATTGGCAATTTGTCTTGAAAGACAACCAGAATCTTCGCTCATAACGTTTAGAGGAAATATTAAATATGCAACCAATGTATGAAATATTTAAAACTATGCTAACTTACGATTAGTTGTTCACAAAATACATAATAAACGCACATTTTCGATTGGAATTTATTTGTTTATCAGGCCTGTGCTAAGAGAGGGTGCAGTTCAAGGTGCACTCAAATAAAGGGTGGCATAAATTGTGAGGGAAATCCAATTTAATAATAATATCAGATGAGGGGCAATATAGTTTAAGGGAGAGGCGAAAAAAGATGGTTGTCCTTTAAGTTCATTATTATGTAAAAGTTTAATTTGAATTTATACAACTCGATATTCAATTAATTTTCAGTTAAATTAAATATAAGTTTTCCTGTTTTATTGAAATAGAAGAATTGAATTCGATTATATATATATTAACAGGGTCCGTTCTAAGTATTTTTGTCAATAACGATTAGATTACAAGGTTTCAATCCCCTTTTCTTTTTATTACTATTTATTCCCCTGCACACCCTCAGCGTACTTACGCAACTTGAATCAAGTCACAATCCAATATTTTCGTACTGTCTACTGCGAAAGTAGTATTTTAATTTGAAAGCATCTTCAAATTATGTACTTTGGACAGTTTTTAAAATATTTCGTTGAAACGCTTTGTTTTTATTATGTAATACAATTTTTAGATTAACTTTGTATGTACATATTATATATTATTTGTCTTACCTACTTGATACTCAATACAGTACTTACTGTCTTTATGGCTAGGTATATATACATATATGCATAATAACTATTCCAATAAAAGCCATAATTTTTATTTACATTCGGATAATACATATAATTTTCCAACTGCGCAAAATTGTCCTTAACATTGCAGCGCTTATATACAATGCATATTATTATTACACTCTGTATTTGAATAAAGTCGGTTGTATGCGAATGTGGGTTACATTAATTTTTAATGTCTTCGTACTAAGAATCCAGAACTTTCGTCTATGGTTCAAATCAAACTTAAATGGTTTATGTGAAAAGTTGTTGAAGAAGTCCTCACTGGTATATTACATTTATCATTACACAATACATTGGTTTTATTTACTTTTTAATGGCAATAACCAATATATAATATAGGTTGGAAATTAAATATATACCTATACATATATATATATATACATAAAAATATTAAATATATATATATATATGTATATATATTAATTAATTTTAAGCACACCCTTGAAAATTCGTTTGTAAGTAAGATCCAAAGACGTTGATTTGTTTTCCACCAGCTGCGGTTGGTCTGTTGGTTCTCTGCATGTAAATTACATCACGCGCGATATTGTTTAATAATATTTACATGAGCGATTTTTTGTCAAAGGTTACGTGAACCGCTCTACACGTGCACGCCGAGGGTACATATACAATGAGCCTGTTCAACACTTCGTATCTGCTGGGCAACGACACGACCGGCGGATGGGGTCTCCGGTACTTTTTCACTTTCTACTCCGAGTTCGGCGACGAGAAGACCGAGTCGGCAGTCGAAGTGTCCGTGTTGATGGTGATATTCGTGGTGTCCGTGGCGGCCAACGGGGCCATCGCCTGGGCCGTGCTCCGGTACAGGGAGATGCGCACCGTCACCAACTGTTTCCTACTCAACCTCACCGTGGCCGACCTGCTTTTCGCCAGCACCACGCCCGTCATGGCCTACGTCCGCTTACGTCCGGACTGGCCGTTCGGTGACGTCATTTGTCGGCTACTGCCTTACTCACAGGTACATACATTGTCATAGGTGAATAACACACATGGGTTTGCTTTGTAAATTACTAATACAAACCAAAAAAATACCATGGCAAGTCGTACTTACGATGCATTTAAGTAAGTATGATAATTTCGAATGTATTCAAAAAAAGTGTACAAGTGAATAAACATAGTAGATGTAAGCATATTTAAATATTGCGTGACCACAAAGGGTAATTGGTTATTTTTGAGTACACATTAAACCAGAAAACTCATTGTGCAATATTTAAAAAAAATAAAAACTCATTTAAATATTGCATGGATGCCTCTAAAATCTTTTAACGTTCATTAACACTACATGGCTATTTCTAGAGCGGTAATAATTGTGAATGGAACTTAAAAAAACCTACCTCAAAATATGTAGCTGATGCTTTTACAAACATACCGGAATGAAATATTAATAAAAAAAGAACCGAATCAGTTAATTAAAAACGCGTTTGACGAATATAATATTTATACTTGCGGTATAAATTATAATATTATATTTCAGTACCGCGATTCGAGCTAATACCGCAAACGTACAAACAATGGTAATAAATACATAATACATTTAAATTTAAAAAAAAATACTAAACTAATACTAATAACTGGTTAAGGGATTGCTCGCAAAATACCTACTATAATGTCCACGGCAACACAATAAATAGCAACAACAATAATCATACTAACTGTAACAATGTATGTATCTCTCATGGGGAATTTTTTTTGTTTGTAAAATAATCCCTTACTCATATTCTGCGAATATTTTGTGCGACAAACTATTTGTTAAAAATCTGTTGAATTTGCGAAATTTCCACAACAGTTCCAACAATTTGTCGTGTCACATCATTGTTGTAGTGTGCTTTGAAAAATGAACAACACTACAGTTTGTATAAATTTCATCGCTTGGGTTATTTTTCAAATTAAAATTAATTTGAGTAGAAAAAAAAATGTTAACGCAAGTTAATGTTAATTAACTTGTCAAAACGATTATGATAAATGCATAAAAAATATGTTTTCAGAGATAATAATATTGCCTGCTATTGCTCACCTGCTATTGTCCAACGAGTGTAGGTAAAATAATTATTATTACTATGACCAAGGTCGCATAAGCATGGCGTGAACATTGTTAAGTTATTCACTAGTAGGAGAGTATATTTTGTTATGAAACAAAAATAATACAGTAAATTTACTCAGTCCTAGACGATGAGTCATGTATAGTTGTTTTGGTCGCTTGCTTTCCTGTTGTGTCAAATCGCAAACTTAGTATGAAAAAATATATCTATTCAACATATTTATTAAAAAAAATTTCATTGAATAATATACCTAATGTTATAGTTTAAACATGGTACTGAAATGAGAATCCTATTATGCCAATATAATAAAATATAGATACATTATATTATAATATTTACTATGTTCTGTGGTTATTGTTGAATATATGTTTTTCCTTGGTATATTATATTACATAGCGAATAACATAAATGACTTTAAATTCCATTGACAATAAACGATACATTTTTTTTAAAAATAACCATTATGAGTAATTTGTTGTTTATTTCAAAATACAAAAACAAAATCAGATGCAATTAAAATCAATTTAGTGTGTATTTTCTTTGAACGAATTGACGAATAAATTTCACTGTTAAACCGGTTTATCGGTGGCTTCCATGTTTACTATTATCAATTTAGATAACAATAAACTGTTTGAACGCTCTTTGTAAGGTAACGTCGGTGGTTAGGTTGGCTAATAGCGTGAAAAAAACCATAACATATTATATGACTTGTAACGAGGCGCATTCGGGGTGAGTTCGGTTTAACGAAATATGATACATTTAAGAAGAAGACAAACTTGGAGCGAAAACAACAGCTTTACATTCATCCTGAGTACACTGTAATGGTTTGCAAGTGCAACTAAGACCACACTATTTAACATCCGGCGTTATATAATGGAGATTAGACCATTTCCGTTGAAATTTTAGTTAGTTTCCCTCAGCAAACATCCTGAGCTCGGTCGATTACAGCAAATATTTTCTATCCGTTAAACACAAACATTGGTCATTACAAATTTCCGTGCACAATAATTAATTATTATTATTATTACTCATCGGTCGATCAGAGAGTTTTCGAGAAAAAAATATATTTTTACGGTTCTCGACTAATTAGCTTTTAATTGTTCTTAATGGAGGTCGGTGGCAACGAATACTAAAAATGGTTGTGTGTGTGCCCAACATAATAATAATGATATACCAATAACGGATATAGCTAATTATGCCGTCATGATGTTTTAACACGAACACCGAACGTCGTTTACACTCCGCACAACAAAGGAGAAATGTTTACCGAAAATTACTAATAATTTATAAAAATATTTTTAAAATAATACACAAACACTAACAGCTCTAATCGTGCACACGTTCATGCCTAATTAACTGTGTTCGTATAATAACATATAATATTACCTATATAATATTATAAAAACCATATTATTATATTTTGCACTTAAACGCCACTTGTTTAGGTCAGAGAACAAAATATCCTGTCTACGCGTATCTTTACCGAAATAGCCTATTAAGTTATTGACTTTCTTCGTCTTCGACTTGATGAACACACTTGAATACAAAGTAATTCCCTTAAATGTATTTTTTTTTTTTGTGTAGTTTTCTCAGACCGTTGTCGTAAAGTGCACACCCACAGAAATTGGTGTACACTTTTCGGTAATTGTTTTTTTTTTCTTTTTCCAAAAGGTCAAAAGACTAATATAATGCCACTTGGGCGGTGGTGACTTTTCATTATATATATTATTACTTGCCTATAATCTATCTACCTACATAAAGATTGTAACCGAATTATATAATTATATATCCAAGAAAATCGATTGACAAACAACAGCTGTTGTCGTCCGACTACGGTTTAACATTTAATATATTATTATTATAAAAGGGACAATATTCATGGTACCTACACTTGGTTGGTCGTCGCCCTTGAAATTCATGGCACGCACGCCATACGGTCTGATCGCGTAGGGCGATATGGGAAATGATAATGAGCGATATGCCGGCGTGGTGTTCATTATACGTGCATGTGCATTGCGACGGGTTAATGCGGTCAAATTAAAATCAATTAGACGTGTCGACTAATTGACCCGGCTTCGTCATCGCGGTTGACCTTAATATAGATGGAATATTAAAACAAAAACTGCATCCTTTTATTAACGAATCTAGACTCTTTTGATCTGTAATAATATTGAGTTGCTACATGAAGAAACAAAAAAAAATGAGAAAATAAATTATTGTACAATAATTATTGTATCGAATTCGCGTCCAAGTTAAATACAAACCGATACAAAACCACCTTATAGTTTGATTTGAGTCTAATATTGTATAATTAATATATTTCCAATAACCGTATGGTAAGATTACATTGTCCTTAAGGTATATTTTCATTTTATTAATTAATATTGAAGTTAAAATAAATTGGTGTCCGACTAAGTAGGAACATACTAAAATAATAATATTGTGTACACTATAGGGTATATATATTTTGGGGGGAAATACTAGAAAACCATTAGGTAAACATTCGGCTATTGCACAATACTGTAATACAAAACAGTTGAAAGCTATAGCGAACTGATAAAACGCAATCAAATCAAAATATATAATTTAACATCCCACGCAATGCGTGACAACATACAGAAAATATGACAAACAGTGAAATCAAATCTCCTGAGAGCTCTAGACTAAACAGTAATAATAATAATAATGAAAAAAAACAAATCTGGCATTCTTCACTAAAACGAGACATAAAAAAAACTTTTTTTTAAAAATCTCCACAAATGGCGCAGACTTCAAAACTACCATACTTGTGCACCCCTAAAATAATATGTCAATAAGTACAAACCCGAATAAGCAAGCCAATCGTTTATTAGGCAACGCATATTTGGTTTAAACAATTATACATACAACTAGAAAATATTATTTTTATGTTTTTTAAAAAAAATGTACTACATTGTGTAACGTTTTGTGATTAAATGCGTTTTCGGTGTAAGCCCACGCGGTATTTCCAACGTTATATTATACAGTATTATACTCTATACAATGCACAACAGTATATAGTATTATACTACTTAAGGGAAATTGTCCAATGGCCCAGAGGTAGGGTACACGTTGTCAAACTGGCATACACACCATATAATACAACAACTGAAGTAGTTACATGTTACAAAATTATAACAATATAACCCATAGGTAATATTAAAAAAAACAATATCTAAACCGACCGGATTTAATTCAGGCTTATATTGGGGCACTGCTAATATTGTGTTTATTACCGATATCGGTTTAATACAATAATATATTGTATTTTAGAAAAAAAACAAAAAGATTTAGTCCCGAATTCACGCTTAAAGTCAACATGACAGTTGAACAGACATAATATTTTCTTAACAACCTTGTCAAACATACTTAAGTTGTCACTCGACAAGCGATACTATATTGTATTGCAATCTGTAAACAAGAAAACAAGACATTTCTTCTTTTTTTTTATATCAAATATTTCATTAGATTTTCGAGTTTAGATTAAACAGAATTTAAAAAAGTACGATTAAAAAAAGTTTAAATAAGTTCACTTTTTATTTTTACATTTACAAAACTATAAGCAATAACAATTAGACCTAATTAATGTCTTACAAGACCCGGGCCGTCCCGTTGCCAAAAATATTATGGCGTTTAAAATGTCCACCAAACAACCAGAGAACACATAAAAAGTTTGGGGGAAAATAAAAATGTTTATCCTAATCTTAAGGAATGCCACCGTTTGCTAAAAAAAAATTGTGGCGCTAAAAATAGATAAACGTTAAGATTAATTTAAACCTCCTAAAGTTAAGGATAAATCTCTATAAAAAAAAAACGCTATATAAATAGATAAAAATATTTTTAGTTTAATCCGTTATTAAATTATAACATTTTATTTAATATTATTATGATTTATGAGACATCACGGTTAGGCATTAGCCACAGACACACATACATTTTTTTTTTGCTTTTTTTATATACACAACAGAAATGTATCCGGCAAACAAATCTGTGTTTTTACAATTTATCGTCAAAGCGACCGACGAATATAAATTATTTAATTTTGTTAATGGATTAAATTGTTTTTTATTATCATAGTAAGTGAAAGTGTGATGACAATTTCAACACCGTTGTATTATAATTAGATATAGTTTGTCGTTTTCAAGTTTCAATGAGACAAAATGCATTTTAAGTAGAAACACTTCAAAAAAATGTTGCTTTTTATCAAATCATGTTGGCTATATAATATAGAAAAAAAACAAAGATGATTAAAATACAGATTGCCTTGCATTTATTTAATAAATATAATATAATTAAATGTAAAATGTCTTAAGTTAACAGTAATATTTCTACGATTACAACATTTAGGTAAATTAAAAGAAAATACATTTTATAAGAAAGAAAACTGTAAATACGCCGCTGTTGATTATTTAGCGTTAATATGCCTACAATAAATGTATAATCACTATATTATGTCCACAGTTTGTATGCGGTTTCGTGTTGCTGTGGACGTTGACGCTGATCAGCATGGACCGTCACAGGTGCATCGTGGTGCCACCGTACCGGTCGAGACTGACGCCCAAGCGTGCCGCTGGGCTGACCGTGGTAACGTGGCTGATCGCCAGTATCGTGTTCATGCCCGTGGCGTTGTGGTTCCACGTGCAGTCCGTCAACGACGGCGACATGACCGTGTGCACGCTGGTGTTCCCGAAAAACGACACGTTCAAGCTGTCCATAGTGTTCACGGTGTCGGTGGTGTCGCTGTCCTGCGTATTGCCGCTGTCGTTGTTCGTCTACCACTATCAGCGGATTTTCCACAAGCTGAACAAAACGCGCCGGAGGCTCGAACAATCCGCCTCGCACCGCACCAAAGCCATGTCGCAGAACAGCCTGTCGCCGACCGCGTCCGGCTCCATACCTCAGGTTAGGTTTAAAGTTTAAAAAAATATATTATTTTGATAACTCTGTATACATTTTACAAAAAAAAAAATGCTGTTTAGTGCACTTGCTGAAGTCAAAATCAAAATCGTTAACAATCTTATTGACAGACGGTAGTGGAGAGACTGTTTTTTTTAGTTTCTCGTGTCTTTAATAAATAATAATACACGTAGGCAGAGATATACATGGGCCATCAAATTATTATTAAGTGCAACGGAAAGGTCAAATGTACTAAACGAACATTGGGTCAATTAATGAATGATTTTTTGATTTTTTTTAAATATAATTTCTATAACGTATCTTATTACACAGTAACCTCTAGTATTGACCAGTGAATAAGTATTATTTGTATAGTAACGAAAAACAAACGGAAACCCGTTCAGTCATTACAAAAAAAAAAAAAAATAATAAATAAGTGCCTATTGTCTAACGACCCAGTGACAAAACTGTTGGCCATTACTTTGTCTTGTATGATAATATTATTATTATTATCGAGACTTTTGTGTTTTGACATGGTTTTTTTTATATTATTATTTAACTATTTTTTTTTTTAAGTTATAACAAAAGGTGTAACTGTAACACCCTCACAGAGTCGGTCAATTAAATCACAGTTATACTTACTAAGTTCCGTGTACGCCGTGGATCATGGAATTTAAAATCCTATATTTTATGCATTCACAAAAATATGATCATTAAATAATAATTCAATACAAACATGATACATCCAATAACAATGGGGTAGGGTATGAAAAATAATCCCAAAGGCGTGGTATTAATATTGTGTTTTAACTTTATTAAACCTTTTATTAAATCGTTAAAAAAATAAAATAACAAAATTTGTATATTTTATTATTCATATATTATAATGCCACCTGCAACTAGTAATTGTAAATAATTACAAATAGAACCTCCCCTACCTTCCCCACATATCATTTAGATTATTTTTACTTTTTGGTACTATAACTATAATAATATCGACTATTATTTGTTTACTTTTTTTTTTAAACTGTGTATATCAATAGGTATAGCAAGTTTTTAAATTTTTTTTTTAGCAGTTTAACGACTCGGATTTTGTTAACGTTTGCCAAACAAACTTTCCCACCGCGTGCTATCGCTTTGATCGTTTAATATACATTATATTTCGTGTTGGTACAGCTGTCTAAGTTCATATTATTATGGCGCCTAGCACTCGGTTACTTAACGATATTTTATTTTAGCTGGCTTTCTTCTTTGTTCATTCGATTTTAATGATCGGCGGCGTGTCTCAAACAGAATAATTTAAAAACGCATCGCCGTAGTGCAGTCAAAATAGAAACGTCCCACAACAACAATAATACTGCGTACTGTGGCCAAATATTACCTATATGCATATTATGTTTTCTAGATATCCAAATTTACAAGTTTACAAGCATTCACTTCACTTCCCTCAGGCCGGCCTAAAGTCATAGTGTGTAATTTTATTGACAATGTTCATGTATTTGTAAATTTACTTATAATTTTTTTTTCTTCACTAACCCCTTAAAATCCTCACTCATCCTCTTTTGTGTATTTATATACTTCCTTCTGAGTAGGTACATTCACTGAAAAGTATACTATTTTAACTTGTGTGGTTTAAAAAGTAAATCAAATGAAATCATGTTCATACATAATATGTCCAAGAACAAGTAGAATACCAGAGTTTATTTTAACACTATATAATAATGCGTTTTGCAGGTGTTGGTGCGTCACGAAACGCTAAGGTACCAGAAACACTTGAGGGTGGTCCGCGTGCTGCTCATCAACGTGATCGTGGTGCTGGTCATGTGGCTGCCCATCACGGCGGTCATGTGCCTCATCTACATGGACGGCAGTCGAGACACGGAGGACACGGACTTCTTTTTGCGGTCGCACCACTTTATTCTGGGACTGTTGCTAGCCTTGCTCAACACGGTCGTCAATCCGATATTGTACGGCGTGTTGTCGGAGAACTTCCGCAAATGCTTCGCACGGTTGTGGTTTATATCGAAGCGGCGGCGGGCCATGAACCGCGAGCTGTTGGACAACATGAGCAAGGGGTGTCGGACGCACAGCAACGGACACAACAACTCCATATTGCACAAGGAAGGCAGTTCGGCGTCCGTCGTCGACTTGCCCGCCACCAACTGCTGGTAACCCTAGGCCCGAAAACCCGCGACCATACAAAAAACCCATAGGGTATGTTTAATGGCTTTGTTCCTGCGTTGCGTTAAAATAATTTAGTATTATTTTAACGACTTGTAATTATCGTAGACCAAGAGATTACGTACTATAGGACTTATTACTACGTTTCTTGTAAGTAATTGTACCTACAAGATAATTTTTGTTATCAAAAATTATATTGCTAATGCTGGCCAAACGGTAATAATTGATTTGACTATTCGAAGTTTGAGTCTCGTTTAGGAAATCCACGTTTATTTGGTACATACCTATCGTACCTACTTGAAAAATACTTAGGTACCGCGTATTAGGTACATGCACACAATTAAAAATATATTGATAGAATATAATTCAGTAAAATATGATCTCATTGCGGTAACATCAATATTAATAAAGACTATAATAATATTATAATCCAGTGGCCACGCAGGTTTTAATACATTATAGGTACAATATTGTTTATATTTGTGTTTTTATAAATTTATATAATATTATGTCTATCCAAAAGAACTATTGTATTATATTATTTATACAATTTATATTATACAGCCCATAATATAAGTATCGTGTATACACATATAGCATAAAAAAAAAACATTTATAGCATTTTTATAAAAAAAATTGTACCCAACACATTAATAGGTACATCAATATTTATAAACCGGGTAAAAAATATCAAAATACCTAGTTATTAATCATTACCTAATGATTAAGGCATACCTGCCTGATGTATTATTATATGTATTCATTATTCTGTGTGATGTGATTTTTTTTTTAAATTGTAATTCAAAACTATTTTTACCAAAGATGTAGGTTTAACTATAGTTAATGAAATAATTATGTTCATTGTCTTTCCCACAACATCTCAAATCTTCAATGAATTTATTAAGTATTTATTGTTACCTCCATGCATAGTATGAACATGTTATGACTAGATTTTTACAAAATTATTATTTTTTTATTTTAATGCATAATATTTATAATTGTATATTTTTATGTACGTATTTATATGCATACTATTATAATGTAAATACTGAATGTTAATCACCTTGACTGCATTTAATACGTTGTAATCATAAACTATTTGAACTATTTTAAGGCGCAATAAAACAAATTCACAACTAGATTATCTGCCTAATATAATAATATGATGTATTATTACTTACTTTTTAGTTAGTATTATTAAATAATTTTTTTAAATAATAAAATATACTATGTTTTAATGTTTTTTAGTCGGTCTCATAAGCACAATTAAAAGTTAAAATAATACTGAAGTCTTCAAAAAATATACCTACCCACGTTAGTTATTAAAATTAAAATTTATTTAAAAATGTATTATTTTATTTTAGTAAAATTTACTCATAAATCGTATATTATTTAATACAATCTTATAACCACTAAAGCTTGCATAACAATAATAGCTGTAAAACATTTTAAATTTCAGGCACGTTATTATACGTAAATAACAAATTGCGAAACACCTAACAAAAAATATGTTTATTTCAGTTTTTAAGTACCTACTTCCTACTCATTTATTAATATATAGCTACAGCCTACATTTCACAAATGGATACAACAGTCGCTTTATTATATAACCAAATTATATATTGGTTCGTACTCTAGATATCTTAATAACATAAACTTTATCGCTACAAAGCAATTGTACCGCGGCAGCAAACCTTAACAAGTTCTAAAATACCATTTTTTAGACACAAATACTTTTAGTAGAAAATACGGATTTCAATATAAAACCATATTTGATATATAGGTAGGTTTTTTAACCATACAAACTGCATTTATTTTATAATCAAAAGCTACGTCCTAATATCATTCAGTTTATATTTTTATATGTATAACAACAAAAATCACAAGTAATTGTAATCTGAATGCAATTTAAAAACAAAACCTTTGGAATTATTTTTCTTCGTAATTAGAACAATCATTGATAATTCGAGACACGTTTTAGTAGACGGTGTAAGTGAACTTTTTAGTGTTGATTTCATTTGAAATTGGCCGAATAATTTTATTATAACGATTTACAAAATCCAGTAATTTGTATGTTTTATTTAATTTTAACTGGATTGTGCCCCTTATCTATACTATATTTAATCTATAATTATAGATATATACAACTCATATATAAGTTAAAAGATTATTATAACTTCATATATATGTATTTCAATTGTATAGTATTTTCATCTCAAACAAAACCATACAAATTTTTTTATACAAAATGTGTAGTACAAATTTTTAGCAGCTTAATATAACATTAAAATTAGTCAATAAATTGGTACAGATACAATATACATTGATATACAATGTTTCACTCGGTACTCGTTGTACTACTTTTACTGCTTATATTTCGTGTCACCCCGGAAGCCGGCCCTTGTAGCACTTTTCTGGAGAGTCTCATGATGCCCGATACTGGATCGCGACCAAAATATTTAACTTGAATATCTTGCCCGACTTCCATACCCAAAGCACTAGGGTGATTGATCTAGTGAAAATAGTTAAATAAGTAAAAGTAATTTCACATAGAACTCGCTCAGTCGGATACTACTATTTCACTATTTCATTTATAAAGTATTACTTTTCTTTGATCGAGCTGCGAATTATGAACCAAAGCCGGTTGCATGGTCGGATACAATGTCACCATAACACCGATTTCTTTAATTTCGACAATTTTAGCATTGTAAATAGCTCCAAACTCGAGTTGTGGTTCAGCTTGCTCTGCCATTAATTTTTCAACAATTTCTTTTGCTTCATTTAACGATTCTCGATTGGGCGCAAACATTGTGAATGAACCGGTTTCCATATCGGATGTTATCTGATGAAGTAATCGGCAAATACACATTGTTGTTAACGATACAATATAATACAAACGTCGAGTATAACGACGTAAATTATTATTAACAAGGCTTTTACCTGTGCACCAGTGTCTAACAGTATACGCTTTAAGTTTATTCCGCCGGGACCCATTAATTTTCCTCTTTTATGTACAGGTACGTCTAACTTTTCTGTTACTGGCCAATTATCTTTTTGTGGTTTCCTAAAAATTGAAGTCTTAAGTAATATTTTTTATTCATCTTATCTCATTAATAAATACAAGCTGCCGAGCCAGTTCGAAACATTTACCTAGAACTCTTAATTGTTTCATTCATAATATTTATTATGTCTTTCTTTGCATCCGTAGCTGCTTGTATAGCTTCCATTACAATTTTTAAAGGCAAACCAGGAATTTTTATATCGGCTTGCACCGCTGTGATGCCTCTTTTGGTACCAGCCAATTTAAAGTCCATGTCGCCCAAATAGTCCTCGATGCCCTTAAATGGAAATTTCATGTCGTCATTTAATATATACATAAAAAATATATTTATTATTATGTGTTATCTTACAAGTAAATCAGTTAAAATCCGATAATCTTTAATTTGCAGTGTATCGTCTTGGTCATACTCTGTAATCAAGCCAATAGCTACGCCAGCTGCAGGTTGAGATATAGGAACACCGGCATCCATAAGTGCTAAACTACCACCGCAAACCGATGCCATTGACGATGAACCTATAAACGAATACAATATTTTAGTATAATATCTTTAATAGTTTAATGTATATGATATATACAATAAAACCATTACCATTGGATTCAAGTACTTCCGATGTTAAACGAATCGTAAAAGGAAAATTTTCCGGAACAATTGGTCTTATACCTCTTTCTGCCAGAGCTCCATGTCCGATTTCTCGTCGCATAAACGGATTTAAACGACCAATTTCATTGGTTGCATACGGAGGAAACTCGTAATGTAAAAAGAAATTTTTTTCATTTATTCCGCTAAAATATTATAACTCAATAAGAATAAAAAAAAAATTAACCAACTACATTTTTACTTAGTTAATATGGTCATTGGGTCTAGCTTCAGAGCAGAATCTAACGAGTCAAGAGCTACTGTACAAAAAACTTGTGTTTGGCCTCTTTGAAATAAAGCTGAACCATGAAGGGGCTTGTACAAATCAACTTCGCACGATATGTTTCTCAGTTCATCAAATTTACGACCATCACATCTAAAATGAAAAGTTATCTTTAAAAAGACACATCGTTTTAAATTAACTTTGTGTTACCTGGTATTGTTTTCAAAAATTAAGCTCCGGAATATTTTCTTACAAATTTTGTCAAAAATAATTGAACAAAGATCAAAATTTAATGATTCAAAGTTAGATTTAAGTTTTTCAATGACCTCAGTTTTAACATCCCTTACAGCAACATCTCTTGATGTTTTATCGTGAGAAGTATTGGTAAATATTTCTCTAAGTTTTATTTCACATATGCTATTAATTGCTATTTCTAAATTTCCGTCTGTATCGTCTGAATTTTTAGTCTCATATTCTCGTTTAGGTTTTCCGTATTCCTTTTGCAAAATATTAATGCCATTTACCACATGCTGACATTCTTTGACACCAAATTTGATTGCTTTTAACATATCTTGCTGTAATACATTATTAGCGGAGCCCTCTAACATGACGACTAAATTATGGGCAGCCGACACAACAACTAAATTTAATTCACTATTAGATAATTCCCGGCGCGTTGGGTTAACTATTAAATTATTATCACAAAAGCCTACCCGAACTGCACCCACTGGGCCATTCCAAGGAATGTCAGAAAGGGCTAAAGCAGTCGATGCAGCATTTATACTTAGTATATCAGGGTGATTTACTCCATCAACTGCTAGTAAATTACACATAACCTAAAAGTAACAACATATAAACGTGTGTATTATTATATTATACATTTTATAGATATGAACTGCATTACCTGTGTATCGAAACAATATGTAGAAGGAAATAATGGTCGTAATGAACGGTCTATGAGTCTGCTGGTAAGTATTTCATGTTCAGATACGGACAGCTCTCTACGTAAATAGTTTGTAGGTATACGACCAGCTGCGGCTGCTTTTTGTCGATAATCAACTGTTAGAGGTAGAAAATTAGTCGATGATGGCTTCAATGATTTACTGACCGTTGTTGCCATAACAGAAGTGTCGCCAAGTGACACAACTGCACAGCCATCAGTAAAACGAGCATATTTTCCCCCGGAAATTTTTAAATAATTTCTGTCGAATTCCAAATAACCAATCAATTATAAAATCCATACCCAATATAGAATAGGTATAGATTGTCATGTCGATAAATATTAGTAAAATAATGATTAATTAGTTTGTAAATTTTACCTTCCCGAGAATTCTACTTTGTGTTCGAATAAGTTTACTGTTCCCACAGAAAGCCATCGTTTAGATTGTAAATATCTTGATAGGGAATGAGCGCAAAATCGAGAAGTTAATCGGGATATCATCACAGTTAATATTATTTTAATGTCATTCTTAATTTGAATATATATATATATTTTTTTTTTTTAAACAACGCTACTATGATTAATAAATTTGAATCTGAGTAAACTAAGTATCAGAATTCAGAAGCAGAATAAATTGAAAAAAAAACGGAACTCTTTTTGACTTTTGAGCTGATGTCCATGTGTTGCCGGCAGAACAAAGTTATGTGTTATCAATATTCATTTTTATCATAACGATAACGCTGTTATCACTGACACAAATGTACCAAAATCCGCCGGCCAGAAAAGCCATGTACTTTTATATTACTATATTAATTTTATACTTAAAAGTCGTCTACAGATCGGCAATTGTAAACGAATCGTCCCACGAAATCCTACTTCTCTCAATAATTATGTTAAGTTATTCCCCTCGGCCTAGCAAGTGCATAAGTCGACCATCTATGCGGTATGTAGAGCGGCCTCTAGCAGTAAAGTTGTAATGGCTAACCACTGCGGACCAGATATAATAATGTTATGAAAAATAGCTAAAATGAAATAATAATTGCTAGGCGCTAGCTCAGATTAAATGAAAGTTGAAACGTTTCATACAATCTGTGATGCTAGTTACTCGTATCTCGCATCATCTCTATGCATTGATGCGTTTTATGCGTTTCTCCTGTACTTGGTAGATAATTGTTTTTAAGTATCCACTACGTTTCCCAGCATGTCTGTTAAAGCTTTCCTATAAAAATTACTCATCCTAAACAATAGAATTTTCCATTATATTATCTTTTAGAGGACGCTACCCGTCCATTTATTAAAGAGTAAAGTATGGACAGTTTTTCAGAAAATCTCAATTTAGACCTTAAACTATAATGTGTACTGTTATTATTTTATTTTTGTCATTTCTATAGAAAAAAAGTTGTTTATCTATTAACAAATTGCCACGCTTAAATGGAATGAAAGTGAGCGGTTTTTAAGGTGTTTTATGTAGGCAGTATTTTAGAAAAAAGCGATAATTTGGTAAATCTCGACCAATATTAATTTTTTTTCATGTTAATTTTATAAACTTCATGGTATTATATTTAAGGTAAACAAATTTTCTAGGTGTAGAACCGTTTTTTTGTTAAAAAAATGCTTTCGCTGTGAAAAAATTGTGAAGCTGCCTAGTCAAATTTCAATTCTGTAAAAAGAAAACAATTAGTTGGCCTCTTTTACCGAGTTATGTCGCAAATAGATTTTCATTTTAAAAAATTATTTTCCATTTGTATTTATGTAAATTACATTTAAACTCGATTATTTTACATTAAAAAAAAAACAAACAAAATCCGTTTTTAACGTAACAGGGTAAAATAGCCAAATATTATATTATTTATTATATGTTTACAATATTAATATCGGACAATCTCAAGTAGTTAAAGTCCTTTGATCTATAACTTCAAAACTCACAAAAGCAGACCACTTTACTTCCCCTTAACATTTTTCCTCCACGCACATGCGTAGTTGTCTCTTGACTATACTCCTCAATCTTCACTGGATAGGCAGCTTAATTGCCATCTTAGTGGTAACCGCCTTATCAATTAATGGTATACTGATGTTTTAGTGATATCATCATAAACGTCTGTGGCTTGTGTGATTTAGTGACTTATTTAAAGTTTCTAATTAAGTTGTTTAAAATGTTTGCCAGTTTAGCGATTACCAAATAACGATCCTTGAAGGAAATTAAAAAAAAAAAAATTCTATGAACTCAATTTAATTTTTTGCAAGCTATATTATTTTTGCTATAGTTAGTTGACTCAAGTTTTATCATAACCAAAGTAAGTTTTTACTTTTTTCTTTTAAATAATTTAATTTGAGGACACTAAAAATGTCTTCTTTTAAGGAAAAAATAATTTCTACAGTATCACATTAGTACTGATTTCTGTTTTTATTTCAGGTTTATTAATATTTTTATTAACAAATATAATACAATATAAACAATTTTGAAACGATTAATGTATAATAATTTTTATCAATGTAATAGGTTACTCTACAATGGCAACGGAACAAAAAGTTACATCTGACTGCCGATTGTTACTTCTGCAAGAAATGCGATCTCAAAATTATGATATGATACGATTTGCTTCTTATAGAACTGCGTGTAAGCTTCGTTATGTCCAGAAAAAAGTACATTGTAAGTTATTATTATTATTGATCTTGTTGTTTAAAGCATAAAAGTAAAGTAAAAAATCTTAACATAATTTTCTTCGGCTTCAATAGAGGGTCTATTGTGTCGTACCACTTTTTATGAGCTCGTAAAATAAACCTATGAAGATGCTTTTTCTGGTAATTGAGAAGTTATAGGATCTAGCTCATATTTACTTGTGATTGAGTGAAAAGTTCAAAAGCTTACCTACATATTTACATAGACCAAATTACATTTTTCAAAAGCCTGTATCTTTGTTGAGAAATTGTTTTTCAATAAAAACCTTTTATAATATGTACAAAACTCTTGATATTTAAGTTTGTTCATAGATAAACATGCTCTAAAACTACTTAACTTCCTAGAAAAATTTATCTCTTGAGAAATGTTTTACGTGCCTAAAGTAGTGTTGTGACGCCATCTTAACAGCCTACAATTCTATATTGAAACTAAAAAGATTTTGGTTAAGATGTCTTACTTAAAAAAAAAAAAATGGTAAACAATATTTATGTTAAACGTTAATTTTATAGTGTTACGATTAAAGCTTACAATTTGTAACGTGTTTTAACAAATTAACACATAAGTATACCCAGACTTCATGAATCTGAACCGTTAAATAAACTGTTTAATGACCATGTATTTAATGTTTGAATGTCATTGTTTTGATCTATTTATTGTGTTCTATGTAGTGTATACTAAAAATTCGGGAGTTTATAAATTAATTTGTATAGGTATAAAAGTAAATACACGGATTCACGAGTACAATAATACACGGGTACATGTGTATTTTAGTTACACATACTTTAACTCTGTTTAAACAAAAACACAGTTATTTGTATTCTAACTACACATAAAATAGGGACCTCTAATAAAAAAAATTCATGACTGGGTTATAAAAGTTGAAAAAAAAATGTTAAATGCCAATAAAAATACCTCTTTGTTATGACAATGTAGGAGTATACAAATTTATGCTTTAAGACAAGTACCATCGAAACATTGCCTTCTTTGTGATTAACAAATGACCATTTGTTTATTTTATTTTATACAAGACTAATTATGAATGTGTCTTGGGCGTTTAAATATTTAAAGCTACTTGCAGTGAGTAAATCAAAACACACTTCTTCCTGTCAATCTACATTGTCAACAATTCAATAATTTTGTATATATTTTGTAAAAGTGTTTGATCATTCTATTTTTTAAAAATAAAAAACTATAGGTGTATTGTTTACTTATTGTCGGTTTTTTGTAATTATATGCCAAAAATTGAGATCTTGCAGAAAATTATCTTTAAAAAAAAAAATTTTAATCACTACTACGTATTATTCCTTTCTACGTTCAGTAATTTTTCAATATTCATCATTAAAATTACTATGAGCTCATAAAACAAAATATAGATGTTAAAAATGATATGCTAATGTAATCTGATTTCTAGCCATAAGTTGACATAATCGAAACCTATTTAGATATTTTTGTGTAACTTGGACGATAAACCAAAATTAATGAGTGTTGGAGCCAATTGGAGCCACAGATAATGGAATTATGCACAGGCTCATTCATAAATCATGTTACAGTAATTTTTATCAACCTAGTAGTCCTAAAACTAAAACTACACCTTGAAAAAAAAAACAAAGTATTTTTTTTTGGTTATCGACTGTGCAATATATTTTGAGGAATATCCCATTTAAATTTGGAGTAAGGAATTTTTGTTTATTTTTCAAAAAGTTAGCGCGTCATAGTTTCAAGATGACAAATGTGTACATTTTTTTTTTGCGTTTTTCTCGATTTCGAAAAGGAGCTATTATTTGGCTTACAGGTACGATTTTTGATCTTAATACTTGATACAAAAAAAAAAAAAAAATGAATCCGGTGGTTAAACCATTTTTTTGGCTCAAAAAAAAATACTCTCATTGTAAAATCAATTCATACTTAGTTAGCTCTGCATCAAAGCTAAAAACGATAATATCACAAATTTAATCATTTCAAAACATTGTATTTATTTATTAATTTAGACATCTGGTTAATCACTTAATGCTCAATATACACTCTGTATTTCTATGGGAAACTTTCTAATGTTTAGGGAAAATGTCAGGTGACAACTGGCAAGGTTAATTGATTAATGAATATTAACACTGGTTTTTATATAATAATGTTGTTTATTTTTTAATTTATTATACGAGTACTGGCCAGAACCCTTTTTTTTTTTTTTTAAGAATCTATAAATAATATTATTTTTGATATCTCGTTCTTCAATAATTAAGTTCAATTTATTGTACAATAAAGATCCTTTGATTGTTGTTTGAATATTTTATTTTAGTCCATTTGAAGGAAAAAAATAATCGAAAAATAATTAGAAGGCGCTTAAAAATAATAAATATATTTCTATGACTATGACATAAATAGATAATAATTAAACTAAAAGCCATTCAGTATTTGGTATCGATTTCACAATTACGCATTTTATTTATCAGTGGAATACAACTGCTGAAAAAATACTGCCATTCCAGTTTCCTCTTAAAATCCAATGAAAAGGTTGAAGTATCTAATTTATTTTAATAATAAAAAACCCATTAAAATAACTCGATTTATGATAGTAGAAACCTGTATGTCAGCTAATCAGTAAGTTATCACTTAAAAAGCATTTTCTTCGTCAGGCATATAAATTATTTAACATTCACTTGTTTTTTTTATAATTTAATGAAACTTAAAAGACGAACTTTTCAGGTTTGTTTAAAATAACGGTCAGATGATAAATATTGGATTTTAATTGATTCAATTGTTGCAATATATATCTATATGTACAGAGTGTCCCGAAAAGATTTGACAAATAAAATAACTTGTTCTATTGAATGTTTTTAAGATTTTTTTTTTGAAATTAATTTATACTCACTTGTGCTATAAACACCACGTTTTTTATGGTACTTAAATAAAAAAAGTAAAACAGTTAAGAGTATTACAAACCGTGGTGTTCAAAACACAAATAAATATAAAAATATACAAAAATGTTTATAAAAAGCATGGAGTTTTAATTTATTTCCGAAAATTAGCGCATACACTCATAATAGGCGCATACTAGTTGCATCCGGGAAACTACGAATTGCACCCGATCTTTATCGTAACTAAAAAGGTCAATCTACAGTAGTTGCCTCTCAGGCTTAGGTATATATACGAGTTGCATCCAAAAAAAATTTAATACTAGTTGCATCCCGCTAAAGAAACAGAGATTCTAAAACTATGCTAATATTTTATTGAATTTTTCTAATAAAACTGATATTATCGTTATCTGTACAGCTATCGTTTGGTACTAGAAGTGTGTATATTATAAAATATGTTTAAACGCTTATTTTTTTTAAAGTTTTTATTTAAAAGACATCGTTTAAAAGTTAGTACGGGAGGAGGAGTACGGTTGGGAAGTGCGTGCAGATAAAAATAATACTACACTCCACGTTCCCTCCTGCTCTAAACTTGAAACTTCAATAACTTCAAAAATAGTTATCCAAAACTGGTTATCGACCAGTCAAAATATTAAGTACATTGTTCTCAATTAATAAAACGTTACCATTTAAGTTTTAAAAGTTGCTATCAAAAAAACTAAGTAGGAAGGAAGAAAAAACAAACAAAATTGTGGAAAATTGAGATCATATTGTTTAAAAACATTATAAAAAAAAATATTAAATTTATTATTAAACCCAATGTGTTATTGACTGGCCCATGATAAAAGAATCACTCTGTATACATAAACAATTTGATTGCATTAAAAAAAAAAAAATACCAAACCCCTTAATTACATTGTAAATGTATTTTTTACGATATTAAGAACCACTGGTACTGATAATGTACCCCGTGGCACTTACAAAGGGATGTAACTTGTATGCACCGCTCATTATATAGACGAAGAAGAAGGGATCTTGTAAATCAGAATTGTATAATTTATATATACATTTTTTTTGCATCACAATTTATTATTATTATACCTAGTTACTTCGTTTTATAAAAACCTCAGCTTTATTTTGGTGGCAACGGATGTTTAATTTGTAAACCGCTGTTTAATGATATTATATCATGATGTAGGTAGCGCGTGTAATGCGCCTTCCGCATGTTATTTTATTACGAAATTTCATCCTAAATAATACTTGTGTGACACAATTTGTGGGTTTGTCAATATAAAGCGCCAGTGTAGACACTTAACCAACAACATCAGAGACACTGTAAATCATTTTACAAACGAATTCACATCTTATGGTTTCAGTCAGACGCGTTTTTGTAACTTTGAAACAATGTAATTTAAAAAAAAAATTGTAACTAACCAACGATTCCTGTAAAAAAAAAGGCCCCTCCCAATTTTCATCCCTGGTCCCTGGAAAATCGGAAAAAATGTCCCCAGAGAAAATATGAACTATTAAAAAAAAGTTCCATTGCAACAAACATTTTTAAATCTCGATGAAAAAGTACAAAATAAAAAAGTATCTAGTTTACAGACACAAATTAAATAATATTATATGTAGCCAATGTAATTTTAACTTTGCTTTCAAACTTAATCGACGTGCGAAAATCCCAAACTTTTTACTTTGAACAATTTGCCCTTTAAATGTAGTTTTCATAGAATATGTATTCAATATGTACATTATACAATACATAATATACATACAAATATTATATTATTATATATGTTTGTAACATTTTGTGTTTTATTTTATTTTAGTACACATTGTTGATATTTGGAACGTAATAGAAGCGTTTCGTGAAAATGGGCTAAACACGCTTGAGTCACACGTCGAAGTGAATGTTTCCAAATTCGAAAATTTACTGTCCAGTTTGTATCACAATCTAAACAAACGGTTACCCGCTCAACAGCACGTACATGCTGATCATTTGACTACGATACTGCTCAATTGGATTATGTCAGTTTATTCTGCGTAAGTTTTGTAATTTATAACTTAGAACACAATGTATTTCAACTGTTATTAAAAAAAATAGATTCAACATCGTTTAACAAATGATTATGATATGTGTGTGTGTGTGTTTTAGAAATGACACTATGGGACGAATAAGAGTATTTTCCATTAAAGTTGCATTAGCCACAATGTGTTCAGGAAAACTCATGGACAAATTAAGATGTAAGTAATATATATAAATAAATTATTATTGTATAGCGTATTGTGCATTTAAATGGTTTTTTTTTTTTTTTTTTTAATTGATTATCTAATATTTTTTAGATATATTTTCACAAATTTGCGATCAAAACGGGCATATGGTTGCATGGAAGTTTCGAGAATTTTTACAAGAAGTATTAGCACTTCCTGGTGCTGTATATGAATCACCTTCTTTTAAATACAACGAACAGATACCAGTAGAAATATTTAGCGGGGTTGGTTTAATTATGGATACTCATAATAGTAATATAATATTCATTTCTTAATATTTTAAAATGTAACACTAAAAAATAAATTTAACGCATAAATAACTATAAGTATATAAAAGTAAATTTTAAATGTAACCTGTCCTTTGACATATTATACATCTTAATCTTTAATTAAAATTTAGTTCTGAGAGTTAGAAACCGCTATTATAGATATTATTTAATTTTTGTAAATTTTTAATACAATTCCTGATCTTACACATACACATCTAACATACACAGGGTGTTTAACAAAAACTTACCAATTGTAAAAACCTCCTGGAGAAATTGAACATTTTTAAATAATATAATTACTTAAACCCGATAATTAAATCTTAAATATTTTGTTTTAAGAGTCAGTCATAACTGATATAAAATCTTACAAAAAAAAGTACACATATTTGGTGTAAAAGAAAACTAAAGACACTACAAGAAAAGTTGTTAAAAATCTGTTTTCATCAATTGAAATGAATAGTGATGATATTTGGAAGAATATCTTATTTTAATAAAAACTGTAATTGAGAGATGTAATAAAAAAAGACCCTGGTTAGCATAAATTAGAAATGCATATCTTTAATTTGATGCTTTTATTTCTTTCTAAGACTTTGAGATGTATAATTGAAAATTGAGTGACATGTTTTTTTATTCCACTTAAAATAATGGGTACAATAAACACTAAACAATATTTGAAGTAGCACTACTCGTTTTATTTAAATTATTATAAATAAATAGTAACATTTTTACATTAAAGTACATTTTTAGAAAAAAATTGCCTTAAAAAAACTTTTTGATATGAGTATGCTCTTTAAAATTACATTTTTTATTTTACACATTTCTTTTTAATTTTTTTGTATAGTAATATTGTAAGTAATTTGATTGTATATATTTTTTTTTAAAAATAAGAATGGCAAAGTCACTGTTAATGATTTTATGGATTCGATGATGTCAGACCCTGGACCGGCTTGCCTCGTTTGGTTACCTCTATTGCATCGTTTAGCAAATGTCGAAAATGGTTGGTAAATATACTAATTTATTAATAATAATTAAATTGGATTTTTTTTTCTTTAGTTACACATCCTATTGGTTGTGACGCATGTCATCGGGATAATTTTACCGGATTTCGCTATCGTTGCCAGAAGTGTCATAACTTTCAAATGTGTCAAGAATGTTTTTGGAGAGGACGTGTAGCGGCTAGTCACACTATCGAACATGATGTAAAAGAGTATACTAGTTATGTAAGTTTTAACTCTCATTAATATCTATTATTATTAATTATTATTAATATGTTATTGGTTTTTTTAATGTTTTAGAAATCTCCAAGCAAACAAATTGGACATTCATTAAGAAAATCTTTTCGCTGTGTACCAGAAAAAGAAAAAGCAAATATACCTAGATACCCCGAAGAGCCTGAGAAGACTATTAATTTATCACATATTATGTATGTTACTTGTATAATGATTATTGCCCGAATTATTATAATTTATTTATTTTTATTCTAGACCCCCGTCTCCGTTACCTTGTCATAATGGATTTTCAAACATGTCGCTCAGCAGTCAGTTTAATACTTTGGACAGCAAGACAAGTTCTAGAAGGTAAATTGTATTTTATATAATATTGATAGCCAGCTAAAAAAAGCTGAGTATACAGATAATTAAGTAAGACAATAGCCTTTTAAAACTATCAATATGTATGTATGTTATTTAGTCCTGATAAACGTACAATGAGTTTGGATTATACTTCTATGGATGACGAACACAAGTTGATTGCACGTTATGCTGCAAAATTGGCTGCCAAAGCTAAAGAAGTAGTAAGGGAAAATTACACTATGTTTTTCTCATTTTGACGAAAACTTTTGCCACAAATCACATGTTATATGTTTTCAATATAACATAACTGTTAATTGTACAAATACTTATATTTTATTATATTTTTTCATTTATAGGGTAGAGCACCATCAGAAGGTTCTTTAAGCTTGGACACGTCAAGAGCTCAACGAGAACTTATCATTCAACTCGAGTCAAAAAATAGAGAAATTACAAAAGAAATCGCTAGATTAAGGTAAATACGCTTATTGCAATTATCGAAAAACTTTTGAATTTAAACCACTGATTTAATTCCTAGAAAGCAACAAGAGATGGAAGGTTTTTGTTCTGGAATTTCAGAAGAAAATCCTGCCCTTATGAGCGAACTTCGTGCGTTACGCAATAGGAAACATGAATTGGAGTCTCATCTAACATCCTTACAAGATTCTAGAAGGCAACTGATGGTTCAGCTTGAAGGATTAATGAAGCTACTCAAAGTAAAAAAATAATATATAGATATGTTATATTCGGTGTCTGGAAAGAATACATTAAAAAATTAAAAACTCACATAAAATAACTTTTGCCTAGCTCATTAAAATGTATTCTTCTCATATTGAAAACAATTATTATAGGTTTGTCAAAAAGTCTGTTTAAAACATTTTAAAAATATTTTTTGCTGATTGAATTAATATTTTAACATTTTTTAAGAATATATATCCAACCAACAAAGAAATAGAGATTTAATTTATTATTATAAATAATAATTGCCTTATTTTAGTCCAAAAAAATTAATATAAACACAGTTATTAGTTTATTTTGGCATTGAACGTGAATGCGAATGAGTTAATTTTTTAGCTAATGTTCCAATCACTGCATATTTTTATGTAGCACTGCTATTAAATCTGTTCTTTGTCTTCCTCGGCTTATGCCATACATATACAAATGATAAACGATGTCAGCAAATTCTTTCTATCACCATAATCTTCTCTGCTAAAGGCTAAAGTCCCTTTATAACCTACACGTAGATTTTAATAATTGTTTTTTTTTTTTTATTATAGAATCATCAAGGATCTCCTCGATCTACACTAAATTCGTCACCTCATTTAACAAAATCTCCTACACCTTCGAAATCTGCACCACCTACTCCAGGCAGTACTTTAACTTCAGCTTCGCTTTCAATAATGTCAAATTCAGACTCTGGAATATTAGGAGATGTTATCAAATCGGCTTTTACCACTAATTCTCAAACAAGTAAGAATTTTAACTTAAATGTTTTTATTACTTCAAATAAAAAGTGTATTTATTGAATTAACAGATAAGCAATCATGTGTTTACACTTACTGACCTCAAATTAAACTCCAATTTTTTTTTTTTTTTAATAGGTACACCAAATAGCCCATCAGTAAACTCGATTACTTCTATGTCCACTGGTGGTAGGAGTTTAAGAAATGACTTACTAATCGCTGCTGATTCCGTTACAAACGCAATGTCATCTTTGGTCAAAGAATTAAACACAGGTAAAAAATATGTATATAGTATATACCAATATGTATAAAAACGTTTTTGTAAAAACAATATGTATGCTTGCTACAAACAAAATTTAAAAAAATTTCAGATAGCCCTGTCCACGGAAATTCTACAGTAATTACACCATTAGGTTTTGGTAAAAAGGAAGACAACAATAATTCCAAAATGAATAAAGATTTGAGAACTGATAGTTTATCTCGGAGTCAGTTTAATAAAGTAAGAAAAATTGTTATTTACGTTAAAATATATAAATAAGTTATGACTGGAGTTTGTTGTTTTACAGGTCAAAGTACATAACAACCAATCGGACGGTCAACAATCTCCTGGAAATGTAATTTAACACTTATACATAATAGTAGATTGTATGGGTGTAATTTAAAACATTATTAATGTATATAATTACAAATTCTCTCTAAAGTCTAGTTTACATGACCCAAGTACTCTCTCTAACGTTTATACAATATATATATTTACAATTAATTGGGCAGCCAATATTCGTATTATGAAGCAACAAACTTTGTAGTTATGAATTATATAACCTATTTTATTTTGAATAGATGAGACGTAGCAGCAATCCTGGATCTATAAACCACTCGCAAGAAGCGGATCCTGTTACTCGATGGAGATAATAATATTTAATTATTATTTAATTAGCAGTTTTAACGACATAAACTTATTATTTGTTTATTTATGCCAACTATTAGATTTAATAACGTTAAGATTATAAAAACCTAAAAGATTAGATTTAATTAACTTACTTTTTTTTTAGCTTCGATGCAGAACTGAGGAGATATTGTTTTTACAATAACGTGTTTTTTAATTTTTTGTGTCTAGACTCACAATATCTTTTAAATAAAAAAAGAGGTGGGAAATTGCACTTTGACCATAGCATATTTCCAAGTAGCTATGTGTAAGTGAACCAACAGTCAATAAATATTTGAAAATATTTTCATTTTATTGTTAATTACGATAGATGGGTAACAACGGCAACAAATCATTAAAAACAGTTGATTAGCCTTAATCGTATCCACCGTAATACTTAAACCAAATTTTTAAGCACATTATTGTCATTACTATGTTTTTATTGATACTTGTAGTTTTACCATGTACAGATCTGAATCGAAGCGTTTTGAATGCATTTTTGAAAGTCATTTTATGACTTTTAGTTATAATAATTTCTATAGACCTATGACCCCCCCCCCCCAACATGCTCTGTTCCCTCTATGCCTTGACCCTACTATACTGTTTTTTTTTAATAACTATTTTTTTATAAATTGTTTTATTTTCGAGGCATACTAATATTTTAAATGTTGATTGTTTTTTATTTATATTGTTGTCTTTTGTTTAACTGTTATGAAAACGTATTTGATACTAATCATAAGGAACTACCTAAGTATTACTTGTTCAGTATGTTGATTCAATTATTTTTTGAAAGTAACTGTAATTAATTAGCAATTATAATGTTAGTATTATTTTTTTTTATTATTATTATTTTAAAATTTCGTTCTTTTAATTATCGGAAAACATTGAAAATATAACGTGTTTGTTGTGTAAATTATGTTTGCAGTACCTATACAATGACAATATGTTATATATGACAATAGTGTAACTACTATTAATAAATACATAATTTAGTGGAGCATCTATCGGATCTATTTTTTTTAGAAAAAATCTAAATGACTTTCGTTCAGTGAGTTTTTACTTAACTACAAGACCAGGTCTAATAAAAGTATATATTAGGTTGTCCTCCATTTTTTATAATAATTTTTCTACTTCAAATTTGTCAAACCTAACATTATTAATTGTAATCTAGTTTTATAACACACAAATTGAAACAATTAATACGTATGTGTGCAGGACAGATTGAGTTTTGAATTTTCTTTTACTTGACTGACATTTTTCATTAAAAACTTCTGGCATGTATGATGGCACCAGTTAAGGGAAAGTGTAGGCAATGTAAGGCAATTGTAATGTTAAAATATTGCAGTGGCTATAATCAACAATTGCAGAAATTCGATCGGAATCCCATTTTAAATTCTAGATCTCTATTAAAATTTTAAATTTCCATGGTAAAGTATATTATATTTAACTAAGAAAAATTTGCTCAATATTTTTACTGGTTGATAACCAGTTTTGAATAAATATTTTTAAAGTTTAGGGCAGGAGGAATGATAGATTTGTTTTAAATTTTAAAAATAATTATTTAAAACTAGTACAATTATAACATTTTGACTAGTCAATATTTTCAGAAAATTATTCTTTTTCGATAAAGCCCCAAAAAACTATAAAAAATATTATTGAATAAAATGTTAAATTTACTGCATATTTACACACCATTGTGTGCCTTTGTTGTAACTATTCTTGGAAATAGTTATACCAGTAACCTTTATGTATAATGTTTGTTATTGTCATAGAACTATTATATTATTAGGTATCATTTATCATCTATATAATATATTATTAGTGCCCTATGATTGTTACCCCTATATAACCATTAGCCATGACCTAAAAGTCCAAAAACATACCAAAATAGGGACTACCCTTACTATATAAATGGTTTTTTTAATTCACTTTATTAAACCATTATATTATTATATTCATATTGTTATTTGTTTATCATTATCTGTGTATACATAAATTATATTATTATGTACCTATATTGTTTGTGTATCCCATATTTATTTGGCACGAGGTAAAGCGATAATGTATAATCGATAGTCCTTGAACTGGGTTGTCGGAACTTCTCATCAAAATATATATATACTATACTATGTACTTTAAATAAAAATAATGAAATCAATTGTGTCGTATATATACTTGGTGAAAAGCGTGGGACTCGTTTTATGTAGTATACATTTTATTGTGGTTGTCATGGTTGACGTATGTAAAACATAAAATAAAATACACGGGTTAAAAATCGTCAATTGCAAAACGTTGACTTTACCTAAAAGTGTATTACCTGCTTACACCTACCGCTGCAGCTATAATGCTTAACAATTTAAAATGTGAACATTTAAAATTTAAATAAACCGTTACTGATAATAATAATGTTTATCGCGTAATTCATAAAACAAGCGCAATAGTAATAATTTAAAAATCGTATAATTACATTAGAGATTAATTATTCTCCGTAATATTCTGAATGACTTGGCTTTGGGACAAAGTTCGCAAGTCTTTCTTGAACAGGACATTAACTTTTGCTGTAGTGCCATGTGTTAGTAGACCGTCTATTGAAGACCATTTCCATCCGAAAAATGTATGTATAATATAATATATATATTTAATGTAATACAAAATTTACACTTGGTACGGTTTGAAACTAAGTCGATTTGAAATAAAAACGCATATTTCTGTCATGTAAACACTTAAAAACGGTTTTTTCTTATCGAAATTAACTATGAAATTATAATCAATCTTTTTAATAGTTTACTATTAGTTTTACTTTTTGAGTTTTGAATTAGACAAAACAAATATATATTTATATATATATATTAGACAAAAAAGATACATATTTCATAATTTAGTTAAGCTCTAATTTCATTGGGAAGTCCTAAATGCGACGTTTTTCTAAACTGTAAAATTATTAAGTATTTTGGCGGGAAAATTTATTTTAAATAATTATTAATAAGTACGTTTTATAATACACTGAACAAAACATTCTGCCCGAACATGGGTAGAACAAAAATGGATTAAATAAAAAATGTCAACTAATTAGAATACTTATTTTTTTTTCTCCTTTGGGACTACCTATTTGTGGGAATTCAGAATAAAGTAAAAAAATAACAACCTCTTAAAATAAATAATAACCAAAAAACAAAGTAAATTTAAGTTTTGTAATTAACTTTAAACGTAAGTTTGACTAAATCTGACGTCGCCAAATTGTAGTTTTTAAAAACAAATGGTAAATTTATGATGAAAAAAAAACAATAAAAATCTTTAAAAATGTAGTTTTTTTTTTCTGAAAACCCTCAAACATAAGGAATTATGTATTAATAATTATTGCCAACATGACATATTTGTTTATGGTACATTTTTAAGCTTACTCGTGTTCGATTTTTTTAGGTAGAGACTTGCGAGAATTCGGAAGATTACTGGGACCGTCTTAGTCCGTGTCCTTTTTGTGGCCACGAAGACAGCCCTATACAAGCAAGAAGTCAAAGGTCGTGCAGTGATCCTACCGTACCTAGTTTTTCCAGACTTCCACCAATAGTACGTTGTATTTTTATGTACTTAAGCCTTAGCAAACAGAATTTATAAATTAATTTACTAGAGTTAATAATAATAATAATAGCAATAAAAATGTATAACAATTATTAAACAAATAGGTACCTATGTGTAACGTACAAAGCCTGAAATTGAATTGTCTTGAAAATTAATATATAAATAAAAGGTTTGATGCAAAACCAAAACGCCAAATAGGTTAGATACTTACCTGTTTTATATTAGCTTCGATGTGAAGCTGAGAGGTATCGTTTTTGTAAGTCTGGTATAATTATTAATGATAAAAGTCGAAGAAATAGTTGTTTTTTTAATTTTAGCAGCAATAACTTTTGTTTTTAAAAACATACACAACAATAAAAATCTTATTAAAAGTTGCCTACTTGCCTTCAATACCTAATTGATACTTGAGTGCAGAACAGATGCAATACTTTAAGCTTATACATTTTTGTCTAAAAAGTGTTTGCACACATAAATAACAAGTTTAACAATTATTATTTTAATATTTTAATAAATCGGCCAAACGCTGTTATTCTTATTTTGAATCATCAAATAAAATCTATACTGGAAGCAGTTCTACTGGAATTTTAATTTCAGGATAATTCAGACCACCACGTTGCTTATAGACCAGTGTTGATTTCTAAGAACAGTGAAAGTTCCAAAGAAAAGGATTGTTTAAGTACTAAAAGTACATTTCAGACTGAATTAAAACCTCAATATCCAACTAGACATGAGACGAGGGAAGATTTTTTGTAAGTAACTATTATAGTTTAAGTATAGTGAAATACGATTATTTTTACAATTATTATCTACATTTGAAGTTGAATTCTTTAGACAAGAAGTACGGAAAGCTCACACAAATGAAAACTTTATTACAATTCAAACGTTTTATATGAGATCATTTGAATCGTTTAGTGAAATCTGCGCACTTTTTAAGGTCAAATTTTATCCCCATTTGAAAAATTCAACGAAAATTAAAATCAACCTTCTTAAATATAATTTTAGGCCAATCCAAACCAATCCGGAGCCAGATTAGAAGATTCTGATTTAAAATTAGAATTTATCTATGCGGTAAATGACGCTCTCAGAGATATGGTACGATATAATAGCCAATAGTTTTTGTTAATAATTATTTGTTTATTTCTGTTTTTTTAATTGCTGCAGCCGAACGTAATCCATAAAACTGTTTTAAAATCCATAGTTAACGCTTTGTTAGAGAAGAAAAGAATGTAAGTATTGTTTTTCTTTTTTAATTTTATCATACTTTATAAATATTATATTATCTTTTAAAATATAAACAGCCCTCCAAATATTTTTAACAACATTTTATGTATAGTCTATATCAAAAGGATGAAGTTAGAGCTCTTTATGTACTTCTCCAGTGTCCAGTGTTTGGAACACAAAACAGTGCGCCGATATTTGCTCATTTGCTTAATCAAGTGGCGCATTTAAATAAAGACGATCACCAGCTATTAGTAAATTGGTTTAGGATGTGAGTTTGAATTAAAATTATTTCTAACAGTGTAATTATTATTATAATGCAGTCAATTTATTATAAATTGTAAGTACATTTTATTAATTAATGTAAATATAGCCTATTGTCGTTGTTATTCTAAATCAATAAATCAGTCAGATTTTGAAGGTGCCATCGGTTGATTGACTTTGTCGGTCTGTAATTCGGCCATGCTTTCTTTAATCATGTTCTTGAATGTCTTCATCATTTTTTCATTGTGTTCCATATTTTTAACAATAGCGTCGATATCCGGCGTGGCTTGCTTTGAATCTTCGCTGCTCCTTCCTATTTGTTGTTGGGATAATCCCATCATTTGCTGCTTGTTGTTGAACAACTGTTGTTGGTTGTCTTCAGACTGTTGTGGGTAAGCCTGGATTGTGTCGTAGGTGATCTGTTCGGCAGCCTTTCCTTGGGTTTTGTTTTCTGCAGCTTTCCCTTCGATGTTTTTGCACGATTCTTCGTTACCGGTTCTGCACGTGGATCCAGTTGGTTTTTCGTAGCTAACGTAAGACGGTTCGTAACTGGCATAGCCCACTGAAGCGGGAGCCGAGTAGCTGTACGGTGCTGCTGAAGCGTAACCGTATGGGATCGGGGCGGAAACAACCGCGGAAGAGTGTTCTGCAACGGCTGGAGCAGAGTAGCTTACCGATGGAGCAGAGTAGCTTACCGATGGAGCAGCGTAGCTGACCGATGGAGCAGCGTAGCTGACCGATGGAGCAGCGTAGCTGACCGATGGAGCAGCGTAGCTGACCGATGGAGTAGCGTAGCTGACCGATGGAGCAGCGTAGCTGACCGATGGAGCAGAGTAGCTGACCGATGGAGCAGGCACGGCGTAAGATGCAACAGCTGGGGGGGCAGCAATTGGTGCGTAGGGGACGGCAGCTCCGTAACCGTATCCAGATCCCGATGCTAAGCCGGCGCCGTATCCAAGAGAGCCCGGTGCACAGTAGTGGGTGGTGGTGGTAGTAGTAACAGCGTGTTCATATTGGTCGGCCAAATGGACGGTGTTGCCATGAGAAATCGGTTGGCGAATCACTGGTTGCACGGACTGTTGGTAGACGGGTTGTTTGTGAATGTGTTGTTGGTATCCGTGGTAGGACGGACTGAGGCCAATGTGCTCGATGTATAATGGTTTGTGAATGACTTGTTGGACTTCTTGTACGACTGGCTTGTTGACAATCTCTTGGACTTCAGTGATCACTGGCTTGTGGATGACTTCTTGGAGTTCAGTAATAACGGGCTTGTGAATGATCTGTTTCGCAATGTTGATTCCGCCGCGTTGTGGGATAGAACTTGCCAGCGATGATGGAATCACTGGGGCTGGGAACCCGGAACTGAATGACGACCCTTGTCCAGATGACGAAGCTCCAGATACATATGACACGGACGGATAAGAAGCAACAGAGCCATATGACGCAGCTGGGTACGAAGCGACAGGTGATCCGTATGACCCGGATGGGTATGAAGCAGCAGACGATCCGTATGAAACAACGGGTGATCCGTATGACACGGATGGGTATGAAGCACCAGATGATCCGTATGACACGGATGGGTATGAAGCAGCAGATGGGAGATACTGGACTTGTTGATGTCCTGAAGTAAGTGTCCTAAAAAAAATGATTTCTTATTAAAATCTTTAAAATCATAGTTTACCTAAACACAATTTAAAACCCCCCAAACTTTGACTGTAGCAAAAAACGGAGAGGGGCACTACAGCTATAATATCCACGTTCTATTCTACCGTCGTCATATTATATTCTTACTAAAATCGTAATTTTTAATTAAATAATAATGTTATCACATTTTTCTTATTCATCTGGATATAGTTTTTAAAGAATACAAGTAGGAATATAAATTGATCACAATTTTAATGACGTAAAATAAATTAAAAATCAAATAAATCTCGTCATAATCTCAAAACTACTTCTATTAAACACTTAAGGAAGATTTATTTTAAAGATTTAACATGATTTGTATGTATCGACAACTAAATAATACATAGTTTTATTAAATTTACTAAAAAAAAATCTAACCGGTTTTTGTGGGAGGGTGGGAAAGAGGGGTTGAAGTTATATAAGGTCCATTTTAAATTTAATTATACATCCCTGTATTATAAAAGTATGATTTATCCAAGGTATGTACCTGATACGACTAATAAATAATTAAGTTACAAATCGTCGCTTAAGATGTAACACCCGATAACTCACTTTTCTCAACTTTTCAGGAGAACAATAAAACCAGTTTCCATTCAATAACATAATAACTATGTTTTCGATTATTCGATGATAGCGTTATCTATTGACTTTATAATAAATCTGAGCTATTCTGTCTATTTCCTGCGAAAATTTAAATCAAATAATGTTGCCAACTCAATTTGATCAAAAAGTAAGTTATCGGGTGTTGCATCTTAAGCGACGAAATTTAATGGCAATGAAGAAATTATGCTAAGAGGAACGGAAAGAGCCAAATTTTATTCAAATAAAGACTAAAACGCGAACTTACTTTTCTTAGTGTCTACACATAATGTGGTATATTATGTATTTTTATTTTTATGTCGATAAAAATTGAAATTAAAATTTAACTTCGAAAAATGGAAGCATTCTTATTTGAATACATTTTAATAACGAATAAATTTACTTAAACAACTTTTTAGTTAACTAGTTAAATAAAAACCAAGTTAAATTTTAATCTAGAAAAGAAACTTTAATAAACTTATGGTTAATAATACATACTATGCGTAGAGTGTATTATTTTTATGGTCAAGGGTTTAAATATTCATTTCTTTACTAATTAAATTTTAATTTTATCCACATAAATAATGTAATACATACATATTACATACTTTTAATCCTTAAGAATTCAAAGAATGTTCTAATTATGCTGTACTCGAATTCCTTAGAATAATTAATTTAATATTTTTAAATTACAATCAGCCAGATTATTAAGACTATTTAAGTATTTAAGGAACGTGAAAATATAATACGATTTTGCACATATATAAAACCCATGCACGTTATAAATTATAAAAGTTGTAAACAAAAATTAAATACTAAAATAGATACCTAACACTTTTCTGTGTGTTAATGTACTTCTGTATATGTTTAAAATTTGTAGCTTAACGTTAAATTTAAGTGCAAAATTGCCTATGCAACCAGCGTTTATAAATGCTGGACGTGTAGAGGCCACTCGATAGTTAACTTAAAAATAACTTATTTTTCTCTTAATTAACATTACTATATATAGTGATAATAATAAGGTTTTTACCTGGCGTTGGTATTTTCCAACGGGCTGGATGCTTCTATCGCGCTGGCTTTAGACTTGGTAGATTCTTCGTTATCGGTTGATTTGATGGAGGTGAGTTTTGGGTCGCTTCGCTCAACTCTGACTTTGTCTTCTGGTTGTTCGCTCTCGATCGGAATTGATAATGGCTGGTCATCTTGTGTTTTTGACTCTTCCAACGTTGGTTTGGCAGCGGCCACGGCAACCGCTAGAGCAAAGCACAAAATCAATTTCATGATGGCACAGACTTGTTGGCGACAGTCGACTTGATTACTGAATGGCACAAACGACTAATGAGTGACTGGACGGTAAAGCACCGGACCTTATAAATGATAGCGCCGTGCAATTTGAAAATGTTTTGTCAGCAAAAACTTGTACTTACTGCACAGCCGAACCGAGTGGAGGGAATATAATATGTTGAACTCTTAACAATATTGTTAACCGTTGCTGTTTATTTATTTATTGTTTTTTTTTTTTATTGAGCAATGCGCCTGTACTGCCCTGTATTATGAAAACAATCCGTTGTGAAAGTACAGTGTAGATGAATAGGTATTACACGATATTGGTAAATTGGTGTTTTTTTTTTTTTAGGACAAAACGTCATAATTTGTATACCTTATAATGGTGACTGAAATTAACGGCTTTTAATAAAAAGGGCCCACGGATTTTTCCATTTTGTAAACATCCTATATACGTTTAATATTAGGTTTGATTAATAGGTGTGTTTTGTGAACAAAAAGTATCGTTTTGAGTGGAAACAATAAAATTATAAACCTATATTGAGATAATCCGGTAATCAATGGTGTATCAAAGTTAGCGTTGGGTATTGAATAAAAATATATTGAAAGACAAATGACTTGCTAAATTATTATGAATGTAGAGCTGGATGTGTATAGACGGTCAAATGATAAGTCTAGTTATACTTAGGATTGAGTATATAATATTGGTATTTTTGGGAAGTTGTCACAATACATGTGATCCGTTTAAGGTAAAACACTAGTTTTCTCTGAAATATTTAATTATTATTTTATAATTATCAAATAATTACAATTTTTTTAGGTTTTTGGTCTTTGGAGATAATTTATTAATGTTATTTTACAGTATTCAAATTGTTATCATTTTTAGTAAGTTCGAGAGCTATTGACTTTTGAAAGTATATTTAACTAACTTTTTAAGAATAATTTACTAAAAATGTTGACTGGTCGATAACGAATAGTTTTGTATAATTATTTTTAAAGTTTAGAATTTAGGATAGGAAGAATCCCGGAGTGTATTATTATTTTTATCTGCTAGCATTATTCAACCACACTCCACCCTTCTTTACATTCTAAATTTTAAACTTAAAAAATAATTATTCAAAACAGGTTATTTACCAGTCAACATTTTCAGAAAATTATTTTTAATTTAAAAAGTTAAATAAATATGTATATATATACGTAATCGTTTAATTTTTTAAAGTTTATAGAGTTCTGGAAAATATTAAAAAAAGATAAATGTTTAATTTTTTTTCTTTTTTTATAATATTTTAAACAGGGATAGAAAACATTTGCAAGTCAAAATGTACACTATATGTATTGTAACTACAGCAAACGTTGGCTACAATTATTGATATTTGACAGTATGATAGTCAGATAGTTTAACTGGTTTTTAACCTATCAAAACAAAAAAAGTTAATATAACCATTTTTAAATTGAAGTAATGCCTTTTGGATCGATTTCAGACTTTTTATTATAAATCATTCCAAAAGGCATAAAGTTTAAAATAAGGCAGACTGTCTAACTACATTCTGTCAATAATTTTAACCAACGTTTTTTTTAGTTATAACAAATAGTGTTTTAACTTCAAAACGTTTTAAATTCCTCATTGTAAATAACATAAACGCTAAAAAAAAACAAAAAATTAGAATCATTTTATTACATATTCAGTGGCTTGCGTTAAAGGGATCATCCTGTATAGGAGAAGCGTTACTCGTTAGTAGAATATTTACTTAGTATACATATTGTTCTTTATAGACTCTGGGTGCTGTTTTAATTTATAAACTTGAAATTACACTCGTTCCGTTTTAAGTTCTAATTTAATATTTCAATATTTTTTTCATAATATATATAAATTGACTGTATCTTATAGTTGAATACTGCCGTTATAATTTATAATTATTTTATTATTTTTATGGAAAATATGTATTTTTAGTATGGAACTGGATAAACTAAGATCATTAATACGGTATATTATGCAGTTTATATCTTTGAGACAATTTTCTCCCGTCGATAAAACTTTACCGCCTCTCGTGAAAACACTTTGGTGGATTCCATCAGCAATTAAAACTTTAGCACTAATAAGTAAGTGTTTACTTACTTACGATATAATCATGAAAACAGTACTTAAATAATTATTATAAATCTAAATAAATGTCATTTTGTATAGATGTATACAATAGATTTGTACACATTTATCAAAGCTAAATTAATATAAATATTATAAGACGTTAAATCATTATTTTAGTCTCTTTATGTGAAATATTTAGTACAACTAATATATATCCAAAAAAAATGTGTTTTATTTGACGTTAAAAAATGTAATGAAACTTTATAATATAGTTTCGGAGGGTAACTTTGAAGGTCAAACGGTAACCTACGTTTGTTATGAATTCGTTAAACAAAAGTGTGGAATAATGTAATGACAATAATCAATGATTATTGATGTAGAACAAATACTTGATTCTCAAGTTATAAGCATTGTGTAGTTGAATCACTTATTTAAGAAAGGGAATAAGTCATCATATCCTATAAGAAACATACAAAAAAATGTCGATTATCTATGAAGTCTAATAAAATAAAACTTAATAAATAGATAAAGGGAATAAGTCTGATAAAATATTAGATTAGTTATTTAATTAGATTTAGGTTATAATTAAATGTGTCAATAATAAAGTTTTCTACAATTACAATTTTTTATCCATTCTACTTTTTGTTCAGGGGTGTATTATTTGACAAATAGTTCTATTTTTTTTTTTGCGTCAAACGCTTTTAATTTCTATTCCACTTAGTTTTTCATATTTTATATTAGGAAAGAGAAGTCCCACCATCTGAGAGTGCCAGAATAAAGCATAAAATAAGCATCTAAAAAAATCAAAAAATCAAATGTTTTTAACGCAAATGAAAGACATTTTTTGCATTTTACAGATTTTTTTTTTTAACTTTTGTTTATCAAACCTTTTTTTTTCTTTTTTATCGACATTTTGGATTTTTTTACTAATGATTTTGTGTTGTGATTTTGTTTATGCGATTAACACGGGTTTCGCGCTGAATTCAAATGAACAAAAAAAATTAGGTTTTTAACTGCGTTTGTTGTACTTATTTTAGATTCGGCCAATCAATTAGGACCAAACATATTACACTTTACCGAGTTGTATAATTCAGCGTTGGATCACATAGATCTCATGCGCGATTATTACAACTGGCAAACTTACGGACCCTATGAAAGTTTTGCTTACTGTCAATACCCTTTCATTCTTAGCATCGTTGCAAAGAGAATTATACTGACCAAGGACTCTGAACAGCAAATGATACTCAACGCAAGAAAATCGCTTGTGTCTAAAGTCGCACGACGGCAAACGCCAAACATAGATATATTTTTCTTTAACATAAACGTCCGGAGATCACATCTAGTGCAAGATTCACTAAACGAGGTAAAAATTAAACAATTATTTTGTAAAGTAACAGTGTGATTATAGGTACAGAGTTGTATACAAAAATATAGAATAAAGGTAAAAAAGTTAAGCGATCGTTAAAAGTAATGGAAAACTGGTTTTATTCATTTCAATCGTGTCAACTGATTTTCGGATTTATTTGTATTAACTGTATGGTAAATTTGTTACTATGCATACTATATACCAATTACTATATTATAGTATATATATATATATATATATATATATATATATATATATATATATATATACATATATACAGGGTGATTTTTTTATCATGAACCATTCAATATCTCATAGGGTTTAATGAGAAATTAATATTTTTTTTTCATGTTGTTTTTATACAATGTGTGATCTCAATTTTTTACATTTTTTTTTGTTTTTACCTTCCACCCAACTTTTGACCCTAAACTTGAAACTTTAATAACTTCAAAAATAGTTATCCAAAACGGGTTATCGACCAGTCAAAATTGTTAGTACATTATTCTCAACAAAAAAAGTTAATAAAATATGTACGTTACCATTTAAGTTTTTAAAGTTACTATTAAAAAAAATAAGTTAGGAGGGGGGTAAAAAAAAAAAAAAAGGAAATCACATTGTATAAAAACAACATAAAAAATAAAAATTGTAATTCCTTATTAAACCCTATGAGTTATGAGTGGTTCATGATAAAAAAAATCACCCTGTATATATATTATTGTTTCTATGAGTTATAGCTAATTTGGTGTTGAAAATCGGCTAACTAATTTAGTTGGTATTTTTCATGTCCACACGATTTTTACTGAATTCAATTGCGATAAATTAACAGTTTGTACATTTAATTCTTATTAAATGTATAGAACTTAATAATTAATTTCTTATTGCTTACTTTTTTTTTTACTAAAATAATATGACCTATTTTTTTTTTAATGTGTGTAATGATTTCTTTCGCAACAAGTATTTGTTTTAATTTGTAATTTACACTTACGACACAAATTGGCTAATTAATAATAGGTAGGTACACGAACGCCCGGAAGTTATAAAATTCGCTTTCTTGTGCACAAAAACATAACTTTTTCATCCATAATATTTTACTAAATCTTTTCCCGTTATCATAAACGTTTCGAAAATAATAAACAACCTAGTACAAGAAATATAATAAAGGAATAAATGATAAACAAACAAACAAATCATAACAGAACACCTTTAGAAAGACTAATAATTCATAATAGTGATGTATATTTTGTATTATAATATATATAGACGTCAATTTTTGTAATATCATTGTTTTGTAAAGCACAATGCCTATTACTGTAGGTATATAAATGGACAATGTGGTATACATACAAACACAAATAATAAAGCGGATAATATAAATAATTTTGTACTACTATTAAAATACCAGTACAGTCTAAATTAGCACAGTAAGAATTTTCCAAAGTATTCTGGCTATTTTTTTTATTGGACATAATTTTAATCATAAGCGAAACTAGGGTTGGCTAATAAGATTACAATTTAAAGACCCAAAGTGGATTTCGCCCCTCACCTTTACAGTATTTATGAGAAAAAAAAATTCCAGCAGAACGTTCCATATTTCAGTAAAATGTTAGTTTCGCTGCTTACATCCATTCTGATTTTTTTTAGTGGTATAATGTATCAGTTTAAAGGTTTTTGCGGTTTAAAAAAATTAAAAACCGGTCTAAAAATTCATATAGAGTTTATAGGTTTTTTTAGCACAAAAACAAATTAGAAAATACATATTTTTGTTTTGTAAGTTGCTTACCATTTTTTAAGTATAAAACTCAAATAGCGTGGACTACAAATCATTTTAGATTATTTTTGTATTTAAACTCACGATTCATATTTATTAACTTAGCCAATTTCTTATTGTAACAGGTCAACAATTTAGACAAAAATATCTGTATGCATAGGATTTTTTTCTTTAATGTGTTATTATATATAAGTCCTACCTTCTGACTGATTTTCAGCATTTTAGTTCTATAACTGCGATTAAAAATATTTAAAAAAAACGTCCATCCTCTATGGGGGAGATAGGGTTATTGCCAAATCTAGGTTGAAGCTTGTAGAGACATATTAAATAAATATTTCTTATAAAAGTTATAGCTTTCAACTCGAACCGATTATTTTTCTAAAAGGCATTGTAAGTAAAATTTGAAAGCTGAAAAATCGTCTAACTTTTGTGTTTTTCTCTGCTTTCAAACTAAAATTCGAATTATTCCAGTCTGGCCTTTATATATGTTATTTCACTGTGCGAGTATAAATACATTGACTTTGTGGTTTGCTTTACAAATTTTCCAACATAATTATTTTGTGATACTTAACAGTAATGTTCCACTGGATAATATATTTTTCCTGCTACAGATTGCATTCAAACAGAAGGATTTAAAGAAAAAACTAAAAGTCACGTTTGCTGGCGAACCAGGTCTGGACATGGGCGGTCTGACAAAGGAATGGTTTTTGCTCTTGATCCGTGAAATCTTTCACAGAGACTATGGCATGTTCGTTTATTATCCACATTCACGGTGCTATTGGTTTAGCACAGGACAAACCGGTCACAGCAACCTGAGGGAATACAACTTGATCGGCGTTCTCATGGGTCTAGCCGTTTATAACTCAATCATACTCGATCTGTGTTTTCCCGGTATATGCTATAGAAAACTGTTGTCGCCCCCAGTGGTGCCACCTACAAACGAAAACGTGGGCGTAGTACAAAATCCTACATTGGACGATCTCAATGAAATAATGCCGGTGCGTTACCAACAATTTATTATTGCACGCTTGGCTACTCTGTCAACCGTGATTATTATTAGTAAGTTTAGATTAGATCATGTAAAATAATATACATGCTGTGAACTGTACAACAGTCACATTACTTTATACAAAAGTATTTAACTGGTAATTATTGTTTTATGATATAACACATTTACCTAACTATACAACAATAATTAATCAACTTTTATGGGTCGGTCCCCCTTGTCTTAAACCTCCACTCGACATGATCTCCCACGTCAACTTTGCATACACCAGAGATCTTCATTTCTCAATCGCATCCAACCACCTTTTTTTGGGTTTCCCCCCTTTCCTCCTAAGTTTATTTTCATTACCATTCTTATTGCTTCCGATTCCACTCTTCTCATAACATGCCCAAAAACCATCTCGTTCTATTTTCCCTCATTTTGTCCGCTATCGAAGCCACACCTATGCTACCTCTTATGTATTTATGTCTTATCCTATCTTCCCTCGTCACTGCTTAGCACTGAACCATAGTCGGTCTCACTACTCTCTTGTTAAACTCACCTTTAGGTCTCATTGGAATTATCTTGTCACATAAAGCACCTGAAGCTTCTCGAGCCTACTGTTGACTTCTTACAGATTTTCTCTATACCGTAATTATTTGACATTTTTAAAATATTAATATTAGTAATACGATGTCCCTTTTCATTTAACAGAGAAATGTACTTGTCAAATATTACAGAAATAGCAATGATAAATTAAGCTGACTAACTATTTTATTTTTATTATAAACAATAAAGTTTTATTTTTAAAACAACTTTTTTAAATGTTGTTAGTTGACACCATTATATAGGTATGCCAGTATGTATGATTTTTGTTTCTGTAAATACATATACATATTGAAAATTGATAGCAGAAATATGCGAAAATCCATTTTGTTTAAACTACTGAAATTAATCAACGTGCTATTTACCATACGAATTAAACTATTAATAATCTTTCTAAAACAATTCCCCGTGAAAAAGTATCAGTTTTAACTTTTAAGTAAACTTTTTACTATGCTTAATTTGTCACAATTAAAATATATAATATCATTTTATTGTCGAATGATTACAAATCGACATTATCAAAATGCGTTGAAAATAATATTTTTGTAAAATATTTTCTATATAATAGACGTTCTCTTTAATAAATCAGTATAAGATTCACTTTTGAAAAAGCAAATAACAATCGGATTTTCTCAAATATTATTCCGTGGTGACTAGAACGATATTTTGTAGTACCTATTTCACAAAATATGATTGGCGTTAGTTTCAGAACCGGCACAAGTGTTGACGGAAATTTGAAAATGTAAACAATAATTTGATGGTTGTACAAATATTTTGACTACTGTCCACTTAAATTTTATTATAACAACGGTATAATATTTTGTAAAGAATACTGACAACCAGCCGCCGTGTATTAAAATAGTACGATCCCCCCCCCACACCATTTGTTGTACACGGCTGATAACAAAACTAATTTTATAAGGGGTTAACCGACTTTCTGAAAAAGTTCTAATAAAAAAAAAAAGTACAAATACTTAAAAGATATTATTAAACATTATTAAACTATTATTTCACAATAATTAAAACCATTGTATAGTATCTTGAAAATTTTAACTTGCAATGCTATTTTAACACAAGCCACTACTAAAGAGGTCTTGTCTAACTAACAATAATGTTTCACAAAAGTTCAATGAAATATGATTACTAGAAGGTGTAACTCGGTCAGGATTTTCGAACAACTATAAAGCTTAAATAGCACCTATGTAAAAAAACAACTAGTCAGATGCTGTCACTTATCATATTTTTATAGTAAATTTATAATACCTAAGTTTATGTAAATTTCGTTTTATACAAGTCACTCGAATTCTTCTAAAATTATCACTCACTTCCAGATACGTTATAATTAGTTAGATCACGTCATTACTTTTTTATTACCTATTCCATCTTAATATTTTTATATTATTACACTAAGATCAGAGTATGCAAATATAACCCAAATACTACCGAATAATACTATCGAATATATTAGTTTTGTTGAGTTAGTCAAAAATATATTTTTCATTTTAATTACTATATGGAAATTACCAATATATTTTTTAGGACGTAGCAAAAGGATTAAAACAACTATTGGAGTATGAAGGAAATGTCGAAGACGATATGGGACTTACATTTCAGGTATAAGAAAATTACAGTTTTGGAACATTAAATTGTATATACGTTTTAAGTGCATCGTTGTTATAAATTAAATTCACTAATAATGGCTAAGGGCTAAGGCTAACTGACTTGTGGGAAGAGACACATCTATCTCTCTTACCTAATTTGGTTATAATTAATTTATAAATCAACTATATTTCTGTTGTGTTATGTGTTAATTTTTCTTAATATTTAAATCAACTCTACCACTATCCTAGCTATACAAATGGTAACTATAAACCCAAAAAACTGATTTTTACATTCTTCCATAACATAAAATCTGATCTGTGGTCCCAAGTTAAATAATGACATCTCCGTCAATTTTAAATGCAAACTGTTAATTATCACTAGATACTATTTGACCATTTTCCAATTAAGAAATCAAATTCTAAGTATAAATACCTAGTTGAGAAAATATTGGTTTTATAATAAGTACAATAAGTCAACTTCCTCGCTCCCTAAATTTTTATGACAAACGTAAGAAAAAATTGCCGGTTTTTTTGAAACTAGCAAATGCCACGGAAAATTGAAGAAATATTATATAAAAGTCATGTCACTTATGTTATACATACAAAATATATTAACTTCGATCGATTTTGGTGTGTATGTGTGTTTAATATTTGCATTGTTAAAATTATTACTCGTGTACCTAAAACAGGAAATAAAAAAATAATAATAATTAGTAATTAGTTTCAGCATTTCCACCTAAACTGATAAGTTATATAAAATGTTTTACATTATTTTTAATAATATTATTATTATTATTTATTAATATTTTGTATATATTTTAAAAAAAACATTGTGGAGCCCAAAATTTAGTTGATAATATGTTTTTGTTTATCGAATGGCATTGTTTGTTTTTTTTTTTTTTTGCTTGTTTCTGTTGTATACAAATTATACATTCCACTATTTTAAACAGTACTACTCAATATAATGGCATATTTTTTTCGTTTTATTGACAACAATTATTATTTTATTCAAGAATAATAGGTAAATACTATGTTGTTGTTGTGGAACATCCTATTCATGCATTTTTGTGCCGAATTATAAGTGGCATAATTTTCTTTTTTTAATAAACGGATACTACACCTATTACCTACACCTTATAAACTTATTACATAAATATTAGGTACACGTTTAAAACAAGGTTAATTTTCTTATATATTAAACTTTGTATTATGATGTCTTCAAAATACGTTAAGTACAATATTTACGCTTATACAACATTCTTTTTTCTTGTTTAATTATTTCAAAACATTAAAATCGAATGTCAATATTAATTAGTATAGTTCTATTAAATAACTACATAAATGTCTCCTATAAAACTTCATTTGTGCGATTTTCAAACGGTTATTTATAAAATACAGATTTTATTTCGGTCAGAGGAATTTTATTATTGCAAAATAAATTGTTATGCAATGTAACCTACAAGGCAATGAATAAATAATTGCTCGTGCCAGCAGTAAATTTGTTATTCTTTCATAGGTCCTATGTGTATATTATGGCGAGTAAATTATTACTATTATTTTTCTTTAACTCTACAACAAAATATAATATTATTACAGTATATTAAATTTATTAAACATTTGCTTTTAATTTGTAATCAATATAAATATAAACAAGCTAGTTAAACATAAGCATTTTTAATATTTAAAAGTATATTAATTAATTGCCAATGTATGTGTTAGCGAAGATCTCCCTCAATCACACAAAAAAAATTTAAACTAACAAAAATAATAAAACTAACTAAACTAACTGACTTAAAAAAATTTTAATTTCAAAAAAACACTATAATAGCTTACTTCAAAAAACTGTTCTTTCAAGAATACTGTTTTATACCTTAAACGGTACGGTTTTAGAAATTGATTTTTTATAAATGTTTTTTTTTATGTTTTTTTTTTTTTTGAGAACATGTTTTTCAGACTATTTGGTCGCGTTTAGTAAATGTATTCAATACATTAAATTTGTTTACAATAAAATCTTTCAGATGAAATTCAAAACTAATAATTTTCGATTGTTGTATATAAAAAAACGTATATTTACATTTGCACAATGTTAGTCGTTAGTTGTGATAAGTTTATCCACTTCTATTTATCCAAAAAATCTATTTTTTTTAAAAATACTTTTATAATATCTATTATTGTTATAAGTTTTTTTTAACAAACTTTCAACTGATATTATAAGAGGACGTTGTACCAATTTTTTATAGGAGTTTGGCTTAGGCAATTCTCGCAAAATGTCATGTAATTAGGATAAAGATGAACAGTAGATAATTTGAAAACGTTTTTTATTAATTTATTTTTTACCAAAACATGCTTACTTGGAATGCGTTTTACTCGGTAGGCACATGAAAGTCTTAGAGTAATAACTCAAATCGACAGACGATTACTATTTTTCAATATTATTTAGATTTAGTTTTCGTGTAAAAAAATTATTTTTTTGAAAAAGTAGTCATTTTTTTTAGAAAATATTTTTGAATCGCTAAAATATATCTTTTTTTCGAAAAATACATACTCCTTACCTATATATAATATCACTACATGCAATAAGATTATTTTAAAGCTTAATACATTATTATTATTGTATATTAATAATATTGATAAACTGTATACCTATATATACGTAAAAAGCCTATAATTCACAGGTGTCTCTGGAGGAACATAAAACGGCCAAAACGTATAAACTGAAACCTAATGGCGAAAATATCCCAGTGACAAACGAAAGTCGAGAAGAATACGTTAACTTGTACTTAAACTGGGTCCTCAACGTGGCTATGTATGAACAATTCCGTGCGTTTTATTTTGGTTTCCATAGCGTTTGTGCTTCGAATGCCTTAATCGTGAGTCTTTGAATTTATACACTATTGAAGTAGGTAGTAAATTAGTAATTCCATAGGCTGAAATCAAAATTCACACTATCCAAAACATCTACATACTCACATAGTAAAGATATAAAATCTATACTTGAACCCTAAACCATAAAAATTATACACTTCTTGCGTACACGTGTTACGACAACGATGTTGTCATCTTCAGCGCTAACAACAGTCTGTTGTTTGACATACATATTCACACATATTCTTTCAGGAAAAAACAAAAAACTGGATCGAGGTTTTTACCTGGACAATGTAGAAATAGAAAATATTATATTATTCTCGAATGTGTTAAAGCTTTCATAGATTGAAATATTATAATATGATATCCACATAATATAATTCTTGTGTAATTTGGATTAAAAATCTTGAATCCATCGTCAACATTTTAGAATTTAGTCGTTGTCTATGTTTGAATCATGTGGGTTTTGATACAAAATAGTACAAACAATTAAGTACGTTTGAAAAAGCCTTCCACATCAAAACTTACAGAAACTGTTAGTTTTGGTACCAAACACTTTTTCAAGACTAAATTTACTCTGTTCTGATGTATTTTAAAACAAACAGATTCGAATTCGCCGTCAAAAATTCTGCAAGACATTGCTGACAAATAATTTTCCGATTTTTTTGGATTATGTGAGTTTTTATTTCAGCCCTCTCATTTTTTATACTATCTTTAGGTAAATAACAACCTACATACGTTTTATAACACATAAATCATAATTCAAATGGAAATAATCTAAATTGAATTCATACTGCACGTGTGTCGTATTATGTGCATTTGTTGTATAATTTTACTGGAGAGACCTTTATGTTATATAATTTCACAACCCACATCGTTTCAATAAATTCCTAGAGACAAGTGAACAAGTGAATCTTTACATTTCATATAGTGTAACCATTTAAATTAGTGTTTAAAAGTAGTAATTGTAGTGATGAAACCCAACAAAAATGGTACAACTGACAATATTTCCTAACCCAAGTTTTTTATCATAAAATATTTGACAAGTGACACTTTTTTTACTTGCGTTTGTTCTACAATATTATTCATTGATTTTTTAAAGAGATTTTGAAAAAAATTAAACTGAACCTCGCCTATAAGAACACATTGAATATAATATCTTTACAAGAGTGGTTCTTATATTTTGTACCTGTTATCCCATCAATTTCTTTATTATCTTTAAAAACGTGATTAAGTATGCCAAATTTCAATTGAGTTGAACAAAGAGAACACGTACCACCCAAAATTCGAAATAGATATCATAGTGCTCTATTAGCCAAATGAAAGAATACTATATATTAAATAAAAATCAATAATTTTAATTCAAATTTTGTTGGATATTATTTTGTTAACTAAAAAAATTTCTTTTAAAAATTAGCTTGCATCCATTTAAACGGTTATTTATGAGGTCAATTATAAATATTCATATTGACGTTTATCAAGTTTCACTATACACCCGAATGGCCGAATAATATAACGATATTATTTTAATCTACATTGGTTTTATTTTATTATTATTCTAATGCATTAACAACTCGAGTTAAACCGCCGTTAATGACAGCTTTATTAAACCCAACAAATCACTCGTGGTAATTATATTTTTCCACATATTTGTATACTATATGTACCTCTCTGTATTAACTACAGATGTTGATACCGGAAGAAGTCGAGCTATTAGTCTGCGGCACCGAAACGTTGGACTTGCACGAACTGCGAAAGGTCACCGAATACGATGGATATAAATCGGACGATGAAATTATTGGGTAAGTAGTAGGTACCTGCCAATTTGTTAAAGAAACCCAATTGTTTTTCAGTATACACAATTATCGGTCTCCTGCCGTTTGGTAAAAATCTCAATGGTAAAGTGTAGATTATTATACCTATACAAGCTTTTGAAATATATACACTAAACATACATATACAACTTCGCTGAGTTATGTAGGAAACAGATTTTTGATTGTTTTTTATGTAGAAGAACTAGGTTTTAATATTGATAAAATTGCAAATTTAATTACAAGAAACTGAAATTTTCAAATTAAAAACGGTTTCCTACTGAGTACATAACATAGTAAAGTAGCCAAAGAATGCGAATCTCTTTACAGAGCTGAAATTGGACCGTCCTACGTAGTCGACACTTTTTGGTATAAAATAAACCGAAATGGCTTTTACTCGTAGAAAAAATTAAAATAAAATAATAATAATACCTCTAAGCTTGTACAAATTAACCGATAACTTAATATTGACATGGTCGAAATTCATTATAACCTACTTTTTATTAAATATTACCTACATACAAAACTCCTTAAAAACAGACCACACGCAATCTCATTAAAACTTAAAATTAGCACTTTTCAAAACGCTTACATATTTTATTTCTTAGCGAGAGATTCGTCGAAATCCAAATAAATGTAACACTAATTTAACTAGTTTTAAGATTTTTAGAATCTCAAGCCTCCCCCCCCCCCAAAAAAAAAAAAAAATCTCGGTCCATGCAAACCACGTTTCTGTTTTACACGTTTTGTGGGTTTAAGGGATTTTTGGAATGCCGTCGAGTCGTTTTCGGACGACCAAAAACGAAAATTTCTAATGTTCGTCACCGGCAGTGATCGTGTTCCCGTCGGCGGGATGGGAGACATGAATTTCAAAATTACCAAAGGCCCAAATAGGTTGGACTACTTACCCGAGGCTCACACTTGCTTTAATCAATTGGTGTTGCCACAGTACCAGGACTGCGGACGGCTCAAAGAAAAATTGTTGACGGCTATATTCAACTCCGAAGGCTTTGGAATGGAATGAAACACTATTATACTTAATACCCGTTTAAATAGTATATACTATGCAACCGTGGTCCCTGTTTGTATGGTGTTTGTGTGTATGCGATCAATGATAATGGAAGAATCGACTTTACCAAATTTTCATTTGCCTTTGATTTGTGTACGTTTGAGGAGAACGGAAAGTGCTTTTTATTAAAGGGCAAATGATAGGCAATATTTGACCAAAATGTATAGTAGCCATTCTGTAAATACGCCGACTAATTTTAGGGAGAAAAAATTTTGTGTTTTATAGTTGTAAAACTATTTAAGTTTTTTTTTTCTGAGTTGTGGCCAAAGTTTGATCAGAAATAACTTTCGTAGAAGTCGTTTTATGGAGTAGATAAGGTATTGGTCCGATTTCAAATTTACTATATTATTGACTAAATGGCCGTTTTTTGATTTAGTTATTATTTCGAAATTAGTCAGATTTATTAGAAAAAACTATAAAATATTATTACAATTTTGAAAATAAAATTTCGGCCTTTTAGCCCTCGTAGAGAAGACGTTAAGTCAGAAAGTGACTTCGCGTTTTAGTTTTTATTTGTATATAAAATTTAGCACTTTCCGTTTCCCTTAACGATAATAATATACTTATTAAGTTGGATTTTTATACCGTAGAAATTACTTGATGCATTTGTAATAAACGCGTATCCCACCTACCATTAAATTTAATTGACAAATAAGTATAAATAAACAAATAATCGATTTTGTATAGTAGGTACAATTTCAATAGTGTCTTATTTCCGTGGCAAATTATACAGGTTACCTATATCGCACACCTAGATCAAATCTGTAACAACTCAAAAAGTGGGTATTTTTAGTTATTTGTATATTCCGATTCTATAAACGAAGTTGCATGAACCAACAAAACAAATTTAAGTTTATTATGTTTACTCTCCAAAATATGACGCTTTAGGTACCTTTTGTAAAAATGACTTATCCCATAGTCCTAACAACCAAAACCGTTTAAAATTGTAGTTTCTGCCTGGACACCAAGTGGAGTGCACGTGCACGTATGTTGGTTGTACAAAACTGTTTTATTAAAATAAACAGTTAAAGTTTAATTAACTTAAGTTAAAGTAATTAAACTTAAAAATACGTTTTTCAGGATTTCTAAAAAAAGATGGTTTTTGAGTTGCTACAGTTTTGATCTAGGTGTGCGATATATAATATAAATGACACATTTTAGAATTTGATAAATTTATGACAACCGATTTAATGAAATCTAGATCAGTAAAGCCAACCAAGCACAGTCTAAAACCATGTACCTACATTATACTGTATATAAAGATCTGTGAGTTCCAGAAGACTTTCTTAGGAACCTACGACCTTTCTGGGCGAGTTTCGGTGCTATTAAGGTAAAGTTATCATTTATGTTTCGGTAAGTTATAAAATAATATCGTTCTATGTTGAGAGTTTCATGATGAGAAATGTTAGAATGCATATTATAATCGTTTCATTAAAATGATGTACTCAATAATTATATCAACAATTATTTTTTCTTTCTCATCCTTTCGGGTAAACCCAATAGCTAATAACTTAAGTACATTTTTATGAACATTTCAACAAGATAATGGTTTTAAGCTGGGGGTAGCTTAAGTGAATGAAACCACCCTCGCTGGACAATGTACAGCGCTGTACAGTGTTCAATAAGTTGAAAAACGTGAAATTTTTAAAGCTGTTATTGATTATTAGTTTGTTTTTCAGATTTTAATTTTTGGATGTTGGTAAATCTAATGCTTCAATACAACATTTTACCTTAAGTAGTTTGCTCATGTCTGGTATCAACTATTGACATTTAAACGGGAAACATTTAAAAATGTATTGCTATTAAAGTCTATGTTAGTACTTTATTTTTTTTTTTTGCTCAAACTTTTTAAACACCCTGTAACCTTTAATATGTTAAATGCATAATAACCTAATATGTTTAATGCCATTCTAGTCTCCACAGAATGGATAAAAAATCTTGACGACAAATTATAGCCGGCTACCAAAAAAAATGTACCTCTTTGTGTCAATAAGTCAAAATAAAATTGTTTTCATACTTCCGTTACTGACATAGCCTAACTAACGTACTTATACTAACATACTTATATATTTATTACAACATGATTTTAAAACATATACATTAAAAAAAAAACATATGGTTGAACTATTTTTTTTTAAGCAAAATCCCGAAAAAAGGGGAAATTACATTTTGACCGTTCAAAATTTCCAGGTTGTTACCAACAATACCAACAGTTAATCAACAAATATTTTCATTATCTATATAATGTTGTTGATTCGCATATTATTAACAACGGCAACGAAAGGAATGCAAAATCCAATTTAATTGCAAAAAACTAATACAAAAATACAATTTTTAACACATTTTTGCTTTCACCGATATTAAATTTCCTACCATCTGATTGCATTCAGATTTGCATCTGAGCGTTTTTTTGAAAGTGATTTTATCACTTTAAGTTCACCCCCGTTATGCCCCTACCCTTAGTTTACTGGCTTTTGTTTTACTAATTTTATTGTTTTCTTGCCATACGCTTGAATAAATGACCATTTCTTTTGTCGAAGAATAATAAATAATACAAATCATTTGAAACATAGAACGGATGACAAATTAGAAAATTAAATAAAATTCTAGTCATATGGCCATATTTAACGTCTCCAAGAGGCAATAATACTAATAATTATTGTCAGTAGGAAAAATTGAGTACTAATACATTCATTCATAACCAATTCATTCTACTCTTTAATATTATTTATAAATAATTAAATGTATTTTACAATTTAATTTGAAAACTCTAATTTGAAAAATGTTTAAGTTGGTATGTTTAATTACACATTATAAACCACAGGTGGTTTAATTTGACAAAAGAGAAAAATTAATCACTCTTTTAATAGCACATACATAGTAAGCATACTTTTTTTTTGCTGACTTTAAATTTTGTACTCGTCAAATAATATTAGCCTAAACTATTGGCAATATGTGCTTGAATACTTGCATATATTTAAAAAATAAATTTTTTTACCTATGTCATGGTCCAATCAATATTGCCTATTAGGCTTAAATTGCATAAAGTACATCTAGGAAAGTGTATATAGGTTACACAAGTTTTATTTTCCTTAACACATAGAATATTAAAAACAAATTCTCAAGGTAAACATAATATGATTAAATCATAATATGATAAAAGAACAACAAATAACTATATTAGTCAATATCGATTACTTAATAATAATAATAATAATAATAATAAGATACTTAAATAAATTACAAGGCACTTAGTGGTATTGTCTTAATACTGTTTATAAATTGTTATTGAAAACAATAATATTTCTCGTTTTAGAAAAATGAATAAATCAATATGATACAAATATTAGAGGAACTGATAGTATTTAGATATTTGAAGGAAATAATGCAAAAACACACTGCAAGTGTCGTACGCCTCCCGACCAACTTCAAGATTTATCCGGGTTGATGGTTATGGTTAAATTTTGTTCAGACCAAAATACAGTTTTCGGCAACGGCTCCTAAAAAATCATATTAATACTAAGTTAACAAAAATGAGACAAATACGAATGTTTCGCACACTCGATAATATCTTATAACAATTATCAAAATAGTTATTTTTTTTAAATTATTATATTTACCAAAATTGGTTCATTGAGAAAGTTTAAACTGTTCTCCATTGTTTCGAGGAAACTGTTTGGAACCAATACTTGGAGCCAAGAACCTTGGGCTACATACGGTTTTTCTTCGGTTACAACGGAACCCGACACAGATGGAGCCACAAAGGTAATAGTCGAATCGCCCACAATTGACTTAAAAGTGAAATGTCGACCGTGTCTAATCCGACCTCTAAAAATAAAAAAATAACCCTTTATCATTTAACGGCTATGATTGAATTTGAGTCGTTTCAATAGAATTTTACTTGAGTACAAAAGGTAGTAAAAGTCCGGCTTCCAAGTTAAACGTTAAGTGAACGTTTTCCAGAAACTTTTCTTGAGCCAATTCGGATAATTCACAGTTCTTATAATTAGTATTGTCGTCCTCGTTAATTAAACTAAAATTAATATATTACGTTAAACACTTTTCCATGTAAAATTGTACATAATGTTATAAAAAAAAGACAAGATATCGCTAGTTATAAATTAAAAAGACTACCAAATTGAAATTTTTAATTTTGATGTGATAGTATAACGTCATTATACTATTCACTTAAGGTATTGGTTGAAATGAAGAATTTTTTTTTTATTAAAATAATAAGCTGTATTAGTAAGACGGCTGTGTTAGATTATTATTTATAAGCATATTATTATTACGAAATCAAAAATTTGTTGAAGATAAAATGTTACGACTGCAATAAATAATCCGATATTATAGTTGTAGAAAAAATAAATTATAATTACCCAGCAGGCGTGTCACTATTGTTAAGAATTCGTAATTTATCTATAGAGCTCTCGACAGATCGATGACTTAATGTCAAATTGCCTAAAATTAAAATTAGTATTCATAGATTTAAAATAAATAAATCATATTAAGTTTTTACTTTTTTCGCTTATTTCTGCCCACAAACAATGAGCGCTAATTCCACATAAATTCGAACCTTCTACTTTGATACCTTCAGCTACTTCGTTATGAACAGCAGGGTCTATGTCGACCATACTTTCTCCTCTTCGCATATTAGTTATTAACCACGAGCCTCCGGTACTACAACAAAATTCAAAAATAAATTATATCACAATAAACACAACCTAATTGATATTCATCGCTAAGGTTAGGTTATGGTTTTATTATTTTTTTAAAAATACCAAATTTTAAGTTTATAATAGAAAGTGTTTACAACCTCACATATATGTCGACAATGTAAAGTAATAGGAATTACAATAACTTATAAGTGCCAAATAATAAACAATATTATTTTCATAAAAATAAATAACCCCCCCCCCTGACTGAGAAATAAATTTGATAACATTTTATTTAGGCTTAATGATGAAATTATGTGGACCATTATACGTCTAAATTGTTTTTTTTTTATATGATATCACAATAGTTAGTTTGTGTGTAAACATTGATCTGAGTTAAAAATCGATCAGAATTTATAAATATTTTCCCCATTTTAATTAGTCAAATATTATTTTGTTTATACATCGCATGTCTTTTCAAGATTTGCAATACTCCTAGGCCGTTCCATCTCTGAACGGCTTGTAACTCTTCCAAACAGGCGCCGACAATTTGAACGAATCTCACAGCACCGTGAGGTGTGACCGTGACTTGCATCTGTGGATCTTCCCCCATCAACATATGTTGCAAACGACTTTCACTACCATCCAAACCGTGGTGCCAAGATACGTGATCGCCGGCATATAATGTATTACCTGAAGTGATACAATGGAGAAAACTATGTATCAATAATGACGTGCTTGTGTAGAGTTGTAATATACATTGATTGAAAATTGAAAGGCATTTATGCTAGGTTTTTTGTTATACCTGTTTTGAATACGTATTTGGCAAGAGACTGCATCATGCGGGCAGGCCACGTGGGTGGAGAAGTTTCAGAAGGGTCCTTAAGTAGTCGAAACGTCAATTCAAATCCAAACCCACTTGGTCCATCCGGACCATTTGACGTACTATGGACCCGGCCATCGCCATGTAAATCTGATAATCCGAAACTATAAAAATATGAAACTTTTTAACAATGATAATGGAACAAATAAAAAAGTTTAAAAAATAATTCAAACCTAATATAATGCCAATGAGGAGGAATACCTATCATACGATCGCCTGGATTGTTGTACATACTAATATAGTCCAACGGATCTGGTCCGCCGAGCCTAAAAAAAAAAATACAAACTATTAAAATCAAAACTTTAAATAAAACATTAGTACAAAATTTAAATGTAATCTCGAGTGTATAAAAAAAAATATATAATATTTAGTGTACAATAATATATGTTGTTAAGTATACACAATTGTAATTAACAATAATTTTTAATTTGTGTTAAAAAAGCTAGCACATAGTATATTATTGGATGAAAGAAGTTCAGGTCTTCAGAAATCACTAGAACTGAAAGTGATAACATCATTTTCAAATAAATGATTCCTTGGGAAATTGTAAATGGTAAAAGCCATTAAATATAAATAATGTTTTTTAGACAATAAATTTGTTATTGTAATCTGCAATTACAGATTTTTTTTTAAAATTACAGTTTATAATTTACTATATATTTTTCCAATTCATTAACTTTAAAAATCTAATGAAATTTTTGACTGGTTAATTATAGAATGTATAATACACATTGTAAAAAAAACCCACAAAAACTATCGAAAAAAAAATTGAAATCTACAAAATTATAATGATTCCAAAAAAGTATAGCATTCTTATGTTGACCTTGCATTTCAAAAAAATCAACAAAAACCGAAATTAGTAAACATAAACAGGTCCTTAACAAATTTTAATTTTATATGAACTTGTAATTTAAGTATTAAGATTTTTTCGATTGTATACTTAAGATTGTAGACTAGGTATTTCAATTCAATACTTATTTGATAAAATAAAAAAATGTTTGAACAGAATAAGTCATTTTTTGCTATTTAATGTGAGAACAAATAAGTACACTTTAAATTTCAAACACTCTAACTAATACTTTGAGTTATTTTCGTATCCCATTTACAATAAGTTACCAACCCATACTAGATGCAAAACATGTGTGTACTAAATATAGAGACAGGAAATGAACCACCCTTTTCCACATAAATTATAGTGGTATTTTTTTTTTCTTTTTTTTTTAACCACAGGACTTTTTTCAATCTAACTGAAATAAAAAATGTAAATTACAATACAATATATCAATGATGAGGTATACACATCAGGTTTCCCGTCGTTTTACAACAAAAATTGAAAAATATATAACACATTTAAAAAAAAAAAAGTGGAACGGAAACACCATTATGTATGTGAATGCAAGCTTCAATTTATAAAAGAAGAAATACATTTAAGAAATAGAAACATTGGAAAACATTAATTAAATGTAAATCTGTGACCAATTCTAGAAAATATTTATCTTTTATTTGTAATAACTAACTAAACATATTTAAATGATTTTATTTTTATTTTACATTTCAATGTTCATTTAATTTTATGGTTATCCACAGATAATATTTTGATGTCAAATAGTAGATTATAATAATTTAGTATTTCATTCAAATTAAAAATTACTACTTTTCAATACTTATCAAAAATTATCTAATTATTATATTATTTATATATATATATATAAGGGGAAAAAAATAGCTTACCAATATTTGACTACAGTGGTAGCTTGTAATGGATTACATTGATCGGGGTATATTCTTTTACATAACATATAAAGTGATGCTAGCCCTGCAGGTGGCGACGGTGGCAAAAAGTTAACCTCTGAAATTTGTCGCGGAGAGTGCAAACAATGCATCCCATTTTGGTGATCTGTGTCGTTCATTTCTTCAATTAAGGCAAATAAAGTAGATTAAACTGTAATAAAATAAAACGCAACATTTAGTATTTTAAATTACAATAAATAGATAACAAGTATAGATGTATAATACAATTTTTAATTATAAACGTTAATTTAATACACATATTGTAAAGTTCACACGAGAATGTGTTCATTTTCTAGTGTCTTTACTTAATTGAGAAGTAAATAAAATAATACCGATAACAAAGTAAGGTATTGCAATGAACAACAAATAATTTTACATAAATTATAAGTCCATAACCAAGTCACTAATCTGAACTGAGAAAAGTACAATAATCCATTAAAACTACAACATAATAACTACATAACACTATCATATATTTTGTAGCGGGGTTTTACAATACTAAATCTTAATACTTTTGTGCTTACTGTTATTTTATAATTAATTGCACTGTATTGCTCAATGTCGTACAAAATTGATGGTATTGTTATTTGGAATTTAATGCAAAATTCATACAAACGGATAGAATCTGAAATCTAAAGAAAATAGATTCAATTTGGCATCCGAAAAGTAAATTTTAAATTTATATTTTCATTGAATGATTACTGAAGCAAAATTGTTGGTGCAAACACTGTACTACTGTAAGGCTTATTTGTAGTTTTAAAGCCTCGTTTACATAATGTTTCGAACTTTAAACTGCAACACAAACATGTTACAGCAACATACACGTCTAAGGATCATCAAAATACCAACATTAGATGGATCGCAGTGTACGATTTAGTAGTATCACGTTTGGCAGCAATTCGGAGTTCAGCTCGCTAGTGTGGACGAGACATTAAATGTCGTCCGAATATCCATCGTACAATTATAATTGAAAATGCTGAACGTTCACATACTTTAATCTATGATATTTTTAAAATTTGCAAATTTCTTACTTATTTACGAATGTGTACCATATCTTTTGATAAATTCACACAGTTTCAACAGGTATTATTGAACTAATTATTTTAACTAGTAAATGCGTTAAAGTCTAATGGGCATAATGTATTTTTTTAATTAGTTTTTAAATCGAAAAATGTATACAAATTTAAAAAAAATAAGATATTTTGCAGCTTTGAGACGAAATAAATGACTGAACTTAACTAGCTGTACTGTCTACACTCTACAGTCTACTGATGATGTTTCCAGAATCCAGATTCCATTCGCATTCTTGCCTGTGGTGGTAATAACCAATAATTCGACTTCGGATAATAGGCCTTTTATCTTTTATACACTGTGACCAAATATGCAAACGAAAATATTCGAATCTTCAAAAACACTTTATCTGTGACTAAGACGTGAACAGGTATGTCGGTAGCTCGTGCTATCAATTTTCACTGGCAGCCATTTTTGGCTTATCACCGAGTTGCTGACATACCTGTTGTTTTTTTGACATGACTTATCATGTTCGACGATTAAAGGATATCATAAGATATCAATAAGAATACTCCTTAGTCCTTGCTCCATAGTGCCGTATTCACATTTCACAATGGTAAATATTATGAATAAATACAAATATTTTTGTGTTTGATGGGGGATTCCGTACACGAAAAAGTATAACCGTATACACATAAATCAGAATATACTATAAATGTAATTTATTCAGTGGTATGCTCACTAAAGGTGAGTCTACTTACAATGTTGCTGCACATCAACCATAAACGCCGAATGACGAGTACACCTTATGGCTTTTTAGTTTCCGATATTCGAAATTTCAATTATTACCATACTAAATGAACTTAGTCTTTAAAATACTATTAAAATTCCATTAAATTCACTAAATAATAACAAAATATTAGCATTTTGATCATTATGCGCGACCGTCATTAATTTTCCTGTCAAAAGCCCTTTTTACAGTGAATATACATACTAGAGAAAAGTGAAAGTGCCTTGATGGCAGTCCAGTAACAATATTACATATTAACACAATCATGTTTTACAAAATTGCCTTCAGTATATTTTTATTGACGGTGTTGATAGACTTTTCCGAAAGTGTTGTAAAACGTTGTTTTAGTTGTCGTTCTCGAGGGGATTTGGGAAGTTGTAAAGACCGTTTTAAATATACCAACATTTCTCAATTAAATGCAGAACCGGGCATTGGAGCAGAAGTCGTACCTTGCGCATCGGGATGGTGTGGGAAAATAATCGAAACACGAGATGTTGACGCTAAAGAACAAGAATTCGACACCGCAACCCAAAGGACTTGTTTGCAAAGAGGACCATCGGACAGTGAAGAACGCTGTGATGATACCGTCTGGGAATACAAGAAGGTTTTCATGTGTTTTTGCCATGGTGATCTATGCAATGGCGCATCAGCTCAAGTATATAACCTCTGTTTATTATTGACCTTAGCTTTAGGAATACAATTTATACTGAAATAGATAATTTAGAAACAAATTTATATATATATAAACCAATTTTTTTTTATATTAAAAATTTAAAAGTGTTAATATGAAATTTCCTTTAAACAAATATATTTGTGTATATGATTTAACCTGTTCATACTATGTGTAGAAAACTCGACTTATACATCTTAATTGGTAGTAAAACACCTGACAACCCTGCAAGTAAAGTAAATTAGTTTATGGTCAACGATATTTCTAATGTATGAAGGTGTTTGTCTTGTATCTAAATCGATAATAAACCAAGATAACACTAGTTTGTATACATATTGAACAATAATAATTATTATAAGCTTATATATTTATATGTAACCTAACTTAAGCCTATAATATTTTCCACAAATTATTATGTACTCTATTGTGATTATTATTATAGTCCAGCATTAAAGTTTTTTCCATAGTTCAGTATTCACTAATAAGTAACATTATTGTTATATTTTTTTTTAAGTGGTATCCCCAATAGGCCTAATCCACTATGTACAACAAAATTACTAAAAACTTAAATATACACACACAATACAAGTGTAGATGGAAAAAAAAGCCGCAGGACAGTCACCTCCATTGGAGCATTGCGTCCAGTTAAAACACTTTGACATGTAGTTTTTAGGGCAAGTTTGTAGGTAATGCCGGTGGTAAAATTTTTAGACAATGGTCGTTAGGCATTAAAGGCTCACAGTTTGGCAGTACGACCTTTAGCGGACTGATGACTCTAGGATCTTCCTCCACAACTCAGACGTTGGCAGTAGATATTAGCCCTGGCTATAGTCTATACAGCAGGTACTATCTTAGTGGTTAAGAGTTCTCCCCGTTGCTCCAAAGCTAACATTACAATCGTGTGTATATCCAGGTAGACGTTGTTAATTTTAAAAGCATCTTTCATTTCTTGCAACTCTTTTTAATGGCAATATTCTAAGTTCGGATTGTTGTCACTTTGGGTGTCAAAACATTTAACTCGCCAAGTTCCATCACTTTCTCTAAATATCCACCTTGTATTTGATGATTTTTTCGGTTTGAGGCATCACTAGTGCATTTTTCTTTAGGGAAATAACAAAAATATTGGTTAAAACCTTAAAAATAAGCTTATGAACTTGAAAATTGTTAAAATAGTAAACTTGTGATTCTTATTGGGTATAAGAACATTGTAAAATATCACAGGGTTCTATTTCTCAGAACTAACAATGTACAGGTGTAATTTTCAAAAATTAATAATTGCTTAATGATAGTTAACTTTAGATCTAAATTCAAATCCTAAAAATACAAATCTTAAGAAAAGTTATTAACTTTGGATACGCTTAAAAAGTTTGATAACCTTGAAAATGCTTGCGATAAATGATATTATATTGACTAGACATATTTAAAACCAATACATTTTCTCGCTAACAACTATAATCAAATTAATAATAAAACTTAAAAATCAATTATACTTAAATATCACGTAAAATTTACTTACATCACCTATCAATACAGAGTTCTTTAAGAACTGTGCTCAATATGAAGAATTGGCTTGTTGTAGCCCATGAAGATGCTCCATTTTTAAGTAGTTCTATTAGTTATTCAGCAGTACATCTTCAACCTCCATCTTGAATATGAGGAAAATAGCAATACCAGTGACCACTCTGTTTGCAAATTTGTAGGTATGTTATCAAATATAAACAGGTACGGAAAAGTAATAAACTTAAGTGTTTTCGACTCTGGTTTGGAAGATACTGGCTCACACGGCATTTGACCGATTGAATACGACAAAGACACCATCCTTTGTTAATATTTTTAGTGTGTGGTCGATCAGCAGCTTTTTCAAAAATTCCCAATTAGTTTTTGTTTCGTCTAAGCATACAGCACATAAGAAACAATCTGTTTGAAAGTAAAAATTGCGTCCTCAAATGTCTTCATTTACCTACAACTGACAGCAAAATAAATTGAAAGGATAAATCGATGATTATTTGGAACCCTTGAAGTACGTCTATTAAATTGGCCACATCCGATTTAATGGACAACATACTTGAAATTAGCTATGTCATTTAGCTATTTTATACCTCGTATTTTCGATTACTGTACATGAGATCTCTGTGTCATGGTGAAATATTAGTAGATTTTTAGTGAATTGGGTGATATTTTTACCTATTGATTTAAATGTATGTTTTTTTTTTTTATTAAAATATAACACCCAAATGGGTATAGAGTATACATAAAGCATAATATACTTTAACAAAGTAATTAATTAAAACAAACCATCATTAATTATACAGAAAAAAAACCTACATAGGGAAATATAATGTATAGTATAGAATGCATTTAAAAAGCTTAAAAAAATTAGTGTCTAACAAAAAAGTACTAAGTAATAAAAATTGTCACCTGCCCTAATGAATCATGAAAAAATCAACTTAATTACTAATTGAATTACATTCTAGCAACATACAGTTGAAATAGCTGAAGTTTTGGCGATGGCTAGGAGTGTAGAATACAGGTGTTATTCAGTCATAGCTTGAAACTACCTAAAAAAATAGCAATTTTTAGATGGTATTAAATAAATAATAAGTATAAATTATAATAAAAATAATCTTTTATTTACATTACGTACAATTTTCAAACCTGAAACTACAATAAATAATATTTTGACGAGTAGTTTTAAAACTGAGTTATAACTTATATACCTAGTCAGTCAGCGATCACATGCTAGATTTAAGATAATATTATTTTAAAACACTTCATGTAAACAAATTTTGTTATCTCATAATGCATGCGATAGTGGCAATCGGCTCACATCACACCATAGGGCATGGATCACACCATGCACATTGGAGTGTAGGTCAGCTATACTTTTAAATTTAAGTAATAATAATATAATATTATGTTGTTAAATTTTTCGGATGTTTGAACGTCGGTCTTCTGTTGTTAACTTCAAATCGCGTTGAAAATTATAACGATGGATTTAATACCAGAGAAAACCAGCGATTTCAGTAAACCTGAATATTGGGATTCGTTTTTCACTAAACGAGAGGCTACATTCGAATGGTACGGTAATTACAATAATTTAAAACGCTTGCTCACTAAATATATAAGTGCTAAAGATGTAATACTAATGTCGGGGTGCGGAAATTCCGATCTAAGTCTTCAGCTGTATAAAGATGGTTTTACCAATGTGGTGAGCGTCGATAACAGCGAAGTGGTAATCGCAAATATGAATAAAAAACATAAACAGAAATACCCCGGGTTGGTGTACGAAATGAAAGATATATTGAAAACGGAATACTCCGATGAGAAATTTAGCGTCGTCATTGATAAAGGTACATTAGATGCTTTGATGCCCGACGGTGAAATGGAATCGATAGCTCGCGCTATGTTGATGTTCACCGAAATCAAAAGGATCCTAAAGTTTGGGGGCCGATATATATGTGTGTCTTTACTTCAATGTCATATCGCCAAGTTTCTTTTCACCTATTTCAGTGAACAAGGTTGGATAATTCGAGTATGCCAATGTACGGAAATTGAAGATTCTTCCGATTTCAATGGTCAACCTGTATTTATGGTTGTCTGCACCAAAATAAATAAAATAGCGGGTGCCCATCCGATTCTTGAGTGGAATCCTGATGGCCAAACAAACGAAAGGTTAAGTTCAATCGGCGATTTATTGGAAATTGTTTTAGATACTCAGAAATCTGTTTCCATGTGTTATGATCTCACTAAATGCCAAATGAATGATAAGTTTAATAATTATTGTTTTGAAATCAATTGTTCTCAAACGAAAACTCCTCGATATACAATAGTAGTTGTAGAATCGCCCACACAACGAAATCCAAATAAAATGACATTCGCCGCATTTATTGTGCCACACGGTCGCGAACACGAATGGTTGTTCAATAGCAGCGAAGGACAAGAAATATTGAGAAGAAATTGTAATGTAGACCGTTTGGCTATTATTAGTATGCACAGAAGTCAAATCTACAGAAGTTTGAAACAAGTGCAACAGGAATTGTCGAGGCTCATGTTGAAAATTGCACCACAAGGCGTTTTAAATCGTGGTGAAACTATATTGTTCTTGTCCTTGGAACAGCAGCTTGGAGATAGAAAAATCATTATGGAAGATAAGAGTGAATTTTCTGGTAACTACGTTGTAGAGGAAGTAGTCGGACAAACAAATGAAGTATTCAGGCGCTTAGTATTCCTAAATATGCCTCACATTATTCAATCCGAGGCCAAACTAATAAAAACTCCAAGTGGAGAAACTAAAATTGACCAGTCACATTTTCTCAGTGACTACATACCATACTTGGGACTCGGAGTAGGAATCGTAGCGAGCAAACCGTTGAAAGTACCTAGAGTTCTTTTAATCGGCTTGGGCGGAGGAGTATTGGTCAATTTGTTAATTAATATTTATGAAAATGTGCAAATTATTGCATTGGAAATAGATGATGTTGTATACAAAATAGCGAAAGAAGCTTTTGGTTTAGTTGAAAGCGATAGATTAGACGTCAAGATCTGCGATGGACTAGAATACCTAAAAATAGCAGCCGATCAGCGTGAAAAATTTGATGTCGTTATTTACGATGTAGATGTCAAAGATCCAACGATGGGCTTGAGCGGACCTCCTAAGAGTTTTTTGACTCGAGATGTTTTAGATTGTGTAAAAAATTTGATTGACGAACAAGGACTATTTTTACTAAATTTTGTTTGTCGCGCTACTGATGTCAAAACAGAAATTTTAAATATTTTAAAAACTAATTTCAAACAACTGACTTCATTGAAAATCGCAGAAGATATCAATAAGGTGCTATTTGCAAGTAATCAAGGTGTAAAATTCAATGAGCGCCTTTTGAGTCAAACTGCTGAATACATGAACCAGTGTTCCAGAAGTAACAAGCTCATAGATTGTGACGTTATTGATATTTCTACATTAAAAGACAATATTGAAGATATTTAGTTGAAGTGTTCCTTAGCTATTTATTTTGATTTATTAATTGTTATCCTTATGTTTAAGTAAATTAAAATTGAGATTTTAATTTAATTCAATTAATGTTTATATAATGTACTTGTTTAAAGTTATTTTAAGTACCCAACAGCCAATATTTAAGTTTTATTAAAAAAAAATTGTTTATGCTCATATATTTATCATGACTATTGTTTGTAATTCAAATACTCGATCATTCACCGAGTAAATAGAAAAATGTATACTTATAATAAAAAAAATGTATTTTTTAAAAAAAATGTTATAAGTAAATATAATTTGTATCCTACGAGCAACTATAACGAGTACATTTCAGGACATCCAGCCTGAAACATTTAATTTAGTCATCAGATTTCAGATATTTAAAATTATTTTAAACCCTTCCTTTTCAATGGCTCAATTATTTTGAGTTCAGACTACAAACAAAATATAATTCAGTTAGCGGGTTTTTCAAAAATTGTATATATCATTTTCAACTACTAACTCAAACGAAATAAAATTTTAAAATTTTTATTCAAATATCAAAAAGTTAAAATTTATATTTTTTTCTTGTTATGTGTATTTTTTTTATACTAGCCAATTATAGGGTATTTATAGGATATACTTCTATGCCTATTAAAATATCAATGGTGATTCTTCAATGCATATAAGATAAATTATAATAATCAAACTATCGTCATTACTCATTAGTAACTAAAATTATTCATCAAATGTACGTTTTTAAGTTTATTGGAAGCACTTTATTTGTTACCCATAACAACATGATTAATTTGAAAAGTACAATGTATCATTTGTATTCGCTTGAGCTTCTATTAGGCATTGTGTATCCAAGTTGGATAGAGTATTTGTGACTCTATCGACCAATTTGTTTTTGTATCTGTGCACCGTACGATCTACAGTAGAATCTGCTGTGACGCAATCGTCTCCTCCGTATTCACACACACGGTAATGATGAAGCAATGCTAGTTCTGCTGGTATGTAATTTGTTCCATCATGTCCGGAACTCAAAAACTCCCAAACAAAGTGATTTCCGACTTCGACTACTTTCCGAGGATCGCAAATGTATTTTGACCGTTGTTTGTGTGGATGTATTTTGGTTTTCCGACGAGTTTTGCGTAAAACTATTAGGTTAGATTGAAATGAATTCTGTTCAGTTTGTAAACTGTCGTCGTCGGCCCATTGCATGTAAAAAAAGGCATTACGAAATGAATATGCAGCTGGAGTTTGATACATGTTTAGTCGACTGAAAATAATAGGTGTTTAATTTTTTAATATTGATTACATTTTAATTTAAAAATAAAACATATAAGTGTATTCATACCTGATAAATTGAATTAGAGTATTATTCTGTTTTGGCATAATAATTTCGTCTATGTCTAAAAATGCGACATATTTTGATTTATACATATTTCTGTACAAGCAATCGTTGAGCGCTGCAAACATTCCTTCGGTTCTTATTTCCTTTTTGGACACCATATCGATTTGCCAAGGCAAAATGGAAACAAGATTGTCTTTTTTATACCGGTCAAGTATACATTCAACGTTTGGCCCAATTGTGTTTTTATACAGTGTGAAATGTCCGACACCAAGTAAGGAGTTGAGTTCTACAAACTCCATGAGTTGCACTGCCTAAAATAATGAATACATTTATAATATTCTTTTACGACATCAAATATAATAATATACATAAATATAAGAGTAATTACTTTATCATAATAATAATGTAACGGTTTAATGCAAATTTCTATTTCAGTCTTAAATTTTCTGCTTGGTTTCGGTACTTGTACATGCACTCTATTAGTTATGGAGTCTTTGACATGAGATACTATTGATACGCTTAATGGATAAGTCCCGTCTTGTGGTAGTTTACATAGTACAAAAACCGCACTGTACTTGAGATTCCAGTTTTCACGAATCGTCTTTACAATAGCAGAGACTGTTTTTGATCTGTTTGAATACCACAATCTACACCACACTGTATCTGGTCTTCGTGTTTTAGTAGCACCGATGAGCCGTACTAATGGCCCAACAGATTTAATCCTCAAGTCCAAGTAGGCTGAATAAATAAAAAATTTGTACCTGTATAGTAACGAAAAAAAAATGTTTTTAGAAATATTATCTTATTTAAATCACTAATAATGATTTATTTAAAACATACAACTTAATAGAATATAATCAGTGGCAAAGCATTATAGGAAACAACGAGATAACGTCTACCCAAACAAAAAGCGGATAAAAAAATGGTTTTGTTGAAATGAAATACTAGTAAATATTTTTATACAAATATCAAGCACAATATTTTTTAATTTCCTCTTCGACTAAGGCATGTGTCTCACCACTGGTTATATACTATAGGTAATTGAATTTTGAATATACATATATATATTTGTAAGACAAAATTGAGAAATGCTGCAGACCAATTCACAAACTAAAAACGGGAAGTAACCTTAAGTTTTCAAAGGAATGGATTATATAATATTTTTGGTGCCTAAGCACACAAACTTTCTAGCAAAATTGTGCCTTGTATTAAAAGAATAAATTAATAATTATTCATGCAGCGTAGGGTTAAATATTTTCCATACTACATATTTTAGTTTGCAGTCGGTTATAAATGCAACCGTTATGTATCTGTAAAACTATGTAACGCTTGATACAAATTAAAATGGTTTTATCATTACTTAGTTGACTGAACAGTTTGCCAAACGGCATCTTTGGGAATTATTCCGTTATGGCCAGGTAACATACGTTCCACAGCGGGAGGCAAAATAATATTATAATGCTGTTGGACGATTTGCTTTTGCCGATTTGTCACTTTCGCGGGTTTACCTCCATAAGATTCAACCTGCGAAATCACATAATTCAAATAGTTTATCATTTGTTTGCAATAATATATGTAAATCTGATAGTTGATGAAAATTACCAGGGCGTTAGGAGCGGTCTGTTTGTAATTGTTGAATGTAAAAAAAAATATGCTCACAATAAAAGCACAAGTGAGCATCAACAGGATCAAACGGTTACGGGCTTTCATCATTTGCACGGAAAACCAGGAAGACAACAGGCAAGGATCAAAACAGTAGTCCGTGGTGGTAACAATAAGCAATTACCACCATATTGTACTCTTATGCTCAGTTGTAGTGTTTGTAATTTATGTACGACCAAGTCGTTATCGTGACCAGATACTCGTTGTGCTTTGCAATCATCTTGTTAATGAATTTATATAATTTTGAGGTGTTTATTCAACGCGATTCCAATCGGCTGAATCAAATACCTGGAAAACCATAAAATTAAGTATATATATGGAAAAACCGCGCGGTAGTTTTCGTATAACGATATTTGACGAGGAATAAAAATAAAAACAAGCCAAACGGCCCCAGCTGATACGAAACGAAACTATTGGCTTTTATACTGTTCTGTATCACAAAACCAGGGATTTCATAATATGTACACATAGCTATCCCCGGTATAGCAATATATGGGGTGATTGTACGACTTAAGCATGGGGTGGTACACGAATCAAAGCGCATGCCCGTCGCCGCAACCCCACGTCTGTATATTGTATTATTATAGCCGTTAATAAACTAGTAGGTACATATTTTATAGTATTATATGCAATGCTCTCTGCGCAAATCTAAGCCAATCCGACGACAATAACCGAACCCGCCGCTCGCCAACCTGAAATGTGTTGAAACATTTAATTAAAAAAATTGTCATTTAACAATATACCAAACGTACCACCGCCGCCGTTTTAGCGGTTTTACTAAATATTCGTAGGCGCAATTTGGCCTCTCCCTCGCTCTTAAATTGGCATTGTATCTGTGTAAAGATACTATACATTCTATGTATGTATATAACTACTTTCCACGTCCAACCTAAAGAGTACTATAATTTTAATTATTTTCGATATTTAAAAATTAGCCCTCGTCAAGTTAAAGGGGCTACTAAACTCGTGTACTCGGTAAAAACAAAAAAGTGAAAAATAGAGATCACATTGTATAAAAACCACGCAAGAAAAAAATATAATTTCTTTTTAAACCCTATAAGATATTTTGTGGTTCACCATAAAATTATCATCCTATATTATAGTTTAAAGGGCCTTTACACTGGCATATTTTATTTAGGCAGTTTTTTTAATAAAACTATTAACATTAAGCTAACATTTGTAGACTATATTAACACAGCAAAGAGTTATATATTTTGATAATTTTTTTTTAACTATTACAACACATACAGGTCCTATTTTTAATATGGGTGCTTTGGCTTTTATCTCTCCACACCCCCGCCCTGCAGTCCACATGGTAGGCAAGTTTTTGACATTAAAAAAAAATAGTTAAAACGATTTTAAAAACAAAAGCAATTTTAAAGACTCGACGGATTTTTGACACAATTTGGATAAAAAAAGTCTTTTGTCAGTTTGGTTACTAGTATTTTCTGGATGTTGACAACTCCATAAAGGTCAATTTTGCGCCAACGCCTAGCAAGTGCAAGTAATACTGATAATTAGATAAAAAATTCTTAAAAATATATTCATTTTTTTTTTTTGTAAAAATATTGCCTATATTTTGTCTTTTACAAAACATCCACCTAGGAACCACCCTTAAGGACATAATTTCTACTGAGTAGGTACATGCAAAAAAAGAATACAATGGTTTTAGTTAAGATACAATAGTCAATAATATTTGACAGTAACTATAAACGTGTGCCATAACTGTTATGCCACACGTTAATAGTAACAGATAATTTTATTAACAATATGGCTAACCCCATTTGATTATATATTACTAATAATTTTGAATATTATATGCTAAAAGTTTTAAATCATTTTTGTCCCATTACATCCCTGTACTCCCTTATTGTGCTAAACATTTTAAGTTAGTTACGTCGGACAAATAAGATCCAACCACACTATTAAATTAATGTGTCAATTAGCTCTTAATACTGAATCGAATATTCCAAATTCCGAACATTAAATGTTCAAAGTTTAAACTCTGAATCATTTCAATTACTTAAATAGGCAATTGTTTGCATCACTCCTATTAATTAGTTAAACAATTTGTGGAAATAAAAAAAATTTTACGAGGAAGATATTAACCTCCTAACTGAGAACTTATTATCATTTATAAAACAACATTCGGTGATATAAAAATAATGTTTATATTTGATTATACAATTCAGTTTTATTTTTAATTTGAAAATAACAAAAATAATGTAATATCACATTATAATGTATAATAATATAATATACAATTTACTTATTTATTATTATAAGTATAACAGGTCAAACAATAAGTATTATACCTACAACACATACAATACTATTTACTATAATTATTATATTGATAAATCGAATAATAATAATTTTAATTATTAAAAAGTAATGTAAAAATGAAAACTTTAAAAAAAAAATATGTATTTGATACAAGTAAGTATTAACGCAATTTCCATTTCAAAAACAAATTTAATTGAAACAATGTTTAGTTTATAAATTTGAGTTTTTAAGTTCATAAATTTAACACACACATTAAAATTAAATATTTTCTAGAAAAATGAATATGTATTGATTTAAAAATTTAAATAGTAGATTTTTAGGTAATCAATCATTGCGTAATCAAAAATGTGTAATATAATTTAATTACATGCAAATAAATTAATCTATAAATTTGCTTATATTTTTTTTTTTTTAATCATACATTTCAGATAAAATTATATTATATATCGATTAAAAAAAACTAAAATAAAACTAGTTTCATCTTCAAATTTAAGATTAAATTCATGAAAATTTGATAACATTTGTTTTGACTATGTTTAGTGTATATTTCCTGATTAACTGCTAAGTATACATTTTTAGTATAAATATTTAAAAATTGAACAACAAAAACAATGAAATTTTGCAAATAGTCAAGCAATATATATATATATATATATATAAAAAAAAATCCCTTTCTTATAACAAAAAAGTTATCATTATCCAATAAATAATAATAATTGTGAAATGCAAGACCAGAATACATAACTTTTAGTTAAAATAATCAGTTTACATAATTTACATTATTGTATATCAATAATATTGTTAACTTAGCAAATTCTTATTTCGAGAACAATATTATCAAAGTATTATATTGGAAATTATTGAAATATAATATATATTTTATTTGGTAACTGTGACGACAACTTTGATTTATTCTAGTCATATTTATTCTTTGGTATACTTAAGTATATTATACATAGCTAATATTGTTTGTTGGTTTTAAGAAAGACATTATTACAATATTATAAATGTATTTTTTTAAATTAATTATACATAGATTACAAAAACATAATAATCACAGTTTAACAACAATAAATACTAGTAGATTATATAATGTTATCGGTAGGTTATTTTATAACATTTGATAATCATATATAATACCCATTTCGTTAAAATGTACTTTAATTTGTTATTTAAATATTTTTAAACAATAAAAAGTAGGTAAAAAAAATTGTTTTTTTCGTGTTGAAATTTATAACTTTTTTTTTATATCAATACAAAAAAAAAAAGTAAAAAAAATGTATGAATTTTTGAGTAAATTAATTGAATATTTAAATATATCTAATTTATAAATCAAAATTGGATGTTTTTTTTTTCGTTTAAATTATTTATTGTATCATTCTGCTACTAGTTGTTGATATTAAAAGTCTCTTAAAATAAGCGTCTCGAATAAATTGCAAATACATTATAGTAACGTTTCAAAAACAAACGATATTGAAAATTTATTCAAGAATATTGATTGAAAAATTACATACAAGTCGAGTTATACCATTAGAAAAAGCTACCGATTTCACATACAGTTATTTTGTAGTCAACAAAAAGAGATATTTCATCATAGCTAAGATGGTCTGACGAATCCGTATTATACCACCCGTCTCTACGTCACTCAACGGTAAAAAAACTGGCATGAGATCGGTGACTTTCAAATATTTGAGCGTAGCACCACCTACTCGTCAGAATAGTTTAAATTCGAAGACAGTCACAATTAAAACGAATAGACAATACTATGAAGAATAATTGAATAAAATAATTTTTAAGTGGTTAAAGTCTGTATTCTTAACGACTTGAAAATATAATATGCTATATCCTACCACGAGGCTAAAGTAAACATATCACAAATAATACCAGAAATATACCCATTGATTTTAGAGGTAGTAAAGATATGTTAATCCTACTCTGCTTTGTACATAAAAAAAAAAAATATTTATATAATATCAAAAGTATACATCAGACTGTATCTGTATTAATCAGAGATAAAGTAGTTTATTTATAAAATGTATATTAAAAAAATTCCCCAAAACTTTATTCTTTTTATACAATAATAACTTTAATGAAAGACAGAAAACAATTTATGGGAGTTGTAACGTTAATACTCAAATTGTATAGTTCAACCAATTTAATATTAATCTCAATTGTTTGTAAAATAAAAATAATCAAAACCAAAGAAGTCTGAAAAAATTATTCATTTGACTTTTAATCAAAACTAAGTTCAAAATAACAAACAAAGATTATTAACGTAGGAAAAAACTCCACAAACTCGATTTTGCAATAAATATAATAAATGTAAAAATTTTATCAGTAGTATCAGGTGGATTTCAAATGATTAAAAGCAAGACACCAATTTCTCAGAAGAAATTGACATTTTGTTTTAGTCATAGTAGTTATTTTTTTTATTACATACAATTTTCCTATAACTGTACCCCTTTTAAAACTCAGTTACTTTTGAAATTCTTTTGGTATTTTTACTAATGTTACCTACATAATTAAATTAAGAATAATATATAAATAATATTTTACATAACATTTAATATAACTGGTCGATAAACAATTCTGAAAAAAACTTTTAGAGATATAAGCGCTAAAAAATAAAGTAAGGACAAAAAGATGTTATATAATTTTTTTTTGTTTTGATCATAATTGTTGATATAATTAGCACATTTCTTCAGTTTGAAATGCTGATTTTCAAGAGTAACTTAAAACTAATTGTAACAATAGAAAACAAATATTTCAAACAGATCGCTCTTAAAAAAAAAAAAGTATTAAACATATTGGTTTTAATTTAAAATCTTAATATTGATAAGGGCTTTGAAAAAAAATATATAAATTTCATACTGTTGATATTTATATAAAAATAAATAATTAAACCCTGTAATATTAGATTTACAAAGATAGAATATTAGATCTTCACATTTCCAAAATGAAAGAGCACAATATTGTTTTTATTTTTAGTTAATTAAGTATGTTTTCCCGTGTAATACTTAACAAATATATTTTAATCTTCATATTAACACTTTGATAATTCAAGTAAGCTATTATTGTCACAAAATTGTAAAATTGTATCATATTTTCAACTGTAATTTTTAGCAATTATTAAATTTGTTGTTTCATAATAAAACAAAGCATTATAAATAAACTTATTTAAAATAACACTTTTAAAATTCTATAAAAAATCATTAAAAAGAAAGGAACTGTTTTTAAAATAAAAATTCGACCTGTGTTTTTATGAACATATAATAGCTTACTAAAAGCTATTGAAAGTATGTGGTTCAATATTATCTAAAATCGTTTTTGTTAAAAGTTTGTGATGCAAACCTGTGCTTTGTTTTAAGGACTAGTTAAAAATACGATAAATGATATAAATATAAATAAAATAATAATGACAAATTCAAATGAAAAAGATAAGTATTGAAGAAAAATATGATTACAATTAGATAAGATAAATTAAAAATTAACATTAAATAACATAAACTCACAAAAATCTGCAAACATTAACTTTCATTTTTGGTAGGAGTATTCTGTAGTAGTTTGGCTTCGGCCATAGCTTGTTTAATTGCTTCTTTATAGCTTGTCGTTTTCTTATGTTTGTTAAAACGCGACTAAAAAAAAATGTAATATTTTATTAATAAAATAATTATTAATGACATTTTAATAAAATTCTTTCCTTATTTCTAATACATGTATATACAGGGTGGCACACAAAGATTTGACAAATTAAACAACTTTTGTTCTAGTGAATATTTTTGATTTTTTTTTTTTAAATAATTTATACTCATTTGCGCCATAAGCACCGTGGCTTTTATTGCACTTACCTGTTTTACTTTTTTTAATAGTTTTTTTTTTTTTTATTACATATTTTTATTTTTTTCAAGGTAGCCATTTTGTTTAAAATAATTTTAAAAAATGAATTGGCGATAAAATTTGGATTTTTATTCATCCGTTTAAAAGTTATATTCATTTGAAAGTGAGGATGACTGATGCCGGGAGGTGGAGTGCGGTAGGTAACGCGCACTGATAAAAATAAGTCTACGCGGTTTACTCTACCGCATTCCACCTCCCGTCATCAGTCATCCTCACTTTCAAATGAATATAATTTTTGAACGGATGAATAAAAATCCAAATTTTTTTCGCCAATTCTTTTTGTAAAATTATTTTGAAAAAAATGGCTATCTTGAAAAAAATAAAAAAACTATTAATAAAGTAAAACCGGTAAGAGCTATAAAAACCACGGTGCTTATAGCGCAAATGAGTATAAATTATTTAAAAAAAAAAAATCAAAAATATTGACTAGAACAAAAGTTGTTTAATTTGTCAAATCTTCGTGGGCCACCCTGTATATATATAATTGTTATAAATGTTTTCTAATAAAAAAAAACAACATTCAATTACAAATTACAAACTGAATAATGTAATCGCCTAAAATACCTTATAAAAATCTAAAAACGGGTTGATCTGATCGCAGTTAAGTAATGAACTAGTAGAAGAACCAAACCAAGTGACATTAACAAACGAACCATGTTCTTCACCGTTATTTGTTGCAAAATTTGATACCTAGTAACAGAAATTCATTTAATTAGTTTAGTTAATTCATAAACTAGATAAAAATAGATTTTAAACATACTTTTGCCGGCCACCAAGGAAAACCCTTGACTTTTCCCCAAACAATATCGCCTTCGTGAAGAACTTTTCCCGATTTTAAAACAAAACAAGAATTTGTTTCGTCCGGTTCCAATTTTGGAATAATCAAAAGATTGTGTGAGCTATTCGATTTGGTTTCATCATAATGTTCACCGTTAGTTTCATAGTCATCATTGGGTTCCGTTGCTATGTTGTATTCCTCTTTTGCGTTTAAATTGTTTGTGTCAAACGATATGTTGTTAATGTCAGGATTATTTTCATGCTCTTTATGTCTTTTCTTGTGCTTTTTCCTTTTTTCACCATCTTGTCGTCTACGTTTACCTCGTTTACGTAATAATTTGTTTGGTTCGCTTTCACCATCGGCTTGTCTAGACGGTATTTCCATAACAGTACCTTCACCTTGAGATCCAAACGTTATTTTAATAATTGGGGTTTTTTTTGTCTCTTCTACAGTAGTGTCATCCCATAAATCTTCGACCGACCCTACAATAGGTTTCTTTTGAAATGCCGATTCTTCATCATTGTCTTCACTATCACAGTCATCTTCGCAGTCTTTTTTGTTATCGTCCCACTCGACTATCTCGGTTAAAGTCGGGTACTTGTTGAATGCGTCCGTTATTTCTCTAGGTTTAAGTTTAGCAATATTGGGCATTAATGTACGGCACATCGATTTCATATCGGATATACAGTTGGATTTTGACTTTGGTGTAGGTTCCGGAACAGGACCTTGACTTCGTAGCAATCTTCTATCTCCGTTAACTTCAGGAACTAATTGGTTTGTTCCATTTTTAACAGGATCCTTAGAATTTTCAACGTTGTCAGAATTTTCTGTACAAATCGATTTGCACTTGGTACACAACACTTGCCGTGGTCGTAAACGAACAGTCATAGGCTTTTTCACTTTTTTAGTTTTGTTGGGAATCTTTTTAAACGTGGTAGGAGTGTTTTGGAAATAGGTAAAACGTTGAGTTACAGCATACAACACATCGTTATCAGATTCAGTCTTACAATTTCTGGGCGATAACGCTGGTTTTGTCAATGGGACACTTCCACACGGGAAACGCCTACAAAACAACAAATAATGATAAGTAATTCGATAAATTACTATGTAGATAGGGGTTACATGAAAATTAACAGTTAAAAACGGTTTATCACAGTTAAATGGACCGATTCGAGTAACTATTTGACATACAAGCAAACCACTAAAAATCCAATGACTCATTTTACTCGTTATGAGCGCATGATCATTATCCCGCAATAACATGATAAATACTTTTTTACAAGTACTTACCTCTTAGCGTTATTCAGCAATATGCCTTGGTAAACAGACCCATTTTTGGCAGTGTATGACACAACTATCATATCCGGCACAACACTTTCGACCACCACCTGTATGATAGCATTCTCGAATACCCCGATATTGGTATCCATTTGTAGCTAGCATTTGAATTAAGATTAACGTTTGATTTCACTCGAAATGATTACATTTAAATTGAATGTTATTTGTGAAACATTATTGTAACTAAAAGAAGAAGTAAAAAAGGATTTATTTTAAAAAATGATAAAAACGGTATTAAGCGACATTGTATTGTAATATGAAGGTGAAATATCGTGAGCTTAGCACTTTTTAATAAAACTATAAAAAAGTATTATGCTGTCTGCTTTAAAATAATAATTAAACTTCGTGTTGTTAAATGCTGAATGGAAAAAGTTATACTGTCATACATATACATACATACATACATACGGGACAGTCAAGTCATAAGGAGAGCTGATGTGGGGCGAGCATTTGATAAGAACCATGGTTGCTTAAACCAAAGAGATAAAAAAAGCAGCTCAAGTCAATATTTGATAGGTACAGCTGATAATAAAATTAAAATGTAAAAACAATTATTATATAATCGACTCATTACCATTTTGATGCTTCGTTCTTTATTAGTAGTTGTATATTAAACTCGACAATAATCTGTATGAATCTCAAATTTGTCGATTTTATCCACAGATTATGTATCTGTGATTTTATTTCAGAATAAAATAAAAATGAATAATCCACATTAAAATAATTGTTATTGTCATTAGTTATTTACTTGATCACGATTTAACCATCGTTCAGACTTTAGAGGCGAACTGGTGCTGTTGCCCGGAGAAGGGGGCATAATATGTCCCTTTAAAATATATAATATATATATATATTTTTTTAATTTACGTGTGCCGTTATAAAATAATTTATACTACCCCTCAGACTTGAATTAACTAGTGCCCCTTCCTCAAAATACTTTTCTGGTTAAACGACCCTTCTTACCAAATTGTAGGTGGTTCATACGATAAGTAGTAAACCCTAGACCCACCTTATATAACAACTAGAGGACGACCACCTCCTCTGCCGCCACGTCAGATGATCTATAATATATACCCAAGTGACAATTTGTTACACAGTACCGACTTAAGATGTTATTTTGTTGACACATTTCTTTCAATATTTAACATGGACAGATTAATAGTGAAACCGTGTTGGCCATGTAGTACCAAATATGACTAGAATTTTATTTAATTTTCTAATTTGTCATCCCTTTTATGTTTCAAATGCTTTGTATTATTCTTCGAAAAAAGAAATGGTCATTTATTCAAGCGTATGGCAGAAAACAATAAAATTAGTAAAACAAAAGCCAGTAAACTAAGGATTGGGGCCTAACGTGGATGAACAAAGTGTTATCACTTTCAAATAAACGCTCCGACGCGAATCTCTAGATGGTAGGAATGTTCAATATCGGTGAAAGCAAAAATGTGTTCAAAATTGTATATTTATATTAGAATTTTGCAATTTTAATTGTATTTTTGCATTCCTTTAGTTGCCGTTGTTAGTAATATGCGAATTAACAACACGATATATAGTTAATGAAAATTTGTTGGTTACCTGTTGAAGCAACCCACAGTGGGCTGATTGCTAAAAATAGGTGGACAAAATGAAATTGTTTACGTCTTAATATTATCTATATCAGTTCCCAAGACCATTATAATAGCCCTTGGCTGGTTTTGTTATATTATTGAGTACTATTAACCATTTAATCGTTATAGATACTGTTGGTCATTATCAGTTGCATTCTAGTGCATTTTTAAAGAGGTTTATATTTTTTCTCCAGGATTTTTGTGAAAAATGGATTCATCATTTAAAGGTGATTTTTTATGTAAACATCTTATATGGAATTGTTTTTTAACAAAATTACAAATTTTCTGTATTAAACTTTTCTTTAGACGATAACAAAAATATGCAAAAATATACCGATATCCCTCCATGGAAATCAGATTTAAACATTAATACAGATTTAACAACTTACAAAAAAAAGTGTACAGATCCAAAAAGGTACAGTCATCTTTTACTACAAACATGTCACCTAGATGAATCAGAAAAAATGTATACGGACGCATCCAAAAACGGAAATGGTGTCGGTATTTCGGTCATTTGGAACGAAAGAAAATATCTTTTTAGACTAGCTAACTTCACATCTATCTACACGGCAGAAGCTATCGCAATATTACAAGCAATACAAATCATTAAAGAAAATAACATAAGGAAATCCACCATCTTTAGTGACTCTCTCAGTGTCATAAAAAACCTGAACAACGTTTATAATCCTTCAGACATAACCACTTTGATTCTTAACCTAATGTACAAACTCCAAAAACAAGGGTTTTTAATTCAAATCATGTGGATCCCAGGTCACTGTAACATAGCTGGCAATGAAATAGCTGATATTGCAGCAAAAGAAGCAATATCATCACAATCGGCAGGAACTCTCAACATTCTTTCTCACAGCGACGGGCGACCTAAAATTGCATATCAAATCGACATATTATCAAGAATGGAATCTGCAATGGAGGTCCTTACATACAAAACTCAATGAAATCAAAAATCACACTTACAAATGGACCCAACCGACCAACTTATCTAGAAAGAATCAAGTCCTCATTACCAGAATGAAAATTGGACACACTCGATTGACACACGACTTCTTAATGTCAAAGTCTGAAACCCCTATCTGCGAAGCATGTGGAGTTCGGCTAACGGTGAAACACATACTTACGGAGTGCACAAAATATCAGACTCAACGAAGTGATAACGAAATATCGGAGGATCTGTCAGAAACCCTCGGTCCTCACCCGGGGCCATTAACAGGCTTGTTAGTTTTATGACCCAGACCAAATTATGCAGTTGTCTATGAGGGTGTACTGTTTCTGCACAATGTAACCCAAATGTAATAATTTAATGTAACCCAATGGCCTTTGCCGCCGAGGGAAATAAAAAAAAAAAAAAAAATATGCCATGTTGTACCAAGGTGGTTTTTTTTATTAAGTAGAAAAATATATGTAGTTTAAAAATATATGAAACTCTTTTTGCGCAAATAGCTTATTTTTTATTTTTAAAATTACATTTTAGAGTCACAGTATTCGCTTCCAAGACGAGGATTTTATGAAGTTTGACAAAAATATAATAAGAATAGAAGTAATGAGGAATTATTTAAGCATATTGTTAACAAGTTTAATGCAGTAAAAATGTCTGAAGAGTGTTTGAGAGAAATGAGAGAAAAAATAAAACATTTTTCAATGAAAATGAATGATCGTTGGGAGAAGAGTTCGAAGAAAAAAGACATTTTTTAAAAAAAAGTTTGATACTTGTTTAAATAAAAAATCGGTTGAATTTAATATTGTTTCTGGAACTCCTGTACCATCTACATCTACTGGACAAGGGAGTCCTTTAAAATATTTTAACAAATGCAGTAATAAAACTAAAAAAAAGAAGAGTGAATCTGACAATTCTAGTTAATTTAAAATTCAAATAAAATATGATAGTATCATATTTTCATCATTTATTTATTTATAATATCGTTAAAAACATAAGTATACATTAAATAAATCAAATACGTATGTATTTAATAATCGTTATGTTTTTTTTTAATTTACTTAGAATAGAAAATAAACAAATCATTATTTTTTTTTATATTTGACGATTAATATTAATAATTTATTTAAATTAAACCATTAATTTAATGAGTAAATAAACACACTTATACTTGTCTTAGAACTATATTTAACTTATAGCTTATTCAACCGGTGTTATTTAAACGGCGTTTTGCATAGGCAATTTCTATACGTCTATGTATTTGGGTGTTTTGCTACATTACTAAATTATTTTTTAGTGTAATTTGATTTTGTACAATAGCTTATTTTTTAAGTAGTATAACACATGTTATTATCGTGTTAAATAAAATAAACGATTATGTCTTACATGTACTTATGTTTTAAATCGCATAAAAAGTAAGTGTTAACCGAATGTTATGTCACGTCAATGGTTTAAAAAACAATCCGAACTCAACCTACAACGGTAGCTTTTATATAATAAATAAATTAATGAAATATTTTTTTCAACGATATTATCTATACACTACACTATAATATATTGCCTTCTCCGTCAGCCGACCCATTAGAGTCGTTACCAGTCGGCCCCACGTGGAGGTGGAGAAGGACTTTGCCAACCATACCACGGCTATCCAAAACACAGTTATTACTTAAGCCGATATTTATATGATAGAAATAATACATTGAAATTGAAATACATTTATAAAATTTATATTATTTTTTTTTTATCAAACACAATAATATGTTTACAATAAAAAAATAAAAAATAATATTTTAATAGGAGTGTTAATAACTGTGTTTGTTTAAGGACAGCCGCAAAGTGAAGTATTTACACAAAAACCCTAAACAAAAATATTTTATAGGTTTTCAAATGAATTTAAAAACAATTTAAGGTTATATTTTTATACTTTCAATTAACTTTTGTAAAATATTTTAACCTTTTAAAAACAAATTATACTTTTTAATTAATATTAATATTCATTTATTTCAAAAAATTAGTATTTTTATGGTGTAAATACTCCACTGTGAACTAAAGTATTACCATGGTCTATGAATTACGTTACAAATACTTAGGTTACAGTGATTACACGAAAAACCATAGGAAGCGTGGTAAACGCCACAATAGTAATCGCCCTAATCGAGGTAGCCTTTGTATAACTGAAGGCCGTGGTGGCACAGGAAAATGTGACCTTGATGGCTCCGATAACCTTAGCACACTTGTTAACGAAGGTAACCCCGCCAAGCACGAAAACCATGATACACAAGAAAAAAATGGTAAATGCGGAATCCATGGTAACAATTCTGACCATGAAGGACGACGAAACCATGATATTCTTCTGTACCATGGTAACCGTGGTGGTTGTGGTATTCTAGGTAACCGCGGTGGCCTAGGTAACCGTGTCGATCTCAACAATGGTAATAGCTCTCTTAATATTAATACTATGTAATTTAGAAGTTGAAGTATGAGAAAACGTGATATAAAATATATGATTTTTAGAAATTTAAATACTAGACGTATTATAAAAAATAAGATTTTTAGTGCTATTATAATGAATTTAAACAAAACTTTTAAAAGCCATAGTATTATTACCAATAGTTCATAAATTAATATTAATAATTTTAGAATTAGTTTTATTACTTTTAGAATTAGTTTTATTACTTTTAGAATCCTTTTAACAACACGGTTAATAATGGAATCATTCTCCGTCGTCTCTTCGTCTCCTCCGTTTCCATTGACGTTATCCGGACCGGGAGCATGGTCAACCACTCCCGGCGCAGGGCTACCAACAGCTAAGCTGTTGGCTCGATACGACCTTTGGGACGAGCCACTCCCAACTGCCGTTCCTTGGGGTCCGACCCCTCCCGATAAGAGGGCCCTAGGAGCTTGTATTTTTTTATTTGTACTAGTCATATAAAAAAATTGGTTTTCTGTTAGGGATTCCTTCCCTTAGGCGATTGTCTTACAGGACTAATGGGCTCGCCTGCCCAGAGTGTCGATTTGTCTGATTCCTCTTCTTCGGCCTGCTGACGTTGGGTAACCCGTTGCCAGTAGCCCTCCGGGTCGTCGGAATACGCAAGCCCTTCTACCACGGCAAGGTTGACACCCCTGGAAAGGTAGCCCTACCTAAACTAATCATAAGTTTTCGGGCTGGAAATCTATCTGGAATTAAGTGTCATCGCGACACCGGAAAATAAAACTGAGGAGATAAGATGAGGATCTCCGCGTCGCTGGATTTAAAAAACATAATATCCACTAAACCTACCCAAAATTAAATTTTTAAATATGATTATTGTGATATAATACAAAATACCCATATAGCATAACCAAGAGAAATGGTTAGAAGAAAAGTGCCAAGAAGTGGAACAGTTGCTTAGGAATAACAGGATAGATTAAGCGTTTAACATAACTAAGAAATTCTTCCAAAGAAAAACGAAACTAAACAGCAAAATAAGGAACATAGATGGAAACTTGATACTGGGCAACGACAAAATAGCAACAAGATGGAAACAATACCTTGAAGTTCTATATCAGAAAGGAGAAGAAGCCTTTCTCAATAATAATAATAACATCCAGATATGCAAGGAGAAGTAATCTTAAGAGACGAGTTCAATAAAACTCTTAAGATAATGAAAACAGGTAAATCAGCAGGTGTAGACGAAATAGCAATGGAACTTTTCCAAAATGCGAGCACAGAAATACAAGAAGAGCTATTTAAATTAGTGTGATATATATATACAACGGGAGAGATCCCAGAAGACTTCAAGGAAAGTATTATAGTACCTATACCTAAAAAAGCAACGGCTGATAAATGTAGTGAATTCAGAACGATAAGTTTAATGGCACACGCAGCCAAAATCCTAGTAAAGATAATATGCAATCGAAATGAAAACATAGTAAAAAAAGAGTTAGGCGACGACCAATTCGGGTTCAGAAGGAACAAAGGTCCAGAAAGTCTAAAGGACTAGAGAGGCAATCTTAGGCTTAAGAATATTGGTAGAAAAACAAATAGAATTTAAAAAGACACATTTAAAGCGTTTATAGATTTGGAAAAGGCTTTTGATAAGGTACCATGGAAAGATCTTTTGATAAGGTACCATGGAAAGATCTATTCTATACTTTAGAAGGAATAGGAGCTGACTACAGAAATAGAAGGGTAATATATAATTTATAAAAAGATCAATCAGCTACAATAAAAGTAACGGACAAAATAGAGACAGCGATAATTAGGAAGGGACAAGGATGTTCACTCTCGCCAACTCTATTTGGGTAAATTTGAATTTTATCGCGCAATGGCGGGCGCGGATAAATTATACCTCACTGGTATGATTATACCAGGTTGATACATGATTTGAGAGTTCAAAGTATCGACACAGATAAGATAAGTTTCATTTTATCTATGGTACCGATTTGTTCAGATTAGATTATCTATGAGTGATAAAACTTTTAAAAATATAATTTCCGTGCAATTTATTCTTATTAGTTATTTAATATATATATATATATATATATTAATTTATCTTATATATTTTACATAATATATAATTTTAAAACTTATATTATATTGAAAAAGACAACATACATATTCATTTAAAATATTGAGTTATTTTTTTTTGAACACTGGTTCCTATAATATGCTGATCAAAGGCACTGTTCCGCAAACGTCTCAACAACATTATTTCTTTGCAGTTTTCAACGCTTTTGTGGTCAAAATATGGTGGTGCAATAATTCTTAACCCTTCACTGCACAATGTTCCATATATGGAACAATTGTATTTATTGTTTATATCTGCTTATGCTATACATCTTTGATGCACAATGTTCCATATTTGGTACAATTCTTTAATTAGCGATTTCCATGAAACCAAAACTCAAAAAAAATTTATTTTTATTTTTTTAAGTAATATTAAGTACATTTATAGCATATGGTTAAAAAAAAAATTCATGCAGTAAAGGGTTAAGCCCGTCGGATTACCACGTCTTTTGGATTACCCTAGGTTCAGATTAACGTGATCCCCCCCTGTCAGGGGTATAGGTCATTAATATAGGATAAATTACAATTTATTTTCAATCAAAACATCTCTATGCAGGACTATGCATCTCTATGTGTGTGTAGATTTACCAAATTTTTCTCAATGTTTAGAGAACAACTTTATTTATAGGATAATGTTTTTATTTTTTTGATATCTGTACTTCATTTTTTTTTATAAATAAATAAAAAAAACATTACACAACCTAGTAAAGTTTTAAAAGAACTCTATGTTTTTATAGAGTTGAAATCGGACTCCTCTCCTAAGTAACTGAAATTTTGTCTGGCTTTTTGGTCTAAATGAAGTCTTATCAAAATACTTAAAACACTACCCCTTAGATAAAGCTGTTCTTTAGATATTCGTAGGACTTAATAAATAGATCAGTACGTCTCACTACTACGGTTGTCTACAACTGTACTGGCTACATAATAGTTAACGTATGTAAAATTTTTTCTTTTTCATGGCTCTTACTTCATAGTATTATTATGATAACAAATTATTAAATGTTAGATTTTATGACAAAATCTAGAAAGAAATATTAAATATACACAATTCACCTAAGTAGAATTTCAATATAGTTTATTATCAACTGTGTAGTCAGATTAAATGCATATTCCTTGTTATTGAAAAACAGTCATCGTTTTTTTTTTATACTCAAAATTTTATTTGTTTCACTTATTTAATCCTGTTATTCCAACAAAAAATATTGTACACGTATAAAAATAATAAGAATCAAGTCACGTATTTTGAAATATAAAAAATAATTGTTTAATACTATTTATAAATACAATAAATTAATAATTACATAAATATAAAAAAATGTTGTTTTTTTTGACAATAATTGATTGATTATTTATAAAAAAAAATAATAATACATTTTACAAAATATTAAAAAATAATTATTGTTTTATTTTTTATTTTTAAAACGTTAGTCATAAAGTGCAAAATAATAATAATAAGTTATAATATACAATTTGTCTGTTCTATGATACTTCAAAGTTTTTGATGAATTATTTATATAAAAAAAGAAGAATATATCTCATGAAAATTATCTACATAAATAAAAGTAATTATTTTGGTTTTTATGTGACTCACAAGCCAGATTTCAGCCAAGTTCAATATTTTTATCCAATTCAAAATGTTTCATGTTAACAGCTCCTTAAAAATTACTATATATATATATATATATATATATATATATATACTATAATTATCAAAATATGTTTAACAAAGAATCAAAGTAAAAATATTGAAAAATAAAATATACTAATACTACTCGCCATTCTCTCGGTCGCCAAGAATAAATAAAGTAATAAATTCCAACCCCCTCGAAATAGCAGACACACTATAAAAAAAGTGGCAAAATTTCAAGCCAGATGGTATACCATATATTTTCTTACAAAAACTTTTATTGCTTGGCACACAAACCTTACTAAACATATATAACAATCGTGAGGTGTGGCGCAGTGGACACCTCAGATGCCGCGTGGCACTTGAGGTTAAGCTGTGTCCGTTGCTGCTTGATCCCGGATGGGTGACCACCCGGGATTTTTAGCAGCGACCCATACTAACAACCCCGAATGCATGGCTGAAATGCCATGCACCCGGCGACCGAACTGGCATAAAGTTAGCCATAGCCACTCTCGGTCAATACGCCATACGCATAATAATAATAATAATATATAACACAATCTGGTCATCAGGTAACTTTCCTTCCAGCTGGAAAACAGCTATAATTATTCCTATAGCCAAACCAAATAAAGACAAGTTTGAGCCCGAAAATCATCATCCAATATCGCTATTATGCCCAGTGAGTTCACTTGAAAAAATAGTTGACACTAGAATCAGATGGTTCTTAGAGTCAAACAAACTCTTAGCTATAGAACAAAGTGGTTTTAGAAAACACCGTACGACAATTGACCCTTTAATTTGCTCACACAAAGAAATATGCAGTGCATTTATAAATAAACAAGAACTAACAGCCTTGTTTCCATACTGGAAAATAGACCTTCACAAGAATCAAAAAAGCAAACACATATCAGGAAACTATTCTAAACAAGTTTAATAATATCATTCAAACCGAATTTCTCGATTACCGACAGATTTACATTGATGCATTACAATCGAAAACCGGAGTAGGAATAACCATTGTTAACAAAGAAAATATAATTCAATATAAAATGAACAATTTCATAGCATCATTTCAGCAAAGGCCTTAGCTATATTTAAAGCAATTGAACTAGCATCCTCTCTAAACTTTAACAAAACAATTGTCATTAGCGACTCTTTCAGTGTTTTAGGGGCTGTCAAAAACAAAAAATGACATAATCAAACAAATACAATCCTCCATCTTTTCCCAATCAACTCAAATTATCCTACTTTGGGTACCCTCTTATACTAACACCCCACATATCCCGAGAAGAGAACCGGTATGCCTAACAAGACTTCGAATTAGCCACTTAAACCTCACACACGCAATTAAAAACCAAAGATGAAAAACCTAACTGTAAAACTTGCCTAGTCCCCCTCACAATCAAACACATAGTTAAAGAATGCAAGAAATACGATGAAAAACGCACCCAATATGAAATTCCAAACAAGATTAAATAAGCACTAGCTGACATATCCAGAACATAAACAAAATATTTCAATATTTTCAGAACACAAATTTAATAAAAACACTGTAAATACTAAATATACACCATTATTGTAAATAGCTAAAAATAGGTTGAAGCCTAATCTTCAATAAAAAAATAATACATATATATTATATTAAGTAGTTTGCTTACAAATAATTATAATGATAAAACGTCCTACCTTATCATCAAATCGACAAAATGCTTTTTGATTACTGACAAATTTTGCCATATCGAAACACTGCTGTTGGTCTTCTGTTGTTACCAAAAAAAAAAGAACTAAAATACATTTCGGAAAGAATCACAAGCTTTCTTACGAAAAAATTTGTTTTAGAACTAGAAAATTCAAATGACAGAAATTCTTGATTAATTGTTCAGGAGACTAAATTTTTATGTTACTAAGGTGATATAAAGTGTTGTTATATATCAAATATCATATGGTGAAATTTTTCAGACAATTTAAATAATAATATTGTTGTATCCATGGATGTATGTCTATGCTCTAACCTGATAGGCAGTATATTTTTTATCAATGTTCTTAGGACAGTTAATATATTGTTTTAAATTATGTAGATTTTTTTTTATAACTACTCTTTTTCATTTTTAAGATTATTTTTCAAAGAAGTAGTTTGTTTAAAAAAATGTATTGTGTTAAGTTCGAAAATATATAAAATAAAGAGCTAAACTCGCAATGTCGGTTAGCTTACAAGAAACCAACCCCACAACGTATCAAAAATAATTAAATTCTTTAAAATAATAAAACTATGACAAAATGTAATTATTATATTCTATGTATACTTTAGCTCTTATTTAATCATGTATATAAAATTATTAGTAAATAATAATAAATAAGTATATTCTTAACTAATTATGTCACAATGCCATGCATTATTTAAATAAAATATAGCTAAACAATCATTTTGAGTACGTATTATTCAAATAATTATTCATTAATTAATTTCTTTAATTATAATATATTACGTATAAAATAAAAAATCATATACATATGTTTTTTTAACTATTTGTTTGTGCTAGAATATTGTAATTAATTATAATTACTTATTCGAATATAAGTTTAAAAAAAAATAATATAAATACAATTTTATATATATAAAAAATTTGCACAATTGATCAATCACAATATAACAATTACATAGTAAAAAATGGCATAAGGTTGCAAACACAAAGTGTAACTTCCTTTTCTATCATCTAAGAACAACTAAATAGTTAAACCAAAGTAGTCTATAAAACAGATGTTTATAGTGTAATTTATAACAAAAAAATGACAGAGATTCTTTTACCATCTATATAATTACCCTTTTTATAAATGTTATTATTTTTTTTTAAACATAAATAAAATTATTTTTAAAAAATGTCATACATAAAATTACACTTCTATAGAATACAACATTTTCTATTGAAAAATTATTTCCATTATTTATATTTCAAAAGTATAATACTACTTTACAGCTATAATCAACTGATATTATAAAGAATTACAAACGAATAAAAAATTTAATTTATTCACAAAAAAATGTTTAAAAAATCAAAAAATATTAATGACATAATGCAAAACTAGTTATTAATGTGTATATATATCTATGTTGCTTATATAAAAAAATAATCTGAAATAAAATATTAGTCTGCAAATTTAAAATGAGAATTCAATTTTTTTATCACAGATTCTTCAAATGGTATTTTTTTATCCACTTTGACGTGTTCAATTCCATCTAACACTTTCAATACAATCCACTGAGGAACTTTATCCTGAAGGAGATTTAAATGAGTTTTCCAATCATCTAAATAAAGACAATTTGTGTTAATTATTTTTAATTAAAGTTTTGTGTGTATTGATTGATTAGTCTACAATATAATTACACTCAGTCAAAGCTTCAGGGTAACTCTGTTTTAATTGTTCAGTAACTTTTTTTAAAGGCATGATATTTTTTTGCATTTGTACAAAGTAAGTACGTATTCTACGAGCAATCTCTGGTAATCTGCTCATCATTCTGTCTTCATCTAATTGAACGACGGATCTTGTCATTAATTCTTTTGCTTTTTCTACCTGTTTAGCTTGAATCTAAAAAAAAAAATTGTAATATAATTTAAACATTTTAAATACCTGATTGTGGCTGAAAATACCTTCAAAAGTAATGATTTTGGAATGCCCTTTAATGCACTGTGTAAAGCATTTTTAGCATCATCAGTTGAAGCTTTTGTTTTCGGTAAACTTTGCTGTTCTTCCGTCATGGTTGCCAATGTTCGATTTAAACGATTGTTATAAGCAAATAATTGATGTGATTGGTCTAAATATAATTAATATAATAATTAATTATCATAGTAATAGAATCAACACATTTTTATGTCATACCCAATATATCTTTTGTGGATGTTATTTTAGGTTTGCCGATTTCTATTTTGGGCAAAGGTGATGGTTTGATATCAGCTACAGATTCAACATCAAACTCAGGGTGCCATCTTGTTATTTTATTTTTGTCAATAACAATTGGTGGAATTAAATTACTGAGATAATCCTAGAAATATAAATAAATCTACACAATTATACTGTGCATGTGTCACATGAAAAGAGAGCTAAAATATTACTTTTGCAAATAAAAGAAAATAAATTAAAGAACTTATTGAAATTTATTTTTATTCATAAGCTTTGGAATATGGATTGAAGTACTTAGTTAAAAAAAAAAAAAAAATTTAACAAACACTAGCGAAATTTAAAGAATAACTTAAAAACAAGAGTACTCTCATGGAATATCATGAAATTGTATTTCATTTGTTTTAATTGTATTTATTTTGATTAATTTCTTTAAAAATATATGACAAACTATACTTTTTTTTTAAAACTTTTTAATCCAAATTTCGGTAATAATAATTTATAAAATTCACAAAAGTTATCACAAGACTAGTTTAAAAAAAATAAAAATACGACTTAGCATATATTGTGACATTTGAATTCAGTTAATAACAACAATTATTATTTTCATACCTGATGAAAGTTTTTCATGATGTCAAGTAAAGTATTTGAAAAAGTCTTTTTCCTTTGGGTTGTTAATTTGATTAAGTCAACATTTTCTTGTTTAGCAGAACCTGATCAATTTGTTTTTTATATCAGTTTAATTTTAATTTTAATAAAAATTAAATACTTACCATAAACTGGAGTTATAACCAGTTCAAAACTAATTTTGTCCTTTAATGATTTCACTAACGAATAAGAATACATTTCCGGCACAACAGATTTTATTTGTGCCAAGTGATGTTCGGTAAAATTACTTTGAAGAGAACAAAAGTTTTAAATTCGTTATTCAATTTAAATTATAAAAAAATAATTACTCTTACTTTCTCGTCATTTGTTGAACGCCTCGTTGAAGTTTAGTAAATGTAATTTTCTCTTTTCTACTAAACATCATTGACGTTACAGTTTCCATAGCCTTGAATAGTTCATTCAATATTCTATACTTTAACGGCAATGGCAATGCATTCGATTCAACTAATGTGGAAAATCTTTTTGATGGGGACATAGCTAAAAGTGATCCAACTTCATTCAACAACTTTCTGGGCGAAACATACTCCTTAGGTTGTGGACTTTGGGAGGTAAGAGTTTTTCTAGGACTGACTATTGCTTGTGCTGTGCTAGGAAACAAAGCAGTTGGTTTTAACTGATGTTTTTTAATTGGACTCATTCCTAATTTAATAGGACTAGTATCTAGAATGAGATCGACTGATTTGAAAGATGATAAATAATGATTTTTTGCTTCTTCCACTTTGGCTTCGGCAGCCAAAAATTTGTTTCGACTTTGATTGACATTATTAATCTTTTCTTGTAATTTTTTAAGATTTTGTTTTTTGCGTACAATTTTACGAAACTCGCCCAAATCCAAGTCCTGTAACATAAAATTTAAATTGAGTAATGTTTTTCTACAATTTGACATTATACATAAATAGTTAAGAATTACCTTATACAGCAGACCAACTGTTTGATAATTTATATAACATATTATAATAAAATATATACATACTCTTCGTAACTGAGCCTTTGTCGTTGGAGACTGTTCTGGGGTTGTTGCCCTCTCTCCTTGATTTTCATTGTCACGCTTTTGATCATCTTTATCGGCTACATTTTTTGAATAGCCTTCATTGGGATCAGATTCTTTGTTCGAAATTGGAGTCTCAATCATGGTTGGTTCAATCTAATAATACATTAATAATATCCTTGTTAAAATAGTAATACTTGTAAAATCATTTTGAAATGTTTAACAATGTACCCCCACACAAAGATCACTACAGATTACATAATTGTTTTTTTTTTTCAGGCAATAAACATAATGACCATTAAAGTGGGTGAGAGAGTGGCAAACCGCTGCCGACCAGGAATGCAAAGGTTGACTTACCTAATTAAGACATTTAAATTTTCATTTTATCAGTTGCCCACGGCTGTGGCTTGACTTGGCTCACTATTGTTCAAACGTAGCATTTTATTTACAAAGTTACCTAACCTCAAGAGGAATATAGTTACAGACATGAATGAAAACATAAAATATTCGGAGATTTTCTTTGTTGGAAATGTTGGTATAAAAGTATGAAATGCAAACCTTGTTTGTATACAAGCAACATAGCCGAATGGATTTTTTCACTTATGTTTGTTTATGTTTGTATTATACATTGTTCAAACTTCTATTACCAATAGGTATAATATAATTTATACACATTAATTATTTTAAATAAAAATATAATCATATATATTATCACCTTTGGTTTTTTAATTGTTTGCACTAAGGGTTGATCATCAAAAGACAATTTTCTGCTTGGCTTAGAAACTTCATCTGTACTGGAGTTAATCAACCCTTTATTGTGTATAATATCATCATTTGCAGGTCGTTTTCTGCTTTTAATAAAGTTATCCAACGTTTTCTGTTGAGCTTGCATTTTCTTCAAATATGTAGAAATGCGTTTCAGTAAAATCTTATATTATTGTAGATGATCGCTCGCGTCTTAGTTGGAGACAAGTTTTGACTATTTAATCAAATTATAGAAAAACAATTGTAGAAAACAGAGATACGACATAACGCATTAAAAAAATTAAGACTTAGAAATTATCCATAAAAATAACAGGTACAATAACGAACAGAAACTTAAAAGCGCACCACAATCCAAATTTTAGAATAGTTAAAAAATATAAGAACCGACGATTAGTTAGTAGTTACCGCACACCAGTCAACAATTACTGCACACGGCACAATACCGTAGTCCGTTCGAAACGTGTATGTGAATTGTGAACAAATAAAATTATTCTTTGATTCTTCTTATATCGGTACGTTACAGACATTCGACATGGGTGAAGACTGAAGAGTGGTTATAATTTGTGTTAATACTTAATAGTTAATTGTTTTGTGTTCAATTGGCGCGAAAATCAGCTACCAAAGTTTGGATACTTCACACTTGGTTTACAGCTGTTATCAAATACTTGTTATCCGATTCATCACCATTACAGTGTTGCCAGCTGTATACTTACTTGTATAGCTAAAAATCATATTTCAAATTTGTTAATATGGCCGTTACATTCTATAATACTCACCTATAATATTACTATCGGCTATACATTTGGATTTGGCGACTAGCATATTATTTAGAATGAATAATTAACGTTTTAAACTTTTTGGTTTCAATCAAAATTTAAGCAAACATAACATTTTTTTACATTTGGTTTAACTTTTTTTTTTCAAAATAATAAGGACCTATTGTGCGAGAGAGACCACGGTTGTATACAAGGGCGCCCGCAGGTTAAAATTCAGGGGGGGCGCCTATGAGTTTGCAATAGATTTTACAAATTTTAGGATATTGGATAAACATTTCTCTAATTTGCAGGAAGCTAGGGGGGCACCCTCTGTCCTGTGGGCGCCCTTGGTTGTATAGATAGATAGATAGACTACAGTCTACACTCTACTACACGATTAAAGATAAATATACAAATCTTGTGATAATATAAAATATAAATTATCTTTAATCGTTATCATGGTCTACAACCATGAACCATCTAAAAGTATTGTTTCAATACGACGATATCGGTGTGCATGTCGGACAAACCATAGAATTTGAATTTAATTTAAATTTTAATGGCTAAATAAAATACCTAATTAATCCGTCATTATCCACAATCGATAATACCATCACTTATCATTATTTATTAAATGATAACAACTATGTATAATTTAAATGAGCTGTACAATATTCGCATTAACGAAATCGGTGATCGGTCCGATCTAATGGTCTATGGATCTAATGTGCAAGCGATATACTATAACGTTCAATTTCGTCAGGGTCTTTCTAATGTCTTCAGTCTTTTTCTTACCTAGTCCACACTTCTGACCATCGAACTACCTCGCTGTATCACATTAGTTTATACTTTAAATTTTCATTATAAAAAAAAACGTATTCAAATTTATATTGGAAAAATTGAGACACGCAATAAGATATGATATGTTATTTGAATAGAAAAATCGAGATCCTTAAACATATTGTATTTATTGAACATAATTTTACATAACCAACTATGCAAGTGAATTAGCATCATATTACTTGTTATGAAATTATATTAAAAAAAAAAATAAATACCGTAATAAGATAAATAGTAAAATATAAACATGTATATATCATATTACCCATAAAAACTTAAAATCACTGAAGATTTATAGGTAAAAAATGTATTCTGAGGTTTTAACTTTAATTTTTATTAAATTTATATTCTACGACATATATAGGGTAAAATTCGTAATCGTAGTACTTGACGTAAACTTCATTTCTATAACAAACCGTGGTATCTGCTTCAGGGTCACACGGAACTTTCAGGTCATAATTAACACCTACTTCCTGAATACCACCAACAAGGACTTTGCAAATTAAAAAAAACACATAAATTAAATACATAATTTGATAAATTTATTTAAATAAAAAAAAAAACCATGCTTATTTTTTTTAAATTTACCTCCTGTGCTAGAAGCATATTTATTTGCATAATTAGGGTAGGGCGAAAAGCAAACTCCTTGACCAAATCTACATCTACCTGTTTTCCCCCAGTCAAAATTATTTTGAATAATAGACATTGCATTTCTAGTCGATGTAGCATGGAATAATTTTTCAGTTTTGACCGATCCTCCAGTTATTTTTTTTTCCTCTTTATGAAGTTTATACAAGCCGTATAAATAATGGTTGTATACTTTTTTGTCTTCCAATATCTACAAAAAGAGATTTTACGAATAAACAATGTTCTATATAAAAGTGATAGGTATAATATGTATGTCAGTGCCATTCTGACAGCGGTCGAGTAAGTACGCTCTACGTCTGCTCCCTAAGTTTGTTGGCTACAACTTCGCCACAAGTGCTTCATTTTTTATGTGATCCATATAAAAGTGAATATAAAAAGTGCGCGCACGGACTGGTGCCGTTTTTGAGTTAGTCCGATAAATATTTATTGTGTTATTTAAGTTTCACCGGTGAAACGTTTCTCACACGTGCTTTAGTCAGGTAAGAGAACGATTTTAAATCAACGGCAAATAGACGGTTTCGCCGTTATCGTAGGCCGCCGCCGGCCATTATATTATTGTTTGATCATAAACCCGGATACCGGCTGACACAAATCGAGATATACAGGGTGCACCGAAACACCATTCGCAGTATAAAAGTGAACCAAACGTCCCAAAACTTCGGTTTAGGGCCACGCTAAACTTCGGGGCTTTAGCCCCACGGTCGGCGACCCAAAAAGGGCAGGACCCCCCTCCCGAAAAACCGGTACCCGACTAAGGACCCGTCTTAATTAACTCCGAAGACGCGGAATTCGACAAACCATACCTAATTGAGATTAACTAATAACCTAAGTGCAAAATTTGGAAATTGAGCACCCCCCCAAATTGGTTAAAGCGACCAAATTGCTCAAAAATTCTGTGTTAACTAGTGAATAAGTGTTTTGTATTCTGTTAATAAGCGTTAACTCGTTCATCGGTCGCGCGACAATCCGCCCGGCCGGACAACTCCGTCATACCCCCCACAACCAGGAAGCGGTCGACTAGCTCAGCTAGCATGTCAGCCCCACCGTCTCCAAATTCGAGCGCCCCTACAGCGAAAAATACCAGAGTTGTGCACGCAAATATGCAGATGATTTTAGACCACATTGGATGGTTAAAATTGACAATGGAATCAGAGGAGTCCAGAAAGAAAGCCACTCTAAAAGTCGTGATACAAAAGCTCGACGAGCTAAAAGCTCTTGCCTTGAAGCAAGAGAAGAGGATTACTGATGCCCAGTCTACTGCACCCCCACAGGTAGATAGCGATACAATAAAAACACTAGTAAATCAATTTGCGGACAATCTGTGTGCCAAACAAATAGTAGTGGAATCACTCAAGGCGCAACTGGCCATTCAAGTCATGCACAATGAGAAAGCCAAAGCGGCCAATAAGGAGGATGGAACAAAAGAGGATACCATAAAGGAATTCATGCAAGTAGACACACAACAGAGGAATAGTCGTCGTACCATGGCCAATGTAGTTCAGCAGGGTCGTAAAAAGAGCGCTACAAACAAAAATAGAAGTGTTTCCAGGAAACAAGCGCGTTCAGTGTCACGGAGAAAGAAGTTAGACGCAATCGAGACATCTCTCCTCCACTGGCCTTTGAGTTAAATTTCACATCAGATACCAGAGCAGATACCAAGAGCACGCTGTGGAAGGAGGTATCCAAAAAAGTTGGAGCCCCCAAGCTGAATCTGACCATCACAAAGACTGGAAAAACTGTTGTACAAGCCGGCGATGAGGTCACAGGCAATGCACTAAAAGGCTTTGCCACTGAGAATGTAAATATCCTGAGACAGCAGGAACCGAGATGGCTGAGACTCATTATTTATGGAGTGGAGTCAAAGCTTGATTCAAAAGAGTTAACTTTTGCCATTGCAGCACAAAATGAAGGCCTACACATCCCCCCGGAGAATGCATCGGATTTTATCAAACCCGTCTTCAAAAGGGGTCAGAGGGAAAGAGAAACCGTCAATTGGGTGGTCGAAATCCATCCGACATATAATGAGAGTATTATTGCCGAACATATCTACATTCGTTTTATGAGGTGTCGAACGAACAAATTCGAGGAGGTAACACAGTGTTATAACTGCTTGGGATTTGCGCATATAATTGCCAAATGTACACAAACCGAGGAAATCTGTGCCCATTGCGCCGGGAAAGGTCATAAGTATATTGTCTGTCCCAAAAAAGGAGATACACCAAAGTGTGTAAATTGCGGTGGAAAACAATCGGCGCTGGACCCAACGCGCTCCTCCAGAACCAGAGCTCTAGCCGGCATCTTGAGGAGAACTAGCTACGCAACAACCTTTTAATGGCCATGAGCCAAGACAATGGTGTGCTGCACAATCAGAGCGGTAATACCTCAGTCAATGACATTCGGATCGTGCAGCATAATGTGGGACGAGGAATCTCAGCGAGTGACATGTTGCTGCAGTACTGCCAAGCAAATAGGGTCGATGTTGTGTTAATTCAAGAACCATATACATGCAGGGGTCGACTGTCTGGCTGGGAAGCTGCACCAAACAGAGTGCTATTGAGCAAAGGAGCTCACAGACCACGCATCAGCACACTAATACATGGAGCATCTATTGTCATTCTCAATCCAAGGCTCAAGATCTTTGCAAGAGACGACCTAGCCACTGAAAATTTTTGTGTGGTGACAATTGAACTAGTCGAGTTTCCAGTCACTTTAATTTCCGGATACTTCAAATACTGCCAGCCGACAGGCGAACATGTTAGGATACTGCAAGCCATACTAGACAAAATCACTAGTGAACATATCATTGGTATGGACGCCAATGCCCGGTCGAGATTATGGCATAGTGACAGAACAGACGATAGAGGAGAGATCGTTGAAATGTTCTTGGAACAAAACGGGCTGAGCACTATAAATGAAAGATCTGAATATACGACTTTTCATTCCAATATTGGCTCATCTAACATCGACATTACAACGATTACACAGGGATTAACGCAGCTCACCAGTGGATGGAAGGTTATCCCATATGAAACAATAAGTGATCACAGGATACTTACGTTCGATGTGCATCTCACCAGCAACGGATATCTGTCGCGTCCGAAAAATATTTACACAGATCGAACGGACTGGGAAAAGTTCCGCCAAGAGATAGAAACGCGGACTGCCGATCAGAGGCAGATTCTGGTGCATGACGATCGTGACACCAAAGCGGCTGCACTGGGTAACATCATTAGGCAATCGGTGACTCGCTCAACTAGGATGAGACGGGAGAGGTCTATTATCAAACCTCCCTGGTGGACTAGAGAGTTAGGCGAGACGCGAAAGAGGCTGAAACGAGTGTCGAGAAGAGCCAATGAAGCACCGACGGAGGTGAATGTAAGGTCATATCGCCGGACAAGAAATGAGTATACCAAGGAACTCAGAGCGGCAAAAACCACATCATGGAGACAATTTTGCACACCGGACACAAGCACTCCGTGGGGCAAAATTTTCAGATGGTCGAAAAATGGACCAAGGGATACCGAAGTTCTTAGAACATTGCAAAAATTGGACTGCACTTTCACTGAATCTCCGCAGGAAACAATTGAATTACTAATGGACACACTTGTTCCACATGACATTGAGCAGGAACAACTTCAAACCATAGCGGGCGAGACAAACCCCTTCACCTGTGATTTAGAACAACTGAAAAGAGCACTATGGCGGATCTCACCAAATAAAGCGCCTGGTTTTGACAGGGTCTCGGGCAAAATGGCTAGAATGGCGTGGCCATACATCAGTGGCTATATCATGCAGCTGATTGAAAGCTGTCTGACAGAATGCGTCTTCCCAAATCACTGGAAAAGAGCCAATATAGTGGCCATAAAAAAGGGTAAAGACAAAGATCCGCTTCTACCGAAGTCCTACAGACCCATTAGTCTTCTTCCAACTCTATCAAAGGTTCTAGAACAAGTCATCTGCGATAAGATAAAGGAGGAAACACTTCCCAATCTCAGTGGCCTCCAATATGGGTACACTAAAGATCGCTCAACTGTCAATGCCATTGGAGACCTGTTGCAATGGGTAGACGAAGCCAACGAGCCATATGTCATCTGTGCGTTCCTAGACATAACTGGTGCGTTTGACAACCTAAAGTGGTCCTCGCTATTGGAGGACATGAACACTCTAGGTTGTTCAACAACAACTAGGAGAATTACCCTGGATTACCTAAGGAACAGGTATGCCTCTCTGATAATGGCAGGAGTTAGCCACACAGTGCAGCTAACAAAAGGATGTCCTCAAGGATCCTTATTTGGACCTCTTCTTTGGAACATCACCATGGAAGCGTTGCTGAGAAGAGAAAGACCACGATATGCCAGAATACAGGCATATGCTGATGATGTAGCAGTCTTGGTCTCGGGTTCAACGAGGCGAGAAATAGTTAATCGCCTAGAAGACATGTTGAGGTCTGTAGAGAATTGGAGTCAACCGAGGGGGCTCACTTTCTCCAAAAACAAATCCACTGCGGTTGTGTTGAAAGGAGGCCTTATTCATGGTTTTACGGTAGGATTTGGTAGGGACAGAATAAAAACTGTACCTTATGCTAGCTATCTCGGAGTTACCATTGACGATAAAAGAAACTTCAGACAACATTTGAAGGTAGTCGATGGAAAAGATTTCGACTTGTTCACAAGGTTGAGAGGCACCTATGGAATCGACTGAGGACAATCCAGAGAATCTCTTATGGCCATATATAAAAGGTTATTTATCCCAAGAGTTATGTATGGATGTAAGTTCTGGTTTCGCGCAGCTGAATACGCCCAAGGAAGCCGGACACTATACAAGATCCAGCGAAGATCGCTACTTGGCATCACAAGTGCTTACGGGACGGTATCGAACCCCGCACTACAAGTGATCGCTGGAGTCCTCCCTCTCGACCTGATGGCAAAATTCCAGGCTTCCGTGGAAAGTTTTAGACCTTTAGAAGCAGAGGAGAGGAAAAGGCGAACGGATCACGAGTGGAATGAGCGAATTGAAGAGTGGCAGCTTAGGTGGAATGCGACAGGAAAAGGGGCATGGACAAAGAAATTCTTTCCTGACATCAGGACTAGAATAAATACGCCCATATGGCTTAATCACTATATAGTTCAACTATTATCCGGACATGGCAATTTCAGATCCAAGCTACATGGGTTTACCTTAGTGGAAACACCCACATGCGAATGTGGCGCTCCTAATGAAGACGTTGAGCACGTTCTCCTTTATTGCCAGAAGCACAATCTTGCGAGGGCCAGACTGGAGTTAGCCGTACATAGGGCGGGTTATCTTTGGCCATGCGATCTACCAGTTTTCCTGAAGACCAGAGCATTGTATACGGCACTCGATAAATATGCTAGGACTACTTTGAAATATAGATAGTGGAAGACGTCTGTCTTCAACACATCGACTCGAAAAGAGGTACAGAACGCCAGGCTGGTGACGAGCCGCACCCTGGCCGTGTACCTACATCGAGTCCATCGAGCTTGCTGGCCGTGATTATCCCTGTGGTTAGGGGAGAAAGAATTCTACCAAGGTCCTCGCTCCTGTCGTAAAAGGCAACTAACGTGACGTAGAGCCCTCCGAAAGTGGCCTTCTGACTGGTCACTTCTTGAGACACACCTTCTCCGGCCCGCAATTAGCACCTAATGCTACTAGTCGGTCCGCAGTCGTAGGGGATCCCTTCGGGGTAAACCACTAAAGCCAAGGAACATCAGGTATAATATGTAATATGTATGGTATTGCCGCTAAAATTTGCCTCTACAATAGCATTTATTAAGGCGCATTGTATATGCAATTTTTCACTAAAATTTAATTTGTAGCTCGCAGAATAACTACAGCAGAGATATCTACTTTTTGATTTTTTTTCTTTTATTTTTTATAAAGAATACAGAACCTAGCCGCTATGTATGTAATTAAACATTATGTTTTGACTTTGAACAGGTTTTCACAGATGCTTTAGCAGCTGTACGTTTTACAATAATGTAAGCTTTTCTAGTATCTGTACAAGAAAGATACACTGTAACTTTTTTAAGGGGTTAGGGGTAGTCAGCGAGGTGAAAAAATTAGTAGGTATTTCAAATAATTTTTTATTGACAGTAGTAGAATTTATTTTATAAAACAAATAATACAAAGTTATTATATTATGTTTTAACTTAATTTGACAAAAATTTCAAAAAAAAATTATTGTGGACAAAGTTATCGCTATATTTGTTGGGCCTCTGATCATTTACTCACGGATTTTCAAGGAAAAAAGTACTAGTTTATTGTTTATAAAACATATAATTTTTAATAAAAAAAAAATCCTTCGATCAAGCACTAGTTTTTTATGCTTTCAATAATTTGTGTAAATTTCATTCAAATCTGTCAAGCGGTTTTTGAATAACAGTGGTCACCGACTTTGAAAACATGATTTCGAGAAAAACTCATTTAAAGTTTTATATACTCGATTTATGTACAGAAATATTAATTATTTAATTACTTACATCGTGTCATCTATTCCTTGGATTAACTTAAAATTTTCAGATAATATTTTTAAGACATCATACTTTAAGAAAATGCAAAAAGAAAAAAATCGATTTTTTGAAAATCCTGACTACTTTTAGTTCTAACCCCTTAATACTGGACCAAGTCTTTCGAGTAGATACTCTATATACCCCATTTTTTTAGTTGGTACTTTTAAGGGGAGAAAAAGTTGAAAAAGTTTACTACTTCACCCTCAAAATTTGGAAAAAAAATTTAACAAATTTTACTTGCTATAGTTTCGAAAAAAATGGTCAAATCAATTGAAATTTATAAGGAATATGTATATATTTACACGTCAATTGTCTCAAATTTAATTTATTCTTATTTCCCACTTCCCCACGAGGGATGCAAGTTTTTTTGTGTTTTTTAGATGTAATTTTACGACCTTTTAGTTGAAAATTTTTCAGGAGTTAGAACTCATATGTTTTTTTTTAATTACCGGAAAACTAATTGATATTGTAGAAATTTATTAAATTAGCTTTTTTCTTAAATATTGCCTATACAAATATTAAAATGAGTTGTTTGCGACTAAAAATATGTCCTTGTAGAGGCTGCTCCTTAACAGTTTAAAACGGTCAACGGTAAGCCAGAAAAATCCTGAAAACACTACTTACATTAAAATTATTAATCAATTGGGTATACAAATCGGGTTCTATACCTTCAAATTCATATGTATGTAATATTTCACTTTTTTCCCAAGTTAGACGATATTTTTCTAAAGCTGCCACTTCAGAAAAATCACTAAAACAATTAAATCATTCAAAAATAAGATATAACTGAAAAGTATACCTTATGGGCAATACAAATAAAACTAAAAATAAGTTGGCATCATCGAAATTCAAAATTTGTGGCTTTACAATTTTCGACAATTTGCGCCAAAAGTTTCATTCAAATAAAAGCGTTTTAAACATAATAGATTAATTAATATGAAGTATAGCACTTCATACACCATAGAACTATTAAAGACCAAAGAAAAATGATTTTACAACTAAACACCAAATGATTGAGAAAGATATTTCGTGCAACGTTGCCCAATTGTGTAACAGTTTAAGAACACAATACCGAAAATAAAAAAAAGGTTTGAAATAAATTATAAAATTTTTTAAATTGAAAGTAAAAAATGTTTGTTGTTTAAATTAATTAAAACCAATTATTAGTCCACATAATACGAGGGGGGAGTACATCTTAAAGTTTAAAGAGACATTTTAAAGTTATATATATATACATATATATTTTTTTTTATTATTACCCTCGGCGGCAAAGGCCATTTTAGGTTACATTAGACTATATTAACATAAAATACAATACATTTGAATATACATTAATTGAATATCAGAGTGCGAAACATTGAGTAAAAAAAAAAAAAGTTAATTTTTATGAATAATTACCCAAATTAGAATGGGTTATAAAATTAATAAGTTTGTTAAAATAAAATATTGTATTATAATTATTATGATTTTTATTTAATTTATACATTTGTAATATTAATTAATATTAGATATTAAGAATTTCGGAGTGTGAAGCCCTTGCGGGTTATTTTAGGTAGGAAAATGCTAGCCCCCCCCCCCCCCCAATGAAATCTCCGCTTTATTAGAAAAGAGAAGAACAAGATAGAAGATAGAAAATACCGTATTATACGATATAAAAAAAAAGTACCGTATATTAACAAACAACACCTCTTATAATCATTATTATTTCGGTTGTCAAATAAAAATAATTTGAAAAAACATTTTCTTTCACTACTAATTAGATTTTTACAATAACATAATATAATTTTGAATAGTTTACTTTTATAATTTCATTTTATACTTACATTCGGCTCACCATTGTAATTACATCCGTATAAAAACTTGTAAAACAAAATAAATAACTGATCTATATTGGAATTGTATTGTATAATGGCAAGTGTTTATGAATGTTTTTCCAGCCAAAAACAAACACAAATCATTATTCAACGGCTAACGGCGCGTAAATAAATACATTTATCACATTCAGATTCAGTACAATGTATACAATATACATGGCTATGACTTCCACGAATAGCGATTACAATATTTTTTAAAACGCAATAAACAGTCCAATGATTACCAAACATTATGCAGTGTTCATATTTTTTCTTTTAGGGATGCCAAGTGTCAACTATCCGAAGCCAACATTGATCCGTAAAGGTTTTAGACATTGTGTGACTGTATTGTGTAAATACCTATTACGAAAATATTATTACTTTTGTAATTATTTTATGTTTCGTTTTAAAATTCATAGTTTAAAATAATTATGATGTATAATTAGAAATTTGATTTTTTGAATTTTTTAAGGTAATCTATCTTGTTTGTATGATCGTAGTAATGCAATTAAAACATGTAATAAGTATTTAATGTCTACTATGCTTCGTCACCACTGTGCCCCAACCTACTGTTTTAACGCTCCGTTACGTGGGTGGTCTACAGTTGTAGACCAGTCATACTTAGTCACATTGCGACTCAGGTAAGAAATGTAAGAAAGCCATGCTCTAAGTGAAATCAGGTGACTGACGGAGGGTTATTTGAAAAATAAACGACTCCGCCTTTTATGTTCACGAGAATATACTTTGTCAAGCCGTAGACAATTTAGGACTCGCCAAGGCATCCGAAGTCGACCAGCAGTTGACGAAATTTCAAGTTTCTCAAGATCCCACAATAACTTATAACAGGATCTAAGACAATGCTCAAATGCTACAAGGTTACACCGTTTAAATATTACGTGCATTGAATTCCAACAATTCAATTTGGTGCATTTATTTGTATGATAGTGTCCACTATGAATGAAACGTTTGTTGTGTGTTAGACAATTTGAAAACAATATTAAATATCAACACATTTTTTAATCATTAAAATAATGATTTATTTTACAAATTATGTTTTTTTATTTAATGCTATAATAGCATGATTCCTTGGTGATAATAATGGATCAAATAGCTGCGCCACAAAAGCTTCAGTAAAACCCTAAAACAATTTTAAAACATTTGTTTTTAATACAATAGTAATTCAATATAATTTTAAAATTATCAGATTAGATTTTCAAAATTAAAATGTGTTTTATTTTTGCTAAATTAAATAATTCTATTCTCCTGAAGCTATTAAGTATATTATGTTACGCATCACAAATACTGACATTACTTTTTCCTTTCTAGATTAAGCTTTAATGTAATTTTTTTTCTACGAACTTCAGTGTACCTGTGGTCATTCATACATCGGTCAAACAAAATTACCTATTGAAGTACGTGCAATAGAACACAAAAAAGATGTGGACTACAAAAGAACTGGAAAATCGGCCGTAGCAGAACACATGGGTCAAGAAGGTCATAGCGTAAACTTTGAAGAAATCAAGGTCCTGTCCCGAGAATTCCATTACTCGAAACGCATGGTGAGGGAAGCCATAGAAATCGAAAAATGCACAACAAACTTCAACCGAGAAGATGGTTGGAAATTGAGCAAAACGTGGAAACCGGTGGATACATCAATTACCAAAGGAAACCGGAGACAAAACGGGACGAAGAGAGCCGGAAATACAGAAAGAAACTATTGATAACGGAAACGAAAATCAGTCATGCGGCAGCCGGCCAAGGCAAAGGGGCGTGGCCGTAGAAAACAGCTGGCAGCGGCAAGAGGAAGCGGAAATACGGTGGGGGGGTATGGTATATAACCTAAGCCCACAGAGCACGGAAGCGAATCGGTCAGTCTGCACTCTGCAGGAGAGCGCGGTACGAGTAACGTTGAACCAAAGCCCTGAAGATGGAATGTGCAATTGTTCCGAAACGTTGGCCAACTAGTCAAGACATGTAAATAGTGTAAATTTATTTATTACTACAAATACATTTTATGAAATAGACAAGAAAGAAAAAAGGATTAAATCACTATTCTGTTCAAATTGAAAAATAAAATTGATTGTATCATAAGATATATGTCGCAATTTATAAAAGTGCAATTTCAATGCAGGCTTCGATTCAAGTTATGTAATTAACTTAAAAATGCATATTTATATATTTAATTAAAATGTGTTTATATTAAGTGAATAAATTGTATCTTATATTTGTTTTCGCAAATTTATATAAAATGTTGTACTATAGTCTATTTAGTGTAAGATTAAACCGCTTCGCGCATGTAGTTTAAACTGCTGAACACTGTTGGCCCCTTCAGCCGTTGTTATACGTTCTGTGATTGGTCGTTAATATTCTACCTAGACCTAGACGCGGGGAGTCTAGAGGTGGAGGGATGCGCAGTGGTGACGAGTTCTCATCAACTGAGCGGTATAATCTTAGACTGAATAGACAAAAGATGTCTTGTTTTAATAAAGCCTCCTTTTCTTCCACACCCGCCTAGTTAAATAAATAATTTATAGTTATTTTAATGAATTTTTAACTGATAGATACCTCAATTAGGTTTGTACTGCAATTTTTATCCTAGTAATATATATTTCAAAGTAATTCTTTACCTGTTCATAAAGATAAAGTAATCTATCCATTAAAATGAATCCTTCTATAACGGGCGCTAATACTTGCTTTAAAAGGAAAAACACTTGTAATTTTTCATAGTCGACTAGATGAGAGTTGTACAAATTATTGACTTTTTCATCATCTACCTTAAATAAAAAATTAACAACCAATTTAAAAAATATATATTACATACTGTCCCCAATGTGATCCTTTCCATGTATAAAGGTATTGGCTCCAGAGACTCGAGTGAATAGAAAACTTCTTTTTTTAAGATATCAAAAAACTAAAAACGGTACAGCACAGATAATGTTCTTCTCTTTCCATTGTAAAAATTGTATACGGTTACTGTAAATACCACCCTCACATACTTGTTTCCCGCAAAACTATTTTTCATGGAAAAACTGTAAATAAGTTTTTGATTAGTCTACCTCGGGAGCCAATATATACAACGGTTTGGGTTGAGGTACAGTCAGCATATAAAACTGCACTCAGACGATGACATTTTGTTTTATGAAAGAAATTTTAGACAATTTAAATATATTTCATGTCTACTCTAAGTGGCAACATTAAGTTTATAATATTTATGAAGTAACAGAAAAAAAACTGTTTTGAAAAATTAAAAAAGCTGACGACATTTCCCACATATTTCTGTTCCAACAGTATAAACATTTTTAAGTAAATATTTTAAACTGTTCATGCATAGATACTTTTGTGTCGTACATTTACATGTAAATTTTGTTTTTTTTATTTTAAAAGTGTCATCGTCCAAACACAGATTTACAAAAACATCTGTAGTACTTTGATATTAAGTTTGAGACGTTTGACAGCTTTATGGACATATTCATTGAAGGTTGCACATTTATGTGCTAGTCGTCCAACATGTTGTCTGTTAACCTCATCGATGCTTAGTTCTTGTAATAAATACACTTGTAACAGGGAACGATAAAATAAAGGTTTTGTTGGGTATGCTAACTGAAAAAAAAAAAAATATATATATAATATTTTAGTGTAGTTTAAATATTTCTTTAGAAATTACTAAATTATGTATAATGTTTACCTACGTCTTTTAAGTTAAAAATTTTGTCTGGTGATTGAGAAGCACACATTCTAGCGTCACGTCCAAGTTTAAAATGTTTGTCTTTTAAAAATTGACTAACAGGAAAACCGTACGACTCTTGTTCATTTAGTGCCTGTTCGACATCTTGCCAAAATGAATTGACAGTAAATTCCTCTTCTATTAGGTGATAGCAGCAGCCTACATTCACTAAAAGATTTAAACGATTTTGAGGTTCAGCAAATAACTTAATGCAAGTCGTCGCCAATGAACCACATGTATGCAGTCCAACTAGACCAAAGCATTCGTTATTATCAACAGTAAATTCGTTCTGTACTAAAGTAGCTATTTTAGTATTTTCAGTTACGTATTCTGTTGTTTGTTTGTAAGTGCTTCCAACTACTATTGGCTTCCTTCTATACTTTTTGTAGTATTCTTCGTTGCTATTGAGCTTTTCTTTGATTATTGGACAGGGAGTTTTAGTAGTGGTAGGTTTTTTGCAAATTGACATCCAATATTTCTAGAAAAAAATAAAAGTATATTACTTATTTAAGTCGTTAGAATAATGCATTGACAAACCTCAAATTTTAATGTTCTTTTTTTTGCTCCTTCCGAATTAATTGACTGAGAATCGATTCCGAGTACATCTAAACTGTGTGCCAATGCTAGTAACGAACTCAAATATCCTTTTCCACCTCCAATGTCTACAATTATATTTGTACCAACCACTTTAGCAAAGTCTCCAACTACTCTAGCCATTACTTCTACCTCGTGCATCTTCTTGGCCGCCATGAATTCTTTTAGTTCGTAAGTGTCGCTTTCAGAGTTAATGCCATAATTTTGAAGTAAAGTATTAACACTGTCTAACTTTTTATAGCAAAATTTTGGGTATGATTCTAAATTGTTGCATTTGGCTAAAGCAACAAACCTTGTAAGTGAATCAGGACTTGGATTGGCCGACCAAAAATTTGAGAAAAGAACGTGTGAACTTTTTACACTCATATCTCTTTTTATTTCTTCAGGAATAACATTATCCCATAGATTATTAGTGATAAAATTAACTACATGACTATTAGCAATAGGTAAGTATGGTTTAAGAAATAAAATGACTTCTTCTAATTTAGATCTCAACTGTTCCATTTTCATAATGAAGCAAGGTTTTATCAAAGTTTGTTATTTTTAAATTGCAACAAAACTTTTTATACAAACCTTTTATTTTGTTAAGACTATCAATAATGTTAACACACTTATTGTTTGTTTGTGGAAATGTTTCGATTGCAGAAGATATTGTTTTAAAAATATCTAAATCTTTATCGGAAAGTACAATTTTATCTTTTTTACTTAATTTTTCAATAGTTTGTAATGCACCTGCATAGAAACCGATCTCTAATCCAATATTGTATCCTTTATTATAACCTAATTGTTGGCCATCTTCAAATGACTTTTCTGAATATATTTTAGTTCCTTCAATATAACTTTTTTTGGCTACATTTTGCTCAGTGAGAAGTAAATCATCAATAATTGAATCATAGTTCTTACAATCAGTATTCATTCTAACCTAATTATACAAAAAATTCACAACAATTACTATTATTGTAATTCAAGTAATAATTCATAATTAGGTATATAAATGAGCAACAAAAGAAAAAATTATTACTTACACATACAATGAACACACATACTTATCAGAATATTAACACAAGATTTAAAATTATTTAGAACCCATCGAATAATCTCATGAAATATAACTAATAAAATAAGTTACTTTTTATACAGCCGTTGAAACTTGGATAAAATTACACAAATTTTTCTTATTAGTATTTAGCACGGTCTTATAAGACCGTGGTATTTAGTTCATTTCTTATCAATAGACGAATGTTATCTTATCACCTTAATAAAAATCACATTTCCTATATCTATACCGTGGTAAAAGCACAGATTAGATGGTATAGGAAACTCTTTGATATAAATATTATCTGTCAACTATCATAATCATTAACTGAATAGATATTAATTAATAATTATTATAACAAACTTAGAAAAAGTGAAAACCTAATCGTATATAATTAATAATATAATTATAAAATAATCTTTAAAAGTCAACTAATCCGTTTCAAATATAATATTTTTCCTACTTAATGTTTATTTTATTATATTTTTAATAATGATTTGCTTAGTATAACTTATAGATTATTTATCGGCATTCGATTATTTATTTTTATTAGTAAAATTATAGTAATTTAAAATTTTTTAAAGAGTGTGTTATTCTGATTTTATCATTTAATTTTTGTAATCTGGCTTCACATATTTTGCGAACGTCAAAGGAAATTTTACCAAAAACTCATACTTCTAATATTTCTATAACACAGTCAACAGGAAGTGTTACTCTAAGGACAAACATTAATAATTTAATTTATAAGCTGCCAACATTTACCGAAGATGGTACAAATCAAACAAATTCAAGGGAACCATTTTACCTTAATTCAAAAGTGAAAAATAATTATGTGAAATATTCTCTCGTCAAAGCTCACATTTCGAATAATGTTTTAAGACTATCAATCAAGGTTGTTTGGAATATTTTAAAAAATAAAAGTGTCACTGATGAAAATGACGACTGGATCGGCCTGTATAAATCAAGTACGTGTACTGTGTAATTTTTATCTATACGCTCAAAATAAAAAAACTCGCACTCGCCTCACATATTGTACTTAAAAAAAAATAGTTGTTAATTTTTAATGGTTTTAAGTATTAATTGAACGATTTGATCTTAAATAAAAAAATTAAATTCTATAAAAGAGTTGTATAGATTTTTACTGTAACAGTATTAATGTCTACCTTGTATAAATACAATGTAAATATATATATATATATATATATATATATATATATATATATATATATATATATACATCTGAATGTACGTAAAAAATTTTACATTCACATATTTATTGTCAATGGCTTAGTACTAATGTTCAATTTCGTTATGTTGGCAAAAAAAATAGAAAACATTTTCTATAAAATAATGAAGGTCGCGTTTAGGTTGGTAGTCGTGCGTTCATTCATGTTTTCGTGGCCCATAGTAATTTTGGGTTATGTACCGGAAGTGAGAGTGGGGTCGGTAGGCGGGGGGTTTCCGTTTCATTCATCTATTCACTTCATTCATTGGCAAATGGTCATATATATCCGTTCTAAGGGCATGGCACTGCTTTTATGTATTATTTTCCTCTCGGTTTGTGTGAGCGTGTGTTTTAAAACCCTATTAAATCTTTTTCTGCGGAATTAGCAGTCGCCGTTCATTTCCGGTCAGTGTTTTTAGCAATTTTCTAAAGCAATTGGTCGTATCATTTATTGAAGCTCTTCGGTGATACTTATAAGGTACGTTTGATAATTATTGTACATTATAGGATTATTCCAATACGTGTATACACAAGACCTATGTGTTAAGCATAATTTTTTTTCTTTATGATTGCGCAAGAACATTTTATTTTTCATAATATCCTATGCTTAATTGGATTAGAGTTTGCTAGGTATATTTTTTGTATAGCGGATGTAACATTGATAATAACTTGTTATATTTATACTTATTATTATTATATGCAATAGTGTCTGGCAACCAAAAGGGTGGGGGTTGTAACTCTCCGAAATATGCCAGATGCATGTCCTTTTTTGAATATTTGAAAAATTCCTTTAACAAATGGTATATTTTTCTTCAAGGTAACCAGTCTCTGAAGACGAATCCCGGGTTGCGCCGCTTGCAAAATATGTATTTTATTGTACGTTGAACACACATTAACATTTGACATTTATAATAGATGCGTTTTGTTCTTATTAATCATGACAAAAAACAACTGATAACATTTTTACTAAAATATTAGAAACCAGAACTTTGGGTTTTTCTCGTCAAATTTCTTAATACAGGAAGCGAGTATTTATTAACTAGAAGGTATACATTTTCCATACCAATTGATTCTTAGTTTTATGATTTATTATACAATTTCGTAGTTGTATTCAGTTTTCTTAGATTCTCAATTGTTTTACGCATGAAACAATATCAATTAATAACGCTCAACCTTATTAATTTGTTGCATAAATGAAAACATATCATAACATTCTACTTTGATTTCGCTGTCGATTTCAATGTTTTCATTATCGTTAAGTTATATAATAAATTCATTCCATTTGAGTTTTTTTAATGTCTCTATTTTTTTTTTTTAATATAAAAATGCAGTATGACGCCAGTCTGTAGGTACACAGATAGATACTACTTATCACTCATTATATTTAAAATATTTCCTTTGATAAATGAAATATTTTTCACTGAAATCCTATTTGTACATAAATTACACATTTTAGTCCCAATCTCTCTATGTATAATTAAGACAATATAAAATTGCCATATACATGGTTAAATTATAAATTTTTTTATAATTTGATATGTATTGTTATAAAATAACTATTAGTCCTGTATACTTTTAAGTCCGAAGTGTAATTGTTTTTTTGAATAGATAGCTGGAGATAGATAATCTCAATAAATATGACCTATGATTTGATGGTATCTATTCATAATGATAGTATCTTCACATTGATGTAGTTTTGTTAGTATATTTTTATCAGCCTATAATAGTTATTTAAAATTGTTTTCATAGTTATACAAAAAGATAGTTAGCCATATTTATTTTAAACTAAATTCTTCCATTTTTCTCTACATATTAAAGCGTAGCAACTTTAAGAGTCAAGTTTTATTTTATTATTAATATTGTATAATAGTGTTCTTCATTCTTTTGATTCACTGGGCTGAGAGAGAAAAGATGGCCACTACAAATTAACCATTTTCAAATGAAAATTATGTTAAAATTATGGTAGGAGTTGTAGCGTAGGCTAGCATATATAAAGATACAGTTTAAATAATTTGATAATATCATATTTACCTATTTTATAATATCCACAAGTGTTGCTAGAGATTTTCCTATTTTGTTATTTGATAATATACACTATCAAAATTAAATTTGTTTTTTGTTGATGTAATTTTCATCAGTTAATTTAAAAATTGATGACAATGATATCTTAAAGAGGTAGCTCTAATTGAATTTAAACTGGATATCATTATACACTTAAAATAGCTGACGTTGAACAAAATATTTGTTTGAAATGAGTTAATGTAATATTATTTTTCATTACATTTTAATAACATATTACAAAATAAAATTGTGTATGGTTATTTTCCCGTTATTTTTTCCTTAATTCGTCATATTCATGTGTCATTATGTGTTAATCTAGATGAGAATAATGTTATGACCTGTGTCGTCAATGGAGCTTCTAATGGAGTGTCCAAAGGGAGTACGATGTGGCTAGTTGATTTCCCTCACTGCCCATCCATGAATGAAGGTATGTATATACATTTTTTAATTTATATAAAATGCTGTAAACAATTTTGAATTAATAACTGAAATACATTTGTAAATTTTAGTTGATTGCTTAATTTTATCATATATATATATATATATATACATATATACATTTTCATTTTAATTAAATACTTTGTTTTTAAATACACAAGAAATTAAGATTGGTCGTAAATGTTATATTTGAAGAACATGTAATTGAAAAAGACTAAACAAATTTTAGGAAACGACATAGCTTGTACCAAGATTTTAGGTCCTTAATTTTTATGTATATTTTATTCGATACAGAAATATTTGAATATTATTTTATTGCGTATTTAAAATAAACAAGTAATAAGCTTAGTAATCGGACCTTTTAATAGACAGTCGAGGGATTTTCTGTTTTTAGTCCAATATTGTTCAACTTAAGTTTCTTTAAATTGTTTTTCAATTATATTTCTTCCAAATATAATACTCATAGTTTACTCTGTATTCATTTATAATATAAGTAAAAAAAAATTGCGTTTATTAATGTTCTTATATTATAGTTTAATATTTCCTAGAATAATAAAATAAAGGAAAATAACAACAGTATTTCATTTTATAGGATATGGAAAATTCTTTTGCTTCCGTTACTGTAGCGGCTTGTCTTGTCTGGCTGAGTCACAGCCAGTCGATCTTGACTCTGTGTACAAATTAGCAGCCAACAGTAACGAGGATGCAAAACAGCTGAAAGTTTGTGACGATTGTACTGAGTCAACCGATAATTCAGAAAAATTGCCACAGTGTGAAGCCAAAGTTCTTGAAACAAAAGCAGATGTACACGTGCAATATGTTGATTCAAAAACTCCAGTCGCAGAAAACAACGATTACTTAAAAATATGGTTGGATACTCCTGTTCCAGATTCTCCACCACCACCTCCTCTTCCGCCACGTACCTACAAACATAAACCTTTGGAAAGAACTTGGGCCGTTCCGACGACCACCAATATCTCGTTGGATACCTTACGTCAGTTAAAACCTAAAGATTTAATAAACAGTCCCGATTTCACTAGCGTTTCCCCTGTTATTGAGTGGCAAACTCATAGACCTCTAACGAGGGCTTCAAGTAGAGCAGGCGATCATGTTAATATGAAATGTTCTGTTCAAAAAACTCTTTCAAATGACACTAGGGAACATTCGAGATTTATGATGTTAACCGATGAAAACAGGAGGCCAAAAAGAACGGAAAGCAGGAAAGATACAACGCTCCCGCCAGGTAACATACATTTATTGTATATTCTATATTCATGAAATACATGTAGAATGTCACAATTGGTTATTTAGATTGGGAAGCTAGAATGGACAGTCACGGTAGAATATTCTATATTGATCATCTAAATCGGACGACAACTTGGCATAGACCTTCGAAACAAAATTGTGATATGCATTACTACCAACAGAGACAGCAGCTGGACAGAAGGTAATTTCTTAAAATGTTGTAAATATAATGATAAACGTACAAAGAATGATGAGTTGGTGTTTTTTAGTATACGAATGATTATATATTAATTGTGTTGGCTATTGAAATAACGTTAGATATTATATTAAAAATTGATTTTAAAATTTAATTTTCTTATAGATACCAAAGTATACGGAGAACTATATCCCAAGAATCTGAACCCATGACTTTATCAAGAGCCGATTCCTTACGTTTAGATACATTAAAAACGAAATTTAGAGATCACGGGAATATAGCTTTACAATTTATTACTAAAATTGAATTCTCGACTTTGTTACAACAAAATCAGGTCAGTATTAGGAAAACTTAAATTTTTTATTTAAAATTAAAACTTATTAGTTTAAAGCTAAATTACTTTTTTTTTATTAAATTTTTTTAAGAGGGCTTTAGCGCTGTATAATAGCTCGTCAACCCTAAAATATATAGTACCTAAAATACGTAATCACCCTTCGTTGTTTCAACGGTATCAAAGTCATAGTGATTTGGTGAATTTGCTGAATTTGTTTGCTAATACTAGAGTTCCGCTTCCAAGAGGCTGGGCTTCTAAAACAGATGCAGCTGGAAAGGTAAGAAAATAACATATATTTTAAATTGTCCATCGATTATTGCTGTTCAAACAAATAAAAACCGTTTTTTTTTTTCTTAATAGGTATTTTTTATAAATCAAGCTACAAAGATAACGACGTTCATTGATCCACGATTGCCGCTAAATGACTTCTCTGTACTGATGCCTTCTACGTCTCAGGAACCACCAATACCTCCGCCTCGTCCGACAGTTACACACATTGATAACATGCTAAACGACTCGATTGATATACCCACAGCATATAATGAAAAAGTTGTCGCTTTTATCCGTCAACCGAATATATTGGAAATATTAGCCGAGCGGTATCCACAATTTTCTTTGGATAAAAACCTAAAAGATAAAATTAATCAAATTAGGATCGATGGTACTCCAGCTTTGGATACGTTTGGAAACGAACTAGAACTCACAATTTTATTGAGGTAAGAGATCATATTGATGCATTTGTTGTATTAAACTGTATTATAATTTTTTTTTATTGTAATTTTAGTCTTTTTGAGAATGAAATAATGAGTTATGTACCAGTTCGAGTAAGAGATATTAGGATATCGCCTCAACAATCACCCATTATGAACAGAGCAAATAGAACTGTTCCTCCGTTCAAAAGAGATTTCGAAGCCAAACTTAGGAACTTTTACAAGAAATTGGAAACCAAAGGATACGGACAAGGACCGGGAAAACTTAAGTAAGAAGATTAAAAATAGTTAACATTAATTAAAATAGAAAAGGTTGCATGTATAGCATTTTTGGTAACTCTGTGTTGCACCAAACACTATAAATAAAATGGTTTACCATGCATTTTTTAGAGGTTCATTTGTTTTTTATTAATAACATGGGTTGCATTAAAAGTAATTCATAATAATATGAGAAATCACAATACTAATCATTAGTTGTTAATTTACTGGATATGTTTTGTAGAATCGATGTACGGCGAGATCATCTTTTGCAAGATGCCTATAACAAAATAATGAGCATGCCCAAAAAGGATTTGCAAAAATGTAAATTATCTGCACAGTTTGATAACGAAGAAGGACTCGATTATGGCGGACCGTCCAGAGAGTTCTTTTTCCTAATATCCAGAGAGTTGTTCAACCCTTATTACGGCCTATTTGAATATTCGGCTAACGATACTTATACTGTTCAAATATCGCCAATGTCGGCGGCGTTTGTCAACAACAAAGAAGACTGGTTTAGGTTTAGTGGGCGAGTTTTAGGTTTAGCATTAGTACATCAGTACTTATTAGATGCCTTTTTCACTCGACCATTTTACAAGACTCTTTTAAAATTGTAAGAATACCACATCCATTTTTATAAAATAGCGTTATTTATTTGTATAAAATATGCTTCTAGACCAATGAGTTTAAGCGATTTGGAGTCAGTCGATCGAGAGTTTCACCAATCGTTGTGTTGGATACAAGAGAGAGACATATCGGGGGAAATGTTAGACCTGACATTTTCGGTTACTGAAGAAGTATTTGGACAAACTGTAGAGAAAGAATTAAAACCTGGTGGTCAACGAATTTTTGTTACGGAGAAAAATAAAAAAGTAATTTATTAGTGATAGGATTTTATATTAAAATGTTATGGTTATAATATAATATTCAATTTTTGTATTTTTACAGGAGTACATTGACAAAATAGTTAAATGGCGATTGGAACGTGGTGTTACCGAACAAACTGAAGCTCTAGTCCAAGGATTTTATGATGTTGTCGAACCTCGATTAGTGTCGGTCTTCGATGCACAAGAGTTAGAACTAGTCATTGCGGGAACTGTTGAAATTGATTTAACCGACTGGAGAAATAATACTGAGTATAGATCAGGTAATTAGTGAATGCATATGGTTTTTTATAATTTGATCAACTTTTTACATTTAAATAGTGTCTTGTAAATACATATTTAATAAAGATTAGCCTGTTGAAACAAAAATTACTGGCCAATTATAACTTTTTAGCACTTAAAAGAAATAAGTTGGAGGGGAAGTATGGCTGTGTAGTGGTTGCAGAGAATAATAGCATTAACCCCTGGGCATTTACATAAAAAAAAAATGTATTTAAATAAAAATGTAAATAAATATTAAAATTTATTAAAAAAAAAAAAATTAAGTAATTAACTGAATTGTAGTTTTATAAGCAAACATTATCCAATTGTCGTTTTCAAGTACACATTTTTTTAACACACAAATAATAACAAATTATAGATAAATATATTTTCAATTTCAACTCTGCATAATTTTATTTAAATAGTAAAATTAAATAATTTTTCATTTAGAATGTCAGTTAGTAAGTAAATGTATATAAATAAAATATTTTTTGGAACAAAGAACAAAAACTTATTTAAAATAACTACATATGTATATATATATACTGATTGTTCTCCGAGAATATGGCTGACTGATTTTGCGGCGGCATATGCTGCCCGTGTAATTTTTTATCAGTGTCTATTCTGATTGTAGTATTCTGTGCTTCTGCCTTCAATTGCTATTAACTCCAAAAGTATTCGTAAGAGTTTAAAATGCTTAAATTGCCCTTAGAACTTAAAAAGTTGATTTAACTGATTTAACTTAAAAATGTAACACACGAAACAGAATTCAGAAAAAAATATATAAAAAATGTGGCTAAGTGTAATAAGTTATAAATTGTAGATTTCTTGCGTTTCTATGTTATCTGCCTTAGTTCATTTTATAATTTAATTATATTATTTATATTTTATTTTAGGTTATCACGATGGACATACAATTATTCGATGGTTTTGGTCTTCTATTGAACAATTTACCAACGAACAAAGATTGAGGCTTCTTCAGTTTGTTACTGGTACGTCCAGTATACCCTATGAAGGATTTTCAGCACTTCGTGGATCTACTGGACCTAGAAAATTTTGCATCGAGAAATGGGGAAAAACTAATAGCTTACCAAGGTATGTATAATTATATACTAAGTGTAGTTTTCTGCTTAATATTTCAAAATTATTTGAGTACTCTCCGATTGGTTGGTTTGGTATGTTAAAATTTAAAACACATTTTTAATTTTTTATTATTAGGGCACATACATGTTTCAATCGTCTCGATCTACCACCTTACACCACTCAAGATATACTTAGTGAAAAACTCTTGTTGGCAATAGATGAGAGCAACACATTTGGAATGGAGTAATCCTAGATTTTTAATTATATTTTATAGCCATGTTTTGTCTAAAAAAAAACGTAGTAATTACGATTTATAGACCACAACTAATTATTATTGAACATTTTTATGAATTTTTTTTTTGTTGTTTTATATTTAAAAACCTTAGGGAGAAAAAATTATTATATTATTGTACATTTAATATTTAAACAAAAATTATTTATTATTTATTACGCAACACAATTTTTTTTTTTTTATTGAATTGTAAACCATATCTTAAAAACGTTTGTAAGTATAGTCTGATATACTGACAGGATATGGTTATAATACTCCCAAATTTATTTATTTATTTTCTTGTTATTCTGTTTAAGATCGACTAATTATCTTACTTCTTGATATATATATATATATATATATATATATATATATATAAAAATAAACCTCAATATTTTTTATTTATAATTTATTTTTACTTACGAATACATATATAAATAACAATTTAAGAGAATTGATGTTATAATGAACAATAGCGACTCGTAGAATCCAAGGAGTAACATCTACAGACACAGTCCGCCACCGGACATTCTAAATGATTCCTAAAAATATTTGTTAGTTATTAATAAAAAAAATATATATAATTATGTCAAGAACTAATGGAGGGAGTGGTTTTATAAAAGCACTATGTGCTGGTGTCGCAAAACATGTTTCATAAAAAAATATCTAACCATAATAACCATAATAGTTGTTAATTAACTAGTGGATTTTTTTTTGGACCTAGGTAGATCTATTTAAAAAAAAAAATTATCCAATAACACCATATGTTCCCGACTCTGTAATTTAACCGCCGATAGTGGTATAGACATGAAACCTGCACAGTTGAAATTCTAATTAAGTGTACTATAACCATATTTTAAGAAAATATATATATTTTTTTTTATCAACCTTGGAAATTTTTTTTAAAATTTTTCAAAAACTTTTTGGGGACAAAAAGTTAAAAATTAAAAACAAATATTTTTTTTATATAAAATTTAAGTTATGTTCTTATGATCGATATCATCTTTGAACCAATTAAGTTTTTTTTTGCTATTAATTTACGGCTTCAAACATGTGTATTTCGCTGAAAACTACCTAATTTAATGACCCACAACACCAATGTGACTGAACGAAAATTATGCAATACTTACTTATAAGTGAATAAAACATCTGGAAAAAGTTTGGTAATTAGTACGTAGTTTTCAGCAATATACCCATGTTTGAAGCCGTAAATAATAGCAAAAAAAAAACTTGGTAATTGGTTCAAAGATGATATGGGTCATAAGAACATAACTTAAATTTTATATAAAAAAAATATTTGTTTTTAATTTTTAACTCTGACCCTAAGTTTTTGAAAAATTAAAAAATTAAAAAAATTTCCAAGGTTAAAAAAAAAAAATATTTTCTTTAAGTATGGTTAAAGTACACTTAATTAGAATTTTAACTGAGCAGGTCTCATGTCTATACCACTATTAGCGGTTAAATTACAGTCGGGAACATGAGGTGTTTTATATATTTTTTTTAAAAATGGACCTACTTAGGTCCAAAAAAATTTTTTTTGTTAAGGACCTATAAAGAATGCCGTATTTCCCAGTAAACACTATAAGCTAGTGCTTTTTTATTGTCTAAAGGCTTCGCCCTAGTCGCTTCAACCAATCTTCTCTTTTATCTGCTAGTCTTTTCATTTCTTCATAACTTGCTAGAGCTAATAGCTTCTTCATATTCCCCAGATTTGTTTCTTTGGGTTAATGATTAGTACTTTTTATATTACTAGAAGAGCGTAAAGATAAATCTATACTTGATACAAACAACGCTGCTGCCCATTGTTTGGTCGCCTTTTACGACTAGCATGGACTACCGCAGGTGTATTCTAACCCCCACCCGCAGGGAGACTATAAAGAATGTATGATAAAAATTTCAAACATTTTTAAGTATAGTTGCACACGCATTAGGTGATTTCACGCGCAATGACCCATTATAATAAATTATAATTCGAGGCTGGGACTAAAATCTGGATTTCCTAGTTAAACTTTTTTGTTTATTTTTCATCAGGGTTAAATTAAAAATAGTCTATAGAATCTTACTCATTAACGTAAAGTCAAAAATACATTGTAATAACAAAATTCAAGTACCTGAACCAGTCGGTTATGTGATTTGAATGACCACCGTGATTACACGTGGGACACCATGAAAACCAATATGAAAAATTATTAACACTTTGTCCGTTCACCATGTACGCACTATTTGTTGGCAATTGTTTGCTGGAGGTTTTTCTGGTTGGAATTTTGGCGCTGGCTGTGCCTAAATGTGCTAAACACAATGCACATCGTGGCAAAGGACTTTGACAATTGGGACAAGCTGTAAACTGAGAGTTCATATAAGTTAATATAAAGTTTATTTAAAAATTTGAAATGGGCAGTTTCAGAAACATTTTTTATTTCTAAACTAAATTTTGTGAGCTGGTTCTGTAAAAAAAATAAAATAAAAGTACTTTCAAGCTGTTGGATCCATTTTCAATGCCTTGGTCTTTCATTCTTTGTACTTTTATTTCTTTTTCTGAGTCTTTCTCCCTCTCCTCAGCCGTCGGACAAATATTTTTACCACAGTAATTACATGATAAAAACACATTTTGTGGAGGAGGTTTTACAGCTTTTAAAGCGATATCAAACTTTGCTCGAATATGCCACATACGCCATTGATCCAATATTTCCCTATAACTAAATACACGAGTATGTCTTAGCCATTTGATGACCCAAAAATTGTTGAAAAACTTTACCTGTTTATCCAGTTCATCATGGCTGGGTGTTCATGTACGATTTCGCTAGGAATCGTTTTCAGTACTAAAATACTTGCAGTCTGTATATCTCCGGTATTATCCAAATAACGTTGTAGTAAAGGAACTAGTTCTGGAGACGATCCTAATGAGTTTTTATTTTGTTAAAAATCAATACAATTTTTTTATTTTATTAATTAATGCATACCTATTAAAAATATAGCAGACAAATTGCCTTGATCCAAGAGTTTGTCTGTAATTAAGTTTATGTATTCTATTAATTTTTGATCTGACAGAAAAATACAAGCAAATGCAATTCTATCCTCTAATGGAATTCCGACTTCGTTCTAAAAAAAAACACATTTATTTATTTAAGTATTGTTGTCATTTTTCTTGTTATAAGCCTTATTTTTATTACTAATTATTACCAAAACTGTATCGTGTGAATCTGAATCAGACGTTAAAAATGCAAAAGCTGCTCTTAAATAAGGATCTGTTAATTTTTCTCTGGTTTTGGAGCACAATTCTCGCCACATACTGTACTTATCCGGACTATAGCCTATAATAACCATTGTAACAAAATTTTTTACTGTAACTATTTGTGTAACAAAACTTTTCCAATACTATATTTCTATTAAGAATAATTTGATACATTTGACTAGTCAGACTGGTACCAAAAAGGCTTATTAAGCAAACTATTATCATTCATACTTGAAAAAAAAAATGCATAATTTGATAAGCAGTGAAAACACCGTAATAGAAGAGTAGGCATTATAAGGGAAACTAATAATAATAGGGGAATTGTGTAGATTTTATACAATCTTTTACAATCCATTAAGTGTATTCTTGTACATTCCTACATTCCTTTAACTATAAGTGTAACAGTTTTCAAGAAGATATATATTATATTTGTTACAAAAAATTGCCCCATGTCCTTTTATTATAATATACTATAAGAGCTCATTAAAAAATACCTGATAACGCCATTGCAATCATACTCAGATGAGGTTGTTGACTGGCACCTTTATTTAATGTTTCGATTGCGTCACGCATTCTTAAGTTAAATATTGCTATTGAAGCAGCTCTCGTATACGAATTCTCGTTTTCTAATTTCCTAAGTACAGCAGATATATGTGAACCATTAGTACGATCAAAACCCCAATCACACAAATACAGCGCATGATCTCTTGCTAAACTCCTGGAAAATTGCATTTCATTTTGATGAAATAAAAGTTAAACATATATAAATATTAAATAAAAAAGATAGGTTTAATTCTTAGTTGTTTATTTATTATTAATGCAATCAAAGTATGAACAGAAAGTTGTAATTCCTTGCAAATCTTATTCAGAAATTGTTTGCAAGTCTTTAAAAAACCAAGAATAAGACTTGCAAGGAATTACAACTTTCTATTCGTACTTTGATTGCATTGATAATGTAAAAATAAAAACAGCTAAGAATTAGACCTATCTTTTTTATATATAATATGGTATAAATATAATTTAAATGTAAATAAGCCAATACATTCAAAACAAGCCTACACAAAGTTTTCCTACCTGTATTTTTTTGAGACCACCCTATATTAATTATTTTATTTTATCTCACCGTAAATATGATTTTAAAACTATGATAAATTTACCTATAAGTTTTCACTGTTCCTTGTATGTCGACCCACTGAACATGTTTAAGTTCCGATTTGAGTGTTGTTGCTGTAGAATCTACACCTAAAACAGTTCTATTTGCATGTATCATGTTAAACAATGTATCACTATTTTATGTATTATTTATAAAAAAAACCTACTTTATACCCGGAAATGGTACATCTGGTGTTGTCGGCACAAGGCCAGCTTTTGTAACTCTTCTATTTAAATCCAACCAAGACCAAACATTTTTTATCACAGGATCGTCCACAAGCTTAGCATTTTCAGCAAAATCCTATACATTTTTTAAAATTTTTAACTAATAGCTCAACAATGAACAAGAGTTGCTACAATTTCAAGGGTTATTATTTTTCAATTACAATTTAATACTAATTATTGTTATTTTTTATTAATAATTTACGTTTATAACAGTGGGATTACTAAAGATGGATTTAAGTATGTGCAATTTTTTTTTACATTTTCTTAGGCTCTGAAGCTCCTTTTTATATTAACAAAGAAAATTGTTTTAACAATGTTAAACTTGGTAGCTGAGTTTTTGTAGAGGCTTGGAGGGGTCATTTTTGGGGGTGGGGAGGTCTAAACAGAATAAACATTTCTAAATGTCACATTTCACAACAGATTTATATACTTCAATTGTTAAGATTGTATAGTTTGATAACAAAAAGATCTAATATTAAATTACGTTAGAATATCATTAAGGAAAATAAATGTTTCAATAAATAACACGGCATTACTTTGATTCCATACTGAGAAAATGCACGCATTTTAATTGCGATCGCAACATCTTCAAACGATGAGTAAACCAAATCTTTGTCACTTATAAATTTAAGATTATTTTGCCCGTAAGTCCATACAATATTTGACGTAGTAGACCAATTCAATGTCATCCTCTCAAATACCCAGTAATCATTTAAAATACCTAAAAAATGTATACAAAAATAAATTATAATAACATGAATTACCTACGAAGACAAATTTATAGAACAACACCTGTTTGAGAAATAGCTAACAGCCGGTTTTCGTGAACGGGATGCCATGAAAAAGATGCTAAGTGTATATTGCCTTGTCCAGGATGTACAGTTCTCTCCAGAGCCGAAGGTTCAGCTTCTTCCATACTTTGCTGCATGTCGTGCAAACTTATAGCCATAGTATCTTTTTGTAATGACCCTAATAAATTATGCCTAACAAAAAGACAAACAAAAAGTATAAATATTTTTAATACTTGCGTACATACAATAGGTTTTCAACCTGGATTACACAATGTTTTTTAAACATAATTTAGAAAATATTTTGCATATTTTCAACAATACTAAGTCATTTACCTAGTTGGGCACCACTGTACCTTAATGATACTCTTGCTTTGTGTCAATGTAACAACGGGTTTTTCTAAATGCCTCGAATCCCACAAAACAATACTGTTGTCATTGTATGAAACGATATGATTATTATTATACACTGCTATATCGATACCGTATACTGCTCTCGTTTGTACCGTATTTGTAGATCTAGATGCATCTAAGAATAAATTTATTAATTTATTCAATTATCAGATTAGGTTAATTTGGTTAAAATCTATTTTTATTTTATTTTAGTAGTCTTTTTTGATTACCTCTTATGTCTACACATCGAATTTGCTTGTTATTACAACTAACAGCTAATACATGAGGTGAAGTATTGAACCATGCTAACGAATGAGCCGTTTCTCCCATTCCATACTCAAAGAATGGTCTTGCTGCTGACAGATCAGCGTTAATCAACGGACTCTTTTCCACGTCCCAGATTTGAACACATTGATCAGAACGATGTTTATCCAAACCGCAAGCCAGCAAATTATAATTTACTGGATTCCAAGATATGCTGTTACACTGTCGAGCAAAACGGGAACCTATAATTAAGATTTATTTTGTTATTACAAATATGTTTATAATATAAATAGGGACATATAAATATATTTTACTTGGTCCTAATTCAAGCCCAGCTAGTGTGTTATTAATATTAGCTAATCCAAATGTACAAAATGTTACTTTTCCATTTGCATGCCCAATCGCAAGCATAATTTCCGAATCAGGTTTCGGATATATATCAACACATTTAACATATCTGTGATTTGTACTAGTAGCTAATAAGTTTGCTACGGTACTTGACGATAATGTTATACCTTTAAAAGAACATCGAGGACAACTTGGTTAAAATATTTTGTTTGTTATATAACTACTAGGATTTACCTTTAGGAACATCATTGTTTTTGGGACTTTCCGAAATAGTTGAACTTACTTCATACATACGTACATCAGGTCCCCAAGTAATAAACTTATTTTCATGTATGGGTGACCATTGTATTTCTAATTTTGAAATTTCCCCACTGCACATGAAAATTAAAATTTACATGTTCAAAGTTCATCTGTAGGTAATGCTAATATTATAAGTTTATAAAGTGTGTGGCCCTTTCAGAACTATAGACATATCTATACGTGGGTCGTCCTGTAAGGTTTAAAATTGTATAGATTTACCGAGAAACAAACATGTTGATGTGTAGAATATTAGTTGTTCATACTTAAAAAATTTCGCAAGTGTATGTTCATGAATTTGGTAAAAAAAATGTTTGTTGTTTTACAATAAAAACAATTTATTTAATATATAACACTGCAAATATAAAAATCGCAGCTACTATTTCACGATCATTGTCCAATGTTAATCATTTATTATAAAATATAAATTAAAAATTTAAGCAGATCAGGGACGTCACCAGGGCATTTTCAAAATATCGGCAACTGTTATCACGGTCCTTATTATTGACACAAGCTTTCACATGGAGTGCAATTTATTAGGAAACAGCTGATTAGTTTGAGACGCAAATCATACACCTTGAGAGCAGAGAGTACCCAATAATTAGTATTATTATATTATACAACTTGTATACTTTACGGCATATATATTTATAATATATATGTTCATGCTTTACATCTCTTACATCGCTTTATATGTCGCCTATTTTTAGTTAAAAAAAGGTTATTAATTAATAAAGTTATTAATGTTTTATTTAGTTATGTTTATGTGCAAAATATTTGGAACTCGGGAGGTCGACATTAAGAGTTAAGACGTATTTTAGGTTAGAGTTGTAACTTCTACAAAAAAAAATAGATAACCAATTATAGTAATTAGTAATACGAATAAAGTTCCACATGGATTTGTATTTGTTTATAGAGCTATTAGTTAATTAATAAATAAATAAATGAATATGTATTTATTCAGGTTGGATGCTTATGGTTGGATCACGATTAAAGATAATAATAATCTTTAATCGTGAGTTGGACCCAAGTTTAGAGTCCGAAGTCGTAGTATTATTGTTACAATAATAATTACACCATTGAACAGATTATTGAATGATCAAATATCAATGGATCTGGATTGTGTACACTTGGATCACAAAATACAAGTTACTACGCATAACCGAATTTTAGAAAACAAATTAAGCTGCCCGTCAAGCGTCAACACAATATGTTAACTGTTGAATGTTGACAGGTTTAACCTAAACGCCGTAAACGGTGGAAGGAGCTGCAAACTCAATGATGCGCAGGCGCGGTTTTATCAGTTTTTGAAAGATCATTAGCATCGCTAGCTTCAGATACCTTGGTTATGTGATGTAAGGTTATCAACTCGTTATGAACCCCTCCAAAAAAAAAGTGATTTATAATTTATAAAACCGTTCATTTTTTTCTAATATTAAATTATGTTTTAATATCCGGGGTTTCGATCCGTTGTAAATTTATTTAAGAAGGCTTATTGTTTTTTTTTCAATATTCAACTTGGGAATTTAACCAATATTTTCCAACCGCAACCTTGGCCGATTCCTGTAAATATGTTACCGCGGTTATGGTGTATTATAAATTAATACATGTACCGTAAATGGCTGTCGTCAGTCGCCACTCACCTCGACCCCTTTTCTTTTCTACCCGTTATTTGCAAATTGCATGTAGCAATTCGTTTTTCGTCTAGTCATTTTTTCCATCGCGTTGTGTTTAATTCGACATATTCTCACGAAAAATTATTCTCAACACACTTTGGTAAGATAATATTTGTCTAGGAAATAATTATTATAACTACAAAACAACGCGACGTATTTCGTTTTTAGTTTCACTTCATAGTAATAATTTTACTAAAGCCCATGGAGGGAGGAGTCTCGTAATGTATGTAGGCAAAAATATTGTAGGCTTCGTGATAAGAGATTTTATCCATTTCTCAATTTCCACTACTGTGCTATTAAATATTTAAATAGAAATATGTGAAATAATCGTCATTCATTATAACATTTGATGTTTTTTTAATATTAATATTTCGTGCCTTATGGTTAAATTTGTGAAAGTCTCCACAATATTGAACGTCTACTGCACCTCTTCCTCAGGTTATAATTTACCTGTCTTTAAAAAACTATAAATTTGGTAAAATAACAATATTATTTCTAATAATATATGTATATATGTATTAAGAGTTACTAATTAGTTTTTGGGTTTTTAAAGGCGAATTACTCTTATTTCCTTTTACCAATAAATCTTCATGATAACTTGAAATATACTATTTTATGGATATTACCATTGAGTATAAATTGTACAATTTATAGGTACTCAATGATATTACCGTGAAATACTAACTATCAAATAATTATTGAACAAATTGTATGTTTAAATTCGATAGAGATGTTTTTTAAATGGTATTATTTCTGTAATGCACTAATTGTTTTTTCATTTTCGACCTGTAACTGTTACTGATGAGTAACTGATAGGTTAGGTTATGTGACAATATGTTCAATAGTTAAAAATTTAAAAGTTCATTTATAATTTTTTTTTTAATAATTCAATTTAAAAATGTAATGGTTTTATTATTTTTAACATTTATACTCAGGTACTGTTTTTATATTGCAAGTACATTATATCTCTTATAACTAAAGAAAATTATCTGCAGCACAAATAGATATTGTAAATAATATTTAAATCTCGAAACTCAATTTATAAATATATATGATAAAAAAAAAAAGAAAAAGAGAATTAAGGAGTGTAGTGCAGTTACATTGGTCGTTTTTTGGAATTATTATATTTAAAAATGGTAAAATAGCTTTCAATGAAAAACTTACAAAACCAACATAGGAAGAAGTTAGCATAGTGATTGAATAATAATACAATACCTTTATCTGAATTAAAAAACTTATTTCATCAATTCTAAACTTATAATTTTGTTGTTGTTCAATGTTATATTATATAGTACAATCGATTATAAATTACTATAGTTTGCTGACTGAGACTTTTTAGTTCTGGTTGCCAACACTGGACAAGTGACAGTAATATCGCTTACAGTGAAAATGATCTAGCGCCTGTCCCGTCTTGGCAACCAGAACTTACATTTATCACATTGAGCAATCTATAATAATTTATAATCAATGGTAGTACAACAATTATAAAACGTTTTTTTAAATTTTAACTTGGAGGTAATAACCATTTAAAACAACATAAGTATTAAATCATTAAATTTAATACTATTGAATGGCATATTTATTCTGTATTTTTTTTTAATTTATATAATTGTTGTGCATTAATAATATCTAATAAAGGCTAATAAGTAAAAAAATATATTTTAATAAAAAGGTTTCATTCAATGTATTTTTAATTATGATAAAAAGTCATACAACATGAATATTAATTGATCTTAGGAACCAGAATTCATCATGGACAGTTTATCGTTGGACTCGAGTAATGATTTTTTGATTGAAGAAGAATTTGGCTTGGAAATTAACACTTGCGGAATTTGCAAGTAAGTTCATTTCTTTATTTACGGTAATTTAATATTTTTTATTGCTAGGAAATTTAGGAAGAAAATTACGTAAAATAAAAACAAATCATATTGTATATTAATAAACAACATTTATTTAACAGTAAAATTTAACACTAAGTAAAAAAAAGAAAAATTAGGTAAACGACAACTCCATAGTAAATTTTGTTTCTTCTTACCACAAATAATTTGGTAACATTATTTTTGTGAGCCAAAAGTCAATTTTATAATAAATTTTGAAAAAAAGTTTTTGTATTTGAAATTTAAAAGTTTTGGTCATTTCTATAACTGTTATCACATGCGGAGGTAGACTTAAAATCTTAATATAACGGTTTGGGTACCAATGCAATTTGCCATAGCGCGGTGACCAGGAATAACAACTAAGGGAAGCCTACCAATTTAAAGCCATTAGCTCAATCTGGACTTGTTAACTGAGACACACATTATAGATTAGACTTTAAATTAATTTAGGTTTACTTATTTATTGGTTAGGATCTGGTACAGGCCGAGCTTGACCTTGAACATTGGAGACTATAATTGTGTTGAGCTGTACCAGGCCGAATTCAGGGCAACCCATTTCCATTTTTAAATCACATTTGTGATTTAAACCTAACCTTAGGTAGGGTTCATTGTCTGTCTATAAAAATGTATTGCGATAGTTACCCTTATATTGTAATAAACAATATAATGAAAATATTTTCATCGCCTGTTGACTGTTGATTCACTCACACATAGCAGCCTGGAAATTGACTACGATCAAAGTGTAATTGACCCCTTGTTTTAGGTTTTCCCTTAATAAAAAAAAAGATCTAATTAGATTTTTAAAATGTTTTATGTATTTTATAGTTTTATTCTAGATTAACCTTCGGTCTAACTTTCAGAACTAAATCCCTAAAAATTTGCTTGGAATTATAAAATAAATGAGAAAAATTTTATCCCTTCTAGGGGAAAGGGTTTATGATATTTTTTTTTTGGTTTTTCTATGTTGAAAGAATATTATAGAATATAATTTGTGTAGAGTAAAGCATTTAACAATTTGCTTTTTATTGTTAATTTACAGAAACCAGTTGATGTGTCCAAGAATTCTGAATTGTTTACATGTATTTTGCGAGAAATGTATATTGCAGCTTGTAAATGTCAATTCTATGTTTAGTGTTCTCAATATTATTTGTCCTGTATGCAGTCAACCTACTACTGTAAGTAGTTGTAAAATTACATTTTTTTATTCCCGAAAGTTACTTTGTTTTTATCTTCTCATATTTAGACTCAGTTAAATAGAGGTACTCTGACATTGCCACAAGATTATGTAACAAGAGATATACTGGAAATAGAAATGCTGAAAAATCATAAACTCATTTGCAAATCATGTAGAGACAACAAAGAAGCAACACATAAATGCATTACCTGCTGCAACTTTTTGTGTTCTAGCTGTGAAAGTATGCATAAGGTAAATTTGTTTTCCGTCTAATATAATTATTATTATTTAATTTTTTTAAATCAACCAAAAAAATGTTAACAGATGCTTGTCACTCCGGGCCAATATCATTACATGGTATCCATTGAAGATATGATCCAAAGTGCACAAGATAAAACAGCTATTCATAAAATGGTGTTGTGTGAAAAACATAACAATGAACAAATGCTTTATTATTGCAACATATGTAATGTAAGTATGTTCACCGATAAAATTTATCCTTAAAATCCTCTTGCTGTGCCTTAATTGTGTGTGTAATTTCCTACTTATGTTAACTTATTGTTGAAGGCTGCGCAAGGAAAATATTTTTGGGTTGTTTTTTTTTTTTTTTTTAAGTTACAAATTCCGCAATTATGTTTATTTGTAAATCCGAAATATGGTTTACAAATCCAAAAAAATAGATGTATTTTGGTTCTGGTTCCAAAATCATGTTATAATATTTAGTTTTACGATTTTCATTGTAATTTGTTATGTTATATACATACAGGAATTAGCATGTACCAAATGCCTTAACATACCCACACCCAGAACATGCCAGCATAGTTATGACAGTCTTTCGAACGCTTACAAAAAGTATGGAACTGAACTGGAGTATTTAGTGCGCGAAAGCAAAAACGTAATGAAAAATGTGTCTACATTACCAGCTACGTTAGAAAAGGCACTGGATAACTTACAAACGTCTCATGATCACGTAAAATCTAACGTTGAGGAAACTTTTCAGGTGAATCTAATTATTAATTTATATATAATATGAACAAGGAGAAGAATGAGTGGCCGAGTGTGTGGCACTAGTTTGACACTCGGTCATGAGCTCTGTTTGTTGGACGAGAAGTCATTTAGTATAAAACCTGTCATCTCTCTCTCTGACGACGGACTTGCTATCCATACTTATTATTCATCAAGAAACCATCTCATGGTGGCCCTTCGAGGTCTCTTTAAGCAGCTACATGATATAATAAAAATATTTAAATATATATTTTTGAAATATTATTTCAGAGTTTCAAAGCTATACTGGAAACGTGTAAAAATGATGTCCTAGCACAACTTAAATCTGCTCAAAAACAACAAGAGTTAAAGATAATGGATAAATTTGAAGAGTAAACAAATTATATTATTTTCAGTATCTATTTTAATAATGTTATTTATTTATTGTTTGTTATTTAGAGTGAAAAAAATTACTGATAATATCAGTGGAGTGCAACAATTTGCTACTCGTCTATTGGAAAATGGAAGTGAATCTGAAATCATGGCTCTGAAGAAATTGATATTTACTCAAATGCTTCAGCTATTTAGCCAAATACCTGATGTAGATATTGATGCTAAAATTTTGTTCTCGCCAGATGTCGGCGGTTTTGAAAATAAATGCCGGGTAAGTATAATTATAGCTGTTATAAAATACAAAAATTTCCATCAAATTATTAAGAACATATATACTAACAAAGTATTATTATTATTATTATTTTTTAGACATTTTTTGGACAGATCGAAACCGAACAAAACATCAATGCCGCTGTCGGACCTATTTCTCCACCGACTCCTAGAACTAATTTTTTAACAGACCGTACATTTCCGCCACCAGTGTTGGCACCTATGGCGGAATCGCAGATATTTGATTTAAATTTAGCTCGATTATGCTCCCTCAATTCTGAAGACAATTCTATATTACCGGCACTGCCATCACCAGATTCGCTGGGCGATTTGTTGAACACTCAAAATAATTTTGATAATAATTTCGCTCTCAATAATCTACAAGCTCTCGCTAAACTCGATAATATGAGCATCAACAACAACAATAGTATGGATTTATTCTATCATTTTGTGTAGTCCTAAGAACTTGAAATAATTAACTTCGTTTAAAATGATGTTCCAGACATGCTTCAAAGTTTGATGAGTCCGTTGGCGTTGAATCAACCTGGTCTCGATCCGTTTTCCATGGGCAGTACATCTTCCATGAGTTCTCCCACTACTACTTTGTCTCCTGGTAATATATTGACTATAGCAACCTTGCTAAGGCTTGTCTAGAGTTAAATAATGATAATATCATTTAAGTCTATGTCGCAATCGACGTTTTATAATATTTTATTGGTATTTTGTTTTTGTCCAGATATTTACGGAGTGGCTACAAATTCTAGTTGGTACAGTAAAGAAAAAAAGGCACCACCCTCTAGACCAAAGCGCCATTCCAGTAGACCCAGCATGGATATTGTAGCGAAATTTGGTCAAATGGGTAGCGGATTAGGTCAGTTTCATTCGCCTCACGGTTTCTGTCTGAGTCCTACAGAAGACATTGTTGTGGCCGACACTCACAACCATCGTATTCAAGTGAGATATTAAACGTGCATGAATAACTATTAAACATAAAGTTATCTAATTAATTTGTGTGTGTAGGTATTTGAAAAAGATGGTACATACAAGACTGAATTCGGTAGGGAGGGTAAAGAAGACGGATACTTGTTTTATCCGAGAAAAGTGGTGTTTTTAAATCACAATCAAATAGTCGTATGCGATCGCGGTTCAGACAGATCTAGAGTACAGATATTTGAATACCCGACTGGCAAGTTTATAAAAAAAATTCAAGTCCAATTCATAGAGATTGTCGCTGGAGTCGCCGTGACTGCTACCGGCCATCTTGCTTTAGTCGATAGTGTACACCCCACGGTGTTTGTCTTGAACGTAAATGAAGACAACGGCATAATGAAGTGGTTTGATTGTGCTTCTTATATGGAAGAACCTTCGGACATAATTGTTAGAGGTAAAAAATAAAAATAATAATTTTTAGAAAAGTTTTATTTGATATAAAATGCTGTATGATTGATACATTTTTTTTTATTTAGATGAAGATTATTACGTCTGCGATTTTAAAGGTCACTCTATTGTCGTGTTTAACGACGAGGGTGTATGCTTGCGTCGAATTGGCGGTGAATATATCACTAGTTTTCCAAATGGTATAGATATATCCGAGAATGGAGAAATATTAGTTGGTGATTCTCATGGAAATCGTTTCCACGTGGCCGTCTTTGCTCATGACGGAACTCATATAACGGACTTGGAATGTCCCTACATAAAGGTATGTCATCATGTATAGTATTTGAAAAAAATATAAGGTTTAAAACATTTTTATTTAAATCTTTATGTATAAATTTCTTCTGTCTGTGTGTAAATATGCTAACTCCTAAACGGCTGGACAGATATTTATGAAATTTTGTGTGCGCGATTAAGTTGATTCGAGAAAGGTTTAGATTCAGAATTTGATCCGATAGAACATTAGAATGATTAATTATGATTATCAATAGTTATCAACACATCTCTATGGTTTTTCATACCACAAGGATACAGTGATCCGATCAGCTGATTGTGTGTCTATTCTAATACACGGGCAACGCCGGGTCGAGACAGCTTGTATAATTATAAATTCTAACTTTTAATATAAAAGCTATATTCTAGTAAATAATAGCAGAATAGTAATTTTTTTTTTTAAATTAAAATGTAAAACATTTTATCATATGAGAGCTGACCTTTATCTCGAATAATTTTAAAGTTTATGTATAATTGAAAATTGTATTTAAAATAACTTGTTTAATTAAAAATGTTTTATCAAGATTTCAACCCAACTTTATATTTACACAAACTGTGTAATATTTATTGTTATAGTGACAATTGTTGTGTTTGTTTAAAAAAAAAAAACAAATTGTTAATCAATAATTACTAACAAATAATTCTGTTCTGTTTTAGGTATCCCGTTGTTGCGGTTTAAAAATTACAACCGGAGGCCATATTGTTACGTTGGCTAAAAACAATCATCATGTTCTCGTATTGAATGCTACTGTCTGATTCGAATACAAAGCTAATCTATATTATCTTTTTTCCCCAAAAACGTATTTTGTTAACTTAATTTTTTCTTCAATTTTATTTTATAGTTAATTAATTTTTGAGACTGCTCGAAGTGCATTTTTTTTTTGTTTTTCTAGATTTAACAAATTTATTTTATTTTTTAAGTATACTGACATTTTACTGACTTTTTTTTATTTTCCTTTTTTTTTATTATTATATTACTATTATTAATTATTATTATCATAATTATAATATTAATTTATTTCCTCAATAAGAAAAAGAGTAATTTTAGTTCCTATTTATTAAAAAAAAAAGTATAATAATATATTAATTTACGAGTTGTTTTCATTTAATTTAAAAGTCTCGTATTTATTAATTAAAAATGTCTTGTAATCTTTTTTTTTTTGTCTTTTCATAAACCAATTTTTGTTTATGTTATATTGGACGTTTACCTCGTTTTAAACAATCTAGTGAACATTTTAGTCAAATTAGTCTAGGTCGAGAAAATGCTATGTGTATAATATACATATAAATTATATTTATATATGCATAAGTCATAATGTACTGCTACAGGGAATATATATATATATATTATATAATCAGTGCACATTTTGTTTTATGGGTATATATATATATATATATATATATATATCAATGGTGTTCACATACGCAATTGCAATATTAGATATTATTTCGTTATATTGATTATTATTCAGTTCTAAAATATTGTTATGTATTTAATTTTATATACATTTTTTTTTTTTTAGTTATTATTATTATACATTTTCAGTATTTTTAAACGCTCAAACTTAAACGTTCCACGGCTGTCAAACAAACATATTATTTTATTGTTTTTTGATTTGTTTAAAAAAAATTCAATATGTATTTAAATCTTATGATTTTTTCTTAAGACTTAGTTCAATAGTAAAAAAAAAAAATTAGTTTTAACATACTTGTATTACGCTATAATTATTCAATTGCAAAACTAGCTAATTTAAATAAATTTTCATGTCATGACTTAAACAAATGTTAATAGTTTTTTATCAAAATTGGGTCCAAGAACCATAAAATATTGTTTATAAAACAAATCAAAAAACGTTGTTAAATATTTCTAATTGCCTCATTTATTAATTTTATCATTTTGTTGTTAAAGCGTTTACTAAATTACCTTTTATGTAAAAGATGTAATAATGTTATCTTTTTGTATTTTTCATTTTATTGTAAATATTTAAGAAGACTGAAGCGTTAAAAAAAAAAATAGTGATATTTTTGTTACTTTTTCTTTTATTTAAAAAAAAAACTTAAGGGAATAGTTTTATTTACCGAATTATTTATATCTGTATAAAGTTATTATTTTATTATATTCTTAAGATGCAATAAAATTTGATTGTTTACTCTAGATAAAAATTGTTTATTTATTTAAAATCTATAGATAAAAAGCAACAAACAAAATCAGTGTCTAAACAAACATCCTTGTGGACTCTTAATATTAAAACATAAAACAAAATCGCTTGTCAAGATTTTTTTTTACTATATCTATTATGTGTTTATACTTATAACGTTTAAAATCCATATTATAAGTTGTTATTTTGAAGTAAAAAAAATTAGGAATATCTCTCGATGACATAATTGAAATTTTACACTAGACACGCATTTTGTGTAATAATAATATTGTTACAATTTGTGATTGATGTAAAAAATGACTAAAATCTCTACCTTTCTCTGCCTACTGTTATCTGTGGAATATTCATTGGAAAGCGTTTTTCAAAATAATTTTTCCTTCATCATTTATATTTTATGAATTATGTATAATAATAATTAATAATTAACGCCACCGGACAGATTTTTAAACAAAAAAACATTGTGAATCAAAACAAAATCTTAGTAATAATAATTATATAGTGGTGATTATACATTTACAATAGAACAAAAATAGCTTTGTTAAACATTTCTAATTACCTCATTTATTTTTTTTATTATTATTAACATTTTTGTTAAATTAACTTTGTGTTAGAGATGTAAACATTTTATCTTTGTGAATTTATTTAATTTTATTGTAAATATTTATGAAGACCTAAGCATTAAGCGTTAAAATGAAATATTAATACTTTTGTTACTTTCTTAAATTTTTTTTTTTAAAAAAAACAGGAAATAGTTTTATATTCCGAATTATGTTTATAAATCAATAAAAAAAGTCATTGTTATGTTATTATATTATTGTCTCTTGAGATGCAATACACAATCTGATCGTATTTACTCTAGGTACACGTAGATAAAAAACAAACAACGAACAAAACAATCAATGTCTAGCGAACGACGACCTTGTGAACTCTTTAATTGAGGCATGAAACAAAACATGTGTTGATAATTGTTTGAAAAATGCCGTAATAGACTTCAGTTATCGTTTTGCTTATAGCGAGTACAGTTGCCGTTTGTGTGTGTGGTAAAAAAGGCAAAAGAAAAAAAAAACTATGACTGTTGTCACAAAGTATTTCAATTGTAACGTACTGACGGACGGACAAATTCTACCCAAAGACCTGTGGGTCGAAGACGGAAGAATTGTGGATCCGGACATAATATTTTATGATCTAAGAAAATCGCCAGATGTCGAAATCGATTGCCTAGGTTCTCTTGTGGCGCCCGGATTCATTGACTTGCAAATAAACGGTCAGTATACATACATATTTAAAAGGCTAGTCAAATAATATTTACTTTTTTATGATATATATATATATATTTAATCCATAAAATAACCCAAAAATTCGTAACTCGATATTATGTAAGTTTTTATTTTGCACTTTTTTTTCAATATTTAATATATATCTTAAACTATTTATATTTTATCTTGTACTTAGGCGATTGCAAACAAATTTAATTACAAACGAAATTATTTACGTTTTTTATTATATATATATATATATATATATATATATATATATATATTATTCTAAATAAATTATACCTACTATTCTAATGATAATTAAAATAATATTATATTTCATAATATTATAATATATAACAAGAGATAATTGATTATTGTGTTATTTGCAATATTATTTTAACTGCAAAACTTTTTGACGCTATTTTTTGTTGACAATTGTGTCAAATATTCCTTGACATTCCTACACAGATTGTGTATTATCTTACAATACTATTTAATAATAATAAAAAAGAAAAAGAAAAATGCCTGTTAGTGCGTATTAGACCCTACTTATGTAGTACAATCTTTTGCGTTTTGCCATGAATATCTTTACTCCTCGAAGTACAAAATATTATTTTCATTGTAAAAGATTCCAGGTTAGGTCAGGGTTATTTACGTTAAAAAATATTAACGCGTACAACGTTTTTTTATTAATAAAATATTGATAATAATTAATACAAATAAGTACAACATAAAATAACATTGACCTTTTTTATGGCGTTCTTTGATAAAAATGTTTTGACTATAAATAGACGTTTGAATAATTTAAAATTTTAGACACCCAAAACATAATATTTAACTGCATCTACTGTTCATTTCAGGTTTGAAAAATTATTCATAAAATTGATCCGAGAATTTATTTTTTTGTTTAGTTTAATATGTATTCAGATTTAACTATTTTTTTTTATTAGCAGGTGGACAATAATTATAATATCAATAAAACTGATATTCAAAGATTAAACAATGAAATAATAACTGTACGGCTGCCATGTTGGTACATTTATTATTCTAATAATATTATTATTTCAGATGTTAACAACAAAATAAGAAACACTTACCTAAACTTATAATTTTAACTTATTTTTACTTGTAAGTTGTAGTAGTCACAATATTTATCTTATACCTAACTTATAAGCTACAATAATAATAGGCGTTAAAAAATCTCAATTAGAGGGCGTGGCACAGGTTTACCTGGCTTCATTATTCTGAAAGTTAAAAAATGTTTTTTTTTTTTACAAATATTTAGGTTAATGGAACTATGCGGGACGTGAGAGATAAATTAATATAAATTACCTTATCAATACAATTTTAAGTACCTACAAAATACAATAGTTGTACGTCGTAGTAATAAATCAAAATATGTGTGTTAGGAAATATTTCCATGTACATGTCTTATCTCCTAGCACAAGTACATCAATAAATGTAGGCCATTTGAATTGTTAAGTTTGAATGGCATACAAGTGTAACCTAAGTGGAGTGCCTTTGAAAGATAAAATATTTACAACTGAAAAATGATTATGAAACATTAAAATTGTTTAGCCAACTGAGATATAAGTGGACTTAATAATTTAATAATAAATAAAAATTAGAAGAAATATTTGGAATTTGATACATTTCAGCAATGGTACATTAGTACTTTAGCCAATTGTGTACTGTGAAAATTAGTGAAAGAAAGGGGTAAAAGGTTACTCAAATCGAGAATACAAACAATAATCTATATTGGTTATTGCAATTAGATGGACAAAGTAATTATTACTATGAAATATAAATTTAACACTAAATTTTACTCAAATATATTTCAATAAAAGTTTAAACCCTAAACGGTTAACCTACCCAATAATAATCATTTTATTGACTATTTTTGCAAAAAATTGTTCTTACATAAATGCTATACTCCTATTATATTATTATAGTCATACGGGATTATTGTAAGGAAACGGGGTACATGTAAATATAATTTATTACTAAACTAATAATATAATCTACATTTTAGTTGAACTTTTAAAAATAAGGTATTAATAAACAAAAAAAAAAAATGACTAGTTTTTTAATGGAAAAAAGTGCAAGTACATTGGCCTGCCTCACTTGCTTTAAATTACACCCAACGGCCTTAAATAATTTAAGTAAATAATTTATACAGAAAAAAAAATGTTCTGTTAAGTAATGAGTAAATGAGGTTTTCACAGCTGCCTACTAAAATTAGTTAAAATTAACTACCTTTTGCAGACAGAAGATGCACACGTTAATCGTTATACAATATATGACCTACTATTCTTTTTCTATATGAAGTATGTGTATAAATGACCGACACCAGAACCAGATAATATTAATAATTGGCATTGATTTTTATAGTAGTTCAATTGTTGTTAAACACTGTGTTTGTGCATGCGTGCCCACACATACAAAAATAATGTTTAAAATATAAATTTAAACGTCAACAGTTAAAATAGGTTACAATTAAAAATATACCTATATGTAAACTGTAAATAAAGCTTTTACTAATTTTTCTTTTTAATAGGCGGGTTACGAAATGGTGTCCACGAAATCGTAAAATATATTTAATGATTTGTTAAACATCATTCGACGAACGTTTATGCAATTATTTACATATTTGTTCAGTTGAATAATTTCGGATTTAGTTAAATTACAAAAAAATAGCTGTCCAGTTATTGAAAATAAAATAAAATATGGAATACACATGTAACACAAATGCACTTACAAAGTGGTCCATTTATACATTATTTGATTTCAATAAACCAAAACAAACATTAATAAATTATCTATTTTTAATTTTTTTTTAAATCTAAATACTACCCCCCTAAGTCCCATGTAACTCCAAAACTATGGGACTGACTTTACAAATAATATCAAACTTGAATGCAGTGGCCTCAAATCTCGTAAATTGGTGTAGGTACATCATGAAAATTGTTTTAAAATCAAAAAAATTGTATGTTAAAATTCTAAATAAAAAAATTACATCGTGTCACATTACCTATATTATAACCACATTTAAAAAAATGTTATTTCTTCTAAATAATAATTATTAAAATATTTAATAAATATGTTAAAAAATAAATGTTTATTTAGAAAATGTTCAAATTATAAATTGTAATTAACTTATTTTATGTCTAAAGCAATTCCAATAGTCTTGCAAATAATTTAATTGTTTTTATTTTTTATTCATAAAATCTATTATTTTCCTTCCTACTGTTATTCGTCAATATTCACCTCAAAGCGATTACAACATCTTTTTTTTCGTCATTTATACTATTAATGTAAAATAAACATCCATATTATGAAAATATATTTTACTGTATGAATTGTTTTAACGAATTAAAATAGAGAATAAATACTGATAGTATTAGTTTTAAGCTTTGATGTAAAGCTGATAAGCTGATTTATATGTTTATACTATAATATATTAATGTTTTTGATAAATTGAGATACGGATAGAAATATGTTGGAAAGAAAGTGGCTAGAAATATGTTGGAAACACAAGACATAAATTGTTGCTACTAAAGACATTTTAAAATGAATGAAATCGATCAAATGTTAAAAGCGATATACATTTGCCATCGTAGTTTCTGTAAAGTTATTCAAAGGCGTTTACGACGCTTAAAAAATATATTAAGAAAAAAAATTAAAATTATGTTACAAGAAAAAAGTCTTAAATCAAATCTATTGGCCATGATTATACCAGTCTATTAAGTCTTAGGTAAAAATACATAAATTACATTATTACATTTGAAATATAAACGAATAATTAGCCCATAATGAAACGAACATTTTGACCTCCTTATTTTTTTATTTTAAGGGGTAAAGCTACAGCGTTGTTCGGATGCTGCGGCTAAGCACAACATAAATTGCTGCTTCTGAAGTGTATCTAAATTATAAAGTTATAACATTAACAATTTATATTAAAATATAAGTCAAATCAAATAAATGTTTGCGATTTTTTCAGGAGCTTTTGGCGTTGATTTTACACACAGTTGCGGAGAAGGCCTAGATATAGTCCGGAAAGGGTTGTTACAGTATGGCGTGACCGGATTTTGTCCCACTATAGTCACGACCAGCGAATCGAGTTACCATAAAGTATTGACAAGTGTTGTTTAAATACAAGTGTGACTGTTAAACATTTCTTTTCTATTCGGTTAGGTGTTGCCGAAATTAAAAAGATGTGCAGGAGACGAGCTAGGGGCAGCAATTCTGGGCGCCCACGTCGAAGGTCCATTTATCAGCGAGCACAAACTCGGCGCACACAACATAACCAATACAAAAACTTTGGAACAAACCAGTATGACAGACACTTATGGTAGTTTGGAAAACATAAGTATTGTTACGATGGCTCCTGAACTAGAAGGGTCAATGGCCGCAATCAAGATGCTCGCCGAAAAGGGGATTGTCGTATCGGTAGGACACACTTCTGCGGACATGTACACGGGCTTAAAAGCCGTAGAAAATGGAGCTAAATTCATCACTCATTTGTTTAACGCAATGCTTCCGGTAAGTATAAGTAGTAAAACGATAATAAAAAGCCAGCATAGGTAGGGTAGCATGGGTAGGGGAGGTCGCAGAAGTCTTATGCAATTATTATAACCTAATGGCGGTAAGACCACAAAAAAAAATACTTATAGTAGATGGTATTAAATATACATCATTTTATAGGCAGTGAATAATGTGTCATTTTGTTTTTGTCGATTTTTCTTCAATAAAAAAAGTGTGCCAAATCCAACTAAAACTACATAAAAAAAAGGAGTACAGAGAAAAGGTTGATCGAAGAAATATACTGATTTGGATTTGTAAGTCGTTGGAATTATTGAAAAAAAGTTATAAGGTGCTGTATTTTCAAGTTGGAAAAATATTGTTTTTTATTTATTTTTAAATGGAAGTAATGAACCTTAGTAAACTTACTTCTTTAGGTATTATGTTATTTCCTAAAACTAAACGGAGGTCACGTTTAATTGATCACCTTGTATAATTTGACAAAAAAAAATTTGTTAATTAAAAAAATTCATAGCCACCGTTATTATCACGTTCAGTGAACAAAACAAAAATAGTCTTTAGGAAATTTCCAATTTTTTAATTTTATTAAGTATATATTTTTTGTGATTATTTAAGAGGTTATTTACTGAATTTCGAGTTGTTGATCTCATAATAGTCTTCAAAATCCAGATTTTTTTTTTCTTGCACATATTATAATTTTCTCCTCTTCAAACCTCCCATGGGGTTGTTGAAATTTGGGTTTGAGGGCATGCCTAATAAATGTCCTATAAAATTTAGAACTGATACGACCGTTGTTCACGATGCCATAGCAAATCAAAGTTCACGGTTGAAAAACCGATTAAGATTTTTGGGGTTTATCATTATAAAACCAAGTTTCTAGCTATCGCATCGAAGCTAAAAATTTAACTACAAGTTTAGAAGTGGTTTCACTATTTTTCATGACATAACTTTAAGTTGACTGATGTGTACATTTTTAAGGTGTTTTTGCGGGTTAAGTAAAATTTGTTTGCCTTATAAAATTACATTTTAGGTACGATTTCGGTTGAAGACATGCTAAAAAAAAATCGGTCCAGTGGTTTAAAATATTGTTTTTTTTTTTTTAGTTTCATCATCGAGATCCAGGAATAGTTGGATTAATCGCATCTTCGCCAAGCGACAACAGACAAATGTATTTTGGTCTCATTGCCGACGGCATCCACACACACCCCGCCGCATTGAAGATTGCCCACAAGATCAATCCTAAAGGTCTCGTGTTGGTAACGGATGCAATTTCAGTAGCGGGTTTGTCAGACGGAATTCACCATCTGGCCGACAAACAAATAGAATTGAAAAATTCAAAAGCATACATAGCCGATACAAACACGTTGTGCGGAAGCACGACTTCGCTCGACGAATGTCTACGATGTTTTATAAACGCAACAGGTAAATGCTTTGAAAGAAATTTTACTTACTTAAGTCTTAAACTGTATACTAGATGACATTAACCGTTATTTTTCGTTAAGATTGTAGTGTGCCCGAAGCAATTGAAGCAGTGACCTTACACCCGGCCCAAGTGCTGGGAATCGAAAACGTAAAAGGAACGCTCAATTTCGGAGCTGATGCAGATTTTGTTCTATTAGGAAACAACTTGAACGTTCTGTCGACGTGGATAGGCGGACAATGTGTTTACAAGAATAAGAAAGGATCTGGTTTCGTAGTCAAGAAAAACTAATCGTCTTAGAGTTACTACACTTGTTTTATAACATTTATTATTCTTCATGTGCCGTACTGACTAATTAAATAATTTGTATTTATTTATTTATAATGACTTATATTACCCGAAATATATATATATATACAAAATGTAATACATATCTTATTTTACCATTAAACTTAGTGATCTTTTTTAATTTACAGATGTTATTTTTTGGGCTTATCTAGGCACTATCTTGCTGCCTCGGGATTTGTTGCTCCAGCAATCATCATGAAAATTACCAACGGCACAATGTACATCCACTGCAATAAAAAGGTTTAAATTAAGTTCAACAAACAACAATTTAATTAGTACAAGATAGTAGAGCACGATGCAATTGAGAAGTCATTGTTGCACATAAGTTTTACTTTACTAACAATTTATAATAGCATATAAGTCAGAGTTGGCGATAACTTGTTTTATATCAAATTTTCTAGTTAAATAACAAACAATTTAAAACACTTATGGCCGGTTGCCATTCTCGGTATATAACCGTACTCAAAGAGTATTTTCATTATTTATCTTTTATAAATAACATTTCATGTTTTAAAAAAATCTTTTCGGAATAAATTCAGATAAACGTTGTTTGTGAATTTTACTCATTATTGAAATCGGCTTGAACTATAGTATAATACCAATAATTAATGTATTATTAATTGAATCCCTTTAAATTAAAGGATCAACCCTTCTTAGATGTTAAGTCAAACTGGAGATAACAGCTTTAAATCACTTACATATTTTGCAAGCATGGATTTGTTGTTATTTGATTTTCCTTTCTCTCTTGCTTCTCGTTCGCGTTCTATCTTTTGAATATAGGTTGCAGTGTCGGGACTATAAAAAAAACCCAATATGTTTTTATATGAACATTATCGGTTTATAATCTAAATAAATAAACTTACGTAGGACTCGTCTCTGGTCTTCTAAAGAATATCGTAGCCGTGAACTTATTTGTATTTGCCTCATCGAATCGATTACAGTTGCCTGTATTTGTAGCCAAGTTTACCGCAAATGGCATATCAAAATGGTCCAAGTGCACAGTGAGAAAGTGGTTCAATTTTGATCCAACTATAAGGCACGCTCTGGTAAACGTTAAGAAGGTCGTCTCTTTCCCAGATAATAATTTTACCGTCACTTTAAGCCTATAAATTTCATTGTTACTCGCCAATTTCTGTAAATAAGATAATATGTTTGTAAATAAAATCTTAATAACACAATACACCTAGGTATTACTCACATTTAACAGTTTTAAATCTGAGTCGCTAATTACAGAATCAGAAACTACGTCATTTCTAGTTTCTAAATTTAACGGTATGGAACCGCGCTTGGTAAATCCAGAACCGGGAATCAATTCGTGTTCCAAGTATATATCGCTTATGGAGTCATAAGAGGTAGAATCCTATGACAGTAAAGAAATTAAATAAATTGCATAATATTATCAAACTTCTGAATAACAAAAAAATACAACTTACTGAAATGCCAACCGTTTTGGTAACTAATAGATACAAAATACAAGTGAATACTTTAAACATGATTGCAAAATTGGATTTATTATATTATTATAGAAACGCGTCCGATAAGTTCATCAGAAAGTAATATTAATAACTATTGGCGGTTAAATGTAACTCAAAAAACTTTTAAGACATACTAAAAAATAAAAATTAGCCGATACGACCACTTATTTCAAGCCCAAAAACAAGTATTGACTAAAATATTACATACACAACACGAATCAAGCTGATAACTGGATAGCCAACCCGGCCCATGATATACCACAGCTGTTATATTGGGGGGATACCATAGTTACCACAAATGTTGCGTACTACGAATGTCAATTACTTCGACGACAATTGACACGAATACATTTACTGCGAATTTATGTTCAATGTAGCTATATTTTTTTTACTACAATACCTATACAGTCACATCGAAGTTCCATTTTTAATTATTACTTCGAATTGCACTTACCGTTATTTCTCTGTATTTCTTTTTATTACTATATCTATAAAGAAAGCCGAATGGTCTACGCTATGGTTATATATTATGTTTATGATTTATAGGTCTACGGAATCAACGTATGAAATCCAGTATATTTATGACCGCCGACTGACAAGACGTTGGCTTTTGCTTAATTTTATGAAAATTATTGTTCGTTTAAACTAAAATTGCTAAACTTATAAATGTAATAATAATCTATGCTACATAATTGTAGAAATTGCATTGTCATAAATGGCCGTTTTATTTTATTTTTAACACATTGCAATATATATATATATATATATATATATAGACATGAAAACTACAATAAAAATATAGTTTAGATGTCACTATATCGATTGATTTTTAACAAGCATCTTATACACATGATATTATTTCTCTGTTTTAATTCGTTAATCATAATAAACATATTTGTCTCCATTAAAAGACAATATTTTCTTAAAAGGTTTATTATGGAAATCCCTCAAATCCGGTTCACATTTTGTTTGAGTATATAACGACGTTATGAGTACAATTAATATTTCTTTTTTTAATATCTACACTTACATCAATACATAGTCAATTACATATTATTTTATACATAATTTTAAATTTTGTCCTAGAGCAACCTGAACAACCTAATAACTTTAAGTTGAAGTTCAGACATTTTTAAAAGACTGTAGGTATTATATCTAAAATAATACAAATAAACCGTTTAACTTTTTAAAATGGTTTGATCCCAGTGTATTTATTAGGTAGTATTGAATAGATAGATAGGTACATATAATATCTGGATGGACATATGAAGAGCAAATAAATCTCGAAAATATTATTCAGTGGTAGGTATCTTAGAACTTTCTAAATATGTTGAATAATTAATTAAAATAAAGGGAAAATGTTATAACTTATATAAAATACATTTCTCAATCCATATAATACATAAACTTTATTGTACTGTAATTCCAGTATTATGGAAAAATATTAAAAACCCTGGCTTCTCCATCGGCATCGTGTCTTCAACCATGTCTGGATTCTCAGAAGCGAACACGATTACTACTTGATGTGGAATTTCATCAACCGGAATTTATTTACAATTATAAAGTTTCTTAAGCTTACGATTATCGACATCACGCAATTTCGGGTCCGATTTTTAACATTGTGTATAAATTGAAGTATATTTTCTTTAAAATCAGTTTCTAAATCTAAATTATATAACTTAACGAGATTGTTACCTTTAATTCGAACATCGTTGTTAACTATTAATTTATATATTACAGTTTAATTGACCTTGTGTATAGGCCAAGACTTCCGGTATAAAATGTCTTGAAATTAAAGTCCACTCGAAACGCATTTGGCATTTTCGACCCGAGACCAAAATAAAACGTCTTGGTTTATAATTAATGATACGGAGGCTACTTTAATTTTGCCACTTTTTCCTGTGTGACATTTCGAATTGGATACCTCAACCGACCCACCCAGTAAAGGCCGACCTTTACTCCGGGTCGATATTTAACACTCAATCTTGCCCTCGGCTCTTGTCTGCCGCTAAAATTGAAAAATTTTAAATAAAAAAACGCATCGTCTCCAATCAGATTATATTTAACATCTATAATTACTCGCAATTATAATATATATATATATATATATTTCAAAATGAAAACACAATCAATACAGACATACAGTAATTCTAATACATGTTTTAATGAAATCATCTAGATATATATTATTATCATATAAGTAAAAGACTAGCTTATATACACAATTTTTATTATAATATAGAACGCATAATATGCGGTCGGATACGGGACGATTTATACCCAATATGGCTATTTTCATAAGAGAGTTAAGTAATTGGATAATTTCCTTCTTTCCGCACGCCCTAACGCCAAGTCTTTAAATAAAAACATAATATCCGAGTTCGAGGCGGGCTCGTTAAAGCATAACAAACAATTAAATTAAACAAAAACAATTATAGATAAGTACAAGTACGTTTTGCCCTCTTTTGCTGGTATTTAACATGGCTAAATATTATAATAATTATAATAGTAGAATAAAAATAAAGCAAAGAATTTTATTGAAAATCCTTTAAAAAAAATACACTTTAAGTATATTAATATGAAAATGCGGTAGTCGCATTGTGTTTTCTTATAAATCGCCACGTGCCGTGTATTTTTTTGTTAACATATTATTATAATATATATATATATATTATTATATATATATATATATATATGTATTTATTATATATTATATCAAATTATTTATACATACTATACAAATAATATATAATGTATAAATATAGGTACGTTGTCATCCGATGGCAAACGACACTTGACGGGTCACATATAATAATAATAATAATAATAATACACAAACAATATCGGTAATTTTTTTTCTTCTAAGATTAATTTTTTTAATGTATAATATTATAACATTAACAATAATTCCGCATCGCATTTTATATAATATAGTAAAACATTTTACAACCCTTTTTAAATTTTTTCTCCAGCGTTTCTCACCGATTTATATGGTTTTAACCGTACGGGTTACAATAATAATTTTAATACAACATGTAGTATTATAGTATAGTACAATATGTATAATATAATAGTATTATTATTATTATTATTGTTATTATTATTATCGTTGCAACTACACGTGAAAAATTCATCTTACAACGTCGTCGATTAAATATATAGATAATACCTATTAATTTTACAACACATTACAATGATAATATCATACTATTGTTCTATTCAAACAAAGTCGACTGGTTTTATATATTTTTTTTAAATACAATTCAACAATACTCGTTTATTATAATATTATATTATTTTAACTCTATACTCTATCTTTATACTTACCAACATTAACGTGACATTTTTTCCCTATTATACAAATTGTTATAAAACTAAAAAAAAAAATAGCTTATTCATATCAATTGTATGTATGTGTTATCGAGCTAAATAATGCCGTTTGGGAGGAAATAAAATGTGTAATTTCGCATATAAAAATAATAATACTAATAATAAAGTATTACATCTGATAAATTTGCACGAAAAAGAGAATAAAGCTAATATACAACGTAATTCTAATAATAGTAATAATAATAAAAAGTAAATCAATACGAATTTTAAAGTAATAATTATAATAATTAATAATGAGGGAAAATGAGATCATGAGATACCTCTATATATATATATATATATATACGCCTTGATTTTTATCAATTACAAACACATATATTATGATTGATCAGGTACCGGGTAAAAAAATAAAAAAATTATACAGCTCGGCTATAGAGTAAAATACAAAAAAAAAATTGCATCTAATGATTTAAATGTTTTGGTGATTGTCATAGAATAAGTGTTAAAAAAATAAATTGTTGCGCCGGTTCTAATTAATATTATTTATTTTAAACATTTAAATATTTTCTTCGGTTAGGTATAAAATGCGGTTTCCACGCGCAAATGTATTTATGTATTATATTATAATATTTCAAATTTATTGATACAATAATTACAAAAAAAAGGTGAAAAATAAAAATTGAAATACTCCTAACCTAAAATCACATCGAATATACACAATCAAATTTCGTTTTAAACGTACCTACCTACCTAAATAGTTTTAAAGTGCCACAAGACGTAGGTATGTATGGGATTTTTAATAATAAAATAATTACAATCACTAATCTATTAAGACAACATACTATACACTTAAATAAATACAGTTAATATTTAAAAGGTATATTTCAATTAGTTAAAAAAAAAAGAAATTATAAAATAAAGGTACAACAAAATACATAATTTAGTGGTATGTAAACAGTCGAAGACCTTGGTGGGCACAGACAGGGGATATTAATATATTATATAACAAGGGTAGTTAATAATACCTAATAATATCTGATAACAACAAAAAATCAATTTGGTCTTCCACTATTAATAATAATTAAACAGTCTAAAGTTCTAGGTCTAGTAAAAGTGGGTAGGGGGGCGAAATAATATATAATATATTCTCCATAAACTATTAATTATTTTAAACCGTTAAGATTAAAATATTTTTAAATCACAAAACACTTAGGACAAATGAAAATTATATACATACATACATATTTATGTATTAAATTGTTGTATTAAACATCTCAAATTATATCAACGACGTTTAGGTACATAAAAATAAATTTGGTAGTTTCATTCTATAATGTTATTATAATATTCAAGTTGTATGTAGAACAACACCAACTACAGTGATCAATGGTTTTAATAATACTTTATTTGTGTGTGTGTATATATATATATATTTTTTTTTAAGTGCGGTCAAATACTATTATAATTTATACAATATTTATTATCCTATTGTAATGAGTAATAAAAAACAGTAGTCGAAGCCAAAATATAGAACAATCCGACCATCTAAAAAAGAAAACACCTAAAACGGTGTACATTATGCGTTATGAGTACTAAATTGAAACTATATGTTTATTAGGTGGAAAATATTATTTATTATAGAGTCGGAAAAATCACCCTTAGCGGGTTAGTCGAACACGGTTGAGATGGAGGGCGATCGCTTGCTTTGGCATCGCTAACAATATTTTAACGGTTTGGCTTTCTTATGACGATTTCAGTATTTATACAATACATTCATAAGTTCTACATCGGCTATATGAAGACTTAGCCGCGAAAATAGCGGTTACTCTGAGAATTACATTCACTGGATATAGCGACGGACTTTCGACAACCCTATGGTAACCATTTTATAGGTAACAGCAAAATTATCATAATTATCTAAGTACACATTTTATTAGATATTTTCCCATGCGAATCCAGTCGTTTTATGCTGTATACAAATGGTCAGCAATCATCACCGCGTTATATAAACAAATTATGTATTATATTACAATTGAATATTAACAATTAACCTCAAGTCAATTGTCAATACTGTTACTGTATACGGTACCTGATCTAGTACCTAAATGTTATAGTTTTTAAAGTATATAATATAGTAGAGTAGGCGATTATTTACACAATTTAACGATGAATTTTGTTTTTAGAGCGTTGAGCACCTAATATAAAATATGTTAATTATTATATTGTGGATGTTCGGCTCTACTGGGGTCAGCGAAGATAGATAATTATAAACGGGGTTTTCGGGGCCGAGTACACATTTTTATACAGACGGTGGGTATTTTTTATTTTGTTAGTAGATAATTTACTTTTCCATTTACATTCGAATCTAACCGTTGTCGCCCTGCAACAATGGCGTCGACGCGCTTATGTTGTTGTGGTTGGCAATACTGTTGGCCACCGATTTGGTCGACGAAGATCCTACGCTGTTGCTGTTGGCGTGCATTTTGCTGAAAGATCCTTGCAAGGCGTTCGGCACTCCCGTGGTCACAGCCGTGTTGTTGGCCACAGCAGCAGCCGTGGCCATTTCGGCAGCCGGGGTCTTTTCGCCAAGCAGCCAATACGTTGTTACTTTACCTTTACCCTGTAGAGGAAAAAAAAACAAAAATCTGTCATCAGAGGTATAAAAATACAGGATCTGAAAATGTCAAAACTAGCTCAGACGAATCCTAGAGATTATTTAAGACCGAAGATGAATATAGAATAACAATATTGGCCGAATTATTCCTAGAAAATTTCCTATTTTATTGTTTTCTTTAAATTACCTGACCTTAAATTAGACCATCACTGATAACCCTGAAACTATTGATGCCAGATTGAATTTTGATTTCTTTCGGTAAAAATAAATATTTCAACTCTTTGAGGGGCGGTGGTTAGTATACTAAGTACTAACTACTTTTGTTATTGCCCACTTATATTTTTTTTCCGACGGTGGGTAATAGTGAATATCACTAGCCTCATACTCGTAGTTTTCTTTTTTATCCTATCATTTTGCTGTTTTTAACGCATTTATCTTGTCCCTTAAGAGTCTTATATTGGTGACATTTTTTTTTGCCTTTCAAAGAGTTATAAACCATCTCTAGTGAACTCGAACAACTGAAAATTTGATACCCTACTATTAGCTATAGTCTAATATGGGTCTAAGCTTTTTGTATGACAAGTTGAATTTCGCGAAATTTACTAATATTATTTATGTGTGTAAATAGATTTTTAGTAGAATCAACTATTGTTGTCGGTACTATTCTCTATTCGGTGTAACGACATTAGCCCTGGCTGAGGCAGAACTCGGTGAACGCATTTAAAGCGAACTCCGGTAATGGATATTCTGAGAAAGTATTAATAGATTAAATTTTTACCTTCATCTCGATTTCACCCCTGAGCTCCAAGTCGAACGTGCCGAATGTGTCTAGCACCTCTTTTGTTTGCGGGCTCACGTGAATCCGCAACGCTGTGAAAACAAACAAACATTTTTCAATGTAATAATTGAACTTGTATAGTGATGTATGTTTGCTGTATGATGTATGTGTGCACTACGTGTATTGCGCAGCCAAGAGTAACGCGTATTGGCAACTGCGCAGGTGCGTTCTCTCGTGGAACGGGGTATAGTATATTTTCTTTTTAGCTCCTCCTGCGTGGTCGGATTTTGTTCGTTCGCAAGTCGACCATGAAAGCAAACATAATGTCGAATAATCGTTTGTCCCAATAAATATACAAGTGTACAAGTATAATAATATTATACAACACTTGGAACGGTCGGGTCGGGTCGGGTTGTTAACGAGTTTGGAATGCAATTCCAAAACGCGACGAGAGGACAATAATCATTTTAAATACAATACATCACAGGAGTATGCTTTGACCCAAATGATAACGGACGAGCAAGCACAGTACGGACATTGTTGGCGAATTTTCGGGGCAGTTTCAACATGGTCGTAGGACATTAATGTGCTCGACATAACAAATGACCGAACGTTTGTATATAGATATATATAATAATAAGCACATACACAAATACATCCATCTATATAAATGTATATTTTTAAATTGTACCTTGACCGTTGGATTCCATTCTGGATGCCGTGTTGACAGTGTCTCCGAACAGACAGTACCTGGGCATTTTAAGTCCAACCACTCCGGCGACGCACGGTCCTAGAAAAACACCAAAATTATTTACCAAATTAAAAATAATACAGAATCATACAATAATTATTCTCTCATCTTAAATATTAATTAAACTTTAAACGTATCAACACTTTCAAGGATGTCTTAAATGTGGAGGTTACCATTAGAGGAGTATTAAAATTCCTTAAGCTAAATTAAAATTAAAAGTTGTCTCAATTATTACATTCACCCGTTACTGTATAAACATTGCTTTTGGATTTTGAGTAGGTACTTGGTATATTTTCTTAATCCGTCTGCGCGGTATAAATACGCAACAAAAGCTTAGCATAGTAATAATAATAAGAGGATTATCTACACAGTCGGACATTCATCGATTGGTTAACATTATTAGGACACACGCGTGCGAAAATAATATGTTTAGACAAACGGAAAAAGATTTAGAGCGTAACGACCACGAGGACTTTTGTACAGTGGTACTAGATTTATATAAGTTGGTTTTCTTTTAAAGTTTATGCCTCTTTAGAGACTTGTTATGTTCGCCTTGGGATTATATAGAACTGTATTACGCAAGCACCGAACAAGTGATTTATTAAAAAAAAAAAACTTTCAACAGCAGGTACTCGACGTTATATCATTCTAGAAATAACGAAAAATTATATAATGGCCAAAATAAAACACTTGCCGACGATACATAGCGTTGCGTCACCCAAGTGTAAATGTTTCCTCGGAGAAGGGAACGTGCACACTGTTTAAATGCGTTTCCATTTTGGATTTTTGAAAAAATAACTCTAACGACAAATTCGTGTTGACGTAGTACAGATATTTGTAGCATTGGATTCACACGAGCGAATAATGCTTCTTAACAACGGTTTCGACAAAAGAAAAATGGTAGAATATGTACCAAATAGCTTTAACACGGAAAATGCGGTTAGAAAATTCTGAAGGCCAATCAAGCAAAACAAAAACCTCTAAAAAAGGCCGTACAGGTATTTTTATTGTTAGATTTTTTCGAGAACATGTAAAATATTGTGTTTACATACTACACAAAAGACAATTAGCAACGAGGCGTTTAGCGTGATTTCTTTATCTGTATAGAAGTTAGAACTATTACTATCAACCGAAACTTACCCGCAGCAATATCTATATTTCCGATTAAATCGAAGTCAGGTTGGGTACGTTGTCAGCAAGGTATTCAGAAGTTTTCTCAAGCAAAAAAATAACTACTTGAGTAAATATCAACATTTAAATGTTAAAGGACCGGAGGTTTATACAATGTTTTCACTAGTTATACTGTCAGTGTATTTAATTTGAGTTATAAGTATTTTTTTAAATAGTCAGTTTAGAGATATTTATTTTGTATCATTTAGTATAAAACATTGAATATTGACCGAATGATAGAATTTAAAATCTTATAGACAACTGGACCAAAATATAACTGTTACAATCCCAAGTTTTGGTGATGTAATCCATGTGTGTTTATTAATTATTCATAATGTCCAAAACAAATAGTTATTTCAGTTTAAACTAGCGAAGGTAGTTCAATTGCACTGGGTTTACGCGTTTAGTCAGGTCAGGTTCAAACAAACGAAAAAATAGGGTTTTAGACTATAAGTGTATGGTTTGAAAGAATTTCATTTTATACGATTGTAGTGTAACTCATCGTGGGGAGAGATTTCTTTCTTTCTTTTTTTTTATCTAGACAATCATGTCACCCTTGATAAAAAAACAGTATGAGACTCGAGTGAAAAATAAGCAATAACAGTAATGACAAAAAAAAAAAAAAAATCGTACAGCTGCGCCCTTTTGCGCATACATTTGTAAAAAAAAAATGACAAAAAAAACAAATATTTCCATTTGCAACCATTATGGTAACGTGCCAAAAGCTGCATCCCAAATTCGCCAACACTACTATTAGAACGGAATGGTCGTATCGTTAAACAAAACCCCCAAAAACAAATCTATTCAATGCTCGTTGTTTGCGATGCGTGAGGACCTTGGCGTTATCACGACATCTGATCCTAATAATACTGTAAAAACAATAACAACACAGCGCCGGAAAAGGGACAATAATATTAATAATAATAATAATAATAAAAAAAATAGAAACTTAAAAAAAAAATTGATTCTGTATATCATACAAAATGCGCAGTTAGGAAGACTTACGCGACGTTTTTAAAAGTATGTGTTTACAACGGGGATCCGTTTGAGATAGTATAATATAATATAGTAGATACTATAAAATAGCAGCTATACAATTTAATATATTATATTATTATTTATATTTGTACTTTAAACGGATTTCGATTTTGATATTAAATCGTATGGGGAGCTACTACTATTGGCCGATTTTTATTTTATTTTTTTTATTCAAGTTGATTGAACGGTTTTGGCGCCACCCCGAGACGATGCGATTTTTTTCTCAGCTGTCAATAAAATGAAACAAAAAAACTATTTGATTTGGACTTTCACGTGTCTGCTGAACATCTGGGCCGAGCATATTATTATAGGGTTGTATTAAAATACCATCGTATATGAATTATATTGGAATGAAAATCAAATGTCCGTCAATTTCGCTTGGCCTCGTCTTTCGGTGGTTTTTAAAATAATACCTATATTATATTGTTTTTCTGTAAATACAATTTTTTTTTTGTTGGCGTCAAGACTTTGACGAGGAGTGCCATTAAAGTGCCTTTTTGAGATTCGCTCGGGACGTCCACGTCGTTCCGGGCAAATAATCTTTCAGTCTCAACTGTTTCTTTTTTTTTCGTTTATTCGAAAATACATTTGTCTTATTTCGAGGCCGTTGCAGTCCATGAAAAGTGTCATTAAAACATTTTTTGTTTTGTTTTTATACATTGCCTTCTCCACGGCACTTGATCCGTCATCAGGGCGTTTGTAACTAGCCCGCAGTAACATAATAACGTACAATTAACGTATACACGACCAATAAAAGTATACGACTTAGGCCATGGTGATAATACCGGACAGCGTAGTATCGATTAGCCCTTCAGATCTTGTAATGTTTTTCTTGGCCGTAGAAATGTAATCCGCAATAAAAAAAAAAGATTTGTTGTGATTTTATTTGACGGTAAGTTTAGGGACATAATAAATGTCTAGTTGGAATAACTAAATAAATAGCTGGGCCAACTAAATGTTTAGTTAAAGCAATTATACATTTAGTTGGGCCAACTATTTATTTAGTCATTCCAACTAGAAATGTATTGTGTCCCTATATTAACCATTATTTCAGTTGGACCAACTATGTATTTTTCCAGTGTTCAGTTTTTTGGTGATAACGAAAATGTACGAACTACCTAATTGTTAAATTATGATTATTAAAAAATACGTTTTAAAATTATTCTTACTTTAATTATAATATTTTATAACATACAATTAATAATATGCTTTAAATGATGTATAGCTGAGCCGATGAGATCGGACAGGACATTTAGGAGTCAATGGCAGAAATGAGTCGACGTTAGATCTTTTTTTTAGGAGAAGTGAAAAAACAGAATAATAAAAAAAGCAATATCTGCGTTCTGGCATCATTGCGCTATTTATCAATATGTCTGATCTAAGATTCCCTTGTGATTATTCTGTGTTAATACCTAAAGTCGCACCTTAATACAGGGTGTATAAAAAAAGAATGGTGGGGTTTCAAACGGTTGTAGGTGGTGAAGTATTGGACCTACAGCACTCTGGTAGGGCTTGAATGAAAGAGGGAGTTGTCAAGTTTCGAACGACTACCACTAGACATCTCTCAAAGTTCCCGTTTGTGTCACCAGCCTTCATTGTTCAGTTTGTTAAGATGGCAAGAGAAGTAATCAAGTTGGCGAAGCGTAATTCAGTTACGACTATGAAACATCTAGTGCCAGAGACATCTAGTGGCAGTCATTCGAAATTTGACAACTCCCTCTTTCATTTAAGTCATGCCAGAGCGCTGTAGGTCCAATACTTCACTACCCACAGCCGTTTGAAACTCTACCATTCTTTATGGGACACCCTGTATAATAAATAGTTCAATTGAACACGTATTATCGACGTTTTTATGCCCAGCCGTCTAAAAGAATCGTCGAAGTAAGCATGAAATTCTGTTTTGCAACAATTTCTATGGTACCTACTCGCTCGCATTTGGTGCGGTGGTGAAACAAAAGCAAGGTCTTTCGGTCCTAAGTGTTTTTTTTCCATCGAAAAACAATGTAAAAGCCATTATCGAATCGGATCTGTAAACGCGGTGGCTGCGGTTTAGACTTACCGGTGTGCATGCCAATGCGTAGCTTGAGCTGGTCGTCCGGGCGGTGCTTAATGGTGAAACTGTGTACGGCCGACCGAAGTGCCAACGACATGCGGGCTATCTCTCTGGCGTGCAAATTACCGTTTCGGACAGGAAGCCCCGACACGACCATATAAGCATCTCCTATGGTCTCCACCTGCGAACCCACAATTAATATGTTTCCTGTTAACCTTGTGAGATAATCGTAGAACAAATAATAAATAACATTTCGAGTTTTGTGCGGTTGAAAATCTGCTGTTCGGCCTAAAATATTAGCTATTATTGTTGTTGTTCAAACCATTGAATTGCAATATGTGGAACACGTGCAGCCATTTTGTATACCAATTTCATGGAAAGTAAAAATTCTACGTTACTTTTCCATGATACATGTTAAAATGTTAGGTTAGGCGATGATAATATCACAGAATAAATAAATCATAATGGACACTGATAAAAAAAAAATACACGGGCAGCATATTATGCCACCGTCGAAATCAGTCTGCCATCTTGTTGGAGGAAAAATCAGTGTATTTTTATATACATACATATATAAACAATGTTAGTACAATTCCTCCAACAAAATGGCTACTGATTTTTATTTAAATCGTCACATCATGGACAAAAGAATAACTGTTCATAAAATGGCAGCCTCCTACTTGTTGACATTTTCATAAGCAGCACCATAGGCAATACGCGTTCCATAACATATGAAGGGCAAAGGGAAAAAACGGTAGTTGTCACATTATGAACATTTTTTTTTTCATATAGGTTTTTTCAATTTATGCCAATAATTTGTTTTATTTACGTCAATAGATTGTTTAAATAAATACATTTATTATTAGAGTAGCATTTAATGTGTTTTTTTTGTTCTTATGTAAGGGGTAGAGGAATACTATACTATACTATACTATAATACTATACTGTAGGTTTGCTATACTCTAAAATTTTTATTATGTGACATCTACCGTTTTTCCCCTGTGCCCTTCATATTAAATTAAAGTGGTTTATCCTATTATTATCGCTGTTATCACCTTGTACACGTCGAAATTTTCTATGATGGAGTCAAAGCACGTGTAGAGGTCGTTGAGCAAGTCGACGACTTGGAGCGGTGTACTTTCGGCGCTCAACGAAGTGAAACCCACGATGTCGCTGAAGTAAATGGTCACGTTGTCGTAGGTCTCAGCTACTACCGATTGACCTAGAATCAATTGACTGGCCACGGACCTTTGAAAGCAAAACACACATTTTTTAAAAATTAAAAAAAAACCGTTTAATACAGCATAAACAGCTGTATTAAACTCAAAGTTAAGTTGGGGAAAATGTACAGAGAGAATGAGTGTAGCCAAGATGGGATTGCTTAGGTTGGAATGATTGGAGAAGAAAGTAGGATGAGGAACAAAATAAATAAATCAACAGGCTCACGGCTGACCTACACCGTGATAGACATATGATATAATAGTGAGAACCTAAATCTAACCTAACCTAACCTAACCCAATGATTTACTTACCGTCTTAGAGATGTCACTTTAGGGTTTGCTAATCAAATCCGAAAATCCCGACGGTAATTCCCGACACAAAGTACCCGATAACAAAGTTTCGACTGGCACAAAAAAGTCGTAATGATATACATTAATTATATTACATATATTACGCGCTCTAGGTACGGGTTTGTAAACGGACGGTGTGCGTGTAAAGTGGCCGACACCCGAACCTTACTAATTATTGTGTGGGATAAGGCGAAGGAGATAGTTTCGCAAAGTTCATTACTTGGGTACCGTTGAAATGCGATCGATAAGAGGAATTTAACGATGGTAAATTAATTAACGCTAAAGCGTTTCTCTTGCACCGAAAGTCGATAAAGAACTGATTATTATGCAAATCTAGTGCGAAGATTGCTCATCGTTCTACTAAAGGGCCACTCAGTCAGCGATTTCTTCGGTCCAGCGGTTCTCAAACTTTTCAATTATTTTTCAGGAGTGAATGGCAAACATTAACAACGGTTTTACACGTTTTCACCACCATTATGGTTAATTATGGAACGTGTCGTTTATTTAATTTAGCGTTTATTTCGCTCTGCCACTGTCGGCCAACCCAGTTTCACATATGCTAAAATAGTTTTGTCTTTGGGCTGTGCCCAAAATTGAGTTTGACACTATTGAGAAAAATTGTCTTTTAAAACTTGTTTAGCTCGCAGATCGAGAAGTTCTTCTTGAAAACCACTAATATCCTCACCAACTTCGAAGGCAGATCCATCAAACGGACTTCCCGTCCAACTGATTTACCGAGTTCCACGTTTTGTGATATGCACCAGTCGAGTTCTAACTGTAATTTTTCAAGTATTCTCGAAGAAGGAATTTTAAGTCTTCTAATGTAACTTCTAGCAACTGGACTTGGGAAAGTTTTTAATGGCCTCCAAATGGAACCCGTTTGTACATTCACACACATATAACCGATTTGTTTTTTTTATCTTTTTTTATTTTATAGCGTCGTGGCTGTTGCAGTTGTATAATATTTTTTTACAATAAAAAAATTGATGTATTTCATCGTTTTGAGGGTAATTCTAAACAATGGTATACTATAATATTAATATACCGATGCGGGTCAAGGTCACTTTTTGTTTTGTTTTATCTTCACTAGTTCACTTCCCGACATTTTTTTTTTTTATTATATTCCTTTGGTTGAACTACCGTTAAGCGATTGGGTAAAGTTATTGTTGTACATATTGTACCTACCTAGAGAGGAGTATACGAAAAATACAATACATATTTTAGTAGAAAAAAAGTTAAAAGCTGCCGACATCATATTATTACTATGTATAGAAGAAAATCCGAACGTTGCAATTCAAACAAACAAATGGAAACAAAAATTGTAATTTATTTTCGTTGGGAATAAAACAAACATTTTTAAATTTCCAACTTATTGATTTTTGCACAATAACAGCGCGTTTTTTCCGTTGCCTTGTTTCGTTTCTCTTTACAGTTAAAAAACAAAATTATTTTATCACATAAATGCGGGTAGTGGATTTTTCTCCTTAGAAGCGATTTTAGTAAAAAAAAAAAATACTTTAAATATTTCAATTCAATTTAATAAATAACATTGTTCAATCAATTATTACAAGCTGTCAAATTATACATCAATCGTTATTATTAAATACACTTAATAGGATTAAAATACTGCGTGCCAGCCAAGCTCCTTTGATTAAGTTTTATAGTTTGAATAAGAACAATAAATTCAATTACTTATAATAAACATTTGTATAGTATATTTCCGAAGGTTGTTTTATGACTCTTTTGTATTTATGAACTCTAATGATCAATTGAAAAAAAATTCGTTTTGAAGTGCAAGTTTTTTTTAAGATATATTATGTAAAAAAAAAAAAAGGAGGCAATGTAAATTTTTTTCGGCATTTTATATTTAATTAAACGTTTAATTTTTAAGCAGGAATCTTGTTTTCTATGCGCGACAAAATATGTACTTAAAGGAAAATCATCATAAACCGTGACCGTAGAATAACAAATAAAAACTTATTATTGTTTGGCCCTAAATATTTTATATTTAATTAGTTTTTGAAAGATAACACAAAAAAATATAATTTTCGTGGAATTTAAAAATCTTAAACCTGAGGGCAACGTTTTATTGTGAAGAAATAATTCAGAAAATTAAACGGACAGATTAATTTACTTTGTCATTCTCTAGCAATTCCTTTAACTCATTGTAACTATATTATTCCATGTCTATCATGATTTGTTAGTGTTTGTTTTGCTGCACACCATAATTTGTCTAATATATTATAGATGAAAAATGTATTAACATTGAGTAGATGTGTTGATTATTTAGAGTGCCGCCGCCGAGTAAAAGGTGTATCATTGCGATTTGACAGGTTTCCAGAAAAATATAAATAAATATTCTACTGTGAATCTGTCATATTATTATCATCTGCCATACACGCGTGTTGGCTTTCAATTTTCTTCGGTGTCTGAGAGAGCTCGGATGAAAATCAAATAAGATTTCCATCGTGCGATATTGACTCTCTGCGCGTAACTGTATTTTTATATAACATATATAGGGTGATATCCTCAAAAGATAGTAGACTTTTTTTCTCATACTTTCACAGTAAGACCAAATGTGATACATTTATCAGCTATATATTATATCCAAACACCCCTCATGCGTCAAAACCCTATGAAATTAAATATTCAACTTCACTCTACCCTCCCGCCCATCCCAAAATTTAATAGCTTCTCTTCTTCTTTTTTGAAGCTTTTACAGGCCATTTAGGGCCATTGCCGCAACAACCACTTGCCTCCATCGGTCTCCGTCTCTCGCCAGTTCTACCCCATTCTCTGTTCCAAGTTCTTTCAAGTCCTTGACCACTCTATTCTTCCTAATAACTTTTCAACGTAATTATATTCGTAACTGGTTATGGACCAGTCAAAATTGGCAGCAAATAATTATTGTTTAATTAAAAAAGTCAAGTCAAGTTTTATTTTTGAAAATTGATTTTAAAATTTGGCCAACTATTAACTATATGAACTTATAAAAAAAGTCTAACATCTCATGAGGTATTGAGACTGCTTCATAGCTGGTGTATAATGTACACACATAAACGATTTCCTGTTAATATATTGCAGTTATTTCAGTGTCCCGCGAGACTTGGGCGACGATTTGGGCAGGAAATCGTTTTTAATACCCGTTCGGTACCTTGTAACGCTCTTCGTTGAATTTGGTATATAAATATTTTTAATTTGGTACAGTAAATGTGTACACATTTTTGGATTTTTTTCTATGGATATTGTTCTATGGAAACCATAGAAGTACGTCATTATCGCTACTCGCTGCCGAATTTCAAGTTAGTAATTCAGAATTATCTAAAGAACTAGGATTTGGTCGGTTTCCTAGGAGGTAACAAACCTATTAAATTATATTTGAAGTATATTTTGATTAGTAAGTGGATTTCACGGATTAAAGAGGTCTCCTTCAGTTCGAACACGCCTTCTGACTCAATTAGGCACTGAACAATTTCATACATTCTATTAATAAAAGTGCTCTTGAATAATGGAAAAAGCATAATATTATAATAATACTATTAAATCTGTTTCACAGCGACATGTAGAGTACATTTTAAAAAATGGAATTCACATCTGATAAAAAAAAAAACCATAACGAAGAAATATTTATTCATACACTTTATTTTTTAGCAATTCAAATATAAAATTCAAAACCTCGACATGATTATGTTTTAATGGAAAATTGGTGGCGATAATGTTTCACTTGAAAACTTCTCTTAGCGGCCTCGTCAAAAAAAAAAAATGAATTTATTTTTATTTTTAATTGTACTATGTTTTGTACCTTGAACTCAAAAAGTCACTAATAAGTATTTCCAAATGAGTAAATATTATAAAATAATTTGTATGAATTGTCATGTATTTTAAAATATAATATAAAGTGTGTCACAAATTTTTTCAAGACACTTTTTTAAGTTAAGACACGCTTCCAGTGGAAGGGTCGGTTAGACTTATTTATTCGACTTTTAGTTTATTTCAACGTTTTATATAAATAAAAAATAAGTGAATCTCTGGTATTTTTTCAGGATTTAATACTTTAATTAGAATTCAATTTATTTGTTCGGTACTTTAAGAGGAATCCAAGTAGGTCAACGTTGTTAAAAAATTTCAAATTCAGTTCAATACCTATACATATATATATAGTTGTACCATTTGTGTATTAAAGAGTACTTTGTTTTAAAATCCAAATGTAATTTTAACTAAAAACATTGACCAGCGGACAGTGACAAAAATTATTTGTCTCGTGCAATTTTATTTTTATTATTTGGCATAATACATTTTCTACTTTATCGAGACAGGTATTAGATTCAAGAAGTAAAATACATTTAAATCCGGTTATCAATCACTCAAACTCCAGTTTTTATGTTTTAAAACAATAAGACAGACCGTATCGTAATGTATGCGTGTAAAATGAAAAGTAAAAGAGGAAAGTTTATCTCATTTCGAATAGTGGGCTTAGGGTTAATGATGCGTAAGGGATTATCTCAATAGATGTGTGTGTGTGTTTGTGCGAATACAATCGACCATTATTTTTGTATTTGCCGGTTTGTGTGTATTATTTGTATAACTGTGTGTTTGGAAGTGTGCTCGTTAGGGATTTTGCCGGATCATTGACGGCGTCTACTATTGCTGTCTGAGAATAAGGGAAAACCGAGCGGATGATAATATTTCCTTTTGTTTTCGATTTTTATACTCGCCGCTATAAAGTTTATTATTATTATTATTTTCTTTTATCTGCATAATAACGTTATATATTGTGCTGCTGGCGATCGAATAACTAGATAGGTAGAATTTTAAAACACCAAAGTCCAACCAGCTTTTATAGTGTTAACCTCCCAACACAACAAGTCTTGTTGTGCGCCCTAAAACTCTTAAAAAATATTGTACCTGCATCCTCTTAAGCGGAGCAGATGTTTTGCATGTATTTTGCATTTGAATAATTTATTCTAGTAAGTCATAGTGTACATAATATTATAGCGGTGTTCTTACTTGGGCAGCAGCTGGTACAGCAACTCTTCGCACTTTCTTTTTTCTTCCAAATAATCTGCCGTTCTTTCTTCGACCAGTGCCTCTAAGTTGTTGGCGTATTGTTCCATACGAGATAGCAAATTGTCTAGTATATTGTTGCTTTCGTAATCTCTGAAAAAAAAAATGACAAATACGTTGTGGTTTTGAAAAAGGCAAAAGTAATTCTCCAACAGGTAAACCGTAAACCTTTTGGTTAAGCCGGTGATAACCGATGATCCGGTGTTCAGTGAAATTAACCACAATTCTAATTTAGTGTTTGCTTCATGATTATTATTATTTAACACATTAACTGTATTTAAAGCTGCGAGCTCGAGCATAGTTATGCGCGAACGGTTTTAATTGTTTATTAACTTTTGTAATGACAAAAGTTTTACCCGAAAAAGCGTACAAGTGTTGCAAAATGGTGAAATAACATTTCATTTACGTTGAGTGTAATAACTTCAACACTGCCGGCAAGTGATAGATTTTTTGATTTCATTAACGCCTGCAGTAGCTGAGCCCTGTTCTTCGGGGTGTGATATGTAATAGAAACCGTCTTTCCCAGATAAGATACAATTTTTCCTTATTTTTTCTTATTATCGGGCGATCAATATATAGTGCTTACAAACCGAATACATATTGTGTCGAATTAATCATTTGCCATTTACCAACTGCCGGTATAAAATTACCGCCGGTTAAGTTTTTAAATATTATTAATTAATTGGAAAAACAAAGTTAAACGGTCCGATTACTTAATCTTTTTTACGGTTTTATGGATCCTCATTAAAATTCTAAACCGTGGTCCTTAAAACAATATTTTTAAGTAAAGCAATTAGTTTACAATTTTTTACAGGATCCTGAATAAATATATTCTTTTAAGTATGTAAATGAAGACACCCTGCCCAGAGTAGGTGCTATAAAGAGTTTTTAAATATTTTTTGTCTGCTTTTCGAGACGTTTAAAATATGTCGTCGTCAACAGAATTTTAGAATATTATCATATTTTATTCCTGTAATTGGTTTAGTATGCTTAGCGATTTAAATGTTGTATTATTAAATATTATTATGTGTATTGAAATTTAATTAGTACACGCTAGTAGAACTTTGTTGTTGACTAACTCTCAGTGCGATTATGTTGTACTTACGTGATAATAATACTATATAAATAACCATATTTACCGAGCAGCTTTTATTGCACTTCAGAAATGTCGTTGCCAATAGACCGGTGAAAAACTATTCCTTACCCTGTTTAATCGAGTATATATTATAATATATTGTCGTTATCACTTAGACAGTCTAAAAAAATCGTATAATGTATATTATGGTTCAATTAGGGTGTATACAGCTGTATTGTTTAATATATATATATATTTAATCGTCGGTTGTCAAATATTTAGTAATTTATTTGTAAGTATTTTGGTCGAAAAAGGTGCCGGCCGTTTCTAATTTGCTTGTTGCTGTAACCTATAACCGCATACCAGGTTAGGTTAAGTATGCAAAACTCGTTTTAATATTGCCATTGGTTTCAAGTGCTATCCAGAGTTCCCAGAGCGATTAGGGTTAACAATCGCCCACACACTATCTTCCCCGGCTGCGGACTGCCGTTTGGTCAGGGTATTAATTTTAAGCGCATTAACCGGTCGTGCGTGGTCGACTGAAACCCAGGGTCGACATAATATCCTATCTCGCCGGATAGTAGTAAAACGCTATTTGATTCGTGTACATAGTATTATACAGTATACACTATATGTATGTACACACACACACACGTTAGGTACACCTACCATCCGCGGATAGTGCGGTTAATGTTTTTTTACGGCCCGCGTTCTTATTGCTTTTGCGGAAAAACCCTAAGCCCACATCTTCCGGTTGTGCGGGGGGGTCTAAAAAAGGACTTGCCCGGGGTCGTACGTGACTTTGGCGGTGCTTACATATTATACATACTTGCTGGCGGTGGCTGTGCTACAAAACATATGTTTGCCGAAATATTAATGATAAAAAACAGCGGCAATTTGTCCACGGTCGGCCATTTTTTTGAATTTTTTTTTTATCCCCTGTGAACAGGCACAGACTCCAAGGGCAAGGGGACGGGGAGGATTAGCGATAATCCTGTGACAATTATGTCGTGTCTCACAGCTCGTGCGCGTTTAACACTAAAAAAGGCCATTCCGTTTTTTTGTATTTTGAATGTTTTTTTTGTTGTTGTTAGATTTTGCACAAACAATGCTCAAACGATGACACGTTTCGGTAAGACTATACTATGCGTTGTGCGATTGTCGGTATGATTTATATCGTGCCCCGGTCGTATTGTGTGTAATATAAAGACAAGAAAAACAATTGGGTTACCGTCACACCGTCGAGCTGGTATTACCGTTATGAATTATTGTATTCAGCCGTATTATGTATAATAAGCAATAACTATAACGTAAACGCCTTTACATGCGATAGGCGGATTGGAATCGGCCAGTGAGAGAGCAAAATAAGTAAAAAAAAATTAGAATTTATTGTAATTATTATTCATTATCCACTGGATTATTACTAGAAGTAAAGTTCGAATAACCGCTTCCAACCGAAATCGGCAAATAAAACAAGTCGATCGCGCGTTGCTCGTGAAAATCAAAATCCATTTCGACGTTATAATCAATTTTTATTAACCGATGCCGTTATATTGTCAAGGTTAGACGGGAAAGAGTGTCGAAACGAAAAAGGAAATATAACTCCGAAACGGATGTTAACACGTTTTACGCTTTAACGTGTCGAAAACAGCGTGCTTTATGCACTTAAAAATATCAAGGCAGTTCAGCCAACGCGTCGCCTTGTCTCGGTATATCAAAAAATAAATAGTACGAACAACAGTGTGTAAATAACACACAGGATATGGGTACACTATATGGGTACCAATGGTTGTGTCGTTTACTGACAAAAATCAAAACTGATAGCTAGATCTCGAATGCAAATCGCCGGTAAAATTATAGTAAAACAGAAGACATTTTCCGACATAACATCTTTGTCCTAAAATATATAGTATCACAGAGTATACAGGAAACTCTAAGATTCCCTTCTGTTTATTCTGTGATAGTGCCTTCGGCTAGTAGTAATAACAATAGTGGTAAATTACACGAATGCAGTGCAATGGGGATTCCAAAAGAAAGACTATGTAAAAACAATGTTAATCTTTATTATTTTTTTTTCTTATACCGGAACATTGAATGAAGTTTAACTTGGTTGTTCCAGAATGATAATAACTCACAACTAAGATTTAAAAAAAAACACATTTTTTAATTTATACATTTTTTCAGTTATTGAACGTTGCTAAGGTGTATAAGTTGTAAGTCTAAATTTATAAACCTAAAATATAACTACGGCCTGATGATCCGCGGAACAATAGTTTCCATATTGATTATTTGAAATTAATTAAATTTATTCAAATTCCGTTTCACAAATGTCACTTACATCTAATTAGAACAGTTAGAATAGTAGCATGTCTTCAAGCTAGTATTAAACATAATCAATGTTGCAATAAATGGTCTTTATTTTAAATGGCGTTTCTGTGGACTGAATTTCATTATAATGTAGAATATAATTCAATTTTAAGATGCAAATTTCAATTTATTTCTGTAAAATAGGAGACGAATAATGATGAAATTTGAAGAAAATAAATTAAAATTTAAATGAATATGTTTCATTTATAAAATTTACCCAGATAACAATTTCTAAGTCACAATAGAATTAAGGTTGTTATGTTACATTCTCAAAGTTTTTTTTATTTAAAAAAATCCTAACTGCGAAGCGTACATCGCGTTGGATTTTTTTTTTTACACAATACAGTGTATAATAATACCGAGTTAGAATGCCAGCCACCCATTTAAAATGATATATCGTTTTCAATTTTGCATAAAGCTGTCAAGACCTATCTAAAACGTCTCTTCAATTTCTTTACACAAACTATACATTGTAAGTTGTAACCTAAGCGAAAAACGGTAAAAAGAAGGAAAATATATTATTTTGACTTGACTGAAAGGTTGGCCCGCCGAAAATTATAAAGTTGATGATTATTTTCAGAGAGCAAAAAAAATATATAAAAAGCAAATAATGTAGTTACAATATTATAAGAAAACTAGTGGAATTCACCATCCCCACTATAACGTGCCTTTACGTTCAACCGTTTTGTTTTATACTCCTATATTTTAGTTTTATGTTTTTTTGTTACTGTCAGTTTTATGTACTATGTGCACTTTTACCAAAAGCCGTTTGGCGTTAACATTATAAATAAACAAAAACCCTTAGGTGAATTATTAAGGAAAAAGTACAGTTGAGTATAAATATATATGATATTAAGCTATATAATAATAAAATATTGTTTGCACTTTTCATTTTTATTATTGACTTTTTATTACTAACAAAGGGAATAGGTACCATGTATTATTTTATAAAAGTTTTTATGATAGCAAATATATTCACCTAATGCAACAAATTATGGTTTAATTTATATTTTTATGAATTTTTGTTTCCTGATTGATATTAACCTTCCAATTTTTAATTGGTATGACGACTAGACTATGCTTTTAGAAAAACAACGGGCAATTTAAGTCATATATGTACATTTTTTGATAAAATAAAGATTTATTTAGTCGAGTTCGAGTAGAATTATTTCGATAAAAGAACAAAATAAACCAGTATCGCAAATTTAAATTTCAAATAGATTTCGGTATTTTTTTTATTTTTTATGGTAAATTGTTAGCTGTATCACGTTTTCTTCCCGTTTAACATTCCATTGGCATGCATAGTCTTGCTGAAAGATGCTAAACGTGTAGGTTAAATTGTTATCTGTAGGAAAATTGCAGATGGCTTTTAAAAAGTTTTCCTAAAATCAATTTCTAAAATACAGTGTAATTTATTTATTTGTTTCATGACTACCGCAAATCGCGTTGGCTTATATGGTCTTAATCATAATATATATAATTACAAGATAATAATAGGTAATTCTAAGACAAACAATGTCATTTAGCAAGTTTTCTGTTACTCAAGTCACTTTGTAAACACTTGCAAGTCGTTGATTTATAGATTTCAGTTAGCAATGGCACTTAAAAATATACCGATTAACAAATCTGTAACGCATATGTACATACAGGATGTCACACAAAGAATATTTTTTAATTAATTTATACTCATTTGCACTATAAACAAACACCACAATTTTTATTTCTTCAACTGTTTTACCTTTTTAAATTATTTCTTTTTTAAATTCAAGATTCTCAGATCTTTGTTAGACAACCTTGTATACATTTATTTCTATGAATTACACATTAGTCACTCGGGATTAAACGTTATAAACTTATGTATATAAAGCGCTACGGCATGTGTTTTGCATGCGGGTTTTGCTTTGAAAGGACACACACACACAGTCCACTCGGGAAACAACTTTTGAATTGCATTGTACTGGGAAATGATAAAAGGCCAAAGTTGTCGTTGGTCACAAAAGCGCGGTGTGTGTTTGAATTGGACGGCATGTTGTTGTGTGTTAACAAAAATAGATCAAAGAGACGATCATCATGTTGTTATCAGCAGGTTCAGCTAACTTACTTGTTCAACTTGCGTATGACAGCTTTGAGGGTAGTAAAGTCAGGCCGGTCTGCCGGGTCTTCGGTCCAACACCGTTTCATCAATACGCCCACCTCTTCGTCGCAGCTCAAGTCTGCCACGCTCGGTCTTAGGCATTTTTCTCGGCTTTTGACGCTGTCTACGATTTCTGCAAAAAAAAAAAAAAACAAATACAATTACAATTACATAATTTTCATTCAAATCCAATTGTTATAGTGTTAATTTATAAGTTAAGTTTAAAAATAAAGCCAGCACAGTGGGGACGGATAAGTATATTAGGGCGGGGAAGGTTACAGATACAGAATAGATGAAAGCAGGTGTAAGCAAACAAGTTACTGACTATAATGTTATATTTATATACTCAACAAATAATAATAATGTATAAATATAACATTATAGTGGTGTGGCCTTAAGAAGATAGACCACTATGCGTTTTTGTGTGATAAGTATAAGTATCTTCCCTATTGGGAATCTTTATGGAGCCTGATCAATAGGATTTTTTTTAAAACTGAAAGTGATGATATATCACTTTCGAATAAACAGGTGCGAGCCTGAAGACGGTAGAAATACAAATATCGATAAAAGTAAGTATTGCAACGGCGATAATGCGTTTAAGTTTGTATTTTTACAGAATTCATTGAAACAAATTTTGTCGTCTTGTGCAAAACTAATTTGTCTACAGAATCATATCCCAAAATTATACTCTACATTTTTTTACTTAGGAGGTTTGCAACCGAATTGAAATAAATCAACGAAGATAACGAATTCGGTCTCCGAGGTCCAAAAAACCATGGTATAGTAGAATCCCGAAACGAGTGGGTGTAAATGAAATCACCAAATTTATATCTCTTTTGTAGATAGGCCTACACTTGACGCCAAATATAGATAAGCGAATATATAATCTATTATAATTTCAGCTAGTTGAAGCGATTTATGCCCTTTCGGATTTGAATAATTATATGAGTTTATATTATAAGTATGTGATTAAAAATAAAGAGTTTTTGTTTAATTTAGTGCTAAATAATAATAATATACCCCGTGCTATTATTACAGTTGGCTGACTTAAGTTTTCAACCGGTTAGGTCATCAAACCGGAAAATCGAAATGTGATGTCTACCGTTTAATCAGGCACTTTATTCACATTTCACACCATGCATATAAAATGTACACATATAATATAAGTTTAATTTTTTGTCATGTTTTAATGTATTATCATATACATGCTTTAGTCTAAATATGACATGACGTATTGTCGTTATGACTACACAGCTGTTATAAAACGTACGTGTGTTTGTGTGTGTGTGTGCTTTGTTAGTACTTAGCGCGTGCACTCACTGGGATTACAATTTTCAAATTAATATTATCAAGACGAGTCGTCGCCATGTCATGTTGCAATAATTTTTCTATACACCTAATGCGCGTTCGGACGAGAGTAAAAGAGTGGCCGGGATTCTTACTCGCCTCGCCTCAAGGGATTTAAATTATAACGAATAGCTTGTATAAAATGTACACACACATAGATAAACATTATAATACATTAATGTATTGCGTAAGTACACAAACGTACACTCGAGTAGACATAGTGGAATACACATGTATACACATGGACGTGGTTCATTTCGGCAGTGTTAATCCCGCGAGAAATACATCCGCTTTCCACAACGAAGAACACGGTATATATATATATATATATAATATATATATATGTTTATCACAGACCGGTCCCTGGGCGCTAAAGTTTCTTTTAATTTTCTTCTAGACCGAACTCGGGCCATCGGGACCACCTCACGCCGGATATTGCTATTTAGCTGTAGTATTCATTACAAATTAATGACAACGACCGTTCCGGCTGCGTGCACGAATTACTCCAAACGTCATATAGCTGATATCTCTTTTGAGACGCGGACAAGTGCGTTTAAATATTCGGATAATAATAATAAATAAATACATTCGAACCGAAAGCGCCGAAGTCATGAGTGTTATGTATTTTCACGCCAGAGGCAAAATTTTTAAAATATATATAATTAAAAAGGCCTAAGGATTCAGTGCGATTGACTCACCAATTCGCACACCCCCTTCTCTACACCTTATGCAAAATGTATTCTTTTATAAAAGGAAAAAAATACTTTGTCAAATTATGACTAAGATAAAGGGATACGATAAACTTAAAATTGGAATAATTGAATAAATATATGGGCCAACTAAACCTTCAGTTGGCCTAACCACATACATATATAGTTGCTACTAAACATTTAGTTGGTCCAAATATATTTTTTTTCGTTTATTTAGTTTTAGTTTAAACTTATATCATACATTTTTTTCCGAGCAAAATTATTGAAATGAATAATTGAAATGTAATCAATATTGAAATAAATATAAACACATTTTTGTGAATAATACACAATACACATATGCATGTTGAATAATAATAACTCATAGAGTACTGTAGGTATTGTTATTTTTAGTTTTTCTTTGTCTTTTTATTATACTATTTATATTTAAAAAAAATCAAGTAAATATGATAATTGATAACCTAATAATATGCCAATCTCAACATGACAAGCTTTATTTTTTTTTAACTGTCGTTTGAAGTAGTTTTTAGTAAGTTTTTTTTTTAGTAGACCAGACTACTGTGTGTGTTCTTGTCAACTGACCAAACAAAGAAAGTCTTACAAAAGATTAATTTGTGACCGGATGGGATAATATTGTATTGTGTTCTTTGTATAAGCGTCACATAGCATTACAGATATTTAAACTTCCGGGATAAAGAACACGGATGTTCCGGACGACAAGATTAAATGGGAGAAGCGATGATAAGCAAATCCGTCTAAATAGCTATTTAGAGAAGGAGGGGAGGGAGTGCGGTAGGATTGCAATTTTGAATTTTTGGCAGTGATCTCGTCAAATTTGTCACCATTATTATACTAAATTTGTTTTCAACCAAGTGTTGCTGGTTTTTTACCGAGTATTAGCAAAGGTTCTGTAAAAGTGCTCGCAAGGTAAAATACAAGGAGGTATTGTCTGTGCACTGCTCGACTAGATTTCTATATAGTATGACTTTATTCAAAAAAGGGCTACATCGCGTGTCCATGATACATCATTAGACTCTTGGTAATATTAAATACCCGTATTGAAAATCCCATTTTTTGGTAGTACAAAATGTTGATCTTCCTGTTACTTAACCATTAGTGCGGGCTTGTTTTAAAAAAGTGAATAGTTCATTTAATTATCGTATATTATGATTATTATGAATCGATCGTTGACCGTTTTCCATTCGAATACTTATCAGCCATCTGATGTGTTTGAGTACAAATCGATACCAATTAGCACTGATGGAAAGTCAATCGTGTAACTGCAATTCTACTTATTATAAAAATACACTAAATACTATTACTATATAAGTCTACATACTAGTATATCACAGCTCTTTTGGGGCACTATTTTTTTTCTTATTTAGCTTTCATTATGGATTTCAAATTGGTAATTGACCAATGGTTTATTTTACACGTCTGAAAGGCGAAAACGCAGTACAGGACGGTAAAGGCCATGTGATGGACAGCGAGACGAGACGAAGGCTTGAAGGCGATAATATGGCGAAGGGAAGTTTGTGTTTACCGCGGTAACCACCAACGAGATATATTTTGATTTTGGCGGAAAATAAAGAAATCTGTCACACGCTGAAAAAGCTGATGCTAAAATTGGGTCAATACACACACTCAAACTAACTCTCAGAGCTGCTTACTTAACCTTTTGAGTTTTGATCATTTGTTTAAAGGAAAAATAAAATATTTTTCACTGTAATTGTTGTACGAATTAAATTGTTTTCCGACTATCGGTATCGTCGTTTAGTTAAAAAAACAAAAATAATAAATTATAAGAACAATATTTCAAAGAAACCGTATTGGATTTTGGGGTTACAAAGATACCGGAAACGGTGTCAAGGCCGCAATGGAGTAAAGTCGGCCTCGCACAATACTGCAAACCTTTAAAACTTAAGTGTATTACGGATCGAAGTTTCCCGTTAATTTATTCGGACCGAGTTTTTCTTCTTGGCCGAACTGTTATCTAATAAATACCATGGCGGTGGGATGGCTGCAATAATGTCAATAATAAGTCGATTAAACCGGCATTGACCCGGTTTTAAAATTTTTTTTTTTTTTGAACTTTTGTCTTATGCAATCGATTTCGGATTCGGCACCTTTAGCGGATAACAGCTGTCGTACAAAACTCTCTTTGGAAGAATCGTTTCAGCTATTAGATTTCACTAAGCAATAATTGAGTTAATAACAGATAATAATAAAATCGACCCACTTCAAATTAATCTGTCTTTACGGGAATAATGAATACTTTTCCAGACAAAAATAGTAATAATCATTTTATTAGTGTACTATAATGGGCTAACATCAGGTTATACTGTTTTTCATTAGCTGTTAATTCGCCGTTTCAGTTCCTATGAACCGGAACACATTAATAATAATAATAGCAATAATAAAAAAATTACATCCGTGATGCCTTAAATAATATCCGCAACAGAGCACGTTCAAAAAATACAAACAACAATTACATAACATATTCGACCCGGGTCTGCAGATAGTAAACACATTTTTTACCATCTACAGATAATATGTTTTTGTTATATAAACTGGACGCTTATACTTTCTACAGCAATGTTCTATTATTAACATAATTTTTAATAATCAATGTCTATTTTAGATATTAAATAATAATAAATATATTATTATTATTATTACAATCATGTGATTATTTACAACCATTACTCTAGTACGACTTTTTGTGAAACCAAACTAATAATTATTCCTTTCTAAATCATACAAATATCTCCAGCGCCACTTCTGCCACTTCAAAGCAAATAATAATTTCCATCACTATAAGTGTATTTCATATTAAGATAAAATAACATGTATTGTACAAAATTAAAGCGATCATAATTTGAAAAGTACTATGCCGTCTAGAAGACATTCACGTACAAAGGAACAATGAACAAATCAGATTGGCACCATTCAACCAGCACAAATATAACCGCATGTATATTGTTTTGTAACGCGAAGAACTTCAAAAGTCTATTGTCGAGTAAACACTAGCACGTGGCTAACGTTATACTTTGGAAGGGAGTGACCAAAAAATAACTAGTTATTTACTCAGCTCCACGGAAAAACATTAAATCATAAATAATATGTTATCTCTTATAATTTATATCTTCTCTTATCACACAGATATATATATATATATATAATAAACTAGATTGCTAAGTGTACATGCCGCCAATAGAAATAATTGAAGTTACCATTTTCCGCCATCTTTGTGGGAATCAGAACCTTATCACATGTTTACAACGGTTATCACTACTTTTAACAATTAAAAGTTAAGTTGATACAAAATAACTTACTGTAGGCTCTTGTTGTACCTTTTTTTTTTAAAATAATGCCGTTTTGAATAAAACACATTTTGACGTTTGGCTTTAACGTGGATTTAACCACTGTTGGCTGCGCAATTATGTGTTTTTTTTGTGACTTGTAAGTGTCAGCTCTGGAGATACTGGGTTGATCAACACCGGTATAATATATAGTGGTGTCCACCGCTCTGTCCACAACTTTACATCCTTTGTGGATCTAGAACGGCCACAATATTGTATGGCACTGTTTTAATACCGACACAAAAGAATGCTTGAGTTTCACTACAGAGCATTTTCAATAGTAGAGACCCTCTATGTGGGGACAGCATATGAATTTACACCAAACAGGAATTTCTTGTATTGCTTTCTCAGGAATAAACGTCTTTCGGATGCGTGAAAACGTGACGTTTATAGAAGAAGAACCATTCGACCCTATTAAATGGGATTTAAACGAAATCCGTCATATTAGGCATCCTCCATCTTGTCCATATAGTACCGTGCCCTATATCGTCACATACATTATTAGCACTGTTTTCGATTTAATTAATATTTATTTACAATGGAATCCTAACAACTCGAGTATTTAAATAATTATGCGAGATTTGGAATGTTCTGCTCAGACGGAGTTATTATGTAACCCTAAGCGGTATTATAATCAGAGTAATGGATTCTTGAAGAAATTCCTAAAAACTCTTACTTCTTTTTACTGCGAACAACGGCAGAACATATTATTTTATTTACACAAAAATAATTAATATTTCTTATTAAAACGTTTTTGTTCATATGACACTAGTTGAGTAACTAATCGAGTGATTATCTATGTTTTCCCATGTTTGTGCACTATGTAACCAACTCTATAAATCAGAAATCGTACCTGAAAGAGGCACTTTATTGGACCGAAAATCTAAAAAAATCCCCCCTCCCCGTTTAAAAATCTTGGAAAACGCCTAAAAATTTTACATATTTTTCCACAACAAGGGTCGACGGTCGACGTGGATTGACAAGGCGAGAAGAGGACTTTGCTAAGGGCAAAAGGGTTGTGGACGGCCGGTCGTGGGAATGATAAAAGGCGCTTGTGTACCGCATAAATAATTTACAGCCATTGGCTTTTGTGTCGTCGACAGTGTTGGTTTATGCTGCGTGCGCAAAACTAAAAAAAAAAAAATTGGCCCATATCCGTCGTGGGCTCCCGGAATGAGTTTTTTTTTTATGCAACAATACATTGTTTAAGCTGTCTGTGTAATATATATATAGTTAAGCCACCGTCGACTGTGCTGTGTTTATAACGTTAAATTAGAGGCAGTTTTTTATTTTCATTGAAAACAACGATTTTCTTTGCCTCGATCTTCTTCTAACGACCGGTACAAAGTAATAATCATCTTACACAGCCAGCAATTATCGGCACGCTTTTCTTTGGAATTATTTAAAAAAAATAATTACTTGACCATTTTGTAATTTGGTCCGGTCGTTAAAAATAAAATTACCTATAAAAAATTGAGACGTGTTATTGATATTGTGTTTTTTTAATGCCAAAATTATCCTTTATATTATTTTTAAAATATTTGCATTGGAAAGGGAATAACACAGATGTTTGTTATTTATTATAAATGTTCAACACCGGAAACGAGCCGAGATTGCCTTTACGCAGAACAGGTGTCTTAATCAAATTCTTTGAATATTAGTCACGCCGGCCAGTAAGTAAGTGTTGGTAATTTCCACCTTGGTTGCTGATCACAAACGCTCGTTATTTCCGCTCAATCGTTCGTTTTAATGAAATGTTTGTATTTTAATGAAACTTTTGCCGAACACCGGAAATTACCTACTTTATATCCCATGATTAAGACTTCATTAACCTTCCGGATAGCTCGGGCAAATTGGCCAAACATAATTTAAAAGAAATGTAATGTACGGTAAGCCTAAAACAAAATAAATTCAAATTCAAATTCTACAAGTTGGTTTTAAAGGTTCTTACATTATACAACATTTCTAACTAAACTATCAAAGCCCAGTCAGTCACAATATGTTTGGTTTGTTTGATACTTGGCAGATAAAACTTACTGCCATTATTGTGTTATTTTAAATTCGCCTTACAAACTAATAGACCTAATTAATATTGTCTCGACATTATAAGAAAACCATACACCTCTATTGACTTGTTTTTATATATGCTATTGTAGTATTATTAGTTTTCATAATACTGCATTGTGTTCTGGCTGCGGTATTACTTCATGTTAGAACGGCGTGTCAGATAGGCAAAATTAATACACTCGTGCTTAGGACACACAAACAAGCTTACTGTAATTTTTTTTCTTGGTTTTCGATGACTCCATCCCAACGATAATACACATGATGAAATATTCCATTTCCAAATATTCCATAGTTGAGCAATACAAATAGAGAAATATCTACCGTTTCTGGTACCTATTCAATACAAGATGTATGACTAGAAGATTTATATTATCGTCGCTTTACCGATCGTTGCCACCGACGTGACTATCAAAGTATCCAATATAAAAAAACACAATAGAATATATTATTTGTTGCAGTGTATGCATTATAAGCGGACCGGCGGCGATTGAAATATACAACGGAGATAACATTGTCTACTCCGTTGGCAAAATAGTAATGATAATGTTAATGAGGGTTGGCGCTGGTCGTTGGCAAGACGGTGATTAATTGATTAGAGTTCTACAACGTTAAATAGATTGTGTAACCGTCTTGTCGCCATCATTGCTGATTCTTCTGAACTCTCTGCTCTGGTTTAAAGATTTGTCTTCTTTTTTTTTTTTAGTATTTGCAAGACCTTATGAAACTTTAAATATTTTGTGAACTAGAATTTAGAAGAAATACAATTATATATTATTCAAACGTCTGTCGGTGTCTTTTGACCGATGTCGAGTTGACTGTTGTAAATAGACTTGAGAGTTATGTAATAGATTTGGGGGGCAAGTTTTGTAAGAACTATTGGATTTCATTTGCTAGTTTTTAATGCAGTTAAACTCTTTAAGATCATATTTTATTGTTCGAGAGACCGTGAACGATAATCGCTAGTAATATTTCACCATAATATTATTACGGAATATCGTCGTGTTATTGGAAAAACTTTTCCGCAGTTCTCTTTAAGTATAATATAAAACATTTAATATCGACGTTCGCCAAACCGACATTCATAATATATTATATTATATCCGATTGTATAATTGAAAAAAATACAAATAAATTATTCTCGAACGCACCGGGTGTACGTTGATATTGTATTATTAGTTATTACATAATATAAGACAAAATGAAAATAATGAAAAAAAAGAAGCACAGGACAGCTGAAAAGTCAACATCGGAAATCAATTTAGATTTTATCAAAAATTATCACTTTTCTTAAATATACTTTTATTTAAACCGAAAACATATCATCATAAAATAGTCTGATATGTTGTTGTCTTTTTATTATTGTGTTTTCTTTGAATTTTCCATTAACTATGCATCATTCTAAACTATAGCTTTGAATATTGTCTTTTATTATTTTTTTTATAGATTTATGCATTGGGACTCGGTATGGTTATTGCACTACATTTTTCAACTACTGTTTTTTTTGGAAATGGCAAATACATACTTTATTAATAACTTATACTTAAACATAAAAGTGTACACGGTTAAAAATTCCTAGTGATAATAGTTATTGGTATAAGCGCAACTTTCAGATGAACAAAACAAGTATTGATAAAAAAAAAAATGGTAAATTTTAAAAACGAAAAATAGTTTAAGAAGAAAAAAAGTGGTCTCCCGTTGTTGATGTATTTTTTACAGGCCAGTAGATATGTTTTACCAAAGTTTTGTTTTTTGGTGATAATTTGCCGGTTAGAGCGATTTTTTTTTGTTGTTATTTTTATGTGGCGAAAACTTCAGACCACTTCCTCTCTTCTTGTCGCAAGTACTGTGTTTGTTATAACAAAAAAAAAAAAAAATTAAGAAAGTGGTTTGTCGCTATTATTTCGTGTCCTTCGGCAAACTTTATCCAGGGCGGCCTAGTATCCGAAAGCCAACAGTTTGTTCTACTGAAAAAATAATATCATCGCTATACCATAGTAGTATATGTACTTTTTTTTTTATAGAATGATATGTATGTATTAGTCATTGTCGTTAACCGATTAATATTATAACTATCGATAGTATTGAAAATTCGTTAATGAGTTTAAAAGAAACGAGCGCATAAAATTTATCGTTCACAATTTTCTCACATAAGAATCTAAAGAAACTGTCTATACAATTATTTATTATTATTATTAGTTATAAAAATATTTTAAAATGTTGTCTATAGTATGATAATCGGTATAAATGTCCATAAAACCAAATTTTATTGGCCAATGATTAAATTACATTATTATCCACCTTAAAAATGAAAAAAATCGTTTGAAAATGAGTATGAACTGACGGACTTGTCTCTTTTTTGCACTTGGCTGCTGTTATAGTTGCTCTTAAAACACAGAGATTTAAATAAAACCCGTTTTTTTTATTGTATTTCGTTGTATACTTTTAAGATTAAGTGACTATAGTTATATATTTACATTTTTACCGTGTATACAACGTTTTAATCTTTAACATACATTGAACCGTTTAGTCTAGACATTTAGTGTAATTTATATATAAAATACACAAATAATATTATGCTTCATGTCTATCGCAAGGCAACTACTTCATCGACAAACAGTGTTGAAACTTTGCTGTGTCTCTCAAAATTCGTATCTCGGTAGAATCAATTGTATTCTCACAAAATCAAATTAAACCTCTCCAATTATGATTGCGAATGAAACACTATACACAATAATATACTCGTGCCTGCAGTTGTGGAAGTAAAATAATTTTAACGGACAATTAAAAATAATGACGGTGTGCTTGAATCATATTATTATGATAATAACACGTACCTAGTTAGTAAGTAAGGTATTACATAATATAGTATGGCGGTTTTTTTTTATCGAGTACTTCACTGAATGGCGCCAATAATTATTAAACCCTTATTATGTATGCACCGCACGATCGGTGATGGCTTATAGTCTGTAAGGTACTTAGGCCACATGAAACATAATCTTTTGATTCTCGAGGGCAAAGGCCGATTCGACACGAGTAAACAATTACACAGACTATAGCTGAGAAAAATACGGATAGTCACATGACTGAAAATTAAATCAGTGTGACCACAGATGGAAAGACTAGAAAAATGTAAATTATTTTTAGACAAAACGAGCGTCTTGTCCTCAACGAATCACCGTCATTTACTTAGAAAATAGAAATGATTCTCAATGCGAGGACTTCCGTTAAAATGCACGAACAGCTATATCCGTGTACATTACTGTATAATATAAAAACCGGTATGCCGGAGACAATATAATCTGTGTCGACAAAGTGATTACACCGTCCGCTGGTGGAAATCGTTCAAATAATCGTTTTCAATCGGTTTGGTCTTGATCCGGCCGGAAGTTATGTATTCTTAGACTTGGACCGTCAAACCCTGTATACAGGGTGTCCCATAAAGAATGGTTGAGTTTCAAACGGCTGTGGGTCGTAAAGTATTGGACCTACAGCGCTCTGGTATGACTTAAATGAAAGAGGGAGTTGTCAAGTTTCGAATGACTGTCACTAGACGTCTCTGACACTAGATGTTTCATAGTCGTAAATGAATTACGCTTCGCCAACTCGATCACTTCTCTTGCCATCTTAACAAACTGAACAATGAAGGCTGGCGACACAAACGGGAACGCGGAGAGGCATTTAGTGGCAATCGTTCGAAACTTGACAACTCCCTCTTTCATTCAAGCCCTACCAGAGCGCTGTAGGTCCAATACTTCACCACCTACAGCCGTTTGAAACCCCACCATTTTTTTTTTTGATACACCCTGTAGTATAAGGGTGCAACGATCCGTGTTGGAAGACGTTTCAAGAGTTGTTATTAATAGTTATTATTTTTTTTTTCAAAAACCCAAATGCGAATGAATTGAAAACAATGGCGGTGGAAGTGCTATACTTACCCGAGTAAACGACGTTATTAAACATGTACATATATAAATATATATGTTTTCGCCGGGGCGGTCGTCCCTAAGTGGTTTTACACGCGAGTAGTGCAAAATTGAAAAACCGTGTCAACGTCAAATCAGGTGAGATTTCAATTTGAGCGTCTTGCACGACCACTTGGGATTTATGAGATTTCTTCGTGCAATATTATATTATATCATGCACCATATCACAAGACCGGAGTGTCACAAACGACAATAATATACATATATACACTGTATTATCTCTCACACTGTTGTGAACATTACTGATGTTACCAGTCAAACGATACTTGGGTCTAATCGCATCCAATTGACGTTACCGCATTGCATACATACAACAATTTCTTACATACAGGTACTTACATACCTATACTTAGGTCCTAACGGGTTTCTACGGTTTCATCTGGCAGGCAGACAAAGGTAGAAGCCAATTTAATAACATAGGCTTTGACTTAAGATCGAACAACAAATGCACGCTTTGTTAACCGGTGTATTCAAGTACAACGATATTAATAATAATATTTGTATACAGCTTAGATTAATTGAATCGAGACACGGTTGGTTTTTGTCTCTGGTTTACGTAACATGTTTGCCTTGTTGTCGTTCCGTATAATATATATATAATACATGCTTGTAATAACACAGTTCACGCGTTGATTTGAGTAACAAAGTTATGTAAACGGCGAAGAGAAACGTTTATCTAAAAACAAAAAAAAAACAATCCCACCACAACTTTTTATCAAGACAAATACATTTTTTTTAAAAAACCCTTATCTCTGTTTTAAGCACAACAGCTACCTAACCTACCTTAGTTATCAATAATAATATGGTTTAAATTTCTAAACGCAAAGACTTCAGTAATATTATACTAATACAAAAGATATTAACAATAAGAATATAAAGTTCGGTACAACAAAAGTAACAATTTATTGCATTATACTCTGGGAACAGATTGAAATTAAATTTTTAGGTCTTGAAAATAAAACTATTGACTATTAACGCTGACTTAAAAAAATGTCGTACAACTCAAACGGACCACGGTTCAATAAAAACAGAAAACGCTATATAAAATTGAATTGAAATGTTTTAAATGAAAATAGTTTTTATTAGAACTTTGTATACCGTTTGGCAGAGTATATTAAAAACGAACAGACGCATAAATTGGTCTCCTCGGTATTTTATCTCACGGATAAATAATTGTACACTTAAATTTAAATAAAAAGTACCTTTGACAGTCCGAAGTTGAAAGCACTGAATTAATTTTACTAATAAAATATAAATATATTCTTAAATTTTATGTACGGATTTCTACTTTATAATTTAGGCCAAACATTATTTGTATGTTTTGTTAGCATTTATAAATCTTGATATTTTTTAATAACATACTTGAACCGTTTGAGTCATATATTTAAATGTATGAGAGCAAGTTTTAATTTCTTTAAGTATTATTGTTTTTTTGTTTCGTTGCCAAAAGTCGGGTTTGATTTTCGACAAGGCTAGGCGAGCCGAAGGCTTTTAGGAGGTAAACTAGGCTACTATATTTTGAAAATATTTTGATAATATCTAATATTGCCTATGTACGCCCAGGCAACCCGTGTGGATGAAGACTTTTTCAGGTAACGAGCAACATGGAAATCAACGTTGCCCGCTTACCGGATTGCAAAAACTGTTTGGTTTTTTGGGGGAGGGGCGGGGGAGGAATTAAACACACATATATATATGTATATATATATGTATTAGTATAATTACCTACTGATGTCTTTGCATTTGGAATTGGCCTCCATTAATTAGTGCGGGTTTTCCCATACAAAAAACCGGGGATTTCCGTGAGAACTAGAAAACGCGTACCTCGCTAAACGTTCTAACTACATTTAACTGCTATTATGTCACCTGGGGGGGGAGTGAGACTTACTGTGTCTGTACCGCTGTTGCAGTATATTATTGCAGGTGTAACAGTTTAAGGTGCAATGAGCCCGCCGGGGGCTGAGAGCGCATGGTTTGGCCATCGTCGGAGGTGACGGTGACGGTGACGGCGGCGGCTACGGCGACGTCGGTGACAATAGACGGGTGACCGCGGTAAAGTCGACGGCGACTAAAGACTTACGACAACCACAACAAGTACAAGGGACGGCGGGCCGGGACATACTGATGCGGCCGGCGGCGAAAACGGGCGAAACGCTATCACCGTCGGATTGTGCGTCGCGCCGCATACGATGAGACGGCGGCGTGTGCGCGGCATGGCACGTGGGCATTTTCGGTGGCACTTGGCGTCCGTGCCGTCGTGCCGGTTTAATATCGGTGGCGGGCCGGACGCCGCGCCGGCCAACGTAGACGACCGCCCGAAACCGGACGAACATATTGTGTTTTTTTTTTCGAACAGCGACGACCATCCAATAGTGGCGAATCGATCATAACGAGTTCCGTCCCGCGTCATCCTTTGACGTACACGTACAACGTGAGCACCGTGCATTGCACGTGCGTGTAATATAAAAAAAAAGGAATAACATCACCGTTTCTTGGCTTGGGCTGATCAGCATAATGTTATTATGTTGTTGTGTTGTGTCACTGTATTTGTACTTGTACAGATTGATATGCTAAACGAACATTGATGAGATAGAAGATAGATATATCCCCGTGGTTAGGGGAGAAAGAATTCTACCAACGTCCTCGCTCCTGTCGTAAAAGGCGACTAACGTGACGTAGAGCCCTCCGAAAAGCGGCCTTCTGACTGGTCACTTCATCTTGAGACACACCTTTTTCGGCCCGCAATTAGCACCTAGTGCTACTAGTCGGTCCGCAGTCGTAGAGGATCCCTTCGGGGCGAACCATTAAAGCCAAGGAACATCAGATAGAAGATAGATAGTCTACTCTATCCAACAAGTAATCATAATAAAGAATCGAAAGATTCTAAATTAAGTTTATAAGTCTATAAAAAAAGGTGTGTTATTAAAAAACCAAATATGAGTATAATTATACCAAAAATGACATATTATCAACTTTTGCCATCTTACCATAACAAAACTTACAATAAGTATTCTGCGACAAGTATTAGTGATTCTTTGACACGTGTTTCAAATAAAAAAATAATTATTATTCCCAAATGAAAACACTAATCAGGACGCGTTAATTTCCATGAACACCTGTTATAATACATACGAGGGTCTGTGTAAACATTTTGTAAAAATAATTGCCACCCCTTAATTTCATTAGCAATGTACAATGGCTATTCCATAATAAGGGTATAGTCGAATATTATATCCACATTTCGGTTGTGGAATATTCCACAGAAGAGAATATTAAAAAAAAACCAATACACAACAAAAATATATTATATATGAGTGCAGTTTAATACTAAAAGTATTAGAAGTATTATAAAGTATTAGAAAATCAAAAGACTATCCCGATTCAACTCAACAGGCCTTTAAGGTGACCAACGCCGCCATAGTGAGCTGGTTGAAAAGTATCAATAATAGACAGGATTATACGAGGCTAACTTGCTGTCTTTGAACTTAAGATTTTAAAATGATGCTATTAAGATAAATCTAGTGTGTACTCAGAGGTACGGCAGTTATGTATTTCAAAAACCTTTATATAATCCAGGCGTTGCAATTATCTTGTATAAGACTCGAGTTTGTTTAATAAAAAATAAATTAAGGATTTTTTTCCTTCAATATTTTTCTTTGAATTCCTTACATGATTCCTAACTCCTGTCAGTCACCTCGACTTTAATATCTACAATTTCATGGTGAATAGTAATATATTTAAAAATAATTTGACAGAGATTAATGGAAAATTGTATATGCCCGTTACTTGCTAATGGGTTTTGGCAAATGTTCTTTTATGTATAATGCTCGGGTTGACCCTACCGCGGTGGATAAGATATTATAACGTCAGCCTAAAATATTATTCAACAGTAAAGAAGCTTAAGGGCTTCCATTTCTTATAAACGGCCGACTTGGAGTAATATTTTTGTAATCGGTAAAAATTTAGTAACATATAACAAGTCACATCAATAGATATTTTCAAGCTTATAATAATATATTTAATTAAATTTACTATAGTTGTGAATTTAGTACATTCACAAAGGATGTGAACATAATATCAGTTATTGAAGTTATAAGTTATTGTATATTAAAAAAATATATATATACCATAATCACTCATAAATTTATATTGTGTTTTAAAGAGAATTGTTTTCATCTTGCCGCAAGTATTGTCAAGTGTAGTTACGGTTAACGTGAAGTATATTAAATGGGATTTTCATGCGGGCTACAAGTTTTTTGTAGTTTTTTTTTACAGTTTAGATAGGTACAGCAACAGTAATATAATACAAGAAAAAGAGAGTGGCACGCGACACACAACTCTATAGGCTTTTCCTTAACGTGTTCTGACAATCGCAAAACCGTTCAGAATGGCAAACAATTATCATTACAGCCGTTATGTATGAGAAAATTGCATTGATTGTACTTTGTTCTTCCAAGAAAATCCTAGAAAACCTGAGATCCTTATATTTTATTTCCTAAACGAAAGAGGTTTCCCGACGAGTGAATTATATAGTAAGACACGGTGCAACAATAACTCGATAAATTGTCGAGCTCCGGAACGCCATCAAGACACTTAAAAGCAAATAGCCAGGTAAGTAATTGAATGTAATTTATATGGGGCCAGTTCGGTGTAGTAATATTTAACCGTCGTGTCCGTCTCAATCTTGGACCTAGTCGAGATGTATTGCACTAGAAATACCTTGAAAAATGTACCGCACGCTATTAATTTTAACCAACAATTAGACCGTGCTCGAAATGTAAATGTACTTGTAATGTTTACAAATCGAGTTTTAATATTGTAAAAATTGCAAAAATGTAAGCAATTTAATTACAAGAAACTGGCATACATTTTCTTAAATATTTCCTACACAAAATTCCTTAAAACAGACCACATGCGATCCGCTTGAATGGAATTGATTAACGTTTCGATTATTGTTAGCGTTGGACAAAATTGGAAATCGGTGGTGAAGTATTGTAAGTTTTTTCTTTAACCATAAAGTCTTAAATGCGTTTTAAAACGGTTAAACTGCCAGGTATTATTAGATATTGTTGCTTTATTTTATCGTTGTGTGGTGTAAAAATGAACTTGAAACGTGTCTAGTGTCACTTTATATATAAATATATATTTATAGTAGCTGTGGAACACGCAACAAGGCAACGAAAAACACTACACCGGCCTTTGTATATAATATGACTAATGTTATTGTATTACGGTCACGGCGGTACTCAGGTTAATTGATAAATTACATTACATACTAACTATATGATATATATATATATAAAATATCAAGTCAAGTAGTCGCACTACGATGTCCGTGTACAAAAGAAGCGAATTTTACCTTTATTTCCTCACCCCAAGATATTTATTATTGCGTGCACGTCCCGGCCAAACGACTGAGAATTAATCAGAGATTAGATTAGAAGGGTTGGTGTGGACAGGAGTAGGCGCCAATGCTTTTTATTATATATACACATATTCATATACGGTCTGTGTGCAACACGGTCCTCGTATGGAACTTATCCGCTATCCCACGTGAGATAAGAATGAGTGATGTATCGAGTGACTTTATAAGAAAACCTCTATTTTTATTCGAGTATTCACATACACAAGGAGCCGGGTATTTTATTAGAAAATTAAGAAACGTTTTTATTTGTCTGGTACCGAAAAGAAGTTCGTCGTGGAGACGTCTAGAGGGAGAGAAGCTGTTATTGATACGGTTTCCGATTAAACCAACAACGGCAAGGTCGAGCAATATCTATATATTATATTGTTTACTATGGAAAATCCGGCATTTGATTTATACGACCGTGCCCCGTTTCGGTGTACGGCAACTGGCAAGATACAAGTACACACAAGGTCGCGCAAGTATTAAGTTTTTAAGTCCAGACGACGGGACGGTTATAATATACCTATTAAATAAACGTTTAAACGTTTTATTATATCCGCCGAATAGTAATAATAATAATAATTTACATATTAATTCTACAAAAACACCCAGCTTAACGTTAACGGTAAAGTCTAAGCTGCTTTGAATGCATCATTCTGGTTACCACGGTATTAGTATGTGTGTATTGTGTGCACGTGGACTTGAATCGACGTTTAAATATATTTAACGTGGGGAGACCGAAGTTACCAAAGTACGGTCGAATGATTTGAAATAAAAAACATTTAAGTTGATTAAATAATGAAAACCTAACCGAACGACTATGCGAGTCTCTCTTTAGGGGAACGGAAAGTGCCAAATTATATACAAGTATAGATGAAAAGGATAAATCACTTTCTGATGTGTTTACAGAATCGAATTCTAAATTTTTGTTATAAAGTTTAAATGGAGGTTAAAAGGTCAATTTTTTATTTTTGTTTTCAAAATTATATCATAAGTGTTTATATTTTTACTTCATTCTAGTTGTTTTTTTTTATAATAAACCTAATAATTTTTTTATTAGCTAAATCAAAAATCTATCCTCTGCCTCTTATGAAATAGCGTTTTCCGTTTCCCTTAACTTTGTTAATTTTTCATCAAAAGTCGACTTACCAATTTTTGAAAAAGTGGCGCAGTCAAATACTTATCTTTTAGCCGTTGTCGGGTTACTTTATTTAATATTTCCACAATGCTACTAGAGTAGGTCCAGTAGTGTCTTCACACACTATAGCTGAGTTGCGGGTTTTTCAACGCACACGTGTAACACCCTATAAGGTAGGTGGGTTTGTATTTATCAACTTTATAGTTCATCGCTTTTTCCGTTTGAAAAACAACTACAAAAAGAGGCGTTTAATCGATAAATCATCACTATATACAACACCGCACACTGCCGTTGTTAATCGATTGACGTTATCGCCGGGATGTTATTTTTTTAAATAATAATTGCAAAATCGTTTTAAACATTGCGATAAGTTAGAATTAAAAATTACAACTACATCACGTTTTTTTTTACATACATCAAGTAGATTTCAATTTAAATCAATATAATATATAAATATTGTTAGGTCAGTTTATACAAATAGTGTAACTTTTTAATAGCGTGTATTGCTATTGCCATTTTTGTAAATGCTGATTTATCAAATAGATTTTACGCAGAGAAATGATTAAAACGGCTTTTACATTTGGTTGGTGTTTCTAACACACAAATTGTGTTAACATAGCTATCAAGCGTGGCTTCCATAAGAACATTAAGCGTGTGAACTGTGCGAGCGGCATACAGTGTGTAGCCAATAAAAATAAACTTGGTGTTGTAAACTCAAAACTTATGTATATATATATATATATATATATATATATATATCCGCCGGGCCGTTTAATGTAACGATTAATTTTATTAGACAAATAGATTAACTTTTATTCGCAAATTGTGGCCAAGCGATTTTTCATGTGGGACTGCTCGTTGTTGTACTTATCGTTCTACAATAAGAGAAACAAAGTTTTTTTATTTTTAAAGCCGCGATTTATACATTAATACATTAATTTTACAACAATTATTATTTGTATTCTGAAAAATTAAAAAAAGAAAAAATATATTACAGTGAAATAAAAGTTGTCGTTATTTTTATACTTGAAAGTCCAAATACATAATATACTGTAACTATAATCTAACCTAACCGAATGCGTATGGTAATCCACCCTGGGCACAACAAATATGTAAATAGAACCTAAAGCGAACGATCAATTACTGTAATGTGTAAGTAGTAATTAAAAATTGACTATACATCTGATTTAATGCAAATGTTTAACTATATTAATTTAAATAACGCATGATTAAAAAACGTACTGAGACTATTGTAACAACTCTTACTTTCTATAGCTTCTGCCAAAACTTGTTTCCTCAACTCTTTATCCGTTGTATATTTTTGCCAAAAAGCGACATTGGCTCTTTTATACTCTAATTGGCCAACGTCGAGTGCAAGGACACTTTGAAAACATGATTGAGCGTTTTTTTTTTTTTTTAATTGTACAATACATAAAGTTTCTTTTTTTATTCGCTCTCTTAGTATAATATATATTCTTTAGGCCGTGTTGCAAACCAAAAAATAGGACTCAGATATTTTATTATGTGAAACCCCGTCGAAGACAAACTTAATAATAATATTATTTACTTACCGTTGTTTACACCCCTCCCCCCCTAGGTATACTGTATGTATTGCGCGCTGTACATTGTACAAAAGCCTACGGTTTGTTGTGAAACCCAAACGTGCCGATAGAGGATACAAAACCGTTGAAAAATAAATAGGAAGGAGAAAAATAACAGCTATACCATAATAATTGTGCGGTTTGGCGGCCAAAGGGGAGGGAAAAAAATACTGTAGTGGCTGCAGTGATGGTGGTGGTTGTGGCGGTGCCGTTCGCCTACTCTATCCGTGGGACCAAGGGTTGTGCGGCGACGCATGTCCGGCGCGTTCAAGCCCTATCGATCTCCGGCTCTCTATAGTCTCCAACTGCATATTATCGACGGGCAAAAACTGAAGAGGACCTAGACCGAGTATGTAGGACACACGGTAGACGAAGAAGATTCAGTGTAAACAGACCAGTGTCAATCACAGCTGTCGTTTGTGTATGGCACGTAGAAAGAGTATACAGCAGAGCAGCAGCAGCAGCAGCCATAGTGTCACCGTTACCGCCGAGCAAACAGTTTCCTAATGACTATACATAATATATAGGTGGTCTATATAGAATCTTTTTTTGACGGCCGACGGTGAACATAATACACCTACATAACGGTCGTGTGCAAACCACCATAGCTGTCCGCTATGAAAAAAACCAACACTGGTCTAATTAAACACCAAATTACAAATAATTGATAATTGATAGAATTCCATTACATCACTAGACCTCTCTCGTGGGTTGTTGCCAAATTTAGGCATTTATTTATTATTCGGCGGTCATTCGAATGAAAGAAATTATTTAGATAGAAAAAAAAATGATCTAAATAATGTCCAACTCTGGTTGTTGCGTTACATTTGAATAAAAGTCAATTCATTGACTAGGTAATTGATACGGGAAATTGCTTATTAACAAAAATTTTAGTCAAATATACGGTTTACAGTTAAAATGAATACCCCTAGTCTTACGACAGTTCGATGATCAAGGAATAGGCGCTTTTAAAAATTAAATAAATGATTAAATTCAACTTTTTCATGTTAGGATCAGATATATTGGGTAGATGTAAACAAACGAGGCAAATGTAAACACATTATTTTTGTTTACATAAAAACAATGACTAATTTAAATATAAAAAATTGTAATCTTTTCCAAAGGAAACGTTTAAGTAAACTTAATTTTGTAAGAATTGCGTATAAATTGTTTTATTTTTATTTTTAGTATAGTGCAGTTCTTAAATAAACCGAGGACCTCGCGCGTTTTGTTAGTGCACTTTTTTTTTGTGAAAAATAATAACAGAAATAGTAATGATAATAAAAAAAATAAAGTTTTGTAAAAATGTAAAGTACTTATTAAAATTCTTATTAGAAAGACTAGGGTTTTTTTTTATATATCTGTGCGCAATCTTGCTTCTACTATTTCTCTTTCAAAATTAATTTAACTCGAAAAGTATTTTCCTTAGGACCCAATGTCAATAAATGCATAGTAGTCCATTATCGTTTCAATGAATTAATAATGAAATTCTAAATAAAATTTGAATAAAACTTTTCCGCGAAACTACTTCTAAAGTAACATTTTTTTATACAAATTAAGACTTGTAAAAAACCTTATTGATCTATCGCTTTAATCGTAATGTAATGTTATTTTTTTTACAATATAAGAGTAACCTTACCGAACAGTTAATAGACATTAATACAAAAAGATAGTTTAATTAAATAGAAATTTGTAATGTTTTTATTTTATCGTTGTACTTGCAAAAATAGATACTTGTTCATATTGTCAACGTTAAAGCGTTGTGTTAAGCTTTTGTGATTTTCCGTGCCAGAGCACTTTTATAAAAACAAAAATTTCCTTTCAGCTGTGAACAAATTTAATAGGTCATTCTGCGCTTCTCGACGCGTTTGTAACAAATGTTTTGTTGCAGTTGTAATGCTCGAATTAATTATTTTCCTGACTGCACACACATAGTTTAGAAAGATAGCGTTCCAAAAGATTCACGTGTGTTATTTCACAATAATTGTTATTTCGAAACAAAGTAAACTAATATATTATTATACATGTAGCAATGTAGAGGTACATGCGAGCTTCATAATCTAATCTTATAGTGGAAACTTTTGCGGAATTCCTATTATAGAGAGGCCATTTAAACAAAGCGTCCGCAGTAGTGCAGATTAATGCAATAGTTTGTATAATACATAAAAAATGTTCACCACGGTTTAGTGTGCACTGAGTTTTTAAACTTGCTGAAACTTTTGTAATTGTAATTGCGATTAGTCCATAGTTGTAACGTCTTGTATAATAGTATATGGTTTATAGTTTATAGCACGATGATAAAAAAATAAAGATAAAGTCTATTAGTTTTGGAAAATAATAAAATAATTTTTGTTCAGCACAAAAATGGCTTCGAACAAACTGTGTTCTTGTTGAGTGTAATGATTTTTATTTAATCATATACCAGCACTGTGGTAGGATTTTATCATTAGCAAATCGAACACACTTTTATGATTGACATGTACATTTAGAGTTGCAAAAATGTCAGTTGTGTGTATTATTGTATTGTTTTAATAAATAATTATCGTTGAAAACATGACAACAATACAGCCAGTAAGTAATAAATGCTATCAGATTTCAACGTGATTAAACGCGATTTGGGTCAAACGGTAGAAAAGAGTGTAGTGGAAACAATAAGGTTAGTTAATATAGTGCAATTAAATACAAAACGAACCCTGGAAATCGATAGGGCCCAAAACGAAAGACTAGTGAGAAACGACCGTATCGTTACAGAGGACAGGGCAATTGGGTGGATGTCAGTAACAGATCTATCGGAGCGAAAAGAAGTCCAAAACGACTCACTCGAATTATGTACAACGATAAATGTTCATTTTGTGCTTTCTCGCGAGACCCACATGAGATATATTATTATTATTTTCATTGAAACTAATTGTGCGATGACAATTTTCCACATGTATTATGAGCTGCATCGCTGTTCTTGTACATAACAATCCCCATTGCCTGTAGAAGACCCCCTGGTCGAGATAACACGGTGCAATGACGTGATATGCATAAATAGATGTAGGAAACAAGCGAGCCAGACAGTGTCGCAAACTGCGACTGACAAGCGAACACATGGATACATTTTAATCCACGATAGATTTAACACATTTACAGGATAAATATTATCTTATTTACTATCTAATTTTTAATCATACATTTTACACAATAATAAGTGTAATTTTAAAAACCTAATAAGCAGTTTTTAAACTCAAAAGACTTTTATTTTTATTTTTTTTATTCCATTCTTTATGTGTTTTCTCATTCTTGTTTTTTGTGCGTTATTGCTGGGAATAAACTTTTTAAAAGTAAAATTAAATTGTAACTCGTGAAAAACACATTATAGTAAATTGTAACTTTGGTTATAATTCTGTAGTACTGTTACTATCAATTTACTGTTGATCTTATTCATTCTTTAATGCCAAGGTTTGCATAACATATACCTGAAGGTTAATCATGTCCCTGTGATGATGATGGACTATATAATATCTAAGTGATGTTGGATTGGATTTTCGACGGGGATGAGAGATCAACCACCGTAAGACATTATCAACAATAGCGGGTTCGATAATTATATTAAACTTTAACCGGTGTACACAGAATGTTTACACAATATTGTATTAATTATATGGGCCAAGGGCAAACGATAGAACAATAAAACTTTATTTATGCGACAAAGTTAAGCGATGCCAACGCATAATGAATATTCTAGTAACAAAGAAACTGTGTGTAATTGGCATGCGAGTAAATCCAGATTTATAACTTTAAGGTGTAGTGGGTCAGCAACAACACTCCTCCTAATGTGCTAGTTGCGATAAACTATGAAATTCAATCGATGCTTTGAGTAAGAAACTTTTAGTGTGAGAATGGAATACTTCCAGTGTATTCCGCGTAGTAAGCCGTTTGATTGTTTTTTAAATGGTTTTGAAATTTAGCACTTTACGATAAAATACTTTTTTATGCATCCTAATAAAGTTTTGGAAGTAATGTTTTCATATATTTTTTTTATCGCATCATCTAGACATACATATAAAGATTGTCGAGAGACGCTGCCAAGGCTAATAAATTGAAGTGAGTGTCAATTTTTCAAAAACAAACAATATAACGACAACAATAACAGCAATGTTGTTTTTCTTCTAACTGTTGAAGTGTCTCATCGTCGTTTATGGTCCAGGACCCGCAGGTGGCTTATAACCATTACTGCTGGTTGTATTCTGTACAGTTTGCCAGAGTAGATAAGTGTAATTCAATTGTAAGCACACAAGAAACACCCAGAAACGTGATATATATTATTAAGGTACGAGTTGTCGTCATAGCGGATCATTGATTCCTTTTTTTTCTTCTTATTTTTTTAGAGTCTATTTCTTTAAGTAACTATTGTCCCCAATGCGATGCGGTTAAACATTCACAATAACCTCGGGGACCACTATGTGGTGATTCGGCTTCGAAATAAAGCAAATCTATTTTGACCCACACTTAAACGATTTAGATTTTATACCGTATACCGTACACGAGTGGTTTAACTGATCTTCGAAATAAACGTATTTACTTACAATGGAATATTTTTTTTTACCTTATTTTATAAGAAATTAAGTTGCAAATATTTAGATGTGACGATGACAGATCTAATCGATCACGTATGTTATCCTTGTGTTTTTCCTTCTGCTTTGTTTGTCAATTAATCGACAAACGTGCAACCGTTTAATTAGCGCACTACTAAAGTCAATCGGCCGTTTTAATGATAAATCACCGTCGGTAAAAAAACGAATCGGTTGCCGGCAGTTTTGGCCCGTAAATCAAAGGGCACGACCCACCTTCGTCTGCTTTGACCTACCCCTACTAAAGGTCTATCGACTGACTGCAATATATACCTATACCATTACCGGTGCCATTGTCCCATTAGTATTCCGCTCGTTTACAGACAGCCTAGGTCGGGCTTTAACGGGCCGAAAACAATTTCCAAAACACAGTGTAGTCTCCACTGTGCCTGCCAACAATTTAATTAAGCGTTTGTTTTTATTTCCCGCCATTAATTACCAGTTTTTATCGACTGTTTGACAACAGAAGCCAGCAATAAAATAACCAGGTCGGTCGTTTGTACTGTGCAAACACAAATTTTATCACAAATTTTATCACAAATTTGTACTCAGGAGTGGACAGGTGGTTATTTTGGTATAGGGTATTATTTTTTAAATTGGGGAAAAAACAAATTTGTTCGCATTACTTGTTAAGTACACACGGCAATTTAACTAGAAGATAATCATCTTGTTGAAAATAACAAAACAAAGAAAATGACCCTTTGTAAGAAAAACGACTTATTTTTTTTCTTTTAAAGAATTTGAAAGATTTTCCTATACAACAAACCAAATCTGGCGTAACCAATGCTGATTTATGGACCATTTTTGTTGTGTATATAATTCAATAGCTTTTTTTTTTTATACTTTGGAGCAGCCAGACGATGATTAATAACTATACGCAGCTACAAACTAGCGACAGCGTCGACTTAAATCTACAAGGAAACACACAAAAGACAATGTAACCGAGGAAATTAATCAGTTGCCATTAAGCATATAATATGTATATATATATATATATATATAATTTATTTGATGATAAAATACTACGACTCGTTTTTCGATGGATTAAAATAATGGATTGGCAATGTCGTTATTGAAAATATATTATTATTTAAGTACATTTTGTGAATTATTTCATTATCACCTACACCCGACAATTCTCGAGTAAAATATCTATATAATATAATTTATTATGTATCAATACATTTTTTATTCGAATATGTTTTTAACAGTAGCAAAATTATATTTAACTTTTCCAAACGACTCTAGTTGTATAATATGTGCTATTTTTACAATAAGATATATTCTAAGGGTATATTGTATTAATTGTTAATATTTTTTTTCAAACGGTTAAATATCATGGAAGCAAATGTAAGCACGGGTCAATAACTTGTGAGCGGTCGAGTTTTTCAACGACAGACACAACTTTTACAGTATATATAAAGAAAAACGAGTTTATTTGGTATCATCTTCTATGAACGAAGATGATGTTTTCGGAAGATAACGTCGAAAAATAAGCTTAATAATTCTACCATATCTTATGTACGCTCGTGTGGGTATGTGTGTGTGTGTGTACTCTATGTAATACGAGTATGTATGTTATGTAGGTAGTAAAAACTTGGGTCCGGGGCTTACAGACGTCGCCAGAACGAGATAATAAAATTATTATTGCCGCCGCCGCCATCGCTACGGCTTGGGAACGATTTATGTTTGATTTTGGAACAAAATAACAACGGAACAGCCGGAGGAGATTGTTTTTATACCCAAGAACGTTTAATTATTATAAGAAGCACAATATATCATTCTATCTATGTTCTAGGATCGTGTGTCCCACTGTATATTATTACAATAATTATGGGGTGACTACGTTGTTGTCTGGTACTTTGAGAAAACAGAATGATACAAATGAAAATGAAATACTTAAATACTTGCATACATTTTTTAGGTAAAAACAATTGATCGGGTACAACAGTATAAATGTATTTAGGAAGTACACTAACCAGTGACAGAAGATGTTCGGTAGATGTAAGACACCGAATAGCCATTGCAAAGAGAGCATTCACACAAAAAAGACAACTACTCATGAACAAAAATCTTAGTCTAATGTCCGGAGAAAACTTTGCAATGGAAATCAAGAACCTGGAGAACATCACTTCGCATCAGTTGGGCTGAAAGGTAGAGCAATGCAGAAATTCTCAAAATTGTAGGGGAGAGGAGAGTATTGCTGTCAATTCTTAGATCAAGAAGCGACAAAACTTATGGGACAATTATTAGGACATATAACCCCTTCATAGCCAACATAATGGAAGGAAGAATCAATGGACGCAAAGAAGAAGAGTGGAAGTCTATTTTGCGCTACGACAAGGCTTAGCCTTTAGTAGCGAAGAAGGTATAAATATTCCAATGTGTTACAAAATAATATGTAAAATCACATTTTTTTTTTACCAGAAAAACTATGGAAGGTTAGACTAATAATTATTGTGAAACCGCAGACTAATTACCGGAATTTATGGGATATATTATTTAATATAATATTTTTTAGATTATTACAAGGCATACATACTTTACAGTTGGCCCACGCGCAAACTTTACTGCCAATTTTCATTAGTTTTACCGCTAAACGTATAGTAGACATTAAATTACATTTGTTAATTAAGTTATGCACGGTATATATATATATATATAACTATTAAAGTAGATAAATCGTCCAAGTTAACTATTTCTTATGTTTATCTGATATTATGTAATAAATTTTAATTTTAATCATATACTTGATACAGTATAATAGTAAGTATTAGTGTACTAGTTTTGATGATTTTTATTGGAATACGTTTTTCTTGTCTCATTATCAAAAGTCAGGTTCATCAAAGTTTGTTTAAATTTTCATTTGTATTTACATTGATTTGAAAACTATAACGAAATTGCGAATTCGGGTCGCTCTATTATAGAACATAAAAAATTTGTGCATAATAATAATAATGAATAAAAATAAAGATGTTGTTCAACATGGTTCTATATAATATAAAATGTAAAGAGTTTAGATAAAAGTTCAACAAGAAAAGCAAACGTTGCGTCTGTCTCTACATTTAGAAAACAAAGTTATTGTAAATATTCACGTTTGACGAAGAAAGCTCCATTGAAATTATAAAGTTTTCATTGGATTGCTGTAATGAAAAGAAAAAAAGGAGAAAGAGTCCTTTCTTGCGATTTTATTATATACGACTAATAATTGAGACGCTATTCAAATGCTGACAATATACACAACCAAAAGAGTATATAAACAAAGAGCACAACAAGCTGAATATAGTCAATGACATATATTATGTACAAACGTTTCACAATTTGTATTTTTCTGCGACGAATTTCAATTGCAACTTACAAAGTTTATGAAACCGAACAGCTTTCTAAAATTTCAATATAAATACATTTAAAAAAGTTCATTAGCATATTTAATAAAATCAAACTGTGCAAGAGAAATTGATTTCGGTTTTAACTTTCAGAATAGGTGTGAAATTTTGTTCAAAACTAATATCAACCCCAATTTTAGGATACATGTTACTTTTTAAATATTTGTAAATGATATTTTTCGGCCGAGTTGTCTTGCGTATCGCATTACCCAAAGTCAATGATATTGTAAGTGAATGTTAGAAGACGTTTCGGTCATATTTTCCCAAAAGAAGCTCATCGATTTCTTTGCTTCCTACACGTTTACAAGCACTCCCACACACACACACTCAGGTACAAACAACTTAATAAAACTTACTTTCAACTAATAGTTTAAACTACAAATCTGTGGCAGAAGATGGTGTTTGATTTAATTTTTTATCTTTTATCGACTTGTCATCCTACCACCGAAACTATGAACAGAATTAATAAAAATTCTATTTATGATTAAATTGTATTTACTTCCGACCTATAATGTCGTAGGAAACGTATGTATTCTATACATCTGTTCTGGAACAAACACGACAGGAAGTCAAATTGGCATAAATAAATGACCCTGTTTGCTGTTTTAACAATTACAAGTCGTGGCATAAAGTAATATTGATGACTTGTGCAACTAAGATACGTTAACAGTGTTAACAGATTAGTGCTAAATAATTCAGTCGTTTTTAAAAATTTCAACTTCCTCCTATAAATTATGATGGTAAATTGAAGGCTTGATAAAATAGTATACACCAGAACATAACGTCCTTAACCATCATGTTTTTTTCATTGCCTTAAATTACCAAAAAAACACAGACACACAACGTTATTAAATATTCAAATAGAACGTTCGGTCATCACCACAATTACTGTTTTCTGGTTACATCAATGACGGTGTATACAATTTTACTCAGCCTGTAACCAGGCCTTTATAACCGACAATTATTATTTATGTATTTGAGATTGTTTTTAAGTATACAATACTCATAGTAATGCTGCTCTAAGTCGTTTGTGTGACGCAGGGTGCGCTCTAGTATTCGCAAAGGATCGTTTACTTTTGCTAAGTTGAGCACTAGATCTCGCTGTAACATTGAAGCGAATCTCAATATTACACTCTCCAGTTTGCCCGACAGATAGTGCAACGGGTAGGTCCGCCGGGGTTGTACTCAGCAGGGTTAAGCCGAAAAATTATACTATTATACTTTGTGTTGACATGGTTATATAAAGACTAAACTAAAATAAGACATGAAATATAACAATAAACAACATTGTACGGTATATAGACATAATTCTAGGCCAAACTTGGTTGATCTTTACTTGAAATACTTGGCGCACATCCAAAACGGGAAACGTATATGCTACTAAAATATTTTATAATTTAAAACTTACCTTTTGGCGAAAGCGGCTCGACGTTTCCCAAATAGAACGGCCCTTGTCTGGTGACGATTTCGTGGACTATGATGGCAAACGAGTACACGTCTCCTTTTTGCGTTCCTTCTGGAGGCGGATTTCTAGTCCGTAAGAGTTCAGGACACGTCCACAAAAATCCTGAAATAAAAAAATAAAATACACAATTAGGGTTGGTCGAGAATAGTGTGGTTCAGTTTTGACGTGGAGCTGTGAAGGTATTGTAGTTTTTACAATAATGTGTGTTTTTATTTACAATACAATACTTATGTTACTTGTTGTTTATATCGAAAAATATAAATATTTATCCCTTCGGAAGAGTTGCATATAAATGCAAAAAAAAGGTACCGTGCTCAGCTTTATCCACACTTGAGCGTGAATTATTCCACCAAGAACACATAGATACCATTAAAAACACGTTAAATGACCCGTGCAACCTTGTATAGTCTTGATGAACCGTTTTAATCATCGCCTATTGGCTGATGACTGTCATTATTCAATTCACAAGACGTTTTTCTTTAATACCATTAGCTTTGCGATAGTATAAAACCGAACCCGGCGAGTTAACGAGATTCGTCAAGTTAAAAACGAATTATATGTTTTACTAACTTATTAAATTGAAAGCCAATAATACTAGCATGTTATAAAACTTACTAGTTGTCTAAAAAATATTAAAATATATACTAGGTTTGTTTAGACAATAATAAGAAAAACTGATCAGACAGTTTAAAGGTAATTCGAAAATAAAACAATAGTTATAATTTTTAGAGTAAATTAATAATGTTAAAAATGAACCAAATATTTTCCAAGTCTATATTCATAGACAATACCTATACATATTAAATGTATAGGTATGCATTTACACTCCTATTATAAGTATCGACTGTATTTATAATAACAGGCTATTCTAAACATATTATTATACACACCCGTTACTAGAATTTGATAATAATATTTATAACTATTTAAAATCCTTATATAACATATGCTCTATCTGATTCTCTGATCTCTTATCTGATTAATAGAATATATATTCAAACATGTTATTTTAATTAGTTAATCTTAATAATATATTTCTAATACAATTAATACAAATTATAGCTAAAATATTGGCATATGTTTTTAAATATTTTCAATACATTTGTTTACTGTATGAGACACATATTATTATACAATACAATCTCAACGAATACAATTTAAAACTCTCAAGCCAACCGGTTATTCGATAGGCACATTAATTATGAACATGAAAAATAAAAAAAACATTCTCAATTTACAGTTTATGATTTTAATCAAAATATAATACATTATGTTTCGACAACTGGAAAAACATAAACGTTACGCAACCAAACAAATAATAAGAAAAAATGAAACAAGAGTCGTGAAAGAATAACTTTATATTATTATTATAATGTATGTTTTTTTTGAAAGTAAAATTGGCGGCATTACTAAAATACAATAAGCTTCACAGGAGATCATAGTATGATATTTACTCTTTCCACCGTATGGATATTAAATCCGATCTGAGAATTCTGAACAAAAATAATATGTGTAGTGGGAGAGACTTTTTACCGACTTATATAGTGGCAAAAGGTCGTGTACGTGCTATGATTACATTAAACGCATATAGTGCTTTCTGGCCTTATTTTTTTTTTAATTTGTAATGCGGTCTTATATGTATATATACTGAGATATCAAATTTTATTTTAGAGATACCTAATACAAAAACCCACATTCGCGCTCACACATACACACATGTGGTTGGTATAGAGTTACTTAAAGTATTTTTCTGCATATACATATGTGTGTGTGTGTGTGTTAAAAAAATACCAGCAAGATATTGTTTAAAATTTGGAGAAAAAAATGTTCTTTTTCAACATGTTAAACCGATAGTTATACACAGTAAAATAATTTTAAACAATATTGGCGAGCAATAACATTGAACGTTGAGTTTAAAGTAAATTTTTCTAATTACAAGTATATTACTTTGTATATACATTGAAATGTACCTATACAAAAAAATGTTAAAATTCTACCTTGACATGATTTATAAGCCGCGAGAAAAAAATCATATTTAACGAGGGTTACTTTAGTCGAGTATACCATGAAAAATGACTTTAGTCAAATATTTGTATAGGATTTAGATATATTTTGTTATCATTATTCATAACCACCATACAATCGACTGCCGTCCACCGGATTGCCGGGTAGTTTTAATAGTTTCACAAGAAGAACAGAAATGAAAATATTTTAGTACTTTATGTAATTTTTTTCCGGCAGGTCGCCTTAAAAATTGTACTTTACGACCGCCAAGAAAAAAACTATAAAAATACAAACCGGAGACAGTTCAGAGGTTTTCCGCATTTGAAAATCAGCTATGTATGTAGTTAAAACTTTGGGTGATTAGTCCACTAGCCCATCAAGTCGGATTTCGCGTGGGCACTTGAAAACAAAATATTTTATTATATACTTATGAAATATCTTGTCAATTTCAAAAACCAGCAATTTTAAAATGGCTAAATTGACAGCAAAACCAGCTATATCAAAAGTATAAACCTATTTAAAACTATTGTGAACGAATTTTTAAAAAATAAATCTCCATAACAAAGTGTACATATACTACAAAGCTTTGATTTTGCATTTATTATAAAGTCTGGCAAATCTTAACCTTGTTATCGCTTTTGAGAGATTTCAAAAAATCCTTATAGCTGGTTTTTTTTAAACAAACGCCTCATTTGTCAGGAAATCATACACATTCCACCTGTACCGCCGTATCGACTGCACTGAACTCAATTGACAGTTCTACATTATTTATTACTATCATATTTTTATTTCAATATTTATTTATAATATGTACGTCATTCGTGTTTTGCTCAAACAGTCGTTTTCACGTTGAAAAAAGCTGTTATTACTTTTCTTTCAAGAAGCGCATACGAAAGATATTAATATTTACAGCCAGTAAACAACATTGTGTGTTTGTCAAACGTTAATATTAAACGTAAAAAAATCTAAAAACGATATCCGCGTACAATAAAAAATATGATGTAGTTTTTTGTGTATTTCAATCAACAAAGATTAAAAATGTTTATTTCATCAAAACAAGATACACTCAAGACGCGCGTGTAGCTGAATTGCCTATGCAAATCGCCGGTTGTTTTTTTTCCCATTAATAATACTGAAGGCTTAGTGCACACTTGTTATATAAGTCCACTTTTTTTCCAAAATTGAATGCGCTTTATTTTTAAAATAAAAGTTGTTTAAATCTCAAATATATATTTGTTGTGAAAACTGTAATATTATCTTATTAAAAGTAAAAAAGTATAATTTTCTCTCTTGAACAATATTAGTTGTATGACTTATAACGAGTTTGCACTAAGACATCGATATTATACTTAATGTATAACACTATACTTCATAATATTGTTATCACAAACCGCAGTGCTTTTGTAATACACTCCTCTGACATATTATTATTATACTTGCAAACACTCAAGTCGGTATGGCGTCAAAAAGTTTAGCGGTTGTATTTGTGAAGGTGCATTATATTATTATCGCCGACTTTGGGACAGTAGGCGAAAAAAACAAGTTGATACTCGAGTAATAATTATACGGGTCAACGGATCTGTTCCACTCGATCTACACTGACTACCGATTACTATCGTACCTCCTAAGGGGTAATTTTTATTTATTTTGTTCTTATGCCCAGAAGACGGTGCGTGTGAACCGCAGACCTTTGGCCAAAGTCTTTCCACCAACAAGCGCACGCAAAAAATAAAACACAGATGTTTATCGCTCAGTGAATTAACATAAAAATAACATTTAACGCGGTCAAACCTTAATTTCAAACTCGAATAAACATAATAATAATAATATACCCGTCGGGCAACGGATTTGTATACTTTGATATACATTACTGTTTTACATATTATTGTTATTTTATCTTATACGCCGTTTGATCTGGTTTTCTTCGATTGCCACTTCATTAGATATAATATACATAAACAGTGTTAAGGAAAATTCCTTTAAAAAAGTAACAGTTCCCATCCATATTCCTGAGGTAAAAAAAGTGATGCATTCCAAGTGCATTCCGAAAAAAAAATGTAATATTTGCTCTTGTACAGATAAAATATAGTAACTGTAGGTAACCCCTAAAAATGTATTTTATAATACTGTACCTTTTTTTGTTTTGTTGCTATTATTATTATCAAAATTCGGCTTTCGTTTTAATTTTTATTTAAACGGCGTTTGCTATATTTATTCAGCGTTATTTAATTTTTTTTTTGATTCGTTAAACGCGAAGAAGCGCGTTTATTATAATTTTTTGTATGTTTTTATTATTCAATATGGCCTTGTTGTCTTTAACAATGTAATTTGGTCGTTAAGAAATTATTATTATTTACACAAATCGGATTAAACGTGCAACACCCCGTTGCCAACCAACCCGAGGTCGGTAAGTTTACCAAGTAAGCCGAACAGCGCCACCTTCTTGCTGTAGCCTAATGGACGTTTCTTAATAATATGTGTATAGCTGTTATAGTTAGTTAGCTTAATATTATTATATTCAAATTCGACTTTATCGACTAATAGTTAGCATAGTCGGTGCAATTTATCAGCCAAATTAAACACAACCCGTTTGGCCACCACTTTAATCATATACATACAGCTGAACAATTCTCGATTCGCCCCAAAACACATGGGACGGCCAAAACTAATTATTATGGTGTTTTTCGTTCATATGTGACCGTGTGGCCGACATTAATAATAATAATACATCACAATGTAATAATAACAATAATAGCAAACCTTTCCAGTACGCGTATGAATCACTGTCGTCATTAGATGATTCGTTGGCGTGGCTGTTGCGCAGACTCCTCAGACCGAAATCGGCGATTTTCAACACGAACCTGCTATCCACCACACAGTTGCTGGACTTGAGTCCACCGTGAGACCGTAGTTCGCTACTGTGCAGATAGCACATGCCCTATGGTGAAAATGTCAATAAAATACAATATGGAGTAAAGCAGTACAGTAAAATATAATATATGTAGCATCGCCCGGCGAATGGCTATGGACTATTACGACACGGTCCAAATCTTAATTTGAGAATTTTTCAAAAATAAAATTCAAAAAGCTGAGGAAATTTTACATACAATGTGTATTTTTTTAAATTGGGTTCTACATAAAAACGCTTAGAAAAAAAAAGGTAAAAATTCATAGAATAGTAAAAAAAACACAGGGAAAACGACCACAGTATTCAAAATAGTTGAAATAATTATGTGTAAACTAATTTTTTTATTTTAAATACAACCCCATCAGTTATGTATTAAAACCATATGAACTGATATTGGGGATGTTTACAAACGTTATGATTTGGGTAATATTAGTTTGTTTAGGTGCTAAGTACACATTTTGATCAATTTAATTAATTTTCTCTCGAAACAATTGATATTTTCTATGTTTTTCTTTCTGGTAGAACTCTGGTTACTGTTATTATACAATATTCGAATTTGTATCTTTTTTTCCTCCCAGAATTCTATCAACTTTTTAAACTTAAATGGCAACATATATATTCAGTTAACTTGATTTGCTGAAAATGTTGACTCGATAACCAATTTTGAGTAAGTACTTTTAAACTTTAATTACTTTTAAAGCAAACCAGCGAATTATTCTTGTTTTAAAAAGTTATGATACGTTGCACTATGGAAATCTTAAGTTCAAATGGAATAGGTTTATAATTAAAATAAATATGGATATATCAAATTAAGGCTAACTAATAACTATTAAAGTATTAAAAAAACACCTGAATATCTTTTAAGATATTGACTAGGTAATAGTAAAGCAACAGCGGTATTAGTGTATTATTATTATCATCTCATGATGGCAGCGCTGGGGCTTGAAGGTATGTTAAACTGATAATGATGATGATGATGATGATTGATGATTATTCTAATAATAAAAATAATGTCAAAACTATTAGTACTGCGGGCAACGAAAAAGGTAGAATCTAATAAATTTTGTTCGACCAAATATTTATTCACATTTTAATAATAATAATAATGCATATGGCGTATTGACCGGGAGTGGCTATGGCTAACTTTATGCCAGTTCGGTCGCCGGGTTGCATGGAATTTCAGCCATGCATCCGGGGTTGATAGTGTGGGTCGCCGCTAAAAATCCCAGGTGGTCACCCATCCGGGATCAAGCAGCAACGGACACAGCTTAACCTCAAGTGCCATGCGGCACTTGAGATGTCCACTGCGCCACACCTCCCGGTATTCACATTTTATATTTGTTCAATAAAACATATTATGTTTTTCTATACCAATATGATCAGACGGGTTTGTTGTGAAAACGATTCATGTCCGTTTTCGTTTGAGATAATAATAACAATACATTGTTGTACTATATAATAGATAAGCGGATTGTTCCTATGGTAAACCAAAAATGAAATATATATACACAATCGGATTATCGAGAAAGGCGTGTCAGAATGAGAATGGGATTGACGTTTGATTGACATCTATACAGGTACAGTACACCGTCACAAGGATGTATTAAGTACTGATCTGAGGTTTTTTACATAAGGATTTGGAACGGGAAAGGAATTTTGTCAGCAGAAGAATAGAAACAAAACGAAAATGTTTACACGAGATTTATTAAGGTTGGCCGGGCCGCTGAGAAAAGTATATATTCATTATAAATTACTTTGACAATGTCGTGCATCAAGCTGTACCGGAACATCCAGTCTAATTTGAACTGGTCGTTTTCGAGTATGTCTTGTAGACTTCCTTTGGGACAGTACTCGGTCAGCAGACAACAGTAATTGGGTTCGATACAAGCACCGTAAAACCGCACCAAGTGGTCGTGGTGTAAGTCTTTTAGCTGAAAAAAAAAATACAACAAAACATTATACTTTATGTTATTTGATGAAGAGTAAGATGTTATATTTTCTTAAACACATTGTTTGGCAATTTCAGAAAATATGAATAAAAAAAAAACACAGGGCCGTTTATACAACTCTCGTTAGTGTAAATGTGAAGTTCCGCACAAAAACCAAAAGTTGCTCGAGTCGTGCACTGTATAAATTGGCTTGTTCGAAGATTTCCAAAAACGTTGTAAAAGTGTTTTTTTTTATGCGAGTCAGACGACGTTTTGAAATGTAGCTTGAAATCGAAACAATCTTTTGGACTTTTTTACAATTTGATTAAAACTACACAACATTTGCAGATATTTTAAGGGCTGTGACTTTACAAATACTTATATGCTATTCAAAGTTTGTTTGACAAAGAAATTCTGCTTGTAAAACTTTAGTAACTATTTCTGTTACATTTCCGAAACACAAATCGACCAGTTAAGACAATGCTATATTTTCTATTGGCGATAAAAATGTTCACATAACAGCAGCGAGCCTGTTAGCCATTAAATTGGACTAAAATATATTTTTCTATTGTACTTACTAGCTATATTATAGTATAATCACAAATAATAAAAAATTGTATTTGAGTATTATTATCGTTTTTGACATACCCTTTTTAATTCCAACAGCAACGGTCTTGTCAATTCTAATCGCGATCTCTTCAAAGTTTTTAGAGCCACTTTGTTTCCCTGGAAAATAAAATGTATTAAATTTAAAAATATAATTTCATACCAAACAATAATATATTATATTAAAGGTTTTACAATAATGAGCCTTTGAGACTACGTCACATGGGCAACCATTAAAATAATATACTAAAAACTATTTTTATTAAATATTAAGATAAATAAATGTCAGTACAAAAGCTTCTTTTTCAAATATTATCTAAACAATATTATGATGATAATGTTATATAGTAAAAACATGACAATAACAGCTCAATCCATTCGAATATAGTGAAATCTAATTTTTTATACTTTTAAACATACTTTAATGGGAAATAAAATGCATTTTAGAGCTTGAAATGAATAAGTTCCTTAGTAAAACTCTAAAAACAATAAAAAACAAATACTTTTGAAATACAGTAAGGAAGTTTCAAATATAGTTTGTGTCAACTAAGTTTGTGTGAATTCGAGTGAAACGTATGCATTGCACAGTATATTTATATAACAAAACGAAAAACCTTATTATAACTGTCAGAAGTCAAGTAAAATAATCATCGCTTAATATTTTCCTTGTGCTTTGTTTAAACGCGTAACAGACAATACACATTTTCAAATATTTCCTTTTGCAAAATCTTAATTGGAAGTTTTCGCAGTGGTTACTTTGATAACGGTTATTCATTCGGTGTCGACGCTTTATATAACATTATAACCCAGAAATGACTAAATGCGCATCAACTTCTATACAAAAAGGTTATTCGTTTTTTTGGACTAACACAAATTATTACAGATTTATTTTATTTTCGAGATCCACAATGATCACATACAAAGCTGGAGCTAATAAATTCCGAAACGATAAACAATTTTTTCGTGTGTTCTTGCATTTTAACTGATTGTTAGGTCGACGTTAGGTACATTGTTAATTATATCCCAAACGGCCAAATAGAAATAATTCTACAACTGACAATGCAATGTTTGTTATATAATAAAAATGGCGGCACTAGTGTCAGACTTGAAAATAATAGTTTATTGTTACTGGGAAACAAATCATCATTTCACAACCGTTGGTTAAAATTAATTATTTTTTATAAAAACAAATACTGATTTATGAATCTTTAAAGTGTATACATAGCTTGTAAGTTTTTACTTTTTACCGTCTTTTTCGCTCCTGGTCAAAAGTTTAAGCCGTTAAAAAGTTTACCGACCTTAAGTGTTCCATGGGTCGTTAGGGGATCGGTGGGCGTCCGGTAATAATCTAAGGAGTATACACTGTACACGATATTATAATAATATATTACCTATATATATATATTTATATATGGGACGTACTCATGTGTGCCCATTTTCTTATCTGTTTAATAGCCGAACGTTGAGGGTTTCTTTACGCTAACAAAGTTGTGCAACTCGTTATTACCCGCCGGTTTTAATACTGCATAAAATATATAAAAAGAACAACCCCCTTTCGGCCTTTAACCGTTTGGTTTATTACACTTATACGAGACTAACTATATACACAATTTACCCATGTTACTCAAATTCATAAACTGACAAAATCATCACCGAGAACCTATGTGTTCGGTTAATACTTAACTAAGTGTGTTTGGATCAACTGACAATAGCTTTAAACCCAGCCAGGCAAATGCCAAATGGATTTAGCTAAAAACAGCAAAACGATGGGCACGCCAGTGCGTGTGCAGGTGTTCGCGTGGGCAGCAAAGACCGGCTCAATAAGTCAAAGCAAAAATATATAACGTACCCGAATTACCGAAGTAATAACATAACGCTTACCAGGGTCGACAAAAACAATAAGGATTTTTATTTCTGAAAGAATCGTAAAACCGAAATAAGCGTTTCGACCTTAACAATAATGCCGTATCGCAACACCCGAGACCCATTGGATATATATGTGTATCGATAGGATTAGCCGGGGGTTGTATAAAAGGTAATAATTATATATCATGAATTAAAGAGCACTTTGCATTTGCCATTTTTCAGTGTATTCTGTTGATCACCGATGTACCATTCCTATTTAGGATCCTATCAGACTGACAATAATATTGTATGTTACACTAATATAGCCAAAACGGCAATAGTCTTTGGCTAATCTACATTTATCAAAAAAAAAAGAATGCGAATTAGAGCCAAATATTTTATTGACAATACACATTATGAGTAATTATAAGGAAACTCATATCTGTTATATCTGGGTATTTGTTATATCTGGGTATCTGTTATATCTGTTATTATTAACTTTAGTTATTATTTTACTCTGATATTTTGGGTATGATGATATTATTGTTGATTTTTAATATTTTCTTTAATAGTAATTACTAACAAGTAAACAGTATTTGGTTCTAATTATTTTTTTTTCAAAAATGATTGGTATGTTATGTAATAGACTATTACTTACAGTTCACAAGGTGTGTACTTTTTTTGTAAAATTTGAAATTTTTTTTGTAACGGATATCAAATTTATGATAGCAACGAAATTGTCATTTACCTAGACTTAGAGTATCAAATTACTTGACAACACATGTATACTTCGAGTAAACTTCTTGTCGACCTATCTGAGTAAAAACAACATTATTAAAGTTTGACTCCAGGATCTCGGTATTGCGTATTGAAAACTTTTTCTTTACTAAGATGTATGTGTATGTACATATTATACCAAATTAAACCCAGATCAACGATGGTAATAATAGTGAAAGGAGAATATTCACAAACACTGTTTACCATCAAAGCTGTTACAGATATTTCTGTACTGTACGTTGTTATTACAAATGCTTAATAAAAAACAACCGAGTTCAATAAATTCAATTCGATTAAATATTTTTTATACTAATACAACGGTAATGCTTGTTTTCGGCCAATTACGCTGGCGTAGGCGGAGAGTGAACTCGGAGAAAAGCTAAATCCTCATAAATATATATTTATTTATTTTCTTAAATTAAATTTTAAAAAAAGTCCAAATTGTATTTGTCGATAATCTTTTTTGGGAGGCTATTTCGAGAGAAATACTATTGACCAAGCTCTTCGCCATTGTTAGAAAATATAAAAATGACAATTAATAAATTGATTTTATTTGTTTCGAGTCGCAATAATTAAACGGGCGGGTTTTTCATCGAAGCTGAAATTATTTTGCAGTCCTGGGCGTTTGGGGAATTTAACATAACAACAACGTACCGGCCACACACTTGACTTGTTTACAAAAAAAGTTGGCTCGACTTTAAAATGATTGTAATTTTTTTAAAAATAATTTTTCGATTTTAACACAGATTTGGGCGAGTCATCCGGTTAGGTTTTAAGTGCCGCTTTGATTGTTTCCAGCACCCTCGGGCATGACGGGGACAAAAGCCACTATGACTACGTACACCAAAGTGAACAAATACTACACATTGAAATCGTTCTTGAGTGTGGTTGACTTTTTTTAACCACCATCGACGGTATACCGCCGATGTGATTTATTATGTAAAAGTGTTATATATGTATATATACATATTTTAGGTAAATAATATTGCGTCAGTCATGTTATATGCGCGTACAGAGTAGGCGAGAGCAATCTGTATTGAACGATGGAAAATTTCATCATTCAATTTCCATCATTGATGGAAAAAAAAAGACACTTAACGACTCTTTATAAACCTGAGTATGACTCTGATAGATTATTATCACCGACAATAATATTATTAAAATATTATATACCGCTAAGGTGTAGAGAAATTATTCCATATAGTGAAAAATAGAAAAAAAAATTAAATGTCTAATGCGCGTGGGAACAATAAATAATGTATTCCGGATATGATATTTGATTATGGCACCGTTAATGCGGTTGCATTAATCAATCGGATCAACCGTAACAGCGGCAAGTGCTATCCAATTGGAAATCTCAGAATTTAACAAACCACTTGTCTAATGTACACTATTCATATTTTCAGAGCAGCTGTAAACGTACTTGGAGGGTTAGTCGGCCTATAACGAGCGAACCGTGTCGGAGAAGGGTACAGGGTGAACGTACAGGGTGATTTTGATGTATTTTTCAAGAATATAATCCCATCCCTCCTGTGCGCCACAACACATTGTGAATAGTTATTTTTTTAAGTAATTATTTAAAATTGGTTATCGACCGGTAGGAACTTTCATATCTTTTATGATTTTATACACTGACTGGGTTAAGATGCTTTGTGGGATGTAACTGTCGCTAGCTTATTCTCTCCTGGCACCGAACTTTGGTCCGAATCGCGGTTTTTGGTAAAACCATTAAAATTTTCCCCTCCGGACCGCGACCGCATTTCGGTTAGGCAGGTTTATAATTTAGATTTTTACTCTTGAATTTTGTATAAATTAACCGAAAGCGTGGGTACGGTCTGCCAACCAATTATAATAGGCTACAACGCGTGACTATAATATGTATTATGTGCAGCGGTCGTACGTGCTAATCGATTTAAGGTCGACAATATTTCACTTTTTACAGTATTTATACATACATACATGTATGTATGATATATTTATATAGTACAAGTTTTTTTTTTTTAATGGTTATTATCATAATATATTGTTGTCTGATATTATTGGATAGCTGCTATACTTAAGAGCATCCGCCCCGTCGGTAAAAGTGCCCTAGACAACTCTATAAACCAGACTTTTAATAGTAATATGTAATACAATTGTACACGTATATGTCTTATATGTATTACATGTTGTTAGACACTTAGATTTGTTAAGTTTCGGGCAGCGGTTCTTTTTTTGTTTATCAGAAATTATTATATTCAATATATATAGTATTTAACGGTACATTAATATGTTTTTATTAACGGTACTCAAAATACAAATCGATTGTACTTTGAATATAAAATATATGTATTAAAAAAAAAATCCGTCTTACAGTTGAAATATATTATGCGTGTCGTATAAACCGCGTTTCTAATAGGTTTCTTCGTTTGAAACCCCAAAACACTAGCTCTCTGTCGGGGTCAAAAGTCAAAAGCAACCAACGTGTCCCCACGTGTATAACCGCAGAAAAAACTATTTCGTTTGAAACTGTTAACACCAGTCAAGCACAGTTTGCGGCTTGCTAACATTTTATGAGTGACAACTTTATAAATAAATACAAAAAAAAAACACTTTTCCTTCTGTCGATAGTCGTTTCTAGAACAGATATTAGAAGTATTTAAAAACCATGCTGTTTTTTTCTCAATTGTACTATTTAACATATAATTTTACAGAATCCAATCAAATAACTCATCTGGAAAAAGTAAAAAGGTCGATCAGAAGTAATAAATAAGTGTATACATAGTATACTCGATTTTATACGACCTATTACACTTGTTTTCTTTAACCCAATACATTGGATCGGTTCAATTCAAAATGGGACCGGGTAACCCAATAAATTAACGTCAGAATGTATCTTTTATGTTACAGAAATGTGGGAATTTCGAACACTTGGACTCGATTAAGTATTAAAGGGATTGCATTTTAATTAATAATAAATATCGCGTTCGACCTTGGATATTCATTGAACGGTGCACCGTTATCGGAGGCTCGTTATCAATTCAGTTAATATGTTATAAGTCTTAGAAAATTTACTTTAAAAGAAATTCTAAGCCGGCGATCTGGTTATGCAATTTTAATACTTGCCGGTATAGTTAATAATAATTAAAAAAATAGTATTTAGCCAAGCTTTCTCCTCCTGTTAACGTCTTAAGTTTCGGATAACGTTCCATCAGCTATTACTAGGTCATTATTTTATTGATAATTTCTGACTTTGATTGTATGGCTAAAGGGGTTGGCGCCAGCATGATGTTTTGGTCTAAAACGTTAACCTAAATATTAAGTCAGAAATCTAAGAGGAGCGAATCACAGCTGTTATTATCATTGTATAATTAACATAATCCGAGCAGAGTACATGTTTGTAAAATACAATTTAACGGTGACTTTGGCCATCAACATCTACATTAAAACACTTTTTGTATCGTGTAAAAAATTACACATCCGAAACAAAAGTTGTAAAAGTTTAAAAGGTTTTTTCGAAAAAAAAAAAATGAACACAAACTCGTTTATCAAAAGTTGCAAAAAGTCGGTAATTGCCGCGATACGAATATTGCCTGCAAATTTGTCTTAGAGACCTAATTTATATATTTTTTTAATTAAAAATACCTTTACACTGACAACAAGTTAAGTGCTTAAATATATATTTTACCTTGTAGAACGCTGTTTGTATGAATATTTGGCGTCCGTAATCGCATTGGCTCATTAGGCTCATGAGGTCGTCCGATATGACTGTCTGTAAAACACAAAAATATATACATTCATTTTTTTTTTTTTTTATTGAATACTCCTATCTTGTGACAACACCACTGGATGTACACAAATGTAAACACATTATAATATTATATTATACCGGCGTCTTAGTGCTTTTTAAATATTCAGATCACGAACGACGACAAACGGATAAACGACACCGGTAGGATGGTTTAGATTTCCATGCTAATATTATTATATGGTACTGAATCGGTAAAATGTGCACAGGGCGGAAAATTGTAACACCACCTGTCGTGTGTCAAACAGCAAAACCAATCCTGTATTATGGAACTTATTCCAACGAGATTTTCAATACCTTTTGGAATGAGGTGCGTGCTCTATAAGAACACGACTTTTGTTCGACCTAGTCTCGACATATCCTATTATCAGCCCTACAAAAATGGGTACTATTATAGCAGTGTATTCCGTCAAGATTGTTTTTTTTGAAAAAGGTCTACAGTTATCGATCAAATATACAGGATCAAAATATGTTAAACCATAGCCAATTCGATACGAACGTAATTCTGGTAATGAAGCTAACCGTTGACTGGAAAACAAAAGATCAAACGACCAATAATTACAGATCAGTCTTTGTAGTGCCGTGTAATTTAAAAACGATTAATTTTAAGTACATACAATTCAGCCAGTGCTACAAAACTAACGAGCAACTAATCAGTGTTCGATTTGACTATTTAGTGTTTCTGTGCATCTTTAAATGGCATCTAGAGAAATGTACAACTATGAATTTACTCCATCCGTTCCCAAAGTACATATTTTGTTACTAAAATATCTACTTAAATAATAATTCCAATAAAAGAATGAATAACAAATATCCTAAAACAAATAACGCATGTAACCTACCCGCTGGCTGTTCCTTCTGATAAGACTGGCCATGCTCGTTCTCCATTTTTCTTGAGGCACTCTTATAATGTCGTTGTAATTGACTTTCCACGTCATGGATGCGATTTCCGCTTCTAGTTTGTAGTGCCTGTAACAGACAAAAATACAAAAACAAAAAAAACAATTTCAGTAAAATGGAATAAATACATAACAATATTAATATGTAGCCGAGTAGATTCCATCAATGTAATTTGTATTATGAATAATTTATAAAACAATGTAAACTATATAGTTTTTTGTATTTACATATTGTAATAAAGTATATGTACATGTTTCCATTTTAATAATGAAAGTCATAATATACAAGAATGAGTACAATATAGCATTACTATAGCTCAACGTTTTGTCATACAAAACAAGTTAAAAATAATTGAATTTCTGTAAAGAATTGTATTAAGTGAAACTCAAATTTGAACAAAATCAAGTTGTACAAAATAATACAATTATAACGCTTGTCGAGTTAGAACGCCAAGTCGCTGTTTATATTGAAATAATATTATTATTGACATAAGTTTATGGTAGTAAAAACGTATAAAACATTTATTACATTAGGAAATCACAGAGAACAAATGTAGTATTTGATATATATATAGATGTAATGAAAACTCATTGAGAATTTCTATAGAAAATTTATCTACAAATCGTACTGCAAAAAAACTAATATCGTTGTAGAACTAAAGTTGTTTTTTTTTAAAGAAAATTATTAATACAAGAAATCGTTATTGTTTTATGAAGAATGGCAATACGAACCGGTTTTGTTCGTGGAAATAAAAATTCTACCAGAAGAATAAATGACTGAATGTCTATAATATAATGTACTGTATTATCTTGTCATTGTACGATAACGAGCAATGATTTTTTTTTCTCTCAAGTTGAAATGGTGTAATTTAAAACTGTTGTGGCATCTCAGGTTCACTTATAATGTTTACCTGTGATACTACATCAACACATGTAGTATATTACGTATCACAATATCACTGTACTTTTCTCCTTGCTAGTACCAGTGTAATATCAAATACCATATAAACTCAATACGGAAAATACGATATATTAATAGGATAAACTTATAAACAATATAGTTTGAACTTGTTGTATTTTTAGTAATAAAATACTCTTTAAGTAATACACGTTTCTAATGGATTATTGAGAAAAATTACTTGAAAAGAATTTAAAAATCTTAATTTCTTCTAGATATATTTCAATTAGTAAACCCTCGTAGGACATCTCATGTGTGTGGATATACTGCAAATATTATTTTATACAATATACATTTATATAAATATATATTTTATTGAATTGTATATAATACTTTGATTTAAAAAAAAAATGTTAGTAAAATATGACCACAGAAAAAAATTAAAAGTTGCATAGTCAAGTCTAGACTGTAGCTATAACAAACCGACAAATTTTAAACGGTCTTAATTTAAGAATAACAATTGCAAAATGCGTTGTTTGGTAATAACCGCCAAAAATGATCCAAGAAATAAATTTGTTTTGCGTTTTATTATTTTACTTTTTGATACAATATATCAGATTAAACTGTCGGCTGTATAGCTCACACATATTTTATAAAATATAGTAAATACCGAATATAATGGTATAAATATGCATACATAATAATTTTATATACTCAAAGTAAGATGATAAATTACATTAAAAACAAGAACGAAATATAAGGTACAGAACAAACTTTTTATATTGAATTATGTTTTCTTTTATACCGACAAACAAGTCATATGCATACACCGTGTGCTTGGATTCCAGGAGAAAATAAATTAAAAACTTAATTCTTGGACGACCTGTGAGTTTTGTGGGACTTTAGATCATAAAAATAATGAAAAATACCAACAGCAAATAGGGTGTTCGCCATAAATTACTAAATTAACACGGTAGCCTATTAGAACCATTACAACAACTATTATTTGACAAAAAAAAAGCAAAACAAAATTGATAATAAAAAGAAAACTTAGCTTTCAATGTCAACGTTCCATTTAAAATATATTCTTATATAGCTTCTTTATTAAAGTTAAAGTTACATTGCAAATCTTTTCATATATATCATATATATGTGATTTTGTTAAATAACCGTCGGCATATTTACAAATAGGATTTCAAAATGAAACTTCTCAGAAAATACTTCAGCAAAAGTAACCGTAATTGAATTACATTTTATTTCAAATGACAAAGTTCAACTATTATAGCTATGGTGAAACTCTGTCCCCCATTCCCAGGCCATGTGCTTAATTTCTTATCCCATAAAAAGATCTCGAAAATATAGTAAGGATGCTGGTTGAAAATGGAATATTTCTCAATATTGGATAATAGTTTTTAATATCAGACCATGTCGTTAGATCCAGATCCAAACTAAGAAGATAATTTTCCATAAAAGTTGTTGCACATTAAAAAAATCTATCCAACTACTAGTTTTTCTACTTTCTTTATTGGCTTACTCAACATAAACACTTTACTCGGGCACATAAAACTAAACAATTTTATTTATTTATACATAACTATAAACTATTGCAGGAGGTCGTTTAGACACTATGCAAATAAGACATTAGTGTATTAAGAATAGCCTTAAAACAGTAACTAAGTAAGTGCCACGGTAAAAAAAAGAAAATATAAATATCTGTCGACAAATTAAATAATTTTTAAAATAACATTAAATCAACATTAAAATTAATGCATTTTTTAGCATAATTTTTTATTTGGTATTTTAGGCTTAAACTTCCAGCCAAGTAAACTAAATTTTAATTAATATTTTTTTTTACACACAATTTTACTTGTTGAGGTAATAATATTTTAATTAAGGCGTTTACTGTACGTCTTAAACAATGATTCTCATGAAATAACTTTGGTATAAAACTCGGAAAATGTATATTTAAAGAAATACCACTTAAAGGATAAAAATATATACTGGCGATATAGAATGGTGTGGTTGAATCAATAAAAGATGGTTAAATTAATCTAGCCGTTGTTTGTTTAGGTTCAGTTCTAAATCGACAGACGGGTCAATATACTTATGAGAACACATAAGTACACAACATGTACACGTTTGTGTATCTAAAATCAAATGAATTAATCACAAAGTCGTATATATATATATATATATATATATATTTCGCATTGAAAAAATAGCGCGCATCAACTTTGCGGTGTTTACGGTCGCTAAAGTTATTATTTTATTTTTACTAACATGCTTTACATTTCATTCCACGCACAAAATGTTCCACCCAAGTTAATAATAATCTGCGCTATAAGAAACCTTTATTGCTCTCGAGGGTCGGCTATTTTCCAGCTAAACGTATTTTTTTTACTACTTTGAATACAAATAAGGATTTTTAATTTAAAAAAACTTCTTGTTTACTGTCCATTAAAACCGTGATAACCTGAGATATAATACATTCAACGCTAATGTCATTGAATAATAATTGTAGACAAGCTTAATCGACAAAACATATGTAAATATAATCAGAACGGTTTGGAAATCAGCTTATACTAACCAAACAAACTGCTTGAAAAGTTATTTACCAATAAAACGAAGAGTAATTTAATTTAATTCTAAAAGCTAATCCTACTATATCATATGTTTTATTAGCAAAAACAGCAAGTACGTTAGATTGGGTTTATGGAAACATTATTTTTCGGCGAGGTAACAAAAAGAGTGAAAACACGTAAATAAAACTGTCGTGCCGGTGGTCCTCTTAAATTATTCTGGGCTAAGGAACAATATAAGTACTCGAGAATATTAGAAAATTGCATTAGCTTCTTGCCGTTACTTCGTCACTCGCTTTTTTCCCCCGGAGTCATTAGTTTTAATACGATAGTCGGTAGTTTCCAATCTCGGTTAATGGCCTTGTGACGTCTTAAGTCAGCGCTTTACTAAATCCTAAATGATTCATCGATTCTAAACACTGAAACGTAGAGTAGATTCAATTACTGAAACTATCGCCCGTTAAAATATTGATAAACCTGGTGGAAACGTTTTTGGAAATCTAACATTTCCGATTTTCAGTTGAACTAAGGCAACTAGGATCAATAAGTTAAAATAGGTACTAGGTAGTCTAATCTTTTGGAACTTTTAGATAGTTATATTGAGATATCTTATAAATGAATAACCGGTTGATTTATTATGCGTATAAAAGATAATAAATAATAACTTCATGCGAATTTTGGTACAATACCAATAACAATATATTCAATTACCTGTATATAAGGGCTGACGCTATAGCCAAGATAACGACCACTGAGCTCAGGACAATGCTGAGAATCGCATAGCCGGGCATAGCTAGAAAAATAAAATAAATTACAAACATTTGACACAAAATCTTATAATATTATTTTTGATTTATAGTTGTGTAGATTAATTATATACATTACAATTTTATATATACAACCGATTCGCATACAAAAACTTTTGTTTTTATAAGACTTGACAAATCTAAGATTTCATCAAAAGTTATTATTTTTTTTTTTTAATCTAGAGCAATAGCAAGTTAGAAAAAAAACACTCAATTATTTCCCAGCGTTCTGCGGTCACAGAAACTTAAGAACACAAATTAGATTTCTTACTTTTGCACAGAGAGTTGTCAAATCCGCAAGTCGGTGTGTCCGGGGGAGGACGATCCCTGCCGCCGGCCCAATGAATGCTCATTCCAGGCACGTACTCCAACGATTGTTTCACACCAATGTAGTTGGCCACTATCTAAAAATCAAAAACCGTATATATATACCTTTGAGTAATTGTCAGTGATTTCAAACGTTCAATCTTAATCTATCTAATTTTCTCGCGCGAAAATTACCACATAATCAGCCGGTTTCACCAACTATTCTTAAATTCACTCTTAACACAATGTTAGTTAACAACTCATTTAAGTATAACATCTAGTTAAATGAAATAAGTTTCACCATAACATTAGTATTTTTTAATTATATTTGTTAAGTTAACAAAACGTTAGTTGGGTTACCAAAGCGGTTACCTCGATTCCAACGTTCTCATTGGTTATTAGAAATGTGATAACTGATAAGTGATGTGTAATATTTTATTTGTCAGTTTGTTATTATTTGATACTTTAATTTACTTTCTTTTAACGTTTTGGTTTATATAAATAATTTATACATCATTTTTTGACACATTTTTCAGAGAGTCTATACCTTTCAAAAAATAGTTTTTTATCAAGGTCATTCAAATAATTTTTTCCATTTTGAAGGCTTAAAAAATAAGATAGGTAGTGAAAGGAATTATTTCCATTGTTAAACTCAGGATAGACAAGACATAATAATATTATCTAAATTATAAAATACAATAAATTATGATATTTGAACCTATAATGCAAGACTGTGTCATTCTTTTGTACTTAATCTACCTACATAAAATAACTTCTGCTTACCTTATAAAGGGTTTTCGAAGTTGTCATTTCTACAGTTCTCTAAATACTCAATATAAAAAAGGTCCTCATGAAATGTGTAATTCATTATTTTATAGTACTAATATGAAACAATTTCTGAACTATAATAATATAAATATTATATAATATAAGTACTACAATACATTTTAACATTTTACATTTTAACTTTTTAACAAGTCGATTTCGGGTGATTAATTTAACAATCGTTTTAACAATGTGATAAGGCTATATCAAATATCGATGAAACCCAATTTTCATTAACTAGTTGTTAAATATAACTAACAATAAGTTATATTCTTAACAAATGTTGGTAAAACCAGCTTTATATATTTTTCATAATGATAAGATACTTACATAACATTTTAATATGGTCTACATAAAATGGCTAATGCAGCATAGGTTCTTAAATACCAATTATATATAAATAAATCTACTAACGAACCTACCTATTTGATTTTATAGCGTTTAATTTTGGCACAGTTACTTTAAGACATCCGCCCATAATGGAAGGTTTGTCAACGTTTAACAATACCATTTTCATTAACACTTAATATCAATGAAGTTGATTTGCTCATTATTTTAATCCTAGCAAATGCAATATTTTTATTATTATATAACTGTCAGAATAATCCCCGGAGGGGGGCAGGCAGGATTTAAACCTATCCCAAAATATAACTATCTACAGACTTATTTATGTTTTGGTTATCCACTAATAACAAAACGAATCTTTTGTAATTTTAGTACTGTCATTGACTAAAGACCAAATACAAAAATTAAAATAATATACATTGAAAATAATTGAATAACCAAAGGTAAATATTATAAACGTCAACAATGCCGACGGCGTTGTAGATCGGCAATTCTGATACACTCTCGTCCATTTGCCGCAACAGTAATATATGCAATCAAATTAAATAGGTACATATTAAAATACACTCAACCAAATGACAATTTACAACTATTTGTTAGATCTGTGAATCTGGCATTTTTTTTTCCACTTTAATAAATATATTACCCTACATTAGCACTGAGCCTATATTATAGTGACTTGGTTTGATTAGGAAAAATATATTTTGTATTGCACATTTCTTGATAAATTACTTTTGTTTCGTTTTGCCAACAACATAGTCCACAGATATTATTATAGTGTCAACATAGCTTTCTACATCATGTGAAATGGCCGTTGTGTTGCTGAGAGCAGTTTAACATTCAGAATTATATTATATTTGGTTAATTGAACAATATAACGAGTAAAATAATAATTAATGGTAATGCAAATTGGACAACATTAGAAATCAACTATTTCTAATGTAACCAATATCAGTTTAATTGGCCTAATGGTACAATTTAAAGCTTATATATTATGTATAGTTTACACCGTAGTTGGTTTTTAGACTCGAGGCTGACTTTTGTAATTTGTAAATCGCACAGAACCAATTACGGATTTAATCTGAGTGCTAATAGTAAAATTTAACTGCCGCGCGTAATTCCACTTAATGCGTGTTTTACTACAAACCCCGCGGTACTACACAAACTCCAAAGTAGTGATTTGGATTGAAATTTACATAATTCAAAGTAGCCTAAATACCGTGCATTAGTTGTGAATAATAATTATTGGTTAATATATTCGTGGTTGTTTGAAACTATAGTTACCCAAGAAGTAGACTAAACGTGATATTAACTGTGTATTGGCCCAACCCAACCTAACCGACCTTTTCAATAACATCTAGTGGCAGTGACACATAGGACCATATTAAGTCTCGAAGACGTTTCCAATATAACATAATAATAATAAATAGTTTTATGCGTTCTGACTGTCGGCCAGTTCTAATATAATAATGTGATGGGCGAAAAATGTGGAATTCTATGCAAGTGTCAGGTGCGAGTGCATTGTTATTGGAATAACCCAAGGGGAGTCGTGCTTAAGACAACTCATGTGTGTGCTGTATAGTCTAGCCGAGTACTTTGCAGCCATAGTATTTGGTTTTTAATGGTTTCCCGTTTATATCGAAATTCCTAAAGTGCCTACCAAGTTGGTAGGCAAGCATGCCGTTATTGAAGATCAAAATATATTACATATCATATTCGATTGTTCGGCGACGCTTTCATAGTTCTTTTACTTGTATACATAATAGTGTAGTATTTTTTCTTTGTCGATTCATTTGAATAAATCCCAAAGATACCGGGCGAGACATCACGTACAAAGGGCCAATAAAAAATGGAAAAAAAGAAAGTAAAACGAAAACGCTGGCAAAGTCTTTTAAAAACATTTCCAATGCTAGGTGTTTACACGAACAAAGTTTTTCGTCGCATTCGCACGGCCTTAATGGTTATTATTCCGACCAGGTTCGGGTCTTGATTTATTTTGGCTCCTCTCCCCTACCCTCTCCTACTTCCCTCCAGTAACTTACAAGTTACAACCGTTACATTTGTACCGTTTTGCCAATATCAATTATAGCCAAAAGACATCAAATAGTCATTGGCTTTAGTTTTTGAAAATTATTTCAAACAATCTCTTTTACAATATGTTTTATATTTGTTCAAAGGTACTCAATATTTTTTTTTTACCTCTATAACATTATGTTAAGTTTTTTTTCATTATAGCACTAGCAGAATTATTGCTACAGAGACAACGACGAATGAAAAACAAGCTTCTGAAAAAGCTAATTAAAAACTTTCGCTTATTTTAAGTCCATCCGTGTCCTTTCGAATGGACCGTTTCGTACGTGACTGTTTTGTCAAGCGTTTCTTTCCCACCCCCCCTAAAAACACTTAATTAGACCAAAGCAGGGTCTTTGTGTAGTATTATGCGGACAGTGATTTCAAATGACGGTTATTAATCTCCGAAGGGAAACGATACTAAATCAACACGAACAACAGATACGATCATACTATGTAAATACATCAAACAATTACCTATAACAAAATATGAGGCATGGCATCGTGAAGCCGAGCCTTTTGTCTAAGTAATTTTTAAGGTAAAAATGTTTTTTCATTACTAGTTTTTTGCTTGTTTAACAATATACAAAACTAAAACAATATATGGCGGAATGTAAGCATTCTAAATTGACGAATTTGAACGTTAGGCCTATGCTGGTTTTCAATATGAAAAACCATGTATTTGTGTAGTCAGTTTGAATTTAAATGAATAAATTGAGTTGATAAATTATCTTCTAAAACCGTAAGCGTCCGAGTCTACGTGGCAATGAGCTTGTTGTAATAATTAATATGAAAACATAAAAACGCTATTCGAGAAGTTGTAATTTATAAGTTCAACCTGATACGGACAATGTAATAATTTACACACAAATTGGAGCGATAAAACGTATTTTATCATATTTTTAATGTACCTATCCCGGTGTACGCGGTCCAGGAATAACTTAAATATTATATTTGAATAATTTTCCGACGGACAGATTTTTTTTTATATAGCTAATACTTGGTGAAAGTAGGTATCTACCTCCAGGTTGAACCCTGTCTATTTATAAAAACTGTCTGCAACTATTTGTGGATAAAGCGTGGAAATTAATTCGGACCCATTAAATATATCGCTCGAAGATAAATCATTAAATATGTGTTATAATATAAGATTATATTCGCCTACTCGCTGTTGATTTATAACAATTTTCAACCAGGCTTTCCATTAATTCTGTGCTGTAAATTTATGCACGAATATACCAGTTTTCTGGAGATTGTTCATATGGATAACTCGGCGAGACGTAATTCCCACAGCACCATTGTTTTTAACACATTTGCAGGGAATCTCTGTATACTATAAAATTTTTCGGTTATAACCATTGTCTGTTCAGAAGGTAGATAACTATATTGTTATATAACCTTATAGTAGTATAAACGCACAGATTAAACAAAACCATAAACATAAAATGGTGCACATCGTGCACAACTGACACTCTCATCGACTTATTGTGATCACAGGTAAAACAGTAAATATTATATTCAATGTAGCGAGTGAAATATAAACTAGTTCAAAATAAAATTAACGCGTCAAACGAAATTACGGTCAATAGCTTGCAGTGTTTTGTAATCGAGAATGAAATGCTTTAGGCTTTATCTACTAGACTATGTGAGCTCAGATGTGACGAAACCAAAAACAATTTGTAAATGTATTATCAAGAATACTTATCCTACTTACGTTGTTTTTGAATTTTTAACAATAAAACAGTAAGTTATAACGCTTCTAACGAAATGTCGGTTGTCATCGTTTTCCTGGTATGTCTGTTCGAGGTATTCGACCAGAAGAATTTAGTGGCCGGCCAAATCTGTAAAAAACCAGCTCTCATAGCGACCTATATGCAGTTACAGCATCTGGACACGGGTTACCATCTCGAAAACTTATATACCGAGGACGAGTTGACACATTTCACAGCGCCAATAATAGAAAAAAAGATTAAGGATCTATACCAAAACATCTTGTGCAGCTACGCGTTCATAGCAATACACCACTTACGTTTATTGGAGTACTTTGACAGCACTTCGAGGAAACAAAGCATACCATGTACTACGTTGTTCTTCGAACAAGCCCAAACGATGCTTACAGTAGCACACTCTTGCGCAGACATCTCAAACGACACAATGCGAACGATGTGGATCGTTTACACGTATGAGCTTTATCTGGAATCAGTGTGTACCAATGAAATTCAATTGGGTAAGGATAACTTTCCGGAAGTTCATCAAGCGGTCCTAGCTAAGCTACAGGAATCCACCAACGGAAATTGTAAACCGGACAACATTTATAACGGCATGGACGAGGATTCGAATTTTTACAAGCAACTAAAGTCCGTTGCCAAACACCCAAAACATGCGTCGATAGAGTACAAGATCTTTATTGTTAACAGAGTGCTGATCAACGACTACACTCACCAGCAGGAGCAAGCACTCCGTCTGACCGACAATGACGAAAAACGGTTCTCGAAGAGTGTGATTTTCCTTAACAGGCTATTCGAAAGCGATGAAGTAATGCTGAATCTCCTTCGCGATTTTGGCGAGCAGGGTGCCAATGCCAATGAAATATTGCTGCTTGTCAAAGAACAATTCTCGGAGGTCATGAGTCAATACCGACTGGATCGATGGGCCAAGCGGTTATGTGATTTCCTCAATACGTTTTTAGATAATTTAAAAATCATAATGCTGCGCATCATCTGCAGCATATAGTGAGTCTAGAATACGCCTTGGATCATAAAACTACCTTCGACTGTTGCTCCTGGGTAAACCATTTGTTTCCGCCAAAATTGTTGTTGTACAGCAACAAACCCATGGCGATCCTATTGAGTGAATTCGTCGGATTTCTGGACTTAAACAAAGACCCACACTTAAGTTACGTCGTCCATATGTTATCACAGCCAATGCTAAATTTTCTATCAAGCGTTATGAGGTATGCGATTATTAATGAAATCGTCAATAGAATAAACGAATTGTGTGTAGCGTTTCCATGTTTACAAATTTCTTGCTCAACTACGCTGGAAAATATTTCCAATAGCAATTATGTTAGCATAATAGCAATATTAAGGTTGGCCAGAGTTGAAGAACTATTATGACCTAAACATGTCGAGACAATCAGAATGCCGATGTTGCAGAATAGTATAAAAATAGCCTACTACTATGTTGAATACATAAAAAAAATGTTGGCCGACGTTGACTTAAAAGTGGTCAAATCATTTATCGAATTTACGAGCATCATAGAGGAAATATTCGTAGAATAAATACTAGTGACATAAGAAAATCGCTTAATTGAAATTTATAACATGTATACCTACACGCTTTTATTGCTACTGTGACTTTTTAAAACTATTTTGCAGTAAATATACCCACACGCCTTAATGGAATCAATAATTTAAGTATATTGATATTAAATATTATAAAGTTAAGACTTATAACATACTAAACTTGTTGAAAACAATATTTTTAGTTTATAAATGTGCCTTTAATCATAACAATTTAAAAATTGCTTGATGCCCTAGAAATTTCCATAACTTTCTTTGTAATTTTATTTTTGTTAATTAAAGATAAATCATAATAATTAGCTAACTTTTCGTGAAAATTTTATTATGGCAAACGCCATCGAGGTTTAGACATCAATCATGACAATCATGACATGATTAGGTAGGAAATGGTTTGCTTAATACGAAGCCATATTATTGGTCTAATTTATGGTATAATATTTTTTGAATTATTATCACACAACTTTAAATGATCACTTGATCATAAGGCTCAATGTCAATAAGGTGAAAAATCGACTCCATTCACCTAGCTGATATTTTGTGTTGGTTAATTGAAAATTTTTTATTAATTTGGTTACCACGGTAATCATTGTTCAAAGTAATGAAAAAGGCAACACTGAACTGAATCAATAACTTAATAATAAACACTAATTAAAAGGTCTCAATTATTATTGGATTAAATATAAATAATGTATTATTTTATTGCTATTCAGTACGGTTTTAATAAGTTGTTTTAAATTGCGTTGCTTTGCGTTTTTCAATATGTTTTTCAAATTAATTCAGGATATTTCGAGGTTCGTCAGAAAATAGCCGTATATATAATACAAAAATATATTATTTTTTACTATTAGTAAGTATATTTTTTAGTAAACTACCAAAAACGGCAGCTACCCAGCTATAGTAAATAATAACAAAGAACATTGTCGTGAGCAGCTTTTCTTAATATTTAGAAAACGATCCTTATTCGTGGAAAAGGCGAAATTATTATACAACTGTTCAAAGGCAAAACCGCAAAACCGTACTGTAACTACTACACTATACCAATTGTACTGCTGCGGGCGGTCGTTTACGTTGATTAAACCTTTGTACACGGCGAAACAATTTAATGGTCGTCATACGGTTAGGCATATCGATTGCACCTCGAGTTTTACGATCGAGAGACACGAGGGATTATTAGGATTCCCGTGGATTTATCTCTCATTACGCGAGTCCGACGACTACATTATTATCTCCGCCGGTCTTATATTGTTTGTCGTGTAATCATTTGACCTTCCTAGTGCTGCTAGTCAACATACACACACCAAGCTCGACCGAACAAAGTGAAGCAAGTGAGGGCGATGGATGGAAAAAGTGCTATTGGCGTTTAGTTGGTTTTTAAGGAGAAATACATTGCGTATAATACAGGGTGTCCCAAAAAGAATGGTGGGGTTTCAAAAGGCTGTAGGTTGTGAAGTATTGGACCTACAGCGTTCTGGTAGGGCTTGAATGTAAAGAGGGAGTCGTCAAGTTTCGAATGATTGCCACCATATGTCTCTGACATTAGATTTTTCATCAACTTACAACTCCCTTTCTAATTCAAGCCCTACCAGAGCGCTGTAGGTCCAATACTTCATAACCTACAGCCGTTTGAAACCACACCATTATTTTTGGGACACCCTGTAATAATCGTAACACGGATGAAATATATGAAACTGTCCGCCCGAATAATAATGCTCTTCTCTCTCGGCCAACGTTATTTGTAAACAAATGTATACCCTATCGTTATCCGAAGCCCCCCCACCCCCCCTAAAAAAACAAGATTAACCCCTTGATTAAGGGGAAAACATTTTAATAATTAAAAAAACAAGTAGCCTGTGTTGTATTTTGTTTTTAAACTGTTTATTATACGATATAAACGGCTCGACAATTCGTCACGAGTCTGTGCATCGCAATGATGGGTTTTTTGTAGATTATAAATAGGTGTTTGTGATAACAAAATAACAGCTAATATACCTTAAACGAGCTGCAAAATACTGTTATCACATCATTACACAATAACACCTGTTATTATCATAGTGTATCTACCGACAAAACACATTAAAGGCGTTTTTCTTTTTGTAAGGCTTGTAATTGTGTACTTTAGTTAACTTATAAATCATAAAATTCTATTAATTTGCTTTGCGAAATGATAATAATAATTATCAATTAATACCGAACTTCAAGTTTTATACTTGGAATTGTATTGTAATAATAACATTATTCTGTTATTATAAAGCTTATTCATTAATTTTATGTCGGTTTAGTGTTTAAACTCATTGTTTATATTTATTTGTCCATTTTGAATATCTCGAAAAAAAATATTATGCTCTCAAAAGAACGTCATCCTCGCATATGTTCTGTTTATCTTAAACACACTTAGGTACTACATTATTGATATAGTTTCGATAATGAATATCTTTCAATGTGTATTGCGAATTGTGCGGATCATTGTACAAGTTTGGTCCCTATAATACCACAGAACTGCTAATACTTAAAAAAAACACATAAGTGCATTATCTATTCTATAAATCTGAAGAACACCAAATATGTCAATGATATCTATTAAATATTTATTGTTGCAACGGAAAATCGGAAAATGTGATTTTTTTGTCTCTCCTTAACAGTTGTGTTTTTGGCAAATATAGCACTTTAAGAGAGAGGTTTTCATATGTCGTATCGCATCATAAAATCGATGAAACATACTGAAAATGTTTAGCAAATGATATGTGGAGACAGAGTTTTTTGCCAGTGCCTGCATCAGTGGAATTGAGTGACTATAACTACTTGTTCGTATCGAATCATTGTTTTATAAAAGTAAACGCTTAGAATATTTTTGATAAAAAACTTACCTTGTATTATTATTATGTCATCGAGACTAGAATGTTATCTGCTGTGTAAACACAGATGTTGCGTAACAAAACCTTGTTGAGTTAGATTTAATAAAACAAATATAATACCACAAACACTACCGAAGTAGTTTTGCGTTGTCCCCCGTACACGTTCAAAATATAATGAACACGTCTAACAAAATGTATGTTGTCATCGTTTCCCTGATATGTCTGTTCGGGATATTTGACCAGAACAATTTAGTGGCCGGCCAAATCTCTAAAAAAACAAGCTCTCATAACGACCTATATGAAGTTACAGCATCTGGGCACAGGTTACCATCTAGAGAAATTTTATACCATGGACGAGTTGAGAAAATGTACAGCGCCAACGATAAAAAACAAGATAAAGGATCATTACCCAGACATCTTGTGTAGCTACATGTTCATGACAATACACCACCTACGTTTATTGGAGAACTTTATCGGTGTACTATATTGGAGTACTGCATTGTTCTTCAAACAAGCCCAAATGATGCTCACAGTAGCATACTATTGCAAGGACGACATCTCAAACGATATGAAGCAAACGATATGGCTCGTTTACACGTACGAGCTTTATCTGGAACTGATTGGTAAGAATGAAATTATACTTGGAGAGGGCGTTTTTCCGGAAGCCCATCAAGCGGTCATAGATAAGCTACAGGAATCGGCCAACGGAAATTGTAAACCGAACAACATGTATAACAGCATAAACGAGGTTTCGAATTTCGACAAACAACTCAAGTCGGTTATAAAACACCCGAAACCGGCGATGAACGGGTTTGACTTTAACAATGATAACAGAAAGATGAAACAGAAATCAGTCAAAAACATCAGTCAAAACAGAAATAGGATCAACGACTATATTGATCATCAGCAGCAAGCACTCCGTCTGACCGACAATGACGAAAAACGGTTCTCGAAGAGTGTGATTTTTCTTAACAGGCTATTCGAAAGCGATGAAGTAATGCTGAATCTCCTTCGCGATTTCGGCGAGCAGGGTGCCAATGCCAATGAAATATTGCTGCTTGTCAAAGAACAATTCTCGGAGGTCATGAGTCAATACCGACTGGATCGATGGGCCAAGCGGTTAGGTGATTTCCTCAATAAGTTTTTAGATAATTTAAAAATCATAATGCTGCGCATCATCTACAGCATATAGTGAGTCTAGAATACGCCTTGGATCATAAAACTACCTTCGACTGTTGCTCCTGGGTAAACCATTTGTTTCCGCCAAAATTGTTGTTGTACAGCAACAAACCCATGGCGATCCTATTGAGTGAATTCGTCGGATTTCTGGACTTAAACAAAGACCCACACTTAAGGTACGTCGTCCATATGTTTTCCAAGCCGAGGCTAAATTTTTGTTCAAACGATATGAGGCATGCGATTATCAACGAAATCGTAAATAGAATAAACGAGTCGTGTCTAGTGCTTCCCGGTTTAAAAATGTCTTGTCCAACGAAGCTAGAAATAATTTCCAACTATGCAGCCATATTTAAGTTGGCCAAAGATAATAAATTATCTACATTTAAACTCGTTAAGAAAATCAAAATAACGCGGCTGAGATCTAACCCCCTAGACGCGGGTGAGAAATAAGTCTTTTTGAATTGCAAGATTCCACCCAGAACGACGGACAAGAAATCGACCCCATTTTAACCACCTTAAGGGTGAAATTTTCAACCTCTTGTGGATCAATAATGCATTGTCATCGAATTGTGAGCTATCCTAAAAGTTTCAGCCGGATAGCTAATCGGGAAGTGCTCGAAATTTGAGTTGCAAAATTCCACCCGGAACGACAAACAAGATTGTGAGTTCATAAAAACGTTATAATAAAAATATATTATTCTATTGCTATTTAGTACAGTTTTTATAGTTGATTTTAAATTGTACGGCTCGGCGTTTTATATTTTAAACGTCTAACGTTAATTATAAAATAATATTTCACTTTGACGTCCGACGCGTCCGGAGTGAGCCTTAAAAAAATTAAATAAAAACGAGATGAACCACATTTTAAACGCCCAATGATAATTATATCGTCCGACGTGTCCAGAGATAGACTTACCGTTATTCAAAGCCCTTTCCCCCCCCCCCCCAAAAAAAAAAAAAGAAATGAGATATAACACTTGATTACGGGTTAGAAAGATTTTAATTAAAAAATAACTATTCCTGTGTTGCGGACTTATTATATATTATTATCAGCTACTGCGCGCCACCAGTATGAAGTCGGTAACGAAAGCGTTAGTCGTCGCTACATACTCACGGCGTACCGCGATTATGATAAGACACACATGTCCGGTATTTCGTATTATCATATTTTCTGTACTACTTTTTACTTTTTCTTCTGTGTACACTTTGCGTACTTGTATGTCAATTATTAGTTTTGTTGGTTAACCCGTGTTTAGTTCTTGTAATAAACTATTATTCTTTTTTTATTATTAATTAAAGGAACCCTTTGTGTTTAATCATTTATTTAACACGGTCAAGAACCATACCTGTACTATGTTAACTGTTTATTATACGATATAAATGGCTCGACAATTTGTCACGAGTCATTATAAATCGGTCCTCGTTAGGTTTTCTAGCGAGCTATATAATAGGCATACACGAATTCTTAACGCTTAACACTCAACGAGCCTTACTATTTGCACACAATTAAACAAACAACAGAACTGTATAAAATAATAAAATTCAGTATCGTACAGCTGAACTATTACATGTAAGCATAGGTGCTCGTTCGCTGTTAGTGCATTAAACATTTTAAAAGATGTATAAACCAATATTCATTTTTTTTGATAAAAATATTGGGTGTAAAGTTGATCGGTAGTAAGCTCGGCCATAAGCTGTTTTATTTGTACATTTTGGACTTGAAACGTCGATGGTTAAGTATATTATACACTTCCTCCCCCCCCCCCTTAAAAAAATAACCGCAACAAAAGTGAACACTGTGGCGGTGGAGTGCCTATAAGAACCGTTTTGGACGATGGCCAAGGCCGGAAATAAGTCAATTTTCTGTGCATATAAGTGCGCACGTACTCCAAATTCGAGTCCACTAACAACCAGCCTTCGTAGGTCACTCTAAGCCAATAACGTTATTACAGTAGCAACAACCGCAGTAACTATATCATTACAACAGCTAGGCAACAAAGTAAATATTAGTTTCAGTGTAGCATGTAAAATATAAATTGCGCTTGATAAAAATAAAAAACACATTTTCTGAGTTGTGTTGTGGACATAAAAGAGTTGTGTAATGAAACATAATTGGTTAAATATTAATTTATTAAATTTCCGATGCCAACTTAACCCTGTAATATTTTGTAACGGAGGCTGAAATGTTATCTGCTGTGTAAACACAGATGTCTTAGAACAAAACCGTATCGAAATATATTTAATAAAAAAATATAATAACAAAAACACTAACGAGGTGGTTTTGCGTTCCACGACTTCACAAGTTCCAACAAAATGTCCGTTGTCATCGTTTGTCTGATATGTCTGTTCGGGGTATTAGCGATTGGCGAACACGGTAAGACACGAGAAGATCTGGAGGAGACTTACATAAAGTTACAGGGTCTGGGCACAGGCTACCAAATCGAGAAAGTATACACCCAGGACGAGTTGACGGAATGCAGCGTGCCTAAGATAGAAACAATGATACGGTATCTGTTCGATAACATCTTTTGCAGCTATATGTTCATGGCAATACACCACCTACGTTTATTGGAGTACTTTGTCCGCCCATTGCGAAAACAGAGCATACCATGTACTACAATGTTTTTCGAACAAGCCCGAAAGATGCTTACAGTAGCGTACTCTTACAAGGACATCTCAGACGAAACAATGCGAGCTATGTGGATAGTTTACACATACGAGCTTTATCTGGAATCGGTGTGTACCAATGAAATTAAATTGTTAAGTAAGGGTGACTTTTTGGACGCCCATCTAGCGGTCATGGCTAAGCTGCAGGAATTTACAAACGGCAATTGTAAACAAGAAAACATTTACAATGGCTGGAACAAGAAATCGAGTTTCCACAAACAACTGTTGGAGGTTTCTAAACACGGTTTCCAGTTCAATTACATCAGTCAAAACAGAAATAGGATCAACGACTATATTGATCATCAGCAGCAAGCACTCCGTCTGACCGACAGCGACGAAAAACGGTTTTCAAGGAGTGCGATTGTCCTTAATTGGCTTTTCGATCGCGATGATATAATGATCAATCTTCTTTGCAACTTCGGCGATCAGGTTGCCGATCCTAATGAGATGTTACAGCTTATCAAAGAACAGTTCTCAGAGGTTATGAGTCAACAACGGCTGGATGGATGGGCAGAGCGGTTAGGTGATTTCCTACAGAAGTTCATGCATCTTTTAAAAATCATTATGTTGCGCATTGTTTGCATGCATATAGTGCGTCTGGAGTACGTCTTATGCCCTAAGTATAACTGTGCCTGGGTGAATTTGTTTACGCCATCGTTGCTGTTACACAGCAGCAAAGCCATGTCGACCCTATTGATTGACTTCGTCGGATATATGGACCTAAACGATGACCATCACTTATGTTTTGTCGTCGACTTGTTTTCCAAGCCAATGCTACATCTTTTATCGAGCCATATGAGACAAGCAATTATTAAAGAAATTAGAAATATAATTAACGGAATAAGTCAAGCGTTTCCAAGTTTAAACATTTTTTGCCCGACGAAGCTAGAAAATACATCCAATGCAAATTATATAGCAATATCAAGGATGGCCAAAATAAAAGGATTGGAAGAAATTAAATTTGACAAGAGTATAAATAATCAGATGATGAGGTACAGTTTAAAAATAGCCTATTACTATGTTGAGTACATAAAAAAGATATTGGACGACGTTGAAATAAAAGTGATAAAATCATTTATCAAATTTACAAGAAACTTAGAAGATATATTCGTAAAATAAATGCTACAGTGATGTACGGAAATCACTTAATTACAATTTATAGCAAGTATTCTTACACATATTAAGTATTTATTTTAATTATTGTTGAAAACTAATTAGTCTTTTATCCAAATTGTACAAGAGTTAATGTGTGTACCTAAAGTCTAAGTTTCAAATCATACTTCTGGACTATGTTAAGTCCAGTTATTACGAAAAAAAAATATATATATTATATTGATAAAATAAACGAGATAAAGTTAAAAAATTAGAGTTATAACGTTTTAAACGTTTTGTTCAAAATATTAGTTTGTAAATAAAATTCTTGCCCTTACTGTTGATAACTTAAAATTTGTGTGATACCTTAGATATTCCAATAGCTATCTTTGTCAGAATTGAAAAACTGTTTTCCGTTTATTGTCAACACAATCGCTAAAATTAGTTGCTTGACAATAAGCCATGTTATTTGTCTAAGCTATGAGTTTAAGGTTTTTTGATTTATTGTCTCACAACAAAAAATTATCACTTGATCATAAGGCAAAGAGCGTGGGATCTATTTCCAAAGTTACCTTTATTAAACTGTTTATTACACGATACAGATGGTTCGACAATTTGTTATAAATCTGTGCATCGCAATAATGGGTTTTTCATAAATTATAAATCGGTCTTCGTTGGGTTTGTATATAATAGGCATGTTATACAAGAATTATAAACACCGAACGTGCCTAACATTTATCAGCAAAAATTTAAATAAACAACAGAACTGTATAAAATAATAAAATTCAACAGCGTATAGCTGAACTATATTATGTAAACACAGGTACTCGCTCGCCGATAGTGTACTAAATTATTGAAAAGCTGTATCGACCAAAATGAATATTTTTTTGGTAAAAATGCTCACATCTCTACTCGTAACATACAACTGCTATCAGTTTTATATTTAAAAGAAAGAACACTACAAATAATTTCACAAATTAACATAAACGTGTAGGTTAGGTGAAAAGTAATTTTATATAAAATCTACAAATACAATTAATAGGTATATTTACTGAAGGATAATGTCAAAAAGTCACTGAACAATAATTACTCCGAACAAAAACGTGTAGCCACACTTGCTGTAAATTGCAGTTAAGTGATTTTCGAAAGTCGCCGTAGCATTTATTCTGCGAATAGATCCTCTATATTTCTGGTAAATTCGACAAATGATCTGATCACACTTATGTCAACGTTGTCCAACATCTGTTTTATGTATTTAACATAGTAATGGGCTATCCTTACACTGTTCTTCATCATCGGTGTATTCATTTCCTTGGCAAATTGAAACGTCGATAGTTTCCTATCTTTGGCCAACTTATCTATAGTCTGATAATTGTCTTCTAACATTCCTATCAGCACCGTTGTGGGTGACATTTTTAAAAGTGGAAACGCTAACGGTTGTGTGTTTATTATATTCACGAGTTCGTCGATGATCGCATGTCTCATTTCTGCTGTGACAAAACTCATCAACGGTTTGGAAAAAATGTCTACGACGTACTTAAAGTGTGGGTCTTTGTTTAAGTCCATATAATCGACGAACTCTCCCAGTACAATCGGTATGTTGTTGTTGCTTTCGAGCAGCATTAACGGCGTAGACCACCAGTCAGAGCCAATGATGGTACTTAAGACGTGTTCCAGACGCACTACATGCATGCAAACGATGCGCAACATTATCATCTTTAAAAGATCCACGAACGCATCAAGAAAATCGCCTAACCGCTTTGCCCATTGATCCAGCCAGAGTTGGCTCATAACCTCGGAGAAGTGTTCTTTGATAAGCAGCAATATATCAACGGCATAAGCTCCCTGCTCGCCGAAACCGTGAAAGAGATTCAGCACTACTTGATCGTTTTCGAAAAGCACGTTCGGAAAAACCACTGCCTTCGAAAACCGTTTCTTGTCGTTGTCGGTCAGACCGAGTGCTTTCTGCTGATCATGAATATACTCGTCGATCATATTCCTGTTAATATTGATATAGTAGAACCGGATCTGCTCCTGGTTCAGGCTTAGAATTAGCGACTTGAGTTGTCTGTGGAACAACGTTGGAGGGTCAGACTCGTTATAGCCATCGAAAATGCTGTTCGGTCTACAATTTGGTTCTTTCGTGGATTCCTGTAGCTTTGCCGTGACCACGAAATGCGAATCCGGAAAGACGCCCTTGCCCAATTTAATTTCTTTCATACAAATCGTTTCCAGATAAAACTCGTAAGTGTAAATGAGCCACATCGTTTGCATCATTTCGCGTGAAATGTCCTTGTGAGTGTACGCCACCGTGAGCATCATTTGGGCTTGTTCAAAGAACAACTTATCGCAGGGGATCTCCTTTAGTTTCGGTCTGCTGACCGAGTATTTAAATAAACGTTGGTGGTGTATAGCCATGAACACGTAGCTACACAAGATGTCTCGGTACAGATCATTCGTCATGGTTTCTATCTTTGGCACGCTGAAATTCCTCAACTCGTCCATGGTATATATGTACTCGGGTAGGTAGCCTGTGCCCAAATTTTGTAACTCTATGTAGGTCTTCGCCAGAGCTTCTTGAGTTTTACCGGTTTCGCCGACCACTAAATTCAACAGACATACCAGGAAAACGATGACAACCGACATTTTGTTAGACGTGCGTGTTAACGGTGCCAATACTTAATAATGTGGAAAACGCAAAAAAAATCCTAGTAAGTAGTGTAGACTTCTTGATGGTATATTGTTATGTTGTTTACATCTATTTTATATACACAAATTGTTTTTAGTTTCGTGACATCTGGGCACACACAGTAGCGTTTTTATAGTCGGTAGCACTCCATTCTCGATACAAAATACAACAAGCCGAGTTAGGTATTAAAAATAATATTATGCGATTACTAATATTAAACAATGATTCTATCGGAGGTATACTGAATTTTTGGATTTCGCATAAGCAGAAATTATATTTTAAATAGTGCACGATAAAAATGTATACGTTTTTTAAACACTCGGAGATACTTATATTTTGTTTGTCGGTAGACTTTTAGCCGTATGGTATTCCTATTAGCACCCGTCAATTGTGGTTGCAGTCAACCGGCATTATGAAACGAGACTCTTCACGAGGCGAGAAAAGTATACTTTTTACCTTCGGTAAAAAAACAAAATCGCATTATCCGTGATAAATTGAATTCGCATAAACGCAGTCACGTCGAATAAAGACAGACAGACAATACGAAAACGGGACTTTTCCAACGTTGTGCGCTCTTCTACAAATTTGAATGGGATGTGGTGGGGGGGGGGGATAATATTGGATGTAAAAATAAAATTATGAAGATTTTCGCGCATTCTTTTTTTTTGTTGAGATTTTTACCTTAAACTCGTTGGTGGCGGGATCCATGTCGAGCAGGGAATAGTCGGCAATCCGGTCGCCGTTGGCGTCGATGTTGACGTCGCCGGTGATGCCAGTGAACGTTTTATTCCACATGGCCTTAACGATTGCCGCCCCGTCCGACTTATTGCCACCCCTGGATAGGGTCTCGTTCAGCGCCAGACCGTATAGGAGAACGGCGTCGTAAAACGATGTCACGAACGTCGATACCGATTCGTTTCCGAACGTGAAGTTGTACTTTTCTTCCGCCACACGTTTCACCTATTAAACACATAGTAATAATAATAATAAATGTACTTTGAGAGGAGGAGGAGTGGCCGAGTGGGTAAGGCGGCAGTGTGTTAGCGCTCACTGTCGCCGGTTCGACACTCGGTCACAGGCGCTCCGTTTGCTGGGCGAGCAATCGTTCGGTAAAGAGGAACCGCCATCCCCCTCTCTGGCGACGGATTGACGACCCGTCCCGGAAGCGAATTCGTCAAGAAACTATCTCATGATGGCAGCGTTGGGCCTTCATTGCCCGTTAAGCTACATGATGATGAAATGTACTTTGTCGTCGAAATGTAATAACACAAATTTCATCCTATCCTATTGTTATCGTCACTTCTCGACACAAAAGTTCGTGTTATCTCATTTTTTTTGGCCAAATCAAGTTAGACACAATCTAATATATAAAGGTTTTAAGTGCATAAAACTATGGACAATAAACAAATTATACCTAAGAAAATTTATCAATACAGGTGTTTCATCGTTTAGAAGTCTAACGAGCAACAAATAATTTTAAATAAAAAAGCGCGGATAACAAAAGTAAAGGAAACGACAACTTGCACTATTGTCATGGTTTGTTAGACAGAAATCCCTAAGGTTTTATGGCTACATCACAGGGTAGTGTTTGTAAGCCCCTCTTGAAACGTCTTTTGAGCGTTGAATAATATGCTGGCCACTCAAGAACCAGCCAACTAGACATTTTAATTTTATTAAAAGCAAATATATTCCGTTGTAAACCTTCGCATTAACAGAGTTATTATAATCCTGTTTAAAAAATAACTTCTTATATTAACATTAACATTTGGACGAGACATTAATTGTTTTTGGAGGAGGAAGGGGCGGCGCTGAATAATACAATCGATATTTCTCATTTAAGTCCTTTTTTTTTAGTTATGAATATTAAAATGTCTCTTAGTTGTGTTGGATTAACTTAATCGTAAAATAAAAAATGATTTCAGAAAAAGGGAACACGTGTATCCTTGGTCTTTCACGGTACTTAGCTTGGACGTTTGCATTCTGAGAAAAATCGTACAAGTAACTCCACACAGTAAATTGTGAAACATCCGTCGACTTCTTTTACTTAAAAAAAAAAAGTTTACATCAAATTATATGTCCCATTTAGTGAAGTTAATGCAGACGGTAAAAGCTAGTTAATATATAACTCCCAATAGGAATACCATTTAAGTTTTCTTTTTCGTATTCAAGAGGAGATTTTTAAATCCATTTATTCATTTTGTCCGTCCGTATAATATTTTTATCAAATCGGTAATAAATTGCTTTTGCTGATTAACTTAGTTTTTCGACGGTATTTGTTTTCTTTTAGTTTGGAAATTATTTAGACAAATACAATTCATCTCTTTTTGCATTATACACAATTCAATCCATAAAAACATCAGTCTGTATAATACAATTTGACCATATCAGTGTGTAACACATTTGTTTTTTTTATTAATCGTATTAAAAGAAGTAAGATACTAAAGTATAAGCTACAGAACCATTTATACCGTGTAAGTATCAGGGTTTTCTTTTGACTTACAATTAGACGTGGGGGAAGAGGTGAGAATGTACCGGATTTTCGATGATGAGTTTTTGCTTTACGAGTATCCCAAGCACTAAGGTTTCCAATTTCGTCGTATTGCTTTAATTTAGACTAATGTCTAGATGTGTCAAGTCTTTTTATTAGAATAAAAAAGTGATTAAACTTCATGGTTGGTCGAGCAAACGAGGGCGATACTTAATACATCTGTATAAGATAGCAAAACGAAAAAAAAACAGTTATTTCTTTAACTTTGTTGACACACCATAACGTATGACTAAATAATAAAATGTGTACAATTGTCAATCGGCTAACAGTTAATAATAAACGATGTAAGATAAATTTATAACAAGTCAATGGCACATTGACAAGTTCTCTAAAAAAAAATATATACATAGATAAAATGTTCATCTGTGATAGACTAAAAAACAATCCATTTTGAATTAGTTAAAATGAGCGAAATTGGAATAAATGAACTGCGTTTCCGAAAAACGATTTCATTGTATACCATGCTTAACAGTTAATTGTTTAGTTTTCAATTGACTACTTGATTAATTCACCAAAACTATTCATGTGCTAACTATATAATGCATATACATATGGAATTCTGGAATGTTATGGAATTCTACAATCGATTAAGTTCAATAATAATAAATAATTAAAATTAACTGGAAATAAAGGATAATAATTATATCTACAGGTCTATCAATTGCTTAGGCCGTTAAACATAACCAAACGAAACAATAACAGCTTTGTAGTAACACTTTGTTTATACTTTAATCGTTGAAAATGTCCAAGTTGCTAAATGTGGTAAAGAAATGAAATAATTAAATTCTTAAACAAACCCTTAAACATAAAAATAATACTCTTAGTATGAGTGAATGAACGGTCAATAGGTATCCGTAAAAAATGTTCATTCTATTTTGGTAAAAATTAGAGTAGACTGAAATCAATACACACATGATCTAAGTACACAATATTTTTGTCGACCAATATTGACTGTCTAATTTTCTCATTTATAAAAAACACATTTTTTCAAAAAAATTCAATTCGTTCATATATTTAGTGTTTTTTTTAACGTTATCTTTTTATTGTAGTTAGTTGTATGTATCTTATTTTTGGTATATTTTATAATGCTATACATTTTTAGGGACGGGTAAGTACAAATTGAATGTTTCTTTTGAATTTTTTTGTTTGTTTTTTGACTCACTTCTACAGAAAAGTTTCGGTACGCGTCGTTGTTGGGCGTACGTGCCGTCACTGTGAGCAATGCCGTGTACGCCTTTTTTGCCCTCTCATTCCGTTCGGCTGTATCATTGCTCACGTACCACGGCGTTAAGGATCCGTTGTTCATACTGTCCAACAGAAAAACAAATTATATAATTTACAAACACACATACATACATATATATATGTATAATTTAGGGTGGTTCTTATTTATACGATTTCCGAATTTCAATTGTTAATCCAATCCTAATCATTCCCTGTGACGAGGAGGAGTTTTCCGTTTAAAATACATGCAATTTCCCCATTTTAACTTGATTATTGTATCATAAGGGCCATTTTTTTACGCAATCAATTTATTTTACATGAAATTTACAAAAAAATATATGGGTAATTTTATGTATTTTTTACACTGCACAATTACGATTTTTAAGCTCTTTTTTTACTGAAAAATAGAAAAAAATGAATTTTTACATACAATATTCTAAACGTTTTCAACATTCATTTAAATATAAACCATTGAGTATTTCACAACTCTATCAAAATAATTAAACTACATTTTAGAATAAAAAATATTCATTCTTAATAACAAAGAAATTCAAATTAAATATTTGAGTCCTTAGTGCCATTATTTAATAATAACTTTAAAAACCGTTACGTTTTATTTAAAACCAAAATTATTTTTTATGATTCATTTACAGACAAAAAGATATATATTTATATTCATATCTAAAACTCTGAACTAAATTAGTAGTACAAAAAATTGAAGAATAAAAATACTAGCACGCTAAATTTTTAGTAGAATGTTAAAATTATTGAAATTTATTGAGTGCTTACTTTAAAAATTCTTTATAATCGTTTCTTTTTAAGTATCAGGTATCAGGAAATACCTTCCGGAATTCCGACACAATCTGTATCAAGTATGGATTTGATCCTCATTCTTTGTTATTTTTTAACTATTAACGGTACTAAGCAGAAGTTAACATTTTTTTTACCTAAAAGCACGAATTAAGATAATTTAATTCATGCTTAAAAGTAACACTGATCCTCGACAATTTCATGTAAATCAAATGTTTTTCGTCAATAATTTGCCCTTGTGATACAATAATCAAGTTAAAATAGGGAAACTGCATGTATTTTAAGCGGAAAACTTTTCCTCGTTACAGGGAATGATTAGGATTGGATTAGAAAGTTCAACACACACACACACACACACACCTTCGACAAAATATTGTCTAAGGTCGAGAACGCATTCACTTGACCAACACAAACAACGCTATGAAATGATACAAATAATTTGTTTAACAATCGCGTTGGCCGTTGCTCATGACATGTGCCAGTTTACAGCCTCACTTGAATTTATGTAATTTTTTTTTTCTATTACAAACTACTTGGTAAGTATCAAAAAAGCAACAATCGGATATTAGACAAATACAAAACGTGATTTTGCAAGTGACAAGGCTTTTGTACCATAACATTTTGCCTGCTTAACACATCTCTTTGTGCGTGAACTCAATGTATAAGCAATCGTATCCAGCTGTTACTTTGAAGTTACAAAAGTCAGTGAATTGTTATGAAAAAGGGTCTTTGGCAAAGGGCATGTCTCGAGAGGTACACACAATCAAATGTCATTACATCTCGGCCATATTAAAATAATATGTCTTTTAAGAAGCCTCGAGAAAAATTATATTAACAGCAAAAAGGTTTTCTCACTTCCTCGATTGAGTAATAATATTCTTTCTAGTCAAAAGAAAAGCTAAAACCGGTGGACAGTTGTGTGTATAGAACAAATTCAGTAAATGGTGCAAATATATCAATTTTTTCCAAAAAAAATGAAATCGTTAAACACGTTTGAAATTATACTTTTTATGGTCGTTAAAGGCTAAAGGGTCGAATTCACCCGTTGCTACCAAACTTGCTCAATGTGTGTAAAAGGTACAATAACAGTAATATATATTTATAACTTTTATGTAATGGGCTGTCGCATCAATACGCTGCCAGTTGAACACTGGCTACACCCCAGCAAAAAAAAAAAAACAGGTGTGTTTGATCAATTATCATTTCTTGAAGGAACAAAAATATATATTTCTAAGAAAACTACATTCGTGGGAATTAAACAACAGTCTCGCACTACCCAGTTATTTCCCCTTTTCTATTGTTCAGTTGCTATAACAAGTAGGGTTGGGACTAATAGTCGGATTTTGCGGATATCCGGATTATTTGATATCCGGATAATTCGGATACGGATATCCGAAATTCGGATAATTTTGGATATCCGGATAGTTTCGGATATCAAATAATATTTAAAATATCCGCAGAACCAAAACTATCCGAATAGTAAAAAATTATCCGAATAGTTTCGGATATTCATTTAATTTTTAACCAGCCGAATATATTTTTTTGAGTACTCAAATTTATGTATTTTTTGAAATTTTCACGGGTTGAAATATCACGTGGATGATTTTCAGATATATCCGTGTCAGTGGTTATTAACCGGCAGCGAAACAGTCGTGAAAACCCCGAGGATGGACTCTGCAAAGAGTCCGAATAGTTGGTTAACAACCACTGACACGGATATATCTAAAAATCATTCATGTGATAGTAAAATTTAATTAGGTGTCATTATTTTATTATTCGGTATGTTTAAAAACACTGTATATTATTAAGATATATTTGTCTTATAAAAATGAAATGAATATCCGAAACTATCCGGATAATTTTTAACTATCCGGATATCCGAATATCCGGATAGGCCCAACCCTAATAACAAGTATAAAAAAATCGTGGCTGCTGACCATGTTGGTAACAATCGTTTTGACCATTGAAATGTCTGACGAGCAGCAAAAACCCTTTATTCATAAAAACAAAAATGAATTAATGGGTTTTAGAGCAAACAGAACTCATATTATAAGGTCGTCTAAGACCAAAACCAAATTCAAGGTACGCAGCAAAACGTTAACTAGGAATAAAATTTAAAAAAAACAGTATTGATTTTACTCTTTGTTTCACATTAGTGTATGTAATTATTGTATGTGTTAAATGATATTCATAGAAAAGAGCCAAAAGTTAAAAACCCAAAACCGTATTAAATTATTTTCAGCTCAAACTTCTCTAATTGTACATTATGCACGTGCCTTGCTAACCTATGCAAACAGTTCACGTTACATATGCCGTCTCCTAACCATACTTAGTTAAGCCTTTATTCAATGTTTCCATTAGCCTGCGACCGCATACTCTTTTGATTTATAAGTTGTTTTACCGTGTTAAGTGAAATTATTGCAGAAATGGTTCGGTCGTTAAAAGTTAGGTACAATTTAAACCTTTTAAGTCGTACACGGCAGTGGCTGGTAACACTTAGTTGTCTTTTTTTCGTTTTTGATAAAATAAAACTACTTGACGTTTTCGCAAAATGTTTTCGTAAAACTGTCAAACTAAATAAAATCCATTAAAAAGTTCAAAGTTACAGGAAAGCGTTTAGTTAAATTTGTATTAATGACTTAAAAGTATGCGTCACGGGCAGGGTTATATAGTAAGGGAGAGGGGGACACTGAAAACCTTAAAACTTAAGAATAGCGCTTTTCAAAATATCTACGTTTAGGTATAGTAAAAAATAAATATGTAGCATCGATTTTAAATTTTAAGGTTTTTAAAATCCAACTAACTATTTGATTCTTGTTGTTAGTTGATAAACAGTGTTTATATGCGGTTTAACTATGTATTATTAATACAATATAAAAATATACACTGCCTAACAGAAACCGCGTTGTCCTCTTAGAATTTTTCTTCTCTTTTAACTCGTTAGGGGAGGGGGTGGGGGTTTGACATGTGGGTCTCAATTACTATAAGTTTCCCTTTTTCCTCCTTTTTTTTTTTTGCCTCATGCAAGCATTCCGAACGAACCGCTGTCACGCGTCGACAAAAACCCCTCCCTCAAGTATATTATATATATAGTGAAGAGTACAAAGGGAAAATAGAGACGGAAAACGTTTCACCGTTGGTCGACGTTAATAATATAAATGTGGTTTTCGTTTTAAGACCAGATGTATATGAGGCAAAGAAAAATAGGGGCAAAAATAACAAGTCATTTTTTACCGCCCCGCTGCCGTCTGAATCCGGCAAAAACCACGAGGAAACCATTCAATATATATTTTCTCGACGTCCTTCACATATTAAGAAATTATTATTATCTACTATGCCAATCTATGTAAGCTTATAGAATTCATATTCTGGACAATGAATATTTTCATTTCATATGCTATTTTTATTACAATACAAATATAAAAATTCTATAAACATATGTAAATAAGTAACAGCAAGAAAATTGTATTCTATACACACTATATATATATAGCTGGGCCAATTTAAGATGTTATCAATTTTTCGTTCAGAATCCGTTTTCACTTAACCTTTCAAATTTTGTTTCCTTTTCTATTATACACAAAAAAACTTTTGAAATATGTAGGTATATTTACTTGTGCAAGTATACCTTAAGTCGAAAGTTCAGTATTTATGTGTCAAGTGTCAACGGGTACATAGATTAAAGACCACAAAAGTCATTATTAAACCATGTACACTCGTTTTTAATAAAATGCCAGAAGGAAAAGAAATCACAATTTTTTTTTAGGAATATTGCGCACGCCTAAGTGCGTTTTATAATATAACGACAAACAAGTACAAAAGCCTTTTTTAACACTTCATTTAACCTTACAACTTTGGCGTAGCATTAAATGGACTACATTTTTTGATAAATTTTGAAATTACAGAAAAATATTTTTAAAAATGATTACTTTATAAACGTTTTTAACGTTCTTTTTGTTAACTTACTGAATGGAAAAAAAATATTGCTGATACTTATTGCCTACTCGTCAAACCTACTAATTTCTAATTAAAAAACAAGTTTCTAACAAAACTGTATTTTTTCAATTATTTTCAACGTTTTAAATTATGCTTTAATGGAATATACGTCGTATTTTAAGTGCAATTAGTTTTAAGCAATTATTGTATGTAATATGAGTGTAACAGACTATTTTAGTTAGAAAAATATATATTTAAAATAATGTTTAATATAATTCATGTATAATATTACCTGCTAAATAGCTCAATGTTGAAGAAAACGTATTCGCCACTGTCAATCATGTTTAGTTCTTCAGCAGCCAACAGTATTTCTCTCACTGTCAATGGATTAGCACACACCACCATAACTAAAACAGAATATAGTTTTGAATTTTAACCACGGTTATAAAAAGTCCAACGCCATAATAATTAATATAGTATAGTATAATGCACAGAGATAACTAGTGTTTTAATGCCAAGTTTAATACAATTATCCTTGGTGTGTGTGCTAGCGAAGTTGACCGTTTCGATTCACTTCTGTTGTCAATTATTATGATATTATAATCCATCTAAAGTTTACTAGTGCTTCAACAATAATTGATTGATCGAGTACAGCACTTAGACACCAGCTGTTGCCTACGACTAAACTACATCATCGACGGGGATTTAGGTATAAATTACAAATATGAATGACTTGTCTGTGCGGTCTAGTAGACCACATTATCATTTTATGCAACTTAGAACTTGTACTTAAGTAATAGCTGTCGGGGTTTAGAAGTTTCAAACATATATCTAACCGATAAATGTTGGATTATTTTCACAAGTGTTCTTGATTGGCACACATGTCACGCGGTGCAACACATAAAAACAATAAATCAGATCTATAGTAAACATAATATTGACTTTATTCAAACTATAAACTTGACTATACAACATCAATACGATTTTAGACATAACTTATCCGTGAATTATATAATAAACACACATTTAAAATAATAATATTATGGCGATTACAACATAACTTGAAATACAAATAAAAAATATCAGTTACATTTCTTGATGTTATTTCTTTTTCTTCAGTCGTTATTTAATCAAATCCCTTCACAGCTGTTCTGGTACCTTGGGGATGTTAATACAATTGAACACCCAAAACTACATATTTTTTAATAAAACCCTGTCAGTTTAACCGTTGCGTTCCGTTTACATTGTCGGGTTTTTTTATAAGCCTTATTCATATCTACATAAATAATTAGTAAATATCAGCGGGTGGGATGTACAATGTACAATTCAATACAAATAAACCTATCCGCATAGCGTTATGTTAATTTATTCTCATCACAATACAAAACCGTTCGACCAAATGGCACTTTATTGTGTAAAATTTAGTCAATTTAGATAATCAGCCGTTGTTGCATTTTTCCAAAGATTAACAGAGATCAAGGGAGGGGGAGTGACTCAGCTGTACCTACATCATTATTCGCGAGGATGATAAAATCGTTTTTATCTTACACGTTTTCCGATTTTACTCAGTCAGCAAAAAAAACACACACACACACACATTTATTTTTACTAAGACCTTTCATTTTTATTGTGTAGGTACAATAATCATCTGGAATTCTCCTAGTCGTCTTGCGATTTACCCCGTATAAAAGTCATAAAGCAACGATGCCGTGTGCGATGATGAAAGGGTTGTTATACGGTTTTATGCGCTCATCCACTCCACCACCGGTGATTTTAACTGTACACCGAAGTAAGCAAGTATAAACTTCCCGGACGGTAATCCCTGGGCGGCTATAAAGCATACGTTTGTGTTTTGTATACAGGGTGTTTCATATAAACCGGCCACAGGTGCAGGGTGATTGGTACTCGGGACACAAGGTTATGTGGCTGGTGGCCAAATCAATAATGTCCATTTTGATCTATTGTGATTTCATAAGCCAAGTCAGTAACTCAATATCGAAACAAATCCTTTGGGTTTTACCTCCTACCAACTGATTCTGTCAAATAACAAGAACATAAAATCTGGTAATTCTGGAATTTTTTATACAAATATTGATTTTATATAAATATTTTAACGTTACTCTGCAATATCATTCTCGCATGGAGTATGTAAATATTTCTAGAGACAATTTAGTTAATAGTTAATTATTCTGCAATCACATAATAACGCCCATATGGGCGGTTTGCTGATAGAAGTAGGCTGTACTGAACATTAATTGTAAAATGTCTAGGAACCCAAGTCCGCCAACCATCCTGTACATCCGAAGCCGGATCGTTTAGTTTTTATACCTCTCCCAAGGGAATATGGTACATAACAACCAACCTAACGTGCAGTACATTTTGCACAATCACTGCCGAAATTCTACCATTTAAGACAGTTTGCTTCTTTAAATCTACCGCCATGTCTAGTGTAGGACTAGTTTCTTCGCAATAATAATGGCACAAATGAAATTGGCTAGCAGTTTTCTAATTAAAACTATACCGAAGATATTAAACAGGGAAAATTTTTGGCGCCTTATAAGTGATCTTGACTACTGTGTAGTTTTTCTTTTTGCCTAAAGCAGCAACTTTGAGACTTGTGCATTTACACACTTATAGTAAACCGTAAAGAAAATTGTCAGCTATTCAGATTCATATAATAAAACAAAGCCGATAGAGATTCATGTAGAACACTATGCCGGTACATACATAACCGTAGTGCGAGAAATGAATAATACATAGTGTGGGCTTTTGTTTAAATTGTCCACGAGAGTTGTACATAATTTATACGGTTTTGTCGCAACTCCATTAAAATTGACTCAAGCATATAATTGACACTTGTCATAGCAAGTAAAACGACACTTAACACCCTTGTATAATTTATAATTAATGTATGCACAGACTTCAAATAAAACGAGTCGAACATTAGACAATTCGCTAAAACAAAGTAAACGCACTAACAAAGTCACTGTACGAGGCAAACCTGGGGACTTGTTTCATATTTTTAAAAACAAATATCTTACTATATACTAACCATAGACTTGCATCTGTTTTATTGTCGACACAAACATCTACTAAGGTAATTTCTAAGCTGATAATACTGTATTAGACCATTCGGGTTTATTTAAAAATTAGCAAATACTTACATTGAGTCGACCACGCACCAAAGTGAATATCCGTTCATTTTTTTTATTTTGACCTCTCTTGTAATAGTTTATCCGGGAAAACATTTATGACCGATAAGGAGGCACATATTTCTATATAGACTATCCGAGTAAACTGTTTCCATGAATAATACATAAGCAACTCGCCAAAAAAAATCCATATATATATACATAGGTTATTACTGATAAAAAATCAACTCTAGATAATAATAAAAGTAATACCGTTATTATAGCGTAATGAGATATTACATTGGCCCGACGTTCTACCGGATACATCACATAAACTTTCTGTTATTTTAGTACTACATAGTGTTATTTAAAATATAAGTATAGTTGTATTATGGATAATCGAAAATATCATTTTGTCCAGCAAACACATCTTACATACAAGTCTTATAGTATAATAAATCTTAATATTTACCAATGACATCTCAAAAATATGGTATGGCGTTTAAACAAATTGTTTTTTTTAAATAAAAAAAGTAATTACTATATTATTGTAGATGATGTCACTAGGGCTGTTAGAGGAAAAATGTTATATTATGTTTGTTTTTGTCCTCGGTACGTCTCCAACCTTAGCCTTCCCAAATATCTACGTGTCAGCTCAATCCAAAAACTAGCCCACTTATACTACCTATATAAGTATTCTCCATTACAAACTAACAAAAATCCTCTTATCTCTCAAATGCACTCCTTCGATGATTCCAGGAAGTCCCATTAGAAGATTAAAAATAAAATAGCCAAGAAACGCATTAAACAGATGAACGAGTCATTATAAAATGAATACCAAATTAAAATTCAAAGGTGCTACAGAGTTGCAATTGTAATTTTTTTTAGACTTGCATTTTCACAATGTTTTCTTTTTTTGTAGTTTTGACTTGAGGGCTAATCGAACAAACGGTTAGGTATATTGTAAATAAATAAAAAAAAGCATATTTTTTTTTACACATACAAATGACATATATATTTACATATACATTATTGAATGACGGTCCGAGATAAAAATTGAGCGTCGCTTTGTAAACCGTATGAAAACGGTTGTTTTCATAATAAATTTAACCCTTAAACAAATCTACCATTAATCATTCTTTTTTTAAAGCTGTTGCATCGCACAAATGGGAATTAATACATCACACAACAATAATGTGATGTATACGGGCGTTATGTATTAATATTATTATATACTACTGCTGCTATTCGTATGAAATGGGTAGGCTTTTTTGTGATTATGCTTTTTGTGTTGCTGCGGTGTATACAATATGAATTGCATACTATTTTTCATTTGGATAAATTGAATTTCAAACATTCACTCTGTTTTCAACAATATGTTGCACCGATTTAAAACAACGGATAAGTAAATAAATATATTTTTTTATACCTTTCATTCGTTTATAATATTGTTTTTCCGTCCGGAAACCGAATCGAGTTGTATATTATAATATTCGAATAACTATTGTGTTTGTATTGGATATGAGATTTTTACCATCTAAGCCCTGTGTGGACTGTTTATTTGGTCAAATAAAAAACAATAGAACGTTTGCCTCGACAAAACAAGGTCGTTAAACAGTTTCTAAAAAAAAATATATAATTTAAATGCAACAAACGTCGGTATAAGTCAACGTTAAAAACGTTGTTGACTCTCTGTGAGTGTTCTCTACTATTCTACTATTTCCATAGAGCTGGTTATCTGTTTAAGTATGTATTATACGGTATGCGCGCTCGTCTGTGTTGTACACTATATAACAAAAAAACCATATTTATTTACATTTTAACGTCATAGTTAGGTTTTAGTACGTTTTTTTGAATCTGTCAACAGTGTATATACAGGGTGATTTATTTTATCGTGGGCCATAACGTGGAAACATGAAAATTTGTGGAAAATTGAGATCACATTTAATGGCACATGATAAAAAAAATCACTCTATAGTGTTATATAATAGAAATTTAGAAATATATTTTCCCATTATTTAAAATTAAAAGAAAATATTAACAACTTAATCGATACATTTTCAAGCGGAATATAAAAAAAAATCAATTTTTCAAGTATGTATTTGCATTTATTATGTATTAATGCGTCATTTTAAGTGTTTGCTAAAATATGTAAAATCTGGTTTCTAAGGTGTTTTACTTTTTTATTTAATTGTGTGTTTTGTGTATTCATAACTTTAATTTCAGATAATTCGTTTAAAAATAGCATAGGCGATTAACAAATCATAAAAATAATTTTTTTCCCCGTACAGGCACACCGAAGACGGTTTCCATTGGTGTTTTTCTAATGAAATGGCCATTAAAGAGGTTATCAATAATTTTAGCAAGTTCATAAGTTTAAAGGTAATACAAGAGAAACACATTTTTTGTTTACATCCTTAAGTTAATTTAATATTACACTATATTTAACATTATCAATAATATTATGTTCAACGGTTTGTCTGATAAATTTAGACAATAGTTGTGTTAGCCTACTCGACTCTTATTAATTAGTTTAGAGTCGTACCTAGTGGCCAAACGTGTGTATATTATACAGACAATGAATCCCAAATAAAAACCGTTATTGTTGGAACGGTTCACTATATAGTATGGTAAATTATCGGTCTATTATCCTGTATACCGGCGGCCTTTATTACTTTGCCACAAACACTGCCCAATGGTTTTAATGTCAAATATCGTGACCATTGTCCTGTGTAAAGGATAAGACTTAACGGGTATTTTTACATAGTATTCGGCGCCAAATAAATAACGATTCATTGACAATATAACCGCGTTGACAATATTATAATTCAGATAAGAGTGATGAATATTATCTGCGCCAGAATACAATATAGGTACATATTTTTATGTATAGTAGCATTATAAAATGCCAAAAAAACTTTAATAACATCACAATGATTATAGTAGACAATTTAAAACAATATATATATATATATATTATTCAGTATACTCTGTAGTCTGACTTAAATATACTTTTGTTTAATGCGTTAATATTTACCTATTGTCAACTGTGAACACAAAATCCCAACCGAATAAAATTACATATGTCTTATTGGAATATTATTATTAATTGGCTGCTGTTACAAGATTTTACAACGAATGTAGCAAAATACACCCGCCGTCAACCTCCACGATCAAGCCTTTGTCTTTGATATTTTATTTTAATTAAAGCAACTTCTCCTAAAGTCTTTTCCCGGAATGGTTTACCTTTTATTGCACCATAAAACTAAACTTTGGTTTGTGTGTAGTAACATATTGTTATCGTTTTTATTCTCGGTCGAATAACTCGGTTAGGCTGTTATTCCACTATAATTTGTATGAGCTCCTTATATTATTTTCCTTATAATTATATTACATAATATTATCCTATTTATGAGTATTTTGTCTTACTTTGTCTAACGACTAAGTCAATTTTTCTGAGCAGTTATAATGTTATATTATAATATGGGTTTTTTTGAGTTTTTACTCGACTTTACTTGATAAGTAAAACTGGCACGTAAAAAAGCAATAATATGTTTCATATATAAGCACATTAATCATAATATAGTGTGTGTGTGTACAATAATTTGTTTACATAATATTACCCGTCGAAATTTGTTAAATAAATTCGTGATAAGTTGCAACGTCAATAAATAATTTGCTCTAGTCGAGGCTAATTTGTATTGCTTCAAGACCGACCTCGGTTTTTCTTGACTCGGTTGAAAGTTTCCAACAAGCAGAGCATGTACATAATATATAATTTTGAGACTTTCAGCACATACCCTAGGTACTATTATGGTTTATTGAATATACTGAACATGAAATTCATGGTTAAAACATTGGCTGAAAATAAAGCAATAATAATAATCAAGTACAAAAAAAACCAGAATGATCCATCTACTTTAATTTATCACTTAGATTCCGTGGAATATTGAGAGTGACAAGAGTTATACGTTTTTTTCGTTCTAAAACTAATCTGACGGATAGCAGCGAAATTAATTAAAAGGCACTTCCGCAAAGAACCGTTAAATCGTCATTGGTCTTTTGAGATCGGCACAGGTACTTGAGGGTGATTGATAAGATTTGTTTTTATCAGAACGTGATCGTTCCGTCTAAGTGAAACGGATAATTATTTTTTTTATTTTTCAAATAATTATTATCCATCAAACAACAGTGTAAAAAGTAATTCGCTTAGAAAAATCCGCTGAAGAGCAAAATATTAAAAAAATTGTGCAATATATATAAAAACCGTCTAATTTTCTTTTCATTCTAGAAAAAAAACAAATATTTTAAATGACAGTTAAAGACTAAATGGTAGCCATAGTTAAAACAAGATTATATTTGGATAAATTAATTAAATTTGAGTATTATTGTGGAGCACGGTCAAATTAAATTGTACAAAGTTCAGTTTGGAAAAAAATTAATAAATAAAAATAATACAGACTACTTTAAGCAGAATACAAAAAAATAAGTAAAATGTACATATTTGGAAAATTCTTAGATTTTGTATAAAATATTCATTAAGTTAAAATTGTAAAGTTAAATACAGTAAAATATATCAGCTGGAATTGCCAAATTGTAATGCTGTGCCTGAATTATTTCAAAAATGAAAAGTTCAAAAGTTTTATATTGGAATTATTGGAATATATTTCATTATGAACGTTCAAAACAAAATTTTTAATAACGGCAAAATGTTGCGTTACACATTGAATTTGTTCGAATGTTGCATTTTAATGAAATTAAATTCATCCGAATTCACTTGTTTACTTACTTTAAAGTCGGTCAACAGTCGAGGGTCGCTTTTGTGTTTTTATAAGATAAAATAAAACTTACGAATCAATAGCAAATGAAAGCCTCAACGGAGTTGTACAGAGTATAATATTATTTATTATTCGAATAATCATTTTCTTATCTCATCTAAAGATTGTGTTTCACAAAAACTATCTATTTAATTTATTCCTAAGTATAACTGTGTCAACATACAATATTATAAATTAGGCGCATCTAAATTAATAGTGTCAATATTTTGTACTATGCACAAGTTAATTTCAGAATATTATATACAAGGTGATGGATATTCTGATGTATGACACTACTGGCTAAGTCATACAGGAAACAAACGCAGAGATATACATGATTGTTAACACACTGGTTTTGAATTATTATTTTTATGTATTCTTAACGATTATGTTAGTTGCCGAGTTGAGGACACGCAGATTTACCGTCGATAAAATCACAGAGAAAATATTATGTTAAAGCTGACTGAAAAAATATAATAACATTTTTTAAAAATTTGTTTACTATAAAAAGCCACCGCCGACGAGTTTGTCGTCTAATGGCGTTTTCTATATTATATATATGAGTTTACAAAATAATTTCCGGTTCGACTTACCGTGTGACGTATTTAAGTGTGCAAGAGATTGCCGGAAACCGACCAGCACCTGCGTCGGGTACCCTGCAAGACGTTTTACTTCCGGCACACCGTCAGCGGCAGAAGTCAAAAGACAGTATTATCCAGTTACCTTGATAAAATTCTTATTAGTTGGGCTATAAAAGTCTCACATGACCGATTTGACTACAAGAATTTGACAAATTAAAAAACACACACTCTCTCTCAAAAAAAAAAAACTAGCTCTAAAAGAAAGTGTTACTATTAAATAGTTTAAACAATAATCATTCAAATCGAATATGGTTATCTTCGATAATTTATACTTTAAATTATGTAAACAACAAGGTCTGTAGTAATAAACATTTTTAAAAAAACGTTATTTGTAAAGATCAAATAAACAAGAGGAGTCAATCTAAAAATGTGAAAATCTAAAAGTCAAAAAAATGTGCATTCTAAAAATTCGGAAAAGCACATCTATACGTGTCCAGGGTCGGTCCCGGGGGATTTGTACACATATTCGGCCAAAGCCTAAAGAAAATTAATAATTATAAACCTTAAGCAACGAGCCAATTGGGCTTTTTTGCATTTCTTTTTTTTTACTGTACTCGTTTAGGTTAGGTAGGTATAGGTACGTCAGACGTTTAAAATAATAATTAACCTTTTCACAAAAAGATGTTGCGGTGTGTTAAAAAAAAACGTTTCCAAGTAGGTAGTTCTTTGTTTTAATCTCAAAAAAAGGTTTATTCAAAACATTGACTTGATATTGAAAAAAAGACTCAAAACCAAACAATTCAGATAATCTAAAAACATCAAAGCAACAGGTGCCATTGATGTTCTGTCGTTTGAGTCCACGTGGTTCGAGACAGATAAGACTAAGTTAGGTCACCGAACACATGACAGGGGGCCGGAGGGGGGTGGAAGGGGGGGAGGGTATGACCGACAGAGGACGGTGTGGGCAAGCGCCTAAGGTGTTTGTGTTTGGTCGCATCACTCACTTCTGGCGCTGTGCGACAACACGGTCAGGAGCTCTTTGAACGCCGTCTTGTCGGCGGTGTCGTTGAAGCTCTTGTACTCGGGCTTCTGTCCCAGGGCCGAGTACACAGCCGACTGGGTGAAATGGCATTTGGAATGTCCCATCAGCGAGTTGACGCCGTGGTTGTAGTACAGCAGCCCGGCCACATTCCAGCCGAACACGTGCAGTATGTGCCGGAGCGCCTCGCCGACCAGCTTGTACGAGCCCATCATCCGGGTGAGCGTCGGGTACTCTTCGCGGTAGTAGAAGCTCTCGGCCTGGGCGCCAGCCGTCAGCACCGGCATCTTCCACACGCCGGCGTACCTGGCCACGGGGGCGATCACGTAGTCGCACACCGGTCCCAGGAAAGCGTCTGAAACACATTCAAACACACACACAATACCGGTTAGTAATAACACAAAATGTATATGAGGCGCTCAAAAGCCAAACTGATTAACTCCATAAAATTACATTTTTCAGGACAGGCAGTTAAAGTTATTCGAAACAATGTATGTAAGTACAATGTACTTAGAGCACTCTAGTGGTGAAATAGATCCTCTCTCTCTCCCGTGACATTTTTTTTTTTGGTAGGAAAGTTTTCCGTATTTCCCGATATAAACTAACAAGTATCCACATTACAAACGGATACGGGATACATAGACACATGTATACGTCTTTATATTCAAGTATAGGACCCTGGAACTTTTTGGTACTTTTCTTGTCTCTTATCTCTAATAATTAATCTTTAATATCTTATATTTTATCTCTAATTTATTATCTTAGAGATAATATGTCTATTTTATGTCTCTATATCTCTATTTATCTCTAATCTCTTTCCCTAATATATTATCTGTTAACCATTATTTCTATTTTTATCTCATCTCTTTTCTCTAATATATTATCTCTAATGTATTTTCTTTAATCTATTCTCTCTAATCCATTATCTTTATTAACATATATATGTTATAAGGCTGGAAATCAAGTACAAAAAATTGTCCAAAAGTTAACGCCGGATGTCACACTCAGCGGCTGCGGAGATTAGAGATAAGATATTGAAATAAGAAATATAATAGAGATAATGAATTAAAGATAATAGATTAGAATTTAAATGTCTCTTATCTCTAATAATTTAACTCTTATCTTAAATGTATTTTTATCTCTTATCTCTTTTTTCTAATCTATTATCTCTAATATATTATCTCTAATTCATTATCTTTTTTTATATCTAATCTCTTTCCTTTAATACGTTAACTCTATTTTTATCCCTAATCTCTTTTCTATAATCCATTATCTCTAATCTCCAGATTTCACCCTCCGCCGCCGAGTGTGAAATCCAGTGTTATGTTTCAGACAAACTTTTAGAATGACCCCCAGCGATAAATTTTATTCATGTTAAAATACAACTATGGAGTAATTTATCTTGGCCACTGAAAATTATACACTTTATTGTAATCCAGCCATGCTTATTATTCGCAATTTGAAAAAAGTGCAGTTAATCGGTTTGGCATTGGAACCCTGTGCAGCAACCCCCTCGGACGAGCCCACGTTGTGTGAGTGAACAGTCAACGGGTATTTGAAAAATAGTGTTATTATAATATTGTAATTACTATATATGAGTAACTGTGGCAATACATTAACACAGATTGTTTGGATCAACCCTAATCGTATCTACCCCAATACTAAAACTACATTTTTAATTAAATTATTGTCATTAAGTACAATGCTTTTATCGATTTTTCCACTTTTACCATCATCTGATCCGCGTCGAAGCGTTTATTCGAATGTGATTTTATCACTTTATAATAATTTATTGTTACCAAATTATTAATACAACTCTTGCACATCTACTTTTTTTTTCATTCAGACAAACCCAAACTTAATAAACAGCATTTGATTTCGTCACTTGTTCTTCTTCCCGGGAAGATAAAACAAAAGGTAATGATTACAAGAAGAAGTATAGTTTTGAAACGGACAATAAGTTTATTAAGGAACAGTACACTATCATAAATACTGTGTTTTATACTTAGAAAAAATCGTTTAAAATATACAACAAAAACGACACTAAGATCAGATAAAGTTGAAAAAAGGCATACTTGAAAGCAAAAATAATTTGTTTTAAAAAGTTCATCCTATAACATAATGATAATTACCCTAGTAATAGAAAATAAATACAAAAACTTAGGCAATTCTAAAGTTTTTAAACAACGTTGTTTGCTCCAAATTAGTCACAGAAGTTTTATTTTATTTGCGTTTTAAAACGTTTATGAACTACACTAATGAGATACAATTCCTTTTTATCATAATTATATTAATGTATAGATTTAAAAAAAAAATGTCCTTTTACTAACGAAATGTCCCTCACCGGAGCTGTACCTTTTAATTTAAAAGTAAATGTTTGCAAAGGACTTCATAAAACCTTTTTAACATAAAAGACAAAGTTTTTAATAAAAAAAAACTAACCTAGTTATTATTTTCTTTAATACTAATTATATGAAATTTTATACATTTAAACGATTTTGTCATTCTTCATAAAAGTAAATTTTCTTAATTCTCAATAAGAATCATTGAACTATAATGACATTTTACGTCAAGCCATATTATGATTATATTATATATAAAATGAAAGTTCTATTAAAATTAAAAAACGCGTGCATTTTTTTTTTTATAAAGAAAACCCAAATATAAATAGTATAATAATTTCTAAAAATAATGTGTAAAACGTCACCACGAATTTTGTGTTATGAAAATTGAGCATATTATAATATACATATATATATATGGCAATAGTTTCCTACCATGTTGAACTATAATTTATACTGATATGTTACACATTTAGTTTATAATGGTATAGTAAACACAGCATGTGTGCATTGAACATAATATATGTCAAAACTAAGTTTGATAAAAAGTTTGACAAATGCGTATAACGATGAAAAACTGGTGTTGATCAAGATTGATGGTCGGTTAAACAGCAAAAAACATTTTTTTTACATTAACTCAAACTTCTGAAATTGCTCACTACATTTTCAGTTTATGCGATAATTATTATAAAGTATTTGAAATTCATGCGAATAGAAGAAAACGGCTGACGGATATCGTGGATAGAAATAAGAACATACCTACTCAGATTAATATACACAGATGATACTCTATAGAACATACTTGGACAACTATTACAAATTAATATAAATACACTAATCAAATGTCGGTGGAAACGTTAACGGTATTAAAGACTGAGCACGCAAATGCGACATACGGTCGGAATGGAAACCGTCTGTTTAAGTGAAAAAAAAAAAAATTTATTTGTGGTCACATCCGCGTTGAATGACTTGGGCATGTGGACACGAACATTAACCACTTATAAAAAACACATTGTTGTATATACAGCACAGCATTACTTTGTCAAGACCGTTAACACCTCGAACGCCGGTGTTGTGGCGCCTTAAGTGTTTTTTACTTGACCGTTTACATGAACAATAGTAGTTAAAAAAAACATAATATATTATAGGGTCATTTTTCACATAATAATAATTAACACACATCTATGCGGTTAGTCATAACCCGCTTGGGAATCTCCGGTGTACTTATCTTATGAGCCGTGTAAAAATCACCCCCCCCCCCCATCTATGTCACCTAAGTATCGTTAGCAAATTGTGATAGAAACATCACTCAAAAAACTTAATGAGTTGTGAACAAAATACAATTCCAATAAGAATTTGCATATCCCTGCCCGGCTGTCGTTGTCTACTTCTATTTTATTTTTTTTTGTTAATAGGACTCGTCGAATATCAATTTTATTAATCATTTATTTTTTTTATATTACGTATACAATGTACAATGTGTACGTATACAATGTGTCATTGTAAATCCACAATGACACATGATGAGTAGAGCTTTGACTATACTATATTAAACTTCGGCTATTCAGCGTTACTATTATTATTAAGCCACCTGAAATAATAATATATGATAATACTGTCAACAGGGAGGGGGGAGGAGTTTAATGCTATCCGCCGACGTGTATTTACCTTTCAAACTAAATATTTAGTTTCGACTTTGCTCGGTGCCACAAATCGCTAGGCTTTTTCGAAAACTTTTTTCATTTCGTCTTATATCATTTATGAAAAAATCTAAGGTTTATTAATTAATACCGCGGTCCACTGGAAAACTTTTCAACAACCACTGGGACGTCGCGAAAGACTTTTTTTAATTTCAAATTAGACCAACTTAATAACTAATAAGGAAACGTTAACGTCAAACAAATTTTACGGTTCAGCTGAGAAGGTATTATTATTATTTATTTTTGACATGGATATGTTTTATGAAGGAAGAGTATGGAGGTGAATTAATAGAGATAGTATATTAGAGATAAGATATTAGTGATACTAGATTGCAGGACAGTAAAGTATGTAAGTTTACCTATATTTTAATAATTACTTAGACCGATTAAATGTTTTCAATTTGATACGATTATGTAATAAATATGTGTTATTAAATTATGCGACATGTTATTTTTGATTTGCAGTAGCTCACACCCTTCCCTGTGATGTATTTATGGGGAGAGGGGGAGAATATGGGGAATAGATCCTCTCTCTCCCTTGACCTTTTTTTTTGGTAGTTAAGTTTTCCGTATTTCCCAATATAAACTAACGAGTATCCACACTATAAGCGTATTCATAGTCTTAGTCCATTTATGAAAATTTTAGAGTATAGCAAAAACAAAGTTAGTGAAATCCTCTCTCTCTTACATAAGAACAAAACAAATCACATTAAGTGCTATTCTAATAAAAAATGTATTTATTGACAATCTATTAACATAAATAAAAAAAATTAATGGCATATATTGAAACATTTTTTTTCATAAATGGATTATTACCGTTCTTCCCCTGTGCCCTTCATATGTCTTTATATTTAAGTAAGTATAAGACCCTGAAACTTTTTGGTACTTTTCTTATCTCTTATCTCTAATAATTTAACTCTTATCTTTAATCTATTATCTCTAATATATTATCTCTAATCTAGTATCCCTAATCTATTGTCTCTATTTTTATCCCTTTTCTCTAATCTCTTTTTTCTAATCTATTTTCTCTAATACATTAACTCTATTTTTATCTCTAATCTCCTTTCTGTAACCTATTATTTTTTTCTATAACATTAACTCTATTTTTATCTCCCGTCTCCTTCCTCCGCCGCCGCCGAATGTGACGTCAGAGAGTGACATCCAGCGTTACGTTTCGAACAATCTTTTAGAATGGCCCTCCAACGATAAAACTTATACATGTTCATATTATATTCAAGGGGAGGGATCTATCCCCATAATATCCCACTGTACTGTTTTTTTTTAATTTTATTTTAAATAACCTTACCGCTCCTGGTGTGCAGTTCGAACGCCGCCAACGGGCCGTCGGTGGACGAACAATTGCCGTTCCTGTACTCGATGTGTATCTTCCAGTTGGGCAGCTTGCCGTTGGGCTGGGCGATGGCCTGCGTGGCCAGGTCCACTGACGGCAGAATGGCGCCCAACGTCTCCTGGTTATCGTTCTTGTACGCCTTGGCCGGCGCTATGACCGCGAACCGGACCTCGCCCGGTACCGCCGCCGCGGCCGCAGCCGCCGTCAATCCGCCGGCCACCAACAACACGGTGGTCAGCCATTGCCACGGGCCCATCGTTGTCCGCCGGTTGCGGTCGCGCCGTCAGTGGCTGATGTCCGATCCGTACACGACGGCCGACAGAGCCAACGGGCAGTGGCCGTTGGTCGCGTACATTCTGAGAACCATTCCGGTCCCGCGGGTCGTCCGCGTCTAAACAAAACAAACAATACGTGCGTTGTTAGTCGACCGGAATAATTATAATCGTCGTCCCGAGTACATAATAATATTATTGTTTTCGTTGTTGTCGATTTTCGAAATGGTTTTGGCCGCGTGTCGTTAATATTTATTTCTGTAACGTATTTGGTCGGCAAAATATGTTCTAGTAGCTGTTTTAAACAAACCAAATAACTTAAAGGTGAAATATTGTTAAGGTTTTAAAGTTATTTTTCTCCAAAGATGTATATATATATATATAATAAAGTTGATTGCTAAGTGTACATGCCGCCAATAGAGATAACTGAAGTTACCGTTTGCTGCCATCTTTGTGGGGATTAGAACATTATCAAATAAAAATATTATATTTATAACAATAATTATAAGTTAAGTTGAAACACAGAATACATATATTATATATATATATTATTTTATATACGCATAAATCCCACAAAAATGGCGGACGACGACTTCCATTCTTATCCCTAGTTAACAATCTAGTTTATTATATAATTGTCTTTTTCTCCAAGTTATGGCGAAAATTTGATAAAAAGTTACTTTCGCAGAAGTCATTTTTAGGCTTATCTATTCGACGGATTTTCATATATATATATATATATATGTATATTTATATAAAGCTATTTTCTTTATAGTTTTTGAGTCATATTTTTAAAAAAATAAGGGGTTAACTATTTCAGTATATATATATATATATATATATATATATATATATATATTTAGATTTTTTTTCAGTTTTCACGGTGTAAGCAATGTTGGGATTGGTATGAGAATTTCTGAAATGGAAGAAATGTGTATGATGTAGTCGTTTGTCATGGACAACAGTAGTATAGTATACAACACATAATATGTTTTTCAAAACACACAAGGCTCTCCCTTGTGTCTGCCAAAACAAATCATCACGTCCTTCACACTTTGTCTTAGTCCGGTGACCTAAACTCAGGAAATAAATCAGCCTATGGCTGTTAGGTGGGTATATGTACCTATACAAGAAGGTTAATAATGCGTAGCCGATAAATGAAATACTCATGTCAACGTCGACGAGGGACCAAACAAGCCTTATAGTGACACAAGTAAGGAACAAAATATATTATGTACATCCTACACACAACAATAAGGTGATGCGGATAAGGCGAAATGATGGTTGACGATTTTTATCCCGGTGTCGTCCTGTAATATTGTTATTATTATTTAAAAAAAATAAAATGTAATAAAAAAACGCAACAAACTCGACGCCTTTGAGCAATGATCGTTTGAGAAACCGTAAACGACCATGCTATGTCTTAGTCATTTATAGTGTTGTTGTGAAAACGAAAACTTCTCTCCAGAGTGCTTCGAGATGATCTAGCCGACTTATATACATAGATAAATTGTATTTCCAACTAGTGGCTAGGCTATATTAGCATTTCATACATGTTCGACTTGTGTTATTTTATTTCCATGTGCCAACAGCTGTTGTTGTGTACGTGTAGCCAGTCATTCATTTTTAAATAATTATTTAACTTTGACAAACTGAGGGTAGTTTAGGGTTTTAGGACAAACTAGAGCACAGACGGTTGAACTTGAACAGACTATGTTGATAATTGAATGATAATTAATGATCTAACGCATTAAAGGAAAGATCCAAGCGCACGATATGGGTGAATGTGTATTGATAAAATACAAGATCAAAGGAGTGTTTTAACTAAATACGGATACATCTAAAAAAGGTTAGTTTATATACTTACTCATCCTGGTAATTAGACAAATTAGTTAAAATGTAGACCTAATTAAATTAACTGCAAAATACAAATATACAAAAAAAAAATAGAATGTCAAATAATAAGAATCGTACAAAAAAATAGGAAAACATTATAAAATTACATATTTGTATTTGTAATTTATACATTAAATATATTGTAATTTAAACCAATAACTACATGAAAAAAAAAATAAACACATTAAGCAGTGAATATTTTAAAAACTGGTTAAACGTATAATATCTTTATGTAGTTTTTCTTTTCCATATAAAAAATCATATGTTAACATTTTTTTTTTCAGTAACCTTAACTGGAGCAAGAGAAAGTATTTTCTTATCTGATGAACAATACATTCGACGGACATTTCATAGCAAAAGGGTCGATGAAATTACCCTTTCATAGCTATGTACATTTATTAACTATTAACACTTTCCATTTTCTCCTCGTTAAAAAAAAACAGCTGAGCTACTAAGAAAATCAGTTCAGAAAATCGACTAAGTCGAACAAAATTATTTGAAATAAAAATTAGGTAAAGTAAATGGTAATGTACAGTTTTAATCGAATCACTGTGTATTTATTGGGTACAAAATAATAATTGATGACTTTCAACTGAGTATCTTTTTACTACTGGCTACTTTGAATTTGCAATCAACAAGTGGTCCTACTATATTAATGCCGCTTTATCGAGTGCTTTGATTCTATTCGCCCAAATTAAACAAAAATATAACAATTAGAGAAGCGCCAAACGTTTCAGTAGCTGCTGATGAACAAGGAAAAGCACTTTACCCCGGCTCTAACGCAATATTGTCTTGTATTGGCCACCCGTGCTAATTAAGGGTGGTGAAGTTCCAAAGGGGGGTTGTTTTTGCTAAAAAAAGTGGTTTCAAAGAAAATTATGTTTGTTATTCGGCTAACGACCACGATGATGACTTCATTAAAGATATGACATTTTTTTTTTTTTAACAAAATGAATGTCATAGAACTGCAGTGGCCATGTAATTAGCTACCACAGCGGGGTACTGAATAAGACTGAGATAAAATCTTGTATCAAACACAGCGGCTTGCATAATTTACCTATTGTTCTAGGAGCAGCCGTTTTTCGATTACTGATAATTTGATAACAATAACTCAATTCGGTCAGCGCAGCACCGGTCACTGATTAAAACAAACTGATTCACCGTTTGGAGATTGCTTACTACTAAACATGCTAATCGTCCAAATAATATTATAACGAGGTATATTTGTTTATTATGGTCTACCGTGGAGCAATTATTATTTTAATTAATGCGGATGCTTTGCGATACGGGTACAGCGTGTACCTGCTGGTACACATCAATTATGTGTCCTTGATTAGAGCCGGTCCTTGACTAATAAATAACACAGCTATTCGAAATTTCAATATTCTACATTAAGATACGACTCAATCGCCGTCGGCGGAATTGGCAGTTTTACGAACATCACAAACAACTACATATTTACAAGTTAGAAAATAAACACCTAAACAAACATTGAATCGTGGACATGTTATCTCTTATCATTTGTCTATTATTACTAGTCTCTAATCTCTTATCACACATATGTTATCTCTTATCAAGTAAAAGTGAAAGCGTAACGTCATGAAAATGGCGAGTTCGGTCAGTTATTGGGTTGAAGAATGATTTTTTAAAAAAATAAAATGTCCATATTTTCGTTTATAGCACTCTGTTGAAAATAAAATCCGCGTTCGTTGAAGAGTCAAAAAAGTTGGAGGTTCTTAAAAAGAAGAATCTGGTTATTTTATCCGCTCCAAGGAAAAACATTGAATCGTGGGTATTTTATCTCTATTATTACTTATCTCTTATAATTCATCTTATTTCACTTCTCTCTTATCATTTGAACATTATCACTTATTTATAATATCTTATCTCTTATCACGTGAAAGAAAAAATGCAAAGCGAGAAAATGGCGACATAAAAGTACTTGTATCTAGCGCAATAACATAATATCCATGTTAACATGCTCAAGTATAAGACAAGGCGTGTAAAATGTTGTATGCCAACAACAAATCCGACTTAGCCGCCGAAATGGGTTTATTCCTTTGCATAATATTATTGTGCGTGTGTTACTACAATGCACGCAAATACATAATACTAATAATAAAACGTTGCATCGACCGAGAAACGTTTTAGACAATAAGAGAATATCGTGTTTACACTGGCTTCTGACCCTCCGAAATCCGGCCAGATTAAAACCGTTTTACAAAATATATTCCACAATATAATACATAATAATATGCAACCTATTGTTGTATAATAATATTCCATAAATCTGTTAGGCGCGAAACATAAACAACTTCCTATTTCACCAGCAAATTATACTTAAATAATTTTTAATTTTGAAATATTTCCATTCCAACAGAGCTGTACTTAAATACCTAAGCGTTTCAACGAAAAGGTTGTCAACCTTTTGAATGTAATTACTATACATTATAGTGATGGTTTTATAAACTAGGTTTTTATCAAATAAAACCCCACCACGTTGGGTTGGTTACTTAGTGTCGTTGACGTGGCTGATATTTGTAATAAACCTCAGCAATCAAGACCGCATTTTGAAATAAGGTACAAACGGCACCTTCGGCAAACAGCTCTTCTAAGGTTTATAATTATAATATTTAAATTCGACCGCAAATGCGGTACCGGCGGGATTAAAACAGTAGCTGGTAATTAAGGTGTTGCCGAAATTAGTAAGAAAAAAAATCCGGAAAATATTTTTAAAGACAATATTATAACGAGCATTAGCCGTTTACTGTACAGTACTATATGGAAATCTCTTTAACGAATATACTACTCTGCTAAGACTTTAACCATTTTAAAAGATTAAAGAGGCGACGACAGGAACGTACAAGACCTCTTTCTTGACATCACAAATTAATTACCTGGTAAAAATCTGCCTTCGACTGCATGCTAAATGACACATACGCAAAGTATGTACAAATTCAAGTAATTGATGTAGACACATGAACACACGCCTTTTTTACCGTGCAATGTATGACACTAAACAACATAAAATAGAACATCTGAAGCTATACAAGACAAAGTTGGCAAGACAAAATTGTATACAATTTAAAATAACCGGCTAAAAAACAAATTGAGAATAATTGCATTAGTCATTGGCAATAGTCGAGTAACTCACAATAACATCATGATGGTGTATATTATACTTACAGCCGGTTTCACCAACTATTGTTAAATACACTCTTAACACAAGTTAGTTAACAATTCATTTAAATTTAACATCTGGTTAAATGAAATAAGTTTCACCATAACATTAGTGTTGTTCAATTCTATTTATTAACTTAACTTAACGTAAGTTGGGTTACCAAAGCGGTTACCTCGATTCCAACGTTCTCATTGGTTATTATGATATGTGAATACTGATAAGTGATTGTGATATTTAATTTGTCAGTTTGTTATTATTTTATTTACTTTTAACGTTTCGGTTTATATAAATAATTTATGTAACATTTTTTAACACATTGTTTAAATAGTCTATTTTTTTCTAAAAATAGTTTGTCATCGAGGTCATTAAAATATTTTTTTCTATTTTGAAGGCCTAAGAAAAAAGGTAGGTAGTGATTTCCAGTGTAATACTCAGGACAGGCAAGACATAATAATATTATCTAAATTACAAAATACAATAAATTATGATATTTGAACCAATAATGCAAGTCTGTGTCATTCCTTTGTACCCAAACTACCTACATAAAATAACTCCTGCTTACCTAATAAAGGGTTATCGAAATAACTTTTCTATTGTTAAATACTCAATATAAAGAAGTTCCTAATTAAATGTGTAATTCATTTTTATATATTACTAGTATATTCAGTGAACAAAAATTATAAAACAATTTCTGAACTATAATAATATAAATATTATAGGTACTACAATACATTTTAACATGCTGATTAATTTTTTAACAAGATTAATTTAACACTCGTTTTAACAATGGGTTAAGGCTAAAAAATCTCGATGAAACTCAATTTTCATTTACTAGTTGTTAAATATAACTAACAATAAGTTAAATTCTTAACAAATGTTGGTGAAACCTACTGTTAGCATATTATAGTGTTACTATAATGTGTACTTACTTATGAATACACACACACATATATATAAATGATTCAGAGACAACTATCAAAAATACATGCCTACCGCCATCGACGCTTGGTTTTTGTCCAAATACGACCGTCGCTTAATGACAGTAGTTCATTTTTTTTACTTAAGAAACTTAGCTTTTAAAACGATTTTTGACGGCAGTAGTTATTTTCAAAAAAATGACCCGTACCCAGGTGTCGGTGTATGTTTGTCTTGGCTATGTGCCCTTTTCGTTTGTATTCCGCACTGTTATTTATACCCTTTGAACAAATTATAATTAAACGGAAACGGCTGCCGAACGTAGGTATAGGTGTATACAAGACCGTTCTGTGAGAGAATCGAATGTGCTGATTTTAATTGAGAACCTAACCTACGAATGGAGTTGCCTTCCTGATTTCGGAGAAAAAGTAATTATATACTATCCAATGCATACACGTATAGGTCAACTTATAAGTTAACATAATAATATTATACCGGTAATAGATTTAATATAAACAATAAGTATTTTAGTTAAATCGCATGCCACCAATATAAATTATATTTTATGCTAACGCAAGTAAATGAAAAAAATTGTGCATGATTTAATTAAATCTTTATGAAATATCCGTGCAATAAAATATTTATTGATTTAAAAAATATAAGTCATTGTTAATTTTATAAACGGATTAATTAAAAATCTATTATTACAGGTATTATTATATTTTAAATTCACTTTGTTGAAGGATTTATGAAAATTGCACATTTTTTACTTATTTTACAATACAATTTTATTAATTTTACAAATTAATTTTGGTTAAGGATATGATATATTATCATAAGTTAAGAATAATAATATTTTACAAGAAAAAAATAGTCTTAATACAATACTTGATTGTTAAAAAAACAATTTGTTTTTTCTTACTATCCATACTCGATTAATATTAACGTCAAGACAATGACTTTCAAACTAATATACTGTATACTGTATGATTTATATAGTGGCATTTAGTAACTGATAAATAGTCGTTCCTCCACCCTTAAAATCAAGAAACATATAACATATGTGTACGATTAAAAATAAACAATCAAAAGACAATAATTGTTCTTACAATAATTGCTATATCAGTTAGGTATGAATGCAAATTCTTCTTTATAATAAATCTATTGTGTGATTTTGTCATTTGTATTAGCGACATAGGTTGAAACAATTGTATTAAACTAATTAAGTCTGTTCCATAAAAAATGAAAAAAAGTTAATTGAGCAGCGACAAAGAATTGCCAATGTGTAATAAAATTAATTTACGTATTGTTATAATTTAATTTTTTTAAAGTTCTTTTTTTATAGCGTAATTAATTATTAATGGTTATCGAATAAAAAAACGAAAATTGAAACCATAATTTTAATTAAAAACCCCTCGTCTGCTCCACATCTAAGCTAAAATATTAAAATAATAACGGCTTTGCAAATTTTGAATAGAGTTTTGAATTAGAGATTTGAATTTGTGTTTTACAAAGCGCGTTGGAGTGGGTAATGCAAGCAAGTTATCATTTCGAAAGAGATAATATCACAATACATTTGATAAGTATTTAAGTTACTTTTGTTTTATCTCAAAACATATTACACAAGTCACGCCGAAAGGTAATGGAAAGTCAAGCCATTTTTGGGACGAGGGATGCGTCGACAAAAGATAAAAGGGAAAGGTGTGTGATTTATGAATACCAGATGTTCGGCCGGCACTTGAGAAATGTAATCTTCTTGGAATTACTATGTTATTAACGAGTTGTCAGTGGACCGAGTGATGTATAATGAAGCCATGGGTGTGGGCAACAAACAAAAAAAAAAGTATGTTCAAGCATTCAATCATAATATCTACGGTTAGTGGCAACTAGTCATGCTGTATGCCATTTAAAGTAGTACATAAAAAAGTATATTTTCAAATCCTCGTATTAAGAAGAAGAAATAATTATCATATTGTAAACACATCTCAATACGGATCAATGTGTCAAACGCTAAGGGCTAAATGTGTGCAAATAATTCTGCAAATTAATGATTTTATATCATTTTTATCCGAGTTTACTTACTATACGAACAAACAAAAATAGGCCCCAAACACAATACACAAACGAACAACGATAGACAAGCTTTATATAATATGTATCAAGCTGTAACAATACTAGAGAAACAAATAGAAAATCAAAACCGAGATCTAAGCCATGAATAAAAGGAAATAATTAATTACAAACAAAAAGATAAGTCTCCGCTTTGCGGTGGCCATTGCGAGAAAAACTTTGGGAATTAGGAAGTTGATATATTTAGTGGAGACAAAAGGGATAAGTAGACGGTCTGTCTAGAGAAACCCTTGAACTGCTCTGCGACAATAAAGTTTTGATAGGAAGTACGGACATGATATTACTCAACTGTCAGCAGCTGCGTTAAGTCTAAGATGTGCAGAAAAAACAAGTAAAACTATGGTAACCGTCAATTATGTTGGAATTAATTTTGAAATAATTTTTATAGTAAATAAGTAAATACAATTTTATCTTAAGTACTTCAAAAAAAAAAATGTATATTAAAAACTGGTTCCTTTTATTTTTATATTATAGTTAAATAAAGTAAAGTATGTAGTTTTAGGAGCCACGATTATCATACTAAGAAGTGTTAAAATGTACAGTTATATAAAGTAATAAAATTGTATAATGCAAAATAACTTTTTATAACAGCTAAAAAAGCAATAATAAAAATATATTATAGTTGTACAAAAATGAAGATCCCATTAAATGTGTATCTTGTACCTATGTTAAAAAATTAATGTCAACCACCGGTGGGGAACATTGTAGGACACAAACACAGTAATATACCTTGAATATCTAGTTAAATATCCAGAGATGTGTTATTTGGAAATATTAATTCGCCAAACGAGGGGGAAGTATCTTTTTGGAGATTTAAACCGGACGGACATGAGTTGTTCATATGTCTGCCTTTGAATGTATTCCGTTTTCGCTTTTGTCTGAACACTATCTACAAATAATTTCCAAACGAATTACTCTGATTAATTTTATACAGTACCCGTATTGTGTGGTATATTTAAGGGAAAATAAATTTTAAAAAAATCAACTTCAACAACAGACAAGCAAATGTGATAATAGCATGTAGCTGCTTTTTCTTTTGTACCTATTTTATATTATACGCACAGTGTAAAATATGTGCATTTTTTTACGGTTTCCGAGTGATCGGCATTAGATTAAATTTCAGATAAAGTTTATACTTTGTTATGAGCAACGACTTATTATGTATACAATACCGTTTATGGTTAACATAATGTCCAGACAGTCGATCCATATCGCATAATGGTTTGAGTGATAAAAACCATATAGGCACAGACAGTCATGTTTTCTCATATCATCATGTGTTTAATGCACATAAGCTCATAGCACAGTATGATGAACCTTTACATTTTGGCACAGTTCACACCAAACGTTTAATAAGATTAAAAGGGATGGGCATAATCCACTGTGTAAAACCCATAGCGCATTGTCATAGATCACCAATGATATTAATTAAACGTACTTTGGGGTGTAAGATAAGATTTCCGGGCTAAAGTATTATAACCCGGGGATCAGCCAACGGGATAATATCCATCCTGCACAGCCACCGTCATTAGGCTTATTTGCACTGAACCCTAACCACACTTTTCATTTCCCTATAACATCTTCACCCGTTTCCGTTTGATAAACTTGTTCGGAATTTATACCGTATTAAAAGACCTTTGACCAATCCCTACGGAGTTCATCGTCTTTGCGCTTAAGCTCTTTATATCATAATATATCACACTAGATTTGAATCTTTTCAACCATAACCCTTAACGTTTCCAACACTACCGCATAAGCTTTTTAACCGTATGCAACGTGCGGCTGTCGATTATATCCGCTCTTTTACCATTGTAAGAAAAAAAGTTTTAAAAAATTACTGTTTTACCAACGGGTTAACTTTTACCGTTATCTTCATAATTAATGGTTTATTTGCAGTCGCATTTCTAGTGAATAGTACATAATATAATGACTACAGTGTCAAACTTTATAAAAAAAAACTACTAATTGGTCTTTTTATAGATATCCACAACATCGAGTATAGTAAGTTAATAAATCACTCTATACACAAGTATAATAGTAACAATAAAACATATAAATTTGTACAATTTATTGTTTTAATTTCAGCTAGTTAGATAATTGAATTTTCATAGAGGCCAAAATTATTTTCAGAATGTTTTCTTTTTTAATAATCAAGGAACTCATTCCTGTAGATGATTTAGCTTGTATATTTTGAAAAAGATAACAGCTGTTGTCCTGTTTTCTAGTATAACTATTGTACACTAATTATTTACTATCATAAGCATATCTTTATTGATTCACGTCGAAATTGAAAATAGTGTATTTATATGTATATATTATGAATAAAAATAGAAAATAAATTTCAAAAATATATATATTATCCAATTGTCCGTTATATAAACAAACCTAACCGTGTTATATTTACTAACAAAAGGCAAATAAAACAAACATCTGTTTTTTTAATTAATTAGCCATTTGTCTGGCACATACACATGGCGTTTAACAATTTACACTTTAATGAACGACAGCTATGAATACCAGCACCAGTCCCATCCATATACATTCTCCATTAGGAATAATATTATCATTTTCCCAGTCATAAGTCTCATTAATGTGTCGACCTGTTGCCATGTGATATTTGTTTGCACACTATGTTTGCACAACGTGCATTTACACGCTGCAGCTAATACCTACTATAATGTATATTTTATTATTTTTTTTACAATAGTTATTTTTTTATTCAAACTTTGTACTACCCGCATTATGAACCGAACAACTAAATCGGTTTAAATTGAAATAAATACCCAATTGTACTTTTTACATACCAACAAACACTGACAATAATTGTTATTTTCGGTAATCACAAATAGACAAAACAATGGGAAAACATTTGTACTGAAACAAACGTACCCCGAAAAAAACATTTGAGTTAGCGCTTAACTGTAAATGTAAAATCAATATTTAAATCGTACCTACATATACAGGGTGGGGCGCGGTTACTTCCTTATTTGAAACTCGCGCCACAAAGTGACCATTACTCCTAGAGTGTTGGTATATGGCGCGTTCGAAAGCTCGGTATCTAAAGTTTTTTTTTTATGATTAGTTCAATGTCAACAATGCAGTGGACAAAGGAGGAGCGCGCGTTCGCCGTGGAGGCCTACTTTTCCTTCGGCCGTTCGGTCATCACAACTCAACTTCAGAAAGCATTTCAACATCGCGCCTGTAGGTCGTGTGCTTGATCGGAAATCGATTTGTTTATGTGAGGACACGTTTAGGGATACTGTTAGTTGTGAAAAAGAAATGTGATGGACCTTCCAGAACCGTCAGGACGCCAGAAAACATCGGTAGGGTAAGGGCGGCGCTTTTGAAATCCCCTAGGCGATCTGCACGCAAACATTCGGCGGCTAAAGAGATTTCGGCCATCTCAGTGCATTGACGAGGACGGTGGCCACCTTCGAGATGTCGTTTTTAAAACCCAATGAAATAAAACTTTAAATGTACCCCTGTACAATGGAAAAAAAATGTAATCGATATTTCCAATACTTTTTGTGTTACGATTTTTTAAAATAAGGAAGTAACCACGCCCCACCCTGTATTTTACACAATCTAGATTATTTTTTTACAAAAAAAAGTATTCAAGTACATTATAAAACTATTTTTTTTTATAATTTTGGTAACCACTGGTTCTGTGTATTGGTGATGGACAAAAGAAAGCAACTAGTATGCTCCGTCATGATTTACTTGTCAAAGCTTCATTATACATTTAAAAAAAAAAACAAACAAAAACGATGCAATGTTCTTTAAGACTAAACTCACTAATATGTATACAATACACATTGAAGTAATAGACACAATTTGTATAGAAGAAAAATAATACAAATTATGGTTAGGTTAAGTTTTAAAATTTACCACAAATTTAATACCAATATTGCGGAGTTATAATTATTATGATATATGGCTACTTATGTTATAAGTCATAACTGATAAGATACTACCTAGCTTTTTTGTTGCCCAGTGTTGTAAAATGCATGTGGTTCCAAAAAGAAAATCTACAAAATTGCAATTATTAAAGTGAGTGTGTTATCCCTTATGAATCATTCTGTATAATAATATGAGACCGTGTACAGTGTACACGGTCTTGACGATTGTAATGGATACAACGTTATTTCAAACATCCTCTCTTAAGTAGATACTACCCCACTTAGATATCATCACGTTGTGATTGATGCACCAGGAATTTCAAAAGGGAGGTTTGTGATAAAACGTTTAGGTACACATACAAAAAATAAATGAATAATGCCTAACGCATCATTATTTTATCGAACAACGCCGAGGTAGATGCATTATACATAAACTAAGTAAGTGCAAGGTTTCTCGTTTTATTTTAGCTTCGATGCAAAGCGAGAAGGTATTGGTTTTACTCTGATGTATGTTTTTTTTATTTTTTTAGCGCATGTTTTTATATGCATTTATATCGTTGATACATAGTATATATTTATTATTTTTTAACGACACACACACACACAAGTCAGAATTACGCGAGTAGCACTTTCAATAAACGACAAATATAAAAATAGAAAATTGAAGCCGAATGTTAGTACTTTTTTATGGGTTTTAGCGAGTTTTAATACAATTAATTGACCAACACGCAACACAGTTTGAATAACGGACAAGTAAAATGTACTACCTAATACATTATTTTAATAATTTAATATTATGTTAATATTTGTAGCAACTTCTGTGAATAAAAATTAGAGGTATATTCAATGTTAATATAGTAGAGTCAAGAGTAGAGATATAGTACTATGTACGATTGAGTTGCATCAAAACCGATCATTTCAAATTTAATGATTGTTATGTATACAACGTGAAACTGTAATAATTATATTATGTTTTTAAAATGTTGGCGTTGTTTACAAGTTCGGTCAGTTATTAAATTAAAGAATGAGTTAAAACAAAATGTACATATTTTCGTTTATAGCACTCTATTGAAAATAAAATCCGTGTTCGTTGAAGAGTCAAAACAGTTGAAGGTTAAAAAAGAAGAAACAAAAACAAGCGTTGGTCGTTCCTTAGCTAAAATCAGATAGCGCACTTCGTTGTAAAACAAGAGATTTTCAAATACCGATTTTTGATTTGTTTACTCTTAACGCAGTAGGGCCAAATTATAACGCCGGAAATATTGTACACATTATTAAAATAATAACATCAACTCATAAGAAATACGCCTTGTACAACAATAGTAGCATGTCTTTAACCCCTCGGTCAAAACACTGCAATGGAAACGCATTCGACAGTACTTCAAATATCTTTCTATATTGATGATAAGCCGAAAATATCCGCGTCCGGCTGTGTACCTAACTATGTACGTACCTATACGTGTATTTTAATATTGTACATATTATATTATACCACTAAAAGTAATTGTGCTTGTTATGCATTAACGTTCATTAAATTCCCGAGCATGCTAAATAACCATTTAAAACGCTGACTCATATCGTCGCCGAGTTAACAGAGCTAACAGGATGCGGTCACATTTTTTTTCAGATGTTTGCAGCGGCGTAATTACAATTTTCTTTTAGGGGATAGTGTGCCAAAATAATAAAATGTCTCCACCCTTCTAACACATCCCTTATAGCCTGACCAAAAAAAAAGATGAACCGTGATTTTTGCGTTAACAGAATAATATTATACAAGAAATTCTATGAGTTATTATTATAATATTATTATTTATTATCATCAAGCGCGAATGTCTGTGGAACAGGCACACACATTGTAATGTTATGCCGGTTACTCTTTACCGGAACCACCGATTACACTATCGATTAAGCTGTAGTTAATTTAAAAAAATAAATTTAAAAACATTTCCCGACCGTTGAGCGATGACTTTTGGACGCCGATAACAGCACCACAACAACAATATGGTCAGTCGGTAAGTAGGTTATGAAATCGAACGAATCCCCTTCCTTCCTCCCTCCATTTGACTCTAAGTAGACCAGTCGGGCAACGTTTGTTTGTTTTTATTATTATTATTGCTGATGTTTTTCTCATCCGACGGTCGTTTTACGGTTAGCGCGGGCGTACGTTATTGGCAAAGTCGGCGCGCGTTTCCCTGTACTTTCTTCAACATACTTCAGTGACTTCACACACTCTTGCATACATACTATTATGTCTGCTTACACTTTTACCCGACTATACATAACAATATCAATCATTATATTGTATATAATATTACACACCAAAAGGGGCAAACCGCATACCTACCGGGCTACCGCAGCCTTTATAAAAACCGTTAGTAAAAGTGTTGCCTATATTGCGGTCTCCCTGTATATAATAGCATGCATGGAGGTCACAGGTGTGCATGAGTTATGAATCACAGAAATACAAATATCGATAAAAACATTGTAACTACAATAATGTGCTCAAAAATATATTTTTAGAGGGTGGATACGGTTAGGGTTGATCGTCCGTCAATAATAATGTATTGCCATAGTTACCGCCCATGTAATTAACAATATAATAATGACAGTGTTTTCAAAATATATCCGTTGATTGTTGACTCATTTACACATCAAAGTGTAATTTACCCCTTTTTTTTAAGGGGCAAATGCCAAAAACTATGGCCCGTTTGAGCAGCACTTTGAGGCGCACTAACGCCAATTGGCCGGAGGCTGATTATGCGGATAGCGCTATAATAACGTCCACTTGGCTGCACCAGCACAGGGGGAAAGCGGGTCATGTTGTGTGTGCCGTTTAAATTATGTGCACAGGTAACGACGTACGTAGAAAAGTTCCATTGTCGCCGTGTTATACCTGTGGGCTGATTTGAGTGGTCCTTAAACCGTACTTGATACAGCTGAACGTGTAAAACATCAGCTAAAAAAATAAACAAGTAAACACACTTATAGCGCTTTTCGGACAAAAATATCCGATAAAGACCAGATGGGATTCTTCTAATTATGGTTTAGTGCAATAATAATAATCCAACGACTTGACCCCAAACGCACAGACAAATAAAATAACTGCTGTAGTCCACATCATCGTTATGTCGAAAATGTGAAATTTTGAACAGCACCCTTGACCTTTGTGCGTATAAGGCGGTTCTTGATTATAAGAATAATAATTATACGTTGAAACGCTGTCTATCAATATGACATTGTGACAGGTGAGTTATATAAATTAGCGCTGAAACCAATTAGAAATATTGATTGGCTCTAAATATTTACAAATAATTTGCCAGGGTTATAATGTATTGTATTATTCTTGAAAAAATTACGAAGGCTCATAACATCATTAAATCCCCTAGAGAAAATTTAAAATTTGGATACACTCTCTAACTTATTCTAAACCATTAGGTAACAATATTAAAATAAGATTTTTGTCTAAATTAGATACACTTTGTCTGAATTCTGCGCTTTTCTACCTTCAATGATGCTAGTGTAAAATGTCTGTAGTTTTTATACTGTCTTATTAATTTTGTGTTTACACAGTTGCTTAGCTTTAGTACTTCCGCGAACGAGAGTTTCTCATTTACATCAACACTAGTATACTAACGTCTACAGTGCCCTTGTCTCATTGTCTGACATTATATTATCATTTCCAAGTTTCCTTAGGGTTCCGGAACGCCAGTAATTTTTGTACGTTATTAATTTACCTTATATTATAACGTTAAAAATATTCAAAGCACTTGGACACCTGGATTTCAGCTAAAATACCACTCTTGGTCGTTTTGAAAATGCAATTAATATCGCTGGTTTGCAAAATATGAACACTATTACATTATAAGTACACATCGAATGTCTACAGAGGTACTCCTATAAGATGTTTTGTTTCTCTATTCGGTTAAAATGTGTGATATATAATAATATAGAAACGTAAGACGTCCAAAGAGATACCAATATAAATTATTCGTAATAGATATGTATAATAATAATAATATGCTTGAGGAAAACCAGCGCATAACATCATCCACTATATTTTAACGGTCTCGGTGCGTCGTATAATGCAATATATTATAATAATAACATTATCAACCACGAGTAACTTATATTGTATTAAGGCTGGATAGAGAAAAGCAGCGGTAAAGTTCAAAAGTACTTAGTATATAGTTTATTATAAACGATATTATAACAACTATCATTGTACTACTACAAGGACGCGTTACGTTGTACACACTTTTTTATATAATAAAAAAAACCTCTACATCCAGAATTTTTATATATATATGTATTGTGGCGGCGACAAGCCAACGTCACAGGACGTGTATTATTATTATTATTACTTTGATAAAAAAAAACACTACCGTAAGTGCGTCGGACGCCCTTGCAAAAAGCCTATGAGACAAAAAACATGTATTTCTCGACAGTAATTTTAGTAATATTTATTATCTTTTATTATTACTATGTACATGTGCCGGTCCTGCCGGAGGTGTGGTTTTTCTGATAATAATATTATTATAGACTCAGCTCGGTCAGACGCATTTGTCAACGTAATGGAAACTAATAATAATTATGTACAATATAAATAATACACCATCATAATGTACATCATGTTATTATGTCTCTCTATACACAAGAACAGACCGAAGAGCTGTTTTAGATCTAACCTGACCGGCCAAAATTTTGGTTCGTGGAAACCCTAGGATCCGGGGCACCGTGAGAACGTTAGCATGTGCTTAGGACCGACAACAAAACCCTTTCAAAAAAAAACAATTTTAATCAACGTTAACAGCTTTGTCCCGACCCGTCACCGCGTAGACAGTTTAAGGGTTATTTCATTATTATTTTTTTCTATTTCAAACAGCCAAACCGCCGCCAAAACACAATAACGTTGATAATAATTGCAGCCGGACGCGGCTGTGTTTTCTTTTCGTCCAGAGTGTATTTTCTACCTATTAACCCGACCGAGTTGACAGGTTCATCTCGTTAGTGTCACACTAATGTACATCATCATCATAAAACCAGTAGCAATGTACATTTCTATTTATATCACTATGATATAATAAACAACCCAAAAGGTCATCCGGTCCGTCGCATATTATTATGACAATCGTTTTACGAAAAACAAAACCGCATAAACTAAAGAAATTAACCTCTTCCCCTTCAAAATCGAAAAAACACCCAAAAAGTGTGCGTATTATTAAAATTACTATGCTCTAGAACTTTTTTTGAAATGGTCTAATTAGTTACAAATATGGAATATTCTTTAAACATAGTACTACCGATCAACATTGACAAACCAAAATAACATCATAAACCCTATTTCCCCTAGAAGGGATAGAAATGTTTTTTTTACTACACTTTATAAGGATTTAGATCTGAAAATTAGACCGAAGGCAGATCTAGAACGGAACTGTAATTAGATATAGAATATTCTCAAAAATATGTAGTTAATTTTTTTTTATTATGGAAAAACCCTTGCTATGTGTGTGTAAATCAACAGTCAATTGGTAAAGAAAATATTTTCATTATACTGTTAATTACGATTTATGGGGGAAACTATGACGATACACTTTTATAGACAAACGTTCAACCCTAATCGTATCCACCCAAATATTAGTCATTGATTTTTAAACACATAATTGTCATTAGGACATGCTTTTATCGATATTTGTAGTTTTGTACACTGGACCTACCTTACTTACTTACTACTACTCAGTAGTCACTTATGTATAATACTTTTTTTACTGTGTTTAGTTTGGACTGTACTAGTATATCCACAGCTTCGCATCGAGGCGTTTATTTAAAATCTGATTTTCTCACTGTCAGTTGTAATAATTCCTGTAAATCCGTGACCTACCTGCCCTCCCCTCCCTTCGTATGTTTTTTTTAAAACGAGCCTGATGCTGTTAGATCGAACAATGGGATAATTAGACACACCTTACATCGTGATCGAAAACATTGGGAAAAAAAAATAGTTTTCGACCATCACATCACATAATAATATTACCTAACCTAACCAGCAGCAGCTGTATCATAATATTATTGGTGCCTACATAACCTAGCCCAAAGTATAGACCACCGTGTTGTCGTTTTGGGGATGTCGGTGTCAGTTGGTCTTACAAGTCGTCCCCAAAAAGTCTGGCTGTGTCATCATTATGCGCGTTTGCACTTGAACAACCGCACAGCAGCAGTAAGTTATAATATTATTCCCCTAGAATGCACACACATACGTGGCAAACACGTGTTCATGTTTTTTACCGAACTAAACCTCTTTTTTTTTATTCCAACGAAATTACAATCTGTTCCTCGCTCGCTCGGTCTAACTTGCTTGCATTTCGAATCGTGCTAGCGCAAAAAAACAAGAACACATTATAATATTGGAAACTCGAGTAAATAGACTATCATATTACTGTGAGATGGCTTTGCACAAAAAGCGATGGCACACAAGCGACATCTTGGTATTATCTTATCGCCGCGGTAAAGTGATTTGTCTTGAACTCACAAGTGCGTATATTGCAATTACTATTTTTGCAATTATTATTGTAAAAAGCAATTACTCGGCAAAACTAAGTATATAATTATTTTCCGTTAATAAACATGATAACACAGACGTTTTAATTTTAGTATGCGCAATTTTAATTTTTTGCCAATTATTACATAAAAAATACTCGCGGTTAGTGTTTAAATTGCAATTATTGTCAAGTCATTTCCTAAAGGGAAAAAAAATGTCTTTCGGGTTATTTTCGTTAACACATACATATATATTATTTCTAACCAACAGCTAAATGAATACGGCGAGTGTATGCAATTTGATAAAATGTCTATAAAAAACATATAATTTTCGGTAGTTTGATTTTTCGATTCTAAGAATTTCGACAGATAGAGAGATGTGGACTATTCAAAGTCAAAAAATAAAAAGAAGATCCGTCATTTTTTTTAATAACCGAGGACATGACCAAAAGGTCATCACGTTCATATTATTATTATTATCATGCCCGATGGAAAATCAATTTTTCACATGTCGGTCGAGCTATCATTGCGGTGGTAGATAGGTAATGTCCATGTAATTTTTTTATTGCTCCCACGACACGAGCGCGGATACAAATTGATTGTGTCATTACATCTAATCAATCTCGCGATAAAAAATAGATTCACATCAAATTATTATTATTCGGTTTCCGTCCAGTTATCAGGTAAATTTGAATAATATAGTCGAGTTAAGAACGTAAAAAAATGCGTAAAACGGCTAGACTTACAGGTGGGTATGGTTCGCATTGTGGCCAGAATATACATATAGGTACCTGGTACTCCATATTATGTACATTCATTGACTCCATATCTGGAATATTGATTTTTTTTTTTAAATACTAATTATCATACTGTTATAATGTGATTAGACATTTTTTAAATAATTAGCACTGACATAAAGCTACGCCGCATGGTCGACAAATAATTATTACAATTATAATACTTATTATAAATGTAATAATTATTGTCTACTGTTAACAAAATTCGACCAAAATGAAGGATAACAAAAATTTAAGTGTCACTTATGGGCGACTTCTTTATCAAATGTACATCACATGTATTGTAGTTGTTATCACATGTACTTGTTTCGCTTTAAATTGTTCAGATTGTATATTTTCTCAATAAAAAATACCTTCTCGCTTTGCATCGAAGCTAAAAGATATTGTACACTTTATTTGTTATAATTGACCGACAATAATTGACTCGGCCAATTGAGATAGTGACTATTTCGGGTTATATTAGTTATTGGGTTACTAAACCTAATTTCTACGTACAAAGCCGGGTTCACACGACTCGTCTATTGGCCGAATATTCGGTATTCGTGTATATTCGCCATGTCGTGGGAACGGTGGATTCGTGTATTCGGTATTTGGTATTCGTGCTCTTCCCGCGGATTGTCAGTAAATGCGACACGAGTCAAAGGGATACCAAATGTACTCACTATACATTCGGCAAATAGACGAGTCGCGGGAATGGTATATTCGTCTACTTGCACGAATAGGCGAATATTCGGTATTCACTATACATTTGGCGAGTAGACGAGTCGTGTGAACCCGGCTTAAGATACAGACATTGCATTATACAAACAATTAGGATTTCAAGGTTTTGTAGACTAATCTGTAGACTGATCTTTAAATACTTTCACGGTATACTTTAATTAAAAAACATGCAACCATAATAATCAAACATACATATTCGGGTGTAATACATTTGGTCCAAAATTCACCAAGATCCTTATGTAAAAAATACAAGCAAACATGTTCAATCAGAAAACGGAAACAATAATAATATAAAGAAAACGACCTTTTTTTTAATCAATATCAAACATTTTACAAATACTTTTTATACTTTTGCTTGATAAACATTTTAGTAGTCGCGTTTGACCAACTTAACATTTTTAGAAGCAAACACTTTTAGTTGAAATACAGAATATTTGATTTAATGATGCGATTTTCTTATGGTACACACAACTATAGTAATTTTAACAACGGCTACGTTTTCAAGCCCAGTGTACTTAAAAGATTAAACACGATCACTTAGGAAAGTAAACATCTTGGTCCTTAGACAACCTCTTGGAAAACATTCAAGTCTTCTGATCTTATTCGATCGGCACAATAGGATTTTCCGAGAAAAACGAAACGGCATTCGGTCTAAAATCCGACGTCCCTGCGAGTGGAGGTACTTGAAAACTTAAAAGTCTGTCTGTACTTTTTCTTTTACAATTCCAGCTGATTGCAGTAGAGTAAAGGCGCAATAATTGTCTCTAACCAATACAAAAGACACGAGCGGACCGTCAGAATAACAGCTAACAACGTTGCCCCGTTTTAAAAATGAAATTATTTCAAGTTATTTCAAATCATTCCATATTGTTGTTTGTATATAAGCAAACGGAGTTTTCCGTAAGGTTATTGTGCCAAATAATATATAAAAAAAACCCGTAGAAAACCGAAGGGAGGGAAGGGATAATAACACTATTATTTGATATTGGAATTCACTCGGTATTGGAACCTACAGGCTGTTGGTATAGGCGTGAATTCAATTTTCCAATGTCGACAAACGGTGAAGTTTCGAAATGACAAGTCGGCCAACGGCATGGATTGGTAATTTGTTTCGAAACTTGTGTAATGACTTCGGAAATCGTCGATAAACAAAAAAAGAAGATAAAAAAAAACATGCCGTTTAAAGGTGTAGGTGCGGGCCCCGACGGTTGACCGTAAATTTATATTACAAGTTGGAAAGTTGTGCTTTACCATAATTTCGTATCGATCAAAGTCGGAAAATCCATAAATTTTTAATATATAAGCAAAATCGTTAAAGGACATGCCATTCACCTCAAAAGCGTTCTCTGTGTGTTTGTGTTAATCGTGGGTTGGATATGCAATTTAAATGTGAAGTAAATTGAAGGATCAATGTCAGTCTGCCTAAGTATATATATATTAAATTAAATTGCTAAGATGTGTACATACCTTATCACATGGTTACAACTGTTATCAGTGTTTATAAGTTAAGCTGTCAAAAGCACAGAATCACAAAGATACATGATATATTACTATTATTTTATACACACATAGATCCCACAAAAATGGCCGACGTCCACAGTTCCATTCTTATCACTAGTTAGCAGTGTAGTTGTTTTGTCTAGCCAATCTACTACATAAACTTTGTAGCACCATACGACACTCACACAGTCCCATCAAAACCACCAACCTACCTAGTTCAAATCTATTCCATCTGGATTTCTGAACGTAACACGACCGATGAACATAGGACAATGGGTTACACCGTGTAGGCCACTCGAAAACCAACTGTATTATGATAATAATAATAATAATATAAAGTATATATTAGTATAATAGGATCTGCAGCGGCCACTGCGGAATGCGACGACGAGGTCCTCCAGACAAGACGGACGAAAGAAAGGGTTGAGATGTTTTTGTTTCTTTCTTGTATTATTATATCATCATCGAAGACGATGACGGCGTATTGATACATAAAAACGAGATAAATAATACCAGATCTAATACGCATGTATTAATATAATAATAAGTGTATAATATACATTAAGACGGTGGTTCTTGCACAAGGTCGGTACCTTGTGCAAGAGAAGTGGTGTCTCGTGGAGTGGCCTATTTATGAGGGGGGAAGAGGGAGATAGATCCCAACCCTTGACCATTTTGTGGTAGTTAAGTTTTCCGTATTTCTCAATATAAATTTACTAATTTTAATGCCCGGTTGCACCAAACTTGTCGTTACTATAGGTAAATTATTTACCAGCCTAATAAACTAACTTTTGATAAACTTTATCTTTTATTAATCTAACATGTGTTAAATTTACGAGTGTTGCTTTATCGTTGTTTTATATTCAGGTTATTACCAGTATACTGGTTATCAAATAAATGGTATCAACAGTAGGAGTTAATACTATTATCATACAGGGTCTTATCAATGATAAACTGATAACGCACATTTCCATTATCAACACTTAAACGCAAAACGTTGATAACAAAATTTAACTGTACATACATTTTTAACAACAGATAAAATTTAAAATACGGTTCATGCAACAGAATTTATTTTAACTCCAGTTAAATGAGTTTATCTCTGTGTAAATATTTGGTGCAACCCGGCATAAGTATATCTGTTTTCTAACTATTCTTAAAAGATCAAGGGGGAGGTTTTATCCCCACATCCCCCCTATAAATTCGCCATCGGTCTAGTGGCCGTAACAGGATAGCCGTTCTTCCAATTTTTTAACAAAATAAAAAAGGACTTTTATATATTTAAAATTCGGTTTTGACGATGACGAGGTGAACACATTTTTATATTTAACAGTTTTGGCGGTCTTCGTTATAATATTGCCGGGGGGGGGGGATGGCGGTCTGCTATATTTTCTGTAGCTCGCTTCTCGGTACGATAAATGCGATGAAAAAACTTTTAAAAAAACGTTAAGGGTCATATATGTCCGGTAAAACTCACAAAAAGCACTTTGCCCGGTGACAAACTTTTTTTTTCAAACACACACACACACACACACACACAAGTTTATTCGGATACGCTCAAAGGGTAGGTCTAAATCCCAAAAGGTCCACAACGGGCGTTTGACGTTTGACACACGACCACATGCCATCAAAATTGTTGAATGTGTAGAAATATTGTATAACCAACACTGGTGGTATGGATTTGCCAATGAAAATAGGTAAAATTTTATTTGGAAGAAAATTAAACTAAACACAACAAGCGAAGAGAGATTTTTGGAAAATATGGCGCCCTAAACAGAGAATGGCGTTTATGGGATTCCTGCATCAAAGTAATGTCCTATCTGACATGAAACACACAATATATCTCAGGATTTTTGTACTTACTCTTATGTACCACACCATTATGTACATAAATAAAAACTAGCGATGGGAATTGTACTACTATTATGCTAAGCCACCCATACATTATTATTTATTTATTCTTCAACTTTATTTTGAACCCATGCAGCTATAAAAAAAAAGGTTTATCATCAGCACCCACACGTGACACAAGTCTTAGTATAATTATTTTGGCCTTAACCGGTCGTAAATCCGGTTGGATGAGTCACGTGCAAAGCCGGCAAAGTAGGTATAAAACAGAGAATTTAATCAAATTATCAATAATAATTAATTGCCTATATCCAATAGAGTGACAACCCGCGATAGCAGTGTTGACCCGTTAATAAATATGCGTTCGATTCAAATCACGACAGTATGAATTGATAAATAAAACCATAGATTAAAATATAGTGTTATGAATGATAACAATTATTTGTTTTAAATAATAATACCATAGCGTTATTATGATACGAGACGGACGACACTGTATGTACAATTTAAAGCGGCTGCTGCTGCTTATAATAAGAACTATAATAAGTTGGTCTCATTAAATGATCAATCATCACCAAGAGTACAAAATTAGTAACCGGCACAGTCTCTAATTAGAACGCGCGCGTCGACGACCGATCAATTAGACTATTAATATATAATTAAAATTTTAAATGTATCATTCATTGATCGATAACAGCTAATATTATGATGTAGATCAATATAATCGTCGGCTGCCAAACAACTAATATTTTGTTTTTACAAATGCAATCAAATATAATTTGTAAATATTATTATTGTTGTTTCGACGATAATATTGCAATGGTTTTGTTTTTACAATATCGATGAATATATTAATTTAATAATTCTACAGTGGTAGTATAGAATATATTATTGTTATGTACACCCAGGCATGTAGTTTTGAGCTCGGTATGCACTGAACCTGCGAGATGGGTGCATTATATTTATTTTGTTATTGTAGTGCACCGTGTCGAAGATAACGCGTAGGTCTGACACACTCACACACACGGTACACTGGAAGTAAGTATATATATAATAAGTATACAAAAGTGCACAGAGGTACCTACATATTTGGATTTCTCTCGCCTAACGTTTTAATTATTAACACTCTGACGACAGATTTTACAGCAAAGGCAAGTACAACATAAATCTGTTTTTTCATTGGATTTTTAGCGTCATACTAGCACGGATTGGCGTGGGCGGATGATGTATTATATACTTTGATTTCCACCTAGTCGGTTTCAACCACTTTTGACAACGTTTTTTTAATCATCATTATTATTATTATATGTCTGGAAGAGTTTAACAGAGATTACATTGTGTATGGAGAACGCAGTACATACACCTCAAATAATTTACAAACCCCGAATGTAAACAAACCGTATCGTACACAGTAAACGCGCGGCGACCGTTTTTTAGTACTTGTTATTATTATTTTTTTAATGAACGATTAAAATAACACCAAAAACACTGCCGTTTTTTAGTATTAACTTAAATAATAATAATCATAATGACAGCGGCTGAACAAACACACAAACGGCGCTTACAGATCGAAAGTAACAACAACAACAATAACAACAACAACCATAATAATAATAATAATAAAACGATAAGAATTCATCTTACCTGCCTTGCGTGTACGGCACAGTCTCTCTATTGTGGCGGCGGCTGAGGTGGCTGTATATGATGGCTATTATAATAAAATAATATGGAGTGGCAATGTAACGTGCGGCAACAGAGTTATTAAATCTCCCGCGAGAACGGCGGCTGCGGCGGCGACGGGCGATGATATTCAACGGTGACAGCAGGTGGCCAGTGGCGACGATGGTACCCGACGGCGGCACATGACCCGTCGTCTTCGGGCCGATACCCGAATTACAATATTATTATGTAACGACAATAATATTATTTTTGTCGTAACCGTATCGACAATATTATTATTATTACTGTCGACCGACGGATTTCGTTGTAAATACCGACACGGACGAGACGAAGATATTATGGTAAAAAAAAAAAAATCCGTCGTTACAATATTAATATCAATATTTTTTTTAATGTCGTCGTAACACAACGCGAACGCGCACGCACTACACGGACGTCGGACGGACACACGGGTCGGACTTTACGCACCAGACCAACGCACGAGCGGAGACGGCCAAGCGAACACGACGCACTGGCTGCCGCGGCACGTCCGGACCACACGGGATCCGGTCTTCGGCGCGTGCGGTCCCCGCCGCACCACGCGGTCGGCGCACCGCGCGGCCGTCGACGGAAGAGCGCGCGCTTTTTATTTTTTTTTCGCGCTGCCGTCGATCGCGCTACCGTTTTCCGCGAACCTGTTGATCCCGCTAAATCGCGGCACTCTACCCCCACCCGGTGGCCCCTACTCGACGGGCCCCCAAACTCTGTGTACCCAAGGGCCCCTACACAGCCTAAGACGGCGGTCCTGCATGTAAATACCGCGGATGTAGAGCAAACAGTCGGTGGGCGTCATCAATGGTCAGTGTAACACACTTACAAGTATAAGTTACAACTAATATTGGCAATGATCTATAAGCGTGCAAATAGCCGAAGATTTATGTATGGGCGGATTCAATGTCCCCGGCGGTATCTACAAACGATAAATTGCTATAATAATAAATTAAGGTTGCTGAACTACAGAAAACTAGTCGAGTCCGCTGATAAGTTAACACATACACACGAGTAGATTTAACCTGATATAATTTGCAATTATTGATATTATGAACTAAATACGCTATTCCAACAGTCAATTGTAAAGTTGGCAAGTCGTCGGTTCGAGTCCGTTAAATAGCAAATTTACCGTAGTCTGTAATTATTGGCTTAACTCGTGTATTAAAATTTACACGGTCGGCAGTGACCCGAGTAAGGTGCAGAATGCACGACAATAATGGCTGTTCAACTTGGTCCCCGGCAAAGCACGTGCTGGAACGATAGTCAGTGATAAAACTCGGCTTGCATTATTATATAAAATTATGTACTACTATATAAGTATAATAATATAATATTCCGGATAGGTATTTTGTGGGGAATTCGAGGCGAACATAGGTCGGTGGTCGTAAATTCAACGACCGTCGCCCGTCGACTCCAATATGATCGGCATCAATTCCGCTGGCTTAAAGTTGTGTAGTAGGGTGGTTTTTTAATTGGATTTTCCCGGGAAATTATGCCCAGTGAAACCGTGTTAATCTCCTCTGGCTCAGCTCGCCCAAAGTTTGCACGGTCCAAACCGCTGCAACACGTTGATTGGCCTTCCCTCGCTAATTTTACATTATTATTATTATAATTGGACATCCGAAATAGTAAATTTCCTCCAGACATGCATCTAGAACGAACAATAATTACCTATGTATTTCTCCATTGTTATGTTCATGATAAACACTAGACTGGATCTTGCTTCGGAAGGTCCCTTCACATAAATCGAATAAATACCACCCCGAAACATCATTGGCTTCGGTCGTTCCGGACTTAACGCTTAAGTAGAAAATAAAAATTCTTACAGAATATAAATAGTATATAAAAAAAATAGTTGAATGTGCGTTCCCTTTTTTCTTCTAAGGTTCTTTCTCGATAACCGTGTGATTTATATTTTATATATTAAACACGTTACAACATTAGGTATTAAATTATTCGTTTAAAAATAAATACTATGAAAAAATAAATGTTCTACTACCGCATGGCATATAAAACGATCGAGTAGTAGGCTAACTAGTTAGACGTTGTCGAGTCGACACAAAAATATTATGATACCTTCATTAACGTGTCATGGCCACCACATACTTACCTGCCTACTTGATGTAACGATAAAAGGAAATGAGTCGAACCTGTTCCACTACCGTGGGAAGTTATCCGAATCAGTTGAACGGGTAATTTCGAAATATCGTTTTTTTAAATCAGTCTGGTCAGTAAAACCTATGTATGTATACTGTATAATCACCAAGACCCAAGTTTACTATGTGTTGTACACACTAAACCGGCGCATCTAAATCAATTCAAACGGTAGCACAGTAGGCACTAATATTTTCCAAGCGTTGGGCACCACTGCTTTTGAGTATATTTTTTTTACTCAACGTTTATTTATTTTGGAAAAAAAACCGGAACGTCTATTCGTTGATTTTGGTATTGTCGAAGAAGTTTGAATTCACTAAAATTAGTTCCTAAGTTTACAAAAAAAAAAAAAAGGTATGTTTCCTTTGCGTTTTGTAAATTGTCTTATACGTTTCTCGCTCCACTCCTCTTACCTTTCCACCCGGTTACTTTTGGTTAAAGATCGCGTGCGTTCCGGCAATCGATCGAGGTACGTGTTTTATTTATACCTTAAGTTTTTTAGGGGAAAAAAATCAGCGATATACACTAACAGTTCTACTAAATAATTAGTGACGATTGTTATTTTATCGAATAAACGGTATCAGCAGTAGACGTTAATATTATTATCATACAGGGTCTAATCAATGATAAACTGATAACGCACATTTCCATTATTACCATTTTAACGCAAAACATTGATTACAAAATTTAACTATGCATAAATGTTTACACAGCCGATAAATGACCCTCTAATTAAACTCGTGATAAAGTACATTTTTAACAACAGATAAAATTTAAAACACGGTTTATGCAACAGAATTTATTTTAACCACAGTTAAACGAGTTTATCTCTGTGTAAATATTTGGTGCAATTCGTCATAAATCTTGTAATATCACACTGTCCTGTTTCGGAGGTCGTCTACAGTTGATTTTATAGAAAGAATAAAGAAACTAAGGCGGATGTTGAAGTTGATCTACCCGCGTCACTCTTCCTGTACATATGTCTATATATGCACAAGAAGATCGATTTAACGCAAGACACTCGTTATCTCGGTAAATATTTACATTTTTGGAGTCTCAAAAAATGCAAAACTGCAATATTCTTTGAAGAGAAAACGACTGTCTGTACTTGGACGACTTTCTAAACCGGTGCTACTAGACTAGAGGACTTGAGATTGACTTACCCGTGTACTTGGAACCGGCCTCGATGCCCAAATTCTGCGTCAAGTTGTACTGCGGGTTTTTGGACAGGTCGAACGCGTCGTACTGCACGACGCCGCCGGCTTTGAACGTGTCCGCCAGGGTCCTGACCATCAGGCCGCACGTCTGTTTGCCCACTTTCAAGTAGCCGTTGATTTCGTACAAGATCAACACCCTCTTCCACGCATACCTGAAAAGTCCTTTCCAAAACACAGTTTAACAATGGTCGCCGCCCTTGCCTTGCCTTTGCACACCGTAAAACCACAGTATACCTGTCCAACACGCTGACCACCACGTTGGCCATGTGCTGAAACGCCAGCGTGCCAGCCCGGACCAGCAGGTAGTACTTGCTCTTCGGGTCGCGTTTGTCTTCGGTAAAGTCGTTGGTCAGCCCTCCTGTGGTCAGCAACGGCACGTTCCAGAACTTGATCATTCGGGCCACTAAATCTGCAACAACAAACGAGGACACAGTTATAAATTCAGCTTGGTGTGGCCGTAGAACATTTGATGTGACGCAAACGGAAAGACTAGACGAGAAAAATACCGTTCAATATATTATCGTGGTGATAAGAGGCACGATTTAAGATATTATGGTCGCCTAACCGCTGTTGCAATCCAATACAAAGTACAAACTATTTATTTATAAACTGTGTAGCCATAAGTCACAGAAAAATTGAAAACAAGGAAATATCGGAGTTCTGGCATCACTAGCTAAAACTCAATATGTCTGACCGTTTTTTGATAAGCTCTAAGATTCTCTGCTGTTTATTCTGTGGAGTGTGATATTATCGTAGGCAGTTAGGCGACCATGATTATCATAAATCGTGATAAGAGGTAAAAAATATTATTTTATCGTACCAACCGCTCAATAAATGATAACGATTTTTTTCCCTCTATGCGGTCATACTGGTGGGTTTTGGTCCTATTCTGTTTACTTCACTAGCAATTCAAATTATGTATTCTATAGGTTATATTGTTATATGTAGATTTTTCTGTTTTGCAGTGAGTTATTTTTATTTTTTCATCTCATCACCGTCCGGAATTCCGGTAGAAAATTAAAATTGTTTATATATTTTTTAATAAAATTCATAATAACGACAACAATATAAAGACGTCTGGTGTCGGGAAAATGCTATTACTATTATTATTATTATTATTAGCAAGGGATCAACGTGATACGACGGTGACGGGCTACGCAGCTAAAAAAAAGTTGAAGAATACCCAATTTTCACGTCAAGTATACAAAAAACAACTTTTGCATAATGTTTTTAATACCTGTCGATAGTAGACAATACGGCTTTACGTCCAATAACGACTATCAGTTATCGGTTTAACTTCACAATCGTTTGATTGTAATGTAATGAGTGATAACTTTCAGCGTGTACACATAATATGTTATACTTATAATTGACAACTTAAGACCCGCACATTCTGCAGAGTAGTAACGTGCCACGCAGTCAATTAATACTATATTCACATTGAACTTGGTAAGTTTGTATTCATTAATCATTCATGTTGCAAGTTAGGGGTAACTTTAGGTATGCAATTCAATAATTGCCACAGTCTAAGTACGAGCGCAGTTCATAATCAGTTTACCGTTTGTCAGGACGAATTTAAATTATTTCTGGCACGAGCACTCGAAGCAAAATAATTTCTATCCGAGTTCTTGACAATGCATCCATTTACAGTTTGAAACCGTTTACAAAAGTGAAAATTAATTATTGATATTTTCCGGACGAGCGAGAAATTAAAAATATATTCTGTTACAAGTGCCCTGTAAATGATTTAATCCCATCAAGTCAAGCTTGATTCTCCACCATTCAGCACTAAATAGGATTTGAACCTAATAAAACATTTATGGCACAATAAATTTCCGTTAAACGCCAAGCAAAAGTGGAAATTATTAAGTCAACAATTTAAATCTTAGTTTGATTAACATCAAAGTATATTTTGTTTGCAAGTGATTTTATCACTTTAAGTTACACTGGAAATTCTTCTTCTTCTTCTTCTGCTCCTTTGCTGCTTCTATCAACTTTTCAGGGTACTACCCCACTGTAGTCTGTACAGGCTTTTTTAAAACAATAATTTTAAATATCATCTGTTTCTGTATAGTATTTACCCACTGATGATCACTTGAAAGTTATAAGACGCTAAATAATTGTTTCCTTGCTTTTATCATATATATAGCTACAAACGTTTTTGCTCGACTGCGTTTCATTCCAACCTTAACCCCACATGCATGCTGCACGCAATCTTACCACTAATGGCACTCGTTTTTTTTTGGCTAAACATTTTTCCGGTTTACCGCTATACTTATATACATAACGCAGCTTTATTTCTCTCTTAAGCTCTCGACGTGCCTATCCAAAACATCACTGAGCCCGTACTTGCTCGTGTGAAGTGTCCCATTATACATATTACAAACGACACTGCGACAGGATGTAATACCGTCGAGTCGACATGAAAAAATACAGCTGTTTTAGCTGTGTTGTAGTTTTAAATCGTTCAAACAAAACGGCAATGGTCCATTTCAAATTTGAACCTCAAAACGTGTACTCGCACTTAACCCACACAACACATTATTGCTTAGTCTGCTAACAATAGGTTTCTGATTATTGAATTAATTAACTATTTTTTTTTAACACTGTAGGATTATAATATCGAAAGAACTCTTTGGAACTTAACTTTAATCCAATTTCAAATTATATTAATGATGATCACGAATAGGTACAGCTTAATATATGCATCTACCCTGATTCTAGTTTGAGTTGCTTAATTAAGACTTATTTGTTTTATTATCTAAAATATTGTTTATTATTATTTGTTGTTTTTGTAAGTGTATTATTATTATTAACACACCAAGTACGTTCAACCAGACAGTTTAATACAGCCGTGGGCTTTAAAAAATGAACTAAAAATACAAAAAATTAAAGCTAGAAACTAATAGCTGGGCTCTATAAATAAAATACAAATGATCTTGCGAAACTATTTTTATCGTTGTAATAATTTATACATTAAATCATTGTTTTTGCAGTTTGCACCGCAAAACATTATTCATAATAATATGTATATATTTTGCACTCTTTGGTTTGGATGTAATGTATTCGGTTTTTTTATCTTACACCAAAACATTCAAATAGTACGTGTATTTTTAGGACAAAGGTACCTACTATGTTATTCTGTCTGAAAAAAAAAACATTTTAGTGAAATTGAAAAAAAAAATCTACCCAACAAATGTCTCGTATTACAAGTAAAATATTATTTTAGAGAAATTTCTCTCGCATCTGTGACATGTTGTACTCAAGTGAAAAAACTTACCGCGTTAAATAATCTACAAGTACAATTGCCAAGTAAACAGTAGGCATAATGTATTGGCGGTTAAACCATATTTGTAAATAGTGTACCGACTAGTAAAAACGGATCCAAAAAGCATAGACGTTTGATTTTTTCATTATTTGTATTACTTTTAGCTTTGACAGAGAACTAAAAAAAAGGTATTGTCGGTTGTGACTTTATGATATTACCATAAACACAATACGGTTATGGGCGCAGATTTGGCATACTAAGAAAAACTTTAAAAAACTTAAAATTAGTGAGATTTGTCGAAATATAAGTAAACGTAGCACTATTTTTAAGTTTTAAAGTTTTTAGAATCCCGAGCCCCCATGAATATTATAATAAATTTAAATGTAAAAATAAATAAATGTATTTTTTTAAACTCTGGGAGTAAGTAATAATTATTTTCTTGCAAAAAAACAACAACAACATTATTATTTTTTATTTTTTCATCGTCGGTTTTTACAATTAATGTAATTTATTGTTAATGCGTTGTTTTAAAGTGCTGTTTTTTTTTGTTTTGACTGAAAACTTTGGCCTTAATAATTTTTACTTTTTGCCCACGGTAAACCTTCTTTTGATTTTAGCTTGAAATTTTTTTTGGAATACTACCCCATAGTGGTTGTTGTTGTTGACATTATGTTTTGAACAGTTGTTAGCACAATATTTTCACTTCTCTGGGATGACTGTAAACCGTGGTAATGCGGAACGCCAAAACAAATCCAACCCGGCTTTTCCAGAGAAAGTTTTCGCCAGTAAGTATATATATATATATATTTTGTTTATTGCCCGGAGGTCGCTAAACAATATTATTAGAAACAAAAATAATGGCAATTGGCAACGTTTTATTATTTTTTTCGAATCCTGTCTCGTTTGCGGAAGCCAAACGACCAGCACAGACGTTTCGATTTTCCAATAGTTATTATTTTTAATAAAATTGATCGACCTTCAATCGCACACAAGTACACACACACACACAATAATAACTAATAATAATTGCATTTCTTTTTTTTTTTGTTTATGTGCTACAATGTAGTATATGATTATATTTTTAAGGTCGACACCTACTACTAACACACAACGTTAAATAAATAGCTAAGGTGAAACCCATCGTGGACTAGTAGCACAAAAGACAATCGACATAATATATTATAATACGTTTTTTAGCCGTCCATTGGTTGTACTCGCTTCGTGTAAAGGTCATATGTTATAAAAAACCAAACGCCAGTAACGTTGACACCGAATTCGGTTCAAACAATATGTTATCCAACGATTAGAAATAGCAAGTACATAATATTACACTATAATATGATGTGTATATTATTTTGATATTATGCTGAATATAAAGTAGGCACGAACCGGCTGACAGATCTATTAAAAAAATCGTCACCGTGTGTCACCAACGTTCATTACACTGTACTGTAAGTCTCTATACATAATATATACATACATATACTTATGTACATAGATAATATTATCGGTCTTTTGAAATGCATTCACTTTGTCGCATCGTATCGTTAAACGCCTTTAATGAATTATTCCATTGGCCGTTTGAATGATAGATAATTTTTTTTAATAATATGAATATATGATATAAAACACAGATTTTGACCAGGGTCAGGGTCGTTAGGTTATCCCAGGTCCGAGATGGACGCGAGAAAAATGTGACATTAATATAAAGACCTAAGGAGTGACCCCCCCCCCCCCAAAAAAAAAATTTGTTGTAGGCCCTACTACATATCTCACTGGGTTTAATTAATATATTTTTTTTTTTCATAGTGTTTTTATATATAATGTGATCTCAATTTTTCCACAGATTTCTATGTTCTTATCCTCCTCCCTAATTAGTGTTTTTTATAGCAATTTTTGAAGCTTAAATGGTAACGTTTATACTTTATTAACGTTTTAAATTTTACTAAAAATGAAAATTTGTGGAAAATTTAGATCACATTCCTATATGAAAACACTATGGACAAAATATTAAATTATTAATTAAATCCCAGTGGGATATTTAGCGGCCCATGATAAAAAAAAACTATCCTGTAAGGTACATAATATGAGATTTTTATTTTTTTTTTTTTTTTTAATACTCAAACGTTAGCTGCCACTCAAAATATATTACATTCGGATATTTATTTTCGTTCGAGTCTTTCATTATAAATTATAATACAAAGACACACATAGTATACATATCACATTAGATTACGATCTTTGGATATAAGAAGAAAAAAAATATATATACAACAAAATAATGATATAACTCAATGACAACGTATTCGAGTTTATCATTTATCGTACACACTATATTATCATACACCGTCGAGCTCATGAATGACCGCGTTATTCAGTCCATTATTATTATAATAATATGATGCGTTCATTATAAAATATTATATTGATATTTTATTATTATAGGTATACACGAGACGGGATGTTTCTTATTAGTGAAAAACTTTGATTAATACATCAGCGGAATGTGCGAGAACGTTGTCCAGTATGTATACATAAGTGTGTACTGACAACTATATATGCGTGTATTGTGATAAATTTGTGATAATATTATAATAGTACCTACACGGATTTTAAGCAAACCGTTTAACGTTTTTTTGAAAATGGAATTTTAAATGTTTTTTTCCTTTTGCCTCACTACGAAAGGGATTATTACCTACTGAAATAATAACCCAGTGCCAGGTCTAGGAATATTAAGATTAAAAACGTTTAACCTGTATCCCAAACATATATTTAAATAACCGTAGTAAACCAGTGAAAGAAGTCCAAGTGAATAAAGTTAGGTTATTAAAACTGTTTAATAACAATTTTTAGAAAACATTATTATTCATAGACAACTTAATGGTCTGTCATAAAGGTAATGCAGAGGTGAGTTATAGGATCAAAATTTCACTTAGATAATTTTTTTTTTAATATTAATAAACAAAATCATTGTTCACAATCGATGGTAATGTGTGTAACAATGAGCCAAAACGCTGCTGTCTGAACTAAATATATTATAATAATTATTGTAGATTACACAGGAATATGGGTCAAACCGTGTACCAGTCAATACAACTACCGTTCAACACTAGTTTTTTTATTGTTTTTCTAGAAAAAAACATATTCCGATAAACTTATCGGTTTATTACATAATAATACATTATAATCGGTAAAAAACATTGTTTCATCTATGTACATCACTTAGTAAGCGATATGACCCTTTTTTTTTATATCCATTATCGATAAAGATGTGCTGGTTTACAAATTATTGCAGTGCTCATTAGTCGTTACAATCCAATCACACTGTTACATCGTTCAAAATAATCTTACTTATGCTTCGTCGTATATGTTTAATAAAAAGTTATAAAATCCATTGTGAAAACAGTGAAAACTAATGCTCTTAAAAAAAACAATAATAAACCATTATTATTAGAATGACGTTGGAATATAGAAAATTGTAAAAAATAAATGTCCTAACTAGCTTAAATCATAAAATTTGTCCATTCTATGAAAATAAAAGCTAAGGCCTATTTGAAATTTAATTTACATATTATATCAATTGATATAATTTATTTTTATAAAATATGAATTACTATTGCAGGCTATAAATGACTTATCCGCATAGTGTAGGTGCATATTATGTATTTATAAATTGTGTTATCATCATAAAACAATTACTGATAATTTATTGCTTTAAGAATAACGATTTACCGTTGTAATACCTATTACACACTTATAAAACACCAAGCTAATTATACTAATACAGATTACTACTTATATATGATATATTATTAAAAAGCCAGCAAGATAAAATTATACCACTTGACGTACAATATATTACAATAGAATCAATTTCAGTTATTATATTCAAGCCAAAATTAGTTTCTGATACTAATTTTGTATGAAGATAATTAAACAATTAACATAGTACCATATTCATAATATATTTTGTACTTTATTTATTTTATATTTTTATTGTGTTCAGTGACATTGTAGCTATAGTCTATACCATAATATAACCAACTATATCATAATTATTATTGTCCTATACAATGTATAACAAATTTGAAATGCGTTTTATTTTTCTACAACCCACATAGGTATGTTTATTCCATTCAAATTCGACATCTTATAAATATTGCAAGACATTTTGCCTTTAGACTTGACCTGATGTCTAAGGAATGAGTTTTGAATGTGTTTGTTGGATGTTTCTCATCGTTTTTCTCGATTGGCCGTTATTTTACACGTCCAACAACAATTTAACGTCGTTTATTCATCTTATATAATATATTTTGTACAACATCTTCCATCAGGCGCTTGCTCATCTTTTATTTATTCGAATTTCCACGTTTCTCACCTCGTCCTAAGGCCTACCAAATCGCATATAAACGGATATCGATAAGAGTATACACATTTATATACAATTTCTTACCCCTTGATGTTTCCCACTTGCCCCAGTTAGATCCTCTAATAGGCGTTTTTAACTGCGCCTACTTGCAATTCTCAACGACTATACCATTATTATATGGTCCCAGGCGGGTACTTAACCGGCTATTACTTTAATTTTTTTAAACAACCCTATATCAGTGGCTACCACAGTTTATTTGATAACCACATATACGGTGTATACATAGGAGATATACTCTGTTGAATTCAGGTACATATACATGTAATATATACAGGATGTCTCATTTTAAAATACTAATAGATTTTTCTTCAAAAATACTAATCCAATCAAAAGAGTTGTTTTTTAGAGACTTTAAGAGTATAATAAAGGGGGAACATTTGTTTGGTTAACAAAAAATACATGGTTTCCATTTAAAAAAAACACGTTTTTGACCGTAAGTCAGCCATTTTGAATTTTAGACCACATATTTTTTAACGTCCCCCTTTATACTCTTAAAGTCTCTAAAAAACAACTCTTTTGATTGGATTAGTATTTTTGAAGAAAAATCTATTAGTATTTTAAAATGGGACACCCTGTATATATGTCAGTGTTCCATAAAGGCGGGCTGCCTCACCGAGTAATGTGAACTTTGAAATGATGAATTCAACTTTGTCTTTTTATAAGATTGTCCGTTTAGACACGTTTATAGCGGTCACTGTTTTATTTCACTTGCATTCTTTTAGTACTAAGTACATATTCTATGACTGGCAAATTAATAGGTAGGACTATAAAATATTAAATATAAAGTCTTATTATTATTCTCGTTGACCGCTGTTAAAGGTATTAAAAAAAATATTTGATAAAAATTTGATGACTTTTAAAAGTGCTATTTGCTATATTCTGGAGAAATAATGTGTTAAACGCTTTACAAAGTTATATACAGGGTGTACCAGAAACGATTGTCGCACACTGCGGGACGGTACTGAGGATAGATTTGTTTCTGATACACCCTGTATATCATAGTGTATTCAATGTTCGTCATTCTCGTGATGGTATATTATTCACTATATAGTGACATAAAAACCGTGTACATTATTATCATACCTATTCAAGTATGAAAATATAGAAACAACAAGAAAAAAAAAAAGGAAAAATGACTTTCTACTTTTATGGCTTTACTACATTTTATTATCATAAGCGCCAGTACGTCATCTCTTTCTGGGTTTATTTTATTTCCTATAATAATATTATATAATACACAACAAAACGCATTACAGACTTGTACTCATACCGGTAAAAAGGTATGGAACGTTGTAATGCAGGTTGCATAATAAAATTTAACAAATGAAAACTTTGTAAAATATGTGTACACGTACATACTTCAAAAGTTTGAGAGACAAGTACAATGGAAATTGCGGTCATAGTGCATATCATTAGTACAGTATAAAACTGAAATTACAGCATTTTCTGAATAACCGAATTTAAACTATAGTAAAGTTTAAACAAGGTTCGTTTGCTTAGCCGCCAGTCAAATGTAATAATTACATACACCGCAGAGATTACCTGTTCCAGTGTTGTCTTGGTGGTTACCTTCGTTATAATATTATAATATGCAAACCAGATGTGTATATTAATATGTACATAATATATACAAGTTTATATGTATATGCTAACCACTGTATTTAGTAAAAAAAAACACATAGCCCCTGGGCAGTTTGGGTCTATTTCTGGAAAGTCAGAAGCATTATTGTTGATTTTTCACTTGCATTCAAAGAGAACGATTTTGGTCAATAAAGAAGTATTTACATAGGAGTGTACGCTTAGATATGTAAATGCAAACAAAAAACAGACCACGGTCCCTTTTGAAGAGTATTCTCAAAGTAACATCAACCCATTACTGTAAACTAATATTTCACTAACTCTGAAATCAGCCTCAAAGCTTGCTCGAGTAACTCGATACACGTTTTTATTTTGTAGTATATTGTATACTTTGTGGTTAAAAAAAAAATAATGATAGATACAGAAATATAAAAAGTACAGCTCTTAAAAAAGCGGTTTGTTGGATAATTATTTGGAAGTAGAGCTCGACAATTGCATTTTTTTGTGTTTCTTTTAAGTTGTTTAACTAATAAATAAAACAAAAATCCAAGTTCCATTCGTTTGGCTTTAGTGTTACGCCCAGAAACCACCCGAGGGAACCCTATAGGAACTTTTATTACACTTCGCGTTTTATATTATAAAATGTCATAAGTTTTAGCTTTTATCTGACAACACACTTTTCGTCACGGTATTTGACGCACTTTGTAGGTGTTTATAACATGATCAGGGTTAAAGTGACAGCCCAAACAGCCTGCACACAAGGTACGAAGGGCGGCGAGGCCCGAAAAAGAGCTGATAAACTATGGTTATACTTAGGTAAACTAAGGTAAACGGAAAGCGAGGGGATGAATCAAACGGATAGGGGAGAAGGAGATGAGATGAGAGGGGTAGGGAAGTTTAAGATAAGGGATGGTACGGGAAAGAGAAGAGAGAGACTAGGAAAGAAAATTACCATAGACATAAACTACCACAGACCATAATTACCATAGATATATATTCGAATCGACTGGATGCGGTTTAGCTGTTATATTAAAATTCCATCCTATACATACAGGGTGATCTTTTAACGCTCTATACTGGTTTAATCTAAAAATAACTGCAATTTGTTATAAAATATAAATTAAAAATTATTAAAGTTTAAGGATGGAAGGTGGAATGCGGCTGGACAATGTGCACAGATAAAAATAACTCTACTCAAACTGTTAATTCAAATCTGGTTATCGACCACTCAACATTTTCAGCCAATTTATTCTTAATTAAATAAGTTTATACAATTTGTGCGTTGCCATTTAAGTTGTTGAAGCTCTATAAAATACAATAAGGTTTTCAAAAATAAAATCTACAAAATATTAGTTATTTTAAAAGAAAATGGCGTTAAATGGATCCACATGTGTATATTTCCTTCCTTAGGTACCATAAGACATATTATGTCATTCGTGATCCAAAGATTTTCCTTTGACTTACCAACACCGTAGTCGCAAGTGGGCCCCATGAATAGGTCCACGGCCGGCAGGTGGTCCCGCGAACAGGTCTTGATCATATCGAAAGCCGACCTGAGCGCTTCGATGTCCTCGCACTTGTCGTCGTTCTGCACGAACTGAAACGTCACCGTCCGTCGGCTGAGCACGCCTGTCCGGTACAGGTCTCGCACGGCTATGTCCAGCACGGGCATCACCTTGGACAGGGACGCGCTGAACCTGCGGTCGGCCGGCAGCACTACGGCCACGCGGACCTCGATGGCGCCGCCGCCGCCGGCCGAGACAGGCTGCACCAGCGGTAAGACCACCGCGGCCACCGCGGTCAACAGACCAAGGCGCATCTCGTAGAATGTCTCGAGGCGGTACAGCGAAAAGAAAAAACACCTAATCACCTTTGCCGCCGGTGCGTTCGCGTCGACTGACGACTGTAGTGGGCGCTTATTATAAGCGTGTCGGCGAAAAGATAGATAATAAATTAATAGAGACGGTGTATAAATTTTTTTATATTAATACCCGTGTACATATAATAATAATATATATTGTATAATATGTATAATAATACCAACAATAGTATTATTGACAACGTGTATTCGGCGGTATCGGACGAGTGTTTGTTTGCTCTGCTCTATCTACCTGTCACCGTGCACCTGACAAAATTACACACTCTTATGGCAACGGCTCTCTCACTCTCTCTCTCTCTCTCAAAGATAACGGTTAATAATTCAGAGATAACGGCCCGTTTCAATCAGTCAGTCAGACTATACAGAGTGATCCAACTAACGTAAGACACTCATTTTCTCTTTGAAAATATGAATATTTTGTGAATTGTTGTTTTCCTAAACTATTAAGTACATATTTTACTATATTTTTCAATATTTTGAAAATTTTCACCACCAAATCCTGTAAGCCAAAAAAGGGGGATTTTTGGTTTTTTTTTTATTGGCAATATGTGTTTTTAATTACATAAATTTGTAGACAAAAAACACCCTGTATATTATATTAGAACATATTATTATTTTGCCAAAACACACATGCTATGTTCCACTCAAACTCAAGACTCTATATTATTTTACACGACCGCCAGACCGAATAATTTCAAAGACAGTGGCTCAAATGTGTCAATTTGTTGACAACAAAAAAAAAGGACCACAATACAGCTGCTGAGGATTACAAGGCTTTTATCAATAGCCGAGATATTGTTGTACTCTTTGTGCTGCATCCTTGAATATTATTATGCAATTCGTAGTGCGTAGGTCAGTCACAAAATATATTATTTAATTCCTAGCGTTTGTTGTGCGCGTTCACTGTGACGGATTTGACTTAAAAGATAGATGTGGTTGGCCGTTACGGTTTTTGATTGATATTAATGGCGCTGTTGTATCGGTTGACAATTAAATAACGATTATCGCGGATTTATTTGCATATTTCTTCACTTGGTATATTTTAATATTTTATACTCGTTAAAAACTGTTAAATGGGGGAGGCCAAACGAAATGAATAATAATCATTATTATTTATCGTTTCGGCTTGTATAATATCAACAAACAACATGAATATAAAATAATGTAATAGTGATTTTATTATAGACGATTAAAATTAAAACCATTGAAACGCAAACAGTTTCATTAAGAAAATACAATTTGTACATCCAGAAAGGTAAATAAGCCTATAATATAATATATGAATAAAAAATAAGACTAGACTTATAAATTACACATAAAACCCATGCAAATTCGGTTCGCGTGCAACTATTATTATTATAATAAATGACTTTTAAAATTTGTTTTTTTTTTTTTTAATATATAAATTTAACGTTAAAAAAATAACAATTGTTTCTAATTTTAATAACAAAACGTAAACGACTCGAGCGTTCAAATCAAATATAATATTATACAGGTGTGCGTTTTCACTGATAACAGTTAACTATAGTTGGCGTAGTAAAACGGACAGTACTTGAGGGTGTGCGCGTTGTCGCCGGTACCGTTGCAGTGCTTACACCGGAGCGCCCGGAGTTTGGGACAAGTGGTACGTGTGGCGTCCCGCACCAGGTGGCTGCCGTACACCTCGGGCGGTTCGTGGTTCTTGTAGCAGAAAGTGCAGTAGTGCTCGACCAGCTTGTTGACCATGCTGTCGCTGTTCACCCGGTAGTAATAGAGCCGGGACGTCCAGCGCGGCGAATTGGACGCCGGCGAGTAATCGGCCGATCTGGACGACGTCAGCGTCTGCGACAAATACGGCGGTGGCGTATTGCTGCAAGATTCCATGTTGGGCGGCGGCACCGAAGCGTTGAACAGCATGCGGTTTTCGCCGGAATACGACAGGCCGCCGCCGCCGCCACTGCTGTTCTGGAACGAAAACAGCGACGAAGAAGAGGACGACGACGACGTGGAACAAGCGAGCGGCATGAGGTCGCCGATGCTGTTGTTGGTCGAAGACAACGACGCGTCCGCCGCCATCGAATCGTTGGACGACAGCACAGTCAGGTTGTTGCTGGCCTGTCCGCTGCCGCAACTGTACGGCGAAAACTGTAACCGCGTTGCCGGTAAAGACGTCGAGAACACGCTTCTGCCATACTGTTGTGGCGGTGACGGCGTCGACTGGAACAAAAACTGGTCGACGGACACCGGTGACGCGTTTACCGACGGTGACGGACGGTGATGCGTTCCGGTCGACGTATTCCATTGTGTCCACGGAAACAACACTTCGCGTTCGTTCTTTTCCAATACCTTTTTCACAAACATAAACCAATTGGTTAGTAAATATTTTACAGACATAATATTTAAGTCTTAGGAAAATATTTATAATAAATATATTAGACATTTTTGGCTAATTTTAATTTTTCTTTTAAAAACTAATTAAATTTACTCTTGGTCGTTTGTCCCAACTACATTGTGTTTTACCTTTAACAGACTCTATAATTATGTTTTTTTCAAAAATGCCTTATGGAGTATAATGTATATTTTAGACGCAGTGGAACGTTAAAGATAGCATATTATATTTTATCTATTTCAAATAGTTGCAACTTAATAAAGTAATTAACGGAAACAACTAAAAAATATACTTCAATAAAATCAAACACTCAAATAGTAATACATATATGTCTATATATGTATTAATTATCTAAACTTTAAATAATAATCCTCAATAAATGTTTTTTCGAAGATCTTTTTTTAATTTTCGGTTCACATTTATTTTTAAAATAAAATAAAAAAACAATACTAATATTTCGAAACATTAGAGCTTACTTTATGCTGTAAATTAGTGCTCAAGGTCAATTATGAAAAATCGAAGATAGACACATTCTGACTAAGTCGTCTAAAATGGGCTCTCAACGAATTATTTATAAAACGCACGTGACATAATTATATACATTTAATGACACTTAATGCGGTGTAAAAAAAAAAAGACAGCTTATTTGATCAAATTACACGTTTCAAGAGGTTCGAAAAATATTTCAGAAAATACAATAAAATGTTTTTAAGCTAAAACGAAACAACATTACTATAACAACAAGCAGAATGAGTAACTTGATGGTATTACCAGGGCACTGATAAAAATTAACATGGGAAAGATACTTATCACATAAAAACGCAACGGCCATAGTCTTAGAGCGTCGCAGGTGACCATTTTCGTAAAACTAAAAGTAGCATATAATTTGTATACGAAAGTCAAAACAATAATCGATTTAATGACTAGAAAAATGTCTTTAAAGCCGGTCTCACACGACTCGCGTATTTGGCGAATAATCGTCAATCGCTATGCTTTACGAGTCGTATAGGAGATATTTATTCGTAAACGTCGTTTCCCGATCGTTATCGGTAAATATGACACGTGTCAAAGGCATAACGAATATTCGTATAAACAATTGTTGTGTCTCCCAGACGACTCAGGTCTCAGAGTTCATATAAATATCGGCGAGCATCCGCGATGACGATGATCGTCAAGTACACGAGTCGTGTGGGACCGGCTTAAGAGGTTTTAATAATGTGTATTAGCAATTAAAAAACTTAAGTTATAACTAATTTAAACAAATATATTTCATAAAATAAAAACCGTAATATCCATACTTTAAACTGATAGTACTAAATAGATAAAAAAAGGTAAAGATACGGTCATTGTATGCCCTTTCGACATGACCGTCACGTTTTTGTTTACTTTAAAAGTAACCCTTCTGCTTTTATCTATTCTGTGGTAATACTATTATCATACAGGGTCTAATCAATGATAAACTGATAACGCACATTTCCAATATCATCACTTTAACGCAAAACGCTGATAACATAATTTAACAACACGCACATTTTTACACAGCGATAAATGACCCTGTAATTTAACTAGTGATTAAGTACATTTTTAACAACAGATTACATATTTTAAAACATGGTTTATGCAACAGAATTTATTTCAACTCCAGTTAAACGAGTTTCTCTCTGTGTAAATATTTGGTGCAACTCGGCATTAGATAATAATTACTCCATAATAAGATTTCTACTCACGTTGGCCGGGATAGACTCCAAATATTGTTGATACCCGTTTTGAATGATCCACGATACTTTGGTGTCTGCCAAATTGAATAGATCGTTTGCGTTGATTTCTGAAGGTTTGAATAAGTCGTCTGCCTGTTTTCTTATGTTCTCCGACACGGTCAAAACGGCCGGACCGAATTTTTCAGCTACAGCCGGTTCCTCGTTCATCTGCAGGAAGCGTTCACATAGATCATCTTGGTCGTCAGTCAAACATATGTCCCATTTAATCAATATCTTGTTGATCTCGCTAACCCGTCTCGTCTGCGTTAATTCGTTAAAAGTGAATTAAAAAATTTAATTGTCCTTTAAAAAAAGGACTTCTCAATTAAGAACTGTTAGCTGAGTATAGCTGCACCTCAGCTATACTCCAAACTAAATAATATTATTAAAAAAAAAACTGACTATGCTAATAATGTGCTCATACGCTTATTTAAAAAGTCTGTAAGGAAATATATATACAATTTATACTAGAGGTCCCTATTACACGTGTATTCGATTACACATGAAACCCGTGTAATTAACATACACGTGTAATTATCACGTCTATTTACTCATACGAACTCAAACACAAGTATAATTGTGTAAATACGTTAACTCAAACTAAAATTTTTGATAAAATAAATTTTTTTAAATACACGTGTATTTATAAATACACGTGTTTTTATAATTACACGTGTATGTTAATTACACGGGGTTCGTGTACACGTGTATTTAAATTACACGTTTAAAATCACAGGCACTAATTTATACCGATATAAGACTTGTACTCACTACCCCGTTTTAAGTTGAGTTATAATAAAAAGGGTATTTTAAAAAATTTGGTTTTCAGACACCTTTTTTACATCTTCGCGTACGCCACTATGGTTACATCACTCATCTCTTTAAACTTAATATATTTCATTTATTTTATGCAAATGAACATAGTGCGCACTGTGCTCCACAGCCGGTATTTTTATTTCGTAAGTTGCCATAATTAATCAAATATGTAGTTGTTTATAATTAATTACTATATTACTATTTTGTTTTTCATCATTATTTACCACCTTGATTTATTACTTCTTTTAGATACATACAAAATTAAAAAGAAACATAAATCAGTGATCATTACTAACAGCATATTAACGACAAGGGTAGCTTTTAATAGATGCCCATTACACCTGGAAAACTGTATACAGCATAAGATCTATGCAAATGGGTATACACAGCTATAAAGGTCAGTATATACAACTTGTAAGTCTGGCAAGAGTGTTTTGGCAATGTTTTTGAATCAACGATTTTGTTTAATTTCGCGAATAGAAATGTAAAAGTTTTAAATGAGATTTATCGCCGAGAGACGGTCGCCGCTTTGGCCGCAAGTATCCTCAAGAGATTAGAAATCCCCAAAACGTGACAGATCCTTGCTCGCCAATGATTTAAATAACAAAAATACAAAGCTCTTCCTTGAGATTATCATTGAAACGCACGAGTAAAGAAAATATAGAATTTCCCTCGCTTAGATCCTCGTGAACAATTTTCATTCGATAAGTCTTATTAAGTATACCGTATATGATGATATTTTTTATTTGAAAAAAAACAGCTTGCAATGACAACAATAATTATTAGAGAAATTAAATCAAGAACAAATTCGGCAAATATCATTCAACGACATGACAGTGACACAAAGAGTGTAAATAATACAGAAATACATATTAAATAATATTTGACTCATAAACCTATCTGCAAGGGTTGTGCAAATTATTTCTTTTAAAAAAACTAAACCGTTAAATCCGCAAAATAATGCAAATAAAAAAATAGACAATAATGAAAACATGCAAATAATACAAATTTTACCAGTATAATAATGTTTCCTGCCGTTTTCTCGACCGAGCTTGTAAACAGTTGTGGTAAACAAGTTTCAACAGCAGTGTTTCACTTAAATTTATTAAAATTACCCCTAACCAATTGCACAGTCCATTAAAATCTAAAATACAATTAAGTATAATAATAATATGTTCAGTACAGACACGGCTCAATCCAAAATTGTCTAAGTTTTTCTTAAGTAAAGCAAATTCCAAAAAAACATAGTAGCTGCTTCGAGTCTATCAAAAGTGAAGCGACGCAAGTGATTTCTCGAAAACCGAGATTGAAAGAGTGTAAATTCAAAAATATTTTTTGTTAAAAGTAATTTGTAATAGTTATAATATCATAGTTCTTTTTTTTAACTAGTAGTAACGCGATGATGTACAAACAGCTAAAATTGTGTAATTAGCGTCTATTTTCAAATTTCATAAAAACTGATAATAAATTAAAGTCGAGTAAACAAGTAGTTTTAATTCATTTCCAATTCCTTTCTAGTGATTCAATGTGGAAGTTTGAATAAACAGATACTCTAATAACAGTAATGCACTACTATAATAACATTAATAGCCAACAATTATATAGTTTATTAATTTTACCTTATACATATTGTAAAGTCTACCGAATTATACTAAATTCAACTGGTTCACTTGGAAAGGAATTTGAACTAATTAACACTACTTGCTTAAGTGGTTCATTAGACTGATGGACTTACCTCGTAGGACAGAGGAAAAGCTGTGGGACTGAACGAATTCCTAGTCGAATGTTGCTGAAGTTGAACACCTCGTTGGTCGTTTTTTATCCACGAATATCTGTCAGGTGAGAGTACAAACTGCCGATCGCCCATTGTGTCGTTGTGTTTGATGTTTTATCGACGATAATAATAATAATATGTAGATTTAATGTGATTAATGAGTAATAATTGAACAGTAAATATAATGGCAGTCGTTCGCCGGTAAAAAAAAAAATGACATATCAAACCAACGCTACGGCTGGTGTACACAACAGCTACCGAACAGTGTACTGAACTCTGAAGAATTACACAAAAGGATTGATATTTTATGTGTGTATATTATATTTGTGCGAGGCCCTGGCCGTGTAAAAGAAGGGACGCGATAGTCAAAACAATATTATGTTTCGGCAGATTCCACCTCTGTCTGCGGTCATCGGCAGTTGGCTTTTACAACAAAGACACAGCCAAGACCTGGCCGACCAGTGGTGCTCAACTCGGGGTCTCTGAAAAATGTCTGTAATCCATTTGAATTGTCTTTTGTTTACAGTTTGAAAAGTCCAAAGACGCATCAAGTTGTGTGACCACAACTATGCTTATGTGGTCTATGGAAACACTGACCGCAGACCGCTTCAGTTGGTATATATAACAATTATTAGGGGTCTATAAAACACCTGCTAACCAACGGGCAAGATCAAGCTGTTAAACTTACCAACCGACCTTTACGAATCATTGGGTATACGGTAGAAAACAGTCATCGCCTCTTTAAAAAAATCTAACTAGTATATTATAATGTAATCTAATTATTACACAAATGTAAATATATAATCAGTCACCTATCCACTAATAAAACGCATACATAAGAGAGAAGGCGTTCGAACCGAAATTATGTTCTTAGAGGTCCGAGTGTGATAAAACAAAATATGTGCAGGTGGTTATTTAAAAATTAAAGATCCGGATGTGGTGTAAAAATGTACAGGGGTTATTATTATAATATCATCCATGTCACGTCGTTTAAATTATATATGTATAATTATTTAAAAACGACAAGTCCCGTCTGACTATCGAAACATACTTAGTAGATGGGGATGTGATATAAAAAGGTAGAGGAAGAATATTAACAATTATGTACCCCCTTACTTTATATACATTTTTTTTATAAAATATGCAGAATGACAATTAAGTCCTAATTATAACGTTTCATTTTTTTGATTCGACAACACTGAAATGGAAATTTGTCCATCCCGTCTCGTGTTTTAGATATTCCTATTATATATTTTAATCTATTACCCTTGCCTACTTGATAAAACACGTTAGATTGCATTATAATTTAAAAATATTTATAATAAATAAAAATAAAACATGTAATTTAGAAATTATTAAAATAAATTAAAATACTAATGGCCTAATGCTTTGAATGCGTTATTTTTAAAATGCAAGGTAGTAGGGTTTGTTTATCAAAGTAAATCTTTAATAAGTAATGAACATTTTATATTTTGTAAAAACAGTGAAGTTTAATTTGTTACTAAAATAATATTAGGTCTTATGATTTATGACCATGTTAATTGTTATTAAATAATTCGCCGTCATTAGGCATTAGCTTGTTCTGATAACACTCGACTACTATCAGTTCACTTATAGATAACAATTAGACCGTCTAGAGCAAGATTATTGACATTTGACACAGTATAGATAAAAGTTTATTCTGTCTAATTTAGTCTATTCTGTGTTAATTAGTTGACTGTTGAGTACAACAACAGTACAAGATACAAAGTACAAGTAAGTACTAAACCGCAGTTTTGTTTTCTAAATTCTATTAAATAAATTAGTGCTTTATATTTTGTGATAGTTTTTTTTAAGTCTAAATACCCTTCGTGCAGTAATATTTCAAAGCAAACCTACGCAATTTGGTTTGCAATTGTAACAAAATCAGGTAAGTAAAATAAATAATTTGACAGTAATTTATCTGTATAGGTATTATGCGTTTTAATTTTAAAATATTCATAACACAATTATCTAAACACGCCTACATTTCAATGCCGTTAAAACTGATTAATTTTGCAATTTATCACTTAAATGTTATGTAATAACTTATGTTGTGTAATGCCAAATTTAATTTGGATTTAACAATTAATGTTAAAATATACATCAGTAGACGTGTGTGAATTATTATTCTTCGGATTTATCTAATTGACATGTAATTCTACATGACATTCTACATGTTAATTACGTATGTTTTTTGTGTTTAGCCTAAACAATCATTATGGGAACCAAATTTAGATTTGCTATTGATCGAGGAGGTACGTTTACAGACGTTTATGCTGAATGCCCCAACGGTAAGGTACAGGTAATGAAACTGTTGTCTTTGGATCCATCGAATTACGACGATGCTCCTCGTGAAGGCATCAGACGGATATTGCAATCGGTAACACATTGTGTTTATTCAAGTATATTACAAAACATATAATGTCTGTTTTTTTTTTTTTTAGGAAACTGGAATACGAATGCCACAAACCGAACCAATCGACAGTTCCTATATTGAATGGATTAGAATGGGCACAACTGTGGCTACGAATGCTCTTTTGGAACGTAAAGGAGAACGAATGGCACTTTTAATTACAAAAGGGTTTAAAGACTTACTACATATTGGTAACCAAGCGAGACCAAAAATATTTGACTTGGTAATTTTAGTTAAATTAAAGTAAAATATTTGATATAAACTGTTCAATGGTAGCATTAATATTGTATTCATAACGATAGCATTTGTTAAAATAAAATAATAATTAAATCATTTTTTTAGGAAATCACTACTCCGGATGTGCTTTATGATGAAGTTGTTGAGGTAGACTGTAGAGTAATTAATTTAAAATGTGAAAAAAGTGATAATTTGGAATCCATTTGGGGTGATGTTCCAGTCGTGCATGGGGTTACAGGTGAAGAACTATTGATATTGAAACCAGTCGATGAGATAGCTGTACACAATGATTTATTGTCATTAAAAGCTAAAGGATTCAATAGTATTGCTGTAGCTTTTATGCATTCCTACACGTAATTTATTATTTACATAGTATATTTTGTAGAACTAGGAGAAAAGTCAAGCATAATAGGTAGAAAATATCAAAGCAAAAGAGCACAATTGACATTTTTGTGAAAATCTATTTTGTATTATATTAGCGTTAACGACAAATTTCCTATCGATTGTGCTAATCATATTATTAATTTTCTGTAAACACCATTAATTAACAGGATCAGTTTAATCGAAATCTAAAATATTTTAATAAATGTTGTTAAGCCCTTTGCCTTTGATGTATTGACATGTAGAAATCAGTCCAATAAAAAAAAAAAATACATTATTATAAAGCTATAACTTGGCATCATATCACATCACTAAAATTTTTGTTATTCTCTTAATTATACATTATAAATATTAATTTAAAACTGACTTATGACCTAATGAACCTCTTTTATTTTGTACCAAGCTTTTAAGATATGTCTTCCCAATAATGTTGATCTCATGTTTGCCTCCAATGAAAATATCAATGTATGTTTATAAAGTGAACATTTGTAATTCAAGTACAATTTTTTATTTTACAGTTATACTGAACACGAGTTAACTGTTGGCAGAATAGCAAAAGAAGTAGGTTTTGGTCACGTGTCTTTGTCTCATGATATTATGCCGATGGTGAAAATCGTACCTAGAGGTTTTACGGCTTGTGCAGATGCGTATTTAACTCCTCATATTCAAAAATATGTCCAAGTAAATATTTGATTATTTTTTCTTATGATGCATATGTTTGATTGAAATAGTCAATTTCAGAGTTTCGCTTCGGGGTTCAAAAATAACTTGAAAGACGTCAATATACTATTCATGCAAAGTGATGGTGGTCTCACGCCCATGGACAGGTAAATTAAATAACGGCTTTTAAGTATAAATATAAACATATTTTAAGTGATTTTTTTTTTCAGTTTCAATGGTTCAAGAGCTATTTTATCGGGTCCAGCTGGTGGTGTAGTCGGATACACAGCCACTACTCCGTATAAACCTATTATAGGCTTTGATATGGGCGGTACCTCAACGGACGTTAGTCGATACGATGGAACATTTGAACATGTCTTTGAATCCATTACTGCTGGTGTTACTATTCAAGCACCTCAAGTAATATTTTTTTAATTGTTTACATTGTGTTTTATTTCGGTAGTAACTGTGAATGTATAATATTATGTTAGTTGGACATAAATACCGTAGCGGCTGGTGGAGGCAGCAGATTGTTTTTTAGATCCGGCTTATTCGTTGTTGGACCTGAAAGCGCAGGAGCTCATCCTGGACCAACGTGTTATCGCAAGGGAGGTCCAATTACAGTAACGGACGCAAACCTGGTTCTCGGCAGATTATTACCAGAATATTTTCCGTCGATATTTGGCCCGACTGAAGACTTGCCATTAGACAAAGAAGCGGCTCTAAATGAATTTAAAGCTCTTACTGTTGAAGTAGTACAAAAATACATTTTTAATTTTACAACTATATCATAAATAGTTTTTCTTTAAAGGTAAATAACTTTTTAAAAAGCCAATCGGAAAATTCCAAGCTAATGTCTGTTGAAGATGTAGCCATGGGATTTATTAGAGTTGCTAATGAAGCGATGTGCCGTCCAATCAGAGCATTAACCCAAGTAAATATTGTTTCATTATAAGAGATGAGTATGTTTTGTTAGAATAACTGTTGTCTAACATTTTCATTACAATTTTAGGCTCGAGGATACGATACGCGGCTACACACTCTAGCATGTTTTGGTGGAGCCGGAGGTCAACATGCTTGTGCCATTGCTCGTTCTCTGGGAATTGGCCGAGTAGTTGTACATAAATATGCTGGAATTTTATCGGCATATGGTATGGCGTGTGCTGATGTCGTTCACGAAATACAGGAACCCTGTTCTGTTACGTATGATAGTGGTGTGTATTATTTTTTAACCCGATTTAAATAATTCATGTATTTATTTAATGTAAATGTGAACATTAATTTTACCTAGACAACTTTTCATACCTTAATGAGCGTATTTCTACTATGAGAAGCAAATGTATAGAGGAACTTAAAAAACAAGGTTTCTCAGATAATCAAATCCGTGTTGACCCTTACTTGCATTTACGATATGACGGTACCGACACTGCTCTTATGTGCTCGGCAGTGCAAAATGATTCCACTTGCAATAATGCTATACTCCAAGATTTCTTGATTGGTTTTCTTGAAAGGTAATAATCGTATTAGTTGTCTGTGTCACAGAGGAGTTGTGACAACCATTGGATTGATAAAATTTAATCAATTATTTTGGTGTGTAAAATCTCTCTTACGTATTTTTCAATATGAATTTGCGAAACCCATTAAAAAATTGTTTTATAATATAATCTATGTATTGTGGGTTTTTTTTAAAACACTTTTCCAATTACTAATTACTTTCGATGATCAGGGTTTTGTACTTGAATTAACTAGACACTTAACATCTTTAATTATTTATCTGCTATTTCCTAACATTTAACACAAATACATTGTTATATAACACAAGCTTAACTTTGTACAAACATTTTTTGTACTTAGATATCGCAATGAATTTGGTTTTACTCTTCCTGATCGCAAAGTCTTTGTGGATGACATTCGTATAAGAGGAATAGGACAGACGTTGTTAGTCGATTCGAATGAAGAAACCGAGAAGGCTGAACATATCCCGTTTGCTGAATCGGTATGTATTATTACTATTATGTTATTAGCTTCAACTTAGGCTGACTTGTTTTTTATTATTATTTTTTAAAGACAACAAAAGTTTTTTTCGAAAAATTGGGGTATGTAAGTTGTAGTATATACTTATTTAGTAATTTAACTAATGGAAGTGCAATTACCGGACCGGCCATTATAATGGATAAATTGAGTACGATATTAATTGAACCAATGTGTAAAGCTGTAATGAGCAAGTCTGATGATATCGGTAAGTAGATAATACTCAATGCAACTTATAGCTAAAAATATTATTTTTACTACAGTACATTAATTATTTTTTAGAAATTGAAATTAACTGCGATCAGTCTATGAAAATTGGCGTTGAATTAGAACCAATTCAATTAAGTATTTTTTCTCATAGATTTATGAGCATTGCTGAGCAAATGGGCAGGTCAGTTTAACTTTATTACCTAACTCTGTTTGGTTTATTTTTCATTTTACATTATCTATCTGTATTTTAGAATACTTCAAAGGACATCTATATCGACAAATATCAAAGAGCGGTTAGACTTTTCTTGTGCATTATTTGGTCCCGACGGAGGCTTAGTGTCTAACGCTCCTCACATTCCAGTTCATTTGGGTGCTATGCAAGAAGCCGTTCAATATCAAGTAACGTTTTCTAATTATTCTCATAAGTTTTTAATTGTTTGTTTGTTTAATTTTTGTTTTTTAGATCAAAACAATCGGTGATCAAATTCAAGAAGGCGATGTCATCCTTAGTAATCATCCAAAAGCTGGAGGCTCTCATTTGCCCGACTTGACTGTTATCACACCTGTATTTTACCCGTAAGTATGGCTGGTGTGTACATTATTGACTTGGCAAAACTATTTTTTTAATTTCTAGAGGACAGTCGAAGCCGGTGTTCTATGCAGCAAGTCGAGGACACCATGCTGATATTGGTGGCATTACCCCAGGATCAATGCCGCCTCATTCTAAAACGCTATCCGAAGAAGGGGCGCAGTTTAAAAATTTCTTTTTAGTACACCGCGGTCGTTTCTGTGAAGAAGAAGTTACAAACGCTCTTATGGCGCCCGCATCCATACCCGGATCGTCTGGTACTAGAAACCTCAAGGATAATTTGTCAGACTTGAAAGCTCAAATTGCAGCAAATCATAAAGTACGGCAAATGGATGATTATATAGATTACCTATACAGAATTTATATTAATCCGATGTAAATTTCTCAAAGGGCATTTTCTTAGTGACTGAACTCATCGACGCCTACGGTTTAGATGTTGTACAAGCGTATATGTATCATATACAAAAAAACGCTGAATTTGCCGTCAGAGACATGTTAAAGAACATTGGTATAAGTCATAACAAATCCAACTCTAAATCGAAAATGTTAAACTGTGTTGATTATTTGGACGACGGTTCGGCTATAAATCTCTCGGTTGAAATCGACGTGGAAAATGGAGAAGCTGTATTTGATTTCCAGTGAGAACAAATACGAAAAAAAATAGTGGCCAACACGAAAATCACTCTAAACTTATTGTGGTTTTGTTATATAGTGGAACAGGATATGAAGTATGGGGTAACTGCAATGCTCCGAAAGCGATTACTCTGTCGGCATTGATATATTGTTTAAGAAGTATGATCGGTTACGACATACCGTTAAACCAGGTATTAAGATTTACTTTTGTTGCTGTTAAATAATAATTAATGTCGACTCATTTTTTAAAGGGATGTTTGAAACCGATAAAAATAATTGTGCCGTCCGGAACGCTTCTTGACCCGTCGGAGAATGCAGCTGTTGTGGGGGGTAACGTCTTAACTTCTCAGCGAGTTGTAGATGTAGTTTTGAAGGCGTTCAACGCTGCTGCTGACAGCCAAGGCTGCATGAACAATATAACTTTTGGCCAAGACAATTGGGGTTATTACGAAACTGTTGCCGGTGGTGCCGGAGCTGTGAGCAAAACAAATAATTTATATTGTCAACAACAACATAGTATAACAATTATTTCCAAATTACCTTAGGGTCCTACCTGGACAGGTCAAAGTGGTGTCCACACGCATATGACTAACACACGCATAACCGATCCGGAAATTCTAGAAAAACGTTACCCGGTATTTTTGACAACATTTACGTTACGCAAAAATTCTGGGGGAAATGGTAAATACTTTGGCGGCGATGGTGTTATAAGAGAACTACAATTTAGATCAACTGTTACGTTATCCATACTTACCGAAAGACGATCGTTCGCACCTAATGGTATTAAAGGTATGTATTGAAATTGCGTGTTAACATAATATGTAAATATGATAATATTATTATTATAACTTATGAAAACTAAAAAATTGCCTCATGAATTAAATTTCAGGTGGGGAAAACGGTAAAAAAGGAGAAAATTTACTAATCAAACAAGACGGAAGAAAAATCAGACTCGGTGCTAAAACTGCAGTTGATATGGAGCCTGGCGTAAGTACATTACTTGTTAAAGTATTTATTATTTGATATTTACATTGTTTATATTGCTGGTTACAAATATTTTCTAGGATAAGTTCTTGTTACTCACTCCAGGAGGTGGCGGTTATGGTCCTCGAATTAGCAAGAATGAAGAAATTACAAGCGTCGAGAAAATAAAGAAAATCCCCGTGAGGGAACAAGGTTCTTTGTACAACTATCAAATGTTACAAGAGTCGGCTTAAATATAAATTCATAATTTTAACCAATCTTTCGTCGCTATTAATTGACACCACTTATCATTTGTTGTTTGTGTGTCATTACTCATTACGGTATGACTTTTTTTTTTATTATTGTTATAAACTTCTTATTTTTCATTGAACTAATCTCATCCGATCCAAAAAATATATGTAACGTTTAAATTATATTATATTTTTGGATAACAACCGATATCTAATGCATACCTTAATTATTGCTCAATGCCTAGTTACCAATTTGATTGTGAGGCAATTTAAGTGTTTTAGAACAATATGCATTTGTGATTTTGTATACTCTAACAAAATTTAAGTTTTATATATTATATTTATTTTTTTAAAAGGTTGTAATGTGCCATCAAAACATTTGGATTGTTGCTGATTATTGATATTCTATAAACAGAATACAAAATATATATTATATATTTACTTATTTTATTGTATTGTGTTTTATCATTAAACAAATAGAGTGATTTATCGCAATAAAAAGTTAACGGTTGTGTTCATGTCAAATAAACATTTCACGAGTACAAATTATTATTTATATCATTTTAAACTTTATATTATGATTTATGAACTAAATATTTTACGTTAAAGTTTGTGATTTATATATTGATATGAATATATTATGTATTTTCCAGAGAGCTATCAACTTTTGAAACTTAAACGGAAATATACATATATGTTTATTTAATTGTTTAAAATAAGAAAAATTTGCTGAAAATTTGTAATGGTCGATAACCGGTTTTCAATATTTACATTTAAAGTTTAGGATAAGAATAAAAAGTGGAGTGAAGTAGTATTTTTATCTGTTTGCATTACTCAACCAGAAATCAGTGTCTTACGTTAAATGGATCACCCTGTATAATATGCTAAAATCCACCAAACGGTAAAAAGCCCTTATCGCTGTGCATAATTATAAGTCAGCATGTTTTCATGAAACCGTTTGAAAGCTAAAAAAAGGGTCTTTATACGGTGGTGGTTACCTTATACATATTATACTTAAAAGTGGTCTTTCAACTAACATATTTTTTTGTTTAATTACAATACTGTAGACTAACACATTTGAAATTTAATCAGACCTACAAATTATTGTCCTTGTGTTTAGTTTGTACGTTTAATCCATTGTGGGAACAAGAATTAATTTTATATGTAGAAAAAAAAACAAGTAGTAATTGGAACGTGATGGTTTTGTTGTGCTTAGGTGACGAACGAACACCATGTGAGTATATGATCCGTCATGTGCATCAGCTCGATTAGATTAACGGTAAGACAATATCTGAACAGCTAATAAAATGCGTCTCAAAAACAAAAAATATATATACACCGAGTGATCCATTTAACGTAAGACACTGATTTTCTTGGAAAATAAATATCATTTTGTAGTTTTACATACATTGTACGATATTATAAAACAGAAAACTCACGAGTATTACTTACTCCCTATACCTCTTTTTAGTATTTTCCAGGTGTATATAAACAGCTTACATATTACATGTTTAATTAACTTTTTAAAATAAGAATAATTTGCTGAACTTTTTTACGAGTTTTGAACAGTTACTTATTAAGTTAACAGAGTAAAATCACATGAAATAAAAAGATTAGAAACACAATTTTATAATAATTTCGAAAAATATACTTCACAATTTTCAACTATAATAAAATCCATTATTTACAAAAATAAAAGTTTGAAAAAAAACATGTACATTACGTGCTAAAAAAGAAACTAAAGGTAACGTCAGACTATATATACATAATCAATATAATAATGTATTTACAATTATTTTATTTAACTTCTAGGTACGTTGGAAGTTTTTTTTTTTTTTTGAGCAAGTAAGTATATAAGTTTTGATCAACAAAAACTAAAATAGATAAACGAAAATATCGTTAAACATAATTATATCTAAAAGAAAATAATTAAAAATCATCGACTATTTTGTCGTTTTCGTCGACGAAACGAGACGACTATTGTTCTACTTAAAACAATATTATGTTAGTATTATTTACACATTTAGTCGGCCATCACGATGAGTGAGGTTAATAGTGGTGTCTAGTGGTGACGTCCGTCGCTCCTGTACGGTCGGTCGTCGTAGTAATGAGGTCGAACGGGCCTGCCAAAGTTGTCGGAAACGTAACCTCGGTGACGGTCGTCGTCGCTGGTGTAACCACCGTTCGGGTAGCCCGACTTGTACGACACGGGCGCCGGTACCGTGTGTCCCGTGGCTTTCCTCCAGCCTTCCATGTATCTGCGTCTCTGCGCTTCGTCTTCGGCCGCTTCCCTTCGTTTGCGCTGCGTTCTCGACGAATTGCCCTCGCTGGAGTCGTCCGACGTGCCCAAACCCAAGTCCTTGTCCGCTTTGGCATGCACGACGCCCGCCGCAGGTCGGTAATTCGGGCTCTTGTTGATCTCGGTCGGATGACGCAACGACGGGTGTGGTATGCTGTACGGGTGGACGAACGACTTGTGGTGGCCGGCGGTACGGCGCTTTTCGGATTTCGCTCCACCGCCACAGGCTCCGGGTCCGAACAGCGACAGCAGCACCGGCAACAGGAACATGCCGTGCAGCGCGCCGAACACGATTACCAGGAAGATCATCTTGAAGAAGACCATGAATATGTAACTTCCGGCCAAGATGAGCGCGGCCACGCCGAGTATGGTGCTGATCGCCCCCTGGATGATGGGCAACCCCAGGGCGTACAGGCTCTCCCGGACGCGTTCCTTGGGTGAGGCCGCCTTGGACGACATGTACGCGTAGCATATGTGCGCGGTGAAGTCCACCGAGAACCCTATGCACATGATCAGGTTGACCATGGAAATGGAGTCCAGGTTGACTTTCCACAGGGCCATGTAGCCGACCACGCCCAGTTCGATGGACACTATGGAGAAGGCCACCCACAGCGAGCACAGCACGTTGGGTATGAACAAAAACGATATCAGCATCATGGTGGCCCCTCCGACCAGCATGGACTGGATGGACGTGGGACGTACCAGTTCGAACTAAACACATTAGTTATATTGTAGAAAGCTTAAGAGCGGATTTTTAAGTTTTAAAAAGTTCAAAATATCATATGCTAACGTGCAATGATAAAATCTTAAAATATTAATCCATACCGCGAAAACCGATAAGTGTGCTTGAGAAAATGATCAAACCTGAAAATATGCTTACCTGGTCGAAGAACACAAAGTACGGATGGAACACGGTAACGTTGAACGGCGATTCGTGGGCGATTCTTCGGAGTTCCCTGACCATGTCCTTCTCCATGTTGCCATCGCTGATGTTGACCGCTTGAATCATGAGCCGGGATGCGACGATTTTCGTGCCTTCCTCGTTGAACTTAACGTCCAGCGAGAACGGGTTGGGTTTGAACAGCCACAACTGCAAACCAACACAGTCAGATGAGCATCAGCTATAGGTATATCTATAGTTTCGATGCAAGGTTTTTTTTTTGTTGGGATTTTGTGCAAGTACTCACGTCGGTAAGCGTTTCCAAAAACGATTCTCTCGTGTCTATGGTGATGTTGAGTTGCTGCCGGTTCCTGTTCACGTAGTTGACGAAAGATCTGACCCACGATTCGGTGTACAGAGGACTGGATATGAACCGGGAATTTTCGAATGTCGACGTTAAGTTCTCCAGCTGATCCTGGACTCGCGCGTCCCAATAGTCTAGTTCGCCGGTTATTATCACCTGGAAAAATATATTTCAATTTAAAAAACATCCTAGTAAACCCAATCGGCAATCTCAGCTCAGCTGACGCTCCCCTCCACTTCATCCATCCACAATATATCCTATTTTTCTCGTCCTCCTCGTACCCGCCATTTTTTCATTAGTACTTGAACCTATCAACCTCACACACTTTGTCATCACCCATCTGCATTACCACATTTATTATGTGATAGTCGCTTCTGTCTACTTTAACCACCACCACCCCTCGAGGAGTTAATACAATTCGCGTTTATAGATGAAAACAATTATTAACACTGGTTAAAACAGTTATTTCGAATAATACAAATTTACATAATTTATAACAAGACGTCCTTCGCGGGTTTCGCGTGACTCACATCCTAACTGTTTACCGTAAACGTGTATTTTTCTGTTTTCTTTTTTTTTTAATATAAATTTGCGTCCATGTTGGGCTACAACAAACTGGATTAGATGTTTTTGAAACAAAGAACATCATAAACAAGCGACACGTTCCCGTTATGTATTTTAACATAATACCTACCTGGCAAAACGACTGCTTGTGTGTACTCGACTGTAATGGTCTTATAAAACATATATTGTAAATTAGATCTACACGTCATGTATATATTTTATTTATGTAGAAATACATAGGAAACGTATCGTTCGCATATTTTCCTTGACCTTGTTCTCCGTCGTCATATTACCATAAGGTTTGTCAACCCCTTAATGTATGCCGCACCCTCGTCTCCCCGGGACTCTCCCTTCCCCTTAGCACGGATCTGCGGTACGTTACCTGGATTCTGTAGGGAAACTCCCTGAAGTAGAAGTCGTCCTTATCGTAGAAATCGATGGAATACGAATCCGGCCGGGACAGCTTCCTCCTTTGCAGTCCTTCCTGTATGGTGGTCGTGCCGTACAGGGCCCCGGCCAAGTATCCAGCGAACACCAGCAGCACCAAAACTTTCACATACCACTGGTTCAGAGCCCAACCCAGACTGTCGCGGCACCACACCATTATGGCGTTGTCCGGATTGTCCCGGGGGTTGTCCGGGTCCTTGGGGTTCACTCCGCCCGAACAAAACGTTCTGTACAGCCAGGACTTTTTATCTGAAACATAAGACGGTGTGTGAACAAATGGTGTACAATTGGTACATTTATAATATATCAGCTGGATTTCATGAATAATATCCTTTAAGACGACGCGGTTGACACGGTTTTACATTAATATGATTGTTGCGCGCTAATCGGTGGTGACAATGTAATTTGTCTATAGTGCTGCTAAAGTGCAATCTCTATCAGCGTGATTCTGACAAAACAATCAATATCTAATCGTCGACACTATATAAAATGTCATACGGTACCAAATTATATATTATGACGTGTGCTGGGAAGCGTATTGACCGCCCTGAAGACTATGCTGTGTGCACCGACTTGACAGGTTCGTTAACTAACCAATATCGAGTGGAGAAGGCTCTCAGTAATTTGCAGAAATTTGCAGTAATAATATTATTATTATTATACATAATGTATAGACATCGCGAGAAGCTAGTAGTAGAAATTACACAAAACATTAAGTATGAATTGTTTGTATTCTCCCCAAAATTATTTATTCAAGTGGTACGATCTCGCCTTTGAACAAACAATCCGTTAGGTTAGGTTGAAAAAATTCTTCGAGAAACCGCAATAACCCAACAGGCAGATTATATAAACATATTATTTCAACCAAAGACCACATCGTCTACGGTTCAACACCGTCGCCAAAGAAATGACTTAATAAAACATTTCTAGTGTCTGGTCAAACCAGATATTGTTTTTTTTGTTTTTGGTTATCGCTAATTATACTAGTCATAACGGTATGTGACGACCGCAATAGTTTTTTTGTACATAATTTCAACTCTATTACTTATTATTGTGATGTCTTGGTGTTAACTATTTGTATATAAGAGTATTGCGTTATTACACTCTAGTTATTAACTTTTTATTTAAGCTGTACTAATTATAAATGTAATTTTGTTTTTAAATATTCATTACTCTTCTAACCGGTACGTTATTTTATAGCTTATTTTCGATAATAACATAATATGTTAAATTTAATTATCTTGTAATATGTTAGTGATCAATAAAATCATTTATATTTGGATCTGAAAATCGGTTTTTTTTGGCGCCCCACTAGGATTTGACCTTTGACCTTAATATCTTCCAGGGAAATTAATATTTTTTAGTTCTGTTTTTTTGTAAATAATTTGTTCAACTAAGCAAACGGGTTTTTCTATTTTTTTCACAACCTAGCATAGCTAATAGGACTCTGACCCATCTGCCCTGTCTGAACAATAGATAAAGCGGTAATATATTATTATTATATTACTATTCCGTCAATGTGACGGCTGTCATTGTTGCGCAACGACAGTAAAACGCTTAAGTGCAGCAATCCATACAGGGGACATCGTCGATGATTATTAGTGATCTGTCAATACATATAAAGTAACTTTCTCTGAGGTCATTGACGCACTCAAGGCCGACGATACCGGTAAAGTCTACAAGCGGATATTCTTTAATTTGCCAATTAATCTAACCCAGCCCCACACTAGCACTCTATTCAATAGTCAACAATCGGTAGTCTATCTTAGCTCCCCTGGTTTTAAAATTGGCACACCTTAAATCTGTTCATGTTTCGTACCTCAAGTTGTTTGGGCAGTAGAATTTCATAGCAATAACGGTGTTTAAGTACCTCTGATTTTTTTCCAGTGAAATTGCATCTCTGCTAATTATATATTGCAAGTATGAAGGACACATCAAATCAAAATATATGTGATAATACATATACCATTAAAAATATTCCATTTATATAATGTTTTTTCCATGAATTATTGAGATGTAGCTTTTGGAAAAATATATTATAATGCTAAGAAGGCGATTGAAGTTTATTTTAAAGAGACATTAGCAGATGGCGACTAAAAACAACGGATGTAAGGTGGATCGGTTTTTAATGTAATTATGGTTATTCGAAAAATAATGTACCGTTTTGATGTTATGAAATTCTAAAAAATTATTGGGTAGGTATCAAAATTAGAAAAATAAAGCATATAATATTTCTAGTTTTTCTACACGTTTTCTTATACCTACGCCAATAGATATAAGTAAGCTAACCGGTTCAGTAGGTACCTATGACGTTTGATCGGTCACCGGGTTAGTGAACCTGGTACTTAAGTCAATGATATAATATTACACGATGAAACGATTTCAGTTTAAAAAAAAAAAACTAAATTATAATTTGATTTTTTTTCTACATTTATACGCAACTGTTTTTTTTTTTGTTTTTTGTCTAAACCTTAATGGCCTTAATTAAAATTACCTTAACTCTCTTGATACAAATTGTTACAGTCGAGATAGATATAGGTATGCGATTAATTTATTTTTAAATATACTCTTATAACGACCATAGATATCACATTAAACGACAGTTTACAACCAAAGTAACGCTGAATTAATCTCGTTTACACTTAAAATAATCCGAAACCAGAAGTATAAAATTGGTCGAGAAATTTATTTTCATATTATTTTCAAAATTCAAATAATTTAACTGTTGTCGAGACTTGGTAGTGATTTTTCGTATCGTTATGATGCAAAATAATAAAGTCGAATCGAATTTTGTTTTTTAGAACGTGTTCAATATTTATAAAAAAAAAATTCGAAGAGATGACAATGTAATCCCGGTACAATATTTGTTATGATATTATTATTTTTCATTTTTGGTATTATAATATGTTTATTTTTTAATTATTTCGAATTTTGATTACATTTCATGAGTTTTAAATTATTTGCCATTCAACTTCAACAATATAGAATCAATCTTATCCTCCTGAGTATTCTGTATTATGTTAAGCGTTAAATATGAATTTATAAGTCACCATTCGTGTACATAACTACTAAGTATTAATTTTTTTATAGTGTGCACACACATTCGATTCGAAATACCGCTTTTTGCAGATTTCTATTTCAATAGTGAGCTAAAGAAAATTAATTTTTCTCTTATCCCGTACACAAATGGGGTCATTAAGCCGCGCGTCCATCTCGATACCGTCTCGTTTTAAATACTTCTATTTTTATTTAATCTCTAATTTTTCATCTTGAAGTCCAACGCTCACTCCTATGCTCGCCGTTGCTCTTTGAATAATACCATATTAAGCCGAATTGTGCGCAACAAAATGTAATTTTCGAATATATAAATTGAAATATTTCATTATTACCTGACATGGACACTGGCTTGACTTTGATGCAAACGATCGAATGCCGGTTGCTCTGTTCGGCGTATCCCGCAATAGCCATGCACGCGGCGAAGAAAGTCAGATGCCACACGAATATGAAGCAAACGGCAAATCCTGCAAAGGCCAAACGATAAGACGTTAACCACTTGCCACATTTGCACACATTGTTATGCTGTAATCCGTTACTTACCGGAATACAAACAGAAGATCTGTATGGCCGGAAAAGGGCTGAACTTGCCGATGCAGAAACTGACAATGTCCGTGACCGAAGTAATGGTAATAGACACGGCGGCGTCGGACAGGGTTCTTGCCAGCCTTTCGGGCACGTCTAAGGTGACGGGTGTCCGTCTCCACGCTGCCAACATAACGAACGTGTCATCGATGCCGATACCTGAAGCATGGAATATTGCATAATTAATCTAATGGGTTAAAATTGGAAAAGGGAACTTATCAAATTTATTTTGCAGACTTTCACAAATTATTACCATGGATAGGTATGTTTTTGAATAAGAGGTCGGTCCATAATAAATTAGCGGAATATGTAATAAGAAAAAAGCTGATTACGGATGCTGATAAGAGGGTAGGCTGTCAGAGGTTCCCAACCACTCATACAGTATTATTCTTCAAACGGTAAAACTTTGTTACAACGTAGGAAAAAAGAAAAAGAGTAATGCGGGACGTTGGCTTTAACCGGCATTATCAAAGTAGTAACTTGTTATCATGTCTGTTAAGAGACAACTGATATTGGCCCCTGATAAAAGATCGGTTAGATAAGTCAGATAGGTTTAGGTTAGGAGAAAGGAGAAGGCTATTGGTAGGGGAGGGTAAAAACATATCCATGATTCTAAGTTTTCCCGTGTAACTGAAAAATTAATGTGATTATAATATCTGGTTAATCAAATAATTATGCTGTTTTTATCATTTGTAGCTTGTCCTAAGAGTTTTTTATTGTTGATATTTTGGGATAGCAGATACAGAAATTTATGAATGCTCTGTAACATTTATAACAGTTATTTATTTTTTCAATTTAAACTCATACTTCGGTATTTAAAATGAGATACAGCCAAATATATATAATTCAGGCACAGCATGAATGTAATATTGTACATACATGCAGTTACTATATTTGAGTTTCAAGAGGTGTTCCTTTTTTCAAATAACCCATTCAATTGCAAAAAAAAAAACGGAAACACTTTATACTAATTATTTTAAACAATATTTATCCCAATAAATTATTCGAATACATTAATTGTTTATTCAAATCCGTTTTCATTTGATCCATAATATGACCTACAACGACTTATCAATATTTCTGACCGGTTAACCGAATGATGATAAAAATAATAATAAAACAAACTTCATGTCAATGTCAAACTTTAATAAAAATCTGCGTGGAAGCGGAAATCATATTAAAAAAAACCTATTAGTTATCAAAATAAATTGTCGTGGAAAGTTTAATTAAAATACTTTCTCGGAACTGACTTTTTTCTTTACACGAAAAAGTGCTATAAATTACGCGAAATCTTTACTTTAAGTATTAGGAACGCAAATTAATTACCTATTTAACGAAAAAAAAAATCAAAACCATAATAAAGGACGCTGATAAAAATCACCTAACACATTTTCGGCGAATAATAACAGTTAAAAAAAACGTTAATTGACACTTTTGCGTTGATCACAAAGCCCGTACGTCTATAACAAAGTATAATTATCAGGTTTAAAGCGCGAATGCCTATTATTTTCATAGACAAAAACCAAAAGTGAAAACGGTTTTCTGGACAAACGTGCCCACACGGATATGTGTGTCACCGGGAGACGTGCCTGACGACAATGCAAAGGCGAATAATCGCCAATTAAATTTATTCCAAGTCAGTCTCGTTAAACTGTCACACAGATGGGCTTTGACCCGTACAACTTCCCTCCCATTGATCTCGTCTTATTATATTTTCCAGATGGGCCTTAAACCCGAAACAATATCCATTGTACGGTATCTATACCTACTATGTATTTACTAGCGCAGCATCGATGAACCATACAAATACACTGTTTGTTTTGTTCACATAATATTATTGTTCTATTATTATATTATATTTTACTATGTGTAAATCTATGTGACTATATTTTACTATGTGACAATGGTAAATCATCATAATATTAGTTTACAATAAACGATTCTGTGGTACTGTCACATAAGGTCTTGGCAAATTTCGGATGCACTGGTAACCGGTTACCGGTTACTGGTTGTAACCACTGACATGTAGAGGTCATTCGTTGTCAGAGTTATTCATCGTTATTTACTCAGACCATAAAAAAAGCTCATTTTTTTTTTTTTTTTTTTTTTATTAAATTCCTAAAATATAGTAAATTTCTAATAATTTTAATGATGAACGTTAAAAGAGTTTATTATTAGTGTTTTTATATTTTTCATTTTTTACAGCCATAAAAAAGAAAGTAATTTTACCAGTTCGAGTATAAATTGGACCAACGCGATAATATACTGGTAATCCGATAATATAAATGTATTAAAAACGAATAAATACACATTTTTTTTTGTTACTGAAGAAAATTCTCATAATTTATAAAAACCATAAAGATACATGATAAATTGTAAAACTTAGTATACACTATAAACGAAGGCATGTCTAAAACGTTTAGCGTGGAATAACTTATTATACTATTATTTTGTTTAAAACTACCTAGTGGAGACGATTTATAATAATTATGAAAACAAAAATAAATTAGTTATATTATAACGAACGCCGTTATTTGAACTACATTAGATCTCGAAACGACCTCGAAATGGTTGGCAATTATAGCATTTTTATAAATAATTGTATATGTACTGTAAACCGCACATAATGTTATTATGCTCATTAAAACACTTAACACAGAAATAAAGTAACCCGTTAAGAGTATGTATGTTTGTTTATCGTCTAGCAATTATAATAAAATATAATTCCGTCACAAAAATGTGCGCATGCTAATAACTATGAAACGTTACATTAACGAGATAATATAAATTATAGCAATTATTTTAATAGAAATTCCTATGCAGTTTTCAATTTTAATAATATTGTTGACTACTTGCTCTACATGACTATGTATGTGTGGATCTATTAAGAACGATGAGGCATGATAATTTAAGTTATGCAGTCTTATGTATGTGGCTTGATTTTGTTATACAATAGAAGTATCTGAAGTTAGAGAAGTGTTTTAAATTGGCACCAGCAGAAGATCATCCAACCATCAAGGAACTGAGAAATGTCTATTGATTTTTACTGGACCTTTAATGAACGTTCACGTGACCCAGCACAAGTAGTGGTATTATAGCATTTTACATGTTCACGCAATTACATTACTAAGTAAAGACCTGTCTATATACACGGTGATTCATTAAGGATAAGATACACAACTCTTAGTATAATTACAATTTTTTTAGTGTTTCTTTTTGCAAAAAAAAATTGTGTACGTTACTTTACAATACCATAAAATTACTTAATATTTACCTTTTTTAGTATTTTCTAGAATTCTGACCAGAACTTTTGAAACTTAAATGGTATAACTTATGTGTTGGATTAATTTTTAAACGGTACTTACTGCACATGAGGAATGGCGATACGAAATTGATGCCGATAAACGGTATGCCGACGTAGACGGCACACCCGAAAGCGGCTATCGTGGCCATTGCGGCCGACACGTTGCCCATCAGACCCAGCACTGGTTTGCTTCGCACCCAGTCGGTCATCATGCAAGTGACCACAGAGAACACGGCCATGAGCGCAAAAGCCGACGAGAAATACGGCACCACGGTCCTGGTGTTGTTTTCCAGTTCGATGTCCATAGTCCGGGACGCGAACCGAGCTGTGCTTATGTGCTGAAACCTACCGAAATCTTCGGCATTGCCGACGGCCTCCAGGAACTTGTCTTCCCACATGGAACCCCTGGAATTAAAAAAAAAAAAACCCCTAGCTATATTTCGTGACGTGACGTGACTATTTAGTTTAAGCTACGATGAATATATCGTGTACCTTTGGTCCTGAGCTTTGGTGTCGGCCGACGCAAAGTAGACCAGCTGCAACGCGGGCACTCTAGTGATGATGCCGTTCTCGTCGATTTCGGTGCCGCCAAAGTAAACGGGAAAAGTGTGCGCGTCCCAAGTGACTGGGTTGAACATTATGGGGAAAGTTAGTTTGACCGACCCGTTGACCACGTCGTGCATCACGTAGTCCAGGTTTAAGATGTCGTTGGGAAAACACTGATCGATCCACCTTGCGCAAATATCGTCATACCTGTACACGGTGTGCTCGGATCCCCAAGTGAACGACGTGTTCCTTATCAAGCCGTCCAACGTCCGAAGTTCTTTCCATATCTCCACCGTTAGCATGTCGTCACCGTGTTTGGGAGTGACGATTACACGGCCATAACGTCCTAAAACAAGATAATAAAGGTGTAGTTTCAAGATTAAAAACGCTACACTCGTGCCAAAGATCCTCGTGTATGAAAACATATCATGCAAAAAGGCCCAACCGATTGGCTTTGGTCCCTTTCTACACGGTTATAACGTCTTGGACGTCGTCCAATTTCTCATCTCTGATGTATTATGTTTACTATTCAAGTTTTACATTAGTTTTTCCATCGCGAAAATTACCTTGCTTAACTTGTTGGAAATATGGCGTGAATTGTTTTAACTATTAAACCGTCGTTTAAATTGAACGGTTTAATTTATTATACCGCAAAACAAAGTTTGTTCGGTCTTGAACGAGTTGTTATCGTAATGCGAAAACCGACAAGGATAAATAGCATAAACGGTAACGACTAACTAAAACAAGACTCTGGTACCTAGCCTAACCACAGTAATATGATTAAAAATTAAATAGTTTTTACGTACAGTCTATTTTGGCACCGTTCAAACCATTTTCTATTAAGATTGTAAAAGCTGTTTTATACCGAGGTTTGGATCGTTGCCTGGAGTTTATTTTTTTCAAACCAGTCAATCAAATTGTATAGGTTTTCATTTAAATACTTTCCAACCAACTTTTAGATGTTATATTATGCTCAACGTTTTATCGCGCTATATTATATGTTCCTGTCGCTTTTTTTTTTTTAATTAACCAAACTAAGTTGATTAAATTCAATAAGCAGTTTAATTATAGATTGGTAAAAACTTGATTGGAGTTTTTTTATACTTTATATTATATTATGATCTCAAAATTATCTGCACGTGACGGTCAGAAAATGGAAAACCTAGGCAGAATTTCATAGTAATTTCAAAATATTGATATTTTCTAAATTGTTTTGATGAGATTTGGTAGAAAACGCTATGGAAAATAATATTAGATTTCCTGTCGAAAACATTTCCCAACGGTACAAAAATAATGAAAGTCTCGCGTCCGAGCATAGACAGCATATTATTATGGTCTTATTTTCGTGCTGTTAGGGATGTGTAAATAAGTATTTTGGTAAAATTAATAATACTGTGAGAATTTTATTTTAGTTTTTCAATTAAATACCAATCGTTTATAAAAATTGCTGCGCGGGAGAAGCCCAAGACAGGATACATAGTAAATCCATTAACTTATGTGCAAATAGTAGTTTAATGTCACCGTTCTAGTTTAGGGCAACTATTACATATTATATGGTTACAATAGAATGGTTATTTACCTGGTCTGGTGATTCGAGAAGGATTGAAAAGTGACGAGTAGTTCATTTTGAATTGACTCTCGACCATTGCTCGTTCGGTCTTGCCAGGCCCGTGTTCGGGACTGAACAAGTATTCGGGGTCGATTTCGAACTGGACCCTCTGGAACCCCGTGATGCAGATCAGGGACAAAAAAACGGGCACCATCAAAAAGTATCCCGGATGTCTGGCTACTACGTGGCCGAGCCTGTAGAACGCTTTGGTCAGCCATTTGTCAATGAACTCGATGCCGCAAGTCATCTGCAAAAGAGACAAACGCCAACAGTTTTAACCAGCACAGCGAAGCACACACTAAAAACATATCAGTACTGTGGTTTTTGGGAGACACAGTTCTATCCGCTAATTTAAAATAAACGGAATTCAGACGGCGTTTAAACGGTACTAGTGTTGTAAAATATATTATTATAGTAACGTACGCCTTCTTTCTGTGCCGGTTTTGGCCCGTATAATAACATAACAAATGGTGTATAATACCGTCATCCAGTGACCGCCCGGAACAACCGTTACACCATCTCAAGACCGTCTTGTAATAACAATAATATAATCATTAAGTGCGTCTCGAGTTGCAAGTCTCTATCCGTTTGATTATTTCACTAAAAATAAATCCCCTGGCAGATCTATCCGTATTTAAATCATTAAATGTCATATCATAATATGTTAAAAAACGTGCAATGAATGGGAGCATCTTAATGTGTATTTAATAATTTAATATACATGTGTGTGTATACATTTAAATAGGTACATTTTGTTATTGCATATTTAACGATCTCCGTTTGAAATGGCGGTGACGCATATTTACATATAATATACATTTAATTAGTAATAACACTTAATAGATACACCTATTTTTAATGCAAACACTAAAATCTACATAATCTATACAAAATACATCTAGTAAATAAAATTGCAAACACTTTTTATTGACACATATATATATATATATATAAATATTTACAAGAAATTGTGCGCTATTTCGTTATTGTGTTTCATCAAAGCACTGTAGTGAGTTAACAAAAGACTAAACTGAGACTCTGTTATATTTTAGACCATTAATATAACAGAAATTAAATCTGACGGCATCTATCTAATGCATGACCTTTATTTAGTGTATCTAATTTACAAAGCGGATGAATCCGTTTGTCTTAGTCTCTGCCCTCTGGCTCGTTTCTTGATTAAATTTTACACTATGGCTTACAATGGCATTGACATTCATAAATGGCTATAATCATATTGCGAGGAAATTGTATTTTAGATATAGACTATTGCGTGCTTATTATTATTTTGTTTAATGGTATTCACAGAAAACATTTTATCGTGAACGTTATTAATTGCCTTCGCGACCTATGGATTACATCCTACTGCAGGAATGGCTCATAGATATGATTTGAATAAAATTATAATGTCTATGAAAGAAAACGGAAGTAACGATTTGGTAAAATTGTTACATTCTTAAAATATGGTCCATATAGAGAATTTAACTACTTGGTAGTTGATAAAGTTTTTCGCATACCTAAGTCATACCTAAATCAATACTTTGGTTATTATTATACTGCGTTGCGCCTTTATGTACGTTTCGGTTGGCTGTAAATTACTCGAGGTGGCTTTTGACGTGCCATTAAACTTTTACAAACTATACTAACTAATCTTGAAATACCTTAAGTTTTGCCATAACCAAAGTGATTCATACATCAATACCGCAGTCACGAACAGTCTATTGCCCTTTAATGAGTAATGGCGGTCGGATTTAGAGTACTATATTTTATATACTTGATTACTTAAATTCATATACATATACAACTATCAAAATAGATGCTACCAAAGTGCTACCGTTAAATTACTTCTGAGCTGGCTTCTTACAGCTCTTTCTAATGTATTTTCACGACCAGCTTGAAAGGCGTGCAGCACAATTTGATCACAACATTCACAGCTAATATAATATTGATTATGTCGGTACTCACAACGAAATGGGAAATCCGTAAGACTTCTTTTATATTCAAATGCTGTTAACATTTTTCTCGGTGACTACCCGGAGATTGCTGTTAATGATAAAACGATATGGACCTACCGCGTTTCAATTAAAGCTCAGCATAGAATCACACTGGATCGCTACCTGTGCGTTCCAAATCAATTTACTAACACAATCGAGAAAGCGAATTTCCAACTGTACACCCGTCGCGCAGCCACTCCTCTGTGCGCATGTTGACATGTGTAAATTAAAAAAATATACATACATTTATACAAATGTTATATTATGTTGTTCACTTTATACTCTTACAATAGGCTATACCTCACGGAAATCATTTACATACACATATACTGTATATTATGCACAGCTTGCATTGATTCCCAGACCATTGTATGGTGGTTCGCGAGATGAGCCATAAAACTAAAAAAAAATTTCCAAAAACTTAGCCTAACACGTCTGTAAGTACAACAGATTATAACAGATGTTATAAGTATAACATATAAGTTACCTACTATAAGTAGTAGTTTAGTATAAGTATACCTACTAAATAGTTAATGCGCTTACAATTAATGTTGCTTGTGCTATTCCCAGAGTACTTAATGTCGCTGTACAGATAAGTGCGGATTTTCAATAATCTACAATATTTGTGTATTACCGTTTTGCATCCGAACAAGTATGCAGATGATTCCGGCGATGATGGGCTTAATATATTATGTTCACTGTACAGAGTGCTGTATATAATATGATAATAATATTATAGTGACCCTACGGGTTATATACCTAGGCAAGGTTCACTGTATTCTGCGCGTACGACCTAAATTCTTACACGGGACCAGTTTTCATCAGGCACCGCCTATATAACGGGTAATTGGAAGAAAATAATTGTCTGATAGATACGCGCCGAGATATTATTTTTTTTTTCAGTAAAATTATAATAAGATCGGATAACCAGCAATCCGGTTTTCGCACGTGATCCCAAAATCGAACGACCACAACAGCAATACCTACCTCCTAATATACAAGCGTCTTAATTGTATAATAACGGAATACAGCTCCCAGACGATTAGACACACACACACACACAAGCATGATGATGACCTCAGAGGTGACGACCGCAGGTCGATTAAATACGTTTATGGCCATCAAACGTCGTTTAAAGAAAACAAAAAAAATTGCCAACCACCTTACCGTGTGTGTAAAAGCATCGTTAACGACATGCGATCTACCGTTAATAGATCTTATTCCGATGGGTTTCTTTTGTACCGAAAACATATTATATGAAGCCGAATTAACACGACCATTAAGTCCTTCCAATCGCTTAGGTTCGGTGCAAACAGTATATACCTTATTTATTTACCTATAATGTCTGTGGATCAAAAATCGTTAACCAAGCTAAGTTTACACCTTCGCCTTACTCAACACTGAAATAGCAAAACCTACAACGTTAAAATATAACATTAAACATGTTAAACAATTTGTTCTGACCGGTGTTATTCGTTCTGGCTGTTTTGGCAATCTACAACAATTCTTGTATTAATAATTATTGTAATATGAACGGCCATTGTGTACTGCGATTGCAAGAAGAAAGGAAACGATAATAATAATATTATTGTAAATAATCAAATCAAATATTATCGTCCGATGCAACAACGGTACATATTACTTATTGTAGTTTGTATTCAATCAGTGCACACATAGATTTCGGAATAAGGTTACTGCATAACAATAACATACATATATTATCATAGTCGCTTGTCCGACTCGCTATAGATTTTCACCAGTGGGCGTAGGATAGGTACACAACAATCTTAAGAAGAAAAAAATAATGATTATAGTTTGAATTTAAAAGATCATTTTGAACGGCCATTCGATTTTGCTCGCATAAAATATGTACTTGAAGACACCTAAAAAGAAGTGTGCTTTTTTGATCGATTGAGATTCATCAGTTAATAACGCAAATACTTCTTATTTATTAAGACTTGGGCGATTCAGGTCGTACACCGTGTACAATACCGTATAATTTTCAACGCCTTCCATCCATGTGTGTGTGTGTGTTCGACCTAGACCTCGATAGATAGATTTGGCCGGTATGTTCTGACGTGTCAGCATGTGTTAAAAAACAACACACAGGAGAAAAAACAATTCCTACTCTAATGGTTATAATAGATGACAAAAAAAATAGTTTAAGAAGACAATAACACGCTTTCTTTGAGCGACCGTTGTGCTCGGATGAAAGAATGATTGAGGTACACTTTAATAGATCATCGCAAATCGCAAATAACGCCTAAACCATAGTTATCTCAGCATGTGGTTATTCATCAAGTCCGGTAGCATTTTTTTTTGGGGGGGGGGGCGAATACAAAACGTTCTAATATTCTCAACTGTGGGATCTTTTAAATGAAAATGTTTAAAACTGAAAAATAATTATTTAATATGTATATATATATAAATAAGTTTATAACTATTTTGTATATTTTATGTTGGTTTTGACAAAAAAAATAAGTTATATCTAAACAACAATTATGATATTATTCTGTTTTGTCATGATACTTGTTTAATGGTTTTGTATTAATGCTTCTTAGGGGACCATGTTGCTTAAATGTCTTTCTTATCACACGAGTTAAGCACTGCTTACTCCGTCCGGTACTGATTAAAGCGCACTTTACTTTTAGAAGTTTTTATTTCGTATTACTCTTTTCCGTTGGATATTGTTTTTTTTTTATATAGAAACGCATTGAGTTGAACAATTAAAATCCGACGGTTGCTAGAGTTAACAAAAATATAATATACAATCGTCTTGAACGCTTCGTTGGTTGAGAAAAAGATTAATTTAGGTAGATAAGATATTTTTATTTTTTTTATACCTACATAGTCAACTTTCACAATCTATTAATGTATGAATATAGATAAATTTTATTTATTTATTATTATTCCCAACAAGCCTTTATGTATACGGTAATAATAATAAAAAAATAGTTTTAAAAAAAACTTGGTACGAACCATAATGAACATCTCAATCTCTTTTGTACTATATACAAAGTACAAACGCACTTTCATCTTTGTTAATAATAAAACTGACGCCTAATTAACATACCTGCGCTTAGGTATCGTCAGATGTATTTTTTTTTTATTAAGTACAGTAGCAAAATATAAATGTATACCTTAACTGTATGTCGAATTATACATGATTTTCTATTGTGAATAAATTAATAGTATTCTAGTAAGTGATTTAAATTAATTTAGCATAATATTTTATAAATATATATATATTATAATTGTATTTTTAAGTATATTTTTTTAACGTCTCATTTCGATTACTTCAATGTCGTCACAGGCAATACTACTAAAGCTGATCGGCCAAAATATTTCCTACTGTGGATTCGACGGCCTATCCAGTTAACATAATATAGTAAAGATAACACTTGTTAAAAGTATTGTATTGTATACCTACAAGTGGACGGTCAATAACAAAACTATAATAATATGCAGTCGAGCGGTTGTGACGGAAAAAGTAATAATAAGAATTTCTACAGATATATTTTATATTAACACGATTCGGATGGAATACATATATGTATGTATTCGACTATTAAAAAAACTATACCTAGTATTATAGTATTATGAGTAATGACAGGCATAACGTATCGGCAGTCGGGTGTGGCTTTAGATTTATTTGGAAAATGTACATAGTAATGTATACTTACAGGCAACGTTGCCCTTATTTATTTAGCCGTATGGTGGAATTATTAAAAATAGTAATAACAAGACAGCTTTCGACCGCCTAATAAAAACTCAAAATAATATGTACTTATTGAACGCCTGCTCGTTCCTCTAATAGCTGTTGTTAGGATTTAAGTATAATACTCGACCGTTATCTGACCAGGTAGAGCAGGAAGAGTGACAATTTTCAACAATATACATGTATACTATGTGCTGTGACATCTTCAGGAATTCCTGATTACACAAGGGATTCGGATGGATTGCCTGCAAACGACAATCGAATCTGTTTTTAATTCATATCGACAAGAAACAGGAAGATCCCGGTTTCTTCTTTTTCACATTCTTTTGCGGTCGTGACTAACACTGACTAAACTACACATAATTACTATTTTTAACTGTACACTATGCTATTCAACGACAACAGCTCTATACTGTCTGTGGAAATGACCGTAGCGATTCTCACGAGACGTTTAGCATTATGCCTGCAATATTATTCTAGGAGATAGCTTGATAAAACCAAAAGACTCTGGAAAGAAATTATTTTTTTGTAGCGTTTGGTTTTCATGGTAAAGCTCGGATTAACAACACTATATTATGCAAGTTTGGACAGTTTATAAACATGAATATGTTTATGTGGGAAAACTCGTTTGTTCGGTTTTAGACAATGTAATATCAACTCACATAAAATGAAAATCTACTACATGTTTGTAAAATGATCTTTTCACGCGTTTCGGACATAAGTATATTATAATATGTTATAAGATATAACATAGATATGTATTTAAAAACGTAATAAATTGTTTAAAAAAGGGTAATTTAAAAAAAAATACTTCAGACTCAATAAATGATTGATATTAGTACAGCCATTCAAGCTGGTGTACTTAACGCCGTTTTTATGATAATTTCACTCACCTCGGTGTGAACTAGTGCTTAAGCACTAGGTAGGTGTATATTCCAAAAACTATATCAGTACTGTGCCCACAGAGGATTGACGGCGGACATCCAAGTCAGGGCACGCGCAAACGGACTTGAAGATTGAAATTATTTTTTTTTTGTACCGCACGAACTGAACGCGTAGAAATTATGACTTAAACCAAAAACGATTCGACTGTTTCGCACGTGGCCGGCGAACGTATTGAACAGACTGGCCAAACGCCAACAGACACACATTCAAGTCACGGGTAACGGATTTTCTCTACCACCGCAACAGCTTGTGTGCGCATCCTACTTGTCTCCGTCTTTCCCATACCGGCTTCAGATAGTAAGTATACGTTTTAACGCAAACTTACAAAAATGAACAAAAATAACCGTCCTTCGGTCCCAAAGAGGTATTCTATTCTATAGACCCTTCCCACCATGAACGCTTGTTGGCTGCTACCTGTACTTAAAGTCTATATAGGTCCGTTTCAAAAGTTAATTATTGTTTTTTTTTAAAGGGTATACCTTGACTTATTATGATGTTGAATCGTTTATTTTGCCAATGTCACGTGTTGACACAATTTTAAACTCTACTCGGCTAGACAAAGCTATTTGGTAGTTCTGTGTTCATTGTAATATATACACCGTACACAATACCGTTTAAATAGAGCAGCGTCGTTTTTTGAAATGTTGACACAAAAGAAATGTCCAGTGAAAAAAAAAAAATATATATATATATGTATGCACTTTTTAAGTTATTACCTAGATGACACGTTTTAGACTAAATATATTTGCATAACAAAGGTCAATCGTTAGAAATTGATATAACTAAATAAAGCGTCTAATTAAAATTTAGCTACTAGATTGAAAAGTATTAAAGTTATGTTGGAATGAAATTTATCTGTCGAGAAAAATGCATTTAAAAGTAAATAATAAAAAACAAGAATTTAGTATTTTGTTAGCAAAAAAAATGGAACACACAACTTACAAGGTTATTCATAATTCACGTTACAAATTACATGACATTATAATGTGAAATGTAACATGCAATTTGAACGATCCTTTGCATATATTATTATAATAAAAAAAATATAACATCAACAACATCCATTTTCTAAGGGAACAATTCGGAGTATAAGTATTAATCGCAAGTTAGACACTTCTGTTGAGACATTACATTTTTTTGGTTTATAAAGAAAAGTCAGTCGACTGCAAAGGTCGTTAGCCGCATTCGGAGGGTTACAAGCTAACCGAACATTTTATTGTAGACCAATAATTCACATTTCCATGTTAAGATGACAAAAGTTTTAACGACACTTTCTTGTTCGTTTCTGAATTATTCAGCAGCCTTTTGACATTTATCTTATAACCGTTTCGTAAGACAAACAAATTGCATGTCGACTAATTTCTCATTTTACCATTCAACTGTATAAGACTTATTTTTTAAATTTTATTTACTTTGTAAAACATTTTGAAAATTCATCGGTATAGTTTTAATTAGTCCTATCGTTATTTCTTCTATAATTTCCTTTATTTTAAACGCTGGCTTCCTCATTTGAATATAATATGTAAATCTTTAGAAAACCTATAATGTTATTTTCTTGTTTGTATATAGGGCGCTATAGTGCCTTATTACAAAAGCAATAATAAAAATTCAAAATAGTTTAAATGAGATGTATCTCATATGTTTTACTTTAATACAGTTAATAATTAAGTAGGTGCACGTTGTTAATCAGCGCATTATACAAACAAATTCGTGGTACGCTGCACATGTATTATGCTTACAGGTATTTTTTAAAATATTATTCCGACTATTTATAATAATTAGAATGAGCGAAACAGTTATTTTATTTGTCCTTTTTACGATTGCGATTTACTTTATTCACTCACTTTTAATAGATAATTAATTATGTACATTTGTTGTGTATTTAATTGAACAAAATGTTTTTACAACAAAATAACACATTTTGGAGGAATTTTTTTTTGCTAAGTCTATCAAATTGGTTAAATCTGCATTTACCAATGTCTTAATTTTGAAATACAAATATTATTCAAATAGGTCAATTTTTAATACGGATAAATTATTTTTGCACATTTTCTATTCATATCATTTTATTTTTGTTTAAAAAAAAATATTACAATTTTACCTTTGAATTTATATAAAATGGACGTTTTAGATTGTTATGATGTACCCTTTGAATAATTTAGGTATACATTTAGTATGTTAAAGTTAATACCTGAAGCGTTACAATGAACATTTTTTATCGATAAATTTATTTGCATAAAACAAAAGTTATTTATAAGTTATAAACTGTTCTTATCAATAATAATAACATAAAATCCCTTTAACATTAGTCATTAGGTCGTATACAGCTATATAGTATAAAAACAAGTATAATATATAAATGCTATACATTTTAAGTTTAATACATTAGAATGGTTCAATAACTAATTTTAATTTTTTTTTTAGCCTTCATTATCCATTTTCGTATCCATTTTTCGTTGTGGAGGTGAAAAAAAAAATATTTAATTTTTGAACTAGTTAAATATTTACATTAAATGTACGTCTTACTACAAAATTTTACTAACACATTGTTATTCATAAAAACAGAACGTGCAATTTTTCAGCATACGCGTTTGGACAATTTATTAGTTTTTCGTTAAGTTTTAAGGAACAGAGTTCTTTGGGGGACTTACACAAAAAAATATATATTATTTTTTAGCCGTAGCTGATATTTCTGTGTCGATCCAATTCCGGAATTGAGCCACGTTCACATAAACAGCAGGGATTTGATGTAAACCACATCCTATACCCCAGGCCACGATTCCTGCCTGTATTAAAATATCAGGATCATCTGACGGGCACATTAGTGGACTTCCGCCGTCACCCTATAACAGTCCACCGAGATTAGATTGGTACTGGGAGATTATTATTACATTGTATTATTGTCACTGAAATAGGCAATTTATATGCCACACCAGTATGTTTAGTTGTCTACACAGCGACTCTTTGAACAAAAAACAACACTTACTTTACATGTGTCTTTCCCTTCTTCGCCGCCGGCACATATAAAACTCTCGTGCAATCTAAATCTTGGACCGAGTCTGGTGCCTCTAAGGGTGTTCTCGCAAATATCTCTGGGAACAATGGGCAGCTCTACTTTTTTCAATATGCTCACATTGTAATGGCCAACTTCATCTAAATATAAACCGTTCAGACATGACACGATAATAATATTATGCTCTATGAAACATATTCATCAATAATATTGTACATACGAGTTACACCTTCCGATGTCCTCCTTGAGATAGTGTAGTTGTTTGTAGTTACTTCTTTGCCCCAACCGCTCGAGAAGCACAACGCGAGGTCAAACTGTTGGTTTTGCTGTGGCAAGCATATCGTCTTGACAGTTTCTTGCAAGACAAACGGGTCTTCGATGAATATTAAAGCCACATCGTTGTGTAGTCCTCCGGCATAATACTCATTGTGGGTAACGATTCTGGACGCTCGACGGTCTTGGTGCATGAATATTTCCTTTTCGGTTTGCAAGTCCCATTCGCCTGCTCTAACTACGATGGTCGAAGGATCTTTCCTGGAACAAATCAAGTCAATTAAGAATTACAAAATATATTATGGCACAGAGTATTGACAGATTTCCGCAACAGCTGTTCTCCTTACACTCTCAACTACTTGGGGTCGACAACCCTAGTCCTACACCAGGTCTTCCTCTTCCTCCCTTTTCCTTCTACATTCATCTTCAAAACAACTCTCACTGTCTCTGCCTCATGTCTTCTCATAACATGACCGAACTATCTCAACCTATTACCCACAATTGATGCAACTCCTAGACTGCCCCATCGTGTATTCATTCTCATCTCATCTCCTCTTGTCTACTGTCCAACATCCCGACCCATATTCTGCATTGCTGGCCTCACTACTGTCTTTTAAAGTCTACCTATCATATAGGCTTACTCACTGAATAACGCAATGCGCGGTCGTCAAAACGACGTTGGGCTTGATCAACGAACCGCCGCAATGGTAAAACAGTCGGTTTCCGGCAGAGTTTGATCTATCCTCTCTGAATATCGCCACCATGGACGGATACTCGGCGTACTGCGACTCGCTGTTGACCGTATTGACCACTCTGAATCCTATGCCTCCTCTGTTCCAAGTGCCACAGGTGTTTCCACCGTCGGAACTCTGCTGCGAAGCGCCAGTGTTAATGGACGAAGACGAGCTGGACGATGACTCGGGAGTGTTGTAATACTCTGGGGTGGTGTTCGGGGGGTTGTACTCGGGGTTATATTCGTACACGGCGGTGGTCGTGTAGTCTTGTCCGGATTCGGGTTGAGCAGTGACTTGTTCTTGAAATTCACCGTTACCGTTCGAGTTGCCTTTGTCCTGATCTAGGGGCAAAGTCGTCGAAGTCACTGCGTTGTTACAACAAACTTCCAAGTAACTCGAACACGGACCCAGGTTTATCCTGAAACATATGCAATAGGTTTATGCGTGTATAAACCTACTCTTGGCAAATCATTTAGGAAATCCGTCGTTTTACCTGACATCGATTAGGTTGATTCCGTCGCTATTGGACTCGTAACCGGGGCACATGTTGAAGGGCACGCAAACGCAATCATTGTTTTGTTGATCATTGTCGGTGTTGGCGATTTTGGATGTCGGTGGCGTGGAAACGGGCACGGCGACTTCGGCATCCGACGGGAACATTGAGACAATAGCACTTTGAAAGAAATCGAACTGGGCCCTTACGGAAACTAATGCTGTCAGCACTAGTATGACCACTACCACCGTGGTTGATTTCGACGTCTGACAATCCAAATAAAAACATAAAATAAAGACACAACCATTGGCCGAGGTGCCAGGCAGCTTAGCCCTCCAAAAGCAAAACTGTGTGATCCACTCAATATGTCATAGGGTTTATTTTTCACTAACTAAGTATTGTTTCCCGTAGTGTTTTTATTAATTGTAATCACAAACTTTAACCTCCTCCCAAAGTAATTGTTTTGTTACCAGCTTTAGAAACTTAAATGGTGTCTTTTAAATTTGATAAATGATTTAATACAAATGTTGACTGGTCGATAACCAGTTTTTAGTCGTTACTTTTAAAGTTATTAGAGTTTAAAAATTAGGGTGGGAGGACAAGTGCGGTTGAGTAATCCTACCTTCCTCCCATCTTGAAATTTAAATATTAATAACTTTAAAAGTAATTATTTCAAAATCGATTAATATATTATATTGCTTAAGCATAGGTTTATGCGAAAAATAGTGCCAACTACTTACCATTTTAAAGGTATTATCCAAGGTACAGTAATTTTATTGTAAACCGACGGACGAGTGAAAATAAACTGAGGACAGATTATGGCACTATAAATAAATGTAATAATGCAGCTCATACTAAATTTTTTTTAATTGCCCCAATCTGGAATCGGATATTTTCCTTATTATTGTGTTAATTACTGTAATTCCATTGGCCGTTGTAGTGTAAAAATAACATGTGTTATCAACCTTTAATCTACAATTTAAGATATCTGAATTTAACATCTAAAGGTTCAGACCAAAGTGTTGTTTCCATAGGTCGATATTCTATACCTACATGTTTATATTATTATGTATATTATAGGCAATTTACAATTATAGTTATAATGGACTTTACCACTTTTGTTAGGAAAACCGTATGGTTAAAGATTAAGTATTTTGTTTATTGGTCAATATACACATTAAAGTAATTGTAATCTACTTTCGTATTCGTTTAACAATCTGTTCTCAACATGTGGTTAATTTGCACTGAACAAAAATATGTTAAGTCACATATTGTGCCAAGTCATATGATATTTTACAGCCAAATTATAATTTAGTAATTGCCAATTGGTAGTTGGTTTTACCGAATATTCTTATAGTTTTTTAGTTCACTAATTTTATAGTCTAAAATACTATGTAGGTATATTATGTAAAGTTAACTATTAAGTTCTTCTGTCAAATTTAATACTATAGTTTATAAATTTGATCTTTAAGTTTATTGGTTTGCAAAATCACCTTTAGTAACCCTTTGAAGAGTAATATAGCTAAATTTTAATTAACAGCAGGGGTTTGTGTTTATAATCATGTATATTAATATAAACACATTTGCTTAACACATATTATTTATTTTGTAACACACTTACATTGAAAATGAGGCTTAACTAACGAATTTATTTGTATATACATTTAACTGAACCGTAGCAGTTTATTTGTCTTTCGTTAAATACATTAATATTTGATTACCCGGTAACCTAATAATTGTAAAGTTAATATTTGCTCAGTAAGATAAACTCTGGTTTGCCCGAACGTTAATTAATAATATTATCTCGGAAGTAAACATGTTCGACCTTGATTGAACAAAACGATAACGGTCATAGTGGTTTTTTTATGCATAACATTATTTTAAGTTTTCACAACACAATATCTGGACTAGTAACAATTTTATTTTCCTTAAGATTTAGCTCATCAACCAAGATCATCCAACAATATTCTTGGTCTTTGTTGGATCATTTTAAAAAGTACCTGTGAACCAAAAATCAGAATACATATGTAATATGAATGATGAAATGTATTGTATATAAATAATGGTGTTATTATTAAGAACAGCTGTTATATTAATAGCAATTATCCAAAAATCCAGCCTAGACATACAATAACAAAGTTGTACACTACTGGACCGCTGCAGTTGTTCATAAACGACCGGAGGCCAACTAGTTAGAAAGACTCAACTGAGATGACGTTGGTTTGTTAACGATTATATTTCAATACTGCAACGAAGTGCTGTAACTACCTAAAACAGTATGCACTGTATAATATTTCTAAAGATTTTATCTCTTCTCATAAGAGCTATTTGTAAAAATTGTTTTTCTTTTGTTTGTACTGTGTGTGTGTCATATTTAAATTCAATTGTTTCCCTTAAATTTGTACATTAAAGACACACTTCACTTTTCGTTTGTCTAAACACCGAAATAGCATCATCATAATATTATAACGAGAAAACTGACAATAATATTATAAACTCCTAGTCCAAACAATAATATGAATCGTTAGATGAAAAAAAATGTACAACGTGATCGCAAACGTGTTCAATATGTTTATCACGTCTAATCAAGCACGTACTGTGTGCATAATATTACATACAATTACACGCATTAAGCAAAGATAAACTGCACTGGCCATTTGAATGTCAAGACTCAGAAAATATAATGGTAATATGTGCCCTCATCGGCTAATACTACCCCTTAACATCCCTTCAACAAATGTCATAACCAATCTAATAAGATCATCAAAGTATATTTAATAAATTTGATGTATTTAATATGTAGACTATAATGCTAAAAATGTTTTGTCAAAACGAACATCAGACGATGACACATCGATTACAATATTTTTGTAGTAAATTTAAATATTAGAGAGAAAAAAAGATATACATATATATATTTATTATTATTATGGCTTTGGACAAATTAATTGAAGGTTGAATCAATGTAGGTTTTTCCTGGCGCGTGAACTGACATAGGCGTTAATATCTTAATCGTTTCACCACAACGCCAGCCAGCGGCATTCTAGATAATTCCCCGAGATGGAATGATGAGCTTAAGTGGTTATTCGGTTGACAGAAAATATACATAATATATTTTACAAGACCATAAATTGAAAAATAAAACTATTAGGTGGCTAAATCTACAAAAGCAATCGTGGAAATAGATTTTCTTTAACCAGTCATATAGGTATAATATCTAGTGTTTTCCTTGCACCAAACTGTTAAAACGTTTTATCTCTATCCCATCCGATTCGCCATGTATATTATATTCTGTTCCAGTTGACTGTACAACAAAGAAATAAAAAAATAAATACTTTCTACAGATATAGGTACGCTGTCTAACACTCGAGCAACGCAGATCGGAAGTACTCGGGAAAAGTATAAATCTGCAATGGTCACAAACAAAACTCAAATCGATTTCATCGACTTAAACTATTCATAAGATATCTGTCATAATTATAGGCTCGAAACCACTTTACTTGCAAATGCGTTGAAAAATCCATGGAAAATTTTTCTTCTGGGAAAACTGATTTCCGAAATTCAGTGACTCACGGACGGTTTTTTTTGCTTATTAAATATTATATAGATTTCCAATTTTTTTTACTGGCAACACAAATTGTTCATTCAGCATCAAATCTAGATAATGTTTTAGCAGAGTACAAGAGTTATTTTAGCACTATAGTACGGCCAACAAAAAGTGAGCCGCGATCGTCACGCAACTAGTGGCCGTTTTTTCCTTATTCAGGAATTCGAAATCCGAGAGCGGTAGAACAGGTGGCGCGCTTTTTTAAAATTGACAGTTGTTTAGCATAATATATAGTTTGTTTTATACACGCAAGTTTGAGTATCTATTTTATTTTTATTTTAACTTTGAAATTAAAATATGACATACATATTTAACTAAGTTTTTAAAATAAGAATAATTTGCTGAAAATGTTGATTGGTCGATAACTTTTAGATTGTTATTCTTATTTAAAAAAAAATTGTATTTTTAAATTTCAAAATTTAATTGAACTTTGGAATTTAAAAAGATTAAAGATAAAAAATGTAATATTGTCTGCCTTTGTAAAATAATATAAATACCAGCAAAAAAAAAGCAGAATGGTAAGGTTAGTATAGTACTGTATAGTACTAGTACAGGTATTATTCATAAACATTGGCAATCTAAAAATTCATACAGCTTTCTAGCCAACTAAATTATCAAAATATATCTTTTATATGTATTAAAATTTAATTTTTTATCATTTTTATCTTTTGACTTTTTTATTACAAATTTGAACTCTCTTTGGGCGTCTATGTAAGCTTCCCAGACCAGATTCCGTTGCTCTATTTAGTAGTTATATTAATATATTTTTTACTTTATAATACTGTTAAACCATAAATTTGCTATCATGATCTCTTAAATATGTTATATTTAATATTGGAATTTTTTTTTTTTTAAATGCAAATAACTTAAATTACATATTACGTAAGTTCAATTATGAAAATATTAATCTACAAGCCTATTTACTTATAATTTTATAAACCAAATACTTTTTTTACCATTAACACATTAACAAAGAGCTTACACTTTAAGTATTTTTGATATTAAAAACATAAAAAAATTCTAAATAAATTAAAATACAATATTCGAATTGTCCTTTCAGACCTTATCGTTGTTTCACAAATTTAAAACTCATTCATTACGCCTTAAATTTGTCCTTGATTTGTTCCATTAACAACAAATTTAAAGAAACTGTTTTAAAATGTCTTGTATTTTTTTTAACCGTTTTTTAGTAATTTACCAATAAAAATAAACAAAATGTTTAAGACGACCTCATTTTAAAAAACCAACTTACAATTAACTTGTAAGTGAGTGTTGTAACAGCTACACCTCGACACCACTTTCCACAGTATTAATTGTTCACATCTCTTAATTTCCATGATATTCTCTACTATTGACAATTTTCTTTTAAAACAGTGTGTTTATGACTATACACAATGTGTATGCCATTAGATTGGACCACACAAATTATTATTTCCAAAAAACTAAAATTTTTTTCTCGTCAGTTTTTCTAGTTGTTAAGTTCTAAGTTATTACTTCTCATTTTAAATACATTGTATAAATATATTATTATTATAACACTATATCTCTCTTATATTATTATCACATGGTTAAGCTACCTAAACGACTATACTGGGTCTGATTAACTATCTGAAACACCATTGCTTCTAAATAAATTATAATTCCAGCATTTGTTTTTAAATCATAATCTTTATATATTTAATTTTAATTGTATTGATAGTATTAATATTAAACATGATGTACAAGCTTTATGCTTGATTCTCTAATACTTGAGAAGAATGGTACCCCTCAAGTACTTCTGTGTCCTTGATTTTAATGCTTGCATCAATAAATTGTTTTATAGTAGTCTCTGGCATTTTGTCAACTAAGGCAAAAGCCTTAGTTATCAGATTCCTAAAATGCACTATATCAAAATAACCTAAAAATACAAGTTATTTTTTAAATTAAACTAATAGTATATTATGTTTGTGTATAAAAAGCTTGTCACATCAATTTTTTTTTCTTTAATTTAAATAATAAGTAAAAGTTGGAATTAAAGTTTACTTACAGTGATCTGAAAAGTCTTGTATAAGACCTTGACCGTGCGTATCCAAAAACTCTATTACTCGTTCAAGATGAATAGTTTCAGCGTTAAACATATAATCGTTAAGTGAATGGGGGCCAGGAACACTACTAATGTATTGAAATCCTCTTGCTAATGCCTATCATTACACATAATAATAGCTTGACAGTGTAATAGTGTAATAAATATAATATTAATATAATTCCTAATAATTACTGTTCGGTCTTCCACAGTGAGGAATGGTAATAAAAAAGGTGATCTTAAGTACAGAATAGAAAATGTAAAGAACTTTTTATTTACCCAACATTCAAAACGCAACTTTTTTTGATTATTTTTAAAATATTAATTGGTCAAGATTTGTAATACTGAAGAATAATTAAAGCATTAAAACAATAAGAATTATTGTTACTCAAATTTTACTTTGGGCCGACGAATTTTAATTTGCCGAGGCGATTTTTTTTCTAGTCCGCCGACGAGTTTTATAAATTCTGAAACTAACATAAATTTTGAACAACAAACACATCAACCCAGAAAAACAGAATAAAGTAAGCTAAACGAAAAAACCAACAGATGTTTGTGTATGTATAATAAATATTATGTTTTTTTGATCAAGCAGATAGCGCGAAAAATTGTTTTCAGTTTAAAAATATCATTTAAAAAAAATTATAAAGGTTAGGTTAAAAGTATTAAGATTATATCAAGCGATTTAGTGTAATAATAATATTCATATCTATTATAATTAAATTCGCTTTTATTATTTATAAAAGATTTAATTCTATTTTTTTAGAGGGAATTTATAATTTACAGAAAAAATAATACTTATAGATCCGTTCGTCTCCGATGTGTGTACTTTTTTGTTTCTACCTGTCAATATTGAAAATAAAAAATATATATTTTTATCAAAATAGAAAGTATTCGTTATCTACTAAAACAAAAACAATAACCACTTAAAGTAACGCAATAGCTACATAATAACATCAACAGAAAAAAAAATAGTTATTTTTCAACCCTTTGCGAATCAAACGAGCAATTGATTATTGGCTGCCAAAAAGATTTTTCCTTAAGCATAACCGGGCTGAGGACTAACCCACTCGTCTTGTCCATATTATAGGTTATGATCTGGAACGTGTTTTTTTTTTTAAAGAAGTTAAATTCATTTTTTTTTTTTTTACTCGGTCAAGTTCATTATAAGTTTACCGCTCAAGACAATTACTATTATGTACTGTATCATCGACCGCGTTACAAGTATCGAATTAATTGGTGTAATAACGATAATATTATAACGAAAAAAACACAATAGCAATTTATTTATTTGGTATTGGCTGTTGTTTGAATATTTTTTATATAACGGCAAGACGTTTGTCGACCGTGTTCCATCTTACAATAAAGGAAATAATAATAGCGTTTGTCTTAACAATGGCCACGTTCGTTTAGTAACGATTATAACAGTATTATATTATTATTATATTGTTGGCGAATACTCGACGGACACGTGTGTGTTGAATCATTTTGCCGGCTTGAGCTGCATGTTTTTTTTTTAAATTAAAGACTATTCTCATAGATTTTGATCGTGAAAATCTGCCGGAACGGTTTGAGAGATCTGACTTCTGGGGGGAATTATTATACATAATTACCTGGCATACAGCTATTTGCAACGGTTGTGTTGGAAGACCATGTAGCTGTTTAGACCAGCATACAAAAACCAGTCTACAGCTGTTCCAATCTGTTTATATACAAGTGCACGCGCAATGCCAAGTGTCAGTTCTCAGACGGACATAGCATAGGAGCGTATAGCTCCTATTTTTAGTGGTTATTAAAAAAAAAAAAAATTTTATTTATATATATATCTATATTTTTTATCATCGATGCGTCGACAGTGTTTTTTATTTTTTTGTCTATTTTCATTGACCGTCCACTGCTATGGCCAAAGAAAACGCAGAGAAGGTATGTAACCAAAACAAAAAAAATCATATCTCAATCGTTTAATGACACTATTCCAAACTGCTGCGTTGTACAACACGACAAATTTTATAATTTTTTTTTTTTTAATATTTCCGAAATCTTCTTTTATAATATTGTAACAACAGATTTTAGCTTACCTGTGGTTTAACATTTATGTCAGGCGAGAGGCTGTAACGGTATGGCCAAACATGAAGAGCATTGGCTGTTCATACTCTCCTTTATATTATAATAGAATATGTTTTTCAAATTTCTAAAAAAAAATGTAGCTCAAAATGAAATATTCTGTACAACAAAAAACTCTATAAAACTACTAAAGTTAAAATGATTATTTAAATAATACTTTTAAAAAATTAATGTTCATCTAACTGATTTTATATACCTAAGAAAAACATCTACCGTTATATTTACTGTAATAGTTTTATAATTTATTGTAGATATAGGCACTTTGTTATTTTATATGGACACTACTGTGCATCTCTTAATTATAATATAGCTTTTAAAAAAAAATTCAATCTAACAATCAAAACAGTTGTTGTTTTTTATACGTCAATTAATTTGCCAGACAGAAAAGGATAAAGGACAAAATATTTTCAAAAAATATCGTTAACAATTTTCCAGAATCATTTTTGTGGATAAAATATATAGATTGAAACCTTTTTTAAAAATATTTTCAATACATTTTGAAAACATATTTTTTTTTGTGTTGTACGGGGTAGTGTTAATTGACTTGATGATTTCGGTATAGGTTTGATTGTAAATATTTACATATATGTATAATCTATGGTTATACTGGCAATCCTGGATATTCATGGGCTTTTTTTATGTTAAAGTTCATTTTCCGGGTTACCATTATTGCGGACCAGGAACGAGCTCGGCCAGGATAGCCAAAAACGAAACCGGGATCAACGGACTGGACGAGGCGTGTAGGCGTCACGATTTGGTGTACGACCGCAGCGAGGAACTCAAACACAGGGTGGAAGCGGATATCCGTTTGGAGCACGAAGCGTGGGCCAGGGTAAAAGCGTCGGACAGCAACAAATGGGAAAAGACGGCCGCGTGGATAGTGACCAACATCATGAAGATGAAACGCAAATGGGGAACTAGAAAGCTCAGGAGAATGTCACAGCCCCGAGAAATAGGTATGTGATCACTCATTTGTAACATAAATTAAAAATAACACCTCGAAGCTTATATAAAAAATTAACAGGAAAATTAATTAACGTGATCAAAATGTATTAAAACCGTTTTTTTCTGAAAATAAAGCCTAGAGATAACCTTTTTTGGGGCACTTAAAAATTTAACTTGCAGATGAATTCCTACCCATCTAGTATTACTGTTTACCTATATTTAATACTTTTAACTACATCCAAACACAATTATTATTCAAAATAAACCCTTTAAGTAACACGGATTGTATGTAAGCATAAAGTTGCAATACTTTTCTTCGTTTTTCAGACATAATCAAAGAAGAACTTGCGGACGACCACGACCCAGCTTGGTTTAATCACTTGCCCCCCAACCACACACGATAGCAAGCTAAAACATATTCCATCGACATGTGCTAATCTTCAGGTATAATAAAAGTTAAAAAAAAAAAAGCTGACTTGCTAAACCGTCGATAGCAGCTAATTAATATAATTATTTTATTATGTTCGCAGATGAACTCTGTCGAAGGTGAATGACTTATAGGAGAATAGACGCCAATGCGGGATGAGTTGCTGGACAAAAACAACGTTTTACTTTTAAGCGTACTGTGATATTAGTTTTTTTAAGTCTGTAATTGTTTAAACTATTAAATCGTTTGAGTTTATATTATTGAACCGCTTTAATTTTAAAAAAACCATTATAGTATACGGTATTTTGTTATTATTAGTTTTAAAACAAAGACGATTACCTTAAATTATTTAAATTTTATTGTAAGTATATAATATTATACTATTAACTGTAGCTACGTTTATTGACCTAACCGCGCGTTTGGTCAAAAGAAAATAATATGTAAATCATTTTTTTCACAAGGTCAATTAAAAAAATATAATCCCATTTGTTTAATATGCACTTTAAATGTTTGTTGAACTCCGGGTCGTTTAAACAATCGTTTATCCGTCTGACATATAAATTTATATTTCACACATTCATTCGTTGACGTTGCAATAACAATATTGAAAAGGTTATTGTACTTAACACTACAACAAACGGTTTACCGTTGAAATACATTTTTAAAACAACAAAAAATCTAAAATTTATCAAGGTCCGGCAACCCCCTCCCACGCCCTAAACTCGTTTGCATAAAATATAGGTCATACCAGGTAGTATTCTTTACACTATTGAACATTTATTGTTGCAGAATCTGTGTTTGGTTTCAATAACTTTTATTTAAAAATTGATTTCAAAAACTAGCTTAATGAGAACGTTAACGCGGACTTGTGATTTGCATAGTACATACACATCCAATAAGAAAGTCAGGCGAAAGGTGAGATTCTTTCTGAAACCACGTCATATTTAATATAATCAAACACGCTTTCTCCGAATATTTAATTAATCATTTACCGATTCATCTAGTAAATCAATAGTCTTCTGTAAAACATTCCAATAAGAACTGTTTTTTTTACTGAGCAGATTTATAAACTAAGCTGATTTATAAACGTTAAGTAAACCGTACAGACATTGATAAAAATGATGTTACCATAGCTGTTAATTATAAAACTAATTAAAAAATAACAATGTTTGTGAAATTAGAAACTTAAACGAGTCTACACGGAAAGAAATACATCAACTAAAACTAAAGTTAAAAAGAGACACAATACATATTTAATTAGAATAACAGCTAAAAAATTATTCGGCCAACTAAATGTTAAATTAAAGTAATTTAGTTATTTCAATTATAACAGCTTTCTTGTGTCCCTACCATAATTTTAGTTGGGTCAACTATGTATTATGCATCATATTAAACGGCAGTGAGTCAGAAATGTGATTTGCATGGCTGAACTATGCGATTATTAAAATATTCTGCCTTGCCAATAATCAGTGTTGGGAAATATAGTATATATTTTGTGACCGGTCTCCGATTTGTGGTTACTGAAATGTTAATATTTATGTTCCAGAATTGTTCAAAACAATCTTCTCAACCAATAATAATTAATCTAGAAATAATTTAACAAATCCGCATGTTTAATGACCGGCCGAGGCAAGAGTTTTGATTAAAAAAAAAATATGCCTTATTAGAAAAGGACAATACAGCTAAAATTAACCCACATGCATAAAACCACAATTAAGTTGAGCGATGATTTAATTTGTTTTTTTTTTAATATACAAAGTACTATCTTAAAATGATAATGATTTTTGTTTATAGTTACTTAATACGCTATAATTACATAAAAATGAATGCAGTAATAAAAAGTATTTTTTTTAAACTATCTATTTTTCAAATAAGATAAATAAGTTAATATCTAATATTTATATGTTAATTGTTGATGTTGGTATAAATTCCAGAAAATTATGTGTGAACATATTCACTGGTTCGAATTCGTCATGATTTTATTATTATCTGATTCTGTATTTTTTCTAGATGTCTTATTGTGCTTTAATGGCGACGTTACTGATGTTGTTAATTATTATAAATTATAAGTTTTACCGCGTTCTTATTATGGTTATTGTTTCTCTGAAATCTAATTATTTTTGCTACAACAGCGCTTGGAACAATGTGTTCTTGAGACGGTGGTTAATGCTTCCTATAATAATTTGAAATAATCTTATAAGAGACCGTCGTGCAATATCAGTGAAATCTTTGGTGCACTTTGACAGGGCTACGTTCGGAGTAGATCATTACAAATACCATTATAATAATTACATTTTGTGTGCATGGCAAAATAACTTTTTTATTTTTATTGTTTAAAACAAGAGGAGATTAACGTCCCGTGTAATAACGACTGAAGTTAATAAGAAAAATATCTTGCCATAATATTTCATTACATTTTATTCTTTTCTTTCTCTTGTACAGTTCAAGTTAAACTATAAATATTGATAATCGATATTTATTTTGAGTGCCAAAAGAAAAGTGAAAAAAAAACAAAGTTTAATTATTTTAATTAAGTAACAATAACCATTTTATTTTATTTATTTAAAATAGCTGATCATGGAAAGGAACTCACATTACTTCCATCAAGTGTTACACTAACACATGTAGGTTTTCTTCTAAGAAGAAAATATGTCGCAAATTATGAAAATCAAACGTCAAATTTTCCACTCTGCATATTGTTGCGAATAAAAATTGTTTAAAATTTAAAAGTATTCGGTTAAATAGCACAGTACAATATCGATAACGGAATTTCTGAACAAAATTATTTTAATTGATTTAATCGTTTTACCATAATCGAAATAACGAAATTCAATCTGTGGCGATAACGTGTAGTCCGAGTCTTAGATTAAGTTAGATAACAGAGAACACTGGTCATTAATTTTGCTATGCATCATATTATGTAATTTTCCTTTAACCAATTCATCATAACGTGTCACCTTTGATTTATTGCCAAAAGCTATGACAAAGGCGCAAAGCTTTCAATTGACGTTGACCGTTGTGAACTATTATTGTAGACACCTAAAAAACAGTCGATAAGTACAATACATTTTTAGCCCCGAGCCAAAATTAAGCTATTTATCAAACCAGAGCAGCGACGGATTCGAGAGATCAAATACTTTGACAATGATTCCATACTGTAGAATAGTGACAAATTATAGTACCAAAATAAAATACATTCTCCTTGGAAACAACAACTATTCGTGTAAAACATGTACCTACCATGAAAACTTGCAATACAACAGCTAAAATGGCCTATTTGTAAAAACGATAATACTGCAATGATGGTGAGGTAGTGTTGGAAACAAAGAATACAGAAGTTAGGGGAAAGGGAATATTTAGTTTGGACTCTAATTACTCTTATGTACCCTAATTGCGGCATTATCTAAATTCTTGATAACAGTTTAAAATTCAAAGATCCGAACCGGTTGAACGTATCAGACCTTAATCAATGTGATTTTCGTCTCTCAAATAGTGGTGGCGAGTCTGTTAAGTTACCATGTTCCGGTTTTGTTTTGCAAGTTTTCTTCTACGCAACGTGACCAGCCACTGCTATGGGCAGAGTAAGTATAATATTTTATTACCGCTTCAGCCAAACTACTTAAAGGCGCCATGCTTAAAATCGACATTTTGGACAGCCACCATTCAATAAGAGACTGTATATTATCGCAAACACACTTTGGAAGAACTGCTATTCTGAGTGAGACAGTGTATTTTCATACTAAAAAACATAACATTTGCTGTCATGCGATTTTAGAGTTAAATATTTTAAAAAGTTATTTATGTTGAACATTTCTTAAGTGCTTACATTGTTCAATAACAAGTCGACTGTTTGCTGATTTTTTTTTTCAATCCCACAATTAAGTAGTCAGCTAGCTTCATTTTTTATAATATGATAAACAGCTGTGAATTAATTGACTCACGTGACATTTACCTCCTAATATAATAGAATATGTAACAGTATACACCTTAGAAATTCTTAGTCCAGAGTTGATATTGATAGTAAAATAAGCTTTTAAACTGCCAACGGTTATGTGTAATTTTTATGTTCACTTTAAAATTAAATCAAAGTTTTAATTCTAGCCAATGACCGTCGAGTTGTTGCTAAATAATGATCAATATAAAAAAAAAAAAATGAACTGAAACATGCCATGTATGGCGAGGAGCCCGCTTGATTTGATTAATTAATTTATATATATATATATATTTACATTTTCTTAATCCAAAAGTTAAAAGTTAAAACATGAAAGTGATTTTAACACCCTGAAATTAAATCTCAGTGCGTTAATGTTTTCTTTTTTTTTTTTACTAAACAAATAACCCAAAAGTATACTTAACGATAAATGACTAATAATTATTCTCATTCCAACATCAAAGTCGAGCCCGGACAAATTGGTACCATTGAAAGAACACTATTGATTGTGTCTGTAAAATAAAATATAATTTTAGATGTACAACAAAATAAATAACAATTTAAACAAATAGGCTCTTATCGTTGAACTTCACTTCTTTATTCAGTATATTTAATAAGGAGTAAAGAATAGGAACCAACCGACATTGTTAATAATTTATTAACTTAATGTAAATGTGTGTTATTATTTTCCAGTTCACTTTCCGGGTTATAAATACTGCGGCGGCGGTCAAATAACCGACCAGGAACTTAATAAAGCCAACAGCACGGGTATCAATCCACTTGTCGACTATTGAGACATAAGTCACAAGACCGTTTTTTCCATATACATCTGGAAAGGAGAACTATTTTTCATATTGCATCGTTTATTATGTAAAACCGTGTTAAGTAAGGTTTTCCCCGAAAAGCGAGAAAAGTTTTATGACATATCAGACGCCTAGAACTCACTGGTCAATTTCATGGGTTGACCTTACTCTGGAATGGTTGCACAGTAAGACCTTGTGAGAATCTACCCGGGAACCACGTTTTAATAATAACAATAATAATTATAGCTACTTATTAAACAACGATAAGACGTGTGATAAGTAAGTTATAAGTATAAACAATAGCAAATTTTTCGATGCTTACAAACCAGTTAATAGGTCATGTTTGATGTTTCTAAGTCACGGAAATACTTTTTATAAATGTAAGACTTTGTCTACAATGGACTATAAATGATACATAATGCTATGCATTAAGTATCATAAAATATTACAAATTTATATTATATAAATATATTTACATTTTTTATGGGTACACATGTAAAGCATTTGGAAAATCCACTTTCACACATACATATTAGATGATTTGGTATGGAATGATCCTATTATAATTTTAGAGTATTAGCCTGGGATGTAGTACAATATAGAAGCCGGTGCGTCAGATTACCGAGTGTGAGTTAATTAAGTAAAGGAGGATGCATAAGCAAAGGTTGGAAAGGCTTACGGAAGCAATACACCCCTTTGTCTAGAGCAATGTAATAGACGTTATGACGTCACAGAATACCACCGAAGAGCTGCCACCTACGTTATACAACCCCATTAGAAAACAATTTAAAGGTAACGCAGTTTCTACGGTCAATAAATTATTTTAGACGTTCCATAGCATAAGTTGTATGGAAAGAGACTAAAAAATATTGTCAGTGTTTAAACACACCCTTCTGTTTTTTGGCCAAATACTACAAAATACTTATTAATAAGGATTAACACGGAGTAAAGACCAACAGCTAAACAATATGGATTCGTTTCTTTTGAAGCGTACTGTCATAATTTATAAAATAATGTTCACAAACACATAATATTTTGAATTTTCTGATTTTTTTTTCAGAATGTCATTGACCAACCACCAAGTCCTAGGTCACACACATTTACTACAATATAAATATGCTCAGTCCGGTTGAAAAAGTAAATATAATGATCATACTGCATTCGTACATTATACACCAGATTCGTCTGTCGTAGAAAATGTTAACAAACTGACAATAAAAATATACTTGAAGTCTTAACGATTTTTGTTCCAAGTTTTTATTTCTATGATAATATTCGAGTTGTGATATTTATTTGTTGTTATAAAACAACAAATTGTTCAACAATGTTTCGACCCAACTTCGCATTATTTTGTCTTGCTACGTTGACTTGTGTCAGTCTTTGTCAAAGTCGTAAGTATTGTATTTAGTATAACGACCTATTAAATACACAATTTTTATAATCATTTATAGTTTAATAATAATTAAATAACGACTCAGTATATATCTTTGAAGATTAGACATTGTTATAGAAATATTCTTTTTTATACTTTTATAGTAAGTAAATAACCAAATTTTTTTTTTTTATTAACAATTTTATTTATTTATTGACTATTGTTAAAGCCCGATTAATAACTATGAAAGTATGAAGTGTTAACCGAATAATTTTAAAAAGTCAATTATCTTTTAATATATTGATATTAACCAATTACCCTGTTGTACAAAAGTACATACAAACATAAACTGCTAAGCACATAACACTCCTTCTTTACGCGTAGGTACTGTTCAGATAAATAGATCATTATAATATAATATATTATAGTGAATATTATTCACTGAATAGTAATAGTGTTTGAAGATGACCGATTTGGTTAATTATCTGTAAATTAAAAAATAACGCATTAGTCAATATTATAAGTCTACATGATTAATAATTGCCCAAATGAAATGTTGTTTGTCAAAACGATCAAAAACCATTAAACCGTTGTGTTGACATATGATTCAAAATCGAGCTGTTAACATTAAGATCAATGACTTAATGATTTTGTTATTGTTATTGTTTTATAGCTAAAAACGTATACACTACTCATTTAGACATTGCAATAATAATTATAATAATAATAATATAGTCTCTTTATTCGAATCGACAAATTGTTGTATTTTAATGAAATTATTTATAAAAATAAAATATACAAATTCTTTGGTCGAATTTAAAATATTTAACACCAAACAACAGCTCTTACATTATGCGTTGTAGGTACATTAAATGAAACACATCAATGACTTACTTGTCACATCTGCGGTTAGGTACATGAAATTAACAATTAATACACAGCACGTGGGAATTCATAATTAACGGTTAAGAAAAGGCTAAAGATAATAAGTTTAACTTGTAATAGAACAAAGTAAAGTGTAATGAAATTAATCGAAAAATAATTTTATAAAATAATATGTAATTGCGTTTTTTTTTTTTACTATCTTTGAATTTGTATTAATTTGTGTTTGAATATGATTTAAGTTCACCTTCCGGGGTACAGATTTTGTGGCCCTGGAACGAGCAGGGAGGCGATCGAAAGCGGTTTTGGTGTCAACAAACTCGACGAAGCTTGCCGAAATCACGACATTGCGTACACTTATCACGAGCAGAAAGAAAGTAATAGCAAGGAAAAAAGAGATGCAGATACCCGTTTGAGAAATGATGCTTGGGACCGAATGATGGCGCCAGATAGCAGTTTTTGGGAAAAGACTTGTGCGGCATTAGTATCGGCTGGTATGAAACTAAAACAATTTTGGAATTATCTGACCAGTTGAGCAATACTTTCAGTTATAATTGACTTTTACTTATCACACATGTCTAATATAATAAAAAAAACATAATTGGTCATGGAAATCGCCATTGAAATATCTCCAAATGTGCAACAAAATAAAAATTATCATTATTATGATAGTGTTGTATCATTGATCAAATGATTAAGAACTGTGAAAAAAAATGTTTAGTTATTTAGTCAATGAATGGAAACTGGAAAGGGAGCATATTTATATTAGATAATTAATTTTATATTTTAACGTCACAAAGGTCATTGGTTTTACAGAAGAAAGATATTAAATTTAGGTATAACAAAATATCTGATATTATTGTTATTGGTGTTTAATCTGTGAAAAGTTCGTGGTTTTTATGGAGTTAAATTATTTTTACCATTTGCTCATATTTTTTGTATTTTAATTTTTAAGTCATGCTTTTATATTGTTACCAATATTTTACAAAAATAAAGACTTTTTATTTTATTTTATAAAATGTAGTAATTTTTTTTTATTAAACTGGTATGTTCATTTTGTAATCCTATTACAACTTACACATCACGTGGAATCGGGACAAACTCTGATAGTAGAATATATTTGAAAAGTGAAAATGAATAAGTGCAAGATGAAAATAATGTTTTTAAGAACATAAAAAAAATGCTCATCGGTATTACATACAGGGTTGTATCTAGAAATTATCGCTCTATACTTTGCGACTAAATTAGAAACCATATCGCCCTCAATGTACTAACTATTTACTATACCTAATGATTTATTTATACAAGCGCTCTTAACTTGTAAAATTGCATTTGATAAACTAAAAACGTTCCTCTATTAGCTATTAGCAAAAAGCAACTGCATTAATAAAATTAATTTCCAACAAATTTGTTATCCAAAACATATTTTATTGCAAAGTGTTTTGACTTTAAATATTTACATTAACTGAGGTTTATTTATAAAAAAAACAAACAAAACCTAGAGACCTATTTTTATTTTGCAATATTGAATATTTTTGGTTGTGCGCATGTGGTGTTTATCGTGTACCTACACACATATGTCATTCGTTTTGAATAAGTATGTTTTATTTTTTTTAAAGTTGAAAACAACAACTTATGTACATCATAAAATTAATTTTAAAAAAAGAGTAGTGCATTAGTTGTATTTATAAATCTACTCGGATCTGAAGACATTCGACCATTACGTACAAGTTTCACCAGGATGTCTTCTCAGGTAAACATAATATTATGCGTTATATTTTGTTTTATACGTTTAAGTCAACCACAGTTGGATAAAAATGTAGATGTCGAAGAATTAAAAAAATTACCCGGTTTTGATGTGGTCAAGGATGTGCCCATAAGGTGGAAAAACAATCGAAACCAAACGCTCAGTTCGGTTTTGGGTTCAAAAGTCGACCAATGGAAAGACGACCCAAAGGAAAACAATGCAGTCATAACCAGAATGTACTTGACTGCTATGTGTTGTTTGTACGGTCAGAAAAACGTGACAATTATTTATAAGAGCGAAAAATTGATTAGAAAATGCAAAGAATCGGTCAGTTCCACAAATGTGTACTTTAAACCTGCGTCGACCGAACCGGTTGTCCAGTGCATCATAAACGTTCCTTGCCGTCTACAAGGGCTGAAACCTGAGGTGTTGGACATGTTAAAGACGGTATTCGAATACAGCAGGCTGTACCGAGAGGCGGTGGACAAGAATTTTCTCAACTCTTTGTTTTCCATTTACTTGTACTTGAACAATAACAGCAGCAGCGATCGAGACCGTTCGACGACGATAGACTTGCCGGTCGATCCGGCCATCTCAGTGGACGATCTGGTCGACGGCTATAACCGGATGAACTTGTACATTCTCAACTCGACAGTGGCGTTTTCCATTGGCAATTGTTCACCGTCCACATTTGACGAACCGTCTGCTGGCAAGTACACACAGTTGGCGTTTTCTGAACTCGAGTTGCATTACACGCGGGAATTCTTCGATCCGAAACGCATAATGCTGGCCGATCTTCTGGAAACCGAATTGGTTGCCGGCCAAAGCGGCACACGTCTCAAGTACTTGATTGTAACGTGGAATTATCAAGATCATGTTCAAGTGCAACACGTTTACAACCGTTTATCGGACGGGTTTTGTCCGGAGAGCATGACGAAATTCCAGACGGTCGTGTTCGAATGTATAGCTTCGGTAGTGTTCTATTTGATAACGACCATCGTTAAAACCAACATCCGCCGACCGGTCACCAACGGACAGTTCGTCGATAAAGCCAGATTAACGGCAGCCGTAGATGTTTTGGAAAGTTTTGATTTTCCCGGTCTCGGACGACTGACGCTGAGACAACTGAAATGCCAAAAATCCTACGGACCCGACAAACGCGTGGTGATGTCGCAAACGATGGATAAACACTTCAGGAACTCGGCTTCTAAGGAAAGCGACGTATGGCCTTTGATAACCGCCGGATCCATGGAAACCGGCACCGACGCCCAGAGACTTTTGGAAATATTGGAAAACTTTACCGGCGCCCTGGAAGCCTCCAGACAAAGTTTTTGTTCTGGCCGGCAACGTGGACGACCATTACAAGCACATAGATTTGGTGGAATGTTTGGAAAATATGTACAAGTCCATCGTGTCGATGGAAAGCAAAATTGTCGGTTTTCTGGCTTTTTCGTTGAACGCCGTCGATCACAATCTGACATTGAAGCCCACCAATCGAAAAGTCTTGGACTCTATTCTGGCGGCAACGCTATACTTCAACAACGATTGGATTTTTAAAGAGTTGCTCGACACCGCAGCCCCGGAAACCAAGGACATAGATGAAAGAAGACATGTGCTTTCCAAATTGGAAAACCTGAGACACCATCAGGCTTTCATCGTCAACTTGATCGAACATTACACCGTAGACAACTGTCCAATATCTTCGCCTCGGATGGAGTTTACAGAGTCGATAAACGCCAACACGGATATGCATTGCAAGAGGCTGTCGGACAAATCGGAAGTTATAAGGTGCGTCGTCAAACTGATCACACACAACTATGAAGTTTTTGCTATTCCCGAGTCGTACGATAACTGTGAAGACTTTACACTAGACAAATTGACGATGAATAACGTTTTCGAAAAGTGTGTAAATCCATTAAACGGTTTGTCCATGCTCAACTATGTCAAAGTCTCGTGGGAAGGCGAGTTGAAGAGCTTTGAAGAAATTCGCCAGTTGGTCACAAACCAAATGCATCCAAAATATCTCATCAAGTACCAATCGACTACCATAAAAGCCGTTATATTTATACTATACGAAATTATAAAAACCATCGTCCAAACTTGTGCGGGGTGCAAAAACGAAATCACTTACAGGAGTTATACAGGGGAAGTGTTGGAAGCATTGGCTGGCATATCTTGTAAACAATTCTCGCTGGACTCGTGTGTACTGTACAAATCGATCGTCCGGTTTTTCAAGCAATACCTAAGAAACGTGGACGCGGTTGATAAAAAAATAGCGCTTGTCGACCTAATCGATTCGGAACAATCTTATTTAGGACTAGTGTACGGATTTTCCGACGACAAAATCGACGATGCGATCCCAGTAATGCCGAAAAATGCACCCGAAGACAAACAATATAAAAAAAAAGTATCATTTAGCACTCAAAGTCTACAAAAATCTATTGCAGACAGCACGGAAAATGTGCTTCGAATATAATTTCAAAAATCATACGCTACATGTCGAAAAACATTTACAAACTACTGATATATTCCAACAACGTTAAAGAAGTCTCGCCTTATCTGAAAAATATTGCACTTTTACTAGATACAAGGCAAGTGTTTGACATTATCATCCAGTAAATGTAATGACATGATAATGACGTTTCTGTCATTATGCTAATGCTGTATGGAATAACTATTATTGTTATGAAAAAAAAATAATGTGATATATAATTTAAGTAAAATATTCAAGTTCAAACTAGTGTATAAATACTAAAACAACACTTGACAAAATGGTAGAACTAATAACTTTGGTCAAATTTAATTTAGGTACACAATTTTGTAACCGACCTTAAGTCTTTTTTTACTCAAAATAACCTTTTATGGACTACTTGGGGTTAGAAGAAAATAAATTATCGCCGTTTATTCGACAGAAAAATATGTAGTAGTCTAACGCCTGGAATAAAGACAACTGGCAATAAATATTACACGTGTCTGTGAATTTGCCCCCGAACGTATTTTAAGGAGTAATTATATAATACATTTTTAATATTATTATGGTGAATAAACATTATTTTAATTTAGTTCTAGAATTCAAAGGGGTTGCCTCGTCTTTAACTTCAAGGCACGTGTACATTTGTTAATAAACAAATATCTTTGTTAATAGTTCAATCAACTTACAAAAGAGTGCAAATTTAGCAAATGAGTTTGCTCAATTAATTATTAATGAGAATTTTCCCGCTCTACTAAATTGTTTTTAAACCTGTAAAAACACTAAAAAAATATTAATATTAAATATATATAAATATGATTTATACTAAGTGTAATGTTAGAGAGAAAAAGTAGAAACAATAATTTATATATTACTATACTTGAAATATAAAAACTAAAATTTTAAATTAACTAAGAATTTAAATAGATAGTAGCTTTTTTCGTTTGTTAAACATTAACAAAAATAATAATTCTGTCAAATTGGGTAATTGCATAATGATACTACCATCCACAAACCTTGTTCCTGTTGCACCACGGTTTATATTTAACTAATTATACAGGACACCAAAAATTACTAATATAATATTACTGTACTTAACACTTCACTAAACAAATAAAAATATTTTTCATACAATAAATTATTTATTGGTTAACCAAAAAATAATAAAATATAATACTCAATGTTTTATTATAATACATTTCTATTACTTTGGTAACTTATATTATCGTTAAATTATAATTATAAAAATAAAAGATAAAAATATTTTATGGCAAGCAAAATTATGAATAAAAATATGACAGTCTTTTAGAAGAAATTTGTAAAAAAATATAGTAACAAAGGCACACTGAATAAACAAAAATAAATTAAAAATAATTACTTCTCTCAAAAAATAATAAACTTCCATAAATAATTCCACATATTATTATCACGCTTGCAATAATTGCAAGTTTTCCGTTTTTTCCAAATCTTACTAAATTCCAAAACATTAGCAAAACAGTAACTGATAATGTCATCTGTAAACCATATGGAATACTAATATGATCAATAGACATATAACTCTGAAATAAAAAATAGTACAATAACATAATGTCCATATAGTTAAAATTGTTAGTAATTAAAAATTATTTGTTTTTTTAAAGCAAACAAAACAAATTTTATCAACAACTACAAATAAAACAGTTGTGTTCTTGTATTGTGGATTAACTTGAGTTTCGGTTTTCCTTCTTTTGCTGTACAATTAATAACATTAATTAATTATTTTATATGTGGTTTTGTTTGTCTGGGTTTAAATTTGGGAAAAATCTACAGTTTTTTTATACAACACATTTTAATTTTGTTTATTACTAACCATTCATGTTATTGATTTTTCAAAATTTATTAAATTATCATGTTTATATGTTATACCATTAATTTTGTTATTGTATACAATTCATATCATTTATGAAGTAATTATTCTTTTTACCTCATATTTTAAGAAAATTTGTTTTTTTAATTTTTTAGTTTGTTTTATTATTGACAGAACATGTATTATATTATTTATATTGACTGATTACCTTTAGGTAATTAATATACATACTACTCAGTTTTTTTCTTTTCTGTTTATTGATTAAATTTTGCTAAAATGTTTCAAGTATAAACGCTATGAGAGGCCCAAAATAGTTTTCTTTAACAAAAAAATTGAATTGTTTGTTATAATATTTATAAAACTATCCTTACAAAAATGTTTATGTTGTATACATTTGATTGTTTTAAAATTTTTATCAAAAAATGTAAATTTTAAGTTTTGGTCAGGTATGATATTTACTTAGGGTTGCAACATTAAAAACACATAATTTTTTTTTTAAATCAAACATACCTTTTCTTCATACCATTTGGTTGCTAAACTCCATAAAAGAATGCCAACTATGACATATTGAATAAATCTTAATTCAAACTCTGGCATTGACTTTTTTTTGGATGTATAACCATTACTGATGTTTGATTTTAAAACAGCATTTTCGTTTTCCAGAATTACAATTTTGGATAATAAATTTAATTTTGATTTAGTTTCTTTGTCAATTGTCTAATTACGTCAAACAAATAAAACCAAGATTAAAACTTCGATTCAAATCGTTTTCAACTCGATAATACTATAATAAAACTAGAAATCGACTTATTTACTACTATGTGTATATATATATAAGATGATAATAGTTTCAAAATAAATTGGTAATGAAAAGCGTAGAGGCTAATACGTAAAACATACTATTGAACATAATATTTAAAAAATTAAAACTTAAACCCTACAAGATCAAGTCCAGATTAAAAAATAAAATAAGAAATATATAATTATTATTTCTATTAAAAATGTAATTCTTCAACTATAAACAACAAAATAACATAATGGTATCACCTCTTTTAATTCTAATATCTGATTAATGTAACTCTTTTGCCTTTTCTCATACATTTGAATTACAGCTTGGTAACTGTCGACAACAGCATCCAATTTTTCATTCAACGCATTTAATTTGGATTTATAATTCTCATCTACATCCATTAACTGGCGATGATAACGCTGAAACAATGTTTGTACAGTTTCTACAAAGGTAATTGATACCGATGAATTTGTCTTGGACGCAGAAATTATTTGTTCTTTGTAATATTTCTCCACTTTATTTAAATAGATGATATGCTTATTGTTAATGCGCAATAATTCTTTTTGGTACGCATCGTGTACAGATTTGATTTCACTATCATCATCAGCAACTTCAACATTTTTTCTAAACACAAATATTAAACTCACATGAATATTATTATATAAATATGTGATATAATAGTAATTATAAATAAAAAATGTATTATTATTATATATTACAGTAGTTTCTCCTATACAATATTTACTTAACCATAAATATTTCAATTTTAAAAGCACAAACAAGCATTAAAGTAAAATGTAGAGTAATGAAAATCTTACCCATTTTCTGACGTCATGTCAAATAGTGTAATTTTTAAGATAGGTTGCACATAAAAGAAAAATAATACAATTTTTTATTTAAAATCAATATTTTCAAAGTAGCAATAAATTCTGTGGCCAGTAGGATACTGATAAAACCAATATAACAAGTAACATAAATATGAAAATATATCACATCACAAATAATGAAACACCTAAAATTATTTACAAGGTAGAAATAACATTATGTACAAATATTACAAGGAAAACTCATCGTTATCAACTAGATAAGATAATAATATAGTGTTAATTTATGTATATCTATTATTAAACAAATTATCAAGATGTCAGAATACGATCCTTTTGACTGTCTTTTATTACAAAGGTTAAATAAAATAATAAAAACGGCCAAGATATGGGCGTATTAATGAGCATAAAACTGTTAAATTGTATTACCCAAGAATCAATACATTTCCATTTAAAAGTTTGAACTCAGTTAAAATTACAATTAAGTTGAATCGTGCGAGGATTTTTCAGATTTCATTACAGAATAAATTTAATTCCAAGTGATGATCATCACTGCCGCCTATTGTAATATATATAAATACAATAACCCTGACATTTAAAGGCCTTTTGTACTAAATAATAAACCATATAAATATAGTTTTAAGATTTAAGACCCAGTATTTAGTAAATAGCCAGTGTGAAAAAGAAAAAAGAATATCAATGTCCGTACAAATCCAAACCGTTAGTTATCACATTACTTATCAGCAATTTGAAATGAGAAATCACTCAACGTTGATAGCAGCTAAACACAAATAATATATTATCTCGGTGGATTTGGGTATAGTCAAAGAGATTCTACAAAACGGTTAGCAGTTATTGGCAACCATGTTTTCAATCGTTTGCGTTACCACACTCGTAAACATGGCCGAATAGTATTTATCTTATATGATAATATAAATTATAAACTTTTTCGAATATTTCAGTTTATATTTTATAAACATTAATAGGCGTGAAATTGAAAACAATTTCGTTTTGGAAAATTTATCATACAAACGCTAGTGATTAGTAAAGGTTTTTTAGAATTTATTTTATTTTTTCAGCTTTACGGCCAATTCGATAGAACCGCGCGTAAACAACGAAACCGCACCGTTTTTAAAGGTAAGTGCTCACTATAAATTACCTCCGTGTGTCCAAACCATTATTTCCACCATAGACCCAAAACATAACGTTCACCCGGACATAATATTATACCCAACCGTATTTGAACCGAAATTCAAATTGGCGCTTTGCGGTTTGTACAATGACCTGGTTCGGTTGGACATGATCTTTGGTTCTGTTTACAAGCAAGGTAGAACAACATAATGTTACCATTGCGAGCAACTGTGGTAATACAGCCAATGCAGCTACAGCTAACCAATACCCAATCTGTAATATTTCTAGAACCTAAACACGTTCGTAGGTATTACCATTTTCATTAAAATATTTAAAAACTAAATATTTTATTACCCCTTACAGCCGTATAATATATTCTAGAATATTTTTTTTTGAAATACAGCCTATATTGCCTACATTTTCGTTTTTATGAAGTTCCACAAACATTTTGAAAATACTAATGATTATTGCTGGAAAATAATTTTAATCCGTTCATTTAGTACTTGATAATTTCATTTGACCAATTGCTGTTGTAACCGTCAAAGCTCAAAGGTCCTGACATCCTACGATGTTGCCTTATTGCTGCAATCTATGATTAATTAATAGTAACACAAAGATCACTGGAAATAAATACATATTTATGGTTTCTATAAAAAAGTAACATGGGACATTAACTTGTTTTATTACAATTTAACCCAAATATTGTTAAATTTAAAACAAATTTTATAATGATTAGTAGTCTATTTACTATGTTTATATAAAGCGAATTTAAATAGTTTTATAGATCTGATTTTACCCATGTTTGAATCGCTCAATATTGGCCCGTTACCCGAGCGATAAACGATAAAACGATTTGTGCCTTGAAATATTTCAAAACTATTTAAAACCGTTTTTAGTTTTACAACGTTTTAGTCTCTTTGTAAAATAAACGTAGGAATTAATTACATTGCAATATTTAACTAAAGTTTTTATTTTTAATAGTATATAAATGTTAATAAATAGAAGAAAAGATTATAAGTATTAGTTCTAAGTAGAAAATGACAAAATTGACATATATTATATATTTCAATCGCAAAACATCTCGCATTGATTGTACTATCATACTATCTACTTATTTTGTTACAATAAGAATTAAGAAATACTAAATAAAGGTATTATGTTTGCAAATTTAAATAATTTAGATTAAGCTATAAATTACTATAAATGCGTTTTTTAGTTCTAATAAATTACTGCCCAATTTTATGATACATCTGGAAATTTACAATATAACCTTGTTTAATAAGGAATGTCGTTGATATCTTCAAATGATCAACCCTAGGTACTGTACAAAGTCACTTTTTTATCATTTCTGTATAAACTGACAATGTTGCACTCCTTATTTTTTTTAAGATTTATTATACTTTTAAATAATTTCTTTTAGAATCAATTAACGAATTTTAGTTTTGCAATCTAACATTTTCTTTAAACTAAATTTAAAGTTAACATAATGCCTTTGTACTAATGATTTAAATGTATCAAAAATGAACTTGTTAAAATAACAATTAATAGTAGAAGTGTAAACAATGTAATAAAAATATAACAAACCATATAACCGACACATAATAAAAGAAGCGTTTATATTTGTAACACAAGTTACAAAAATGTAAAAATATTAAAATTATATTTATAGCACCAGACTAGATTTTTGTTATGAATTACTTATAAATTGTAAGGTTAGAATTTAACAAAATCTCTGACTGTTAAAAAATTTGTTGGTAATGTGTAATATAAAGAATACTAATTTTTTAAAACAAGGTTTTTACTTTGGGAACAAAAAAAACAAACTTTATATGTTATACAATTTTAATATTTCACAGAGCATGTTAAAAAAAAATGTTTAATAATGTTTTGTTTAAAATCTTTAACATTTTCTAATTTAAGTTTAATTTAATATTTATTATGATCAATATTCATATTTTAATAGAATATATAACTGTTACCGATATTTTCGGTTAATATTGCTATAATCTTACCACCCTAAGTGGATATTATAAAATACAAATATTTTGTTCAAATTCATAATAAAAAATTTTAAATGTAGATGTTACTTAAAAATAAAATTGACTCGATGCTCTTAAATATCAATGTACTTATTTTATGGTATACAACATTAAGGCGTAATGCATTATGTTACAATGGCAGTGGTCTAATTCTTGGCTTCTAAAAATGCCTTTTGGCTACTTATACGCATTAATATATTGACGCTTATAAGGTAAAAAGTTGTTAACTAAATTTTTTTAATCTTACAGGAGAGCTAAAATAAAAATACAGTACTTTCTCTATTCTCTTCTGTTAGGAAAATTACTTCAAGTTCTAATTTTTATATTAATCCATCTATTTATCATAATATATTATATTATTATCATTGTTTGCGCTTAACAACAGTTTTTTATTACTTACAATATCTTCATACCTGTTAATTAATAGCATTTCCACTAAATATTTACATGTAAAATAATCGTAACAATATGGGAGTTGGCTAAATCAATAGAGAATCGTAGCGTTGACGCCAATTTATTAAAAACACTTTTTCGACAAAAATATCATTTACTATTTTCTTTCTCATATGTTATATAAATTTAGAAAATAGATCAATGCGCTTAAAAAATTATATTTCTCCAAAATTAAATTTGTTACAAACATAATATGTTTCAAACGGTAAGAAAATGAGCATTTAGTTTTACACCAACATAAAAAATATACCTTAAAACATAACATTGGAAAAATATATCAAAAATTAAATTAAAACTTAAAAACAAATTAGAGCATATGACAATTGTTACTATAAAATATATTATCTAGCTTTTTTTTAAACAAATAAAAATTTGAGTATAGCTTATTTTAATAAAGTGGTATATTTTTCAATTTATCAGACTGCAGTCATAATTATAAAAACCTAGGCTTAAATAGTTATGTAATTATATAATGTGAAGTAGAGATCTGACAACTGACAACAGATAAATTATAGACTAGATTGGGGAAAAAAATTAGATCACATTTTGGGTTATGCAGTTAGTATACTGTATATTTTAATATATTTGGTCTCTTGTGCCGACTCAATAATAAATAAAATTGCTTTTTTTTTAATTTCATAAGACTCCTTTTGATTAAATCACTGGTCACTGGGTGACCTGTTAAATCAAGTCAACTAACTACATGTAAATTATTGTATTTGTAATAGTTTTATTTTTACCAAAAATCTGCATTGTAATATAAATTAAATAACAATTTGGAAAAACGTATCCCAAACAATTTGAAAAAAAAATTAATTTTTAAATTGGTTTTAAAATTAAAAAACAAATAAATCTGTTTTAGTTTAAAACAATTGTGGTTCAAGTCGTTCGAGACTCCCATTTTATAGTATAAAACAAATTTAAGTAACCTAAATGAAATATATATGTTTAATAAATTAAAAATATCTTGATGCTAACTGAACTTTGTAGTAGGGATATTGTATTTGCAACTTTTTTGACAGTTTAAAACAAGGTTATAATTGAAATGTAGTTTGTTTTTCATAAAATTACTTGACTGCCAGTTTAAAAACTTTAAACTGTCTAGACAGTTAAGCAAATAAAAAATACTTTTCTTATCGACAGCTTGACTGCACTGTATATTTAGTAATTGAACTGCCGTTTTAATTTATAAATAATATAAATATGTCAACATTATAACATATTTATCTGAATTGTGTATATAATTAAAAGCAATATAATAAATTATTGTTTTTAATTTTAATTGTAATGTATGCTTAAATAAACAAGTGTGTTGTGTAATTGTGTTTCAGTTTCGAACCCGTTTGCCATTGGATTTGGAATATTTTAGATTTGATCATGATTTATATTAGCCTAATCGCTGTTGTGTAGTTGGCACATAACTGTAAAGATAGCAGCACGTATTACAGGATTCAACACTACAGTCGACCGTGAGTATTCGATATAATGCGACAGAATACAAAGCCAGCAGCATTATTGCTGCATTTAGTATTGCATCGATAGATTTTTTTTTTCGTACTCGGATATTTTATTCTTTTGGTTCTACAATAATATTAGTTAATAGGAATGAGGTGCAACGGCGACTGGTTTTTTTTCCAAAATTACAGCTTAGGTACGGGCATAACACACGGGTTTACATGTCATGTGTGTGTGAAGTTAAAAAAAAAATTCTCCCTACCGATTTTCGTATTATCATTTATTATTATTTTTTTTTTTTGCTGTCGTGCAGAGAACCCTTCGACCCAAAGACGGTGTATCGTCGTTTCGGATTCCTCGGCCAACGTTGTCAGCGTTAAGAAAGGTCATGGTAAACGCTCTTCCACCCCCCATCCTCTTAACCGGGCACACCCTTCTTTGCCCTTTACCTGTGCGTGTACAGCCCCTCGACGTGCGGTACAATAACCCCGTGGGTCACACTCTACATTGTGCTGTAATACACACAACCGTAGGCCCATTGTTACTTGGGCATGTCGAATTTTTTCCAACGGTTCCCGTCGACACACAGCCTGTATGTATTACTTGGAAATATTAAATTTTTATATTAGGAGGTGCTACGATCGTCGTCGTCGCCGTGTGATAATAATTGACAAAAATCTATTTCATTTGTAAAGACACGGTTGCAATGAATTGCTTATCGACGGTTGCCGTGTGGTCACCGTGTAAGTTGTTTGAAACTTTTGTTGGCTGTTGTTACAATACCTATTTGATAACTATTAATGGCGTGGTATAGAATATACTAGTGGAATGCCACACCAGAAGCGTAGCGGACGAACATCTTTGTCGGGCCCATCTGAACGCTTAGGTTGTTCTCGTTTTTTCTTAGGCGCCACATAGTGTACATGAGCATAAACCATTTTTTTAACTAAGATTCTCATAAAAAAAAAACCGCATACTGTGCAGAATGTACGTTGGCCAACATAAATAATTATCTAATTAACTTACTGTACAAATGTTATTTATAATTGGATTGATATAACTTTTTTTTGAACACTACCGATATGTTATAATATCGTCTGTTAATTTATAAACTGTAGGTCTTAGCCAATCACACATTTTAACTAATAAGCTCTCAATTTGTCTCTAAAATCAATATGGTAAAATTAATATTATTGTACTGTGTACTCCGTGTGTTTTCTTTGCGTTTATGTGAAAGTATTTTTTTTACTTTTAGTTATTTTATCGTTTTGTTTTTTCTAAGCTATGAAATGGAACAGTCTAAAATTATTTACTAAAACCGCATGCTTACTTATTCAAGTCATCAGTATCACTTGCCAATCTCTTTTTCGTTTCATCTTCCATGCCGCCTGGACTTAGCAGTCAACGCAGAAACAGATTCAACGTATATTAAACACATATAATATAAATATATATTATATTTTACGTTAGAGTACATAAGTATTCGTGTGCGTTTGAACCTCAAATTTGGAGAAAGCACGTATATGATGATTATCTGCGGTCAAACGTGACTTAACGATAGACGCAATAATGTCAAATATTTTCAACGCATAATACAATATAATAGGTTTATAACGAATTAGCAACATGAACAATGATAGGTTTTCCATTTTGCCTCGCTGTACTATTATTTTTGTTTTTTTCAACTTAGAATTCTATACGTTAGCGTAAACCGTGAAGAACTTTTGTCCCGTGTCTAGACGTGTGTTTCTCATTTGTAAATTTAAACTTTAAGTCTATACAGGGTAGGTAGGTAAGCACTGATAACAATTACTTATAAAATTGTGTTAAATTTCAGTCTCGCTCGTTTACCTGTTATTAATTTTATTGTACACAAAAAGCGGTTAACCGTCGTCTTGTTATTATTATACAATCCTTATTAACTCGATTTGGTGTGTAATAGCAACTAACTAGGTCAAACAATCGACTGAAAAAAAAGGTAATGGCGTTCATTAAACCGCCAGATTATCACTCTCGTCCGACGTTTTTTTTTTTTATTATTATCCGGTGTTAAGTTTTCAATAGCAACTAACAAGTACAACGCCCCGAAAAATTGTACATAGTTTGTTACAACAAACAGTAGTTTACCTACTTAATGGCCGAAGAGTAATAACTTTGTGTACAGAAATATATCCAACACAGTTGGCGTGCGCGTTTAAAAAACGACAATTATTAATTGTTATAGTTATAATTATAAGTAGTATTATTTGTTTAATCGCGGCCCATTAAATGTAATGTATTTTTGCGGGATCCTTGAACACACAAAAAAAATATTGTTTAAATATCGCCATTATGTTAAATTTTTTTTTTCAATGGATTTTTTTTTTTTAATTTCACATTGCGTAACGACCTTGTCGCGCATTTCACGCTTGAATTACCACCGCCGCCGCCGAGTTAAACCAGCCCAAGAAATATCACCGTCGACGGGGGCCTCTATTTGGTTTTTTGGTTGTAAAAAAATACGCAAGTCCTTTCTTAAAAAAAACGGCGACATTACAGTGTTGTAAACAGACGCCGGGCTTTTAAAAGCGCGCCTATACAGTGGTTATTCATTAAATCAGTAACGGTATCCTGTCGAACGCACGTGATACACTATTTATAATGCTGTTAATTTGATATTTTTCAATTGTTGTCAATCATAATTATGATTATATTATTTACTAAAACGTATACCTATACAGGGTTATTTTTTTTTATCATGGGCCAGTCAATATCTCACTGAGTTTAATTAATAATTGAATTTTTATTTTAATAGTGTTTTTATATGATGTGATCTCAATTTTCCACAAATTATTATGTTCCTACAACTTTTGAAACTTAAACCGTAACGTATATATTTTTTAAACTTTTTAAATTAAGAATATTCTACTAAAAATGTTGACTGGTCGATAACCAGTTTTGGGTAACTAATTTTGAAGTTATTGAAGTTTCAAGTTTAGGGTAGGAGAAAGGGTGCATTGTAGTATTATTTTTATCTTCCCCTCTCGTCCTAACTTTTTAACTCTTATAACTTTTAAAATAATTATTATCCAAATCTGGTTATCAACCAGTCAAAATGTTTAGTGAAATATTCTTAATTTAAAAAGTATATACGTTACCATTTAAGTTTCAAAAGTTGCTATAAAAAAAAAATAGTTTGGGAGATGGGTAGAAACATAATAATTTTTGTTTTTTGCTAGAAATGACAATTTTATCGCTATTGTCGGCTAACTCAAACTGAATACAAATTTAAAAAAAAAATATTTGATTACTGAACGTGTCGCATTATCATATAGCCGGATTACCTAACCGAGAGACTACTGTAGTGAAAATGTTTTCAGGTATCTGTTGACTAGATTGTATCCTGGAAATTGAATACGACTAGATTGTGATTTACCCTTTTTTTACTACAAATCTACCCTTTAAGTATTTTTTTCAGATCTTTTACACATTTTAAAATTAGCATCGAAGCTAAAAAATGACTTGTTTGGCTTCTCATGGTTACATCAGTAACGATCACATCTCTAGTAGATAATTAAAACAATTTAAAGTACAACGTAACAGGCCTAAACACTTTTTTAATAAGCTTGTGTTTTAAGAATAACGTGACTGGATGGGGTTACATATAATAATTTATTACATTTTTATTGGTGTTGTATTTCTGAAGAAAAAAAAATTACAAATTAACTGAAAACTAGTCTACACTTAAACTCACCGGTTTTTGTCAACGTTTGAATACAAATTTAATTGTGCATTTTTTACCAGTCGTTTTGTCGTTTCTAGGTGTTTTTCGTTTTAGTCACATAATAATTGTAATAAAGAGTTATGTTAATACTTTGTTTAACATAATTTATTTTGCTAATGGTCAGTCATATATTTTTGTCTAAAATCTGTTACATATATATACATTTTTTTTTTATATAGTACCGTCTATCGTTTGGAAGTAATTCCGGATTTTGATAGCCCTACCTCTGATTATACTAATACAAGTTACAAAATGTTGCATCATAAATCATCATTTACGTGGCGGTAAAAAGTGTTTTGTATGTACAACTTTTTTTTAATGAAGCCAAGCCTGAATGTTACCTTTATGTGCAGCGTACTTGGAAAATGCTATGCACAATACTGTTCAGCGTGCACTAAGGGTACGATCACCTCCTACCCCCCAGACTTTTCCAATAACAACATTGTTTTCCCAATATTATTTCACACAACCCACTTGAGTTCGGCGCCACTAAATCTCACTAAAATATAAATTTGTAATCTCTTTTTTTCGTGCCTCGCTAAATTTCCGGCGCTATATATTATTTTTATGTTTTTGTTGAGAACGTTTTGAATGAATGAATTGCTGCAATGGAAGAGGCCATAAAACTCTTTTTCGGACCAGAATTTATTATTATTCACGTTCGTGCACCACTATATGGCCGTTGCAGGTGAGTTAGCACGATGATGTCTAGCGACCATACAAGGGGCAATCGGCAACAAGACGACGGCGCGGCGACGGCAGTAGTTTCTACACACAAGCCAATAAATAAATACACGGGTTGTATATGTGCATACAGATATACAGCAATATGTATATCTATATATACTGTGTGTGTACACAGGAATGTCAAGGATATGTGTGTACCATCTTTGTGTCCACGATGGCGGTGTTTATGACTCGCCCGCAGCAAGTTCTCGCATACATATACACGCGCACGTTTACCAATAATACTTATTATACACCTTCGACCTTGTGCCACAGTCAACTCTTTTGAGTGCGTCCCCAGAACAGAATTTGCAAAATTTTACCAGACAGACCGATGCTACTATACTAACCGGTGCATCTGTGCCTACAAAAAAGCGCAGGGCAACGTGTGTGGTTCGAGTGTTACGTATATACACGTTCAAATGCCAACTGATGAGTGTGAACTGTCCTATTGTCTATTCTTAATAGCGACTCTCTAATGACACCAGAAACCACATTTAGGCGCATCATCATCATCGGTTACTCTATGATCTTTGATGACGATGTTAAGAACCTATGTGTGTATATATTGTATATATGTTTGTGGATAATGCGTTATTCGGGTTATTTAATTATCACTTGAGGTTACGTCGAAACGCGTACCGTTTACCGTGTAGTTACCGCATGAAAGTGTAATATAATATAATTAGTAATGGAAAACGTTAGAACGCCTGAGAAGATCCAGATCCTCGAAAACCCTTAGAGCTCCCACATAACTCGAGTAAAAACCGGTCCATTTTCAACTTAAGCTTTATACTTTTAAGCGTGAAAATAATTATCGATTTCTTCTTTGGTCGCCCGACCCTATCCCCACCACTTCCTCGTAGAATAACGTCACGACTAGACCTTAAACTAACCGATGACGTCAGCACGGTGTCGTTTTTGCGGTTGTATCGATTTTCACAGATTGACCCCCCTGACTAAAAACGTGTTACTTATGTTAAAAATCCTTCTTTAGGGGAGGAAATGCTAGTTTTGTTTTCTGGTATTTTTCCACCCTAACATCTCAAGCCCGCATACACTCATCCCACGACCATGTTTTCCACATTCCTCTTCTATTTTGGATCAATTTGATACTATGTCGACGGTAATTTTTAGTTAGGTCGGTAATTTATTTAAACAAAACTTTTTTTTCTGAGAACTGTTTAATTTAACATAGTTCACATTATTTTTGTAGTACATAAACATGTTCGAACGACTGTGTGTTTGCGGCAGTGATTTTGTTTATATTAAACTTTGCATGTATAGAAGACAATTTATATTTATATGTACAGTATTACTCAGCAATAATTGTCCCTCCATTGTACTGCTTGTACAATAATTAGAACAAACGACGATGAAGTATGCTCTGTACACAATGATGCAATTATTTCGTTTTGCTTTGGTTTTATAAAATTGCTTATTAGACTTTTTTTTTTGTTTTGCAAGTATATTGTTTTTTTGCTTTTTATACAATTTTAAAATTCAAAATCTTTGACATTTCGAATTATCTCCACTTATATAACTATATATGATTATGCCTGAAATGTTTTCTATAATTAGATTTGGTTTATCAAATTGTATAGTGTCTACTCAGAATATTGTCATTTGCTTGTGTTTTATATTCACAAATGTTTATCAATTTTATCTAGTAATAAATCGAATTAAGGATGACACAATAACATTATTTTGACTCTAAATTTCACCGATGACATCATGTCTACAGATAATTATAAAATTTGTACGGCACAAATTTTGCTGTCACTTGACTGAATTTAATTTAATTTATTGTTTTGCGACCTTCGTGTGTTTAAATTAGTATCTTTTAAACAGACATTATACGTAAAAAAACAAACTAAGCCTACTTATTGCGTTTATTTTTGTATATTAAAGACAATTTTTAAAAATATATTTATTTATGTGTGTTTTATGCCATACCCGATAGCGGTATGCTTTGTAAGCCAACATATTTTAGAACGATTTAATATTAAACATCAAACTGGATCAATAATTGTTATATATTATCGTTAATAGAAGCTTCCCAAAAAAACAACAAAGCAAAACACTTTGAGTTAATTAACAGTTTTTTAATTATATATTTTTTAATCCAGTTAAAATAATAATTATGTAACAACAAAAGTGCTTTAGGGTGATTATGTATGATCAAATTAAATAAACTGTAAAACAAATGTGTTGGGCGCTATTTTGTTAACATTATTTTAATGTTAAAAAAATATTTTAGCACGTTGCCGAAAATCAATTGTGTAAAAACAATAAAGTATGTTAATGATATTAGTATGTAGTAAGTAATTATGTTAATGTACCTAATAGTAATAGTTGTTCTATCAAAACTGGTATTTTTCATTACAAGCCAATGCAAAATTTGATAATAAAAACATTCATGCCGAGTATAGTATAGTATAATAAAGATTGTAAATAATGTTTCCATCAAATGTTTGACAACCTGATTTCCCAAAAATTATGTCGTTAATGGAGTTATCTGATCGGATGTCTATACATGAGTTTGACGGCTTGTTTATTTCTATCTAATAAAAATAAAATGACTACTTAGAACGGTAGAAGACAAAAATTACATTAGTGTATACATTATAATATTGCACACGTGGCTTGAGGTGTTTATCGAATTGGAACACATAAATAATAATAGTAATAATAAAAACTTGGTATACCCAAGTGGAATTTGAATAAATTTTCATGTATTGGGTTTGATTTTTAAATTGGTAATGTTTTTTTTTTTTGAAAGACAAAACACCGCTTTGAATTTGAATAAATGCGGACAAATACATTATCATTGGCTGCCAACGAAGGGCATTGTTCGTTCTAGACTCGTTTTATTGATTTTTGTAATAAAAATGATCATTTCATCGAGTTTCGAACTCGAGTCCAAACCTGCAGAGGTCACTGCTGCATATCTAATATTATTACCGCTGACCAATATCTATCTTGGAAATTTCAATAATCGATAATAACAGAATTTTTAATTTTTTAATTCACGTGTTGCAATAGGTGCCGTATAATTTTTGCATTCGCTATTTATCCCAGTTTTTTGACATTTTCATGTCTTAGCTCTGGCACATAACCCTGGCAAATATCCGAAAAAAGCGTTACCAAAAGAGCGTAACGAAAAAAGCGTTACCACACGGAGATGAGGTTGGGGACGGGAGATAGGGGTGGGAAATAGGGGTGAGAATTAGCCGGTACATAACCGAAAAAAAGTGTTACCAAAAAAGCGTTACGCTGTTACGCGCCGCAAGGTACCAAAAACTACGAAGCGACGACGAAAGACAATTATCGGAAAGACCATTTTGGATCCATTTCGAATGTTAATCTGTTACGCTGTTATCTGATATGAGATAAGAGATATGTTGTACGTTCAACATTCAAATTAGAACTAAATAATAAATTCAAAATTGTTTAATTCTCTATGTTCAGTTACTTTTGGCCAAATAATAAACACTACAGTTTTAGCCAGAAACTTGATTGTACATAATTTTTTAATCTCCTTGCCTTATGCTGTATGAAAGCTCCATGTTATAATTTTTTTTTTAAATTATAATTCCACAGCTAATCTAAATGTATTCGGTACTTCAACGAGACATGAAAATGCTCTTTCGTGGTTGCAGACTCGGCTAAAAAACTTTTTTATTATACACTTTAAATCCACTCTATGCCGTTGGGTTGCACTTATACTTGTGCAGTTTCATAACCACAAAGTTCTATTGCAATGTAGGTTTGATGGCTTACATATTTTCTAAACGTTTCTCTGTTGGAAGAGACTTAACTTTGGGAAATACTCGAAAAGCTCTCTCGGGGTTCTCGGAAGTGTGTATAAACGTCTTTCTTCTTTTAAAAAATAAATATATATCTTAGATTAAATTTCCCGCATGAAAATATGTTATGAGTTTTAAGATGAGAATTTCCCTAAAATACAAGCAATACTAAAATGCATGGCTTTTGTAGTGTTTTTTTTTTTTGGAGCTAAAACGTGTACACACAATTTCAAGATATGTATTAAACGCTGAAGGAAAGAAGAAAAGCAAATAATTGTTGACTTTTTAATGTAAACTAGGTCTTGGGATATTTCATTTTTGTTTCAGCGAAGGCTTAGTTTTACAACGATTACGGTATAATGACAGTTACCGGAATTGCTGACAAAAACAACACACATATTTTATGTATTACGTTTCAATGAAATAACATCACCGCGCGTTTTGTTAACATTTTTAGGTCAAATAAAAAAAACACTGTGTGTGTGTATTGCTGATCGCGTTAGCTGAATTAACACTCTACACATATTAGGTATTATAATATAATGGTGTTCTAGTGTTTTTACTTTATGGTTTATTGGTTTGTTATAGGTGTCATAACAAGTGGAAACGTTCCAATAAACATAATATAAACCAACTAAGAAAAAATAATATTATATACGGTTGCTCAACACCACCAGACTACTGTCGAGTGGGAAATAATTATGTATTATCTTCTTCTTCAGTAGTATTATCGATATCGGTACACTTGACACGTCATAAGCTTGCGCTAAGGGTAAAAAAAACTGTTTACACTTCGGTTTTCGAGGTAAAATTTTAGATAAAATTTTTTTGAAAGAAAAGCTGTTATCTCATTAATAATTCTGTTCTGTGACAGTTGGGGAGAAAAAACCCAGTGGAAACCGTTGATTGTCCCTTTATGGGAATCGGCGAAGGGTCTCCCGCCGACTGGGTGTAATGTGCTCTCATACGCGTAGTTCCTACTGAATCATATAATAACCCGTTGAACGTTGTCGCAGTAAGCGCGTGCGGAGCCCGGCACAGTAAACCATAATGTAATATGACGTGTATCGGGTTACCGCGGGTCGGCCGAAACCGGGTCATCGGGTTTTATCGCGGGCCCGTTCTACCGGCGGTGCACAGTTGTTGCCCTCCGAAAATTCACACAGTTCTCCGGGCCAGCGGTCGTCGTCCCGCCCGGATTTTTGACCAACCCGCGACTCGTTTACTTACTTACCGATTTTCGTCGAAAATCACATTGTCCAGAGACACAAGCGCCAGCTTAATCTCGACCGCGGCGACTACGCGATAGGTAGCAATAGGTGCGTTAATATAATATTCTATTGCGTTGGAAATAATATCGCAGTGTTTCCATTCGATACACACATTGGTATGATGATAATAATATATTATATGGAATATAATATTATGTATGTAGCGTCGGTATAACTCATTGGTACTATACAAAAGCGGTACATACGGTTTTTTTGTTCTGTTATTATTTTTAGTCTCTTCTCCACAACTCGAGTCTCTATATATATAATATTAAAAATAATAACAATATCAATAGTACTACGTATAAAATAATAATCTTGGTATTATCATACGAGTTGCCCGTCGCGGTAGCTAAACAAAAGATTTATATATACAACATATTATACCTATAACTATAATATATTGTAATGTATTATTATTATTATTATTTTCTTTCGGTCGTGTCGAGAGTGAGAGAGAGAGAGAAGGGAGCGACAAAAAAAATAACGTGCGCGAGTCAATTAGTTCTGGCGGTGTTGCCACGTTTTCAATGTTTTTCGGCGCGCCCGAACCGGCAACACTGCACGGGAAAAACCTCTGACCGCCGGCGCCTGTGCGTGTGCGCGCTCACGAGGGAGCCGGAGCCCCGTCCGGCGTCCACCAGTCGTCGCTTCGCAGTGTACGTTGGTTGTCTTGTGTTTACTATACGCGTTCATTCACTTTTACCTCTTGCCGCTGTTTTGTTGTTGTTGTGACTCGTGAAAATACATATATATATATTTATATTATCGTCGCACGTTTCGCGGTTGACGATAAAAAAAAAAAATTCGTTACTTTGTCGCAGGACGCGATATTTTTATAATTCGTAATCGGCCTTTATCGCACGCGGTCGTCCGTTACTACCTAGCTATGATGTTATACCATAAATAATAATAATAATAGCATCATCATCATATACGGGTGTAATAATAATAATAATAATTACATGTAACGCGCGTGCGGTAGCCGTGTAAATAAATAATAACAACTGGTAGCCGCCGCCGGACATTTCGAATCGACCTAGTAGTGCTCGGGTGTGTGTAAACTGTAAAGAAAAAACTGTTAACGAATCGCGTGCATCGGAGGAATAGGCCCAAAAGCAGAAGGATCCTTGTGTTTTTGGTGAGTTTGTCAATTATTTTTTTTGAAGAAAAAAATAGGGTTAACTAAATTTACCGAGTGCGACCCCTCCCCCCAATAGACCACTTGAGTCCATGCGGATATTACCGATCAATACACCCCGTGTCGTGTCCTAGATTTTCTTGTTGACGTTGTTGTTGTTAATATTTTCGAGATAACCACATTTGACGGTCTTGGTATGTTCACCACCCTAAACGCGGCCGCGCTCCTGTACCGCCGCCGCCGCCGCATACCATTGCAAACCGCACAAGAAGGTAAGTAGTCAAGGCAACACCCACGCTTTTCGGAAAGGCTCCCTTCGCCGGAACCGTCGGCCTGCACCCCCCGCCGTTGGCCGATCGAATCGAGGGACGACACTGGTTGTTACTTCCTATTTCCTTAGCCCAGACGATTCCCAGTTCTCTCCAGACAGTTTTATGTTTGATGACACAATAAACGTACAGCCGTTGTTTTTAGTTGGCCTAACTGTTTATAGTTGGCTTGTTCCGGCTATATTTTAAATGAGGCACAAAATCAGCTATTCAATTTTTGAAAATTATCTCAAAACAACAAATAATTTCTTTAAGATAAAACCTACCAAGTTTTCCAAACTAACACAGTTTGAATTAGTTATATTCTTTATTCAACAACAGTTTTACATAACATGTAATACATTGTGGTCACTTAAAAAATAAACGCGTTGTCAAAATGTCTTAGGGCTGGTTTTGAAACCAGATGCCTAAATTGTCCATTCCCTTATTTAACATATTAGTAGTTTTGTTGACCGGCTGCGCACAGACATAAATAATAACAACAAATATCGTTGAGAAATTTCCCTATACTCGCGTTTGGACTACCTCCTCGGGTCGTGGGTGAACAGTAGCTATTTTCGGTCGGTGTCTTGTGTTCTATTTGTTGCGGAAGCAGCACGGCCTGTGACCACTTGGGCATCGTCCAATTAAGAAAAATAAAACATAAAAACCGTGTGCGTTCAGGCTCGTTAATTATCATTTTTCCGAGAAAACCGGTCAGTGTGCATTTTTGCGTTCAATCCAAATCTAGGCAGCTTTATTATTATATTGTGTATTTTCGTTGTGTAACGTTACACAACAATATTTTCCTTAAGCTCTTCCGTTCGCGCATTATCGTACAATTTTTTTGATAATCGTTTCATTAGCGCGCGCGTTCCGGGTTTGACAAGAAAATGCCGTGTCATTGGATTTTTATTGGACGATTCTTTATGACATCACAAAACGCTGTTAAGACGTTATTGATCATAACTAGACATGTCCCTCGACGCTGTAAAAAAAACCACAACGTTAAGCTCTATTGTCTACTATGATATTAGATGGGATAAAGTCGGTTGAATAGCTAACCGGATCCGGTGCATATAACAAGTAACCATGTGCGGTTAGGTGTGTTAAAAGAGAACGGTTGAATAACGTCGGACGTTTGGTGGGCGGAGGATAAGTTACTAATGACATTTCCTGAAAGGGAAAAAAAGGTGATTCTTCATCCTTTCTGGTACATCTTTACCTCGTGTAACATTGAAGAAAACCAACCTACCGTTCGTTTTTGGGAATGGTTTTTAACCGGGCAGTATTAACTTATGTTCGACGCCAAGACAGCAGTGTGATATTTGTTCTATTCGATTATCTACGATTTGTGTTTGCCAACGTTAAACAACACACCTGTGTTTCTCCACCATTTTGTTAAGTGTGTTGTTAATTAACTATTAAAACACACGTGAGCCTTAATTCTGGGTTAATATACACGTTTTAACCAAACACTTGAAATTCGTAACACTCCTAGCCACGAAATTCGGTTGTACAAATCGAAACTAAAATTAGAAACCCGTTCTTTTTTATCGACGATGAATCATATTCCTATATAATAAATGATTAACCAAAATAGTGTATATATAACAGCTAAAGGCAGTAATTGTGTATCGTTGGGGATTATTCAGTACAAACTTATTTTTCTTTTAAAAGTGTTGTCTTACATATACATTACACGGCGTTTGCTTTTGTTTGCTTGGCATTGAAACGTTTAACGTTTTTTTTCATTCTGTTGAATATTTTGTGAGTTTGACTAAAATTTTAAGGTATTTAAGAAATCTATATAAAAACTGTTTTGTTTCAACAACCACACGCCATGCGTTGGTATTGAATTGCCAAAAATGTGTAAAAAAAATTTTTCCCCGCTCGTTAGTGTGTTGAAAAATAACAATAATCACAATTAGTATAGACACACACAATAAAATAGCTCCAGTTGCTGCCAGCGCCTTGGCCCGTGATGACTGTCGCCTTTTGTATCTACAATATTATCATCTTCTCCATTTTTACTCCCCCGTCATTTATAGCACACGTGTGTCCATGCCTTGACACCGATTCGGCGTACTCAAATAGCTTTAAACCATCTTAGGTTTTCTTTTTAAACATTTTTAAGACCAGCAAATCCATAAGGCGCGTTACAATGTGTTTCACTTAATAAAACACTTTAACGCCGATTTAGAATTATTAAAATGCCTACATAAATAATAAACGCTGTTTTTGGAATTTAATTTATCCAAAAGCTTTTTCTAATAATCGCCGGTCTATATAAGTCCCCCTCTACAATGTAGGTCAACTACACCCGCATGTGTATTATAGATATATATTTTATAATGTATATATATATATATACATGTATGTACATATATATATATATATGTTTTGGGATGTGCTAGTCGACTTAATGTCGTCATACATATTTCTGAGCTTGCGTAATGCGATATCTTATGTTGTTGTGGTGGAGGTAGTGGACAAAATAAATGTAAACAAACGGCGTGGCGCCTCGGGTTGATGTCTTCGCGCTATATATTGATAAGTCGATTTTTATGTATAAAACAAAAATCGTTTTTAGACGGCTATAATATAACTACTGCACTAAAAGCAAAACCCGTTTTAGGAATCACTTCGGTAGGTATGTGTGTGTTTTTTGTCCACTAAATATTTCAATGAAGAATGTGCTACATCGCGGCGGCGGCGGAAACCCCTACCACTGTCTCGCGGTATCTAAAGAGGTGTACAGTCTTTCAGTCAAATCTTATGACAATAACAGAGTATGTCGAAGCCAGTAGGTCATAGGGTTTACTGGCGTGCGACCAAAACGATAAATCCGCTGGTTGTTACCGTTTTGGATCAATAATTCGTCCCCGTATCTATCTATTGAAATGTATCTAAAATTTAACCGTAATTATTATAGTTTGGTGTTCTCTCTCGCACCTACCCGCGTTCCACTAATTGTACATACTTTATATGCGCGGTGCTCGTTCGTCCCCTTCATAATATATTTTTTTTTTTTTGACAATGGGAGGAAGTAAGGAAAACCATTAGTAGAGAGTTACGTGCTCTGTAAAACAAACCCCAACCGGAGAAGGAAAAAGAAACAGTGGGACCACGGTGGTAGCGCTAAGGTGGCAACGACGGAGCATTGGTGGTAATATACCCCAAGGCAAACGGAATCCCCTTTTTTTTCTGTCAAGCCATCTGGCTGCTCGTTTCTACGAATAAACAAAATGCATTTCTTGTCGACATGTGTGCTGCCCGGATTGGACCGAACATGTTTATTCTCCACTACACTATAGTGGTGTTCTTAATCAGATAAACCCTTTTAAAAAATCTAGTCCTTGTTTCAACCCAACTCGAGTGTCCTGTATTGTATTTATACTGACTCGATTGTTGTATGTATTTGAACGCCCAACGTGTGTAAACCCTTTTTACGATTATGATTTGTTGTGTACTTATATCTTGTGTATGATCCGCGATAGTGTACGGCACACGGCGATTTCTACTGGCAATCCGGGCGTACTCTCTCTTTCTGTTCCCGGGGATCGAGCCCGTTCCTAAGTAGGTCAACGTCACTGCCTCTTAAAGCTGCCGTTTGTGGCACTTGCCGAATAATTGCCCTTGGCGTTCAACTCATCGGTCGTTTCCGTCGCGTGTATATCGATTTTTTAATGCAGTACACTCATATACAATAATATAAGACTACACCGCACTATAACGTTTGTACTCGGTACGAGATACCGTGCAGTGAGTGTATTGAGGTCAATGACTATAAATGACAAAATAAAAAAACAGTTTTAGCGGCAAAAAAAAAAAAACAATTATTAGCGTTGCGCAAAATGTAAACAGTGACAACCGGTGTCGTGTCATCAACTATATTATAATGTTGTATACATTTATTATATATTTTTAACTTAATGTGATAAAAACCGATTGTTGTGTACGTTTGAAAAGTGTAGCGTTGGCCCTTAATTTTTTTTTTTTTTGAAATTCAGGGGTTACTAAAAAACAAAACAAAATGTTTCAATTAATTTTTTTTACCCAGTTTGATTTGTCGGCCGTGTTCTCCGTTGCACAATCTCCTCCTCCTCCTCGTCGTCGTCACCGTTGTGAAATTGTTTGACGAACCAACTCGGCCGTTGTTTTCGCTTTCACGAGACGTTTCATTCGCTTTCGCGGTTTTTTCCTTCACTCCTCTCTGTGGTCTTTGCTTTCTATGCCGACACGTCCTCCGCGAAGGCCGGCACCACCACCATGACAATAAACAAAAAACGCCAACAAAAATTACCGCGTCCGCAAATTAAAAAAAAAACGGCCGACACGAGTATTAATAAAACGATACACGATGGTAGTAATCGTTTCCACGTGCCCAACACACACGGTGGTGTTTGTGGTCGTTATCAGTCCTTGACATTAAGACATGCTGGATTTTTCTCATTCGGCGAAACACAGCGCCCATTTTGGTCTTTTCTTTATTCCACCCCGTCAACGATACGTGCCATGTGGTAGTCCCACGTGCACGGACGGTATATTATTTTATTCTGTTCAGGGTGGTGGTGTAACGATATGTGCATAGAGGGTGGATGAACCCTAGAGGCACAGACCGACGACGACCCATACATGTATATAACCCCGACAGGGGTGTACAGCTGACGAGCGGAGGTTTTGCAGATGCCCCTGTACACAGGAAGATCTAATACCGAATTGTGGGATCGTTTTTAGTTTCTTGAACCGATTTCTCGTAAAACGAATACAAAAAAAAACAGGCTTATCCATTCTGCAACGACCGCCCACTATATAATACTAACCTTTTCACCTACCTACACGTTTTGTTCGGTGTTGCGTGCGAGGATATTATGAGGAGGCCTATTTTGGGACTTGTCCGTAAACCACTTATTCGAGACCGATTCCACAATCCCACGATATTATTTTTTTGGCTAATACGAAACACATTTTTGCCGCCTCGAGTCTAATAAATAAGTCTAATTTACATTGTGCACTCGATACACGTTATCTGAATGTAACAATAATAACAAATTACTGTCAGGTACAAAAAATCTATGATAAACGACCATAATATTATTATGGTCATTTATCATATTATACAGTTTGCAATAAAATCAAAAGTACCAACGGCGTCAGACCAATGGTAATAATTAGTTATTTACTAAGACCTAAGGCTGAAAGAGTAATTTAGGGGGTTTCGTCCTTTGCGTTGGCAAACCTGAATGGTTGTAGAACACCGGCGCCGTGCTATGCTGGGTGGTTGTTTACAATGGTCTTGAAATGTAAAACGAATTAATTTTTAATATATTACCGATTATCTTGTATATTATGTACATATGAATACTTGATATTTCAATACTATTTCAATGGGCTACAAAATGTAAATAACATTGGTAGGTACGATACATATTGTTGTTAATGTTTGGATTTTGGTTTTAATAAACATGTCTGTATCATAACCGAATCGACTAAGTGTCAACTTTGAATCCCTAGACAACCGGCGTTTGTATATAATTAGATTGTATTTGGGTCAGTAAACTCATTTTTGTGGAGCGTTTTGAATGTCCGACTGTATTCTTTAAATAATGCTAGCCAAACAGGCTGGCATTATTTATGCTGTCCATCTAATTCTTACACACCTATATAATATCTAATTACATGGCATGTTATTTGAAACATTTGAAACGCCATTGGTATTTAATGGACTTTGGCTGCCCCTGTATTAATTTAAATTTCTAAAAAAAAAACCCAAAATATTCGATTTATAAGGTTTTTGGAATTTTATAAGGATTCAATTACATTTGACTGAAAACATTTTATTTGTAAATATATTTATTATAACTTGTTTTGTAGTCTTTATACATATATTTATTTGTATACTTTGAACTAGTGGTCGAAGGAAAATAATTATTATTAAATTAATAAAATACTTAAATTGAATAGTGTGGTGCCGATTTGATATTTTCAATGCATTTTTTTTACTAGCATATTGAAAATTATATTTACCTTTTTTTATTTCAGAAAGCCACGGATCCAATTTCGTTGTTTACCGCCGTTTTTGTAATGTTTCACTTATTGTTGTGTATTATACATTTATATTTTTACAACCCCATTGTGCGTGCTATTCGGAGGAATCGAACAAAAGGCGTTGTAGAATTAATAATATTGTAGGTGGGTATCATTTGTCGATGCAATATTTTCTATTTGAAATCAATTTTAACCAACTATATAATGATCACAATGAGAAGGCAGACAACGTGTATTATTATACAAAAGGCCAATAATGAAACGACTGGTAATCTAATCGAATTGCAGTTCCGGTCATTGGCCCGGAAATCGGAACTCGGCATTTTTCGATCAGATCACACATTCATGTACGCTTGCCGTAGAACGAATTGGCTTTTTGTCACCGGGCTAGTTATTGTGGCAAGTCAATTGCCCCGAAATTCGGCGAATTCGATTTTTAACTGTATTCATAATAATATTGTTACTATAATACATACACACGGTTAGTCCCCACGGCCAGCGCGCGACAGAGACCGAAATTCACAATTGGTTTTCTCATCCCGGCTTTACCCACCCTCCTCCTGCCTGCCATACCTTTACTGCAAACATCTACCGCAGTTGTACGTGACTGGTGGAATAATAATCCCTTTGGTACTATCAGAATCTAGCATTTTATTTAATTCAAAATTGCTTAGAATGTATAATATTATTATTTCGTGTATTATACTATTATATTTTTAGTCGTTTCTTCTAGTTGTGTGCGACGGTCGCCATCCTCTTTGTATGGGTTTATTTTTTTATTAATCCATATATGAATAGACAAACAGGCAGAAATGTTTATTTTTCTACGACGATCGATAAAGAAATATAATGTAAATCAATGATTACCGAATTATGTTTGACCTTGCTCCTACCGGTGACGAAAATGTCAATATTGTTACAATAATAATCTTATATCTCGAGTGTTCACGGTTGTGGTTGATTTTAATTTTCATATTTAAATTTAGAGACACCTTGTAATGGTAGTTTTTGAACATCTAAAATATAGAAGACCATTATCATCATCAGGTCACAAATGATGCGCTATAACGAACCCGGTTCATTCTCTAAGAGTTTTTATTGCTGTTTTTTATTGAAAACCTACCTATTTCTTTTTAAGCGAGTCGCGCCATTTTGATTTTACCTATTAATGTGTTTTTTCCCATAAAATGTATTATTAACATAATGGTTTTTTGTTAATGTAACGCTGCTAAACCGGCATTTTTTATTAGGCAAATTATTTTAAAGTTCTCAGTTTACCGTGTTTAAGCCTTAACCTCGAGCCAGTCTATTATATTTTGTTCTTTGAATACTTTGGCGTTAAAAGTGTTGGTTCAAACAGCCTTACATTTGTGGTGCTGATAATAAAATGGTAATAATTGGAAACGATTTTAATGTTAGTCGTGGCAAAGATAGGTAATCTTGAGTTAGTTTGAATGCGCTGCTGTATGTAACATAGCAATACGAAGGCGGATGATAATAATCGGGAGACGTCTAGAATACCTACCGATGATTTCTGTTTTTGATAAACTAATGCGAAATTTCACTTTTCAGTGGCTATCACTCAACTGTTATTGTAATTGTTCGGCAAGAACGTGCATATCGTGATTACCACCACCGTGTACACCAAACGTGAAAGCTGTGTACTTGCGGTGCGACCGCCCATCGTGTCTCGCGGTATAATAACGTCTTAAGTCGAATTTGCCCGAGTAGGTATAACATAATATTATTGTATTATTGTAGCGTTGGCCTCGAGCCGTTGTAGGCGGTTGGTCGGTGGTTAGTGTAATATTATATTATGTAAATTAATTTTCCAGGTAACTTTTTTTTCGTACGGCCGCCATGTCGCCTATAATAACTTAAGAGGTAGATAGGTACATGATACAGAATGATACATTATTATGTGCGCGAGAGGGGCGTCGGTGAAGGACGACACCGGTAAAAAACAACTGGCCAAGGCCGTCGTCGTCGATCTCTGGTGCGGCGAGAACTTGGATGGATTGATGATGATAATGATAATAATAATAATATCGTGTGCGTATCTTGATCCCCGAAGGTTGTGGGAGAACAGTCGGCCGCGCATACACAATGGCGTTATCGCGTTTTCTATAGTCACGAAGCACACGCTTTATTCGAATAGTGTGTGCATTGTGCGCCGCCGGGGTGGAGGTAAAAACCGTAGTGAGAGGGAGAGAGTGCTGTATGCGATGAAGGGAAGGTACCGTCGTGTGTACCTATAACAACAACAGCAGCAACGGCTACAGGTACAGGCATAAAAATATGGGGGGCGTGCGAGTAAAAAAAGTAGATTTGATTTTTTTTTTTTTTGGACGAGAGAATGCCAACGTTGATACATTATTATTATTATATTATCATCATCGTCGTCGATTGTTGTGTATGTGTGTAACTACTGCGTTCCGGACACTCGGTGAATTTATTAATATATAAGAACTGGACGAAAAGTGTCCTTGAACATTTTTTTTTTAGAGAGTAGCAACGGCTCCGTTCACCTTCACTCGGAAACTTTCGGGTCCTATTATAATATTATATTATATACCCGTGTAGGTATGTGCTCGAAACGGATTGACCGGAATAACAATAATTAATAATAATTGCTCGTCCAATTCAATCTCTCCTACCACCGCGCCATGGTAAACCATATTGGTAGTATTACCATAAAGAATCCACCAAAAAATATTATAATCGCAAACCTATATGAAAAAAAGAAAAGAAAAGCGACTTAGACGCGTACCGTCGTATTCAGTCGTTCGACGATAATTATAAATAGTAGGTTGAGTAGGCCAAAAAAAAATTAAACTATGTCACACAATGACAATAAAGATCTACCGACGCTCTACAATATGTCGTGTGTAAACATTTAGTTTTATACTGTTATTATGTGTTCGAGCTCAAATTCACTAATACATATATCTGTGTAATAGTTTTTATTCTTCATTATTATTGTTTTCGCTTTGGCGAATCGAGATGGAAAAACAAAAACGTGTATCGTGTAGCTCAAAAGACACTTGTAAATTAAAAAATATGCTGGTTGTTCTGATTTTCTTAATCGGCTTTCTAACACCAAAAGCAGTCGAGGTTACCCCCCCCCCTTCCCCTCTTATAATTTTATTTCACTCTTCGTTTTACTTTCTTTTCTTCGTCGCGAGCCGCCGCCTGACATTGAAAATAATAATATAACCATTATAAATGTAATTATTTAAATTATTGGCTAGTTGTTGCTATCAACTGCAGGTAATTAATAAACATGTTTTCCTCGCATAATTGAATTATTATACTCGTTATCGAACTAAAGAGACGACGGCGTAAGACGATGTTGTTAGTCGACAAGTGGGGCCGGTCGGTCGGTTCAAATTTAGTAATACATTTATTTAGCATACCGTGTCCACACCTTATTAATTAATATTAATGCATATAATATGCGATGACTAATGAGTAATGAATTATGAATTTTTCCAACGCATATAAACAAAAAAATAATCTGAAAGCACTTGTCAATATTTATGAACAAACGTTATTTGGCAAAACGGAAAATAAATAAATAAATAATTTTAATTATTGGGCGTTTAGTTGAGATACCATTTATATTAATAAATCTGTTTAACATATTTGTTTATCTAGACAAAAGAACTGTTTACGTTGGTGCTTCACAGAAGTCGATTAGATGAAATCACGTTTATATATAAAATAATAATTAATATATATACCCATTATTGTTAAAAACTTTTAGAGATTCTTAATCTCGGGCGGCTCGACCTTAGTGCTCGAGATAACCTTTCGGCATATTATTTATTGTTACCACATCTCGGTCAAAGTTTTCTGATGAAGTTTTATTTTTTTTCTAGTTCTTTGTATATATTTTGTGCGGCGGCTACGTGTGGTCGGGTAACGGGTGACTTGTAGATACAGGGATGCTGATTTTAGAATAATATAATGCCAAGTACGCGCGACCTTGCCTTTGGTGTGCGGTATTTGCACCGCCGCCTTCCTCTACCTTCCTTTTTCTTCCGTATCAGAGCGCGGTGGGGCTTCGGCTTGCAAAAGGTTTCCGTTTCGGCATTTCGCAACGGTTTAATGTCACGCGACGTCCGTCTTAAAATAGCAGCGCTAACATATACTTGACTAGAATAATTGCGAAACAAACGGCGGTATTCAATGGAGTAGTCTCACACATTGGTCGGTCCACGACTAGACGGCAATATAGATAGTAGTGCTGGTAGTGGTAAATGCAGTTGTTGTAGTAGTGTAAATCGTTGGCGTTAAGTCTTGTTGTGTGATTGAATAAGCGACTGACTTGTACGCAACGAACCGTCGACGCCGACCATAACCTTGGACAATGACAGGCGGCGGTCGCCCTATGCACCGCCATTCGCCGTTGTAGTACCACAGTCTTCCCCTCCAAAACCCGTTTTCACCGTACAGACTGCATGTTGTTTTTTATTAGTTGGGTCGTTTCGTTTTTTTATTCTCAACGCCATTTTATTACCGACCCGTTCACTTAAACGCTGGTAAAACAATCGGCTTGTGTGCATCAAGTCGGACAATTTCTTCGCTCACTGATGGCCTAACCTAACCGTTCCTTGCCAAAGGCGGTTTTCCCATTAGATTTTTCGTTTCAACAAGCAGTTTTCCAATAACTAACGTCCAATTAAACTTTTAAATCTAGTCTCTTTTTTCGTAGTTGTTAATTATTTAAAAATTACAAAAACAAAATATTGGAAAATTGATAAAAACTTGTTTTTGTTGTAATATTGATGTCAGGTTTTGTTTTTAATGTTCTTACAAAATTATTAAGACATAAATTTAATAAAAACTTTAATATCAAAAATATGTCGCCAGACGAGTTACTAATTGTTTTTAATTGTATTATTTTTAGTCTATGTTTAAAATGTTGAATAATATTTTAAATATTATTACTTTATAAAGCATGCTCGCTGTTACGTTTATTTATTTTTCTCTTAAAACGGATTATGCATTCAATATTAATATAATTAAGACAAAAAAATAATATACATATTATCTATGTATCTACTGTAATAAGCCAGCATGAAAAAAAACATGGGAAAGTTCATAATGGAATATCGTGGCAACCGTGTGTATATATTTATCGAGCCTAATTAATTAATCTAGTACCGTTAATACAGTTTTTTTTCTATCAAATAACTACTCTATTTATTTTATTCCCTTCCTGAACAGAAACTGGAGGTCCGCTCAGGCCTCTACAAAAAAAAAAGCGGTTCGTCATTACACGGTGTACTTTACTTTTGGTTTTGTTTTTGTTCTCCAAAACAGACGCACTAGGCTTGGAGGCATACCTTTAATTTTACCGTTTAAAGGTGGTGCGATGCCGTCCTGCCGCCTCACAGTTGAGTCAATATTGATTCATTTGGTTCACCTAAAAACGAAATAATCTATGAGCGTTGTCGTGTGTTTGTCTGGGCAAACATTTTTGTTGAATACTAAAAAAAAGATTAGGTAGGACTATATATTGTAGCTGCTGTCGTGGTTACGACCCGACTTATACACAACCTCTCGACTTTTTTTTTTGGTTCTGACTACACACACATATTATACACATCTACATAATTTGTTGGTCGAAACGGTGTATCCGGGCTCATTGTACTGGGGCAGGGAGCGCTATTATAAGCCGTGTTGTCTCCCACAGACGGATCAAACCACTAACGAAGCAATCCAAACCTCATTTCCTAAATTCTCCGGCCGAAAAATCAAATTTCACAAATACCGAGCATAACCGAACTTTGGTTATCCCACGCCCACCGGAAATGGCGTTTTAAAAATAACAAAAATTATTATATTACAACACCCGAACGCGTGTGCTGTGTGTATTTTATAATAAGCTGTTGCCTTGCCGTTATAAGCGCCGCGTGTAACCAAAAAAAAATGTTTTACTTAAAATGTTCTCAGCCTTGTATAATTCAAAAGGTGGAAATTTAAATGATTAATTATTTACATAAGCAACTACGCCGGACTCGTATTTTATTTAAATATTTCGAAAAAAATACTGCTCCGGTCGTTGACACCTGATGATTGTTGGTTTATTATAGCAAACCAACAATCCGTCTATAAAAAAAATATTCATGTTCTAATATAAAATTTAAATGAAAAAAAAAAGTAATAACGAATGTCTAATGATTAATGTTGCAATTAACAAGGGCAGTATTTAAAAAATATAAAACACATTCAGTCCATTGGCCAAACGTATTTCCTGTGGTAACACAGTATTTGAAACGCTCATTAAAATGTTTTAAAAGGTTATTCAAAACATAAAAGGTGTGAGGAGTATGTAAACAATTAATTATACTATGCGCTAAACACTACTTAAAAATATTTAGATCTTAAGAATTGCTCTGTTGTACTATGTTGCAATCGGATAAAAACAATTTGATATTTTTAGAAAATTATTTAACAGCTTTTGGCGGCATACACACTCGAGACATAATAAAAATATTGTGAGACGAAAGGTGTAAATTATATATTTGCATAGACAAAACAACGACTGCATATTGTGACGTTTGTTGCACTCGATGCTATTTGCATTTGTACTTATAAATATATAAATTGCCGTGAACACACTGTCTAGTTGTCATTACGGAAATGCATTGTTTATGAACATAATATTATGTACCTATACATGTGTTGTGCGGGTTATTGTCTTGCGATAAAATGGTTTGCATATTTTCTTAAAATCTGAAAACTTGCCGGCATTATAAGAGAGATCGGTATTAACATTATTGGGATTGTTTTAGCTGCTGGTGTGTGCTTTGTTTGAACCGGGCTCGTATAGTAGTTGTTACCCGACAACCCCTAGATGTCATTGGCGAAATCTTATTGAATTATCATTAATGTCTTTTTAGTCGACTGAGAGAAGAAAGGAGGAGACCCGTTTGACACCCGGTCTGGTACTGACAATGACATTTGGTTCATTGATCGGTACAGTGCACGTTGACAACAATGTATAATTGGTAGACGGCGTTGTCGTCGCCGTCTTCAACGTCGGTAGCTTTTTTGTTAACTTTTCACATCCCGTTTTCATTTGTTTCTGACCCTCAAGGGATTTGGTTTGTACTATTTTTAGAGACTGTCCTGGTCTGTGCAGACGACGTCGTACCTGCTGGCAGACACGCCTGACTATAATAGTGGATCGATACGATATTACTAGTAATATTATTATTATTTTTATTTCTGCTATACAACGCTTTGAGAAAAAGGGCGGGAGAGAGAACTCGTGGGGTGTTAATAATAACGTTTTGTTGGACGGCGGCATAAAGCTCATGCGCTGTTCGGTCTAGGGCGGACAAACGACGAATTTGCATTTGTTTTCCTTGTTGTGTGTATGAGTAGTATATGATGTATTATGTGAGTGTGTGGCGACAACAATACTGCAACGCAAAACTGCATGCCGTTTAACCCAGGTCAGTGACGATGACACGGTGAATTTGGCACTTTCCATTGTCACGCCAACCGAGACCCCTGTACACCGATTAATATTTTTTTTCTCAGATATTGTGCAGTTGACGTTTTCCCGAACCTTCAATATTACCTATAGTGTTGTCATTCGTTTCCTATTTAATTCAGTCAAAATCTTTAAACCGTCGGTCGTGTCAGCCTCATACAGCAGTTGTTGATCATTCCGTATACCTAGTTAAAAAATATATAAATTATTAATAACGCTCTAAACTGTTGTAATAATATTATGTCGACGCCGACATGTTACACCAAGGGCGCCTGCAGTAGAGGATATTGTGTTCGGGGTGGAAAGAGGAGAAACATACATAATTTATAAAGAGCAAGAAATAATAATAATAAAAAAAACCGGCTCCGACGTCTCGAAATGATGTATTCTTTGTAAATATGTAAACTTCTGCATCCAATTACAACGTGGAATAAATAATATTATCTCGTATGAATCGCGCATTCGTTAAACATCCAATGACCAATTTTTACACGATTATGGCTCGAACTTCTTTATATTATAATGAAGACGGTCCGTAATTCGTTTGTTGCCCTATTGGCACAAATATTGTGTTAAAATCGGGTCGTCTAAAAAAGATTTGGCAAACGACAGTAGTACAGGATGTTATATGCATCGAATCTGATGGTCCTTGATTTTAATGGAATAAAAAAAAAAAAAATACTGACTACTCTTCTTGACGTCATTACCAATCTTTACTATTCAGTATCCCCTATCAGGCTATCCGACAAACGGCGTACGGAAGTTTAAAAGCAATACTCGAAGCACAAAGCTTGTTTACAGATGATTATTTTCCATGTTCTTGCAGTATGTAATGGTATAATATGCTTTTCTACCTCGTCGCCACCGCAATAAGTAGACGTATGATAGGGCAGGGTTCGCAGGACGCTCTTTAATAAACACGTGCGGGGCAAAATGTGCTTTTTTATATCTCTCCCTCCGATTGTTGTTCGGTTAACGTCATCTTTCATTATGACAAATTATTAACAGCCGAATGGCCAAAATCTTTGGAAAACCTTTGCCCCCCCCTCTCATCTCCAACCGCAGATGATGAATTATTGCTATGCTGAACAAGCGTTGGCGAGTCGACTCGGATTTCAATCGCATACCGGTAGCAGCATAGTAGTACAAAATGGAAGATATGCTGATAATAATAATAATAATTGTTGTAATTTCATTCATGAAACGTGTCGGGCTTCAATGGAGAGAAGTTTTAACCCGAAACCGCTCCTAACCCTTCTTCGAATGTCCGTCACTACTATTACTATTATGAATGTATAAAATAATAATATAATGTGTAATATAATATTGTGATTATCTGACATTTTTGTCGTTAATCTCTCTCTCTCTCGCTGTATTGTTTACTAATCGAGCATTGTTTTTTTGTTTGTTTCAGGTATGTTGACAATATTATACAATTAATAATATAAGAAAAACAAAAGTTGTTATCGAATCGAAACCGGTACAACACCACGAATAGTGACCGACGGCAATAATAATAATATTATAAAACATAAATTTTTTACTGCACTGCTAGTCTGGCATTGTATAGTTTTCGGTGAGTAAAAGTGTATACGACCATTTTAGGTCGTTACGGCCGTCGTGTAAATTATTATTTACCTATACCATGTTTATATATTATGCATTTTTTTTTTGTCCTGTCTGAGGGAAAAAATGTATAATAACCCAAGAAACGTGTGACGGGCGTTGCATAATTTAGTTTCGGTAACATTATTATTACTATTACTATACATTGTTATATGGGTTTTGTCGAAGAGAGGACGTTTTTCTGTTTTTCGTTTTAAAAAGAAAAGAAAAATAAGTAAACGTCTCGTGTACGACTAAGACACTTGCGTTCTATTGTTCTTGTTTGTTCCAGTCGGCTCGTGTACTACGTGTACAGGGAAGTCAATCGTTCGTCGTTCGATTCGCTTTTACCCCTTGTGAATCGGTCTTAAATAGAATATATTATTATAATGTACGCCTAGATTATATTGTATAGTGTAACGAATATAGCGTTTGTTCGGCGCTCCAGTGAAACCACTACTTCATATACTAAACCAACAACCGACGTCAGCGCATTAAAAATATTTTCTTTGCTATTTGTCGTTTTTGGAGTCCCACGACGAGTCTGACCGGTTTTCGGGAGTAACAACCGAGAAAAATTGAACTTGATTTGGTTGGTTTGGTCGAAAGTTGTTTGTTGCAAGTCCAGTGCGTTAAAACTGAATATTAATATAACGATAATAGTGTAATGAATAAGAAACGCTGCTCTTATTTATTTAGCGACAACGGGTTTCGATACACGCCAATTAAGAAAAGCGGTTCAACTATGATAAACATCCAAGCGGTCTTCGCGTTGTTCCATCTATATTTTCGTTTATTATTCTTGTTGGCTGTTCTTGTGAGCAAATTTACATTTTTATCTGTGCAAAGGTTATGCACCGGAAACCCGACAAACGTCTCCTACAAAGGCTTCATATTTTCCAACTCTGTGAATGTGTCTGGCGTAAATTTGGGGGTTTCTTTTTATTTTCAAACCAGCTCGAAGCTGTCGATTTGCATACCGATTGTTGGGCGCACACGTGCGTGTTTGGACGCTATTGAAATGCATATAACTTATAAGTACCAGATAAATATTATAATATTGAACGTTAGTGTAAAGGTGTTGGCTGGCGGTGGCGGCGGCCTTGGAAGACGAGCTCTCCGATAGGAAACCATGGCATAATAATATAGGTATATATCGTAATGGTTGTTGTTTTGCGCGCAACCGCACAGACGCGCCCAGCTTTATGCGTGTTGTACTTGTGCAATGGACCGCGTGCATCACACGTGGGGTCTCGACCAAGGCCAGTGTCGGCTATCAAATGCAGTGTATATGTACATGCACATGCACACTTGCATAGCTTCGGCATTACAACAACACGCCGTAACAGTGATCTCATTCCCCGAGGTTTTTACACTGCCATAAATCGGTCGTTGGCTGATATCATCATCATCACAGTGTGTGTGTGTGTGTAGGATGCACGTTTCCCGGTGCGTTAAACTCTTTGTGTGTGATTGTACAAAATACAGGGTGACTCGCTGGTTTGTGCAGACCGAGGTGCATTTTATAATTCCCTTTGCGATGGCCAGTAGAACATTTCCAGAATTTTCAATTATTTTATTCATCCATAACGTTCGTACATATTCGCGTGTTGGTGAATAATTCATTTCCCGTTCCGTCGGGCTTGTCTGTGCAATTTCCTTATTACTTGCCGGCTCTATAAAGGTTAATGGATATTAGACCGGTGTTTTTTTTATTTTCATATACGACCGACCACAGTTCATACCTAGTCATAATAATGTACCGAAGTTAATACACAATATTATATAGTAATCGTAAAGTTTATTTTTTGTTATGTAATGTGTGTGTATAATATAATATCCCAACGTTTTTGTATACTATTTAACAGGTTAATATATAAATTTTTTTTAAAAAAATACCAAGTACAAAAAAGTCGTTTAAAATAAACAATAAGTGTACGGAAAGATTACCACGAGTTATAACAATAATAGTGCATAATATTAGTCGTTAATACTAAACGACCCATGAATAATACAACGGTTAAGATGGAGAAATTTCAATGGATAAACCCCGACCATCATAGCATAGCGGTTGACGACCAAAAGCAACCAGTGCTTAACGAAAACGGCGATTTGATCGTCTTGGACAACGAAAGTGAGTTAAAAAAACTATCGATAACCCGTCAAGAAATCTATCTCTCGGGGTCTTATCGGAGGCGGCGACAATTTAAAATTAACAAACCACCGTCTTGATTGGTCTGATGATGTGTTTTTATGTTATGCAAAACGCACAGCACGAGGAAAGACATTGAACATTTCAGTCATACTAATTACAGAAATAGAAGGAAAATAGATTGAGGAAAAACTATGTCGAGAATCGATAATTGTGTATTATCTGTGTGAGAGGTGCGATTGTGTGGGAGACTCCAGGGGGACCAACCCCAAAAAATTGGGGGAAGACATTGTGTGTTGCGGTATTCGAAAACACAATGGCTATAATACTATTATGATTTAATCACACAACTCTGTAATTATAGTACAAATTGAGTTATTTTGTTTTATGTTCGAGGAGCAATCAATAGTAAGCTTCCCTTCCGGCCTTCCGCCCTTGTATCCGCCTCCGGTTAGGCCTGACCGTATCGAGTATTAATAATATTAATATTTTACTACCGTCCGCGACGGTTTAACTCGAATTTCCAGGTGGAAAGTGTATCGCTGTGCCGAATTCGGACGACGTGCTGGAAATTTTCGGTTTTGGATATTCCACAGGTTACGGGTCGCCCTCGGGATCGCCCAAAGATTCGCCGGACCGCGACTTGAAACCCATCGTCCAAGTAGTCACAGGTAAAAACCAAACATCACAAAAAAAAAAAATCCACCGGGTGTGTGTTATACAAGTGTTTGGTTTGTTTCATAATGCCATGCAAAATTTCTATCTAGATACGACCAACTTATTGTAATATTACAACCGACTCTTGCTGGGTTTCACAAAACTTTATTATGGTTCAATTAACGGCGGGGACCATAAGGTTTCGTGTGCAACTCGGCACATGATGAATATATTTTATCAACAACACAGATCAATCTGAGTTGGCCGCACTAAAATATGTATAGTTGCTGCTTTAACCATAATTATACTCGGACCAACTATGTATTTTTTTCCATGTGTGGCTTATAATTATCAGTTTTATATAATGTAATTTGTATGTGAAAAATCGACCTTGGTCCGTATCGACCGTTGCCCGTTGCACGACAACGCCAAAACGGCATTAATAATGCATTCGAACGACGGTGTGTGCAACATATATTATATTATAAAAAAAAATATTACTACTAATTAATCGACCCCTAAGCCGCCGCCATTGTGCGTCGTTGCAGTAAAACGCAGCAGAGCGCTATTGAAAATGCACACACACAATCTAATCGTTCTCTCGTTACTAACCTAACCCAACTGAATTTGCATTGATAACCGCCGTCGCCTTTTATTGCACTCATTGTAAAGATAAAACAAACAAAAAATTGGTTCGCAGTTGTCGTTATAGCCATTGTGTGTGCGTTTAATTTAAATAATCGGCTGCCATTGGCATTGGTCGTTTTTAGATATCCGTTCGCGCGATGACCGTTTGGATATTATGTAACCGTTTTTTTTACTATAAAACTACTTTTTTATTTAAATTTAAATGCGCGTTTACCGTCGAGATTTATCTTAACCACATGCATATATTATAATTTAATAAAACAAAAATTTACGCGCAAACGACCATTTCTTACCGTAGTATATAATATGTGGAATTATTATTATCTAATTAGAAGCGTTCTCGTTTAATGACGAGAGAGACTTTGACTATAATACGCCATTAGTGTAGTAGTCCCACACGACTATTAATTAGAGACGGTTATTAATTAATTTTTTTTTCCTCTTCGTTTTCGGATTGCATATTTTATATTTATTTCCCCGCCTGGCATTCATCATGTTATCTATTCCGCGACGATTGAATCGTTCGAAACGGCTTCAAGAAATCCGCGTTGCGCAACATAACACTATGAGACCTCGAAAGGCACCGGTGTTTACATTATTTAAATTATCGATAGTTCTAATAATTGTTATTAACTTTGGTCGTGTTGTGTAACCGACGCGTCCGCCTGATTATTATTGACCTTAACCGTTTTTTTAAGTACACCAATGACTGCGCGCGATAATAAACCACGCGGCCAAACGTCAGATAACAAAAGTATTCATTAAAAAAAATAAGAAGAGGGTATAAGACAGAAATCTAATGTGATGGGCTTTCTGTAGATGAATACAGAAGCAGGCCCCGGACACTGATAAAAATTAACATTAGGAAGATACTTATCACATAAAAACGCGACGGCCATAGTCTAAGAGCGTCGCAGTGTGACCATTTTTGTAAAACTAAAAGTAGAGTATAATTTTTATTCAAAAGTCAAAACAATAATTGATTTAATGACTAAAAAAATTGCTTAAAGAGGTTTTACTATGTATTAGTAATTAAAAAATTTAAGTTATAAGTTATAACTAATTTAAACAAATATATTTTATAAAATACAAACCGTAATATCAATATTTTCCACTGAGAGTACTAAATAGATAATAAAAGGTAAGGGTACGGTCATTGTGTGCCCTTTCAACATGGCCGTCACGTTTTTGTTAGCCTTTTAAAGTGATACTTCTGATTTTATCTATTCTGTAGATATAGATAACAAATTACAGTCCCCTCCTCTCCCCTCTTCGGTTCTGTAATTAAGTCTGACATTATGAAACATAACGGAACACTTAAAAACAACGTGCTTGTATTTTGTAATATTTTTTTTGTTGTTGACACAACTGTTGTTATGTGGAACGACAGACGCCGACACGCTGTTGTGGAGCATGAGGACGCCGTGCCAGAAAGACATCGAGGCCACCAGGGAAATGCTGGCGCTGGTGGCGTCCAAAAAGTACCAGGACATGTTTAACGACCAGTGCACGGTCAAGATACGCGTGTGGAAGCGCATATGCGAGGAGCTGATGAACAAGGGCTACCGGATCGCGGACTCGGTGAACGAGGGCGGCATCAAGTGCCACCAGAAGTGGCGCAACCTGGAGAAATCGTACCGCAACTACCTGATCAGCTCGACCGACCTGAACAGCTCGGCGCCCAAGAAGCCGCCGCCGTACTTCGAAGCGCTGCACGAGATACTGAAAAAGAAAAAGAAGTACGCCAACGCAGCGTCTTACTCGTACTCGCAGACGGTGGTGGTGGGCGACGAGATGATCGGCGACCCGGACGCCAGCGGCGGACACCTCAACGACACGGACGTGATGGATGACATGGACGACATGGACGGCCAGAACGACGACCACTGTTACGTGGTCAACAGCTCGGGGCACGTATCCAAGCGGCTCAAGATGGACCCGCTGGCCGTGTGCTCGACGTCGGGCGGCTCGGGCTCCGGTGGCGGTGGCGGTGGCGCCGGCAACAGCAGCGGCCCGCGCGTCAAGCACCAGCAGCCCGACGTGCTCGAGCAGATCCTGGAGCAAATGGTGCGCGTCCACCGGGACACGATGGCCATGCAAGAACGGCATTTCAACCGGCTGGAAAGGCTGATGAAAGAGAACGCGATCCAGAGCAAACGGCTGGCCGACGTCCTGGGTCGTCTGACGCACAACAGGGACGACAAGCAACACGACAAGTCGGCCGCCACCAATTCGGACGTCGAATAAAACAGCATTACCGCAAAACGACACTATTTACTTTAATTCCATTTTTTTTGCTTTTTACATCTGACTTTAATTAAAAACAGACTTTTTTTTTAAATATTATATTTATATTTATGATAACAATACTATAAACAGTTTTTTTAAAAATCTCATATTTTGTAAGTAGTACAATATAGGTACATAAATATATATATTTTAAATGTATTGTATAATAATTCTCCTCTCGTGTATTGACATTACGCGCATTTATATTATATACATACATTATGTAAAATATTACATAATTATATTCTTAACCGCCGCCGGTTTTCAAGTCTACGGTAGGTAACGTGTTTCGAATAAAAATAATATTATAAGTATAAGTTTGTACAAAAAAATTATAAATATATAAAAAAAAAAAAATGTAAAAAACATCAATAAAAAATGACAAGTTATTATGTTACACGGTTTTTATCTCGGCCGCGTTTATATATATATATACATGTGTGTGTGTTTAATAATATTTTTTATTTTTATTAAATGAAATCTATTTAAAAAAGTCACACCGGGGGAACGGCTCAAAGGAAGTCTAGAGGTAAAACGACACAAGAGGAAGAAGGCTTTGCATGGGCGTCGTGGTGTAATGCTCTGTGTGTGTGTGTATATTTAAAAAAAAACACAATTTAATTATATTGCCGTCGTTTAAGGTCGATAAAAAAAAATTAATAATACTATAAGCGCGATGGCAGTTGCAGGGGAAAGAGAAAGGGGGGGCGAGTTTTTTCAGTTTAGCGCATGTGTTTTTTTAATTTTTTTTTCAATGTTATACTTACTATTGTGTGAGTGTGTGTGTCCCCATCATGTCTTTGCATGTGCGTGTGTGTCTACAGAGCAAAGGGGAATCGAACATAATATACACAGTGCACGGTTTTTGTTGCCACCATAACCTAGGGCAAGGTTGAACGGCTTGTCCCTGCACACATAAAATAATTGTTCTGTATATATATACTCTGCCCGAAGGTCCATGACCCGCAAACGTCGTTAAGAAAATAAAATAAAAAACTAGTCGAAACCGTTCAAGTGCACAACCGCCGCCTTAGCTGTGTGTGTAAATGTGTGGTGGTGCACATGCTACGTGCATTTTTTCTTCTTTTTTTTTAATCGCCATATAAACCAGAGTATACAAATTTATATGATTTTTAAGTATCATTTATTTTTTAAGAAACAATGTAAAAAACAATATGTGTGGATGATAAAAAAAAACCTCCATTTCGAGAACTTGAGGGCTTTTTTTTTATGATAAATCTATTTTTTTATAATGTTTGTACGGATTATATTTGAACAAAATAATTGTGACTTTTTGGGTCTACGTTAAGTTGATGATAATCGATTTCAACCCCTGTCGACTGTGGCAGACGTTGACCGGTGATTTTTTTGTTTTAGTTCTATTCTAAAAACTTTTTGAGGAGTTTCTATAGTGTAATAAAAACGCCCAATGGAATATTCTTACATGTATATATACTGCTGTTTAATATAATGAATCTTTGGACCGTCTTTGTTGCGTTTGTGATTTAATTGAATTTTACAAAATAATAATAATAATATGGTCAACTATTAAACGGTAAATGTGATGAATGTGATTATAGAAGTAAAACGACCGTTGACGTCCGGCCTTTGGATTTCACATTGTTTTTCTTCCTTTTGTGACACGCACAAAGTTCAAAGGGTCAAACCCGTTGCGAGACGATGAAATTCAGTAAAATACTTATATACTAGAAACGGTTATAACGATTTTTGTTTGACGCGCGGCCTATACTATATTATATTGTTGTACTACAGTAGGTACTTGCAAGTAAAACTAAAAAAAAAATATATAAAAAATTGGTCATTTATTATAATAATTAGTATATATTATATGGTGCCCCTGTGGTTCCGGGATTAGAATAGGTACACAGTTACTCCTGATTATCGTAAAAGGCGATTAAAAGGAGGTAACGGAGGGATTTCTGTAGCAGAAATAACGGTAATGGAAGAACATGGTAGAGGCAGCTTGGAAATACTTCAAGTACTGGCTCACCAACTGCGATGCAGCAAGCAAGAGGGAAACTACTACCTTAGAGATCCCTAACCTAAATAGCCAATGATGTGTCCCATGACAGACACATATGGCTAACTCGACAAGGCGTTACCTTTAGAACATGATGATGATGATGATATTATATGGCCAGCAACTACTTGGACAGTTGGGTCTTATTTTAAAAGTAAGAAAAGGACACTGATTTTTTTCTTGTCTTGTCTTTGATTTGTACACAACCATAGAATATTATTTGATATTTTATTCCACTTTTTTCTTGGCCCTCTGTCAGACCTTCTTCGTTGTGTATTTTGTCACTTTTTTTTATTATTTTTTCTGTTAATGTATTTTCGCAGAGCCGTCAAAATTTAATTTTCTATTTATATACAATTATTAGTGCGACCTTGTTTGTTCTTTCGGCCGAGCAGCAATTCTTATTGTGAACATAAGGAGGAAAACTTCTCAGAAGAATGCTGACTTACAAACTTACTTATATTCTTTCTTAATAGTGTTGTGGCGCGCGTGGGATTGTTGTTTTCAAACGACCGACATTATCATAATATTGGCTTTTTTATTTATTTTTTTAAGCTTAAGTACTCCACCACGATGACTGGCCATGGGCCCAAGTACGCGTTGGTAGGGGGGGAGGTTATTTCTCCTATATTACAATATCGATAAACTGCTAATGAAAAATGTGTAATGGTGTCGAAATTAAGTCTTGATTGCCATTATTAACTATTGTTGTTGACGTTTGACACTGAATTCCTTTCTGTAAGCCAATAATGAGTTTCAGAACATATAACATCACATTAGCTTCCAAAGTCTGGCCTAGGCTATAAAAAACGTCCAACAACGTGTCTTTGCTAAATTGAATTTCGTCGGAATTAATGTGCATAATAAAAATAAAAAAATGCCAAGTAAAACAGGTTCTCCCTGGCAACGTTTTCGCATTGCTACAACTGGCAAGGTAGAGTTAATAGCAAAAATACAATTTTTTTTAACTCTAAAAAAAAATTTGTAAACACTTTCACAAGCAGACATAAATAATAATTCCAGTTTTGAGGTAACGTGGATTGTGAATACAAACCACATCATTGATCATAAGGATTTTAGAATACTTAATTTATTTGTTGTTATGTTTTTCTAATAAATTTTAAGTAAAATTCTAATAAATATCCATTGCCAAGTATAGAAATCTGGTCCGCCGGTCAAAAATAACACACCCACATATTTTTTTTTTAATACATTGCTTATACTTCGGTTCTGCGCGCCCGAAAGGACTATCAAAACTTTGGAACCACCTGTCGGATTTCACATTTAAGCCTCTAGTATTTTATATATATATATAAAACATTTAACGTCCGGTTGTTAAGTATGCGCTGTCGATGCAGATTACACGTTTTCTTATAAACTCAACAACACGGTGCTACTTACCTAGACCCTAGTTGGCTTGTTATTATTTTTTACATTTTCAAAACGCCTTAACCATGTGCTGTGCGGCCCATGCCCCCATATCCTACTGCTTATTATACTGTTATTATTACTGAAAATAATAATAATAAAACAACCAGATAGAAGAATGTGCATCGTTTTTTTCATTGCGCTTCGGGATGGTGTTTGGCTTTTTTTAGCTTTGTATTTTTTATACATACAATTTTTTTTACTCGTTTTCATCGTGTGTGTATTATCTGATTTGAAAAACCTGTTTTTTTTAAGATGGGAAACTTATACTTGCACGCTTGTCCTCTCTCTGCCACCCCACCCCCTCGTGCTCGGTGCATTTCTTTTCTTATTATATTATTGTTTCTCAGACTAAACGAGATCTCCTCTGATCTCGGCCAATGTTTTTCTGCTCGGGGGTGCGTTGTTGGAGTAAATTAAATAAAGTATATTATATTTTTGTCCACACACAATTTCCTACTTCTTTTGGCCGCAGTGATTTGCTTGCTGCTGCTTTTGGTAATGACCTCGACCATATCGTCGTTCGCTTCGTTAGCTTAATGACCCTCGCGTGTGTGTGTGACGTTGGTAAAATTATTTCATAATAATAATAATATTGTAATCATCACACACACAACTGCAGCCGACGGTCGTCACATTAATAATAATAATAGTTAACAGACCGCCGTGGACCTCGGTCTACATCCATTTATTTTTTTATGCACATTTTAAAGTGAAAGTGAGTCTAGTGATGTCTAGACCGTCTCCTCCGAACCAAACACACTTATATGTATACTAACCGAGTGTTAATTTGCTTTACCAGAATATATAAATTGTACAGTCTGCATAATGATGACAATAATGTACAATTTGTGCGCCAATATTGAGGAGACGAGCGAAAATTAAAACGTTCCCTCAATTAAAAAAAAAAAACTATTATTTTTAATTGTGTAAAATAATGTGTTGACACGGTTTGAAAAAATTCAGCCAAGCTATATATGTGTGTATAAAAAATGACTTAAAGCGCGTGCTTAGCTTTTATATGAGAATACACATATAATATTTTTATACGTCTGAAAGAGGTTAATATTATTCGGTTTTATTAACATTAGCCCGTGCCCGGTAGCGTTTTGTCGGGATTAAAATATATACGGTCGGTTTATGTTTATTTTGTATTATTATTTCCATCTGTTTGCACGTAAAAACCGTGTGCACTGCTGTTAGACAAAAAACAAACACAAATTCACACGTTTCAGTTAAGTATGGACACCTTTAGTTTAGCTTTACCGACACCTCCTAATAGTAGCCGGAAAGAACGTCATTAGAGGGTTCGAGTAATGTGTTTTAGTGCCCATTTTTGTATTAAACGCCATTTGTGTATGTATTATGTGGTTGTGATGATATTACTTTGTTTTTTTATTTTCAAACGCCGCACACTTGTCTTTTAGATACTTAACAACTTTTGTATATAATATCTTGTATACAACTCATAATCGGTACAACTATACTGCCTGTACATTGTTCCAAAATATCTAGAGCTGGGTGGGCTAGGCTTAGCTATAAAGCGAATCTTGAACAATTTGGACCGTTCGAAATTGTTACTAGGTGACTGTGTCAGAGTTTGGATTAATGGGTAAATTAATAGCAAAATTGAAACGGTCAAGGCATGGCATTAGTGTGTACTTAAACGGAAAATTGAAGTTTACACTCGATGGCACAATGTTGGATCAACCAAGTGGTAGTATTCTAATTGAGTTGGGCTTGGTGTACACCACCGTGTGTATGACGTGTGCGGTGTATGTCTTGGCAAGTGTGTATTTTTTTGTGTCAAAAACTAGAATACCTACCGTGTAACGCAGAAAAACGAGTTTTGGTTTTATTTTACCACCAAAACGGCTTTGACAACGTGTCCGCCATGTTAGTTTTGAATAAATTAAATTTCAACTGAACGCAAAAATCACATCCGACCAACTACACACTACTGCGGCTTGGCTAAATTTATTCATATTTCACTTAAGATTTTTTTTTTGTTATTACTTATTAAATAACACTATATGCACTTATATCATATTATTATGTTCTAAGGTTTGACTATTATGATGCAGTACCTACTATATAGGAATATATAATGCAGAAAACGTTACGAAATTTGCACATGCTAATAATTTGCCAACCGTAGGAGTTGGTCGATAGTAAAAATATTATTTAGTCGAGGGATACTCGTATAGTGTGTGTGTAATATTGTTTATGTACCTAAATGCCAATAGCGATTTGCCATCGGATATATATATATATATATACAATACAATAATCGTCGCCATTGCTTTTTACGCACACACGATACGTGCACTATTGCCGTTTTCATTTTGAGCACGTCCGTCCACTGTACGATGCAAGTATAATAATAATTTTGTACAAATAAAATAATGCCACTGTGCGTTGGTCATAATAAGTATAAAGTATAAAAATATAAAAGAAAGACAACCAGCTAAAAAACATTTTTTTTTGTCCACACTGTACGTAAAAGTATTATCGAATAAACTGTATTGGGAAAATGTTGGTTAATCATCGCCCATCCGAATTTTTTTTTTTAAATTGCTTTTAGCCACATGGGCTAAAAAGTCTAAAAAATTGTCTTTTTGCTAGATTAATAAAAAATTAAAAGCCTATACGATGGTGTTTTTTAGATACAGTACACTCATCGGTATATAATGTATATATATGTTATGTTTTTCTTGGCGTGAGAAAGACTTTCTTTTTTTTAATGTTTTGCCTGGGCAACATTTTTACTTTGATTTCGAGCCAAACGCCAACCTGGCGGTCAACAAGACATTTTTTTAGAGCATGCTTTCCTTTACAAATATAACTTAGCCGTCCACGTGCACGTACTTGCATGACATATTTTATTTTTGAAGTAATGAAAATTTGAAAAATACTGAGCCAAAACCAAGACCTAAATCTGCAGGACAAAGTTAATTTATCGGTTGACCAGGGCTTGATTTAACCGCCTAAGACGTCGTTACCTTTGTCGTACCGTATTATTCTTGACAATTTCTAAGAACATTTTTGGGAGGTTTCATAGTATGTAGTGATTTATCACCCTTTATTACTAATATATGTAAGTTCGCCGTTTGGACGTGTTGTATATTTATGACCTAATAAAAAAATATTAAAGCAATAAAACTACCCTTGTGGCCGAAGGGTAGTGGCGAGTGGTGGTGGTGTACACACCGGTTCGACAGTGTAGTATTGATCCAGGCGAAGGGGTTGCACGCGTTCAACCCTCGGCGACGATGCCTAAGTTCGACAAGGGTATATCACACGCGGGTCTCTCTCTAATGATAATGGGTGGGTGGAACCGACGGCGGCGGCGGAATTGGACATTATATTATTATGTATGTGGGGCAAGGCCCCCGTTGCATTCGATGCATTTCCAGGGCAAGGTCCTCTCTCCGTCCCGCCGCTGTAGGTTCCCAGTTAGGTGTCAGTTCAATAAAGATAAAACTTTATTGACCGGGACGAGCTCTCTCGGTAATAATATCATCGTGTATTGTTTGCACGTAAATGCCGACCTTTCACGTCCGTCTGCCCCTACCCTCCCCTCTCCCCCGTCCATTGGTTGTATATAGTTTTACCCACCTCTTTCCTCCCCCTTCCCCTTGCCCAAAGTTCAGGCGCATTTTCTACCCTCGAACAGGAGGAGGGTTACCCACACACCGTAGGGTAAGCTTAAGTCCTTTGAAACGCGCCCTTTTAATAACATTATTTTGCCCGCGTCACGCATAACGCGTTCTGGGTTTTTGTCGTTTTTGAAATAACCGTAGCAACGAATGACCTTTGTAAATATATTGTTTTTTTTTTTAAGTTCCAATGATAATGTTTCCCATGTCGATGATGGTATAATCCGCAACGACAATAGCGTTGGTTTGTTATATAAAAAGCGTAATTTTAATTCATCAGTTCGTGGAAATATTAATTTTCTTACGGAAACAATCTCATATTGTCATTTTCAATAGCGAATCCTTCTGAAAAACCGTATTATTGTCAATAATATGATTATTTATAATACAATAGCTGTACGCATAGGCGCCACTAGGGGACTTAAGCACACCCAAAAATTGAAACACTCAAACACCAATCCTTGATTTGTACATAATTTGTTGAAATTTTTTTATATCCTAAAAGCGCAAAAGGCTTTTACAACAGCGGTCGTATATGAAAACTATAATATTATTTTAAGAAAAAAAAATGAAAGTCGTCGCTTTCTAATAATAACACTGCAACAATCCATAGGCGTATGTAATAATAATAAACAACATATTTTCCAACATTGTTACTAATTAAAACTGAAGAAAAAAAATGGTCGTCATCGACACAGCAGCGTGTATGTTCCATCTCTTCTCCTCTGCGCACTATCTTTTTATAATATAAAATAATAATAATAGAGAATATATTATATTATATTTTTGTCTTGTGTCTTTTGTGCGTCTTATTGTCTATGGTTGTCGTCACCCGAAGCGGCCGGGGAAATTATTATAATATACCAAATGCAATTATCACAGTCTCTCCCGGACAAAGAACAACTTTTAATTATTATTTGGAATTATCATCGCGGCCAATTGTTTTTTTTTGCCGTTCGCGTAGTAGGTACATTGTTGGCTGTTATTTTTTCTTTTTTTTATTATTAAAATATCATGTTATAGACAGACATATTGTGTGTTACGGTACACAATTTTTTTACCAACAACCGCCGTTCGCTGTATAACAAAAAAATTATGATAAAAATACATATTGGAGAGTTTTCGATTTGTGTTAAATATGTACACCGTAGCAACAGCTGATGTGTAAGTATTTATACCACCCAGCTACTATAAGGGTAACGCGCAATAAAACGACTCGTGCCCTTAAGTACACGCAGTGACAGTTTGCCAAAAATAAAAAATCATTTGGCACTGTTCAAAATCCTAGGTCAAGCTCTAAATATTAATAATAATAAACGTCTTGTTGTCGGTCGATTTCGACATGGTTTTTAATTACGAGTAAACTGCACCTTTTTTGTTTTTTAAGAGTAAGAGAGATTCTAATTAAAACCCAACTGTCTAATAATTATTATATTATATGCATAATAATATGTTCAATAACGGTATTTCACCGAAACCGAGTGACTACTGCTGCGGTCAAACGAGACTACCAGCTCGACAAGAGAGAGGAGAGATGGATGCACGGTTAAATAATATTTTAATATATATTCGGCGGTGGTCGGTACTCACAACAAACACGGTTTGCAGCCTAAAAACAAGAATAATTTTACATAAAAAAACCTAATATTTAAAAAATATCGTTTGTTATTACTTGTCAGGCGCTGCTGTTGAACGTGTTGACAGAAAAAAAAAGAATGACTAAGTCGTCGTCCGTTATTAACATTGTTAATACAATTAACCGTCGGTTTTCTACTAACTATATTTATTTAATAATAACGATAAGCTGCTGTGTTTCCGGCAACTGTTGTTATTTACAAGTGTTAAAATAAATATCAATATATATTAATTAACACAAGCGCCCCCCGGTAACGATATGATAATAACAGCTCGGTTAGGGGTGGATACAAGGGGGGAGGGATTGTACTTCAATTGTATCTATAAAAAATGTGTATATTAAAATATTATAGAAATGTTTTTACTACATGTAAACGTTAGCAGGTTGGCTCTATGCCTATTGCTTTCTAGTCCCTCCATTTTTTTAATGTCTAAATCTGCACAACAAGTGTAGGTTACCACCCAAAACTTCAACACTGATTTATCTTTATCGAGACTGTGGTGTATGGGTATAGCAATAATTTTCCAGTGCATTTTGTCGTTCAGTTTCACTTACTATAGCAGCACGGTTGTGAAACAGTTTTCTGATTTTTTTTCGTAAAGCCTACACACCGGCTTTAGAGAATCGTTTCGTTAGTTACAAAATATCTAATGTGTTTTTAATATTCATGCGTTGTCATCTGCGCTCGAATCGATACGGTTGTTTGTTTGTTTGTTATTGTTTGTCTTTGTACTTGTGACATTCTATACTATATTATATAGGCGTGTGTGTGTTATCCGTATAAGCTCGGCGCCAACGACTTGAGGATAGTTTTTCGGCATTGTTTTTGAAAAAAACTTTTCTGTGGAATTACCTACACTCTGGTATGTTCATTAGAAGCAGCAGCAGCAGCATTACATACCTACAGCCAGGCCTGTAGGTGAGTAATGTGTATGTGTGTTGTGCGGTGACAGCAACGAGCAACAACATGTGGTACGGCGTCCCCGAAAGTTTACATTGCACAAAATCAACTATGTTCAGACTTCAGAGAGCGTTCTCTCCAATATTATTATTGTGTAAAATATCCCTAATCGACCAACAACAATCTACACACTTCTACTGAAGTTCACGGTGTCTTGTAAGAAATTTGCCCACAAAATAACATAATAACAGTGTAGGGCGATCAAGTAATAATGCTGAAGATTGCACTTGGTACATCATGTAAATATATTTTCACAATAACAGCTAGTGTCGAATATTAATAATTGTTCTGTGAATGATGATAATAATATTGATATCGATTTGCCTCTGTCCGCCTCTGATATAATTATTATTATATTGAATATGTTTTATTACAATAGTAGGATTATACTATCTCGACGGGTAGCCAGATAAACTAGGTCATTAGCTATAAACGATAATAACCGCGTTGTTGTTTTACCACACACATTGTGTGCAAATTATGTGCACAACATAATGATATAGCCTATATTTGTGTGTTAGACAAAACCCTATATAAACGGGTAACCTAAAAGCGGGACATGCAGGTACTAGACCGACATAATTGATGTATGTATATTTCAAATTGGTAGTTTTTTTTACTAACTAAAAAAAACAATATTTTTGATTATTTTCTTTTTCGAGTAAGCTCTTCGTAGGATCGATATGGTCAGATTGTTGCTACATGCTGTTAACATAGTATTGTCATGATTGATTCACACATTGAGTCACCGGATGTTTGGGCGGTCAAGTATTATTATTATTTTTATTATCAAAGCTATTCGAAGAAAACGTGATATCATAATAACCGCCGGCCGTGCATAATATCAGCTATTATAGTAGGTGCTAGACAAATATTATTGTAATAATAATACTAATTGATCGTACTGTGTGTTGCTGCTACATATTAAACAAATTAGGTCGACCGACGTTTTAGTGTCTTAAACTGGATAAAAATACTGTTATACTGTGGACCGTATATTACACACATATTATTATAATATTGTAAATATTGTCTCAAGACCGAGACGTAAAATATCGCGTGTCTACAACCGTACAACGATAAATTGATAATAATAATTAAGATTGTTATTCTAATATTTTCACAATGATGATGGTAGAAGTATGATTTCTTTGTAATTTTTTTTTATAGTTTATGACCACTCCAAACGGCCTATGGTAAACAAACATAAATACTTTTTTTTTTTTGTACACTACTAGTACTCGGTCGTTCCTGGTATATATGACAACAGCTGGTATCCCATCATTCGACAAAGCCCTTGGAGTGCAATAATAATAATAAGTACTTAACTCATACACACACACAACAGGTCGCCACGATGCGTTATTTGACCTTGACCGTCCAATTAAATAATTATGTCGTCTGTGATAAAGTACAATAATAAATAATAATAATACTATAATATTGCGTACAATGTATGTATGTGCCCACAACGTGCAGCTAGTTTAAACACAATGTATATTTTATCATATTGTACACATAGTACATACTGTACTCTTAACACACGGTTTGGGATAATTATTATTACTCTATATTGATTATGCGGTCGTTAAAAAATACATCTATGCAAAATAATCACTACTTAAGATGTGTGCAAACTTCCATTGAAACGAAAAAAACCCATAATCGACCAAAAATAAAGATTTTGTATAAACTCTAAACAATATCAAACATACCACAGATTTAAATTTAAAAAACCAGATGGCGCGTTCTTAAAAAAAAATGTAAACAAACTTTAATATTCAACAATAGCACAAAAATATAATCCTTCTGTTATACACCATAGTGTGGTCAGAGATACTGATAAAAATTAACATATGGAAGATACTTATCACATAAAAATGCGACGGCCATAGTCTTATAGCGTAGAAGTGTGACCATTTTCGTAGAACTAAAAGTAGAATATAATTTTTATACGAAAGTCAAAACAATAATTGATTTAATGACTAGAAAAATTGCTTCAAGAGGTTTTAATATGTATTAGCAATTAAAAATTTTAAGTTATAACTAATTTAAACAAATATATTTTATAAAATACAAACCGTAAAATCAATATTTTAAACTGATAGTACTAAATAGATAAGAAAAGGTCATTGTATGCCGTGACGTTTTTGTTTACTATATTTTCGGCACCACTGCACCGCGCGTTATGTTAAAAAGCCCAATCGAAAATCGTTATTTGAAAATCTATTGTTTTACTGTGAAATGCACTATCCGGTTTTACCAATTGACACTCGAGGTCGATACTAACATAAAGATAGCGTTCAATTTAGTCTGCTGAATATAGTGTGACCAGACGTCCCGATTTTGGCGGGACAGTACCGATATCCAAGCAGGTGTCCCGCTAAATATGGTGATCAAATCGGGACAGTAAAATGTACCGACTTTTAATCGACGTCCCGCTTTTGTCCCGATTTCAAACAATAGTTATTTTTTTCTTATTTTCACTTATGGTGTGTATATTTTGTGTTCCATCAGATCAACATCAGTTTATTTTGGACAGTTTCTATAATCTATACTGTGATATCACTTATTATCATAGAGACCTAGACATTAGTTTTTATCACGTTATGATCTGGACTCTCAATCGGCTATAGGTGACCACGGTTTTAGAAATGAAACCCAAGTGGTTACAACCATAGACCTATAAAAATTTCTTTATATATCTATGGTTACAACTGATAAAAAATCTCCTTTATTGCTCAAATCTATTGCATCAAATGATAAATACTAAGTATTAATAATTGTTTTATCTGTATTAAATATTTTATAAATATTGTATTAAGTATATTTAAATTTGGTTTTTATCCTACTTTGATTATAATTATAAGTTTACTTGTTATAATATTTAATACTTGTTTTTGAAAGTTACATTTTGTTTTTATAATTTTTTTGTTAAGTATATAATATACTTAATTTTATTAAGGTATTAATAAAATAAATATTTTATGTTCAATGAAAAATTGATTTAAATTTTGATTTTTATCCTATTTTGATTATGATTTTTTTTTTGCACTGTCTAATTTTAGCATGAAGAAATAAAGGTGTACCCAAAACCAATTATTAAGGGAGATTAAATCCTACGAGTACTATTTTATGAGAAGGGATACCCCACTTCCTCTAGTTCCTAATGAATACTTGTCCCGCTTTTATAGAATTTTGATCTGGTCACTTTAGCTGAATATCGAATCCGAGCAGTTTGTCCATAATATACTGATAAAATCACAACAGAGTCGCATGCCAACAGAAGAAGAAGATTTTCTTCAACTGTGCTGCTGGCAAGTAGTTCACTAGAGCTTTTTTTTTTCTTATTCCGGTGTCCACAATGATAACGATAATTTTTATTTGCATTCATATCCGGCGAGCGGAGGTGGTAATAAAGATTTCATTTTAAAAATAGATATTATGTTTTTAAATCTACAACGGTTATTAATTAGATGTTGGACGTTGGCAATGAACCCGCGTTCATGTTTTTGCATTGGTTGTGGTATAACGGAGTTTTATTATTATTATTGAATAATATTCTACACGGCCTTTTGATCTGTATAATTATACACAATGTAAGTAATAAACATGTTGTGTTGCTCCCCTATGTGTGAAGCTTTGATCCATCCTTTCGTTCGGCCTTTTTGTGCTAGAGAGCTTTTATCCAAAATCGACAGGCTATAATTATAATTAACAATTTAAGTCTTGTTACTTGTTAAATTGGCTTTCTAGACATTTGTGATTGAACCGATTATAATATTGTGTACAATAATTATTGTCTAACCGGTTTCCACTTACAGCGTCGTCGAGTATACTCGAGTGTAATATATTTATGTTTTTCGAGATCTCTAATGTTGTGTCTTTGCAATTAAAAAAAAATATATATATTATGATGTTTTGTAAAAATAAGTATGCAAAACAAATCATATTGTAATGTTTAATTTTTTTTTATTATTCATTGGGTGCGAGGAAAATTTAAATCGTACACATTTGACATTTATTTTAGTTTTAAAAAAAATGATATTTTCCACTTATTTTCATAGTGGAAACAGGAAGTCGTCGTTGCTGTGTGTGTGATAATAAACGCTATAAAAACACACAGAATAGTTCTAAAACGCGGTATCTATATTTAACACATGCGAATTCGGTTTGATGATTTTTGCCTGTTTTCTCTAACCTTTTCGCCACAAATTTGTTGCCGACCTTTGCGGACCTAACCGCCTCGACCGTGTTCTAGCTTGAAGATTTTTTTTTACAGGCCGGGTAAAAGGTGGGGACTTTAAAAATATGTATACCGTGTGTGTATGTGCTGTGTATAATAATAATATAATATAACACACACAGCTGCCACCACCACCGGATTGGGCCAGCTGGGGCGTATGTGTATGACGTTAAATGAAGGTCCCGCTTATACTTACCAAATGTGTGCGGTGTGTATAATGCGTGTAACGATAATAATATAATATAACGTACAATGTTCTGTCGGTCACTCCGGTTTCCATGATTTTTTTTTTCTCAAGGTGAACGAGTCTCTCAGTCGTTTCCAACCGGCGCAATCGTCATCGTCATCGCCACCACCACCGCAACCGCTCGTTAAAAAAAAAACCAACTATTAATACTTAAGCCCCGTCGTACAATAAATACATATAGAACGAGTCGGTTGGAAGAGTTGGGAAGTTGTTGTTGCAAATAAAAACCGCATATGCGTGGGTTAGGTGGTATTACTTATTACATTTGTGTGTCTCTTGGCTAGTGCTGTGGAAAAACTAAAAAGGTATTTTAAAAGTAATAATATTATTATACTTTATTATATTATGACCTATACCGACACCCGAAAACCGGTCTGCAAACACTAGGTCGGTTTGCCTGGGGGTGGGTTATAGGGTGTCTCGACCGGTGTGTGTGACTGACCCCGAAGGGCGAAACCGAAATATCATAATAATAATAACAATATAAAATCCATAGCTGTTAACCGATGAGATTTGAACACAGACGGGGCTTGATGAAAGCTTGAAAAATTGTAAAAGCTAACGTTTGATTTGTATTTTTTATCTGTTTTTTTTTTAATTTAATATTTTTCTTTGAAATTCACAAACGGACGACGTCGACTTGTTCCATTGTCATGTTTTGTGTGTCTTGTCTTGGCTTTTAGAATAATATTCAAAATGCACCGTTGACCCCCACTTGGCTGGCACACACACACACACAAAATATGTATAGCATATCCGGAGCTGCGACTAAAACGTTTCCTTTGGACTTATCACCGAGTTTGGTTCATATAATATTATACATGCACATTCCATAAACGTATACACCCCGTTTGTTTACCATCATGATGTATCCTCGTGCATAAAATAACAATAACAATGTATAATGTGATATTTTTTTGTAAAAAACTGTTTTGATGTTTCGACAGTCATGTAATAAAAATAATAAAATTTATAAATTGCGTAAACACGGTTGATAAATTTTTTTTTTTAAAAACCAACCTTAATCCTGAAAAGTTAATCAATATATTGTATTTTCATCGATCCGTAACACGTTATTAAATATTTTTTCTCGGCGTCGTCGTCATGCAAGGAACTATGTTTCTTTTTTAATGAGAATAAAATAACAGCTATGTAATAATATTATAATCTTTATAATAATAATAATCATATACACTCTGATCGGAATTGGAGTTGTCCCGAAAACGCCAAAAGAGTCTATCTGGTCTTTCAACCAAATTTGTTTACTTTACTACCCCCCTACTTATTCGACTACACCACCCACCGTGTAATGCATTTGCATTTTAAGTGTAATATTTTTATGTTTTTTGTATTTATGCACCGAGTATAAAACCGAGATGTAATGGAGTCAATTAATTTAACGATCAAGAAGTTATACTCTTTGCAATAGGTGGGAATAACCTATGAGTATGTATTATTATAATACATGTATACCTACTCGTTATTGCATAATAGTGTAATATAAAATGCGCTGCTTATAATATTATTATAGTCAAAACTTGTATAGTGGTTCAATGCTAAATACATATTTTCTGTGTTGCGGAGGAGATGCAGTAAAAGTTTAAGATGTGTCATTATTTTGTATTTTAGCAAAACCAGTTTACACTGTATGAAACTTTAACTATATAATATAAAATGCAACAATAATATACTGTAATATCACATTATCACTTGCCCGTCATCCGGCGGCACCTTATGGCAACGTCCATAAGTGCTAAGTCTTTTTGTTTTAAGGAGGTCGTCAGGATTTCTCCTCGGTGTCTCGTGACCGAATGACCCGGACTGGCGGTGCCGGTGGTGGTCTGTTTTGGTGATTTACAAGAATGTCAACACTTGGGTCTGTGTTGTTTGAATATATATATTATATTGATATAATATAACGCAATAAATATAACATATCAATAGCACTGTTATATGAGGATTACAGCGAGGAGTATTCTAAATGTGTGATTGTCAATAAACTGTCAACTTTTTGATAAATGATCATGTGTAGATACATAAGCAATGTGAATTCACGTTATCCTCTGAATTAAGGGAGCATGTGCGCATTGCTAGGGTAAAATTAATTTATAAAAGCTTGCCGATAAATTAATCCACGGTATACGCATAACTTTCATTTATCATACTCAAATATGATGGTAATCGTTGTCTTCTAAACGGGCATTGGGTAACCCAACCAAATATAAACTTAGTATAATATTTCTTATCAACTGAGAAAATACACTACGTTGTCCGTAGATGAGGTATAATATTAAATTGTATAAAAATAATAGAATTTTTTAAAAAGGTAATCGCCTATAAAAACAAAAACTGAACAAAACGAACTTTGTCCATTTGGAAATAAAACTGTCAAGTTACAATTTGTTGTGTCTCAACGGTGGTTTTTCTTAAATACCTCAAATTGAGAAACGAGGTGCCAAGAACAGGAGGAAGAAGTAAGAGAACTGGTCGTCGATCCGGTCGACTTTCTTGAGGCGGTTTTCTGTGCATATATTATATTTTGCCACCGCCGCAGGGGCCACTTTCTTCGGCTTATCCTCCGGGCCGGTGTAACAGTGTAACGGACGCGCGATCCGAGACTTTAACGCGGCGGCGGGGGTCACGGTTGACGCGGCGGCCGTGACCGGCAGTCGAGAGTGAGTGGTCAGGATCTCTCCGTTGGGCGGCTGCGGCAGGACGATCTCCTTGTACCGGTTTCTCGTGCCGCCGGCGGTCCGTCGTTCGGCGGTTACCGTGTTTGCGTTGCAACCGCGGCCGTTCCTCGTTGTCGCCAACACTAAATAGGGTAATATTAGCGCCGATAATAATATTTAAAAGGCAAGGAAGAGGTTCTTAAATTTGTGTGTGAATTATATTTTTTTACTATGGTCTATGTACGCGCGCACGACACATCCGTCGTGGTGGTATCCGCCCGCCGCCGCCGCCCCGTCCGACCCGCGGCCGGTCAGAGAGCGTACGGGAAACGCCCGGGCCCCCACTGCCGCGCGTCCCCCCACCCGCTGGCCGCTTGTGTTCAGTGTTGCACGCCGCGCGTTCCCCGCCGCGTTTCGGCCACCATCAGTGCACCGCTCGATTCGGTTCGCAACGTTCGTTTGTTAGTGTTGTTATTATTATTATTATTGTTGTTGTTGTTATTATTTGTTTTTTCGCACGACGAATTCGTCCCGCGTAACCAGAACAAGAAAAACAATTATTATTAATATATTTTATAGTCGGTGGTGTAGTGTGTGTTTGTGTGTAATTTACTGGAAGACTAATTGTAAGTGTTTCTCGTTTCCAGCACACCCATTCAGGATTATCAGTTTTGGTGTTTTTGTTTCTACCTATCTGTGTTATCAGAGTGTCGCTCATTGATAAGCCGTCTCGCCGGTTGATAGTGAAATTACATTAGAAAAGTCGGATCGTTAAGATTGTGAATTTTCAGTTTTGACTAAAAATCGGTTATTTTTTTCTACGTTTTTATCGTTAAAATTTTTCAGTTTGTTATGAATCGCATTTCCGCTCCCCCCCCCCCCTTCGTGTCTTTGGGTCCACCTGTAGTGTGTAACACACACACACACACACACATCAAACAGGATACGATGAGACGTGCGTGTGTGTGTGTTCTCACGTGTATCGCGGCAATAATAATTATTGTTGTATAGTAATAGCTGCAAAAGAAGAGTATATCCGAAAAGAACCGAGTGTTTAAAAAAAAAAATATATATATATATATATGTCTCTCACGTAATGACGGTGGTATTTATATAGTATATATTAGTATCATTATGGTAAACCGATCGACTGAACGAAACGATATTATTATAAACTAGGCTATTGTTTTTAAAACGCTCTATGTCAAAAGGATTCTCGTCGCGTTCTGGTGATATTGTGTTTACCTTCGAGCCCTCTAAATACCGTAAAACAGAAACGACTGGCAACTACAAGCGTTAATAATTACACCTGACTTGCCGGCTACCCTCTCCCCCTCACCGATACTTACTCGTTTTGCATTGAAAACGTTTTGAGAGCCGCTTAAAAGGTTCGAAATCCGGCTTGAGCCGAGCCATTTAGTTTGACGATAATAATTATTGTAAAAGCCTTCCTTAAAAAAAGTGCGTTCAATCGTATAATACCGTGTATAAGTCAGACTGTGACTGTGCTTGAAATTTAAGTTTAAGACATTGATCTAAATTAATGGTCAAGTTTACTCGGTGTTTTTCGCCTATACAGCAGTAGACTTTGTTTTGATGTTGGCGCAAGTCCAAAACAATCGTGACCCGGTCTGATGTGTTAACAGTATAAAGTACACGACCTGATTGCGCAGGGCGGCTTATCTAATATTATGGCAGGCGCGTGTCTGCCATACTGAGCAGTGTGATATCCCACAGGGTTCGGTTTGAGTTGTCTGACGGGAGATGTACTATATGATTCGTATACACTTTTTACTCTTGATAATGCCACACTGCTAGGAATATGAGACTTGATACATGCACTACTCGCACTGAAAAAATACATAATTGGCCCAACTATACATATATTGTGTCTCTAATTTTAGTTGGAAAAATTGTGTAATTTTTTTGTGTGTTAAATTTATTTCTACAACAATTTATCCCTTAAAAGTTACTGTATTGAGTCAATACACACACACCCCACCCCACATGATAAAGGATGAAAAATGACGAGGGGAATATACATGTGTTTTGTTGTTGTTATTACAGGTGTTCGTAATATGTTCTACCGGCGCGAAGACTGCACGGACGACGGCCACGACCCGGGAACGGCGGGGCACGCGTAGCGGCCGAACCGCGGCGGCGAGCACGTCGTGCCGGGCCGCAACGGTCCATGCGTGATAACGTCCGTGCGCGACCCGCACGCGGCCGCAATGATGGACCAGAAATGTGACGGCGGCGGCGGCGTGGCGTCGTACAACCGCGGCCGCGGCGGCACCGAGGTGATCATCAAGCCCCGCAGTCCCGCGGTCACCGGCGGGGGCGGCGGAGGGTACCATCACGACTCGATCGCCGCGGCCGTCCGGGGCGGCGGCGGTGGCGGATCGGCCGACACCGCCGTCATCATCCGGAGCCCGTCCGGCCAGATGTCTGCGGCGGCGCCGTCGCAGGCGCCGCCGTCCCGCAACGGCTGCTCCAACCTGTTCAACGACATCGCCGGCGTCAAACGGCTCAGGCCCGACGATTGGCTGGCCGTCAACTCGCCGCCCGCATCGTCGCCCGGCACGTCGCATATGTCCTACAGCGTCATATCCAACGGATACACGTCGCCTATGTCCACCGGCAGCTACGACCCCTACAGCCCTATGGGCGGCAAAATCGGTGAGTGCTAGATATTTTAAATCATTATTTACCTCCAGAAAAATTGTTGGCCTCCCGTGCGCGTTACGATCGCATAACATATTTGTATGCACAATTATTATTATATATTTATATGTACAACGCGAGTTGTTGTGTTATTTCATTCTCGAATGGTAATCGGGTCTCGACCCATATTATTATTGTTGTCGCGACGCACGACAACCGCGACGAGGCCGGGTACTACTACGTTCTCGCCGCGCTGCCGTCGTCGTCCAGAGTATAATGAACCCAGCTGGACATTTGCAAACCAAATGTCGTCGACGGGGCATTAGGTGTTCTCCGTCAAGGTTCTTCGTGACTTAAATACGACAACCGATCTATCTACACCACGTCGTCGCCTTCTTGTGTTGATGAAAACGATAAGAAAACGAATACGTTTATTATTGTGTTATGCAAAATCGACGTGTGCCGATGGCCGTGAAGCAGAGCTGTCCGAGATTTTTTTTAATTAACCGGCCAATTATATTGTTGTCTTGTTTTTTTTTTATACTTCTGGCCCTTTTAATTAATCACAAACGTGCGAATTAAATCAGTTTGCCCCCCTCTCTTCCCCCGGTTAATCGCAAAATTTTATAATAACGCTTTTGCCACCATTAGTTGGCGCGTTATCGTTGCGACCGCCGAATACAGTTTTTTTTTGGCGTTCCACGACCGGCGCGTGTGATGATCACAAATTTAATAACAAATGTAAGTGTGTTTTTTTTGTTTTTACTTGACCCACTTTGTACGAATTAACACAAACCAGGCGTCATGTGTCGTTGTAATTATTATTATGACCGTATTGTTATTGCACACGACCGTCAAACGCGGTGTATAATATTATTAACGTCATCGGCGAGGGGGGACGTGTTGGCGTTCTCGTTTCGGAGGAAACGTTAAGGATCCGACCTAGAAGTGTGGTGTAGGTGCTTTGGCTGTCATGCAAGCGCACCAAGAAAAATTATTACTATCCTTTTTGTTGTTAAAATAAAAATGAATAATAACCGATACGCCTAATCGACGACTGCCGTAAGTGGCCTTGACGGATACAGTGAATATTATAATTTGTGATTTCGATTTTTTTCCGTTGCGTAATATGGGTTCGAGAGAATTAGACACAATATCGGTCCGCGGTCGCTAAGGAGGCCGTGTAAAAATTAAATAAATAAACAGATAGAGTTGTAATATTGTACACGAGCCGTCCAGAGGCCAGGGGGATTCCTAATCCGAAATTGGGTTACTGCGGAAATTTTTTACTCGGTAGAGTTCATCGGCGGCGGCCCGGGATCGACCTCAGTCTCGCGCGCAAGACCTTTGGACTGCCAAATCGTGTGCGTTCCTATCTATGTGTAATAATAATGGTAATACTTAATAGTAATAGTAAAAAAAGACACTGTGTTAAAAAAAAACCGGGAGCCACATTTTTGCGACAACAACACACACACGGTCGCCCGTTGACGTTTGCCCGGTGGTAGGGGTTATTAATTTTGGGAAGGACCTTGGACGTTTACACTTACTCGTGCGCTGCTACCAACCGCCGATATGAAAACAAATATGTAGGTCATTGAGCCTCTCTCATGAGCTATATGCGGTGTGTGTGCTCGTTAGGTCTGCCTTGTATATACGTTGAATAAAAAATAACATCTACATCTTCAGGTCACACCTGGAACGCATGCAAAAGCTCCTAGACAACAAACAAAAAAACAACCCTAACCGAAGCTTTTTATTTTGTCTGACCCTTCGGACATCGATGTCGTCGTCGTGCTTATCATCTGGGATAGATGAAATAATATCGGTCATGCATAAGATAATAAAAATAATAACAATAATAGCGGTGGTAAAGCATGTGTGTGTGACGAACCTAACGGTATATTATACTTAAACGTGGTTTTGTTCGGCGTATAAAACAATATCGCCCTTGGGTTGCCTGCTGCCTCTTCTTATTTTTCCTAACCTTGGCTGTGCCCCCCGGCAGAGGAAAGACACGTCCCGAGCCTTTCTCTTTGTCATAATAATATCGTGTATTTTATTATTATTATCTCTTTCGAACAGAGACCGTCCGCTGTGTGTGTGTGGATGATAATACAAATAATCGACTGATTATTTAGTAGGTTAGTAACGGGTCGATAGTGTACCTTAATTTTTTTCATCTCTCGCTTATATAAAAATATTACATGTTGTGTGTATTAATTACTGTTGTTTTAATTGCTATAATAGGATTGAATAGTAGTGATGTGGGGATATAAGTCTAGGGGAAAAATGCTTTTTTAAAAAATGTTTTTTATTGTCACGCTTTTGTTTGAACAGTAGGCGAGTGCTGTGTTTGACACTGACGTTAGATAATTGACATTCAAATTAGATGTGGCCCGATTGAGTGTGTGTGTGTGTAGTTGACAAATTGTAAAACCGTGTCCTGGTTTATTTTTTTTTTTTTGTGTGTTTAATTTAATTAGGCTAGAACGACGAGCCGACAAAAGAATAAAACCCCTGTGCATTAATAGCGCAATAATTGTATAATACATATATTTTTTTATCGCGCTTTAATACACACGACCGGTACGCGATCAATACACCTCAACCGTCGGCCGCGGGTAAGGCATTTTGGGTTTTTTTTTAAATTTATTATGCGGGTTCCTGAGTGAGTGTTTTTTTATATGAGTTTTAACACACTTTCAAAACCCGTATTGGACCTTACAAAATATAATGCAACATATACTATACCGTATCATGTTATTATTATTATTGTGGACTCTGTCGATTATATTGGATTTATCTCTACACAAACAATGACGTGTAACGCAATGGGTTTTTTTTTTCTGTTTGCCAACTCGGTCATGAGCTGTTTTGTCTTGTCTTGTGTTTAATTGCTAGTTGCAGTTGGCAACACAAAACGTCATCGGCCAGCCAATATATTAAGCCAAGTCGACCGCTTTTTTTGATCCTGTATATAATATTAATATTATGTTTTTCTACCGGACAGACGGGCAACACTGACCGGCGAATGGACCGAGACGAAACGATGATATCACACAGTCCGTCAAGGTCGTGGAGCATCGCTTTGAGCTGGTTTTACACATTCACAGCCTTTTGATCCGACTCTCCGCCACCACTACTATACATCAGACATTTGGCCATTTATCTATGAGTCTCGTGTCCGGTTTGCCCTGTTCGGATAAAGCTAACGAAATTAATAATGTTTAACAGTACTGTTATCATGTACTTGTTGAGCTACCGCACAGCTAAATCGAGGCGCGTCCCGGTACGGTTTTCTTAGATAACAACACGGACGTGACGACTACTTATTTCAGTGAAACGTCGTCGTTTTAGGTATGTAGGTCATTCGCCGTGTGTGTGTACTTGTATAGTATATATTATATTATACTCCATCACAGATGATGATAATGATATTAAGTAGCACCAGCACCAGTAAAGAGTGTAATAATTATTGTAGAAAGGGAACCGACATTTGACCTACACCTCCGACCCGGTTAACCGGTCTCTGGGAATTGTGTACTTTTTTTCTCAACCGAATATATTTTTTATTGTTTTATTATTTGTGTATAATATATATGTATATATATATACACATTCGAATCAAGGTGAATATCGTCCTACTCCTAACCGGGCCATCGGATGTTTTTAGTATAGCTTCGAACCGGCGTTTGAACAACACAACACAACACACGCTCTGCCCATTTAGATGTTGCCTATATTATACCTATATATTATATATATTTTTTATCCTCTCTATAGGTGCTGCTGCTGCTGCAGTCGATAGTCCGTTAACAGCTATACACCGCGTGTAATGAATGGTTTGACGATTATTCATTGTTAAATCTTTGACGTTTATTTATCGACTATTCACTATTATATTAGTAATCTTGTGTGTATATGGGGTATATTATAAATTATGTATTGCCCATATACAGGGTGTATCGCGCGGTGAGCAGCGACGGAATAACGGGGATGGCATGGACAACAGTATCGATTCAGGCGAGATATAACTTCCATTTATTTGTTTTTCTCGACGACGACGACGTTGCTATTATATTATATTACTGTATAGTGTATACCGTTGGTTATTTAGCTCGGGGACAAGTTCAACACTGGCGACGACTTGAGCAGAGCAATAACGGCGCACAGTGTGTGTGTATACTTTCGTGTGTTTGCTCTTCCAGGAAATTCGTTTAGTCGATTTCGCGGAATCCAACCCCTTTAGGGATGACAGCGTTCATTTGCCAAGACCCTAGAGTATATACCATAGGCACTACGTCTCTTCTCGACGTCAAATGTGGGGTGGTGTGTTGCCCGTGTCACGAATAGGTCGTTGCGCGTTTTCCATATTTCCGAGCTGTGTAAAAAATGTATACTTCTATAAATATTAAACACACAACCGCTTATACGGCGGCGGCGGTTCCAGTCTTTCACTTTTCACAAATAATGGGGACACGACATAGAAAACGCCTGTGCCGGCCCCGGTACGCGCGTTAATGTATGTACTTTCACTACAAGTTTCAATAGTGTCTGGCTGCCGCCGCCTTCCCGTTTGATTGATGCTCGTACGTCAATTATATACATCAACGCATAATATACATACATACACACACACACACACACTATAACACAACACCGGTTACAAGATAAAGGGGAAAAAGTATATATATATATATATATATATTATATATGTTTGTGTGTGTGTGTACTTTGGACGGGTGTGGGTGGCTCCTGGTAGGAGCGCGCGTGACGATCAAGGAAATCGATAATAAACTTCTCGATAAACCTCCCCTCCAACGCCTCCTCCCCTTAGGATATAAGTCGCCACTAAGTATTTCTTGCCAGGCGTTTTCGACGATTGTGTTGGGCTTACAATATGGTTTTTATGGCGACGCAAAGCGGCAGCACACGTTTGAAATACAAAATGAAATGCAAGTGTTGTTGTCAGAAAAACTTTTTAAAGTCTTACAACGAAGACGTGTGTAATGACTGCTATTCACTCGAATTCCTTAGGAAAATTGGCAATAACAAACTTATCGATCGTTATGTTTTTTAACGTGTGAGTTTCCAAGTTTTTGTTTGGATTTTCATTCCGAAGCAATTATATCTTGACACGTCATCATAATAGTTTAGATTGTAGCCGTACAATAATGAACAGAGCTTATCTATGCGGTATTAGAAGACAAGCGATTTGTCGTTGATTTAACCTACTCCAACCCGAATTGTCCGGAACTTGTGTTGTCTGCCGCATTACCATTTTGACTATACTACTCTGGAGTACAGAACACAGAAAAGCGTAAGGGTCACTTTCAATGTAAACGAAAAAAAGTGACGGCCATTTTGTATCTTCCCCGTGTTAATTTTTATTAGTCCTGGGCCATCCAATCGTCAAGCTATTATCGGTTTTCCTTTGAACCGGCCACCGTGTAATATTATTCATGTTTGAGAGGGACTACTCTTGAGGCAGGCATGCAAGTATTTAATACACTATCAGCCTTGTACAATTTCCAGGGCTTTTGAAAGCCAACAAAAATTCCAAGTGAGGAGTCGGATATCTCGCCTGTCCGGCTGTGCGTTTAAAACACTTTGGTAAGGTTTTCACGCGTTTGCCCGTGACCTCTGGGCGGATATGTGTGTTTGACCCGTCGCGCGTTATTTTGAGAAAAAATCGATGTCGAGGACCGCGCGTGGGTTTTGTAAGTAATATCAACGTTATATGGTCTGGTCGTCAGAGGCTTTCCCCTTAACGACAACGGTTAACGACTCTGGGTGAAATATATATATATATGTATAGGAAGGAAGGAAGTCCGAGGCAGCAGTAAAGCACGGCCACCGGGACGGACTTGACAATGGTGTTTTGGTTGGAGGGGGCGTAGAGTGGCGCCGTCTAGCGGACAAACCCGGCTTCAGGCGTCGCCCGTCCGGTGGTCGACAGATGGCGCTAGAAGTCGGTTAATTTTTTTCCATTTTCAATTACTTGTACTTCACGAAGCAACGACAGTTAATTGGGCAAACCAAACGATACAAAAACAATAATACACCTTACCTAACCGAATGAGTACGGAATGCATATTATATTATATTTTTACATTTTCAGAGTAGAAGAGACGGGTGGTGGGGTGGAGACTGTTGCCAGCTAATTTTTCTGAATGCGATAACCTTGAGCCGCCTCTACCACCGTCATTACGCGTATACATAATTAATATATATTTTATATGTATACATTTTTTATTATTATTCCGGCGTTCGAATCTCGTTGACCGCCGGCAAAAGGTCAACGGATTAGCCTATGTGTGGTGCCCTGTCGAGTGTTTGTGTTTCTCGACCATTAGGTCAGCAGCAGCAGCTGCCATTGAGCCCGCCTAATGATGTCTACGATTAGCATATTATATTTAAAAATTATACGTATTACTTGCTGCATATTTATCATAGTATATAATATCTAATAACGTTTTAATAGTGCAGTCTTTATTTATAGACAACACACTCGGCGCGGGCCTGCTGTTCGCAGTGTTTCAAAAAAAAAAAACAACATAATTAAATTGTCAAGAGAGACACATCCGACTATATACACATAGAGGTAGCGTAGGACTGCGTTGGCCTACCATTGAGAAATTATTACTACTACTATTAAAATACAATAACAGTCTAAACCGTACGAAGATGGTGTTCTTTCTTGTGCGTTTATGATGAAAAATATACAAACGACATTGTATTTTACCCACTACACAACACACGGTCGTCATTACAATAGTGTTTAATATATATTTTTCGACCCCCCTCCACCTCCCCTATCGTTCCGTGTTATCTATAGCTGCGAGTCCAATCAACCTGTCGATCCGTGACAACCGAGACCAATATAATATTATGTATGTATGTATGTATGTATTTTTTCCACTCGATCCGTTCAAAGCACAATCGAAAAACAGCCGACTCGGTAGCCCGGACGAGACGTGGAATTATATATTATATTATTATTACTACACCGTGGTCGTCCATATAATCATCATCACGGTCGACATTGATTTTCCATCACGGTGTGTTTTTTATTATTATTCTAAAAATAGTCTCGGTTGCTGCTCTTGGCCCAAGGTCGCGCGTTCTGCTGCCGCCGTCGTCACGGTAAACGCCGCCGGCAAGTTTGGCTTTTCCAATATAATATTTTATTCTATATACCTACAAAAAGTGATAAGTTAGTTTTCCAACCCGTCGTAAAATTCTTAAAAATTCACTCAAATTGGTATATGTGTAATGATTACCGTTTTATGTTTGCCAAGTCTGACAAACGTGTACCGTGTATCGTTTTAGCGTGTGACTGTCGTCGTCGTTGTCATGATAATTATTATCATCGTTTTTTCGAGTGTGCTTACCGGGTTGTGACCGAATTGTTGTTAGAAATACCGTGTGAAATGGCGGTCAAACGGATGACAAAACAAAACACCAAAAAAAAAAACGCATAAAAAATCGTCAAAGAAATCGAAAAGCAGCAGAAGTCGGAAGCGTCGTTGTGTGTGGACCAAAAAAAAACAATAATATTCAGAGAACGGCGGCGGCGACCTTGTATGAAAAAAAACATATAATAATATATTTAAAAAAAACAAAAAAAAACAACACCATTCGCCCAACGAAACGCGCGTGCGCGTCAAACATATATTATAATAACAGGTGACGGATAACGACCCGTGCGGTTTTTTTTTAAATTTTTTATTTCTGTAGTGCCTAAAAATAATTATATATTTTTTTGCGGTTAGTCATCGACACGACGACGGCCGTCCTTAGCGAATGCGACCGCGTTGTGTTTCAATTCTACCTATTCGTCGTTTTCGGGATATTGTTGGATATTTTTTTAAAAATATTTTATTGTTTCTACACACTTGTCCGTCACCGCTGCCAGCTCTCCCCCGCGGTGGCGCTTTTTTCCCGCGACCGATTCGGTTAGGTTAGCCGGCGCCCGCAGCTTCCGTTATGTTATTATTATTATTATTATATTTATATATTTATATATATATATTGACTCGCCGGGCACCACAATAACCCATTCATGCGAGTACCCGCCGAGCACATACACACATGTGCATTAATAGTATCCGTTTCCATGTGTATAACAGTAAATAATACATGTATGATATACTGGAAAACGGCAGAGTGCACACACAATATAAAGGCGACGGTGTTTTGGCGCGCCTCTTAGATTTTATAGCCCCGGGCGAATAGCGGTAGTTTTTTTTTCTTCAATAACAATATTATTATCATTATGCTATTCCATTCTACAGTGTGTAACCGGGAGAAGAAGAGCATGTTGGGGTGATGTTCGACAATGGACATATTGCCTATATTATTATTATTATTATTATGTTATTCTTCACACCGTCGGAGAGAGAATAGGAGAGGATTTACCGTTGAGACGACATTATGTACTCCTGTAAAAACAATTTTTGGCGCACGGATAGGAAGGGCACATTTTGGGGGTGGCAAACAATATCCCCTTTCCTTAAGAAGTGTTCCTCCTCCTATAATAGGACAGTGGTCAAGTGTAACAAAATATTATAAAGACACGTTTGGCGATTATTATGCCAAGCCGACTCGGCCTAACCGTCATCAGTGCTTGGCTGATAATCATATTGTGACTAAATTCGTATACCGTGTGTCCGGTGTTAAACATTTTTTTTTTTTTACTTAAACATCATAATATACTTATTATTATTGCACAGAGCGCGTGTGTGCAATGCCCAACACGTGTAGGCACAATCATATTATTTCTGTTTATGTATGTGCGTTTGAAGGTTATCGCTTTTGGATTTTCGACATACCCCCCCTTCCCCTACGCCATCGTACGCATTATAATACACAATATATATTAACAATATTGTCGTTATACGTAATACATAAAAAAAAAAAAAAGTACAAGCCCATAACACTAGATTCGATATTGTGTGTGGAAACCGCGGTTGCTTCGTCGGCGGTGGCCGTGGATATGATGAAAAAATAATAAAAACCTACAACCGATGAAATCTGGGCACTTCACAACGCCCAGTCAAGATCATAAGAATAATAATACACGGTTATTACAACGTCAACGCATCCGTGACGGACCAAGGGAAGGGGAAGAGGAAAAATCGCGACCGTAAAGAAAGGAAAAAAACCCATATCTAAGATGCCCGGTTAAGTGTGGGGTATAAGAAAACCACAGGTGTTTGAAAAACTGAATAATAATTTTCCTACAACAATCGTCCCCCCGGGTAACCGCTAATATAGCAGACTTGCCAGCGACCATAAAACAATGCAACAATTTCACTGGGTAATTTGTACACACTAGCGCAGCTCGGTCGAACCGAATTAATAAACACCGCCAAGCAAGAAGAACTATGATAATTAGTTTGCGTCGTTTCCTGTACATTCATTAGTGGGTTTTTATCGTGGTTCTTATTTAATTTGCAATAGCTCTGGACAAAATAATGAAATAAATAAAAATACTGATAAGTTACAACGCCGCTGTTTTGGTCATTAAAATATGGTTAATTGGTTGTGATTATACAGCGCGGTTAGTATTTCCAACATTGCACTAACTAACCAGACCTGTTAACAAGATTTCAGATGTCGCACCAGAGAACGGATGCATCTTAGTGATAATATTATTATGTCAAGCTCTAGGTCAAAATGGTCGTCAACTTGAGCCGCTTATCGATTACCACACCACTGTATGACGTCACATATTAAGTGTGCTGTTGTTGTATTGTACTTCTCTAAGTCGCATGGTCTCTGCAAGCCGAATTGGGCATACCCTCCTATAGTATTATAATATAATTGTGTAATTGTTGGGATCATTAAAAACTGCACCAGACTGTTCTTGGTCGTTGTTATTACATTTATTATTCTGTACGTGTGCGTCCCGCATAGTTATTAGGTATTTTTTTTTTTTACCCACTTGCCATTACTGCGCACTATATATCCCGGATAGCTGGTAGGTGTATTAACTGGAAGTACAGTATATAATATAATAGTGGTAATAATAGTCACGACCACCGCCTTATACGCGCGCCAGTCGTGGTCGCACAGCAGATTAAATCCGAGTATGGAGAAGTTCTCCAAAAGGGGAGGGGAGGGGCTGGGATTTACCGGTCAGACGGCCCCGGTGGTTGTTATAATATATATATTATTTTACGTGTGTTATTATTGCGTTTTAATTTTCCTCTCGGGGGGGGGGGGGATAATATTTCTTGAGAACCTTCTCGGGGAGGAGAAGAGAAGAAGAAGACGCAAAATCGACAACAAGTGAAACTGGTTATTGTGGTGCGGCATAACGAGTTTTGTACATTAATGTGTTCTATGTATACAGGAACTACCTATATACGACGATAGCGTTCCTTAGTCGGGGGACAAGGTAAGAAAAAAAAAATAAGAATGCGTTCCAAGGGTTGAAAATACCCGCGTAGAGAGGGTTGTGCGCGCGTACACAACACCTGCTCTGTACCTAATAATATTATTGTTACTCGACTGGAATAGGAGATGGTTACCGTGTCGGCATTTTTTAACTCGAGACGAACCCGTGTGGGTATTGAAATCCTTTCTTAGAATCCCGTACAAGAAGACGTTCCTCCCGCCGTCTCGTCCACTGTATCGCCGGCCTGTTGTGTAATGCGCTTATACTGCTGCACACAGGGGATCCGTGTGTATCTTTTTACGACCGTTTTTTTGTCCTATTCTGAAACCCACACGGGGTAGATTATATGCTACCGTCGTCCTATGCCAGAAAAATAAAAAGAATGGTCAAACATTAGTCACGGTTATGCACGGATAATAACGGGGATGTTCTCTCGGACGAATCGAAAATTAGTTTTTAACCCTTTTAGAGAAACGAGTATGATGAGAGCAGCGGTGTCTATAGGACGGCGTGTGCACCAGCTATCTGGCAACATTGTGATCACACATTTTTTTTTTATTACCACGGTACAATAATAGCAAACTTGTAGTGTTTTGCAATGTTGCTAGAGATCCTTCAGAGTCTCGGTTGGCTCGATCAGTCGTTGCCTTTAGTTTGTTATGTTATGTTATGTATATTTTTACAACGCTTAGTTTATGCAAGTTGGACGTGTGTCCGGTTGTAGCTGACCAATTTTGTTTGTGACGAGGCGGCGATGATTTAGCCTTGTTTTTGTATACACAACTGGAATTCCATTGTGCAAGAAAAATTAATTTTACCGTCCTGGCGATCCGCTTAAATGGGTTTAATTAAGGCTATGAGTACAAAAGTGGCCTAACCCACAAATTAAAATTAATAAGTTAATAAAATTAACCAACTTAATAAATTAAAAATAACTTAAAAACAACTAATAATTTGTTGTATACATATATTTATTATTAAATTAACAAATTTTATAAATAAATAAAATAAAAAGTTTTAAAATTATTTTTAATTTATTAAGTTGTTTAATTGTGTTAACTAATTAATATTTATTAATGGGTTAGGCCACTTTTGCACGTTCAAGTTGGATCGCGTTGACTAAAACAACTTAACAAAACCAAAAAATTTATTATCGTTAAGACTTTTTATAATTATATTATATTATTCAGGGCCGTGGTATGGGGAGGGATGATAACGGGGCAAGGGCCACACATTTTAGGGGTGCCAAAAAAATATAAATATATTATGATCGCCATAGGGTATTGATGACGCAGCATTGATATTATTGCTATTATTGATAGTGATTACCAACACGGCAATGATATTATTTTTATGGTCGTTTGATGATATGTCTGTGGCGTAGAATAGAAACGGGCTATGGTTACTATTATTGTTATTTGTACTGGAAAACGCGTTAGTCCGAACGGTGGCTGCGGCAAAATAGAAAACGCGCAACAAAAAAACCGGCGCGGCGTCGGTTCGAAAAGTATAATAATATTGAAAAAGGATAGTGTTGGGTTGCGCGCGTACTCGCGGAGAGAGTACTTTCACTCGTGGAGAGGGAGAGAAAAAAAATGAAAAACCGCGCGGTCGTCGGCCGTCGCGCGCGCGTTCGTAATATTGCGTAAGAACCGGAGCGTTTTTTTTTCCCATACGTTTTATTCGTGCCGCGTGGCGCGTAAGCTCCGCCGCAAACGCGAAAGGCCCGTCGGCCGTGTTTGGTGGGGGCGGCGGCGGCGGTAGTCGACCGCCGTATACTGTCTCGGTGGTAGTAGTAGTGCGGGGGGGGGGATCGTTGGCCCTGAACTTATCCCCACTAGCGGTCGCCGCCGGCACACCGCGCGGCGGCGCTCGCGTGCTCGGTGTTGATATCGGAGGCCAATGCCGCCGCCGCCACTACTACTACCGCCGCCGCTGCTGTTGTCCGTCCGGCGGACGTCGCACTCTCTCTTACCTGCCGCCCGGCCGCCAGTTCAAGTTCACCGTTCCGGCAGTCTCATCCCGCCACACGCGTTCAAGTCTCTCCTCGACCGGCCAGTGTGCGATTATTGTGGTGTGCTAAACCGTGTACTGTTTTTTTAGTGTTTTTATGCGTTTTTTACCGTAGTGCAGTGTTTTCCGTCTTGGACCCGCCTGTTGTTGTTGATTTTTTCCTAGGTAAAACGTCCACGATATTATTGTTAACTAACAACCATTTAGCAGTACTTTTGACCGGACTCGCCTACTACACACACCGTCGTCTAACATAATAAATCTTACTTTGCAATCTGTCTAATCGACCCCCTTAGGAGGGGTGGGGGGTAGTGAAGAATTGGATACATTCGAACAAGGTACACATCCAATTAAAACTGTGTTTACACGGTTAATCTTATTATAATAGACCTCTGCGGTTTCAAACGCGCATTAAACGGGTTTTTATTTTCCGTCTAAATGTCAAAGATGCTAATTCATAGTGTGACATTTAGTGTGTGTTTATAGACTGTTTTTGAGCTTCTACGCGATGTGAGGGTTGTGTAACTTGTTTCCCGATGATAATTTTAAACTATTTTAGAGTATTATTATTATGTTCGATAGGGCGCGTTAACCTCGTGGACACCCGCATTGGCTAGCCCAAAGCAACGATGCGGTTCATGTTGTGCTTTTTTTCTGCATTAGCTCCTCTCCGAAAATGTGTGTTTATCTATCTTGGTTCTCATGCGAGGTGCACAATTTCAACATGGATATGGTGTAGTATTGTTCACTTACAATTCCACATAGTGTTATTATTATTGTTATCGCGTTCGGAATGTCGTTTTTAATGGATTTTTTTTTAATTTTTCGGCCAAACCCGCCACCATAATATAAATATATGACACACAGAGACCAACAAGAAACATGACAATATTTGTAAATGTTAACGACCTTTATAATACTTAATATGTTTTACGGATAAACAAAAACCGCTTAGCCTAATGGGTTCGTGAAAAATTAAAATTGTACTTTAAAAAAAAAAGTAGCTCTCATAAGTTGCTGCACCGATTCGGTGTATATTTTTTATACATCAAGCAGTATGATCGAAAACGCGTTTCTAATTTATATTACAATAATGTATCGTGTATATATATATATAAATATACTTTTTTTTTCGTGTAAGACCGCGGGAGGAACACGGGGATAATAGTGATAATTATCTTGACATCTGCATAATATAATATGGTGTAATGAAAAAAACTTTAAAAAAAAAAATACATATAAATAATAAACCCTAGCCGATGGATTGGTGATGGAGCACAAAAGGTTCCATTGTGTCCGCCTATGACGTCGGGTTATTATTATTAAATCGCTGCCGGTAATAATAACAATAACAGAGACGGGCATGACGTATATGATATTTTATAGAAAACCGATTGGAAGAAATAACAAAACCAAATTATTGTAAATAATTGTTATTTTCAGCGCGGCTGCGGTCCCTTCGAACATAATAATAATAGGTAGTTAAATCATATATTGTAAGTGGCCATTTTAGTACTCTAAATTTTGAACTTGGAAAAGAAAATAATACACTTTTCTCACTCATTGAAAAGAAAATAATCTAATAATAGTATAAAAAACATCATCAGACAGGCTTGGACGGTTTGTGTAGTCGACGGTGTCCGCGTACACAACGTGTGGCGTGCGTTTGTACTGAGAGAGCCGTGCTTTTACAGAACTCGACCGCTCGACAGTGTGTGGTCGCGTCTTCAAATGTGATCCTCTCTGGTTGCGCGGGACGAAATGTTGAGATTAGCGTCCCAAAACGACGGGGCCATGACGTCGTCGTCCGAGGTGACGTCGTCGTCGTCGGCCGCCGCGGCGGCTGCGGCGGGCTTTTCCGCCACCAGCATGTTCATCAACGCGTTTTTCAACACCAACAGCAGCCCCATGACCCGCGAGAGCATCGAATTCCTGCAGGAGCTCGACGACAGCTTCGGCGAGCCGCCTTACCATCACCACCACCAACATCACCATTACAACAACACCGCCGGTTCTCAGCCCCATCATCATCATCAGTTCCACGACGTCAACCGATTCATGGCGCACGCTACTGTGCCCATGGTAACAGGTATATTTTGTCGGGCAGAGATCATCTCCTTATCTCTTCTCCATCTTGTTAATAATAGTCTGTGCTTACACTACTTAAGTATGACCGGCTTAAGTATCAAACCTTAAGTATTCAGAGCAACTTAAATTGTGTCTTAATGTGCGATAATGCATCCGTATTTATGTTTGCGTTATGCGCAGTTGTGATTACACCATATGGCGGCTGTCACAGGACCGGTCCTAGGTCGTCGACGCCTACGCGAATGGCCCACAGACACAATAACCGAAACAACGACGACGATACACTAATATTACAATGTGTGCACGACGAGGAGAGACCGTGTTTATGTTATTTCACCGGCAGTGCTATGACCGTCTCTTGTATTTTATTTCGTTTATTATTATTATTATATCAAGGATGCCGGAACGCAGTGATCCTGTGTGTTATATATATAGGCGGCGATCATTTAATACTGCCCGGTTGTGTGCAGCTGACATGCACGCGAGATAACACTTAAAAAACAAATACATTTATTTTTTGCTCGACCGATCAGCTATAAACCGTTGTCGATCAAAACCCAAACCGTGTCAGGCCTTTTAAACGCGAATAGGGTAATTTCGAATATCCATTTGCTGCGTCACTTAGAAAAAAAATTATATTTATTGGTATTTTTGCCTCGAACCGTCGTTTGTGCGGTCGTTAACTTTAGACGTGTACGAAAATTATGATATAAAACTCGACTTAACCAACCTCTCAACCCGCCGGCCAAATCAAATTATCATTTTCTATGTACACAAGTTTTCGCGATACCTACCGTTTAGAAGAGTTTCGTTGAAGTTTACAATAACCGGCATTCGTGTCTTTCCGGCGGCTTTTACCTTATTAAGTTAGTGCTATATACCTTTTTCCCCTTTACCGTCGGCCTATACCGGTAAGTCCTGTATTATATAGAAGTTTGTCATTAATTAATAATGCTCTTGTTTCCAACTACCACCGCGTGGTGTAACGTAGGTGGACATATCGTACATCATATTAATATATCATAACCCGGGATGGTCGCTAACGATAACTAACATAGATTTCTTGGGTGTATGATATTAAGCGGCCTCCGTGTGTCAACGACTGCGGTGGCGTCAGGTCTTGTAAGGAGGTTATTGAGCGGCTAATAAAATATATACTATCGGACAGTGGTTGTCCGGTGAAATTAGTTATGGTATTTTAATTATTATTGTTTTTTTTTCTGATAGACCCACAGAATTGTCTCGGAGCCACCATAACCGGTTGTGTGCCGTCCGGATGACTCATTCGGTTTGGTAAGGCGCCAAAATTATTTCTCAACACGTTCGCGCGCCACTTCCTTCCGCCAATATATTGTATTTTATAACACACACACCGTTATGTATTTTCGATCGGTCACGATCACTTCCGACCAGCAGAATCGACGGATATAGAATAAATGTGTGATTATTATTGCGAGTGTGTCATCATCCGGTTGGATTGTTTTGTAAAAATACAAAAAAAAAAAAATCCAATAACAATTATATTAATATTATTACAACCGAATAACAGATATTATGACCGTGGGTCGCGTTCAAGTCAAACAGTAGTCGCCCACGTTATTTGTATAGCTGTTGATCATCGCCGCCGGCCTGTATTTTTATAATAGACCGCCGTATATATGTATAACTACGTCGTTGAGTTATTTTTTGTTTTCACCGCGCTGAACGCTTTAAAGGTCGAAAGTCACATTATTATTATTATTATTACATCACGTCCCTCGCCAATATTAATCTCACAATTAATAGCGTTAATACAGTAGGAACAACGCAATATCCGTTTGTGTCGTTGCCACCTATACAGTGTGCTGCGAATCGATACACCCTGTGTGTGGACTTGACATTGAAGAATAATCGGTTGCATACCCACGCGATTGATTTTCTTCTACTTCTATTGCGAGGGTTGTTAATTATTATTGTTTTTTTTATTATTTCTCGAAACACACACACACAGTTGGTCGTTTCGTCGGTTTACGACGACTCTTATAAGGTGGTTCTCGCAAACCGCAAATCGACAATTATGCTCTGGCGCAGCAGCAGTTCACCTGACCGTGGCGGCACACAACACAACACAGCCATAATACTATATACTATAATAGGTACACGCATACGTTGTAATATTATTATAATAATAATAATAATAATAATAATGTTATAATATAATATATATATAGAGGAATGAACCTTGGGCACCAGAACACCGCACACGTGTGCCGCCGACGTGGGCGCTGCCTGCTGCCAACGCCGACCGTCGTGTCCGCCGTCTCGTGCACGATAAATAAACTTTGGTTAATTAACGGTAATCGTGCTTAGATCCGATCGACCACATAGCTTTTTTTTATACTTTACAAGATGTCACACCAAATTTCATTGCCGTTTTCCATTTTCATCGTGGTTTTTCTTCTTCAATTCTGGGTTTTTTTTTCTATATTCAAAGCCCTCCCCTTCCCCCATGACCTTCACGGGCTGTGATTTCTTCTTTTTTTATTCTGCTGCCTTCTCCGCGTTCCGCTCGTCGACCACTGCGCCTGCCCTCACTCTCTCTGCCACGGCCGCCGTGCCGTTTATTATAATTATAATGATATGCATAATGATCGGCGACCTTAGCGAGGAAAATAGTGTGGAAATTGCCAGAACCCAGCTCTAAACCCGGTGGACTAAGTTTGTTGTTCTTGTTCTCAGGTACAGCTGGGCGGTCCTGTAGGGGATGGTATATTTTTTTATCATTTTTATCCCGGCTCTGGCGTCGACGAACCGATTGGACCGTGGAAAATTCTCCGTGTCTAGCTGGCCAATTGTTATTAAAAAAAACATTTCGCGTACACACACACACACACTATACACATACATTATTACAGCTTTTCAATTGTATTCGGCCCCGACATACACAATGCCCGTTCCGTCGTTAACCGGTTTTAGTTCCTAGAATTATCTTCTTCTTCTTCCTCTCCTCCTACTCCTCCTCGGCATCGCTCCAGTCATACAGCTTAAAATGTTATATTGTACAGTATTACATTCGCTGCTGTAATACCGTGGTGTTGTATATAATGGCGCTGTTATTTTGTTCCTGTGGCGTTGAGAGACGGGCAACAATGGATTGCCGAATTCTATATTATTGAGTTTTGGGCAGGAGAAAATGTGTGACGTTGTTTGTATTATATTGTAATCAACAAGAGTGGCGAAAAATAACCAAGATATTACTCATGGCCGCCTCGGACCCCAAACGGCTGACTATACAAGATTAGTGCGTTTGGCCAACTACGCCATTCGGGCTTTTTTAAGTTGAATAGGTTATATTTGTGTGTGTGTTGCAATAATTTGTCGCAAATAATTATTTCCACCGTCTAGTTGTGTAATGGACTTTTTTTTATGAACTTATTGCGTCTTAAAAGAATAACCTTTATAATATTTTATATGCTACACAACATCTGCCGGCCGTCTCCCCCCACTTCCTTTCACTCTCTCTCGGTCGGACCACGCGCCATTGTATATGTATACATATATGGCCGTGGTAATGTTTAGGAATGCCAATAAATCTGTCGCTCGTAATTCTTTTCTTTTATGTGCGTTATATATAATACAATTCGTCTGTGGTCATATGTGTGTGTGTGAATGTCTATAATTGAACGATATATTTTTAGTCGGGGTGAGAGCGAGCGTTTTTTTTTATTATGTAAATGTGTCTACGTGTGTGTGTGTTGTGCTGCACAACAAACGGAGAGAACACTCACAAGAGATTCTGTGTTGGGTTAGGTCAAGGGGAAAAAATGTTAGCCGGCATTTCTTACACAGACAGACGCACGCACAAACACAAACAGCACACACACGTGAACGATTAATTTATCTTACGTTTGTGGTTTTTTTTTCTTATAATTATTTATTATATTATGTCCGATCAGACGTTTGTTGGTTGTCGGCCGGCCGCCCGTGTTAAGTGCGTTCATATATAAATTATATTTTTTATTTAAGAACTTCCAGCGTTTTGTCCGCAAGACGGCGGCGACCACATTGCGGAACGCTGGGCGGACGTCCTTGGATGTTCGATTATTATTATTATTTTTTTTAACGCGTTCCCCGAGTGATTTTCTTCGAAATAATAATAGCAAAAAAAAAAAATAAACTCGTCCGTACAATGTAAAATAATTGTCCTGGTATATTTTCCGCGCGGCGGCGTGTGGTGTAGGTAATAATTTATTTACGTTCCACCGACGCGATTATGTATGTATATATAATACCGAGATATGCGCGGTAAGCGGAGAAGAAGAAGAGTCCCTAGAAAAATTCAGTGGCCCCATCCGACGCGAATTACAATAATAATTTGTCTAAGACATCACCGGGCGCGCCTTAACGACCGACGTTGTCGTGCGCTTATTAATTAATTAATAATTACCGAGTTGTGGTCATCGGTAGTAGTGTATAATGTGTGTGTATATATATATATATATATGAAAAATTACACTTGACAACAACAACGGCAGATGGTATATAAACGGGGTGCGGCGAGGTCTTCAATCTCTGCGCGGTTAAAAAACCAAAATATTATTATCGAAGGCGAAAACGTGATGGCGGTGGCCCGCGTGCGCGCACCTTCTCCTCAAGGTCGCGCCGGTGTTCGCTTGGCCCCGTTTCTTTGAAAACAGGTTTTTTCGGGTTGTGTTTACTTCCTGTGCGCCGCCCGGGAGTCCGTTTCCCCTTTTGGCCACACACTTGATATCTGGTAAATAATATCTGTTTTTGTTTGTTTTGTTTACAGTCAAAGAAGAGCTGTCCCCTCCCAACAGCCTGTCCGGCGGCAGCAGTCACTCCGAAGGGCTGAAAAAGAAGAAAATCAGCAACAACCCCATCAGCAGCAGCGCCGGCGGCAACAATGGCGGTAACGGAGGAGGAGGAACCGGTGTCGGTATGAATGCCGGCGGCGGAGTGCTCAACAACCGACCGCCCGAAGAACTTTGCCTGGTGTGCGGCGACCGGTCGTCCGGGTACCATTACAACGCGCTCACCTGCGAAGGATGCAAAGGCTTCTTCCGGCGGAGCATCACCAAAAACGCCGTGTACCAGTGCAAGTACGGCAACAACTGCGAGATCGACATGTACATGAGGCGCAAGTGCCAGGAATGTCGGCTGAAAAAATGCCTGACCGTCGGCATGAGGCCCGAATGTAAGTCCAACGGTTAAATTTATTTCATTACATCCTTACTATCTCGAACCGGTTTCGCTTAGCACGACCAGGAGACGCACTGCTCGTTTGATATAATAAAACCGAAACTCGAAAGGACAATAATAATAATAATATAATGACCGAAAATTAAAGGGAAAATTGACTTTTTTTTTACCCCAGTAAACCTTAAGAACCTTAAACACAATTTTATAGTGCACCCCCCCCCCCCCCAATGGGATTATGGACGGACACGAGGTTTTTACACGTTTTCTTCAAAGCCAGAATTTGATTTTCAAGCGCTTTTTATCGACCCAGAGGGCTATAACGCGCTGCAGGTGCATGACTATATTATATTATTCACCGCCCACACCGGCTGTTCCTTTGATATAATCTAGTTGTTGGAATAATAATAAAATGGTTCATGTACACGGTGGTTATTTCCACACCTCGGGTCATTGAATTTATGTACTTATGTTACAAAATGTTGGCATATTTAGCTAGCTAGGCTGATCACTAATCTTTTATTTTTTGTCCCGGTAATTAAATTTCAAAACAAAAGACTTTATACTACTGTTGTGTTATTATCGAGTGGCATAAATACTATACAGACGTTTTTAACATCTGACAATCTGATGATGTACTTGGTGTGTAGGGCTAATATTGGGTATCAAATTTCGCCAAGTATTTTATAACGGGGGTTAGTAAGTATACAGTAGATTGTTTTTCTTTAGGTTTTGGCACGCGATTCGCACGTTACGATTGACCCCCGCTAGGTAATTTCAGTTTTGGGCTCTACTGTAAAGTGGTGTGTGGGTTATTATTAATGTTTGCACGTGGCGTTCGGTGACCCCTATACAGTAGACTTTACCGGCCTTGGGATAATGATATGCGAATGAATGTATGTATAATGTACTGTTTATACAATTTTTGGAAACCGTCGTGTAGCGCGTGCAAACTTCTATTATATTATTATTGTTTCCAATTGAGAAGTTAACAAATGGCCGCGCCAGAAAATCGAACTTGACCACGGTGGCACACACACTAAGCGCGAACGACCTTGACCGATGTTAACGCCGCCTTTTTTCGGTTTTTGATATTATTTTGATGGCGTTGCCAAGCTTTTTCTGTGGTGCGTCGACCTTTATTCGCCACCATTACTTTTAATATTATTATTATTACTATACGATCGATGTGTAAAATGTGTGTGTGTATGGATTTTGTATGTGGGCAAATAATAGATAATAAATGACAAAACGCCTTGGGAGCGGAAAACTGCGTATTTACTCCTGTCGACGCGTGCCCGATTAATTTGGCTTAAAATATTATGAGAGAGTGTGTGGTGATAATACAACGGCGGTGGCAAGGCCTCTCCTGTCAAGGACCTCTCAGAAGGTCTACCGTTGATTTTCGCCGTAACAATATTATTTATTATTATATCCTTTTCCGTGTGATTTACAAAGGAAACTTTTAACGTGTACAATAGCAGCACAACGGCCGAATAAAATATCGCCGTATAATATATGTATATATATATATATTATACGGCGATATTTTATATATATATATATATATACATATATTATACGGCGATATTTTATATATATATAAATATATATACTGTGTGTGTTGTATTGCGTTGTCTATCCGACATGATCCCGTGCCGGTAGATAAAGAAAACCGATGAGTTATGTATGCATCTTTACTTGTCTTCGGAGAATTGAGACTATATTGTTGTTGCGCCTGTGTTCGCGTTATGTTTGGCGGTTTTCAGCGTTTAATTATTACTTGCCGATATTCACAATAATTATTAATAATAGCGAAGTAGTTTTAATGTGATGCGCACAAACAGTGGGACTTGTGTCAAGCCGCCTAGTTTGAAGAATTAAAATAATACCGTCCAATATGTCTTGGTGATAAGATATCAACGATAACAGTATGTATCTTGAAAAAAATATTTTATGATAAGGGTACCAATCGCCTAACAATGTAGAATTTTTTTTTCTTTTGTGTGATCATACTGGTTTTAGTCCTACTGGAGTGATTTTTTCGATTTCGTATATTGGTGGTGGGCAATGTTATTGTTTTTTTTCTTCTATAAATTAAGTTTAAGTGAAAATATATTATTATAAAACTTGTCCAAGAGTTTCATACAATGTGACGTGTTTGTTAATCCTGTTGGCGTTTGAGCCACAGGTTTATAAATAAGAAAACTTTAAAACTTTTCGGATTAATCGAGTTCTCGAAAGTTTTTGGCGGATTGGTTTCAGAATTTTTGTTTATAATATTATGAACAGCTATGGTCGCGCGCTATACCCGGAATTCACTGCGCTGTGATTTTAATAAGAAGCAATAATTCTTGATCGAAACGAATTATTTTAAAACAATAACGCGTATAGTTTTGTAACAATAGAAAAATGTGTATAATAGGGTATATGTTGTGTGTGGTGCCGCCTATAATATAAAAATCTTTAAACCATTACGAAACCACCCGCCTTGGGTGTAGGTAAACGATAATGGAACGAAAATATTTTCTTAACTTTATGTCTTTTCAATTACAATTAATTCTACGATAACCATTATCGGGTATTGCGTTGTTGTTTTTTTAAACAAATTTACTCATCAATAAAAACTCAACCAGTATTATCTACCAGTGTACCGACTTATTCAACCATAGATTTACCTTGACGGCGGCCATCTTATGCGCATTTACCCTATACGGTCACAGAGAGAGTCAACGACCGTGTCGGTGGCGTCATTACCAAAAAAAAATAATAAAGGCGCAGTTCTTGACGTTATAATGTGTCATTGGTTTTTCCCAAGTATATATTTAGCAGTCGATCCGGTAGTACAGAAGAAAGAATTTCGGCGGTGACAGTTTTAGAATAATTATGATGTATTATAATATAAATGACCAGAGTTGGTTTTCAATGGCGGCAACGACCGACCTCGAAAGCTCTGTCATATAAGTTTTTTTGACGTCTAGCAAGGAAGAAGAGTGATCTAGGTCGTCTCCACACTTCATTGGTAGCAGCAAAAAGTTTCTTTTAAAAAAATATTAATATATTAATTCTACTACCCATGTCAGAAACCGTGTATGTTACACGATTCCTAATGATTCAATACGTTTTTCTTCATCAAAAACAATTAGTATTATTCAGTCTTATAATACAGCTATATAATTGTGCGCGATTGGTCAAGGTCCATATTGTGTTATTATTTAATGAGCAATACATTCTTGTAGAATAATGTAAATATTAATTATTGAATAAATCTCTGTTGGTCGTGTTATAAATACTACATCATACGGTCAGGTGAAATAGTTCAGACTTTAACAATGATCCGTTTAACCTTTCTTGATTTTTTTCTAGATATTGTTATTTGGGTATATACTTATATTAAACTTGATGGAATATTTTCAATAGTGGCCAAACAGCAACTTCACTTATTATCCATATTATATATTGTGTTTTCGTGCACCGTTCTGCTTTATGACCTTTGGCAAAATATTGTATTAGTAGCTTTGTATTTGCCTATTTTATTAATAAAAAGCTCATACATTATTAACATAATGATGACATTTGGAGAGTGTAAACTGTTTTTATAATATTGCAACTTTTTTTTTTTTTTTGTAGGTGTTGTACCAGAAGTCCAATGTGCCGTAAAAAGAAAGGAGAAAAAAGCTCAGAGAGAAAAAGACAAGCCTAATTCTACCACTGACGTTTCTCCAGAATGTATCAAAATAGAACCTACAGAGATGAAGGTGAGAAAATATAACAATATAATAAAAAATTAATCAGCTGCGTATATTTTTTAGACATTAACAATGTTGTGTTGTAATTTCAGATTGAATGTGGCGAACCGATGGTGATTGGAGCGCCTATGACGCCTATTCCTTATCCTGAGGTGAAGCCGTTGAGTTCCGAACAAAAAGAACTAATTCACCGACTCGTCTATTTCCAGGACCAGTACGAGGCTCCAAGTGAAAAGGACCTAAAACGATTGTCGATAAATGTAACTTATTGTTCTAAATAAATAACTAGGTACATGTATTGTTTCAGTTGAAATTGTAATAAAATTGTTGTTCTTGTTTCATTTAGAATGCCGAAGAATTAGACGAAGAGAAGCAAAGCGACTCGACGTATAGGATAATCACTGAAATGACTATACTCACTGTCCAATTGATTGTCGAGTTTGCAAAACGGTTACCAGGATTTGACAAACTTGTCAGAGAAGATCAAATTACTTTACTCAAAGTAATTGATAATTATTATTCATATTAATTATTATCGAGTTAGATGCAATAATGCTTCTTCCCAAACCTCTGATTTATCTGCCATTGATGATAAAACATCAAAATATATTAGTCCTATTAATTAAATGCATTTTTATAATTTTTTTTTATTTTTTATTAGGCTTGCTCAAGTGAAGCGATGATGTTCAGGGTTGCTAGGAAATATGATATTACCACGGACTCCATAGTGTTTGCCAACAACCAGCCATTTACAGCCGACACATATTTGAAGGCTGGTCTGGGCGATGCTGTGGAAAATCAGTTGTCGTTCAGTCGGTTTATGTACAAAATGAAAGTGGACAACGCTGAATACGCCCTTCTGACGGCCATTGTAATATTTTCAAGTGAGTCCTACTCCGTTGCATACCGTATTTGAACTAGTAGTAATTATCTGTCAACTACGATTCTAACCCGTATTTTCCAAAATTGCAGATAGGCCGAATCTCTTGGACGGATGGAAAGTAGAAAAAATACAAGAGATCTACCTGGAGTCTTTGAAGGCGTACGTGGACAATCGCGACCGCGAAACAGCCACTGTCCGGTATGCACGGCTACTATCGGTTCTCACCGAGCTGCGTACGTTGGGCAATGAAAACTCCGAGTTGTGCATGACGCTAAAACTCAAAAACAGAGTCGTGCCCCCATTCTTGGCCGAAATATGGGACGTCATGCCATAATGAAATGCTGCAGCTAGTAGTTACCTTGTACCCGGCCGTGCAATGTATGCATGTTACCTGGTGATTAATTTGAAGACTGTGTAAACATTATATTCGGTCATTCAAGCGTCCAGTTATCATCACGACAGACACGGAAAAGCTTAGAGTTCTGATTATTCAACCGATAAAAATCGTATTGTTTTTTGGAAGACTATTGATATTTTAAATTTTATTGATTTAATTAAAAATAAAAAGTGCAAAACGAAGAAACCTTCTTGCATGTCAAATAACAATATTGTTTGTATGTTAGTTGTAAGCGTGCTTAAATATAAGATTATAATATATTGATCGTTGAGTGTCGAAAGGAAAGTTTTGCGATTGTTGTTAAACACAAGGATGATGGATGATGGACAATTATTAAAGCACTCCCTTTTCTTGTTTTTTTTTTTTTTTTTTGTAGTTATTATAATCACAATTATATAACTCGTTTGAACACGGACTATGTTAAACATTTCAAAGAACTTTCTTTATAATAACGCTCTACGAGAATCGGGGGGGTTGCTACGTTATTATTTTCGTTATCCTCATGTGGTTTTTGAGACTGTACCATTTTGTACCTGCGTGTTGGAGGTTTTTTTTTATATATAAAAATGTTTATTAATAAGCAAATTAATTTTATTATTAACAAATTTATATACACCCTTATAATATATATTTTTTTCTATGAAATGTAAGAAACATCATTTCTATTTGCAAAAGCTGTGATATTAGTTTATATTTTATTATGTATATTATAAGATAAATATTGTGTATACTAACAGCATCTTTTAGATATTAAACATATAGGCGTTTTATGTTAAACGTGTACAAATATAGGTTCAGGGCTTTAGTTAATAAAGTGGCACTTTTTTTTTTGTAAATAGTATATTAGTTTTTTTTTTTATTACTTAAAATTGTTATGCTTTCAAAACCTAAATATTAAATTCTGTTAATGGAAAGTATTTTGTAGCAAGTGTTAATTAATTAATAACAATTAGCAATGGTTATACATACATATATATATATATATATATAAATCAAATTTCTTTGACAAATGTTCTGAAGTAAAAAAAAAAAAGACAAAACAAAATTTACAAATAGAATAATCTACCTACTATAAATAAATTACGCGTGTATTGAGATGAAGACTGTAAACATCAACGTTTAAATATTTATATTATTATTTTTTTTTTTTTTTTTAGACCAATTGCCTTCTATAATTACTTTACTATCTATTTTTGGCGATCAATAAGTAGTACACAATAATAATAATTCATAAATATTATTAAATGTTTTTTTTTTTTTTTTTGACAATGACAATATAATGTTTGTTGTTAAGACATTTTTTTTTTTGTCAAAAGTTGAACTATTGTTAATTTTTTCTGTTTGAATTAACTTATACTAGTGTGCAATACGTTTTTCAATTTTCATTATTAAATAATTAATCGTTTAGAAGTTCATTACAGCGAGGAAAAGGTATAAAGCAATTTCATCTCGTCGTTGGTCGTGCACCGATTGATTTTCCGTGGGACTCGTGTGTAATTATTGGTTCTTACTTACAATTATTATTCCGTTGATGGAATAATTAAGTATTGTAGTTTTATAGACTATACTAGTTGTTTTTCATAGTACACAACATAAATATTATCAAATAATATCTCATCAGCCCCTTTATATATATATATATTATATATACACACATGCTTTTGAAATAAAAAAACATCTTTCAATCGTACACTAAAATAATTTAGGATTTACAACATCAACAACAATATTATTTTATATTATATTTTTCTTCCTTATTATAATTTTTTTTTTTTTTGTCCGAGTACGTTAAAATGTTATTTTCAGTCTTTTTTCTTCTTCTTTTGATAATTAATTCCTTATGTTGTTCTATTTTTTTTTTAAATTTATTAAATTTTGTTATAAAGCTCTTTACCAAGTGATTTGATTTGGAATTCCTTGTCCGAATTTAGGATTTTGTCGGGGGGAATTATTATTATTTAAAAAAATACGAAATGATGTTTTTTACATTCTACTTATTAGGTTGATGTCCATAGGAATGGTTTTTTTTTTTTTTATTAAAGAACACACAAAAACAGCCGCCCACTCGTCAGTTTTAATACTACAATTATTATTATTATTATTAAACTATTGTGTACATTTTATGAATACGTGCAAATGTTAACTCTTAGGAAATTTGAATATATATATATTGTAATAAAAATTATTTTGTAAAGAAATCGATAGAAATTACCATTGAAAAATGATCTTGTTCTTTTTATAGATTTAAGAATGTGTAATGTTATTAAAAAAAAAAAAAAAAAAATGTTTTTGACCATAGAAAATATAAGTATCCAATGTTAATAATGACTATATTATATTTGTTACTTACGTCACTCCTTGCGAAAAAATATTTAATACCATTATGTTGATCCGCATAATATTATAGTATGTTTATAGTTTATGTATAATACAATTTGTTACCTATTATTAATATATTATATTATGTATAAGGTTACAATTACATTAGAGGAATATTTAGTGAAAGATCAATTTATTTTTCTTCGATTAGACCGTTATACGATTTTATTGGTTACCGATAATACCTCTATAAAAATATGTAAAACATTAAGCACTTACACAATATTTATGATAAGTCGTCAACATAGAATCAATTTTTATATGAGCCTCAGCTTACCTCATATTAATAATGCTATTATTAGGTTATTGTAGCTACAGTTTTTAGTCAGATTCGGTATTAAATTTACGTATGCTCGCCAACAGAGAGAGTTCCGGGTTGTTTATGATTCATTTCAAAACATACCTCAGCAGATTTAATTAAAAACAGATTTACTCTTGACTAGATATTTTTTAATAAATTAGGAATATAAGCAAATTCAAATTGTTGTTTTCTAAACAAATCGGGTTCGGTACGATCCCACACGCTGCCGAAATTTGTATTCGTATTTTTTACTGTTTTGTACGAGAAAAAAAATAGTACAAGTGTAGGTTTATAAAATTACGGTAAATACGATGAATAACTTTTTTTATAAGTAAAACTATTATCAAATATATATAGAGGTATGTGATATAAAAACAAATTACACATAAATAAAAATAATTTTTACTAAACAGAAAACGACTGGATTTGAGATTCTTTAGTTAGCTTCGTTTTTTGATAATATTTTTATAACGGTTATAATAATACTATAACGATGATAACAATTATATTAATACTGGACAGAGACGCTTGATGCTACAACGTTGTACAATAAGACATTTTGTATTATGCAATTAATTAATACACAAATATGTATTTTACATTTTTTTGTAGATTGTATTAAAAAAAAAAAAGGAAATGTGGTTTTAGAGAAAAATCAAAACATTACTGTAACAAAACCGAACGCTCTACATCGTTAAGTTTTTTATGTATTGTTAAAAAAAAACGAGTAATTAAAGGTGTATTAAATATTTAAAGTTGTAATATATGATTTTAATAATAAATCAGTAACACCGTAAAGAGTGCGGTCGATGCCGTAACGTTACATAAAGCCATAGAGACTGTCGGAAACAACCAAAATGCATGCCGTTATTGTGTACGATAGAGATGAAATATTTATTAGTAATTCTTAGAGATGAAAAATGTTTTATTTTTCCCACTGATTGTTATTGTAGTGAATATACATATAATATATATATATATATATTATTCATTTTTGTTTTTTTAAGTGGATGTTAGTTGAAATTTTAAAACGATGTGTGGCCAAATGGTCGATTTTGTTTTTATATAATAGTTATCGAAATATAATAATGTATTCAAATATTATGTGCGTTTCAACATCTACATGATATATGTAATTATATTGAATTATATTATAATGCGAATAATAAAAAAGAACATGCGTTACTAAGTAACGTTTAATACCTACCTATTATTTGTGGCAGTGTTATTGAAGTGTACATTAAATATTTATATATATATATATATATATATATATATTTTTTTTTTTTTTTTGTTAAGAATATTCAGATAAAATAAAGGACTATACTTGTTTTAACATTAGATGTACTTACCTACTTTCATCAAACGAACATGTTTTACTTTTCCGTATTGTTGTTCTTAGAAGCAAACCTGGGCAAATTAATAAAATTGCAACTTACAAAGAAATTGTATTTGTATTAGAACAAAAAAATACTAAAAAATAGTTTGACTCGATTGATTACAATTTTAAACAAACAATATATGTATATACACATTACACACATATTTTAGTATTTTGTTTGTCAAGACCTCAGAATTTTAGTATCTAGAACTCCAGTTTGCTTTTTAAACGGCCTCCGAATTAACAACTTGCAAAACAAAAATTAGAATTTTCCAATATTATTTTGTTTTATAAAAAACATATTTAACATTAATTCTGAGACCAATTCGAAATTCAGCAAATAATTTAAGTAAAAAAAAAAAAATGCTGAAAATACCACAAGACAGTGTTTTATAAACATTAGAGGCATTAAAAAAAAAATACTATACTTAATTAAAGGTATTCTGCGACCAGATGCAGATTCAAAGGATAAATCTATGTATATTAGTTCTTGTTCCAAAAATAAAAGAATAACTAGTGTTGTATACAACTTGTGTTATTAGGTTTTTTTGAATTTTTGTACTTGCACACATAGGTGTATAAAAAAATGGTCACGAGTGCATTGGTTAATTGTATAAAACACAAATTATAACTTTTGAAATTAAAATCCATTTAAAATGTGGATAATGTCTCAAGACATACATGTCTGGCCCAATTTCGTTCCGAGACAACTGCAAGTTCAAACAACTATTAAAAACACATATTTATAAATAAATTTGCACAAAATAATCTATATTTTATATTAAAAAAATAAGTCTTACACATATTAATATTATTATATTGTTACGTTTACGGCTATCAAAATATAAAAAAAATGCATTACAAACGCTTTACAAGTGGTATTTGCTTCGACTAAAATATAAAATTACAGCAAATGCAATTTATTTCAAAAACACTAGGTTCACTTGAATTCAACATGAATATTGTTCGGTCAAAAAGGTAAGCGGTCATAGGTTCCAAGCCATTCTTAAGTAAGCCATTCTTAAATTGGTATAACTTGGTTATAACCTGGTAAAAAAAAAAGGACCACGAAGGGCGTGGTAGAGCGGGACAGTAATAACCATAAGTGTTATCATTTGGGAACCTATGACCGAATGCCGATCAATACTAGTGTAAAATAATAATAATGGGAGTGTTTTCCACATTACTTATAAAATTACAAACACAATGGCGGCATGCGCTTTGCCGAGTTATTAACAAACGGAACGATAAAAACATTTGTAGGTGTTTTTTAACTGCAATAATAATTATAGCTTTCGGCTAATCGCTTGGAAATAAAAATACTATGCAGCTATATTGTGCGTACTATTATTAACGGCGTCCAAACTATACTCAAAAAGGGTCGCCGAGTGAACTATATAATATTATATATATATATATCATAAGAAATCATTGTAGATCGGTGGAAGAAATTGCCTCTCTATAAGCCAATAATATGCATATATGCTCCTCTGCCAGTGTTGTTTCTGGATGCTGCCGCCGGGAGAGACGTCCTGCGGCAACGGCCACTGGATGCGGCGCTACAGCGATGCCTGACCTTCGCGGGCAGGTGTGTGGTTTGTTCACGCGGCCGCCTGGGCGCGCAACGAGGCTACGCCGCCGAAAGCGCACGGGTTCCCGGTCACCCTGGATTCGGCGGTTTCCTGGAAATAGTTGACCGAGCTGGAGTACACCTGGAGTTCGATGCACTTGGCCACTCGGGATTTCTTCTTTTTGCGTCCGGCCCGGTCGATGTCGTAGTCCATGAACGCGGCAAAGGGGTTCCTTTGCGACGGCGGTTCCTCCCGCCGTTTGACGGCCGGTGCAGCCGCGGGCACCGGGGCCGGCGACCCCTCGCCGCCGCCATCGTCGCACCACCGGCGGTGCAACCCGTTCGCACCGCGGTTGCCGCCTTCCACGATCACCACCTTGATGAGCGGCACCACCGAGTCGCAGATCTCGCTGATCTCATTGGCCAGTTCGAACTTCTCGAAGAGGCTCATGTTGCCGTTGCGCTCGAACGCCGCGTGCTTGTCGCTGAACGCGAACAACTGGGACACGCTCAGCGAGTAATAGTCGCCGAACAACCGCGAAAGCTCGGCGTACGTTTCTTTTAACGTCTGAAAAAAAATAAAATCTGCGTTATTGAAAAATTATGTTTGTTTTTTTTTACAATTTTTATCAATATTAATATTTTATCTTTTTGACATTTCGCACCTCTAGAACAAGACTGCCACAACTTTATCAATTTTGAGTTATGACCACTTTCGGGTAGCAAAAAATCAGCTCTATTCAATGAAAGAACGCCACATTCATTATCATTTTTAATTTTGCCACTAGAAAAACGTGTCAGTATAGAATTATTCAACTTTTAGCTTATTTTCAATGCAACAGAGCCATATTTACTTTATGACAAAATTTTTCCATTTAATTATTGAAGTCAAAAATTAAGACTGCCTCATTTTGATTTGTAGCATTCTTACGCTGTATAAAAAATAATTTTCTGGTCCTGTGATGAAAATGCAACACTGCCATAATTCGACTTACGGCACACGAAATGTACATAGCTTAAATTCAATACTGCCATATTTTAGTATATGGCTATCTTAAAATAAATTTGTGTATACAATACAGCCACATCTCAAAATATGGCAGTCTTGCATTCCTTATAAAATTGTAAAAGGCCATATCTAACTTTTTGGGTTTAAGTTAATATTTCATAATATTTGAAGAAGTCATATTGTAAAGCATGTTTTAAGTATTTATATGTTTTTAGTTTCAAACGCATAGCTAAAAAACTGCAAAATATCTTAGTTACAAACTTCAAATCACTTTTTCTCAAAACTATAAATTTTGAGTTGTGGCAGTCTTGTTCTAGAGGTGCGATTTTATGTCTTTACTTTGGCACACAATCCGAAAAATCGACAGGAAAAAACATAACGAAAATATCAGATGATTTATCTGATAGGAGATTAGAGGTAAGAGATAAAATGTCTCCCGTCGTTGCGGACTCGTACGCAAGCTGTTGTGTTTCAGGGATGCCCGGTTGTGGCGTAATTTTAAAAGTATATTTGGTAAATATAGTTATTTCAGTTTAAAAAATACAAAAAATTGCAGTTTTTTACACTGAAAAAATAATTAATTGACTAAAAATAATTTTAAGATTGGGCCATGATCGATGCTTTGAAAATGTTATGCGAAGAACTCAAATGTTGTTTTAAAACTTAAGTCGAACTATAGTCTATTCACCGTAAGTTGGCCCACTTTGTGGTCACAAAGTGGGTCAACTTACAGTGAATAGACTATAATCTTAGGAACAATAATGTTAATATGTGCGTTATAAAATTAAAAAAAAAATAATTGACAACCAAAATACATGCTTCTTTCCTGTGGTATATGTTTAAAAATGTTAAGTTTAAGTGGAAAATTACCTACACAATGCGCGCCTTAATAAATAGAGGCCTCTTATATAGAGGATTATCCAACGAAACGGACGATTCGTAGTTGATAATAAAATAACTAAATAATTACGGCGTCCGTAAGGAACAACAAGGAGAGTAATTTCAGGTTTTCTTTTGTCTATATTATTATAAGCATTTCAGACGCTAAGAATGTCTCAGTAGCTTTGAGAACACTACAGATTCCCAGAAACGTGTAATTATGGTCGGCTTACTCCACGCCCCGTTGTAATAATACAGCCAAGACTCGAGATATAAGTGAAAAAAAAGTCACCTTTCTTTCTTGGACGTTCGAAGATGACAATGTCTACTGGTACTACATTGTATTGTCATATTATATAAGGATTATGAGATTAAATAAATAAATATGTTAAACAAGCCACACAATTTTTTATTATGAGCTACAGGGTTATTTACAATTTCACGTTACAAACAACATAAGTATGTTGCAAAGTATGAAAAGTAAGTAACATGCAATTTTAATAACCCTGTTTACCATATTACAAAAGATTATATTTTTTTTTGTTGGAAAGGTTATAGGTTTGAAACGATTAATACAACAATTTGTTATTATAATATATGATAATTATGTAGCTAATCGAGATCAATATAATATATAGGAGTAGAAGAAACAGAACGAAGTATGAGTAATGACATTAAATAATATATTATAATTGAGCATGCGAAAAATAAAATGACCAACCTACTACGCATTGAGCATTATAGTAAACATGTTGTGTAGCCGACAGGCAAGGGCGATTGGTCATTTTTGGTCTATAAGAAAATATTGTTAGAGGCCTCACATTTAAAAAAAAACCGTTCCCTGCGTTCGCAATTTCGGTTCTATAAATTATGTGTTTTTTTTTTATAACTCCTCTATTTTTCTTTTTTATTACTTTGGCCCTACCTTCTATATGGGGACCTCCTCGGGCACCATCAATTATTATCCGCTAAATTGTTTTTGTTATGTTTGTTATACAGTTTATAATAGTATACCAAGCTTGAATAAAGTTCAAGGACGTATTTGGAGCCCGACAGTTTAGAAAATATATTTTTTAAACGTATGTAGATCTGATTTAATTTTACTGATGCCAGTTAAAAATTCTGGACATTAGGATTTGGGCGGGCCCGTGTCAATGTTTCTATATTACCTTCACCTTCGCAAATATTATTTATATGTTTTTGACAGGTGAATAATAATGTAGTAGAACCCTCACCGACAAAACCGACTATCATTAGTAATAATCCTGTGAGGCACTGTTGGGAGAACCTAATGGTGCTCACAATAGGGGGGACTGCGAATCGAGTAACAACAACCGTCGAACAGGAGGAAAACAACGTCGTCATCTATTATTTTGGCTTAAGTATACTCTCAAAAATGATACGGCTTATGGTCAAATTTTTTGCAATCTGTGTGGGCAAGTAGTTTCATATCTGCGGGCTCTGCTGTTGGAATTCGGTGTGCTCGATTCTAAGACATGCTTCTCGCCCTCCCATTAAGGTTATGACGCCAAACTACCTCTCATCAGTATATATATATATATATATATACTGATGAGAGGTAGTTTATATATATATATATATGGACATGTGGTTGTTTTATCTATTATTATTAAGTACTTGGCATTATCATTATTGTTGTTTGCCGATCATCGTGCGAGTTATGTGAGTTTAAAAAATATATTGTTTTTTATAAAAAAAAAAATATGTTATCATTACTGCAACTATTTTATTATTAAACAAATACTAATACTAACTCGTTTACAATATAAGCGCTTCTGAGTATTGTTTTTAATCGATTTTAAAACAACAGGCAATCCGTATACTTAAATAGTATAAGTCTTATCCATTCTTTCGGTTTTTATAGATAACTTATGATGACATTACATGAATTACTGAAGGTTTTTCAATTAATTTCCGTTTATGAATTATAAACAAGTCATTGTGCTCTTGATGAGTGTATAATATTGTTTTTGCCTAATATACAAGCGAGTCGTATTGGCTGGTGTATAATATTGATTGACGACGACCGGGTTTAATTTGTTTTTGTCGTCTAAACGTCTTTCGAGTATTGTCTTTTGTACGTTAATTGTTAAACCAATGGACGACTAATAAGCCATATTGTAATATTAATAGGACAACGTCAAAATATATATTCAAGTGTTTAATCGCCAAAACGTGTTCTTACTAACGAGTGTCGGCCGCAAAACTTAAAGTTGGTGGCTAATGCCTATTATCTGCTTACAAAAAAACTAGTTGCGATTTTAGGAATATAATATTGAAACCAGTTAAAAATAGAAGTTGTCTCATCCCATCGCACCGTCTACGTGTAAAATTGTTACAAAACGCGCATCTTCGTGAAGCGAATGCACATTAATAATAATAATGTGTAAAAAAAGGCAAAGCTGGTAACAACTGCCATCCTAATGGAGAGCAAGTATAACTAGTGAATCTTGTCACGGTAATAGCTAAGAATAGTAAAAAAAAAACAAGTTCTAAACCCGACGTGTTAAACTGTTTCAACGTTAAATAATAATATATTATTGAAAAATAGTTATTTTATGTATATTTGTTCAGTTTTTTTCCACCCTCGAGTATTTGTCAATGGATCGCTCTATTATTATACACGTGATATGGATATTTTAGCCTGGTTTATGATGCCGGCTTCGACGGATTTGCCGCGTGAACAGCATAATATTGAGCTGTATGCTATGGATCAATATTGATTTCGGTTCGAGCAAATAGGATCTGAGAACAGTAAACATCGCACTTCTGCGTGCCACAGATAAAATACATTTTTTTTTTTCATTAAACAGGTTAAGTCCTATATATTGTTTTCTAGATAATCATAAAAAAACGATTTGCTCGGTTACCTAATCGCGTTTAATCAAGTACACTAAAAACATACAACATCGACTTTTACGGACATTCCGCCGGCCTTATGCAATGACATTATAGATTTAACCGACTAGATAATAATAATGAAAACCCGTTGCGCTATTTAGGTTATCGTTACATGCGCGCAATTATTATTTGTCGCGATTCGCAAATGTTTGTTTAGCAATAAAGGTTTTTTGCCAATTGGCATGGAATTAAATATGGCAAATTCGAGTATTTTTATCAAGCACACTTGAACTGTAAGTTTCAAGTACGATCGCCTGACATTTGGCACGTACCTCCTGACACAGCTCGAACAGTTCGTTCCACCGTTCGCTGTTTGAGTCGTTGGACGCGGACAGCATGACGGCCAGCTTTTTGGATATGCCTTTGAGCTTATAAACCCGGAAAATCGGCAACAGCGCTCGTTCCATGTAGAAATGTTCGCTGTATACGTCCGAATAAATGTCATCCACGCTCTCTCTATTAAATAAATGAATAAAATATAATCAATAAGAATAATAATAACAATAACGACGGTCGTCGCTGTCTGAAGCGCTTACAGGTTGTTGCGCAGAAACGGCCTAAAGTCCCTGAGGAGATGACAAAAAGTTATCATCCGCGTGCGGGCGACCGACTTCAAGTGCACGATAAGCAAGTTGGCCAGATCGTCCAGTCTCTCCAAAACCATAAAACACGTGGGCCACATGTCTTCGACGTCGTGCAACAACGTGTCAGAGCTTTCCTTTACTGTGAAACAACAACGGGGTAATATAGTCCAACTTGGAAAGTTGGTTCACCTTGTTACGAATGCCGCCACTTACGTTTGGATAGTGTTTGTTCAATCAGCGACTTGTCGTCCATCAAAAAGTAATCCGGCCACAGCGCTCGTTTCTTGAACGCCACCAACATCTTGTCCATTTCTTTGTTGTAGGCCATTTCGTTTTCCAAAATCGATATTCGCACTCTGACTAGAATCGCTCCCATATCGCTCATATCGCACAACATTTCTATACAAACAACATTATTATACAGAAATCGTTGACAATATGTAGTGCAAGTAGTCTTTTCATTTAAGTACCTTTATTCACTTGTGTCAGCGTCATGGGTAATTTTTCCCAACTTATTATCTCTTGTAGAGAACGACTTCTGGAAAACGGCAGCCGAGGTTTCAAAAGCTTAGTGCTGGGAACCTATAAGAAAAGGTGGAAACGCGTTTGTTACACACCGGTGTAATTACCAAGAATGTCCCTCAATTTAATTAATTGTCCACTTGTTTGTTTACCTGTCGGTTTAATCTTGTCAATGGCTCGTATGGACCTAAAGCGACAACACACATAGACACGTTTAAAAAAAATGTTACCAACAATAGGCAATTCGAGGCTCACATCTGAGTTGAGATTTTTGATTAAGATACTGCAAATAAGTGTCTTCGTTCCAAGCTTCTTTCACCTGTCTCAAACGCTTCTTCCACGCGTTTAGCTGTTTTTCAGAGTTGAATTTCACTTTGAACCAGTCCAACTTTGCTATGTTTTTTATATGCAACACCAAGTGACTGCCGTCGCATATCCTCCTGCACGCCGCCAAATCTCTTACAGGATGGATTTTCGTCCTTCGTGGATCCTGATCGTCTCTGCGTATAGGTACATATCAAACAACATGATATCATTATGAAATTAACATTATATCATTAAATTAGTAGGTATTTACCCATATATCCATAGAGTACTGTTGCTGAGGACCACGAAACGCTGTCTCCAGTCAGGATCTCCTACGACTTTCACGTTGAGGATATCGCAAAAACTCGATATTCCAGTCATGTTTACCACCTACACATTTACAAAACAAAACAAAAATGATACATTTCAAAAAAAAAATTGCTCAAGTATTAGGTATTGCTATAATATACCTATAGTTAAATCAATATTGTTATTTTACAAACAGAATCCATAAAGCCTAGTGCATTTACTCGGGGCAAATATAATATGACATATTTGTGGTTTAGAAACGTTATTAAGAAACCAGTAGGAAGAAAATAAATCAAGTTTTAGCCGAGAAAAAAATCCGAACGATTCACACTTAAAACATAACAGGCCCAATTTTTTTTTTTTTTTAATAGGTAATACAAATAAATATACATTTTATGTTAGGCCGTGCATATTTATATATTCGACTTTTTCACCCGTTATGCGACTATATTTTATTATAGTATATCATCAGCCGGTTTCACAAGCTATTATTAAATACACTCTTAACATAATTCAAATTAATTTAACATCTGGTTAAATTATGTAAGTTTCATACCATAACATTATTATTATTAAATTCTATTCGGGTTACCAAAGCGGTTACCTTGATTCCAACGTTCTCATTGGTTATCACAAAATGTGATAACTAATAAGTGATAACATTAAAATTTTATAATCAAATCTCAAATAGTAATGTATAATTCGATCTATGACATTTTAACATGCCAATTAAATCCTTAACAAATGTTGGTGAAATCGGCTGCATATAAAATATATAGATTCCTTTAAAATATGGTGAATTGAAAAGTTCATACTCTAACGACAATCAAATTATTATTGCGCACAAGCAGTACAGCAGTACTCTGTAGTATAACTCGGTAATTATATTGTTTTATAATTAGATTAGTATTGAGAACATCAGAAGACGTCATTAATACTAGCTAATGCGCGACACCTAAGCCCGAACAAATTACAAAGGACAAAGATGTCGCTCTTAAATGACATCAATTCAACCGTAGTCTATTAAAAACGGGCCACGTGCAATATGATAATAGTAATTCCCGTATTCTACTATTATTATCTAATATAATATGGTCTTTTGTTTATGTGTCTATTGTTATCTTGTTTGAAAAATTACATAGCTGGTTGCACATTTCTAACGATGAAAAAAAAATAACAAAATACACGCCAATGTCAATGTAAACATTGAGTCATACTAATGTGGTACGTTAATTATCCTTTTGGTCTAGCCAGTAGCCCATAACCGTTTAATAATATTTAGGTAATGAGTACTGTGTATTGATCGATAAACCCATCGAATTTGACAGGCAAGCACGCCTAAGCGTACCCGAAATGGATATTAATAGGATAGGAATGAATATATTTTTATTAAATTTTAGACAGTCTGTACTTTTGTGTTTTCCACCAGGAAGGCAAGATGTTCTCCTCGCTATTGTGACATTTAATCCTCGAAGCCCGAGAACTGTCGAGTTGGTGCAAACGGATTTCCGCAGATGTTCCGGGTTATTATACCACAGCCCTATGATCATCTGTCACTAGACAGGCCACCTGGCATATTTTACACTTAAAAGTATTTCTTGGTAATAATGTACCATGTTTTTAATAAAAAAAACTTTTCACTGTGTGCCACATTAAAAACTATCTTGTGTTTATTGTATATATTAGTGTTTATACATGCTAAACATAATCAGCCGATTAAACTTATTGTTAATTATATTTAACAATTGGTTAGTGAAAATTGGGTTTCATCGAGATTTGTTAGCCTTAACACATTGTTAAAACGATTGTTAGTTAATCAGCCGTAATCAGATGGTTAAAAATTTAATTGGCACGTTAAAATGCCATAGATCGAATTATACATTACTATTTGAGATTTAATTATAAAATTATATTGTTATCACTTATTAGTTATCACAGTTTATGATAACCAATGAGAACGTTGGAATCAAGGTAACCGTTTTGGTAACCCAATTACCATTTTGTTTACTTAACAAGTATAATTTAATAATAATAATGTTATGGTGAAACTTACTTAATTTAACCAGATGTTAAATTTATTAGAATTGTTAACATTTGAATTATGTTAAGAGTGTATTTAATAAAAGTTGGTGAAACCGACTGTATGTCTTATAGCGTATACTTTATAGCATACTGCCTAGTAAAAAAAAAAAAGTCTCTAGAGAATGTTTTTGTACAAAAAAAAAGCTTAACCCTCTGGGTTGTAATAGTTGAAAACACATATAAATAATAATATCAACAAACCCCGTCAAAATTGCACTTACATTGTATATTATTCACATGTAGGTAGAGTGACTTCACAATAAAGAGTTTATTAGGCGTGACAGGATATATTAATTAATTATTCAAAAGTACACTTATAACATTACCCGAATGATAAGAAAAACATTAGGTTTACACGCAAAAAACTTTAATATGAAACAAATAATCTAATTATTATAATAAGCCATACACAATTCACTCGTTCAAACTTGACCTAAACCCGACCTCACTAATTTCGTTGTATTATTGTAATTTTTAGGAAAACAAAATTATTATAATCAATCAATTATTGTAAGTGAAATATCGACTCGAATAAATATGATGGTTTTGTACTACATCCAAGCTAATCTAATTCTTGAATTGACACACAACGGATGATAATAAAGGTATAATTGTATCTTATTATAATTGTATCTTATTATAATTGTATCTTATTATAATTGTTCGTATAGTAAAAGGTCTATTGTGTTATTTATTATAATTTGAAAAAGTTAAAAAAAAAATCTTAATTCATGTATTATATTAATATTGTTAATTATTGTAAACTAGGAAGAGTGTACATTTATTAAAAATGTCTCATATATTATTTACTTAAGGGAAATAAAAATAATTATCTATAAGATGTCAATACATATAATATTATTATATTTAACGCTTATCTAAATAAATAACGTTAAGAAAACACAATAATTACACAACTAAACCTTTTCGAGAACGATCAAGAAAATGTCAGCTAGACTTTATCAAATAATGTATTAAAATATTATTATTATTATTTATGACAGTCGTGAGATTAACAACTCTAGTTATTACAATATATTTTATCAAATTATGTTATTTTTAAATTATACGAGGTAAGCCACCAACGTCAAGAAACAAATAAATAAAACATTTTCAAATTAAATAACAATCACAGAAAAACAAGTTAATATTTTGAAAAAAAACCGTCACCCGCTCATGCGTCCCATCATGCGTGTGAACACGTGTATTGAGTATTCACAAACTATGTGTGGTATTATTTTATTTAAAACAAATATATTATTATATTAATATATTATTTTCACGATGTATTTTATCAAAGTTTTTGTGCTGGCAGTTTGCCCATTTTGCCAAGTGAATAGAATATTGACAGAGATAAAAGACTTGTTATAAAATACACATCATAACTGATAACAAGTCTAAAAAAAAATTGGAATAGACATTAATATTTTTTCTAAAAACATTCTATTACTAATCTTAAACTTGCCAGGTAAATTATGATACATGTTAATTATTTACACTACAGCTGAGCCATAGGTTTAGGCACACAATGACAGTGTCCTCAAGGACAAGAAATAGACATGTGGCTACTGTAAAATTATAATATCTGTCCATGATCATTACATTAATAATAATACAACCAGTTTAAAAAACCAGGTAAAAACATCCATCGATAAAAATATGAAACTGTAATTGGCTCGCCGACGTAAGTGATGTTTTCTTTTAGTAAAAATTAGGTTTTTTTTGTCTGAGCTTTAGAAAGTATACATTATAAAATCAATGATTGTTTAAAAGATTTGGTTTTTGTTTTTTTCTTTGACAATTTCAATTCCCGATATCCTTGTATACATATATAGCTATGCTAAGTATAGCCTTTCAAAAACAAAGCTAATTGAAGTCTATTCAAGCTGTACCGACTTGGTTAACTTCAAGGTTACATTCTCCCAAGTGTACGTCACGAAAAGCCTTATATATTCCTCTCTCGTTACACACACGTGAACTTTTCACTTTTGATATTTCTAGTATTATACTAAATTGTATAAAACTTTTATTCTTTTTCAAATTTTTATTTATGTTAAATTTTGTTTTTTAAATAAACGTTTGCAGCTACTTTTAAGTACACGATGACACTTGAAACTGAGTTATAAAGTAAAATTACCATATACAAGGTGGACTACTGTTTAAAAAAAAGATCTTTCCCCCCTCCAATCGATAGAAGCCTATTCAAATAAGAAACCCTTAAAATTTCAGATCCTTGGCTTAACACAAAGTAATTTCTCATAATTTTCAAGTGTCATATTTTGGTTTTAAGAATATTTGTTCAAGTTGAAAAAAATTGATTAGTTTTCGAGTTGGAATATTTTTTAAGAAAAATTAAAATGTCCCATGTTAATCAAATGCAAAAAACCACTTAAAGTCGAGCTAGGGAAGTTAAAAGGTTTTTTTTTATCGATTGTAAGGGTTGTAGGCCCTTTTAAAAAAAAAAAATCGCGCGACTAAGGGTGTGGAAACGTTTGCAGTCATTGGCTGGTTCAGAATATTACCAAAATAAAGATAAATGTTGGTTAAAAATCGACATAAAACAATAGTTACTACAAGCACACACACACACGACTCGCCCCTCTAGAAACTATTTACATTGGCCAATACAAATAACATAGTAGGTACCTTAAGGGTGAGATTAGATAGATAGTGCCGTCGTCGTTACTGCTCAACACTCGATTATCGTGTTGGCGGGGCAGCTGCTCAAGGATGGCTCGCGATCCTTGTTGCCATGTGCGCATCGAACACGAAAGATCCCGCTTTTGGACCTCCACCGTACCGCACAACTACATATCTACGACTGACGCGGTCCGGACGCCACGCGCGGCTATTATTGTACAGAAACAACAACAATGGACCGGAACGCGTATCGACCGACCCGCGCTTTGAGCGGCGCAATATAGTATTATTGTTAGCGCCAACGTACTCGACGGCAAGTCGGGTGGGGTGCCGCCCGTGACCGTGGAGGGGAAGGGCGGCAACGGAGGGGTTGAACGAAAACCCCGCCGAAAGGCCGTCACGTGATCTAGTGCAGAGCACCATCTGGCGGCCCGCTCCGATGACTAGGCCTTTGCCAAATATTAAAACATTGCTCTACACCTACTAGGTATATAATATTAAAACCGTGTCATCGTCCAAATATTTGTCGCGGGCAAACACTTTACTCGCGTTTGTCATATTTTCTACTACGCCGTTTGGCTAAATTTGGGGCCGTAATATTTAGCTGTTCCAAATTGCCAAGATCAACGGCCTTTGTGTGTACAGTATGCTACGTACAATGGTGTGTATATAAGAGTGTACACAACTTTTACTGCGCAGTTACCGAGCCGTGCAGAGCACGTGTCGCGCGCCGACGGCCAACTTTTTTTCCTCATGCAAACGCGTTGACTAACCCGTCGGCAAACTTCGGTCGACGACACCCCAACCCGGCCGACCTTGGCGTCGCCCCCGCGGGCCCATGTGACAGACACATTGCTTTTTGTGATGATCATCAACACACGCAAAACGACTTACTGTACACCTACTACTTTCCTTAACCGTTCGTCCGATACGGCTTATCGGTATCGGCGGTTAATCCCATTCCCATATAATACCTTAAGCTGAACGCGCGCACACGTCATTAAGCCAATTAGATTAAAATTGCTGTTGCACAATCGTCGTAGTAAATCCGTGTACCGGATTTGTGAGCAAAGAGCAGTAGAGGGGGAGCTAAAGGGGCTATAAAACGTTACTCGGATACTCGTGTTTGATATTTAGTATCTATCTATGTATAATATATACATGTATGATTTTAAATCATCAAGTTTTTACTTTTTTATCATTGATTAATATTATTCATCTTGTCTTGTCTTGTCTTGTTTATTATCTTTTAATTTGTCGACATCGACGAGAATAGATTTTTTATTAAAGTGTTTAAGATATTAAAAAACTGACTCGCAATTTAAATTAAAACCTTTACCAAAATATTAAAAGTATTGTTGGCCTTCGATAAAAATTGTATAATCATTTTCGGTGGGGTTGGCATGACCCCCAAAAATCAAAATTCCTACCCCCGTGTGTGCACCATAACAGCAATATTATAATAAGAACACTGTACATATTTCTTACCAGTCGAATTACTTGCACAGTAGACCGTCAAACACACGATTAATTTCTGAAAAAAAAAATAATGAATTAAAATTGATTTTTATTTCAGCAACTTAAGTACAAAATACACACTAATCGTCAGTCGGTTTATTAGGAAATTAATAAACAATAATATAGTTGTACCTTAGTTTGTATTAAATGTTCAGGACTTTTGTAAAACAGGACCACACCTTCTGGATATACGTCATGAACTAGTTGCATTTTTAAAAAATTCCAAAACCCACCTAAAGTTTTACACTCAGAAAACAACTACACTGTTTGGAGGGTTTGCTCAGTTCATTGTTATTTGCACTTTCATTCTCATTGTGTAGGTAGTACAAATAATAAACAGCAGCTTTTAAACGGAATATTATAACTGATACAGTACACATTATAGACATATTATAACGCATTATATGTATTTGTGTTGATACAAATTGTATAGTTGATTATTATAAATACATATATTTATACATAGGTTTATATAGGACTACAATTTTTAAACGAAACGTCTTGGATTCAAAATTAATTTAACTGTCAATCCCTATATTAAATAAAAATACATTGCAAAAATCATGGCGGCCTCGACCCCGTTATTGGTTGAGTAGCAATTTTCCAGTTAAGCTCAATAAAAATCAATACAACCATACAGAATAGTGCATACATACCCTAGTCCTACCTTTCTATGTACCGCTGTCTTAATAAGGTATGATGATGTAGCATTGTCATTGGTCACATAAGTTATAGTAGGTAATTTTAAAAACATTTAGCCGGAATTTGTTTTCAAAACGGATCCGATCCGTTTTGCTTGAAATCAAATTACTCATTCACCGATTTAGAATCTAATAGATGTCGGTTCGCGAACTTAGGAACCCGTTAAGTGTACAGTGCATAATATAAACTTACCTATGTCTATTGAAGTTGATTGTATGCTAGATTGAAAAAGCGTTTGATTTCCAATGCGTCAAAAATACAAAATTACTTGTAAGTATTTAGCGTATAAGATAAAAACCGATAAATATGATTTCAATATACATAATATTATGTTAGGTATATGAAACATACAGCGGGGACTGTAGAAAAGAAATGCTAGTTTTTCTGCTATAATACCTATCCAAGTCATGTCATTTATTAGAAAAACCGTTTTTTTTTATTTTGGTTGGCATTTAGCAACCATATTTTTTCGTTTAAATTACAAAATTCTAATTATTATTACACCGTTTTTTATAATAATTACAGTGTTTTGTATTGCTAATAAAACAAATTCGACACGCGTATCAAACGTCTAATAAAATACAATATTCTACTTATTCGGCTTTTGCGTTGTTAGTGGCAGATGTTTTAATAGTATTTATTTTTTGTGTGTACACTAAATGTACACATTAACTACCGGCCCTGCTATTATCACCATGCTAGAACGTGATTATTTTTTTCCGGTATTTCATTGTAACGCAGTAGGCTTATAAAGTTTGGCATTTTTAAGTCAACAACAAAATCAGTTTGGAGTTAGCCATATTGGTCATTGATTTAGAACTTTAGAATCGGTAATATTATAGATCCTCTATAGTGTTTTCAAAGAACATGCCACCTGTAATAAATATAAAAAACGTGACTTGAGATTTCTTTCGACACGATTGTATGTTGTAGATAATTGGAACGACGTGGCCAGTAGTAGGTATTATTACGGTCACCGGCTCCAGACCAAACTATTATGGCCTCTAGCTGCTTTTTTTCTGGACAGATGAACATCTAGAGTAAGAAACAATCGTCCCTTTGTTTGTTTGTTCACAAACCACTTCCTCTGGTCAGCGATAAATTAGCTGTAATTATATTAAATCCAGTTACACCCAGCTTCAAACAGTCTGTCGATGAAACATTAAACGACGTTGAAAATCAAATTTAAACGAAAACAAAATCAATTAAATAAACCTCGTAATATATTTACTTTCTGTTGAAAATTCAATGTAAACATCTCAAATTGGAATGTGACACTTGACAAGTATTACATTTTTTGTTAAAAACGTTATGAATGTTTCGATTGAAATTTTATTTAAAGCAGTTAAAATATAGTTAAGGACGAAGGAGTTATAATAAAAGTACTTGAGGCTAGGAAAATGTATTGTATTCATCATGTTGGTGAGAGAAAAAATGGTTATAAGAGGGTTGACAATAATGAAAGTAAAATCAGAAAGAGATATAATTACAAAACTAGCAAATCGATACTGTTTTTTAATTAAAAGACGGCCGGACGAAGTAAATTGCTAATAGTATTTAATAATAAGTAGTTTGTACTTTTATCCCACTCATTGTTTACTAGTTATGTATAAACTCTTACTTGCATTGGCTAAAAGTTTACTGGTTACCGGTTTACCTATAAGTTATGTTAATACTAATTAATTGATCATATAAACTATTAGTGTTGTAGGCATAGTAATTAGGAGTAAACGACCTTTTTCTAATAAATTATCTGTTTTATAAGCTTACCATCTATTGTATTGTGGTTTTTTTAACAAATTTGGTACATTTTGTGTACAGTCAGTAGACATTGATTGTGTATTGTTTGCTAATCATCATACTATTAAAATGAAATAAAACAATAAACGCATCATTAAGAATAAATAAATCATAAAGACTGAAGACATAATGAGGTACCCATAATAGAAGGTCTTCTGTTAGCGAAACCACTGTATTTATTAACTAAAGTATGTGAAAAAACTTATACTACTTATAGTCATTAGGTAGGTACTGTGTCGTTTATGTGTTTTCGAGGAAAAATAGTTTTATGAATCTTTAAAAACAAATAAAAAAAAGTGGTTAGCCGTTGACATAATCATTTATTTATTTTTAGAAGTGTGTATCGTCAAATATGTTCTTATATAAAAGTGAACAATAATGAAAGATAATCCAGGAACAATCTTAAACATTTGAATATAAATACAAATCCTTAAAAATCTTAATACATTTAAATGAATAAAAATGTTGTATTAATAATATTATTCATGGTAAATTAATACCGTTGTATGAAGTGCGAAAAATGGGTAAAATTAAAAAAAAATATGGCGTTTTACAATTCGCAAGTAAACATTTATTACATTTTCTATTAAGTATTTGAGATCACAATTGGATTACCCATAGAAACAATAATATAGGATGTAAGTAATGAGAAAATAATAATTAAAATTTAAACAAATTATAGTAATCCAATTATTGGATTTGACTTAAAAAGAAATATATATTTTTTTATTAGTATTAAATACTGTTTACGGCTAATTAAATAAACCCGGATAAATGGTTTTGATCATAGTACAGAACTAATAAATGATTTCTTAATTGAATATTGAACCAAACGCCTACATGCATATTTTTTACTTAATTAGTTTCCCACATTAGTAATCTGTAATACTCTATATTGTATAAAATTGATACCTCCCAATTTATTAATGCGATTGCAACTTTAATGTTGAATTAACTATTATTTTATGCAACGTAACATTTATAAAAAACAACGAAACTATTCTTTAGAATATGTAATTTATAGTTATTTAGAAACCGTTTCAAGCTATATAAATTTCTATTTATGCTTGGAAATAAGTTCCCCATGATTGTCTTTAGCCTAGAAAGTTTTTCTAATAACATATTTTTCTACAAATTGATAAAACATATTTTGTTGGATACCCGTCTGTGAAACAATTAAATTTGAATTTAAAATTGGTGTAAATTTTGTTTAAACACAATAATAAATTACAAACTCTTGGATTTGGTAAATTAAAATATATTTTTCATTTAAAGACCATGGTAAACTATTACCAAGCTATTATCTAGTTAATATTTTACATTTTATCGAAGCAAATAGTCAAAAATATAATTTTAAATGAGTTTTTATTTTTTATTAACTAACTATTAATTTAAGTAAATACATGGTAACATTTCCGAATCATTTACACGCATTTCGGTTAAACTATTCTACACAAAACTTGAAATTGTTTAGCAATATATTCAGAAACCGAATTTCCTTAGGCAAATAAAAATTATATATATATATATATATCAAATGTATATATGTTAAAAACATTATCCATCGTTGGTATAGCTTACGATGGAAAATTGAAAATATGTGAAGTATTATAAAATCATTTAAATATAATTAATTTTTTCGATTTGCGACAATATAACAATATTAGGTTGTAGTTTTTTTGTTCATAACTACAATACAAGCACAAAAAGAGTAGTTGGTTATCACATATCACATTGACAGGAATCTACTACCTATATAATATGTCATAGTTATGAAACATTACACTATATTGTTATATTATATTATATAGTTTGTATTGTTTTGTGTTGGTATATTGATGACGTTTTTTGTATAATGTGTATACTACGCTCTATATTTGTAAGTGTGTAAACAGTGAATATTATGGCGTGAGAATATTGCAATATCGTTCGATAAGAGATAATGGGTTTAGATTAGATAAAACTTGTAACAAGTAAACAAAAAAGACGTTATGGTAGTAATTTTGTTGTTTTTTTTTTTGTTCTTTTACTACCAAACTACGCATTTATCCACGGGGTTCATCCGGGATCCGAGGGGACATCCGAACGCCTCGGCAAAATCAACCGAGTTCGACAACGGGCCCCAGACACGCGTTGGTCCTGGTGAATGTACGGACGACCTTACTTTTGTCAAAGCGTCTTCGGGGCGCATCGAGCCGCACCAGATCTGCGCGTAATTTAAAAAGAATAGCTGATCGTGTGTCATAGCAATACCCGGCAACAAAGGTTCTTCTCCGTGCTTTGCTACCCATTTCTTGTACGCCTGAAAAACGATACGCACATTGTATACAAAAACACAGAATAGATGGATAAAAGCAGAGAAGGATCACTTGTAAAGTAAACAAAAACGTGACGGCTATGTTGAAAGGGCATACAACCCAACCGTACCCTTGTACCTTTTCTTATCTATTTAGTACCCTTATCAGTTTAAAATAATGATATTACGGTTTGTATATAATATATTTGTTTAAATTAGTTATAACTTAAATTTTTAATTGCTTATACATATTAAAACCTCTAAAAGCAATTTTTCTAGTCTTTAAATCAATTATTGTTTTGACTTTCGTATAAAAATTATATTCTACTATTAGTTTTACGAAAACGGTCACACTGCGACGCTCTATTAAGATTATGGCCGTCGCGTTTTTGTGTGATAAGGTCTTCCCCATGTTTATTTCTATCAGTGTCCGGGACCTGGTAAAAACAACGGCATTGGAAAATTCCGGACGAATCTTTGTGGATAATACTTCGAGGTAATAAAAATAAAGAGCACCGTTTTAGGTCAAAAAGCCGGATAAAATTTCGACTACCCGGGATGGCCGTACTTCAATTCTGTAAATTTATACACGAGTTCTTCGGGTAGTTATTACTAAGTTGTTTGGGAAACGGATTTTTTGCTTTTTTATGTAAACAAATTGTTTTTTAATATTGTTAAATTGTCAAACACAATTTATTCAATTACAACAAACTGAATTTTTTAAATAAAAATCGGTTTCCCAAATAACCTAGTAAAATAGTCAAATAATTTGAATATCTTTGCAAAACTGAAATCTGATCATTCTTAGTAGGAGTAATTTTGTCAAGCTTATAGGCTCCAAAAAAACCAAGTAGTAAGGATTTTACTCATAGAAGAAATGATAACAAAATTAAACAAATAACTCGAAGCTTATACAAATTAACCGGAAAATTAATTAACATAATGTCGAAATTTATTCCATTTAAAAACCGTTTTTTTCTTAAATATTGCCTTTATTTACCTCCTTAAAAACAACCCGCTTCTAATCTCCTTAAGCAACATGATTTCTAAGTTTGTTGCCACATGACTATAATAATAATGGTATGTGTAGACGTGGACTTGGACTATTTTCCTAATTGTCTCGATTTTCAACGATAAGCCTAATAACCGCCATCAACACCAACAGTTAACATATAAAATAATTCTATACTTCTAGATGAAACAGTTAACAAAAATGATAACGGATCAACAATAAATTGGAAACCATTTGTTTACCGGCCGTGGTCAAATAAACTCTTTTCTGTTTGTAATTTCTAGATCCGCGCCCTTGTACGTGTAAGATCGAGTATTGAACAAAAGAAACAAGATCAAAATAAAATTATCGAATAATTAAAACGTACCCTAAACGATTGCTTTAGTCCACCATTATCTGCTATGTTTTCACCTTGTGTCATACGTCCGTTTACATGTATGTTTACCTCTTGCATTTTATACTTGGAGTATTGGTCTACCATGCATTGCGCCTTCTCCCTGAACGTTTCTATAGTATCGGAATCCCACCATTCGAGCAAGTTACCGTTTTTATCAAACTGCCGGCCTTTGGCGAATTTTAACAAAAAAAAATAATAACATGATTACATTGTTTATTGACATGATTCAAATAACATGTTGCCGAATTTTGTATTCAAACCTTTATCGTCAAATCCGTGGGTAATTTCGTGACCGATCACCACTCCGATACCGCCATAGTTTAGCGATTTGGGGAAATGTTGGCTGTAGAATAAAGGTTGAAGTATCCCAGCGGGGATAACTGATAGAAGAAAAAAAATGTCACATTAAGTATACAATTGATGAGTTTTGGTGACATTGCAATAGGCAGAGATCAGACTTAACCCTCCCTCCGTCAACAATTGAACCGAAGCTAAAGTCATTGCACCAATATAATATATATTGTGCTAAGCAGAGCTTATGACTTGTGACTTTAAGTTTTAATTGAGAAACTATTTTAAAATTTAATTTTTCGATTGTGTATTAGACATTGGTAATTTACTTTGTTTAATAGTTAATAGATATACAACTTATACAACAAAACTATACAACGATTTTAATTTATATTATATTCATTTAAATTTTAAAAGCCATCTTCAGAAATAAAAGAGATGAATAATAATTAATATTAAGAATATTATTTTATTACAATACCACAGTTTAAAATACTATAATAGATTAATTGTTAATGAAAATAATAGATGAAACAACGACGGAAATATTTCACGATTTTAGAATAAAACAAAAGAGTAAGTATAACATTTTATATTTAATAAATAAATTAAAAAAAACACGAAAAGCAATCATAAATAATATGTATAAAAATACGTTTATGTGATACAGATGGCTCCTTTAAAATGAAGAGTGCAAATGATAAATCGTTTAAAGACTAAAGAATTTAAAAAGACTTTACAGGGAAGTAAAGACAAAGCAACTGGTCAAGATAAGATTCGAGTTGGACAGGTATGTATGTATAAGTTATACAGTATAACTCGATAAGAACTTATAGACTTGAGAAGTTGTTTACATTTTGAGATACTTTAAATGGATTCTTTGTACTTCTTGGCATATTTCATAAGTAGCACTTAAGACCAGGTAAAAAACAGAAATTAGCCAAGTAACTTAAGCCGCAACAATTTTGATATTAAAACCACACTAATAATGTTTTCAGCGAAGAAATCTCTACAAATATATTGTAGAGATTGAAACCTAATACTTGATGTCAAATTTAAAAAATGTAAAATAGAAACCCTATAATTAAATTGTACTGAATTTACTACTCTATGTACTATTCTAATTCTAATGTTAGATCTCTGCCTTTGAACAATCGTAACAATATACTGATACAAGTAAAAAAAGTGCACCTATATGATTCTTATTGGGATTGTAAAATGCATTGACGATTGCTGGTTCCGTTGACCATTTATCTTTATCGACTGGTAGTCTCAATTTTTCCAAATTTTGCAAAGCATCAAATTGTAAAACGTTAAACACGTTTACAATAAACTGATCTTCGGTAACATTTAACTGAAACAGGTCACACAGACATTATAAATTTAACCACTCGCAAAGGCTCACCAATTACCATAATATATTGGTTGTCTAATTCATGGGGGTCTGTCAATAAATCTGGATAGCCTATCCGTTCTTTCATAGCTTCCGCCTTTTCTCTAGCAACCACCCTTGTTTCATCATCCATCCATTCATTTTCATTAAGAAGCTCATTGAACGCTTCACGAATCGATTGGATCATGTCCATGGCCGTTACCTAGAAATAACATAAAACCATATCATTTTGTAATTCGGCATTATTAATGTGTAGATGAGATTTCATAATAATATGGTCAAAGAAAACACACGGTTTTTATATAAATATCAGTTTCCAGAACCTAGATAAATATTGTTCATCTCACTTTGCTTTCCAAGCTGAAATTATCCCTTATGAATAACGCCCCAACTGCCATTCCAAGTTGTTTGTTAGTCCAATCCACACAATCTCTCCATCTACTCCGTTCACTAAGAATGCCCAACAAAATCTTCTTAAAATCTAACCTCTTGTACTGGTATTCGTCTATCATATGGGGAAGCACCGTGCTTTGAACCAATCGCCAAATAACATAGTTGTGAATAATCCTTTCAAAAAATTGTATGTTTTAACGTATTATCCAATCATTTTAAACAATTATATAAACAAATAAAATAGCAAACACTGTAAAATAGCAACAACACACACAATTAATCGTTGCCCAGATAACATACCTTCTATCAGTTTTTTTCATTAGAAGTCCTAGTTGTGTAAAATATGTCATGGCGTAACTGACGACGAGCTCGTCGCCTTCAATATTAAAATTCAAAACATTCCTGAAGTATAATAACCAATTGATATCTGGAACTTGGTTCTGGAGTTCATTTAACGAGAGTTTCCAATAAGTCGTCCCTGGCGTTGGCTGATCAGTCTCCGCCGAAGTAACCTAAATTTAGTAATTTAGAAAAAAAAAATTAATAATTGTAAAACCATCATCTTGTCGATTACTCGTCAAAACTAGAAATGCCTAAAGACGTACAATCACATTTTTGATAATCTACTCACATTTGCCAATTCAATTTCAAATTCAATTATTTTTAAAAGTTCCAAAGGTGCAGTGGATTTATTAGCCCCTAATAGCACTGCTACTTCAGTCATGTATTTATGGTACGCTTGCAATGCTTCGGCGCTACTGTCCTTTAAAAAATAATCTTTACTCGGCAAACCTAGTTGCATTTGATCCAACTAAAATATACAAAATGTACTCAATAATATGTAAAACGACTTTTTTAATGCACCTTTAGCCAACTATACTGTACTATGCTATACTATACTAGAATATACTATAGTCTATACGAATCTACGTAGGTATACAACCGGACTGCCTTAGTAGTAGTTACTTTTGTAGATGCGTACTACATTAATTAATGTCTTACTTTTTTCGCACCTGAAGGATGTTAATAGAAGAGTTCTTGTCATCCGGACCGACCCATTGTTCAATCATAATTCCTTCGTTAAAGTCTTTTTTTAGTCGACCTAATAATACTTCAATACCGTAATCGGGCGGTTGCCAATTTTTTTCCACCACCGGCCAACCACCAAGTGATTTCAAAAGTTCCCGAATAGGCCTGTCTCCGACACGCCTGATTTGAGCTACAATATTGATTTTTATAAATAAAAACTTTTCAATTTTTTTTAACTTTTGTATTATTGTTACAAACGACTTACTGATGTCCATGCAAGATTTGTAAAACAATTTTGCTTTTATCGTAGCTGAGCTATCAAACCGATTGACCGATTCCTCCAACAGACCTAGTTAACAATCGAAATTAAAATATAATGTTTTATACTCAAATTTTATTAGTACTAAAATTTATGAAGAATTCGTTCAGGTGGCTTCATAAGTCCCGTTAACTTGCCTTTTAAAATAATTTGCAAGCGATCGGCAAGTACTTCAAATGTATTGATGCTACTCTTGTCTTCCGGTATCAAGTGTCTTTTGTCCCAAGTACCGCAAGCGTATTGGTAGAAGTCCTCGCACGGATCAGCTGATTGGTCCATAGCAGATAGCAATGAAGCAGCTAAACACATAATAATATAATATAAATAATTCTATAAAATTATACATCTTGTTCTCAAAAGATAAATGCATCTCTTGAGACATGTATTATATGTATTAACTGGGTTGTACAAGCAGGAGACAAATGATGAATATGAATATGGATTTTTCTTAGCTATGTTAATTTATAAGCTTGCAATTTCTAGCTTTACCCGTCGTGCCTAGTTTTATGTTTACAATTTTAGATTATTTCTAGTAGAAAAAAAGGGCAATAGTGATTAAATATTGTGATAATTGAAATTCAAAAGATAATTATATTTACTGAGGATAGGGTTCCCTAGTCCGCATAATATAGTATATATAGATAACATCTAGTTATTTTCAAATATAGCTTTAGTATAATTAATCCCAAATAGACAAAAAAAAAGACACTAAATCATAAAAAAAAAAAATTATAAAATATAAAAAAAATATTTGTGTTTAATCATTTAGCGTGGACGGTACAGTGTAATCGATCAAATTTGCTTAATTATTAATTATACTAAAAGTCCGAGTAATTAGTTTTTGTAAAAAAAACCAACGTTTTCATTTTATAACCGTAATAAAAACGTAGTAACTATATAATAAACCAAATATTTTAATTTATTTAACGCATGTAGATCACAAATACTAGCCAAGTAACCTTTTAGGTACTCAGACACACACGCCAAGTCGGGTTTTCTTTTATAATTACATTCCTAGTTGATCAATATATATGCTCATTAAACGTTACTTATGATTAATATTATAATTTAGCTAGCGACGTAACGGATTAATTTGTGTCCACAACTGGCTAAACACTAATTGGCTAAGAAGTCTCAAAATTATATATAATTTTACAGATGCGCTTGTACTTACCAGCGCAATTACGATTTAATTATTTTAATTAGTTTGCTAATTTTCGAACACTCTCAGTACGTCTTGAATGTAATTTAATTTAAAAATTAACTTTTGATTTTTACCTGACTGCAAAGGAGGAATGTAGGTTAATTGAAAAATAATTGAAAAATTAACACGTTGACTGCCACGCCTAATTCAGTGTGTTATCCATTGACGCCACAATATTTTTTTACAACTTTAAATTTTATTTCTATTATTAGACCCCACATGGCCCACTTAAAAATTCTACTGAGGGGCAAAAATGACCCTCATAGCAGTCAACGAGTTAAAAACTAAAATCGTAGCGCCTTTGTATAAAAATATAAATTTAGGTGTGTGTAAGTTAACACGTGATACAAATATCATTAAAAAAGTTTACAAAACTAAAATTTGGCATGGAAAAATTTGCCTATATTTTACCCCTTAAGGGAATTGAAAGCGGACGGTTTTAAGGGGTTTTATATAGGCAATATTTAAGAAAAAAAGCGTTTCAATCAATTTCGACCGTCCAATTTATTTAGAAAAAATTACGCCTACTTAGAATGACCGGATTTTAGTTGTGTACAAATAATTTAGAAAACATTTTAGCATACAAATAGGATTTAAAATCTAATTGAAAAATATCAAAAAATCGATTCCCCCAATTTCCTAGAAAAGTGGTTATTTATTAATTTAAAACATGATGTATTTAAAAATTACCTGTTTTGACGCATTCTTCCTTCATGCAGATCTTTTGGTTTGGGTTAAACAACGCTTTAACTAGAAATTAAACATTTTATATTTTTATTTATGTTGCGATTTGTCGGAGGTTTATAGTCAAGTGTCAAGGATGTTTCAAAGACGGCCAAAACACATAATCGTGTTCGTCTTTGATTTCTAGGTCGTGCAAATGACGGTTTTTTTTACTATATAAGAGAACACAACCTTTGTAATTATTAACGTCACCACACGCTTATTGTTAGACAATTGATTTGCGATTTTAAAATAATACAATAACGTGTCGGGCGATTTTAGTATTGTATAAAATATATTATAGCAGAAATCATTTAGACTATTATCGTAGACGACTCCATAATAAAACAGAAGGTACTTTATAGGATGTAGCTAACCTAGAGATTTGTTCAACGCTAAACAGGCTCGGGTAACAGCTAATTGAAGGTTATATTATTGTTAATTATTTCCGGTTCGACGCGATTCTCGGGTCAATAGGAAAGCGGAGTTGGAATCAAACTCCGTTACATACAATTTGGTAAAATAGGTATATAATTTGTTTTTGCCCATTTCGGTTGGTTAAGCGTGTAGGTTAACAGCTGCGCTGGAGCTGTTTTGACACGAATTAAATATATTTTTTACTGACCTTTAGGCTTTTCCTTTGTAGTGTTTGTACAGTATATACAATCGATCTTGACCACCAAGTATGTCAGCGAGGCAAGCAACGTGAACAAAATGATTAGACACACAAACAGTATTATCCTCTCAGTCACCGTCTCGGGCACCAGTATCCGGTAACAGGTGGATCCGAATTTGTGCTTAGGCTCGGCCATAGGGCTGACGTCGCGGATCCGGAACTTGCACGTGTTCGGTCGGTCGTCGGCCGATATCACCCGGACTTCCGGCAAAAGAGACGTCGGATACTGGCAGCCCAAGTACCCGTTGTTCGTGGTTTCCTTGTCTTTGGCGCTTGCCATTTCCGGATCGCCGCTACTGCAAGGTGGCTGAGCCAAAGACGACCCTTCTATGCACGTGGCAGGTGTAATGTCTGGCGAGATGTTCGTCATCGTTGGGTGTGGGTTTCGTTTTTTTAATTACAGCCGATTTTCAAAGTCCACGTGGTTTTCGATGGTTATGCAGACAATTACAAAGCGAATTGTGGTCATTGTGGACAACAAAAAAACCTATAAACGATAAAAAAGGCAAACAGTTTAGTCTTTAAACCGCATTCGAAAATTTGGACGTGACGCGTTAGATATAAAGATAGTTATTAGTAAAAAATAAAAAATTGATATTTTTATTTGTATATACCTACAATTTTTTAACCCGTTCTGATGGTAATAATTTTATAAACGGCCTTATTAAATGTTACCCATCGCACGCAACACGTTAAAATATGTCTCACGGTTTCAAAGCCGAGGTAGGAACACTCGAGTTAAAATAATTATACAAATTAAAATCACTATGCCATCTTTACTCATGCATCTCGCTAATGATATTGACAAAAAAAAATTTACAAAACGGTGTACCTACTCGCATGTGTTAAGTCTTATTAAAAATGTAAATTTTGTTTTATAATTTTTACAACAGTAGTGACTATCTTGAAATTTAAAAACGTATTGGATGATATTTGCATAGTTAGTGCGATTTCTTGAACTTAAGTGGTGGTTTCTTTTTTTTACCCATTATTTCTCATAATGTCATTGCATATTTTACGGCTCAAATACACATCCGTATCTTCCTGTACATACTCAAGCGCAGTTAATTATTATCTCATTGTCATTATGATAAATAAATACACCTAATTTATAGTCACGCCATCCGGTTTATCATATTATTATTGTTGTTTTGTTGTATTAGTAACAACTTTATCCACACACTATATTATACTCACTAAATTGTTTGATGGCCGAGATGTTGGTAGATTTGGCACTGGCGGCGACTAACTTCCCGAGACACTTCAAAGGAAGTTATCGGCAGACAAGCAACGGCTGTTGTGCGTTAAAAAAACAAGCCGACTGACCTGTGAGCTGTGCGCGAATGAACTCGGCTGATGTACTTAGGCATTATTGTTATTATTATCATTCGACAACCTTCGACTACTTTCGCTATGGGCACGCGCTTACTTTTTCGCGCTGATTCTCTCAGCACGGGTACCAATCAATGCTGGTTCCTTCCAGACGGATAAATTCACAATCCTTCAACGGATTCCGACTGTCCCTGTGGCTAGAGTACTGTTGCAAATCGTCCGCGGTCGGACTGGCAAAAGCGGAAGTCTCTGTAGTTTATCGAAGGCAAAAAAAAACAAACGTTAACACAACTGGACGTCCGCTACCTGTGTCGCTTATTGATATTGTCGACGATTCGATTGTGCGTAAACTTAGGGGGGCGTCAAGCAAATTGAATGGCCGAAGACCGAAACTTAACTCGGGATGCTGCACTGTGGCCGGCGACAAGGTTATGCAATCGATAAACACGAGAGAAACTTGTATAGTTGTAATACTATGTACTAGATGGGGCTGAGAATATTGAAATGCTTTTTTCAACTCTTGGTAGTTTTGGCGTTTTGCACCGCACGAATACAACACATTTACTTCCAGTTAATACGGCGGTAGGTACAAGGGACTGTGGGGGCTTAAGTCCCTACCTTATGCACTTAAATTGTTTATGTATATTTGTATCATTATATAATTTATTAGAATATTTCTTCTTTTATCAAAAACGTGATTATTATAGATTCATTATCACTTTACTTAGACGCATCGATTTATGTTAAAAAAAAATGTAGTCCCATTACCAGAAATTACTAAAATATTATTGATTTTTATAAAAAGGGTCTAAGTCTACTATACTTAAATGCTTATAATTTGGACTGCGTTTTAAAATAATAATGTTGTTTTACAGAATATAATTTTACTGTTTAATAACTATTAACTTTGATAAAGCCCTTATATGTTGTTGCATTTTGAAACATATCAAACGTTTTTTTCATTTTTCCAAAAGTTTAAAGTCAAGGACTAAGGCCCTTTTTGCATGAAGCGATTCAAATAACCTTATGTTCATTTTAAGCCCCACAAAGAAAGTCGTAGGTTAAATGACTTAGTAAATGTAGTAAATAAATAACCCAGTAAATGACTTACAAGTTACAAAAGTCATTAAGAGGGCGTCGCACCGCTCATTTTTAAGGAACAAAGTATAGGCAATTTTTTACAAAATCTTAATTTAAAGGTTAAACTAAGATGTGTAATTATTAGTTCAATAACTAGGACTCTTTTTTGGTAGTTAATTTATTTTTTGGACTATCACAGCATCTTTGAAAGCGATTTAAAAATGTTTTTCATCTCAACTTGTTTAAGCAGACTGAAAATAACTCGCTTAATTTTGGATTTAGAGTAAAAACACCCATTATAAAATTAAAAGAAAACAATATTTCGGAGAGCAAGACGGTGCGTTTTTTTCATTATTCTAAGTATAACGCTCAATACATAGTTTAGAAATAACGACTATTTTAATATTTTTAAATTACTGTAACTTTCCAAAAAATTAATTTTAAAAAAAAACGCACCATCTTGCCCTCCGGAATATTGTTTTCTTTTAATTTTATAATGATGCTTTTACTCTAAAACCAAAATTAAGCGAGTTATATACAGTCTGCTTAAACATGTTTTTACCACAGAAAATCACCGGTGCGACGCCCTCTTAAAGATTTAAGTATTTTAGCTTTCGTGTGTAGATTACAGTGCATTCAATTAAATGTTGATGTTGTTGAACGAAAGACCGAAATTTCAAGTAAGACCTTCTATGGCTATGGCAAATAAAATAACTCTTCTATATTTTTAAATCCAATTTCATGAGCACTTTTCCGATAACGGAACCCCCCCCCCCTCCCCTCTATTTTGAAGGGTCACATAGATATTTTTTTAAAATTGAGCCCCGTAACCAAACAAGTCAAAAACTCCATAAAATAGGGGACTACAGGTGCCATTGAAATCGTTGATGCTATCAATTTTTTTTTTATGATTTAGTTAACGATATCACAACTTTATAGTGCTAAAAATACTCGTGGGTCAAGTTGGCAACGGCACATAATGATAGGACTATAAAAATTGTACCAAACTTTTCCTAGGAATTTTTTTTATAGTACTAACATTATGCGCCGTGCTACCTTGACCTACATTGAAAATACTTATACAAATGAAATTAATGTTTAAACTTAATGAAAAACAGATAATAAAATTAAACAATACTAAATATCTTCACCAACTAAATGATAACAATATTGAGTATTATTTTCGGTTTATTTTTTATTACAATGTTAATATTTATACTTAACTCGTGGCGATCTATGTATAATACTGTACACTAGATAACAATTTGTTTTAAATAATACTAATAAACTTTTTTTTTTGCTATTGTTAATGCCAGTTTTTTATAACAATTAAAAACAAGTTAACTAGTGGACTGGTCGTAGCCTAGAGTCTAAAAGTCATAATGTTATTTTAAGTTAGTACCTTCAACTTAATCGAAGAAAATTATCAACTATTCTCTAACTATCTAAATATATGATAAGTACAAAATTAAAATTGATAATCAAAAATTGGACGTGACATGCTACATACAATGTTAAGACATAAGATACTGCCATACCTATGAATTAGGATTTATTAAGAGACAGTATGATCAGTATAGACAGTGTTCCAGTTTTCACATATTCTTAATTTAAAATTGCTGTTTAAGTAATGTACTCTATAATAAGGTAAAACTCTATAAAATGGTAGCACACTTATGCTATATATATTTTTTTTAATATTCCATGGTTGTATGTGTGAAAACATTAAACATAAACAACATATTATCCACAAGAGCTCCTTGTGGTTCGTTGATTATTATCAGCTAGTTATGACTTATAAAAAAACCAATAAGTGTCTTTACTCTTTAGGTTAGTTATTGCTGTTATTTCTTATTACCAATAAAAATTAATCACATCAAAGCTAAAAGATTATTAGGATTTTGTTGAGAGTTGTCTGTCGACATGATATTATTTCTTAGAATAAGGTAATAGCTGTTATTACATAATTCTCATATCTATAGTTTAATACTTCTTGCCAAAAAGTATTAAATGGTAGATTTTACCTTGAAGTTCTTGGTAAATTACAATAATAGTTGTTTAAAAACTCAAAATAATAATACTTCATACTTGTTTTACTTTTAAAATTGAGCGTGCAAGTATTTATTTTTGGAGATTCATAATAATGATAATAAAATAACTATCTTGCCATTAGGTTACCTAATTTGGGTAGGATAGTACATTTTTCTTAGATTTTAACTAATATTCTAATAATGCTTACGGACTTAGAGTGGGTATATTAATATTTTAATTAACTTGCTGATGTGTAAATTTGATTTTGTTTCAAATTCAAATGTATAATAATATTAAAAAGACATACATAAAGCAGATTTTTTTTCATTATAAATACATTTAAAAACCTATGCTATAGTATTTATAAAAAAAACGAAAACAAGTGAACGTTAAATGTTAAACTATAATTATAAACAATTTATTCAAATTCGTAAATAATACGTTGTTGACTTTTTTTTTTTTAAATTATTCATTGGAAAGCTTTATTAAAATCTGAATCAAAAGATACGGTTATCAAACAAGTATGGACGCCTGTTTCATTATTTGGACAAGGATAGGGATGAAGGGGGTTCGGTCTACCATTCCTTCCCTTGTTTATGTACATACATTTTCATTAAAAACCCAGCGATCGATAATTCTGTTCCCTTAGTGTCTGCATTGGCTTTCTTGGGTTTTTTTTAAATGTGGTACTTTGTTAATGGAGACGCCATATTGAGTGGTGCAACATGAATGCAAGTAACAAATGGCATAAGGAAAATTTTAGAATTAATCTAATGCTCGAACCCGGATGGGTGACCACCATGCCTTAGCTGTTAATTGAACCATTGATTAAACATAAAATATGTATGCGAGTAATAGGCAAAGTTAGGTTCATTATAATCGCTTACTCCAAGTAAAATCTACAGGCCTCGACGTGGGCGGTTCAATGTCTGTGTGTAACAAAGTAGTGTTCTGTTTTCCTGTTTTTTAAAGTCGGAATTCACGTGCCGACGACGTGCAGGTAGGTAAATGTAATAATTATTATTGTATCCAAGTGTAGTACCGAGTACCTATATACCGACATTGGTGCATAATATGGTGGAGGTAAACAAAGACCGATTGGCAATATTTTCTCGAGCACCGTCAGGGAGTAGGACGACGGACAGTAATAACGTCCGTTGTAGTACCTATTCCTGTTTTCTTTCTTGACGGGATTTTTAGGTTCCTTTTCTTATATGATAATAAATATACTTATATATTTTCCAAGAAATATAATAATAATTTGCCCTCCCACCTCGCCCGCCCGCCACAGCACCTGCCGCGGTCGCCGGTCTCGTGCGGTTGTTTTTGTTGTCGGCCCGACCGTTTCCCGCGTAGTCCGCTGGCCGAACCGCGGCGCTGCTCGGCGCTCTAACGACTGCGCACGCGCACAAATGCCGATCGCGTCTTTTTCCCCGTGTACGTACCTACTCCGCCAAAGACAATAACCAAACAACGCAAACCGTTCCGCGAGCGCGTTGTTATTATTTATTTATTTTTTTCATGTTTCGTTAAATTTTTTGTCGTTGTCGATTTTCCGCGCGTTGGCTTTCCCGCGGCCTATGGTGTCCGTCTCACCGTCCAGTTAACACGCACCAACAGCAGAACATCCGTTTTTTTCCCCGTCGTCCGCGCGCCGTGCCTGTCGGCGTCCGATGTTATTCAACGTGCACCACAGCGGCGACCAGTAAAAAAACAACAACAAATCAACACCGGCGATGGCATCGGACGAGGAAGTCGAGGAGTCGTACACCGGTAATTGCGAGATTTTGTTGTCCGGTTCCGTTTCCCCGGGCCCTTTTCCCCTGTCCGGCCTGTGCCCGGCAGCAAAACGGTCCCGGCGTCGGCCCGTCGAGTATCGCTGGCGACCGCCAGCCGCCTCGGCCGGGCCGCCGCCACGTTAATTAGCTCATTAGGGCCGCGTCGCGAGTTTTTGCAAATGGGGCCAGCCGCCGCAAACAAGATGGTGGAACGCGCCGCCAACCGATACCGCGTTCGGCGGCGCGGCCGTTTAACTTTTGACTTTGCCGACTTTTAGGTTATGCATATCAACGATTTTCGAGGATAATCGGTTTTTGGGATATTGTAATTTTGTGCGCGAAACCGATAAATTTCTGATTACTCGAACGTGCCATAATAATGATATTATTAAAAATGACGTGCCTAAACCGTTGGGTATTGATGACCCTATCAGTCACAACAATGTTAAATTTTAAACTGTCAACATTTAAATACACACATATATTGTTGCCACAAAACGGCTCTGTTGAATATAATAACCACTGATTATCCAAAAGATAATATCCACTGTTTAGAAATTAGGATTGACATCTAGGTTTGAATTCAATTGGGAATTCTAACATAACTAGTAATTGCAATATTTCGACAATCGCACTATGCGTAGTAGTAATACAGATTTATCGACTCGTAGAATGTTTGTCAAGTTGATTTTTGCAACTCGCTCGGGGAATTGATAATGTTTTTCAAATTGATATGCCTTAGTACGACACAATAATAATCATCACGTAATCTTTTTTGTTAACTTTTAATTAGTTTCTAGATTTTGGCAATTTGACTAATAGTCTATGTATTAGATAACTGTTGGTTAAACAATATTTACATTAAGTCAACTAGATAAGCATATTGGGTATTTCAATATTTACTTATTATCATATTTATCTACATTATAAATCTCCATAGCGCATGAATTCGAGTATTATTTTGCAAGTCAAAATTTTTAGGTTACAATATTACCTAGTCAGAAATATATAGTTAATTTTGTCGTGTGAACTCGAAAAAAATTTAATAACAATATTATATGTTTGTTGAAATTTCTAAAAAATTAAAGTATTCTTATATTTGTTTTATTTTTCTGTAGAAGATTATGATGAACCTTCTAGTCGTGTTGAAAACTCATTTGACTCTGAAGAAGATAAACGTGTAGAGGTACGCATTATTAGAATATATGTATTTGTGTTTAATTATTAAAATTCACAATTTTCTTCTAAACCATATTATGTATCATTTTTAGGAAGATGATGATGAATACGATCCTGAAGGTCGTAAAAAAAAGAGAGGTAAAAAGCGTAAAGCAAAGAGTGATTCTAAAAAGGAAAAAAAGCGTAAGAAAAGGAAAAGAGGTGGTGACAGTGCAGAGGTAATTATTTCTTCTAGTGTGTTATTAACTAACTATTTTTGAATTATTTTAATGCTAACATTTGTCCACATATTTACAGGAAAGTGATTTTGGTAATGTAGAAGAAGAAAATAATACTGCTAATGATTCAGATTATTCTAGTAGAAAGTCTAAAAAGTCTAAGAACTCTTCTAAACATCATCAACCTACTCCGACCACTTCTCAAAATCAAGATAATAATGGCAGTAAGAATTGTTCTATATATATATCTATATAAATTTAACAATTTTTGATTTCTTAACTTATATTTTAATATTTTAGCTGGAATGCCTTCAGTCGAAGAAGTCTGTCAAACGTTCGGTTTGCAAGATGTAGATATTGAGTACTCTGAAGCAGATTTCCAAAACTTGACCACTTACAAACTATTTCAGCAACATGTCAGGCCAATTCTTGCCAAAGAAAATCCAAGGGTAAAATTGGTTTGTTTTTTGTTATTATATTTTATTATAACTGTCTAATTTTTTTCCATTAGGTCGTGATTGCTAAAATGATGATGTTAGTGGCCGCAAAGTGGCGTGATTTTTGCCAGCAAAACCCTAACCACGAGCAAGCAGACTTTGAAGGTGCCGAAGAGCCAGAATATCAACCTAAAAGTTCTTCAAGGCATAAGGTATAGATAAACATAATAATAAGAAAACTATTATCTATTAAGTAAATCAATGTGTTTTTGGAATTTTCCAAAATTATGTTATGCTAGGCTTGTTGATTTTTTTAAAACTTAAATTATTTTAAAGCCTTTTGAATGACTACAAAAATATATGTTCTATATTTTAGGCTAGATCTGTTGATGAAACAGCAGATGAGGTAGAAGAAGAAGAAGAGGTTGAAGTAGAAGTAGAGGAAAAAAAAAGTAAGAAGCGTAGTAATCGAGGCAAACGTAATACCGGAGGTGGTGGGAACAAAAGAAATTCTCAAGGATCTACGTCAAAAGTACCTACCTTGAAAATACGACTTGGCAAACGAAAACAAGCAAGTTCTGTAAGTAAATGAATATTTTTATAAAAGTATATGGATATCATTAAAATTATGTTAATTTTTTTTTATAGGATGAAGACGCTGAAGGTACTGGCGCAGGAGATAATGCTGGAGATTCAGACGCAGAGTTTGAACAGATGTTGCAAGAGGCCGAAGAAGGTGCTTTTGCTGAGGCTGAAGCGTCTGATAAAAAAGATGATCCCGACGCGCCCAAGAAGAAAGCCAAAACTAAAATTGGAAATAAATCGAAAAAGAAGAAGAAGACCAAAACAACGTCCAAGTTCCCGGACGGTGCTGGCGATGGAGAAGAGTTTGAGGTAAACAAGAAAAAGTTTCATAATAATTATTTCAAAATCTAACAATGAATTTCGTTTAGCAAACTGACCATCAAGATTACTGTGAGGTTTGTCAACAAGGAGGTGAAATTATACTTTGCGATACTTGTCCAAAAGCTTATCATCTTGTGTGTTTGGATCCGGAACTGGAAGAGACTCCCGAAGGTAAATGGTCTTGTCCACATTGTGAAAGCGAAGGTGGTCAAGAGCAAGAAGAAGACGAACATCAAGAATTTTGCCGGTAATATATTTATATACAGATAAAAAAAATGTTTTTTAAATTAATGTTCAATGCCTATTTATCACTATGCCTCGTTATTGTAACTACAGGGTTTGTAAAGATGGTGGTGAATTGCTGTGTTGTGACTCGTGCCCAGCAGCATACCACACATTCTGTTTAAACCCGCCCATTACCGATGTGCCTGACGGTGATTGGAAATGTCCTCGGTGTTCGGTAAGAAATAAAATAATAGGTCATTAGTTTTGCGTCATCTGAATTAATAATAATTTATTACTAGGCTAAACCGTTGCCTGGCAAAGTGTCTAAAATTTTAACATGGCGGTGGAAGCCGGTGCCTGAGGATACCAGTGTTAAGCCAGTGGACGAACAACAAGCGAGAATAAATAGAAGACGTAACAAGCAACAAAGACAGCGTGAATATTTTGTCAAATGGCAAGATCAAAGTTACTGGAAATGTGATTGGGTGTCTGAAGTGCAGGTAAACTAGACTAAATTGCTACTATGAGTGTTAAGGATACACAACCTCAGAATATTAAAAGTGCTCTAAATCAATTAAATTTTTTCAATACCAATATTTATAATATTTTTTTTTGCATTATTATTTGGTGTAAATTGTTAATTTTTGAGCAAGAACAAAGAATGTAAAAGTTTTTAACTTGTAAAAATATTGATTCTGAGAGTAAAATCAGCTGTAAATTAATCCTAAATATATTATCTCGTAATGAACACATAAAAGATACATTTTTATGTTGGTAGCACTACATAAAAAAATGTATTTTATTCTGAATGAAAAAGTTTTAACACTAAGTAATTTTTCTTTTCAGAATTATATAGGTTCCAATTATTAGGGTTTAAAAATGTTACAACATTAAGTGTTTAAAATGTAATTTTTTTATTATGTTATAGAATAACTGCGTAGTAAAATCAATGTAGTAAAAAAACTTATTTCATTTTTTACTTAAAAACATTCTTCTAAAAAATGACCAAAAATTTGTTACTTGCTTTTTATTCTGAGGCAGAGTTATGTAATAATATTTATTAATTTATGTATTGCCTTTTAGATGGAAGTTTTTCATCCTATAACTGTAAGAAGTTATATGCGTAAGTATGACATGGACGAACCGCCTAAATTAGAAGAACCATTAGATGAAATGGATAACAGGTGGAAAAGACTTCGTGAGGTCGGCGGTGATCAAATCGCTCTGGAAGAAAGATATTATAGGTACCTATTTTATGTCATATTTTATTTATAAAAATACATTTTTCATCACTTTATTCTTCTGTTTAGGTATGGCGTAAAACCAGAATGGCTGTTGGTCCATCGAATATTGAACCATAAACATTTGAGAGACGGGCGTATGATGTATTTGGTGAAGTGGCGTGACTTGCCGTACAACATGTCTACATGGGAAGACGAAAATTCTGAATATATTGATTTGAAAACATATATTGACTATTACTGGGTAAGAAAAATTTGATTTGTAAATTATACATCGATAATAATTTCCTACTTATATTTTCACTTGTACTTAACATAATTATTTTTTTTTAATGTTTTAGGAATTGAGGACATCTTGTGATTCTTCAAAAAAAAGTAAAAAAACAAAAGGCAAAAAGAGTAATGCCAAAAAAGAAACTGTTGAAGACGAAGACGCTCCTAAGCCTACACCGGGAATTACTTGGTAAACATCTTTATATAAATGTACATTTATATCGAATATAATTTATTATTTATATAAAAACCTTTAGCCGTAAATTTGTACCGGCACCTGATAAACCTGTAACAGATTTAAAGAAAAAGTATGAAAAACAACCAGATTATGTAATGGAAACTGGTATGGAATTGCATCCTTACCAGTTGGAGGGTTTGAACTGGTTACGATATTCGTGGGGCCAAGGAATTGATACGATTTTGGCCGATGAAATGGGTCTTGGTAAAACCATCCAAACCATAACATTTTTGTATTCGCTTTACAAAGAAGGACATTGCAAAGGACCGTTTTTGGTGAGTATATTTTTATTTTTTTTAAATTATTTTTAGCTCGATGCGAAATTGACAATGTATTGTTTTTGTAATACATTTGTTACAATAATTATATTTTAACATTTATATATATATATAAATTAAAAGAGTTATACATATATTATAGGTGAGTGTTCCGCTATCGACACTCATCAACTGGGAACGAGAATTTGAAACGTGGGCTCCAGATTTCTACGTTGTATCATATGTCGGGGACAAAGATTCGAGAGTGACAATTAGAGAACATGAATTTTCCTTTGACGATAACCGATCCGGAGTGCGTTGCACGAAAATCAAAGGAACTGTCAAATTCCACGTCTTGCTCACGAGTTACGAATTAATATCTATTGATGCTCCGTTGTTAGGATCTATCGAATGGGCCGTACTAGTTGTGGATGAAGCTCACAGGCTCAAAAGCAACCAGTCTAAGGTAATTAACGACAAAAATATATTTAATGTCCTTGGTCAACTAGCGTGGACCTAACGTGTGTTCAATATAGTTTTTCAGATTGTTAGCCGGTTACAATATACGTAATAAACTTCTTTTGACTGGTACACCACTGCAAAATAACCTGGAAGAGTTATTCCATTTGTTGAACTTTTTGACGCCCGATAAGTTTAATGACCTTACAGTTTTTCAAAATGAATTCGCCGACATTTCAAAAGAAGAACAAGTGAAGCGTCTTCATGAAATGTTAGGACCTCACATGCTCAGGAGATTAAAGGCAGACGTATTAAAGGTATGAGTATAACATTAATAGTTGAAGAAATTATTATATATTATGAAAAACAATACATTTATTTTCAGAACATGCCTTCCAAATCCGAGTTTATTGTGAGAGTTGAATTGTCACCAATGCAAAAGAAATATTACAAATATATATTGACTAGAAATTTTGAAGCGTTAAACCCACGCGGTGGTGGACAACAAGTTTCGTTGTTGAACATAATGATGGACTTGAAAAAGTGTTGTAATCATCCTTACTTGTTCCCGGCTGCTGCACAAGAAGCTCCGACGGCAAATAACGGAAGTTACGAAATCGGTGCTCTTACTCGATCGTCAGGAAAATTAGTTTTATTGTCTAAAATGCTGAGAAAACTACAAGAAACTAATCATAGAGTGTTGATATTTTCTCAAATGACAAAAATGTTGGATATACTTGAAGATTACTTGGAGGGAGAAGGTTACAAGTACGAGAGAATTGATGGTTCCATCACTGGAAATCAAAGACAAGAAGCAATCGATAGGTTCAACGCTCCTGGTGCTCAGCAATTTGTATTTTTACTATCTACGAGGTAAGTTAATGCATTTATTTCAAATTCCTTAGTGATCTAAGTAAAAAGATGCGTTTGAAGGTTTTTATTACATTTTTGTTGATTGTTAATTTTTTTTAAAAAAATTTAGGGCTGGTGGTTTAGGTATTAATTTAGCCACTGCCGATACTGTAATTATCTACGATTCTGATTGGAATCCTCATAACGACATACAGGCGTTTTCAAGAGCCCATCGTATTGGTCAAGCCAATAAAGTAATGTCCACAATATGTTAAGTTTTTAAGAGTCTATAATATATAATTGTATGTCATTTTATTTATTTAGGTTATGATATATCGGTTTGTGACGAGAAATTCTGTTGAAGAACGAGTCACGCAAGTTGCTAAAAGAAAAATGATGTTGACTCATTTAGTTGTGCGTCCCGGAATGGGTGGCAAACAAACAAATTTCACTAAACAAGAATTGGATGATATTTTACGATTCGGTACTGAAGAGTTGTTTAAAGAAGAAGAGGTAATATTAATCAGTGTTCTTTATTTAATTTATATATGTTGCCTAATAATAATTTGTATTATTTAGGGAAAAGAAGAAGAAGCCATTCATTATGACGACAAGGCCGTTGAGGAACTGTTGGATCGTTCCAAAATCGGTATTGAACAAAAAGAAAACTGGTCTAATGAATATTTGTCATCATTCAAAGTGGCCAGTTACGTCACTAAAGAAGAGGACGAAGAAGAAGAAGTTAACACTGAAGTCATAAAACAAGAAGCTGAAAATACTGACCCAGCGTATTGGGTGAAATTACTTCGTCATCATTATGAACAGCACCAGGAAGACGTGTCTAGAACGTTGGGTAAAGGAAAACGAGTCAGGAAACAGGTATTATTCTAAATTGTGATTTAATTATAATAATTATTGACGTTCATTACCGATTATATTTTCATATACTAATTTTATCTATTTAGGTTAATTACAATGACGGAGGAGGTGTAGTTGACTCTACTCGCGAAGACACTACTTGGCAGGAAAATTTATCAGATTACAACTCGGACTTCTCTGCTCCATCAGGTATGATTTCTTAATTGTCTTCCAATTTTCTTTGTTTTTGATATTGTACAACTCTAAGGTAATGACTGTAAAGATGATGACTTCAACGAGAATGATGGAGAGCCTGGTAAAAAACTCAAGCGGAAACCAGAACGAAAAGAAGAAAGAGATCGACCTTTGCCACCTTTGTTGGCTAGAGTGGGTGGTAATATTGAAGTGAGTAAAAATTCTTATTTTTTGGCAGTACATTTTAATAATACATAATGCATAGGTAGAATTAGTCTTCGTATGTTCTTTTAATTTTCTTCTATCACACTGAACAAAACATATAGTAGTTATATTGGTCAAATTTTCCAAAATTAAACTATGTTTTTACAGACATAATCAATTTATGTTTTGTTTAATCAATTTTGGTAAATAAAATGAACGAGATTTAGAATAAAATCATAACAAGTTATTTTGATTTTATTAAAGGCCTCTTTCAACATTTTTAAAAAGTAGAGATTTTTTTATTGAAATTTAAACAAAATGAACTGTTATATCGTGGTGACACTTAAAAACATAAATATTCATTGTCTTTATGGAAAATGAGGCAAGCACGTTTTTGAGTGCAGCCAGCTGTAAACCCCTCAATAAAACAAAAAACAAAATCCAAATTTATAGCGTCTAAGCCTCGATTGGAGGGATCAAAGGTAGAAAACGTGATAATGTCTTCACGCATTGCCAGTGTTAAACATAATGAAAAACGATAACAAAACAAGTAATTGAGTTTTTTTTTTTTTTTTAGGTACTTGGATTTAATGCTAGGCAAAGGAAGGCTTTCCTAAATGCAATTATGAGATATGGAATGCCGCCTCAAGATGCATTTAATTCCCAATGGTAATAGCAATATTAAAACTAATATTTGAATTTTGTCAATACTATTATATTGGTCATTTAATTTAGGCTCGTGAGAGATTTAAGAGGAAAGTCTGAAAAGAATTTCAAAGCTTATGTGTCGTTGTTTATGCGCCATCTTTGTGAACCGGGCGCAGATAATTCTGAGAACTTTGCAGACGGTGTACCCCGTGAAGGTTTGAGTCGCCAACACGTACTTACAAGAATTGGTGTGATGTCTCTCATTCGTAAAAAAGTAAGACGCAGCTAAACAAAATAAGGTCTATTAAAAAATATAGTTATATTACTCAAATTCAAGTATAACATTTTATACTTCTTACACTTTTCGATATTAATACTCGACTCTTAATTTACAAATAATTTATAGGTGCAAGAATTTGAAGAAATAAACGGATTCTATAGTATGCCCGAGCTTATTCGTAAACCTATTCAAACTGTTAAAGCTGACGTATCAACTAGTTCGACGCCAGTTCCGCGCTCCGAAGCTTCAACCCCGACGACTACTGTATCTGAAAAAACTGAAGTGGAAACTGAAACCAAATCGTCAGTAATTGTAAGAAAAGATATTTTAAATTATAATTGTATTCTTTATAATACATATATATTATTTATACAGTTTGTAGTATTAGATAGTACTGTAGCCACAGTTAAAAAATATCTTGTTTTCACTCTCCTATCTAGGATGTTGATAAGTTAAAAGAAACTGGAAATAGCACAGAGATTGATGTGGAAAAACAAACTGATCAAAAATCAGAAGAAAACAAAGACGAGGATGTTGCAGTTAAAACGGAAAACGAAGAATCTGCCAAAGCTGAACCAAAAGAAGTAGCTACTAAAGTAAGTATTTTATTTTATTTGAATATGTAAATTGTTGAACCTAATTTATGTGTCCAGATTTTTTAAATTAAATTTTATTGATTTTCTTTTGTGCTATTTATTGTGTGGGTATATTTTACCTATGTCGGGTATGATGAAACATTAATGCTGTGAGAAATATATGATATCTTTACTGCTAGATAGTATCTGACTCATTGGCTTATTTTAAAAAGTATGCCTGATTTTATTGAATGATAAAAATTCGAATCGGATATGATTATACAGTTTTTAATTGAATTCTATTGATTTCCTTTTGCAAGATAGTATCTGATTCGATTTAAGATAGCATCTTTATAGTGTGAATATATTTTACCTACCAATTGCTGTTGGGTATGATGAAACGTTAATGCTGTGAAAAATAAAATGATATCTTTGCTGCTAGATAGTATCTGACCCATTCAGCTTGTGTTTAAAAATTATATCCTATTTTAAATATGATTATTTATATAAGTTTGTTGTTTTATGCAAAATGTATATTTGTTTGTGAATACAAATATATATAAATATTATATATTATAGTATTTTAGTTGATTTACCAATTTTATAATTGTCTAGGAAAAGATAACAAATGAGGAAACTCCTATAAATAATGAAGTAAATGACGTTAAAAAAGAAAATTCTCAAGAAGAAGCGTTAACTGATAAAGAGAAAGAAAATACTGAAGACGCTGATATGGTAGTTGTTAAAACTGAACAAACCGAGTCCGATTCAACCGATAAAAAAGAATCCAATCCAGTAGATAAACTAGAAGGAGAAAATGAAGAAGTAAAAGATAAAGAAACTGAACCACAATCTACATTGGATAAAAAAGAAGTATGTACAAATTGTATAGTAATTGTATTTATATTTATTTGATGTCTTGATTTCGCTATTAGTTATAAACATTTAGGTACCAGTAATTTTAGCGTAAATGTTTGTAATAAATTTATCATATCGCAGGATGATAAGAAAACGGCCGAAGCATCATTAAAGGCACAACAATTAGATGACGAAGCTAAACGTAAATTAATGGAAGAAGCTGAAAAGGCAAAAGTAGCTGCGGGTATTGGATCTGAGAACGACAAAGAAGATAAAATAACCAGGAAATTTATGTTCAATATCGCCGATGGCGGTTTTACTGAACTCCATACTCTGTGGGTTAACGAAGAAAAAGCGGCTGTTCCCGGACGCGAATACGAAATCTGGCACAGAAGGTATAAAACAATATAATACAACTTCTCTTCTCCCTTATTGATTAATTTTATTAAATATATTTTTTTTTATAAAAAATGTTTAGACATGATTATTGGCTATTAGCCGGAATTGTTACACACGGATACGGTCGTTGGCAAGATATTCAAAACGATATACGTTTTGCTATCATAAACGAGCCGTTTAAAATGGACGTCGGTAAAGGAAACTTCTTGGAAATAAAAAATAAATTTTTAGCCAGAAGATTCAAGTTGCTCGAACAAGCGTTAGTGATCGAGGAGCAACTTAGACGTGCTGCTTACTTAAATCTCACTCAAGATCCTAATCATCCGGCCATGTCCTTAAATGCTCGTTTCGCCGAGGTCGAGTGTTTGGCCGAATCTCATCAACACCTATCTAAGGAGAGTTTGGCGGGCAACAAGCCTGCCAACGCTGTTCTTCACAAGGTATATTTTAATGTCATATACCGCGTTTTTATAAGAAACTTTTTTTATTAAAATGTGTGGTTGAATGTGTAGGTGTTGAATCAGCTAGAAGAACTTTTATCGGACATGAAGTCCGATGTCAGCCGACTTCCTGCGACACTGGCTCGCATACCGCCGGTAGCTCAGCGACTTCAGATGTCCGAAAGGTCCATTTTATCCCGTTTAGCAGCCACTACGTCTTCTGCTACTTCTAGTTCTCAATCGCAGCCTGGTGGTAAGTTTCAACACAATTTATATATAACTAATCAATTAGCGAGCAATGCGTTTATTTGTTAATTATTGTATATTTTATTTATTTAGTCGGAGCTATAAGCAGTCAGTATCCCAATGGCTTCCAAAATGGTCAGTTAAATGGTGCATTTGGAAACACAAACTTCACCAACTTCAGACCTCAGTATTCCGTGCCTGGACAACAGACCTCTTCATCTGGCACTGCTTAAATGACAATTTTGTATTTTAATATTATTTTGTATTACCTTTTTTTCTTTGTCTCTAGATCTCTCCATCTAAAAAAAAAAAAAAAACTCGTATGTCCGTGGCGATCATAATATTCTTTTGGTTATAATGTTTCATTATCTGATCTGTTCGATCGTTTTCATAATTTATACTATAAAAGCTTGAGTTTTATATTGAATACCACTGTATAAAATTCATGATATTACATGTATTTTTTTAACAATAACTAGTGACCAATATTCATTTATTTGCTGCCTTCGCAGTGTCCATATGACTCACAACTTGTACATATTTTTACTATCAAATAAAGTGGACACCTACATTAACTTAAATGTATTTACTTAAAAAAAATGTTTTAATAATATTTATTATTTTATCTTAATTTTTTTCTTATGGGTTTTAAATTGTATTATAAGGACATTTTCGATGATTTGAAGGAAACAATAAAAGTTGAGATAATTGATAAAAAAATGTATTTTGTGATTTTAGCAAATTTAAAATTAGTCAATCGCTCATTACTATTTTAACAATTTATACATAATTTCAATAGATTACCTAAGTACTTAGCTCGTTATTTGTTTATTTTGTTTAATTAACAAAATCTATTCATTATTGGAGTCCACATCTAAAACTGTTTATGAAGATTTATTCAATTTTATAAATAACTGAATGACAGTAGGTTTAACCATTGGTGCTGGGTAGCATGACCTTAACTGTTCCATAAACATAGTGTGGAACAATTGCACAGTATCCAAATTTTATGTTTTATGGTATAAATCAAGTTTACACAACCCAGCAAAGGTGTGTTAAAATACTGAAAAATATTCTATGATTATTGGATAAACGATTTCGTAGGAAGAAATGTGTAGTTAGTCTTGCAATGAGTTAGACAACAACAATGCATATATAATTAACTATTTTTTTTAATTTAATGTTTACAGAATTAACAATGGTAACATAAAATAAATTGGCAAAGCCAAACTAATTGTATTATGCGACTTGAACATTTATTGACGCATAATGTAACACTTGATTTTTGTTTATTATTATTATTATTAATAGCATTTTGTGTCTTAAACACAGAAAAATATATCGTAAGGTATATTTTTTTGAGGATAGTTGCAACCTTGTTGATCTATAAACACTAAATCTCTGGTGTTTACACCGAGTGCTTTCATTTTTTGAGTGACACAAACCCATACTTTTTCTTTGCCGGGCATCGGTTGTCTAGCCCAGACTATTATTATCGTCTCTTGGGACCCTAAAAATACAATTTTCATTATAATAGGTTAAATGTCTATTTACAAAACTATAATATAGTAAACAACTGTACAATTTATATTTAAATAACGCATAAACAATTTTTTTTTAAAACATTTATTTTTTTAGTGCATTAAATTTAAATTTCTTTTTACTGTTTAAAATAATAAAATATTATTTTCTGTATAAAAACTACCAAGTTATTATTTAAACACGTTATCACGTTCTGTTAAAATTTGTTCAATAAAAATAAAATTGTATTTTTTCGGTAAGTTTTTGTTTAAATAATTTTCGTATAAAAAATTGTTTTGAATAATACCCAGGTCTGGTAAAATTGATTTACCCAAAATATGTTGTGTGATCATAAAATTGTTCTCGTCAGTAGCTAAAATTCGAGTTTGAAAGGTCTTGAAATCTTAAAAATAAAACAATAAAGTTATTGAAAATAAAAATGAAAACCTATAAAGTAATAAGCCAATATATTACTTCCGTTTCCAGTAACTTGAACATTCGTGAAGTATCCTGAAATCGCGTCAGTTGGCATTACTGCGCCTAAAATATGACAAAATAATTACATCTATAAATTCAATTTTCGTTATTAATCATCAAATATGACTTCATCGTTAAGAAATTATTTACAAGAGGTTCACTGCATTAACAGACCAATGAAATGTATTTGTATCACACAATTCACAATTTTAGTTTTACCGTGTACTTTATTTTAAAAACAAGCGTTTCATTTAAGTAATTAAAAGCCATCATTACTTTATTTATTATTTTATTTTACTATGACATTTGGCTTAGATAATGGATACTAATGATAATTAAGCAATCATTAGGTTTTTACTTTGAAATAATTGATTAACTAAAAATAATTTTAAAATTTTGCCACGATCCATGCCTTGAAAATGTTATGAAAAATTCAAATTTTTTTTCAAAACTTAAATCGGAGGATTTTTGGGTAAGCTCTGTTCAAAGTAAAAACATATATTTTCGCACAAAAATAGATCATAATTGCATTACAAAACAAAAAATGAAAAAAAAATGTATTATCGAAATAGATTTTTCTTTCCTATGGTTATAATATGTACGTGATTAATACCTGTACAATTCGTCTTAATAAATGCACCTTTTATTGAATTGAGTTTATAAAGCAATTTTGTTAGTGTAAAGAAGAGGACAGTTTTAAATAAAACTTAATAAGGGGGGTATACTGAAAAGTTAAAATTTCAGTTAAAATCCAATTGGTTGTTAAATATACATATTTTGTTTTCGAACTATACCTACAACGAAACTGTTAAACTATTATTATACAAAAACAATAATTGTCGGGAGATGCACTTTTTTGAGGAGCTGAGTAGTTTTATCGTAAAAGTATAAGAATATGTTCTATATACAAATGACCGATAAAGACATTATTTAGCTTTTCACATGGACGATTTTCGATAATTGCATGCTGTGTTATAGTACCTGCATTGGATTTGTTAAATTTTCAAAGTTTTATTCGCTTTGGTCAAAATTGTTTTAGAAAAAAAATGTTTATACAAAATCTAGATTAAGAGTCGTTCTTTAATTGTGTATTGATGAACGACGTTAAAATCATAGATTACTATGCAGTGGAATAATTTTAATTTTAATTCATTATAATAAACTGTTTGGTTCTTCTGAAAAATGCATCTCCCGAAACATGTTTTACAAGCAAGTAAAAAGTAGTGTGGCGCCCTCTTATGTCCGCAGGTGTTATCACTGTCAACAAGATGGGCGGTAGAAGAATAGAGAGAATTTTTCTTGGAAGAAAAAATAACCCTATACAATATTTGATGGCTAAAGTTCCATGAATATCCTTCCTTTCGTTCATGCGTCCTTTCATCTCCCTCTTCGACCATATTTAACATTATGCGGTGGTGTAGTCTAAAAGGGAGCCCCCTCCCCTTTAATCTCCCCGGACTAAGAAAGCTAAAGCCCCTTCTCAGCAACTTTAAATTGTTTTTAAAAGTAAAAAATATTCTAAATAAATAGATTTACTGAAAAAACACTATGTGCAAACCGTATTTTAAAATTGGAAAAAGTTTTTGTAATTTTGTTGTTTGTTGTACGTGAGGTATTTGGTACTTGGTAGAAATACTTAAGAGTTGCACCAAAATATTTGAGCTATTGAAAATCAATAAAAAATACTATACTTACTGCTTAATAATATGGAATCGATTTCTAATGTTGAAGCGTTGGGTGCAATAGACCATGCTCCGATATCAATCACTTCTTCCATGCTCCTATAAAAAACGTTATACAAATTAAAACTTTGTTATAATCATTGATTTTATTGTCAAGTCAATAGTTCCAAAGCGTATTTAATTTATGGGTTATATTTAAATTGTCTCATTGAGTATTTGTGTACTGTTTATTTAGCGCGAACGTGTACAGCAACCATTCATTGTTTCCAAGTGGCGTAAAGTCTGCGCCCATACATTTGCAGGGATCTTTGGTATCTGTAACGTTTTTAAAATAATATTGTAAACAGTCACACACGTGGATTTATTAATTAATTATGGGGAGGCTAATTTTGTAATGATCAGCTATAGATATTTTAAAGTCATGAACATATTAAAATACACTTAAATTGTCAAATTTCTGAAGCGACTGGGCGTTATGATCAATCTGCAGTCATAACTCATAACACACTGATCACAATTTTAACATTTTATTTTAAACTAAGTATCAATTTTGTGGGCTCAGAGCTTTAATTACAAAAATCAATTAAAACTATTAGTAAATATAAAATTGTACTTAAAAAACAGGCAAGAGGACTAAAGCCCCCTCTCTGGATCCACGTGTGACCAGATATGATATACATAGCTAATTCACTTACTTGTCAAGTAGTTGCAACATTCTTGGTCTTGAACTGGTGATGCCATGACTGCGTACCATCGGTTACTTAGCTATAAATATTATTGTTAAGCGTTAGCTATGTGGCTGGAAAACAAATTGCTTAGCCATTATGTAAGTACTTAAATAGAGTCGTACAAGTGTATCTATAGAACTTGTCATGCCCATGGCGGATATAGGTCCATACTCTTTGGAAGGTGCCTGTACTCCATTTGGCACAGCGGTTAAGTCGTTGGGCGAGGCTGACTGGGTACTCGTTCCATAATCACATCTTGTAATGGTAAACAGCAGGGTAACCAAAAATAACGAAATCGTTAACATTTTATTAAACTTGACTTTTGCTAAAGTTGAAATGAAACCTGTTGCAATAAGTTCACTACTTAGTATAAATCAGTAAAATTAAATTTATATGTACGGTTTGTGTGGTTTTTTTTGTATCGATACGAACATTTGTCATTAGAGTTTTTTATATATTAATATTTGGCCATTAAAAATGATTTAAGTTTTCAATTAACCTGATAATTTAACCTAACAATTAAATTATAAAAAAATATATAATTTATGTATTTTGATAGGTAATTACGGCAGTAACAAATAATTTATTATTGTGGCTAATACGTATGTTTAGCTACATGTAAATCAATAATGTCACATAATATGTATTATAAGCTCGGATGTTTATCACTTTGTATATTTTTATAGTGAAATCAGAACTATTTATTTGAATCAGGTATATGTAAATTCGATTGACAAAGACTAGATTTAAATTCAGCAAACTTATATTGCATGTATTCTGATTACTTCTAGATTTAGTAGCATATGTGTAAGTATAATCGTTAAAAATGTTTCATTTTATTAATATCTTTAGACTTTAATCGTGTTTACGAGTATGAGCTAAAGAAAATTATAAGCAACATGAAAAAAAGTATAAAAAAAAAATTCTAGTTATAAAATATTGTCTAAAATTTCTAAAATAAACGTCATTGCTCTTTTAAATTTGAAAACATCACCAAATAATTGTTTAAAAAAACCTTTTTAAATATTTAATCATGTAACCTAAGTTACCCAAAGTTCCGAAAAATCATAGATGATCCCAAGATCAAAATAATATAAAAACTTTTTCTAAATAAGGTACTTTTTTAATAGAAAAGTGTTCTTATCATAAATTCGAATTCGTTTTTACGCAACTTAAAATCAGCTTATAGAACAACTCATAATTTTTAAATTTTATTTTACGTTAAAAGAAAACACTAAATATTTTATTTCCAAAAATTTATCAGAAATATCTGTACAAAATATATATTCAAAACTCATTAAAAATTTGTTTAAAGTAGGTAAGTATTATATTATGATGCATGAAATCATGTTTTTCACAAATATTGAACCACTGAATATTCAAAATTAAGTTTATAGGTTTATGTATTAGTTTACACGCTATAAGCTTTTTAAGTAAGTATATTAATACATTTTATAAAAAAATGAGAGTAAAAAAATTGGTGAAAAACAACGAATTAGAACAGACGAATTTGCCTACATATTTTACGAGCTTTAACTATACATAGAATCTAATAAATAATAATTGTTATTATATTGTAATTTATTATTTTCAGTAGGTATACACTAACACAATCAAATATATTTAACCTTCTGGCTCTAACATTTTAGTATCTATTTGTTCCTTGTTTGAGTTTTAGATAAATGTGTAGGTATAGGTAATGATTTTATTTGTTTTTTAATGAGTTATACTCCTATAAATCAATTAGCAAATAGGTAGTTACATAAATACAAACAAGTTTTTTTAACAAAATGGTCTACGATTTTTGATTTATTTTTACTGAACTATTGAATTAACAATGTAATTTTAAAAGCTCTTAGTCTAATATCCTATGTATACAGTTATTGTGGTTAGCAATTGCTAATTTCACGAAAATCATACAACCGGCAATAATATATTTTACGTACTTTACATATAAATTAAACATTTGTTAATATTCACTATTGATACTATAGCAAAATATTGGTGCTCATTGTGGCTTATATTATAAAATAAATAAACCGTACTGGTTAGAGATTAGATAAACGAGTTAACAAACAAGCGGGCTTCTATAAGTGTACGCATGCGCTGCGCCATGACGCACAAACAAGGGCGGGCCAAATAGATATTTAAATTTTAATGTAAAATTTAAAAAAGGGGATTTTAAAATATAAAAGTATAAAGTCGGGTAATGTTTTTATAATGTATACAGTTATGTACAACATCGGCTCGCACAATTTGTAATAAACTATTTTCTGTGATTAATTATGAATTTTTTGATTTCAAGAAGTAGTTGGGTATACATTCTACATACCACTTGATGTGTGGCTGATAGTATTTCTGTTATTGTCAAATGAATGGTCGTTTAGATGGTTTCTGAAGGATGCACTATATATTATAATAAATCCGGGTAAGGTTGGGTTAGGTAGCTACCAGATTGTAGGCCTCTAGTCCACACGTGCCTATAAACGCGAGGTAAGGGACACAATAGCATATTATTCGGGTGAGATTTGTTAAAAATTTTCGGAAAGAAAACGAGATGAGAAAAACTATTTTTGATAATTCGGTTCAGGATACTACAAATACTTTGACATGTTAAAAATAATATGATAAAATATGATTAATTGATAAATATAATGATATTATATAATAATAATTTCTGTGTAAACAAAACGGAAGTAACTTAATAATATATTATTATAGACCTTGCAGCCTGCAGTCTGCTTTGTATTGTAACGTCAACCAGTATACATAATATCTATCTAATTTCTAATAAATACATTATTATATTTTATCGTTTGAGTTTTATTAAATCTTCCATAATATACTCAACGTTGTAATACTAAAAATATGGTATTAAATCTAATAATCCTGTAAATAATATTTTTTTTGCTTTCTATACAATATTACCAAGGTCGTTATTTTCGGTTGGGGTCGTGCGGTATAACACATGTCCTGGATCTATTTTCGCAGGGGTCGATTCTGAGAATTCGGTTAACAGGTAGTTTATAGGGTATATAATTCATCGATACTTGAATAGAAATGGCCAAATAAAACGCAGTACCGATGTTTGAACGTAAAATACCAGTCTTGACACAAAATGTGTAGGTAATCCAGAAACGTTATAAAGAACATAAATATGTCTTCCTGACAGTATGAGACTAATAATTCCAAGGTATTACACGGTTGAATATTGTGTGTAATTTGTATTAAATCATTTTTGTAAAAAAAAAAAAACTACTCTTAAGATTTAGTATTAAGTTTTAAACGTGATTCGATAAGATTTTTTTTTATCCTTTGAGTAAAAATTGAGTACCTACGATTTTAGTAAAAACGAATTAATGTTTTTCGCCTTGCTAGACGACACGAGTTTTAAGAATAAAAAATAACAGTATAAAAATTTTAAGGAAACAATGTTTAACTATTCCAAAAAAAAGTAAACATTTGTGTAAACTAATAATGTTGGGCGAACCCCTAACATATTTGTTTAAACCAACTAAATAAAATATTTACTACTTACACAGATCAATTTTACATAGCTTACCTAGATACATTTGTATTCTGTTCAATATGTCTGGTCAACGACTACAGAGTAATTTTACCTTCTTTTGAAGCGATCGAACTTGTCACTGATTGCGCTAGTAAGAAAACGTTGGGTAATTTGATTAAATTCCTATTTTATTTCTACAGATATTATTTTATTATAATATTCATAGTGTGTGTATCCAGAAATGTATTTCGGATTGGATTATTGAAAATATTTAATAAAATAAAATAGCTATTTATAACTATGTACATAATACATCCTTATTGAATATAATTGCCCCAATTATAAAACATATACTATATTATAAGAATAACGGTTTTTTATAATAATTTAATTTAAGAAAGGGATGTAATCGTCTCCCTTCGGATACACCACTGTGTAAATTATTAAATTATAAATTTGCTTAAAATTAATTAAAAAAGAAAATATTTCTGGTTATAATCATAAAATATAATATAATATTATGTACTAATAAATCGTCGATTCTTTTGAATACTAATATCCTGGAATTCTAAGGAACTGGTAATTTTCAAATGTACACCAGCCCACTAGAAATCCCAAAGAATATCAGTTTCTAATAATTATTATACAATTTATATTTATATAATAGACTACATAAAAAAATAAAAAATAAAAAAATATATATATATATATATAAATAAATATTAGGTGGTAATCGAATAGTTTTGGATATTATGATAATGGCTGGAGTAGCCGAGGTTTTATAAAACAAAAACTATTATTATACATCAATTTAGTTCAGTTTACACTTCTTGACAGTTCGACGGTATGGTATATCACACCTCGTGGTACCTAATTCTCCCGTGGGATATTAAATATTGTTCCCACAGTGAATAAGTTACCTGAGGTATGACATGCGGGTTCTAACTTTACCGGTAATGTGGTTGACAGTAAATGGTACGTCTCGAAATATGATTGTACCGCGAGTAGTTTTAGGAAACATCTTGGAGTAGTTAAAACATCTTTACTAGATTTCTAATAATACACTAGTTAAAGACATTTTTTCCTACTCCAAAGACATCGCCTTCTCTTAAAATTACAAAAATATTCAGTTTAAAATTAACATTATGTATAACATTATATTTATACCTATGTAGTTATAAGTATATTGTACAGCCTAACTTGAAGATTATTTATGAAATTCCAAAGGCAACAAAAACATCTTTAGACTATTGTTAATCGTTTGCTAAAGACGTTGAGTGTTACCAATAGGCATCCTCCATAAAGTTGTCGATATGTCATACCGGCCGTAGAGATATCAAAATCCGGTATTTTGAAATTCAAGATAGCTGGTATTTTGAATTTGTAAAACCTGCTCTCTTAAATCCCAAAGAATACCGAATTCTGCCCAAGTGAAATTCAAGCAGACGGGTTTTCATTAGATATCCAGGGTACAGGATTCGCTTGGGATAATTTCATTTTACTTTCCCATAGCAAATCCGTTACCTTGAATTTAAAATGAAATTTTCTTAAAATTAAAATATAATTGGTTTTTTTTTTGACTCGTTGTTCAGATGATACACCATAGAGTAGTAAACATCTTTAGCAGAATATTAATATATATTGTTGACTAGCAAAAGACATTTATGCTACCCGAATGATTGTTCATCATTAAATCACGGCCGCGATACCGTGTAACATTGATAATAATTATTAAAAATATATTAAGATACAATAAAAACAAAAAACAAATATGAACTAACATTTGACACGTGATGTTGGCGGTATTTCAGTTATATTATAATTGTATACATTAAACTTATTACACGACGAGTACATGCATTGTGTAAACGAATATTTTAGGAAAGTTAAATATGATTAATATTAAACACTATAAAAGTACTATGCAGATCGGTGAAACCATCAGTTAGTAGTATAAATTCTAGTCACAGTTTTTTTTAAATCAATGTTACTGAGAATTATACTACCAGCCAACGATCTCTTTTACTAACTGATATTATTATTATGATACACTTAGATAAAAAATCACTTAAGTAATAATAACCGAATTTACCTTGTATACCGACTCTTGGACGGTCATGGCTGCTGCGGGCGGTGGACATTTCCATAGCATATCGCCGGTGACGCACAGGATTTACAAGGGCACAATCTTGTTCACTGTTTAACTGCTGGCACAACACTGGTCCTTGGAGCTGGCGCAAAGGACCTTATATTAAGACACGAAGGTCAAACACTAAGCGGTAGGGATGTTACTCTACCTGCAGTTGGTATTCAACGGCCGAATGCGATTTCACCCAAATGTGAAACGCTACCCAACACGTGGTAGGTATTTCACAAAACGGTCCGTTACCTAATGTTTTTTATTTTTATTTTGGAGGGTTGTCGCCGTGAAATTTAAATCTTTGTATGGCATGACAAAATAACAGGAAAAATGTCGTCGAGAAATACATTTTAAGAATAGGAAAGTAGACATTTAAATAAACCATTATAATATATCTTCATTTCGCGGTTTATATATTTAACTGATGAATAAAAATAAAAATAATAGTTATTAGCTATTGTCGATTTTCAAGAGCTTTCCGAAATAAAATACAAATTTGACAATGATATTTTGTTTATATTTTATCGGTATGTTGTAAATTATAGAAATTATTAGGTATATCAATAGGTCACAATATAGTGCCAATTAAAACTATATATGCTGTTAAAAACCCAAATTTTAAAGTTATTAATTATTGTCCTGTGCCCACGGGTATTAAACCCAAGTTTATTTTAATTTTTCGTTATAAATCCAAAATAATCACAATACAGTTGTGCTTTAAAAGTAAAAATCAACAGTGTTTTTGTCGGTTTATACAATATTTCTAGACTGGCTTGACCTATTTACTCGAGTAGCACATCACAATATTACCAAGAAGTGCCTTGGAGGATGTAAGGGAAAACATTTAAAAAATTTACACTCATTCTGTAGAAAAACAGAGACAACCAAATAATAAATTTAACAATTTTTATAAGAATTGGTCACATTAATTTTAAACTTATATGAGACATGTATTTAAACATTTTTATTCAACAATACCATTAAAACTAAATTACGTGAAATTCTAGGCATTTTTTAATTTTTTAGGTGGACATTTCTTAGTTAAGAGCTGAAAATAAAAATTAATATATAGGTATACAATATACACTATGTATTAATATTACTTTAGGTGTACTCGGGCTGTATAGTCATCTCATTGTCGCTGTATGGGCCTATCTCATACACGAGATAAGGAAAAAATATAAAAAATTAAAACCCACATTTCTCCCGTTGAATCGTGGTAAATTTTGAGTATAATTTTCTAAAGCGTTCAGACCCTTGGCGTCTGGGTAATTTTTTACTAAAATTTGAATACCTAGTTTCTTAGTTTTTTACTTCTATAAACTGTATATTATTTTAAATAATTATGTTAATTGAATAATGTGAATAGTTAATAAATAATAATTGTTATTATATAATTTATTAATAGTTAACGTATATTATACTTAGTTTATTGGACTAAACAAATATTAAACTGAGAAAAAAAAATGGTAATATTTACAATTACTGAATTTATAACGAATATAAAACAAAAAAATTGTATTTTATAAAAATATTTAAAAATTGTTTTCGAATAATTTTAGTAATAAATCACGAATAAATTATTCTCCTAAAAATTGTTCCTTAAATAGTTAATGAATAAACTCTTACTGGCTCAACTAAATACAATTACATTTGAATGATATTAATGATAGCTAATGTCGGGCATGGGGCATGGGCATGGGAATCAAATCAATTTTATAAGCATTTTTTTGATTTTTAACTTTAAATTTGAATAAATTGAAATTTTTACACTTATAATATTGAAATTTAACTATGAAAAATACCAAAAAAAGTTAAATTATTTGATAAAATTAAAATACATTTGATTTCATGTCCGCTGCTCCGTTGTGCCTCGAAACGGGGTTTTCTATAAGACCACAGATCACTTAAGAAATAAAAACAAGTCCACATTTTAAATGTAAAATAGCGTGTCTTAAGTACTTCACTATGTAATTATAATATTATACTGCATAGTATTAGATTGTAGTCTGTACGTATAATGTCAACTACCTTAAGGGGGGGGGGGGGGTATGGTTAATTCGTGCAAAAAACGGCAAATTTTTGTGAATTTTTTTTGACGACACAGTTAAAATCTGTTTATTAAAACTAATGGTACATTAAAGTATAACATTCGAAGAATATTGTGTAATATTTTCATGTAGAAATATTAAAAAATACGGCAATGGCGGCAATTATTCGGAAGCGTCTCGGAAAAAAGTAGAATTGCGGTGCCCCTCATAACTCAATGCTGGATCATCCGAAATTAAAAAAATCAAGTTCTTTCGTTAGATAATTGCTTGCCCCAGGTAACGCTGGGAGGGTTTTTTGAAATTTCAATTTTTCACTTTTTGGAAACACTTTGAAGGGAAAAACGCGAATTTTGCGAAAAAAATCGGCTAATTTGTTATTGTAAAATAAAAAATATTAACAAATTTAAAAAAAACTCTCCAGCGTTACCTCGTTAGTTATGTACTGAAATAGTGTTCAAAATTTCGAAAGGATCGGTGCAGTAGTTTTGAAGTTATGGTGGTCACTGACTTTGAAAACGTGAGTTGTGGGAAAAACGCTTTAAAGTTATCGATAGCGCTCGGGCCGGGCAGCTATAAAATTCCGACAACTCATAACGTCGTCAATTTTGTTCCGATCGACTTGAAATTTTGACACAATATTCTTGAGATATTATGCATTCAGTAAACAAAAAAAAAAAATTAAAAAAACAAAATTTTAATACCCTACCCCCCCCCCCCTTAATAGGTTTAAACAAATCAAAAACTCCCTTTTTCTTTGTTAAAAACAAAAAATATTACTTTAAAACCTATAAAAACAAACCTGAAATATATATTTCATTGCGATTGTATTTTACTATTGTATTATACTAAAGTGACTTTATTACTATAACACTGTTATAGTAACAAAGTTAATATTATTCACCAGTGATGGACACTAATCACTATATCACAAATAGTTAGATTACAATCATAATTATAAATTGATAAATTACACTTAAAAAATCTTGGCATTTTCAGTTATAACTAGTGATGAAAAAATACGGTATTTTATTTGTCCTGTATTACACCGTTTCATACTTCGTATTAAGCTTTATGTAACATCATAATTATTAAAGTAATTATAATTTTGTTTTTTATATACAAATTCCATACGATATATTATACAAAATTCCTTAATCTACAAAATAAGTATATAAAATGTTGACTCAATTACTACTCAACCCCTTCCCATATCGCATCAGAGTTCAAATTTGTCCCAAAGATGGTAGTTTTTTGGTTTTAAGAATTTATTTTAAAAAAAAAAACACTATAAAATTAATAGGCAATTGCATAATAATATATAAACATTTAACATAATTTAATGTATATAACCTAACTTAACCTAACTATCCCTATCTTATAATTTTGGTAATTATCAAAATGCAAGTACGTACGTAGATAGTACCTTCAAGTTAAAAAGAAAATTATTTATATAACTATACCATTATAAATAATAATTCTATAACAGCGTTTATAATACCAACTACCAAGTATAAGTATACGACTCTATACATTTGTATTATACAAATTCCCATCACTAGTTATAACTCTTGGATGCTTTGAGATAGACATTATTTCTTATCCTAAATTGATGTGTCCTGACAACATTAAATCCCTTATTATTGAGATATCAATCATATAATCTATTCTCGACAATTTATCCCTTCGGAGAAACGGTTGAAATCATCCATGAAATATATTCAAATTGAGAGGTGTTTTAACCTCCAGGACACTCCCTTGAATACGTCACCCAAGAAAACAATATATCTATGATCTGATTTTTGAAACTAGTCTATAGCGTGTCTAGAAAAAAATATGTTTTACCTTTAAATCCATAGTATCAGTAGTAGCCTATTAAAATAAAAAAATCTCTGAAATTTTATATCTCTAACTTAATTTAAATATTTATTCGTGATTTTTTTAAAAATTATTTTTGATTGGTATTTCACGATATAAATATAATTATATGTTTAATTATATTGATTAGTCAAATTAACTATACTAGTTTGTCAACCTAGCGATGAAACTCATTGAATACCTACAGATTGGCATGGATCATGACCAATGTGATTGGCTCATTTTTTTATTATTTATTAAATTATAGTTAACTTAATTTGAGAAACACCGTGTTAGTAGAATTGATACTAAAATAATATTTTACAGTAGTATTTGTATATGTTTATATGTATATTTTATATTATGTATAATATAGTAAAGAAATAAAATAATAAAATATTTAAAAAAACCTTAACCACAAAAACATAATGCAGTTTACCTACCTTTAATAAATATCAAAGGTTCATTTAGGTTAGGCAGTGGTGGCTCGAGAAATCTTTTACCTAAACTCACAGTGTGTTTGACGACTTACCTACTCAAAAAAAAAAATCATGATAATTCGACCTGTCGATGAAATGTCATAGAAATATAAAAAAATTTCATAATACTACCGTATCCTCCACGGTTTGTAGACCACCCTAACGATCCGCTACTAAATGAATATATTTATAAACAGTTATACACTGTACAAGCATATAAAAATTTGAAAAATCGTCATTCGTCTATTGTGACATTTGCAGTAATTTTGAGAATAGTAAAAATGTATTAAAAAAAATATCTATTTGTTTAAATTATGTGGTTAGCATAAATATTCTCATAAAATATTATTAAACTTAAAATATGTGTTTGCACTTAACACTCTAAAATACAAATACGGATGTTATAATTATTTTCAGTTATGGAATGTGTAAAGGACTATGTGGAACATATGAAATAAATATAAAGGAACGTTTTAAAGATTTTTTTAATAACAATCATTTATTCTCTTAAAATTATAGTTAATAATTAATATTCGCCTCAAATACCTGACGTTAGAATAGAACTCGGAAATGATCGATTGTGCTTGAATAAACTTCACTGAACACTATTTTCAATCACATGAAACGACATTGTTTAGAAGAAGATAAGTACGATGTACGCAAACGGCGGATAGATGTACACTAATATTATTATGTGAGCCAACGACTGAATAATAATAATTATTATTAGGTATTATATTAGTTGCTATTTTAATGACGTTTGATTACTTTTTAATTGAATCGTTTGACTTTGGACGCAATAAATACCATTCCACATAGAAACTGTTAGGTCTATTATAATATAATAACAAAATATGACTTAAGAATTTATTACCTGTAATTCTATAATAAATATTGTCGTACTGCTACAAAACATAATCATATTATTAAAAAAAAAATTGCATTGGGTTTCTTTTTGACTTATGATGTTATAATTTGTTTTGTGGCCCAATAATGTTCATTGTAATTGGAATGGTTATTATCGACACTTATCAAAGCTCTCTCAGTGACAAATAACAACAATTATTATAAGTATAACAAAAAAAAAATTGGAGGCTTCAAATAATATTGTTTATGAGTTAATAATACCGCACTTTTTACTATAATATAGTCGACGAGTATGACTCAGTCATATTTTGACAATTATAATATAATATAACTTATCTGTGTGCGTTACTACTAGTAACGACTAAAATTAAAACTGTTTAAGAGAGCGTAGACTTTCTTTTGTGTAACATTTAAATAACTAGATAAACAGTTTGGGAAAATATCAGTTTTAATAATACAAATTAGATTTTAAAAAAATTCTAAATTGAATTAAATAAAAGATTGTTTTAATTGTTTAACCCATTTTTATTGTAAAAAACCCTTAACATTAACTCACAAGTTATAAATTGTAAGAGACAAGTCCTCATGTTTTCAAGATTTTGTGAGACATATTAAATATGTAATGACATTATATTTACGCTGAAATAAATAAATATAATAAAAATGAATAAATGGTGGACTCGATTTACAAAATTCGAGTTCAAAATGTTTCATTGTTATACATTTTTAACCTGTATAATTTAAGCGAATAATTTTAAGTCTCGTATTTTATTAAAATTGAATTGATATCCGAATTTTTATATACAAGTTACTAAATAAATTAATACATAAGTTTTATAAATATTTTGTAGATTGATAACTAAATATATATTATAAAAAATAATAAAATTACAAAATTAAATAATAATTATCGGTTTTACGCAAATTTGATGAGAATTTGTCTTCTTATAATACACGCATTATTATATTAAATCTAAGGCTTTGTGGCAGAAGGGTAAATATCTGATAATATCAAAGTTGCAACTTTAAGAATAACATTTCCAAAATTAATTAATTATTGAAGTACCTCCTAATTAAATTTGCGTTATATATAAATAAAAAACATTTTTCATAAAAAAAAAACAATACCAAAACACTTTTCCCCTCTTCTTTTAATTTATAACTATACATGGGTATTGGGTATTAGGTATTATAAAAAATATACTCAGAAACTTATACCATTAAATAATGAAAATCGAAGCTAAAAACTAACTATATTATATCCTAGGACCCTCTACAAAAATAAATTGCTTTTCATTTTTGTCTGTAACATTATTATCGTATATTTATTTTAATAAAGGTAGAAATAGTATTATTCTATTAGAATAAGATATTAAATTTATATTGTATAAAAAAATTTTTTTTTTTCTAAAATTTCATTTGTGATTTTTTCTAAAGGTATAAAAAAATACCTTGATATACATGTATTAGGTACTACAGCTGTAACGTTACCCGGCGGTCTTTATGGAAATATCCTAATATAATGTTCTATATAAGAAAAAGGACAGTCGGACGATTATTTCCAGAGGTAAAACAGGTATTTCAGATTTGAGCTAAAGGTAAGGATAGTAGTAAATGATCTTTGTTCCTAAAGCCACATCTCCTTTATGTGATGTAGGTACTTATGTGGACATTTTTTCTACAAAAGAAAAAATATCAAAAGAATGTTGGCTATTGTCAACTAGTTTTATAACGCGCCCACGATCCAATAATAGAAATCTACCTACAATTATTTTCCTGGCCATAAAATATTTTCTAGTAAAACGCTGCGGCCTAATAAATATACCTATAAATCAATCGTACTGAAAGGTATACAGTTGTCAAAATGATAGATGTGTATTTACATTTATAAACTATTTTTATTTATTTCATATTTCGATTTAATATAAGATTTTATAAGAAAAACTATGATCAGTCAAACATCATAAGTATTTAAAAAGTTATAATATGATATACCTACAATTATAGCTTACCTTGTGCATTCAGATTTCAGTTGAAAATCATTAAATTACAAGATTTCACTTTACATCTTTACTTGAATATTTTAATTTCTCATGTCAAACGTATTTTAAAAATTGAATAATATTTTTCTAAAATAAACTATTATTATATTAGTCATAAGCTTCAGTCATGTAGATGCATGTGGACTGTGGTATTTAACAACTAACAATGGTGTGCACCGACTTAAATAAAAACTGCATCGAAAGGTGGGTATCATAAACCATATATATATATATATATATATATATATATGATTCATGATAAGGTAAAACTATATTACTTCGTTATCTAGCCATTTGTTATAAGTATAACACATTTAAGTAAACGGTAAATTTGTTTACAATTATAGATGTGAAATTAGGATAAACCGGACGTCGGATACTTGACATTACAGTTATTTATATTTTAAAGTTCTAAAAGCTCTATAGAGCATATAGGACAGGTTATGGTGAATTGAACGGGGAATGATTTTGTTATCCTCCTAATTTATTTTAATTTTCATAAGAAGATAAAATATTATGTACAATTAATGAAGTATTTAATATTTAATTGTGTACATCTAGAAAAATTTAATTAGTTCTAAAATTGATAGAAGAAATCCCACGGTTATCGATAATGTTTTCCATTTCTAATTACCGATTTCATACAAATAAACCTCTAGGCACTATTTATATACATGTAAATGAAATAATATGGTTATTGTGCGTTGTAATGTAATACTTGTGTAGGCATTTGACATAGACATACCCAAAAAATAGCATGTACTTTAATATAATATTTAATAACACTATAAAACGAATGGAAAATTAAAGTAATTAAACATATTATAAGGGCTATGTCTAACCGTGTACAGATATTTTACGCAGTGGGTTAGAGCACTACATTTTGTCACACAACCCCTTCTTTCTTTTTAAATACTAAAATATTAGTAAATTATTTTATTGCTTATAAATAAATTAAATAATAAGTTTATACTACTAATAATGATAATTAATGTTGTAGGTAATACATTTTCAAAGTTTTAGACAAGTTCAAGATAATATAAACATGTTTGTGATGATTTCACATGGAATGAGCTACCCCTTATATTTAACATACCTACGGCTACTTACAGTGTTTGAAGCAAGTATTATTTTGTCCAAAAGTTATCTAAACCAATTTATTAACGATTGCTAGGATATTTGCTAAATAAGTACCGACACCGAAATTTTACGAGGGAGTTATACTTAATCAAAATTTTTAAAACTTGATTTTGAAGTTACTGTTATGCTGATTAATTAATTACCTATTAGCACGCTGATCGACTAAATTTGTATTAAACAAGGCGTAGAACATGTTACAAGATATCCAGAGAGTTAAGCCGAGGGCAGATAGGCAAATGTCAGACCAATTCCGTTTAGGGTTATATGAAAAACCAAACCTGTGGGTTGTAATTTTACTTAAAATGGCAACTCTTTAAACTTGATTATAAAATAATATTTTTAAGTTTTAACACTGTTGAATACTTGTAAATCACAGTAAATGCAATACTTATTTTTCTTTGTAGGTTAGACTACCCTTTTGGTCTACATTTAAAATTCTGATGTTCTATTCTATCATATCCTTGGTTTTGTGGTCTAACTGGTCTTCCTATTTACCGCAATAATATTATCGTTGCGTCAGTAACTAAATCAGTGATCTCAACTAACTTAAATAATTCTAAATATTAGATAAATATAAAAATATTAAGTGAGTTGGGTCAATGTATATTTTATTATATTTGAACAACATATTTTGACATTACTTTAAAGTTTAATATGTTTACTATAGCCGTTACAATCAGTACTATTATTAGAAAATCCTTTGGTGTTAATATGGTAAAATAACTAGGTCTCCTGTCTAATTTGTACGTACAATTTGTATAATATTATTAATTATGTTTACAGTTACATACATATTTGTTTTATCTTTAGGCTTCAACCTTAAGTTATTAGGGCTTTGGACCCGAAATATTATTTTATATATTTAATTTTCTTTAATAGGGGGTGTTAGGTTACAATAAAGTCTGAGACAATAGTACATATTGTTATAGGAGGAAATAAAATGAATTAAAAAAACCGCGGCATTATATTTTAACTTTGCTTTTACATAATTTCACCGCTAGAAGTGAATCGAACAATTGGCATTTTTATAGTAAATAAACAATTATAGATAACAATAACATTAGTAACTGATAAGTGATAACATTGTCTATGTGATAATCGATAGACCATGTGGATTTGAATTTTGAGTTTTGAACGCCAGAGCCAGGGTGTAGTATAATTTTAATTTAACAAATTTTGCAAGTAGTATTGACTATTGACATTGAATTGTACATTATAATAGTTTACGATGCCGACGAATTTGTATAGAGTACAAGGACCCGAAGGAGCCATTCCTTTCCATCAGTTTTTGCTCACCGAAAAATACGATAAACTTAAAACCATCGCTTCATCGCTACACAAAAATGTTCGAAACGATAATAGAGATTTCTCAGAGCAAAGAAAATTATGTAAGACGATATAATTTTAGATTTTATTAAAAAAAAAAAACCCGTTCCATCAATAGGTATTTATGTTTTTGTAGGTGTTAAAACTGGCGTTATTACCCAAGCTAAAGGTTCGGCATATGTTGAATGCGGACGTACAAAAGTGATTTGCTCTGTGTTCGATCCTAAAGAAGTCCCCAATAAAGTAGAGTATGCCAAGACCGGAGAATTGCAGTGTGAATTTAAGTTTACAACTTTCTCCAGTATTCAACGTCGTGGTTATACTAGAGATGCAGAAGAACGTCAACTGTGCAATGAGTTGCGCAGAGCTCTCGAGCCTGCAATTTGTAGAGTGAGTGTTGTGGATAATATTTAATATATTAATATAGTAGTAGGTTTTGAGTAAAAAATTGTCTATTAATGGTTTGATTTGATTCTTACTAGTATGAATGGGCTTATTATCTAACATTTTATCTAGTATATATTACACTCTTATTTTAAACCACCTCTTCTGCTGGTACAATCATATACTAATGGTTGTGTATAGTTCAATCTTTAAAAAAAAAATGAGTAACATTTCATTCTAATAGTTACTAGTTACAAAAATACATCCTTAGCTGAAATGTTACTCAGTAATGTATACAGTAGATGTATTTTTCTTATTATGTAATATTTTCTTGTTAATTTACATTTTACTGACATTATAATATATTGTTTTGCTTTTACAGGGTGAATTTGCAAATTTTGAAATTCAAATCAACGTATTGGTGTTGGAAAATGATGGATCTGTCTTAGCAACAGCAATTACCGCAGCTGGACTTGCGTTAATAGATGGCTGCATACCTATGTATGATGTAATTACTGCTACCTCATTGGTGAGTTTAAATTTTATTTTAAAATAAATGTTTCAATTGAAAATATGTTTAACAACACTAAACTTTGAACCTACTGTTGAAATAAGATTCAAAATTTCTAGCAAGTAAGTATGTTTTTTAAATCGCCTCTACAGTTGTATAGATCTTAAAAAACAAAAATCAGAATTTTCTTTTAATCTTTTTGTTAAACAAAAAAAAAGAACTAAATATTCTACATTAATTCTGAGACCAGTTCTGATTTCAACAAAGAAAATTAAAAAATAAAATTTGAAATATATTTTAGAATATTAGTTTAACATACAAAAAAGTGTTTTTCACAACTTTCCAGGCTATTTAAAAAATAACTAAAGAAATTCTGGGGCTTAAATCAGATTCAACGAGAGAGAAAAAAATTCCAAAACATGTATTTTGGTTCATATTTTATAAGAGGGAGCAAATAATACTTATTTTTAATCAGCGTTTTTTTTTTGCTGTAAAGAGTTGTTCCTCTTAAGTGAGAATAACATTTTTTCTTTGTAAATATTAATTTCTAGAATTTTTATTAAAATCTGTGATCAACTCACTGTGAATTTCCCTTGTTAACTTATGACTGTTGGCCATAACCATTTTGAATGATTTGAACTATATTTAAAAACTATGAATGTATTTTTGTATAACAATATTAGTGTTTGTTTTTGAAAAAAAAAAAAAAATGTTATTGACACTTATTTTCATTAGCGATTTAAAATAGTGTTTTTAATTCAGAATTTTAATGGTCTATGTAATACATTTTTATTTCTTACACAGGGAGTTTATGAAAACAAGATTTTAGTCGATCCAACTTATGATGAAGAATCCCTATGTTTATCGACAACGTCAGAAGGGCAAAGTTGTGGCACTGTCGTGTTGGCATACATGAAAAATCTGCAACAAATAACTGAGTTTGCTCAGAACGGTTCTATGGATATTTTTATGTTTCCCGAATACGTTCAGACTCTTATAGAGAAAAATTGTAAATTATACACAATGGTAATATCTACAATTAGAAATGACGTAGCTGAACACTTCAAAAATCAAACCTAAATGTAATTTAAAAAGATGAACAATCTAAATGTTAACTTGTATTTATGTATATTTTTTTGTATTAAAAATTATAATTACACACATTATCGAGACTTATTTTAAATTGTGTTGTACAAAATGGAATAGAAAAATAATTATTCATCGGGCTTCTCGGGGGGAGGGCCACACGGCTGCAACATTTTTTCCATCAAGTTAAACCTGACTCTTGCTTTGGCTTCATTTTCAGCAACAGCGAACCAATTCAATAGATCGTAATGGCCCAAATATGAAGCGCAAGAGTCACGATGTTGATTTACTTGCCACTCGAATTTGCTAGTGTCCGCATGACCCGTTCCTATGTACTTCGACTGCAAATGTTCCAACTGGCTGTGAATATTGTATCGATCACCCATGATCTTGGAAAAATAAAATAACAAAAAACATTAATATAACATATAATAATATTAAAAAAAAGAATTAAGTTGCAACTCGTTTTAAATGTGATACAGCTATATGATACATGACCAATGGCCTTCTAAAGCCCTTAGCTTTAGTGTACATCTTTAAAAGTTCTTTATTCGTTTCTATTGGATGTACATATTCGGATAACGGTACTCTATCCAAATGTTCTTGGTCTACGTTGATTGTTTCCGCCAAATCTACTTCTGACCATACAAGTTTCCGTAGTTCGACACTGTGTTTTCTTTGCAAAGGTAAGAGTATGTACGCGCCAAACACTGGATCTGAATACGAAACGCCAACATAATGTTCGCACAGCGTTTTGTAAAATTCATAGAACGATTCGATTCCAGGAATAGGATCTTTGAAATTTAATATGTTGTTGTGTTGTGCGTAAAGATGCCAAATTTGATTTAACACAGGTTTGACTTCGTGGAATACCGTTCCCCGGCGGCCACACATAAACGTACAAGCTACACGACAATATCGCGCCGATAACGGCGTTTGTGCACAGATGTCGGGATAATGTATTTCCATGAACAGTACATTTGCCAACGCTTCTTTAATCAGAGATTCCCCTTCTTTTGAACTTTTAAAATTGATCGTTTCGTGTACTTTCAGAATTGGCATAAACAACCAATCTTTTGGCAGTATCGGGTTAAGTTCTGTTATTAGTATGTTAGTAACTTTACTTTTTGGATTAGGTATCAATAATTGATAGAATGATTTCAAAATAGTAAAGTCGCTCATGTGGTTTATATGCTTCACATATTCGTCACTAAAATATAACTCCAAAAGGCTATGCAACTCGTTCGACAAATGTTTAGGTACAAATGATAAAAGTGCAATAGCAGTTTTATGGATTACGTCCAATCCTGAATTATTATTAACAAATGCTTTAAGTGTACTTATTAAAAATATTGTTTCATATCTGGCATACCAATGCGATACTTCAACAGGAGATTTCATTAGACTTTCTATGTACGTCCAAAACTTTGTAGGAATCTCAAAAGGTTGAGAAGTTTTACTTAAGAATTTCATCATTCCATTTAACATGAACAAAGGGTCTCCACCATTGAGAGAAAAAGTAATAAATCCAAGATTTGGATAGCATTTCGGACTGTTATTTGTATAATTGCTTTTTAACCACGATTTTTCATAGAGTATTTCACAAACTCTTCCAAAATTCTTATTTAAATAAGTTATTACTTTTGGAGTGATACAGTCAAATTTTACATTTTGGGAACTAAGAACTGAAAAACAGTTGCCAATAAGTTTTGAAGTTTCAAAGTTTGGAAGATCTGAACTTCCCAGCAGTTTGGCTAAAATCATTTCGGCTAATTGATACACAGGATCGATATAGATTTCGCCGAAATGTCTTAACGCCGAATCGATTAAGCTTAAACTTGCAGACATTAAATTTAAATCGGTTTTTGTTAAATCTGAACTAAGCCCAATTGAACGGTCGACGAACTTTAATACCAGATTAGCCAATTCTGCAATTGTTTGACTGGCTAAATTATGTTCAAAAAATGTTTGCCATAAATATATACACTCTAGGAGCAGTGGCGTTTTCTCTGGTAGACTTATATACTTAAATATAGAATCAAGTATTTTCATTTCAAGTATTTTCAAACTGCATTTAAGCGATTGACTACTAATGACTCTGGTAAGAGTCACAACAGACTCTGACAGTGTATTACTTTGTACATTTGTGAATACTAATTTACACAAGTGTCTAAACAATTGTGTATCAATAATTATTAGTGCATACTTTTCACCCCTAAATGCAATGCCAGTCAAAATGTTACAAATGTCTAAAAGACTGCCCAGACCAATGTTTATATTGCCGACAATGTACTGTAAACGTAATATCAAGTCGGTCCGCAGGGCTCCTAGAACCAAGTCTAAAATCACTAGATCATAGTCTGATGATTTATCTAGCTCTTTTTGATCCATTTCGGCATCTGGGACCACGTAAACTGGCAATGCAATATCACAGTAACATCCAGACAATCCCAATAAGATTTGCCTATCGATCTTCCTAGCAAATAAGTTTCCCATAGCTTTTAGAGTGTTGGTAATAACTGCTATGTTGGTGTCATCCAAAGCCATTCTCAGAAGTATAAACACTCCAGAATCCATAAGTGAACAAATGAGCGGTTCGTTTAATACTTCATCATATATAGAAGAGCAATCAATGAGTTTTGATAAAACATCTAATGCGAGAATTCTTTGGGGTACGTGATTGGTTCGAAGGAATGAATAGAGTTCATTGATTGTATAACCTGGACGATGTTGTTCTTCACCATGATGATGCAAACCATTGACTGTAGTTTTATTTTCTATAACGTAAGGTAACAGCTTGCCGTCAAGACCAAAACGCGCAGTATAAATATCTTGAGTTTTGTGGTTCATTTCAACATCACCGATCCAATTAAGTTTTTCATCTTCAATTACATCCATATTCAACCCACTATTAATCAAATCATTAATTTGTGGTGGTATCTTGTTTTTATCTTGTTCAGATTTTTTGATTAACTGTACTCGGTTGTTATCTTTATGTTTCAAATCATACGTTCCACTATTAGATATATTTTTGTGTTTAGTTTTCAAAAATTCAACAATGTTACCATCCAGCATACTAAGCAATTCTTTTTTTTCTTTAATTATTTCTTCAACAGTCATACTAGTGAGTTTTAGAACATTTTCCGTATGTATATCATTGGCTTCAGGACCAGTTAGTATATTACTAGCAGGTCCAAACGTCTCTTCACTCAGTTCATTTTCAAACGTTTTATCGTTGTCCTGTTTTTCTCTTTGTTTTTGCATTTTTTGGGCAAATAGGCTTTGTTTTCTTGGTTTAGAAGTCATTTTAACCTAATTGTAAGGATTTCTCAATTCAGAAAAAAATGTTTCAAAATAAATTATTTGTTTAAATTTTATTTAATATTTACCTTTTTTTTTGCTGGTTCCTGCTACTATGAAGAACGTAAGTCGAAACTATTATAAACTTTTTTATTGCTATAATATTATTTAGTTTTTGTTATTATTAAAATTAAAAAAAGATGTTTCAAATATTGTATACCATTGGGTTTAGGATCACAATTCACACCTACCATGGACATTGTATTTTTTCGCTCATAGCCGCAAATTGATAAGATCTTATCTTTACACCCTAACCTTGGTATGTTTAGTAGTTAACTTTTAATATAATTTAGAACCATGTTTAGGTCTTTGGTCTCAGAAAAGGCCAAAATTGCTTTTATGCAAAATGGCTCATCCATTTTTTATTTTTATGAAAATCTAACAAACCCATTACTTAAAATGTATTAATGATTGAAAATAGGTATATTGCTAACCGCCAATGGCAACTTTTGTATAAATATAATCACGTTTAATTTAAAATATCCTTAGACTAAAAACAAATTTTTTTAAAACTAAAAAATTTAATGCTTCAGTGACTGAACTTTAAAAACTTCATTAGAAACTTTGTACTGATAAATACCTTTTGCATTTAAACCTCTCAATTATATGTCATCGTTATGTTCTTATACTAGTCAAAATTATTAATTTGGGTGAAACACCTATCCCACAGTCCATACATAATATCAGGTTATGGTTAATACAATTTTTTTTTTAAGATTCCATGTACAATACACTTACTATTTGGTCAGAAATTACAATATTTTAATTGTTAAGTATTTTTTCTACTTATTGTTGGTATTATGCATAAGTAGTTAATTTTTTTTTTATATTTTAAGAAAAAACTAAGTTTTTAAATTTACATGATACAAGAAAACTACAATCTCAACTCCAATAGTGTATTTCGTTATTGTACAATATTAGGGAGTTTAATTGGTTTTTTCTTCATCAAACATAAAAAATTCAATTAAATATATTTTACATTAAAGAAAGTGAAGACATTTTTCTTGATACAATTTGTTTTACTTAATTCTAGATTAGAAATTTAGAGTTCATTATTCTTTAATTTACAATGCTTCCAGGTTTAATTTTTTAATATTATATTTTAAATTTATTCTTTTTTTACCATTTAACTTACAGAAATATATTCAATCAAGAGTTTTATATTTTAAGTAAATTTTTAATTTGAACACAGAGAATATGAGAGGTTGTTGGTTAAATAATAAATTTATTAGGACTTGGTAGATACTAAAGAATATAACACCGAACAAAAAAAAGAGCAATATCATAAATATAAAAAAAACACTGTAACTAGTGTACAGAAGAATTAAATTAAAATTAATATCCACTCGGATCTTTCCTATAAGAAAATTAGAATTTAATAAAATGTCAAAGTATTAGACTTTCTTAAGGAATTCTTTATAAGTGGCTTTGGCCACCCATCTCATTGTTTCTATTGATATAGACAGCCGATCCACCTGGGCAAAAAAAGGCACAGAACCTAGGAATAAGCAGCATAGGTGAGAACCCACTATAAGAAAATCTTTATAATTGTACAACACTTTTTTTTAACAGTGGTAAATAACATAATAGTTATGTTTATTTTTTGAGTTGATACAATTTCTATTCCTCTAGGATCCATTTTTTTAAACTTTTATTTTTTACGAAAAGCTGTTTTTAACAGACAATAATAATAATAATTTATTGTTACTGTCGCCAAATGATATTCTTTTCAATGACAAAATAATACAAACAAAATTACATCATTTGGAGCAAGACTAAAACATTGAATTTTGCGTAAGGACGACAACATTGGTAAAATTTTCTACAAAAGTGGTTCTTTGTAAACAAGCTTGTACCAATGACCGCACATACAACGTTTTGGTTCGCCAGAATATAACCACATCCATTTGATATGAGACGCATCTTCTTCACATACACAGCCAACAATTCTTGCTTCAAAGGCAGATGGGATTTCTGTGGGCTGTTCTTTGGTACTAACACCTCTTTTGATAGCTTTTAGGTTATAAGGGTCCTATTAAAACAAAATGTATATTAATATCAAGTAATAACACAATAATTACTGTATTGTGACAATATGAGTTTAAACTTTAACCCTTAACTAGTGATGTGTGGTATGATTATCTCGTAAATTTACGATTATGCTTGTGTCAATTTCATTATTATCAGTTGAAAAAAAACATTGATTTTAGTTAGTGTATATTTTGTAGAATTTTTACTGTACAAATTTGTTTGATTTTACCCAAAAACTTAAGGTACAGCCACAATTAAATAAGTAGCAGTACCGCACATCACTAATTAAGGAAAGTTGTTACATTATGATAAGGTCACTAACGTCATTTCCTGCTAAACGTGCAAGCATTTCTTTCTTTTCCAGACCAGTAGCTAAATCCAAAGGATCAGGAAAACCTAAAAAAAAATTGACAATTACTAACATTCTTACATAGTTTAAATATAATAACAGTAATAATAAAATTGATTACAATTTCACCTAATATTAAACATTTATACTTATTATTTCTAGTTATTTACATTTGTTAATACAAGTTAATTAATTTTATTAACTGGTAAATAGACTTATACTTTAGACCTATAGAATACATTAATAAAAACAATTAGGCATCTAAAGTTACCCTTGTTTGACCTCTAACATAGGAGAAAATAAGATACTTGTGTACTATACAGATTCCTACTATTTTTTTTAATAGCAGAGGGTAATTAAATAAAATAAATTACATTGCACATAAATACAGTTTCTAATAAAGCGTTTACTTGCCCCCCCACCTGTCCCTCTATAGGACAGCACGTCACCGAGTGTTTGGGCACTTGCCCGTTTAGCGCCGTTGCTTGCTTCGCTTAACTAAAGATATCCAACCTTGCAGACTTTTGACATCAGAGACATCACAAAATTTGTAAGTTTAGATTAAATATATTCGCGTTTACTTAGAAAACAAATTATTTTACTTAATTACCTTCTAATATTGAAAAAATAAGGGCAGTTTGTAGAATACACAAGTACCGAAATTAATTACAACTTAAAAAGTGAAACTATAAGTTAGTATTAAATACATAATTACTTATTATGTACAAAATTATAAATAGTTAATTATTAAGTATACATTTTGTTTTTAACTAAGTATTTAAAATTACATAACAAAACAAAAAAAGGTTTAGAATTTAACATTTAAATACAATTAAGAAATAACTATAACTAGGTATAGTAATCATAGTATTGAATAAGAAAACTTAATATTTTTAGACTATTGTTAAGTTATTTGAAAAAAATCTTTATTACATTTTTTTATTTACAACATTTTATATTTTATAGGGTAAAAAATGTATTTATAAAGGGCAACTCATTATTTTATATTGATTTACAAGTTATGTTTATTATCACTAAAACATAATACATGATAAACATACTATTTTTTTTGAGAAAATATATGAATTAATTTATAAAAATAAATATTGACTTAGGATGTAATACATTATTTATGTTAACATTATAGTTTGTAAATTTAAATAAATGGGTTAATAAATGGCCTTGTTGTAAAACCTTATTATTGTATGACTTATCTGGAATGTTCAAAAAAATATAACATTTTTGGCATACTTCAATAATTAGTGTATATAATAAAAAAATGATTGGAAGATACAGTAATTGTTAAGATTATTTAATAGTTTTGAAATTTACAAGAAAATAATTGTTTTGTTAATTTCTATCAGATACTTTTGTGACATTAAAAATTTAAAAAAAAATGAAAATAATAGATCATAAATATTATTAGTTTTATAATTTTACATTCTGTTACAGGGGCATTTGTATACATTTGTGTAATGTAAGTAGAGTATATTTTATCGCAGGTCAACGAAGTATCCTTAACTTGCAAACTTTACTCAACTAATATTTAAACGAAAAATATTCGGTCAGATGGTAATAATAATTATCGCAAGAATTTTACTTATAACTCATTGATTAAATTAATGCGTATTTTTTTCGAACGTTACAGATAAGTACCTATGGCATGTTTATCAAATTTCGTATAGTATGAAAAATTATGAATTGCTTACCTTCTTCCTTGCTAAACCTCGCTACCGAAGTCGAGAACATCCTAAGAGGACGTCTGAATACGAACTTTGAGCCCAAAACCATTAGTCTGGAATTCATTTCTATTTATGTTAATGGTAAATTTACAATGAATTAACTTAAAGCTACGTCCAAAGTGGTAAAGTGGACAGGACTTTTTTACGCCTGAATCCGGCTTAACCGTGCAACTAGCTAAAAAAATTTCTCGCTTTGCAATATTAACAAACACATGATCGGAAGGTCAGGCCTGCTTACGCCTTCAACGAGACTATTTATGTTGGTCACACTTAAATCCCAATTTCATTTTGTAATAGTTCTAATAATTTCGATTTTTTCGTTAAATTTTAAATTTTAAAGAAACTAAAAAAATTAAAGCTCTTTAAATTTATAAAAGACGTATTTTTGATTGTTTATTAATATATTAAAAAAACTGTACACTTAATCCATAATAATTATAATAATCAATAATTATTTTTCAAAATTAAGCGCCACGACAAATTATTGTATCCGTATGTTGGTCATGTTGTACTGTGTTATGCTGTTGTTAGGCTATCTCAGCATTTGTATCGGTTCTCTCCCTTTTCGTCGTACGTGCATGTGATGTCGTGAAAAGCTCGTTTTCTTTTTACATTCGTTAATTATTTAGTGTTTTTTTCCATTAAAGCCACACGCAGACATTAAAGGTATGTATACTTTAAAAACTAAACAAATTAACAGAGAAAATTGTCCTCTGGTTAATGAGTTAATTGATTGAAGTCATTCTCGGAAGCCGGGATTTTTCAGTATGCATGGTGCTTCACTATTTTTCGAATGAGACATAGGTTTCGCAGTGCTAATGTTTTGTACATTTCACTTTTGTAATTTGTGTGATTTTATGGATGTATCTGAATTTGTGTCTGTCTTACAACTTAACTTGATTTTTGAGTGATATTTGTGTGGTAATAAATTAGTAAAACGTGTGTACCTGGCATTTAGGTTATGTGATATAAAATGCCAGTGATAGTGTGATTATAAACATTCCAGAATCTAGACCCCGAGTATAAAATCGTATTAATAATAATTGTAACTGCACTTTAGGTTTTTGTAATAGGTATGGCTTTATATGGAGCGTCTTAATTTTAAATTAGAAATAATTATATTTGAAGTTCTCAAGTAACATTTTTAAGTATCTAGGTATTTAGCTTACACCTCTGTCCTGTTTTTGAAGTTATGAGAACAAAAAGTATTCTATCAACAATTTATCATCAAAATGTTGAGATGTATTAAAAGAATATAAGATTAATTTATAATCTATTTAAAGAAAGACAATTCTATAAAAAATACTTTACACTTTTGATTTTCATTATTACATTCAGTTAATTAAGATTTATATCTCATTTTATTTACATCTCATTGACTATTTTCCCAGCATAATTAAAAACAATCATCATAATTTAAATGTAAAATTTATTTTTAGATGGTGATTCCAGTTCAGGCAAAAATTGTGAAGAAAGGCAATTCAGGGCCTGATCAATTTGAACTGTCTATTGCCCAAGCTCTTTTGGAGTTGGAAAACAATAGTGACTTGAAAGCTCAGCTCCGAGAATTATATATTACGAAAGCTAAAGAAATCGAACTCTTAGGCAAAAAGGTATAAATGTTTAATATAATAACTGTACACTGCTAAAATTTATTTTTGTTGCTTAATTTTTTATGATTAAAAAAAATTATTTTAAATGTTCATTTTTTAATTTAGAGCATCATTATTTATGTGCCTATGCCCCAAAGAGCTCAATTCCAAAAAATTCAAGCTCGTCTTGTGCGTGAATTGGAAAAGAAGTTCAGTGGCAAGCATGTCGTATTCATTGGTGACAGGAAAATTTTGCCAAAACCAACAAGAAAAACTCGTACCCAAAATAAACAAAAACGCCCAAGAAGGTAAATTGATGATATTAAAATGAATATTTTTATTAATAAACAAACATGTTTCTTTCTATTAACGTATGTGTATATCAGTAATGCAGGTCAAAAAAATATTATAACCTATGTGATATGCGCTTCAATGCTATGTATGTTGTTAGCCGCATCACAATATTTAATAGAACTTGCTGTGAAGGCTAGACGTTATCGATTCATTATTATAAGCTAGTGTAATTTTAATTTTTAACCCATCACTGTTATCGCTTATAATTTATACATTTTATACAACTTGTGTAAATCTGCAATTATTTATTTTTACGTGTGATTAAGAAACTATGTAGTTTAGTAATAAAACTATTTGAGCGCAGTTAGTCTGATGTTTTTAATTACTCTGAATTGTGCCTAATATTGATTATGTGTTTAGTCGTACCTTGACATGGGTGTACGATGCCATTCTGGACGATTTGGTTTTCCCTGCTGAAATTGTTGGCAAGCGCATCCGTGTTAAGTTAGATGGAAAACAGGTGATGAAAGTACATTTGGACAAAACTCAACAGACTAACATTGAACATAAGGTAAATATAATTTTGAATTATATCATGCTTATTTATTTAGACCTATGGTTATTTAAATAAGTATTATTTTTGATGTTGTAATAATTACTTGGAGACTATTAGGACTAGTTTTGGGATAGTTTATTTTTAAAAGATTTTGCATAGTTCCTCGCTTATGTTTAATAAAAATAAAACTTGTTTCGCTTTTTGTTCCTTTATTAGAAAAACTAATGTATTGTTAATTAAATAAATATATTACTAGTTTATGAAAACATTTTTTTTTTTACAGGTGGATACTTTTGCTTCAGTGTACAGAAAGTTGACAGGTAGGGAAGTAACTTTTGAATTCCCTGAACCATATTTGTAAATCATAATTTTTATTAATAAAAAAAAAAATTGATTTTAGAACGGTTTTTTGTTTTATTTAATTTTATGAATATTTTATGGCTGTGTATAAACTGCTGAGCAAGAAAGTTAGTTTGCTCTTAAAAGTAGTTTTGCTCAATCGCAATACCAATTTATTGTATTGTAGTAATTCATTAATGTTACTTGTATGTGCTAATCTCTAAGCAGCTCGACCGAATTTCACAAAATAAATGATGAGGCAGGAGGGGCATTTGCCGCATTCTTGATTTTTATGGGCTGGTCAAATTTTCGGTACGTAAGGCCGTAAATTATCTTTTTTTTTATGCAACTACCTACCTTTACTAATAATGAACTGTCTGAACTGACTACCAAGTATAATAGGTATAAAGGTTTTAATTTAAAATAGTGTACACCATCACACTAACACATAATAAAATGTTATGTATTAATAACTCATAAATTAAATTAGATACAATGGAAAGTTGAGGGTTAAGGTGATAAAATAATACTTATGCTGCCTACACCCTACTGTAACATTAAAATTGGTTTTGGTAAAAAGTAGCAATTTATGAGTTTTTGTTTGAGCTTAAAAAACCTTAGGAGAGAGGGTGGCTTTCTCATCAAAATTTTCTAAGCCACCATCTGAGTGTAGTGTATATTTTATACTTACTTTTTGCTAATTTTGAAGAAACGGTTGAAGTATGTATTCAATTGGTATTTTTTTCAACATACAGTGGACAATTTGGTGTATTTTAAGATTAAACTAATACCCCATTGATTATAAATAATCAATGCTAATACTAATGGCAGGCAAACCATTTTTTTTTTTTACATCATTTTTAGTTTTATAAATGTTATTTTCTTCCTTAAAAGCATAAAAATTGTCTTTTTTGTGTGTAATATTAACAATTGCCATTTATAAAAAAAATTATTGCAAAAATCGGTGAAATGGTTTGTCTATGGTTGAGTTATGACATAATATCATATCGCCGCCCCAGTAGAGCAATGACACAACTGTGCAATAATTAAAATTTTACAGGAAAACCAAAAAACCAAATTATTGGTGCTATTTTTTCTTAAATAATTATGACAAAAAACAATGTAGTATCATATACAGAATACAGATAGATTTATTTATTAATTATCCACTTATAAAATAATTTGATTTTTGTTTATATATTATATTTAATTATAACAATTTGTTTAATAATAAAAAAATAAGAAATAAAAATTTGGTTTACAAAATACACCAGCGCTTGTGGTTAAGACTTAAAAATTTAAAGTACACCTGTTAATAATAGTGGCCTAATATTTAAAAGTCAGCTGTCAGAGAGAACAAAGGTATATTGTAAAATAAAATAAAAATATAAATGAGAAAATGTTTTATTAATAGAAAACAACATTTAAAAAATAAACAATAATTGTATACATAATAAAATAGTACTATTATACAGACAATAATTATTAAGAGAACCGTAACACATAAATATTCCCTTTAAAATTAAAAAAAAAATTGTATTCCTCTACTGTCACATAACATTTACCAATACAACCCAATTTCTGCTGAATTTAGCTTTCTATAATTCATCTGGTAATTCTATTGGGTCGCCTTGAATTTCTGTTAATGGAGTAGGTATTACTTCTGGTAGTATTTGCTCAGTCATAATGGAAGATTCAATGTCAGTCGGTAAACTCTGTGCTGTCGGTAATATGGGCTGTGTTGGTTGACTGGTCTTTATTCGTCTTAAAATATCGAGGGGCACGTATCCTCTCTGTCCGTCGGCGGTGTCAATCAGGAGCCATCCACCGTTTCCAGCGGTATTCTTTATTCTCTGGGGTGTGGTTAGTACAGATTGGCCTTTTACTAAAGGAATCGTATTCGGATCAGGGTTATTCCAGTCACACGGCGCTTTTAAAATAATTTTTTCATTCGGTCTGTCTAAAAATATTCAAAAAAAAAAAATTAAAAATCATTAGTTTTATGTGAAAATGGGATTTATTACGGTAATAACAAACATTTACTACTGGGTGAATTTGGAGGTGATAAATTTGTTGGCGTCACCGAGTTGAGCAGTTTATATATAAAATAAGGAGTGGCTACCAATAATCCTGTGAACACCACTAATGGCCACGATCGCCCACCATCTGTTTGACTTATTGCGGCTTCAGAAGACGTTATATTAGACCACAGCTCTTCTTCGACACTTAATCCACTTGCGTTTCCTTTTATTAGTCCTAAACATTTATAAGGTGGTTTAGATACAATTTATCTATTTGCACTAAATTAATATTCATACTTATTAGATAAACCAGTTTAGCCAAAAACCATCTCGCCAATTTAAATGTGACCACGGTTGAGTATAGCTTTGTCATAAAACTTTTTAACCGAGTAAAATTTTCAGCTACACCTAACATTGCCTCGAAAGACATATGCATTGCTGTAAATGTTGATTCCAGCATCATACTGACGGCATTAAACGACTGAACCACAGACTGTATCGATTCGAATGCAGGACGTGAATTTTCAGCTGCAGCAATCACTACACTGTAACGAAAATAATATTTATAACAACAACTATAATATTAAAATGATATCTAGGTAGTTTTACTTTTTAACCTAAACAGACACTAACAAAAATATGCATATGATCCACAAATTTGTAAGTACTGTTGCAAATGGTAATTCATCTTTGATATTTTTGTACATCAATTATGAAGTACAAATAACGAAAAGAAACTATATTAAATAAATTACAGGGCTCAAAATCGGTAACTGTTTTCACAGAAACCAAATAAGTTAACTGATTTTAGGTTACAATTTTAAGTGTAATTTAATGATTGATTATTAGAATATATTGATGCCATAAAACCTATAAGTGATCGTTTTTTATTATGTAATAAGTAAAATAACTTATATTCGAAACAAATAACTCTTTTTTATCTTTTCTTGAAACATACAATCTGTAAACATTTTTTAAAATTAGTATTTTATTAATCGTTTACAATTTGGACACATGAATTTCCTCTTCATGTAGGAAACCCCTCATTAAAAGGCACCTCATTTGAATAATTTTTTTTAATTTTAGCTTAAAATGTAAAGAAGTATTTTGACCTTGTATTATTTTATGATTATATTTGTTGGCAATGACTACCTGTGTACAGTTTGATTATGCATAAAATGTTGACCACTAAATTAATAAATACAATTTGAATATATGTAAATATAATTATTTTATATTTCTTGTTAATTTTCTGTTAGTTCTTCTATAAAAAATATTTTAGTGTACTGACTTATTAAAATAATACAAATGAATAAAACATCATAAAAATGTATTCTTTGTTTATGGGAAAAAACCCAAATTGATAATTAACTAATTTATTATCTTATTAATTAACTTTATTTTACCTATATAAGTATGATAATATATTATATTATATTCATTTTTTTTTAAATAATAAATGATGAACCTAGTCAATGATCTATTTTCATTAATTACAGTTAATTTAAATAAATAAATGTGCACCATTATCGGAAAAGGGTCTATCTTGTTGTTTTTTGTTTTTGAGCATTTTGTTATATTGAGGTTGAAATTTTCAATTTTCAGTTTTTGGTGTTTCATTTACAAGGGAGTGTCGACTACACATAATATAATTAACACAAGTGTCAAAATATGATAGGTTCAGTAGATAGGACAACTACATTTTTAGTTACAAAGGACCCATTTTATTCTGTTTTGAAACTTTGAAATCGTTTTTCCTTGAAACCACAATTTTTACATTTTAAAATTCAAACTAATTGAATTTAAATTTGCATAACTTTATTAATTATTTTGACTATTAACTTCAGATTGTCATTAAAATAAAGGGTATTATATATTATATTTATATATGCAGATGTTAACTCGATACAAACTGAATGGACCCTTCTCAGTTCTCCGATACTGATACACAGTTATTATTAAAAATAGTTATCACTTTTAAATTTATACTAATACTTAGGAGACAAGGCTTTTCTTCTAGAAAGGATAAGTATCACGTTAGACACGCGATTCATTTTTAAAGTGTTAACGTATTTTAACTAGTTTCTGTCCCGACCCTATTTTCTAAATGTATTCTCTGCTAATTTTTTAATACTATTAATTGGTTTAAACAATATTGTGTATATTGACAGCAGCGGATTTATGGACAAGTAACATTGGCAGTTCTCGGTCAGAAATATTTTTCGATGAATTTTTTATTAGATATTTCAAGTCTAAGGGGGCAGTTAACATAATTTAGAAGTCTACTATCTACTTACGGATTTTGATACTGATTGGTCATTGACTGACCATATGAACTATAAGGACTATATCCACCCATATTCATAAGCGACCTGCCGTACGGGTAACTCCCAAAAGATCCACCATAACTTGCACCCATTGTGGATGGCATATATGACACAGGCATCTGAACCCTTCGATAACTTCTTTGCGGCACTTGAGTGGTAGTGATTCTAGGAGCAGGCGAAGATGAAGGTACTCGTAATCCACTAGCTACTGGTAACGGTGGAGCCACTCTGCCTGGCCCGAAACCCATTTGGTCATGTTGGAACAGTTGATTTGACTTTTGCCAAAGATCATTGCTAAAAACAGATTATTGAGTGTTGCTAGTAACGTAAACATGAAAATAAAATTTAATAAATTAAAATACTTACAGATTCAACTGAGGATCGTCCATAATTTTCAAAGGCACAACAATGACAGAAACTTATTTATAGATTTATATTTAAACAAACTACTAGGTGTATGTTATTACTACGAGGATCGAAATCGATATAATTTCTTTTTTCTATAAACGATTACAGCGTAAAAAAAACACCAATCGGCTATTAATTACATTGCGACAAATTTAGTTGAATATTGAAAAGAAACGGTAGGTACGCAAAAGTGGTAACTGATAGATACGAGAAAAGAAAGTTAACAGCACACACAAAATATTATAACATTTACCTATTATTATTATTATTATTACGGAACTCACTATAGACACCAATTCATGAATTACATTAAATTAAAAATGTAAATTTTCAGTTATCAGAAGACTGTAGTATGATAATCAGTGTTTTCGTCATGTGAGGAATCAAAAAAACAACCATACGATTGACGCACAATTGCTGCAAAATAGCTCTTATCAGGCATTGATTCTTTAAACGTGTAACATGGTCCTAACCTCTTTTCTATGGTCCCACAGCTACAGCCGTGGTTCTAATCATGAACGCTAGAGTGCTCTAGTATTTACACCCCTTCCCCTTCAAAATTGGCAAAACACCAATATTTATTATAACTTTTTTGAAAAATAGTCGATTTTGTTCCAAATGTCTATGGAGTATACTTCGGTTAAATTACTATACAACGTAAACAGAAAAACGTTGACAAACCAAAAAAATATTACAAACCCTTTCTCCTAGAATGGTTAGAAATTTTTTCCTTATTTCCCTTTTTGAAGCAAAGTTTTGGGCCTTTAGGTTTGAAAATTTAACTGGCCCTTAAAAATCGATTACCTTTTTTCCGGCACCCCTAAATCGGTTCTAATGTTCATTAAAAAGGGTTTGCAAGTTTAAGACCATTCTGTTAATTATAACCCGTGCCCTCAACGTTGGTTATTTTAAAAAAAATAGGTGAACTTTACGCTATAACTTTTTTGTTAGTCAATCTACAATTATGAAAGTGTAACGGCTGTAACCTCTAAATAGAATTTTCTAAGAGGATTAAAAAAATAGTGTCTTATTATTGGTATCTTATAAGGCATCGAAGCTAAAAATATTATGAAATGTTTAGAATCTTTTAACACAATTTGCATGAATTACATGAACTTACAAGATAATAATTAGATCAGATAAAAAATACATATGGTTCTATGGTAAACAATATATAACTAGTTTTAAAAACTCACGTTTATTATTATTTATTTTTATGTAGAAAAAAGCTGTTTTTTTGTTTTATTGAATTAACCTAATGCGTGAATGTTTTTTTGCTACAATTTGTCTTGTCAGGCAACTGTGATAAAACTATTCCTTTTTGACATAATCCACAAAAAGGTCAATTGTTTTTTGATAGCTTTCTTTGTTACACAGCCCCTCTTCATCCACATTATAATTGTTAACTTTATTTATTATTATAAATGTAATTTCATTTTTGTTATTATTTCGAAACTCAATCTAACAAATATATATGTGTACACACAACTTAGATTTGTTAATTCACGTGTTTTTATTTATCATCTTAAAGAACCTATCTTTAATTATTATTGACAGAGTGTGTTTTAAGACTATGACTTAGTCGTGACAACACCTTTAGAATATTGAACATTTTACTTATGAAAACTTATTTAAGATATTTAAGTATTCGTTTTCTCTGACAACTTCCTTTGTAAATCATTACACTAAACAATATTAGGTAAGATCGGCTTTCTTTATAGGTTATTTATTTAGAAAAGCTATACTAAATAAGACTTGTTTATTATATACTTTTTTGTTTAAAATTTCTTAAATTTATATTTGTGTTCTAATTTCCACAATATAATATGAATGAAAAAAAAACAAATTTTAAATTTATGATCATATCTTACAATAATAAAATTTTAAGTTGACATAAATCACTCTTTCTTTATTACCATAAATGGCACGGTCTGAATAGCTATTTGTAAACATTCAATGTTAAATATGTTCGGCTTGCATATCCTTAAACTTTGTTTTGCTGTGGGTCGTTTTGTATGGTCCTCACTCCTGTACTGTACACATTTCAAATAATTCTATAACACGACTATACTTTGGGTTGGATGTTATATCTTTTGGTAAAGGCGATCTTTGTCCTATAACAAAAAATATAATATATATATATATATATATATATCGGAATTTCTCAGTTTATAAATGACTTAAGACTTGCCTAAATTGGCATACACGTCTTCACTGATTCCCGTACAATCAGTTCCCGGCGAATACGTTTCGTCCAATGCCGTGTTCATGTTCGGTATAGACAACGCCATCATTTCCCACAACACCAAACTGTAACTAAATATGTCTGCCTTAGTAGTGATAATAGCACATTCTTCACATCGTAGTACTTCTTCAGGTGGTGACCAGTTCAAAATTCCTGAGTATCTATATCCTTTGTGTACCGTTCCATCACCTTTCAGAGGTAAACTAACACCAAAATCGCAAAGTTTTGCAATCTCAAAGTTGTCTAAAAAAAAAAAATTAATAAATTTAGTATTCATAATCAATTGATGACTTTTGTATTAATCTTACTCTTAACGAGCATATTTCCAGATTTAATATCGCCGTGTAAAATCGAGGAAGAGTGCAAATATTTTAAGGCTCTAGCAATGTCTATGGCTACTTTTATAATACACTCGGTCGGAAACAGACCTAGGTTTTCATCGACTCTCATTTCGATCAAGTCGTATAAACTTTGTCCACACTGTTTCATAAGCAACACCTTAAAATTAAATTAACAACCATTAGTAGAAAATACAGAGCCAGAATTTTATCGATGGCTTACCTCACGACCGTCGGGTCTTTTAGCAAACGCTCTGTACTCAATTATATTTGGATGGTTAAGTGACGCCAAAACTTTAGCTTCATATTTTAAACGATTACTGAATAATTGTTTACGAGCTCGACTAGCTTGACGCATAATGATTTTAGCTGCCCAAGGAGATTGTTCATCTCTTTCTAAATTAAATACGTCGGCTCCTAGTACACAAATAATTTTAGCTGTAAAAATATATTATTATTTAGTAAGTAGTTTTCAAATATAAAATACCCGTTCCACATCCGATTTGATCCAAAGCAGGCGTATCCGGTATTTTCGCTGTAGAACGCAATACTTTTGGCGTAGAATTGTTAAAAATTGTAAAAATATAATTTTTACTCATTTTACTTACTTTTTATATAAAAGTTGTTAAAGTTGAAGTAAAAATAAAAAAAAATACAAATGAGTTGAACTAATACTAACTATGATTTTATTATATTTAAAAATTATGATAAATAGTGTATTTTACGATTGTTGTAAACCCTACACCAGTCTATGCGTTCTACTATTGTTGTACACCGATAATAAATTTAACTTTAAATGGTTTTAGGATTTCCTCATCGCTATAATAACTATATTACTTTTAAATGACATTGTATAGTTGATATTCTATTAAGATTTCAGACTTTATATTTTAGTGTAGTTCTGTATATTTAGCGATAAAGTTGTATGTTCGACTATTGTAGATTACGCGACGACTCAGGTACGTATATTTTAGGTTTTATATATACATATTATAACCATTAGTGATGGGAATCCGAAAGCATTTTATAAACAAAGTTAAGAGTTTTTTTTTTTTAATTTTTATTAACAAATTTTACTTAGGTACACATCTTTATATTGTAATAGTATTTAATATTTATAATATTTTCAAGTGGCTTAAATAGCGTTTATTTGAAAAATCTGGATTTTCGGAGTCCCATCACTAATGGTTATAATATTGATTTATTATTGTACATAAAATATAAATTGCAATAAAATGGTCTTATCATACGACTTTTACATACTTTTCATACGATTTTTAAGACCTATTGTAGTCAGTCCTCCAATTATTTACTAGATTTATTATATGAATATACATATTGTGTAGTGTCAAATAAAAATAATAGTTAATAGTTATGAAAAAAAACTATTTAAATTAATTAACGCCACACTAGAAATAAATATCAAAGGTTTATCACAGTGCGGTGTGTTGTCTTAAAATATATCAATTGCGGCGTAAATAATGCAACAAATTTGCACTCATGTAACTAATAATGTGTTTTACAAGCAGTAAAACATGGTTCATGATAAACATAATCGCATGTTCATTATTGATTCATTGAATAAAAAATATAAGATATATTATTATTATTAATATACATTGCTGTATTATATTTTGGTTGTATAAGTTCATAATTTCATACAAAATATTATATCAACAGCTCTTAATTAGCAAAACTGTAAAATATTTTAATGTTTAATTTATTGTTCGTTTATTTACTAAAAAAAGTTCTAAAAAAACTTTTTTAAAGAATTTATATAATTTTTTATAAAGAATTTTTTAATTTTACATATAAAAAATAACGCCTAAGTTTTAACAAATACACTTTAAAATTCAACAAAATTTGTTATAATTTATCAGAACACAACGTATTTTTGAATGTGAATATAAAATACTTAAAAAAAGTATAGGAATTAGTTCCAAGTTCTATTAATTAAGTATTCCTTTTTGAAACAAAAAAAAATCAAATTATTCAAACCACTCTACGAGTCATCATCCCAAATGCCGCAAGGCATGTTTTTGAGTAAAAATGTTTTGTAAAAATATATGTACTTAAAACACAGATTTTTTTTTTTGAAACAAAGAACATATTTTTGTTGAATCCGAACCTGGCCTTAGATTTATTCCGGTACGCCTAGTTATTTCTTAAGCTGAAAATAATTAATGTCACTTATTGGCACAATAAAACGTATACAGAAATCGGTGTGACCCAAGAAAGTTCTCAAGATTAAAATTACCGAGGAGGGGGTGCTGTGAGTTAACGGGATACGCTGGAAGAAAATAAATTGTTAAGACTGTGGAGAAGTGTAAAAAAAAAATGTACGTAATTTATTCAATGGTGGTGAACGCACAATGACTGAATTACAACTGTACTCGACGTTTTATTTCAATAATTTCGCTGGATGCTAATTATTACTCTCTTCTCGGGTTTCCCGGCCATCAAGACCATCCCATCACACGTCCAATCCTCCAGCTGTATGCTAATTATTACAAAATTACAAATTTTATTAACGTCCGTATGCCAGCCAATTGCGCAATAATAAATTATTGTCTTAACGACGAGCATTGAAGAGGCCAAGGTCTTTGGAATAAAATACACGAGAAAATACCCAATTTGTCGGCAATTATACGGGATTAGCGTGCTCGTTAGACGTATGTACCGTAGGTACCGCTTGTATACAATAATAATAATAATAATGTATAGATTAGAGTTCTTTCGGGTAAAATACAGACAGTTATAGCTAGTTTGGCATTACACTGTAGTGCACAGCCCGCTGAATAACAACAAGGGGGATCCGGAGAGTTTGTTCGGATTAAAGGGATAATAGACAGATCGGTTCATTGAGTTCACTGTGTTCGGAGGTCTTTTTAGTATATGTGGGGGCATAATATATAGACTTACATACAAGTGCATCGGTGTACCTTCGTCATTATAGCGGCGTTGTAAAATAATTTGGTATTATATTCTCTAAAAAAAAAAAAATACTCATTGTCCGCTTGAATATTATGATGTGTACATTATTATCATTATGTGCGTGTACCGTCGTATTGCGTCGGTTCGCATTAGATGCCACAAGTGCAAAAACACTGTTCAATCGACCGATTTATAGAATAAACGATAATGCTCATTGATCTTTATTAGGTACCAAACACACACACTACGTAAACGCACCGACCGCGAAAAGATAACGTTTAAGGTCTTCGATCGGCCCGCTGACAAAGCAAAGGTCTGTTATAATATTATAATGTATGTGTACGTTCACAGGAAATAAAATATATAGACCGGAAATTATTTTTTTTATTTTTATTTTATTCGGTAACATTTAAACACATTAAGCACGGATCACAGCTACGCAATGAGTGGTCTGAGCTGGCTTTGTCGGCACAATATATTATAGGGAGACCGAATAATGTAATAATATACTCTATATGCAATTTATGTCATACCCATCTATCTATATAAATACAATAATATTATATGCGATATGGAAAATGTGCAATTAAATGATAACAAATTATATATAAGAATGCGATTATAAAATGACCAATGCCGGACATTTATTAAAAAAAAAAAAATACATCAAAGAAACTCGGATAGGTTGTATGACTGTTGGGGTACCAAAATGGGTTTTATTATTAATGCCGAATGCGGGTGCGTTTCAAAGGAAAGTATTACAAAACGACCGTGAGATTCGAATATGAACATCATATAGTACATGTGATGATGTGTTATACTACGAGTATAGGTATACAGTAAAGTTTCATAAAAATAACTATATATACAATATTATGCCTACATTGTATTGTGTAATATAAACGGATGCTGGTTTTTAACAAAGGTCTATAGTAAAAATATGTGCAAAAAATGAAACCTAGCAAAAAAAAAAAATCTATGCCATTATATTAATTAATCGCGCTCATAGTTATAATATACATACGTTTGCATATGATTCGAGATCTGGCCCTGTAGCTGGATGGATATTGGCTCTTGGAAATTGTTGGGGAAGAGTAAGTATCCTAAGAAACCCTATCCTTATCGACAACTTGGAATTCTGTCCGCGCATAACAACCATTTTCAAATATTAAGTTGTGTATAGGTAATATTTTATTTGTGATAATTAAGATGACGTTAAAAATAACACGGTGAAAACAAATGGCTTATTTAGATTTCGGTTAGGTTAGGTTAGGTAATTTTTTATAATTTTCGCCATAACTCGGAGACAAATAACTTTAAAAGTTTTATAACTAGAAAAACTAAATATATTTTCATCTTAAAATTAGTCGGCATATTTAAAATGGTTATTAGATCAATTTTTATCAAATATTGATGCCTGTGATTCTGTGAAAGAGGTGGTTGTGATCATAGAAGGTGTGATGAGAGGGTCAATTATGGTATTATGTGGATTTTTAGCATTAATGAAGAATGAAAGTATCGAACAAAATTAAAGTCTAGTTATGCGGTCTATGCGGTATTGTTGTAAATTGATAATAGATCAAAATGTTTAAGTAATAAGAAATATTTAAATTATTTTATAAATTAACATTTTTTAACAAACGTACGGGTAAAAAAACATTTTATCTCTCGTGCGTGACCAGCGTTTATGTTGCTTTATTTCCCCGTTTTATTCGTGGACCATTATTATTGTTTTAGGACATGTTTGCTTATGTGGAATAAGGTGCTCATCTTTCGGCCCTAATATTTCTATGTCCCCAAACGCAAGTGCCCCGCATACCCGCACTTACAACGCAATGCTTACGACAATAATTAAATTGTTCAACGCGGAATTGAATTATTATACAACAATATATAAAAGACCGCGGTAATCCGATGAAGTCACTACTATTGCTTGTTTACGACGTCATCGTCGCCCTATATAACGTGTGTATATAGGTACATAATTTCATTAGCTGTAAGCGCGCGCATGTAAGTGAAGAAACGGTGAACGTTTCCCAGTTACGCATAAGAGATAGATGGTGCGGATGCGGTGTGGAGAAATGGGAAAAAAAACCCACCGACTGTTTGGTTAGCCGAGTCTTTATATTATCAGGACTTCATAACAGCCGCGCATTCATTACTGATGATGCGATAGGGGCGGCGGCGGCGGCGGAGAGCAGGGCAAACGAAAATAAATATTGTCCTCTAGTACTCGAGGAGAGCCGGTAGCAAAAGCAGGCCGAGTTCTGATGTATACAAGATGCGAGCGTTTTGTGTTTGACGACCTCTTGGATTTGTCAGAGCGACGACGTCCCGTATAAATATTTACTTGGCCCGCCCCTCCTCCTCCTCTCTGTCCTATATTATATCCTCCCGTTTAATCCCTCGGTCCCGCCACCTCCTTGTTTTCAATGCACCACTGCGACCGACGGCGGATTACAATTTTTTGAATAATATGTATTCTTGTAATATAGGAAACATTTATACATAGCCCATACCGGATGAAAACTTAGATACACAAACAGGCCAACAGGCAGCAAGCATTATAATATATAGTTGTCATTTATTTTGCTTTAATATACATATATACCTATTTAGAATATAGATATTATATACGAATAGTCAATGGGAACCGTTTGTACTTCAAATTTAAATATAATTGAACAATATATTATAGGACTACCACTAAATTAAGTAATATAAATAAATAAACTAATTACAGTTGTAACAAATTTATAAATGTACAAATGACCCTATTGATATAATTATTGTTGTTTGAAAAGTCAATTTACTCAGAGAAACAATGTAAGTACGTTTGTCCAACAAAAATCATGTGCTATACGTATTAAATTGTAGAGTAATAAATAAGATGATTTAGTTTAAACAGTTTACCGTTTTTTATTGCAAAACAAATTCAAAAGTTTTAAATCACTTATTTTTAATGACCAACTTTATCTTATTTATAAATAGTAACTTCAAACAGTAGAATTGTATTTTCTGCTCATTTTCTCTCTCGTATTAAGAAAGAGAGAGAGAGAAACAACATTATTTATATTAGTTTATCAACAAATTCTTATTATAATAAGAATATATTATACAATATACCTATGACGGTTTTTTTTAAGTAATAGTTATTATATTATATTTTATTTAACTTTTCAATGAGTTGAAGCCGTCCAAAAGTTTTCTGAACACTATGGTTAAATGTTATGATTTAACACATTTCAGATAAACAATTTATTTTAAATATTTTCAAAATCTATTTAACATTACTATCTATTTGAAAATTAATTTGGTAAAACTGTTCTTTTTTTTTTATCTAATTGTTATTTATTTTTTAAATATCGTTTGGATGAACATGTTGTTAAATTGGACTAGTGGAGGCCCCCTAAATAATGGGAAATCCGCACTTTGTCTCAATCCACTATTATAATTTTGTTTGCTCAATAAAGTAGTTTGTGTACATATGAGGAGTTTATCGAACACTCGGGAAGGAACATAGTACAACTCGTAGAATTTGTGTGATGTTTATTTTGAACAGAAGCCAAAATAAATCTAATGGAAAATTTTTATTTGTACTGCTTATAGCGTTACTATACTGCAGATAATACTAATTGTGCTTTACCCAGTAGTCCAAGTGCTATTAAAGTATAATAATTGATGATATATAATCTATTATTGATCTATCTTATAATTTAATAATGTATATTATTATCATTTAGTATAATATACAGTATACTTAATACCTATATTAGGTATCTTGTATAAAGAGAAACTATTTTAGCAATATAATATAGGTATATATGTTACAAATTACAATATTGTAGCATATATTTTTTCTTGAAAGTTCATAGGAATAACTATATTGGTACAAGGTACTGCTAGTCAGTATGGCACACGCTACTACTTTTATTTATTTTCGTTTAATATGTCTAGTGTTTTCCTCAGCGTTTTTATCGATTCGAGTGTACATTAATTCGAGCTTAATACCGATCACTTCCAATGCTCATAACGCAATGTAGTCAAGAGTTTAGTAAACATCCAAACAGTACACAGTCACGGGTCGTGGCTCCCCAATTCACAGTCGATGATAATATTCCCATCTTTAAGTCAGTAAGGAGCACCCTAATATTAATCCGCTATAAAACCGACTTTATAAATATAAACTTTGTCAATATAACAGTAAAACGCGCAAAACAAATAAATATTTTGAATTTGTTTAAAAATTGTATTACAATAATCATTAAACAAAACTATTGATACCACAAAATGAAAAACGTTCATCGTACAAAAATAATAATCTTAAAAAAAAACAACTAAAATTTAAAAAAATCTGTTCCTTCTCAAAACTTTTAATTTTTCCAATTACCGCATAGATAAAGTCTAAAAGTATATTAACTGTGATAATTATATAAATTACAATGTTAAACTACATTGTTCTTTGTAATTATTATAAACTATTTTTTAACAACTACGGGGTTTGACCGAACACTTTTTTTTTAATAATGCAATATCTTTTTGCATTACACGAGAAATTTTTTAATGGCCCTTATAACTTATACGGCGATAATATAAATTATACTTTTCCTTAAAATGATACATTTTTATATTCTGTGTACAAAATGTAGTTCATTCTACAATACTGCCTTTCCGGTCGCGGTACATTTTATTATAACAATAAATCACCACGGGGAGGAAGAAATAATAAAAGAGCAAAAAGAGTAGACTGAAAATACTACTGTGGAAAAATGGTTTGAACTAATATTATACAAGGAGCCGTCATGATTGTGGAAGAGTTTAATTCAAAATCATTCCTTTGGAAAATGTATACGTCGTTTCCTCAGCGTGGATTCTTTAAGAGCATCGTCCATACAATTTATATTATAATAAAAAAAAAACAATATTAAACCCAACTTATTTTTTTTTATCATGGGATTATTATACTATTTCATAACCATAATTTTATCCTAAAAAATAACGAAACAATTACATTTTTTATTCACTTGAACACGTCATATTATATAAGTACTTAAATATTTTAGAAACTATATAGAAGTATATTTTAATGCAAGTGCAACATATAATATTTTATTCATTTTATATGTGACGAATACTGTACCTAAATTAACAAATAATATACACGCCCTAAATTAATACATATTTAAATAATAAATACAAAGTATGTTATGTACAATGTTAAAGGAAGTTTTAGCTAGGTAACTTTTATATTATGCTAAATAGTTACATATTTAATTTACTTATTTGAAACAAAATGATGCATTAAATTAATAGCTATTTTGAAGCAGTTTTTGGGATTATTGGTTTTTAAAATGTAGGCTGGGGCTTAGGTAGATTGTGGGTAATGCTAGTTTTTAGTTGTGTTTAGTGAAATTAGTTGTTAATGACTAATGTACTTATGTACCAGAAACTTACTCCATTTACTCGCTATATATTATAGGCGTACTTTAGGTCATTTAATTTGTATAGAATTAATGTGCAGGAAAATAATACATAAAAAAAACACAAGAATTTCTAGTTGTTATAACGACGAACATTGTGACGAGAAATCTCTCTCAGGCGACCCTTCAACATTGAATATAATAATACAGTAATTGCGTCCATTCGGGTATGTTTAAATTTTGTTTACAATTTGTATACATAATTCGCAGATACTAATCGGATCGTTACAGTGTGTTTACCGTAAAGCGCATTGTGCGAGCGGAGGATGTCTCCGTCAAGTTTGTTTAGTTCGGAGTGGACCAGGTGAGGTCATTATAGTAACGCACGTACGGAATAATCGATGTTTATCTGCTGAAATTTGCGTTTTATTGATAGCAGACGTGTTTCATAATACATGTGAATCGGACCGGAACCGATTGACAATAATCGCCTTACATTATTATTATGTGACGGTATATAGCAGTGTAGTATAATATGTTTGGGGGGTCGGTATTTGTTCCTCCTCATCGGTCTTGCGATATATGTGTTTTTTTTAACATTTTTTTATTCTCACAACTATTAAAAATCACGTTGCTGTCCTCGTCTCCCTTGTAGTATGGTAGCGGTATTGATACTAAAACGAAATTGCTGACCTAACCGGCCACGTCCGCTGTTTTTGTAAGACTTTTTTATTTTTACCAGAAAGTTTTTCAGTTTTTATTCATATTCAATAAAGCGTCAATTACTGCGAAATCGCAGTTCGAGTAGCGACGCGCGCGCTACCGTGTGTTTATTTAATTTGAAAATCATTTTTTAAAAAAACGGCACACTGTTGTTTGCTCGGTCCGATTATTTTTTTTATTTGTTTTCCAGATCCTGGCAGACGCGTGTGCCCTTTATTAGTGTTTGATTGGTGTGCACGGTCCTGGCTGACAAGCAATAATTGCCGCTAACCCCCTCGGCTGGGCTACAGCATTCGCATCACAACCCCTTTGTTTATTATTATTATTATTCCAAAAGTCGCGTGCGTCGTTAGACCCACCTAAATCGTTATAAGTCGACAACGCCAGTATATATACTATACTATATAATCACTAGGGATTATAACTACCTCAATTTCTGCGCACCAGCATACACGTCAATAATAATCGCGAAAGAGCACAGCGTTTAAACGGTATTTGTATTTTGTTTAATATATATATATATATACACAAGGAGGACAATAGGGAATCAATAATGATAATGTAGGATTTTATATGCCGTTTAAAAAAATAAGTACAGCTAGTGACAGAACAAAAAAAACATTAGCACGTACAACCAACAAAACAATTGTAGTTAAAAAATAGTAAAAAATAACTACTTAGAAAACTTTAGAAATAGTCAGAAAAGGTGGGCTTATAATATTTGTTTTTTTTTTAGATTTCCGTATTGAATAATTGGTGACACGAAAAATGCGCACAGTCATTATTTATATATATTTTTATTGGTTGTATCCGTAGTGATTATACGCGGTAGGTATATAGTACCAATGAAAACGACGAGAGCTGATCAAGTTTCGAGTAGCCAAGATGGGTTCTTCGAGCAAAGAAAGAGGACACTCAAAGCTTGAGAGGTGCTCAGAAAGCTGCTGCTTTGTTGATGTTTCCGGGCGGAAATGGCACGCTCAAATAAATTTATTTCCCTTTTACAAAAACCCCTGAGCTAAGGTGTCAGTTGATGAGAGCCTCTTCTTCGTTAAGTACCCTATTGAATAATCGCCAAAGCTACCGTTAGTTATTATAACACATTGACACATTCTCATCTCGTTAATACTTGTGGATATATATTAATAAAATCGGCATGAACTCCAAAACAAGTCTCGCCGTACGAGTGAATCATAACATAATGATTACAGACTACTTCAAAAAGTATATTCATAATAAGAGTAACTCTGTCTGGTCTGAAATATGTAGGTAAGCTAGTCTTTTTCTCATTTATAATTCAATTAAATAAATAAAACACAAATCCAAATTCATAATGCTTTAATTATAAGCTAATAATAAAATAAAATTGTATTTGATTAAGATTTGAGACTGACAGTCAGCAAACTTCGTATTCCCCTATTTCTTTAACTTATTTTATAATAATAATTTTTGTTTAATGTTATTATTTAATAAAACCACGTTTTGGAAGGAGATTAAATGTTAAAAAGTAATGTTTAGCAAAATGTTGTTAAAACAAAGAAAATATTATCATAGTTCATATCATTTAAAATATGAATATAAAAGTATTGGAAGTAGGTATTTTTATAACACTTGAACAACATTTTGTAAATAATATTTTTAAAACATGATTTAAAAATATGAACATTTTTGAAAACGCTACTATATTTTTATTTTTTGTTGTATAGTACAAGTCGGAATACAACGCAGATATTATACTCTTTCCAAAATTATCAAAAAAACCGTGTTTATTTATTAACAATATTATGGCGAGATAATATTACCTATGACGTATTCAAGTTAAAGGTCTTAATTGGCTTTTACTGTAATCATAGTGTAACGCATGCAACATATTATTGTCTTAGTTTTAAGTTTGCCAATATGGGTTCGTATTATTGGGTTTGTATTGATCGTCATTGAAGTAGAAAATCCTGGCCACGCACGCGATATTAGTAAAATATGCTGAGCTCTAACATGTGATCTGCAGTATACGGGGGACGAACACAGGTATATTAATTTCAGTATGCAGTTGTAACCAGATATACCGAGTGAAATACGATGCGCGAGCTGGGGCGTGCACCGCCTCCTTGGGTCGCGTGTCTCGTGATTATTTTTTGACTGCAATGTGGAACAATACTACTTGGGAGTGATAATAATCCTATATACGGAATCGAAACAATTTCAATGTAATATATTATAACGACGGCGGAACAGGTGAAGTGGCTAATAAAACGGTTTACGAGGCTTTAGTCGTCCGTATACTACAATACATATATAGCTACTATAGTCATGGAAATAAACGGTCGGATTACGAGTAAAAAAAAAAAAAAAGATGTAACGAATTTACTTGTAATGGTCAAAGGCCAAAGCGTTGACTATCGATTGATAGGTAGACATTATACATAGTGATTTAAGCGTGAACTGAAAATACAGAGCGTGGGGAAATCATTTAATAATACTACTATTACCTTATGTAATAATATACTAATGTACATGGCCCTCAGGCTATAACGTTGCCGTTGAACTGATTTGTCATGCGTCGAAAGCACAAAAATGAACCCTGTTAATAATATATTTTAATCCTTTATCAGCAATTCATTATTCATAAACATTAATAAAATAGGTAGAGAACTCTAAAGGCTAAAATCTAGCAATAATTATCATTTATCATATAATAAAATATATTTTTTTAGCTAAAATAAATAATGAACTAATTATTTATACTTAACATATCTTTTGTTAACAACTGTCATTTTTTGACGTACCTACAATATCTATATATTGAACATAACGCTTTCACGTTATAAAATAATATGTAGAATACGTTATTGAATTAATACGGTTTTCTCTATTTTATTTCATAGGTACATAGGTTGTACTGTTTTTAACTCCGTCTCTATGGTTGAATAAATGCATTGAGAAATCGTCCCCTCGTTAAAAATAGTAAAAATATAACAGCCACTCGAAAGTCATTTCTATGTGTCACTACAATGCACTCGGCACGTCGATTAGCGATATTGCACCAGGTACTTTTCTATAATATTATCGTTCGGCAGTAGTCCTTACAATAATAATTACATGACCACCGGAGGATATACACGAATACCATATATATATACATATATATATGTGGTATTCGAGGGGGGTATTTCTGGAGTGCTCTTAAAATCAACGTTCCACATTCATGTTATTTCGTACGTGGGGCCACCGAGTTTTTTTTTAGAAAACCATACACGCCCGACGTTCAAAACAATAGGCTTTTCCTTGTTCTTTCTCGTGCATTACATATCTTATTATAAACGGTCAAAAAGTACTTGAAAATTTCGTTGAAAAAAAAAACGGTTAAAAGTCGCGTCTGAAAAACCCATGATGCCACCCGACAATGAACTGAAAATTGAATTTTACAATAGTACCCCAATCCGAGTTATATGTGTAAGTACTAAGTAGGTATTTACACCCTACTCAGTCCTAACTACTCTGTTTACTGCTATATGATCACAGGTCATAGGTATTCAATTAGTCAACTAGAATATCTAGAAAAAACCAAGAACATAATATTTACCTTTTGAAAACACTCCATGTATAAATGTGGAACTACTAACTATTTTGCAAATAGTTTATAGCATAACGTTAAAATATAATGTGTCAATTTTTAAAGTGGTTTTTTTTTCAGTTTTAAAGAGGTAGCAGTTAATCTTTTAATGTTAAACCAGGCTAAATTAGCCTATATAAGATGGTACTTGGGTAACGATTAACTATTTATTGCGAATAGAAAATTAAAAAACAAACTATTTTTATATTCATATTATGTTGTTTATTACTCTAAAATTAACAGTATAATTAATACTTAATTATTAAAGTCATAAATATAAAATACCAAATTCAATTTCGTGTCGATTTTTATATTATCGATTAAATTTTCAACTTTATACTTAGACAGTTTTATTTCATATTTTAAAATTGAGTTAATTATGAGCAGATCAGACAAAAAAGGATAAAACAAGTTAACTTATATAATTAATTATTTTTACACGTTTGAATAAGAGAAACGTATGGAATTTTCATGTATCATAGTTTTACATCTACTCTAAATGCTTTCCATCCAACACTAATTCGACAGTGCATACATGTGTCTACAAATAACAAGAAAGTATAGATAAATTAAATTTTTCAATAATTCATAGCGGACAATAAAATTAGGTAATGTATTTTATCATTATTCATTATGATTCATTTTAGAGTACCTAATAATAATAAAAGTATATTTTTTTAATTTTTAATCTGGATGAATTGATTGAAACTAGGGGTCTCGGTTTCGTACGTGTAGTAATACATACGTGATCACGGTTCCGTGATCACGTGAATAAATGTAATATAAAATCCGTATGTTTAATTCACGTGAATTCGTTGTACGAAATTCACGTGATCACGTATATTAATATTATTCACGTGAATAAAATTATAAATTCACGGACAATTTCCAATCACGGGTCTTATAAACTCGTGATTAATTTCACGTGAATCCGTGAGCCGTGATTCACGTGAAATAGGGAGCTCTAAATTTGAAACCCTATATTTATTTATTTGTTAGGAATCTTAGACATTTTTATTGAAAGATTAAATGTAATTAATAACACATTCCCTAATTAAAACTGAGCAAAGGGAAAAGTTAAAAATAACATTAGAATTAAAAAAATAAAATGATACTTATTAACATATTTAAGTTATAACACTAAATAAACAAAGTGAATTATTAGGTAATCAATTTATACCTAAAAAATGAATTCATCGTAATTAGTTTTTCTCAAATTATTGCATCTCGGTTTTGGAATTATAGATAAGTGTATAATTGGGATCTGTAAACCAATATTTATATTATTACATGATCTGGGATTAGGATGAGGGAATGCAATTAAGAGTTGTAAATAAACCTAACCTAACCTAACCTCATATATTTTCGATATTTTACTGTTTATATTACCGTTTAGGTGCACTTAGGCGAAACTTAAGTTTTTGTTACATAAATACGACCCACAACATTTATCGTTGATTTACACACAGTTTACCTTGCATTCTATTTCTGGATTTCACCTGATCTAACCAAAAGAACTACCGAATCGTTTGAGATTATATAGATTAAAATTTAATAGATAGAAAAAGAACCCCTAGGAAAATCACGAAGTGACTTTGTTGAAAGGCTTGCAACGAGAAACTACAGAAATAAGGCACAAAAGAACTATTTTCCGAGTTTCCGTTCGACCAAAGAGGATAAATAATGGAACCGGGATAGGTCAGATAAGATTCTATTGTAATTTGTATTTAAAAATGTCGAACCAGTCTTTCGATCTATGCGCCGAGTTGTGTATTTTTGGTTTTCAGTTTTCACATTGTTGTTTATCCGTAAACATAATAGGTGAATGATTTGTCATATTGGTTATCATAAGGGATCTTTACTATTACTACTTAGTTATCCAAAACTCTTCTGAAGACTTTATTTTACAAATTTAAAACTATTTATAGTCAAGTGTAGGATATTTTGTAAACAATAGCGGTAACAACTGTGGTGATATGTATACCTACACTCGGCCCAAGTCAAATGATGTTGTCTTTCGTGGCGACAAGTGCCTCTCGCCAGTACTCGTTTTACGTGTAATTGATTACGCTACTTCGAGACGATGATGCTTCTAGTACACTAGAGGTACTCTCCTGCTCCTCCATCTCCTCCACCTCTTCTTGCTATTAAAACCCTACATTTCCCATCGACAGAGTGCCATATCAAAACCGATGCCATTTATACATAGGACTGTTACTACTGTGTGTGTGTGTAAACGCGACCGGAAATATCGCTATTTTATAATAGTACCCACCGGTAACTGTTTTTATCTGCATCGTGCCTCCCCTCCCGCCGGTGATTGATGTGTATAGTTTTACCCTTATGTACGCAGTGTACAATTTTCTTTCGCAACCTTTCGCATTGTCGGCCCAGGTACTGCAGGCTATTGGTTGCCCGGGACCACGCCCTCGCGCCGATCCGTCCCACGGCCTGGGCGGGCTGCGGTGCCGAGGGGCTCCGCCACTCGAGTGCGGCCCTCGAGTCCTCTCGTCGACGTCGAGTAGTCCAGTTTCGAGTGACACTAGTTTCGGGTGGTGCTCTACTCACGAGAGACCCCAGAGTTTATTTATTTTACGCTATTATTGTTTTTTTCTTTTTTTTTTCTCCGTACACACGCGGTAATACACGTAACGCAACGATGTTTACGACGTGAGTGTACCGATTTCGGGTTCGTCCGACCGGTGTCCAGCGTGATTTACATAGTATTCCGGGTGATACTTTGTCGGTTAAGTCGCGAAAGTGGCTCTCTCGGTGACGGCCGCTTCGTCGGCGGCATCAGCCGTGTTCTCGGAGAGCTCTGGCGACCTGCTGCCGGAGCTTAACAGTGCGGACCTTGCGATGTCCTTGAGCCCCAAACCGCACCACCATCATCACCACAGCCATCACACGGCCCACACAACACCGTTCTCCGTCACCGACATACTCAGCCCCATCGAGGAGTACCGCAAACTGGAGCTGTGCGGTTCTCCGTCACCGTATCACCGGTCCAGCACGGCCGGCAGCACAGGAGGTAGCGCATCCGGCAGTCCCGGCGCGATGTCCGTAGGCGGCGGCCAGAACGGCAACGGACCCAACACGGCTCCGGCCGCGGCCAGCTGGCACGTACACCCACAATTCCCGGCACCGCCGCCGCCACCTCCTCAATATTGTCAACCGGACATGGTTACCGGTTATGGAAACTCCACCACGTGGTACGGGGCGCCGACTAACGACCCGAGATTTGCCAGTAAGTCAAAAAAGTTATGATTTACAAGTCCTGTAAATAGGCAACTATAATATTATCAAGCCGGTGTCAGTGAATGACCTGTTTTTAATATTTATAATATTCCAAATACATTAAACGACGAGCGAGACACTAACGTTATACACTTATATTAGAGTATTACATGCTTAAAATATTTATACTGCATTTGCATAGGTTATTCTGAAGTACAAAAATTGGTAATCAAAATATTTATTTATTCCATTAGAGTACCAGTGTCCACGTTGCATAATAAATATTTAAAGTAAAAATTAAAATAAAAAAAAAAAACTATTAGAATTAAAGAAAAGATATTGGCAAAAGTGATAGGAATGTATTAACTTCACGAGCAATATGTTAGAGATTATATTATTATTATGGAAAGAATAGAAAAAATGTAAATAAATTGTAAACGAAAAGAAGGAAAAAGTATTAGAGAAAAATAAGAAGGCTAGTCTATAAATTATTATCAATCAATTTGCGAAAGAATCCTACATTTTTTTCAGTTTATATATTAGTCAAAGAACACTTAAACTAGTAGCTATTATTCCGTTAAAATCGAATGATACAAAAAAGTGATAGAATCAATCAAAAAAAGTTTAAACATTAAATGTAATTAATAATGTGATCTATTATTTATTCTCAACTGTAATAATTTAGTGAAACGAATTTCAATGGTTCTCCTTACAAATATTTATTTTTAAATGCATTTACTAACAATATATTTCTAATTAAAGTTTTGTATGTTTTTGTTAATGTGTACTTTTAGTAAAATTTATCAAATACAATGAAAAATAATTCCTAATGAAATACATGGTTATCGCATTTAATAGGATATGTTTAATAGGTATTGTATATGCCGTAGCCTTATAGTAAATGATATTTGTGGTTTTTCTCTAAATAAAATCCGTCTTTTAACTAAAAAAACTAAACTGATACAACAATTCAAAATTGAAACTTAAAATTTAACAAACTTTTTCGATTTTCAAGGATTTGTTTAACTTTTAAACTTTTTTCTTTCTGATCAACGGAATAAGTGTATCTATAGTGCATTTTGTCTAGTGATGTAAAATGCACACGTACAGAAAAAAAAGGAAGGAATATTTAACATTATAAATCCAACAATTTCTCACCAATCGTAAAATAAATGATTAATTTTCACCATATTGGAATTTCCATTTGTCTTTAACGGAAGTTTTATGAAACACAAAATGTTCATAACAATATCTTAACTTATTTAATATAAACCCATCAGTGCGATAACACCGATAAAGAAGCGGATCATGTTTATGTTTTTTTCACATAAGCAAGTTCAAACGACCGTAAAATACCCAGAGGGGTTGTGAATTCAGGGTGTCATATTGGATTAGAGACAAGGCAGCTTATATACAAGAACCCCTTTTTCCGCAAAACATTTGCCCCGGGACGTGAAAATACACCATGTAACCGGTTATTACAACAGTCGTTATAATGCCATTAGCCCTTTTTTTATCATATAAAAGCGATCACTCTTCGTAGGTACTCAACAATGCACGTACGCCATGTACCTATGTAAAGTTCTGTAACACGTTTAGGCTCTATTTATGTTTGATAATTGGAAAATTGTATGTAGTTTGCCAAATTCAAAGGAATTAACAGCTAAAGGATACTTATATACATTTTAATTACAACTAGAATTAGTTAATAATATATAATTAATTTGTATATTTAATACAATTATACTCAGACAGAAAATATAAAATAAATAAATAATTTTATTTTTGGGGCTATATGATAATGTTATACCTTTGAGTGAGACCAAAGTAGATATGAACTATGAAACGTACCAATATGGTGATTCTCAGTTTGCTATACACGTTAAAATGGATTGAAAAACACATTTTAATTTAACTAATACGTTTTATTGTTTATACTTTTTCAACAATTTTATTAGCTGCTTTCTCAGTATACATAATATATAAGCTTTCATGCCTATGCCTCTTACATATTTATTTTATTACAATGTTTTAGTTTGTTATATGTAAAATTATTGCAGAAATCGCGTTTTTTGAGGGATAGGTACTATGATAAAACTTCTGTAGGTACAATAGCCAAAACAATCCTATTGAAAAAGTTATTTGTAAATTGATATCATATTAAAGACATTATTTTCAGATTGAGTAAGAAACATATTAGATAACTCTTTTAGAAATCCAACCAGTATATTATTTTCTTAACTTAAATAGATTGATCTATATTATTATTGTATACAGAAACCACTATTTTAAATGTTCTATACTATTACACTTCTTTGTAATTATTTTTTTGAAGGTGATTAATTGGTTAGCCGTTCGAGAATATTGGTATAAAAGTCATAATAAAAGAGAAGTTTATTTTTTGTTTATTATATTTAAATTACACAATCTGTAAATAATTTTCGTTTTCTGGTGTCACCTGAAATATTAAGAATGGATAAGTCAGAAATTAGAAGGTTACGGTGGTTGGATAGGTTAGGTTAGGTTGAAGTTGAATTGTTTGTAGAGAGTTTTTGGAATGTTTTGTACTGTTGAAATAAAGAGGTCGTTGTAGAGGTATTATTAAAAACATAAAATTGAGTCAACGGTTACTTGACGGAGGCATTTTGATTGTCACGTTTTGTTAAAGTTTGAGAGCTTTACAGAGCCCCAGAGTTGGATGCCGTATGCGGTATGACCGAATTGGCTTAAAAAGAAGTTTGTGTGCGAGAACTTTATTGGTAAGACTAACATGTTTGGATATTAGAAGAAGTCGCAGAGGTTGATATAGTGCCGAAGTCAGTTGGTGGTCGTCTAATAAAAGACATTTTTTGCAGAAGAAATGGGTAAATCATTGACAAAATTATAGTTACAAACAACATAATACATTTAATGAGTAAAGTATGATACAAATATATTTGTTTATATAACATTCATGAGCTACGCTTTATTCTTTGACATTAGTATATTTGACTATTTATCTTGTAAGTTCATCTGGTTTTATTTTGTCAATTCATTTATGTATACCAATGTTCAATTTTGCTTGTAGAATTATTAGTAAATACTTCAACGTTGGACGTGCTAGGATTTGTGGCCTTCGATGGTTAGCTAGTTTGTTCTGAGTCCTTTTTTAAACTTGTGTGGAAATAGTTAGATGTAATAAGTAATAACCCTAATGTTGAGCTTGAACTGATTGGAGTGGGCGGATATTCTGACAGTGGTTCCAATTTGGTGCAAAAGTTAATAGCTTTGTATGTTGTTGTATGCATTCTATCATTTTTTACTTTTGTTCTAATCATAATAAGCAGGCGTAGGCCTACAGTGTAAGAGTCGGGATATATAATAATAAATACGGTTGTTTGAATAATCGAATCGTGATTAAAAACATGTTGTGTGTTTTGTAGACGTGAGAGCGTCTTCTAACAAGGCTACACCGAAGCACGGTTTAAATAACACTACTATATTATAATATATGACGACCTCCATATCGAATGAATTATAAGACATTTGATCGAATATAACAACATACATACCTGGTACCGGTGTGTATCTTCGTGTGTGCTGTGTATGCGTTACCAAGCACATTTTTTTCCCTAACCGTATGTACCAATGTCCATTATTATATTAATATATTATGTACAAACTCATTGCCGAGTATAGTGTTCCGGACCATTGTACATGTCGATTATATTCGGCTCGGCGTTAGAATAATATTTGTCACCCTGTACTGTGCGTTCGGTTCTGGTGTGTGTTTGCTCAAGAAATATTTCCAAGGCCTCGGGCCAACGACGTGGCTGGCTACCGATGTTTGCCAAACACAAACACGGCGACCGAGACGAATTCCATTCGTAAAAAAATACAGCCGGACAACTCATTATACGGTTTTTAAATTTTCGTCGTGGCCCGGGAAACTTAAAAAAAACATTGACGTAGTTTTGATTTTGGACAAACAGGTAAAAATCATCGTCGTGTGTTTGACAATGCGTTTGTTATTGGTCAATCGTTGACGGGGACCAAATAACCCTATCTCACTCTTTCTTTCTCTCTCTCTCTCGGTTCGACCGCTTACAGCAATCAAGCTATCAAAATATTATTTTTTCTACCGGGTTTTTTTTCTACAGCTCTCGTCACTCTCTTTAGGGCCAGCGGACACCCACGAAGCCCGCGAGGTGATGCAGTAGAATGTCAGCATCACAGGTAGCTTCCATATATATTGTTATAATAACGTGTGTGCAGTAGAGAGAGAAAAAGATCCTTTCAACGGGCAGTTTCGTGCAACAATAACAATATTATAACATAATATTAAATCCGTCCATTCACACATGCCGAATCCGGTGGCAAACGCCCACTCGATATTAGGTATAGGTTTTATGAGTCAATCCCGAGTAAAATGCAATATCCCGGGTCCAGTCGGATATCCTTTCGTCTTACGCCTTCTTAATGTGGTTTTGACGATTAAATGGTATTCCGTTGTCATAAAAAAAAACGTGCAGAGTTGTTGACGTGTCCCTTATTGTGACGTATATGTACAATACAAGCGGAACACTATATGTGCGCCGAGTAAAGGAAATGCGGAATTATTGATGTGGGCAATGTACGAAGGGGCGGCCATTAAAACGAATTGTGTTCGTCAAGGTCTGTTAAACTCGACCATGTTTTTTTATTCTAACAATTTACTATATAAACAAATCGTGGGATAGTAATATATGTAGTTGTTTCGTGTGGGTTTTCTTCTGAGTGTGTGTATGCGATATTTTTGAAAATTGTCTGAGAAAAGAAATTACACGGCGTGAAATAAATCCAAAATAACACCATTTAAAAACAAAACAACAACCGTTAACACTTATGTACCTTATGTGTGTACAAATAGTACGGTACAATGATGTGTGCATAACTTGCCCAGGAGACATTTTTTTCACTTTAATTTTTGAATATCGTGTAAACAGTAGGTTAGTAACACTACTGCAAAATCTCAAAGGTCAAATTATTTCTAAATAATACAATTAAAAATGTGCTTCGATAAACAATCAACGCTTTGAAAAGCGATAAGACCAAAAGAGTACAGTACTTGTCAATGCAAACTTTTTCTATCCGTTTGTATTTTACAATTAGTTTCTATACGCTTGAGATTTCCCAACAATTGAACTTTTTTCCGTTGTCTTTGATATTTGTTATATATATATATATATATATATATACCTACTACAATATTATACTTAATGTTTACCACACGCTTTGTACAATTGGTACGCTTATTTATACCGATTATTACCGATTACCATATACAAATGCGCACACGTTCGATGAACTTATTTTCCATATCCTACATAATACACTCGGCCGTCGTTGTCGCGAAGGATATAATATTAAGCGTGTGCGGCATCGTAAACTCATATATATATATATATACATATACATACATTATGTACATATAATATACTTACGCACACGCACGCCGTATATGCGTTTTTATTTTCACCACCACCAACACGTGCCGTCCAATGTAAACGTCGTACAACCGTGGTGTGTTTATTGATCCCCTTTCTATTTTGGTGGAAAACCTGTCAAAAATCGTCTCCGGATAATACACGTTCGAAAAAAAGCTCGGCGGCTGAGAACTCATATTGCACGCTCCATTTGTAGTTGACAAGCCGGCAGACAGGCAGGCGCGGGTATGTGTATAATAATAATAATACATATATAGTGTGTGTGTTTGCTTTGTGACCGGCATGAACAATATAATGTCGGAGGGGTACATTAATATCTATATATTTAGTATGTATATATTATATACTGCGTCTAACGTCCTGTCGTGGAAATAATAATTGGAATCTACCGCGTATAATATTATTATTATAATATATGCTTTGCCCCCGCGTACCTACTTTGTGTATATACTGCGTACATATTGTATAGAATATGTCTAATGGTGCGGCTTACACAATTTAATAAATACTTCAATTGAAGACGTGCGGCCGACTATAGCAATTCGTGTTTTGGACTTGTATTTTATAACTAAAACCATTAACCAGCAGGAGAAATACATTTTTTTGTGTAAATTTGTCCTTATTTTCTTCGTTTGCTTAATTCTAGTCTTCGCAGTACCTTATAAACACATATTCTTCCGTACTACACTGTCCGTCACTATATTACTCTGTCCACTACATATTAGTTATTACACATTATGGTTTTTAATTTTTCCGATTAATAAATTAAAGATTTATATTACCGAGATGAGAACACGAATACGCACGATTTATTTTTGTTTAAAAGTGAAATAAAATATTATGATATTATGATAATTAAATATTAGAATTTAGATATACCTTTTTTTACATATAAATCATGATAATAATAATAATCAAAATTAAAAAATAATATTTTACTATCATTTAGTAGCAACACATTATATTAACATTTTTTTACTACCTTCAGTTTAATTTCAGACCTTGCGAGAATCTTTAAAAAAAAGGTAAAAAAAAAGTTTAAACGCTTATTAGGAGAATTCGTTCGTCATTATTTTAAGGATGCTCTCATTAAAGAGTAAAAAAAAAAACAATTTGGAATAACTTTGTCTATTTATTTCTCAAAGTAAGATATATCCCGTGTAAACCGGAAAGTAACCTCTGAATTAACTACAAACTATATGAATCATTTAGTTTTGTATTAAAATTACAAGGTACTGAAGATAAAAACAAATTTTAATACAACGACTTTATAGAGAGAGAAGCAACTTTATTTAAAAAAATCAAGCGGGCTGCCTAAAACATAGGTTGCCATATAAGACACAGCATACTAGATCAATACAATAGTACATAACACAATTTTTCTTTTAACATTGATGGTAATAATAGTAACACAGGTAAACATAGATTCTTTAAGACAAAAATTAATAAATTAATAATAAGACTAATAATCTAATAAATGGACGATTCAATAAAAATTAAAAATTACAACATTTACCTAGAATATAGGTGGAAATTGATAATATACAATGTATCCTTCAGGACTAAAAGACACATCTTACGTTAAAGTTATACATTGTGCGTGGTAATGGAAAATTAGAATTAGTACTTGACACCTAAATTGTTTGAATGATACCTACTGTATATTATTTTGCATTATAATAGACACGAGTGAATGATTCCTGTCAATTAGGTGATTCTATCCAAGTTGAATATTATAAATTATTAAGTCATGCGGGAGGACTAAAGGGTAAAACACACATTTGCTATGAAATATTCATGAGTCAATAAACGAGCGTCTTACAAGGTGGCGAAAGGGGGCGAAGCGAGGGAGGACATCCAAGACCCTTATAAACAGCCAACCATAGGCATAATGAATTCCAATGAATCGAGTTTTCCGACTGAAAGTTATTGACTTTTTATTACCGTTAAAAAAAAATATTCCAAGCTAACCTATATACGTGTGTTTTTGCAGTTACGCGATTGATGGGCTCATCAAACACCTCGATGAACGGCATGACAAATATGGGATGCGATACAAAACCTCCTCTCCAGTTTCCTCTCACTCAGAGGCGAAAAAGAAGAGTGCTTTTCACCCAAGCTCAAGTACGTACAACTTAAGTTTCAGTGTATAAAACAAAAATAAATATACAAAAGGTCTTACTTAAAAAATATTATGTTTTTTAATTGGTCATAACTCTATTGCTTTTATATTATGATTATTAAAAGCATGAATTGACAATAACATTTTTATTTGGGCGGCGATAGGTGATTAGGGTTTACATATTATATTATGAGTACACTGTATAGAACATATAATAGTATAGAGTTTCTTCGGAAACGTTTTACTAAACAATGTGTTTGTTTTAAGTGCAAGCAATACTGGAAACCCAAAACCGTATTTACTATGCAAGTTCATAGGTGTTTACGACGCACTTAAACTGTCTCAAAATCCACATTTCTCGTACAAATGTAAACAGTAAACACAAACGGGCGTCACGTCAAATCCACCATGGCACCGTTTTGACACGAACACATCCATCCCATTTGTACGAATTGTCTAAATATACTCATCCCCTCTGATGCGTCTGTTCTTATATTATATATACAGTGTCTAGTGCATACAATTTCCCTAGAGAAAAACATTTTATGACATATATCATTTCATTTATGTGGTATAATATATATATTTATATATTTTTTATAGGTTTATGAATTGGAACGAAGGTTTAAACAACAAAAATATTTGTCAGCGCCAGAACGCGAACACTTAGCCAGTTTGATCCATTTAACTCCTACACAAGTATGTAAACATTATATATATTATTATTATTCTCTATTGGTTTATTTTAAAGTAGTTCACTAGTACCTAATTAGAGTTTTAAAAATTATCCAGTAAATATGGTCTTAATATTAGGTAATCTAGACCTATCTTACATGTAGGCTGTATATTTATACTTGCATTTTATGTAGAAATAAAAAAAAGTATATTGAGTAATGAAATGATTATTAAATTAAAAAAAATAACGGTATTACATAATTATATATTAAGAATTATTTTGAAGAAGTAGTAGTTCATATAGGGGGAAGATTCTTTACTCAGTCTTCACTTGTTTTATTTACAAATGGAAAAGATATAAATTTTTTTAATTGAAGAATAATAGAAATAAAAAGTTATTTCATTTTATGTTCGGTTTATAAACGAAAACATTACTTATTATTTATTTATGAAATATATTCTATACAAATCTGATATTAAGTCGGATAATATTTTATCTATAAATAAAAATTAAACAGGTTAACTATATGATACTCATTACTACTAATAAAGGTAATCACTAATAAAAAATTATCTATTACTCGTCAAATTACTAATCAATCATAATCTATTTATGTTTTGTCCAACTCTGTACACTACATTTATTTTGTTTTACAAACGGTAGCACCATATTTAGCTATAACAATAACCTTATGTAGTCGCAGTAGTTATATAGTTAATGTTTAAACTAATAATTCAACTCGTTTGACTTTTGAGTTACTACTATATTGATATAAATTGTGGGAAACTTAAGAGTTTAAAATTTTACATTTTCTCCGGTTGTATAAAATGTGTAGGAACTTTTCTAATGCGAACTCAATTCCGATGTAGTAAGGAAAAAATAAACAAATTTCTATGTTAAGTCGACGGTAGGTTTTTTTGTTAACAGCCAACAAAATATTTGTTGTTTTTGCCGATATTTCGTAAAATTTTAAAAACAATTGTTAATTGTAATCAACTTTTTGTAAATGTTAATTATCGACGGGTTTGTTAATTTAATTTTTACTTTTGTCGAATAAACGAAAAAACCCAACATGTAATTAATTTAATTAACAAAAAAACTTCGACGATAAAAGTTAGCAAGCCGATTTCGTTGAATGTACACGCCTAACATTTGCCGTCAAGTTTCGTCGTGTGTAAAGAGAAATTGAGAAGTGTAAACATGAATAGCTATAAAATAACCGTCTGATGATTTTGTTATACAGTCGGTATCGCCAGAAAGATCATCGCGGCTTAAGGCCGTGCCGCGCTTGTTCAACCCGTTGATCCGGCTTAAACGTTTACCGTGCGGTTAATGAGGGATAAACATTTTCCGGGGTTACGCGTGCGTTGTCCCGTCCCGTCGTCGTATTATTATTATGCGTACATCCCTCCCGCGCGCTATACATCGCTGAGGCAAACAATGAAACTCACCGCGCGTCTAGTTATACCGATTTTCCGCGTATCTCCTCTTGCCGTACCCTCGACAGAACCCTCCCTCCATTCTCTAGGACTGCCGTGGACTCAGCTCTTGGTCGGTTCATATTATATTTATTATAATCGTATACTACCACCGCCGCCGCCAGTATATTTAGTTTGCGGAACGGTGGAAAACGCTTGTCCGCGCTGGTATATACTGTGTTGCCGGTGGTGTCGGACACAAAAGCGTTCATTGTGAGCCCTCCGAAAAATGTCTGAAGTGAGTGCCACTCGAGATGATCAGTCCCGGTGCGCGGCGACGGAACAATGGCCGACAGATTGTGCCTAGTACCCGGGGCGCCAGATGTTGCGGCAAGAGTCCCCGCGCGCGTAATCGCACGTCTACTGTTTTTTATTGTGCGAGGCCGCGTGGGGACCCCAGCGCTACCCGATTACGCGGGCCCGTCGTCCCCAAAATGTCGGTTGAGTGTTCCCCGCGGGTGAACTATAAGCAACGTTTGTGTTCAGTGTTTACATTCGCCGGCAAATTCCACGGTTTCAGCCGATGTTGCGTTTTGCGCAATAACATTATACTTTATATTGATTAGTCAGTGTTGTATCATGATTATTTGTAATATCCGAGTGTATCCAATTGGTTCGGCTCACTTGATAACTTTTTCGAGTCTTCAATCGTTTGAACTATGAACTGTTTGCTGCAGTTTTCCATGCTTATTACTTTTGTAACTTAATTCCTTGTAGCTAACCTTATTCATGTCTATATCATGATTTGTTTCATGTACTCCATCGTTGGTCTTACCTTTCACTTACAAATGTTTGGCATGTACTTGTACCGATTTCCTAGGCTTGATCTCCATCTACATCCAATACCAGAGAAGCTGCTGACCTTCTCCAGTCCCTTTAGTCGCCTTTTAAGTCAAGCTAATATTGCTCTAGATCTATTCTATCCCCGGACCCATAATCGAAAACATCTAACATAAATATTTATTCCTATTCATAAATGCGGCAGCTTAATGAACACCAAACAGCTTTAGTAAGATTGGAATTCGATCTTAATAAAAAGTAAGCTATAGTTTGATAGGAGCGTACTTGACAACTTATACCTAATGTTTAGCTCTAGTCTGTAGTACATATTTGCTAACTAATTGTAAATACTAAATTCTACTAATTTTAGCCGTGTTATATGACTATTATTAGGTTGTTTTTTTGAAACAGTTTTATAAAAATTATCTTCAATTCGTGCTGGTGTGCCTCAAGGTGCTGTCGCAGCCCCTTTATTATTTAATCTTTTTACCTCAGATCAGCCCACAACACCTTACACCACTACCGGTGACTTTGCCGATGATAAAGCTCTTCTAGCCCTCCACGCCGATCCTGTAACGGCGTCAAACTTCATCCAAAATCACCTAAATCTATTATCAACATGGTATAAAGATTGGGGGATAAAAATCAACGAGACTAAATCCGTCCACTGCACATTCACTTTAAAACAAACAGACTGCCCTCATATTTATCTCAATAACATACCCCTTCCAACCGCTCAAAATGTTCGATACCTGGGTTTACACCTAGACCGGCGTCTTACTTGGGCAACTCATATCCACGCTAAGCGTCTCGTCTTAAACAACCGCCTCCGTCAATTACGCTTCCTTCTAACAACAAAACACCTCAACCTCCAAAACAAACTTTTAATTTACAAACTACTCCTCAAACCCATTTGGACCTATGGCATCCAGCTATGGGGAGCTGCCAAACCATCCAATATCTATAAAATACAAACATTTCAAAATAAATGTCTCCGTCTATTAACAAAAGCCCCATTTTACGTCTCCAATGATACCCTCCACAAAGATCTCTCCATCCCAACAGTCCTTAACTCTGCCAAAACCTTCTACAAACGCCTACACTCCAAAACCTTTAGCCATAAAAACCCCCTGATCTCGGAACTATCCGTGCACACAATCCCTGGTGACCCCAGAAGGCGCCTAAAGCGAACGTGGTGTCGCGATCTATTGATTGACTAATCCACGATCTCACACGTCATGAAGTACCAGCTCTGGCTGGCCTCTTCTAACAAGTCTACTGTATCAATGTATTATTATATATTTGCCTACCATGTAATTTATCCTTTGTTCTTATTGTAATTACATTTATTACAGATTGTACAAATTCTAAATAAAAAAACAAAAAAAAAAAAAAAGTTTTATAAAAATGAATTATTCAATTTTTCAATTTACCGTACGCACATTATGGTATACTGTTAAACTAAAAAGAACAGTCAAAGCTATACTACTTGCGTTTTCAAGGATATCGCGACGATAAGTATGTATTGTACGCAATATATGTATTCAATAGTCAATACCAATATATTGTCGGAATCGCATATTATGCAAATTGGAAAACGCTTAGTGAAGAGAATTGTTTATGTCTATTTTCGACCATTTTGTTGAATATTTTATGATTTGCCGAACGTATACGAACATAATGGTGCTGGTATGTATAGGTATACCTAATACTTTGCTGTGAGGTGCGTACAGCAGTACATAATATTTTGATCGTAAACATAACGAAAGTGAAAAATTACCTTTTAATTAGACATGTACAGAGTTTGTCGGTAGGTGTAAGTAGTTGTGTTAAATTAGGTATTTAAAAGCGGCTTTTACTATGGAAATTGCACAAGGTATAAAATGTATGTGCCGTTTGCGTTGTGTATCGTTTACGTGGACAAGTAGGAGCTGAGTACTTTTGAAAAGTGAAGTGAATTTATGTAGGAATTATTCGCAGATACTCGTGGCGGCTTCAAGTGCGCGCGGCAGAGCTGGATCGTTCTTTCGGTCAAAAGAGTTTGTCTTTAAACCGTTAACCAAAAGCCGCGTAGAGTGCACTCGGTTCGCGAGCACTTTTAAAAACACCACTTCAACTTTATTTCCACTTCGTTCCCATTCACTGTCAATATTAATATTGGTCATCTTTTATTTTCAACAGCCACAAATACTCTTCATCCGTATTCATTATTAATTTTCCTTTCGTTCATAACATAAACGTCGGCGTTCCGCCAGTATAATAGTATACTGATGTTTTGTTACCTAATTTAACGGTTTTACACATAGCGTTGCGTTAATGCGTCTGCCGTCTATGACGTTAGAAATTGCATTTTGGCTCGGTTGTTATATGCAATAACTTATAAACTTAACCTAACCCAACCAATTATATCTATGCTACCTTCAGACGGAGAGTTGAAGTTGTGCAATTAATACTGATAAATCACATAATAAGTACATGACTAACTGTAAGTGATATATGTTTTGTTATCAGGTTAAAATTTGGTTTCAAAATCATCGGTACAAATGCAAGCGTCAAGCGAAAGAAAAAGCCATGGCCGAACAAAACGCACAAAATCAGGTAAAATGCATTTTTATTTTGTTTAACAAGTACCATAAAATTACTTGTATTTGATATTCAATAACATCTTGGTGATCTCGATTATTATAATCGGTGCAACCCAAACGGCTCCCATCTATTGTTTGTTTTTTCCCAAACGGCTCCCGTCGAAAAAAGTTTCACGAGTAGGTAAATTCCCAAATGGCTCCGGTATTTGGTACTACGTGTATATTATCAAGTCTCTTTAACTTTTCAAAAAAACTTAAACTTAAATTTAAGCCTGTAACCTCCTTCTAGACTGTAGACTACAAACCTAGGATATTTTAAGTTAGCGGAGCGAGCGAGTGCCAAAACACTTGGAGATCTGCCGTCCTTATCAGTTAACAATACGAAGTCCAAATTTGGTAAAAGTGGTAGCAACCCTTCTTAAATCTATTAAAATTTTTGAAAAAAATGATTAAACATTTTTCGTTTTCTTTCCACGAAAAACTCGCTGACGAGAAGGAAATTGTGTTGTAAAAAACAAGAGCCGTTTGGAAATTTACCTTTTTGTAAAACGGGAGCCGAAGGGGCTACGTCCATTATAATTATACATCGTCAATTCGAATACATACCATCAACTACTAATTATATTATCAATAGCTGTTGTTTTGTCAACAAACTCACTCTAAAGTATTACTTACTGCGCTGTGACTTATACCGAGATTGTAATTCGCAGGCTCAGAGCTCGCCACGCCGAGTGGCCGTGCCTGTATTGGTCAAGGACGGAAAACCGTGTTCTGGCACGTCGGACTCTTCGAGCCAGCATGCCGCGCAGGGCGTTAACAACAATTGCAACGGTCACAGTCCGGTCATGCACCACGGCGGACATGTGCCCGTCGCCGTGCACCCGCACCACCACGGTCACCATCATCACCACGGTTCGCCAAACGTTGGACATCACCAACAACAGCATCAATCGCAACATCAGCTGTTGGGCAACGCCGCGATGCCGTACCCGAGACAGAACGTCGGGCAACATCATCATCAACAACAAAACATGTCCTATTTATCGTTACAAGGTCGTGCGTGGTGAGCCAACACACCGTTCTGCACGTGTCATCTACCATATAAGTAAACATACATCTTATTTTTTTTGTGTATACAATTTTTAACCGACGCTGCATACACGCACACGCCAATAGAAACAACTTAAAAGAATTAAAAACATAGCTACCGTTTATTTGTTATTGACCCCCCTTCCCCCCACTGCATGTGCAAATACCATCCATTCCCACCATACATTTCCGTTTTGAGTTTTTGACTACTTATAAAATAAACTACCTCTGATAAGATTACTTAATTTATTTCTAAAGCGTGTAAGGTTCATTACAACACGTATTTTGATAATTGAATCCTGTATAATAGACCTAGCTACTTAATTTATTGCGCTGATTCAAACCATTTTAATTGGTGCGGAAAACAGCCGTCATAAGTAATATAAATAATATACATATATACGCAATTATGTATAATAATATTATTTATAATAATATTATTAGACAAAGTTAATGTCATTTGCGTGTGTTTTACTAAAATATGGTATAATTTATTTAATTTGAAATGCCTGTGATAGTTTCACTTTGACCTTTTAAAATGATAAGTATTATTTATATAGTGATTGTTTGAAACGAAATATTTTAATTTATTATACTTATTAGCAATACAAATACAAAGAACTGTCTTTTTTTTTAGTGTTTTTTGCACTGTATGTAAAATGGTATAAATGGTACCTACAAATTGATTGTCAAGTATATTTAATAGTATTGTAATTTGTATATAGGGTTTAAAACCAGATTACATAATAATAATAATAGACATGTAACATTTAACTGTAAAAAGACAAAACGATGTATAAAAGACTTAACTAAATATTATCTAAGTGTAGATATATGGATTTTTCTTATGGATACTATGTTTAAAAATTAGTTCTACCTATTGTATGTAAAATAAAAATAATATAACCTATAATATGTAAATTACTATTTATATTTTACGTAGATATATGTATATTAGCGTATATTTATGTTATAATACCGTCGTTAATTTATGAACAATTGACAATTGTTAAATGTTTAGCGTTTGGTAATGTCACGCACCTATACAAATATAATAGACGTACCTATTAAATGATATATTGCAAGTATTTGTTGATATTCCGTTGATAGTATTCTAGATTTTCTTGCGCTGTGACGCGCATCCTAGATGGCCAAACACATAAGTAAAATGTAAATTGTAGTGTATATATATTATACATATACAACTAAATATTATAAGGACCCCATCACTGTCGTATTGTATTTTTTTAATGATTTTTTGTCAAAATACATAGGTGCAATTCAATTTTTAACTTGGGGGGGCTGGAAATTTTATTTAAATATATATATATATAAGTAAATATACTTTTGTATTTCAAAATTGTATGCATAACCTAATTTTTTTGGGGGGGCTAAGCCCACCCTAGCCCCCCCGTATTTGCGCCTATGTCAAAATATGTAAAACTTTTTCATTTTTTTTTGTAAAAATTATAATTAATGTATAATATGTGAATGTATTTAAATAAACGAATAGCCAAACGAACCTGACTTTTTCTCAATAGTTTAAGGTCAGGTACCTATATGTCTTCCGATGCCGTCACCGTTGAAACACAGGTAACGAATATTATTTTTTGTTATAAAGAGTAGACAATAGGTAACATAATAATATTAAAAAATAACATATATGTATATATCATATTATTATACAGTACGATGACGACCAAAAAGAAGGTGGGTCCGGGGCATAGGAGAGCCGCGCCTCCGACGCCATGACAGTGCCCTGTGTTTTATATATATATAATATATACATATATATTTTACACACAGCACTATAGGTTTATATTATGTTCACTCCCGGAACCCGCACGATTGTCACAACACGCGTACAGAGGGGGACGAATTTAATAAGGCGTAAAATGTGTATACAAATTAAAACTAAATAAAAAAAAAACCCGATCAGCCTTAACAAAACGATAACCAGAGAAAAAATAATGAATAAAAGCTTTGCTTTAATTCGAATCCAATTATTTTTGGATAGTTCACCTAATTGAGATGGAAAGGCAAGTAGGTATAAAAAAGTGCTATATTTTAAACGAAAACGATAGAGATGTAAAAAAAAGTGCCGTATAAGTTCAATAGGTAAGTGCAATTTTTTATTTAAAAAAAAAAAGTTTTGGATCTTAAAATGGACGACAGTAAAACTTTATTCAATCGCTTTGTTTAATTTATTATGACTTTTCGTGTACTCTTTTAAAATTTATTAATAATAAAAAATAAAAAAAACATTCTGTAAAAACACATTGCTCATATTTAATTATTTATAGTCATATTATTTCTATCACGCCTATAATTTTAATTTTTCATTACTTAACAAAAATATTGAATATTGACTATAGTAAACTTCTCTTTGGTGTCTATAAACTATGTTTGGATACCGAAGAATGACAAATAAGATAATTATTGATTTTCATACAAACTAGGACGTGAGAAATGCGTTTCAGTATTTTCTTGTAACAGTTGCTTTACACACAAAGAGGCTAGCAGAAGTACATTGCAGTATTTTTCTAATAACCATTCGCTCAGCGCTCTCAAGTTATTAGTGTTTTTATCACTAATATTAAAGTATTATTTTGGATAATGTTTTTTCTTAAAAAAAATAAAGTTTTAAATAATTAATAATATTATATAAAATATTTTTAACCAATAGGTTTAATACATACCGGTGCAGCGGGAACATAGCGTGTTATTAAATGGACTGAACAATTTTAATGGTGTCGAACAATTTAATTTCTATGTTAAAAAACACATCACGGCGTATCATATCAATATATCATAAATGTATAGTAATGCATAATCGCACTTTCTCTCATAGTAAAAAAAAAATGGTAATAGCGAATAACATTAAACCAACATTTGTCTTCTAACTAGTTTAAAAAAAATACCATTACACTGTTAAAAACATATTTTAAAACAAATAAAATTAAAATATTATAAAAATGTAGTTGCGGTAATATTTTTTAAAATTATTATTCTAATATTTCCAGAATATGCTTACTAAATTCAAGTATAAATATTTTTAAATTGTTTTAACTGAAATAGTGTAGAAAAGTTTCAATGGTGATATTATTCAACATTTTTATTTAAATATTTCCAAAAAAATCCACCAAAGTTAATTTTTAAACATAATTTACCTAAAATATCACATAAATATTTTGTAAAAAATATAACAATTTAAATATTTTTAAAATTTAATAATAAAATTAAATATCATTCTTGAGTAAAACATTTTGAAAATATCAATGTTTCGTTTTTGGGTACAAATTATTGGATTTCAGAAATGTCCAAAATATACTCATTTAATTTCTTTAAATAGATTAATATCAATCAAAATAAACAACCTGAGCCGTAGGGCAATCGGTCTACATAGCTGTTGACTAGGACTGTGATTTCCTTAGTAACAATCATAGAAAAGATAACAATTCTGACCCAGATCGGAAATGCTATGACCAACAGGTTCATTTTTGCATTTTTTTACAATTTCTTTTTACATTTTTATTCATAAAAAGCCAGCACAGTAGGGTCATAGTGGTGACGGAGCATATAGGATTTGGGGAGATCAAAGATCTTTAGGTCTGTATATAATAGTCTGTATAAATTAGTATTTATCTTGCATTTTAAATAGGGCCATTACTTTCGAGGTCGTGCATGAAGTTCATCAATAGACTAATTAAACGGTGTTCTATGTACTTTAAGATGTTGACATTTTTTTAGTAGAAATTCACAATTTGTGGTATAAAGGGTAAAAAGTGTATATTTAAAAAACGTTTAACATCAAATGTAATCCTATTTTAATAACCGCAAATGTTCTGAAAACGAGCTGGATTTTGATTTTTTTTTTTACTTTATAATGAGAATGATTAGAGTATACATTATTTTCCTTTTAATTCAGACGTATTTTAATAGTTTACCAGTTTAACTGGTTTAAAAAAATCCGGATTCGATATGAACTACTACAGACAATCAAAATAAAAAAATCTTAAAAATAATTTAATCAGTTAACTGTTAAATTTTATTATTTAGATTTTGTTTAGTGGCAATGTTGCCTTGCATGGATATAAATTATTGTATGAGAAAAATCAAGATCTGAGTGTCACAATATTCAATGTTTTAAAGCAGCTAAATCTTTTTTGGAATTTGTTTGACGAACAGTATCACACGAGTGGCGTAAAAAAATTTAGTGTCTTGCTTAAAAAAAATAACTTTTTGGCTATGCATACATAATTAGCGTTATAATCCAAATTTATCTGCTAGTTAACGGGAAGGAGTTTGTAATTTTGGTATTGTTATTTGGTTTTCATACTAATAGAAAAAATATACCCAAAAAAGCCTAATTTGTTGTGTAATTTTCATTTTCCGCCAGCAATTTTGACAGGTATTGATATGGTTTTCGTGCTCAGCAAACCCCAAGCTATAAAAACATCAATACTTCAAACCAAACTAAAGAGTAGGAAAAAAGTTTTGCATTGGGGTCGAAATCCTATGTTAAATCCAATTTAAACTTCAACCCTTGTGGGGCACGGGTTAAAGTTCATATTTTTTATTTTTATTGTATTTAGAAACTTTTTAGGACCACCCTAATGTATATATATTAGGGTGGTCGTTAATTTCGATTCTGAGAAGCGAAGTATAGAAATAGGGTTGAAATGTCGAAAAAAAAATGCCCTAATTCTTTCAGATTTTTCAGATGTTATATAGGTGGCTTGTATAAATTAGAAATTAATTGGATTATCTTTTATCTACATTTTCATTTGTCCCAGCACCAATTCCCAACAATTCTTCATAGTTGAAAATTGTTTTGCAGTTAATTAGTCGTTGTAATAAAACAATTATTGGAAAATAAATAATAATGTTATTTCAATACAAATCTTGAGGCTCTGTGCGGCACCTGTTATTCTTAAGTGAAAAATCTGAAAAAATTAGGGCATTTTTTTCGACATTTCAAACCTATTTCTATACTTTGCTCTACAAAATCGAAATTAACGACCACCCAAATATATATATTTATAAATAAAAACTTTCAATTATTATTGTTTGATGAAAACCAATATGGCAGTACGTAGGTCATTTTTTTTCTAATTTCGGTACCTATATCATGAAAAATGATCCATTTAGTGGTCCATGAACTATTCTGAAGACTCCGTGTATAGTTGGATTTATCGATTAGTAAATAATATATAAATATTCAGTCCGCAGTAGTCCCGTCTATTCCCGAAATTATCCCACTACTCCAGACATTCCCCCCATAATATACAGTCGCGGTGGCGGTATTGGCGACGACGATGCTCGCTGGTCCGTATATGACGCAAAAAAAAACTCAGGCTCGCGCGCGGCGGTGGTCCTGTGTACGGGGGTGCGCTTATTCGGCCGCCCTATTGTTTCTTCGTGTGAGTCCCACGGGCACCGCATTAGGACCACCGCGAAATCACTGAACTCGCATAATATTACACAGGTAGGTACACGTTAACTCGGAAACGGGCGTTATAATATTATTGTTGTATTCTATGCCTCTATACCTACGTGTTGGTCCCGTACCGTTATGTGCGCAACACGTGTGTGTGTGTGTGAGAAACTTCGGGAATTCGACGGAACAACTCGATCGGAAATGAACAAACATAAAGTTCGCCGACGAATTCCCACACGCATGGTCATGCAATGTCCGCGTGTCGTGAGAATGGAGTAAAAAATAGTATAGAACATAAAAATCGCCTGACCATCGTTATATTATTGCGGGCAAGTACAACGATAATAATGTGTTTGGTCCCGGACGAGGGCGAAGCCACGGCGAATATGATGATGATGATGACCGCGACCGACAGTCATAAACACGCTCGGCGAGGGAGCTATTAAACGCGCGGGTGTGAATCCAATATATTTATGTATAATATATCTATATACAGCTCGTGTGTGTGTGTATAAAGAGAGAGAGAGCGAGAGTTAATAAAAGTGTAAATGGTAAACGCCGTGTGCGCGTGGGGGGAGGGAGATACTGTCAACGGCAGCGGCATTAGTGGACAACAATTGTGTGGGGTGTTAAGAATTTTGGCGCGAATTTATCTTCGACCCCCGTCACATGTCTTTGGCACCGTGAAATTCGAAAACCGGACCTTCGGGTTCAAAGCCATTTGAATATGAATGGCTTTGAGCATTACGGTCAGTGAACTTGGTATGAAGTATTTTTGTCGAGATGGCGCATATTATTATTATTATTATTTTCAGTTTTTTCCCTATTTTTATTTCCACGAAACCGTCGCGTCGTCGCGCAGAGACCACCGAAACTGTAATATTATATTATACAGGCGGCACCGAGGCGCCATTCCGGTGAAAGCGCCACCGAACTTGTATTGTTTCTACACAATCGGTTCGGGCTTAAGATTGTGGCCAATTTTCAAAAACAACCGACTTGCAAGTCATCTTCGTGTGCCCGGTGGGTGGTCGGCCAGGTCCGTTGTCAGGTGCATGACGATCCGAACTGACGTCCAATACATGGTACATGTAGTCAGCGCGAGGCGCTAAGCGCTACACACAATGGTGGCGGCCAAGACGATGATGGTACCTACAGGCTACAGGTGGGGATAGTGGTGGCCCGAGATGCTTGTTGAAATGCCACCTTGTCCGACACAATGTAACATTGACAAGACTATAATAATGTATGCGAATCTTGCAAAAGAAGTCTTTTGTATAATTCAATTCGGGGTGGATCTAGGAATGAAAAAAAAATTCACTTTAATAATAACCATAGAGTTAAAGTTTACATAGTAAAAAAAATACAAATAATTCTAATATTACATTATATTATAAGAAAAAATAAACATAATAATACACTTTTAATGCAGTCAATTTAAATACAAGGGAGGTTGAGTTGGATTATATGGGGTCAAGTATAAGGGAGCGAGGCTTGAGCCACCATAGCCCCCCCCCCGTATCCACCCCTGTACTATTTATACTTACAATAATGTCAATTTTAATACAAATTGTAGGTGATATTATGGTAGACACAAATTTTTATTTATAAAAACAACCGAGAGTAAAAAATATATTTTAATCTACTCAAAATGCCTACCCTTACATTTGGTACTAGCCTAATTGTCACAAAAGACATACTTTACCCATTTAATTAAAACGGACAGTAACACGTTTTCTGCCGTTTTTAAGTAAACCAAACGCAGTGGAGTAGTTATTTAATACATTTTGAAAATTGGATCTTTAAGCTTCAAGGAGTGGAGCAGGCAATTCCCTGTATTATGGATGTATTGGTTTTATATTTATGTTTTTTTTGTCTATAAACGCGATTACTTTTTTCCCGTGGACTAATTTACTTGAAAATAGCATCTTTATTGCTATCTATCCGAAATCGTATGCGGTTGTTACTTTGGTAGGCCAAACTTATTATTATAAGTAGGCACTATTAGTTAAACAACAAATGACATACAAAAACATATCATGCAAAATAAATAAAGGTGTTCACTAAGGAAGTTTAGTAGATACTAGATAGTGAAGGAAGGGGACACAAATATTTGTTCCAGCAAAAATGTAATTATTGTTGTATAATCAGGTGTATAATATTATTATTTATCTGTGGACAATAGGTATATTATCGAATTAAACAACACAAAAAATCAAATAAGCTCAAATAAACTTTTAATTAATGCATATTATTTTTGTAAACAAATGCATAAACCTTTAACGTATAGGCGTGGCGAGAGATACTTTTTTTACCACAAAAAAAGTATCATTTTGCAACCCCCAAAAGAATTACACACATTTTGTTATTTTTTATATAAACCACGATAAAAAATGATTTATTTAAATAACAACTTAACAGTATATAAGTGCAGAAGGTATTTTGGCAGTTCCCCTGTACACATTTCCCTGCGGTCCATAATATTCTTTTAAGTTTGTGTTAAACAATTTCTAGATAAAAAAAATGGAAAAAAGTAAGTAATGTTTCCCAATGGTATTATAAAACTTATATCAATTAATAATAAATAATACTAAGCGTCAAAATGATCGTTTAAATATTATAATAGTGAATTATAAAATAAATAAATGACTAAATTAAAGCGTGTAAACAGTATATCACCCTTGTTGTGGTTTATAAAAAATAAATAGTCACTAAAAAAAAAAAAATTATCCAGACTGTATTTGAGAGTTGTCCCAGGGTTGGGGTAATTGTATTTTTAAAAAAAACATCTCATTTGTTACTCTTGTTACCGCTACTATTGAAAGAAATTATAAAAACAACTTAAGATGAGTGAGGGTGTTAGATATATCTAATTAGCGTGATGCACGTGCGTGATGCTTCGTTCCTATGAAAATGTTTTTAACACCCTAAAATGTTTTGTACTTAAACGAAAAACCGACGGGACGTCGAAAAAAATACACTTTGGCGTTGCTCGAAAATTAAAAGTGTATACTACAATTTTGCAGGTCAGTGTTTATATTACAGTGTATACAATAAAATCGAAGATGGTGTTGAATAATTCATCTTTTTCTCTCTTTTTTTTAAATTTGACGGGTTAGTTGCCCATGTCAAAGGTTAATAATACACGCGGCTCCAAAGTCTTTTGGATAACAACGGCGGGCCTTTGACTGTCGGTCAATAGGTGCACACGGCAAAGCGCAGAAAGCACGCCGAGGCGTAAGGTGGCACGTGAGGGCGTCGCAAAGGTCGATCAGACCGCAGTGTTACACCGTGTCGCCTGGCAACCGTAGTCCGGTCACCATGGTGACAGCGATTTATTCGCCGGCCACACGCACGCACCACGGTCCGGGTCAAGTGCACTCGAGTCACAACCCCACCCCGCACCACACGTTCCCCGTGTCGTTTCCTCAACTTTCTCGGCACCACTCGACTTGATCGTCGTTGCCAATTTCTCTCTTTTCTCTCATACCTACCTCTTTTTTCGCCGCCCTTTCCCCCCCTCTCCCTCTTTTGCCGTATACGGTCTTGTGTTTTATTTTTTAATAATTTTACTCCCCCTCTGGTTTGACTTTTTTTTTTGTCTAACGTTCATTTTTTATTGAATACAAACACACCGTCGCATCACGCACACATAATACCCTTAGCGAGTCTCCTTGAAAAATGGTTTTTTGGCCTTGTCATCTATATTTTGAATTTTTTTTCATTCAGCAGTAAGACGCCGAGGAAATGTGCTTTTGAAACAATCGTATTGATAATCTGGTATTTGCAATAAAATCTACTCGGTTTTTAAAGACGTTCGATACTTATATACACTCCTTTAAACATGACACCAAAAGCTTAAATTTTATAAACCAGTTATTGATAACATGCTAATTTTATTCGCGACTTTGTCAAATATACATTTATCACATTATGTGTAATGTTCAATAACTACTTACTTACATAATATCTATGACGATTCGCCAGAGCACGGAAAAATACATAATATAGTTGGCTCAACTAAACATTTAGTTTGCCGAACTAACTAAATCTATAGTTAACTAAAAGTTTAGATAGTTGCCCAACTATGTATTTTATTAGTAAATAAATCTGTCTTGTAAAACTACATTTTTGATTTTTTTTTTTTAATTAAGTTTATTCGGTCGACTTTAATATTATTGAGATTCCCCATTCCTATGTAAATAAAAAAGATTTGGAACACATGCGGATAATAGATACGAGTATATAACTTTGCTATAGGTAGTTAAACTGTCGTTAATAGTTACTATAGTTAGGTTAACTGTTAAATCATAGCGGTTTACGCAAGTTGTAACTATAGTATATATTATGCAAAATGTATATGTAACCATTCATTTTGTTTAAATATGTACATAATACATATCATAATATTTAGTCATTATTAATGATTATCGGCCGTTAATATAATATAATTAACCTGTTTGTACCACATATACATAAAATTTAACTATTAAGAATATTGCTGAAAAATAACTAGGTATACTTAAATTATAAATTCAGATATTGGAAACGGCCAAAAGTAATTTAGAAATGCCAGTGTTTAACTTTTAAGTTTTAACTCGACGTTAATGTAAAATATTATGTTTTTGAAAGGCAAACCAATTTAATATAGTGTTAAAATAACTATTAAATAGAGATTTACACAAAAAATGATATTCGATTTACATTTTATATCTACTACGTGTTTTGCAAACAACGCGATTTTGTATTATACTATTATGTAAAGGCTATTTGGGTACTTGGATGTAGGCCGTGCACTGGAAAACGAGAGCCTTACCGGTGTACTTGAGATTATTGGCGAAAAAGATCCAAAGTGTACTGCATTAGAGTAAGGAAACGAGAGTATAGGCTCTCGAGAAATTGCCCAATTACGTTGTGGCACTTGTCTTCCAAGGCATAATACCGAATACGTGACTGCCGACTAAAATGCCCTTGGACACGTACCCGCAATAATAATTAAACATTGTGCTTCCAGTAGGTATAATTATTATTATGATTGCTCGGTGGTCTCCCTTTGATGGCCTATAGTTCACTAGAGAGATGATGAAGTCTTTTATTATTATTATTTTTTTATTCTTGCAGGTCACTCGACAACTGACGATGAATACATCACGTCGTCACCGGAATGGCGTCGCTCTAACTGACTCAAGCACTCATTTCATGACATTTTTTTTTTTTTTTTGGAAAAAACGAGAACAAAAGACAGCCAAAGCTCAAAGGGGTGTTTCAAGTTTTTTTTTAGTCTTCATTCATATTATTATACATAATACCGTATACGTGTATACGCCATAAATATTATATCAGCATTATAATGCCATGAATTTATGGCGGTGGGTTATACCTTATACCTAGAATTTAGACGGGGGAATCTTGCGGTAAACAAATATTAAAGTTGTCATCAGTCATTTGGCTTTAGGTACTTTATGCTTAGTAGGTACATATTATTATTACTTTTCTTTTCTAACTACTTACTAAAATTAAAACTTGTATTTTTCTTAGTACAAGTAAATTTCTCAATTGTTTTTACCTACAATTAGTATTTTATCGGATCGCGTCATTGAATTTTATACTTTGTCGACAGACTCATTTAATTTTAACGCAAAAGTAAAGGAAAAAACAGCTATATGGCATCGAAACTAAAACTAAAATATCATCTCTCTGTTGATGTATACTCAAATGTATAGTACTATTATAATATATACTTTAGTGTATAATAATAATAATAGTATAGTTATGGCAAAAATCTACATTGTCTGCCGACCGTTGTCTGTCTCAAACAAAAGCAAAAGCCACACGCATACAATCACAATTGTGCATCTACACGGACAAACGTGACTTGCACCCGATTTTATTTTTCTCGTGTACACGGGCTACGGGGTATAGTGTGATTTTGACACGTCGTTTTCCATTGCATTGTTCGGTGGACGACAGGTCTGTGGATAAAAATCCGTTCTCGAATAGAGCACGATCGCCCGTTCTCGATCAGAAAGCATGTATTGATTTTGTTTCCGTCTAATGTTTACTTAAACATTTTCAATAATTAATCCACCGACCGGCGTTCATAATAGATAATAGACTAGGTATAATAGGCGAACTACATAATATAGTATGTTCAAAATAACAGTATCGAGAGTACAATAATTATTATATTCAAAAGTCAAACGACAATATTATATTCATTGGAATGCCTATAGTAGGTATATATTATAACAGTATACAGAAACGTAACGGCACTATACCGGTTAATATCGGATTTATTTCTATATATAAAAATTCTATGATATTGTACAGTTTTCATTAGGCTGCAAACAAATTACATCATTTTACCTTCAACTACTATACTTTATTGTAAAATAAAATATATTCATAAATAAGCAAAGCAATCGGACGCAAGCGATAGGTTAGGTTAAACGACTGAAGGCCGTAATCATGAGGGGACAATGAACATCTTTATAACTGAAATTATATACTTAAAACAAAAATTAAATACTATACAACTTTAAAATCACTTACAAATATAGTTTTATATATTATATATAGATAATTTCTTACTATAATCTAATAAACGGGCTCACTTCTTCTTAATTTTTTTTAAAATAGTATCTCTTTTCTATTAGTCATTATTTTGATCATATTTCAAGTTCTTCTGGAAACGTTTGGTTAAACTCTTTTTAAAAGTCTATAAATTATTATATAAAGAACGCGCGACTTAGGAATTAGGATTATTGCATTGTTCTATCTCTGCACTGTAAATAATTATGGTAAGTATCGATAATCAAAATAATCATCATATCTTTCTCTCACTGTTTTAATTAATGTGTAATTTATTCGGGTTTAGGTTGTAGAGCAGGCGCAAGATTGACTATATGTTGACGGCCATATAGATAAGTAATAACTAAGTAGTTACAACTTACAGAATTTATCGATTCTAAAGCTCAACAGTTATGGCAATACTATAATAATATGGCGCAGCCAGCAGGATAGATTTTTCACAGATTTTCTTTTTTTTTCCAAGACGACCGCTATGCAAGTACCTACTGCCGTACTTCCGGCCGGAATCAATGCAGTTGTAGGCAGGAACCCGGCCGTGTTTCCTGCACGTATAAGCACACCAATGCAATATGAGAGCCCTGCCAGCATTTCTATTGTTTGACGGCACGTCTCCTCCACGCACACACACGCCAAGCCCTTCTATTCAACGCGACCCGTCGACTTATCTCGGCCCGGCATCTACAACACGTACGATTTTTAATTGATCTCCCACCCGGCTCTGCTGGCGTATTATTTTTTTTTCCACAACAATACCGTTTTTTTATGCATATACTAAACAAACGACTTTTTCCCCCTCATTGACAAAAACCGCTTTCTGCGTCCGACTATAATATAATATTGTATAAGCTTCTTGGGGGCCGCCGCCGCTTTTTACACGACAAATCGGTCTGCAGTTAATAAAAATTTACAAAATTTACAACAAAATGATTTCAACTTTCCAAGTTGTAAATTGCTTATTATGGGTTTCGACTTGCTCCGATGGCTAGCCCGAGTCCCTCGAAAAGAGCAAAAAAAACAAGGGGGGGGAGGAAATCTTGACTATAAATTTCAGCCTAAAAAGTTTTAGTAAAATATGTTTATATAATTATTATAACAGTGTAATAATTCTTGATACAAGTATCAAAAACTATTAAGAAATTTGTATGTTGTTCTAGTTAAAACCAATTCAGGAAGATGGATTTTGTAAATAATTTAAGACTTTTTAAATTATAAGTTTAAATTTATTGTACATGGAAATATAAGTAGACAAACTGCTACAGAGATGTATTTTGCTTGAGTATAGTTATTCGTCTGGAGTAGCCCTAAGTCCTACTCCTATTTATATGGATATGGTAATCTGTGTAATGTGTTATTGTGTAAGTTGTGTTCAATTGATGGGCGGACGCACATCGTATGATTATTTTAATTGGTATTATTTTGCGATAAAATGGCAATAACATGTTTTTCCCAAATAGCTTATCTGAGCGGAACGGATTCTAAGTAGTTTTGATATATATATATTTGCAATTTAAGTTAATCACTACGCCAGATAACCATGCAGGTGTGCTTTGTACTGACCACGAGTCAGCCTTCGTATTTGTATAATAAGTTTGCCAATGCATGACTCAGAGTGCCATCATTATAATATGAGTAATATTATGCTTAGTGTAGTTGTGTGGTTTGTGTGAAGGTTACTGAAGGTTATATCATAACAACAGATAAAAAATCTATTTTAGTTATAATGAACCGAATTATTTGTCTTTTTGACAAAGTGTACTTTTCCTCTAATACACAAACAGACTAATAGTACATTAAACTACCCTTATTTTACAGGGTAATTTTCTATAATAAAAGTCAACTTTACTTTCACGAGTCGATGTCGATGTTCTCCATATTTGTATTAAAAACATATTACTAAGCAGCATTCTACAGTAATTTTTTAATTTTTCAAATGATCATCTCTACATTTAATTACTATATATATAACTTCTATAAATATATTAGGTAGGGCACAATAATGAATGTGATCATTATTTGCTTAAACTGTTTACCGACCAATCATAATATATTGTTTATGTAGAACATTTTTATTATATTTTGTCAATCACATAACTGATACATAACTGAAGATCAAAAGTTTATGATGTAATCATACAATCTAAGGTTAAGAGGCGTTTACACTAGATAAATAGAAATCTTAGACCACCTTATGCTAAATTATTGAACATATTTTGTCGGTATTATGTTAGTTAACCCGTTGCTGGCAAGCCCCCTTATATAATATGTATATATTGCGGCATTTGCACAACAAACTGTGCATTCATCAATTATCCATGGCTTTTGCCACGCGATCAGCTTTAACCGGTGGCCCGTAAAGTTGAATATGTCGTCGGGAGCTTTATTCACCCTATTCACCCAGTGATTTAATTTAGCTGCCTTCGTCCCCAATAGCTTCGATATAATACGTAGGCCGAGTACATACTCTTTATTCGCTGCCAATTACGTGTCGACGTGAACTGAATGCATTTTAGCAGCTCACACAAAAAGACCCACTCGAGTCCTGTACCGCAAATAGCGCCAATTTGTCCATGTACATGAGTACTTGAGTGGCTTCTTCCCAGCTGATATAAAATGCAAAGCACACTAATATTTATGCAATAATTATATCTACACTGATTTGCGTTATTGGTCATCTACTCACACCTAGAGCAGACGATAATACTCTACCCTAACTCCTAAGACATGTTACATGTTTATATCTCGATAACGTCTCCCGTGTAGTTCGAGTATTCCAATAAAGAACTACGCTCTGGTCATCGATATAAACTTACTTTATTCAAATAGTTTTGAAAGAGGCACATTTATAACTATTTATGTATTTTTAAATTGGATTTATTCGCATATAAAAAAATATCATATTATTATAACTCTTTTTTTTATAATAGATGCGTATACGAACGAACGTGCTCGCCGCACACGGGCCGGAATCCGGAATAAGAGTATACAGGCATTAACAATAATAATAATAGTATATAGGTGTATGAATGCATAACGTGTAAATGTCTTGGATAAATGTTTGTGATGCTGAACAGTGAACATAATGCGCCGGATGCGTGTGGTCAGTTTGACGAGGAGCGGCGCGACGGTGACAGCGATTCGGCGCGCACCTGAGAAAACATCACCGTGGCTGTCCGCACGGGAGTCATGTCCATTTCGGATCCATCAACCGCTCTCTTGCATACAACCAGAGTCCATATACGACTATTATTATAATATAATAATAATAATAATAATATATCGAGTACCATCCGTAAGGCTCTGCGGTCACAAACGGATTTAAAATCATTATTATTATTACTATTCGTCGTGCACGTTTTTGCACGTATTTTTTTTACACGCACATATCTAAGGAAAAAAAATCCAGTCTCTCTCTCTCTGTGTATAATATTTGGATAAGAGGCTCCGGCGACGCTTTTTTTCGAGTATATTGCGACGAACACCGTGTTGTGCTATTGCTGGTATAACCTATAGGCTGGCTATACCCATCGCCCACGTCATATTATTATTATTATTATAGACTGCTGTTGTGCACAAGCGACCGTCACCTGCGAGAGACGGTGGCGGATTTGTCCGGATTACTTCGAGTGCGGATTCGTTGGTATATCGTACAAATAAAAATACTAAGCTGCGATGCAATTTTTTTATTTCATTTCAAGATAAATATAAACTCATTCCCACACCTCGATAGGTACACACGACACCTATACGTCCTTCCTATTGTGTAACACTTTGCGGGGATTGAGATTTCAAGACCAATGTGAAATACCGCTAACTTGTTCAGTTTTTTTTTAAACTGCACAAGTAATCCTGTAATTCTTTTTCCGAGATATCTACCGCAAGGGGTATTATTGTACTTATTCTTCGGTTGTCATATTATGCGCAATATTATCGTCGCAATCGTTTTTAGAAAGCCCAAATACGCACCAGTTGCAGGATCGGTCTGATCAACGCTTTTTTTTACTTCTTATAGATACTTTTGGGTTTTTTTACATATTAAAAAATGTAATTCGTCAAAAGTATAACCTACTTAGTTATTGTTTTTATTCATTGATAATATTTGTCGTCCCAAAACTGTTGAATAAAAAGCCGCAAGTAGTACCCAAGTGTTCATATTTATTTACAAACTATTATCTGCTGGTGTAACATAAGGCGGATGTTTTGTCAAGTGCTTTACACCAAATGTACACCTTCTCTGACAGCCTTTGACACATTCTGATATATTATAAGTCCCTGGACCCGGGACTGCGTTGGTCATTTCCTCTGATATCTTCTTGGACGATCCAATTGTTTTACCGGGCGTGGTGCTCTTATATTTATCTATATTTACGACATCGTAGGCTGCCGGTCCAGGTCCCTCGCTACCCAATTCCTTCACGCCATATTTCGTTCTCCACTTCCTTAATTTAATTGAAACCAACATTTTATAAACATTAGCTTATGTGTACCTAGGTACACACGCGTCTAGTGTAAGTCCAGATATTTTATACAATATGCCTAAACAGGCATTTATAAAATGTTTATATAGGTCCTTGTTGATTATTTTTTGACACTTGCACTTGCATTAATAAATTTATTAGAGAAAAAAAATGAAAGTGTACCAACACTCACTGGCGACTTGACCTCATTCCCCTTGGCCCTTAGTGACCATAAATAACTAGCCTAACCTATAACCTGATTAATCACGAACTTATATTATAGCTTTGTAACAATAACGTGTGCAAATACTTACAAAGTGAAACCTTTTGTCCTACAATTAACGGCCGATTGTTTGTAAGTCGTTTGCAAATTATAAGTATAATAGTACATAGTAAGCGGAGGAATTTTAATATCTTCTTTCTCTTTGAAACGAAATAAAAATTTAGGTGTAGGCGATCGTTTCCTATTTGGGTAGCACGGGTAATATGCAGCGGGTCCCGGACTCTTCTGTATGTCTTCTGTTTAATAAATTAAACACAGGTATAGTTGATCAAGTTATTACAATGAGTATACTATGGTGATTCAAAACTGATCTTGGTTATTTTCAAAACGTTTACTTATGTTCAACTTTTCAGCAATTTTTATTTTTGTAAGAGCTTCGGGACCATAGCGAGTTGTATGTTCTATTTTGTAAACGGGACCAGGACTTGTAAAATCGTTTATTTCTTTAAACTTTGATTTTAATGAATATGCTGGTGACTGCCAATGAGAAGGGTCGGTTTTCTTTGGCAGTCCAATTGTACTTTTTAAATTGTACGCAAAAGGTCCGGGCCCTTAAAGTACAGTAAATTTATTTAATTAGTTAAATTCTAATCAATGCTTTGATACTTAAATTATTGAGACTTAGGTAAATTAACTACAGGGTCACTCACCTCCTTCGTCTTTGAATACTTTTTTAACCATTTGTTTGCCTATACAATTTTTAAAACATGATTTATCATAATCATAGCCGATTAATTAAAAATAATCATTAAACGTAAAAAAATATTTAAATTGTAAGTTTTCGCCTTTGTCGATTAAATTGTTTGTTATAAACCAAAACCAAGACAACATAATTCCAAAATACTATATAAATATCGAGGGATAAATTCTAATGATTAACGTTCTATTTTAATAAAATAATTTTTTAAGTATATGGTTTGGTAACAGACTAATAATTACAAATAGTAGTGGGAAACGTGCTATTATGGTATGCTCTTTTGGAGAGTTTTCACATATTCCTAACTACTTACTGTACGTTAAAGAAACTAAATACAAGAAGTCAAAGAAATCTAGGTAGGTATATAATGGTGTAGAAACAAACAATAAATAGGTACATGTACACATTATAAACGCTGTTTCGCAATTTGATTGGAAAATTAATACTAAATGTATTATTTTAAGATTTCAATTAGTAAAATCATTGCCATTTATAACGGTTTTGAATTTTTTTTTTTTTGCGTAAAACGTGGTCCAGAAAATAAACGACCCTCTCCTGTTGTATCGCCGGACATAATAACATACGATCGCACGTGTGACCATCTCCCCTCGGGTAAAAAGGGCGTTTTGTATTAACTGTACAAACAGCAGCTTATAATATGGACTTGCTCTGTACCATCGTCGGAAACTGTCCTACACAGATATGCCCGGCCAAAGATTTGTGAGGTCAAAATAAACCGGCAGTTATAATTTATGATACACCACATTAACACATTAATTTTTATTATTATTATATACGGTAGATTACAAAATAACTAAGCTGGTTATGGAATACATTGTAAAGAATACATTTGTCAAAAAAATTCAGTTTTGTCATTTGATTTGTATTCCATAATATACCACCGGAAAAAAATGTAACATATTTTCCAAGTGAGGAATTATTATTAAAAAAAACAACAGTATTTTTATCCCTTGGAAACTAACTAAATTGTCTCGGTTAATCCGTGAAATAAAAATCTAGTGATAAAACTTAACATTTGTCCTCCGGCTCTTGGAACGTTTGACAAATACGGATTTTCACAAATAAAGAAAAAGTTGTTTTAGCAATTTAAAAATCGTATTAATTCATTATTATAATGTCAATATTCCAGTAAAAATTGTATGATGAAAACGTTGTACAGTCGCATTGTACCTATTTTTATTTGTTTACCAAAGTGTATATTTTAAGTATAGACATTTTTTTAATAATTATTAAGAATGCTACACCGATATTTATTAAAGGGCATTTTTCCGATTCGCGAAGTTTTAGTTTAACAGATGAATAGATGTTAACCAGACAAACCAAATTATTTTACTAGCCTAAACCCGTCATAATACCAACTTAGATCAAAAATATTTATTATAAAATCCAGAAAATATAATATATCTATCCTAAAGAGGACTATTAATAAACTAAAAGAACAATACCCACTTTGTATAGGTACATTTTTGAATAGCTGTAAGTCTTGACTTTAGCCCCCCATAGGTTCGAAGCCTACATTAAAAATTTAATGTATTTTCTATAAACTTCTTAAATTAAATTATAAGCAATTGTTTTCAAAATTTTTTTTTTCTTTTTATGGTACTCTAATTTCTGTATTATGTCTTGATTATTGATCTCTATTAGTTTTATAATAGGTTAATCAAGTTCATGTCAAAGTTGTAAAAATTAATTATTTGAACCAATAGAGGATATTATGTATAAATTATGCAAGACCATGGAAAATTATCACAAAGAGTACACATTTTTCTTTTTCAATATCAAGCAATGCACTCTAAAAATACTTAGCGCAAAGAAAAACAATGTAGAATGTATTCTTTGGCTTCTTACAGTCTTGTTTATATTAACATTAGTTAACATATAATTATATATATAATCGCAATTCCAATCATTAATTCATATGTTAAATATTTATTGCAAAAATAGTTACACATCATCAAAAGTTAGCTAGTTTAATATGTATAAAAAATATGTTAATAATAAAACTGGTTTAAGTAATTAAATTAGTAAAATTAAACACAAAATAATGATGAAATAGGATATAGTCAAGACGGCAAAAAGAGTCGTATAGTTTTATAAAAACAAGTAAGTATTCCGTTGTAATTTACAATCTCCTAAAATCAATCGTACGGTTCCTGCCCAACATCCTGTATCGTAGGCAATAATTCGGTCCTAAAAAAATAAAAACATAAAGTAATATTAAACCATATTTTAATTCAACACTAGGCAAGGTATTAATGAAAACTAATTATATATCATATAATAAATTCTTGTGTGGTATTTTATTGTTTCTAGTTGCAACTGTTTGCCATTAATTACAAAATATGATGTCAATGTATATTATTTAAAAATAAAACATGATTGGTTAAAAGTATTTTGTAAAGTTATTATACATTAATACGTTAGAAAAACAACTAGTTGAGGTATATGTATTAACTTGGACCAATTAACTTCTAATCTCATGAATTCCCAGCTTTGTTATCTAAATTATAATACACGTAATTCATACATACTTGGGTTTTTTAAAAGTTTGATTTAGGACAACACTTGATGAATCTTCAATCGATTCGTGAATCTGGTAGGAAAAGCAAAATGAAAAATGTTATACTTTTCAATACAACAGTTACGTTTATGTTATAAACTATTGAAAAATACTAAGATGAATTAAATCTTACCGGAGAAGAACTTCGATTAGTACAAACTGCCGCCGAACATTTGCAGTATTTCGAACATGACATATTCTTTTTGTGACACATGCAAATATTTTTCAAACAGTTCTTAATACATAGACACATTGGCTGTCCATCAGCGTTTCTTTTTAAGTTCAAACGGTTTAATCGTTCTTCAGACTTATCAAACAATCGGCTCTGACGGAAAAAATACACATATACAGTTAATAACAGAAAAATTAAATTCTAACATTGTCAGTATTACTTCTCTTTTTAGTTTATCCAAACGTCTTCTTAGAGGAGTACTTTCAACATCACAGTTTTCCTTGGAGTCTTCTTCTATGGTAAAATTCGTCTATAAGTTGAAATATTTGATTTAAATACATTTATAATTTATTTATATGTATACAATTTTTATTTATTAATATATATACATATAAAAAAAAATAATTGTTTATCTTCGTAATCCTGATGGTTACACGGAAAAAGGTTCTAAGCGAAATAGGCAACTACTATTAGATAGAGTAAAATTGGCTTCAACCAATTCACAAAAATAGCTGAGACTATTATTTAACAAACAATTTTAATTTTAACTTTGCGGTAAATACATTTTACATTTTTTCTTCTCAAATAATAGGGTCTAAACGACAATTTTAGAATTGATTGGTTCATAATACATACAACATTAATTTATATACAATATTAGGCTAAAACTAATAAAATCACCAAAAATTGTGTTTTAGCTCTTTTGAAAAATAGATAAAATGTCGCTTAGACACTTTTGCCGTGTAACCATCGTTATGCTTACTGGTGTAATAGGAGATTTGATATGATTGGATTTCAATTTATTTGAATCATTATTAACTAAATTTTGTAAATCTGAAATCAATTTGTCTTTTTGGTTCAATTCTTCTCGTAACTGTTCAAATTTACTGAGCTGTTCATCATAAATTCTTAAACGATCTGATAATTCATTGTTATCTCCTCGAAGAGTAGATGATTTTTCTTTTTCATTCAGTTGTCTCAACAAAACTAAAATCTAAAATTAAACACTATTATTGAAACCATTAAACAATTATTGTTGGAGATTTTTTACATTATCTTCATATTCCTTTTGTAGTTGTTCGACCTGTTTTTGATTTTTAGAAATTACGTCTAATGTTTTCTTCTCTTCATACTGAATAGTGTCCTTTGCCTCATGTAATGCAAACTAAAATACACATTGGTATTTTTTTAACAAATTTATGATACATGTAACAATAAATAAAATCTTGTAATAGGCGTTAACTGGTTTTTATGTTAGGTAGAGTGTTAGTTTACAGTTTGTATAATATTTTCAGTTAGATCAAAATCTGTCCTATTAAAACATTATGTTAAGCTTATATCAACTTATTTACTCGTTCTTCAACAAGGAGAAACATTTCAACTGTCTAAAATGTTCAGTTAAGATAAGGAGTGGAAGGATTTAGTTAAACATATTCATCTTTCATATTTTGTTTCTCGTTGAATAAGAGGAATTTTTTTTTGTTTAAAATAAAGTCACTATTATATTTAAAGATTAGATATTATGTTAATTTCAAGTAAGAAATATAATTCTAGAGGGTAATATTAAGAGGTAACTTTTACAACCAGTTTTAACATTTTTATAAGAAAATTGTTTAGCTTAAATAATTATTTCATTAAAGAAAATCACTGTAACACGAACTTTGAATAACCCTGTATATGTATTACATTTTTCTTTATCTTAAACTCAATTTTCTTACTTTAAGTTCATCCACTTGATTTTGCAATTCTAATGTTGATCTTCGATTTTCAGCAGCTACATGAAAAGCATGCTTTAAAGCAGTTTTAGTATCGGCAACAGTTGTCAAGTGGTCAAACCGGTTTTTCTTCATAAGTTCTATAATAATTTTAACAAAATGTTGATAAAAAATTTTTTTTAAAAATATTTAATAGACATTTCACGATTAATATATAACAAGGTTAAGGAAATAGAAAGAAAATTGACTAAAATAGAAGGCTTTGTAAAATAAACGAACCTTCAATAAAGAAAATCTGTAAGTCACTAATAATGTCTTATTTTAAATTTACCTTCATTGCTATCAAATATTTTTTGTCTAAGATCCATTATTTGTGATGATCTCAACTGCAATTCTTCAGTCATTTCTTTTTTATCCATTTTCAGCCCAAATTTAAATTCATCAGTTAATCCTGTAGTTTCTAATTGCTCCTAAACAAATTAAATTTACTGATTTAATATCATTCGAAGAAATATAATAATAATAATTAAATAATAGTTTTACTTCACATCTCTGCATCATTTTGTAAATAGTCTCCCGATCCAATTCCAATTGTTCCAATGTTTTTTCAGCATCTACTGTACTCATTAAAACATCTAATTCTTCGTTAACCCATTTTTGTATACGTTGAGCTTTGGGCATAAATGCTTCATCACGTTTAACTTCAATAGCTTTACGCACAGCTAAGGCGTCCTACAAAAAGGGGTGGGAAAACAGTATTTTAATTGGATATTAAGTCTCAACATTTACAATTTTTATTAGAAAAAAAATTATTTTATTTCAAAAAATAATACATTTAAATTATTAAGGAAATTTTTGAAATCACAATTTTCCTAGCAGATATTACTATGGGTATATCTTTGTGGGACATCCCTATATATAAATATAATTAATAATAAGTAAGAAACTATAGTAATTACACACAGGGAGTTTCATGATTTTTTAACAATTGTACACATAGTCATGCGGGACTGAACCACATAGACACCATGAAATGCAAGTCAAAGATACAACTGAATAGTCTTATTTCTCAAGGTTTCAATGATGTTAAGGGATAAAATTTATTTGTCATGATTTGTTTAAAAAATGATTGCATCAGGTTGAATGTTTTTAAGGCAGACTAAGTAATTACTCTACACTCTACTATTAGAATTTTCCAATTATAAATATTTTATTACCTTTAGTCTTTTATTAACATTAGCTGCGTCTTCAAGTTTACGCTTTAATGCAGTTTGCTGACGAACATGTAGACGTTCCATACGAATCATTTGATTTTTTTGCTTACGTTCATTTTCTCGAAGTCGGCAAAGTTCTCTATCACGTTCTAATTTAAATTGTCTAAATTTTTCGTTTTCACTTTTCATTTGTTGAATTAACTTCACTTTCATCACTTTAATACTCTAAAAACATAATATTTAAATGTATCAAATAAGTATTTTATAATATTTATCTATGTTAACTAACTTTTATTTCGTTGTTCAAGTGTTCAACTTTTTGATCGTTTTTGGCTTTCATTTTGATAATTCTATCTTGTTCTAAACATTTTTTTGTTAAACTTGCAATTTTTTGTTCCAACTCTTGCAATTTTTTCCTTCTTTGTTCAGACAATCTAAAAATTAAATAGAACATATTCATGACTAAAGCAATCCAAGTGTGTTACAACCTTAATTATATTCAGTTAAAAAAAAAAGGATATCCCTATGTAAGTACATTATATACTAACTTTGTACTTATATTATTAGTATGAGCCGCTTTAAGGGCTTCTTCTAACTGATCTCGTTCTTGTTTTAATTGTTCAAGTTTATTTTTTAGTTCTTCAGTGTCTTCTTCTGGACAGTATTCACCAATATGTGAGACTGACTCTATAAGTTTTGCAGCTAAATGTTCTTTCATAGCTAGTTCTTTATTAAGTTTATTTAGTTCACGATTTAATTGAATTGTTTCCATAACCATTTGTTCTTTAGTCTGATCAGTTTCATTGTCAATTTCGGCATTTTCATCATCTATATCTTCATTTGCAGTTACGTAATCGTCACTATATATCTCTACTTCTGTTCGATTATGCTCATCCTGTTTAAATTAAACAAAAATATGCTTTATACAAAATCCGATTAATACCTCAAATTTACATTGAAGCTACAAGTATATTATAAAGATGTAATATTTATAGGTGATTAATTATTATAAATACCAGTATATAGCTAAGTTTTTGTCTAATGTTTTTAAATTCTTCAATGCTGTTTGATTTTAATGCGTTTTCAAGATCGACAATTAGTTCATGAAGATGTTTTTTCATTGTTTCGCGTCCAGTTTCAGCCTAATTTGATTATACAATAAATACATTTATTAATAAAGTACTGAAAAAAACTAGAGAGGCATGGAATATGGATCTACACATTTGTGTAAAATAAGGCGAAACAATACACTTACCATTAAAGCTTTCATGTTAAGTGATGCACTTTGAGTCATATATTCGCTCAATACTTGGCTCATGGACCGTAATTTATCTTGAAGTTCTTTGTTAGTCTTTTGTAAATTATCATGTTCAGGTGGACAATTATTGACACCATTAGCTTCCATCGCTACAATCTTTAGTCTCAACTCATGGTTCTAAAAAAATTATTTTTTGGTATATAATGACAATAAATATATTATCATCTTCATCATGTAAGCATTAACAGGATTTGAAGACCCAACTCTGCCATTATAAGATGATTTCTATAAATATATTATATTAAATAATATTATTTTATTACTTCTTTTGAAAGTGCCGTCAATTGTGCTGTAATTGGATCTTGATTAACAACAGGTTTGTTTTTAATTTGTAGTGCTCTATTTGCGTAACGTAATGTACTAACTGTTTCATCCATATTATAATCAGCGGGACTTATGCAAGCTATCATTAAAGTAACAGAATTTCCACCTAATGAATCTAAAAATAACATTTTTACCAATATTAACTTAAAAAATATTATTTCTTGGAGCTATATTTATGTGTATATTGATTAGGAGAAATGCAATATTATGTATTTTAGAAATACATCACGTTTCTTATTGTACTGATTCTTTTTTTAAAAATAAGCTAGAGCTCAGTGTTAAGTAGATAATACACTCAACAAATTTTATTTTATGTAACGTTAAAAAAATGATTTTAGTAAAAACAATTTGCAAGTAAAAAATAACTTAAAATAGATCTTGTAACCAGAAGTAGATAATAAGTTACATAAAATGCTTACCCTGTAATAATCGAGTTAGTTTACTGTCTCTATATGAGACATGAGCAGATTTTTCACACAAGGCTGTTATAACATTACCCAGGGACAAAAGTCCTTTGTTAATATTTACACCTTCTTTGAATCTTTCTCCTGTAGCTTTAGTTTTTTTGCTTCTTTCAGAGCCTGCTAAATCAACAAGATGGAATTTTGCAGTTGTATTATTTCTAAACGAAAAATAAATATTAAAATTAGTCAGAGAATTACCATTCATTTTTTTTTTTTTAATCACACTATTTTGAAATTAATACCCTTTCACCTTTATATAAAGCTAATACTAAAAGATTAATATGAAAATATAGATAATGGTTAAAAAAAAAGTAATAAACTTCAATTTATTAATAAATACATTTTGCTTTTGAGTAAATTTTAATAGCTATTCTGTTCTTCATGAATCTTAAGAAAATAAAAAAATATATAAAACTAAAAATATAAAACAATTTTTGTACCCGTCTTCTTGCATCTGACTTATAGTTAGAGTAAATATGCAATGACTACGGGAAGACTGAGCATTCATTGCAGTAGCTCCGGTTGCACGGCCACTCGAACCCTGTAAAAATTCAGTGTTCATTATTATTTATTATTATGAATTACATCTATTTTCAAATGAGGCAAATGGGCTAGAATATATCTCTACTTGACAGATAATAAGGTTTGCTTTGAATTTTTGGCTAAATTAAAGTCCTATCTGCATTAAGTTATCGTTCATAAAGTAATTTACCAGTGTTAAACATTGGAGCGTACTATCAAAATCATTCACACTTATTTCAGTTAACCCAGGAATACAAATTCCTCTACCATCTTCTCGAATGTCGAGAATTGATCGATTAGGAGATAATAAATCATAAACTTGTTCTTGGTAAAGCTATAAAAAAATAAATAAAAACATAAGTTTTAACAATATAAATACTAATTTTTTCAACTAATTGCAATACTTCAATAAATGATGCTTTAATTGTGCAATTTGAACTTGTACGTTGTTGAACTTCGTCAAAAATGTTTTGAATAGCTCGAGGGATAATACCTTTCTCTTCTTCATTATTTTCAACAAAATTTGTACCCATTGAATGAGTTTTACCAGATCCAGTTTGACCATATGCCAAGATAGTAACATTATAACCTGCAATATTAATCAAATATAAGTTAATAAAAAAATGTAATTAAATGAACTGCTTATTCATAGAGGGGGGGGAAATAAAATGACAGAAAAAAGTATGTACTTGGGTATCTATGGGTATGGAGGCAGCCAATGGATAGTATGTTGACAATTATTTATAGTAAAAAACATATGTACAAAGAGGGTGATTCACTAAGGATATGACACTCATTTTCTGTTAAAATAATTTTAATTTTGTAGTTTTTTTTATAAAAAACATTTTTGTTTGTTATTTTACAATCAGGGCCGGTGCTAAGAAATATGCAAGGGGGGGTGTCAAAATGAAGATGCCGACTTTAAAATTTTAATTGCCGACTAAAATATTTGGGTACTTTCGTAAATATTTTATAACATTTTACAACACAAGTCACAATTTTTTGCTAAAATTAATGGGAATTAATAATTGTTGAAAATTATTTTTTTTTTAACTTTGAATTATTATTTTTTTAAGTATAAATAATACAAACAAATTTAGATAATAAAAAAACCATCAAAAGTTAAACTTTAATATGGCGTTTTGTTTTAATGCGGGCTATTTTCTTGTTATTTCTTCCAAATCAATTATATCGAGAATATCTCTGGTGGAGTTTAAAATCGCGGGAGTCATTTTTTATTATTTTTGAAAGAATAAGAAGAAGAAAAATGATAATGATGTGATATTGTGACTTGATTTTTTTGATTTTTAAAATGTTTTTGGAGCATAGAAATATTTTAGGCAGCTAACAAATTTATTTATTACTACATTTTCAGTTCTCAGTCACCAATACTAAAACAATTTGAGCCTTACTTTAAAAATGTTTGAATTTATTTAACATAATTATAACGTATTGCAGTTGAAACTGCAATTTAACCGAGATATAATCCAAATAGCCTTATTTTAAATAATTTTATAAAAATAATGAAACTGTATTAAAAATTATTATTAAAATCTTTGAAATAAAAACAAAAGTGTATTTTTTTATGAGTTATTATCTAAATACAATTTTATTTTTATTTTAGTTAGGTAAACTATTTAAAAATAATGCCCATGTCTGCTCCCTGCTAGCTATATATAGTATAGTAGGATATTATAGTAGGTAATATCCCACCGCAATGATAGTAATAAAGAAGAAACTAGACATAGTGAAGTAGTACCAATGAACTCTCATAGGCCTTAAAAATCTGGCTTAATGATTTATTCTAAATACGTATCCATCTCATACCTTTTGTTCAAAATTTATTCGGGCAGGCTCAAAAGGATTGTTAGCAGCTCCTTGGTGTTTCATATTCATTCTCTAACCATATATATATTTTAGATTACACACATTTAAAACCAATACTTATTATTTTACACGCGCACACGAGACAAGCAAAAATAAACCCGCTAACTCTTTGCCTGCAGACTTAATACTATGGGTTATGTGATATGTCTAAAACAGAAGAGTAGGTTTTTTTTTTATAGTAGGGAATCTTTTAGAATTTTAAAACTAAAATAAAAATATATACTTATAGAGGGATAGAATGTTTGTTTACAATAGACCAATAGGTCCCATGACCGAACATCGTTTGATATAATAATATACACCACAGTTATTATAAACAAATAATAATACTTCTGCTAAAATCGGGAATAACCGAAAATGCATTGTTTTTATTTTACTAAAAACTAAAATTATATTTTCGTATGGTCTTCCGTATGCCGACTATTCACTATTCGTCGCTAGATTCCAATAAAAATTATGTACCTACCTACTTTTATAAAATAAAAATAATAAATATGTTATTTGTATAATTTTACGGGGGTTATAATATTTACCGACTTTTTGTTCCGAATGTGCCGACTAGGTATACTTGAGTTTTCCGAGTGGGGGGGGGGGTGTCAAACCCCCCCACACCCCCCTTTAAGTCCGGCCATGTTTACAATGTTCAAAAAATTACTAAATATTTACTTTTTTAGAATTTTTCAGAACTTTCAAAACTTATATAACGGTAAATTTATGAATTTAACTTTTTAAATTAAGAACATTTTTCCTGGTCAAACAGTTTTAGATAATTACATTTAAAGTTACTTAAGTTAAAAATGCAGAACGGTAGGTGGAATGCGAAGGAGAAATGCGCGCTAATAAAAAATGACTACACTCCAACATTCCTCCCATTCAAAATTTTAAACTTTAATAACATTAAATGTAATTATCTAAAACTAGTCGACCAGGCAACATTTTCAGCAAATTATTCTTAATTTAAGAAAAATATTTAAACATACACGTTGTCATTTAAGTTTTAAAAAGTTGATGGAGTTCTCGAAAATACTAAAACAGATAAATATTTAGTATTTCTATAATATTGTAAAAAACATAAACAAAAATGTTTTCATAAAAATAAACTACAAAATTGTCATTATTTTAAGAAAAAATGGTGTCTTATCCTTAATAAATCACCATGTATTCATGGTGATTATACATAATTTCTTACCACTAAACAATTTTTGAACTAAATCTTCAACTGCCAATTTATACACTTGATTTTGTGAGTGTTCTGGCGTGAACACATAATTAAACGTAAATGTCAAATTAGCATTATTGTTAACTATAATCTGTTGATTAATAGGATCGCCTAATACACAATTAGAGCATCCACGCTCCAATTCAGATTTGACAAGGGGACGTATTCGGATAGCTACTCTTACTGAATCCATAATGAAAAATAATGCTAAAAACTAAATAAAGGTTAATAATTAAAACTTGATTCAGATTTTATTAAAATTAATTATACATAAATTAAATTGTATTGTTTGTTACTATTTTACATTACTAATAAATAAAGTTACTCTAGAAAAAATGTATACAATACTTGTGGATATATAAAATAAAGAAATAAAAAAAAAATGTATTGAAAGAAATAAAGTTACAATTAACTAAAATCAATTAATTTTTTTTCTAATGATTTTTCTACATACCAATATATATATATAAGTATGAGAGTTTAGATACTAAAAATTATTCTTTATAATAGTTTGCGTTTGTAAATCATTACGCCAAAATTTAACTAAAAGACCATATAAATAGAGGTTAATTTAAAATTTAACGTACGTTTAAATGTTTGTAACTAAACCTCAGATTTAAGATCAGTTTTACTAATGGTTTTATAAGTATAGTAGAAAATATTAATACATATTTTATACCACAAAATAATATACCAAGCCCCAAGTATCTTATTACTTTATCAATGTTTAATGAAATATATAGTATTGTAAGTTAGTAAGTAACGAATCTTGCGATTTGAGTAAATTTTTGTTTGGATAAAATTATCAGATATTCAATTAGATATTATAACAGTTTTGTTTGATACTTACCACTTACATACAAATATTAGGTACTAATCTTAGAAGTTGATGTCTATTTATCAGTAACCATTGATGAATGATGAGTGAAGACTGATACTTTTAGTTTTTAATTATGAACATTTTAATTATTTGGTATAGAATAATGAATATGATACCAGGCACCAGCGGCCAGACACCTACAAATTCGTTATTTCAGTTTTTAAACAATACTAAAACAACATAGATTGACAACAGGTACCGCTAGCAGTCGTCAATGTCAGCATAACCATTTTATTTATCAATGCTATTAGTAGTGGTACGCTTGCTATAAAAAGGCGCTGTTCGCATAGGATAAGATAAACCTTATCAATAATCTGTTCCACGAGAATGGAGATCAACTGAGGCCTGTGAGCTTGTCTATAGCCATGATTCAAATATATTTTAATCATGTCTATTGCGGAGGCCGGAGAGGCTATGCCTACTCAGCTCGCACTAACTGAGACTAATAATTAAACTACATAAATCTAAATTATAAATATACATTTTGTATTTTAAAAACACTGTACAGCATACACGCTTTGTATTTAAAAATAATGTCGCTAATAATATTGTAAAAATTAATTGGTATTCACTAGTCTGAAAATGATTAAAACTTACCTTCGCAATATTAGTTCACGATATAATATTCTCGGAACGGATAAAAAATGTAATAGAATGTTACCTTCTCAGATTCTACTACACGTCAGATGTAAAATCACAGATATCTGTAAATAAAATAATTTTATATGAACAAGTGTAAAAATAATATTATTAGCTTCGGTGCGGAGCTGAGAAGGTATTGTTTTTACAATGTGTTTTTATTATTTTTTTTTTTTTGTGTCTGGACCCACGATATCTCGTAAACCGCTGAACCGATTTCTTCGTGTAGCAACTCTATAGATCAGAAATCATACCTGAAAGGTACTTTTTAGCGAGCCAAAAATTTAAAACAGTCACCCCTACTCCATCAAAATCGAGAAAAACACCTAAAAAATGTACAAATTTTTCAACTTAAAATTACTATGCTCTATAACTTTTTTAAAAATAGTCGAAAATGTTACAAATTTATATGAATTGTTCTTCAGACATATTACTATCGATAAACATAAACAAACCAAAAAAATATCATAACCCCTTTCCTTTAGAAGGGATACAATTTTTTTCTTTATTTCACTTTTTCAAGCAAAGTTTTAAAGATTTAGATCTGAAAATTAGACCAAAGGTAGATCTAAATAGAACTATAACATATACAATTTTCTCAAAAATCTGTAGTCAAATTTGTTTTTTATTAAGTAAAAAGGGTAAATTTACACTTTGGCCGTAGTCAGTTTCTAGGTTGCTATGTGTTGCTTGAAAAAGTGAAATAAAGAAAAACAATTTCTTACATTATTGCTGGTCCCACGATTTCTTCTAAACCACTATAACTAGTTTCAACATACTATCCACAGATTCGCATTGAAGCGTTTATTTAAAAGTGATTTTATCACTTTCAGTTATAATAAAATCTGTAGACCTGTGACCTCTCCGTCTCTAGTCCCTACTATGCTCCGACCCCACTTTTTTATACTTGCATAGATATATATTTAAAAATCTAATAATAAACAACAAATCCTTATAATTCGACTAAAATTAAAAATGTCAATAATGTTTTGATATATTCTCTCTATAGACTAGTTTAGTAATTGTCAGATTTTAATGTACTTGCAATATCACTTCCAACATGAACAAAAAATACATGAATACATTGACTATCCCATACTTACAAGTGATAATCTTTTCTGTCATCTAGTATTTCATTAAAATTGTTTTGTTGAGATTTAATAATATTTGATACTTCTTTCATTAGATTCCAAAATATTTAAAAATGATTTTTCAAGTTAATAATTTTAGTGTTAAAATACATGTTTCTTGCCATACCAATTAGCTTATTCAACAATACATACATACTTTGTAAACTGCGTTTTACATTTACATTAAATGGTTGCATTTTTGTTTTATTAATTGAATAATGGTTCATGATTAATTAGATCATTCCTTATTTATCTACTTTCAGTAAATTTCCTAAATCTTAAGTCTCAACACTTGAAATTAAGCTATAATGACCAGTTATAATACCACGCAATACATTACAACAAATATAATTGTCGCATTCCTAAATAAAAAATTATCAATACTAGATGACAAAATAAGTTGTGAGTTAACACTTAGTGATCTATAAACTGCAGTTAATTAAAATTATTCTACTATTTTGTTGCCACCTAAAGTAATTTATTATTATTAATAATAAATATCAGTTTAGAAACAGTTAAATATTTAAAAAAAACTATGAGAGTGCCCAGTTAGTACTGTATTTTTCTATCACACAACAGGATGTATAAAATACAGTGAATCACACTTTCAATAGTTAAAAGCAAAATAAACTAGTATACAAATTATAGAAATTAACTAGATTTAAGTTCTTTCAGAGAGACATTTACGATTTTATTTTATTTTAGGATGACATTGAACTTTCTTTATATCTGTATCCCAATACGTTTTATTGGTAATAAAGATAAGTCGTCCTCATTAATTTTTGTAACAGATAATTTTGCTCTGTCCCTAACTAAACTAATACAATTACAGAAGCCCAGAATTTTTTTCAAATACAATATACTTGTTGGGCCAGACAAAACAACTTAATATTTTACTTTGATACTATATTAAGCACTTCTAATCTTCTAAATTTGTATAGGTTCCAAATAAGTATGACAATTTATAACTTCAAAAGTATTTCAATTTTAAAGCTAATTTTAATATTATTATTAATAAATAATAGATACTTAAATAAAAGTATTACTTATTTTTATATTATACAATAATTATAATATGTGCTCAATGGTTTTGGTTCTAAAATACATTGATTTGTACTATTAATAGAGCACACATTTATTTATGAACATCTAATTGTATTTTATTTTAAAACATTTAATTAAAACCTAAAATTAAAAAACATTTCATTTGTTCCGAATAATGATACATTTATTATACATACACGTATAAATATATATATATATATAATTTTTTTTATACATATATATATATGTATATATACATATGACACTCATTCACAAATGAGGCAATAAAATATAGTAAAATTTTACAGTCATAATTAAAGTATGAAAATAATAGTGGTAGCTAAAGAACTAAACAAAAATTTTTAGGAGTCAAATAAAAAAAATCATACACATCCAACAGCAGCCGAGGCGGAACTTTTTTTCTTCAAAACAATGTCCTTGATATTCAAATGTACTTTTTCTTTGCGTTGTGGAGGTACCGACTGTAAGCAAAATCGTTTAAATGCTTCTAATTCTCGTTCATCATCATCCATCTCTCCATCCTCCAAATCGATATCTTTTGGCTCGAACACGCTTTCTGCAAACGGCCACAAACACTCATTTTTTTTTTTTTTTAGATTTACTTTTTTATATTAAATATAGAAAAACATATGTATGTGTTATGTTTTTTTTTAATTTTAAAGACAACCCTGCTGTAATAAAATATACATATGGTGGCATACAACAAATTAGAGTTTAATAATAACATGATATAATAAAATCTTAAAAACTCAACTAAAGCAATGTGCTTTGAAATACTGTACAAAATATATCAACATTAAATCATGCGAGTGTAAAATCCAAAACCATTAAGCAAACAATATTGTATAATATGATTATTTTTTATTTTTTAAGCATTAAAATTTTAAAGAGTGCACTACTTTCACTAAAACCCTATTTTGCAAGACTTATTATTGCCTCTCTTCTCATTTCTAAAAAATTCTTAGCCTCTTTAATGGCCATAAAACTGCTAGATAAGGTAACACCCTTTTAATTACTCTCAAGCCTTAAAAATTAAAAAATATCGTAAAAGTAAAATCTCATAAACCTTTAAGATAAAAATATATTAACTTTAATGTTATTATATTAACAAAATAAAAAGTAATCTATATTAGTACCAACTACTGATTATTATTTCAGACTTTTTATAACACTCGAGCTATTGGATCTGGTTCAAAATTTGTTCAGTAAATTAAAAACAGAGATTTGAGAAACACAGGCTATATTTTGCAATCCTATTTTTTTTTCCAATTTAGCTTGGATTGTGAATTGTTATATTAAATATTAGGTAATGAGCGTGTGTCAAATATAAATATAGTAGATTTTATCATGTTCAATCAAATACAATACATTTATTTTTTAGTGTGGCTTATTGACCTAAGAACATGTTATAGTAAGGTTTTCTTGTAAGTAATAATGAATAATATATATAGTAAGAAATAATCTATAAAATTAAAAATAATTTGTATGAAAAAACTGGACTTCTTAAGATAAGGTAAAAAATATGTAAATTTTTTGGTTGGCCTAAAGAGTAACATAATGTTTGTATCTAAAGAAATAATGTAGAATAGTATTATTTATAGTATAGTTAATTTCTTCAATGTACAATTTGTATAACTAAAATAAAATTAAAAATGTAAAAGCCATTTTAAAATTATGAAGCTGCAAAAACAACATGCAATATATTAATAAATAAAATGCCAACACCACTAAAAAAACTTCTATGTACTTCTATAAATTATATACAGCCTTTTAAAGTAACTTTTGATGCATTTTATCATAATCATCAGAGTTTAAATAATATAGTATAGCATGTATATATTATATGTTTTTCATTCTCTAAAAATTCATTTATTAGTAGAAATTGGTAGGTATTAATATAACTTGTTCTGCCAAGACACTTAAGCACCTACACAAATGTTTTGTTTTTTATGTTGGTTGAAATAAGCATGGAGATATGTTAACGTTAAAAAGCCATTTACATGAAATATAAAACCAAAATTAATAAAATTGTAATTTTAGTCTTATTTTATAGAAAATTTATAGTTTTCAAATATCATTATAACTATAACCAAGAGTTAGAGTAACAACAATAAATCTGGTCCACTACAAAAAATTCAGCTCTATTATTTCTTATTATAGAAGTGTTATATTTTATTATACCGACGAAGGCAAGAATGAAGCAAAGTGAACTATTGCTCATTTAAAAAACATTTTGCTTGGTGATTGTATAAAATACCATATACATTAAGTGTTTGGCAAAGGGGTAATCACGTCTTCTCTCTGCGATGGTTTAAATTTCTTTTATATAAAAATTTTGATTTAAGGTCAAAAAATCCATAACATAACAAAAAGGTAATCTAGTATAGGTAAAATGTTAATAATTATTTGTCAATAAAATTGTACGTACAAGTTAAAGAAAATAAAGTATAGATAAGTAAAGTATAAATTCTTATTTCACGTTTACACAAAAATAAGTAAAACCGAATTTCTGAATGGGTTGTGTAGTTCAAACTACATATATTAATTATCTTATTTTTTAGTTGTTATTTTAAATAATCTATTATACATTAACTGTATTTAATGTGTAGGTAATTGAATTCATAATTTTGCAAACATTTAAAAAAACCACTTATCTATAATAAATTGTTTATAATATTTGTAGTAAAAAAAAAAAATATTTATCTTTATTTAAATAAACTTAGTTTTACCATTTTATTAATTGTAGATTTTTTGACCAACAACTACTTTTGCAGAATTTTTAAATTAAAACTTCTTTTTGTAGTATGTAAGAAATTAATAATCAAATTGTTTACAAATAAATTAGCAAATCAAAACAGACAGATATGTAGTATGTATGAATATTTTATTTTGTGATTTATTTAACTAAAATATGCCTCAATGAAACTTTAATTATTATGGCTTATTTTAGCAAGATGTACCTTTTTGTACTTTATGTTAAAAAATGTATAAAAAATAGTTCTTTAAACAAAATAATAGCTAACTAAAGTAAAAAATATAAAAAAAATTGTTAAAAAATGTTCATAGGGTAGGGTACTAAATTTGTTTTTAACTTTATAATTCTGCATTGTCATAATAAATTAATATTTTATAAAATGTACATAATTTAAGCACTATTATGTTTGTTCAGGCTAATAACAGGAAAAAAGAACGTAAATTAAATTATTTAAAGTCTTAAATAATGGGGTAGAGATCAGTAAAGCTCACCCTCAACATCCGTTTGTTTAGAGCTGCCCTTAACACGACGGCGACGACGTCTTTTTTTGCCAGTAGAATTCGTTTCATCATTATCAGCAATTTCTTTAGAATTGTGAGTTTCAGTTATAACTGTATCATCATTGCGCTGATACAAAGGATTTCTTATAGTCACTATGCCACCTTGTCTTTGAATTATAACTGGTAATGGAGTTGACCGTGAAGAATTTGAAGATGGCATTTGTCCTGAGATTACTTTATTCTCATTATTATGAGAATTCCTTATAAACGATTGATTAGTGATAGTTATACTAGGCTGAATATTTTCAGAATTTGTTTCATCTGAATTGGATCCATTCTTTTTACGACGTCTAGTACGTTTATCAGAAGATTCATTGGATTCTATAAACATTGTATGATTATAATTATTAAATTTGAATTTAATTATAAATAATAATTTTGTAACAAAAACTCATTACTATTTGTAAATATATGCTGGTTTTATTTTTGGGAGGATACGGGATGTAGAAGTACGTTAGAAATTAAAAAAAAAATATATATATATATATATATATACTCTGCGCCATGAGAGAAGTAACCCGTTTCGCGCATCACGACTGACGGCCGCGACTGTTCCGAGGTCCCATTTTCCCCACTTTGTGCCATTCAGTGTCGCGCTGAGGCGTGCATACAGCGCGAAACAGGCGATATACAGAGTGATTGTATATAGAGTATATAATTTATTATAATTGTGAATGATTATATTATATTGTCATTTATCAATTATATATATAGTTATTTATTTATTTAAAACACATACGATAGTATAACACAGGTAATTAATTTATATATTAATAATATAATATTAATATTAATATTTATATTATTATATTTATAAACTAATATAATTTATTATATTAATTTATAAATATAAATATAATATGTTATTATTATAACATATTTTTACAACCAGGTCAAGTGAGGTCAGAGGTTATTTTAAAATTAAATAATATTTAAATTAAAATAAAGCTAAAACATATTTAAATTTAAATTAAAACTAAAAAATATTAAAATTAAAATGAAAATTAAATATATTTAAATTAAATATAAATTTAATATTTATATTTAATTTCATATTTCAATAATATTGTTATATTATTATTATAATAATAATAAAATAATGTAATAATTCAACAATAAAAGCAAGTGCGTGGTTCAAAGACGTAAGACGTGAGTTTTGTGACTTGTGACATACTGTATCGTGTTTACGTTATGATACACTCTATATAAGCAGCGCCGCCGACCGTGGGTGTGGCCTATCGGTGGTGATGCGCGGAATCGAACGCGTTTCGGTCGAGCAACGGGTTACTTCTCTCGTGGCGCAAGGTATATATATATACTTATGAAGATATACATATAAAAAAAAACCATCAAGCTTTACGAGCCTTTAAGGCCCAATGCTGCCATCAAGATGGTTTCTTGACGAATTCGCTTCCGGGACGGGTCGTCAATCCGTCGCCGGAGAGGGGGATGGCGGTTCCTTTTTACCGGACGATTGCTCGCCCAGCAAACGGAGTGCCTGTGACCGGGTGTCGAACCGGCGACCGTGAGCGCTAACACACTGCCGCCTTACCCACTCGGCCACTCCTCCTCTTCTATGAAGATATACATATATAACATATTAATACCTGTAGATTCTTCACGGTTGCATCTATCAGTCTTAACAACAACAATATTATTTTGAGAACTTTGTTGCATGTCAAATGGATTTACTGTAGCAGGTGCCGCAAATGGAAATTGCAATGGTTTAGGCTGAAATATTTTTAGTTGTAAATTATATGTATAATTATTTCTTTTTTTTTTTACAAACTTACTTTTTCAACTGATTGTTGAATGTCTCTTGGTGGTTTATAATCACTAGGATCAAGTTTGGTAATAGTGATCCCTGGAGGTAATTGTAATTTGTCAATATCAATAGGCGTTGAAGACGAAGAAATCTTATTAACAGCTTCGTTTATTTGAATGGCAGTTGGGCTGGTCAAGGGTAACGGCTGAGATGGTAAAGGCATTGGACGTGTGAATACTTGATTACTATTTGTTCGCCGAATAAGAACAGTATTTTGCTGGGATGGATTAGAATTTACAGTACTTGTCACTGGCGTTATATTAACATCCGGTGAGCAATACCACTTCATGTTTGATGGTAATTTGGGAGCATTTTTATTCGTGATTAATATACTTTCAACTGGAGCAGCAGTTTGAGATTCGGTTTGATCAGATTGTTTCTTTTTGCGGTTCCTGGTTCTTTTTTTTACTGGCTTTTCATCTGCCTGATCCTGTGCCTTTTTACCTTGGTCACACAATCTTTGAATGGCTTTTATAGCTAAAAAAATGTTTAAAAAATTAATAGATGCATAATAGCAATTTAGCAAACACTAATTTAATGGCGATTATTTTGTTTAAAAGATTTAATGATCAATAATATGTTAGTATCAAGTATCTGGGTAGAATCATTTCGGATTGGATCTGGCCTTATTCTGCTGGTTCAAACAATTTCCATTAAGTTAGGAGAGATGTGTGTGGAAATCACTACCAATGGAGTAGGTCCCTAACGGGGGAAATAGTGTAGAGCAATCGGACTACGGCACTTGTAGTATAATACCAAAAGAAATGTTTGCAATATGCCGAGAATCAAACCGATAACTGTACGTGTTTTAGCCAACTACATGATCACTGTCCACTGCGTTAAACCGGGCCCAAATAATAATATCTATACTTAATACTATAAGTAACTATACTGCTATATTTATTTTATTACAATTTTTTAAATAGCTTATATGAATTTTAATTTAAAAAAAAAACCATAGATTTAAGAATAAGTTTAACAATAGATAGTAATTATTTTTACCTTCATTATCATAAAGAGTACATAAAACATCATCTTCAACAGCTCCCCTAAAAGTTATAGTTACTTTGGAACTATCTGAATCTCTTTTAATTGTCACCATTTTAGAACCTTCCACATCATTAGGTTTTTCACCTTTTTTAACAGATGGCACTTTAGCATTTCCCTGTAATTGTTTAGTTTTTTTCTTTGTGTTCTGAGCAACTGGTAATTGTTGAACTTGTTTCTTTAACTGGTTTTTAGAATTTGTTACTTGTTTTTGTTGTTGTTGTTGCTGTTGCTGCTGCTGTTTTAGTAGTTTATTTTGTTGTTTTATTTTTTTTTTCTCTTTTTTTAATACCTCTTCACGCTTAAGCCTTTCCATTTCTTTTTTTTTTTCTTCTTCTTCTAGTCTTTTTTTCTCTGCTTCTTCTTCTTCTTTTTTTTTCCTTTCAATTTCTTCCTGCATTGAACATACATAAATTTTTTTTTAGTTACTTAAGTTACACAATTTAAAAGTAAATATTTTATTAAAAAATATAGTATACCTTTTTCTCGCGTTGTCTGGCTTTTTTTGCAGCTCTTTTTTCATTAGTGGCTTTATTGCCTTCTATGAAATTTACTATCTCATCGATGGGCTTATCAAATAATACTGGTTGGTTTTCGTTTTTCAACACTACCTTTTGTTTAATACTACTTGACAGGACGTCTATTTTCTTTTTAGGCGTAATAACTTTAATAGGACCTATACAAAATAAAATAAATTATATAAGTTACATATTTAGTGATCCAAGATATTCTGATAATAAAATTAATTACAATAACTATGAAAATGTATCAAACAAAGTTGACAAAATAATTTTTTTAATTACATGTGTATTCCAATACAAAAATGTCATACACACACGTAAACATTGATAATGATTGAATACATTTTTTAAGCACTTAAACACATCAATGTTGATTATACAACTTCACAGATTTTCATTTACGGGTTAAAAGGGAATTCTAGTAGCTTTTTATATTTGTACATAGCCTAAAAGAGTACATCTACATTTTTGGCAAACATTAGAATCAAAAATATAAATTAACACTCTTTATACTGGGTAAAGTAATTAACAAAAATAAATTTATCAATTTTCCAAAAAATATCAAACTAAACTTATAGAGTTATTATTTTAAAAGAAAAGTTATCAAAATAGTTTATCAAAAAATGAAATTTTTTTTTCAAAATTTTAATTATTAAAAAACAATAAACTTACCAGATTTACCATTTGTTTGTGAAGGTTGATTAACTAAATTTTCATTTTGAGGTTGATGAACTTTAGATTCTTTTTGTTTTTGTTTCGCAGTATCATTAGGAGGAAGGTGAACATTCTGTTTAGCTTTTTTCAAAAGATAAAGATTTCTTAATCTATCTCTCATTTCTTGATAGTTTCGACTTACTGGTGCCATAGAAGGCTAATGAAACATAAAAAAATTCATATTTAAATTTAACTTCAAAATAAAATTGACAAAATATACATTATAAAATATTGTATAGGAGCATGGTGAGGAGGCGCAGTTGCTGTTCTGCACTGCTACACCATGCTAGTTCTCAGATGGGTGACCACCCATTAGAAACCAGTCCAAACCAAAAATAAATAATGAACCATAAAAAAACTAAATCGTAACAAACTTTGCTAATGACCATAGCAGTTGAAACGGTTACAAAATTTGTATAATGTGCGTAAATGCCAAGGTATAATAATTATGGTGTACCATAAAAAGTGGCATAACCAGAAATCTGATAGTATTTTTTAGAATACATATTTGAGAGAAATAAAATTAATTATGCCATTATTTTGTTTTTTAAATATTCTGTTTTGTTAAAGATTGTGTTAACACCAAATTGAAGTATTAATAAATATTTTAATTTGTATTTTTTACTTGCTTTTGATATAAATTAAACAACTTATACCTAGCGTATGAACACTAGGTTTCTCTATGATGTACACTTGACAGATGTCTTAATAGGTTTTTGATACGTTTAAAAACAAACAAAAATCCTAAACAAAATTTAGAAGATGTCAGAATTGTACAAACGACTGATCGATTATAAAAGTCTGGGTAGTTAACATATACACACAAATAATGATTAAAATCAAGAAAATTAAAAAAAAGGCTACCTATACTAAACGTAACTAATACGTAACTGGAAAACGTTTCAGTCATATTTTATAAATTTAAAATCTGACCAATATAGGAAAGCTTATCTTTATGGATACTAAATTTAAAAAGTATATATAATAAATATTATATTTTAATTATGATTATTATTATGATAAATGTATTATTTTTTTATATTTTAAATTATTAAGTAATAACATAAGCTCATCATATCAACTGTAAAACAGTAAAACATATTAACATAAAAACTGTAAACGTTTTTTGGAAGAGGCGTTCTATTTTCTATTTTCTTATCTTTGATTAATACAAACTCATGTCACTTAATAAAAGTTAAAAAGATATTTTCTTTTTAAATACTTACCACTCCATGTCCAAATACTTCACAATAACAACAATCACATTGTCTTGGACTAGAAGCTGACCGTTCCGAACAGCTGTCATCTTGACTTGAACGTGCCGAACTTGTTTCTAATATTTCATCATGATGGTGTATTCTCTTGACATGTTCAGTATGTTTGAGACAAGAATGGCCATGAGATGATTTAATATTAGCTTTTGTTGCAATGGGTTCAATGGGTGGTTTTACCCACTGAGGATAAGGATGTCGCCGTTTAGGTTGTTGTTCAACTTTACTCCCAACATTTTTGTCATTAGGAGATATACATTTGGAATTTAACACAGAATTTGATTTAGCTTGAGACTCGGCTCTAGCTGCTTCTACAGCTTGTCTTAGGCTAATGATCGGACCCTGAAATGTTGGTTTTATTTTTAAATAAAAAATATGTTATAATTTAAAAAATAAAAATGAATTAGTACTTTTTGAACGGATTGTTTGACTATATTATTTTTAACTAATACTGGTACTTCATCTTTTTTGGTTTTTTTATCTACACCATAAATGACGATCATCTTGTCTCTAAGTGAAGAATACGAAAAGGCATCTAGAGAAGTCTTTGAACCCCCTTTTGTCTGGTATAGACATTTTCTATTATGAGCATTTGGATCAGAATTACCATTCTGCCGAGAATCTACCTATGGTAACAAAACAAATGGGTAAAAACAAAATTAATAAATTATGACTACTGTTTTATCGTATATTTCAATCATAGGAATATACCTAACAAATTATTAACTTTATCAATTATTCTAGGTGCAACCTAACATACTGTGTAGTTAGTAAACTTTAATATGATTTAAACTATTTCTTACTGTTAGTGTAGAATCATGTAAACAATCACAAAAATTGGATTCGCCATCTTCATCAATATTCTCACAATCACCGTTTTCCATTTTTTCTCTACACCAAGTTTGTAAATTAATTTAATTGGTTGGTTAATTTTTTACAATATTTAAAAAACAGATTTAATCTTACTGATATTCAGGAGCTGGTGACTGAGGTGGTGTAATAGGAGCAGATCCGTTTATCAAATTTATAGAGTTATACACTGACAGATCTATTCCATTTTCGTCTTTCAGAACAGATTCTCTATATTTTTTTGCACCAGACGCCCAAACTTCATTACACCTATTTAAATAAAAAAATTAAATTGTTATTTTATTGTTTTGTTATTGTTGTTTTACAAATTGTTATTTGTTGTTTTAATATACTAATAAATTATAAAAGTATTACATACTTTATATTATGTATACAAGTTCTCGCTTCAGCCCATTCTGATATATTGATTTTTACTTCTTTGACAAAATTACTATAGTCATGAATTAAGTTTGAACTCAATGAGGAATTGGCTAACACAGGTGACGCTAAAATCTAATGAATAATATTTTTTAATTATAACTTAAAAATACGAATAAGTAACCAAAAACTTACTTGTTCTATAAAAGTAGTTACAAGATGATATACAGTTGTATCTGCATAAAGTCGACTATGATACAAATACTGATTCATCATTCGCCATGACAAGTTGAATGCTGATAAATGATGTTCTTCAAGAGGCCTAAGAACGTCTTTCAAATAATCTGCGGCTGCCATTAGTTTTCTATAGTTATCTAACAAACCTAAGCAACCAGCAGAATTCCGTCATGTTTTAATAAGTTCAATAAAATAAAAAATTAACTTACAAAAAACAAAAACTAGAGGCAATTCCGGAGCTTCTTTAGGCTTTTTTTCTAACATTTCTAATTGTTTAATTCTTGCTTCCAACACAAATTCCATTACAAGATTTTCTACATTTTGGAAAACATGATAAGAATCACAGCTTTTCGATCTAAAATTAAAGGGTAATATAAATAAACTTGAAAGATACTTGTGTACTATATGGACTCCAATATTTTTATATTATTATAATAATTATATATATATATATATATATATATATATATATGATAGAATAATTCACTACACATTAACTTAGTTACTAATGAAGCAATTGCTTGCCCTCCTAGAGGACGGCAGGTCACTAAGTGTTTTGGCACTCACTCGTTGCTACGCTAAACGAAAAATATCCTAGGTTTGTAGGGCACTGTCTAGGAGGAAGTCATAGGTTTTAAGTTAAGTCAAGTTGACCTGTGAGTTCCTTCTAGCTGTAGCCTACAAACCTAGAATATTTTTAGTTTAGCGGAGTGAAGCCACACTCAGTGATCTGCCGTCATATAGAAGGACTGGTGAGGGGCAAGTAATCGCTTTATTTTTCTAACAAATAACAAACGTTATTCTAATAACCCTATTATATTGAAAAAATAGGAAGGGGGGCTCTTATAGTACATAAGTACCACTTAAAAACAGTTTTTTTTAAATAGATTGTATTCCTACTCTTCTGCAGCGTCTTTGAATATCTTGAGGGCTGGATAACAATCAATTTCAACACCGTCCATGGCCATTCGATACACAGAACGAATATAGCTCATTAGAGCATTCCATTTTTCTTCCCATTTTTGAGTTTCATTGTCATCACTAAAAATAACATACAACAATTAAAAAATTAATTTTTGATGCAGTAAGTATGATATTACTTTAAATTATTGTTTTTCATAAGATCGCAAAGATCACAGCAGCAATCTTTATCCTTTTGGTTAACATGATGGTTACACACTTTTTGAAGCTGAAAGTAAAGATAACACAATGTTAATGTACAGTTATCTATTTTAATTTGTTATATATATTATTATCATGAGTCTATTATAGCATGTTTACACGTAATTATGGAGAAACATTACATTAACTGAACTGAACAATTTATATTCTAATATCAGCTTGCAAAATCCACAAATTTGAGCTGTATAACGCAAAATATAAGTTTATAATTAATAAGTTCATAAATTCAATTACAGTGCAAAATTTCTCCCAGTGCTCTAAATTTTAAGACTACAAATGCCATCGAACACCATACCATTCTCTTCAATAAAGACTCACTATACTGGATGTGATATCTACACACTTCTTTCCTAACCTTTGTCATCTCCGTTGATAACGTTCGTTCGTAATTAGCGTTTTGACTCATACATAGATTACAAATCTATGAGTTTAAAGTTAAAACTGTTGGAATTTATCCATTTTTAAGAAACCAGAAGAAGTCCATAACTTTGTAGATTAGTAGATTATATTGGTGTTAAAGATTTAAACAACCCTACAAATTTGTGTTACTATAAAAAATTATATCCATAAAACCTAATTAAAATAATAAAATAAGACACTAATATATATATATATATATATATATATATAAATCTGAGATCATCATGTAGTTTAACGGACTATGAAGGCCCAACACTGCCATCATGAGATGGTTTCTTAACAAATTCGCTATCCGGGATGGGTCGTCAATCCGTCGTTGGGGAGTGGGATGGCGGTTTTTTATCACAGGACGATTGCTCGCCGGCAAACGGAGAACCCGTGACCGAGTGTCAAACTAGCGACAGTGAGCGCTAACACACTGCTGCTTTACCCACTCGACCACTCCTCCTCCTTATCTGAGATAACAACACAATATGAATTGGGAAATTTAAAGAATTACACACTATTTTAAAAATACCTAAAAATCATATATAAAAGAACACTATCCTATTTGAAACAGATATATTTTGATCAAGTTGGAAGTTTAAAGGTTTTCACTAGTTGTAATAGTTGAAATTATATTTTAAATATGCTCAGACATAATCACAAATTCAACTTCAATCTTGGACAAAGCTGAAGCATCAGTAATAGTGAATGCATCACACATCAGAAGGGAATTGTAAAGAGGAAAGTTCATAAGCGCTACTAGGGTTAAAATCTTAGGGGGCTACAGCCCTCACCAAAACTTTGGACTAAAAATAACCCAAGGAGGTTCACACTCCATACCGTACCTTCAATATCATTACACATTTTTTATAGAAATTGTTTTACCTGTAACATGAGATTAACAATAAAAAACGATTTCATTATCAATTTCATACTTACAAGGCAATAAAAACAATTTCACATAATATTACTTGAAAAAAACCTATGATTCAAGTGTAAAATATATTTTTATCCATCAATATTTTATTACAAATCGCACATAATCTATAATAGTTAAACTAAAAAAATATTTTGAGTTTTAATAACATTTAATAATCATTTTCAATATTTCAAATAACAAAATACTAAAATTTAACTGATATTCAAGTCTACAAGGAATATTTTATGAATGCGTTTAAGCTTTTGTGGATTGATATATCATTTGGAATAGTTTCAGATATATCCACGTCAATAGTTATAGGTTGACGTTTCGGACTCATTGCAGGGTCCATCTGCAGGGCGATAATGAACTATATGAAGGAATATTTTAGCTACCCCCTAGTTGGATTGCTGGGTAATTCCTGTCACTGTACATATAATACAGGAATGGCGCTCAAGCCGTGTGGTGGAAGGCCCACGACCTGTCATGCGCGTTAGCACACCGGTGCCTCATGCTTAACCGCACTGGTTAGTGCTCTAACACTGAGCGGAAGGTTCGCAAGAACCCGCCCAAATGGGCAACGCTCAGCGAGGTCGGCGACTGACAGGGCCGAGGACGGCACGAGGGCCTTTGCTGAGCCCGCTCAGGGTGGTCGGTCGTGCGCTAGGCGCAAGCGGTCAGTAAACTGGCCGTGGTTATCCTTGTGGTTAGGGGAGAAAGAATACTACCAAGGTCTTCGATCCTGTCGTAAAAGGCACCGTACAGCCCTTCTGACAGGTCACTTCTTCTTGTGACATACCTTCTCCGGCCCGCAATTTGCTAATTTCCTAACTGGGTGCTCCCGCAGTGCTACTAGTCGGTGCGCAGTCGTAGGGGATCCCTTCGGGGCTAACCACTAAAGCCAAGGAACATCTGTACATTTAATACACAATATAGGAATATAACCATATTTTTGTTGTCCGGTTTTCAATTAAAAAAAGAATAACGCTTAATCAAATAAACAAATGAAAGAGTAGGAATATCATCTCCTAGAAGAGATTCTGAGTTCAACTCTGTTTTCAGAATCCTTTTAACATCAGTAAATTGATCGATACGTTGGAACAAAAATATGACTAAATTCAATATTGCGAGTTAAATGGACAGATAGAAAATACGGCTTTCTTATACCCTTAATCTACAACAATATATTATATTGTCAAATAATACAGACAAATATCCGAGATGCTAATGTAATGATTGCGAGTGGATAAGCATCCTCAAAGTCCCTGAGATTTGCGCCTACGTTCGGTCAATATTTACGACGTTACCTTCAATCATAATATTATGATTCTATACGACTACACATCAGGATGAATTTTATTTTTAATACAGTCCAAAAAATATTGTACGATAATTTTATAAATAAAAAAAATAAACTTCCTACTGTGCGGAATGTTAATTCCACACATTCTACATAATAATATAATAATAATTGTCATTTGACTGTGGTTCATCACAAGAGCAGTTGAGCATATTATTATAATATTTACCTGTTCGTGTTGATTATTTTCGTGGTCAAAAACAGCCATGTCGATGCCGTTACATTTGCCACAGCTCTCGTGCACAGGTTGAATAACGTCTCGAGTTCCGTTGCTGTTGTTATCCACGTTCGAAGTCACCGTAATGCTCATGACTTTTTCCGGAATAACATTCGATCACACGCTCGGGGTAAATGGACGCGATCGGTCACGCACACACAATTCACAAACAACGCGTCTAGCGAGCAGAGCAGCGTGTGATAACACGGAGGACGAGCGTTGTCAAAATATGTTTGATGCGATCGGTAATTACATACCACTGTTTACAATGGTTAATTTTCGGGTATCGTTTTTTTATTAAAATTATTTTTAAACCTGAGATACTGTAATTCTATAGGCAAAACATCTGTAAAGATTGCATATTTTTCGCGAAAATTATCTTACAAGCCACAATAAGTGGATAATTAATCATTTAAACTACACCGATTCGTAAATTCGTTTAATCCCCGTTTGAGTGTTAGAAATGTTAAGTGCTATAACATAATACAGACAAATACCATTTTTCTCTCTCCGTAAATCTATTCGTACTTTATCATTTAAAAAGCAATCAAATGCCTCCGATTATAATAAAGGAACGAAAAAATTATTCCAATAGTCTAATGCCGGCCATCATAATATTATTATTATTATTAATTATTAATTTTACGTTTAACGTTTTTTAACCTCTTTGAAATTTGATAACACTAACCGTGATAAAATGTATCGGTTTGATCAAAGATTGGGAGAAAGTTTGAAATGTATTAGGACTTTGAACTTACAATTTTTATTTACAAAGCTACACTAATGTATAATATCAGTTTTATATGAGTAGGCATTGCATAATTTAGTTGTATACATCAAGGATAATTTTTACTGCTAGGATCCACAAAATAAGTATTTTATGATAAAATAGTAATGTAATAAAACACAGTGTATCCTGCATACACCAAAGGACAAATTTTATAAGAAAGAGAAAGTGGACGTACAAAGAAATTGGCTATTTAGAGAAATTCTATTTATTAATCCAGCTTCAGTACTGTTAATTATTTGATCCAGTCTAGGTTTGTCAAATGAGTATAACTAGTTAAAATAATGATTCATTTTTTTATTGATTTTTTTAAACAAATTAAATATCAGATAATATATTATTTTTTGGGAGCTTTTGCTATAATTGATGATATACAGAATCGAGACAAGAATCAATTTGGTATGTATTTAATCAAGTATTACTGTTATAATAAGTTTAAGTTTTATTTTTTTTTTTTTTTTAAGACATTAGTCAACACAATAAAGTTGCTGTCGTTACTGGAGGTGCTCGAGGAATTGGATTAGAAGTTGTTAAAAAACTGTTACAATGCAACTTACACGTTATAGTTGGTAAGTACATTTATTTATTATAATATTATGAATTATAACACTGATATTGTTTTAATGAATCAAAAGTTAATGTGTGAGGTGAAAATGTCTGATATTTGGATAAGAAGTTATTTTACAATAGTATTCAAGAAAAAAGAAAAGGTATACAATTAATGAGGCACACAATGAAAGTTTAGAGAAAAGATGTGTAGAAAAAAAGTTGAAGAGTGAAACATAAGTAAATGACAATCAAATCAAATTGAGCCAATATTTTGTATGAAGCTGTTAGTTCAGTGGTATAGAAGTATGGTTTTTTTCACATCCTCCTTGTACCTACCATTTTTTTGTACCACCGATCCTAAGTACTTAAACATATCAACCTCACACACTTCATCATCACCCATCTGCATTACCTGTCTTACACTATAACTTTCTCCAAAATCAAACACGATTGTCTCCGTTTTACTCTTATTAATCCTCAGTCCTTTCTCCTTTCTGGACTTTCCCCCACAAACACAACGTCATCCACAAACATCTTACACCATGGCACCGCACCTCCCCCTGTATATTTTTCGTAATCTCGTCCATTACTAAAGAGAACACGTAAGGACTCAACGCTGAACCTTGATGCACACCTGCTCACACTCTTATACTGGTTTTTTCATATAAATTTGGTAAAAGTGTATGATGGGGTTCAATAAGAGAGGTAATATTGGTAGTTCTAAGAATGATGAAACGTGTCCGATGAATATATTTATAATATAAAAGAATAGTCACAAGATTAAGTATGGAATACAAATAACTTTTAGAAAAAAACCCACTTTCACCAAAATGTTAATTGTATTACCATAAAGTAGTATAACTACTGTGTTAGGCATCAAAATGTCAACATCTAGTTTTTACCTTTTTTTGTAAAGATTATTCCCGATTACAATTTCACTCTCAATAAAATAATAATAATTGTTTTATTTTTATTTTAGGATGCCGGGATGTAAGTTTGGGTTTTAATGCTATTAAACAAATCGCTCCAATGAATGGATCATTTGTAGTTTACAAACTTGATCTTAAATCATTTGCTTCTGTTAAAAACTTTGCTCAACAAGTGCTGTCAAAATATGATCAAATTCATTTACTTGTTAACAATGGTATCTAATTTATGTTTTAATTAGTATAACTAGTCAGATTTAATAATGTCAAACAATCAAATACAAAGTATATATTTTTTCCATTATTTAGCTGGTGTTATGTTTGTTCCGTATGAAAAATGTGAAAATGGTCATGAAGCTCATTGGACTACAAATTATTTGAGTCATTTTTTGCTAACTGAATTGTTGTTGCCTGTTTTGAAATCTACTGGTGTACAGGGTGATAACGCAAGAATTGTAAACGTAACGTCTTGTGCACATGAAGCTTCTCCTCCAATTGATTTTGATACAATAAATAATGAGTACATATTATACCTGACAATTATAATTTTTGTTTATTTAAGTTTTATAATTTTGTAACAGGGAAGGATATATAACAAATGCAGCTTATGCAAAATCTAAACTGGCACAATTAATATTTACAAAGTATTTGAACAAAATATTGGCCGACTTTCCTGTTAAAGCTTTTGCCGTACACCCAGGTGTAGTGGATACAGAGTTGTTCAATGGTACATTTTTGAAAATAGCTTTTCCTTGGATTTTGAAATATATTTGCAAGGTATTAAAAAAACAACAATTTTTACAAGTTTTTATAAGTATTTACTTATTATTGCACAAAGAAGTACCTTAGCCTGACTAACTTTCTTTGAAATAATATACTTCTTATTTTAACTATTTTATCTATTGTACACTATTTACAATGATCCAAAGATTACAATTTATTTATTTTCTTAATAAAACTTTATAGAAATTACCACATTAAGTACTGAAACATCTTTTGAGAGAATCGTTTCTAAATATAATACTGTTACGTCATATATTATTTTCCACATATTTTATCCCTTTAATATTTTGTTTTTCAGACTCCAGAAGAAGGCTCTAGGTCTATAGTGTATGTTTGTTTGTCTGATGCAGTCGATGGACGTGGATACTATTATGCGAATTGTCAACCGGCAAAATACTTACCGTATGCCGATGATGCAAAAATACAAGAAATACTTTATACTATATCAAAAAACACAGTGGAAAAATATTTGAATCCTTAAACCATTTACTAAATTTTTTGATAGTAACAAATTGTATAGTTACTCAGATACTGTTTATTGTCATTATAGCAAACTAAGTGTCAAAAAATCTCAATTCCTGAATCTATTGAATAGACTGGTTTTATTTATTATTATTGGATTTTTTTAATTTTATAAATTTTATAATGGCAACATTTGTTTATAATTTATAATTTGTATTTTAGTTTTTGTAATAAAAATATTAATACACATATATATATAACATAGTTTGATGGATAATTAATGTAGTATTCTATTTTATTTTAATAATAATATTAAAACTCATGTTTACCCTTCTTTAGATGCACCTTGTTCTACATTTTTCTAAATTTATTTTTTTTACTCGGGATAATTTTTCATTTAGTTTTATAGTTTTAATTAAATTATTTAAAATTGGAGGTGTAGGACTAGGGTGGCCGACTCCATGTAGTTGGGAGTGTAAGGCGGAGATAAAGAAGAAGAAGAATTAAATTATTTAAAATATTCTAATAAATTGCCATATAAGTTTTTAACAGAGCTGTTTTGGACTCTACCAAATATTTAACAGTACATTTTTTGAATAAATTTCTTTATTCCCTGTTTTGAATATTTTTAATTTTAATAGTTTTTTTATTTTAGTCTTTTAAAGTCTTAGACTAATTCTGAATGTTTTTGTTTTGTAGCTTGAGTTCTTTTTGAATCTCCAAGATCTAAATCGTAAAATACCTCAAATCAATTTTGTTTTAAATCATTTTAATAAATAGTATTATCATTACTTTTAACTTTTAGTGAAGAATTAACCTTAATTAATTTGAAATAAAAAATATGTCCCTTAATATAGGCAATGCAGTGTACAGTTAAGCAGATTAGCACATTTCAGTAGTTCAGTACATAGGCCCCTGGATATAAAGGGATATCTAATTTGGGTGGGTCAATGTTGAAATGGAATAAAACAAGCTGTGTGTGAGGTATTAAAGAAATTCTTTATTTATTTGAAAGGCACATTTATATAATTATGTATGAAATATGACATCATTCAAATGTCCACCGTGGCTTCGCACGGTGGCATAGATCCGAGAGGTCCAATTTTCAACAACTCTGCCGCATAGATCCAGCTGAATTTGAGTGATGGCCTGGGTTATGTTGACTTTGAGGGCATCGGTCGATTGCGGCTTATTGGTATAGACCTGCGACTTCGGAAAACCCCCACAAGAAAAAGTCTAGCGGGGTCAAATTGTACGATCTTGGTGGCCAATTCACGTCACCTCTGTGAGAGATAACCAAACCCTCAATCGTTCATGCAGAATATCCATCGTGGCATCGAGTCATTGAAAAATAAACCTCTCAGCGGACATTTGAACGATGTCATATTTCATACATAATTGCATACATGTCTCTTTCAAATAAATAAAGAATTTCGTTAATACCTCACACACAGCTTGTGTCATTCCATTTATCATTTCATCATCGACCCGCCAAAATTGGAAAACCCTTTAGGCAACCGAATGTATAGTTAAGCAGTTCAGTAAATTGGACCTTCGCTCCATAGAAAGAATATTAAAGCTTTGATCACTCCACTATTTCTTTGAATCTTCAAAATATTTTGACAGCCAAATTATCAATTCCCCACTACGGTATACGTAAATCTATAACCTCCACAGTATCTACAGCAGTGGTAAACTGGTTTCAGGTAAAAAATTATAATTAGGACAATTGTTTATTGGATTTTAAGGGTGTTTGGTTAGAGTGGTGCTATCCCGTGGTAGTCCCCGTTTGTAAAGATAGCATACAAAAAGCTCGTACCCTACTACAGATTTAAAAGACCGTGCTAAATTGTCATGTCATTTAATATTTTATATAATATAAAATAAAATATTATTTTACACTGATGAGTGATGAGTAATTAGGTATAAGACTTGTGAATTATATCATTAGACCTTACAATTTTTATACATAAAATTAATTAAAATTCGACTATAGTTGTAATAACTAATTATTGTTTAATTGTGGACAAATCGAAAAAAAACCGCCTAGAAAAGTTATATGAAATGACAAAAAGAAAAAGTAATTTGATCGCAAATCAAAACGACCAAGCGCCAGACGACGGTCCAGAAAAAGGTATTGTATTAACTTAATTTAATTCGAAATAGAATCAATAAGGTATTGTTATTACAATGATGTGTTTTTTTTTTGTGTGTACCCTCTATATCTTTTAAACCGCTGAACTGATTTCTTCGTGTAGCAACTTTATAGATAAGAAATCTTACCTGTAAGGTACGTTATTGGACCAAAAATTTAAAAAGTTCATCACTTCCCTTTCAAAATCGAGGAAACCCCAAAAATGTTTACATATTTTTCAACATAATATTACAGCGCCCCATAGATTTTTTAAAAATAGTTAAATATAAATCCCAAATTGTATGGACTATTTTTTAAACATAGTACTACCAATAAACATTGACAAACCAAAAAATAATATAAACCTTTTCCCCTTGAAGGGATAGAAATGTTTTCTTTTTATAGCTTTTTGAGGTGAAGTTTTAGGGTTTATAGGTCTGAAAATTAGACTGAAGGTAGATGTATAATGGAACTGATGTTCCTTGGCTTTAGTGGTTTACCCCGAAGAGATCCGCTACGACTGCGGACCGACTAGTAGCACTAGGTGCTAATTGCGGGCCGGAGAAGGTGTGTCTCAAGTATATAATGGAACTATAACATATATAATTTTCTCAAAAATCTGTAGTCAAACTTTTTTTTATTAAACAAAAACCCCCAAAAAATTGAAAATTACAGTTTGACCATAGAAAATTTCTAGGTTGCAATGTGTGATTGAATCAACAGGTAATGAAAATGTGTTCATTATTTTGTTATTTACGATCTATGGGTAACTATGGCAATACATTTTTAAAGACAGACGAATGACGATCAACCCTAGTACTAAATGTGCTAGGGTTGTATGTATTTTTAAGCACATTATTGTCATTAGATACAATGATCGATATTTCTATATTTATTGATTTGATTTTATCATTTTCAGTTATAATAAGTCCTGTAGACCTGTGACCTTCCCGTCTCCCCCATGCCCACCCTACACTACTGTCTTTTTTAGAATAAAAATAATTTATTGATAATTACGTAGAGGTCTTTCATGTTGTTATTTTATTACAGGTCTAATAAATGAGTTAGTAAACTGTAATGATGAAGAGCAAACCATCAACACTCAACTACAAGAAACGCCAACTAATCATATTTATGATGAAAAATCCGAATCTAGTACTTCATCAAAAAGAATTGATGAATGCCAAATAATACATAACGAGTAATAATTTTATTTTTAACCGTTTACTAATAAATGGTTTTTTCTTGATTATTTTATTTTTAATAAATAATGGCAAAAATTGTATTAGGTATAATTCCACAGATGGAATATACCTATATGTCAATATACTGTCCATATTAACTGTCCCGATAAAGGTATTTGCTATAATTGTAGTAGTAGTGGTACTGTTGTCGCTGGAGATAGGAATCAAATAAGTATTAATTCCTGAACCTAAATAAAAAGTATAGTGTGATAAAAAAATTGTTTGTTTTATTTTAGGAAACGTTCTAAATATTTGAGTTGGGATGATTTCTTCATGGCTACTGCATTTTTGGCAGCCAAACGTAGTAAAGATCCCGTGACTCAAGTAGGAGCATGTATTGTAACGCCAGATAAGAAAATTGTAGGTACCGGATACAATGGCATGCCGATTGGATGTAATGACGATAATTTTCCTTGGGGTAAAAGTAGTAATAGCAAATTGGACAATAAATATTTTTATGGTAATTGATAATTAAAAATAATATTTATTTATTACAATAATAAATAATTTAAGTTTTTTTACACATTGTAAAAATCAATCGCTTTTATTACATGTACAGTGTGTCATGCCGAAATGAATGCGGTATTAAACAAGAATTCATCAGATGTACGCAATTGTATTATGTATGTTGCGCTTTTTCCTTGCAACGAATGTGCAAAAATAATTATTCAATCTGGTATAAAAGAAGTGGTATACTTATCAGATAAGTATGCTCATAAACTAGAAATGATTGCAGCCAAAAGGATGTTCAACGCTTCTGGAGTAAGCTATAGACAGTACATTCCATCTGTTCAACGACTCGTGCTCGACTTTTCTGAAATTAATTCAAATATGACTCAAATGCCAGACACGCCCAATAAATTTAATTAAAAACTCTTGACTATAAGTATACTATTTATTACATGTTATTGTTGTGTTATTATGACTTTAGGAGTCCTGGATAAAAAAAAATACAAATATTTTGTGTAATTCAATTATTAATTGACAATAAATATTTCTATTTGTATGTATACAGTAGATAAATAACCCTTTTGTAATCAAATGTTACCAGAAATTTCTAAATAAACTAACAAAAAAAACATTTTTAATTAAAAACTCGTATATTTTATTTATCTGAATTGTCCTTCAAATTTGTTTAAATATTAGTTATCATAAAATATAATTTACCTTAGATTATGCAACATAAAACATATAAGCAAAAATATACAATTTACCAATTTATGGTTCTTAAGAACCACTTGTTTAAATAAGTATTAAATATAATAATAATATATATATATAAATAACAAAGCTCACAATAAAATAAATATGAAAGTGTATTTATATGATTAATAACAATTATGAGTATAAATATAATACATTTTATAACATTAAAATAAAATACAAATTTAATATATTTCTTGCAATAGGAAAATGTATACTGAATAATTACGTAACTTGCCACTGAAAAAAAAAAAATACAAGGTCATTAAATTTTGTTTATTTACTTTACTTGTTTTTGAAAATATTTCTGATTTGAAGAGTCATTTTCTTACATAAGTTACCTTGATATTTTGTGTATTATATATGACAAAATTTGGTAAAAATAAGTATTTATTTATTCTTTTCAGTATATGTTTTAGGTTCTAGAAACCCAGATTTTTAACTGTTCCGTAATTTTAATACATATAGTTTACAATGTATGGTACATTGAACTGGATTTAATACTATTACAATATTTTTCAGCTAGTATATTAAATATTTTAACAATGAAAGACCTAATTTATATATTATTACTGTATAATGTAACAAATATATATATATATATATATATATATATATATACATAGGCCAAATACTTGTATTAGGTTTTTGGCCAAAGCGACATTCCCCATGTACATTCAGTACTTAAAAAAATATATTTTCTATTAAATTTTCATGTTTTGGAAAAAATGTTGATAGGTGTGAATTTTTGGGTGTAGTGTACATGTTCAGTAGAATCGAACTATAGAGTAGGAAAAAAGTTATGCATAAGTGTCGAAAACCTATGTTAACTATACTCTATCCCAAATAAGAAAGCAGAAACGCATGACGGAATCTGGTGCGTCTCGCGCATTCCACGCTGCACTACCAAGTATTCTGGTTTCATAAATAAAAATGATATTAACAAAAAATGTACCTTTAGACCCGATCCAGAAGTTGCTGCTGCTTTAGCAGCATCTTCATCGCGTTTTTTAAGTTCACGTTGAATACGTTTTACGCGTTCAGGATTTTTGACACCTCGGCTCTCTTGTTCTTTTAAACGCTTCTCTGCAGCTGCCGCCTGTTGCTCACGGACTATTGCCTACAAACAATTAAAATACAAAAAACCATAATACGGTTTTAAACCCAAGTACTCAAAAATAAGTTTTATAATTTCTTTTTAATATTACAACGTCTATTCTAGTAGATTCTTCGGAATTGACGCAACAACTGAATAATTTATAAATATTCCAACCCATGTTTCTATTGGACTACAACTACATGAAAAACAATGCAATTTCAGAGTATCATAAGAATATAAGTTATAATAAATAATTACTTTGATTGAACAAAATTAAAACCACTCGAGTATTTTTAATTTTGTAGTTTATATTTGGTTTTAATTGTCATTGTTTTCTAGTTTTCTGTTCGACTATAATTTCAGTTGTGCTGATAAGAGATAAAAATTAACAAAATACAAACCATAAGAACTCCTACAATTTCAATTTTAAAATAATATTACTATTATTATCTATACGGTATACCTATGAGTATTATTATTAAGTTAACTTGACGCGTTTTTTATTTTACTGAATAAAAACATTGTAAGTTATTTAATCGCACTAATGGCATCTAGAAATAACGCTCAATCATCGGCACAAACCGACTCATGGCACAAACATAATTTGTATAGAAAAAAATGCAAAGACATGAAAAAACACATAAAAGATACCGTATTTGTATGTATTTACACGTCGTGTAATATTCTACTATTTCTTTCAAAATTATTTTGTAATTGCTTGCAGGAAAATGCAGCTTTATGCGATGAAATAGCTCGTGTCCAAGAAAATTTATTGATTGTTCGAGAAGAATGTAAATTTTTAGTAAAAAAAGTCAAGCAGTTTGAACCACAATTTGGTAAATAATAATATTTAATTACATATATTTTTTTTATTAAGGCTACCATCGCATATTTGTATAACTAAATATATTTCAATTATTTTTAAACCTTATAATATTTAATATTGTCAATAACACATTGAAGAATGAAGTTGAACTTCATCCGTGTGTCCCGTGACACACTCAGTTTTTTTATTTACAAATTATAGTTTTATTTTGATGATTATGTCTGAAATCTACGGTTAAATTAGCTACCTAAACTGAATCTACTTCAGATTCGTAATCAGTGTAAAAAATACATTAATTAACTAGAAAAAAACAGTGTCCGGTAAAGTAAATTTGTACTTGATAATTATTTTTTTAACTTGCAATATGATGGGAGGAATACAAATGTTTCGCTCTGGCTTACTTCATATGATATGGTAATAAACATGGGTGAATTGTGTCGTTACCAAAAATCCCATTTCTCTGACAAACCTTTTATACAATTTTATATTTAATTTTATATAAACATGTTTCAGACTTAGAAGCAGCAAATCTCGATTCCAGTGTCGTGAAAAAACCTTCAGCAAGAAGAAAGACTAATCCAAATGGCAAGTGCATAACTTTCTTACTTATATAATTATGAACAAATTAACTAAATAAAAACTTTTTTTATAGGTGTTCCCAAGCCAAAACGCCCAAGTTCAAAACGAAAGAAAAATATAGAAGAAGTAGAGGAACCAATGTCGATTGGCCTTGTTAAAATTTTTAATTTTGGTCAAGTATGCATTCATATGATTACAATATGAATAGCCAATAGGTTTAATTGGTAATCATTTTTGACAAAATGACAATCTTTCAGATTACGTACGATACACCATTTTTTCACACAGACTGCGCAGTCTACCCAGTTGGATATTACGCAACTAGAACCTACGCTCATTACAGAAATGTCAACTTAAAATACGTTTATCATTGTAAAATTACAAAAGCCGGTTCGTGCCCAAGGTTAGTTCAATAAGAGGACTAGAAGCTGTAAAAGCGACTGTAGATAGATATATATCGTAACAACCAAATTTCAAAACATTTTATTATTATAAGTTTTGTTTTCAGATTTGAAATAATAGACCAGGATAACATTTTTAAAGTGTCAGGCTTAACTGCCGATGAATGTCACGGCCATCTCATATCGTTAATTAATAAATCGCTCGGTACTGAAGATTTAGTGCCATCATATAACAATGGGGATTTATTTTTTGGATTAACCTTGCCATTAGTACGTTATAAGTTGCAAGAAAAGACTGAAATTAAATTCTGTACAGGATATGTTCCTTTACCCCCTCAGGTATGTTATTTTATTCATCTCAAAATGTAAGAGGTTTATATTTAAAATTATCGCTTTTCTTCTTTCAGCCTTTGAATTGCATTCCTGATGAATCAGATGAAAATGATCCTTCGGTGAGCTTTGACGGACTTCAAGCTTATATTAAAAAGTTTATAACTAGAAAATCATAAACATATTTGTATTTTTAATTTGTTACTTTAATTTATTTATAGTAAAAAATAAAACATTAGAACAATTATTAGTAATACAAGTTAAAACTAAAATATCACAATTTGTGCACAACATATTGTGAATATAATTTTAATAATTAATTTACGTGAAATATGTTCTTTTTATTTGCACATATACTGTAAAAAAAAAAAAGTATAATGTCTTACAATATTAACAATATTTTACCTTCTCTAGCACTGTAGAACAGTAATAGATAACTGGATTTTTTAATAATAATGTGATTAGCAAAATTCTTTGGTAAAACAATAAACAATAAATCATAAACATTTAATTCTCATTTTAATATTGATCTATTTTTGAATAAATTTAAAGCTGCTCACTGTATCTGTCGACTACCATCAGTTATTGGTCACAGCTTATCAAAAAATTGTGTAATTTATTACTGGCCAATTATAATATTATAAATTATGATTATGATATAAATTGGAAGTTACAGTTTGGATAAAAACATAATATTATTTGTTAATTTGTTGTCTTGTACTGTGAAAGTTAATTAAATTAATAGGAATTGACTTATTATTTTTATGTCTTATTGTCTTTTATTTTATTTTTCAATTGGGCATCTTAATACATTTTTTTAAATTTGGTTTTAATTATAATTCATATTCAGTATGTTAAAACTCATTAACATTATAAGCATTTTTATAAATTGAAATATATTTTTAAAAAATACTTATTTAAATAAATTAATTATATACATAATTAATTTAATAATAGCTATAGTGATGTTTGTAAAGGCTTTTTAACAAATAACTCGTGACTGTGAATGCATTTACATAGATTTTTTTTTGCTAATTCCCTGGGAAAATGGGTTAAAATAAAATTTTAAAAATATTTTATATTTTGCTAATATGTGTACAATGTTTAATTACCATTTTTTTATATTTATTTATATATATATGAATAAATAATAATTATACAGTTTACTACTAAATTTTTAGTTAGTCTCAAATATATTGATGGTGAATTATTGTGTGTAGTAGTTTCATGTACTTTTTTTTACAGTTATGTTTATTCAAAGACATCGATTTTTTAATAATACTTTGATATATTTTTATAACTTTTTGGTTGTTTAATACCCATTATGCCATTTTTACATCACATGTATGAATGCATTTTTTGGTTAGCTTTTAGAACATAAGTTCTTATCGATTTTCAAGAATCGAGTACATAAAATCGCACTGTCTTAAAAGTTGAAGTACTTACAAAAAATAAAAAAAATATGTTGTAGCTTATATTTCAAAAACCGCGCTTTAACATGATAATACTTTGCAGTGTCCTCACATAGTCAAACTCTACAGATATGATAACTGTTGAAATTCAAGCCTGAAAAAAAAATCAAAATATTATCATTTATCACGATAAACACAAAAACAGCTGTTTTGTTCACAATTTACATCACATTCAATATCGTTTGACCTACCCAGTTGAACCTTTATCCGATTTACGTTTGCCGACTTTGTAATACCTAATTGTCGTGAAGTAAAAATCACCATCAATAGAATCGCTGTTTTAAAAAAAAAATTCCAAGCGTTTTCTTTACACGGCAACATGTTGTCCAGATTAGCCCTTCGTTCTGGTAAGCTTTCAAACTATATTTAAAACGGTCATGTGCAAGTTGAAATTCTGAAATGCGTTTGTTTTCAGAGCTATTCCGTGTGGCGCCCATGAGCGCCACAGTCCGCATGACCCAAACTAAACCAGCGGTCACCAGCGGCAATGAATCAATCATTGTGCCCGGTTTCCCCAAGCCCAACGGCAAACCCCAACCAAATCCATTCGAAGGACCTGAACGAGACTTGGTCAACTTCCCTCGTTTAGTCAGGTTGGAACATCCATCAAAGACTAGGTATTTCATTGTACCGGAAGAGTGGTTTGAAGTTTTCTACAAAAAGACCGGTGTCACAGGTAAAAAAATGTATAATTGTTTTTGCTTTAGCTTGTAACAACAGTTGTATTTTAATCTAATCGGAAATATACAATACACCTAATTTAGTGATAAAATACGGTTTGATCCCAGTAATCCAATTCTGCAACACATCCAGTAACTTGGCCTAGAGTAAACTATGCGTTTTCCCTTAACTTGCAATAATTTTTATACGCTTATTTGTAATTAATCGCTGATAGATACCATCCGCCTATAAACAGCTTGTTGTAGTGGTAGATCTCAACTGTGGCGGTTCTAATGTATATATTTGTATTATTATTAAAGTTGTTTGTGTGTGAAGTATTTGCACGGGCTAACTAGTATGTATATAATGTAATAACGTGATTACAAAACGGATTATTTATTGACTTTAATTATAGAAAAGTAGCATATAGGTAGTACCCCCGCCTACCTTTTGGATAGCTTAACAACTAGAAAGTATCAAAACCAAGGGTGGACCAGGCTATAGGTGTGATATAAAAATGGCCAATGGCTCCCTAATTTTTTATACATTTGTGTCTCGTGGGTCGATTTTATCATAAATATAGTTGCTGTTTTATCAACTTTATAGGCCGCCTTTAAATTTGTCTACTAAGCCTGTCCAACTCGCACTAAACCCTAGCCCAAAAAGAAATACTTAATTACTGAAAAAAAGCATTTAGTAGGTATATAAATACAAACAAATATGTATTATTTTTGGTGTATGTAATAATATGTAAATACAAACAGAATGAAAATACTTATGACATATTTATAGGCTTGTTAAATAAAACCGATTAAGAATGATATGAGGGCTGCTGGTGTATGTGAGAATGATGTGGGAAATCGTGTCAAGTGAAATTTTAGGAAAAGGGTGGCCGACCCCCAATAGTTTAGATGAAGGCAAAGAAGAAAAAGATATTTATAAACTTATTATTTACTATAATCAAAAGCAATTGTTTGTTGAGCAATGAGACAACAAATATATATTATGTTTATAAAGTCCTGTAATTTTAGCGCTCCAAACAAAAAACAGTGTTTCAAATTTTCATCGAAACCAACACTTTAGATGGGTTAAACAAAGGCTGAAGTGTTGGTTTTCGTTCAGCAACTGATACGTGCTATATTTTGTAAGAAGGGTTGATATCATATTTGGCTATTTTTTAGGACCATACATGTTTGGCGTTGGATTAACGACTTACCTTTTGAGCAAAGAAATATGGGTCGTTGAACACGAATTTCCATATGTATTAGCAACAGGTGGTTTGGTTTATTTGGCATGGAAGAAGTTTGGTAAAAGTTTCGCCGAATACCTCGATAAAGAAGTTGATGTATGTAAAATAATATTAGTATCAATTAGAATGAACACACAATTTTTTTAATTAAAAAAAAAAATACTTCTGTAAAGGAATACGAAGCATCTTGTAATGCTGGTCGCCAAGATGAACTTGATGCATTAAAAGATAACATTGAAGCACAGAATAAAGAAGTTTGGAGAACAGAAGCCCAAAAATATATTTACGAAGCCAAGCGAGAGAACATTGCATTACAACTTGAAAGTATTTACCGTGAACGAGCTCTACAAGTGTACACACAAGTATGATAATTAATCTTTGTAAATATCATATATATTATGCAACATCTTGATTGCAAATGGAATATATTTTCATAGTTCAAACAAAAAATAACTAATGAAGAACATATCGTCGTTGCCGCGAAAAAAACCTCCCATGTGCTTAAAACCTAAATGTTAAGGATATACTAAAACGTGTTAAACAATTTATTGTAGGTAATACATGATAGGTTTTATGTTTCATTTATTCTACAATAGAGATAGCACGTTGGAGATTTTATCATGTAATATCTTATTTTTTTTTGTATATAAGAATTACCAAAATCTCAAAATCGGAAAATTGGCACATATGAGGTTTTTTAGCGGCAACAATGGTATAAACATAATTGACAACTGTTAACATAATTGTTTTTGTTATAGGTTAAAAGGCGTTTAGATTACCAACTGGAACTGGCCAACCTAAAGCGTACTGTTCAGCAAAGACACATGGTTAATTGGATTTTAGAAAATGTATTACAATCATTGACTACTGAACAAGAAAAGCAGAGTTTCAAGAAATGTATGGTGGATTTGAAAGCATTAGCTTCAAATGTTTAAGTTAAATATCAGTCAGTTCTGTTTTAGGAACAGGTAATTGTGAAAAATGTAAAAGAATATAAACAATGTTTCATAAATATTTGCATTGGTCTTAAAATGTGAAATTAAAAGTAGATCCCATTTGTATGTAATAAAATAATACGGTCCAATATGCATAGTTTATTTTGTATCAACATTATACCACAACCTATTGTTATATGTTCAAGTAATAAAAATTACAATTAAAAATATAGTTGTTTTACTGCTACAAAAATGTATCCGACCTAAATTACTTTTACATTTAGTTTTGTTGATAATTATTTATCTCTTTCTCATATTAGCTTAACTGAATACAAAACTAATAATGATTTTTTATATTTACAAATGTGTTATTCTTTTATGAAAGTTTCTTAGTTGTAACAGCCTGTAAATCTGTCAGCGTAGAAGGGAGAAGTGACTTCTTTTCATTATTATAAAATAACAAGTAAAATATTTTATGTTAAAAAAAAACATTTTATTTTTGGTACCTACAGTAATTATTATAGTAACTGTGTGTTAGCAGTTGGGCAAATTTTGAATACAATAATAATAAGTAATAGACCACTCCACAAATAATTTGAAATATGTTGTATAAAAGATAATGTTTTCTTTATTTCTATCTTTAATTTATTTCATAAATAAAAAATTAATAAACCCAATAAATGACTGATATTTAAATAAGTATAATGATTTGTAAAGATAAACAAAAAAAAATTATTTTAAACAGTTGTATTGTTTAAGAGGACGCTACCCACCTGTTATTTATCTGCAAAAAATTGTTTTGCAGGAGACAATAATGTGAGGGCAGTATTTAGTAAACAATTTTTACATTGGATAGAGATGAACATTATCTATGGGGTAACGTTTTTAGTTTTTTGATAACTTAAGCACAATCAAAATTATTCATTTGTGAAAATTCATTTTTTTTTTAAATATTTATTATAAATATTGACAAGATAAAAACGCTTCCCATGTATAAAGTTCTTTTCTATACATTGTGAAAATTTAGTAAATCTACTGTTAGTACTGGCTTAACTACTTGTCCCGCGCAAAGCAGTTTTATTTGTTAGGTAAAAACTGTTAATTTAACCTATAGAAACTACTGTAATAGTTTGACAAAAAAATATGGCAATCAAAAAAGTATCCTAATTACTGTATACACTATACTCTATAGTTTAAACTTGAGTGACCAGACTTGCTGAACGCGTGACCAGAACAGTAGCACCGCCATTTAAATTTATATTGTTATAATGTAAAAACGCGCATTCTTTTCACTCGACCTACTGCCAGTGGCACGTGTTGAAGTTATTTTTGGCCTCGTTGTCAATATTTTTAATATGTATAGCCACTTTGATTTAGAAAAGTTTATTCCAAAAATTAAAAATAGGTCGGTAACATGTAACTCTGCATCAAATGAGTTAGTAGACATCCTTAAATAATTAAAAAAATTGTCTTTAAACTTTCCTGAATCATAATACAATAAATGTTATAAACCTTTAGTAGCATAGTCAGGCAGTAGTGGATATACCCAAAACTTCCTACATTTTTTCGTCGCTAGCTCTATTAGAATTCCATTTTGGAACTGAACCGAAACATAGAAGCACTTCTGGAAGCATGAAACAAAACCAATGCATATAAAACATTCAATTAAAAGAAGTAATATTATTTTGTCGAGTTTTTCAATCTACATAGTAAGGAAAATTGCATGAAAATATTTGTTTTAATATGCATCTGAGTTGGCATATTGGTCTAAACATATTATTAAACCAAATAATTAAAAAAATATTTTGATAATATTGTTGAAATAATTATATATTCATTTTCTTGTAGTATCTATAATAAAAAAAATACATAAACGAATAACCTATGTTTGTCTAATGTTTTAACTCCTTTCGCATCAATTTGCAACAGTAAATTAAAAAAAAAATTATTTTACATCAGGCTAAAATTACAACAATATTATTTTTTGTTAAACTTGAAAAAAAATAACAATGTTTGAAGAATAAAAAAAACAAATCAATTACAAAAATAAACAAATCAAAATCGTTTGTTTTTTTTCCTAAATAAGTTTTAAAATAATATTTTGTTGACACATTATTTCGTTAAACTTCACTAATATTAAACTATTTAACAAAATATAATGTGAGAAATCAGACACACATTTATCTTATTTACATTACAAAATACAATGTTAAAAAAAACTCAGAATTTATTAGTACTGTAGCATTTCCATCTGACTATTGATTTTATCATTAACACAGCACATCAGGCTCCCGCCAATGGAGACCTAAATCTCATCTCATCCATTCCTAAAAATTATTCAGTATCAAAAATTCTTGATACTGAAGTATATTTAAATATTATTAATACAATTATTAATTAATTATAAGCTTTAATCTTTTTCTTTCTTCTCTTCTCTTCTAAATGATTTTGTTTTTAAAGTATAATATGTATTTATTTTATTTGAAAACCAGCGATTCAAAAAGTTCATATATTTAGTTTGTAAATCAATAGGGTTAGCTACGATGGTTAAAACCTTAGGTGTTGTCAGGCCCACGCGGTTGCCAATTCACAATGTCTTCGACTAGCGTGCGGACTAATGGTTGACGAAGTACTTCAAACTTTGTTTGTGCTACCAGAAGAACTAGCCCTGAAATAATAAAAGGTAAATCGATAGGTTGATTCTGTGTCCACAGTGTAACGGACCCACCCTTATCAGGGCTAATAGATACATATATATATATTTATTACATTGTACAACTTATCAGGACTAACATATACATATATCTATATATTATATTATATAACTTCTCATTGTTAAATATTGCTAAATATGAATGTACCACACGTGCCGATTTCACATCAGACCCAAAAGGTCATTACAACAGTTATATTGTTATAAAATACTCAGTAGCGAGGTGTTTTCATAAAATAGAGGACAGTTCAAAAAAAAAAAATAAATAATAATAATAGTGTACACCAAATTTGTACAATATGTATTTATCTAAATTAAAAAAAAAAAATTAAGTAGACATTGTCTCATTATCTTCTATTAAAAATTTTACCACTGAAAATGTGCATTGTTAAAATTAAATTAATACATGCAATATAAATGTTATGTTATAATTTTAATTAGCATAACATTTTATCTATCAAATTGATGAATAGATGAAAGTAGACTTGTAATAAAAAATGTAATAATGAATGATAAGATTACCATTTTGATAAATACATATTAGTAATTATTGTTAAAGTTTTTAAGTATAAGATTAGGTGTTTATACTTGTTGTTATTACTATTTACTGTATAAAATAAGTTTACTTTTGACATGTAACGGAGTTTTTTTATTTAAAAAAAAATGTATTATTAAATATGGATTTTATACATTTTGTTGTATAAAATGTATTTAGTATACAATGAAAATTACTCATTAAAAATTAGTCGTAATCAACAACAAAAGTTAGTCCCGTCGAGCGACTTTGTAACAAAACAAAATAACTTCTAATAAAACATTGCTTACAACAAATTTTTTATAACCTATTTTCACTGTATTAGCTCGTTTTCGTGTAGTTATTTTTTACCAAAGCAATGTCTTGTTTTGTTGTTACTTATTTTTATTGAACAACTACTTTTCTACAGCCTATTTAACTAATATTCTACCTTTTTAGGAAAGATGAGTCTATAATTTTAATTTACCAATTTATATTGTAATATTAAAACTCTGTGTTCTTAAAAACTTTAGTTGTAAATCATGTTAATCATGTGTTATGTTTTTGTGTTGTAATACAATATAATTTACCCTTTATTACATTGACAAAAGTGTCAGCGAAAATTGTATCATTTTACAATTGTAAATCGTGCATTTTATGGAGTTTTGAATTTTTAATAACTTAAAATGAGACTTTTACATAGCCAGAAAAATGTTTTTGATAGAAATTCGAATTTTTGTTGTTTCTACTTTTAATAGGTAATAAGTGTAAATGTAAACATATATAATATATTAAATAACTGTGAAACAACAGATTTCAGTCTATTCTGTGGTGAAATTATGGCAAGTTCGGCATTTTGGTCGATAGTTACAAGTGATTAGCAATACTGTTCAGTATATTCTGCTATTTTTTATTTATTTATAAAACGAATCACTACTCGCTGAATATCTGTCATTTAGTCGAGATGATAAATTCAAAGTAAAAAGTAAAAACAGTAACCTTTAAGCCAAGGGCATTGGGGATCTTATTGGCTTTAGTATACTATAATTCATAATATATTTTGTCACGGCTATTTTTGTATACCTATTACAAATTGTTGTTTACCTATTGTTGTCATTGCCAAATGGCAAATAGTATGATAACGGAAAATTTCCCTTGCGGCGAATAGATAACATAAATAGTAACGATAATATTGGACATTTGGACATCGGATTTTTTCACTTAGTCTTAAATTACATCTTAATAAAAAAAACCGTGTTCCGGCGTGTTATTTAGTACACATTTGACGTTGTTAGTTAGAACGTTTCGTTGAGCGAATGTGAACTTACGATTTGTCAACTACCTATTTCTATTGTGTCACCTAAATTATGTCTGCAAAATTGTTATCTGTGGATACTCAAGAGGTAATCTAGTTTATTTAATTGTATTGTAAACTCACAAAAAATAGACGTTTGCTAACATATTATAATACTATGTACAAGTGTGGTACACATTTTTTGATTTAGAGTATATTAGAGTATATATTATAATTGTTCTACAAAATTTGATACAATTACAAGCTTGGGTTGTTAGCAAACACTAATTGTAGTATATTTTACATCTGAGAAACTTAATGATTTCATAAAAATCAATACACAAATGGTTTACAAAGAAATTCATGTATGACTGAGCTTTTATTAATTTCTTATGAAAGTATTTAATTACTCTTTACCTAGTCACGAAACAGTTAAAAAGAACAGTTAATGAAAGAGAAATTGAATTGCTATTTAAATTATTTGTATTATCATTAGTCCTGAGCTAATTGTTATAAGTAGTCCATCTTTTCTAACTTTTAAGTAATTGATTTTTATTTTCCCCTTTTCTGTAGTATATAATATTGGCGTTGCTTAGTAAAATGTGCCCTGATTTTGAATGAAACAAACTGATATGTTTTGATTTTGTAATGAGATTATTATTATTACATTATTATTATTATTATTATTTATTTTTAGTGAGTTATAATATATAAAGCTGTATTTTTCAAAAACCTAATAAACAATCTTATCTGTTAAGTGTTTAACATAATTATTTTGCTTGGGTACAATATGCAATAAAAATTAAGTGATATAAGTTTGTAGGCATTTGAATATTTGTTTTAGTGTAAATTGTTTTATTTATTTATTCATTATATTTCATAATACATAATATAATACAACTGATACATATGCCAATTGAGCTAATTATGCTCGTATCTGGCATACGGAATTCTAACAACAATAACAATAATAACACAACACATTAATAATATACAAAACTTAATTTCTTATACCATTTTTACACATAACGACATTTTAATATTTGATTTACACAAACACTCTCACTGAGGTCACCTTTAATGTGGTTGTTCATTTTATCTATTTCATTAAACCATTTTCTATTACTATATATTGTTAATCCTATGCACTTTATCTATAGTGTAGTTTATATATATATAGAAACATTAACCATTTTATCGATTTTAGAACCTATAAGAAGGTTCTTAAGTTATACGATAAGAATTAATAAATAAACATAAGATTAAATTATAAAATAAAATTTCATTAAAATGTCTGTGATTGCTCTAGGAAAAAATATTTCAAAACAAATGTATTCAACATATCTACGCGATAGAGGACTCAGTTAAATTGTATTTATGAAGGAAGGGAACTAGGAGGGTCCTGCTTTGATTATAGTTTTAAAATTAACATTTATCCCTTCATTTTCAATTGTAATACTTAAGTCTTTTAGTCAAGTTCCTAATTTAATATGACTTCTTTTTGTTTCCTTCATAATTTACAATGGACTTCTGATGCCATAAAGTTCTTACTAAATATTACATTTTTGCAAAAATAAAAAAAACAAAATAATTCTATAATTTGTAAACAACTGAGTTGTGAGTTTCAGGCGTGTAGCTCATCAAAACAAAAACTGTACGCAAAATTTTTTTTTAATTTACTGTAAAGGCGGACAGCAATACAAGTCACAACATTGATTTGTGATTTATATGATTTATATTTATAAATAAAATTGACATTTAGCTTAAGTATAATATTTAATCATTTTTCAAATTGTTATAAGAAGAACTGTTTAATTATTATACCATTACAATACTATTCGATTTCTCTTGTAGATATATAAATTATTAAAACCTCGTGGGACACCTGAATAGCTATAGGATGTAAGATACACTTGGCTTAAGTTGCTTATTGATACATTTATATGTGTATTGGGTATACAGAGTGATTGGATAACTATGACCCAGTCATTATCTTAAAACATATTAGACTTTTTAAAATTATTCTTCTTTTTAATTTTAAAGAGAGAGATACAACCGTTATTAATAAAATATTGGCGAGCTGGCCAATTCATGGGTTGTCACGAGGACCCAGTCTCAGTACATAATCTATAATATAAACATTTGTATAAAATGGTTTTTCCTAGTTTTTACCTCTTGAAGAACTCCACTAGAGCAGGAGACGCTGTACCTTTTTCCCAAACCATGAACCAATAACATCCTAGTTTTGATGCCGTATTTCTTTTCTACTTATTGTATACATTCTAAATATATTTCCTATTTTTCCTGGTTAACCAATTCGTCTTGATTGTCATCATTGGTTTTTCACTGGATAGTGGGATCAATGATAAGTCATGTGCCTTCAATTCGGTTGAATACTGTAATATCAACTTAAATTTCATATCCCTGCCCATTATTTGCTTCACAATGAACCTTTTTATAAACCTTGAAGCATTTGTCCTGGAACAAAATAGGTATTGTGGAGCGGACTTTATTTTGCGATCCCTCCATTTTGGGATAGTTGCCGCGGATATGACAATTGGTTTCCCCATAGTTATAATAATTACTCAAAAGTGGTTATCGACCAGTCAAAGTGTTCAGCAAATTATTCTTATTTTTAAATGTTTATTGAATATATACATTACCAATTAAAAGTTCATAAAGTTAGAAACGTTAGGGAAGGGGTTATAATGTTTATCATCCCTTTCCTTCACAATTGTTTTGATTTTTTGTCCTAATAAAGTGTGTGTAAAAGATTTAAACTTGAGTGATTTAGTAAAATAATTTTTTTGTGCTCTCATGTTCTTGATACAGGAGGCACCCCGCACCAGTGATTAGGGGGGGGTTTAATTACCCTACAATATCTCGGTTATAATATGTAACAACAGTTCTAACATAACATATAACTTTTTTTTATTAAGGAAAACCCCAAAAAGGGGAAAATTACTCATTGGCCGTAATTGGAAATTGACTACGGTCATCAAAAGTCAAAAGCGGTAATGAAAATATTTTCATTATAATAAATGATGATGATAAATATACTCGAAAAGGTTAACCTATTTTCATTTAAAACCCGTCAAACCGTTGTAGGCAAACTGGCATGACAATAACCTTTGTTATCAATATTTTGGAACACAATTAAAAATTTGGTCTTTGACGCGGTTAAAAATATACTAAACTGTATCATAAACCGTTATTGTAATGAATAAGTATAGAATAAATCAACTTTGTTGTTTTATTTTAAACGTTTTATTGTAATAAATACTTTGTTTTTATTTGATTTTAATTTGTTTGCTTGTGTTTTAAACAAAATTGATATGGCTGGTGACATTGCATTTGGTAGTTACGAGTTTAAACACTATAACTTCATAGTAAGAAGTTTATATTTTCGCATTATTTAGAATAATTCAATACCTTAAGGCTTAAAGCACAAAAGTACCATGTCCATGTTTTTCAAAATCGTGATTTTGGGTATCTCCGAATTCGCGTTCAAAACTGAATCGTATGAACAAAGACAATATGTCCAAAGAGTATAAATAATTCAAATTCAATAGTTCAACTACAAAAAACCGTACAATTTTTAAGAGCCCAAGAGTTAAACCCTATAGGTACCTCAAACCATATAAAGTGGACTTGTGTGCTTGTCTGAAGTCGGAATTAAGAAGGAATAACGGAAAAAGTTGCCTTGAGGTTCAGAGTAGGCAAGAATAAAACTGCTTGTTGTTTGGAATGTTAAATTTTAAGTAGGACATGAGCAAAGTAAATTGTTTTTTCTAAACTACGTTAATCGTAAAAATAACGGGTTTACGTCACTTTATTAATTTAGAAATAGACTCTGGCCTCTATATGATAAGAAAACCACAAATTAATGTTGTTATTTAATTATAGGTATTAATATTATCAAATAACAAACTATTGATAAAATCGCTCTGACTGTGTTGAAAACACAACGACCATTCTAGAAAATACCTATTTTCAAATAATTTTGTTTTGCTGACTTGATTTTCTAACAATACGTAAACACAGATACGCATTATTATTCCAGCATATTTCTGCGAAGTAGGGTTGCCAACTTTCAAATTGTGTAATGTAGGACAATATTTTTCATATCCAAGCCGGCAGCGGGGCCCCATGGTCCCCTGCCAAATGAGGGCCTCACCCAAATAGTAAATACTTATTTTAAGTTGATAAGAAAATGAAATTTATTAATATAAATTATCATAACAAAAAACAATATTAATTATGAAATGCATACTGCAACTAATAAGAACAAAAAAAATAAAAAAAAATATACATGACTCTTGAGTCTTGGTCCAAGACTCAAGAATTATGTCTAAGACCGTGGTATATACAAGCATAGATGATAAAATATTTTTGAATTGTCAATGACCTTTGTATACATAATACAAGACGTGATTAACCTAAATCATAGATACAATTAAAAATAATTTATAATAATAATGAAATATAAAAAATGTTTTGTAATTTTTCATAGACTAAACTATATTATTGGGTACATTTATTGAAATGTAGGATAGTCCTACAAAAAAATTTAAAGCGTTGTTGGACGTAGGACAAATCATACAAATGTAGGACTGTCCTGGCCAATGTAGGACGGTTGGCAACCCTACTGCGAAGTGTTTTTATGACTTCAAAATCAGCACTCGCACCGACCCCACTGTTAACTCTTATGGGTCAACGCACTTTATTTTATTTACTGGAAATTGTTTTTTAACATATATTAATATTCCAGATAAAAAATACTACCATTTGTGGTGGAAACGATAATATATATTTTTTGATATGATTTTTTTGACCGGAATTTATAAATTAGCCTAATGAAAAAACTTAAAAAATCAATTCAAATGTATATGAGTCTTTAATTTCTACTATAATTAAATAGATTATATAATTTTTACATATAGAAGCCAATATTGGTTGAAGGTTATCATATCATATTATAAGCCTATTTAAACATTCAAATTTGCTATAGGTATCGTTTTAATAAAAAAAATACAGTAGCACAAAAAGTTAGAAGTGTCTCCTCACAAGCTTCAAATAGGCAGTATTTTAAAAAAAAAAAGTTTATTTAGATTTTGATTATAGTGATTTATTTCAGGTAATTTAGATTAGCTATAAAATAGAAATTTTCTCATGTACAATTTGTAACACTAGTATAGCAGTTTTGACTCTTGTGTTGTTTCAAGACCCAAAAAACTTTACTATAAATGTCTGTACATTTTTAATAATTGTTCTAAACCTGATAAAAAAAATTACAAACCGTGAAATAATAGAAATGGTTACAACTGTCAAATCAAATCACTGTAAAAAAAACTCGGGTTTTTTGATCTATGTATAATAAACATTTTTGAATATCAATATAATTGAAATCATTTAAATACAACTTTTACTATGCTTTTCTGCAATAATGTATGTATCTAATATTAAATTTACCTTCTTTTTTAATTTGGAAGTAATTCGACTATTCTTCGGAAACTTATATTGTCGTATTTTTAAGTTAAAAATGATTTTATACCAATCTTAGGAAAGGTTTTCTTAATTTTGATAGGGTAGGGGTAACTTTTTAGTTTTAGGCCATATTAGGTAGACTTTTATATGTGTAAATAAACTTTGTAAAAACTTCTAGTGTAAAGGCCCCTTAACGAGTGTGATTTTCAACACTTCTACCATCCGTTGACGAAAAGAAGTAAATATTGAAAATTTGGTAACCAGCTGGTTTTTAAAAAAAAATTTATTACCAATAATAATTATCATTTGTCGACGAAGGCACCGCGTCCCGTCCCCGGAGAAGACGGGTTTGATTTAATTGTAACAATCTGTTACAGCATTATAAATTATAATATTATCGTTTTAGTTTATATTAATATTTTATTCGTCCGTCCTAATGTGTCAATTACGGCGGTGTGCGGATATTGCGTTTATGATCGGCTGTTCATCACAATATGCAAACAAGGTTTTTGAGATTTTTAGATTTTTATTTGTTGGTTTTTATTTAAAATCGATAGGCCGAGGAAAACACGTAGTCGGTGTAGCAGTAGCTTTCGACGGGTACACGGTAAAATTACGTTCGGCCAGATTAGGTAAAGCCAATAGAAATATAACATACACTTGTATGTACGTGTGCGCACATATATATATATATATAAATAAATCTTATGATTGTGTTTATTAATATGTATATATATATATATATATATATATTAAATGTATTAGTGTGTGTGTATTTTGTGTGTGTGTCGGTGTGTATACATATCTATACACGGGTAAGCCGTTTATAAAAACTGGTTTTCATGAGTGCGGGAAGGCCAGTTCGTGTGTGTTATGTTCAGATTGACGGATGTTCGTTTGACGCCGCCGCCGTCGTGTGATCCGTAAAAAGGAAAATCGAAAGAATAATATTATAATATTATTTGATTGTAAAAGTCGTTCTTGTTTTATTTATTATTTTTATTATATTATATTATATTATTTTTTAATTTTTGAACCCCGAACTCGAAATAAAAAGCCAACAAAACATGGTCGAGGAAACCAACTTGGGATATTCGGGAATAAACATTTCCAATAACGTTCAACCGACAAAGGTAAAGTTTCACACCACTAGTAGGTACATAAACGATTGAAAAAAAAATATACACATATTAATAGTCGACATAATTTACATATTAACTTTTTCAGCTATTATTGCGTCGCGTGACAAAATCGTTTTGAATAATAATAGTTGAAGTTTTTTATTCAAATTATTAATACGACGTCATTGATTTGTTATTTTTTTCTGTGTTCTCAGTTTTGTTTGTACGACTCAATCCCGTCTTGACTTGAGTTCTAGTTTTAATTTGAAAATGGTATTTTTATATACATTATTTAATTATAGTTTTTGTTAACCACGCGATTTAAATTTGCAGACTTGTGCAATAACTATGTAACTTAGTGTATATGCATTTTTTCTAAACGCTGTAATTCTATTTTTTAAATTTCTTGAGCTTTATTCTCCTAAACTTTATAGGTTTAGATATTTATTATAATAACGAGTTTGAAAAAATTGTACTTACTCTATTGTCTTCCCTATGCCTTTGGTTTATTTTTTAATAATATATATAAGTATATTCTCCTGACGCTGGTACAACAACAATAAATGAATACTAATTTTATTGCAATCCTTTTTAAATCATCAATTGGTGTTTTATGTTAAACAGACGGAGCTTTTGTGAGTGATTTTTAATTGTCGATATTATTGTAGTAAACCCATAATTAATGAATGTTTTAAATTCAATTTGCTGTTTCTTTGAGGAGTGATCGCGTACCTTGTAGTTATGATGTGATTTTTAAATAAAAAAACCTCATATATCTTTTAAAAATAAGAAATTTGCTTGCTTACAATCAATGCTGTTAGTAAAAATTCCTGTCAGGAAATAGTAACGTGTAAATTACAGACTTAATAATTTAACTTTGTAAGTCCATACATTTCATCTTTGCTAACAATGTTTATTAAGTAATCACTCAAACATTTTCATATACAATTTGACAGAATACGCACCTGAGTATTATCAATAATACTTAGCAGTATTTAATCAGCTACCGTTACAATTATACATTTAAATGATACACTATTGAATATTTTTAGATAAAACAATTTAAAAAAAACAATATTTAACACTTCTAACGAGTTGTTAGTTCTGTTGTGTCGAATTTAACTTATTGGTACAAACTAATATACAAGTTGGGCCAAAAGTCACAGGTTGAAAGTTCAATGTCGTATACGACTTATGGCATACCAGTATAATAAAGAACGGGTTTATTATTTTATGTACACTACGGATGAATGAAAATAACATAACAGCTGCTATACATATTACTAGTTTTTAGCTAACAACGTTTTGTAATAACTATAAATTGCTGTTTATCTTGAAGCCGAGTTTAAAATATAAGGAAGTATAATTGTTGTATTTGTGCACATATTTTATATATGCATTGAATGAACTCTGCTGCTGGTTGTAAGTCTACATTTCAAAATGGAAATATGTAGTTAAAGGTAATGAAATATTACCAACCGTTACAAATTACAAATTGCCTGGAGGCTGTTATGATGCGATTTATATTTTTATATGTCTGCGTCATTTCCTACCGTAACCCTATTTTGTTCTACTATTGATTTGTTTCAAAGTGATCATAGTTTTTACACGGTGATTATTATAATAAATACAATTATAATATGTTAATTAACTAATAACAGCTATTCACAGCATTAGGTTGAGTAATAACCAAACATTTTGTAATACAATTTTGTAGCCGTTAGTTTCAAAACAAACTTATTACTATACTTGAAAATAACTTTTTTTAAACTTAAATTTTATATAACATTCCATTAAAAAATACAACCTAGGAGGAAGAAAGCTAAGAGACGTCTTTACAAGACTCAAATTTACACCAGAATAATATAATTGTTTGATTTTAGAAGCATTCTCAAGACTTTTCTAATGGGGGGGGGGGAATAGTAAACAAAAACTAAAGTATTTATTCCCGTTAAAGTCGATCCCCCCATTGATTGTTTCAAAATCTTTCATTGACATAATATGTATTTGAGTTTTAGTGTAAGCGTTTTTTCGTGACAGTTGATGAACACTATTTAAATAAAAATAATAAAACTAAAGATTATTGTTTGGTAATGGGAAATAACGATTAAAATCGATTTATTCTTGAATTTAAAAATATACTTTCTAGCTATTGGCAAGTATAGTGTAAAAATATTAAACGGTTGTAACAAATTCACCCGACTAAATTTTATTAGCTTAATAAATTTCAAGTGCGTTTTGCGTTAATCATTTTCATTTGCCTGATCATAAAATGTTTGTATTACATTTTCCTTGAAACTTGTTAATCTTGTGCACAATCTCAATTACCTAGTACAAAATAAACGATTAAAAATCGTTATTAAAAGGTACTAATGCGTGTTACAAAAAAAATAAAAGTTCTTTATGTAATATGTTGTTTTATTATTTAGTTAGGTAAGACGTAGTTGCGCGTTATCGATCATCGACGTAAAAGAACATAATCTGTAAAATAGTTCTAATTTTTAGTTAATTTCCATAACTAGGTTTTAGGTTTTAGCAAGGTCATGCAAGTAAATAGTTAATATTCATAAATGTATTAATTCATATATTAATAAATTATTGTAATAATACATATGGTAGGATGAAAGAAGTTGATATGTGAATTTTATTTTCCTAAAATTTTGGAAAAAGCGACTTCTGCCATCCTATCACGAAAATAATGAAATAGTTCAATTTAAGTTTAATATTTTTCTTTTTCGTTTTTCCGGAGGTAATCTTACATTTGCAATCTTAGCATTGATTTTAGAATATCAATGATTTATATCAATTTATGAATGACAATCAATTATTTTAGAATACATATCTAGTTGAAATCGTCCGATCTGTCGCTCAAGCTATCAAATTGGTAATTGAAAAAAACAAAAATGTCTCACAATGTGTTCAATCGATTCAGTAGTTATGTGCAATCGATCGAATTATGGGAAATAGTAATTTTTGCTTACTAAAATAAAAATCGTAAATTTACTGAATCAACAGATGGCATTTTTACAAAGAAAACAAGGTGATATTAAAGAAAACTTTCGACAAGTACCTAAGTTATGACAATTTGAGTAATAGTAACAAAAATTCGATGTTTGTTTTTTTATTTTTTCTATGGCGTAGAAGATATTAAAAAATAAAGGCCGTACAACAACGTTATGTAGGGATGATGACGTTGGGCTACTTTTGATTTCTTATTAGAGAAACTAATAGTCCCGAAAAAAACAAAAGGTAGAGAGTCGGAATTATTCCTAAATTCTAATTCACTCGTATAATATTAGATTACTTGAATACTGTAACGGTTAGGTTGTTTTTTTTTAAATCGAATTTTAACCATTCAATTTTTTTTTATCGTTTTAGACGAAAGGGCATAGCAGAGTACCTTCAACGGACTTACGCGAGTTCAAAGAAGTCACCCAAAGGGATTCGTTAGTGCAACTCGAAAAGGAAATCGTATCGCTGTTGGCAACCGTACCCGAGGACAAGAAGGAATTAGCTCAGTCGCAGTTTACCGCATTTTCCCGGTTGTTTCAACGATTTCTGGAAGAATCTGGACCGTCGGTCGACTGGGACCGTATTGAAAAATTACCCGCAGACGCAGTGAGTATATCAACGTCCGTTAAGGTTTTTTTTTTTTTGGAGGTCCCGTCGATAAGGTGATAAGGTAATAACCCTGTGATAAACTGTGTATATTGACCTCGGATGACTACCGTATCAGTGGGTCAGATAATATTAATACGGTTTTTATTCTTTGTTATTAATTTCGTACACATCATCGTGTACATTTTAGGTGCGTTGTATTTTTGTTTTATACATAATATACGACGTCGTACAGCGTGTCCCATTAGTCCCCATTATGGCAAGGTTATAAAAAGTGTTTAAAATGCTGATTAAAAAATTTTAAATGTCCGAACCATTTATTAATTTTAGACTATATGACTATAAAAAAATATATACATTTAAGAATATATTTAAATATATACATTTACATATACATATGTAGATATAGATTATATATTTATATGTTAATGAAAACTAATTTAAATGGTTAATGCTTATGCATGTTATGGACCTTCATTTGTTGTCAAAGGAAAAAAATAGATTTTGTATATTGAATTTTCCTACGGCTTTACATGTCGGTATTAATTAAATTATCATAAAACCTAATCCACAAGCTTCTTTCATATTATAAAATAATTAAATATTTAAATAAACACTTAACCACAAAAATAATAGTCTATAGCGTATAAGAATTTCGGCAGCTATTTCGAGCATTTACTTTTAGTGTAGAAAAAAGTAAATGTATTTTTTTACAATATACTATTATTGAAATCTGTTAAAAGTTGTACAAATTCAAGTTACGGTTTTACTAAAAATAAAAATGTATTGGTCATTTCAAATGTTTTTTTATAAAAATAAATAAATAACATTTTTATAAAATTATAAAAATTGATTCCCCTCCTCCCCCATATTAGTGTTTAAATAGGTATTTTGTAAATTGTATTACCTTTTTTTGGAGTTGATTGTTTAATGATTCTGTGGGATTTATTGAGTTATTAAAAAAAAAAAACATTGTTGTGAGGTTCAGTAACCTTGGTGGCCAAAATTACAGACAAAAATCATAGTAGTATAGGGTTTGACAAAATAGGTTATTAATAATAATAAGCTCCTATTTTGGGATAAGAACAATAAAATAAGTTATTGTTCTGAGTTTATATAAATTTACCATGAAACAACACAATTTGCATGTTAATAATATTGTAACGTTGAGTTGGTAACGTCGATTAAAAACAATAACAACAGCATATTATTAATAAATAATAATTATAAAGTTGCGTGGCCGCTGACCGGTGACGTCACCACAATATTAATTATATTGTCAAAGGATAAATTTACTGTAATTTTATGATTTATACACATTTCTTAAGTTTGTAGTTGGCGGTAAGACGTGCATTTGTCATAGTTGTTTCTGTCATTATAATTATACTATATTTGTTCATTAAATTTTAAATCGTTAGTTAGGTTGTATAGGTATTATATTTATGTTTTCATGTTTTTTACAGCACTGAATGTGTGTATGTGTTTGTAGACCAATAAAGTTTTTTTTACTTCCTACTTTTCAATGACTGTAATAGAACAATAGAATTAATGCTGTCTGTCGGGGAGGACTAGATATAAAGAAGTCTATTGTTTTAGGAATCGAAAAGACCATCATATTAAATACAAATTTGGAGAAAAAAATTGAGGGGACTATTAAATCATTTTATTATCAATTTTTAACATGCTATATTACTTTAGTTAAGATTTGGCCGTTAAGTTACTCTCAACATTATGCCAAACCATCTATTAAGAACCTCTTAATTGTTGTTATGCCAGAATTGAGAAATCCAAAAATACCCCCAATTAAAAAGAGTAAACTGGTTTCATTCACAAATCACAAATTCTTTATCTACTTAACTTAGATGTTAGTACTTTCAAATAGATTCTATATTGATCGTTCTTGGTGTTTTTCTTGTTGGTATTTATGTCTTTATTTAGTACCAGCCCGGTATCATGATTTTATTGTAATTTGACTTGAGCAATAACATTTTTGTTTCGGGTGTACTTTATCCCATTCCCACGTCTCTTCGTGTCCGATTAAACTTAAAGGCTTTGTCCCGATCCTACTGAGCTGTTGTTCTTATCTGTATTTTTGTGTTTTATTTTTATTTTTTCAACAATAACGAGTAATTTTATTAATTTATGCGTCTTGGCCAGTCTCTCCAGGAAGTTATTAGGTGTACAGTGTATCCGGTTTTTTGATTCGAGGCCATTATATTTTTGGAGCCACCGAATCTCCTAAACATCTATATTCCATTATTACTTTTGTTGTCGACATAGTTGTTGTTTTTCAATTTACTTGCAATATCAAGCATAGACATTGTAGGTCAAAATGTATATCTTCTTTCATAACCCTTTTAATCGATTCCCGTGGATTTAAACAGTGGCGCTTAATTGAGGGTGTACCTATAGATGTCAGACTACATAACATCTTAAATAAGAAAACAAATTAGCTTAGAACTAAAGTACATTTAAAATATATGAAAAGAGGTGGTGAGTACTTTGTATATTAAAAATACAGTTTGGACTAGGACGTTACTAAATACATATAAGAGGGAGGAGTGAAACGTGCCTACTTGGACTACCTACGTTTATGACACTTAGCACAAACAAGGGGAAAAGGAGATTAGATATCCTTTTTTTCAAATTCATCTTTTCATTTTAAAGTAATTTTTTTCTTATAAATTGTGGAGAATAAAAGAGATAAAAAAAATATTTTCTTTTGTTATTAATTTAATTGTTATGAAAATAGACGGGTTTTTCTTAAATGTTTAAACAGATTAATTATTAATTAATTACATTGGTTGATTCGTTAGTACTGCCTCCCCCCCAAAAAAAATGTTTTGTTAAAGATAAAACAAAAATTGATTGCTATAGTAGTTATGTAACAATAGTTAATGATAACTAAGTATTGCTAACTAGTTAACCAATAATTATCATAGTACTTAAAAAAATTATAAACAAACACATTAAATAAGTTAGGTGGTACGTACATTTATAGTAATTTTTATTTAGGTTATGTTGACCTAAAAAGAATTATATAGATAAAATAAAATTACTTGTGAATTTAATATTTACCCGCCGTTTATATTTAAAATTATTTTTCTAGATACGAGACTATGATGTACTTCCAAAGCCAGGTCCTGACGACATTCATAAAAAATTGGAAAAACTCGTTGTTGTTAAGCTCAACGGAGGTCTTGGGACTTCCATGGGTTGCCGTGGTCCCAAATCCGTTATTCAAGTCAGAAACGAACTTACTTTCCTCGACTTGACAGTACAACAAATTGAAGTAAGACGAGTTTTATGTTAAATAGGTACTGGAATAGTTTTTAACCGTTTTATTCCCATACAGCATTTAAACAAAAAATACAATGTCAACGTACCATTGGTTTTGATGAATTCTTTCAACACCGACAAAGACACTGAACAAATAATCCGTAAATACAAAGGACTTCAAGTCGAAATCTATACTTTCAATCAAAGCTGTTTCCCAAGAGTTTCCAAAGAATCGCTACTACCAATTGCTAAAAACTGCAACATTGATGGAAATATTGAAGCGTAAGTATTTTAAAATAAAGTAAAAGGAATTTCATGGGCTTTAAAAAACTATTGTGTAGACATTTATATGTAAATATTTCTTTCGTCTTTTTAGATGGTATCCACCTGGTCACGGTGATTTCTACGACAGCTTCAAAAATTCAGGACTGTTACAGAAGTTCATTAATAGCGTAAGCAATAGTTTTTATAAATAATTGTCATTTCATTTATTTAGTATTTGAAAATTTAGTCGAATACCTATTATATTAATATTTCAGGGCCGAGATTATTGTTTTATTTCTAACATTGATAACTTGGGCGCAACTGTCGATCTTAACATCTTAAATATGTTACTAAGTCAAGATGCAAATTCTCCGGAATTTGTAATGGAAGTAACCAACAAGACAAAAGCCGATGTCAAAGGTGGTACTTTGATTCAATATGAAAACAAGCTGCGACTGTTGGAAATTGCCCAAGTGCCCAAAGAGCATCTTGAAGAGTTCAAATCGGTGAAAAAGTTTAAGTTTTTCAATACCAACAACTTATGGATCAAACTCGGAGCCATTGAACAAGTTCTAAACGAAGGATCATTAAATTTAGAAATCATAGTCAACAATAAAACTCTAGATAATAATCTGAACATTATTCAACTGGAAACCGCCGTAGGAGCCGCAATGAAATCATTTAGTGGAGGACTCGGTATGAAAATAAATGTTAAAAAAAAAAAATTTAACTTTAATTATTAATAACTTTAATTGTTTGTCATTAGGTATCAATGTCCCTCGTAGCCGTTTCTTGCCTGTCAAAAAAACTTCTGATCTTTTGTTGGTCATGAGTAACTTGTACCATATGCGTAACGGATCGTTGTCAATGAGTCCACTACGGATGTTCCCTACTACTCCGTTGGTGAAGCTCGGAGATAAAGATTTTGCTAAAGTCAAAGATTTCCTATCTCGTTTCGCTACAATTCCCGACATACTAGAGTTAGATCACTTAACCGTGTCCGGAGATGTTACGTTTGGTCGCAATGTTTCGTTAAAAGTATGAATTGTGAATTTCTATTCTTTTGATAACGTGTTTGGAACTTGTTTTAACCTTTAATGATGGTGTTATTTGTAGGGAACGGTAATCATTATTGCCAATCACGGTGACAGAATAGACATCCCTTCAAATGCTACGCTCGAAAACAAAATTGTGTCTGGCAATCTTAGAATATTGGATCACTAAAAAGATGAATTTTACTATTCAACCTTGTTGTTTTATTATTAGTTTTTATTATAGAAGCTTTGTTTTTAATTATTTAGTCATTTGTTATATTTTATTTATTTAAATACCATATCCGTGAATTATTTTATATTCATTTGTTCTACCATCGTGATCAAAACTGAGGGAGATTTTTAAAAACCATATTTATTTAATCGAAGTTTGACTTCTTTAATAGAAGCACAATATTTTATTATATGTTGTTTTATGTCGATAAAATTGTAATACCAAAATAACTTTTATTATAATTGTTTTTATTGTTTGCAAAGTTTATATAATAGTATGTATAATCAAAATAGGTAATTAAAATCATTTTTTGTCAGTTATGAAATTATGTTTTTAGAACAAAATCATTTTAATTACCTTTGGTACGTACCAGAGAATATTTAAATTTATTAAAACAATTATTTTATCTAGTTGCTTTAATTCCTAAAACCCTAGCCTGCTTATCCATTTTTGTCTAACACAATATAAATCACTGTTCATTACAGATCATACTCTGTTTACACATACTATTGTTGAATATATTTTTTCCTCACTGTTTACTATTAAGTCATTATCATATTTAATTGTATCAACAATGCTGTGCTTATTTTTAGCAATAAGCATGTTTTCGGTCTACATTTTGTTTCGATTTTATCTTAACACTTGAAGGGTTTACGATCTATGCTTCATAATTGATATAATAGCTATACTATACTTATTTGTTATATAATACTATTTTTTACATTCTATTGATAATGTACTTACTTTTTTTTTTACATATAAAATTCTAAATATTCTATTATGAAGAAATGTTTTTTTTAAAAATTACATTAAAAAGAGATTTTCTACATTTTATTCAAAGCTAGGCAAAGCCACTTTATTTAAACTAGTTTAAAAAGTCAAGTGAATTTAAAAAAATGTAACAGTTGAGTTAAAAGTATTCAGTTTTTACTATAATAATATCTCATACTTTTAATAACTTTTTATAATACCGTTGAAGTTTTTTATTACATATTTTTCACACATTCGGTGTAATACATATTTGCAATATATTTAATGTAATAAAGATAAATATATTTATTATGTGCAGTCAAAAACATAAATAAAGTGTGTATTATAATATTTAAAACAAAATTGAAATTTCGAAGGAAGTGTGATACCAAGTTTTTTTAATTTTATGGTTTTACATTTTATGCTAAGAAACATATTTAAGTTTTTCCTTAAACTTTATTTAACTGTCCTGTAACTGTAGATATCAAAAGATAACCAGCACTTCAAATAAATTAATTGTGGCGGTAGGTTTTTTTACAAATTAAATTTTTGACAAATGTTCAACATTATCAATTTGACAATGACAATATCAACATTTTGATCCAAATTTGTGAATATTGTCAATTACATTTATATTTTGATGTACTTTATGTAATGCCCTTCCTTAACTTCCTAAAGTTAATAAACTAATATAAATGTTATTAGTCGGAGTTTTTGTTTTGAAACAATTCAGTTTTAGATTTACTATAAAAAGGGATTATTGATGAAAACTCTCCAAAAGGCTAAACTCGATTTCAATATTATTTTTCAACAGAATTCAAAATTGAAAACAAATCCTTGGAATAAAAAACCAAATATTTTTTCTTATCAGCTTTTATCACGTGATACTGCTTATCAGAACCGCATTCTGATAATGAGGTGAAAAATATTTTTGAATTTTAAATAGGTACTAATAATTATTAATATTTTCCAATGTTCTATACTACGTTATTTGATTATTAATGAACTGTGATGATTAGGTGTAAGTTGAATAGGTTAATCGTAACGCGAAATGGAAAACGTTACAAACACTTTTTGTCTTCGAACGAAATTCGACAGCGGTTTATCGATTATTTCGTAAAAGAAAATGATCACAAGTTCATTAAATCAAGTCCAGTCTTACCTTATAATGATCCTTCAATAGCGTTTGTTAATGCTGGGATGTGTCAGGTTACGATTTACTTATAATAAATATGTTTTGTACGCTTGCGATAATTTGGTTGTACTTTTTAGTTTAAAAATGTTTTTCTCGGCCAACAAACATTGGTAGCCAAGTGTGTGGCTAACAGTCAAAAATGTATTAGAGTAGGAGGCAGACACAATGATTTAAGTTTAGTTGGTTCAGACGGAACCCATCATACGTTTTTCGAAATGCTCGGAAACTGGTCCTTTGGCCAATACGATAAAGTAAGGTCAATACATTAGATTTCAATTAGATACTTTACGACTGACATTGCTTTCCGTAGGCTGTAGCTTGTCGTTTGGCGTGGAACCTGTTGACATCGTCTCCTTACGATATATCTCCAGAACATTTATACATCACTGTATTTAACGGTGACAAACAACAAAATTTAGAAGCCGATGACGAGACTTATCGGATTTGGAAGCAGTTAGGGTAAACATTGTTGAAATTGATTTATTTGGAACAAATTTTAAATTGTTATTTTATAGAATACCTGATAGTCGTATAATTATGAGCGGAAGAAACGACAATTTTTGGGAAATGGGCGAGACCGGGCCTTGCGGTCCATGTACGGAAATACATATTGATTATCCGCCATCGGGTGGAAAAAACCTTATAGAACTATGGAACATTGTTTTTATTCAATATTCTCGGTAAATAAATCTACCAATAATCAATTTCATTCAATGTTAACTAAAATTGAAACAGATATTATTTAGAGAAATAGATGGAGCGATGCAAAAACTACCAAAGTGTTTTGTAGATACTGGTATGGGACTTGAGCGTTTAGCGATGGTATTGCAAGGGAAAAAATCTACTTACGATACCGACTTGTTTTTGCCTTTATTTGACACAATATTCAAAGTAAGTAAGTCTGAGTAAATTGAGAATAATTTATTTTTAATATTTATATACTTTGACAGGTGAGCGGCGTCTCAAAATACACGGGGTGTTTTGAAACTGCAAATACATTAGATACTAATTATCGTATATTAGTCGATCACGGTCGTATGATAACAACCGCATTGGCAGACAACATGCTTCCTAGTCACAAGTACGTCAATCAATTGAGTTCAGCTAAAGCGATTGTTATTTTATTGAAGTTAAATTAACTATATTTACTAACCGACTAATTTGTTACTACCAACTTATAGTCGGTTTTTATAACCTCTACTTTGACTAATTTTACAAATATTTTTTGCTCGACTTATTTAGTGAATTATTTTTTAGTCTACTAATCTAAATAATATTTTCAGATAGTTTTGACTAAATTTACTCGTTGACAATCAATTCATTTTTTATGGTTTATTTAACTATTCTTATAAATATTTTTTTACATTCATAAATCAACTAATAGGTAAAACAGTAGTACTGACTAAAAATTTTAGTAGAAATTATTTACTTGTGCCCATCACTATAGTTAATCAAACGTTTTAGTCATAAATTACGAAGAATCATGCGCAAATCGTTTTTGCTAACCGAAAACAACTTTAAAGTTCAACCTGCATTCGGTCTAATGTCCAGTATCGCCAATGAAGTATCGAATTGTCTTGGAGATACGTATCCAGAGATAAGACGAAATTTAGAAAAGGTTTTTTAATCTAATTTTGAATAACTTATACATTAAAAAATACATTTTTTATTAATGTTTATATTTTTAGGTACAACAATTACTCAAACACGAATACAGCGTTTTTGACAATCTGAGGAAATCGGTTTCCAAAGAATGGCATTACGTAATTGGTCGTTTGCCTAACCTTACGGTATTCAATCCTTATGAGGAGTGTACTGGCTTTGTTCCTGCTTGTAACTACCTCGTTAAACATGACGATATATTGCAAATTCCAGCTTTTACTATGTATGACGCATTTGGTTTAGATGTTCAGACGATAGAAAAGTTAGCCAAAGCTACTGGTAATACAATATCGAAAGTCCTACTGAATATAAATATATAAACAATTTTTTTTTTAAATTATTATTTAGACATGCCAGTTGATTGGAATGAATTTAACGATAAGCTTTTAGCATTGAAATCTAAAACAAAACATTGTATTCGCAACACAAGTAAAATTAATAACTTAATGCACAATTTTCCTGCAACCGATGATGGCTTGAAGTACAATATATTTTGTCAAGATAATCAAAGTTACAATATTTCACCAGCAATACCAGTTAAACTTTTAGCAGTTATCGATAAAAATGGCATCGTCATTAAAGAGTACAACATTAGTGAACACAACAGAGATGACGTTGTTTCTTTGATATTTGACAAAACCAACTTTTATTGTGAAGCCGGAGGACAGGAAAACGACATTGGCATTGTGAAGACAAAGAGTGGGCTTGTGTTTCATGTTATCAATGTAGAAAAAATTCAAGAAAATGGTGTTATACTGCATTATATCAAGTCCAAAGACTGGCCGCTGCTGTTTGGGTAAGTAAATTATATTGTAGTAATTTTAAACTATTTGTCGAGTCATTCTTCACAGTTAGTTTGTCTGTAGTGGCGCAGTGACTAAATTTAAAGACGCTCTTTGATATTCATTTTTTAAAAATTAGCAATAAAGTAAACTACTTTAAAAATCAGTGTTAGAAAAATTTAATTGTTTCACCTAGATAAAAGAAATAATATATACACAACTCTGCTAGGAATATTTGTTCAAAAACTTTACATTTAATGAACATATAATTAATTAGAAAACAATTTTAGTGAAGAAGAATTATTCCTCCAAATTGATATTGATCACCGGCTTGGCTTGATGCGATCACATTCGTCTGTACACATATTAAATGCTGTGTTGAATTCATATTTAGTCGTCACTTGTCAAACTTCGAGCAGTGTAAAAAAAGACTTAATGTCATTTACATTTGAACTATTTGGTCAAAAGTTTACTCCGGAAGGTAAATTTTTTTTTTTAAAAGTATATTTGTTGATTTTTAAATAGTACATAATTTGGCTTCACAGATGCTTTAGCGGTCGAACAAAAAATCAATGACATAATAAAATTAGCCTTGTCTGTTAAAAGAACTACAATGTCGTCAAACGATTTAAATGAAATTGACGTAAAGTTGATTCCGGGAGAAATTTATCCGGACGCTCAAGTACATGTGATAGACATATATGAAGATGATTCATATTTTTCTAGAGAAGCTTGTTGCGGAACACATGTTAACAGTACATCGGACTTGATTGATTTTTGTATTGTCCATTATAAATCTACTAATAAGGAATGCACTTTGGTCGGCGTGACCGGGCCATTGTGCATTCGTGCTAAATCGTACGGTGTCGAGTTGTTGAACAAATTGATAGAAATCGACAAATTTGTGAGTTTGATTTATGCAAGCAACACAACACCATCAAAGGTACTGAATAGAACATTTATCCTTCTAAAGAATTTAATAATTAAAATATCTAAAAACTTTTTAGATTCAACAAGCCGTTATGGAAATTAATGATATAAAATTAGAGTTAAAAAAAAATTTGAAAAAGCATATACCTTTAAAAAATAAAATAGAATTGGATAAAAAAATATTGTCTTTAGAAAGAAAATTTCAAAATGTATTCAAAGAAGAAAAAAGGTACAACATAATATTAAAATATTGTCTTAGTAATTTCGCCCAGTATTTAAACATGTATTTTTATTTATAGGAAACTTCTTGAAAATGATTTAAGAAAATTATATGATGAAAAATGTGTGGTCGGTAGTGTGGACGTTAATGATTTTTACTTTAATGATAACCGAATTAATTTTGATGAAGTAACCCGTACATACGGAGACATCCCTTGTTTACTTTTTGCATACAAAAATGGAATTATTTTCATGTACTGTCATGTCCCCGCGGTAAGTATTTATATTTCAGCGACTAATTTAACCGTAAATCTAATATAATTGTTTGGTTTTTATTTAGTCGTATTCAGATGATGACAGTTGGTTAATCAATGTATTTACTATGTTAAAAACAAAACCGATAAAGTTAAGAAATAAAGGTCAGTTGAAAATTGCGGAATTAAAAATTAGAATGTTAGATAGCTGTAGAGCACACAAATTAATCGATACTATCGTTGGAAACACCAAAGATTATTTTAAACGCAATCAAGCCTTCGAAACAAATTGTAAATAACAGATATCTGTGCAAAACAATAATATTTTTTTATTTGTAAAATTACATACTTGTAAATATAATTGCAAAATAATATCAATAACGTATTTATCACGATTTTAAATTTTAAAAATATGTCTCAGTCGTCCCACGCAATTACTTCATTGGCAAAATTGCTGGTAAAGGCCAAAAGGTAAATTTAAACTAAATTTTAACATTTTTTTTTTTTTTATTACAACCGTTCTATGAGAATTGATGATGCTCCGCCACCGCCATTGCAAATCGAAGCTACTCCTTTTTGTCCGGGTTTCAGAGCTTTAGCCAAGTGTATTACAATTCTAGCACCTGACATGCTGTAAAACATACAAATTGTAATATTTAAATACTAAAAAAACATTTTTTAAGTTTGCCCCAAAAAAGATTTGTTTTTTAATTTTATGTTTTAGTCACGATGCTAAGTTGAGAAGTGAATTTAATTTAAATATTTTTTAAATACATGACAGGTCTTTAGTTGCACAATGTTGTGTTTTAAAAATTCTTAACAGATAACAAAACAAAAAATTACAAACTAAACCCAAGGAATGAATAGTTTAAATAAATATTTGTATTGGGAATTTAACAGTAAAAGTTAAAAGTATTTAAGCCTAATTTTAAATACACATAAACAAAAAGAGTAAAAAAGTGTTTACAATTTTTTTTTTTAAAATGCTACTTTTTATTAAAAATACTTAAAATTCTAAAAACATTTTATGCAAATATTTTTAAAAATTAATTGTGACTTTATACGTTTTTAAGCACTAGAAGTTAATTTCATTCAACTAATCAATTGATCAAATGGTTTTTTTCTTTATTTCACCCACAGTTTTGACAAATTTGATTCTGATATAAACACGTTTAAAGACTGTATTAGATGGGGCTGCAGTACTTTTGTGTACTAAATTTCAATTTAAAAATTAATGAGTAAATTGTTCAATACTTTTGGTATCCATTATTATTTATAATTACCCAATAGGATGACCCAAGCTGACGGCACCGCCATGAATATTAACTTTGGTCGGATCAATATCTAGTTTGAGTATATTAGCCAAAACGACTATACTGAACGCTTCATTTATTTCCCATAATGCGATATCATTAATGGACAGTCCACTTTTACTTAATAACTAAAAAAAAAAAAAAGAAGATAACATGGAATAAAACATAAGTCTGATGTGGACTCTTTGGGTTCTACAAAACTTACTTTTGGTATGGCAACTGCTGGAGCTATCGGAAAGTCTATTGGATCAGTAGCACCGTCTTCAAAAGCAACAATTCTCGCTAAAGGTTTCACGTTGGTTTTCGCAACAGTCACTTCGTCAGTCAACACTAAGGCTGCTGCACCATCGTTTATTGTCGATGCATTACCGGCAGTTACCGTTCCATTATCTCTCTGAAAATGACAGTTAGGATGTAACATTGAAATAAAGATATGATATTAAAATTACTTGGAAAACAGTGTTTAATTTCTTAAACTTATCAAAATCAACCCTTTTGAATTCTTCATCTTCCGATACGATTAAGTCAGGTTTGCCTAGAAGAAAAAAAGTATTATTTATTGTTATTAAAAAAAAGTTTCAGAATGAAATGTATAACATTTTCATAAGACATTCAGCTTTTAACACAGACCTTTTTTCTGAGGTACATTAACGGGTACAATTTCTTCAGAAAAAGCACCTTGTTTCCAAGCTTCAGCACTTTTTTTGTAACTACTTATGGCAAACTCATCTTGCTGATCTCTCGTTATGCCACATTGTTTGGCAGTATTTTCTGCACAACTTCCCATGTGTATTTTATTGTAGACATCGGTCAAACCGTCGAAAACTATTCCATCCTTCGATAAAAAGACAATATTTAATTAAAGCGACTATTGAATGTTATAAATGTCACCTAATGAAAAAACAACCGATAAATTAACTCCGCCATATTTTGTATCTCCTCTTGCTAGATAAAATGGTACGTTCGACATGGATTCCATGCCTCCGGCAACAATGATATTTTGATGGCCACACAATAAACTTTGCGAACCTAACATAATGGACTTCATGCCGGAAGCACAAACTTTGTTGATGGTTGTACAAATGGTAGATTTAGGTAATCCTGAAACCAAATAGGATATTTTTGTTTTAATTATTAATCAAATCAAATTACATCCATCGTAAACTTACCGGCAAATATTGTTGCTTGCCTAGCTGGTGCTTGTCCGACACCACCTTGACACACATTGCCCAAAAATACTTCTTGTATGTCGTCTTTGGAAAAACCAGACCGCTCGACAGCAGCCTAAGTAGAAAATAATATTAAACGATAAATTCTCTGTAGTAATTTCCATAGTCAAGTACCTGAATTGCTACAGCGCATAGTTTGGTAGCAGACAAACTTTTCAGAGACCCTCCGAAAGAGCCAATTGGAGTTCGCGCTACGCTAACAATAAATACATCTTTCAACATGACTGATGACGTCGATATATATCTTTTAGCAGACTTCACGAAAATCTATATGATTATCGAGGTAAAAAAATGAATCTTTAGTCAAGTATATTTTTGTTTAAATATTTAAATAATTAATATTATAGTTGAAATGAAGTAGAATAAAATATACAATTTAAACAACTATGTTAAGCATATATACCTTTTTGGTTAAGAGCCCCATTGTTACTTGTTGGTAATTTTTTATACAACTTATGCAACTGAATTTAATCAACAACCTTGAATTAGTAGGTTATAGGTAAGTAATTCAGTAATTGAAAATTGAGAATATTCTAGTTTTGGTAATTTTATAGTTTTACAAAATCAATGTTTGATTAAAATGAACTTATACAAAAATTTAATGTTTCAAACAGTATATATTTTACTATACGGAAGTAGAAATATAATAGAATATAGAATATAGATGCAACTTGGAAACAAGACCTTGCCCTTTGGCCTGTGAAGAAAACATATTATTTTTATTTTAGTTATTTGAATTCAAATAATATTTATGATTACCGATTGATATGATCTAAAGGTTGGTAACACGGTTACAACTTTGGTTGGTAGCATGAAGTGTTTTTTTATAATAACATTGATATGTGTCGTTATCATAATATTGTAATTGATAACAAAAAAAAGACAGCTATGTAAAAAGAATGAATAAATAAAAAAAGTTTACACTTAAATGTTAAATCTTTAAACTAGCATCAAGTAGATCGAGTACTTGCGTTTTAAAATCAAAATAAGAGTATTAACATATTGTTTTTGAAATGGCTATTGTTAATTTGAAAAACCACAAATTATGTAATGTAAGTTTTGCACAAATTTTAATAGAATAAAGAGTACTTTAGAATCATAGTACTTTCAAAAATAATCCAACATTAATTAATTAAAAAATTCTGACTACAGGCTTGCGATAGTGCCTATTACATGCCAAATTTCTTAACCGAAGAACAAGAAAGTTATATCGTGGAAAAAGTAAATTCAGCCCCCAAGCCTAAGTGGATTCAGTTGAAAAATAGAAGACTCCAAAATTGGGGTGGTATACCTCACGCTAAGGGACTGATACCAGAAAAAATCCCAGACGTGAGTAATACATAGTATAAGTTCAGTAGGAAAAATCATAAAATATCATTTGATTTATTGAATATAGTGGTTAAACGGATTTGTCAAACAAATCGATAGACTTGGTGTGTTTCCCTCGACCAATCAACCGAACCATGTTTTAGTAAATGAATATTTACCTGGCCAAGGAATTATGGTAATGTTTTTTTCAACATGTTTTACAATATAAAACAATGCAATTTTTTTATGTGTTACTAAATGTGTTTGCAGTAATTTTGGCTAGTTGAACTTTAACCTACTATTTATAACTTATTTAGCCTGCGACTTATAATTATTGTTAATGTTTCCTGCACTCAAAAAATGTAGCCTCATTTGGACGGAAGTCTATTTTATCCAACAGTTACAACAATCAGTTGTGGATCTCACACCATCCTCAATTTTTACGCTGCACCAAAGGTATATTTTGTCGAACTGGGATTTTATTTTTTAATAAATATTACATTTTGCAGCAAGATGGAGGAAATGGTACATTGTTAAATAAAAAAGTGTACAGTATATATTTAGAAAGAAGAAGTCTGCTCATTTTGCGAGAAAGTATGTACAATGATTATCTGCACGGCATTGAAGAGATCAAAGAAGATATAGTGGATGAAACACTTTTGAATATCAAGTCTTGTGGGTTGGACACTAAAAAAGGAAAAATAATATTGCCAAGGGATACACGCATATCTTTGACGGTTAGAAATGTGCCCAAGGTGGCCAAACTTAATTTGAACAATCTGTTAAAAAATAACAGCAATACCGAAAAACACTAACACAAATATTTGTACGTACAATAAAATGTTTGCATATATTATATTGTATGATTCACTTAAAATATAATTATATTTCTTATAATATTTACAATAATAGTTTCTCTCATACAATTAAATTGTACATTTTCAATTTTGTATGTTATTTTTATATAATTAAAATATATATATATATATATATATTTATTTATAATATAATTATTATTGGTAAATATTTAATAAATTACTTTATTTTTTCTAGTGCGTACATATTAGGCATTTGAAATAAAAAAAATATTGATACATTTACAAACAACATCAAAGCAAGTTAACGCTGAGACCAGAACACTACAATTCTTGGTTATTTACAGCACTCGCGCACACAAAAAGTCTTATGACAATAAAAGTAATTAATAATTAATAAAAAAAAATATATACAATTGAAAGTATATGGCAAACCCACGTCGCTCAAAATATAGATATACATATTTGTTTAAATAAATGTAATATTGATTTGAAATTAAAACTAATAAAATTTCAAAAATGTAAAACTAACATTAATTTATAATGCTTCTCGTTTAGAAGGTATAGTATGTATTCGTATTTACAATAAGTGTAGCCAATCAAACATTTTTTAGTAGTGATTAAGATTTTTAAAATAGAAAGGTATATTATTCAAGTTGAAGTGCATAAAATGAGAGGAGTTTGTATAATTAATAATGTCCCTAACAAGAGTGCAGCAAATATTTAATTTTATAAATATCATCATTATAAATCAAAAACCAATAACACAAAGATAAAAATAACCATTACGTTAGTTCAACATTACAATTAAAGATGTCAATTAAAAAGAAAACTATTTATAGGTACGATTTTCAGAGTTTATTTCAAAACAAATTATTGTGCTCAAAAGCATTTTACAACAATTATACCGTTTTAAGTATCTTAATAAAAACTAAAATTAATATACATAATGTAAACACTGTCTTATGAATTATGACCGTAAAAAAGTACACAAAATAGATGCAATAAAATTGGATTATTGCTTTTAATAAATAATATAAACCAACATCTATGGTTAAAAATTTGTTTAAAAATGAGACGTACACACACTAGCGGTCACAACCAAATATTTAAACACATTTATTGACACCTTCTTAGTTAAAACTGAACATGTAAAATTAAAATTAAATTTTCCTAACAGCTTTTGATTTTTAGGTCGACTAATAATAATCAATAGCTGGTGGTTTATTACCTACCATAATTATTTAATATGCTTACCATGCTGAAAACTTAAATACAAAAAAAAAAAAAATTCTATTAATCATAATAAACGAAAAAAAATAATATAAAATTATAAAAGTTAAACAAGAATGTGTCTATTGTTAACACATCAAAACAAAACGTGATATGGTATATGTCGAACATAAAAAAAGTGTAGTCTATTAATTTAGAAAAAAAAAAGTTTAGTTGATTTCATTCTTATTGTTCAAAGAAGTAGACTTGTTTTACTTACAAAGTGTAATACAACGAAGTTTGTTATTTTCGATTCCTTGCTTTACGATCCTTCGAAGGAAGAGGAGGTAGATTGCTGTTCGAGTTGCTTTTTACCACTCCAATACCAGCTGTAGTTATTTTCGCCGTGACTGCATTTCCAGCATCTAAGAATATAAAACAATACACATATTCAGATACAAAAAGAAAAAATAATAAATTAGTAGATTTCATTAAAATCTTAAACAAAAACCAGTGGTATACTCGTGAAGGTATAATCCGATTGTACTCGCCTCTTACTTTTTTAAGTACGCATTTACTACTATGGTGTACTCTATGACGCAGGTACACCACACATCGTACATTCCACGACTACACCACAGACAACAATAATTCATAATTACTTCTAGTTTTTGAAGATCTTTCCGACGGAAGAGGTACAGCTGGAGATTTCTGATCGACTTTTTTGGAAGGTTTCTTTTCTGCTACGGCTTCCTTCTTTTGTTTTGTCGCGCTAATTTCTCTTTTCTTTAATGCTGATGACACTGAAGCAAGCACATACGTAGGCTTCACGGGCGCTTGAGATTTTTTGGTTGGGACGGACTTTTTAGAAACATTTCCAGTTGATTTTTTAGGTGGTTCTTTAACAGCAGGTTTTTTTTTGACAACTTTTTTTGGTACAGGTTTAGTTTTGCTGGATTTATTATCCTTAGTATCGTCATTGTCACTTTCTTCATCTTCACTTTCTGATGACGAATGTCCGAAATCATAGGACGGTCTGTTCTTGGACAACCTGGACGATTTTTTTACAGGTTGTTGTTCGTCTGTTGATACTTTTCTTTTGACAGTTATGCTTTTCTTTTTCTTTGTGAGTTGAGCTTCATCTTTATACAAACTTACATCCACTAAAAATAAAAATAAGTCAGTCGATACATATAACTCGGGACAAAGGATAAATAACATCTAATCATAGTTCTACAGCACTTACACCCATCGGGATGTTCTTCAGTTACTGAAGGTTTTTCAGATCCTTTTTCAACATCAATTGATCGTTTAAGAATGTTTTCAATTCTCAACTTTTCTTTTTCTGGAAGTTTCCATTGTTCTTTTTGAACTTTTTTCAATGTTATGTTGGTCAATATACAATCAAATTCTAAAAGAAATTAATTACAATCATCAAGAAACCAGTGAGTTCTAAACCAATACAGTGTTGAGACATTTCAGAGTAAAAAAGAAAAATACCCACTTTATGAAAAAAATGTTTAATACATTTATTAACAAATAAACTATTAGAAAATAAAAAAATATTCATTTATCCCAGATTACTATTTTTGATATTATTTAACAATAAAATAACATTTTAAGTTAGAAAAACTACAATTTTAATTAAGTTTAACCATAACAATCAATAGTGATTTTATAAAAGATAGAAAAAGAAAGAATGAATGGCGTCCATGCAATTACTGTTTTTTTAATTAAATGATTAATGGAAACATAATTGTTTTTTCAGACAGCATTACATGAGCTAACAACAATAATAAAGAATTATTGCTAACGTATAATTAAGATAAGATATAAAATGACGGTATTTATTAAAATGTATCATTATTTTGTGTTATGATCCTTTAAGGAAATCGAGATTAATACTAGCACTACACGTTGTTCTGACAACGTTCTTTTACTTGAAATTTGAGATTAGAAAATAAATAACATTGTTAAAAGCCATATAAATATACAGCCCAAGATAACACATAAAATTATAGACCTTAATAATAGATATCTGTTTTAATGTTTTCATTTTTTATGTTATAATTATTGGACTTAAGATGATAATAATATTAAACTGTTGACAATTACAATAAAATGTTTAACAATTTAAATTAATAAATATATTAAAAACTATTTAAGAGGACGTTAAGATTGTTTTTCTTCTTCTTTGTTTATTTAAAGTTGGTGAGTAGAAATATTAAAAAAAAAACTGTGACAAATAAGAGTTCTTTTCTATGTATTGTGAAAATATGGTAATTTTACTGTTAATATTGATCTAAGTGGAAATTTATCTTCTAGAAATTACTTTTTGAAACAATAATTCACCTGTATGGTCGTAAAAATCTGGTTTAAATTCATCATTAGGAATTTGTGCTAGCCATCGAATTCGTATTCTTCGACTGGCTCTATGTATATTTTGCATGGCTTGACACAAGTAAAATCCACCCTCTTCATTGCGTACAGCCAAAAACTCATTCCTAAAAACGCATTAGTAATGTTAAATTGATTATGTGAAAGTGTATTTTGTGACAAGTATGGAACAAATAATCAAATTAACCAAATTAATTACTTGTAAAAGACAGTAAGTTTTTCATTATTTATTTTGGAAGAAGATGCAGATTTTGTTGCAATTTTTGTCATAAGCTGAATTTCAGGTGGTAAAGACAATTGGAAAGGTTGTGTAGGAAGCCTAGTACGTTTTGATTTTATCTCTTCGGTTGGGTTGTCTTTATTTGATGTTTTGTCTTTTACTTCTTCCTTTTCACTCTCTAGTTGCTAAAATGAGGAAACAAATAATTAAAAAATGTATGCTTAAAATTAGTAAGTGAATTTGGATAATAGTAACTGAAACAATTACTCTGTGTTCTCTTTTTCGTTTTCCCGCTGCGACTTTTGAAATGTTTGGCAATCCCTGTTCAATTTTCTCTGGTGTTGCGGAAACGGTAACAGAAGACACTTGCTCTTGGTTAGATTTTGCTGCAGTTTGAGCTTCTGTTGGTTCTTGGCTTACTTTGGACTCATTCTCTACTGGTTTCACGACTGTAGATTCGGACCCACTTTCAGATTTGGCCACTTCATTAACAGGGGCCTTGACATTGGGCAATACCGTGTCTGCTTTTTTAGGGGGCAAGATCGTTGTTTTTTCTTCTTTCTTTTGAGATAAATTTTCGGCTTTAGGTGCAGGAACCGAAGCAGTTATTTTAACATCTGTCGGCGGTTCAATAATGTTTTTTAAAGTGACTATATTCGTATTAGTTGTTTGTTGATGTGCATTTGGTGGTTCGGCGGCTTTCTTTTCAATTGTCTTTGCCTCAGACACACCATTGCAAGAAGAGGATTTTTGAACAGTTGTTTCGACCGAATTCACTATGGGGGATGGAACGACAGTCAGTGCAGTTTTGTGTTCATTCACCAAGCTTAAGGGTTGAGCAGCCTGGGCCGTAGTATTCAAGTTGAGCGGTGTTAAACTTGGCGGTGGTTGTACTTTGGATGGCGAGGTGGTTGTGGTTGAAATATTAGGTGGCGCCAACACCGTAGGTGGTAATGGTTGTTTTACTGGAGAACTCATAGCACCAACACTGTTCATTTTAAATATTTAAAGTTCAATCTAAAAAAACAATATCACAGAATTCATTAAGAAATTATTGTGATATAGACAAAACACTATAATAGAAACAAAATTAATCAATTTAATGGTTGTTAATTAACCAATTATAGGTCACTATTTTTATGATTTTAATGTTTCATTTAACACCTAATATGATTGTTTGTCAATCACAGTATAAGGAAAATGTAACATTTTTCTATTTTAGCGATCACTGGCCATCTAAGACATATATTTAAATTATAAAAAAAAAAAAATGTTATTTATATATAATGCTTCTGTGGTCAAGCAATTTATTACTGAATCTTTGTTGGTGATAGGTATGTCTGTGATCGAGGGATTGAAAAGCAATTTCGGTGTATATTTGTCGTTAATCACAACGACGGCAGAACAGGTGTACCGTAGACATAACATAAACAACTGTTGTTTTGTTGGTTTTTTAACTACCTGTCTGGGCCGCCTTATTGGCGGACCTGGATCTTTTTCACTAAATCGACAATTTCGTTGCCTAAAAAACTATGAGCCTATTGTGGTTAACACGGACACGGGGTGGAAAAAACAGACAAATCACAAGACGCAAAACGGTTAGATCAACGGCATAACGCGATCGTACACAGCTTTTGGCCTGTGCCAAGTGCTTGTTTACCTAGGATTCGTTCAGCAACAACAGACGTTCGGCACCGCTTCTTTAGACCGACCAATATCATTCGGCGTCGTTCCGCCCATAACACACGGTAAATGAAAACGCCGACCAAAGTTCGGCACAGAGAGACGATTATTTTACTTAAATTTTTTTTTTACTTGTATGATACAAGACACGAACGTTGCAAATTATTTTCCGCCGTACCTACGCGAAACGTATATTATATTTTAATTTTGTTATTATAATTCACAGTACACACAAACACGTATACACACACACACCACATAAACAAGACGACCGCGTATCGAAAAACAACACTAAATCGTGCCACTTCACTTCGCACAAACACAAGTCACAACAACAAACGAATCAACAAACCCGACCGGACTCTCGGGACACCGCCAGGCGATGGCGTCAGTTCGGCATCAGTGCAGCCAACACGGCCAGCCGAACGTTTTCCCGGTACGTTTGTCACACTTAAATTATGATTAAAATCTTTTTCAGAAAATAATGAAATATCCTGGAAAAATATTTTTTTAATTAGATACCTAATTGTATAATTTCATCACGTAGTTCTAACTACATTGTATAATTAAATCTATCAAACTAATATAGATCTTACCATTTCCTTGAAACTGTTGAAATACCTAAAACATGAACAAAAACATCGATGACTATAATATTATGATGTCTTTGAATTATGAAGTTTATAATTTCCAAAGTGTATTTTAAACAACTCATGGCAGTTATTAACCATTTTGTTAAATTGTCAAATTTTTTCAATTATTCAACTAAGTCCGTTTTTCTTAAAATGTTGTCAGTTTAGTAATTTTTGATAAATGTAATTGAATTTTACAATGAACAATTAAAAAAAAATAGTAAAAATAGTTTAAAAAAACAAGTAAAATCACGATGTGCACCTTAAGTAGTACAATTAATGCTACTTTTTCAATTACCTATTGGCTATTCTATACATTACTAGAAGCCAGTATATAATTTTAGCAAGCTTTATTAGGTACTCATTATGATTATATAATATATGTAAGTTGCGATTTGATTAACCATAAAATTTGCGAATATTGTCACCAGTAACGTGCATTAAACTTTCTAATTTGAAGGGCTTTCATTTTCATAGACTCTAGTTACATTAGTAATAACTAATAAGCAACATTTTTAATGGAATGCCATAATTTATATAATATTTTTAATGTTTATTACTAAATTTGTATTACAATGTAAGTAGTAAGTACAATAAGAAAAAGTTCAATTGTAAAAAATATTTTTAATCACTCCCTCAAAAACGAATATATAGGAATACCAACTTAATTTGAATCTATCTTATTTTTTTTTCATAAGTTACACGGTTTGTATACTAAAATTATACTTATCACTGTAACTTATACTACGGTCAATCATGAAGTATTAAATACAAGCTGGCAATACTCAATTGTTTTTATATCAGAAATTAATTTTCAAGGTAAAATTTGAATGGCCGAAGTCGATGTTTTCAATAGTATCGATATACATACCGTTAGATTTATCATTTTCATAATATCAGTATTCAGTATCATAATACCCACATGATGATAATTACAAGAATAATGTTAAATGTTTGTTTTACAAGACTCATATTTTACTTATCAGTGTCCTGTGACAGCAGAGGCCAGAGAGTTAGATTATTGATTATTAAGTTTTTGAAAGTATAGCAACAATGGTGCTAAGGAGGGGGGGAGAGTTCATCGGCCATTGAGATACCGTATCGATAGCCTTTAATCGACAGGTAACAGGTGTCGGAAATCATTTCATTCATATTTTATTAGTATCAAAAGTGTATATATTTCATACTACGGTGCGCGAGTCGGTGTGTTCACTCAAAAATCGTGCCACTAAAATATTTGTTTAAATAATTTTATTTGGTAGTTTTTACATGTCACTGTTTGGGTGTTTATAAAACGCAGAGAAAGAGATATTCCAAAGATGAACGTTAATCGTTTTTTGAAGCTCAATTATTTACCATTCAGAGTAATTATATAATATAAATACAGCTAATGATGTTTTAAATGTTTTTAGCATGGAACATGCTAGTATGGCCCCCACCCCGAAAACGACCCTAAATCAAGACTATATTATCATCATAAATCACAAGGAGATTATAGGTCAGAACTAATCATTATTCAGGAGCCAGCAGGCTAAAGCATGTTCCACGTTTTACAATTTTAGCCTTTAGGCTCTAAATAAACTAACTTTTTTTTATTAAACACTTATAATTTTCATATTAAATATTCATGTTTGTTTTAAAACTATAATAAATATAATACCCGGGCAATTTTTCTCATGAAGACTGAAGGGTTCGGACTCCCACCCCTCCCTATCTGTATGCGTAACTGTGGTCTGTGTATTTATACCTACAACACAAATTAGGTTGGTAGATGTGAAAAGCTGAATACACCTCCCTATTTCTCTCGATTTTAAAATTATTTGTATATTTTTTTTACACATATATTCTTGCAGTTTTAAAGAGTATTTAACTAGGCAACATTCGAAAATAAATGATTTATTAATTAATAAATAATGATAAAGAAAATTTACTATTTACTATTCCAAGCTATTGTAAATACATATTAAGTGGAAATCCCTTTTTTCGGTTTAAAATTTATTTTTATCATATTATAAAATATGATTAATGATAGAATTATAATTTTATTCTGTAGCTCCGATGAGGAGCTGAGAACTGAGAAGGTATTGTTTTTACAATGATGTATTTTTATTTATTTATTTTTGTGTCTGGGCCCACGAAATTGTTTAAACCGCTAAACTGATTTCTTCGTGTAGCAACTCTGTAGATCGGAAATTGTACCAGTAAGATACTCTATTCGGCCAAACATTTTAAAAAGTAACCCCTTCCTCCCCTTCAAAATCGAGAAAAAAGTACTAATTTTCAACTTAAAATTACTTCGCTCAATAACTTTTATAAAAATTGTCGAATAACGTGGATGATTTTCAGATATATCCGTATTAATGGTTGTTGACCTACGTTTCGGACTCTTTGCTTATTCGTAGTGGAAATGAAACCACTTCCTCTATATTATCCATGTATTACCATTGAATACTCATCTATGCGTTATTTGTTTTATTTAGAAGAAATGCATCAAGTTCAAAAGTAGTACATCAACTAATTTAGAACAACCAAAACATATAGGAATTAAACAAGTTACTTACACAAATAAATTAGATATTTTTGAGCCGTCCAGTTTAAAAACTACACCAATTTTTAGAGTTTTGGACTGTGCAGGAGAATTGAATAAATCGGCCGAAGCAATTATTGTGAGTAAACTGTATATTAAATGTTGTTTATCTAAATTGAGTAATATTCATATGTGTAAATACATTAATTTAAAATTATTTAGGTCCCAAACAATGAAGAACTGCTCAAAATGTACAAATCAATGGTTTTACTATCAGTCATGGATAAGCTTTTATATGAATCACAAAGACAAGGGAGAATATCATTTTACATGACTAATGAAGGCGAAGAAGCAGTGCAGATTGGCAGTGCTGCAGGATTACTGTCCGATGATCTGATATATGGCCAATATCGTGAAGCAGGTACGAACACAGTTAACATATAACTTATAATTTGCTACATGTACTCGTTTACAATCATTATTACAATTTTACAATACAGGCAAGTTTTTATTTTATTTTAGGAGTGTTATTATACAGAGGTTTTACACCTGAACGTTTTATGAATCAATGTTTCGGTAATATTGACGATGAAGGCAAAGGAAGACAGATGCCGGTACATTATGGATCAAAAACGGAGAATTTTGTAACTATATCATCTCCGCTAACCACTCAACTACCTCAAGGTATAGTTGTTTCTGACAACAGTTTTTATTTAGTAAAACTACATTTTTAAATTGCATATCTAATTATATATAGCTTTTTAGCCGTGGGTTCAGCATATTCGTTCAAAAGGCTCAATAACGGTCGATGTACTGTCGTGTACTTTGGCGAAGGAGCCGCAAGTGAAGGAGACGCACACGCCGCGTTTAATTTTGCAGCAACTCTAGAGTGTCCCGTAATTTTTGTTTGGTAATTCAAAATACTAGTACCTAGTAATGTGTTTCCATTTCATTCAATAATTATTCTTAATAACTATTTTTTTCAGCCGTAATAACGGATACGCAATATCCACCCCGGCCAACGAGCAGTTTCGAGGAGATGGTATCGTAAGTCATGGACCCGGCTATGGAATTGCTACGGTACGTGTCGATGGAAACGATATATTGGCAGTTTACAACGCAATGGTGAAAGCACGACAATACGTGATGACTAATACCAGACCGTTAATATTTGAAGCCATGACATACAGGTTTTTACAAACTATATACATTTTTAAATATAAAGTTCAGTTTTTATAATGTTATCGACATTACTTAATCTTTGTGTTATATGTGTATATATATTTTTAGGAGGGGTCATCATAGTACTTCAGACGATAGTACCGCTTACCGGTCTAAAGATGAAATGGAACAATGGGCAAGTAAAAATCCTATCAGGAGATTAAAATTATTTTTAGAAAAAAAAAACCTTTGGAATGACCAAGATGATTTAAAGTACGCAAGTGATACTAAAAAGAAGGTAAATATAAATTATCACGTCAGTTATGAATTACATTTGAACTATACAATTATTTTTAATTATGATTTGTCTTCTAAAGTTAATGCAAACTTTCACGATAGCATCGAAGAAAAAAAAACCCGACTGGAGGCAAATGTTTTATGATGTTTACGATGAACTCCCAGAACATCTTATGTAAGTCGTAAATTTACATGACGATACTCGTCATTTACTCATTGTGTTAGGGATCAAAACAAATAATGCACATTTCTTGTAATACAGGGAACAAATGAAGGGTTTAGAAGAGCACCTAAAACAAAACTCTCAACATTATCCCGAAAATGATTAAAGATGCACACCTGAGCGAGACGACCTTAAGGTTTTTAAAGTGATGCCCAAATCATCATTAATATTCAGTTATGTATACGCTGTATGACTACACCACTGGAAATTTTTATATTACTTTTATTCGGGTTTTTTTTAACTTTTTTTTTTTATCAAAGAATTATGCGGCTGATCCTATTTTTAAAGGATAATTTTGTTTTTAAATTTAAAAAAAACAAAATAATCAGTGTAATAACTAATAAGTAACGCAATATTTTAATAATATTACATTTTTTTTTTTTTTTAATTGTCATTGTCATGGTAACTTTCACAATAAAATACAACGCTGATGGTAAATAAATATTACTTCTCTATTACTATAACATATTGTTGGGCGCATTGGTCACATCATATTTTTAATACAAAAAATACGACAAAATATTAATTACCTCTGTAATATTGCATATTTCTATTTTGGAAAAACATCTTTCCGTATTCAAACGTAGATACCATTATTGCACACGCTGGTGCTACTTTGATTATCCGAGGAGTTAGGCCACTAAATATTGCACGTACGCCATTCCTGTGGTATATGTCTCCAAGTGTTTTAAACGTTGAATATGGCGCTTTTCCTGGTGGCTCTATTGTAACTGATAAGTAATAAGTGATTCGGCAAAACAAAATAAGCACAATGATTTATTCAATAGGACTAACCTGCTATGATTTCTTTCTCAGCTAACTCGATTTGTCTAATAGTTTTAACAACGTCGAAAGGTGTTGTTACTGCTGAAGCAAACTACAGTGTTAAAAATAATTCTCTATTAATATAATTCAACACTGAAACAAGTCGTCATCTAATATAAATTTAATCATTTATTACCGCGCCAGCTATCATTCCAGCTAAAAAATTGTACATGAACGTGGTTTGTTTCCCAGATAACTGTTTAATTTTTTCGTACGTCAACCAATAAATTCCTACAAATGTAAAATAACTTAATTAAGACTTACAAAAGTTTGTATAGAAATATAAATACATATAAACAAGTATTAGATCTAGATTAGTTTTAAAAATCATAATATATCATATTAAAAATTTGAAGTTTTTCAAAGTAACTGTAATTAAAAATTGTAGTTAATTATAGTGTCTGACATTGGTATTCAAGAAAGATTTCACAGAATTGTTTGTAAAATAAATAATTACAATTTTGTATCAAATAGATGATATAATATTCAATGATACATTTTGTTTTGATGTAAATAAAAAGTTTTCTGACGAATTACAAATTTGTAATGTTAGAATATCAATAGTAAATATAGATCCACCTCAAACTTACCAGAAAACGGAACATCCCTGAGTAAAGTTGACCCGAGACCTTTCCACAGACCTTTATATCCGTGGTAGTGTAGAAGACTTTTTAACGCCTCGTGTACTTCGAGGTAACTAAGTCTCTTTGACTGCATTTTAGTGCGCACAAGTTCTAACGGACTAACCGTAGTGGCTGCTCCAAACCGAGCAATACAACCCGATGCAGCCGATATCCATAATAGCTGGTTTTGATCAATATTTGACTGATACTTTAAGCTTATCAAATCAACAAGTCGACATCGTATTTGTTCGTACGACACAAAGTATACAATAGTAGCTGGTAATGCAAGTATTAGTGTGGGACTTAAACCACTCCATAACGACATGGTCCCTTCGTTTCTGATTATTTGTCTGAAAGCATCCTAAAATCAAGAAAATGAAACATTATAAAACAATTTAATCACTAAAATAGCTGAAGTTAACTCACAATTGTACCATTAAAATGACTGGGTCTGTCATACCATTGCACATTTCTGTAATATGGGCCATTGTTGGGACTTTTTTTTAATATGTCACACGGACAAATGTGATCCATTAAACCGTTTGAATAAAAGAAACATTTCTTTTTAGCTGTGATTCTAGTTTGAGCTTGCAAACGTACCTTAATGACGTCTAACGGTGTAACTGAAAAAATTATGCATACATAGGGCGAGCTTATTTTCATTAGCCGTAGAGGCGGGTAGACATTTTATAAAATACTCAAATTGTGTACTAACCCAGTAGTGAAGTGGTTAAAGCTCCGGTACAAGAAGCGGCCATTTGTTGCACGGGTGTAATTCTGAAGCGGGGATCATCGATGTTGAGATCAAATTGATCGCTCATATTATCAAGAGATGTTTCACCTGCAATTTGAATCCACTTAAAATATTTTAGACAACAATATAGTTTTATTTACAAAGTAATGCGGAAAACTATCAATGAAACACATAAAATTAGGTACATCACACGCTTCTGACGGCAAAAAAGTATAAAAATACAGTTTAAAAAATTGTTTTTATCAAATCTACTAACTTTTTTATGAATTTGTTTAACTCTTAAAGTTCTAAGATTATTTAAAATATTATTATTATTTACGGGAAAGTAGGTCCAAAAAAAAAATTCAGGACAGTAGTTGGTGTAAAAATTTTGTATTGCCTCCTGAAAAATTTCTAGAAAGTGTCAAAAGACAAACAATAAGTTTCTAATTATTTTTTTAAAAACGAAATAATAATTTAGGTATAACACTGGAAAGTCTCAGTTTGTTTATTTTGGAATCTTTCGTCTTCGGCAAACTGTGATAAAGTTATTTTTAATTGCATCAATGTTTGTATTTTGGTATAATACTTTCACCTGTCCTTCAGGTATAATATTTTAAATTCAAATAGAACTACACAACGGTTTTGAGCAATATTGTGTAACCTTTCCCACTCCTCCAAGCCAAAGTCAACGATTCATGTAAAATAATATAAAATATCATAATTTATGACGTATAGTTTAATTTGTATACTTACTGGCGTTAAGTTTTCTACGTCCGATCACATATCATAGCGAGTCGATACTTAAAAGTACAATAAAAAACATCCCAAGAACACAACGAGCATGTCAGATGTCTACAATACATTAACAGCCGACATAGTAATGAGCCAAGTTACAAAATTGATTGGTCATTTACAAAAAACGTACCGCTAATTAGTTTTAAGTTTCAGCTTTAGACGGCCATCACTTTTCAATAATATTGTCGAACAAGCGTTCACTGTAAATTGTATTTAAGCAACACATAGATTGATTCTTGGTATTCACGTGGTGATAACAACTGATAAGGCACAATATAACGAACTTCCCCTCTTATCACGGCCGGTGATAAGATAAAATATGAACCTACGAAAATTTAAAGATGCTGATTGAGGGATGGATTGGTTTGGACTTTGGTCTGCCGTCTGGAGTTTATGAATAATATCTATTTTCTTACCTAAGCATTGCTACTGGTGTCACAAATTTGGTCCCTCTTTCCCAAGAAAAACATTTTATAGTACAGGGTGATTCATTAAGGACGTGATACTCATTTTCTCTAAACATAATTATTGCAATTTTGTAGTTGTGTTTTTTTACAATATTTAAAAATTACTAAATGATTACCATTCTATGTATTTTCTAGAGCTCTATCGACGTTTCAAAATTTCCTTAACATTTTGACTGGTTGATAATCAGTTTTGGATAATTACTATTACGTTTTTATTTGTGAGGTGGTTTGGTGTGCCGTTTATATCATTTTTATCTACATGGTTTACTCAACTGCTACCTCCGTCCTAAATTTTAAACTTTAAAAGTAATTCTCCAAAACTGGTTATAGACCAGTTAAATTGTTCAGCAAATAATTCTTAATATAAGAAATTAATTAAATATAATATACGTTATCAATCATATCACGTTTGAAAAGTTATTAGAGCTCTAGGAAAAAATTGAAAGGAAAACATTTTTAATATTATCTAGCATAATTAAAATAATCTTAAGACAAAATTAATGTCTTATCCCTGATAAATAATGAATTCCCTAAAATACATTTACAACTGTAAATATATTGTTGATGTTTTTATTTAAAAAAAAAACGAAAAATATATTATCCTTTTTTTAAAATTAAAATTTAATCTCAAATTTTCTCTAGCAAGTGTTATTATGTTTACGTTAACCTGTAACCAGCAGTATTATTTTCTTTTTGAAAATTTCACTGAAGTAAATTATTTTACGGACAAATAATAATAAGAAAATTAATAGTGTACATGACAAAACCATATTTGAAAGTTACTATTTATAATTGATTTTATATAAAAATCTTCGGCACTATGCTACCAGAGCCTCCTACGAAATATTTGAGCCCCACCTCCCAGTTTAGGGACCTAGTTAGGCATGTATTTTAATTTTACTATAGTTAGAATGATTTGTTATTCAGTTAATTATTTTATTTAAATTATTATTTCAATAAACAATTATTTAGAATATATAATTAAATTGTATTTATTATTTGAGTAATTTTATAAATAAAAATTACTTTAAATAATGACCAAGTATGGTTTTGGACGTGATCTGAGATATTTGCCTTGAATTGTGATTGTATTCATAGGCAACTGGTTGCTCTAAATCTGGTAAAAGTTTATCAGCTTTCCATAAACTATACACATTAAGATTATCGAGTGAATATTATTATGTAGTCAAATAACAAAATAAATTTCAAAATATGTTAAGATTATATTGTACACAAAATTCAATTATTATTGTCTATAATAATTTATAGTATAATTAAAAAGTATATCGTACGAGAAATAGGTTACTAAAAAGTACAAAATATTATTAAGTGAAGAACATTATGAACTTATACATTACGTCAAATATTTGGTAAACAATAAATACAAAATGATTGCAACGATATATTGAACACTAGCAAAAAAAATACAACAATTCTTATAATATAGCTATAGTTTTAGTGCAAAATATAAAAAAACGTTTAACTATATAGTTATTATTATAAATATATAATTCATTTTTAATTGTTAAATTTTTCGATAATAAAATATCACATTTATAAACAATAAATATAAATATATATATATATTAAAAATACAATTAAAAAATTAATACTGCTAACACTGATGTGTGCTTATATAAAATTTAAATCTAAATAAATTTGTTTCTAAAAATACAAGGACGGATCATTTATCATAGTATACAAAAACAACTTACGCTCGGGCAAGCCATAATAATATTAACAAGTCAAACTATAAGGGTGAAGGTGATTAAATACAAAAAAAATTGCGTACAATACCGTTAAAAAATTTAAGGTTATATACTCCGACAAGTAATATAATTATTGCACACTTTAAAGAAAAAAATTAAAAAACATGTAATTTACAACCTAATAAACTATAAAGCACGTTATGTTTTTTCTTTAATATTGATAAATCAAATATTTCTTTGTATTGACTTTAACAAAATATATTTATATCAGTTAGTAAAATTCACCTTAAGATCGTAATCGTTATTATTATTATTTATGGTAATACCCTGCTGTAAAAATTATCATTAAGGCAGTCAGTGCATAAAATATTTAAGCAAACGTACAAGAGATTCAAACTTAATTAACAAACATGGTGGTAATTATTTAATAATTTAAATATTCTAGTTGAATATAGATGCTGTAATGTGAGAAATACTTATATATTGAATTTAAATTCGACAATATTTTTGAGAGTATAATTTGTCTTTTAAAAATTATCCGATTAAATAATAAATTTACGAGTTTGTTGTCAACAGCAACATAGCTAACGAAAAATATTGTTCTAATACTTAGGTGTATTTTTTTTTTAATTAATAAAAAATAATTCTGTAGTTTTTAGTTTCTAAAAGAGATCGACTTACTTTTGACCAATATTAACTTTGTTAATGTTTGTCACGGACAAATAATATGTTAAGAAATAAGAATTAAAAGATGGTTTTATTAATGATCGATGAAAAATCACAACACTTAAAAAATAGTAATAATAATACTAAACCGTTTTCACTCCCTTTTTGTAAAGTTAACAAAATTGAGGTCGACTCTTGAAAAACCTAACTACATTACAATCAATTGTTCTTAGACTTGAGTAAGTATCAGATTAAAAAAATAATAAAAAAGTTAATAGAAAAAAAGTTGTAAATAAAACAGTCGATATAATAATTGAATACCATTTTTTCCATTTAAAATACTCTTGGTATTTTTAAATGAACCATTCACGTTTTTTCTGTACTTGATGTCCGGTTGTAGAATGTATAACAGCATCGTCCGGATCCAACGCGATATCGGCGCCTCGATCTTCTTGCGTTACATAGTCTCCTTTGTGACGTGCAACGTATCTTCCCACCAAGAATGCAAGTAAAAGAATCGCTAATAATATGAATGAGAAGACTCCTAAGAAAAACAAAAAAGTTATTTAAAATCTCTTGTGACTGTTAAAACATTGTTATTACCTCCAATAAGGGCGGAATTAGTTTCGTTGTACGCGGCTTTGACTTTGTCTTCATCTAAAATCGGTGGCGGTCTAGTTTCTATCAATGGCGGCGGATGAGTAACAGGTTCGACACCGCAGAAGTCTTCCTTGATTGTCGCTAAATTAGATAATTCACAGTCGTGTTGAATGTATAACATACAAATAGTGACTATAATGTTAATTTATTTTAATTTTAATGATAACCATTACTCACTGTTTAATCCACCGACGTTAGGAGGTGGGTCCTGTTGGAATAATAACTTGAGAGGATAGATATCGTCAAACTCCACTCGTGATATGCATCCGACAAAACCTTCGGCCATCGACGCGTTTCGTCCAATGTACATGTACTGAATGTTATTGAATTGGGCATCGGTAGAATCTTTTATGTTGAAATGAAATTCTTTCGGGTCAGATCCGTCGACCTTTTTATATATATAAAAAAAAAAATGTTTAAACATTAGAAGATAATTATAACTTACAATTATACTAAAAATGGCACAAATCAGTTATTTACAAATCTTTAATCTACTTTGAAGACAATTTAAAAAATTAACTAAGCATGCCACAATGTCTATTGTCACAGTCTTATTCAGCAAAAAAATGCGTGTATATTTTTAAGTTTTAGCTTTAAAATTAAGTTGGACAGTTTTATTGTATAATATAATAATTTTATAATAACATAAATGTGTCAACTACCCCTTCACATAAGAAACCTGAAAACCTACTTCCATAATTAGAGTAGATCCAGAGTTTTTCCTTTTAATCCTAAGATCATGGTATTGGCCAAGCCCGAAATGTTGATCCGGGAAAATTAACTCTTGTCGTTCAAATCCAAAGTCAAAAACCACTCGTAAATGACCTAGAAAAAAAAAATTGACATTAAGACGTACACAACATTTTTCAGCTCATTGTTACGTTAATTTATTCTATTTTTTTTTCATATAATACTTACCACTGTTTGATACCATAATGGTCATGTATTCTCCTGAAATATTTGAAAAAAAGCCGAGCAAGAAACCCTTTGGATTGGTAGTAGTAAAACCGACTCTTATATTTTCCGATATTGTTGATCTCCAAATTCCTTCAAAGTCGTATCTTATCATCGAACTAGCTTTTAAGTTCACACCAATTTCTTGAGAAAAAAAAAACAAACATAATTAGGACTACACTACCTAATTAAGTACTTATTTAAAATTATTATTACTCAATACTTAAAATTATTCAAAAACAAAAATTATACATTTATAATTTGAAATTGTGTTTACCATCAGCACAAATAGGTCCCTTGAACGCTGTCCACCTACAATCGCACGTGTAGCCGTCGTATTTTTCGAAACACGTTCCATTGTTTAAGCAAGGACTACTATCACATTTCCCAATACATCCCGGTGAAATGCCGTATAGCCCTTTTTCGGCATATTTTCTCAAGTCGACCAACTGGCCGTTTAACATAAACGCTCTCATGCAACCGATGAATCCGTTTTGTTCATCGGACGATGCACCTAATAAAGTTTGTATAAAAATAAAACCGGTTTTATCGATTTATACCGAAAAACATATTAAATTTAAGACAAATTTACCTATGATTAAATCCGACGTTAAATGAATGGCTCGGACAGGTCCAGGAGGCTCTCGGACAGATTGTTTCAAAGCGCCATTTACGATAATACGACTTTCTTTTCTGTTACACAACACAATTAATTAATCAAGTATCCGCCACGTTAAAACTATATTAATTAAATTTGTCTCAAAAACAGTATTGGTACAAACCTGTTTCTTTCTATCACAACCGAATGCCATCTGTCGTCATTGAGTTTGTCCGAAGTTTCAACACGAACGCTTAAAGGTCCACTGCCTGCTTGGTAACTAAATTGTAACGAGTGACCACCTTGGCAAAGTAAGATGACCATCTAAGTATTTAGATGAAAAAATAATAATAACATGTTTTCTTACTTATTAGTGATAATTTGATATAATCTTTAGGTCCGTGACTTTCAAAAATAATAGCATTTTCAATTGTCGTTTTAAACTCGAAATAAATATCACCATTTTGTCCAAAATCATAAGTGGGCAAACGAATCTGCGAGTCTAATTTTCTGAACGTTACAACATTGTTAAAGAGATCTGTTGACAGCCAATTCAAATTTTAAATGATAATTATTTTAATAAAATTAGTCAAAAGTTTTATTTTTTTTCTTACCATCTCCTTCACACATTAGAGCTCCTACTTTGAATCGGCCCTCTTTGTCGTCTAATGGAGTGCCTGTATCTCCAAATCGAACTTGTCTTATTGGGAGATGTTCTTTCTCTCTTATATCACCAGTGTCTGACAACCAACTATCGAATCCTATAAAATGTTTTATTTAATTTGAATAATTGTCATATTTTCATAATGCATACATAAGACATGAAATTTGAATGTTAATTACCAGAATCACAATTACACCATTTCGTGGGATCTTTGCAATCGCCTATGACGCCACATTGGCATTTGTACGATCCAGGAATCGAACCGCCCCAATAGTCCATTTTTTGATTGTGTCTCGACACCCACCAACCAAACGGTCGGAAATCTAATCCATTTGCTATTTTTTTTTAACATGAATTAAGGATGTTAAAAATAAATAGTGTAAAGCAATGCAGTAACAGCATTTGTATTATTATTATTAAATACCTGGCGAATTGAACAATCTTGATTGTTTACAAGAATAACTCAACGACTGCCAACACGAATGGGATCTGTTAATAAGAGCTTCGATTTGAGACATGCCTGCGTCGTATATGAAATCTTGTTTATAACTTCCAGGTTCTTGGTATCCGTCTATCGGCGAACCGCCTTCGCTCTGGTGTCTTACCATTGTCACTATTCTTCCATCAGCTGAGAAATATTACACGAGTGTCATTAAAATAATTCTAAGCAAGTTTTATGTTTATTAGTATTTGGAATGTTCACGTTCAATGCCAAAAATTAATAATTTTTTTCACAGGCAGTTATTATCTTGTACAATGATTAGTTTTTTAAGTTTATACTTTAGGATAATTAATAATAAAATATATAAAAATAGAGCCGTGTATGGCAGCAAATTTTGTTATCATTCACTAATGTTCACAATACGGCTACTGCTTTATTAAAAATATAGAATGTTTTATGTTTATAAATTAAAAAAAAAAAATCACTAACTCAGATGAACGTGCTTGAATCAATAAACTTATCTTACCATAGAACTGACAAGTGACTGGGAATGGTTTCAACGGACCACTTCCATCTACATCGACTTTGATATCAGCACTCTGCCCGACTGGATTGACATTCATGTAAGCTCGACACGATAGAGGATTCAGTGCTACAATAAGTAATTCATTTAAAAAATATACTTATTTCCTACCTAAGTTAATTGCAACTAAGCCTTACGCGTTTGGCACACGGCACCACCATAACCATTACTACTGCAATCACAGAAAAATTCATCGGCATTCTGCTTACAAGTTCCAGTATGTTTACACGGATTGGGGTTACATCGGTCAATCATTTGACAAGCGTCAAATAATATTTCTTTTTCACAACAATAACCTTCCTAAAAAAAATAAAACAAACAATTATTTTTAAGAGTTTTAGAAATGTATTTATTATTTTTTTTTAGTGTCACAAAACTCACTCCAAGTTTCCAATCAGTAGGTAACATATAGTTGCCGTCAACTGTAATCAATCGCATACAACCGACAAAACCGGCCGTCCCATATATACCACCTGTGGCATAATTAATTATAATAATAACATTAGGTATATGAATATTTTTTCATTAACTTACCGGCAACCAAGTAATTAGTTCCAGTCATAAAGTCCAATTTCCTTATCGTTTGCATGGGTCTGTTGTCGACGTTCAACTCAAGAAAATCATTTTTCAACACTAAAATAACGCTATGCCATTTTCCGTCATTGAAGCTCTCTTCGTAATTATCCAAAACAACACGCGTATCATCTTTAGTCACTAACTCAACTTTGATACGTTCATTTTCTAAATATAACTTAATAAAAGAAACAAAAAATAATTTAGTATTCTTCGTTCAAATTTATTTTTTAACAAGGTTATCGCTATATTTTTACTTTGACGTGTCCATTTGTCAAAAATTTATGATGTGCTAACAGACCTCGTTCTTCGTAAGTGCGAAACGACAATGAAATATTAATTTTCTTAACTCCTTCATAGCTCTTAATTCTGGCATATGATTGTCGAGTCAAAAATGTGACCGGAACAATAGGCGATTCCTGAATAGGATAAATACCATAAATAAATTAAATTAACAAGTTGACTGCCGAGGTATTTTTTTGTAAGCCATATGAGTATCACATACTCATAAATTTTAAATAACTCTTAAAAGTTAAAACTCACCAAACAAGTGTACAACGTGTTGACTTTTTGATACTTTTGCATTAACCACGAATCACCCGAGTTGTATGCTTCTTTTACTAAGTATATCATGTTTGTTGAGTTCATGTAAAGATTTTCGATACAGCCAGTAAAATTCTTGTTGATTAACAGGCCGTTATTCATGTGTGGTACTCCTCCGATGTATATCTGTTGGCATAGTTAAAATTATTTAGTTTTTAAATTGTTTTTCAACAAGAATTAAGAATCTACTTACTTCGTGATTCAAGTCAAGTCTTTCAAATTCTCCTTTGATCCTGTCTTGGATAGTAACACGATCCACCGAAAATACAACATCAAGTTTATTTCTCATTATGATAACTTCGTGCCAAATGTTATCGTCTAATAGACTTCCCACTGATAAACTAGTCATTATTTGAGAACCTGTGCGAAATTTAAAAACAATACAATAATACACTGTTACATCATAAATTATTAATTATATAAAATCCCAAATGGTCATACCTAAATTCATGTTCAAAAGTAATCGATTGTTTCGGAGTTGTAGAGCTATGTAATCGCCTTGAGATCCGATACCGTACAGTAAAATACCGTCAGCCACATTGGTCTTGAATCTAAATCTAATGGACTCCCTATGGGCGGAAACCGGAGAATCTCGTAGATTCCATCGAACCAGCGACGAACCATTGAAGTAAAGACTGTCAGATGCTAAAATATAACCAGAAGGGAAAATTACTTTATACATAAGTATAAGGGCGTTATGTATTCACTTACCGTAAGGGCAACCATACAATTCTAATCTCAACGATATCCTGTCTCTCCATCTAGTCGGGTTAATTCTAATCCATTGAGCTATTATCGGAACTTCAAATATATTTCGTGCAGGATCGTCTCCGTTAATGTTACCTTTGAATAACTGAAAAAATAATGAAATAAAATTAATAAAATAAAATTTTAGTTAATTGTAAAATAAATGCAGTAAATTGATTAAATACAAATTTTAATATATTAAATAGATTTTTAAACTAAGTGTCAATACGAATTTGAAAAAGTATATTTATATAGCACATTGTGTTTAAACAAAAAAAGGCGATAAATATAAATAACAATGACCAATGTGATTAAATAAGTAATAAGTGTAATTAATTGCTTTTTTCGCATTATTTCAAAACTTTTATTTAACACGAATAGAAAAGAAAAATTTGGGACAATAGTTGAAGGAAGAGTGAATTTGTCAAACGTTCTTAGTGTCAAAGTATATAAACCGAATTTTATAATTTGAATTGTATTTTATTCATTGCCGGAAACACAAATTTGAAAATAATGTAACTATATTAAATTAATTTTTATTTACTGTATCAAATAAATTTAAAATGTAATTAAACAATTATTTATTAGTACTTAAGTGTACTTGAAATTATTCCTGGGCATTTTATTTCAATACAAATTTTAATAATTATTAAAAATTAAAATGTGTTTAAATGACAACATTTTTTTTTAAACATAAATCAAAAAAAATATTTATAAAAACATTCATTCAACAGATTGTTTAAAAATAGTAAACAAATTAAGTCAAATAAATAATTACACATCTGCTTCTAATATTGTAATTTGAATATTTTTAAATTTATGTAGATTATTACACATTATAATACATGAAAACATTTGATGCTAATAAATATCACATGATTTAAAAACCAATTATTCAAATAATGTAGTATTTGTATTTCTAAATAATTCATTATTTTTTATTTTATTAATAATAAATACTATGTAAACAATTGTATTAGGTTTGTATTTAATTATAGTTATTTTTAATTAAAATTGTTTTAAAGTAATTCTTGGGTTTGGCCTTCAGTTAATACGTACATCAGTTGCACACCCAAACTTTCAACAAGCAATAAATTAAGACAGATTACTTATGAGTGTAAACAAAAAACCCAATTTACGACAAATAAATTGACTGTCATCATTAATTACTACTAAATGCTTTTGACACTCAATTACGGGATATGACCGTAAAGGAATATTTTTAATTGGATGTTTGATTGACATTGTTTTACAATTTAAAAAAAATACATATAATCTAGCGGTAAGAAAGGTTTGGCAAACATGTTTCCGGATACAATAGATACATAGAATTTGGATTCTTAACTCAAAAAACCTGGTTTACGAAATCAACATTTTCTTTTCTTTTTTTTAAATGAATGGATGCCAGAAGAAATAAATAAAGAGTATATAAAGTTTTAAAATAAGTATTTATATACTTATATAATTTACAGATTAAAAATAATACTTAAAAAAGTGCCTTTAAACGAAGAATATAGAATAAGTATATCTTTTCCCCTCGAGAAAAACTACATGGTAAATATTTTACCACGTGGTCATGGTAGTCAATTTAACATCAGACAAATTAATTTTAGAAAATAATAGTAATATTTTGTTTTTATGAACACATTTATTGTCTATTCAATTATTATTAACTACAACTACAGTTTCCAAACAAAGTGATTGTTAGACAGTAAAAAAAAAAGAAGAAATCTGCATTAAATCAACTAAACAATTTTTGTTTTTTTTTTAAATTATTTTCTACACTGGTTTTATAAAAGTAAAAGGGTTTTACCCTCATTAAAATCTTATAATTAATGCTTAACTATTTACATTTTTGAAACAATTTTTTTTTTTTAATTTACATAATAAATTATGTTAAAAGGAATAAAATATTTTTAATCAAAATAAGAATGTTGACGAAACAATGATGCTAATATACTTATAAATTCGACAAAAAGAGTTATTTTTCAAAACAATGTATAATTTGAGCTGATGATAAAATGTAAAAAAAGATTAAGTATGCCAAACGGCGAAAAATGAAACATTTGTAAATCAGATTACCCCTTTAAATTATAAGATGCTATATAAGATAAACACAATTTTTGTGTGATTGTGTAATGCCTATGTGATGATAACTACCCAATATCCTCATAGCAAAATAGAAATAAATAATTTACTATAAATTGAGTATGTTTGTAAACTAGTGAAAAATTTACATATCTATCAAAAAGCTTCACAACAAGCAAAAACAAACGCAACAAAAATGTAAAACAAAACTAACACAATAACATTACAAAAGACAAACAATTATTATATGTTGCAACACTAATGACTACCATTACAAGAAAAAACACCCAAGGCGATGGTAAGAATCAAACCTCGGTTTCGCCACGATAATCTTCAACGTTTTTCCAACCCTGCCCGTTATCTGAGTACTGTATATAATACTCAGTAACAAATTCTAGAGTAGAAGACCGGCCTCGGGTATCAACATAGCACACTTTCATTCTATCCGAAAACTCAATTATCAAGGAGTGATCGAGAGAATCGTACGAAGGAGTCCACGCTGCGTAACCTAATAAAATTCTTAAATAATATCTGTACAATTTTTACAAAATCTATGTCTCATTACCAATTTTAAACGTCGAAACCTTACCTTTTTGTGTGTATATATATATATATATATATATATATATATATATATATTTAATAATGGTAAACAATTTATAATTACCTTTGTGTTTCCAGATGATTCTTTGTATTCCGCATAATCGAGACCATTTGATCCATAACTAATACCATAGGTTTCAACATACTCAGACGACTCGGCTCTACCTTGTGTCATCACCGAAGTCACGGTCATAGTTTGACCGAGATCAATGATGAGGTACTGAGCGAAATCGGAACTGTACGCAGTCCATGCATTACGGCCTACAGTACAAAAGCGATCAAAAACACTTAAGCAAATACTAAATACTGAACTACAATAATAAAAATAAAATAATTCACTACTCCACAATTTGTTTAAATTTATGCTATTTCTCTGATTAAATTAAAAGATGAAGTACGCCGGGACGAATGACTTGCAAAACAGATAGATTTACTTGCATCCAAGCAAATAACACAAAATTTGAAACAATTTTATTTTCTCAGAAACCTGATGAAAGCATAGAATTCATTTGTTCTGAAATGAATACTAAAAAAGGGAGTAAATAAATATGTTCCAGAAATCCTATTAATTGCTGATCACTGAAATAAATATTCCAATAATCTTTCAATGGAGTACCAATGTTAAACTATACTATTTCAAATGAAACTTACAGAATTAAATAAGAAAGATTGTATAAGCTCATTTATGATATAAAAAGTGTCTAAGAATACTATATTATAGCGTAGGCCTAAAGACTTGGTTCAAGTGACAATAAGCATTGATGATCAAAAAGAGCACATAGTATACAAACAAATCAAAATATTTTTTTTTATACCAATAATATTTTTTTAAAAGGTTACCAAGGAAAAAAGGTACTTCCAAAAACACATCAAAAATATATTTTTAATATAATATGTTTTTTTTTTAATTATTACAACCAATTTTAATACCAAAAATGATTATTATAAAGATATAACTACATAGTTTTAAAATATCTTCTAAAATGTTTTTTTTTTTTTTTACATTAACATAACTATTTTAGTTTATTTTTATAAATAGGAGTATAATAAAATAATATGTATACATTCATTATTATTGTTACTTCCCATAATTGGTACTAGTCAATAAAACATTTTCTATTGCATGGCAACGAGTTGTACAAGGTACACATAATCGTAAAGACCCCTTTATTACAATTTCTAACAAACAACGTACATAATATTATATTAAGAATCAGTTACTAAGTTAAAATGCAAAAGACATACATCACATGCAATAGTGAATTATAGTGTAATAATGTTTTCCCCTAAATGCCATTTGTACGTCAACTTTTTGTAATAAACTAAATATATATATATTGTATACAAATATGTTCAGCAATCATTACATAACATAAAACATAAATTTGATGAACATTAAATAACCACTAAAGAAGTAAAATAACTTAAACTTATATTGTTTGATGACAAATGGCAGAACTAATAAATAATAAGTCTTTGTTTAACTACACCCTTAAGGGCAGTCACTTTTAGCCATGAAACTATTACAATAGAGTTCATCTACATCCGTAATCATTTCTGCACTGTTCGTCAACTCTTCAAAGGTCAAAAATTTGAAATTTATAGGATCGACTGGTTTATTTAAGCAAACAGTAACGGTGTAATTGTTGTCATACAAATATTCATGAAAAACCCAATCAGACAATAGTTGTCCGTCGACGAACAACTGTGTATTGGTTACAAAATAATTTTTTATCAAATCACTTTTTGGTACGAAACAAATGTTTTTAAGATTAACTGTCAATCCAGTCCCCGTTGCTTTTACGTAACTTTCTTTCAAGCACCAAAATCTATAGAAAGCGTTAATCTTTTGTTCTTCAGTGCAGCCTTTATTAATAACTTGCCATTCTTTTGAGTTAAAATTTCTATGCATAATTCTAAAAAACTCGTTTACACTTTTCCCTCCTTTATAACGATTTCTCATGATATCGATTCCTACAGTATTATTTTGCTCGCCAGCAAACACAACGAGATTTTCGTCGTGAGAAACGTTAAAGTTTAGATCAAATCCATCAATGACGGGCTTATTATTTTGGTCTCTCTTAATTTTAATTTTTGACCAAGGTATGTGCGTTACTTGCGATAAATATTTCATAATCATTAATTGCCCTATGATTGAGCTTTTGGCGTCACGTTTAAAAACGAATCGACCAATTCTTTCTTTTTCTTCGGGTTGAATAGAACGGGAAATCTTAGACCAATCGTTTTTCGATGGAAACCAATTACCACAGTCGAACACCCAACGAACCCTGTTTGACGAAGTCATTGCGGAATGTACAAATGTTTTAAGTACGCTGTGCATTTAAATCAATATTTTTCTTTAGGCAAATTTAATCTTAGGCTACTACGGCACATTTAAACACCTAGACAAAGAAAAAAAAAATGAACTTCAGTGACGAGTTAAAAATTGTAATCTTATGTTTAAATATAATGTGATGATATTAATTAATCCGAATCAAGTTCCTAACAATAACTAGAATAGGCAATTCATTCTTCAATATAACCCAGTTTTCTAATGTTTAAAAAAAATATGGGCTCTGCTTTGGTCATTGGCTAACAGAAAAGCGTAATTAATAATTATCATACTGATTCCCTTCATTTACTATACTTTTAATCAAACATTTATTATTTTTGGTAATATTTAATGCATTAATTTTACAAATTCTAGTATAAAAATGTGCTCTTTCTGACTAACTACGCTATATGACAAACAATTGGTTTTAACAAAAAAAACAACCATCTAGAAATCAAACGACACTCATTTAAAAAATATAATAATAGCTTAGAAATATATATCTATGCTTATAATAAAACCGGTTATAATTACCGTTAAGCCTTGCATTTTCTGGTCCTCTATCGGGTAATGATGACGTTGCTCTTAGTACAGCTCTTTCTAATAGTGGTTCATTACAGTCAGACTCTGTAAAAATTACAAATAAGATTAGGTATTAATTAGAAATGTACGATAATTATTTTAATTTTTAAATGTTATTTAAAGGCAAATACTAAGAGGTGATATATAAGAAATAATTGACGATATTTATTCTATAAGTGATAAAGCCAACTTATTTATAGGTAAATTTAAATAATTTGTTCAAATGACATTTTTTCAGGAATACTATTTTAACAATAGTTGACGCTCTGCATTTTTACGCACTTAATATTAAACATTCTCGCTTATTATTCTCTATAATATTGTTTTACTCATAAAATCAAACTAAAATAAACCTTCACAGAATAGTAGATTAATAAAAAAATGTAAAATCAGTTTAACCGACACAATTAGAAAAACAGAGAATTTACAATACTGTATAAATTATCGAAAGTGCAAGACTGAATTCTGCAAAACTTAATACCACTTTTAAGAAGGCCATATTATTAAGGAGCTTTAAGTGAAACTAACATCATCAATATAGCGTTGTGGAAAATCAAAATTTAATATAATGTTGTTTACATTACGATTTGCATGTCGATTGTATTAGATATAAATGTTACGAAATTATTTATGGACACATTCTAGATGGACGATAACATTTTTATGGAAGAGAATTCCATAACAGGTAGCTGTCATCAAATTTGAACGTACTAGAGTTCAATATAGTGTTACAATACACTCAACATTTCTGAAATCCAAACACAGTTTTGTCTGACAAAAATCCATTATTTTTTGGCGCTTACAATTTAGCAATACAATATACTCGAGTTTAGCAATAGGTTTCAATCGGCCGTAGATATAGTTGGAATATAATATTTTGTTTCTTACCAGTTTTGACGATAGCACAATGGAAAACAGTTAGGACGATATATGTTAAACCTGAGAACGTTTTCATTTTGTACGGGGAAAAAAAACCGTTACGTATAAAACGAAATCATAATAAATATTATTGTAAGTTCATAAAAAAGAAATTAGAAAAAAAATAATAGTGGAAAAAAATGTTTAACTTGGGCGTGAATGCTATCGGCAGAAACAAGTTCAACGTTTACGATAGCCCCGCAGTTTTTGATTGAAGAATTCCGTTTTGTTTTAGAAACATGGCTGGGCTGATGTCACGCCCGAATCACAACAACAAAAATGTATGCAGCGCTATCTTGTACACAATGTAAAAACTATCTACCTTTTTTTTCTTTAACCAAAAAAAACAAAACGGTACAAAATATAATGTGTCGTTTCAACCGGACATTTTGGTTGGTCTGCATAAAATATGTCCGACTAAAATTACATCGGTAGTCCAAAATCGGAATACAGAATAATACTATATTTTTTTTAATTACCGCGATAATATTGTGTAATATGTTTGCTTTAAAAACCATTAAAATGCATAGCGTTAGCATCAGCCCGGATAGCTCAGTCGGTAGAGCATTAGGCTTTTAACCTAAGGGTCCAGGGTTCAAGTCCCTGTCCGGGCGGTAATTTTTTTGTGTTTTTTTACACTTTTTCGCCTAGACCGGAGTTTTTATTTCCAATTCGTTTTCCGTCCGTCGGAGAGGTCACATATTTTTTTAGGAATCACTCTAAAATAAAACTTTATAGTATGCATCGAAAGGGTAATTATACTTTTTTTGTCGCTAAACATATTTGTATTGAATAAGTATAATTAGTCCAACTTAAACAATTTTTTTTTTAACTTTCTTATTAAACAATTTCTTAAAAACTTTAAACTGCAAAAAATGTTTATTGCAATACATAAAAGTATTTATAAATCATTAAAATTAAATTAACTTTTTTTTTTTAATCTAAACATCACAAACAAAACAACGTACACAACAAAATTAAGTGATGCCTATATTTAATGTAGAATTTTTTTGTTAAATCCAAATGTTATCTCAAATCGTTTCTAGCACGTCTTGTTGATTTCTTAATTGCCTACAAAGTTGTGAAAAATACTGTTTTGTAGTATTTCAACGTGTAGTGTCTGTGAATATTTTAAAATTTGGGTATAAAAGAAAATTATAAGTGTCTTATTTTGAAAATCAGCACCTCAATATTTGTTTGCCTTTCTCGCCTAAAGTTATAAGAGACTAACTACATTTTTAATAGAGCCCAAGTCCTAAGTCACTAAGTACTTATGTGTCTAGGTATAATGTATCAAAATAGGTATAATGTTTCTTCCCCTTTCCTAAAATAATAAATTAACAAAGGTCGAGGTTTCCGTTTATCCATTAAGAATGTATAAGATATAATCTACTAACTGCATCATTCTAAACACGATATTAAATATTGATATTTTCTTGTTTGTTTCTGACTAATTTATAAGTGACGTGGACAGAAACTAAGATATATAGTGACTAAGTTAGTAGTTACATATTTTATGAGTCACCTGCTCATTAAAAAAAAACATCAATAGCTACATAATATAATATATTAATTTATTAATAATTTTAAACATATATTATTTTATTTTATGTTTTAAACTATATTTCATTATCCATTGTTTTTGTTTAGTTATAGTAGTCGAGCAGATAATTATTACATGTAGTGTATTAAAACGTTTAATGAAATAAATATTTTTTTCAGACGTCGTCGCTAAAATAATGAATTAACCTTGTACTTTGTTTATTGAACGTTTAATGTCAAAGCGGTTAAAAAATCATAGGCATAGAGATAAGAAAGTGGAAACTGGAAATACATATATATTTATATATACAATATACATAGTATCAAAACTCAATAAAGTCAATTAAATTCGCACTGCCAGTGCAAGAGGGCCGTACATCAACATTTTTAAAGGCCATTTAATAATTTAATTATTAATTACAGAGATTACCTATAGTTAGTATTGTTAAACTTTAAGAAAAAACATTTTGAAGATCAAAAACGAATTAATTAATTATTGTAATCAACGATAAAAAAATAAAATTCCTGTTTTAGTAGTTCACCTTTAGATGTGAAATTAATCACTAACCAATAGTGATAATCATTGATTATAAATGTCTCCTTCTAAAAGTATTGCGTGTACATCAAACACAAAGCTAAAAGAATGTGTATATATTTCCTAAAATCAAATAAAAAACAAAATCATGACATTTTGAGCCAAGGCTAGAAATGTAGAAGCAGGTAGGTAATATTTTTCGGTTTTGTTAAATGGTACAAAAACAGCCATTCATTTTTATGATGCTTTATATAGGTTCAAATTGGCCTTTTCCAAAGTTCACTAAAAACTCATAGTCCGAAGTTAAACCTCCTTTTTATGTGTCTACATCAATTATTAGTAGAACCATTTCTGTAAGTTATTTTTAATAGTTCACTAACTTGTTTAAAACTGCGTAAATCATTATTGTAATGACAATTGATGAAACTTTATTTACTTGACAAAATCTTGATAAAATTATTTGTCCCATGGTGTGAATAAAGCGCAGTAGGTAAAACCGTAAAGCCGTTTTTCGTCCATACTTCATTGCAATATTTTTGGTGAGCCATAGGTACATTCAATAAGGACATACAAGTCTGTCTTTAGGCCAAAATTCTATCTTATTTTACTAATAGTCATAAGTCATAACGGTTAAACAATAAAAAAAACTAAATCAACTTTTGACAAAAATAATTAAAAAAACTGCGCCTATTTTCGAATTTGATATTGTTGTTGGCCTCAGTTTTGTTGGTATTAGTTAGACACAACGCGACGTAGTGCATTCATTTTGTAACATAATATTTCTAATTATTTTTCTTGTTACTGCGTTAAATTATAATCATATTATTGTCGGCGAACATTGTTGTTTTGAAGTTTCTCAATCAGTCATTTGTACTTTGATAACATTAAAAAAAACCCGAGAACTAGTACACCATAGTGCAACTTCGGAATGATCTTTTGGACTTGTGTGACCGTAATCGTAATAGCGTTTTTTTGCAATTTGCAGTCTAATCACCAGGTAGTCTTCAAAATTATGTTTTTTATACTTAACCATACCCCCTGCATTAGGTAATTAATATGTTTCATCCAAATTGCCTCCCAAGAATATTTCTTTTTCTTCTTCGCTTTCATCTCAACTATTTGGAGTCGGTCCCTATCTTGTCTTAAACTTCCACTTCACGCAATCTCCCACGTCATCCTCGCATACATCAGTAGCCCCATCCATAGACAAGTATACTATGTGGTCCCATCTGTTTCGAGTCCTGAGAATTTCTGACTTTTAAAAAAAATGTATTAAAGGAATTGTGTATTTTACTACTGCATTACAGAGTGGATGACACGAAGGAAATTTGGAACCTACCGCCCTAACCTGCATGTCTATTTCACCCTGGTATGGACCATGATATTACTTATATTGATGGCCATTGCCATGCCATCTTCTAACAGAAAAGGATCTTCGCTTTGGAGCGTACTCGAGTATTTGATACCAGTGCATTGGCAACACTGGCCGTATTGGTTGTTTTGGTTTTTCTTAAAAAATTAAAGTGTTTGACAACAGTGAACAGACTCTTGAGAACATTTTATATTCTAGAGTCTAGACCTACCTTCGGTATAATTTTCAGATCTTTAACCTTAAAACTTCACCTAAAAAAGTTTCCAATCCCTTCTAGGTGAAAAGTTTAATGATATTTTTTTTGTTTATTGGTAATACAAAGTCTGAAAAAAATTCCATACCGGTTTGGAAGTATTTCGACTATTTTTTTAAAAGTTAATAGAGCGCTGTAATTTTAAGTTGAAAAATATGTAAATATTTTTAGGTGTTTTTCTCGATTTCGAAAGGGAAGGGGTGAACTTTTCAAATTGTTTGCAGACTAAGTAGTAAAAAATAAAAAGTGCCTTTGGATACGACTTCTGATCTATATAGAGTTGATTACAGTATGAAGAAATCGGTTTACACGTTGTAAAAACAATGCTCAGCTACGGTAAATCGGCATCGAAGATAAAAAATGAAACTATAAATTATTAAATATCATTCACGTGGTCTAACGATAACTGATAACGAGTTAACGATAAGACGATTAAAAAAAAAACACATTATCAACACCGTTTTTTATTAATTTTTAATCTTAAAAATTCGTCGCCTATCTTAAACGGCTTCAACGAATTTAAAAAAACATTTGCCGCCATAGGACATTACAACAGCTAGGGCGTATACCAGCTGATTAAAAAAGAATTTTCAATTTATCACATACTGGCGCACTGTCTACTGCTGATTGGCCATGAGCATCCAATCGTCATGAGTATTATTTTTTATTTTATGAATTGTCACGGGAAAAAATTGATGCAACCACACATTTCAATAAAATAATAATAATAAGAAAAAAAAACTGCACGCATAATTTTCGGCTATTGGAAATCGTAAAATAATATTTTAATTAATATTAACGATAATACAAGAGTGAGGACCGCCAAGGACTATGTTCAGCTGCAGCTGCCGTTCGCTATAGTTTTATTTTTTTCATTGATAACCAAAATGTTCCTGTAATTTTGTATTTACGCGTTTGGGATTCTCGTTTTGTACGTTATCGCAATCTTTTGTGTTCTGGACAAATTTTATTTTGTTTTAATTAAACTTTATAAGTAAACGTTCGGGTGATAGTAAAAAAAAGTGTGTAAAAATGGGTTCTAGCGACGAAGAATACGATTATTTATTCAAAGGTAATATAATTTTGTTACTTGATACATCCTTTTGTCGATCCTACTACTGTTTTCGTCCGGTATCGAAATATTGTCTTAATCGGTAAAAATAAAACAACAACCGACCGATTTTTTTGTTCTACATATTCTCTTTTGTTCACAGAGTTTTGCTCATAAATTAACATTTTTTTTTTAATATATATTTTGCTGTTATTTATAACTAATACGTATTATTAAATAGGTAATGAGATACGTTGATATATTTTTTGTAATACCGTGTCGGTCGAACAATACAAAAAAAACCTACTCAAGCCTTTGTAACAGTTTTTTACCGATTGTATTTATTTTTAACATTGAATCGGATGTTGGACATTTTTGTATGACTAATTTAATGCTATTAAATTTTACATATTTTGTTGCGACGCCTCTATTTGCACACCGGTCAGTTCTTGTACAACCGAATGTAGATAGTAGATAATGTGATATTGTTGTTTTTAATAAATTTTTTTTTCTATCAACTTATGTTGAAAACATAATTTTAAACTAATTGGGGTAAGAATGAGTTGTAAAAAACAATTGATATTGTTTATATTGTGGGGACTGGTGTTAAAATATATTTTGAATAATCTTTTTCTGATCTCTTTTAAAATAAACGTTATCAATTATCTCGAGAAAAGTTCCTATTATATTGTTACAGTTTACGTTGTTACTTTGTAAATGATGGAATTATGAAATGTATAGTTTGGACCATGAAAATAATAAAAACTATCTATATAGTCGCCGAAATGGTTTTTAAATTAATATCCAATGATGTTACACTAGACCACCTATACTGGTTGTTTTATTGTTTGACCCCTTAATAGCCTCGTTTATTGGCTTCAATGAAGGCATTGAATGTGCTTGTTGTACCAATTTAGATGTTTATTTCCGTATCATTTATACAGTTCAGTATTCTTTTATTTCTTTAGTATTCCATTGTTTGTTCTTTGTTCGTTGGTATTTTTGTTGTATACACTTTACTGTTTTCATATCTTTATAATTGAATTTAACTTTTATAACTTCGCAATAACATTTTTTACATTTAAACAAAATTCAAAATCTAATGCTTTTAGATATTATCCAAAAACACTTTGTTTTTAGTTCCCTCCTTTCCCAAGTAAAAATAAATAATAATTTAAATTTAAAAAAAAAACCAGCTACTAAAATATAAATATTTAATTTGTAAGTTAATACTATTGTATTTTTCTTTTGTCGTTTGCATTGATAGTAAACATTGAAGCTAAAAATCATTGATTTCTAAGTATTTGTTTATTAAAACTGTGTCATAGAAATTGTGTTGTAATACTTAGTATTATTATATTAAAAAGAAAAACTGATAATGTTCATTTATATTTCAGTTGTTCTTATTGGCGATTCTGGTGTCGGCAAAAGTAATTTATTGGCTAGATTTACACGCAATGAATTTAATTTAGAATCAAAGTCTACTATCGGAGTAGAGTTTGCCACAAGAAGCATTAAGGTAAATAGATGTGCTCATTTCACAATATTTATTCTAGTATATATTGTTGTGGTTGGGACTTAACATACTAAGCTATACTATTATGATAAGTACTGTAATTTATTTTGAAGACTAGTTGAAAAATGTATTGTTAGTTTGTTTGCCCTAATTATAAATAAATATAAAAAAAAACTATTTAAAGATTATAATGTTAAATTAAAAAAATATAAAAAAAAAAATTATAAATACCAATTAAAATGTATTATTTCTTTATTGCCTTAAATTTAATTAAAATGTACTAATAGTCTTTCGTTAAAATTTTTAAACTTCATTAGGCAGAAATTTATTAAAAGCTACATTATTGCTTTGAGTACTTACAGTAAGTGTAAAGTAATTAATTTTTTAGTAGACAAAATAATATACAGTAATTCGTACTTGCATTATTTATATAAATGAAGTTTGAATTAAACTTATTAAGTTTTGACGGGTTGTAATAAATTTGTATTTTCAGTTAACAATAAAAAAAAATTTGTTTTGAAATAATAAAAACTGACAACTTCAGTATTATGGTCTCAAAGTAAAAAGAAAAGAATAGTCTCTTGTTTGTATTCGATACTGAATAATAGTAATCCGGGCCAAATAGCCAAATATTGAGATTATTGATGTTTCTAGAAAGTCAATTCAAAAAATGTTTCATTAAATTTTAGGTAAATAAGAAAGTAATCAAAGCCCAAATATGGGATACGGCTGGACAGGAAAGATATAGAGCAATAACATCAGCGTAAATATTTTTTGTTTGATACTAAAATTTCTACCAGATTTTAATTTGTTTTTTTTCCTCCTTCAGATACTATAGAGGAGCAGTAGGCGCATTATTGGTTTACGATATTGCAAAACAACTAACTTATCAGAATGTGGAACGATGGTTGAGTGAATTACGCGATCACGCCGATCAAAATATCGTCATCATGTTGGTTGGCAATAAATCGGATTTGCGTCACTTACGAGCTGTTCCGTCTGACGAAGCCAGAGCGTTTGCCGAAGCAAACAATTTATCATTTATTGAAACTTCTGCACTCGACTCGACCAACGTTGAAACTGCTTTTGAAAATATACTCACAGGTAAGAATGTATCCACAAATCGATCTTAATGTTTGCAGCTGATATCGACATTGATACGAGTAGTGTATTGGCACGTTTAAATAGTGTTTCTAGTACACAATTTAGCTCAATTATAAATTATAATAAAATAATACTTTAAACGTAAAGTAAAAATAAGACATTTCTCTCAAGGCTATATTTATTAATTCAAAATATTCTGCATGATGCCTTTTTTTTTTACATCTTCCATTATTTTCCCTCCATAGTACAAAGCGATGGTTTATAAAGTGTAAACAAATATCGCTCTTTTAAAATTATTTTTTTATTTCATAGTAGAAAGTATTTCAATATTACTATTACATAATAATATTATATAAAATGGGCTAAATTTTAGAATATGTTTTATGGCAGGTAGTCAAAATGGGATTAAAACCGGGTAATTGGGAAAAAATTATGTTTTCAAACTAGAAACCCTCAAAATTCAAAAACCATGTAAATAAACCTTGCCAAAATATACTCCCTTTGACTTCCTGATTTATAGTCCAATTTCTTATCAGTATTTCACTAGTTTTTTTTATTATTAAAAAAATACTTTAAGGAAAGACGTGCAAACGGTGATGACAGATTGCTTTGGATTGATTTTTTTTTTTAGCTAAGTATTGTATATTTTAGTACTGAGTAGTTTTGTTTTTTGTTTGGTATCTCAACGTTGTTCAGAAATCTATAACATCGTATCTCAAAAGCAAATGAGAGACCCGCCAGAGGGTGACACAATACGGCCAACAAACATTGAGCCAATTGACGTCAAACCCACAGTCAACTCTGATAACGTCAGGAAACAATGCTGCCAATCGTCATAAATTAGGTTTGTTTCGTTCAGGTTTGCCTTATGGAAATAATTAAATAATTTGTAAATAGCATCATTTTTGATTTGTACTTGCAAAAATAGAAATTAATTTAAAATTATCAACATTTTATATATTGTATATTTGTAGAAATCCATCGCAAAGTATCGGCTCGTCAAATGGACAATATCGATGGGGACGAAATCGACAAAGTATGTATGAAGCCGATTAGGATAGACGCAACTACGGCCAATACAAATGATTCGGCTGCATTCCAAATTAAACAGTTTTGCTGTAATGCGTCGGCTTGAATATCAAAACTCGAATGTGTCCACCATTAGGTTATAAAAACGTTGTCCTTATTGTTCATACTTTACTTTGCAATACAGATTTTTTTTTTTTAATTTAAGTTAAAAAGTTAAAAGTTCTAATGTGCTTCTTATCATCGGGGCTCTTTCTCTTCATTATTTAATTACAAATTATTATACTTATAATTCTATATATTTATATGTTTGATATTTTCTAATCGTTAATTATATTATTTTATGTTTTTTAAAACAACTTTATATAATATTTTTAATTATACTTCATCGTTCTTATGATACTATTATTATTGCCATAATATCCCAGAAAAAAAAAATTAAGTGCGTCAAAAATAGAATAGTGTTCAAAATTGATAAATAAACTGTAATCTCACTTTTCACTATTTTTTTTTCTCCAAAATTTAAATTAAAAAAAAAAAACCATCAAATAATTATACATATATATATTTTTTTTAATAAAAATATTTTTAGAAGTATCCATATTTCAGTTTTATATTATATATTATATTTTATTATTATTTATTATGGTTTCTCTTTAACCTATAAAATGTAATCATTAATTATTTTATCGTGTATATATTTTTAATGCAAAAAAAAAATTGATTAATTATTTAATTTTATTTTTAGTTTAAAACTAGAACAAGTTTATTTAGGCAATAAACATTATTATTGTGTTAACATAACAGAGTTTTTAATTTATTTTAATCTACTAAAATATGTTCAAATTGAATGTAAATCCACAAAACAAAATGTTTGAAATAATATTACACAAAGAGAATAAAACATAATATGAAAATATTAGACAATTCTTAAAAGGTGGCAAAAAGTAGTCTTATTCTTAGATTATTTATTACTAAAAAAAATGTCCAAGTACATAAATACATGTGTGGAGATAAAAATTATAACACGTGAAAATATTTTTCAGTAAAAATGGCATAGGCATTCTACGGTTTCCACAGTCTTACCATTCCGTCTTCGCAATATGTGCATATTAAATTTTGATGGGGGTGATGAGTGAGCCCGATGACGTCTTTCTCGTGTATTTGCAAGGTTTTTTCTAACTTTCCACTGGCCAGAGAAAAACAGTATAAGTTATAGTCTTCGGTGACAGCGTAAATCCAATCGCCTCTGGGAGACACCGTGGAGCAAATGAAATTACCACCTTCACGTTTGCCGCTCGTAAACGACCTCACAATCTACGAATACAAAATTAATGGTCAAATATCTATTTTAATAGTACAGTGATGTAGTAGTAAGATTATAGACTGCCAGTGCCCACTTTACATTTTTATAATAATCAAAATAACATAATTACATGCTTTGAAAGTTAAAAAAAAAATTGTATATTTATGGATTGGTAAAATATACTGAAACTTGCGTCACGCACAAACACTTTTTTGATACTTTCATATTATTTGAACGCAGTTATAAATGTAACATTGTCAGGTGTTAAGTTATTGACAACCATTATTATTTAACATTAGTAAATAATATGATATGACCAAAAATATTTGAACCTAAAGAGATACACGGCCAGTCAACGTGTAAATTAAAACATATGAAATGACTCTACGATGAGAATCGTGTACTCCAACGAGTAGACCGCTGACAGTATAACAGCTATTAGAATCTATCATACTTGGCCTTGCATATTCATGATGACGATAGTGTTGGATCGGTTACACACGACAAAATGGTCTTGATTTTTTGGAAACAGGTGAACATTGTTGACAGCTACATCCGCTGCTCCCATCGATTTAAACGTGTGTGTGCATTCTGTCGATTTTACGTTCCACACCTTTACAGTACTGTCACTAGAAGCACTGAAAAAAAGTTTATTTTTTTGAGCTTTCCTCAGAGATAAAAAAAGATTAACAAAATAGTTTATAAAATAATCCGTCTCACCTTATAATGCTATGGCCGTCGACTGTGTATACAACTTCATTTACAAATGACGTGTGGCCTCTAAACTCTTTGAGCGTTTTACCAGATTTCAAACCGTGAATTCTATATTGGTTTCGTACACAATTAAATAATTTTATTAACATATAAAAAAAGAAAACTGTTTAAAACAGGTTATTAAATATCACTAACCTAATTGTCATGTCGAAAGATCCAGTTAAAATTTGAGAATTATCTCTAGAAAATTGAACACAAGTAACGCCTAGTACGTGCGCTTTTTCGAATTTACGCATTACTTGTCCAGTCATTATTTTCCACACTGTCACTTTGCCCGCTTGTGATCCCGACACTAGCATTTCACTGTCTCGTGAAAAGTTTAAACTCAGCACAGCGTCTTCCATTAACATGAAATTATCCTTGAAAAAAATAAATTAATATGACATTGCAGAAATATAATTACTAACTATTTTTGTTCTCCCCCTATACCTGAGCTTGGTACTTGAGATCTTTTCTTATTTTGCCCGTTACAAAATTGTACACTTCAATAAAACCATCGACGGTGGCGGTGACTAAAAATTGTCCGTCCGGAGAGAACCTAGCACATTCCACGTGACTCTTTTGGATAAATTTAATCTGTTTGAAGAGTTGTGTAGGGAACGTTTCTTCTTCTAAATCTCGAACGGCCGCTTTACCTCTAAACAAATCAATCGATGTGCCTAAAAAAAAAAAAAATCAATCGAGCGATAATAATAAAATCATAAATTAGTGGTCAACAAAATATTTATTTACCAGGCGGCAAGAGACCCTGATGTTGTTGCCATTTTAACGCTTGACCTAAAAGAGCAAGCAATCTTGACGACGGTACAACTGAAACTTCGCCGGCCAAAGACTGAGCGATAGCGATTCTCCGTTTTTCTTTGGACGTTCCTTCTGGATATGCTTCACGTGGATCAAAGTAAGAACGAGCTAACAAATTTTCTGAAATTGTGCGTAAGAAAAAAAACAGTAAGTAGCACTCGATTCAATATTGCAATTTCGACAACACTGAACAAAATATGATTTACCGAGATGTATATAGCGATCAGGTTCGTGTTGTTTTAGGGCTATCATCGGGTCTGTTTGCCGCAATAGCGAACGTGCTGCTCCAAGCTCTCTTAATTCTATCAGTTCAAATACAACCTAAAAATTAAAAATTAAATGAACGTTCATCAAATGAAATAGCAACCCCAAAATATTACGCACCTGTTCGTATAAATCGATCAACTTGCTATCGGGTAATTTCAGTGACTGTACGGCTTTTAGTACTGTATCCCAATGACCGTTGTGGATGTCGGCAACAAAACCGTCAATACTATCGACAGTATTTAACGATACGCTTGTCTCCTCCTGAAATAAAGAGTATATTGTCTAATCCACAAGAATATTAAAACAATACATTATGTTGTATCAGGACTCAATATTGTTTATTAAAATCTCACAAACATCAAAATTGCTTTAAAACATTTTATTATGAATTAAATATTTATTTATATACATCTAAATTGTAAACTTTATCAATAATTGAGATAGTTTATTGTATAAATTACTAGTTCAAACGATTTTTTTGGTTAAGCTAGTAAATTGGAAATAAATCAAGTAAAAGTCCAAAGTGATTTTTTTCTTCAAAATGTGTGTTCTTTGCTGAATACGATGGTGTTTTTAAATTTTGTAATTGGTTTTTGAATTATAAAAGAAAAAAATACTTAAAATTTAAAATCATTTCAAAATGTGAAACCCTTGTGTTATTATTTTATAATTAACCCATTCGAGTTTTTTTAGTGTTTAACACAAAATTGAATATTTAATTTTGAAGTTAAAAGCAAAAAACTTTTTAAAACAAGTAACTTTTTTAAATTATCTGAGGCTTTAAACGAGATAAATCCTGTATTATTTTTTTTTAATAAAAATTTCTTACTTGAAGCGTTTGGAGTGATTTCATCAAGTTTGATTCTTTCAAGTACTGTTGAATGAGTCGAATAACACTGAAAGCGGTAAAGGTAACATTTAATATTTGTTCTTGACAAATTTACACATTAGTCTACTACTTACTCGGCCGACTCGATTTCTATGGACATTTTGAAATCAAATTTGAATTCGACTAACCAGTTAATGTAATAGTAAAAACAAATAAACTCTTAATAATAATCCGAAGTTTGTACCGAAGCGCAATCGTTATACATTTATTTTTAATTTGATGCCATTGAAAAAACGATATAGTGTTTGTTATACTGAGTAAATTTACAAAAGTCAAAAACTTGTAAGAATTAAGTAATATATAACATAAAAATTAAAAATGTTTATAAATTAATCGTTCGCACCGCACACGACACATTGATAACGTATAAACAATAATAAAACATTGATAATATAGTTCCGTTTCAAGTCCATGGCAGAATAATTAAATGCTTTTCCGTAACCAGGGTTCTAGTTTTAACGTATTATCAGTATGATAAGAACAATCACTTGCTGATTGTGTGTAAATAAAATAATACAATATTCTATAGTTTATTTTTCAGTATAAACTTTGCCAATATTATTATACTAATTACTGATGTGTGTAATAAATCATATTTTTATACTATGGTCTAATTACATGCTCTCAATATGTTTTCGATCATTAACAGTGAAGAAGTGTTCGATTTAAGTTATCAACGACGGGAAAATACACGATTACTATAAATATTGACTTTATTTTCATTAGTGTCAAGGTTTTTATCTACATTGAAGAAATTCCCTTCGATGGTGTTGCAAAGTAAAAGCGTCGCCCGGTATGTTTTGAATATTGGCATTTGGAATAGATGATTGAATGGCTGTTAAGATCCAAAATAATCGACATTTGACCATAGGTATAATATTATATGACAACGTTCATCTAGATATTAATCCTATAATTAAAAATGTATTTCAGATTGTTCCAAAACATTTCAACCATTGATGTGTCATCTTCTACACTCTGGTGAGTCACTATTTATATATAATATATATATATATATATATATATATTTACGTATTAAATTATTTGATCGTTTAAGAATTTAAAATATGCTACAAGTCTTGTTTTTAGATATAAACGTCCAAAAGAATATTAGAATTTTGCAATGGTGTTTAGAAAAGGTATACTGTATATTTGTACACTTCACCTAATGCCGAGTTAAGGTGATCTCGAAATAATTATTCTTGAAATAATAAAATTGTCGAGACTGTTAATTAAAATGTTGAATAAAACAGGAGTCAAATTTTGTTTTATCTGTGGAAATTGAATTTAGGTGAGATATAAGGTTTGAAAAAATCTGATAGAAGCTTGATCTTACTTATTCTAATTTATTTTGTGTATGTCTACAAAAGTATGATAATGTAGGTTAACTTACTGTTTGCGAGTCCCCGATTACAATTGGACCTCTGAACTTGCTAGTTATCGATATCATCTCGAAAATTGATAAAAAAAATTCTAAATAAATACCATAATTTGTTGAGATTAAAAGGTATTCCGTATTGGTTAATATTATCAATTTTTTGTCAATTTATATTTTAAATGTTTACGATTTTTAAACGAAAACATTAGTATTCTAATTTGGGTTCGTCATTAAAAAAATTATTTTATCCTCATATTGATCTGATTTTTTTTTCCGATAGAAGATACTGCCTTTGTTTTTTTTTTGTAGACTATTTTTAAGCATGCTCTTGTAAAGAGGAGTTGAAAAATAAAAATTTTAAAACAAAGATTTTATAAAGTATAAGACCTAAAACACGTCGAGTAGCTGGTTTTGCTTTCTATATTATAAATGAAATATAAGAAACAGTTTTAACTGAAACATTTTGTCAGCCTAACTTAAACACACCAAGTTATGCTCCTGTCAATATTTTTTATGATGTTAGGAATATTTGACAAGTGTTTTTTCAACTAATTTTTTATAAGAAATGTAATTTATAATGAACCAAACCTACAGCTATCGCTTTTCGCAACAACTAAAAAATTGGTAAACAAAATAAAATTTTGTTTTTTTCAAATTTATTTTTTATTGAAAATACGGGCAGTTAGCCAAAAGGTAAATACAATTCAAATAATTATAATATATTAACATATTTTATGTATTATAGTTTTTGCTGTTAACCTACTCAAGTCTGTACTCCCTACTGTTTGTTGTCATCTCTATACGCCTATGTGGCTCCATTAGTAATATGATTAGTTCATCATCGATTTGTTTATGACAAATATTTCCTTTTTTTTTATATAATGATATTGTAGGCACTTTAAAAAAAATAATGGGTTGTGGGTTGTCGTGGGTCTGAAATCACTTAAAATAATATGAAAAAATAAACGCCATCATGCAATTTTGTGGATGGTATCAATTTTTTAAAACGCTAAAATGATGATAATATTAATTTATGTATTCCAAACGAGTGTTGGACCAAAGTACACCTCACGTTTATTTTGGAATATCCAACATTATTACTAAATAATAGCATACAGTTTCAAAAAATAAATATCTGTACAATTATTAAAAAAGAAAAGATAAGATCCTCGTTGGCAATACCAAATTGTAACTTTCCCCCTTATAGTATTGCATGCTTTGTTCTATAATCTTTAGAGCTAGCGTTGCAGGGCTTCAGTGTGTATGTAGATACTTTACAATATTCAGCGTTAAACGTTTGTATTAATTTTTTGTTCTGGTTCGGACCCGTGACTGTGTTTTTCAATTTTTTAAATTACTTAAAGCCGTACACGATTTAAAAAAAAAATAAACCGACCTGATAATAACCCGGGGGGGGGGGGAGGGACGGATATAGGGCATCGGGCGATCTCCACGAATATGGCGGACACATTGCACTATTTACATTCTATTGTATTACTCTAAACGTATAATAATATTGTTCATCGTCTACACATGGTGTGTGTCGTGCACTTTCTATCCCAAATAATAATAATTGTTGCAAACAAGAACGATTTCAAGAGGTCAAACAGTCAATAGTGGGCGTTATAGTATAACACGGGCCGCGTACGCACACATATTTATACATAAGTATAATGTATTTATGTATAAATATATATTATATGTACACACCGTCACTGTACAGTTTCAGGTCAATATGATGGAACGGAACAACGAGTATAGTAATAGAATCTGCCGCTTACACGTCTCTACCCTCCTCCCCCGTGTCTCCATGTCCATTGTTCTGAACCGACGGTCGAGCAGAAAAGCCCCAGAAACACAAATACTATAATAATATGATATTATAATGTTATTGCAATAGTGATATTATTATTATTATGTCCCGTTTTGAACCGATTGCCGGCTACCGTAGTCCACCACGCCCCGGTTCAAAGCTGCAAAAAGTATGAAATGTAAAACTTGTCGCAGTGTAGACGATAAAAAACTATGAAACCATATTTTCATAGATAATAGTATTATATATTCGTTGATAACCGTGTGTTATTTTTTTAATTTTAACTTCGATACGCAGCTGAGAAGGTATTGTTTTTACAATGATGTGTTTTAATTTTGTATTTATTTTATTTTCGTGTCTGCACCCACGGTATCTCGTAAACCGCTGAACCGAATTCTTCGTGTAGCAACTCTTTAGATCAGAAATCATACCTGGAAAGTACTTTATTGGCTCAAAAATTAAAAAAAGTCACCCCTTCCCCATCAAAATCGAGAAAAACACCCAAAAAATTTACAAATTTTTCAACTTAAAATTACGATGCTCTATAACTTATTTAAAAAAGTTACAAATTTATATGAATTGTTCATTAACATAGTACTATCGATAAACATTTACAAACCAAAAAAATAGCATAAACCCTTTCCCCTAGAAGGGATGGAATTCTTTTCTTTATTTCACCTTTTCAGGCAAAGTTTTAGAGATTTAGATCTGAAAATTAGACCGAAGGTAGATCTAAAATGAAACTATAACATGTACAATTTTCTCAAAAATCTGAAGTCAATTTTTTTTTTTATTAAGGAAAAACCCCAAAAATAGGGTGAATTTACAATTTTGTCGTAGTCAGTTTCTAGGTTGCTATGTGTGAGTGAATCAACAGTCAACAGGAAACGAAAATATTTGTATTATATTGTTAATTACGATGTATGGGTAACTATGACAGTACATTTTTATAGACAGATGATCAACCCTTCTCGTATCCACCCTGCACAAGACTAAATATTAAATGTTAAGTATATTATTGCTGGTCCCACGATATTTTCTAAACCGCTATAACTTGTTTGAACATACTATCCACAGATTCGCATCAAAGCGTTTACTTAAAAGGGATTTTATCACTTCACCACTATGCCCCGACCCCCCTGTACTGGCTTTTTTTTAAATATTAATCATGTGTTTTTTGTGTCTGTACCCTTACGATATCTTCTAAACAGCTGAGCCGGTTTCTTTCCCCTCCATGTCATATAGGTGTCTACATAATATAAATATCTTACTCTAGCAACTCTTCAGATCAGAAATCGTCCCTTTAACGTACTTTACGAGGTTGAAAATTTAAAAAGTTCGCCCATTCTCCTTTAAAATAAATTTTAAAAAATGTACATCTTTTTCAAATTATAAGTACGGCGCACCATAACATTTAAAAAATAAGTAGATCAGTTCCAAATTAGTCGTAGTTTTATCAATATAGGTTGTGCAACCAAATAAATATCAAAAACTCTTTCCCTCGGAAGGGCTGGAGACTTTTATTTTATTTCTTTTTTTTAGGTAACGTTTTTAGGCTTAAGTCTGAAAAAATGTTTTCAAAAATTTTTAGTAAGACTTTTTTTTTGATAACTCGGCATCGACGATAATAAACAACTTACTAATTGAATTAAAATTTTGAATTGTATTGTTGGAGAAAGAATCACATGTTATATATTATGCATGGTTAACTGTCAGTCGTTACGAACTTAAGATCAAAATAAAAAAAACACTTAAATAGTACAAACGAAAAAGTAGGGGACATTAATTTAGTAAAAACACTATTGTGCGGATATATTTTGTATTAAAAAAAAAAAAAAAATTGGACCTTGATAAGGCTAATACATTAAATTGTGTAGCGCATCTATTACCTTATGAATCCCAAGCGCATGGATTTATGCAAGCCACTATAATTAACCTGATTTTTCTACCATAACATTTAACCTAAACGGTTGACCTTTTTCTATATCCGGTGACTAAAATGTGTTAGTGCCGATTTATTAACGAATCGGTTTTTTGTGTACTACTTTTGTATTACACTTGATTCATTTAAACTAAATTATAAATATAATGGGCATAACGAAAAGGGACCTCCTGTCAGCAAAGCTGATTTCAAGAAAAACGCCAACAAATTCACAAACAATTCCTATTTCCAAAATTCATAGTGTTTAATCTCAAATTGTTCAAAAAAAATTTAGAAATTTTCTATTAATTTTGGAAAATGTCTATAAAAGGTATATTATGTAAGTTATAGTTGTGTTTGAAGTACTGGCATGTAATTAATATAATGCTAAATGTGTTATAATGATAAACATAGTTTAAAAATAATTCGTCGAGTATGACTTATTTTTAAAGTACTAATTATTATCGCACCCAAATGGTTTTTACATCTTTATTGTGTAATTCTATTTCGATAAGGGATTAGATGAAAAATATTCATGATTAATCTATGATTGAAGATTATAAAAAATGTTATCTGATACTTAAAATTTAGAAATTATTTTTTGATAAAACAGTTATCGCCCATACTGATCATTTTTCTTAATTTAAGCTTTGTTTTATTATTAATGTTTTTTTTTGTGTCTGAAGATACAACTTTTTTCCTTTCAACCGATTTACTGAAATAACATCTCTTTCCTTCAGCATGAGTAGACATTTTTCTTTAATTCCGCATTTTTAAGTGCTTAATGTTTGAAAATCACACTGAAGCTATCCTAGGGTGACCCTATAATATATTGTAAAACGTTTTCAAAAATCTATCAATAATGTTTAAAAAAAAACCCAATAAACGATATTGTACACTATATTATTATTTTCAAATATTTTTCATGAACTTTATTTTGGTGTTTGTATTAAAGGCGAAATCGGCTGGTGGCCTAATTGAATTGGCAAAGTGCTAGTCGACAAAATATGTTGCGTGGGCGAATAATATTTAGTATTTACATTAACCGTTCGGAGGCCATTGCCAGTAAAACTATAGAATCTATAATATGGTTTTACATGTATTTTGTGATGTAAAGTAATGTTTTATTTTTAAACCTATCAAATTCCAATATATACTGTGTAGTCAAAATTGATTTTCTACTCGCCCTAGGAAAACAGCGGTGTACCCTGTCACTTTTCAATTTCATTTCGTCCTTGGAATTAATTTTGATGAGTACGACGGTTCTGTTTGCCATTTCGTTTTAATACTTTTTTTAAATTATCGTATACCAATGTACACTTGTCATTTAGAATCCTTGAAATGTATATACATCTATCTCTGTATTCGGTCATTTTGTGCGGTATTCATCTTTTTTGTTTTTACTACACGTTGCAATGTTATTTTACATGTTTGTTAAATAAAATGCTACAAATATTTTTGTGTAATTATTTTTAGTATAGACACAATTATAGTCGTCTATGCAAGTGTATAGAACACCGAAATATATTTATATTATTAATTAATAGTTAAAAACTTACGACTATATGGAATATATTGTTTGCCGAGATATTATAAGATTTTATGAACGAACTTTACAAGATAAATGATACCTAAAAATGTGTAATGCAGGTAGTAATAAACTACACTACTTTTATGTTTTATTAAAGCATAATATTATATTATACATTTAAAATCGTATTAGTAAAATATTGACTTTTTTTACAATTCACAAATATGTAAAAATACATGATATATATATGTCTACCTACCGACCTTGTGTTCTTGTTTAGTCTAACTTAAACACGTGTCGCCTTTTAATAGTAGTATTCTTATTTAAAATATGTTTAGGAGTTTTATTTGTTAACGAGAATTATGCGAAAAGTTGTAAAACTATTTAAATGTATTTACATTTTGTTTTTTTGTGTTGTAAAATTCAATATCGATTGTATTGTTATATTATAATACTGTCTAAGACGGTTTTGCTGAATGAACTTTTTTAGTTTACTTAACAAGCGTACGGCTTTAACTATTAAATATATTCATAGTCACATTGTCGAACCAATAACTTCTGGTATAAAACTAACGGGTACTGATTTGTGATTGAAATGGAAGTTTATAACTGCAACATGAATCCAAAAGGGATACTTTGATTATTAGACTAATAAGAGCTGGAAGGAAGCGCATATCCAGGGTTTCTTTTTGGTTAGTGCTAAAATTTTAATTAGCAAAAATAGCAACTACCAAACCTCACGTCCTTCAATACATAACACTTATAAAAAAAAAACAGGATAAACAATTGAAAACTAATTAGCTTTGTTTAGTTTTTATACATAAAAAATGTACGGCATTTAAATTTATAGGTAATTATACATTAAAGTGTTGGGTACTAATTGCAGTACAGATAAAATAAGTAACTCATAATGTTAGTTGTGTGTAAAAAAAAAATCTAAAATTATAAAGTCTTTAGAAAGTTATAATTTAATTAAAAACCACGGGTCTTAAGATGAAAAAATTAGAACTTTTTAATACAAACGAGATGAGTCTATTGAGATCCAAGGTACAGATTGAAAATAAAATATTTTTATTTTTAACCAAAAGGGCAAAAAAGAAGCTTTTTATGCTAGTTTTCTTTAATGCTAACAATTGTAATACTCGTATTTAAACAAATTATTGTATTCATAATTTGAATGCAGTTACTATTTGTTCAAGTTCTTTGGTTTTGTACGTCTTGTAAAAGCTTGTAGTTGATGTTAGATGTGTTTTTTTTCTTTTATAAAAAAAAAGAAAATGTGTTTAATTCGGTCAAAGTTGTTGTCTGTATAATCATTTGACGTGTAATTTGGGCAACGTATTTATTTTTTTAAGTTAACTGTAATTTTCCATGTACTTGGGAAGTTTTATTTTCCATAATGTGTCAAGTTTTGTAAAAAAACTCTCATATTTGTTTCAGTGTTTGTCATATAAGAGTGTCAGTTTCTATTTGTGAACTTTTAATGTCAGTCACACAACTAGTACAATATTCTACTCACACAAATTACATTATGTGATTGAGGTAAATGTTTACCCTTGTTAATCAGTAATAGCTATAAAATTACATTTTAGTACTTTTACAATGTCAATGTATCTAATTTGAATAATTGATAAATTTTAGCTTCGATGCAGAGCGGCGAAGGTATTGGTTTTACTCTGATGTGGGCTTTTTTTTTATCTGTATACACTGTAACTTTTTTAATACTGGGCTAATTCCTTCGAGTAGCAACTCTTAAAAACACAAATTTCATCTAGTTGGTACTTTGAGGGGGGTAAAAGTTGAAAAAGTTTACTTCTTCACAGTCGAATTTGAAAAACAAAAAAAAACGGACGAGTTTTTAAGTTACAACTTTTATTGGCTATAATTTCGAGAAAAAGAGTCGGATCGAGTTGCAATTTATTAGGAATATTTATTTGGTATGCCCGCACACGTCAGTTGTATCAAATTTAAATTATACCAAATTCCAACCCCCTAGGGTGGGGGGGTACAAGTTTTTTTGTTTTTAGGCGTTTTAAGCCGTAAATTTAAGTCATGAGTGATAATACTTTATTTTATGACTAGATCAAATCTCGTGAACATTTAACTTAGTCATACTGCTTCTATACGATTATTAAAAAAAACACAATTTTTAAAATCTCCATAAAAGGTTGTTGTTAAATAACAGGCAACAGCCGACAGCTAGTGGTTATAAACGTTAGTAATATTTAACTAATAAGAATTATATGTAAGTAAAATTTATAGTTTTCTCCGTCACAGTACCAGTACAAAATTTAACTTTAATTTAAATGTTAGAAACTCAATTTTTCTTTAGAAAACAACAAGAAATTAATATACAGGGTGGGGCAGTAAAACGGACGATTTGCCAATGTATTTAAATGTAAAAACCCTTTCACTACCCCACCCTTTACAATTTAAGGATCTATAAAAAGGTTGAGCATAGTTGGGCCGGGCATAGTAGGGATGGGGAGGTCACAGGTTTACAGGAATTTTTAAATCTGAAAGTGATTTTATCACTTTCGAAAAAACGCTTCGATGCAAATCGGTAGTTAGTATTTTCGGGTGAAACACGATTGCGAACTTTTTTACCTGCTATCTCTCATGCAACGTTGCCGTATGGGTCTTATCAAAGAATACAAAATAATAATGTTATTATAACAAAAGTAAATCATAAATATTTGTAATCTTCCCAAAAATTTCTAAAACTGACAATACCAACAAAGTGTTTTTCAATATAATTTCGTCGCTATCGACGGTAAAATAGACCTACTCTAACTTTATGTGTACCAACTTTCTTTAATTAGTGTTTATCACGATTGGTGATCGGTTGTATGTATGTTTGTTATTTTGAAATTTATTTTATAAAGTTATAATTTTTTTAAATTCCCCAACACGATAGTACTTTAAATTGTGAAGAAATAAAAAAATTGTTAGTGAATGATACTGTAGATACAAATTTATTTTAACTGAAGTAAAAAATTAAAAAGGTGGTTCAATTTAAAAATTACCCTGCATTTATAAAAAACTTTTTGTGTATTATGACCGATAAAGTGCCACCTATAATTTTTGTTGTTCGATTTGACAACGTCGCACGAAAAATCGTTGGCAATCGTTTGATTTTTGAGTATAAAATAGTTTTTCTTTGATCTACCGACAATCGTTCGCCATCGTGTTGCGAAAAAGGTAAAACGTTCGCAATCGTGTACCACCGGTATTTTCAACAGTCCAAACCAAGCACAGTATAAACCAGCAAAGTTAGAAAGTATTAAATTGAGGTGCTGTATTTACAAATAAGCATCAAAGCGTTTATTTGAAAGTGATTTTATTCAATTTTATCACTTTTATTTTTAATAATTCCTGTAAACCTGTGACCTCCCCATCCCCACTATGCCCCGGCCCAACTATGCCCCGACCCCACTGTACTGGTTTTTTTTTTTAAATTGAGGCTTGTTGGTGGTACTTAGATACTTTTTGCCTATCTCCGATTTTAAAATACAACCGAAATACTTTGTTGTCAATTTGTTTTTACTTAGCCTCGCGATTGGGACATTTGTGTGGCTGTGACCGTGTTCGGTTAACTTCGCTTAGAGTCGGCATTGATCGTACCATATCATCGAGTGGTCAACGTCGTGCTCAGTCCAATTTCGTTGATAACCGATCTGTTAACCCCCTGGGTAATTCTTGGGCAAACATTGGCATTGATTATGTGATTGTGTAAATGAGTATGTCAATATGTGTGTGTGTGTTTTGTTTCTATTAAACTATTATATTTTGTCCGTGGCCGTTTTCGTGTTGTGTATTAGCATGTGAATGAGGGACGCTCGACAAACGTTATACTGTTTATTATAATATGCATATGTACACAATATACATATTTTATCGAAAATAATGTCACGGATTTATGGGTGTGCGTCGTGGTACATTGTTGCAAAGAGGACGTACGCAATGAAACTTTAGGAGATCAAATAACGTCAGTTGTATTATATATATATATATATATATGCATATTATGTGTATTATGTGTGTTGAGTTAGGCGGCGTTCACTGGACAACGGAAATTCGACGATTTGTTTTTAAAAAATAAACAGGTTAACGTTATTATTTCCGTTTTTGCAGCTGTAAAAAATGGCAGTCGGTCAATAAATATTATAATTAATAATGGCATCCAATTGATTTTGTATACTTTCTGGTTGTGCAGTATAGTTGTGCACATGATAGGTTAGGTGGTGTAGTGTACTTACATCCATTTAATGTACATAGAAACGATGTTAAAACTTCGCTATACTCGTAACTAGGCAATGTTCCCAGATACAGTTATGAGGGCGTGCGACTACTTAAAATAAAAGTACATTAACGATTATTACTATTTCCTGTATTATGTATATTGGACCGCTACGCTGTCAACGCCAAACTCATTGTAGTCACTGTTATAAAAAAAAACAATTATATAGACAATTACATTTTTTTTTGTTTAATAGTCAGATTATCATAGTTTATATTTTATAGTCTAAGAAGAGAGCAACCGGAAGGTACTTTACAACGATTTTTTTGAATGACAGTATGTCGCTTTCATATCAACATTACTGTAATTTGTATTTTTCGATTCCTCGATTTTGAGTTGTTTACATAATCGGTATTTTTTTTTGTTTTAATATCGAAACATATTTTTTACAAGACCCGACTTGAAACGGCAAACACCCACGATCGGCGCCCTGTAAACATTAACATTATAACATGAGCGCGTTTTTACAGTAGTGGCCTTCTTATCGACGGTACTATAATATGTAATATGGCAATAAACCCAAACTAAAACTAACCTGCGCGTTAGGACCAAAAGACTGAAAACAATGTAGAAAAGGTGACTCAACTAATGCCTATACTTTGCGCCTTATAGGGTAACGGAAAAATATTAAAATTATATTACTACTATACAGCTAAAATATAGTATGGTTTGTTTATAGCTGACCAATAATTTTGAAGGAAATAGTGAAAATAGACGCTATGATAGTGAAATAAGAAAATGTACTATTCCTAAAGGTTCCTCCTCGTTATACTGTATTATTAAAAGTACACTGAAGTTGTACTTTTAAATTACTATTTTTACAGATTAAATCGAATACATTTGAGCCCAAACTGACCTAATCGGGTCTGGGAGTTTTTATACCGAGTTATTGCCAACCCCAAATTAACATTGTTTTGTGGGGTTATCGTCATTTCTCGTCGCCAACCCGGTTTAATCAAATTTCGCTCTCTTTCTCTCTCTCTCTCTCTCTGGAAAAAAAAAGGAAAAAGGAAGTATATTTAGGTGTATTATATTTACAGTAACCGGTAAACGCGCCGACTCCGACCCGCCCCGCCCGGCGCGGTTATGCAACCCGTACGCGCGCCTCTCTCTCCTGTGATCACACAAGCTAGGGCAGAGACGACAAGAGGAGGGGAGGGAAAGGGAGAGAGATGGCCGTAAATCCAATTGCACGGGGGCTTGACCGAAATGACGCTGTTAAAGCGACAGGCGCGTGAAATTTGGAACGAATCGAACCCCACAGTGTTTTGCACAACCATACATACGACCTCCCTACTCCCAATACAGCTGGTGACCGCATTTCTCTTAGAAAGTATTTTACATGTCGTGGCTAGCGCTTGCTCGTTTATTTGTTTTTTATTTATTTTTCGCTCACTGTACCTACCTATTCCTTCGTTGCCTTCTTATCACAAACGCAGCACATAAGGTACTATTTATTATGTAGATACGTTTAACCCGCGTGTACAGATAACCGCTCGGTTAACCTCTCGCCGAAATGTCTGCTAGAGTCGTGTGCACGTAGGAAGTATATTTCGTGTACACGGCTGACACGTATATATATATATATATATATAACTACTGTGTGTGACGTGTATACAGCTGGTTTTTGTAACAGGGAAATATATTTTAAAGGGGCCACCAGGCAACAGAATGGAAAACGGTTTTTTTTTTATAAGATAATTTCATAAGATTATAAGAAACTATAACATAATAATACAAATCATCTTGTACAAAATATTATGTCAAGGTGTCAGGCATCGTGTATAAAACAGCTTTTCCCCGAAGCTATAATAAAATGTATTGACATAATATTCAAAAAAAAAATCTGTATCAATTTAACAATTCGATGCATTAAAAAAAATATCAAGTCAGGAATTGAAATCGTTCCAAACAAAACCAAACAAATACCAAACAAAAATGTACATGATTTTTTATAACTATACAATAATAAACAAATGTTGATTAAAATGATTAACAGTTAATACTATGATAGTATTCTGATAGTGGTTCACCCTTGTGTATTTCCAAAAACATAAGTATAATTAAGAGTTACTAACAGGCTGGGAATGGACCTATGTAGACTACGTGGCTGACAAAGCTTAGTTGATGTTTGTGCTGGGTCTTGTGTTTTATAATTTATTGCAATGTATTATATTATTAAAATCCACTCACAAAAATACCCTATCTATAAATTGTTGTTACCACCTGCTATACTTTTGGAGTTTTTAAGACGTTTGGTAATTTTTCAAAATCTTAATTTGAAATTCCCTATCATGGCCAACTTAAAAAATGTTTGCTCCATCTAACCTAATTTTGTATTCTAATTTATTTGGCAATTGGACTATTGTAGCGGCGTTTGTTTCCAAAGCGGGATCACTATAAAAAAAATTAATAGCATCTGTTGGTCAGGGTACTCCATCCCACTAATTCTGGTCACGAGGTTAAGTATATTGTATAATGAAGCGATGCTATTATTCTGGAACACACTTTACATATCTATGGTAAATATAGGAGCTGACGGGTATTAAAAACCGTTTTAGAGGCCACGCTGTCGCTTTGTCTCGTTATCTGTATTGTCGGTTAACGGCCGATTCTATTTTGTTAAGTCAAGACGAATATAGCTTGTTTGTAATTTGTATATATAATATAAGACGTTCGGAAAGATAACGTTTATGCGACAGGTAGCCATGATTTGTTTTTTCTTTCTTAACTCACGTTTTAGGCCTACGATGATGCCAAATTAATCACATTTTTGGTTTCCATATTGAACAAAATATCGATTATGCTCCTTTGTTGTTAACTAACCTCTTTAATATTAGTATATCCGTCTGTGTTCGAATAATTACTAATTACAAGGTCGCAGCTAGGGTGTACGACTTGTGGGGAGTGATAGATCAAAGTCAGAGTTGGCAAAAACTCGTGTTTTTTTTAAGGAGCTTGACTTCTTACTTATTTTTAGGTATGCGTAGACCCAAAATAAAACTCTTGAAAACTCGTCTATTTGGATAAATACTAAACATTTGCTAGGTGTTATCTTTTAACTTTGAGACAAAGTTTGATGATTTTAATTTTAACCAATTTTTAACTTAGTTTTGCATACTCGTAAATACACAAATTGTCTAAATATCTTCTTCGCCTTCTCCTTCGTGTGACCATACATTTTTCAATTGATACCTAATAGGTAAAATTTTTAAAACAAATGTTGTTAGTTACTTCCCCACTGAATGTACAAGTGTATTTTTTTTTATCATGCTTTCCAACCTAAATTAGTGTAATTGGCCAACGTCAATAACAGTGTTTTCAACTAGGGTGGCATGAGGTCATTGTTTGAAAAATGCCATTTTTTGTTATTAAATACTTATTTATTATCATAATCACCGCTTGATCTTTATCGAAGTTTTATTCATTTTTTTTATCTTTATTACAATTTTTATAAACATTTTAAGTTAAGTAGTATTATTGTTACATAATTTAAGTAGTTACCATCTATAATATACAGTAAAAAAAAATATATATTATCTATTATTTACCCTTTGCTTCATTTCATAAAGTAACAGGTAAAACAAGTATTGTACAGTTAATTTAATTTTTGTAAATATATTTCAACAATATATAATAATAATATGTGAGCAACCAAATGTTATTTGATAAGTTTTTGAGTAGCTTTTTCCAATGTACTTATGAAAATCGGGACAATCTGTCCTAAATCGAGTCACGCTACTTTTGCCAGTGGGATAAGGCGAACCTATTAACTAAAGTATTTTTAGTCCCAATGTGATTCATTGTTATTTCTGAAAAGCGACCATTAGCAGCGTGTATGTATTTTAGTGTAACGATTTTTACGGTTTGATTTACAGTGCGTTTTTTTTTACCGAAATTCGCTGTGATATCTTCATAAAATTGTGGTGTTTTATGTAACGACACAAAAACGGTGGACATTCGTCTCTGATATCGATCTGACCCGGAGTTGGGAAATAATACACCAGAAAGACAAAAGATTTGAATAATCGTAAATTACACATAGTTCGGGCGGCTGATGGAAAATGTAGAATAATGGGGCCCCGTTTAGAGTATTTGTGTCGGGTCGGCCAGGTGCTCTACCATAAGTCAATGATGACCTCGTTCTCGAAACCGGTGTTAACTAGGTCCGTCTTTCTGTCCCAACACCCACAGCCCTTTTACATTGTCTCGCCGTTATTGTGCGCGCACTCTATTGTGTTCTCATACACTTCCCATTACACGTTTAGCAAACTATATCGACTCCTCAATGTTGTTATTATTAAAACGCAAAACAATTGACCGGGAAACGGTTGGACGACCCTCTTTTTAAAAACCAATAATTTGCATAATATAAAAAGAAAAGGTTAACTATATTTTTAAAATCCGAGGTTAATCTTAAATGAAACAAAACAGCAAATTTTGTTCGTCTTAATAATATATACTGTTTAACAAAGTTTATGGATTCTTAAACTTAACATTTTTTTAATATGCCTGCATATCTATTAATTACGATCATACGGGTGAACTTAAAAAGCAAGCATAGCACAACACATTCTTTTTAATGACCATAAATATACTATCCTCTTGATTTTAGAGAACCCATTTTGACCGACTTTTTATGTCAATATTTGTTCAAGTAAACACTGACTATTGTCGCAGTAATAATTGTAAGTTAATAAAAAACTATTACTTCTTAAACTCAAGTCAACAAGTATTCAGGACAGCAATTAAAAAAACACAAACCCATTACATATTATTGGTGTATCTAATTCTCATTTTGCTTTATTGTATATTGTAAGGATGTCGTATGACCTCGATGATCACACTCGTTACCGACTTGTTATTTGACACAACATAATATCGACTCTATCGTACAGTTATCAGTTTTTTTTTTTTTTTTTGTAAGATAGGACGTAACGACTAGAGTAAGGTGTTTTCCTAACTGACGTTTACAAATATTCAAAGTTATTATATACCTAATAGTAATTATTGCTATTATACAATTTTTCAAAATAACCTAACGATGAGAGATGGTTTGGAAATTAGTTTTTTATAACCACCATTGGAGAAACGTCCGTCCACCTGGTTCTTTGAAAATAACCGTTATTTCGACAGCGACCGGTATATTATGAACAACTGCTATGACATATTATAATATAAGCAATAAAACCGAAACTGTGTATAGGGTTTATTTTTTATTTCGTTGTCCTTAAGACAACAATGAGCAGACGGCAGTTGAGTACGACTGTACCCTAATAACGCGCCGAGGTCATACGGGTCAGCTGCAGATGCTATAAAAGAAGGCTTCAGACGTCCTAAATCATCCGGTCTAGAGAGCGGCAATGATGGTAGTTGTTGTCGTGGGAGTGGTGGGGGTGTGGATAGGAGGGGTGGTGGTGGTGGTGGTGGTGGCGGCCTTTGATGAGAAATATACTTATTGTGTGTACTCGCATTCCAAGTGCTGAGGTCAAATTACATACTAATATTCACTTATCGGTCCCCTCAGAAGAAAAACCTTGTTTCTCCTGTAATATTGACTGTGCCGCAGTGTGTATGCAAAGTGGTAATACATATTATTATATAATATTATAACGAAATGTACAACACTTTTACAAGTCTACCGGTTTGTGTCCTGCCCTAGGACGTGGGGGAGGGGGTCCGGCTTGGACGCCCCATTATTAAACAACCCTAATTTTTTAACAATTGGGGGTCATTCAATTTATTTTCTATAAACAGTTAGGGTGGATTCACGAAAATTCGAATTTTCACAATAATTATTATTCTAGCCTTATAAAAGTCTTATTAATAACAATATTAGATGCAGTATTTTTTCACGAACTTTTGTTTTAGCTCCCTCTCGAATTAGTTATTTTTACATCAACTTTTAAAACTTAAATGGTACCTCATATATTTTATTAACTTTTCAAATTAATAATCATTTAATTAAATATGTTGACTGGTCGATAACCATAGTTTTGGATAAATATTCTTAAAGTTATTTAAGTTTAAAGTTTAGGGAGGAAGGGTGGTGAGTAGTGTTATTTTTATCTGCGCGCATTACTGAATCGCATTTCCCCTTCCGTCTTATATTTTAAACATAAATAACTTTAAGAATAATAATTATCCAAAACTATGGTTATCGACCATTAAACATGTTCAGTAAGTTATTATAATTTTAAAAAGTTAATAAATAATCTACGTTACCAATTAAGTAGTTATAAAAGTAACTAATTTGGGAAGGGGCACATTGTATAAAAACACTACGAATGAAACGTCGTGGAACACTTAAAAAAAAAATGAGTTTCATTGATTTATTATTATCACCTACTCGGTCAGTGTTGATTTTAATTTAAACATTTTTTTATACTACAATTCTATTTAGCCAATTGTTTATTAATATTTTACTTTTTCAAGACTTAAACATATACCCCACCCTGCTTTTAGTCTGTGTAAACTCGTTTTCGTTTGTCCCAGTCAATTAATTATTGAAATGCGACTCAATGCCGCTGTATTTAATAGATAATATTGTGTTGTAACGGCGCGTGGGCTTCAATACAAACGCCATATGTCCCTCCAATTAATAGTGACGGAAACGACGATGAATGCTGTGTAATTACCAATACAACTATTAGAAACTAGAAATTAAACTTACGTAACCAGAGTCAAAAAAGATGTAACCTTGGAGTTTAAATAAAACAAACGCACGAGCAGCGTTACAGTGTTTATTTGAAACGACTAAAGCGTTAGTGAGCGCAGACTACAGTCTGACCTGACTGTCAAATGTTCAAAAAAAAAATATTGGTAACAATAGTATAAAACCATAATTTTTTTTTTAATGGATATGTAATTTTTGTTATTTTTATATACCGTATACAATAGAAGAAAAAAAATATTATGTTAATATTTCATTGAAAAAATTTAATTTTTATATCATATTATGTGTAATTAATTGACACATTACTTTTGATATCGTCAACATATTTTTAGCTAGAAAATCAAATTAATAACAAACGCAAGTCGGAAACTGACAATGTCTGATCTATAGAGAATACAATTTTAACCATGTTATGCGTTCCATACAGTAATTATTGAAAAATATTAATATTTTCTAAATGTTTTTTTTTTTTTGCATATTTGGTGAAAAATATTATGATATGAACGTATTATGGTACACGTTTGTTTTTGATCGTTGTGCTTTGTGAAATAATTGTTATGTGTTTAACAAAAAGAAACTTGGAACCCGATGATTTCATTTTATGAGTATATTTATAACATGTTTGCTTATTATTAAAAAAAAATACTCGAAACTCTATAGACAATGGTGGCCAGCGCGTATCTTCTTGGAATCAAAAAAGAAATATATAATATTTTATGTAATCCAAGCATGTTATTTTAGATCTACAGTGAGAGAGAGAGAGAGTAAAGTTACACCCGCAGACCTTCGAATCGGAATGGAGCCTGAGTATTTCACTTAGAAAACATAAAACAGATAATATATGAATCATCTGTTTTAATTTTAGGCGTACGTGTCTTCCGTTACCCCTCCCTCCTTTCGCTTCCTCTCACAAGTTGGGTTTTCTAATTTCTCAGATAATGTATCGACTCAACTCGGAATAAATTACTCCGTATAGCGATTACGTTATTATAATAGGTATTATGCTCAATAGGTTATTTCAACAAAAACTGGTTTTTTTTTTTAAATTGTATTTCTCGATTTCGTTTGGTTAAACAATGTGCGCGTTCGATAAAAAAAAACCAAAAACACACTAAACCCATATCAGGAGATGCAATTTTCTGATAAACTAGACAGTTTACGTCTATAATGACATTTACACAATGATGGCAAGATTTTGTCCTGAGCTATTTTCGATAAAATATTTTTACAAAAAAGTTTATTTTGTAATTTTTGTTCACTTCTTTGAAAAATATTTAATTTATTTGTGTTACTTTGAAAAATGCCGCTTAACTAAAATTAAAAAAAAGAAGTAAGGGAAGCAGCAGGGTAGGTGTTTGATTGGTATTCTGTTGTCCTGGCTTGCAAACACCATTGTGGTGTAATCGCTTGTCGTGAGGGCAAAAAATGAGCTGCAACATATGTATGTAATGTAACATACATTTTATTAAAAGGTGTTGTCGTGTTAATAATATGAGTGTGACGCTTTTTAAGAGAGCACAGAGGATGGAGGCTTAGGCTTGCGTTGCCGGCACGACACAGCGGTAGATAAGATTGGCCAAAGGAGAGGAGTTGGAATGGGCGAAGAGTGAAACGAGGAAGGAGAAGTAAGTGAGAGAGAGATTAATTACACATAAGAGTGAAAGTGAATTGGGATGTCTTTTTCTTTATTATTATTACTTTTTTTTTTGTTTCCCATCGACGGCGCCGAAACGACTCTGGTTCGGTTCGACGCACGAACAATGAATAAAAAAAAAAAGTAATGAAAAAACCCAGAAGAAAGAGACGTGCACAAGGCTAAATACAATGGAGACGATCGAACTTTACAAGGACTTTTATTCTCTGAGAATGCACTGAGGTGGACAAGTCGACTGTGGTGTTGTTGCACGTGGCTCAAAGACAACACGTGGCACGCAGCACTACTCCACCTCTTCTTATATCATTTTACCATATATAATATTGTACCTACCACATTGTATGGTGGTTCATTTTAAATATTGTAATCATCATCGTGTGACTATGTACAACAACTACTATTTGTACGCATTTTGTTACTATATTGAAGTATTAACATTATCTGTGTGAGAACAGAATAATGTACCTAATCAAAATAATAATAAAATTCATAAAACAAAATTATCAATCATGATGGTCCATCGTTTGTGGGTAAACAATAATAATAATAATCGTCGATTTTGGATGTAAATCATGTACGTTGTTCCCACAACATGGCATTTGCTGTTGGGTCGTTGTCAGGGATAGGATCTTAAGTTATAAGATACAAAATAATAACCACAATATGATACTAGTTATAGTGGTTGTACATATTTTTGTTTGTTTTTTTTTAGTAAAGTATTTTAGATTATTAGCCTAACCAGGACGTTGTCTAATTTATGGTTTTGAATTGATATAAAGAAATATCGTTTTACTAAATCTGGTTGTATAGTGCCGAATTAAAAAAAAAATGAATTTTAATGTTTTTTTCAATTTATGGAATCAGATTTATTCTGGAATGAATAATTTCGAAGTTGTTAAAGGTACTCTAACGGTAGGGATAAAGAGGTAAATTAATAAAAATCATATAATTGGACGATTCTTGAAATAATTAGAAATTCGAAAAATTGTTTTACTACAAGTTCGGCTACAAATGATCTCTAGAATCATCCAATTATAAGTTTTGACATTTTAGTCTACGAGATCCTTTGTTTTTAAAATTATAATTTAGGTTTGTTAAAACTATAGGGAATGGGTGACTGAGCTCCTCCTCCCCCTAAAGACGCCTTTGAAGACCACAACCTTTACTCAATATAAACTACCGTGAATGGTCAGTAATCGAAATACGCCAAATTAAAGGTTTAATTCGAACATTAGACATTGGTTTTGTCAAACATATTTTTTTCTTTAGAGGGGGGATAGGGTTAATTTAAAACTTATGGTTAGTTGAGCTAGTTAACACGAGTAAATACAGTTTTTAATCATTACATATTCACATAGTTATTATTTAAAATCATCATGTTTTGATTTACTTCTTTAATCGCTAATTCAATTTTCATTAAGTTGCAGCAAAACTATTTGTTGTAGTTTTACGCTTTTTATAATTTCAATAACCATTGTTATAGTAATTTAAATACTATAAAAAAATGCATGAATCATGACTCTTGTGTTTGACTTAACGGAAAATGTTAATTTATATACTGTTTTATTGATAGGCCGGTGAACATTACCGAAATCAACTGAAACATGTATTTTTACATATTTTTCTTAATAAAATAGTTTATTTATTTTGTTAATAATTCACATTTTATACAAAATAATCAATAATGTAATGGAATACATTTTTCGTTAAATTTGAAACATAATGGTAAGACAATACCAAGTTATGTAATCGGTCAACATCTTTACAGTAACACAAGTCAAATGATAGAATTTTAGATAATTTCAGTTCAATTACAAGTATGTATTTCTATTTTAAAACTCATTAGCTATCCATCGCGTGGTTATTGAAATTTGGATTTATTTATGTCCAGCCTGTAACTAGGACTTTGTTCATAGATTTACTGTTGTAAATTTTGTGATTACAACAGTAGCTGTTCAGCTACAATAAAAACGTATTCGAAGCGTACAATGGTGTGTATATTTGTGTACATACAAACATACCGCGTTTGAACTTCATTTATTATATTTTAATCGTATCTCGAATGTTTTATTGTAATCGCTAATCAAACTTTATCATCATTATATTGTATTGTTCTCATACTATGTTAACCTCGCATCATTTGTTCGAGGTCTAATATTTTAACAACACTTCTGCGCTATTATTATATATAAAAAAAATGGTATTACTGCTAACGTTAAACTAAGTGAGTCAAGGCTCCAAACCTTCAACTGGTATGTGTATCATCAGTATATATAAGTATAATATGCCAACCAACTGTTATCATTGATTCGTTCATCTGTAAAATATGATCCAAACAAATCATCATGATATATAGTTCAAACAAAAAAAAATAGCAATTTAAAAGTTAGTAGTCTATAATGTTGTTTTTACTTAAGTTCAGTAAAAGATAAACATTTTCCCAGTGGGCCAGTCATTGTTTGGCATCTAGATTTAATATAATATGTATTATAATTATAAATTTGTTATACTTTGTATAGGTTGCGCATTCAAGTTATTTACAATATTTTCGGTTACACTTATATATTTTATATATTGCTTTTGCTAACGTTTCGGAAGCCTGACATCTAGTAGGTAACTAGTAGGTCATTTATTTTATTACATACACTAAGTACATACTATAATTTTTAATTCAATTTATATATATGTACCTCTATGCTTACATAATTTAATATTAATGCCTTTCGTTGCATAAGTGTTATTATTATTAAAACCAATATACAATGTTGTATAAATTCGATTATACCTACATTAGGGTGGCGCAAAAAAAATCGATCTTCGAAATGTTAATGGACTAACATTTAAATTTGTTCTATACATAAAAAAAGAGACTTGGTGAAAATTTGAGATAAAAAAAAAAATTTTTACTGGTCACTCAACGCGTTTTAAGTAAATTGACCAAAAATGTTCAAAAAATGACCTAAATTATAACATTTATGGTCAAAAATCCTCATTAGGACATCTAAATTGTAGTATTTTTTTGCGTTGAGTACAACTGTTTGAGTTTCAAAATCCTAAGTTAAAAATTAATTACGTAATTAACAAAAATTCATAATTAAAAGGTCAATTTTCAATTAAGCTTAAAGTAACTAAAAAAATTTTTTTTTTTAATTTTTAATACTTTTTTTTGTTGAACGTTATGTAAGTTTCTAGTGAAAAAATTTTTTTTCACTAATGTTAAAAACTTAAACCTTTTTTGGTCATTTTTTCGTGCACCAAAATGAACGTTTCACTGAAAAATGTGTATTATGTGTCAAATAATAAAATACTTATCGTTATGAATTTTAGCGGTTATATTAGATTACAATTTATTTAATTTATATATTTCCAATTATATATAACACAATATTAATAAAAAACTTTATTATTATAATATAAAAGTTCAGAAACAACTTTTTCTAAATGTTTATTAAAACTGATTTGTTGCAATCAGAAAACTCGTTTCTATGTTTTTTTACTACTTGTAAAATATATTGTTTTTGTTCCTCATCTGTCTTTAAAGAATTGTTAAATTGTGTCATTAAAGGAATTCCTCTTTCGACTGGATCATTCACAACAAATAATGATTGCACTTTATTATATGCTGACATATAATTTTTATTTATAGACCAAGTACTGGGATCGTCATTAAAAAAATCGCCACTAATATTGAGCGCCGAAAACAATTGTTTTGTATTTTTAGTTACAAATTGCTGTAAACCATAATTTTTTTTATTGTTTCAACTGAAAATCGTTTTTTTGGATTTATTTCACCTTTTTTATTTAAAGCTTCGACCGTTTTAATTTTGTCTTCATTTGATAGCGCGTCATCAGAAAATGCAAGTCCGATAAGCGTTTCACTTAGATACCATAAATATCCAGAAAACGCTTTAACCGCCTCGGCGCTTGTACACTTTTAATATCGCTGTATTGTCTTAATTGTATTAATAGATTTAGATCATTTTTAGGTGCTTTATTAGCACATGAACTAGTAAACCAATATTTAATATAAACTCTTAAAATAAACAAATTGAACTGCTGAATACCTTTCAATTCAGGAGCTGTCAATTTAAATTGTTTTTGAAACATATACATTTTTAAGCAATAAATAATTGTTTATATTGTGTTAAATATAATTAGAAATATATAAATTAAATAAATTGTAATCAAATATAACAGCTAAAATTCATAACGATAAGTATTTTATTCTTTGACACATAATACACATTTTTCAGTAAAACGTTCATTTTGGTGCACGAAAAAATGACCAAAAAAGGTATAAGTTTTTAACATTAGTGAAAAAAAAATTTTTCACTAGAAACTTACATAACGTTCAACAAAAAAAAGTATTAAAAATTTAAAAAAAAAATTTTTTTAGTTACTTTAAGCTTAATTGAAAATTGACCTTTTAATTATGAATTTTTGTTAATTACGTAATTAATTTTTAGCTTAGGATTTTGAAACTCAAACAGTTGTATTCAACGCGAAAAATACTACTATTTTGATTTGCTAATGAGGATTTTTGACCAAAAATGTTATAATTTAAGTCATTTTTTGGTTTTTTGAACAATTTTGGTCAATTTACTTAAAACGCGTTGAGCGACCAGAAAATTTTTTTTTTTTTATCTCAAATTTTTACCAAGTCTCTTTTTTTATGTATAGAACAAATTTAAATGTTAGCCCATTAACATTTCGAAGATCGATTTTTTTTGCGCCACCTTAACCTACATTTTATAATTGAGTAGTTGTGCAGAACAAACAAACGACTTTTTTCAATGTAGAGAGAGATTTTACACACTGATAACCAGTTAATCGTTGGTATCGCCTATACATGTAAATATACTCTAACCGTCAGAATTGGTAAAATTTGGGTGTTTTTAATTAGACGTTTCAACCATATGAATATCTTCCAAACAAACTAGATTGCTAACTATACAGTGACCTACAACTGGTTAAGATAGGGCGTTTATAAAAATGTAAACTGTGTTCAATCACCAAAAAAAAAAAAATAGACCAAACCCGAAATGACGGAAAATGAATGGCAGTTAGGAGTTGTAGTAAGGTTTTTGGAAATCGTCATTCCAAAATGATGAAACGTGTAAATAATAATATGAATAGTACTTATTGACGCGGGGCGTCAAATGGTGTAAAAGCATTTCCGTTGTGGAAAGTAAATCACAGTGAAATCGTTATGACCGTCGACCCGTGTGCAGATTGATTTCTTCCCCAAGGACTTGTGCTTTTAAATGAAATTACATTTTTACAAAACGGTCGTCTTGCTCGTGTATTATATATTTTATTATAATATATATATATGTAGATTTAGACTCGAGCGCTGTTTGTTTAATTTCTTTTTTGTCTTTGAAATTTCTAGACCGTACTTTCTCCGCAAACACATAGGTAGTATAGAACCGACATTGTCGTCCGTTGCACGGTATATCGTTCTTATCTCGAAAGTCTTATACTTATGTATATATGTATAATCCGGGGGCGAAGGGGCAAACCTTTGGAGGAGTAGGGTTGCGACGAAAATGCTCGGCAATTTTTTTTTTTTTGTTTTAATTTTGTGAAAGCAATAAGGCACTGTGCGAGCAGCTTTCGAAATATTGTATAAAAAGAAAGGTAGCCTGGGCACAGACGTTACGAAATACCCGGCAGTGAGCACACCGGCAAACCACCGCCGACGCGCCGCGGATAATACACACACACAGAGAGAGTTTTGGGCATGCCGCCGGTTTAGTGTATCACACCAAGCGCCGGCATGCTGCTGCATCTAGGTTAGGAACAAATTTATTATTATGGTATTTTTTTAAATGCGGTTAGACTTCCGCCTCCAACGCGAAATCGTTGTGACAATAAGCCCAACCATTATACCTACTTGTTGTAGCATAGATTTTTAAATTTTAAGTTCTATCCTCCATTCACTTTCTTCAAATCGAAAATAACCATTAACACTTCTAAGCATGACAATTTTCTTTTAAGCTATAAATCCGATTTTTTTGTTGTTGTTATTTTTAATATTTTAAAATTTGACTTTGACAAGTTCAGGGTTTGTCGCGTGGAAAGTAAGAAAACATGAAACGGAGTTAAAATATGTATAAAAAATGAATTTTAAATTAATATGCTACTGATTGAGTTACCTGATGTTCAACCATCAATAATAGATTTGCTATAATTTTGTAAACTTAGCAAAAAGCACTTTTAGTAGAGCGTGGTTTTTGTTGAAGTGACTGAAATAAAATAAATGTTGGTAAAAAACTTGAAAATATTTTTTAAGTTCAATTGTTTAGCTGATAAATTTGACTCCCCATTTTATGAAAACTTAGTTTTAGAAAAAGTGCAAATTCTGAAAAAATGTATGTTAAGTTTGATTGCTACGAAAATAAATTTTAAGGAAAATATTATGTTCCTAAGTAAATAGTAATAGTGTTTAAAATAAATATACCATTTCCTTATAAAATTCCCTTTTGGAAAAGGAAAGATCTCAATAATATAGGTACTTAATAACATTTTTTTTCAACATGAAAATAATATATTTATTTGAATATCATCATGGTTAACATCTTGAAAACATTCTGTAACACACTATCTACTGTCATTTCATTAAAAAAATAGTAATAGAGAAGGAAATATGTACAAAGTAAAATATGTTACGTTGTTAACATTTCATTTCATACAAGTTCTATTAAATTAAAAATTATGATTTTTTTTAAATAAATCTACTTGAACTGGCAGTATAATATAATAAAAATATGATTATTTATCATAATTAGTTTTTTTTATGACTAATGGAAAAAGCATCCATAACGAAACGGTATTCGTCATATGATTTAAACGCCACCTACAATTATAAAAAGTTTAGTTTGTTCTCTAAAAACAATTTATATTTTCTTCTAAACGATTTATTTTTTTACAAAAAAAAAAAACTGTGGAATAAAATATTGACAATTATAAATTTAGGAAAAAATAATTTAAATATTATAAACTATAATAATTATTAACTTTTTCTTTTCATCTTTCGCTTTATCCAATACAATCTACCACCTTTACCATCTCTCTATGTTCCTCCATTTGACACCATTTCTCTATGTGTGTACGCCAGCTTCAAAAAGGCACATCTTGTCGATTTTATTGTCAGAGATACACATGTGTTTTTCGATATTAAGGTCAACATTTTCACTCATTTCTTATTCTGTCTATATAGTCACTCCACACATCCATCTCGACATTGTTATTTAAGCTAGATACATTTTCTATTTAGCTTTCTCGTCCAATAATCAACACTCATTTCCATGTACATCATTATTGCTAGCCTCGTTACATTTTTCTTTTATCCTAAGCGGAACTACACGCACGGTGTGCCTCTTTCAATCACACCAAATAGTACACTTGGTAATATTATCTTCTTCAATATTTACAATCTGTTGCATAACGCTCTCTGATCCAAGACAGTTAAATTTCTCTACCTGTTGCCCCTCTCTAACAGGTTCTCTAGATACTTTATATTATTATTATATTGTATATAAAAACAAACAAACCGATTTCGTTGTTGTATTTTCGACGGAATAACGTGGTTTATTCTGTTTATATTAACAGCTATAGTAATAATAATAATGGACCTTTTTCCGTTGTCAAAAACTTCTCGTTCAACTATTTTACATAATAATATAACATTATAGTGATTGCGTTACAACAGAATCCATTGATACCCGTGGCCCACGTATACCTAGGCCGGGTTAACCCTACATGTTTTATACTCCAAATAATACAAAACACGCGAACGGCTCTCTATTACATAATCATTTTATAATATGTGACTTAAAAATATATAATACTAATAAAACAAAAAACCCTATATAGACATGCAAAACAGTATCAACATAATAAACAGTATACACCATTACACAGGCGCACACACTAGCGATAATGTACTTGGGGGTTTTTTTGGACTACTCGTTTAAATTATGTATATGAATGCACCCATTTTGGTAAAGATATGGCGCAATACAATTGTTAATGAACAGAGGCTAAATGCGACGACCACTACCACCTGCAATTATTATTCTACTTAACAAAACAGAATATTATTATTATATAGAAACGCCTAGAAAACCGTCGATATCGCGCGCACAATGGGAACGAACAACGTACATTTGTTTTTTCGAAATTTATTTTTTTTTTGCGCTCTACCTTAATAGAAAGAGTTCTTACACGAACTGATGAAAGTCGGTCAACTTAATGGCATAACAAGATGACGTTAAGGCCCCTGGATACCGACCATTTTTAAGGAGTTTTGTATAGGCAATATTTAAGAAAAAAGTGGTTTTATTAAATTTCGACCATGTTAATTAATTTACCGGTTAATTTATATGAGCTTCGTGGTATTATTTTTAATTTAATTAATTTTGTCTATGAGTAAAAGCCATTTTAGTTAATATAATAGTACATTTTTTGTCCATCGCACAGACTGAACCAGTGATCCGATAAGTAATCTGAAAACAGATTTGAATTCGTCATGAAGTTTACTTGAGATCGGTCAGCGTACTTTTTTGATATCTTATTCCTACTATGCATAAAACACGTTTGAACATTTTATAAAATTTTAAATTTTAAAATCAAATTTGGAAAGGGTTACAATTAAAAATTGAAAAAAGTGCTGTGATCGATCTCAAGTAAACTTCATGACGAATTCATATCTGTTTTTAGATTGTTTATCGGATCAATGGTTCGGCCTGTGCGATGGACAAAAAATGATGTTGTTTTGGCTGAAAAAACGGTCGGTATCCAGGGGCCTTAAACTAAAAGGTTTTAGTCGATATCACGACTGGTAAATAAAAAAAACACACTCCTAAGTTACATATAAAGTGTAATTGAACCTTAATGTTCCAAAGCAATGTTTAAACGAAATCAATAGCTTTTAAAAAGGTGACAAAATGTGACGTGTTAAAAAAAAACATCATTAAAGTTAAAAAATGATACAACTGGGAAAGTTTTAAAAAGCTTTTTGTTAATTTTCTATTTGGTTATGGTAGACTATGTAAAATTGTTGGTCTCATAATCTCCTTTAGTGAACCGTTTCTGACCTATAATCTATATATCTGTTAGCCTGGGACCAGAAACAACAGAAATAAATATTAAATATGCCAAGAGTGTATCTCTAAAGCAGGAGAGTTGGAAAAGGGCCCCCCCCCCCCGGCAATTCCGTTTCTCATTATAAAATTATCATAGTTTTTCAGAAATGATCAAATATTTTCTGTGGTAACGGTCAACCGCAAACAGCATCTATGCAATTTTGGTTCCATACGAGTGAACGGTAATAATTTATGCGATATAAAACAATATAATTTCTAGTTTTAGAACTAAATTTTAAATGCAAGGCTCTGCCCCCTATAGATTTTTATGCCAGAAATTGTTTCGTCAATTTACAAATTTACCAACATTATCCTTTTCACTTGGCAAGTCTTCGGGTACGAATCTGAAAAACGAGTACAATTTTCAAACCAAAATGTAGGTACACGTTTGTGTTATCAAATTTCTGACATTTAACCCGGTATCCCGTTCGAAAGGAACGCCTGATTAAATGGAATATAATGTATATTTATATATTATGGCAACAAGTTCGCAAACGCCCACTAGGCGAGTGAGGTCTCTGAAAGTGTTCTGCCCGATGGGAAAGTCGAGTAAACGTCCGATTTCTACCGTCAGCTTCTCATTTTTAAACGTCATTATCGTAGGTACACACTATGGTAAATATTTTCTCTGTAAAAAAAAATGTACGTAATATATATTTGTAATTCGTCTGAAACTCTCACCACCGATACCGACTGCTATCATTGTTATGTGCGTTCGACGATACATATTATAATATTTATTATGTGTGTCGTTCGGTTGATGAACAAATAGAAATTCGGTGCTGAGTTGGCCCTTTTTTAATAAAAATCATTTCAATGCTTTATTAAGCGATCCTGACGACCCTGCGAAAGCCACACACGCCCCTTTGGCCAAGTCCGACGACCGTGTATATTTAATAAAATAGAATTTGAGTAAATCAAATATTGTAACAACATCAATACGCCAACGATATTTTCTATTTACTATTTCTAATTTATCATTAAAAAAATTGTACACCGATTGATATCAAAACCTTAAACAAATATTAATATACTATTTTCAAGCGGACCTTTTGAACCATTCATCATTCTATTTTGCACAGGTCGGGTCGTCTAACAGTGAAAAAAAAAAAAAAAAGTTATTAGTTTAAAAATTGCATTTTTTTATCACCGCTTCGACCGACCAACAGACCTAATGGACTTTACCTTGTTTTTCGCATTTTTGTTATTATTAGGTAGATAATTTTTATTTCAATATATTATATTCGATAACGAAAGACCCGAGGTCGTCGGCAAATCGTTGCAAGGTGTGTTTTTTTTGACACTTAATTTTACAAAAAAAAAAATGTTTCTCGCCTAAGCTCCCAAACAGCATACTAGATATGAACGTCATGATAGTTGTATTGTGAAGATTGGAAAATTCAATTAGCCATTCGGTCACACGTGTATGTCTCTATCTATTTACTCGGCTGCTATGTCTACCCGCTGCGCGCTTAGACTTTTAATAAACCAGACGAACGAGGCAATTAAAATGAAGTGAATATAATAAATGAAATTGTACGTGGTGCATAATCCCGTGGCCTAATATTATCATATTATTTTCTTGCCGTCTCGAGGTACACGGCGCGACTCGATTGACCGTTTGCACCAGTTTAATAAGTGACCTTTGGTCCATACTAATATTGAGTTTGATCGTGTCCATAATTTACCGACGATGGCTAATATTAAATAAATTAGGTATATTAACCTACCTATTATTATGTTCGTATTAGGTATTGCGCGGACTCGGAACAGCCCTGAGAATAATCAATTTTGGAAAAACGAACACAACATTATGTATACAGCAACATGTAGAGTGTAATAATATTATCAGATGTATTTTGTATAGGTTACCTTACCTATCCACAGCAATGGAAAGTGTACGGCCCCGTCACAATCGTAGCAGCAGCAGCAGGAAACACCTTCAACCTTCATATTATTATACTTTTAAACTCTTCCTCCGTTTAGAGGTCTTTTCGAGTTCCCTGTGTTTACTATAGCGTGATAAATCTCTCTAGGCCGCTTTCTAAGGACTCCAAACTATATAATATTAACATTTAACACACATTATACACTGTATGCGCGTATAGTGCACCACAATGTACGCTCATACATATTTTATCTATTTATAAACAACTGATATTACTATATTATCACTTTACTAAAATAGTAAATGATCAATAACGACGACCGAGTGCGCCTTCCAAACGGTTTTTTTTTTCCAAAAGCATTCTTGACACATATAAACCGAATCCACCCAGTGGCATACATAGACGTTTAAATTAAACTTTTCAACGATTTTTGGGCTTTCAGCAACACACTACTAACGGTCATAGTATATAATATGGTATTTAACGGGTTCGGGCTATCAGAATTTTAACGTGCGATGATGCACTTGTATATGCTAATAAAAGAAAAACGGTTGAATATTATGTTTGTAAGACACCTTGACCCAGTTACAAAATTATAATTTCGACCATATGTGCTCCGTTTTATCGTTAATATTATTGTTTTTTCATTTTCCTACAATAACGGAAATTTAATTGATTTTTGTGCGAGATGACGAATAACCATGATAATAAATTATCGGTGCTGCACGTTTTTTATTTTTGCTCAGACACTTGACTCACTCACACGCAAGGCCTATGGTAATATCGACTTGGTAGCGTTACTTAAATGTTTTTTCCAGTAGAGGTCTCTTTTTTTTAAATTTTACTGTTTTTTTTTTTTTTTGGTTAAACTATTCGCGTTTGATTGTAATTGCTGTTTTTTTATATTATTATTTTGTTTACTAAAAACGACTAGATTTCGATTTGACACTATTATCCTCTTCCTGTCGTGTCGTAAGCATGTCTATGCTCTATTTAACGCGGTACAAAATTTCTATAAAAGAACCAGAGACTAGGCCGGCGCCCGTCTCGACGGTTTGCTGTATATATATTATGTGTATACAGTGTAATGTAATCCTCGAAGTTATCCGCATTGTAAATACACTAAGTGCCATATTATATTTTCAGTTGCAGCTTTGTCGATTAATATTTAATATACCAGTCTTGTTAAAAATATTCTAAAAATGTGATCGAAATACAATTTTAAAAATGTATCTAAATAAAAATGAAAATATTTTTAAAATATATTTATTGCGGTCCCAGTTGCTGAAAAAGTAATATTTGTATTAATTTTAAACAACAATCGTTTCTAAAATATTAATGAAAGTTAGTACTTATAATAAAAAATATTATTATACTTATCTATATTATGATTACAGGCATCAAGTAATGTAGTAAAAAAAGGCGTACGTGGATGTGTTTTTTTAAATAAAAAAAACCAATAATTTATCATTTAAATTGAAGCATAAGAATTCTAAAAATGTAATTATATTTATATATTATATATTATATCATATATAATTAACAAATTATTTTTATGACATTAAAATGTAACTTGGATAATTAACTAACTCAACCCAAATAATAAACAATTTAAATTCAATTTTAAGAATAGTCTGTAAAAATCTAAATTTTTCTAATTTTCTCAAAAATATTAACATATTATAAAATAATAGTTATTAAAAATTGTCTACATTTAATAAATTATATTTGTATCGACATTTTCAGAATTCATTTGAAAAAATAGTAAAAATGAATTTCTAAATTACAGTATAAAAATTGTTTACATTCTAGATGAAAAATAAGAACACATAAGTTTTCAGTAAAACCAAGTGTGATTAAAATTATTATTTTTTTTAATTTGAAAAAAACTTGCATTTTATTGAACCAAAAAATCAAATGCTTTCAAAATTGTATATTTTAAAAATGATTTCTCTAGTTATTAGTAGTTTTTTCCCACGGCTCAAGGGAAATAACGGTTTTTAATTTCTCAAATAGGTCTTATGTATTTTGAATCACAGTATTTTGATATAGTACATATAATTTAATTTTAATTTGTATAATATTGACCAGTGGTGAAGCGTCATAGGAGACAAAGAGACAATGTCTACCCACTTATAATACGGACAAAAAATTTGGTTTTATGTTATGTGTATAAAAATGTTTTAACCAATTTTAATGTAAAAGTATATTTTTTTTGTAATAGTATTCTTAGAATAGAGTAGTTGTGGACGCGGATCAGCGGGCGGTCGCGCTGCCGGCCGCCGGGTCTATCCAAATTTAGTATAAAAATAAATGAGACAATTTCAAAATTGTCTCTTTTGCCGGGCGCGGTATGCAGGGGGAAATGGAAAACGGCGGGGGTTTATCGTTGCGCTATGAGACATTTCTCACCGACCGCCGTTTATATTATTATTGTTTTGGTAGACGGTATCAGCTATCCGTTATCGATTTACGTCGTATCGATTGTCGTGTTGTACCGTTTTCAAATATGCCTATGCCATTTAGTTTATTAGTTTTTGAAGATTTATCTTTTACAGTATAGATAAAATAAAATATACAGGGGTCTAAGGGGGCGCAGTCCCCCTGTCAAGTCATGTAACACCATTTTTTTTCAATGTCTCCCCGATCTAAAGACCCATGCCTCGCCACTGATACTGACCAAGTTTGCATACGATTAATGTAAGTGTGACATTTTAGGAAACTATAGATTAGAATATCTTACATACAGTAAATATACTTATATATAAAATTTATGCTATCAAAAAGTTTGTTAATATTTGAAATTCATGTTTTGGATAAGATTATGTGTTAAAAAATTGTATTGAAAAAATATTGTTTAAATATTATATTATAGAAAATATCTTCACAATACTTAAATATATAAACAACTTAATTTCAAAAATTAAGCGAGCTGCCAAAACTGTAGGTTGCTGTAGGATGGCACAGCATAAATGAAACATTGAAATATTTGCATAGTATTTAAACAACAACATTTAGTGGAATATTATTTTTTAAACATTAATACATATTTTGTTTGCCGTATGGGATTTTTAGTAGGTATATTTGTGTTGAATATACAACAGTTAAAACGTTATTGGACGCGTATTTCAAAATCGCGTTTGTCTAAAAAGAGTTTTGTAAGTATTAAAAAAAAAAACGTTCACTCGAATATATTATAATATTATTTAAATACGCGTTTTCGAGAAAAAAAAACACTTAACAACACTGGACTGTGTCTACCGTCGTCTACTTTATGTAAAGCCCTGAAATCCGGTGTTTTGTTTCGTGCAAATACATACATACAAAAAACAAACCCCACCGTCTCGTTTTTAACCTATATATTTTATAACAAACATAATACATATTTGACTTGTGCCTTGTATACCATACACACATATACACAATGCCACGTTTCTGGTTCGAGTATTATAGTTGATTTAACATTAGCACGCGTAACCATTGTTACATAAGTCCTCGTGAAATTGTGTCGATCTCTTTTGGAGAAAGAGACAGCAGGTGAAAGGGGTCCGAAGTTTTCCTTCGCTTAGTTTATTTTTTTTCCTCTTCTTCTCCTCATCTGCTTGTATAATATTATATACTACACTTTCACGGGGAAAGTGGGGGGGAGGCAATCCCTGACGTTCTAAACATCGACAAATTTAATTAAGTTTTTATTTACCATATTAAAATATATATTTATATATTATATTATTCGGACGTCTTGTCGAGTACAGTCCAACACATAGTCGAAAGCGCAGGTCGAAAACACTAAAATTATGCTCATAGTGTAGGGTATAATCCACAAAACTAGTACTACTATATCCTTCGTTGTTTATTAGCAAATGATAACCGACCCCTTGTACACTTATATTTACGGGGGGTCGATTATCATTTATCCGTCTATTTTATAGTCAAATCCTTAACATTTTTTTAGCAATTCATGTTTACCAACTAGATTATTTTGAAAACATACAGTGTTAGTCAAGTTAGTCGACTTCTAAACACCTAAATACTTCAGATTTAAATTATAGTAGAAAAACAATATATATATATATATATATATATATATATATATAGCTATTTATTAATTATATTTTAGATTAAACCTCGTTGATATTACACAAATTATTATCAAACAAACGAAATGTCGATGTTAAAAAAAAATATTGTATTATAATATTAGTATTGTTTTTTGAAGGTAAATCTATGTTTAGATAATTACTTCCTTGCCCCCCCCCCCCATAACAAATATGGTTAAGATTAATTATTGAGGATTTTAATTCCTTTTTCTGTAAAAAAAATGTTTTCAAGTAATAAACGTTATTGGGACTATATTATTATAGTTCCCCCTGACCTAGAAGATCTAGTTACGCCTATCTACATCTAGACCTGACTTCCCCTCTCACGGCCCTGAATTTTAATTATTTTATTACACCAAACCCTAACACGATCAAAGTTTGTAATTATCAGAAGATAAGGTTGGGAAATCCCCATCAGCTGCCATGCATTTAAAGAAGACAATTTTTTTTGCATCACGATGGGCGGTTCAATGTATACAATTGCTGTGTAGAATTTTTTTTGATTTAATTTTAACAATAAAATTATTGGAGTACGTAGTAAACTTTTACTATAAAGGGGGAACAATTAAAAAAAAAATGAGATTAAAACTATTGCCTAAAAGTCATTCGCACGTTAGTATAGGAAAAAATCAAGGTCGTATGTAGCTAAGGTATACGTTTACCAAAACAACTGCGAAACTGAGATAATATTATACTAGGTACTATGATGATTATATTTTGTCTATATGCTAGGTGTAGTGTTAACACTGTTAAAAATTCTAACGACGCACACGCGCTATTGTACATGACCACCACCGCTTGCCAGTACAAATATTGAGGCTAATTGATTAATTGTCTCTACGCGCATAAAATTATATCTCTAATGTAATAATAATAATAATGATAATAGTAAATGGCTTGTTTTCGAGTGGGGTCGATCGAGAAATGAGCGGGGAGGGGAGGGAGGGAAGAATATAATATTATTATCCTTCGCATTGCGGCGTACGCGCCTTTTCGCTATTATTACTCGCCATAAAAATTAACTACAAATCGTTAAAAAGAAAAAAAAAATGATAAAGAGTCTGGATGTTGTTGGTGTAGACGTGCCAAGGCCTCGGCTATATCAGTAAAAAGGAGTTGACGTTTTGACATGGTATCGGGGCCAGACCGATAAAATATTATACATACAGCAGAGTATATTATTATGTATGTAAAAAAAAACCCGTGCAATAATTACACTTGTGCGCGCCGCGTACTACGACAACTTGAGCAGCGAAAAACTTTTCTTAAAACATTTAGTTGTATTTATTTTTCTATAGAAAACTTCATTTTAGTAATTTTAGCAAATCGCCACTGGCCAATACCAGGCCCCAGACACTGATAACAATTAACACGAGGAAGATACTTATCACATACAAACGCTACGGCCATAGTCTTAGAGCGTCGCAGTGTAACCACTTTCGTAAAACTAAAAGTAGAATATAATTTTTATATGAAAGTCAAAACGATAATTGATTTAATGACTAGAAAAATTGCTTTAAGAGGTTTTAATGTGTACGAGCAATTAAAACATTTAAGATAACTAATTTAAACAAAAATATTTTATAAAATACAAACCGCAATATCATTATTTTAAACTGATAGTACTAAATAGATAAGAAAAGGTAAGGGTACGGTCATTGTATGCCCTTTCAACATGGCCGTCACGTTTACTTTTAAAGTGACCCTTCTGCTTTTATCTATTTTGTGAGAAGTCTCTCTATCCCTATGTGTGTGCGTTTAGTGTACTTATATATTATTATAATTTGTAGTATATTATTCTCTCCGTAATCAACATCGGTCGTATAGTCAACACGCGGCTGTCGAACAGGAAGATAATGTGCACAGGAAAAGTGAAAAGAGAAATTCGCTCGGCTACCGTTTGTTGTACCTCCTCCGCCGCCTTCTCTTGTATAAATTGACAGAGAGAGAGACATAGGTAATATATCGTAGACATTAGTCGACGCGTTTTCTTTTGTGTTGTGTGTTAAAATAATATTAATTCGCGCCAACGGAACAGTAAAATATGGTTGATACTATTTTTCCACCTACCGGTAAAAATAAAGAAACCTAACCTTTGATATTATGTACCATGATTAGTGTAGTGTTTGATTTCGATATTAGGTTAACACGTTGTTAAGCTGCTGCTTGTGGTTAAATATAGCTGGTCCGGCTATTGCCATCATCTATGCCACACCGGTGCGCCGCCGCCGTCGTTCTAACCTAGAATTCTATATATTAATTTATGTGTATGTGTATAAATATACACATAGCAGCAGCTGTATGTTATAATACTCTCATACCTAACCTACTGGATGACTTTTGCGAGGTGGCCTCGTTAAATCGGCGACCTATGGGACGGATCTAGGATTATGATTTTCCGCTCTAAAATATCAAAGAATTTCTATAAGGTTCCTCCACCGTTTGTACAGCACCGGATGTCTAAAAAAGTCTGATTTTAGGTTTGAATTGAATTTTTGTTGGTACAAATGAATTCATTTCACTTCTACGTCTTGTGCACTGCTACACATTTATATATTTCTAATTTCTAAGTTTTTATTATTATTATTATATAGATAAGTTGCATATCCCTAGTGCTCATACGAGAGAGAGCAAGTCTTTCATGGTACTCTAGCACCTAACTACCCCAGCTGCCTCCACTTTAATACATTCACGCCTGCAATACAAAAATTAGCTCTAAAATTGTTTTTTATAATAAAAGCGGTCGGAATGCCATTATAAAAAACGTGATTTATCTGAAAAGAAAAACGTGCCTTGAAAAAGTATAGCTGTTTGCAAAGTAGTCCATCCGTTTCAGTTGACCAAAACTTACCGTAATACTTATTTACCGGGTCGATTAAACGAGGCGCGTTAAAATGTTTTAATCTCAACAAAATCTCAATGTAAGTACAATAATTATAATTGGTTGGGCGATATTGTTTTTATTTTTGAATTTTTCGCCAGTAGTTTGTTATTTGTTTTAACGTCGGCAGCACTTGAACGGTATGACATTAATCAAATACGGATGTGCAATAATAATATGCAATAGGTTAAATAAATAAAAAATAATAATCACATTTTTCAAAAATGTTTATTTCAAAGTTTTGTTTGTTTAAAAACCGACTTTTAAAACAAATGTGTCGGTATACTAAGAGTATAATAACAATTTTTTGATAATTTGCAGTTCATCTTATGTATATATATTAGATGGCGTTTACGGGTAAATTTTTAATTATTGCTTTTCTTTTTAAAACACTTAAAAATGTCCATGTTCCAAAATCATATTAAATAAAATACACACATTGTGTATCGTCATTGCCCGAAACGTCTAACCTATATTATTACAGTATTATGTTATTGCATCACAGCATTTCCTCGTTTTTTTTTTAAATTCGTTATATAATTATTATAGCTCAATAATTATTATCTAGTGCGTCGCTATATCGTTTAATATTCAATGTTTTGGCCGTTCAAGGGTATTTATTTATTCTCTATAATAAACTATTATACTCACTCTATATGTAATTGATTATGATAATTCGTAGGTTTTTTGGTGGTTTGGTAGTGATCGCTTATAAGAGCATAATAAGATGGCGATGATCTTTCTGAATTATCCAATACATTAACATTAACGGTTTTTAATCGATTCGAAGAAGTAATACAATACTTAAATTTAGTTGTTATAATATGTACACCGCAAGACTATTAATAGCATTAAAAAACGATACAGCAACGCATTATAATTTTTTTACATTAATACTGTTTGATAATTATTAAAATATGACTAATGACTATTATTCCACCCCTTCCCCCCCCTTAAAAAAACACTAAAAAATAAATATAAGGTACGCAAAAATTTTTCGAATTAATTTTAAATGCTTCATTATTAAAATTGTTTAGTAGAGTGATAATAATACTGATCTACGTTATTTTATATATGGTTGGCGTTTGTATTTTTGTACTAACTGCTAACAGGCTGACAAAACAGGTCTATTTTATTTTCAAATACACACAGCGCAAAATCCCAAATAGCATAATAATATTATTATTGCCTACTATGTTTAATGCGATTTTGAGAACAAGAAAATGTCATATTATATTTTAATGCGAACTGTGTCTGTAATAGGCTTTAAAATGGCACAACAATACGAAATTATTACACATTATGTATGTATGTATATAAATATATATATATATCCGTATAAAATTACCAGGCGAAAGCAGAGCATAGGAAATATCCCATGTGGTTTTTCACTTTAACGCGAAATCAGTTCAACTATCTAATAATTACATACCAATAAAAAAAATATATATTATTCGCTGTTACGTTAACGGTTATTGTTGTACGTTTTTATTTTGTATATTGGATTATACATTTCCCTATCATAATAAACAACGGTATTTCAATTAGGTTAGGCTGAATCTAACTTCAGTTAATCACAACCGTTATGCGTTTAACAAGTTGTTTGTGTGACTTGTTATTAATTACTATATCACAGTCAGTCAATAGAGACATGTATTTGTAAATGAAAAGAAATGGCTATTTTATTAAAAGGCAGAAGACATACAACATATGTGGGCATCAATTTATCTAGGAGACATATTATTTGAGATATTCCAACATTTTTCAATGGTATTGTGTAAAATGACCACTAGGTATTATAAATATTTTGCAAAACCTATTAAGTACAAACATAAACTTTGAAATAAATTTCAAAAATGTTAAGTTTAATAAGAACAGACTTCTGGATAGTGACTTTGCGTTTTAGTCTTTGTTTGTATGACAACTCCACTTAATAAGTACAACTGTAAGTTTTTCTTGACCAACTGTTTTTTTAATATATTTTTAACACAAGAACTTTAAGAATCTCCATACTCTATTATCATGGCTAACCCAAGTGTTGAATACATTAACCTTTGAACAAAAACGATTATCGATGACAAATGAAGTGTTTTCCGCAGAGAGATAACACGGTAGATAGATCATGTTATTTTATTATTATTATTATAGAGAAAAATGTTTATTATCATGCGAGTAATTATCATGCGATGAATAGCCGCGCGTAACAAACTAGATAATACAACCACAAAAATCTGTAACGATAATTTGTTTTATTTTTTTTATCTGGACACGCGTTTAAACAATTGCACGTTCTATTTAATTTAATAAACTATCTACGCAATATCTGTTGTATTTGTACAACTTCTCGATAAAAAACAAAATGGTAAACCGTCAAAAATTACAATCGCCAAGAGATTATCGAATAATAATAGTAAATATAAATAAATGTTAGATAGAGGTTATAATAATAACGACTCTCATTATTTTACGATTTAAAAAAAAACTAACGAGCTACCTATTACTTATTATGTTCCCTAATAGCATGCATAATATGACATCAAACAAAGTATATTTGCTGTTATATTTCCAACAATAGCAGTTAACGACACATTATATAGATTTGTATATGGGCGATTGAATGCCAATTGAAAATTCCAAATTCCAAACGTCCATAATTATTGTATTAAACAGCAATTATTCGTTCTGTAATGTACTACAAACAGTGTGGTTTCTTCTGTCCTAACATCAGCCTTCCACTGATAGAACACGCTCTAGAAATTCAGGTTAGGTTTAGAAAGTTCGAAACATGTATTATATTAGGTTATTTATTTTTGAATTGTATATACTACCACAAGGGGATCCCAGTCACACACGGCAATTAAATATTTTTAAAATCGTTTAATTGGAAAATATAAAAAAAATTGTATAATGACCGAATGTAGTAAAATTCTTTGAAATATTGTCAAAATAAATTGTACCTACAAATTTTTTAGACAGAAAATCACGCTTTATAAACAACACAAATGTATCGAAAATCAATAATTATATTATTATATAAGAATTTATTACAAACCTGAATATTATTCTTATTATATATTATTACCCACTACCATTTCTCACTTAACGTTTAAAAAATATTTATTTTTCTGAATAACTGATATTGTGTAGGTGGGTTAGGTTAGTGAAAAGATATCATTATTGGAACTTTATCTAAGACTACTTATAAATAAAAAAAAATGGTTTTGAGCTATTACTAGTTATCAAATGGTGTTATTTTCAAAACTTTATACTATTTCGTAAAAGTAAGTTAAATTGGTAAAAATCATCAGTTCTCTTTTTTCCAAAAATTCGATATTAATTATAATTTAGAATAATACCTTAAACGCAAAGGTTTTCAAGTTTATTCAGCCATTAGTTACCAAACATTAACTACTGTTGTAATGATTTCCCTTCGATAGTGATTAATATGATTGTTGCAGTAATGTACTTGGGTGTAATTTTTATATTACAAATAAACAAAAATGTTTATATTTAAATAGAACATACGGTAGATAATTATTATTTACAAATAGTTTTTCATTTTACATGTAATAGATTATGACGCATAAATGTTTAATGATATTGTGTACTTGGTCGTCTTATTCACTTTCACGTTAATTATAATTATAAAATTGATTTATTTTCTGACCAATTTATGTAATCTAAATGAATATTATTGATTTTTGTTTTTATTAAAATAAAATATCATACTATATAACAAAATATGCTTAGTTTAGTATTAACAGTACCATATTTTGACCTGTGGCTGCATCGATATTGAAAATAACAACTACTTGGAATGGACAACGGCTTAAATGTAGTTTACCGAACCATGGATTATTTAAAATTGTTCTCACTTGTAGGTATTTCTTGATACCAGAGTTAGTTTTGAGCAAAAGCAAAATTTATTATTTACAATTTTTTTTTGTTCAATGAAACGAAAGTTTTCGGTTGAATCAGAAATCATTTGACTTTTTGCAATAATAATAACTAACTAACTAAAGGGGACGAGATATCGTACACAGATTACGGTACAATAATTTATTATACCAACGATGTACACGGTTAGTTGTGTTGTATGTTCGCGTTTGTTACACGTGCCAAATTACATAACCAAGGAAAAATAATATAAAATAAAAAAAACCTAATATATTTCACCTTCTATTATATTTTATTGCTATTTAAAAATTAAAATAATATGTCGTAGTCGTGGACGGGTACGAAGGAATAATTACCGCCGTGCGGTGTTGGGGCTGCGCCATAAATACCGTACTCGCGAACGATAAATACCGTACTCCCGCACAGACTGTACGCCGTTCGCCCCTCTAAACAACACGGCAACCTCGTGCACTACTACGGCACGGCCGACACTCCGCCATACGTTACCGTTCATTCCGTTCCAGCCCGGTGTGGTATACGCTGGTCAGTGCGATATTTCCAAAAAAAAATTTAAAAAACGTGTCGCGCATAACAACCACCGGGTCAAAGGTCAATTTCGTTTGCATTTTGTTTTTCATTTAGAAAATTCGCTTATTTTTTTGTATAAAATATATATTTATATATGTGTAATAATAATAATACAAGTCGTTTGGTTTCATTTCACACGTATAAAATACCACAACGTATATAATATTAATATTGTTAAATTTAAAATAATAAATTAATCGCGTATTTGTTTATTTATTTGTTACAAATATTTCCCGCCCGTAAACGTGCCAAATGTTACAAAAAAATATATAATACATAATAATATTATATTGCTATCGTAATCGTACGGAAACGAAAGTGTGATAATTTTTTTTTCTTTTTTTCGAAAGTGTGCATTATTTGTCGATTTTGTTATTCCGTTAAAGTAGGTAAAGTGGCTGTGCCAAAAGTGGATTACTCAAAAGTAAAATTAAACATAAACATCGATACATGTTTTAGAATGGCTTTAGCCAGGTGAGCAAAAATTCTTATAATTTTTTATTGTTTTTATTATTATTATTGTTGTACATAGTAAACGTTTCCTGACAAGGTAGTACCAGCTCCTTTTTCTGCCTTAAACGGTTTTAACATATTAAATTATTGTCGTTTCGCGATGGCAAATAATATCGTTGGAAATGAATTAATAATATCGCCGTCTCGACGCTCCGGTGGCAATTTCGACGACCTCTCTGCCATTTAAAATAGCAAATAAAATAATATTATGTCGCTTTTTTAATTTATACAATTGGCGTACAGGAACACAACGCAAACACAATCATAACGATACAATGTCATAGCCAAGGTTGCCCTTGGGGCTCCTCCAATATCTCTGCGATCAACCTTTTCCAAAGTAGTTTTTTTACACGTTTGACGTTTTTCCATACGATTGGACACGAAGTCCTATTACTCTAAAAAGAGCTGTTCTAATTGTTGCTTTGTTAATATTATATTATTATTGTATATTTCTTATGTACTAGATAAAAAAAAACCTGCGTTTCGCCGCCATACGCGTTTGCTTAATATACATATATATTTATTATTATTTTTCGACGGCGTTATTTAGATATTTTTTTTTTTATACATTATTCGTGCTAACGTTTTTTTTGTTCGAACCTATTTCGTCGGAATCGAATTACGTAGTAACGCGTTATGTGCAAATAATAGTACATACCTATATATAATATTTTGTTATCAGATCTCCAAATCGATTCCTTCCGAACGATATTATTATTGTTATATAATATATGCAACGACGATAATAACAGCAATTCAATTATAATTTAGGTATGATAATTAACGACCGCTTTCGGAATGTCGTTCACCGGTTAACCTAGTGTGTGTAAAAATAATATGTAAAAAACAAACGTAAATGCAGTTTTTCTAAAAAAAAACAACTAAATAATTCTATTTATTCTCACACGGGCGTAGGTATATGTTTTGTGTTATATTATATTATTCACTACCATATTATTATTATTATGCTCAAGAGTTATTGTGTTAACGTGTACATGTTTTTCGTTTACGACTATGATAAACTTGAAGCCGTCGGAGTCGCAATCATTATCAAGGTTATGTATTGGCCTCTAATTTGCGTCATATCACCCGAGTTCCCCTTCCATCTTTTTGCCATATTATTACTACTGATTTTATGTGTGTGCGCGCGCCTACGGTAAAAACATGTCGTCGTACTTAAGGTTGTGTTTTTACGAATTAATGACGTTTTGAAATCGTTTCGGGTATCCAAAGTCATCATCCAAAGTAATACTTTCATTGTCGTTGTAGGTACAAATTTGACCGTCAATAATCGACCGCGTTATCAATATTGATAACATATGTGACCCTCCCGAAATTTTTAACTACACTATGGTTACCACGGTGACCGCGTTTCGGTATCTAATTTTTAATTCCGTGGCGTCGGTTTTTTTGGAAAAAAAACTATTGTGACAACGACAAAATGGTCGTACGGTTATTTCTGATCATTTATAAATATGTTACTATGTACTTTTATTTCGTTTATTCAGTGATGTAAGTGGTAACTCTCTGTCCCAAGACACAATATTATTAGTTTTGGTTAAACATTTACATGACAACCGTGCCGCCGCGCCGGTGTGTAATCTCTCTCTCGTGTGTGATGTACAACCGACTACACACGTAACACAGTCCGATAAGATTATGGATTAATAATTACCGTGTCCCGAGGCCTTTGCCGAGGAAGGTTCGTTTTCGCCATAGGCGAGTAGGATGGCGGAGAAGGGCAAGAGAAACGGGGCAATATCATTATGGTTGAAACGAGGTCACGGGATAGAACACGCCCTCGCGCAGGATTTCGATAGGCCGCAGCCTTCCAGATTTGTCCCCTTTCGGTTTTCATTGTGATATTTTTTTTCAAGTAGTCCACGAGAACTTTTGATCTTTGGATATTCTTTTGGTGTTACAAGTTGAACCGTTGCAAATATGTAGATTACGTACAACAATTTTTGAAAGTATTTTTCTAGCAAACGGTGTGGTGGTGGGTTGTTCTACCCTTTTTCCCGGTCCAACACGCCCACACGTGTGTCTAGTTGGGGTGTAGTTTTTTTCTTTTCCTGTCGCTTACACGTTACGTAGCCAGCCAAATGTACGTTTTCAATAAAAAAAATGTTAAAAAATGATTATCATTGGGTTTTTTTCCCACACACACACATACATAGACCAGGTTAGGTTATAATAATGAGTACACACGCGTAGCCCAGACGATGTCGCAGATGCGCTAAATGAACCAAAACGCGTAAACCGTGTGCAGATATTTTGAATATAATAATATTATTATTATATACATATATATATATATATATATATATATATATATTCGCTATTGGTCGTTTTTGTTTGTAGGTTTACTGGCGCGATGAGGTTAAATTTAAATACCGTCTGGAGGCCACATATTAGTAGAGTGTACAATACAATGACGATTACACGCCGCGCATGTACCGCCGGCGCTTATCTATCTTTCATGTATAACCGTACGGCATACTCGACGTTTAATACCGGGTACATACCAGGTATATACCAGGTACATTAAGTTTATTGTGTTGACAAACTATGAAGAGCGTACAAGGGTCTCCTGTGTGGTGAAAAAATAAAGTTAACTAGCCAAAATTATCGTGACAATAGAGTTCTCTAATTTGTATTAAAAAAAAAAAAATGTTATATTGCATTGACTGTGGTGTGCCCGTCGCCACTTTGACATGTCGGCCGGACAGAGGTCGGGACGTTGCAGGAAGAATTGCACCCAACAAGGACGACCAGTGAGTCCTAAGCAATGTCATCTGACCACAAGGTCGGTTTGCCGCTATTAAACGAAAAAAATAATCTAGGATTTTTTTTCATTTAATATATTCAAACACATAATAATATGTAAAATATAATAGTTGTTGTACAGGTGTGTGGTCGAATGAACGTCCTCCCGTCCCCGTCAAAAGCCACACTATATTATTATACTCTATACTATTATTTTGTAGAGATTGTTGTGTGTAGAAGTGTAGAACACAACGTTATTAATTGATATTATTTTATTAAAATGTTTTTATAATCTGTTTAAAGAGCCGTTACCTGTAAGATTTATAGTCTTGCCGTGTACAGTGTATACGCTCATTTATCATTAACATTATATTATTATTATTGTTATAAAAAATTATACATTCATGTATATATGTCTATTAATCGGTTGAGTAAACAGCAGACCTCCATTAGTATAAGTTTTAGTATTATTTATACAGATCTTGTCACTATAAAATTACATTTGTGTAAACTACATAAATTACATTGGGTATAATCTCTTCTCCTTCTCGGATATGTAATTTATATTCAAGGTTATTAATATGATTTGTGTATTCCTTTTGGAAAAAAAAATATTGACCTAAGATTACAATAGTAGACGACAATACTGTAGATAAATTATTATTATACCAATCGACACCGAATGTTATTTTAAAAATTTCATTAGAAAGACAAAATTAAGTAAAATTAAAAATCATACTTTACGGACGTTGCACTTAATATTTTTCTTTAGAACCTATCCATCTATTGAATGAAAAAGACGAACAAAATACCTACTGTGAGTGGAGTTACTACTACTACTGTGGAGTTTTAAAACTTTGAATTACTGAAAATTTGGAAGTACTTACTATTGTCGTTTTTCACCTGCAGTCCTTGGAATTATAAGTATTAAAATTAACCGCCTTTTTTATGTGAACTACCGGGGTTCTGTATTGTGTGGTAGTCGGTACAAAAGGAAACCAATATCATTAGAATAGTTTCAAAACATACTTAATTAACGGTATAGGCGACCCAAAAACAAAAAAACGGAAGTGGTTGCTATTTTATTTTGTGCGTTGGTAAATCACAGGGCCCGCATGCGTGGAATTTTTACTGGAAATATTGGGTGCTGATTGACACTAGGGCTGAAATGCGAAGCGAGGGACATGCGACCCTTGTGTGGGGTTGAACCTGGCTAAATAATGATCCTAAATATTATGGTGAAAAGAGCAGCCATACGCCGCCGTGTGTCGTTCACATCTGCAGGAGTGTGGTTTAATGACGGTTGTGTGTGGGGAAGGAAACACGGTGTAGGGGATAGTAGGGACCTCGCAGCCCGTGTCGGTAGGGTAAACATTTGGGGGGTTCCTGTTGAAAGTTGTGGATTGTGTTGTTCCAAGGTTTTTACACAATACAGTATTTTTCCCATCACTAAACTAAAATATCATTGAAACTATTTCCCTGTCGGTTACATTATGATTAGTTAGACATTCTGTCTAACCTATAAGAGATTTGCAACAACGCCGGAACGTGCGCTGGGTAAACAAAAAAACGGATAATTGTAAAAAAAAATAGTTACATTATTTATATTTTAGTGGTGCAGTTGTCGTTACTTCTTTGAGAGTGATGAAACCGTCGTCGTCGGCGGCGGCGGCGTCGCTTGCATGTGGCACAAGGATCCATCGTCCTACTTATAGATCACTGGTTTTTCATCTGCTGCTGTTGCCGGTGCTTCTCACACGTTCCACCCACACTAGTATGCCACTAGTCCTTTTTTTTCTTCTTTCTTTTGACAAATAAAATATATACAACGGTTATTGTCCCGTATAGGATACACGTGTGTAGGTGGGGTGCTTTTCTCCCCATTGCCTTGTATCGTTTTTCGGCTTTTACGACGATGGCGGCGACCATTTGCTTGCTTCGTATAAATCCACCTTTTGTCCGAAAAATAAATAAATGTATAAATCCAACTACACACACACAAATGTATAGGGTCTGTCCCCCCGCAGGTAAGCCACTGCAGCAGGTAGTAATATTATACATAATGTTAACCTCGTTTGGCAGAGCGATATTGTCGTGCATTCTTGTAAAAGGAGTTTTAGTGTAAGTCCTCAGTAAACGTTAGTCGTTGGGATTTGCTCGGATCGACGGTATATACCAGCCGGTTAAGGTCCAGTCCTTGCTAACACGATGGTGACTTTGATGTAGTTACCACACTTGTGGTCGTATATATATACTTATACTGTTTGTACAATTTAATCGTTATTAGTATTATTATTAATAATAATATGTTGCCGCCAGTTTTATTATGAAGTTGCGTAGTTCGTACAATATGACACAAGCGTTAAACACGGCCGCCACCGTTTTCTACAGGTAAATAAAAATGTGATATAATATAAAAAAATAAACAATTGGGCATTTGAATGAACCGTCGACAACCAAAAGGAGGGTACACGTGATTGTCATACAATTTTACAGGAGAGTAAAATAAATACCAATTTTACTTCCGACTTGTTCTTGGGGGTAAAGTTGATTAGTTTATTCAATAGTTCCTTTGAAATTTCAAAACAATTTTCATGAATAAAATAATGACTTTTACTAAACTTTTGGTTTTCAAACCTTCAAATTATTATCATTCATTTTATTGTATTTTTAAATTAAACGCTTTGGCCAACTTACAAGTCGCTATTAATAAAATTAAGATAAATTACAAATAAGTAGGGTTTATTATATTTTCTACGGCTAGTTGGTTTAGACGTAATAAAATTCCTTTACTTTTCAAGTGCATAAATATACATAAAAACGTCGGAGGCACCTGTTTTTTGTGTGATAAATTGGAAATTTACTTTGATAGTCTGTATTAAAACAAATCATTTTGTCGTTCCTCGATTAAAAAATATAATGTGACATTTTCTAAGAATTGTTAAAAAAAATATGTATAGATACCGTTTTTAATTGAGTTTGCAATAATATGTACTTAAGCTCTTCAAACCGACAAAAGTAAAAACCTTTAACAGAAATAACTATTATCGAACAGATTACAATATATATGTATATGTATAGTTTTTTTCCACTTAAAACCCTGTCAAGGCCTTTTATCGATTGCTGCGCGAGTGTCTATGTGTAATAAAATGAATTATGCTTTAGCCTTCTTACGAACTACTTCAATTAGAAACAGGTGTTTCAGGGTTTCTTTGGCTAAACTCTATTTCCGGAAGGTCGGGCCTTCCTTCCGTTTGTCACCCACATATATATTTGTACATAAATTACTATTGAAATATTTTTGGCACATAATATTGATCATCATACTGAGATGCCAAAAAAAAGATACTATTGCTTTGCGTTCCTTTGGGTAATTAAAAATGATGTATAATATATAATTTTAATGTTTTGCTCAACACGAATATAAGAATATTAGAGGTTAAGTAATTGTCATTTTTTTCTGAGGGACTTGTGTAATATTGTGCGAAAGTCGCCTTGAGTAAATGGTGCCTATAGGTCAAAATATGATGTTTTTACAAAGTGTAATTTTTAAATTCACTGAAAGTTGTAATGTTATTTGGTATTTCTAGGGTTAAACGATTTTTTACTAAAAAATTATTGTTTTTAAGGTGAAGAAAAAGGTCTTTATGATATTTCCGCAAACTAGTACACGGGAGTCCTTCTATGGAGAATATATTATAGGTTTGGGTTACCCTTGACACGGTACTCGTCTGAGAAAAAAAAAATCGGTATCGAGTGCATCTCGTTTTGCTGATTGTATATTTTCTTATATATACGATGGCGACGACTTTGGGCTTGGCTATTATATATATATAGTAGAGGGATCGCGTTCGTCTGCCGAGTAATTATCGATGTCGATAATTTATTTAATATTATTATTATTGTTAATTGTAATATTATTTGTACTAGCGCACCACATCGAGTTGACGATTTAAAGTGTAACGAGGCCGTAACCTAAATTTTGTTATTTGTATAATATGCGCGCGCGTCGGGGCCAACGGAGACGCGAGGGTCACCGGATTGCCTTAAAACAATAAAAAATTGTGTGTTGGTTACTGTGTGTGTGGTGGTCACGTGGCAGCACTAGCCGGTGGTCAAGATAAGTTTTTTTTTAAATCTATTATATATGGACTTGGTAATGAGAGAGACTGGAGTCGGTACACGAGCCATAATACCAAATTGATTTTAACAATATGACTTTTTAACCGATTTCTTCATGTAGCAAGTGGATAGATCACAAACAGCGCTTAGAAGGCCAAAAATGCCAAACATTTTTCTTTCATTTTAAAATCGAGAAAAACGCCCAAAAGTTGTACACATTTTTTAACTTGCTTTGTAACGCCCTAATGGATAGAGACAAATTAATGTCTCATCCTTCTTCATTATTATAAAGCTACGTTGGTTCTACGAATGGTTCTACTTCTGTTAATGACGGTTGTCCCTATATTGCGAAAAACCTACCCAGGACTAGGCCATGAGCAACCATTTCACTTTTATCTTGTCAACTTTCATACAAAAAGAACCGAATACATTCTGTAGTTGACTTTTACTGGTATTTATATTTCTTTTTCCAGACTTATTTACCCGAAATTCAACAAAATCGCGGTTACTAATTTAATTAGCTTGTTTCCCATTTAACGCAGCAAGCTAAAATTCGTAGTTAAGTAGCGTACCGAATAAAATATGATATGTTCCCATACAGAAGAGAAGCTGGTACTTTCCTATTGTTGAGTTTGTTTAACGAGTACACGAGTTATGGAACGGAATGATTTTTTTCACTATTATTATATTATTATATGAAGAGAAATTGAAAAATCATCATCATTTGTATAAAACGAAATGATTTCACTAATCGACAATATTGCATCTCCTCTGCTGAGGAAAGGAGAGAGAGATTTACTTTGGTGTGTGTGTAAAAAACCTACTTTTTCTTGATATACCTATAATAATAATAAATTTGGAACTGTAGGGGCGTCACTACGAGATATTGTGATCATACTCTTTGGCATAATATAACAAAGCGGTCTGGTTGATTTCGTTTTAAATATACAAAGTCTACGGTTATTATTCATTATTATTATTGTTTGATCGTTTGTCATCGCTCATCGCTGTTGGTTTGCCATTAATGCCATTTAGAAAGATGCCGAAATATTATTATTATTATTATATATCGAATGTGTTCCGTTCGCTCTTGCTCCTTGACCTGTTAACCAACTTATAAAAGAAGAGAGGACGCCGTACACACAAACCGTATTATGAAAAACCAAACGACCGGCTCCAATTATTAACCGACATTGGTCGATTTTCTCTCCTTCTTTCTTTCCCCCCGCCTCTTTACCACCACCTCCCCTTGTCATTTTAACCAGCGTTCGCTCGGGCGGCCGTACAAGGCGTTTTTTTGTACACTTAAAAACTAATAAAGAAAATATGCACTGTTTTTTTTTTCCTTCTACTAATTGATTATTATGCATCTCAACATACTTCCTATACGCCTTGAACTAATTTGTCGTCTACCGTCTGCGAAGTGCGGTTGTGTCTGATCCGATATGTCTGTCTGTTCGACGTTTGTCCTCCTTCACGTTCCCCCGCCCCCTCGACGTTTTTGTTTTTTTACCAAAACGGGTTATGGCTAAATCTGTAGGGTTGTAAAATAAATATTATCATTATTACGATTATGGTGTAGGTATAATATATAATAATAACGCCGGTGGTCTTAGTGTGTCGTACCTATGACGGCAGACCGCGGTTGGTCCTTGAGAAGTCTTTGATATGTACCCTTGGGCGACTGATGATATCCCCAGTTGTAAATCCGGTAAAATGGCGGTGAAACATCCTTTAAAAAAAACCTTGATATTCAGTATTCAGTTGCCCTAGTTAAATGTAAAAACCATAAAATTCGAAAATCATACTTCAATTATTGTCATTCCGTTAGAATTTACAATCATTTATTGACAAAACCAATTAAATAGTGAATTGACAACTGTTGTGATAATTTATGTTGTTTCGATTGTTTTATTGGAATAGCTTTTTTTCAATATTACATTTTGCCAACGTGAAACAACTGTTGGCAATATTTCTAGGTTTAGTTAGGTTAGGTTGGACGAGGTTAGGTTTTGCTCATTTGTATCTGCAAGAGGTAACTAAGGGTAATTTAATATTTAAAAAATTGTTAAAACATGATTGTGGTTGCTTGTTTTGTTTAATTAGTATCAATTTGTAATTAACTAATTAGTACATTATGAGACATTGTTCCGACAAAATTATTGGCTTGTGTTAATGTTTTATCGCGATTACCAACGTCATCGGTGATGTTTTCATAACGTGTTTTATCGGTCGGCCATTTTTTACCGCTAACGCTACAGTTAATTATTTACACCCGGAAGTCTTAGAGGTTTATTATTTTTTTTTTTTGCAATAACACACGTGTAGCGTAATTTTTTTACACTGTAGCAATGGCGACCAACTTTTTCAGCTCGTGTTTTGCAATATTAATAATAATATTTATTATAATTAGAGGCTCGGTAACGTTATGTTGTTTGGTAAATCAATCCCGAGAGGTTAACAAACGATCAAAGCGTGTACTGAAATATTTTTACCAAAAAAAAAAATAATAACCCCTTATCACCCTCCCATTAGGGAAGTTGGGTTAGGTCAGGGTTTATCATCGTATAGGTTAAGTTATTTTACTAGAAGAAGTAGTTGTAGCTGTAGTCGGTGACATGGCATGGTGCGTGCGTGCATAGTAGGTCAGTTTATTATAGCGTTGGTGTGGTGTTTTTTTTTTTGGATTTTTATAGAACGCGCGAATTACGGTATATAATTATGTTTGACCGGGTTACGGAGACGCTTCAATAATAGTAACAATAATAATAATCGTTGGGGACGACTTAGCACAACACAACACATCGTTGACGGCCCCGATGGACATCGGCGGCGGCGGCGTTTTGAGGTTAGGGCGTTATTGATTACTTTAGTATTGTTTTTCCATTGGGGGCCGATCCGAGCCGAGGTGATTTTACTTGTGTTTCATTCATATTCACGTTGGGGAAAGGAAGGAAGTAATCGGCCGCAGTTAGTATATATTTGTTTATTGTAGGAGGTTTTTAAGTGCGACGAGGCCATGTGCTATTTTAACGTGTGAGTGTAGTACCTATGTATGTGCGAGTAAAAAAAAAAATGTGTGTACTAACGCGCTCTTTTCGCCCTAGCCCGTCCGTCAGCTCCTTGACCCGCTAAAGAGGCAGTCACGCCAACCGGTTCATATTGCATTGTTCCAATTTAACAAAACTCAATACATATTATCATATATACCTATGCCGACTATGTATGTAGGCTACTATTTTCACCGATTCTCTTCACACACACGGCAGTTGTCAGTCGATAAACATCATTTATAGGTAGTGAATGTGCTCTATGAAAGTAGGTGTATAATATGTATAATATTATAAAAAAACAAAATTGTGATTCGTCCGGTTTATAATGTGTGTTGATGAACGCGTCCGCGTTACGCAATTGTCGGCCCCGGGTCGATGGATGGATGGACGGACCGGTGAACACGAGATAGTCTACTTTTCCCAAAACTTTTTATATAACCGACGTATTTTATTGCTATAGGCGACTTGTCCAATAATAATAGTCTTAGAGTATGTAGTGGTATTGCGAAAAAAATTTCCAACGCTGGTCGTTTAAAGAAATTGGGTGCGCTACTGTGTTTTAGCTTGTTCCCCCCTCCCCCCGTAAGTCCCTTGGAAAAACGCTGTGTTATTGTTCAATTTGCAGTATTATAATCAATGAAAACACATTTTTTTTTTGTCCAAATAGAGCTAATAATTTCCTGTTATAGTGTTTCAAGCCTAAACATATACTTTTTGTCTTAATAAAATAATGTTTTGGCACTCGAAAACAAAATTACATAAACGTCCGACCTTATTGCGAAACACAATTGAACGAGCTCTGCCCATTCACGTTTGGTTGCTTAAATTGACCCAGCAGTCTGTAACAATCATCACTTGGCATAGAAATTGAATTTATTTAAATTAAATAATATTATCAATGAACATTTTTACTCGTAACAGTTTTAAAACATTGTATTAAGTTAAGAAAAAAATACTCCCAACACTTTTAGCATCTGTGTGACTTGTAATTATTGTGCACTAGTGCAAATGGCCGTCGGACTAAGCAGTAAATAATAATAAGAAAAAGTCTTGTAATTCATAGAAATCGGAAACAATAAAATAATATGCTGCGAATGGGGGTTTTTTTTTGTTGTGTTTCCACGTTATTTTATTGTGTTGTGTCTGGTAAACATTTTTGATATCAATACCGTCGTCTCGACAACTTATAAAAATAATAAAGCGTGGACTCGGGCACCCACCAAAAGCGTCGCTTACAGCGGCGAAAGTACAAAGAGACAATTTCAAAAAAAAAATAATAAATAATTATAAACAAATACTAAGCGATTAAGTACGTCGTGCCCGCCACTCGTTGGGTTTTTCTCGGTGGTTTTTCCATTCATTCGATTTTCATTTTTTCGGTCGCTTTACTATTGTTATTTTGATTATTATTATTAACTAGTATGTGTGTTATTATAACGGCAGAATACATAATTAATCGCTGTGTCCTAAAAAACATACATGATGTGTGTGGCCTAAAACGCGCCCGGCCAAGTTGGCCGTGGTCGGTTGTTTGTGTATATCGGTTTACCGTTGAGAGAGTTGAAACAATACCACCAATGTCGCCTCCAAGTCTCCTAACCTAGGATAATAATCGCACATTGTGTGTTGTACGTTGCTTTGGTCAATGAATTTGGATCACCCTGTTAGTTACTCGGGGGTCCACTTAGAATTTTTTGGTAGAAGAACTACTTTTGTCATGTTCGAGCTTAGTGTCCATTCGGTTCAGTTTTTTTATACGTATATGGCTTGTGTGTGTGTGTGTTTTCGCTCAAGTACACACACAACCCGAGAGGTGACCGGTAATCGAGAGAGGATTGCCCTTGTTCCGGCTACCATCGCCTCCAGCGGCCGTGTGTGTGTGTGCACCGTTAATCTGGTTTCGCATTTCTAATACATATGTGTGTGTACTACTACTGTGTATACCTATATAGTTTGGTATTATATACATGACGGTATGGGAGAAAAACGCGACTGACTGCGGCGGTCGTGAGTATAACGGCATGTGGTCGCGATTAATATCCGCGTGTGTAACGGAAATGGCAACAAGTGTCCCCCACTACGCCGCCATTGCCTGTCGTGACAATTTTGAATTTTTTTTGCAAACTGACCGATCTGAAACAGCAGTACCCATTTGCACGAGCACACACATTATTGAGGTGCTCTCGGCGGCGGACTATACAAAGAAATTTCAGGTGAACTGGGTCGTAGCTTGTTTAAGTGGAAAATAAAAACACTAGTTTCTCTGATAGGAATTTGGGTTGTTCCATGATTGTTATAGCTGGGTGCACTAGAGCAACGTTCATAAGTTGCCACATGTTTCGCTCGGTTTTCACGGTAATGCCTTTATGTTTTGTGCCTGTAAACCACATGGATAAAAAAACGGTTGCAAAAGTCCTTTTACCATCCCTCACCTCCTCAACCGTGTGAAACCCTCTGAATAAAATAATAGATCATAATCGGCCGGATCTAGCCAAAAATTGTAAAATCCCATTTTCCTCGGAGAACCACTAGGTCTTTTGGGTTCTTCAACTACCCTCCCCCCCCCAGCAAAGTTTTTATTATGTAATACATTGCAAAAATTGTGATTAATTCGTATTTATTACACAACATAAAAACGTCATTTGTCGATTTGTCATGTTTCAATTTTTTTTTGTATGTATTTTTTTCTTTCTTTTTTTGTAGAAATATAAAATATTAACCGGCGATTTCGAAACGAAGACATTAGCGACGCGCACAGTTTTTCGTGATCAGCCGTCGCTTTCTAAACGGTTTCACCGCGTTTGCTCTTACTGTCTTGTAAAATAACACAATCATTATATTAGAAAAGTGCTGCTGTGTACATTGCCACAACACTGCCCCGCCATGATTTCACCTGAAGCCCTAGTGTCACTACTTACTTCTTCTTCACTGAGCATTTCGCGATTTCTCGATTTGCTAAATACTTGTGTTGTTTCTCTTCATCGTGTGATATTCCAAACCTGCTAATGGGTGGTGGGCACACTAGTTAGCTTGACCACTGAAGTTTGTTAACAACAAAACGTTCCCTATAACTCCTGTTTTATCCTACCTAACTTGACCAGCCAATGTTTGGTACGCCACATTGTGTTTTATTAAAGAATGTTCAAAGGTTTGCATCACTTACACAGGATATAGCGCAGATTTTTAGTTAAAAAATAATATCAAATGTTGGTGGTTTGGGTTTTGGTGTTTTTGCTTTACTCTTGAAACAATGATGTCTCGATGGCCGTCGAGAAACGCACAGACAAGAGAATTCGGTCGGATCACAATAGATATTCTTGGATCACAGTGTGTGTGTGTGTGTGTGTGTGTGTGTATTAAAAATAATATACACCGTAGGAATGGGACGGGAAGTTTTTTAATTTTAGTGGCGGTGTGTGAACGTACGTTCTTGAACCCATGTAACTTCTCATCTCGTCTCCTTTTCTTCTTCAGCGAGAAACGGCCTCCGCCGCGGATGTCTTTGACCGGGCGGGCGCGTGGCTTCGGTGGCGGACAAAGACCGACCGGTTCATCGGGATGTCATCTCCACCTCCTCCTCTTTCTCCACCTCCTACTCTTCTCCTCCACAACGGAGGTGAACGACTTCTGGACCGGGACCAATATTTTTATTATATATATATATGTATACATATGTATATTTTTTCTAACAGGGGCCGGGTCGGTCTTAAATAAGAAGAACGTTTGTCGAATAGTTTGGCACGCGGACAGAGTAAAATAAAATAGAATTTAAACGAAATGTGGATACCCCTACTGAAGAAGGAATTTTTTAATTTATTTGAGTTTATTTTACCAACCAACGTCGTTGAAAAATAGGGGAACGAGCTTCTTGTGTGTTGAACTTTTTCTATTTTGAGCCTGTTGGAAAAGAACTATAAGCGCGTTTGTGCGAAAATAATTTGTATTATATTTGTACGCTGCTCGCGTAACCATTGCTGCTGTTGTTTACTCGCTTGGCCGTGTGTTGCAAACCGTCACTGTTAAACGTCACTTTTGCTCGCGAAAAATAGGTTTTATTTTACGCCAGTCTCCGAACAAAAGAAACCGATTTCGCCATCCCAACGACGGCAACGCAACTTGATTATTTTATTAATACTCTGAAAAAACCTTTCCTGGTGCAATCCGCCGATGATCGGTCGTGTGTCCAATTTGCGCTTAGGTCGGTTGACGTTGTTGAAACTATTCCAAAACGTTCGTCAGCCTAGTATTTTGTCTGTCTGTCGTTCAATAAAGAGCCTTAAATATTGGTTTTGTATACCTACACCAAAAAAATTGGGTCGGGTCGACTCGGATCTAAAACGGTCTCTATTGGCTGGTCCCCTTAAAAGTCTTTGTACTAGTTAAATTGAAAACACTGGTGTCGGTCCAAGTGATTTCCATAAAGCCTCGCCGGTCTGTGATATTTCATGTTGCATGTCGGACGACCGGAAAATATCTAAATCGAGTTCTGGTACATTTCTTGTAAGCATAGGTCGCGGCGGTTTTGGCGTTGTCGCTCGTGTCATTCAAAGGGTCCCGTCCGTTTTAAGTGGTTGAAACAATGAGAAGTCCTAAAAATACACATAAGTTTGTGTGTGTGTGTATGTGTTTTTGTCACTCGCCAACGACAAAACATAATTATCCTTTAACGATAAATTATTATATAGGTATTTCTTAGACACGGCAATATATAATACTGGAAATAAAATTAGACGTCGCATATGTTGTTGCGTGTACATTAAGAATCACTTGTAGTGCTCATACTGGTATTGTATTCTATAGAAATATATATTATATTTATATAAATCACTGACGACGGAAAACCTTACTCGATTTACATACATACACACCAATGTCAAATCTCACCCCCTTGAACGTCGTGTATAGCCGTTGGAATGAATATTATTACTATAACGTCGCTTTAAGTATTTTTCTCTGTGCTCTAGTGTAATATATTGAAATCCAACAGGTGGTTGTTGATGAAGTGTGCTCGAGGAGTTTTAGATTTGGGAAAAAAATCCAAACCCAACAGCAGCCCGGTTTACACACAAAAAGAACCCAAAACCGAGTCAGGCTTCCCGAGGGGGTTCCCCTACTCCGTAACGCAGATTGTATTGGCAGCCTATCGTGGGCAAGTCACGAGTCCTATTGCTCGATTGTAGCACTTTCCTTAGCTCTATATTACTACTCATACTCTCTCTGTACCTTCTTTACGTCACCCGTTAACGTCTTTTGTTTTTTTGTTTTGTTTTTTAGGCTGCCAGTGGTGAGTGAGTGCTCGCCGCAGCAGACAGCCAGAGTGTCGGTGGCAGCGGGATCTTCTGGATCGGTGAGCGCGGCCGCATCGGCTGCCGCCGCGGCCGCCGTCGTGGCCGGCGCTCCCAGCAGCAGCACCATGTCCGTATCCCGGGTACCCAGCCCGCCTCCTTCGTCCGAGGCGAACACACCCGTGGCGGAGAACTGGTGTTACACACAGGTTAGTAAAGTCCATATACTTACTACACTATTAAGCCTGAAATTTGACTTTGGTGTCCCCTATACGCTGTTTAAAGTCAAAGACCTGATAATTATATATTGCACATAAACCATTCGGATAGTTACTCGAGTTACTGAGTTCTAACGGCGGTTGTGATATCCACGACGGAATGCCCCAGAGGTCATTGTCGCTGGTCTACCGACGAAGGAAACGATGACTGTAAAAAAAAAACATTTTAAATGTATATAATACACATTACAAATAGGTACCGTAGTATTTCTGCTTCCGACCGGCCGAAACGTATTTTCGCACATAATATAGTAATTGTTGTCGTCGATGATGATAGGTAGCAATAATTATTATACCTAACCGTGTTGACGGGTAACGGTGTTGTTATTATTATTTATTTCTTTTTTTGCCCCGGACGGACGTTACCCATTACTACTATACATACACTACCATCGTCGTCATTGTTTGTGTCGTTGCCCGGCCGTTATATATTATTTGCAAACACACACACACATTATGAGATAGATATTTTAGTGAGGGTCTCCCGTTATACAACTCTTAGAAGAGACTCGACTATGACTGCAAACAGCAGCAGCAGCAGGTGAACGTCCTTACCCTTGGAGTTTGGACGACTGTATGTTGTGTGTAATATGTATGAAACAGCTTCCCGGGCGGCGACGGTATTTAAAGTTCGTTGGCCCATCGTACGGACCTCCGAAGCCATTGGCCTCTATACAACGTGGTCGGGGCCACGCCTATTAGTACCATCGTCATCGTTTTGTATATTACATTATTATTATTATTTTAACCGTCCGGCGGACACGGTAGGATTTGTTTAATGCCTCCAAATCGAGAAGAACGCGAGAAAAACAATTGGATTAGAATATTGTTATGTGTACGCGGGTCGACCGCCGATAATGGTGGTTGTCGCCCACTCTTGTGGCTGATGTCACATGTGTCGCTACTCGCACAGGTCCCAAGGACGCGCGCTTATAATATGCTGTATTTTCTATACTTGGGAGGTTTTGTGTACTTGGGCGTTTTTATTTTTTTGGGTAAAATTGTGCGTGCGCGGATGAAACTATGACAGAAGAGGCAGCGGCGAATCGATCTCGCGTTGCGGGTCAAACCTTTTGAGCGACGAGGCACCCTTTGTCGGTCGGAGGCGAGGCGAGGCGACCTGGGCCGAAGCTGTTTTTGCGCTCTGCAGATACCGCGGTCCGCTCGCCGACCGTCCGGCCCTTGAACGCGGTAGCGATCAATAACCGCGCCCAGCCGGGCGGACGGAATGTGGTAGCCGGTGGCTCAAAGGCCAAAAGTTCGAGTTCAAAAGTTCGCACACTTTCCATAACGGGTCACCGCCTAGGACGGCGGCAGTGGTGGCGAGATGCGGCATCACAGACGCACACACACCCCTACCATCCCAACTACTACCCCGCCGTCGCTTGTAAAAATAATTAAAATGTATATATTATTATAATTTATTATAACGGCCGGCCTTGTTTTTATGAACCCCTGACCGACCGCCGCCGGTCGACGACCTCTCCCCGCGTCACTACACATACACACACATAAGTGTCTGTCTTTTCTCTAATAATAATGAAAAAAAGATAAGACTATCCGAAAATTATCTGGGTACAAAATAAAAAACACCTCTGCGATAATAATAAACATTACATAAAAATATAAATTATGTACCTCCTAATTTAACTAGTGAAATGGCGCCAGACTTGTTTTTTTTTTTTAAGGAGGCCTGATCAGGATTTGGGACCAAACATACCGAAATAAAATATTTTAAATTTTTTCTTTGATTAATTTGAGGATTTTTTTTCCCTTATTATTATTCAATTTGTACAATGTCAATCTCTTGTCAAGCCCTATAAAAATATGTAGCTCGCTTCCGTGATACAATTGCTTAGATGTATCAATTAGATACGTGTATTTTAGTCATATTTTTTTCTGTTTTGAAAAATAATTAACCATTTTAAGATTTTACAAAATACTCATTAGCTAGTGTTTATTTACAATTATACACTTTACCTGTACAATTATTTTCCTATTTAACTTTTTTCCTACAAAGTAATTATATTATTTTTAAATCATTCAAAAATGTATTGTTATTTTGAGCAGTTTTTTTTTTATCAAAAACGTGGTATTGCTCAAATTAATAGTGTGCTGTGACATAATAAATCGCTTACACTCCATTGCGTTATTGTTTAAAAAAAAATTCCCGTCGTTTTATTATCAAATTAATTTACGTTGTGGATAAATAAATCCTAATACATTTTTTACAGCACGTGTTCTTTTCTTTCCAAATATGCTTTTAAACAATTTCAAACAAAACATTGTCGACCCCCACCCTACTACTGTGTTATTCCAGCGGTGAGGGCCAAGTTCTGGGGGTGGCAACGACTCGAGACCGGCCTATGGCCCGACCGGGAGCCTCCGAGGTTCATCGCTCCCCGCTTGCCCCCTCTTAAGTTTCGGTTTTAGACGGAACCCGTCCAAGAGGAGAAGAAGGAGGTACTTCCGATGTGTATTATTTTGATTAAATAGCTTTTCCGGTACTTCCCTTCTTCCGGATATATTAGACCGATTGTGCTGTGTGTGTGTGTGTGTGACGACCGGCAAGGTCAACGGTAGTGGCGTACCGAGTACGTTGGCCTTGGAGAGTTAGACACCGTGTGTGTGTGTGTGTGAGATAATGGGCCGAAAGAAAAAGCGCTGGCGGCGACGATGATCGGGGGTGGGGCCGATGACCGGCGTTCTCCCCTCCGCTCCGTCACCGGCGCCCAGAGCCGCGCGTTCGCGGGCCGCCGGTACTCCCTCTTTCTCTTTCTCTCTCTGTCTCACTGTTAGTCCCGGGCGATGTGACGGCGGCGGCGTATGACCCCGACACGCCGCCGCAGCCGTTTCAAGCGCCGCTGTCAAGGTCGCCGGTGCGTGTGTTTTTCGGGCCCTTTACATAAACCAAATAATTGTTACAACGCGTTTGGCCCAGCCACAGCCGCAGCTTGCGGCTCAAGAAACGCGCACACATATCACATTGGATTTTGCCAATACTATTGTAGTAGAGTTTTTTATTTTGTTTTCTAGATATTATTATTGAATATTTTTCGTTCAAACCTTACCTAAACACTTGTGTAAAGTATTTATTAACAAGTACAATGTTATTGACCAAACAACACGAGTACTTGTCCACTTATCTTTTTTACCATTGATAAAAAGCGGCGACAGTTGGGATTCAAACGACAATCATTATATATATACAATGTATTGTGGTATTATTATTGATGTGACCTTTTCGGCTATGACCTTTCGCGTATCTATCAACGATCAAATTATTTAATATATTATGATTTTATTTTAGCACGTTCACTTTCGGTATAAAATAATCTTATGCGAAACAATGATGTTACACACACACACTCCAAAGTGTTACAAAAAAAAAAAAATGATTGATAAAAAATTACAGTGATGATTTTTTTTTTTTTTGTATAAATATATATAAGTATAAAAATTGTTTTATACACATATTTTGAGGCTATTGTGTTTATAACGGAAACAACGCTGTTTTATTTCCCACAGATATTAGTATAATTATCGTGTCTTTTGAGGTAGGTAGTGTCCGAAAATTATACCAACATTAGGCGGAGATTTAATTATGTAAATCGTGGACGTTTATGCTGATAGGTTAGGATATAAATAATAATTTTTTCCCACAGAATGAACCTATTGAAATAATTTAACTAAGTAGAAGTATTTTTTTAATAAATCAGAAAAAACCTAAACTTTAAAAATTTGCAAGAACAAAATAAATTGATATATCTAAAAATATATTTTATGCAAATTTTTATACTTTGCGGTTACCTGTTAAGAAATTAGTGGCAACATTTTGGTGGTTTTTTTCGACGACATTAAGTGCGATTTTCAAATTTGGAATTTGGAAACAGTTTTGAAAATGATCGCCAACTCCGATCGGCACTGTTAAAACAAAAAACAGATATCAAAAAAAAAATTATAATAACTGCAATTACATTTGGGTCAAGGCGACAAAAATGTTTTATTGATATATTGGTATTGTTATAGTAGTGTAATATTATTCTAAGTGTTGGTGTGTCGGTGATTAGAAACGATTAACAAATATTATTATTACAGTATAAATAACGTTTGTTCCACTAGCACCACCGACCAATGCTTCTTTATATTTTGATATGCGACAGTGATGATTATAGTTTTTGCATCGTGCAATTTTTTATAAAATTGGTTTCGTTAGCCGAACGGTGCGTGGTGGTTATTTTCGCACTAGATTTTATTGCTATTGTATTTTTATTTAATTAAATCTAATTTTTTTTTTTACAGGTGAAGGTCGTGAAGTTTAGCTATATGTGGACGATAAATAATTTTAGCTTTTGCCGCGAAGAGATGGGCGAGGTGTTGAAATCGTCCACATTCTCCGCCGGAGTCAACGACAAATTAAAATGGTATGTATAGTAGTAATCTTTTACCTGACACCTTTCATTAAAATTCACATGATAATTGGTTGTTGTCATCCACTTGGCCGCGCACATTTACTAGGAAAAAAAACAAAAAACAACTAATTTGCCAATAATTGTGACTCGTTTGCACATTTTAAATTATGAACAATAGTATTTGCACAGGTAAATATTATATAGCTGTTAGGTAGCGCCCATTTTTAGGTAGATTTAACGTTTATTATAATAATTTAAAATAAACAATACAGTTCAACGAAGTAGGCGAAGAAGGCGACCGACAGTGTGACCAACTTAGATAAAAATAAATAATTTTTTGTAATAATATGTTAAACACTGCACGGTATAGTCCTGATCAATTAATTTCATAATATGATAATGTGACAGTACTATAACTGATAAGTTATATGCTTTTTGTGTATCACATGGTTGCAGTAGCGAAGCAAATTGAAAATATTTACCAGAGAAATTTAATTTCGTCATTTTGGTCAGACTGCAGCTCGCCCTTTAGCTTATTTCATAATACTATTTTACTTATTGCTACCCCTGGTTAAAACAGCGTATCCATCTTTTTGTAAAAGGCTTTAGGACCTTCTGTCTGGCAACTAAAATGCCCGGGCTAGTTGGTTTAACAGAACAGTTACCCATCAATTCATAAATTTAAAAAAAAAAGTAGTATTAAATAATATACTTACATTTAAAATCACCAATATATATTATTACAGTTTAAGTGGCTTACACGATTTTTTTTCGTATTAATAAGCAAAAATATTAATTCCTAGTACAGGAGGTTATGGTCGTGTATATATTAAGATAACGATGTGTGCAAACGATTTGTGTTTGTGTAAAAACGGGTACCTAACATGCGTTTTGTATTTATACTAGACTATAAGTTGGTGTTTATGTTGTTTTTTTTAGGTGTTTGCGAGTTAATCCTAAAGGCTTGGACGAGGAGAGCAAAGACTACCTGTCTTTGTATTTATTACTAGTCTCGTGCAATAAGACTGAGGTCAGAGCGAAATTCAAATTTTCCATACTGAACGCCAAACGCGAAGAAACTAAGGCGATGGGTGAGTTAACACTGTCTTAACTATACATAATTACTTTTAATTGTTTTAGCTGCTGTATCTAGCCAAGATACAACCTACAAGAAAAGTGTATAAATGTTTTTTTTTCGTTTTCAGAAAGCCAAAGAGCCTACAGATTCGTTCAAGGCAAGGACTGGGGCTTCAAAAAGTTCATTAGACGCGATTTCCTATTAGACGAAGCCAACGGCTTACTGCCCGACGATAAACTTACCATATTCTGCGAGGTAATTTATTTTTACAGAAAACAGCATTACTATTGGTTGGGCCCTAATAGCAACAAACACTGTATAGTTTATAAATATAAGACCTACCGGAATTTGCTCGGTATCCTAGTTAGCTATCTGACTGTGTCTTAACATACTATATTTATACATTTACACACAATGGTCTAAACGGTTATTGAATTTAACAAAAAAGTGGCACGAGTAATGACTTGACAGATGGCTCGTTTGCAGGTTAGCGTTGTAGCCGACAGCGTCAACATATCAGGCCAGTCCAACGCGGTTCAATTCAAAGTTCCCGAGTGCCGTTTACCGGACGATCTGGGCAATCTGTTTGAAATACAAAAGTTCAGCGACGTCACCCTGTCGGTTAGCGGCCGCGAGTTCCAAGCGCACAAAGCCATACTTGCAGGTAAGCCTGGTTATTTTTAAATAAAGTGTGAAAAGTCAGAGCATTTATAAAGAAAAAAACTTAGTCTTATATAAGAAGGTTCATTTTCCTCGATAATCTCTTTATCAACTGATTTTCTTATCAATAATCCCCTCTCTCCCCCTCAGTCAATTGGCTTACAATACTCTTATCAGGCCCCAGACACTGATAAAAATGAACAAGGGGAAGAAACTCATTACATAAAAACGCGACGGCAATAGTATTTTAATAAACAATTTTAACAATCAATTGGTACTAATTAAATACGTAGCTCAAAAATTTATTTAAATATTATTTTGAAAAATTAAGAGAAAGAATTTACTGACTGGTTTTTTAATTTATGAGATGAGTACCTACAATTTCTTTAGCAGTACATGTATATGCTATTAATAATATTCATTTTATCACGATAAATAATATTTACAAATTAATATGGTCAAATAAGTTAGATAGATCTTCAGTGTCATATTTTACATATCGTCACTGAAAAGCGCTTTTTTGGTTAGTGAACTTTTGTCGAGTAGCTTTTTATCGGGCGGGGTTTTGAGGTGTTGACATAAAAAAACTATTTGATAATTTCTTATCAATAATCATCAGGCTCCGGACACTGATAAAAATTAACATGGGGACAAGGTGGATTATAAATCCACTTTGCATAGGGAAGATACTTATCACATAAAAACGCGATGGCCATAGTCTTAGAGCGTCGCAGTGTGACCATTTTCGTAAAACTTAAAGTAGAATATAATGTTTATACGAAAGTCCAAAACAATAATTCATTTAATGACTAGAAAAATTGCTTTAAGAGGTTATAATATGTATTAGCAATTAAAAAAATTAAGTTATAGCTAATTTAAACAAATATATTTTATAAAAGACAAACCGTATTATCAATAATTTAAACTGGTAATACTAAAAAGATAAAAAAAGGTAAGGTTATGGTCATTGTATGCCCTTTCAACATGGCCGTCATGTTTTTGCTTACTTTAAGAGTGACCCTTTTGCTTTTTTCTATTCTGTGTCTTCACTAAGTGATAAATGATGAGTAAAATTTGTCTTGGTCTTGCATTTATTAAAAATCTTTCAAAACTAGAATTCTACTAGTCCCATGGAATTTACTTGGAATTTATTTACCGGAAAATACAGCTATATAAACTCTGTAATATATAACTCTGTGAGTTTTGGTTAGCTTCTTAGGCCTTAGACCATCAAATTAGTCAACAATATATCAAAATTTTCAATTGAATAACCTAGGCTTCTTGAACAATTTTAAATAATGTTTTAGGGGTTCATATATTTCTAGTCTCCCTCTGAAATTGCGTTATTTTCAACTGTGTTGTTTTATTTGCCTTCAGCGAGAAGTCCTGTGTTCGCCGCCATGTTTGAACACGAGATGGAAGAACGGAAACAGAATCGCGTTGCCATCACCGACGTAGACCACGAAGTTCTCAGAGAGATGCTCCGGTTTATATACACCGGCCGGGCAGCAAACCTGGAACGAATGGCTGACGACTTGTTGGCGGCCGCAGACAAAGTAAGTTTTTCCAAATGGACTTGTTATTTTAACGGGTCGGACAGTAGGTACTTTTGCAAACAGCTGGTGTGGGGGGACATTCAATGGTTATAGAGTCTATACAATGAATGAAACCCCAAGAAAAAAGATATCACTGCTACACCGAAAAACAGAATCGTAGATATGTTTTTTCTCTTCCCCTCCTTCCCCTAACCCAAGCTCGACCCCACTACTGTGCCGGTTGTTATAGTTGTCATTACTAATGTTTTCTTTCTCCATTCTAGTACGCCCTGGAAAGGCTAAAAGTGATGTGCGAAGAAGCCTTGTGTAACAATCTGTCGGTAGATAACGCTGCCGACATACTGATATTGGCCGACCTGCACAGCGCCGACCAGCTTAAAGTACAAACGATTGAGTTCATAAATACGTACGTATCCCGGTTGAAACAGCACTGTTTTTATATATGTAAATTATAATAATTTCAATTTATAATTCATTTTGTTATGTTTATACGTACATATTATATAAATAAATTCTGATTTGGTTTCTCATGTGTTAATTTTTTTTTTGCTTTTTATATCGTTTAGCCATGCGACTGACGTGATGGATACCACAGGCTGGAAAACTATGATACAGTCGCATCCGCACCTGATAGCCGAAGCGTTTCGTGCGCTAGCCACACAGCAAATACCGCCGATCGGACCACCTCGAAAACGGGTTAAACAAAGCTGAAACAACGTACCGTCCACAGCGGTGATGCAGACTTACGATCTCACCAGCCCACCACCCCCACCCATAAACTCTTCCAGGGCACACATTTTGTAAATTTATATAATTTTTTTTTCTCTTTCAAAAAGCTTACGATTGTAATATTTTTTTTTTATTATTATTATTTTTTTTATTTGTATAAAAATATAATATTTCTAAAGATAAGAAAATTCCTATAAAAAAAAAAATGCAAGTTGCGATTTGTTTTTGCTGGTAATGCGTTTGGACACGTTTGTATTTCTCACAATGTATTGTATAAAAAAAAAAAAAAAATGAAGAAGAAGAAGGTAACGGCAACGGCTGTTTAGTAAACGGCACACGTGATATGAGTGATATTTGCAGCCAAGACCTCGTTTTTTTTTTTTTAATTTTATGTAATATTATATATAAATTCATAATTATATACAATTACTATTATATTTTAGTTAGTTCTATTATCTATTATCGTTACGTATATTATTATTATTATTGTGTACAAGCCGAGAATTGCATAAAATGATTATATAAAAGTATAAAACAGACAACGGTTTTCTCAGTTCATTTTTGTTATAATATGAATATAACAATATATAAAAAAATTACATACATATATATCAATTTATGTCAAATTTTTCGGGTTTTTAAAAAGCCGGTGGCTGATTTTTTTTGGTTTTATGCAAGCCGGCAAAACAATTTTAACAAAACAAGCAAACTTTAGATGTGTTAACATAAGTAAATTAGGTGTCGTTTAAAAAATTATTTTTTTTCCCCTTTGAAACCGTTTAAAATGGACGCCCGTCATATTTTATTGATTAATATCATTAAACTATTTCACAACGGACAGTATCCGTTTCTTTTAAATTCTAACTATATTTGTTTTATTTTTATTATTATATAATATCTTTTGTGTGTTCATAAATAATAATAATAATAATTACATATTTTAGGTGTAAATAATAATAATTTTTTTTTTTAAGAATACTCTTAACTGAGGAAAGAGGCTGAAGAGGTTTCCTTTAATCGTTAATGTATACCTCAATTAGAAAAAATAATAAGCGATTGCGACACGTTCACTATTACGCGATTATATTAAACATAAACGATCCAATTGAGGTTATAATAATTTTGATTTATTTATTTTGTTCATTTTTTTTAAAAATTGTAAATCTATTATTTTTTTTTTCATTATTATGTATAATGACAATTATTATTATTATTATTATACCGCTCGATGGAGATCGTGTGGCATCGTCGATTAGTGGTCGACCAAGTTTCTGTTCCTCGTAATTTGTACATAAGAATAATATATTAGTCCTCTTTTCTCAGCGTTATATTAATTTACTTTTCTCTCGGTCGCATTATACACATGTATTTGTATACATAATATATACTTACTTATTTTAAAGGTGTAAAAAAAAAAAAAAAAGTAATCAAACTCGAGCCTTTCCATCTTTATTGTAATAATAATTTGTTTTCCGAATTCTTTTTGTTTTACTCGTGTGATTCGCTTTGTTGTGTGTTTACCTGTTTTTACGACATTATCTACGTCATTCGATTATAATAATAATATTAGTTATATTTACTACGAATATTGTAAATAAGTTTAGACTAGACAATTTTTTTTTTTTTTCAAAAATAAAAACTCGTCTTTCAAAATCCTATTTGAAAATGTGTACAAATTATTGACAAACGAATAAAAAAAAAATATATTTAATGAATTACAGTGAGATGTGAATTACGAAAATTAAAATAATATATTCTACAGTATTTGGTGTTAAATAAAAAGAAATAATATATTTTTTTAATTTTAAAAAATTTACACAATAGTGAAATAAAACTGAAAGTCAATAGGTCGGTAAATTGGCTATGGCAATTTTTCTTTTGCAAACTTGCGCCGGTGTGTTGATTAGAAAACGATGACTAACAGTGTAAAAAGAAAAAACGACTCGTCTCATGCCGAATTTTAGGCTCAAATGGATTCTTGGGATTAGGTAACACACATTATTACACTGTATTTTTTCAATTTTAGTACTTGTAAGTTGAGTATTAAACTAATGTTAACAAAATATAGTTGTTTATTTGAAATATTATGCTATAATAGCTATAACGTAAAGTGAAAACCATAACTTAATCTTCTTAAAAGATACTCCTAATAGATAATTCTAGTTTTTGTGGTTTTTTTTGTGTGACCTCGTTGATAATTTTGATTGGCGGTAAAGGTTTAATTTTACGACCAAAACGACCTGTTTTTCTTTGCCAGAGTCCTGATCTTGGCCGATTACCTAACTCTCGATTACGATTCGGACTGCCAATGTGTTCTTTGAAATGATTTTCATTTGACAATTGACCTGTAAACAAAATACCGATACTGATGAACTTTGTTTTAAGAGCTACGTAACCAGTTTATGTGATAATGTGCAAACACACAATTTGAATTGTACTATTTTTCACATGGAGCAGAATATATATTACAAGAGTGATTTTTTAACAGCTAAAAACAGTACAAATTGTATGGCAAGTATAATGGAATTTAAGAGACAAATATTGTGTGCTTCTACGTACCAACTGTAGCCATACAGTGTTTAGGAAGTGAGACTTGTAATTTTGAAGGCAATTGTACAATAACTCTATCATCTACGTGTCTCAATACTGTAGCGGCTGATCCTGCTGTCATAACAAAATGTCCACCTTGACCAGGCACTTTTTCTACACAGTGCACAAGAGTTCCTTTGGATAATGCACCAAGTGGATAGCAATCACCTTCGTTTGGATTTACTGGAGAATACGAGTTAAAAAACTATTCAGTGATTAGAATTCATAGAGTACAAAAACAAAAGGTATAAAGTTAATACCTTTAATAATGATTATTTTAATAAAATACGTATCGAAAAATAATGAGTTATATATATCTGGATACCTGGAATACGAGGAATAAATCCAGAAGTAACTAACAAATCTCCTGGTTTCATGTTCACTGTTGCTAAAATGTATTTTAAATTTGTTCCACTTCCGACTAGGGCAACTTTGGCTGTACGACAGCCACAATCTAATAATTCGATGACCTTATCAATTTTTGGAGGATCATTCTCGCCAGTTGGTCCGAACCGTTTAAGATCTACCCAATGGTACTTTTGTTTTATACCACCACCTAGGCCTTTGACGACAACTCTCCCTGTGAAATACAAACGTTTAAAGAACAATACTCACTTAAATAAAGTGTTAAATTATGATGTATAACACACCTGTCACGGGATCTCTTCCTGCTAAATGTTTATTGTTTAATGGTTTGACAGTATACTTTTCAGGCCATTCAATTTCTCGCCTGAAATTTCTAGATTTTGGATCTGGTAGCTCCATGTGTGTGAAATTCCATTTATTTCGTATTGAATTGAAAAACACCGAATTTAATTTTGTCGATTCTACTAACACTGAGCATCTTAAAGAAGACATTCCAAAAGATGCAAACATGTTTATAATATGATACACAAAATGTGACAGAGTGTAATTACAGAGTTGTAATTAGTTTAAGCTTTAGAGAATAGAGCATATAATATATAATTTATATCGAGCACGAAAATCGAAATAGAAAATTCGGCTGCCTCATGTTAATGCTGGATTTTGAAGGTATCATAATATCACAGAATAGACTAAATTTATTCAATTCTGTGATAATATAGTGATGATAACACAGAATAGATAAAAGAAGAAGGGTCACTCTTAAAGTAAACAAAAACTTGACGGCCATGTTGAAATCAATTTAAAATATTGATACTACGGTTTGTATTTTATAAAATATATTTTATATATATTAGTTATAACTTAAATGTTTGAATTGCCAATACATGTTAAAACCTCTTAAAGCAATTTTTCTAGTCATTAAATGAATTATTGTTTTGGACTTTCGTATAAAAATTATATTCTGCTTTAAGTTTTACGAAAATGGTCACATTGCGACGCTCTAAGACTATGGCCGTCGCGTTTTTATGTGATAAGCACGATGTAGAGAAGGTATCTTCTCTACATCGTGGTGATAAGTATCTTCCCCATGTTAATTTTTATCAGTGACCGGAGCCTGATGATTATTGTTAATAAATTATCAAATAATTTTTTTATGTCTACACCTCAAAACCCCGCCCAAAAAAAAGGTATACTCGACAAAAGTTCACTAACCAAAAAAGCGCTTTTCAGTGTCGATATGTAAAATATGACACTGAAGATCTATCTTACTTATTTGACCATATTAATTTGTAAATATTATTTATCGTGATAAAATGAATATTATTAATAGCATATACCTGTACTGCTAAAGAAATTGTAGGTACTCATCTCATAAATTAAAAAACCAGTCAGTAAATTCTTTCTCTTAATTTTTCAAAATAATATTTAAATAAATTTTTGAGCTACGTATTTAATTAGTACCAATTGATTGTTAAAATTGTTTATTAAAATACATTGATACTTTAAAAATGAACTAAGAATATAAAATTGGTTTATTGAATAATTACTGATAGAGAAAAAACTAAAAAAATACTTTTAAAGAAAGCCAGGTTTTTAAGTTTAACATATATGATCATTTAAAATATTTTATGTAATTAGTAGAGAACTTTGTTTTTCAAATTTTTTAGTAAAATAGTATTTGATACTAATATAGTACTTAAAAACTATTTAAATTGATTTATTCAAATACCTTACAATTTTGTGAGTATTATTATTAGAGTTATAATAAAATAATGGAACTTGACAATAATCAGTGTTGATAATTTTTTTTAAATTATTATATTATTAAAAATTTGGTGATTAAACACACACACAATGGTTTCAAAAACAATTATAATGTTCACACAAAAATATAAATCACCGTTTTTGTATAAGCATAGATTTTTATTTTTATGGTTAAGGGTTTAAATATTAATTTTTTTACTATGAGAAATTATAGCATTATTTTATGGATCTAAAAATTACAATAGCTTAAAATTTATTCTTCATCATCAAGCTTAACGAGCCTTTAAGGCCCAATGCTATCATCATGAGATGATGGTTTCTAGACGAATTCGCTGTCAGGGACGAGTCGTCAGTCCGTCGCCGGAGAGGAGAGTTGTGGTTCCTTTTCACTGGACGTTGCTCGCCCGGCAAACAGAGTATAATTGTATATAATTACATAATGTCAAAAAAATATTTTTACAGTTTGGATAAAACTCAATTCTCGGACTGGTGTTGAATAAAAGTGTACTCATATATAAGTATAAAAAAATTGTATTCAACTATTTACAATCATCGCACTTATAAAAATTATGTCCCTAGTTATAAAGTTATTAAACAAAATAAGTATTATTCAGTAAATGCTCCTAAATTGCCGAATAGTTCAGCTGGTACTTCTTTTTTAGTAGGTAGATCTTTATCTTTGACCTCATTTTCTTTATCTCCGTCAGCTTCTTCGTCATCACCATCATTATCATCATCATCATCATCACTGAATTCAATTTCATCTGGATTTTTCACTGATGCTTTAGGAAGACATTCCTGTTCACTACCCAAAACAAAACTGATAGGCTCTAAAGTTTTTTCTTTGGTTTCTAATGCCTTTTCTTCTAACAATTTCATTCCACTCTTTTCTGGCTCAACGTTAATTACAGACATCATCTGAGCAGACATCATATTTACTTGAATGTTGTACATTGCTTGAACACTTCGTTTTATTCTCAACATTTCGCGAAGTGTATCTTCATTACCATGTGCAACTTCAAAATTAGTCCAGGTTTGCCAAAATTCTTCAGTCACTCGAGGGTCACATATTTGACTACAATGCGAGTAAATAGCTCTTGCACGGTCAATTTCACCTAATTTTGTTTCGAGTTCTGCAAATCTTTGATACATGATTCGCGCTTGGTTATTACTTAAAACTTCTAGAGCTTTCATATATATTTCTCTGGTTTTAGGTATTCCAGATATTTCAGCTGCTTTTTTAATGTATATATTGAACATTTCAAACTTCTCTTCTGGTAGAACGGCTTCGGTAGCCCTTTCATAGACAGCCATTGCTCGTCTGCCTAAACCATGTTTCTCTTCGAGTTTGGCATACAATAGGAAAATGCACTTGGCAAACTGCGGAGGACAACCTTCTAAACATTCTTCAAATAAATCACGAGCTCTTTCCAATTTTGTTCCACCATAACGATCCAAAAACTTTGTTAAGTATGTATTCCATATGTCAAAAACATTTGGCCATTTAAATAAAGCTACTCCTTTTTCGTATGCTTTAAACATTTCTTCAAAATACTTATTTTCCTCCAAAAATAACCCATAGTTAATAATAGTTTGAGGAGTAGCAATTCGTAAATCAATAACACGATCATAACAAGCCATTGTGGACTTAACCGTTCCAAAACTTTCTTCCATATCTAGATACAAAGACCACAACTTTAATGATTTATGCAATCGTATTTGTACAGTTTCTGTATCGTCGTGATAAGCAACTTTGCGAGACGGCATGGCCGTGGCTTGTCTCATTAACTTCATTGCTTCATTAAAGTTATCATGTCTTAATTCCATTTCTACCCATTCACACCAAACACTAGCCAGATGCTCAACTTTTATATAATGAACCAACACAGCTTTCTTGAACACTAATCGTGCTTCTTCTAGTTGATTAGCTTTTTCATAAAATTTAGCGAATTCTACCCAAACTGTATGCAAACGGCCAACAGCTTTTTGGGGATCGACTGTTTCTACAGCTTCCGTAAATGTATTTATTACTTGTACATCATTGCCTTCGTATAACTGGACACGTTTTAGCCATTCTTTAACATTGTGAGGGTTTTGTCTAAGCAGAACGGAATTCAAAAGTAACAATCGTCTTTCAATTAAATTCTCCAATCTAGCCATGCGTAAATCAATTTCGCGATCGTCTTTTTCCGTACTGTTTTGGTTAGAGTGTACCACTTCCATACGTTTTTGTAAACTTAATTCTTCAAATTGAGCATAAGCATCATACACTTGTGTAAAATCACGAACAGTTGTAACTGTTTGAATCGCTTCTTCATATATATCTCTGGCTCGTTCAAATAAACCACTTCGTATGTAATAATCTGCCAATGAATTCCATAAATGACCTAATTGATCAGTGTAACGTCTTAATCCACTACGAATTATCGCATCTACATTTAAGGATTTAATTTCAAGAGGATTTTTAGAAATTAAATTACATAGCTCATTCCAAAGCTGGTGTTTAGATTTTCCATGTTTAGAGACAAAACTATCATTATTGACTATTTCGGACAGTTGAACAGCAGCTTCGTCCAGCCTACCAGAGGTTGTCAGATACTCAATATAATCTTCGGCATCTTCTGGAAAAAGTTTCAAATACCTCCTATATATTTTGACAGCAACTTCAGGATCATGATTTTGTTTAATAAAACTCAAATACAATGGCCAGATACGAACATGTTGTGTGATAGGCAACGCTCTGAGCGCTCGATCAAATAATCGCCGCGCCACAGTAAGTTTTGGCTGTTTTACCATGAATGTACAAAACTCAATCCATATCCGAGGCATCTTATTCATATAAACTAAAGCTCTTTCATACACATTGTTGATCTCTTCATAATCTGGATTATCAATTTTTTTTAAATACTTGCGACGAATTTTCAAGTAATTGTGCCATAGTTTATAACTGCCTGGAAGTTGTTTTAATGCACGTTCATAAAGTACACACACCTTATTGTAAGGTCCCAATTTATAGTTGTCAATGTACCTCATCCAACATTTTACGGAATTTGGATTTCTCAAGATATCTTGTTCGAATTCTACATCCCTTTTATTCAGTTTATAAGTTTGAAATATAAATGCATCTGACTTATAATTATTACTGTCTACAACCATGTTCTCACCGTCAATCATTTTCAAAATCTCCTGAAAGATAAATTTATATTAATATTATTGTTGACGAAAAATTCTTGTATATCTTACGGTTTATAACAGTTGTGTTCGGTCTGCAAAATATTCATTAACACGTTAAAAACCAAACGCAAAATAATTTTTACTTATAGGTAGGTATTATGAGTCAAGTAACATAAATTGCAATTTCCGAGGAACCGAAGTAAATAGTAATAATGCTTAATAGAAGTTAAAACTCAAGTCGGAACGTTTGATAACGACCTGCGTCAAATACAGTTTCTTTTAAACTAAACAGAAGTTGGGAACGTTTACAATATTTCCTACAACCTAACCGGCGGGTATGGTTAGGTAAAAACACGATGTAGAGAAGATAAGGTGACGCCACTCCAACCAAATCAGTGGGTCAAGAAATTACGGCATTTTGGTAGTACAGTTTTGTCACGCAGATAGCGCCACCATTCGCCCGTAGGCCGACTTTTACATGGAGCTAATAGGGTTTTTTACACATTATTATACGTTACTGTCATTTTTATTACTAAATAAAAATATATTACATGTCATTTTATTTGATTACAGGACTATAGATTATATATTATTTTAAAAACCACAATATTCGTATATGTAGTCTAATCTAATGTACTATTTATTCTAATTCCTATTCCACAAAATACGTTTATAGTCGAACGATGACTATCCTTTTATAACAATACATGAAATTATTCTATACGATATATTATATAATAACACGTATTATGTACAAGAAAAAAAATTTCTTCAACCCCTCCCTCCCCCTTCCTATATCGAATTTTAAGCACCAGAGAAGTTTTTTCAAATTGAGTTTATAGTTGTTGAAGGTCTAACGAATAATTCGTTATAAAGAATAACGAAATTTTTGGACTTATAGTTCCGAAGATATTTTAATTCTTACTTAGGTAGCCGCAATTCCCCTTAACACTTAATAATTAAAATATAATTATTAAATTATTATTTATTTACTTCAAGTTCTAAATTACTTCAGAGAGTAACATTGTAACAGTTATATAATAAATACCTATAATATATTACTTAAAACACATTTTTTTTTGGCTCTGGGGGGTTAAAACCCGACCCCCCCCCCTGTAATACACCACTGTACATAACAATACATTCTTTCCGATTATTTTAATTTACCCCCGAAAAATAAGCATCGCTTGTGTAAGGTGGATATTAATTACTTAATAAACCCCAATTAAGTGTCTTCGAAAGCCTGACTACCGTGTAATTCAAGCCCAACCATACGTGCAATGCCTAGGGACGAAGTAGTGACATATTCCCTGCATTGTGTTCCTAGAGATGATATTTGCATCACAAATAATTGTTTATATTTTGTGTCTACATAATAAACCGCGGCATATATAATTATAAAATACTGTTGTTCTTATTCATTTTTACAAATAACATTCATTGACTAATGTAGCTCTTTTAGATTTATAATTTATTGGCAATATTTGCTCTACTATTGTTTTATTCTATTACTCTGATCTAGAATTTAGAAATTATGACCATGTATACTAATGACTAATTAGTATTGGAATACTACTTTATATTAGTAGAGTAGCTAAAATAATAAAATAAATAACTGTGCTGGGCAAAGACTAGATCAGAATAAATTTAATTTAATTAATTATGAAAGCTATATTCTAGTGCTAATATTTACTTTAATGCCGTTAAAAAACACAGTTTTCGCAATTAAAAAGTTAACAAAATAATTACTTAATACTAAATAAGACAATAAAAATAATAAAAACTCCAAATAAAGAATAATTAACATAAAAATAAAAAATAAAACGTTTATTGTTCCTAAGCCGCATAGAAAATATCGGCCTCCGGGCGAATGGTGGCGCCACCTGTACAGCGAAGCTGAACTACCAAAGTGCCTGAAGCATTCGACCCCAGATTTTTACTGATAAGAAGTTGAGTGGTGTCACCTTATCTTCTCTACATCGTGGGTAAAAATGTGCTCAGCCAGCATATTACAGTATGAAGGTATATTCGAATTAGCAAAGTATTTTAGAATCATATCAAAAGTAATAGGTGTATTAGACACTCTTGTAACCAAAAAATGGCTGCCGGTGTTTTCAACGGACGTGTATTTCATCCGACAGAACACTAGCGGCCATTGTAAAAATTGATAACACGAACTGTTGAAATACCTATTTATTTTGTGTTGTTAATAGACATTTTCCACCTTGATAGAAAGATTACAAATTTTAAATTGGTGTTCTTAGTTCTTACATTAATTTTCTTGTATTTGTTACCTAAATTATAATATATGTAATGAATAATAGTGTATAATCATTAAACTAAAATCATTTCAATGACCCAATGAACAATAAAAGTTTTATATAATTTGGAAAAGTGATCATTAGTTAAAAAATATTTATTAAAAACAGTTTCGGTTATTGAGCTGGAAAAATAACAAAAAGAAAATATGTTGGGTCACAGTAAAAACGTGACTTGCAAATTGGTTAAAAGTAAGTTTTTAGTCGTAAAATAAAATCATGTAAGTTTTTAAGTTATTATTATGTAAACAATGTATGGTAATTATCAGGTATCGCTAGTCCTTTGGTAAGCACCGTTCGAGGTCTTAAAAACTTCAAGCCTCCTGTAAAATATGACCGTAAGTATGTCTTATAATTAAGAATAAAATATGCTTTAAAATGTATATAACTTAAAATTATAGACATTCAGATGCCCGAAAGACCTAAACTTCACTATATTGATCGTCATCCTGTGTACAATACCAATTTGAAGCCTCCCAAAATGCATAAAATGTTAAATTTAATGAGAGGTCCAGAACTGATTCATAATAAATTAATACACAAACAATATGGGATACAGGTAATATAAATATTATAATGATTTAAATTATCATAGAGTGTGTAGAAGGTCATATAGTTGCAGTGTGCAGTTCTCACTGTAGCTTGGTCGACGTTCAGTTATGTGGGCAGTCCTGTTTTCTGGGCTAGAAAATCATCCAAAGAAGATGTTTCTTTTAAGTATTCGCAATAAATTCAACATATACTCTCATGAGAGAAAGGTACTGCGTAAAAATTAAAACTCCTGTTATTCCTATTTACTTTTGTCTACTCGAGTGCTTACGACAGTGATGCGTTTTGATTTCTGCGCAGTACTGTAGTCTCTCGTGAGACAGAAAAAAAGAGACGATTTCACAACCAGCTAACAGAGCCGCTCATAACTAAATGCATTGCAACTTGTCTTCTGTAAATTATGCTTAGTTGAAGTCAAAAAATATTTAATATTCTAGCTGTTACATTGAGTAAACCTTCATGAAGTAATTATTTTAGGCAACCGGAGGAGGTCGTATGAAGTTTGTTCACTTTGAAATGATTCGAATGGGTATATTAAGAAAATTAGATTGGTCTAGAATATTTGCAATTTGGAGGGTAGATTCACCATGGCAAGCAGTTACTAAAAAAGTTGAGTATTTTAACTAAGTAATATATGTATTATGTATTTCTATCATAGATTTAAAAATAAACTAAAGATGAACAACACTTTTATATAAGTAAAAAAAAAAATTGATTTGATATTTTTTATTTTGGATCAGTTGTTACATTAGTAACAATATTATCGGTAGTATTTTTAATCTATATAAATCTACCTACTACAAAATCCTATTAGAAGCACTAAATAAAGTGTTTTGTATTGAATTTGTTAATTAAAATCTTAATTTTTAACTCTAAAATTAATATTATTAGGGTCAAGGACAACGTATGGGCGGCGGCAAGGGAAGCATCGATCATTATGTAACTCCTGTTAAGGCTGGAAGAATAATTGTTGAAGTGGCTGGTCATTGCGAGTATATAGAAGTACGTATAATTTTTAGATGACCTGTAATTTGTACATTTTTTTTTTATTTATATATTTCTGTATTACAGGTAAAAGATATTTTAAGTAAAATTGCGGAAAAACTTCCTTTTAAAGCTCAGGCTGTTAGTCAAGAAACATTGGAATGGGATAATGCAAATGAAAAATGGAAAGAAGAAAACAATAAAAATCCTTACACGATGGAATACTTAATAAAAAACAATATGGATGATTTGCAACGCAAAATTAAACGAATCGACCATTTTTATTTTGGAAAGTATAAGTAAAAAGTGTAATATTTTGTGTAAACAAATGTTATTTAGTATATATGTCTAAATATAAATAAAAATATTAAATTTTAAATGTATCAACATTTTTAATATATTTACCAACTCTACAGTTGAAAGTTTAGTCCAAATAGTGCCAAAACTTTTATTAATAGTTTCATGCCTATGCACGTTAATTATGTGCGATAAGAAAATTCTGGGAAGTGTTATGATTTGGTTTGGAGCACAATAATCCGTAAAAAAATAAAAACCGAAAAAGTGATCAATAGCATGTTTTATTTGGACCAAACCTTCAAATATAATATTCCGTACTACTCTTGCCTTGGATACAAACTGTTTGATATTGTTTAAGTTATAACAAATATTTCAATTTTCAGAATGTATATTTGAATAATCATAATTCATAATAACTTGATAAATAAATGCTAATTTCTAATAATAAAAAAATAATAATTTTTATACGATTGATTAGTGTAAAGATACATTAGTCATTGTTTTTTCGATACCAGTTCAGTTTAGTACTGTAAAATGTAAGGCACTAACATTTTATTATTGCCTTTGTTGCACAGCACAACAATAATAATTAATTTTAAAAGAGCAAGCTAGATTTTGCTATTTTAATATAGTAAAAAAAAAACACTTTTATTATATTTTACAACGAACAGCGAAAAATGCAAATAATATAATTACACGTTTATACAAACAATATAGTTTAAGAGTAAAAAATTATAACATGTATGGGAAAAGGAATATCATGTATAAAAAGTGCATTAAAAACTATGATTGTAATGCGCATTGTTGTTCAATTTAAACGGACGGTCTAGTGTCGATGTCAGCTGTTGGCTGAACTTTCTTTTTTTGTTCGGAAAACAACAGCACGTTCGTTATGATGTTCAGAGCGGCCATAAACGCGAAGAACACGAATATCCACCAACCCAGATAGGCGTGCGCGTACGGATAACACTTGACGACTGCAAACCCGACGAGATAGCTGAAACCCAACGCGACGTGTTCGCCTTTGGTGTTGTTGGTCGGCAGGGTGGGCACGAGCGCCACGCAACACGACGTGACCAACAACAACATGCCCAGCAACGGTACGAAGCTCAACAGCTGCGCGCCAAACCGGTTGAGCACTAGACGCCTGATCAAGTTGTACGAGCCGATGACGGCGCCGGATATCAGGATGCCCGTCGAGGACAGTATGGTAGTGGATTCCCGATGGTCCATGGCGGTCGATATCAAAGCTCCCATCACCATGAACGCGGACAGCACGATGACGATAAAGTAAGAGTTCAGTATTCTCACGCCCGAATCACCGACGACGTCAACGGCGTACGACAGGACGGCCAACGGACCGGACAACTGTTGGAGGGTCAGGTGCAGACACAACGCCATGAACGGTTTGTACACATTGGGCTGCCTTAGGTTCCGGACAAAATTCAGTCCGGGCTGGTCGTTGGAGTCTGCGACCGCCGCCGGCGTTTCAGTAATTTTGAGTTTCAGCTTGGAGTACTCGGCGTCGCCCATTCTACCGCGAGACTCCAACCAAGCCGGGCTTTCCGGCACGTACGTTCTGACCAGCACAAACGACACGGCCGTGCCGACTACCGCCAACAAGGCCGTCTGTCTGTAGTTGAGCAGTGAACCGACAAAGTAGACGCTCAACACGCCCAGTGCCGTGTAAACGACGGGTCGGGCCGAAAGACGTTTGGGAAAACACTCGGTACAATACGCGCTGACGGATATCGACGTGATGCCCACAAAGCATCCGGTTAGAAAGCGGCCTATGAGGAAATTGACCGTAGTCAAACTGCTGATGGTTAGGATCCAGCCGATTATGCCGACTACGTGACTGAGGACAGTGGTGCCTCGAGGTCCGAACGCGTTGATCATGCTGTGGCACACAAGGCATCCTCCAGCAGCTCCTAGGGCGGCGAGACTTGCTGAAAATATAACGTCGATCATATTATTGTTACATAGTTTTCAGACACTCTTACTGTGCAGAGTTGTGGAAATGTCATGTTGTAGTAATTTTATAAATGAAAAAAATTGTTTTAACATACAAAGTCGTCTATAATCAAAAATAGCTTATAAGAGGGCGTCGCACCGGTGATTTTCAGTGGTAAAAACTTGTTTACGCCAACTGAAAATAACTCCCTTAATTTTGGTTTTGGAGTGAAAGCACCCATTATAAAATTAAAAGAGATCAATATTCCGGAGGGCACCACGGTGAGTTTTAAAATTCATTTTTTGAAAAGTTACAGTAATTTAACAATGTTAAAATATTCGTTATTTCTAAACGATGTATTGAGCGTTATACTTGGAATAATGAAAAAAACGCACCGTGGTGCCAACCGGAATATTGTTCTCTTTTAATTTTATTATGGGTGCTTTTACTCTAAAACCAAAATTAAGCGAGTTATTTTCAGTCTGCTTAAACATGTATAGATGAAAAAACATTTTTAAATCGCTATCAAGGATGCTGTGATAGTCCGAAAAATGAATTAACTACTAAAATAGAGTCTTACTCGTTGAACTAATAATTACACATCACAGTTAAACCTTTAAATTAAGATTTTGTAAAAAATTGCCTATACTTTACTCCTTAAAAATGGCGGTGCGACGCCCTCTTAACGTTCAAATTGAAAATATTATTTTAAAGTTTAGTTTTAGACTACTCTAAACATTTAAAAATCAAACTGCAACATGCATATTTGATTTGCCTACTAATATCATGATGATATAGGTAATACAAATAATGACTTCGATAGGGTATAAACCCGATTTGACAGTACTTTCAATGTTATTATTGAAGGCGAGGTAGATTAATGGTAATTATTCAAATTTCAAAACTATAGTTATAACGATGAATTTTTAAATTAATCGTTCGAAAGATTTTTTAAGGTTTATTTCGATAACATCGATTGATTTCAATGGAAAATATTAATTCCCAAAAATATGAAAAATCCAAAGAACCTTAAAGCACTCTTAACTAATACTTTAATCAATATACTATTGTCGTGGTTACTTAGCATATCCAGTTTTTTAAATTATCAACCTCAAAATTGTTTGCGTTTCTTATATTAATAGTAACAAAGACGGGAGCTTTGTAATTTTTTCAATCTAAACGCATTAGACAAAATTATTTCTTTTTCTAACAATGATTACGTTAAACGTTTTTCATTTTAGTTTTGGCGGCTTTATTTTAATTATGGCTTAGACCAGCTAATGTGTGGGGGTGATGATAATAAACGAATGACAAAAATCTTACCGAACCATGTTTTATTACTGTAAGAAATTGGCAATTCCGAAAGTGTGACACCGGTGAATCCCAAAATGGCTCCTGACAAAATACACGGCAATAACGATAGTATAGCTAATATACCCTGTAAAAAAAAAACACATTTTCATTGACAAATTATTTGTGAATACATTTTTAAAATAAATGTTATTACTGATTGTTTAATTATCATCAAACCTAGTAGACTTACCGGTGAAATGGATGAATTGTACAACGGTTTTTGGATGACCACGGTGGGCTCAGGTTTAGACGGTGCACTAGGACCTGGTTGATTTTCCATTTTTCAAAAAAAAAAAGCACTTTGTAGTAGTATTTTTCAAAAGCTCTACTCGGCTTCGTAGTATTATTATTATTATATGAGTACACTAAGCTTTGGTGGTGTATTCTCTCCAGAAATACACGGGCATTTGAACGGCTTCAAAACGGTATCAGGTGACCGTAAATGGGTGGGTATATATTATATTAAATGCAATGTGTAACAAGAAACTGTATAGTGAATAGATATAATCAAATAATGACACAACACCAATTAGTCAGAAAAACATTTTTGTTATTATGTTTACGTGTACCACAGTGCAATTATATATGTGATTTACTTATTTTTATATTCAATGTTGTAAAAATTAATTATACGCTCATAACACACACACGAGGAGCAGTTATTATTCCAACGACGATAACAAAACGGTTGATTTATTAAAACAATTTTAAGAGAGCGAGCCATACATATATACATATATTTTGTTTTCTACTGTATAGACACATAGCATCAGTAGGATTTAAGCATCGTTTGAACCGCTCCTAAAATAAACCATTCCTATAGATAAGATATATTACACACATTATATTACTACAATTATTATTGTTATTATCATTATTATTACAAAACAAATCTGTTTATCATTCAGTTTAAAGTGTGCAAGCGATGCTTCAGACGAAAACATCGATGATTCCATCATGCACAATAACACAGAACTTATCGACGGATTAGACAATTACATACGGGGAGATTCAAGTAAAATTGGTCTATTATATTAACTACAATAATAATTTGTGTATTAATTATAAACATAGATAATAATTTGATTAATAATAAATTGTTAAAGTCAGACCAACAAATGACTGCGGCGTTACACATAAAAGAATCAGAACGGGAGCCAATGCCAGAGAACGAGACCGGACTCAAAGGTAAGTATTGATCCAGACTTATTTATTGAATTTTAAGTAATATTATAACTATTGACTATTGTCCATAGCGTAAATGCGGCCTTTGATCTACTCCGATCGACCATACCCATTGATCCACCAGATCGCAGTCTTTCTAAAATCGAAACTCTACAGTTGGCCATGAAGTACATAAATCATTTATCTCGAATCTCGTCTTGCGGTAATTATTATGATTAATAAATATTGGGCTTCTATTAAATACTGCAATTTCACAGTGTTGCAGCTAGGACTTATACCACCCCATCACCCCTAAAAACTACCCTCTACAAGTTAAACGATTTTAGCATGGAACATGCTTTAGCCTTGGCCCCCCAGCCCGAAAACGACACTAAAGTAGCACAATAACTAAACAACAATATTATAACTAAGACTATACAATCTTCATAAATCACAAAGAGATTATAGTTCACAAATAATCACTATTCAGGAGCCAGCAGACTAAAACATGTTTCATGTTTTATAATTTTAGCCTGTAACTTTCTTTAAAAATTATCCTGGGAATTTTAGACTGTCAAAAACATTTGGATATTTCAATAGTAGTGTTTTTAATTCTATTTCTTTGCTAAATTCAGAACTGGTCTCAAAATTGAAGCCTTAAACTACGTTGTAGTTCTAAATTAATTTCCTATGTTGTAGGAAATGATGAAGAAGACTGCAGTGCATATGAAATATGTATATTTTGCTTAGCAAATAAACCCATTACAAATAATGAACAAAATGATACACAATGTATAATCACCAAAAATGGTTTATTATGATACACTTTCGATATTTTTTTTTACTCTTCATAAATCAAACAAATGTTAAACTAAAAAAATATGTGTGTATGTACATCACTTACATTAAATTATATAAAAAAATATAGTTTAAATTATGTTATTTATTTTTAAAATTAATTATAAATAATGCTGTGCAAGGTATTTAGACCAAACTTATACTATTTAAAAAAAAAAAAAAAATGGAGACCACGCTAAAATAAACAAACACAATTAATTATAAACCAAACTTTATAAATATAAATACATTTTTTTATTTAAACTGATTATTGCGTATGTTACTTATTTATTCCTTGTCCATTACACTAATACAATAAGAAGAACAATTGAAAAACAAAACAAACCATACTTTTAACTCTTTATAATCAATTTATATGTGATAATAATAATATTTATCTAAATAATCGCAAATAGAAATTATATTATGCATATCAACAGCTATATTTAATTTAACTACAGCAGATTATTGAATTAAAATTTCGCTACAATATAATAGCACCATAAATTGTTGGTAAGTGTTCTAAAGTTTTTTTTTTTTTTTTGTAATAGCGATTAGTTATACTTAAGAGATTTTTTTATAGACTAGTTTATACAAATATGATATATTAATAATAATACACTTTATTTAGAGTAATTTTTACAAGGAATAAAACAAGTTAAAAAAGAGCATTCAGTAAAATTTTGTTATAATTAAGTAAATGAACATAGATTTTAAGAAAAAAACTTCTAAATTAATAAAATAAGCATTTTACAACGGTATTTATTAATCAATTAATCCATCAAAAAACTAGTGATTAGTTTTTTAAATATATTAAATACATTATTAGTCAAGCATAGTCTTTATAAAAAAAAAAGTAAGTACAATTGGGTCAAACTTTTAACTAATAGAAAATTATCTAAGATACATATTTAATATTTTTTTTTAAAAAAATACCATAATTAAATAATTTATATTTATAATATATGTGTTAAAATTTTAAATACTAATAAATCAATTTTTTAAATTGGTAATAAAACCGAAGAAAAAAACCACATCAAAACACTTAATAGTTTGTTTTATATATTTAAAAATTAATTAATTAAAAAACTACTTTTGAACTTTGAGCTAACAATACAAAAAAATGCTACGACCTATTGAAAACATCAATTAAATAAGCATTCCTAATTTTTAAGTGCGACGGATTAAATTTGATAAGGGTGCGGCAAATACAAAAATGTATATTGCTCATAGAAATTATCTAGTTGCTAATTACATATTTATATAAATAATTTATATTTTCTTTAATTAAAAATTTTAAACAAGTATTAATAAAAAGTAATTATAAATTTGGGCAATTTATTTTTTACAAAATAGTAAACTAATTTAAAATTTGATTAAGAAAATAACTAATAATTATTTAAGTATTATACTTTTTTTTTTTTTAAACAATATATTTTTAAAGATATATGCGAAAATGTATAAGTTACAACTATACAATAAATTATATAAGCTTAATTATAAGCTAACATAAAAAAAATATTGATCAATACTTTAAAAGGCCCAACATGCGAGTTAAAAATATTCTAACTCTCGGGATTAGAATAGATAATTTATACTTTATTAGTCTTGTTATTCTAAAGCAGGTATTTTTAATCATTATTATATTAGAAATTTTAAATCAGTACAACTATTGATACCTTTTAAAATTCTGTTTTTAGAATACATTAAAATTAGATTCATTTATCATGTACCTGTGGTTAATTGATAAAGACTTAAATAATTAGGGTCTACCGCGGGCAGCTTCTTCAAGAGCACGAACTTTCATTTCTCGTTCTCTTTGTTGTTGTTGCCTTAAAACAAAAATTAACACGCTTAATTCTTAAAAAAACACAAATAAATGTTGAATGGGAGTTATATAACTTTTTTTCAATACAGAAATGTAATAAAACTCATTAAAAATCTCACTGATAGCCGTCATCACAAGTGTAATGGTATAACACTAGTGAAAATGGCAATAAGTCTTATTATTTAAATTTTTTGGATGTAATAAAAGATTCCAATTCTAAAATTATTTATTATTAGTCTTAAATAGGAAAATAATTGGACTTAAGTCTTCTTAATGACAAAAAATGAGGGTTAAATTACAAACACAACACTTATATATATATATGAAAAAAAATTATCAACTGTCGCTACATTAAACATTTTAATAGTCAAATGTTTAAAATTTGAGGAGAATAATTGTAATAAAAAAATATATTTACATTATTGTGTTATACCTAATAAACTCTTCATGAGCCATTAGTGCGGGATGTGGAAATCGTTCACGTTCCATCATCATTTGTCTTTGGAAATGTTCATGTGCAACCTAAATTGTTTTGTCAATATTAATGATTAATACATACATAAAATAATATTGTAAGTGGAGTTCTCACTAATGACAATAAAAAAAGGTAAGAGTGAAAATATTTTTTTAAAACAATTTTTTGGATGATGCTAAATTTGTTGTTCATACTTGATCCGCGAATGGCCGAGCTAAAACATCACTTGGATGATGAAGACCTAACGAAGGATCACGACCTGCCATAAGATTAGGTCGAGGGTATACTCCTGGACCAGAAGCTAAAAAAAAAAAAACGTATAAAAATGTATTATATTTAGTTTACTTTTTCTTTTAAAAGCATTGATTCAATTTTTTTTTAGTAAAGGTCAAATGCTGAACACTAAATGTTTTTGAGTACAGTGTGATTAAAAAGAAAAATAATAAAATATTCTCTTAGGAAATTCCTCCAAAAAATATATTTACTATTAGCTTTGCTGTAAAACAGAAAAGTATTTGATTTTTATAACTGTAATTTTTATTAAGTTCACTGTTGAGTTTCTTAAATTTGCGGGATATGTTAAGATCAAATTGTTTTATTAACTTTTTGGGTACGAGTTATAAGGAGTTTCTAAAAAAAAAACTTACAGCCAAGTGGGAAAACTGATGGTGAAGTTGCAGATACAGCTGCACTATCGGCAGCTGCAGCAGCGGCTGCTTGTTGTCCTGGATGAAGGTGTAAGTGTGTATGTGAATGTGCATGAGTATGTGCGTGATATTCAGGAGAAATTCCAGCAAGCTGCAATCTCACCATCGGATCTGTTGCCAACGCTAAACGATTAGCTTCTTCTGCAGCAGACCCTGGTGGGCCACCACTTGAATTATTTTGGTTTGGGTTTGCATTAGGACCATTCGCTATAGCAATCAAAGTGAACATTTTTGATTATCAAGTATAATATAATGTATATAAAAATATTACATACCAAGCCTGTCCATTCTTTCTCGTTCCATTGGATTTAGATTACCTGGCGTTGGAGGTTGACTAGGAGCTCCAGGCGACGGATATAATCCAAACGGATGTAATCCTGGTGTACCTCCGTATCTACGTTGTAGTTCTATCCAATGCGGATCAATTCTAGGTGGACCAGACGACCCAGATTTTAAAAATTCATCCTTTAGTCTTTCGTTTAATTCTTTTTCTCGCAACTCCCTTAATTCTCTTTCACGTTTTTCTCTTTCCATCTGTTCATACTCGAATCTAAACCAGAATTAGAACATGAAATAATTATACAGTTTTAATATACATATATAACTATAAAAATACCTGTCTCTTGGATACATGTTGAACTGGTAATGCAACATGGGATCAATACAATGTGGTGGTAATCCCAAACCAGGTGCAGAACGCTGTAATGACAATGGAGAAAAACCTGCATGCGGTCTTGCATATTCACTGTAAAATTTAATTTTGTTGTTTATTCCAAAATATCTCACATGTAGTAAACCAAAAATGTTTTTAAAAAAACTATATTGATGTAATCGTTAAATGATAATATAAATTGAAATTGAAATAACACAATAAATATTTAAACATAATATTAACAGTGGCACTACTAGACATCTGGGGGGCCTTATAGTATTATGAAATTTAATTATTAAAAATAGTTAATTACTTAACTCAAATTATACTTTATTAAAATATATATTTATTATATATAATTATTATTATTATAACTTAATTATTATTTAAATTTTCATTTGGATAAAAAAATTATTTGAGTTATTAATTTAAAATGTTATTTAAATATGTTTTAAAATCATTCTTTAAATTTGTTTAAAACAGCATACAAAATTTAATGTTGGTGTAAACAAAATTCAGAAAACTCCTAGATGCAAAGTCAATTGGAATACAATTTGGCATGGCATACTACATATATATTATTAAATATATATTTTTAAGGTTGATATAATATTATAAAATGTTTATCTACTTTTTTTTTTTACTTGTACTGTGGTTGTCATTTTTGAGAATCCAAAGTTTCACTTTGTTAACTTATTAGCTAGTTGCACCACTGTTTATCAAATAGTAAAAGTATTACCTAAGCTGTCGCAATGCAGGTGTATCTGGATAAACTGGTGCATTTGCTGGTGTTCCACGATGTTGGTAACTACTCACTCTATCATAAGGTGATTGGAGAGATTCAATACCTCCTCGAGAAGGTGGTTTTGATATTTGTTCATTAGAGGCTTGCATGTGTTTATCACTGTTTGAACTTTTTCTCTAGAAAATTTAATATTGATTTAAATTAACATTATAAAGATTTTAATTATTGTTTTAATAATGTTAAAATGTACTACCGAATGTGATTTATCACGTTCATCTCGTTCTTTCTCAGCTTGTCGCCTGGTACGTTCTTCTCGCTTCCTACTGAGTTTTGATTCTGGAACTGGCTTAAATGTTAAGTCCGTACGACAGCAAGAATTGTGTTCTCCTCTATTCCAATGCCTCAAAAATCTAAAATAAAACATTTTAATGAAAAAGCAATTAACAAATGGTTATGTGTGTGAAAAAGTACTATTCATATATGTTATAAATAAATGGAAATGAATAAATAGGTATTGTTATAACTTATATTATTTTACACCTTGCATATATGAATTAAATAAATTGTGATTAATAATAAAAAAAAAAGTTTTTGGGGTTTCAATAATATTTCTTGTAATGTTCAGTAATAATTTTTTAAGCTTTCAAGACATTAGTTCTGTTTATTTTAAAACGTCCAGCATGTTTTTTCACTAACTATTTAAATTTTATATCCATTAGAAGACTACTTAAGATATTGCGTGTATTTTTAATTATTAAATAGATATCTTGATTGTCCTGAGTCAATTATGAGAATAGGATTTAAAGTACCTAGTTTTAACAGTATGATAGCAAGCCCTTCTATATTCCATTCCACCACCAAAAATATAGTTGCAATAATCTGATTGATAGAACGCTAAGTTCATTTAATCATTTTTATAATTTTTTTACAATGTTTTTAGTAATGTATAACTTTAAGATTTGTCTGTACTCCTGCCCCACAGGGTGACATTATAATAATAACAACCATAATTTTATAGAAGATGGAAAATAGTGAACATACTTTTAAATGAAAATCTTTGGCAACTCTGAACTTAGAAGATAAGTGTCTGTGACGTGTCTAAAATAACTTATTTATAACTGGGGAAAGTTTTCTAGATTTGGATAGACAACTCTTTTTGAGTTTTTTGGTTTTGTGTAGTGGAACTATTTTTTTTTTTTTTTGATAACAAATATGATATATATAATCTGGTTTAGGGTCTCAAAACATTTCAGTTTTTAAAGATTCACTTAGTTTTTTGATTCCCTCTTTATAATAAATAACTGGACAAAAACAGAAAATTACCATTTCCAATCCCTTTATTACTACATACAATTTATAAATTAATTAACAAAATAACTTACATTGCATTGTTACTACGATGACATTCGCTATCCTCTATCTTAGATTCAGGTGACGGTCCTCGTGGAATATGTACATTTGGGCTTGATAATCGCTCGTCATCATTATTTCCATCGTCAGTACTCTGACTCATTATTTGATCTGGTTTTATCATTTCCATGCTAGGCGGCATTCCCGTAGCTAGTTCCATAGCTCCCATGTAACCTTGTATTGAGGGACAACAAAATATGTTACATGAGTACAAAATATATACATTTAATCGGTACATGATTTATGTATCTTTTAATATGCATTTTATTTTGACTTAGTGAAAACTTATAAAATGTTTAAATAAGAAACTTAAAACTGTGTGTTTGTATATTAAAAGATAAATCATAATAATCTAGTTTTAAATTTTTACCATGTAATGCTGTATGAGCTCTAAGAGCTTCCAAAGATAATGGTGTGTGGTGTGGCATACTTTTAATAGCAGCAGCTTGAGGAGGTAAATTTCGACTTGATCCTGAATTAATAGTTTTAAATATTTTTTTAAATGTTTAAATTTATATAATTATTTCCAAAAAAAAACTTACCGTGTACAGAAGAAGAGGCGTGCTGGTGATGATGTGTATGCTGATGATGGTGTGTATGACTACCATTACCCACGTTACCAGTACCACCGTGTGTAGATAAAGACGAAGAGGTAGTATGGGAAAGTGTTGCAGATATATGACTCGAACCAGACTGAGGACTATTCCCTCTTTTCAATTTGTGCTGGACTAACTGTGATGACGAGGTAGTAGAATGCGATAAGGTGTGCTTATCCGTTGAACTCGAAAGATGCTGTACTGAAGTCGAACTTGAATGATGAGTTATTTCTTCATCTATACGGCTGCTCGTACTGACTGAATGATGATGATGAGCGGTCATTGTTGTAGTTTCATCAGGACCTCGTTTGGTTGGCGGCGGAATAGGATATGGGGCGTATGGAAAACCATAAGGAGGATACCCAGCATATGCAGGATGAGCATGTGGATGAAAAGGAAGAGGTGGATGGCCCAATGCTGCGGCAGCAATTAACGAATGTGGATGCATTAATGGATGGTGTGGATGCATAGCAGCAAATGGATGGTGAGGAGGAACTCCACCGGCTGGAGACATTCGATTGAGGGGAGATATTTGTTGAGATGGATGCATAGTTGGTTGAGGAACAGATGACGGGGGAGCAAACATAGGGGCAGATGAATTTTGTGTATGCGCTTTAGCCTGCAATGGAGATTTCATTTCCGGTTCTTTTTTAATACTCTCAACTGACATGTTAGCCAAGTCTGTATTAACACTAATATTAGAGTTGGTAGCTTGTAATGGCTGAGATACAGAACCGGCACCAGTGTAGCCTGGCACTTTAACCTCTTTCAAAGATTGTAATGGGTCTGAGATTTCTTGCTTAATTTTTAAGTTTTGAGGTTCTAATTGTGTTTCATACATAGGTGCATGTATTTTGTCCGGCATTTGATTGCTATAAGGGTAAAACGAAGAATTAAAAGGTTGTGTGACCGGAGTAGGCCCAGAAGAAACATTTAACAGGTGTTTATCACTGACTCTTTCTGAATCATTAAACGGTTGTTGATATGTTGATACAAGTATTTGAGATGGGTTTGGAGTAGGAGGTTTAGTGGGCTCTGATCGTCTTGGCGAGTACGAAGTTAGAGCAATTGGCGAATTCATGCTATCTTCTTGAATAGGTGGCTCTACTTGTACATGAGACGTCTCTTCAGATGAATTAGCAGTATTTAATTCAAGTTTCACGTCCACATTGGTATCTGTAACTGTTGCGTTGTCAGAGGTTAAATGAAGATTTTGCGAACTAAACATACATTTTTCCGCAGATTCTTTTTCGGTTTCTTCAGTTGAGGTTACGGATTGTTGAGATTCCTCAGGAGCATCGATGTTCATTGGTTCTTCATTAGTTTCATCTTTAATAGCTACATTTTCATTCTTATTAACATTTTCGGCTGAAACTAAAACTGTATCTTCCGGTTGAGATTCAGTGTTTTGTTCTTGGATTGGTTCTTCTTTAGGAACAACGTCAGATGACAGCTCAGAATCGGGAATGGGTTCAATTTGCATAGCTTCAGATACTTCAGCTTCTTGATTTGTCGATTCACTTGAAGCTATCGTAGCAATTTGTGTATCATCATCATTAGCAGAATAACCATCCGAACTAGTGCTTTCTGAATTATTGGACTCTCTTTTCATAGGACTCTCTTCTTCGCCATCAGTATCTAATGATCGTTTTTTAGGCGTTTCATTTAAATTTACCTAAATAAATTTAAATGATTTAAGTTGAGTTACTTGATAATGAGCAGGGCTTTTTGTGTTAGCTACCCGTTCGGTTTAAATACCCATTTTAATAAAAGTTATTAAAATGTGAACCACCAAATACCTGATGGTGATCATACTGACTGTTTACAATAATATATACACCAAGGACATGTTACTCTAAAATTGTTCGCATTGATTATAGCGGTATTATGACAGTTAGCTTTAAAAAAATATTAACAAAAATAATAGATATTTGAACCCAATGGGTACCCCCCAAAAATCTTGTACTCTGGTATTATCTAGTGAAAAATAAAAACTCTAATCAGTACCCACAAAACCTAAACCCCTCAAAAAATATATTGATTTAAAACCTTTATAATGAAATCATTACGATCATAACGATATAAGATTAACATAAAAAGATTCAATTTTTTTATTTCAATAAACTAAAAATTATGTTTTGGCTCAAGTTTGAGCGTAAACAAAATTAAGGACAGACTTACTTTGGCTTTTATTTTTTCAGTTGAAGGTGACGCCACGGATGCTTCTTTTTTCTCATTCTCTTGACTTATTTCAGGTGTATTAGCTCTACTGCGTTTAGAACGACCTTGTGTACTTTTAGTAGGCTGTTCAAAAAAATCAAATACACACAATTAAATTTAATAATACAAATAAATATTCTGAATAGTAATTACTGTTTCTTTTGATTTATTGCGTGTACGCATCCTGCTGGGCGAATCAGCAGTGACTGTGACATCAGAAGTTGCTGGACTTGGACACTCAGCAGGCGATTGTGGTGTTGGAGGCAATTCCCCATATTTCTTGTTGTAACTTCGACACTCAAAACATAGTAGATTTCCTTGTTTAGGTCCAATTGCTGCATTTTGCCAATCCCTGGTACCTAAATAAATTTTAACAAGTATTAAATTTCATACTAAGAAAATTTATGCACTACGCTAATTTTTATATTTACTTGTTGCAAAACAATGATGACATCTAAATAACGTAGTGTTATCTCTTGAGTCAGAATCATCTTCAGTATTTCCACCATCGTCTTCACTAACACCAGAACTTCCATCACCTTTAAAATACATTTTCGGGAAATTAAAATTTAAAATTTTTAAGGTTTTAATAAAAAATGTTAGAAAACATACCTGTTTCTTTTGAGATTGGCGATGGGCGAGGTCCTGTACCTGAAAATTTGAATGAAGTAATCATTTTTTAATACAGAATAATACATACAAAATTATAAAATATTTAGCATACAAAACAAAACTGAAAAATAATGGTTTTCAATCCACATTAATCTAAAAATGTTTATTATTTATATAATTATTATAGGTAATAGTTCTTACTGGCATCATCTTTCTGTGCACTTGAAGGTCTTGTTGCTCTAGTAGCTCTGATTCTTCTCAGAGAACCTTGTCTTCTTCTACGATGTGGTCTATTATTATTTGCACCCGGTGTTTTCTTCCATAAATAGTAATATTCCACTAATTCTGGCTACGATTCAAAAATAAGTTAAAATTAAAACTAAATAGATGATATTTTTATTAAATTAAAAAAAAATCTCATTTAACACTCACAGTATCTTTATGCGGAAGTAAGTCCTTTCTGATTCTATGGAAATTTTTCCCATATTGTCTTAATCCTTTTACAAATTTTTTCTAAAAAAATATTTTTAAAAATTATAAAATAATTATAGAACAATGCTTAAATTGTATTATTATTACAGTTTCTTCTTCAGACCACTTCTTGTCTATTCCTTTAGGCATAGGACATTTTACTAAAGCCTGTAGAGCTTTTCCAGGATCGTAACCGGAATCATGCAACTAAAAAATAAAAACAAATAGATTATTTAAATAAAATAGTATTTTTTAAGTATATTATCTTAAACCAGAATTAAATTTTAATTAATTATTTTGGGCAAATACCATTTTTAAAGTATTTTCAAATTTTAACATGGATTAGTTAATATCCAATTTTTAATAAAACTCCAAGAACTTATGAAATAGTGAATTACATGGTGGTTTAAACTTTTAATAATTGTGCAATTCAAAATTACTTATTATAATTTTAGTTTTTACTTACAATGTGAAAAGCGTTTATAGTAGTATCATCACGTGACGCGGCTATACAGCCCTCGTCAGCTGATCCACCATCACACATACCAGCGTATGCGGCCATTGAACGTGCAGCTCGTAAATATACTAACAAATCTCTATCTCTAACGGTACCCGATACCCAACGGGCTTCTTCTCGATCTTCTCCGACTATTCCATTGGTACTCGTGCCAGCTGTTCGAAAATCTGGTAACCTTGCCTAATTTACAAAGTTGTTTTAAATTAACAATGTATAATTAACGAATAATAAAATGAATAAAATATTATTACCTGATGTGAAGGCCCAACTCTAATCTCCCCTTGGGTCGAGCCCATTGTTCATTCGGGTTATTACGGTTTCCACTTTACTAAATCATACTGCAGGGTCACTGAAGATTAATGTTATACTTAAAGTCTCCTGAAAAAATATTTTTTGAATTGTATTATAGGTTCATTTAACTTATCTGATTTATAAAATACCCACTTAATGATGGTTTACTATGTCATTATACAAACTCGCCAAACACATTAGTTCCATAACCATTAAGTCATAAAACTAAATATTTAAATAATTGGTAATCACATGAATACTATCTTTTATATGTTTACTATTCAATTAAATGATACATACAGTAATAGGTTATCATTTAATATAGTACTTTCCGAGCCAAACACATAAATAGTTTGTTATATTGATTATTGATAGCAATGATAAAGTTGTATTCAGTATTGTAACGTACCTACTGTCTGGTTAAGTGCAGTGGTCGTCGATAAGGCTAAGGATGTGGATCCCTGGCACGGAAAACGGTTGGCTAAGCCGTGTGCTACACGCAATAACCTTAAAGTCCCTTTTAAAACTTAGTATATCGCCCGAAGGGCTTAAACGGGTGGTCACGCTAATAAGGTAGTCGACTCTCAAGTGCAAGCTACAAGGTATTTATTAAAGTTACTAAATAAAATAAAGTTATAGTACACGCACAAAATAAATATATAAATATTTACACTCTGACCTGAGTCCGGATGATTGTGGTATGACGGGGCAGAGCGGAGTTGAGGTGCACACACAGATGATGGCGTACGGCAGTAGGCGGGTGCGCGAATTAGAACACAAGGTCGTTGCGAAATGTGTTAGCACGGATGGTAGTTATCAACTGGTCTTGCAATGGGATGACGCGCTAGCCGTCATCTCTGTGTGTCAACACTGCTCTCCCCCCTAAACGGGTTAATTAGTGTCTGTGTACGTGTGGTCCGGAGTCAACAGGAACGGTTAGATAATGTAACCGTTACAGTATTATGTGAACATATTATGTGAATACATATTTAGTGGGCATTAAATATGTATTATACATAAATATAATCAAAATTAGTAAAATTTCCAATTTTGATTTCTAGGTAATCTATTGACCCGTATAATACAATTAATGTACGTAGGGAATAAAAGTTAAGCCACAACTTGAAACTTAATAATATTTTTAACAACACCGTGGGCATTAAATATATATTAAATATATTAGGATATATAAGGATATATATAAGGATGAGTATTTTAAATGACACATGAAACAAATTGGTATTTGTTAAGTATTTATATAGTTTTTACCAAAATAATAATAGTTTTTTACAATTATAGGATAATAATCAAAAGGAAAAACAATTACTCATAAATAATAAAAGTAACATTTTGCTAATTTGCCACAAATATACACTTTTTGTAGGGCAATATTACTGAGATTCAAAGCGATTTGCTAAATAGGTTTGTATACATTTTAAAGACTTGTAACCGATCATTAATTGTGAAAAACTATTGTTAATTCGCCAAAGTTGAATACTTATTAAGCTAATAAGAAGTTCAAATCTTTTAGAATATTTAAAAATACCCCGAGCTCAACTTTGCTACAATATCTGGCAGTTGAGAAATTATACGCAGAAAACACATTCATAGCAATGTTCAAATAACAAGTACGCAATTTTTTTAAATAATCCCACTTATCAAAATAATTATAAAATTTGATATCAATTATGTCTAGATTTTATGTGAAAGAAATGGATTTTTAACTTATACTACCTTAGGTCATTTTTAGTGTTTCAACATTATTAAAAAAAAAAAAATGTCTCAAAATCCACTGTAAGCTACATCATTCTTCCTTTTGTACTATTATCATGTTTTACTATAACATATTACTAAAACCAATTTTTTAAAACTTATAATAACTGAATATAAATTAGTATTAAAGTAATGAAGCTAACTAATTAAATCTTAATGGAAACCTTGGATAATTTAAGTTTCTTTAGATTTTTGTTTAGAAGTAATACTATAATTATTATATATTATATATATATATATATATAGTATATATATTAAGTAAGATTAGATAATTTATTATTATCTAAAACAAACAAGTATCTAATAAAGTACCAAGTTAAATGATAACAGTTAAAAAACATTAAGATGCCTTTTTATAGAAGATTAATTTAATTGAACCTAATACAAAATTAAAAATAATGATGCAGTCAGTATAGTTTTCATGTTAATAACACGAGCATTTATTAAAGCGATTAGATTGCAATAATAAGTAACTATCCAACTATAAAACTTATATAAACATAATATAATTTATAGAATTAAATACCTGAACGTGCCGCTTATATTTTAATCCTGTTTGTGTATATTTGTTGAAAATAATTAGCTGTGATCATAACTACCTATGTAACACTACACTGCAAATTAAATGCAAGGAACGCATATAAACAATTTCGGTAGTACAAGAAATTGGCGAATTACGAATAAACATTAAGCAGACACACTTTTCTAGCAATAACAATAATAAAGTAATATATTACATTTTATTACATAGATATTTAATAATCATAATCATATTATTATTGTAATAAAAATTAATCACTCTGACGCCATTTTAAATTAAACACAGTTTCTCCAACTATTGAACAAAATGTATAGCACACTCAAAGTACGTGACACACTGTTATCAAAATTTACCATTGATCATGATGAAATAGATAGGTAAGTCAGCAAGTTGTAATGGCCGTCAAATGACTGCCGATAAAAACAGACTACCATATTGAAAAGATTGATAACATAGGTTACCGACATACCTATTTATTTTGTCACGCTATTTAATAATATTAAACATTTTCTAGTGTCAAAAAAAAAATCACAGTAATATAATATAAAACATAATTTTTACTTTTTGGTACAATAGAGATATTAAAGAAAAAGAAAAACAACATGATTTCATGTTTCATTCTATGTAAGCATAGTTGTACATAACATAAGTCAAAATTATTTTTTTAATATTCATATTTTTCAGAGAAGTTGCTAGATGCCCCTGCGGTTATAGCGGGCCAAATGGTCTCATTTTATAAACGACTTTCCTTATAAAAAACTGACTGCAAATGAACCTTATTTGCATACCATTGATAATTTACTTCCTAAATAGCATTATTGGCATAATTACAGTGTTTGGAAATTATTTTTAAAAATTAATGATTTTCATAACTCATTCATAATTCACAGTCATTTTTCAAAATTGTACAATAATTGTATTAACATTCTCATTTATTTAAAAATGAAATGCATTCAAAATAAAACAAATTTAGATTTGAGTAAAAAATTAAAGTGTGTGGTGGTAATATAGAATTTATTAAAAATATATAATAACTCAACGCTTCTATATACACATATTTCAGTGTAACCGAGGTCACAGATAATAATCATCGTATTATTATCTTAAACTTTTAAGTACTAACAATGTGATTATTATTTTTAGAATAAAATAAAAATGACTAAGTGAGAGGCATTATAGGAAATTTTTGAGCTTAAATCTTGTGAAGTGTACATTTGAAATACACTGCTGAAGTAATTGTATATTTTATATAATGACAAGCTCTTAAAATTTGTATTTTCATTAACCCCAAGTATTCACAATTATCCCTTAATTTTAAAGAAAATATAATTAATGCGTGTTTATATTGCACACGCATTTTTCAAAAAATTGGATAACAGTTTAATTACAAATATATTTCTATGGTTTACTGTATAGTGAATTTATATATAATTGCAATGTCGTAAGCCATAGCTAGTAGTATAGCTAGGAGGTCTTACCTAACTGGTTAGAAACCTAACCTAACCAAAGACACATGCCTCTACTTAAAATGTTGACGGTTAATAATTCATATCCTATAAAAAAAAGTGCTGAATATGGTACTGATGTCAATAGTTAGGCTATTAATATTTAAAAAAGTATTCAAAGTACAGTTCAAAGATTTTATGACATTATTTTTCAATATTTTAATTGTCCGCTTGTTTTCAATTAGAACTCTCCATTTCCATGGAATGCCTTCCTGGACATTCTTTCCAAACACTACATAATAATTTTGTGGCTTGGAGCAAGAAGGGCCAATGTCAATTTTGTGCATAAACGAATTAGTCCGCTAAGAAAAATTTAATAACTCTTTATATATTGTGAAAAAATCACACTCTGAGGCCAAAAAATGAATTACTCATGAAGAGTTTGATAAAAAAATTAACATAAAGCCTAATGGAAAATAAATACTTCAAAGCTCATTTTCCGAAAGTTGCAAAAAGTGACATTGGCTCTTCTTGCTCCAAGCCACAAAATTAATTAATATGGAAATAGAATACAGAATAGAAACACACCTAATGCACTATATAGGAATCGGCACAGTCTTTAGAGTGGGAGAAGTGTTGATAAGCTTGTCTGTTGTTGATATAAAGGGTAGTTCGGGGGGGGGGGGCGACCGGTGGGGCATGGGATCTAAGTTACCGTATGGCATATACCAATATTATGTTGGGTTGGTTCGTATGAATAATTATTAATGAGTCGCGTCGTCCACGTAGTCAATAGCCAGAACTCATAAAACATTGTTGTGTTGTATTCAAATTCCAGTATTTGATTTAATTACCCAGCCCGTCCGTATTAGTTATTTAAATATATCGGTTTACGAATAACATTAGTCATTTCTCGTAGCGCGAGCGTTTAGTATTGACGTTGTGGTTTAGTATTTTTAATTTTATTCTATTTTTACATTTATATTCGTAAAACGTCGAAAATGGCCAAAATCCCCGCGGGACCGGTTGTAGACATTTTGGGCGACGAAATGACCCGTATTATTTGGGACTTGATCAAAGACAAACTGATCCTGCCATTTTTGGACATTGAATTGCACGTATACGACTTGGGAATGGAAAACCGAGACAAAACCGACGACCAAGTCACTCTGGATTGTGCCGAAGCTGTCAAGAAGTACAATGTCGGTATTAAATGTGCCACAATTACTCCAGATGAAAAACGTGTGGAAGAGTTTAATCTGAAGAAAATGTGGAAAAGTCCAAATGGCACCATTAGAAACGTACTCGGTGGAACAGTCTTCAGAGAAGCCATCGTCTGCAAAAATATACCGAGATTGGTGACCGGATGGGAGAAACCGATTATTATCGGACGTCACGCTCACGCCGATCAATACATGGCCAAGGACTTTGTTGTTCCTGGAGCAGGCAAACTTACATTAACGTGGACCTCCAGTGATGGTAAGTTTCCTTATTAATATAAGTTCAATAAGTATTATTTTTTAACAACATACATTATATATATATATATATATATTTTTTTTTAAAGGCAGTGAAAAAATTGAAGAGGTCATCAACAATTTCAAAGGTGCCGGAGTAGCATTAGGAATGTTTAACACCGATTCTTCTATTATTGATTTTGCACATTCGTCATTAAAGTTTGCTTTATCTAGAGGCCTTCCTATGTATTTAAGCACGAAAAATACTATTTTGAAGAAATACGATGGACGCTTTAAGGATATTTTCCAAGAAATATATGATACCCAGTATAAGTCTCTTTATGAAGCTAAGGGAATTTGGTATGAACATCGACTAATCGATGATATGGTGGCTTATGCAATGAAATCTGAAGGTGGCTTTGTATGGGCATGCAAGAACTATGATGGTGATGTCCAATCAGATTCAGTCGCACAGGGATACGGATCCTTAGGTCTTATGACGTCTGTGTTAATTTGCCCCGATGGTAAGACAGTCGAATCTGAAGCAGCCCATGGTACTGTTACTAGACATTATCGTATGCATCAACAAGGCAAAGAGACTTCCACAAATCCAATTGCATCAATATTTGCTTGGACCCGTGGGTTGTTGCATAGAGCACATTTAGATAATAACCAGCAACTAGAAGATTTCGCCAACAAACTGGAATCAGTTTGCGTTGAAACAATAGAAGCTGGTTTCATGACTAAGGATTTGGCTATATGTATTAAAGGAATGAACGGGGTTCAAAGATCTGATTATCTTAATACTTTTGAGTTTATCGACAAGCTGGCTGAAAATTTAAAACTGAAATTAAAAATTACTTGTAAATAGTAATTAAATACTACGTAGTTATACAACTATTTAATAATCAAATGAATTTTCTTTGTTTTATTCAAATGAACAATAATTTATTATATTTATTTATTTTTAAATAATAGTTTGGATTTATTCCAACTAATTAAGCCATGAATTTTACATATATTTAAAGATTGGTGGTAGATAATTTTGTTTATGTTATTTTAGTTCAATTTATAGTAGGTATAGTTTTGGTAACTAAATTATTATAATTTAACAAGACTGATGAAATGTTCATTTATTTTTTTTGAAAACACCAAAACCATGTTAATTATTTATAAAAGCTAAAACAGTTATATTCTTGGTCTGATTATTTCTTTAAATATGAATCAGTGTGCAAAAAAGATAATAATTTTTTTTATTATTTACATTGAAAGAAACATTTTTTTTTAATATTTTCAAAATAAACTGCATCTTAGAATTATTATAATTTGCTTTTTATTGTTTTTTTTTTTATTAATATAAATTATACAGCTGTTTATAAACACTATACTTGTTTTAATGCTTGCTAAAAATCATTTGGAATGATTTATATCAATGTTAAATACAAGACCTGTACCTATTAGGGTCATGCACGGATGTCTTGCAAATAAAGTAAAAAAATGGTATGAGTTTTATGGTAAAACGCACCGATTTACATTCTACTATTATAAATATGTAGGTACTTGTCAAGTATTGAATTCAGTCAGTTTAATTTATTTTTTTAACTAATATTTTTAATAAAACAGTATATTTTTAAGCAAAATTCTACAAAATTTGATCTTTAAATATCGGAGTTTTCTGCATTTTTCTTACACTTGGTTTCGTTAAGAATAGCTTGCTTGATTTATTTTTAATAATTCGAATTGGTTGACAGTTGTTTAAGTAATATCCAAATATGGGTAGTATTTTTTTTTTTCAGTTACATATTTTATAACTAGGTTAGTGAAAACCTCGAGCAATGATAAAAAAATAACAAGGAGGTCAAAATGTTGTGATATGTAATCTAATCTAAGTATTAGAATTATTTAAGTAGTTAAGTATACTTTAAAAATTAGCTGGGTACGTTTATTATTCTGAGCTGTGTAATTAGGAATATGAGTAATATCTAAGAAATGTTCTCCTAATTACGGTTTGTATTATAGTTAAATATTAAGTAATTTAAAAACTACAGCTCCCGATATTGAACATTGGTAAATGACTTCACAACACGGAAGCGTGTAGTTTTATTTTAAAACAATATAGTAAAAAAAAACTATCAAGATTAAAGTTTCAATAGTGTAAATTATACAGTAAAGCGTTTAAAAAACATATCGAAGTTGTGTTTATAAACATAAATCATACGACCGGTTTCTTCTGTAATATGCATAATATTCAAAACAAAGTCATAAATTATTAATAGCGGTAATATACTTGTACAGTAAGTTATAGGCCGAGTTGGGTTGCTAACCTTGTATTCAGGTTGGTCGAGAATGCATAAAATCTGTTATAATGAGTCGTGATTATTTTCTAATTATCATTCATAATTGTTCAAATTTCACATCCGTACTTTTATTTTTTATCCTACTTATTTATTATGGCGTATTAGCTCTAATTAGTTGCTTAACATGTTAGCTATTTATTGCTTTGCCTATAAGTCGGATAAGCGAATAAATATCTATTCAAAGTCCGTAGATTGATGAATGATATAGATGAAAGAATTTCTATTACAGAAGCATCATACAAATATTGTACGTCTAAAACTAATCTTATAACGCGTGACAAGGGGGGGGCAATAGGGGTAATTGCCCTTCCCGTTCACAAAAAAAGTATCAAATATTCCATTTGTAATTAATTGTGACTAAAATTTTGTTCATGCAAGTTATCGAGAGAGGGTCGTTATTGTATTAACCATGAACATTTAATTATTTAACATTTTCCATTTTTATTTTATTGAAATAGTGATCACGGCATCCGAGGCGCCACATTTTATCTACAACCGGTTATTACTGGGGTTTGACACAGTACAAAGATATATTATGATATTACCTGAAATATTCTACGATTTTGCGATAACACCAGTCACTAATTCGATCTATTTTTAAATTAATATGCCGTACTACAATTGCTTTACCGCTCCGCACTGCTTGCCGTTATTTTTGTATTGACAGTAGTTTAATTTATTTCATAAAACAAATAATATAAAGTTATTATATTATGGTTTAACTTTATTTGACAAGAATTAAAAAAAAAAAGTATTGTAGACCAAGTTATCGCTATATATGTTGGACCCTATCTCACAAGTTTTGTTTTGCGGTGACCAACATAAAATTTTACTGAATCATCTAAATTAAACCAAACCTAAAAAAATCATTAGTTTAATAGTTAATCTAGTGCCTGAGCCCTGAACGAAGCTTTTTTTGAAATTAAACAAAATGGTGACCTCTGACCATTTACTCGTGGATTTTCAAGGAAAAAAGCACTAATTTATTGTTTATAAAAAATATAATTTTTAATAAAAAAAAAAAACCCTCGATCAGGCACTAGTTTTTTATGCTTTTAATAAGCTGTTTAAATTTCATTCAAATCTGTGAAGTGGTTTTTGAATTACAGTGGTCACCGATTTGAACAAATAGTTTCGAGAAAAACTCATTTTAAAAGTTTTATACTCGATTTATGTATAGGAAAATAAATTATTTAATTACTTACATCGAGTCATCTATTCCTTTCATTAACTTGAAATTTTCAGATAATATTTTCGAGACATCATACTTTAGGAAAGTACAAATAAAAAAATAGAATTTTTGGAAATCCTAACTACCCCTAACCCCTAAGTTTTTCATTCAAAATTAAAAGTAGGTGTCTTCTAAAGCAATAAGACTCATCACATTCACCAGTATGACTGATTTCTGTACACAACTAATTTTCATGTCGACTGAATAATAAGACAATTCCTATGCCTAGCGATTTCTATTAATTTGTTTTATTCATTTATATAATATATTGCCCCCCTCGTTTAGGACCTCTGTATCCGCCCTTGACGCGAGACACATTCTGTTATGATTATAAAAGCGACTACTATATAATTTCGTTTGGAAGGATATTTTTCTTCAGATTTGGTATTATTAATTATTTAAGTAACATTTTACATAACAAAAATACATAAATGTACAATTTACTCGAAGATTGTTTGCTTAAAATATAAACTACAATAATGAATTTTATAATTGTTTCAGTATAAACAGCGTGTTTAAATTATTAATGTTACAAGAAATATATAATGTATAAGGCATTAAATAATAAATTAAATGCTATTATGATTGTGCTATTACAATAATTATCAAAAGGTTAACATCACTGTATTAGTGATTAGTGTCTGGTGTTCACGCTATACCTTAATTATTATACATATTTTACTTTATGGGTTATCATTGCAATTTTAATTAATAATTTTACGATTGTATAAACATTTACGTAAATAGACGTCCGTTATATAATAGAACAAAAAAAGTTGATGTATCATCATCAATATACGGATCAAATTATACTGATTAGTTATATACAAAAAAGGTTATAAAAAAGTGTGCATCAGGCCATTTGATTATAAGTATTAGGCAATAAGAATTCTTACTTAATAATATTTTGTTTGCTATAATTACAAAAATAAATCAAATCACTTAAACGTGTTATTTAAACTTTGAACTATCTTAATCATATAATTTAATTAATTTTTTTATTATGTGTACTTATATAAAAACAATTAATTTATATATATATATATATATATATACTTCCTAATAAAATAATTTACCTCCTACCTATAAAGGTAATTTTAAATATATTTTAATGTTTTCTTGCGCTCATAGTCTTACATAGAATCATTAAGTAGTAGTTACAGATTATACATAGATAAGTTGTGTTATCATCTTGAAGTTTGTACTTTCAATTCACAATATTATGATTAAGTTTTAAGATTAAAACAATGACATATTTTTTTTAAAAATTGTTATTTCTCTTATATTATTAGTTTTAAAAACAATTATTTTTTAAACGACATTCATTAGTCTTAAATTTGTAATCCACTCATTATATAATGCATTCAGCAACCCTTAAATTCCTTAAATAAATACTTACCGAGTCAAAAGATAATGATATTTGAAATGGGGAAAAAATCTATTTGAACTGAAAAATCACTTACTGATCATTATTAATAAATTATAGTAAAGATATAAAATCTACTTGAACCCTAAACCATAAAAATTATACACTTCTTGCATACACGTGTTACGACAACGATGTTGAGTCTGTTGTTAGCGCTGAAGATGACAACATCGTTGTCGTAACACGTGTACGCAAGAAGTGTATAATTTTTATGGTTTAAGGTTCAAGTAGATTTTATATCTTTACTATATATTTAACTATAAGTTTGCTTAACAGTTTTTTCTAGTATTAATAAATTAAATGAAAAAAACCGAAAAAATTCTGTATGAAACTCTTCTAAAGTGATGTGTTGCATCATTATTATTTTAATCACAAACGGTCACCAGATTGTCAATCAATATACTTATGTGGCCACATTTCTGAGCAAAACGAAAAATCAAATTGTATAATATTAGTTCAGCATTTATTTTGACACGATCATCATTTTATAAATTTTTTTTTCGATTTAAGTTTTGCAATAAAATACATCAAATTTAGAAAATATTCTTAAATCTACTTAGGGTGACAATAATTTCACGATCATTTTGGCAAAATCTTCTTACATACAAATTGTTACACCAATAAATTTTTTAAATTTCAAAAAAATAAGAATTTTTAAAATGTCAAGCGATATAAATTTCCAAGAGAATTTTGCAGGGAATACCGTCGAATAAATGTAATTTTATTAGACACATGGCTACTGCACGTGTTGTAATAACACTGAATATTCTGTGCTAATAATATCCAATTAAATTATTGTAGTAAAAAAAAATAACTTCTTATTTTCATAGTATTTATTTTTTTTAAATATATTTAATAAATACAGTAGTTAAAATACTTTCAAGTAAATTGAAATTACAATAAAGTCAAATTATAATACAAAGAATAAAAAAGTTTTTAATTAATTATAAATTAAGTATTTATTTTAAAATTATGTGCAATATTCACATTGATATCATAAATATATATATATAAAATAAAATATTTTATTAACTACATGTAGTTTTAAGTAAAATTGAGTTGGCACTAAACATATAAGAGATCAGGGTTTAAAAGCCATAACCTAATTTTATACATATAAGAATTAGAGCCAAGGGTACCACGCTGGGTCCATTCTACATAAATTATCCACTGAAGATGCGGCACTTACAATTGTACTCACTTTATTATCAGTTCCATCAAAATTGGCTAAACTATTCAATCTGTGCATTATTGAATTTACTGCTTTAGTCACCATACTTATTATTATATCACCAGATATATCATCTCTATCTGTTGATAATTCGTCTTCAAGTTTCTATACAAAAAATACAGCGTGTTAGTTAAGGGGAACACAAAGGGCAATTTATTAAGAGGCAAAGGACAGGCAATATTTGTAAAAGTTAGTCTAAAAGCCATTTTAAATATGCCGATTAATTTTTAGGTGAAAAAATATATAGTTTAAAAAGCCTAGGGAGGAAGTTTCTAAACGAATTAGGTATCCGAAATGGGTCATCAGTAGGTTTCTGGAGAGAAGGAAGGTGGTGATAATAAACTTTAACATACTGCCACCACTCATCATTTAATTAGTTAACAGTTAATATTATGGTGTACCTTTTTGTAAGACGTAATCATTTCGTCCCTTAATATCGCTCTAAGAATTGCTTGAACTTTATTATTGGGCTGATTAAAACAACGTGCTGTTGCCATAATACTTGCGGTGAGAGGGCCGTTTTGACCAATATCTGTCATTAGTTCAACAAAATTGGGTGTTAATCTGAAGGGCACTGGACGATTTGAAACTAATTCGCCTATTTTAAAATAAAAACATAATTTTTAATTGGATATTATGACAGTTATTTCAAATTTTATGTAATTCGTACCTTTTTTATCATCAACATCAAACTTAAAGTATGAAGCGTTTAACAAACCAGAATCCTGATGAATATACATCATGTCTGGATTGAGTCTAGTCAGATGTAGTACATACTCTGCTAAACATGATAATGATAACTGAAGTGTGAGCTAAAAGATATGAAAATAAAATTAGTACAGTGTATAAAAGACAAGGTAATTTGATAACTTTTACCATTTTTCTAAACGTCCAATAATCGGTAGGTGAAGCATATGTTAAAGACGCCCAATTTTTTAATGTATCACTTGGACAATAAATCTTTTGTACTTCTAAAAATACATCTAATAGCATTTGGATATTCGCTTGAGTTCCTTGGTTCTAAAAAAGTGAAAAAATAATCACAATATTAAATTGTATATTTTATTTTTAATTAATGTACAAGGTCTCATTACTTGTATATTTGCTAAACGTTGGTAATAATGTTCAATACAATCATCGTACGGTTGGGTGGTGCTCATGGATTTATAAATGTCTAATAATGATAAAGACGATGGATTGTCTTCGACCAAACGTTGTTGAGGTGAAACAGCAACTACTCGTGGTACTGTATAATATAAAAATCGTCGAGACGTTTCCTAAAATAAAAACACAAAGGTTGTAATTTATGAATATAAATTTAGAAAGTAATTATTGTACTTTTTGTTTAGTCAAATAATGATTTAACATCCTCAAAAGTTGCAAAACGCGTTCTTCACGTCTTGTATCGCCTAGTCCTGCGTCGTGCATCACTAGGTAGGAATATAGTTTACCGTTATGACCTCTCATAACTAATCGTCTTGCCGACGTATTATGTTTTTCAACTATTTGTACTCTGGGCATGAAACGTGCTATTTTCACGTAGTAATGGGAATGCTGTGTAAAATAAAATAATAATAATAAATAATCACGGATTGACTATGAAGTAAATGGCCATACTTTTGGAAGAAGAAATTCTCCCGGTATTTCAATTTCAGCAGTCTGAAGACTAAAATTACTTAGGAATCTACATTTTTCTTCAATTAAAAAAGATCTGGGAAAACATAAAAAAATAATATGAATATAATGAAGCAAGTTTAAAAATTATACAAATAATACTTTGGTAGAAGTCTGATTTTTGTTTCTAATATTTTAATCCACTTCTTCATTTTTAAAATCATATTATGTAGTTTCATCGCACCGGGTAATGTGAAATCAAAATCGATTGAAAACTGCTGTTTCATTTTTTGAAAAACTGGGTCTTGTATAGTGGTTTGCGCTCGTTTAGCTAAACTCTCAGACCCAGAGCCTGGGAAAGATCCTTTAGTCGATATTGCTGCACTATTAGCAGCCATATTGTTTGCTAATAATTCTACAAGAAAAACAATTGCCATTGTAATTATTATTAATACACAACATTTTTGTGTGAACTATATGAATTTATGCATAGATATAGTCATTTTATTTGTTAGAACAATATAAGAACTTAAAAAAAACCTTTATTTTATTATTTAAATAATTTTTTTAAATACTATGAAAAAGTCATGTATCTTGGAGTACCTAAGGGTCTGTCTTTAAAGGGTTTAAGTATTTTAAAAACATGATTAATATAATCAAATTACCTATTCCTATTCCAAACGTTGATACTAATTTCTTAATGAAATTTAGCGTATGAGGTGTTATTTGTGCATCAGCAACCGAACCTCGACTGTCAAAAGCTATATTGTAACATTTTGCTAAACCTAGACGAAGTTGTCTCAAAACTTCTTCATACCAATTTTCTCTGAACCATACCATCTATAATAAAATTTAATTTAAATTATTTTAGTTGAGTGATGAGGTAATTTATTTCACAAAGAAATTAAAACATTGTTATTTCACAATCGACATTTTACCTGATCGACTATGCCTTCTAATGTCAGTACAATTGTTGGATGAACTTCACGTTGTTGATGCATCACTTTCGAGAACCTCACCATAGCCGGCGTAGCTCTCAAAGAAGAATCAGTTATGCCAGTATTTTGAGTACTCGTAGAACCTAAAATATATTAAGTTAATTTATTCACAAACAATTCATACATTTAAAAGAATTTTTAAATTAATACTTTGGGTCGTGGGTTCATTCATTTGACCTTGTTTATTGGCTGCTGCTAATAGTTCAGCATTTCTGCAACGTTCTCTGTATTCAATTTTGTGCGTAAAGTATAGTGTTCTTGTCGGAAAATATACAGCTTGTGGGTACAGTCTTCCAACCTAAATATAATATTATGTATTGGTAATAAGAATAAATGGTGTTAACCAAGAAATCCCAAATCAGTTGAGGAGTTTTTTAAACACAAAACACTAGCGTATTAACATTATGCCTCTGATTGGCTTGTGAACATTTGCAGAAAAAGTTCAGTACTCAGTAGTATGTACAAGTGAAAAGCAAGCAAGACTACGGTCCAAAATTGTAAATCAGGATTAGGTAAAGCTGTCTAATGATCTGAATAAGTTATATATTTTTTTCCATATTTATTTTAATAATATATAACTCACTTGAATTAATAAATTTTGTAAAAGCGAACCACCATCACTTGCTAGAGTAGTCAGTAATTGAGGAACCCAAGGTAGCCACAATGCTGGAGGTACTCCACTAAAATGTGTGTCTACAGTACTAAGTAAAGAGTATTCCTTGTCGTCATAAGTTAATAACCACAAAACTTTAGCCAAGTATTTTCGATATTTTGATTCATTCTGTTGTCGACAGGCTTGAAGGAAACAAATAATAGCTGCAACACCAGTCTGCATTGTCTGATTGGGATAACTCTTGGTGAAATATTCTTCCATATATTCACCCCATAAAGCCCACGCTTTTACCATAGAATCGTGAAGTTGAACAGCTGCCGAAAATGCTTTATGCGCTTCTTCAGATTTTCCTGTCAAAGATATCAATTTAATAGCGTTATGTTTTATTTGTTATCGATAAAAAAAGATCTATGCATTTTAGGGCAAGTTCTTTAATATAACAAAAATGTCGATAATAATTAAAAAACAAATTTTTATTTGCTAGTCGAAACTTCTTGCCATTTACTTAAATAGGGCAGCAATTCAACATTTTAGAACAAACAAAACTTCAATCACAGCCAAAAATTAATATTTTATAATGTGGTTTGCACAAAACTTATTTTTATTTAACACTGTATCAATAAAAAAAAAAAATATATTACATTTAAATGTAATGTATGTTTTTTAAAGAGTAAAGAGTTTTTGTATAGGAATGTTGCATTATATCAAACCCACATACCACAAAAGTGCAGTTATGTGTCATAGATTTAGAAATAAAAATTACCAATCTGGCCAAGTAGCATGCCCTTTAGTGCATAAAATTCAGCAGTCATCTCGCTTTGGAAGAATTTTAAATTTGTTCTTTCTATAGCTTCCAAACACTGTAATGAAAATAACAATTAAAATTTTTTACGATTTAAATTATTATTTCTTAAAAAATATTTACATCTTGTATTTCATGTTTATTTGACGATATAGAAGCCATTTGCATATAACATTTTACTTGTTGTCTAATTTTGTGAAAACAGTCCACTACAGGTACATTAGGTATTGTATAGAGACGAGAAAGTGTTTGGAGGCATACACCGGTAAGATTATGTTTTCGACTAACTTTCCCAAAATGAATTATTGCCTATAAAAAAAAAAAAAATGAAATATTAAATACAAAAAAATAAATTTTACCTTTTACCTGAGCAGACGCATGGACACCCAGAACAGCATTGGTGGACTGTTCAGGTCTGGAACAATATTCAATGACAAATTGATAATGATGTTGACGCCACACGAACACATCACTCCAATGGCTTAAATCGTCAGCTACGACTGGTAAACGATTTTTCCATGTCTTTAAGATGGCTTTCATATTGTGTAATGAATTATTTGTATCTTTTTCTTGTAAACCTTGATGAATTTGATAAGCCTCGTGTAATTCCATAATCTAAAATATATAATAGTGCATTGTAATTAAAATAGAAATACATTTTCAAATTTTAGTGCAATAGTAAATATATATTTATTTATATCTAGTACTTATTAGTTTTAAAAAAATTAAAATTAATTGAATTATAATGCATTCTAATTAAATTTTTTAAATATTAATCAACTTTTGAAATGTATAGTACACTCGTAAAAATAGAAGAATATTATCTTTTTAAATGCCTACTGTCCCTAATTATTAAAAAAACTAATAAAAGGGTTTTTTCAGTAGGATTATAACGTTACATAAAACCAAACATTTTAAAAGCAATTGTGTTTTATAAAACATCTTGAACAATTAAATGTATAAAATACATAATTTAATATTGCAGAATATATATTTAATGTTAAAATTGCTAAATTTCCCAGAATTGTAAAACTATAATATATATTTGTGTTAATTCTTGTGTTTTAAACTCTAGACAAAATTCATATTCAAAATTAAACGCCATAATAGTCGGGCTAAAATATGGGTATACTAGACTTGAATACAGAAAAAAAATAAAATCAGTTTTAGGCTATAGGGTCATAACCAAATGGCGGCCGGAGAACTAACTTATTAGACAAGAATAAAAAATGTCTTGCCTTTATTTTATTTGGTAAAATTTAATGTGTACATAACACACTCAGATTTGATGGCTCGCGAAAACTTTCCGATGCAATGTAGAGAAGGTATAACTTTTTTTTTTTAATGTCTGGACCGATTTCTTCAAGTAGCAAGTCTATAGACACAGTAATTGTACCTAAAAGGTCCTTTAATGGGCTAAAAATGTAAAAAGTTAACCCACTCCTTCCCTTTCAAAATCGTGAAAACACTCAAAAAATGTACAAAACTTTCAACTTGAGATTACGGCGCGGCGCTCTATTATTTTTTTAAAAAAATAGTCGAATTATTAGTTTCAAATTTGTATAGAACATTCTTGACATAGAATAAACGATAAACGTTTACAAACCAAAAAAATATCATAAAGTATAAACCCTTTCCCCCAGAGTTAAAACTGGTGAGAACTATATACATTTTTTGCTCTTTTTTGGCGAAGTCCGAAAATAAGGTCGAAGGCAAATTTAGATTCTAGAAAAAAATTTCATTTGTAGAAGAATACAATGGAATAACTCAACTCTCAAGATACATTGTTAATTTTTCCTACTGTCATTAATTGTCGACTGCTGTAGACAGTATAGGTAAACAGAACGGCGTGAATTGGCAACACGGCACCGGCAAAAGTTATCATCTTAATTCTTACAAGCATAGATAATAAATTATCTAAGTTAGCATTGTTAATATTTAAGAAATATAAATCATGACTAATTAATTTTTACACAAGTGAATTCATATTTTTATTACTCTATGACTCAGACTATAACATGGTAGTACCATAGATTAGATTTTGTACAGCCATATAAATTGGAAAGTGGAAACTTATTGTTGTCACTCATATTGGTACTTATTAATTTTCTCATTGAATGGTGAAACATGAAATGCATCTTATTCTTCTTATAACATCAAACATGTAAAATTAAGTTAATATTATTCGAGAAAAATGAGAAACCTGAAAACGGTCCAACAATAATTTTGGAATTCTTCCGTGTTCCATTAGATACATTTGGGAACCCCTGAAATTTCGTAGAGGGGTCGTTCTACTGATAAAATTGTATTCTAAACGATTGTCAGACCTGTTTAAATTTTAAAATCTTATCATTTATTTACCATATGATAACTTAATAAAATGTCAAGAGAGCAAACTTCAGCATAATTTGTCAATTTGTGGACTACGCGAGTAGTTTTACGTTTTGTTTAGTTCAATTAAGTCGTAAAACTATTATTGTTTTCAGTCATCAACAATGCCTTATGCCGGTAACTGTAATCATTATGCTTAATTTAAGCCTTCAAAATTACATCTATAGTTATATAATGCTCCTATAATTACCTACTAATTACAAAAGTTGATAGAATAATGCAAAATGAAATTAATTTTACATTACATAAAAAGAAGAGTATTACTACATTGGCTATTCAAAATATGTGCATTATGTGCGTTTTTAATAGTTGGAATCGTCGCTTATATTGTGTTCTTTCCAGCAATAATTTACATCAAATCCAATGATATACCAAATTATTTAGTCAACACCAACACTGGTGAAAATGAGATGTCGAACATGAGCATTTGTCCAATAGCTCAAATTAACGATCAACTCGAACTTTTACATGTACATGACAATGTTAGTGAAGAACAATTAAACTTGCTGTCACAATCGGTTTCACCTGGTGGAAAATGGGCTCCTAGCAATTGTATATCTCAACATCATACAGCAATTGTGATTTGCTATCGTAATCGAACAGAACAACTCAACATATTCTTATATCATATGCATTCGTTTTTACAAAAACAAAATATACAATATGAAATATTTGTTATTGAACAAACATTTGATGAAGAGTTTAATCGAGGAAAATTATTTAATGTCGGTTATCGTGAAATTACAATGCAATCGTCAGCTGGTTGTTTCATTTTTCATGACGTCGACCTGATGCCAGAAAATATCAATAATATTTATGGCTGTACAATTTACCCCAGACACATGAGCACTAGTATTAACATTTTCAATTATACTTTACCATATCGCACTATATTCGGAGGTGCAATTGCTTTAACACGAAACCAATACTACAATATTAATGGTTTTTCTAACGTGTTCTACGGGTGGGGTGGTGAGGATGATGATATGTTCAATAGAGTTTTTCATGAAGGTTATAAAGTTTGCCGATATCAATCGTACATATCCAGGTATACCATGTTAGCACATAGCAAAGAAACACCAAACGAGAACCGAATGAATCAACTAAGAAAAGGCTACCAACGATTCAAAACGGATGGAGTGAACTCGGTTACGTACAAATTAATATTGAACCAAAAATTACCATTGTACACTAGAATATTAGTAAGCCTATGAAGTCAAAATGTTTATTAATTATTATTACTTGTTTTAGCTTTAATTATATAAATTGTTTTTAAATCGAGAATTGAAAACATTACTAAAAAATACACTGGAACAATATAAAAAGGTTTATTCACCTGGTAAGTTTGGTAACATTTTAAATCCTATTACTCTACTTATGACAAAATTAGATTAAAAGTTAAATTATAAAAGAGAAGTCTGATTATATTTGTAATACATACCATTATATATTATGTTAGCATGTATGATGTATGTGTCTATGGTAAAAATAGTTATTCAGGGTTTAATTATATATGTATTAGAAATAATGTATTTGTGTTCAATTTGTCTATCTTAAATTATTTTTTAAGTTTGTTTTGTTTTGAAACATCTATTGAACAAATTTCATGAATATAAAAAATTATTTTTAAATACTAGATTCATTTTATTAACTTAAAACTTAATAGTAAAGTTTGCTCACTTCCTCATGTTTAAAGTCTGTATTTTCAAGAAAAATGTATGATCTTCACTATGTCTAGCGAGGGAAGACTTCTGCACTGTAACCAAAACTTGTCAAACACTACTGCTTTACTATCACCATACACTCCTCTCATTTGTGACAGTCACAGATAAAAAGTCTTCCCACCGAAGGAATATTTAAATGATTAAACTTTAAACTGATGAGAGTGAACACTATTCCTTTTTTCTATAACAACAAGGTTTCTTACCTGCTGAGCAGCTTGAAGATATGGTATATGAATATGAGATACAATATGTGGTAATCGTCTCCATTCTCTAATCACGTGTATACTAGCCATTTCTACATTACGAACAACTACTGGTAAATTTGGGTCGTCTGGATGACATATTGCCAAAAATCCTCTGTATAAATACATCTAAATACACAAATTCATTTTTTATGAGGTACTGGTAATTTAAATCTGTTATTAGTATTTGCATTACCTTCCATAAAAATTCTTTGGGACAGGTATTGTCAACACAACTTAATGCTTCGCTCATTACGTGCCAATCAGGTATTCGCCAAGCACTATCTAGTATTAAAAATGGATTCAAATGACCATTGAGCTTTGAATACTCCAATAAAATATCCCACTGATTTAGTTCTTTCGAACATCTATTTTGTGTACAAGTAAAAGGCAAACAATATTACAAACATTAGGTAAATTTTACAAACTTATTGATTAACATTATGCAAAAATCTAACATGGTAAAAAAAATTTGGGTCGCCATATTTTTTGTGAAATAAGTTGATATTTAGAGGTGGCACAAAGCGGTTTTGAACTTTTTTTTATTATGACAAATGTAGTATTTTGTACTAGTAATACAACATTGGGCAATAAGGGTATTTTCTGAAAAACTATATCCATTTATCTAATCCAAAAAATGAGGAAAATTGTTGACTTTTTCGAAAAATAGAATGTATTAAAATAAAGTAAGTAGTACCGTTAAAAAATATTTTGAGTATCCTGTAGGGGAAAAAAATTTTTAGTTTTTTGCTTCATCCGTATATGCTTGACGTTCTACTATAACTGTGTTGTTAATTTACTGACCTTATCCATTGCGATTCCCACAAACGTGCTTCACTCAAAGCCATAACTGACGCTGGAGAACTAGAAAATTCATTTTGATACTTTTCAATTAAAGATTCGTAAGTAGACAGTGCTTGTTCAAATAATCCTTGTTGTTCTAAAGCAAGGGCCACTTTGGTCTCGCGATACTGAGCGTGTTTCTGCCATAACCCTGCCCACATATCTTCTTCTTTAAGTTGTTTGTACATTTCGGCTAACGTATCGATTGCATCCTAAAAGAGCAAAAAAAAAATTACATTTAAATGATTTTTTTTTTAAAAATTAATTTACCCTTTGAGGAGATATTTCGGGTTCAAACTCGTAGCAATCTTGTTTGGAAACTTCAAAGTTATTGTCGATCATCATTTTTTCCAAAGATAAAGTAACCCTGTGCCATAAATTATGAGATTTTCCAATATACATCATAACACTTGGTTTAAAATTTATTTTCGGATCACATTGGAATAATGCTTCAAAAAATGTGGAAATCACACTCGGATGAACATCTCTTTGGACAACATGAATGCCACTCACAATAAATTGATTGATTTCAGGAAGGAGTATCTAAAAAAAAAAAATAGTTAATTTGTATTTAATTAAATGATACTTTGAAAAGTGTGTGTATAAATTACAGTTTGTTGTGTGGAATTCAATGACAACCATATAGCCGGAAATAATACGAGCCAGATTTTTTCGGCTAAACTCGAATCCATGTGACATAGTTGAGCAATAGCTGAACAAATATCTCCAATTTTCATGGTATTTAAATTATCCATAAATTTTATATGTCTGCTAATTAATGGTTCTAATTTTCCACCTTCAACAACTTCAATATTATCAGTCACCATCTGATCAGTTTCCATTGCAAATTCTGATTTCACTGCGATATCTTCGTTGGTGTTTAGAATTTCATCCCTAAATGTAACATCACAATTGTTGACCAATTCTCTAATTGTTGGTAATTTGGAAGAAGTTGATGAATTGGCGTCTTCTAAAATAACAGGCAAATCTGTAAAAGGTAAAAAATATAATTGTTTAAATATAATTATTATTTGATAGTTGAAAAATATTCAAAGTATAGTATTTAGATAAAAAAAATTGTTTTTGTTAAATTTTGGTATAATTTACTTGGGTCGACTGTGGCTAAAATAAGTTCAATACACTGCTTAATCCAATAATGTGTCATCATCGGTTCCCAATTTTGAGAGCTTACTATGTACAATAACCTTTCTGGAAGTCTAGTGTTTAGTTGCTGATTGAACAAGGAAAAGAATTTTTCACGAACAGCAGGTTGTGAACAGCGTAAACCACTTAAATACGCAGCTTCTAATTTACTTCCGAGCTCTGAATTGCGTAGTTCTTCATCTCTAAACAATTAATTAAAAATAATAAAAATTATTTATACAATCATAAAACTCCAGCTATGGAACACCCTCGTTACGATTTCAGTAATATTTAACAGACCTCTTAATAAGTCCCTTTTTATGAATAGTCACCTATTTAATTTTTTTACTTTACATAATTAGTACATAAGTATTTATTTAATATTAATTAATAAATTCAAATACATTTTTATTTAAAATAAGAGTTTTTTTGAAACAGTATAATGTATTTCAAATACAAGTTTAATTGATGCAGTAAATATAAATATGAAAAAAGCAACCATATTTTCAAAAATTTATCTTACGGACAGGTCGGTTGGTGTTTTTTTTTTTTTTAATTATTTTAAAAGGACGGTAAGTGTAAAAAAACATACTAGTGGTAGTATCAAATAAAACTTGTGTTTTTAATTATGTTTAAATGACTATTAAGTAATTTTTAAATTTATTAACGTTACTAAAATTACATTTTTCCATGTAGTAGTAGTTATAGAGAAATCATAATATTTATACCTATAAATGTAGATAATAATATCGAGATACTGAGCGTTCAAATCTGGAAATTTCTTTTCGATATGTTGCATTATTTTCACCAAAAGTATAGATTTTTCACGCAAATTTGGTCCTTCTTCAGGTGGGTTATGCATCCATTCTTCTAGCATCTAAAACCATATTTAAGTATAACTCAAGTTCTTCAGTTAAACTATTCAATTTATTAAATGACACATATTTTATTTTAATAACCAAAATATCACCTTTAATATTGTTTTCATTATTCTTGTGTCGTTAGTTTTTTCGATTAGTCCAACAAGAATAGTGCCAATAAATGTTTTACGAGTTTCTATATGCATGTTAGTAACTCTATTCTTCATTAAATCTAAACTTTGTATAACTAACTCGCTGATTCCTAATGAAGATTCGGTGTTAGTCGATTGTGGTTGTTCACGGCACACTTTTTGCAAAACGTGTACAAAACGGGAAGACAGATTATCAATAAACGCTGCATTATTTGCACTAGCCGCTTTTAACATGATGACACACGTTAAAAATCGATTGTAATTTTGCGAGATGTTTTTTTCAAAATTATTTAAACTCTCATCGATCAACTGAAATGTACAAAAAAAAAAATTAATCTATTTTATATATATATATTTTTTTTTATAGTCTTTATTATAAATTTAACAGCTCAACAATTACATAGATTAAAGATAGTATATACAAACTATATTTTATATTTTACAATAATTAATAACATACCACATTTATCAAAATATAAAGTTCTTCCAGTTCATTGAGATATGGTTTTACCATTGGGAAATTAAAAATTAAACGACTAAGGAATGCATGAGCCATTCTGCCAATCTAAAACCAAAAAAGAGCTATACATTAGTAACCATTTGTGAAATTGTTGTACTATTTTTAATTTAATTACTTTCATATTAGTAGTACTAATGCAGTCAAACAATGATTTTTGAAGAGGTTTAATTGTACTCAACAGTTGTTCTTTGGGTAAAATCGTTAAGAAAAATGCTAACAGATCAAACGCTGATGCTATATTTGCAACAGCAACTGCAGTGGCTGGATTACTAGCAGCTGATTCTAAACTAGAAACTGTGCAAAATACTTTTTCCATCCATCCTAATTTCATCAAATCAATACACCTGGACATAATAGCTTCCGACTTCAAAGCTGTCCTCAATAAAGCGATACAGCGCTTTGATAAAAGTTCAGCCATACCTCCGGCTACACCATCATTTACCTAATAAAATTATTGAAAGAAATGTTACAATATTTTATACTAAATGTTAGTTCTTCTAATATGAACTCACTTGACAAGCAATTTTCGCTAAAAAGTTGAAAACTATTCCTAAATCATTTTTGTTTATAGGCACTCCTTTATCAATGTCATCAGACTGCAAAGGAATCGCCGGTTCTAGTTTAATTTTTTTTATGCCCTCTTCCATTGTACTCTATAAATAATTTATAACATACAGTTTACAGTTAATAATAACTATAATTTTTATGTAATACATTTTTTAATATATGACATAATGTCCATGCACTCTCTTTCTCTCTTTTGCCTTACAAAACAGTACAATATCTCAGTTGCTACAAAAACACTAATATTTTTCACTCTTTGCCCTGAAACGCAATAAGTTTGCATTCACACGACCTTTGTTAAGATGAAATGTATGGCGTTTCTTAACACAAATGAAGCATATTAGTTTTTGTAATGGATATCAACAAACATATTTTAGTTTTCACACTTTCAAAAATGAAAATGATTTTAAAAGTTTAGTTTCTTGTGGAACAAGAATGAATTTTTCTTGATCATTTAAAGAAATAAAAATGTTAACCTAATCAAAATGTTTTTAACAAAAAAAAAGATTGTTGCAACTTAGTTTTGTAAAAACTTAAAGTTGTATTATAACAATACAAAAATTACCTCTGGAGCATTGTTTTCATCTCTAATTCTCTGCAGTTCCCATTTTATAATGACTTCGGCCATTTCTACAGCCAATTTTTTATGTTCAAAAGTAGCAGACGACATAAAACCTAATCTCTGCATTGCAGACAGCATGTGCTGAATTAATCGATGTCTGATTGGATAATACACCTAAACAAATATACAATATATTGTTTTATTATCACACCATTTGTTAAAATAAACCATAACATTTTAAGGAAACTGTTTTCTAAATTGTATTATGACTTACTTTATAATGTCTAACCACCAAATGTAGTACGTGGAATAATTGTTGCATTAAATGTGCTTCCTCGACAATGATTTTTTTTGTACACTGGCATAACATTTTGTTGCCGTTATTCATACGAATAGACAACGCTGGAGTTATTAAATCCAAAGCTTGTCGTACGACATTGCGAACTTCGACGTGATAAGCTTTTAGTAGCTCATGGAAGACTAAATATACATTTTATTATTAGATACTTTTCTTGAAAATATTAATTGCGCATGGAAATTATTTTACCTTGTAAAATAATACGGCTATTAACATGATACGAAGCTACTATATAAGAAAGTAATAGGTGTCCGCTGTAACGAGCAGTTGGGTCAACACAAGATTTTTCTAACAAACACGGCCAAGCGTAACTCATTACTCTTTTTAAGTTCTCGCACAACCCATCAGGACTAAATGCACTGTCTTTGTTGACTGGAAAATCATCTACTAACATACAGCCTAACTGTAATAAATGAATCCGTATACTATCTTCACCGATTCCGGATGGTATTTCATGTACAATTAGCTAATAAATAAATATAGTAATTAATAACTACAATGGAATACAAATTTACAATTTATTTATGTTTAAAATATTTGTTTATTATTACTTGGTATATGTAAGAAGTTACTATGTTTCCTGAGGTATCTGACGGATCTGATGTACCATGTATTAGCGCATGTTGTTCGTTTTTTTCATAACTAGTCGACACAGAAGGCAATATAATATATTGGAGAATTTTAGATTTAAAATGGTTGCTCATGTTGTTGTCTTGAAATATTTCTACAAAACGGAAAAATGCTGTTCTTTTCCATAAAGGTGAAAATGTTTTGGCAACCGTGTCCTCCAAGTAAACGCGTAAAAACTAAAAACAAAAATTGTTGAAAATATTAACAATGTTCAATTTAGTATTTACTTTTAAAGATAAATATTTTACTTACTTGGAAATCAGATATGAATCTAAAACAGAATGCTTTTATCAAGTGGAACAGTAGATCTACTTGGTTTGGGTTATGGATGAAATATTGAAGCAATATTTTAGCTAGCATTTTAGGTTCGTTCCAATGGTCAAATTCAAGATAACCAGGATTTAGGAAATGGTCCTAACAAAAAAATTAAAAAAATTAAATTATATAAAAAAAAAATGAAATAAAAATATTAAAAATTACTTGATAGCAGTCCGAGGCCCACAATTCTGATAATGCAATAATTAGATCTGTTTGATTTGCTATCCAAGATTTATCCAGTCTGACAAGAACGTAAATAAGTTTTACTGCTTCATATTGAATCGCTTTAGTTGGATCTATTTACAATAAATTTTAAAAGCAAATCATTTTTTAATATAAAGAAATTATTCAATCATTGTAACAATGATGTTTTTTTTTTGTTTATAAACCCATCATGCTTTTTAGGACGCCACACCGATTTCTTCATTTAGCAAGTCTATAGATCCGAAATCTTACATGTAAGGTACTTTGTAAAGTTAAAAATAGAAAAAGTTTACCATTTTTCCTTAAAAAACTAAAAAAAATAACCATCCAAAATTTACTCATTTTCCAACTTAAAAAAACTTTTTGGGAAATAGTTGAATTTGTGGCATATTCTTTAGAAAAACCTATAATAAAAAAAAACTAAGAAAATATTAACTTTACTTTGGAGGGTCGAAAATATTTTCTATATTGGGTGTAGTTTTAGGAAAAAAGGACTGAAAATTAAGCTGAAGGTAGATTTAGCAAGGCTATATAATGTATACAGTTTTTGAGAAAAAAAAAAAAAAAAAATTAACTCATTAATTATACAATAAACAGTTTATACTTAAATACAATTTTTTCTGAATAGAATAAATTTGTCAAAAATATTTGTTTCAAACTTTTTTTTTATAAATGTGAAAAATAATTATCTGGTTCTGGAAAAAAATTAAATTTTTTAGTATTGAGTAAAATGTGGTTTTTGCTAGGAACTTTATCCAAACCCTTGGTTTTTACCATCTATCTAGTATTTTCTGAAGACCTGTGTCATCCCCATCCTCACTAGGCCAACCTTACTTTGCTAGCTTTTTATTTATTTTAAACTTACCGGAATGGGAAATGGTTATCAATTCATTAAGTCTACGACCACTGTTTTGCAATGCTTCTCTAATCGACTGACACTTGTCGTTGTTTATCATCATGTGTAAATACTTTACCCAATTAGCTTCCTGTATAAATATAAAACATTAAAATTAATATTTTACAATAAGCTGATATTTAATTTTTGTCTTACTTTTATGTGGTTATCTTGTAAAAAGAGTTGTAGAATTTGAGACGGATACTTGAGTAAGCAACCAAGTAATGGCATATGAAATGGAGATAATATGCAAACTTGAAGACTTTTCTCGCTATCTAATACTAGACGACACAAAGACTCGATATGTCTATAATTGGCTACTGGAAGTTGTCTATACATCTCAATGATTATTACCATGATTGATTCATAATTTCCATCTTTACTAATTCCTGAAAATTATTTATCAAAAAAAATACACATGTATTAACAAATTAAGTAGAAAGGTATTTTTTGGGAATCAAAATTACCTTTTTTCATTTGAATCAAAACTTCAAACATTTTTTTCATTATTTCCATTAAATGTGTACAAAACATATCACTAAAACTTGTCGGGAATAATTGAACTAAATACCATAGGCGACGTGTACCACTTAATGTTAAATTTCTATAATCTCCCAAATCGCCTAATTGCTTTTTCATTAACTCGTGAACCTAAAATTAAAAACAATATATCATTGATTAATATTGTTGAAAACAAAGAAAAAAAAGTATTTATTATTTATAGTTATTTTAACAAAACATTTTTTTTTTATAATAATAATAATACAATTTATGTAGGATATTTACAACATAAATTCAAAAACGTAATTAAATCTTTTTTTACCATTGGCATATCAATTTGTGATGTCGATACAAATTTTCGTAAACATTGAAAAGCAGTCTCTTGCAAATCTTGATTGTTTTTATCCAGAGCAGCATATAAAGCATGAAATATTCTACTTTTAACTTCAGGCTGAGGAATATAATAGCACGCGGCAAGCGCTCGCATTCCAGCTTGTCGCAACAATAACATCTGTCCAGGATTCATTGTTTTGTAACCAGGTAATTTAGACATTGCAGAATCACTAGCTTCACATAAATTGGATACTTCATGATAGAATAAATTATGTTCTTTAATGTTTAAATCTAGAGGAAAAAATGAATTATTATACTATTATTTAAAAAAAAAACACATTATTTGTTTAAAAATTAATACTGTTAAAATTGAAGAAAAAAATTCTATAGGAAAACCATTCGAAAAATATTTGGTTTCTTATTGTTTCTTGGTAAAAGATTGTTTGTCAATAAAATCATGGTTAAAATTTGGAAAACTTGATAATTTTAAATGTCTTTTAATTTATATTAATATTAATATCCAAGATCTTTAATGTAAGATTTATGATTAGTAATCCAAATAGTTAGATAGTATTAAACTAAAAAAAAAAAAACCAAACTTTTAAACCTATTTAGCTTAACATCAATAGGTTATTATTATTATTGGCAAGTGTAATAGGAGAAAATGAGATATTTTAATTTAATTTAAAGAATAACCAATTAAGGAATATAAAAAAATATGAACAATTAACAAAATTAAATAGGGCCCAAACTCTCAGGACCTACCGTGCCACCTGCATGTTTGAAACATTGGCAGTCAGGATGATGGCACTAGATGATTTCTCACACAGTAAATGCGGGTTCCTGTGCTAGAGTGTCGAACCGGTGACCAGTGAGCGCTATACACTCGATCAAACATTCCTGTCTTTATTACTAGATGTAGATATTATAAGATGTTAAATAAATATAATATTATGCAGATTATACCTATTGTAAACAATCGTGGTAATAAAGACGTGCAAAAGGTATTTCCTTCCATCATTCCAATTTGGGCTTTAAATCCTTGATGTCGTAGTAAATGTTTTCTCAAGGGTATAATTTCAGACAACCCCTCCTTATGAGGTTCCATGACCTGAGTTATGGTAGTTCCTTGAGCGTTAGCAATTACTCCCAATAAATGAGTTGACTATATAAATCGCAATAAGAAAAGACATTAAACAAAGTTAAAACATGGATCCAACCAAAATAACGAATACAAAAACAAACAACAATGCAATAATAGTGAAAAACTGATACCAGAAATTTAAAATAAGCGATAAATAAATATTGTCAAGTGTGTCTTCCAATATAATTGGAGATAATCTTCAAAATAATGTAGTGTTATTTTTGAAACTTAATAAACTTTTGAAATTCAAATGATAACCGAAACAAACATTTATTCGCTATTTGGGCCTCGATAAAAACATTGTAGATTTAATAATCTATTAGAATACACACATGATTTCTGAGTAGATCATTAGGGCTAGTGACTTGACGAATAAGCTCGTACGTCACTTCGTGTATTGCTTTTTTTTGCAAAGCTTGAAGCTGAGAACCAGCATTTTGATCTAACGGGGATGCAGCTTTTCTCAACATATTTTCCAAATTCTTTTTGGCTTCATCCAAAACTCCATTTGAAACCTATTTATAATAAACAAACGAGTGTATTTTTTTTTTAACTTAATATTTTATTACAACTTACGTCTCCAGATAAATCCATAATGACGAAAAGTTGGGCTTTAACAAACAAGTATAAATGTTCGAAAACCCATTGCAAAGACATACTGCTGTAGAAAAATTGTATGGCGTAACATCCTCCAAATTTAGTGTACCATGCACGATCATAACACAAAGCGCATAATTTGTCTACCATATATTCCATAAAAGGTAATTGACAAGCCTTAAATTACAATAATGTATATTAAATAATTATAATACCATTGAATATTTAACAATATTTGTTTGTAGTTTAATTTACTCGTTCTTTGGAGCCCATAATAATAGTCGCCGTGTTAAGAATAATAGTCAGAGCTAATCGTGCAGGCTTTAGAAGTTCTTTTTCTTGGTAACTCATAACAGTTGCCATTGAATCAATTAAAACTAAAGGATCCATTCCAAATGAACATCTTTCACTTTTTTCACTATTTACTAAAGGTCCCGCTTGCTGTGAAACAGCTACCATGGTATATCTCATTACGATATCTAATAATGTTCCTAGAGCTGTGTCCCTAAGTTCTTTTACAGCTGCACTCACAAAAATACCTAATAAAAACAATTATTTCAGAACCACACACACATACAGCATGATGCAAAAACAGCATGTACCGTAATCAGAGTTGACAATAACCCAAATTTTTTTAAAAAAAAGCTGGACCCAATTAAGTTTTCTTAAATAAGCATAACCTATATTTTTGGGATAATACCAGCTGGTTTTTATTTTTGCCAACTCTGATAGTGTTAAAACGTAATAAATATTCATACCGTTTAACGCCATTACATAAGTATTTCGTACGACTGGATCTGGATATTTGTACACAGTTGATTGAAAATTTGATATTTTCCCTTCTTTAAAACTAAAATTACATAATTTAACAAACAATTGTTATTTAATTTAATTTGTAATAGAACCTTTTTTTTTTTTTACCTAGGATGAGAAAAAAATTTCATTAAAAGCGATTTATCATCATTTGATAAAACAGACGCCGCCAAAAATGATTTAATGACTTCCCAACACTTTTTACGATAATAAGGATCTGTGGAGGACTTAAGAGACTCTGCAGCTGTTTCAATAGCCTTTTAATAAAATACAGATAATAAATACTTATGGTAAATCTAGATATAGATATTTTGCTTAATATTACCATATCGACATTGAGTATTACAGGCTGGGCGTGTTCGATAAAATTAACAATGATAGCTGGCTTTTTTGATTGTTTGTGTATTGAATAATCTAATCGCTGAGGTTCAGTCATCATTTTGCGGTTACCACCACCAAATTTTCCTAATACCCTATAAGTTATGTTATCTTCAATTTAATATATTATAACAATTTATAAATATAGAAGATTTAAACAGTTTATTACCTAAATGCTACGGGATATACATTATCATTTGTATTGTGTAATGAACGCCACAAAGCTTGCATTAAGTCTGCTCTTACCGGTTGAATATGTTCATAAAGAAAATCTGTTTGTAAATTATCAACACATAATTCCAATGTTCTAAGACCCTAAAGTAAAATATAAGTACAACAAATTACTACAAGTTTTCTAATGTATATAAAATTAAAATATATTATTTACTTGTATGATCAGTGATGGCGAGCCATTTAACGCAGAAACCAAAGGGTCCATAAGTAAAGGTAAATGAGGGAGTAGCGAACTTAAACGTACGGGAACGGTTAGACACAGTTCCACAAATAAATCTTTCATATCTTGTTTGTGAAGACCTGACTGAAGACTATTTAAACTCTTAAGTAAGTTTGGTAGAAGAGGTAAAAATTCTTGATACAAAACACCATGGGCCCCTCCGCCAATACAACGAAAAAGCGGACGTAACAACAAAAAATAATAATAAGGATCTTTTGCGGTTAACGCCATTTTCATTGAGCTATGATTAAAACAATGTTACAATAATAAATAAGTATATCATAATATGCAATGATTTTACAGATAAATATTAATTCTTACCTGTTAACAATTTGATTTAAATATGGTTGTAGCGTTTGTTCACTTTCAATTGAATACTGATTTACTGTATCAAAAACTTGTTTGAAAAGTTTCAAGTATAAATTACTACGTTCTGCATTTCCACTGCCCATGTCTTCCATTTTATTGAGTAAATGTTCTAACAGAAGTTTTGCAAATATGGATGCGGTATCTGATGTATTGAGGCTATTATTTAAAAGTGATTCACTAATATACATTAAAGCGTGATTTTTTTCGACTCGTTCAACAAAATATGCAATTCTTGTTGAAAATATTTCTTTAAATGTATTTTGATGTAAAAGAGAAAACTATATAAAACAAACAAACAAAACAATTAATTGTGTTAAAATAGTATATATGTATATTATATATATTGAGTGAGAGCTCGTGGTTGGGTCAACTAAGGAGTGTGATAAAATACGTTACCCTGTGATCAGTTTTGTAAATACATTGTACAATATGTGTGAAAAACAATAATAAAAATATATTTATATTAAGACGGTCTAAATTAATTTGTTTTTGTTCCGTATCTTAATAGTTTGTTCATCATCATGTAGCTTAGCGGGCCTTGAAGGCGCAACGCTGCCCTCATGAAATAATTTCCAGACGTATTCGCTATCAGGGAGGACCCATCAGCCGGTCGCCGGAGAGGAGGATGTCTTTTAAACCAGACGATTTCTCTCCCATTAAACAGATTACCGTGACTGAGGGTCGAACTGGTGATAGTGAGCGCCAAACACAATGACACCTTACCCAATCAGCCACTCCTCCTTCTTAATAATTATCCTTGGAATGTTAATAGTTTAAAAAAAAAATAAACTCTAGTGAATATATAACAAAAATTTAGAGGTCACAAGCATTACTTCAATATGAAAATTCAAATTTGTAGTTTTCATCTATTTTGAAAAAAATGTTTTAGATAAAGTTTGTTGGATCTATGTGAATGCTATTTCTTTTTTAGTTTTCATAGCAATACATTTAAAAAGTTATTTAAATTACTAATATCTGAATTCACAGTAAATCTAAGTAATAATCATTTAAGTAATTTTTTTAAAAGACCTATCAAATGCTTTAAATAAAATAGCATAATGTTGTTATGTGTAGCCTGACAGTAGTTGATATTCCCGACTAATGTATAAGTAAGTAATGGTAGATAAAATAATGTACTCACAATTCCACTTAAATGGTCCATTGCTTCTTTTTCTTCTTTCGATCGGGGTCTCACAACATTGGCATTTGTACTTTGACTATTCAACGGATTAACCATATGTACATCCATTGCTTGCAGAGACCACTTAACAAGCCCTAAATACATTTTAACAATTTGTGGCTTTGCAGGTAGCTTTGGCACATTTCCAGAGTCTTCTTCTTTGGCAGTCTAAAAATTACAAATAACAAAGTTTAAGAAAAAAATTGAAATGATTACATTTAAAACAAATTATTCTTGTTATTCAATTCTATTACAGTTTTTTTACGATAACAATTTTAATGTATTAAAAAGTATAGAAATTGGAAGGTTTAACAAAAAACCAGCATTCAAAGAGGATGACAAATGTCGGCAAGATACTTCAAATAAACCTCAAAAAGTATTTATTTATTACTATTAGTTAACAATTATGTTGTATTTGCTCGGTACTAATATCTTAATATGAATAATTTTATGATTATTATACAAATAATTCAATAAGTTTGGTTTTTTATTTTCTTGAATAAAAAAGCTCTATTTATATAGTTTATCATATATTCTATATTATTTATATTGACTTACCTTTAATGTTGCTAAGCCCCAAGCTGCTGTTTTTATGCCACATATAATGACTTTAACCAATGTTCTACATTCAGGTAAAGTAAATAGGGCAGTTTGTGTTGATGGGAACACATATTTACTTTTTTCATTTAGCTTTGTTTCTACAGGATTATCCAAGTTATCTTTTTGTTCTTTTTTTATATTTTCTTCAATAATTTCACTTTCATTATCGATACTTTGTAACATATCCAATTGCGAAACTTTATTTGAGCTATATACAAAAAGAAAAGTAAGAAATAAATTATCGTTTAACAAAACTACATACCTAACATATCAACTTACTTCTTCGAAAGTATTGCTGGTATATACAATTTTGCTACTACTTTTAGTTTAAGCACATAAACCTGAAGAATACGTATTAACAAATCAAAACTGACAGTCTCTCCCACTGTGAATTTTAAATCAGGAACTTGTTCTCCGTTTCTTTGTCGAATACAATCCACTAAATTCATTAACATTTTGCAACACATTAACTGAATACTAAAAAAAAATATTTATATATTAACAACTTATTATAAATTTAAAAAAAATATGTATGATTTTTGTATATTATTATTATTATTGTTATACCTAGGCGTCAAACTATGATCGTGAACATTTATTGCAAATAAGTTGATAGCTTTCACAATAGTAGGAAGTGATAAATGTACTCGAACATGATGAATAAGATCAGCAATAGTGCTATATGCTAATGGCTTTAAGTTTTCTGTAGTAGTCCACCCACGGCCAAGAAGAGTATCTTCATCTAATAATTTTTCCATATAAGGAATAAATTCTAAAAAAACAATGGATATAATATATCCATTATTCATAATATAATATAAGAAAATAATTTTTGTTGATATTTTTATTCCTTATGAAATGCGTACTTATTCTCAAATCGGTATTCAGAATATGCCTGGATGCAATCAGTAATTCTTTTCTCAGATGTGTTACTTCCATCGGACATGATTCCAGCATTCCAATCATCCCTTCGACCAGTTGTGTCGAATGCAGAGTTACTATGTCCGTAAACGGTTTAATAACAAAAGCTAAGTACGACAATACTTTTATTTGAGCCGATATCAACTCGACTAAGATTTCTTTGCTGTAATTGGGATGAGATCTTAAAAAAATTAAAAATATATACATATAAATTCAAAACAATTAGATTTAGTAGTTAAAGATATTTATTACTTGTAGTGTAAAGACGGTTGCAAAGGTATGATGCGAATAATAGTCGGTATGTATTCACTGAGTTCGCGCTTTACGTTGTCTTTGTAGAGTTGATAAATGAGTACGATTGCTATTGGTAATTCTTGTAGTATTTTTAATGATGATATACTGCGTGGAATAACATTATACTAAAATAATAAATAATAGCAAACAAATTAGGTAATTGTTACTAAAAAATATACTGTAATTAATGATAACAATTAAAAAAAGATTTAACTTTTTCTGATGTAATAATACTCAAAATAAACTATAGGAGACAATAAAAAATTCCAAATTTCCTAGGTTGCAATTGTAATAGTATTGTCCTCAGACACACTCTTCACTTCCTCCAGAAATTAATCTAGCTAATTTTCTTATTACTAAATAAAAAATAGGCCTTTTAGCCCCTATAGAAAAATAGTAAGCTTCACTTAAAAAAAATAAAAATAAAATCTGTCCAATAGATTCGCCAGAAAAGTACTTCTACGAAAGTCATTTTTGATTAAACTTTTGCCATAACTCGGAGAAAAATAACTTTGAAAGTAGTATAACTAGAAAAACTTCAAATTTTTTCACCTTCAAATAGTCGGCATACTAAAAATGGCCACTAGATAAATTTTTGTCAAATATTGCTTATTCTTTGCCCCTTACTAAATAGCGCTTTCCGCCCCCCTTAAACAAAATAGTTAGGTAAAATTAGGAAAAATTGAAACATAAAAGATGATAAATGTAACTGCTACAGAATACAAAAAATGGGAGAAATTTGCCAATGACTTGGAATGATTTAAGTCACTTATAATCAAATAACTTATTTTTAAAATATGTATTTTGTATTTTTAGTATGTTTTATCATACTATTTTCAGCTCAAATACATAATTAAAATATTTTGTCCATCTCTGGATATTTATGTGAGTAAAAATATAAACCTCAAACCCAAATAAATACTAATTTAGAAATAATAGAAATAATAAAAAAAGAAATCTGAAACAATAATATTGTATTTACCGTTTCTATATTATTTTCAGTAGTTTCACAGTTTATGACTATTGTAGAATAGGTATTATCCAATATTTCACTAATATCAACAGTGGATAAATCATTAATACGCAATTTTTGTTGAGTTCTCATGCTGAATATTTTATCCATACTGTCAGGTATATCCCAATAAATTTTTTTGGTTAGTTGTAGGAATTTGCTTATCTATTACAAACAACATTAAAATATATAAAAATTAGCTGTTCATTTAAAAAATACATGAAAATTACTTCTGAATTGTACGGAGGTCTAAAATTTTTTAATAGTTCAACAATTATGCGTATACAAATGATACCATTTTGTTCATTATCGTTTTCAATGAGCTTCATGCATAATGTTACTAGCCGATCGACATATGGTTTTAAATACTCATTACACGGTAGCCTATAAAGCATCTCCAACACTACCTTCCGTACTTGCTGTAAATTAAACAAACACAATGTAAATGAATTTTAAACTAACCTACATTTTTTACTCACAAATATATGATACTCGGCTATAAAATATGGTTCTCCATCTACTAAAATACGAACAAAATTCTTAATCATATGCTCCAAAAACACAGGATAGTTTGGCGAAGATACAATCATCTGAAAATTTTTTTTAGTAAGTTATGTAAATCTATGTAGCGTAATGAATTAGATATTGTTCTAGATTGAAATAGATTGATTTAGAATAAATTTAGTGTATTAGTTACAATTATATTTCAGTAAACAATTAAATTGTTATTACAATAATGTTATGAGTTAAGTAGTCATTCTTTGGTTTAAGAACTGTTTTTAACTATACAAACATATAAGCTGTAGGTAATAGGACAAATAAATTAAAAATAAGACATTTTCTATTGTTCAAATTTGATTTGTAATAATTAATTCTTTAAACTTCATAAATGAAATATATGTATAGTAATAAAGTTAATGTTTTCGTATACAAACTAATACATTTATTCCTTTATTTTAATTTCAAGTTTTATAATATTCTGACTAGCTGCTAAACTTGAAAGTTGATTAAAAACAGTATTAAAATCAAATCTTTGAGTTTTGTTATTATTTTTGTTTACTTCAAAATTTTCATTGAGAGTTTGAACAATCTTCAATTTTTGTTCATCTTCAACATTTGGATCGGCGAGCATAGTTATGTCAGATCGATACTTCTCCATTATTGCAGTTTCATCCAACACTATTTCACTTTTAACAGCTGCCATAATAACTTTTCTGCTGTAATATTTATTTTATAGTATTTTCAACTTGTGTGTATTAAAAAACAAACACATTTCAGCACTGAAAATATTGTTAGTCGGACACAATCATTAGTAACTTTGATTAGTATGAGCATTGTAAATTAAACAAAGTAAAACTGACACTAAAATAATGTGTTGTATTCTTCATTTATTAAAGTAATAAAACTGTTTGATTAACTCTTGAAAAAAATTGAACTAATTTTCAACGCTATGTATTTCAAACAAATTTACTATCAATGTTTAGAGCGGACAAATTCAAACGATAACCTCAATGTTTAACTACATTATCATAATTTAAATTATGATTATGATACAAAATACAAATTGATACATATACTCAATTTATGATAAACAACACCTGAATCTGATTTCTAAAGAAATAGACTACAAACGTACAAATTAAGCACCTACCAAAACGACTACAAATTTTAATTTTACTAGGTAGTTTAATTTTTTTGTGATTTAGTAAGTCTTTTAGCACAAAAAAATTCCGTTGCCAAATTTTATCTGAACCTTAGCTCAAGATATTCTAATTATTTCTTATGAATATGTAACATCATATTATTCGTGTTTGAATTATCCTATGATTTAGATTCAGAAGTGACTGAGGTTCTCTTTAGTTTCACACCTTTTGCCGTACCAGTTATAACCTATTCGACAAATTTAGGTATGCCAATAATGGTTATTTATCTGCGACATGCTTCACTTTTTAGTTTACACCGCTTCGTTTTCTCGAGACCTCTTAACTACTCGACTTAAAAAAATCTCTACAATTCGTGTAACCACTGTCACTAACCCACTTTAACAGAATACGCAATTTGCCATTAGCGATTTTGGGCAGCGGCAGTGGGTCGTTGTCAACCTGCCCTGGGAGGCTGGGTCCGGCAGCCGGCAGCGAAATATAATGTCAAGAGAAGTCAGAAGAAATAATATGTACGACCACGGTTTAAAAACCAAAGAGTAATTTTTACACTATTTGATAACGTTGTTTGGATCATAAACAACAAAAACACAGGTATGTCAGAAGTTTTTGATAACAGCAAAATTAATGCCGGTTTATCTAGACGACAGTACATTTTTTACGAGAGAAAATGAATAACTAAATTGTTAAGAACAGTAACAAGAGTTGCTGATACGCGTTTGTGTTATGATGGTTTTAGTCACGATTAAAGAATATGGTTGCCCAATGGGCAATATTTAAGCGGCCACAAAAGTATACTATAAGGCGCGCTAATATGTCTAAATGATTTGGTAATAGCAAAATTCAACTAACAGAGAGAGCGTCACGAACTGGGCAACCATCATAGATATATATAATAGTATTTATTATATATATCTGTGGCAACCATATATCCTCAACTGCGGTTTTTGTAGATAAGTGAAATATAAATGCTGATAAGACAATGGCGGTTATAATGATAATAAACAATAAACGGCTTTTTTGCATTCAATAAATTTAATTTTTTCATTGATGGATTTTTCTATTTCACTGTTCGCATTCAGCTTATGCTTTAAATATTTGGTATTTCACTAGCTGTACATTGTTTTGCGGGAGTTATAGTATTTGTTTAAAATTGTCCAATACATTACCACAATGGCTTGTAAAGAGTTTTTCATTTATACCGATCGAAATAAATTGCGTACGCCGTCAAACACAGAATATAGAGTTGACAAATTGCTGAAACCAAAAGAACTTAAACCAGCCATAAAATGTAAGTATTTTATTAATTACATGTATTTTTAAATCGTAATAATATTTAATTATTTTATTTCAGCATGTAAAAACGAATTAAATGTAGATGGAGCAGTTTTCGTTTTAAACAATTTCGATAAATTGTTTTCCGTTATTGAATATGTTGATCAGCTTGAATACAGAGATTTACATTATGTTTATGACGAAATACTTGTTAAAAGTAAGTAGTATAATATAATATATAAAAGTGCCAGTTTAACTAAATCATTAACGGTCCCACACGCTGTTGATTAGGTCTGTAAACTTGACTTCTGTTTTTCAAAAATTGTAAGTTCTCAATGCACATTGCTAAAGCACTTAAAACTCATGATTTGGTCCAACAGATTGCCTGTGAATTTAAACTGTTTGTGTCTGAAAATTCTCTACTGTGCCCTTGTCAGATCCTTACTGGAGTTGACTCTTTTGAGTTGATTCTTTATGATTTTATGATCAATAAATGGGTGCAGAGAACATATTTAAGATATGATTTGTTTGTCCTTAAAGTCCCATATCCCCCCACCTACAAGTACATAATCATCAGCCAATTGTTGGACTTATCTAGCTTTGCTGGTGGCCACTTTTTTTTAATAAATATAATATACGGCATATTGTAGACTCTCCTTCCAATGAGGACCCGTCAATAATTTTATTTCCTTAGTTTTTTACTGATAAAAATTACTCACTTCATTATTGTTTATAAATTGGACTATCTAAAAAATACTTTTGTTTACTTATCCCCCTTCCAATTGATATTTGCATATTCAATAAAAAAATTCCTAGAATTTCAGATCCTTAACTTTCAATATTTCCTTATGTTTTTTTTTTCATTTGATTAGCATGGAAAATTTTAATATTTCATTCTAACTTGAAAACTAATCAAACTTTTTACAATTTAAACAAACATTTTCAAAACTGAAGTATGACACTTTAAAATCACTCTCTTGATATTTCACAATAAAATTTGTTAAATAAATTAATAGTTTAAAAAATAAAACTAACTTAAATCATGTTACATATTAATCATAAAAACTTAATAATTACAATAATTACAATAAAAACTATTTTGTTCACTTGGCACCTTTAGTACTGGCCGTTGTATATAATGTCTGGTCATTGTGTATAATTATTCACATGGCTGAACAAAATAGACCATGGTACACACCATGATTAGTGCTTACATTGGCCATTTGTCCACTTGGACCGTAACGAATAATTATATGAAGGGCTGCGGGGAAAAACGATCAATGTCAATTTTTTAACATTCTGAGAAAATCATGTCTTTTAATTTCAAAATGTAATACATTTTGCCTTTATGCCTAAACTTCCGGGGATCGTTACTCTCGACTTATCTGTTTTTTTCCCTGGTTCGAGGGCATAAAAGATACAATACATCAATACAAATAATTTGATACCAAAATTTTATTTTCAAAAAAAATTGACATTGATCTTTTTTTCCCCGCAGCCCTTCATATATAATATAGTTTTTCACATAGGTAATAGCACTTTTTTTTTTGTGTTTTCCTTCAGTTTACTTTTTATAATAGTTAATTTAGTTATATTGTTTTTAAATATTTTTTTTATTAAATTGGGACTAACTGAGGATTTTGATACTAAATAATTTTTAAATATTTCAAAACGGGTTGAAATATTAATCCAATGTGAGTTTTTTTCTTACAAAACAAAATCACTTCATAGAAATGTAGTAATTGATGTCATTTTAAAATTGATTGATATTTATTAGCTTTATTATATTTTTTAAACTACTTGTTGTTTTATATATTTCAGGTTTAAATATTATTGCATCATTTTTATTTAATTATGGAAATATTGAAGACATTCAAACGGATATGAAACAACAATATGTAAACATTATAAAGATGACTGTTTATTTGTTTGTAGAATTTGTGAATAGTTTTAATGCAAAAATTGAAACTGATTACAAATTATTACTGTTGGAAACAAAAGTATGTTTTTAAGTAAAGATATTTTTTAAAAATTATAACACTTATTTAGTTAAAATTTCTCAATGATCTGGAAACCAGTTACTTATTTTATATGTTACCTGAACTACAGTCATATTTATACATTTTGCTTTTTCAAGTGCACACATTTATGATATCTCTCCTCTCTGTCCCTATAAAATTCTTATAGCAAATACAGCTCTCACCTTATTGCTCTTAGATATTATATACTATGTGCCACGAGAGAACGCTTACGGCGGCTGTCCGAAACTCGTTTTTCTCGCGCATGACTTCCCCCTCTACATCATAGTCTTAAGCTGAAATAATTTGTGCCGACTCGAGCGATTTCGGAACTCGTAGGTAGGGACATGACTGGCCGCCGAGCAGCTGACAAATACTGTTGATTCGTGCGTCGCGGTCATTTACGGTACTGACTTGTGTTTTTTACTGAATTCTGAATTATAGTGCTAATTGATTTACCAAAATTATTTCAACTTAAATTTTTATATTTAGGGTCGAAATAAAAAACAAGACATGATTCAAAAACACACTTCTGATTATGATTGGAATTGGGAAGAAGAAATGAGTATTGGATTTAAAGCAATTTTTTCCATTATTACAAATGACATTACTCAATTGTACGACCCTCCATATATAGATCATACATTTGTATCGTAAGTTATAAGAATGATTTTTTATAGTTATTGTTAAAATCTATATTTTGTAAATTTTTATCAGGTATTTAGCTTCCTGTTGCTATTCTCAATTAGAAAATCCAAGCATAGCTTTTGTACGTACCAAACCTCTTAGGGACAGTGTAATGCAGATATTAATTTTACTAATTACAAATTACGATCATTCTCAACATTTTAAAGTCAAAGCAGTTCAAGTAAATAGTATTCAACTTTTGTTTAATGAGGTAATTTTTAATTTCTAATTTAATGTTTATTCTAGTTGTTAAAAATGTATGAACATTTAGCATTGCCTATGGCAAAAGTAGTGTTAGAAGTTGTCGAATCTGGTAATAACCGATCATCTTTAATCGAATTAATTGTAAAAGAAATAGCAGAAACGGGAGTTGTTGAAGGCATCAAAGAAACCAACTCTCAAGAAATAACAGGAGGCAAGTCTTGTTGCGCATTTCTTGTGGAAATCGCCAAACACAGCCCGGAATTACTTTTGTCCAACATTGAACATATGTTGCCATGCTTGGAATCTGATGTAAGTTATGACTCGTTTATATATTTCAGATGTTTATATGGTGTTTTTTTTTAACAGCCCTACACTATGAGAATTTGTGTTCTCAGCGTATTAAAAGAACTCATAATTCATGTTTTGAATAATGACGAATTGGACGAATTAGGACGTAAAACACGAGACGATTATTTATCAATAATACAAGACCATTTACTTGACATCAATGCTTACGTGAGATCCAAGGTAATAAAATTTACTCTTTTAAACAATTGGTTTGTCATTTATATACTAATCAATTGTTTTAGGCTTTACAGCTACTTACGGCCATAATAAATGCTGACTGTTTGCCAAAACAAATGTACAAAGAAATTCTGAATTGTGCAGAAGAAAAACTCAGCGACAAAAGTTCTTATGTTACCAAAAGCGCAATTAATTTGACTAAAACATTAATTCGACTAAATCCTTACAGTTCAGATGTAATAAATAAATTATTATTGTACTTTTAATTTTTCAAAAAAATATGTACCTAACATGATTGATATTGAATATTGATATTTCATTTTGAATTTATAGTTTACAGAAAAAAATTTGATGGAAAAATTAGAAATAGAAAACCATACGTTAGACAAAATGAAAGAAGTACTAGAGGAGAAAACTGATGGCGGACTTTCTAAAGATGAATTGTGGCCAACAATTGAACCCCAGTTGAAAATGTATTTGGAGAAAAAACTTGAAGGTATATAGAAATAAAAAGATAAATATGTCAATATCCATTTTAATTAAAGAAATAAAATTAAAATTTATTTAGGGCGCAATATAAATTCGTTTAAAAGCTTCGAGCCGCTGGAGGATATGCCCTTAAGTGAAGTTTTGATGAGAATTAAAAGTTATATAACCCTTCGAAAATTCAAAGTCGCTTTAAAATTGTTATTACGTGCTAGAGAAACGTTCAAAGATCAACCGCTGTTTAAGTATGTATAATGGTTTTTTTTTTGCATTTCCAGTTTATTCATTCTAGGTATAATATCCCATTGGAAAAAAAAAAGTGTCTGATAAAATTAGTTATATTATATTGGCGACTGTTACAAAGTAATAATCTGTTCCATTAGCCTTTGGAAACAGTGCAATTCAGTTGCTAAGGAAAACTTAATTTTACAGTATATTTCACTGTGGCGTGGTGTGGCGCAGTGGACACCTCAGCTGCCGCGTGGCACCTGAGGTTAAGCTTTGTCCGTTGCTGCTTGATCCCGGATGGGTGACCACCCGGGATTTTTAGCGGCGACCCATACCATTAACCCCCCGCTATGCATGGCAGAAATGCCATGCGGTGATGCGCCCACCCAGGCGACCGAATAGGCATTGTTAGCTATAAAGTCCTAATCCCGGTCAATACACCATATGAATATTTTATTTCAACGTTTACTATGTAATAAATATCAATAGTACCTTATTTATTACTTTCAGTTTTTTGCGAGGCAAATGGAACATTTAATTTTTCGCAATAGGCGTTGATATAATATTAAAAATAATGTATTGAGCTATTAATTAATTTATTGAGTCATGTTATAATTCTACTTAAATATTTCAGATTGCCAAACGATAATAATTCATTTACAGAACAGTTTTTTTTGTGCATGAAAAATATTTGGTGGAATAAAAGTTCAATATCCAATTGTAGTTTTGAAAACTTTGAACAAATGACTCCTGAAGAATTGAGCAGCAAAATATATTCTGCTGAGGCCAAGATCACGTATCTTCATGTAATTCATCATTTTTATTTGTATTTATTAGTGAGCGTGATACTGACGAAAAATCTAAATTGAACCATTTATTTTAAATTAAACTAACTTTAACTTTAAAGTGTCATTAAGTTAAACTTCCCAAAATAAGAAACAGTGAAGACTAGAATAGATATGGATAGGGTTCACTGTATTATTGTTCTTTGATATATTTTTTTTAAACCAAAATCAATTAAATTTCTTATTTATTCATATAAGATAAGAGTGTTACGTACAATGTTTTTCAAAAATGTTGGTGGAAAGTTGCCTTTTATTGGCGAGAGCATTGCAAATTTGTTCACGGTCAGTGTATTTGCATTTTACACTAAAACTACAAAAAGTAAAATTATTTAAGCTGAATATTTAATCTTGAGTAAATCAAGTAATTTTTTTAATAAAAAAAAACTACTTTTTTGTTTAACTAAACTATATTAATTTGACTGATTGGACTTTTGATTTTCAAAATCTTTCCAATTTCAGGACTGTGCAGCATATTTAAGTACCATAAAAAAATCATTGACAACTATCAGTCAATTGATGTTAGGCAATACTACATCCGAATGTTTAGAGGCTATAGATTTCTTTACGACCGCTCATCAGTTTGGCGTACCACACGCTCAGTTAGGGATTGATGCAATGATCACATTGATATATTCAAACGAATCAAATATAAAGGAGGCTATGATGAACTCTTACAAAACAATATACTTAAATATCGAAGAAGATAACGAGACGTCCACTAATCAGCCGCAAATTGTAAGTTTTTAGTGATATTTATTAAAAATAAATACTTTGTTAATACTTTTCTTTAAAAGTGTATTTCTGTTTTTAGATTATGAAAAAACTTTTGAATTTAGTGAAAACTTTAAATGTAACAAATAGAAAAGCATTTAAAATGTTATTGTACGAATGGGTTAAAAATAAAACAATAGACGATGATTGTATCATGCTGTTGTGGGCATGGTTCACTAAGTCCATCTCTATACCTCGGGAAGATCGAGTTGTTGCCGCTCTACTTATTTCTATGTTTGCCAGGTATTAATTAAAGATTGATTTAATTTTAAAAAAAAAAATATGTTTACTGATGTCAATTGATCATTATTATATTTTAGTGCAAAACCTTGTATTGCAAAAGGAAATCTTGAAAATTGCATTCAGTATGGTTTAAACGACAATTATCAGCTATTTATATATACTTGTCAAATTTTAGAAAATATTGGCAAAGAAGAATTCAAAAGGTATTGATGATGATGAAATGAAATAATATATAAGTTAATGTATAAATATTCAACGTTCTACATTGTTCATTTTAGACTACCAAACAATCACGAATTGGTTGTCAAAATATTAAAAGCGTGTCAAAAAAGTTTTACCGATTGCGGCGTGGATTTATTCAACGATGTCGCTTCCAATGCTATTAATATAATATATAAAGTTTGTTTTGTTATTAATATTTTGAAATAATCAATATTAATAATATTATTTTTCAGTTGACCGTAAAACCAGACGTAACATGTAAATTGTTGTTAATTAAATTATATGACATTATGAAAAACCTAAGTCAAGGTATTCAAATTTAATGTTATTATTTTTATTCTACACATTCCTCTCAATTTCCAACATACTTTTCAAAGTTTGTTCAATTTAATTAATTTTCTTTAATTTTTTAGGTCAAGAAGAACAAACTATTGACTTAGATGCCGACTTATTGGCTAAGTATATATTTGTTGTCGGACACACTGCTTTACAGTAAGTAAAATTTTAGTATCTCTGTCTAAATAACACGTATATTGTCAATAATTTGTATGTATTTTTTTACCACTATACTAATGTGATAGGAATGTGACATGGAGGAACCCACATCATTAAATATTTATTGTTAATTATGTAATTATAGGCAGTGTAACCATTTGGAAAATTACGTTTCTAAGGAGTTAATTTGTTGCGTAAGGGTAAAGTATCAATCAAAAAAAACAAAATCTAAAGAAACCAAAGAAGACGAAGTAAAATAATCTTTTAGTTTTTATAAAAAAAAAAATATTTTGAGGTTTTCCAATATATAATGTTTATCATATAGAGTATTCATGATTCGGAAGCGGCCGAAGTTGAAGCTATCAATGAACAAATTCGTCAGATTTGCGATAAACAGCTAATTACAGGGAATGGAATGTTATCTCATTTTTCGTAAGACTTTTAAAAACATTGATTTATAGCTAAATAATATTATATTAATATTGTTTTTTTTTAGAAAACATGTATTAAATGCATGTAATTCAGAACATCAAAATTTAAAGTGTAACTCAATGATAACGCTGATTAAATTTATGTTGGTCTCGGGTTCGTTCTGTCAAAAAAATTTACAGGTACATAATACATTTAAATACAATATTTGTGACGAAAAAATTTTGTCACGATACAACATATATATCCGACATTAAATTATTTACTTTTTGTTCAATAATTATTTCTAACATGCTGTTAGATGTTTATGGATCTCATGGAAAAGTCGGAAGATTCGGCTACACGTATTGACCTTGTCATTGGATTTGGCTCGTTAGTTTTCAAGCATCCTAATTTGATGGAACCTTATACCGATAGGCTTTATGCTCGGTACATACATTTACTAAACATATGAATTCATATTTATAAATAAATATTTAAAGATGTTTCATTTTTATAATTTTGTTAGATTAAAAGACGATTGTGTCAAGGTACGATACACTGCTTTACTTACTATCGTCGATCTAATACGTCAAGAAATGATCAAAGTCAGAGGACAAATTGCTGGTATTGCTAAGTTACTGGTGGATGAAGACGAAAAAATCAAACGTATGTTTTTAATAGTGGTAAAAAAAGTAAATCATTTCATAATACTTGTGTGTAATAATATAATATATATTTAATTCTAGAAATTACAAAACAATTTTTTGGAGTTATATCTGAAAAGGGAAATTCTTTGTATAACGTTTTATCGGACATTATATCAATACTTTCAAATCCAGACGATCTATTACCAGAAAATGATTTTCAAACTATTATGAAGTACGTTCAAGACTTAATACATTTTCCTCATAATTTTTTTTTTATAATTTTTTTCTAGAATTTTACTTCCCTTTATCACTAAGGAACGTCAACTTGAATCATTAGTCGAAAAATTATGCTTGCGACTAAAAGAGTCTACACACGATATCCAAGCTTCTTACTTATCGTTTTGTTTGATGTTTATTAAATATTCAGACAAAAGCTTGACTAAGCTCTTGGACAACATATCTCATTACAGTGAAAAGTTGAAAAATCCTTTGGTTTACAATAATTTTAATATCCTCATCAGCAATAATTCCAGAATGGCAAAACCTACGACCAAAGACATTTTAAACGAACTTTCTGACAAGATTGAAAAAATAGTAATTGACGAAAATATGGTCGTTCCACTATCACAAAAAACACCAGTAAAACGTAATTATATCAATTTAAATACAATATTGTATAATATAAACTGCATAAATGTTTACAAAACATTTTAAGAAAATTGTATTAAAATTAAATAACTTAATAAATTTTATAATCTAAAATATAAATTTTACAATATTTATTTGATGTATATTTTTTATTTAAAAAAATAGGTTGTAATACAGTTAAAAAGAATCCAATAAAGAATCGTACTAATCTGGAAACGGATGTCGAAGAACCTTCTCAAACTGTGACTAAACGAAGTGCTAGATGTCGGACTACAGTCAAAAGACGCCTTATGGTCGACAACAGTGAAGAAGAAGAAAAAGAGAAAGATGATGTTGGAAGCAATGAAGAAGAGGAACCAGCTCGTACAACTAGAAATAGTACTATAAAAAGAGTCCTCAAATCTAAAATGAACGAAGACAGTGAAAGTGATGAAGTGGAAGTTTTTAAGCGAACAACACGACAAAACAAAAGCGTTAGTAAAAAAAAATTACAATACCAAAAATGAGGTTCCACATTTTTTTAAAAAATTAACTTCAGATTTTGAAATTTTATTTTATGACAAAATAGCACACACTTTGTTTTATTCAGAATGTTTTGGTACATATAGATTTTTTTTTGTACCTGTAAAATTAATGCCTTGTACCTGCATATATTTTGTTTTTGATCATTTATATTTATTATTATTTTTAAAGGTTTAATAACTAAAATCTATGCTAATCCTTAATAAATCATATATGTATATTTATTTATGTTTACAGATAAAAAGTTATTTTTTTTTAGTTGCTAAGAAGATACTGTTTTACAATGATTTTTTTTGTTTTTTTTGTGAACTAACAATATTGTTTAAACCACTAGTTCAATTTTTTCATGTAACAAGTCTATGATCAGAAATATTACATAAAAGATAATTTTTTATACCAAAAATGGAAAAACTTTAACACTTTTTTTTTATTAAAATCCAGAAGTGTTCTTCTGAAAATAAATTTTATTTTTTGGGTCGTTGACTTTTATTGAGTTGCATTGTAAAACAATTTGTTAGATCTAAATATTTAGACATTTGGACCATTCTAATTTAAAGTTTTGCAACTCTGGTGTATAATACTTAAATCTCTGATAAATTGTAATAGTCAACGGAAAACAATGCAAAAATTAACGGGCCTGACCGGGATTTGAACCCGGGACCTCTCGCACCCGAAGCGAGAATCATACCCCTAGACCATCAGGCCGTATGTCGTTGCAAGAGAAATGTTACTTATTTAATGTGATTACATGGAAAAATGAAGATAAGAATGTAAACAGCTATTATTGATAAAAAAAATCTTCACAACAGTCCACTCAGCCAAACCTAAAAGTGTAGCTACTAGCTATAACTTTTACCTTGTCATCGCATATTACAAGTAAAATAAAAATATAATAAGAGGAATTTATAGAATATTACAATACGTTTTGATTTGATTTTTTAAACATAAACTGTCATCCGAGTTCTAATGAAGAACTTTTTCGACGATCGTCGAGTATTGATGTATTTATTCAATAGATATAATGTCACAGTTGGTTGAAACTTTTAATTTCAATTCTGCCGTATTGATGACAGCGTCGGTTCTTGTCGTTGCATTTGTTTGGACGTACTTGAGAGCATCCAGTAAATGGAAAATGATCGATTTGGTTAACGAGAAACATAGAGTTTTGCTGATTACAGCACATCCCGATGACGAGTGTATGTTTTTCGGACCTACTATACAAAAATTGTCGAAAATCGACGGTGTACGATTGTACTTGATGTGCCTGTCTGTCGGTAAGTAGATATTCGTTTAAGAATGAACTCAAGCTAATTATAATGTAAAACCCGACCAAGACAGATCCTGAATAAACCGGAAAACTGTGCAAGACAAAATGTGTATATGGTCTCATTAAACAGTTTCTTCAGGATCTATGCTAGACAGGTTTCATTGTATATTTTACTTTTTTATGGATTTTTATATTATTACCATTATACTGTTGTATAAAACAGTAATTAACATTAATAACATTAATAAAAACTAATGTTTTAACTTGTTATTTTAACCATAATACTATTTTCTTTTACTTATATTTTTTTGGATTTTGATCTCGTCCTTTCAACACCGCCATTACCCGGACTAATTACAGAGAACGCTTTAGGATCCTAATAGAGGTTTAATAAATACATATTCTTGACTATAAAATTGATAACCGTTGCTCACTTAAGTTTTATTTTTAAAAAAAATTTACTTTACCGCATGCCTTTTTTTTTGCCGTATCATAGTGTTTTTTTACACTGATTACGAGTCTGAATTCAGAAATTAGCGGACTCACCTCTTTTAAAAGTTGCAGCTACTAAGAATATTGTTGCGCAAAACGACCGTAGCCCCCCTTAGCGGCAGGCTTTGGAAAAGGTCAGCGACCTAATTTAACCATATCTAGGCCTCAACTTACCCCTCAAAAAAGGGCCGAAGAAAAATGGACCACGCATTGTCGCTTTAGCCACTAGCTGTTGCCGCCACATGGCACGGCCGCCCTGCCCATTGCCTACTGTTATATGGGGAAAACTTCAAAGTTAGAGCTCAAATAGCTCTAACTTTTGAACTAGAAAAGTCCGCCTGATTCTGACTCGTAATCAGCGTAAAAAACACTATAATATGGAGGGGGAAAAAACGATATCCAGTAAAGTAAATGTATGATCGCCTGTTAAGCTTTTCAGGCAATATATTAAATTTCAAAATGATCCTTTAGAGTTATTAAAGGTAGCTTTTTCAAGTGATCGGAAATTATTTAACTGAACGGATGGCCTAGTCGTTAGAATCCACTAATTAAACTAATCACGGTCGCTTCAGCCTAGCCAACAGTCCTATTCAGATTTCCACTGATGTTTCAGAATAATTGCAGAGTTTATGTTCAAAATGTTGCTGTCTTCTTGCTGCAATCATATATATTCCTAGCTCTTCAGACTCTGCAATAGTTCTAAACAAATAAACAACAATTATTAATTATTTAGATATTACAGATTAAGTACTTAATCTGTGCCAACGTGTACACAAAGTGTTCATTCATTTTTGTTTATAAATAGAAAAATAAAAATACAAAAGTTGTAATTACATTTTTTTTCATTATTAGGCGATTACGAAGGTCAAGGTCAAGTCCGCAAAACAGAACTTTACAAAAGTTGTGAGATTCTCGGAATAAACGAAGGAAATATTGTCCTTTGCAAGTAAATATTTTACAATACATATTTTTACTTCATAAGTATTTATAGCGTAACTTGTATTGACGGTGTCTACTATAGAAATAGTCAATTTTTGGATGACCCAAATGCTTATTGGGAAACAAGCATTTTATCTGATAAGATTGCTGAACACGTAGAACAATTAGATATTAATATCATATTAACGTTTGATAACTACGGTGTGAGCGGTCATCGTAATCACGTATCTATTTACATGGCAATTATTCATTTAATGTGCCACAATATGCTTCCAAGTTGTAAGTATATGACTAGTTTAACTCAAATATTTATAATAGTTTAACAATAATTATTAATTTATTTTGTTTGTTCATTAAATAATCAATAAACAGACTGTCGTTCGTACACGTTAGATTCAGTTAATATAGTTCGCAAGTATGTTAAATGTATCGACCGATTATTCAGTAGGACTTCTGATATGAAGTATATACTAACAGCAGCGGAACAAGATTGCGTCAACGTCAGTATTAAAATATATAATACAAATTGTATGTTATTTTTACTTGTTAAAATACATTATGTTTTTATTTATTGCAGAGAGCAATGCAAGCTCATACTTCTCAGTACATTTGGTTTAGAAAACTTTATATGCAATTTTCCAGGTACAAAATTATAAATACTTATACCGCTATTTCGGCTGAATGTTAAGATGTATAATTTATATTTTTTAAATGTGCAATAAGTTTATGACTGTGATAATTTATAGACTTTGTATGATTATGATTATTTAATTGTTTTTTTTAAGTATATTTATTTTATGTCTTCCAAACAATGTTTATTATTATAATTATATAATACCACAACTTTTTATGTTAACGCTTTTTGTTTTAATACACTTAATTGACAGGTTAGGATTTTTAATTTTATTTACATTCTTAATTTCTGTATTCCGTTTTTTTATGTATAAATTATTAAATGTTTTTATTTTAAAAATTATAAACAAAACCAATTGGTTTTATAATACACAGATTAGCAGTGCCATACACAAGACCAGTAACCAATTTTATGTGGGGTACCCACCTCAACGGTCATAGTTTACCATCCGCCAGTCCATAAACTATAGCAATAGTACCTATTTTTACAATAGACATCCCACATAAAATCTGTAGTCATTCTTGTGCACAGCAGTCAGCACCGTTTATCTGTATATTTTAAGATCAATGAGTAATGACAAAAAAATCTTCGTTTTTAATAATATCATGAAGAACCATATATATTATTAAAAATTGTACATAAGTAAAAAAAAAAAATCAAAATTAATATTTGTAAATAGAGTTTATGATTAGAACTCAACTAAAACGTGTTTGTATGTTTTTGGCGTTACTGACTAAAATACTTATAATAATAAACCATTTATAGATAGTTAATAGTATGTATATAATTTATATCTACAATAATTGTGTCCTAATGTTGTTTAACCTTACTAAATTGGAGAAATATGTATAGACTGAAATACAGTTACGCAAATGTGTTTTCAAATAAACGAGGCTTAAAGAGAACGACACAACATAGTTAATTGATTTTTACCTTCCATTCTTAAATGTCTGTGTAACTTTTAATAATATGGATAAATCATTAGATTTAAACCATAATAACCAAATAAGTCGCTTACATAACATGAATGAAAACCATTATTGTGTTTGTATAAACTATAGTTAATTTAAAAAAAAAAAAGGTACCAAATCGTAATGGAATGAAAAAAACTAGCAACTAAACGATTGATTTCAAAAATCTAAATGGTATTCCGTATTAGAAATAAAATATAAATACTAGAAAATCTAAACAGTTAACTGTTATTTGTAAACATTAAGGTTAAGTTAGGCAAATATGACTTACATCACTAATAGTGATGTGTGGGTACCTAAGGAAACCGACAGTTGGTTATAAGTTATACGTACTAACGATGGGTGAAAACATCACATTTCATAAATTTGTTTACAAAATTACGAAGATATCTTCTTAGGCCGTGATTCTCATTTTACCATAGGCGTAAAATTTGCATTGTAAATCGTTTGTTGTAATCCGTCACTTTTAATACCGACCGGCGACCGGATCAAATGCAACTTATGCACTTCTAGCTTTTAATTTGAATCACGTAGATTATTTAATGAATTTTTGTTTTAAGTTATTTACTAAATATTGAAACCATCAGGACTGTAGTACTGAACGCAAGCAACTATAATGATCAATTAAGAGGGTGTCACACCACTTTTTTTCGGCGCGTAAAACATGTCTCAGGATATGCGATTTTCTAGGAAACCGAGTGGGTTTAGCGTATACTTGCTAATGAACAAAATTAAAGATTAAGAGTTTATCTACATAATAACAGAGGTTTTTTTCGATTATGTTACTAGGAACCGAGTTATAGATCTTTGAAGTTTTCATTTTTCAATAGCGTATATCTTCGTTTTAAAACATTTTATCGAAAAAAACCTATGTTAATATGTAGATAAACTCTTCATCTTTAATTTTGTTAATAGGCAAGTATGCGCTAAAACCACTCAGTTTCTCAGAAATTTGCATATTCTGAGACATGTTTTAGTCAAATTTTAGTAGTTATTAGTGCCAGTTTGTGGCGATCCTAGCGGCGACTTTAAAACACATGCGGTGTGACGCGGCGGCGGCAGTGGTGGCGGCAACTGCTCAAATCTTAGTCTGCTTCGGAAAACATTGTGTGAAAACATACAGTCAATTATTTATGTTGCCTCATTGAATGAAACTTAATAATAGTATATCCCTTATGTTTTATAACTTTGAATACTACACATACTTTATATGTGTATTGCTGTGTAGGCATTTAAAATAATGAGAAAACTTCAGGCACATAAGACACATAAAGGCTACATAAAGAGTGTAAGCTAAGAAAAACAAAAAAAATCATGAACTGCTTGATAAAAGCAGCCACTTATTGATCACACTTCTTATTCGTTTTTCGTGTTATGTTTAATTAGTTAACATAGGTTTACTTTGAATATTGTACAATAAACAATAAACATTATCCCAACAAATGATATCATTTTAGCTACCATGCAGAGCAGCGAGATGCTATTTTTGTTTTACTTTTGGCGACCAAAGTTTTTAAACGAGCCCATTGGACTGTTAAGTATTTTTCTGAATATTGTCTTGATGCTGTGGTAACAGAATCGGCCAGCAAAAAATTACCTTAAGTAGTAGGGTACGTATAGTAAGGTTAATCAACAGTAAGACACAATTATTATATCACTATTATAGTGAATAGTGATATATTATTATAGTTACCTATACATACTATTAATTATCTATAACATGTTGGATTAAATATTAATGATTTAATACTATATGTAATTTCGTCGATAACATTTAGGAACACATATGCGCGATTTAGTTTAACACAATTCTAATCATAAACTCTATTTACATGTATTAATTTTTACAAATATACTAATAATAACTATACAATTTTTAATGATATTGAAGACGAGGATTTTTTTTCAAATTTGTTATTACACAGAAAGAACATTTATAGATACCTACTTCGTTTATTATCTTATTGCTTAGTTAAGAAGGTTAGGTTTAAAGTTTCGCTGTACTGAACTAGATTCTAAAACCAAAAAACAATATACACTTCACATACAAAATGAGATAAATATTTTTAAATTGTAAGCAGCACAAACTATCTTTGTAATGTAAACAAATGTACTGTTTGTTTTAGTATAGTATTCAACTTCCTTGGTATTTTACTTTAACTTTAAACCCGAAAATTTAAAATGCATTTAGTATTTCCGTTTGAAAAAAAACCTATAAGAAAATATCTAAAATATAAATTTAAAAAGCACCATTTTGTTTTTAAAAGCAATGTTTTTCATTATTATGTCAGTGTCTACAGGTACATAAAAACAATTTAGTAAAAAAATGTAATAATAATAAAATTATGTTAAAAAAATGTTTAATTAAATGTTAAGTTTTGATTCGTTGATTGTTTTGTAATTTAAAAAAAGTTGTGTTTAATGTTTAGATTACTATCCACGTGAATAAAATATCTGATGCTTTTTTAGAAAAATCTATTTTTCATGTTTTATGTGTTAATGGAATCAAGGTTGGTTAACCTCCTAGAGAATCTAAAACATAAAAAAAAAAAATCAAAAACTTGTTTTTTCTATTTTATTTTTATTTTGAAGTACTTATATTGGTATAAGTATTTTTAATTGTTGATCTAAAGCGTTTAACTTTATTCACTACGAATGAGTTTTTAAATAATTTTTCAACTAAACACACAATTTTATTTAATAATATCTCATTAACATAGCAAACTTATTCTTATTTTGAACAATGTAAGGCATTTGTAGCATGTTATACACATTTTAAGCTTTATTGAAAATAATTTTAGTGTCTTAGTAAAGCACCAAAACTGATATTGTCATCCAACTTACAGTCATTCGAAAAACGAATAAGCAAAATGTATACCGACTCAATTTTACTTTTTTTAAAAATAACAAAAAAATCAAGGAATCAAAACTTACCATTTTATTAAAAACAATTTTATTATCATTACATTTTTTCACAAGATTTTTTTTATGCACTTGTAGACACTGACATATTAATAAACAACATTGCTCTTAAAAACAAAATTATGTTTTTTTAATTTATATTTAAGATTTCTTATAGTTTTTTTTTTTATAACGGAAACACTAAATGTATTTTTAATTTTCGTAGGTATTTAAAGTTAAAGTAAAATACCACAGAAGTTGAATATTATACTAAAGCAAATAGTACATTTGCTTGCATTGCAATAAGGTACAGACTACAGTTTGTGCTGCATAAAATTGGAAAATGTTAATCTCATTTTATACTTGGAATGTATATTGCTTATTTTTTTTTATTATTATTGTTTGTAAAAATGTTTGGCCGAATAAAGTTCATTTCGTGTACGATTGTTACGAATAAATCGTGGAAACATCACATGTTTGTATTTTGGTTTTAGAATCTAGTTCAATATAGCGAAACTACCTTTTTTTAGTTTCTCAGCATCTATTATGTATTTAGGTGTTGTATCTGTAACTAAAATATTATAACTTTAAGTAACGTTTATTAAAACAGAAGTAAAAACAACACATGGAAAACGACGAGAACAATTACCGCACAACTGATTATAACTCAGACCGAAAACAATAATATGTTTATCTTACAACAAATGTGTAGTAGTTAGTACAGGACCTAAAGTCTGAAAATAAATATTAAAAGAACATCTGCTGTAAGCCTATGCAGCAACAAATTCTTCAGAAATCGTAGACAATTTTTTTAAACAGATATGCCCTATGTATCATAAAAAAATAATAACGAACAAAAAATAATTGAATATTTTACTTTAAAACGTATGTACATTCTAAACTAAGCAAAAGATAATACGATAAATACAAAATGTGTTGGTTATGATAATTACACCTTAAATATAAAAATACCAATGCAGTGGGGACGGAGAGGTCACAGGTCCTCAAGAATTACTATAACTGAAAGTGATAAAATCACTTAAAATTAACGTTTCGATGCTAATCTATCGACACTGCAACTCACTTAAATACTTTCTTATTGTGCTGGTTTGAGCTTACTATCCACAAATTCGCATCGAAGCGTTTATTTGAAAGTGATTTTATCTACTACTATTAACACTTTTTTTATTTAAAAATGATTTATACGTCCTTATAATTAATACATTGTATTTTTTGTTTTTACTATTGAATCGAAGCGTTTATTTCAAAGTAATTTTATCACTTTCAGTTTTTCAATTTCTAAAGCTTCAATTTCTGTAACCTTGCCACCACATTGCTGGCTTTAAATTATATTGGTGCACAATAATAATATATTGAATTATTACATTCGTATTTTTAATTCTAATAATAATAGGCTATAAGACAAGAGTAGAACAATTTAGGGAAAACATGAAAGAGATAAGTATCGAGGCACTTGACCGTGGTCGGTTGTATTAATAATATTGACCCTTGTCCCTTATCACTTTTAAAATCAAATAACAGCGGCTTGGTGATAACAGTAAATAGATATTATCTTTGATAGTTTGGCAGAGGGGAGCCGGTACTGTCAGATCGAAGTACATGCTTAATTAATTTGTTTTCTATTTATTAAGGCGTCAGTGTGTTATGTTTATTTAAGTTATTCGATTGTTTTTGTTTTGTATCCTTACACAAAAATGTTTAATTCAATAGCAAAACATGCTATTATATGCACCAAACAACTATCTATTTCATCACATATCAGGTGAGGCCGTTACAACAAAAAATATTATGACAATTTAATAACGAAATAAATCTCTATATATATATATATATATATATATATCAACTAAAATATGTTTTTTCGAAAACAAAGGTGTTTCACTCGAAGCACTGTAGTATTAAAAGATTCAGATGCCAACAACAATGAGGGTTGGTTGAAAAAATTACTCGTCAGACGGATAGAACCTACTAAAGAACAACATTCCCGTATGCTGTCTGACAAGGAAGTTGTTTATGAATTACAGACACATAATGTTCGACCAGACTCTGTAGACGGTTATATCAAAAATTAGTAAGGCATGAATTCAACTATTCATGATAATTGATAATACATTAAATATTGATGTTAAATGTTTGAATTATATGAAAAATGATAACTTTTACAGCGAAAAAGTGGTAGAATTATGTAAAAAAACGTCGGGTATAAAATATGAATTAGTCGGTTCGTGGTCGGTTCATGTTGGTGATCTCGATCAATATGTTCATTTGTGGAAGTACAAAGGAGGTTATGCTGCGATAGACAAAACCAAAGAAATTCTTTTTTGTAACAAAGTAAGAAGTTCAGTAGCTTTGAAATTTAGAATTGAGTTTTACGGTTGTTATATTATACTATAATTATAAATAATGTTCTTTAAGGAATTTGAAAAACTACGTAGAGAATGTGGTGGGTATTTACGATCAAGACATTTGCAGTATATGTTAGCTTTCAGTTTTTGGCCTGCGATTGAACTAAAATCTGGCTCCAACATATACGAAATTCGTAGTTACAGTTTAAAACCAGGAACAATGATTGAATGGGGCAATAATTGGGCACGAGCTATAAATCATCGTCGATCAAACGATGAGCCATTTGCTGGCTTTTTTTCTCAAGTTGGCCGACTTTATAATGTTCATCATTTTTGGTGTAAGTATTTTTGAAAAAATTTGTTTTCTATTTAAGTCAAAACGATTTATTTTACAATGTTTTCAGGCTATAAAAATTTAGAAGTTCGTACTCAAACTAGAGAAGCGGCCTGGAGGTCACCTGGATGGGACGAATGCGTCGCTTATACAGTACCGTTAATCAAAGAAATGCAGTCAAAAATATTACATCCTACCCCGTTTTCACCAACTCAGTGATATCACATTATAATATTTATTTCATTTTATATTCTATTAAATTATGTTATTTTATGGTTCATTCAAATCCTAATTCGCTATATTATTGAATACTAGGTCATTTTGGTAAATTATAACATTAAATTATGAATGAGAATATAATTGGTTTTGTACTTATCAGCCACATCCTCTTGTACATTATAAAATTATGGTTATTTAATGGTTAATTTCAACTAATATTGTAGTTGTTATTTACGTATTAGATGACATAATTTATATAGTTTTAAATAACTAAATATGTTATTACGCGTCTTAATTAATGAAAAGAAAAATGTTGATGTTTGAAATCGTACTCGAAAAATTAATTGCAAGTAATGTAATCAGCAATATAATAAACATTTTATAATATTTTGCTAACAGATTATTAACATATTATGTGTATTCACAAAATGAAAACAAAATTTTAATGTTTATGAAATTATTTAACAAGTATTTCCATTTTGGCTTCAAATAGATATATAGACTGCACGAATTAGGTGTATTTATTGATTACGAACATTCGTTTTTTTTTTTGCATTACAATCATAATTTTACTTATAAGAAAAATACCAAATTTTTAAATACGATAATATTTGACCTGTGGCTACAAATATAATATGTCTGTTAATATATGTTAATTTAATTTTATAATTATAATAGTAAACTAATGGTTAACCGTTAATTATGATCAACTGTATAAAGTATATAATTATAATTGTTTAAATTCAATTAAATAACAATTTACATGAAATAATTTATTATGGCTGTTATAAAATGTATAGAATAGATTATCTTATGCATTTATAACACTACTATACTTAAAGTGGTAGCTGGCAAGTAGTCTTTGTGCTCAACACCAATGAATAGTCTATTCGTTGGTTATAAGAGCTTTAAAATTAAAATTAAATGTCTTTAGTTCTTGGATGCTTTTAAAGAAACACTACCCCACATCTACCTTTTTTTTGTTTATTATAACGACTAGGTAATGAGAATTGAGAAGTTTAAAAAAAAAATATTATTGACATGTATAACAAATGTAAATAGTGCGTTTCATAAAAAAATGTATTTTTCGAATTTTAATAATTATTTTTGAAATTTTTAATTGCGATTTTTAGTAGGACAAAATTTCTAAAAATAATTTTCATAAAATATAATTTCTTTATTATTTTACTGGGAAGGTAATTTTTAACTAATCAGTAACTCGGAGAGATCATAGCTGAAGCTTCCGGGAACTATGAGACTGAACAAGGAGTGAGTTGATGTCATTAGTTAAGACAAGTATCGGATGGTTCAAACTTTCCCGAACTTGTTTAATATAATTAAATTCTCACGGGTTAAGGTAAGTTAGGTATAGGTATAAAAAAAGACCACACGTATTAGCAGGTAGGAATAATTAATTTTAAAAAAACTTTGAAAACGGGTTAATTATTTATAAGGAGAGTTGATTTAAAGAGCTTGAAAACATTTTTTTCTCAAGATTGTTACTTTAAGATTATTAATAATTATTGTGAATTTAGTGCATTGCGCGTTAAAATATACATGGGTATTTAAATAACATGAAATTCCAATAATCTTGTACGCATAATGTAAGTAGACTCATAATTATGTTAATGTAGTGTATTCCTATATTGATGGATCGCCATCATATTAGAAGCCCAAAACCTAGTTAGAAGACGGTAGTTTTTTTTCTACATATTATTACCTTTAAGGTGCAACAAAGGAATCACGTTGCCGCTTCAAAAATAACAGTATAAATATATTATAATCTTTTAAATAGAAAAAAAAAACAAGTTAAAAAATAGAATAATAACAATATTATTATTTGTGTGTGTAAATTGGACGGTCTAGAAAATTTGAATAAAATGCAAATTTTTGTGATTTGGATGATTTTTATGGTCGAAAATAGAACGGTCTAGAGCATAGAAAAATAAACTTGTATAAGCTGACAGTACATATTGACCATAATAATGATATTGTGTACGTGTGCATCTTATTATTATGTTGTTGTAAAAAATAGTAACCATCAGAGTCGATGGTTATTACTATACACTTCAGATGTAACGAGTTTCCAACGTCAGTCCTCGTGTCGTTTCCAAATGTTAGGATAACCTTAGAACATAGTATTTTTGTATAATATAAAAATCATACCTATATAATTGTGTTTTTATTCTACCTCCGAATGTAATGCTTTGGCTGAATATATAGGTAGTAGGATACGGTAATTTAGGTACAAGTGACTTCGACTTAACAAAACTTTCTCACCGTCGCTAAAAAAAAAAAAGAGTTTGATATTTACAAATAATACTCTGCTATATTTACAATTATGAACTTGTTTTTTTTCCAATACATTTTTACGAACCAATACGAAATTCGAAATGTTGTGTACCTTTATTTTCTTGACTAACTAGCGTTAGTGTTTTCTATATTGATCACCTCTTATTTTCCTATAATACAAATTAAAAACAATAAAATTACATTTAATAACGGTATAATTAATTCGCTGTGTGTTTGATATGTTTACCATCGTCCACCACATTTGAACGGTACAAGGAAAAACGAGTAAGTGCCTTTTTTTTTTTTTTTTTAAATGGTGATTTGGTGTTGGACATTTTCTTTTTGTCGATTTGACGTGGCTCTTTAATAGGGGTTTATGTCACTTTTTTTAAATTTTTTATCTCGTTCGACTTTCCAATGTATTATGTATGACTTTATTCGTACCAAACCGTTATGTGCATGTTGTCGATTATTACAAAATTTAAGAGCATAATCGACTGGTCGTGACATCGCCCTGTTGGTTAGGTAGCTGGTTTATACTATTTGTTTGGCGAGTGGTCGTTGTAAATTAACGTCTCATTTTCGGAATATGAGCTTAGTGAAGAGTTATACAAACGTAAAGAAGATAAGTCACCCGTCAGTGGGCGCATGTGGGTGTGCAAATAATGTCATAACGATATATACCTACCTACATCACACTAGCTGTGTTATTATCTAAATACGGGCTTAACGGGACTAAAGAGAATAATATACTGGGTTTTTTAATTTTTTTTTATCACACCGGTTGTACGTGGAATTAGTGGCGGATCCCGTGCAGGTGCCGACGAAAAGTCAACCGAAAAGCCGTAATTTGTTATTGTCGCCGGGCAAGGGTTACTGCTGTATAATATAAAAATATATAGCTGTTATGCATAGGAAATGATGGCTTGTTTAATGTCCGTCGACAAACGATATTTGTTTGAGATACTATATTATTTACACAACCTTTTTGGCCATTATGGTTAATAACGCGGTCGGTAACAATGTACCTGAACGCGCAAAGTAGACAAATATGTACATGTGAGGCCTTCTGTCAATTTTAAATAATTCATACTGTTGTATTACAAGTGAAATAGGTTAAAATCAAAGTTTGTTCAAACAAAAAATCCTAATCATAAAAAAAACTGACTAACATTTTTAACTGTTTTATGTAGTTTTTTAAAGTCCAATTCATTCTTTCCAATTTTTTTTTTTACTATTTCCAGTCTTAAAGTCGTATAGATAACTGCACTCTGCAAAAAGTAATAAATAAGACTTTTATTTTAAAAATGCATTGGTGAAAAAGATTTTGTTGCACTGTAAAGGCTTCTTTTAAATAATAATCAGCTTTAACAAGGCCAATCGGATTTTAATAACTAAATTATCTAGGGATCAAAATAACGGTAATTTTCCAGGAAAATTTAAGAATACAAAACTAATTTTCCCTAATTTAAGGAAAAATTCAGATATTTAAATTTATTTTCGTTTTTTCCGAAAAACATTAATTTATAATTGCGTTTTTATTTAAAATAAAAGTAATTAGGTATCAAACATGATTAAATTTAATATTGTGTAAATTAACATATAACTTTATTATTAATACTTATAAAACTAGTCGTTTTTATCATTTTTTTTGAACATTTTGAATTATAAATACTTTTTCCAATTTTTTGGAAAATTACTTTTTTTTTTTACTGTTTTTTTAATGAAATTTGTATTACTACTTATTTCCATAAGTAAAGAACAACATAGGTTCATTATGGAACATATTATACTTTTATAACTATGCATTAATGCATCGAAGCTGATTTAAAATGAATACGGAAAAACTTTATACTTTTGTCAAAAGGTTAAATAAACTAATTATTAGACTTTCATAGGACCCTTTTTTATTTAAATATTAAAATGTTTTTACCAAACTTCATTAGGTATCTATCTGAGATTTTAATAACGAATAAACTCGCCAGAACGTGTGTTGTTGAGAGATACATTTTAATTTTCCTGCATAAAATTATAATTATTCAAATTGTGGTAACTTTAAAACATAATATCGTCGACCGTTATAGTAGTATAATCCATAAATCATAGGTCCAAAGTTTTACTGTGTCTGCTAAACACAACGATATTAGATCTGAGTAAATTCAGGAAGTATTACTAAAACCATAGCTTTCTAGGAGTTTTAGTTTATCAATTAGTGAAGGTATATAATGGTATAATGATAAAGTAAATGAAAGAGTGTTTAGGTAGTATAATAAATGTGACTAGCGTTTTGGCCGTAGTCCGTATGTCGTCTAAATATAAGGGTTATTACTTATCAATAAGTGGTCTAAGATTAAATAATCTTAAAGCTCTTTAAATAAATTGTTTAATAAAGGGTTAACAGATGGAGTAAGAAGTTTAATTTCTTTTACATTTAGTGCACTGTGTAACACAAGTTAAAAAAAAACTTAAATTTCGGTAATTTATTGCCTAAAGAATACAATACATCCTTAAAACAATCTTTCAAGTTTTTGCTTTGAAACAGTTTCATGATTTTCTAGTTCGTTGAGTTAGCACAGATGTTTCCTGTTTAAAAAGTTTACTAATTTCAGTCATTGTATTATGTAATTACATTATAAAAATACTTTTCACAAGACAAATGATTAAAGAATTAAAGTAATGTATTTTATTTGTATTACTTTTTACGAGTAAAAATATGAGCTAGCAATAATAAAACAAATATATATTTATATATATTATCTAATTTATAATAACCTTATAACAATATTAGGTGATCAAATTTTTTTTGAAATGATTAATAATCATTAATCACTTTCCCTTATAAGTTAAAATATGATACAACTTTTCATTAAGAACCCTTTGATGTAAATCTATTTAGCCTGAAAAATTATAATATAAAATTATATACAACCTACCAATATAATTGTACCCGTATAATATTTTTACTAGTAACGCAATGGCATAATTATGGTAATATTAGAAACCACAAATTGCCGTTAAAATTTTTTTTATAAGTGCATTTATTGAAGAGGTGAAAGTTCATAGAAAAGTCATAAAAACGGAAAATTATCTTATTTTTACACATAATTATTTCAACTATATTGATTATTGAGGTCGTTTTCCCCCATTTTTCGATTTTTCATAAAAAATCAAAACATGAAAATTCTTACGTTTTCACCTCTTTTGTTTTTTAAGCGTTTTTATGGAGAACCTAATTTGAAATTTACACATGTTAAGTAAAAAATGTTCTAATAAAAAAAAATCCAAACAAATTTGAAAAAATGTTTTCTATTGTAACAGACATGATCCGACTTTGGTTTACTTTGGACGATTTATCTAGCTCTATCTATTTTATCTTCGATTCGCAGCTGAGAAAATATTGTTATTACAATGATATATTTCTTTTTAATTTTGGACCTATGATGTCTCCTAAATCGCTGAACCGATTTCCATACGTATCAAATCTATAAATCAGAAATCGTACCTAAAAGGCACTTTATTGGATCAAAAATTGAAAAAGATTCATCAAAACTAAATCAAGATAAAAACACCCAAAAAAATGTACACATTTTTCATCTTAAAGTTACAATACATATGACTTTTTAAAAATATTCTGATTACTTTAAAAGTCGCGTGAGTTATTCTCTAGATATAGTACCATCGATGTATACTTGAAACCTAAAAAAATAACATAATCTTTTTCGTTCGAGGAGAACCTTTTTTTACCTATTCTAACCTTCTACCGAGGGGTAGAAACTTTTTCATTGTTTTAGGTGTGGCATTAAAGACTTAAAGCCTGAAAATTTGACCGAGCAGATATACCTACAATTTTTTTTTTATCAAAAACCGGTAGTCAAACTTTTATTTTAGGAAAATACACTTTGATCGTATTAAATTTCCATGTTTTTGTTTATTTACTAAAAATCAAAATTATTATTATTATTTTGTTCGGACGTTGTTGGACTTAACGGCGGGACAATAGATGAAAACCGCTTTAGCCTCTGCCGGCCGCTGTCGTCGGCCAGAGACCGTGGGGGGTTGGAGCAGCAAAAGGCGGGGCTGCCGCCACCGAGGTGGTGCGCGCGTTAACGTGTGCCTGTATATATATACATATATATAATGTATACGCATAACTATATATATACCGACCGGCATTTCGGGTGCCCGCACTTATTCGGCCGCCAACGGTACTGGACAGTCCTGTTCACCGTCTCCTCGCGGCTCATACTAGCACGGTTGCATAGCAATACGGTTCTTTTAAGAAAAACATTTTTTTTCCGCCATAACACAACCCAAAGACTTTGTTGTTGTCGCACGTCGGCGGCCTAACCGTTTGCAATTTTTCCAACACCGTCCACACACACAAGCCATTGGCCAACATCACTTGGAGAAGCAGCAACTGAAGAAGATTACACTATGACGACGGTATACAGCGCGGTCGTAATCGCTACAGCGATCCTTTGCGTAAAAGTCGCGGCCTACCCGACCACGGTAAGATATTTAGTTTTTCAACACCGAAATAATATTACAATGGTGGTAATTTTACACGGGCACACAATTGTCGACCCAGGATTATTGTCGTGTACTCCAACTGGTCTAAAGTCTCACTGCGTTTTGCTATATACGTATATAATAACAATAAGTTCTTAGTAAATTCAGCAAGCACCCATAGTACTAAAAACCATAGCTTTCCACGGGCTTAGTTGTACCAATTAGTATTGACAGCGATACCTACTAGAAATAGTGCGCTCGGTGGTGCAATGAATGTAATCTTTTGACCGTGTAAATGTTACTACAAAGTCCAGAGGGTATTCTGTTTCTACAATGATGGGTTTTTACTTTTGTGTCTGGACCATAGGTCAGAAATCACTTCCAAAAAGTTACCTTATTTGGGCCAAAAATGTGAAAAGTTCACTTTTTTGTTGTTTCTAAATTATTTAAATGATTTTACTAGTAGTGCATAAAACGGCTATTATAATATATTGGAACAAATTGTGTAAATTTAAAGCAGCAACCGTATACTGAAAACTTATACATACATAATTATTTTTCCATACAAATATCAAAACTAAATTCGTTTGCTATGTATGATTTTTTTATTACAGTTTTAATGTTATAATAATATTATTGAAAAATATAATTAATTTTTGTCGTGCAAGTCACGAACAAAGCTAAAACGTTTATCTTTAGTATAGAATCTATAACAACTGTACGTTTAGCGAAGAGCCATTAATGAAGATTTAAAGGTTTTACCCCACCCCTCTCTTTACTTGACGGAAGTATTTTATTGATATATACCCCACGGAGCCGGAGGAATAGTGCGTTAAACAAGACACAAGACTTCCCTACTATGTTATCTGAGACGTGATCTAGCAAAATGAATTTAGATTCCCCAGATATGTGTTTGGGGGAACGAGACTTATCGCTTGGAGCAGCACTTTATTTAGCGATGATAGAAGAGTGTACTTTCGGTCATAAATCGGAAAGTTAAAATTGACAATATGAGTCGATACCGATAAATATTATACAATTACACTAAAAATATTTGCCGTTATCTATCTATACTTATTGTCTTTAACTAGTGAAGTTATTATAAATAATAGATGCAATTTATTAGTAAAATGTACTATTTTGAGAAATTGATGTCATACTGCAGACGTATTCATTTTTTTAAACAACATGAGTATTCTGTACTTAGTTTTTATTGTAATTAGTTAAAACGTTATTATTTTCAATAACCTTTTTATTAGGTCAAAAAAAAAAAAAATAAGTTGTTTAGTCTTTGTTGTGGATTTACAATAATAACAAATTAAAAATTTTCAATTATAATTTATATATCACTATGTGTTATAACTTATAAGTATTTATACTTTTGAAATGTACTGTTATAATATATTACCTATTCGAAGAATTTCCGTTAAAAAATGTAAATAAAAAACATTTTTTTAAATTATTGTATTCCTATATGTTCTGAATAACTGATTTTGTCTAGAGCAATAATATTGTTCATAAATTACGTGACATACACTAATTGTATATAAATTCAAATATTATTTTATTTTATTGTGGTTAGGTTAGGTTCACAGTGAACGAGTACATACCCTGGACACCCTGACTTTGCATTACAAAGTAAAAACCATATATTTTACAATATAAATTATAGGTTGGTGATTTTTTTTTTTAATATATAATAACTTGGTTTTGGCCAAATCATAAATGCATTTATTATTGTAGTTTTTAATAAAAACTTAAAATAGTAAAAATACTGAAGAACGTCGTTAGTGTGACGCTAATAACATAAACAACTACTTTCAGTTTGCATGTTAAGTACTTATTAAAAACTCATTTGAACTTTTATTTTTACAACTTTGGTGTCATTAACACAATAAACCAGTTAATTAATATTGCTTTCAATAACACACTCGTGCACAAATTCATTTTAGTAGTATAAGACACATTATGTAAAATAATTAAATATAATTTAATGATTTTTAATGTTATAAAAAGATAATATTGTTTTTGGTATTGGCTAACTATATATTGTCATTATATAATAAATAATAAAAAATTACACACTCTTATAGCGTTGTACTTATTCTAGCTATAATATTTTTGTAATATTTTTATAATAGGTACATGATACATCAACTAAGGTTTGAGTTTCAAGGTATTATTTTTACCATTAAAACGAATGTCAACTATAAAATGTGTTTTTTATAGGTGTGTATTTTACAGTATAAAAGCTAAGCTTTTTTTGTGCTTTCATTACACTTTAATACATTAATGCGACAAAATCGGTAGTTTATAAAATACCCAATGCCATAGGTTCTGCGTATAAAAGTCAAAAGGTTTAGTAGCTAACGGGTTTCTCCATAAACTATAACGTTATTATAATTTATTGCATTTTAAATAATACTTTGAATACACCGATAAATAGTGTGGTTAAGGTCTGATGGTCTGTATTTCCATAGGTCTCTCAAAGAGCTTCTGACCTGTCTAACCAAGTCTTGTATCTTTTTTTTAAATGCGGTCTGTAATTTTTACACTTGTCATGGTTTAAAAAAATACTCAACTCTGAGAAACTCAACGCATCATGATATCAATATAAAGTTATGGTATTGACATTGTATGTGAAAGGTTGTCCGAACGACGTATGACAACCTATAAACCCATATTAAAATATATAATATTGTTGAATATACTAATGGCTAAATTACTCAGACCCCGGTTTGTATGCTTAAGTCATAATGTGAGTTTCTGTATAAAAACGTCAATAGTGTTTTACTTGGATTGTAGTGTTAATGTCATGTAAAGTACATGTCAAAGTCGCTGCTTTCGCAAGTATACCAATTTCGTGTAATATTTAAAAACCATTCGTTTTGTATTTATTGTAAAAGTTCTGTCCTGGGACAGTAATAATAATAGTAATAACAATAATAACTTTTTTTTTTTAATTACACTAATAGTGTAACCCTTTTAGATAAAAATACATTTTATTACATTCGTGCATTTCTAATGGTGATTAACAATTAATAATTTGATGGTATGGATTTTTGTGAAATACATTTAATTTCGAGCGGTGAACAAAACATGCGTTAAGTTTAGGTAAATAATATTTTTTTTCTATAGAAAAAAAAAACAAAAATGTTCTCCTTTCATTAATTTTTTTGTTGCGCGTTTCAACGTATTTTGATGATTAAAAGTTTCCGACTATTGATTGAAAAAAAGTTTGATTGCTTATAAGTTTTAATAAACATTTGTATTAATATTTTCCCCTTTAGTTAACAGTCACCTGCTACTCCATCTAAAAGGGTATCCGCCGGCTAATCCTAATTTTGTAGTAATAATTTCCGATTTTGTTTTTGTTTTTGCGACTATGTGTTGTGATGAGTCCATGTTTTTGACTGTTTGGTTCCGGAATAAAATTAATGTAAACGCTAAAGGGAGAAACGTACTAAATCGAGGGACAAAATATTATTTGCTACTCGTTCCGGTCAGGCTGGTTTTCGTTCCGGTCTGTCACGTTTTGTTCCGGAAAAATCATTTGACGAAGAGTCTGGACTTTTTCAATCCCTACGATTCAATAACCAGAGTATTATCAGATACAACACAATTATGTTTAATACAATACGCCCCCGACCAATGTTCACTATATATCATATAGATAACCGTTCATAATGTTATAATTACTTGTAAATCCAATATTATTGTCTTGAAATACCTCTTCGGTTTTTCGCATCAGAGTCAAAACGTTTCGTGAACAGCCTTATTAAATTGTATACCCAAATAGCAGCTTTTGTATCCGTACGTATAAGATTTAGATAAAGCGTTATAATGGTATTATATTTGTTGATTGATGGGCCTGGGGGATACATAAAGTTGGAATATATAATAATACCGCAATGAGGACGAACAAACCCTAAGTATGACTTTTCATTATTACAATTATTTTTATTGTGAAATTTCTGTTTAGCGTGGAAACCAACGAGACAGTTTTGGTGTATTTTGGTTTAATGAAGATAATAGTAAAATATAATTATTTCTCTTATACCGGTGAAATCGAATTCGTTAGAGTCAGCTTACATTCTGAAATGTCCTACAATTAAGATAACGCCGTTTAATTAAAAGATCAAAAATTACATTTATATTATTACCTATAGAAGTCTCGGTTATCTTTGCTATTACTTGGGTCGCAAATATACAAATACATATTTGAGTTGATGATACTATAGTTGGTACATCTATATAATATTATGTTGAAAGTACTTTAACTTCGACATTGTTAACAAGATAGTAAAACTATATAAGGAAACTAGCGTACTGCAAACTATACGTTTTGAGTACCTGAATAAAAATAAATGGTCAAATTTTTGTAATGAAAATAATTTAGCACATAATATTAAGATGTAAATCTACCACGACGTGTGGTTTAAAACCAAAATTGTATATAATATTCTTCTTACGCTTCTTATATTTTTTCTTGCATTTAGTTAATTAATTTCCAGAATCTATGGAACTGAGTCAACCGAATTTCTTTTTCTTTCTATACATATCAGATTGGTGATTTTTACAATACTTGGCGGTGTAGATTTTGTCTTCTGAAACCCAAGTATAAGGCGTCAGAGAGAATTTATTGGTATTTTTTTATTATTTGGAATTCTAGCGTAACTCTCACGGGGCCAATTGTATATCAGTTGTTATTGGATGTCTGTGAGCTGAATCGTCTTACATTACATCCTAAAAGATTTAGCACACAGAGACAAAAATATGGCAGACGTGAATTGGTGTACTTTTTGTCCGAGCCTCTGTAAAATAACACAAATACAAATAGTAAAAAAATACAAAACCTGCTGAAAGTCAGATTAACGTTGCGTTTGTCGGTGCCAATTTTCAAGCACCACCAGCAGCTGTACTAACAAAGGTGAAAAAGTACAATAAATAATAAATGAAAAACAATTACATTCAATTCCGACGAACATTTTTTGCCTACAACTTATAAATTATTAATGAATTGAGAACAAATTAAAAAATGGGAACCAACAAAAAAATACCTATTTTCGACTTTGCATTGATTATAAAATCTTCAACAAAAAAAAAAAAGGTTTTATTAAAAAGGCAAATAAAATGTGTATGTACAATAATATTCTATCAAATTAACTACAAAGTGTGCTTGGCCTACATCATAATATAAAATTATAATAAGCACTTTGTATTAAATAAAATCTCTCTGCCTTTGAAATAATTAATTTGATTACAGCTGCTTTATTTTACGCAGGTGACAGTTGTATGTTAGGTGATTTCCAAGACAAACGTTTTTTATTTCGAAAATTTTACTATTATTTAACAATATCGTGGAGGGTGTGACAGGGGAGAGATTGAGGACTAGGGTGGCCGACCCCATAGCTGGCAAAAGAGGCAACGATTGAATAAAGAGATTAAATCTAACAATACACCGTAGAAACTTACATTTATCTATTTTATACATTTATTATTTTTTTCTATCAAAAGCATTCGATTTCTTTAAAAAAAAAATAAAAGTAATAATATTCTAAAAACCATTCGGTGTAAATTTTATGTTTGAGATTAAATTCAATAATTTCAAAACCCTTACAATTAGGTTTGTTTGTTTTTTTCGCATCATAATTGTTATTCCATCGCTTTCGGGCTTGACTGAATAAATGATTTATTTGTTATCCTTATATTATGTACATGAGGATATTATTATTATATCTAGGCCTTGAAATTGTTTTTAAACCATTTAATAATTGTATATAGCTACGGATTAGCATCTTATGGATATTCTTCGACTGAAAACTCATTAGGTACCCACGTGCAATGTTTCCACATTATGATTCGTGTTATGTTTTTCAGTTTACAAGTAATTCGCTGTGAAGTTCTGCGATGCTATGTATTCTAGAGAATCCACGATATTTCTAACAAAATGGAATTTTTTGACGTTAATCCTATAAAAAAAAAATTAGCGTCTCCAAAATAACCCCGAATGTCAAATTCAATTTTTGTTTGCTACCTGCACTCTGTCTTTTTCTATTATTAATTTATAATAGCCGTTTTAACTTTTCTTCAGAACGACAAACCTGTACTTTTGCTTTTATAGTGACAAAAACATGAACAATTTACACACTTTCCGAGTTTTCAATGAAACGTCACACATTTACTATACAAAGTACACATTTGGCGCATTAAACTAATACAATATACTCAGATGGAAATTGGAATCAAATGAATGATTTCTAAAAACTTCATTTTAAACTATACAATATTTGAGTAAAATAAAATTTTGAAAAATGTTTGCCACAAATAATGATTTTTTTTTTTAAAATAAAATAACTAATGTGCCCCTAATTGGTAAATTGTTAAAAAAAATACTTATTGAAAGAAATGTTAATAAATTGTATGTTTCTATAAGATAAATATAAATGTACAAGTAATGAACATAAACTTCTATAATTAAATACTCAAATTTTAAAATTGTTTTAAAAGGTTTGCCTTTGGAATTTAATAAAATGCTATATTTAAAGATTTAACATAACAGAAAATGCTTTTTTAGCACATTAATATTGGTATCATTTATAATTGACATCAGGTATCAAGTCTCTTAATACATTGTAAATAATATTATGCAAAGACGTAAAAAAATCATTCGATATTTAAAACACAAGTTTAATTCAATTTTACATTTTTTTCTGAACAACTAAAATGAATATTATGCAAAAATGTTATCTACGCTGCTACGAACGGCGTTTAAGTTGGTAACATTTTGTACATGTATGTTAAAAAATTGTATTTAAACTTTTGTTTTTTCTAGTCCCATTTTTGCAGTGGGTCAAATGAGTAATACAACTAAAGGTTTATGAGGGAAATGTGTGCAAAGGGTTATTAATTAATATACATAACTTCAAGATGATTTTTTTTTAATGTAAAAATATTCATGACTATTAACACAGTTGTTTTTTCCGATAACAGAAAACGGATATTTTTTGTTAAATAATAATTTTTAATATCACTGTGAAAATTAGATTATTTATTTTTTGCGTGTTATTTACTGGTATTAAAAAAGCTACAAATAATATCGTTATAAAAAGTTTAACAACACTTGTCCTTTTAAAAAAACCTGTAATCTGTTTTATCAATAGCATGAAAGTTTGTATAATTTTAGTAAACAATATTTTTTTTAGTAAAAAGTTTGGTAAAATAATATTAGATAAATTTATTATAATTATTTAATTTAATAATATATTATACATTTTATAAAAGCGCGGCAGTATAGAAAATTGGAGATTTTTTTAGATTCACATGTAAATTAAATATTAATACATTTTTTCAAAGGTTTTTTTTTATCTGACAAATCTTATAAATTAATAAAAATATAATAAATAAAAAATCTAAAAATTATAGACATTTTCTTGTTTCGATGTTAATAAATAAAAGGGTGTAAATTTTAATGTGCTTTTAACTTATTTTATTTGTATAATAGAAGAAAATAACTTTTGAGTTATTAACAGGATCTAAAAAGATTATTTAAAAGTATAGTATTGTAGGTTTTTCGCCTTATATACTCTGTTTTTATTCTGAATAGAGTATAGTGTACTAAATAAAACAAAAGTACTGTTTCGAAAAAATTGTACTTTTAGGCTAATAGGTTGTTTTGGAAATCTCACTAAAATTATTATTAAAAGAATGTTAAATTAGCCATTAACCATTATAATTGATTAAACAATGTGTAAAAATAAATGCAAAAATTTTGATCTGGAGGCGCCGGGCATCGATCCCGGTACCTCTCGCATGCTAAGCGAGCGCTCTACCATCTGAGCTACGCCCCCCGATGCATGACATGTATAATTTAGTACCTCTTAACGAACAGCGTCTACTGAGATCTATACTATGAGATCTACTAAGTATTACTTTTATATTTTATTTTAGGAAGGTGCTATATTAAATTAAAATATATTTGATTTTGTTTGTTTATTATATCGGTAACGCAAAAAAAAAAACAGTATTGAAAATAGAAAAGTAGATTTGTAGAAACTATATTAAGAAACTATATTAATTATTGTAGATCATAATCTTAATTATCTTAGTGCAATTCGATCATTTTCAACCAACCCGGTAGTTCTATATGAGTATTTCCACGAAAACTGCACCTGTCTTAAATGAGGTATTTGAGATAGGCATCACTTACCTCCTATAAAATCTATATCTACCGACATTAGTCTTCGTTTATTTACAGTCCTAATAATAATAATAATTAGTGTACTAAATTTTGAAACCAAAAACAGGTTTATGCAGTTAGTACCTATCCAAGGTTTGAGGAGTACTTAATTTTTTTTTTCTTTCGTTTTTTTTGCTCAACTTATTAAATGCGGAAAATGGAAATCGATTTTGTAGAAGCCTTTAAAATATGCAGAATAACAAATTGGATACGGAAATTGTATTCTGTTTATAAATTATAATAGTTATCGTTTTATAATATTGTAATACAGTATACCAATAACAATAACATACAATATAATTATAATACAATTATGAAATCTCAGTGTATTTGACACAAGCAGATAATAATATATAGTAAAATGATTAATATAACGTAAATTTAATTTACATGAAAGTAGAAACTATACCTGCCAGATAACGATATTCGTTGTTCGTGAGATACAGGGAAGTCCTTCTCCCCATCAGGTCCTTTCCTTTCCTGTATTTCTATTTACAAGAAAGAGACACTGAGATCACCTCAACCAACACCCCACTGTGCATTTGTTGTTATGAAGATATTCATTATATCACAAGACCCAGGGACAAACCTTTTCAGCGTGGGCAAAATCAATTTATAGCACTAACAACCCTACTTCCCCCAAAAATATACATCCTGGTTTGTTAAAATTGAGATCACATTGTATAAAAACACTGAAAAAAAAAAAATTCCATACCCAAAAATTAATCAAACCCAATGAGATATTGAGTGGATCACTTTAAAAAAAATCATCCTGTATAAATCTGAAGTTTTTGTATTTATGCAATTTTATACGTTGTACTGTACGACAACGTACAGTACAACTTGTACATGTTTGATTTTTAAACAAGCTGAAAAGGAAGTTAAAAGTAATTTTCTTTTTAGTGGAAAAAGTACAATTAAAACCAACATATTTTGTTATGTTTCTACAAGGTAGAAGGTACAAGGTATTCTCGCAAAAAATACTTAATCGAGATTGAATTTCAATTAGCTAGAAGATACGGAAATTAATTCAGAATAAGGCAAAAAGGGATACCTACAGCGAATAATATTACAGTTATTCAAGTCATGTATAATTTATTTTTTCCAAAATAAGAAGTAAGGTTCGTTGTACAAGTGCTTAGTGTAATGAAATGTCTTCATATACCCTAATGGCACACACACATACGTAATGTGACATTTAAGGTGTAATGATTCTGACACGTTTTGAATTTCAACGCGTGAAGACTTAATATGATAAATGAAATAGCACATTGTTATATTTGCATGCTTGTGTTTTGGGATGATAAATGTTACCTTTTTTGAACAATAGCGGAGAGGGTTATATCAAGGAAATGGAAACTCATCTAAAGAACGGAGTACACTGAATATTAAAACATATAATTGATATACCGGATGTTAAAAAAGTACAATAATAGAACGACATCTTTTTAATTGAGTACGTGAGATGTAATAGGTATGTTATGCCTAAATCGTAAAATATTATAATCGTATAAATTGTTAACTTAACTAAATTGAAATTTTACTGATAACTGTAAAAATAACAACAATTGTATTGTTTATTGTACCTCGTTTTACACAAATATAAGCTACAATATATATAGTAATTAATGTTGTATTAAAAAAAATTGTCATCAGACTATGAACAAAAAAACCAGCTGGGAAATAAAATACTGGATTTGTTTACTCGTTTCAATATAATATATTATACTACAGATTAATCATATAATCAGTTACATTGCTTCTTGTTTATTAGATGTACAAAATACTTATTATTACTTAAAAGTTGTACTCTATTTAAATCTTAAAATTTATGTGGGTTGTCCCACGTTTGTTTGGCCAAATTTTAGATAAAATAGATTCAATTAAGTATTTAAGCATCTTATAACAAAAATATCGGGGTATAAGTCTACTTTACCGGAAAATATGATATGTTAAGATTTTGGGTTGCTAAGGAATAATTTTAGGGCAGGCTCATGACTGGGCTGCGGTACATCAGGAAAACTCTCAGCAGATTCTGCCACTGAACCGAAACAAACAAGCAATATGAGTAACATGGAAATCTATCATTGGTAAAACTGTAATGAATATTTTGATTGATTTTTGTATTTTTAAGCTGATATTTTGCCCACGCCCAAGTTGATAATCCGCGCACGTATTTGAATTCTAGGGTTAGCCGACTGTACGAAAAACTCATTGGTGTCGCGATTGAAAATTATCCTCGCATGTAGCATGTGGGTAGAGTATAGGGTGCAAGATAGACACAAATAGAACCGATGTATAGTTTTTGAAGGGGATTCGAGGTGGTAGAACACGTTAGGTTTATGACAGTATTGCGTTTCTCGAGAGAGTAAGCATTTTAGATGTCATAAAAAAATATAATAACAATAATAACTAAACTAATATACATGAATAACGTGGGTGTACAAAAAAGTCAAATAGTTACATAATAATTACATAATACTATTGTAATATTCGTTTGTCGGGGTTCTTCGGTTACCAAAGGTGGAGGTCAACCCCTTTACCAAAAAAATAATACCTACGGAATAAAATGTTTTATACTAAAATATAAAAAGAGTTCCATAACATTCAAGTGCCGTATCTGCTCTTATTTATTCAAACAAATTAGATTCGTTATACGAAATTTTCTGAAAGCAGGCCAAGGGCTAACTCATACTAAATTCAACAAATTCAAACTCTATTTTATTTCGAAATATTTTTGTACACATTTTCTCTAGCCTTTCCAACTGGCTGTGGCTTTTAATAACTAGTTTTACATCAATTTACTACCAATTGCACATTGTCCAGTGACTGAAATTATGTGCTGGATTTCGATAGCTTTTTTAGTAGAATTTAACAATCTCCTTTTTTTTCGTTGTAAAAAGAGAAATATCGTTATGGAATGTAGCGTTTGAAATAAACAATTATTTTTCTGATTGCGATTTGAAGTTCTGATGAGTTTTTTTTAATGATATCAATATATTTATTCAAAATGCAAACTTTTTCAATTTCCTTTCGCAAGTGTCACAAGTAACCTTAAAAATACTAAAATATAAATTATCATAAATTTACTAAATTTATTTTGTGCATATGTAGACACGTTCGTCATTTGTATTGATTAAGACATTAAGTATAAGAAGGACACAATTTTTTCCTGATTTGGAAGTGTATTTATATGTATATGTATATATATACGTATATATATATATATGTATATATATATACATACAAATTCTACTATACAAATTCAGCAAAGTTGACATGAAAAAATAATCGAAAACGACCGATATTAGTATTAGTGTCGAATACTCGAATCTCATAGTTTCCGGAATGAATAAAAAATATAACCGGGCAACTAGACTGGTCAAATATTTTTATGTTTACAAGACACTTCTCGTTGCCAAAAAGAACTCTTGTTCTTGGGATTAAACGATTTCTAACCCAGCTTATTAGTATTTAGTGTGTGGAATAATATATAACCTATCGATGAGAACGAACACCGTGGCCCGTGTTGTATTATACACAGCATATTATCTACTGTGTGTTTAATATTTTTTTTGCTCCTATTCTGGTTTACATCTTAATTCGTTTGCTTCTTTTCATGTCGATCGCGTCTTATACCGAAGAATTGCATTGGAACATTTTGGAGACGTGCGTTGAGGTGTTAATCCGAATAAAAGCGTCATCGATAGCTGTAATGTATAGTGTATGTTATACAGTGCGATGAGGTAACGTTAAATGAACATAAATTTGTGTCCCACGCACTTTCATCCATTCCCTCTTCCTTCAAGACATACGGAACTTAATTATTCGCATTTCGCATCCCAACCGACCGTTTCAATTTTATTTTTTGTACCATCTGAATATAAGTAGGTACAAAAAAAAACTAGCTCTGGCCAAATTAGATGGTTTATCAGACGCCAAAAAAAAAATGGAGTTTTCCGTGTGTTTATCCCCGTTGGAGGAACGAGGGGGGTACTAATGACTTTAGAACATAAAGTTAGCGCTGTACAAAATGGTAAATTGAATTCAATTTTTTTTAGTGAGCGATTTATTGAATATGACCAATATTGTACAAACGCCAATTTAAACTTGATTTGAGTAGCCCTCTAAATGCCCGTCTATGGTTATCTCCTAAAACCCAACTGAGTTTGTTTTTTTCACGACAAACATTATAATATATTTTTTAATTGACTTGAGCTCTTTTTTCCTGGCATCAAAATATTTATCATGTAAGCTATAGATAATAATAATAAATACATTGTAGGTGGACGTTTTAAAGTGTTGGGTTTAACATACGTCCACTGCGTTAACCGTGATTATATTAATCTCGGCTTCTATTCTGTGTATTATATAACATAATCTGATGATTTAATTTATTGTAATTACTTGAAAAATAAAGGTTGATTCGATGTATCTTTTTGACTGAATATTGCCATGTTGTGACTTGTCCACAATATAATGACAGGACAATAACTGCAGACGTACTTCGGATTAATTATAAAAAAAATTATAAGTGACAGATTTGTTTGTATTTTTCCTAGATTTATGGTCTAGTATTTACGATTAATAGTTACTAATACTGAATACAGTGTCAAACGAAAAAACAAAATTCATCCATCTTTTTAGTCCGAATCTGGCTTCAGAATTTCTCTAGCACGTTATAAAAAACACGTTTGGTGTTCTTTACGTTTAAATAATTTTCCAAAAACTTATAGTATGTAAACTTTTAATTTTTTAATCTGTATTATTCGCTGAATTAAGAGCTGCAATGATGAATGTTGATTTTTTAGTTTGATTTAACTCAAAACAAAAATTGGAAAATGTTGATTTTCACTTGGCTGGTGAGTTGCTTACGACTTTGGAAGTCATTTAGAACATAATAATATATTGACAAAAAACAAGTCAAGTATTTAATAGTATGTATTTAATCATACATAGATGAATAGTTTGTTCATTCCGGTTCATTACATTGTAATTTTTACAAAACAATTTTCATCATATTTGTTATCAACTGATTTCTCCTTATCAATCGCCATTCTTATCACTATCATATATTTTAATCGGTTGGTATATTTAACTCGCAAAAAAACCGAAAAACCAGAAGAAAAATCCCGAGATAATATACTTATATTATATTTGCATAACGCTATATTCGCGTTTCAATTGCACAGGAAGTAGAAACTATAGGTAGGACCTTGGTAAATCAGAATAACGTTGAAACCACGTTAACCGTGAGCGATTGTTTATCTCATTGTTCGTTTTGCAAACAATTTGAAATTCAACGAGTTCAAATGGAGCGCACCCGAATAACTCGGTAATTTATGGTAATAATAAAATTGAAGAGTATCATTTTATCGCTCTTCCGTTTTATACCTAATACTGTTGCTGTTGAACTAAGACAAATGAGTTAGTAACAAGGTGCTTGATGGGTATTGCGGTAAATACAAATCGAGCCTCTCCATATTATTATAATACTCACATTGATCCACCCTTAGAACCTGCGGGGCTTTTAGTAACTATTATTTATCACATTGCACACCATCAGACCCATCGTCTACCCATTCAAACTTCCTTATGTCAGGTATACGATAATATAATATTAGATTATACGGAAACGCGTTCTTTACATTTGCACGTACGTCGTTCTGAGTGCATTAAGATAAACGCAAACAAAACCGAAATTAATTATTACTTAACTTAAATTAAGCTTACTGTTAAAAGCTTATTTGAAAAATGAGTTAATTATTTTATAACATATTATTTTAAAATGAAATATTAATATTTTAAAAGCATTGCAGCATGCAAAAATATAATGAAAATAAGTAACTTTTAACTTTTTAGTCTACTTAAATGTATTGTGAGTAATCTAGAGAAATGATTATCCAGAAATGCCGGTCTCCGATACTCGATTAAGGTATTTAACTAAATAACTAATTAGTAAAAAATAATTGTATTTATACTTTACTGTGATAACGTCTTTTAAACATTTCTTCCTTGCGAAAAAAGGTGAATCAGTTCAAATTATCAAGCATTTAGCTGTATGTATAATTTTTAAATACAAGTTTTGTCCTAATATATTGTAATAAATTTTTAAACGAAGTCTTCTTGGTTGTTCAGTATGATTTATACATTTTTTAAGACATAATAAATAAACCTTAAATAGCGATACAATATTATTTTTTAACGTAATGTTTTCCTGTCTGTATTTGTTTTACAATTTCAGATTTCTTACTAACTGCATCCGTTAATTCCGTCTGAACACAAATGGCCAACCATATATAATAAGTACAATATCATAAGTCACAACCCTTATTCGTGTATAGTAAATTTATTACAATATTGCCTGTTTGTTTTGTCCAATCGATATAACTTCATCGATAATTGTTTACCTCTGCAGATACGGACAACGCAATATAACAATAAAATAATAAAAAAAATCGTATCCAAACACAAAAAAGTTCATGTTAAAATTGTGCAAACATCAGGCAATACTGCTGACATGACACATATCGAGTATTATTATTATTATTATTATTATTTTTCCTACCATTACCAAAATTCGTTTAAATTGATAGAGCTTAGCGACTTTGACCTCTAAACAATGAAATGTTAAGGTTTTTGATACCTATCCTATTATGGAATTATACCCATGCCATGTGACAAGTGACAACTGACGACTGACACGCGATATTCAGGAATAACTTTTGACCCTTTCCATTTATACATACATACCTATAATATGAGATTATAATGTATAAATTCACTATGTTATTATGGACTAATTAACAAACTAGAGTTAAATCAATATCTACTTATCTTTTTCTTCTATAGTAGGTATGTTAAATATGTGAATAATATATTATTGACGAATCAGTCATTATTTATTCATTAAAGAAAGGGAGATATCGATTAGATAGGTTAATCATACATTTCAAAATAAGTTTTTTTCGTTTTATTTTATATTTTTAAACTCAAAACACATTTTTAAATCGCCATCAAAGTAACTTAAAAAATCACAATTTTCTAATTTGTTTTTAAGTACAAAAAAAAATACTAGAAATTTGATATTAATTTTGAATTTAGCAAATAAAATATAATTTAAAAAAATTACATTTGAAATAAATTTTAGAAAATTACTCAAATGTACAAAACACGTTGAAAATACCACAAAACAGTGTTTTACAACTTTGGATGTAATTTAAAAAAAAGCAACTAGACTTACTAGATAAAATCTAAGAATATAATCGGATTCAACGAAAAAAAACCAAATTATATTATGTATTTACTATGTAACACTTATATACATTAGTATAAGTGTTACATAAGTAATAACACATATATGTGTTATTGATATTTTCATGTCTTAGCTCTGGCATATAAACGAAAAAAGTATTACCAAAAAAGCGTTCTTTACAAAGCGTTACAAAAGACAATATGGGGTAGGAGATAGAGGTGGGAGATAGGGGCAAGAGATAGAGGTAGGAGATAGGGTGTGGAAGATAGAGATGGGAGATAGGGGTGGTATATAGGGATAAGATATAGGGGGTGGGAGATAGGGGGTAGGAGATAGGTTGTATTCACAAATTTTATCTGAAAAATAAATTCAATGTAATTTAATATTTCCTATGAATTGTTTAAGGCCAGATAATATGAAATCACTAAAATATGAGCCAGAAACTTGATATGTTTACTAGCCACCTTAGATACTAGCTTGTTAATATACTATTTCATTATCTATAATTCCACCACTACTCTAAATTTATTCGGTACTTCAACGAGACATGAAAATGCTCTTTCATGGTTGCAGACTCGGCTGAAAAACTTTTTTACTCACAACTAATGCAAATCATGGATTTGATATTTTAATTGACAATTATTGTCACGTTGTAAAAAAAAACCCCAATAACTAAAATGTTATGTTTTTAACAAGAACTTATAATATATTGTAACATTCGAGTAGATATAAGTATATAACGTCATCGTTAAAATTGTATAAGCATTGCGAATAAACGTACATATGTTTGATACTTTCTCGAAAGCTCTTCCGTATTAGCGATGAAATTTTACTTTATATGTTAATGATGTGGTCGGACAAAACTGTTTGGCGTCGTTCATACTGTTGGACTGGATTGGTTAAATAATCAAATAAATTCGATTTAAATAAATTTATATTTTTAATCTCAGACATGTCATTCAATAACATTGTTCTAACCGTTCAAGAAAAACTACCAGCGTCTAATGCGTTTTTATGTTTTTTTATCATATTGAATAGGTGTTGTACTGGAAACGTGATTTTTCACTCGAAATACCGCGTGTGACAACTTATTAGAAATCCATAATTCATAAGATAATGATGTACTTGTAGTTCAACGTCAACACCTTTCATAGTCAGTTCAGTGTACAATTGGAAAAATTAATATAAGGAAGTTTATATTTTTGCGATTGTTATAAATTTGTCATAAAGGTTGTTCTAAAACGGAAAATCTAATTAAGTTTGGTTTAATTTATAAGTTACTTTTAACAAAGTACAAGATTTCCAATTGGATTCACTAAATATAATATACTATGCTCGGTGAAACTGCTTGTTGTAGTTTCTGTCAGATAAAATAGAGTTATTAACTTATAGCGATAAGGAAACGCAGAACGGCGAAAAGTTGTAACTTAACCAAAAATTAGTAGGCAATATTAATAGCCCTGGGGTGGTTTAAAGTCGGCTCAATCATAGGGGTGAGAAGTAACTGTATTTGGTATAGTAGTTATTCAAATCTACTCTTAAACGGATAACCGTAACACTCGATAAAGTAACAGTGTGTTTTAGCTGGTGCGCAAAAAGTACACAGCTCGCGACAATCATCAGTTTACGTTTAGAGATATTTTATCGTGTCTTCTGTGTGTTTTATAAAGTACATAAAGTTTACTTTCTTTGGCGTTTCCGATGTGTATGAAGTATTATAATATAACAATTATATTTCGGAAGTTCGAGACGACACACACAAAGCAACCGCATTCGCGGTTTCGGGTTTACTTTGAATCCTCTTTGCTGTTTTACGGTGAAGCGCAGTCAAGTTAACTGGTGTTCAACTGCTAAGTGCGTCATGAAAGATTTGTAGTGGTGACTGATCGTTTGAATGCAATATAATATTAGTTACTGCGATTTTATTGTGGTTAATGTCGTAACAATAACAGAGGTAATATTTTACGAATTCGACAAAAGTTTAAGCTTCAGATTCTCATCAAATCGTTTCGAATTGAAAGTCGCTTATAAACTTTCAAACTAACTTTTATTTAATATATGTTACCACCTTCAAATATCAAGTATCACGCTTGAATCGAGTTTCACAACATATATATTTAATTTAAAAAAACAATTAGAAGATAATCAAACAATTAAACATTAAAAGTTTACTCTTTAGTTCACACGATTTTTAGAATTTTATCAAAAACCATCTTTCGTATGTTATTATCTAACTATGCGTTTTTGCATTAGTAAACGACTACGTTACAGTTATGTAGACATAGTGATAACTGATATTAGTAATACTGTAACTATTTCGTTTGACAATTGATGAGTAGTTGAAAATGTATTAGCAGTACAATAATTTTAATACTTTTTTTTGTGACTGAACCCATTATAACCTTTTAACCATTAGATCGATTTTTTTTAATGTTTGTATACAGTTTATCAGAAATCCAACGCCAGAGGTACTTTATAAAGATAAAAGAAGGAAAAGCACCCGATTTTTCAACATTCAACGTTTTAAACTACAACCCCCTTCCCCTGCTGATTGACAGCTTAATAAACCAGAGTTTACTCTCTTCCATAAAAGAGTCTAGGTAAATATGATCACGTACCAAAATGCCCAAGACACTTTTAAATAAATTCTTAAGTTAATATATAAATAACATAACTAAGGTTAGTATTTAAATATCATTAAGCTATCATACAAATTACTCTAAGAAGTAGCGACAAAATTTGAAATAGGGTTTTTCAGAATCCTCATTTCTATAGCTTATGACATAATATATTCTCAATATTAAATTTCATCATCATTGTTTAATCTTAATGCGAGCATTAAAAGCCCAATGCTGACATCATAAGAAGATGATTTCTAAATTTGTTCTAAATGGTTTCGATACTATCATTTGCTTGGTAAAAATAACAAAGTGTCGAATTGCCATTCCTAATATAGTGAAATAATATAATATATATTTTGTACGTAATATATATTGATACTGTATTTCATTAAGACTTAAAAAATTTAGTATATAACCAACAAAAAAAAAATATTAATATTTATCTATTATATTTTGTTTACAAAATTTGTTAATAAAATCATTTTGCACATTTTTTACCGAACAGTCCTGTAGGAGGAATAGTAATTTGTTTGTCTTGTTTTTGAACTTCTATTAAAAGTAATAATCTTATTGTTATTTGTATATTTATAAATCAGTTACAAACTTAATATTATATTTTTAATGATTTTAATTTTTTTTATTGTCTGTGTTTCAATTTTCAATTAAATCTTTTTCTCGGGAGTCATCCAATTACTTTTAAATATATTACAATGTATAGTCTTTAATATTTGATGTCCAATCTCCACTCACCTGGCTTTAAAAATAATAACGTTTACGCTTTTTGGCTTAAAATTTACTTTTATCACAAAAATTATTGATTGCTATAGAAGCATATCGTCCGACCGCAATCGTGCAATACATTTCAGTTACCCTTTTCTATATTATTCTCCCTGTATAGATGAAGCCTATACAGGGTGGTTTATTATAAGGATAAGACATTCATTTTCTCGAAAAGTAATCTTATTGGTTCTTCCGGTTTCAACAGCTTAGGTTACTTGCGAATTTCCTAAAGTATTTTTGAAGAAAATATACGGTTCATTTTTAAGCTCAACAATTCATTAAGGGCTATTACTAATTAATGACTGAAGACATAAAAATTCATAGATTACTTAACTATTCTTGTTTTTAATTTTCTTTAGGTACCTCTATATTTTATATACAGTTACTAAATATTTACCTTTTTTTATAAAGTGTCATTAATTTACAAGAAAAAGTGTGTGTAATTATCCTTATATAGAATCACCCTGTATATTCTTCGCCATGGGTAAATATATATAGGGGAAAGAACCCTTATACTATGCCGGACTTCAATAATCTATTACGGCGCGTGGAATGTTCGCCTAAACGAAATTGGTGCACATCTCAATTGTGTGTTGCAGACAATAATAATAATAATTGAAGTCCATCACGGGCCGGTTATATTACCTGTTTATAAGGGAAGAGGTCACGTACGGACCGGAAGTATCACAAGGGCAAATACATATAAGATTAATATTGGTTCATTGTGGGGGTGAGCACCGAGCAAACACTATATAAAAACGGCAAAGGGGAGAGATCTTTCGATATTGATATTGTAGAAGTTTTTGCCAAAGGGGGCCGTTCGGTGCGTTTACTCGAAGGGGACTTGCAGAGTGAAATTAATTAGCAAAACGACGGTTTTTGTCACCGCGTTTTTGGTAAAATCAACAAACGTTAATAAACTCGTCGAAACGTCTTCTTCTTCGAGAAGTCCGCCTATAATATATAAGGCACGGCAATACGACCAGGCGTTAATTGGCGGCTTGTCTCTTTAATTTTTTTCCCACCTTTCATTAGCCGGTTTAGCATATTAGTATTCTCAGAAACACCCCATTTACATAACGGACACGTAGTTAGTGTAATTTAACTATAAAGCTTATACATAGACCTAACCGACAACGCAAAACGGCTGACTAGAATTATTACTGTTATCGGACCAACGCTCATCTAGTTGAAACAAAAAATCATCTTCTACTTCGGTAAACTCGAGGATTAGTATTATGGCGAGTGCTGTTTTTTCGGTTATCAGTATTCGGGGCTCTTTGCTATCATTATTATGCTCAGAAATGCTCAAGACATAATTAACTAAAAGGCTGTCGCCAAAAAAAAAAAAATTACTTAAGGTCCACTATTCAAGCCATGTACCTACTCGTCCTTTACCTATAATTAATAAAACATACATTTTATAGGGATGACCAGTGGCGAAGCGTCATAGGAGACAAAGAGACAATGTCTACCCACTTATAATTCGGACAAAAAATTTGGTTTTATTTGATGTGTATAAAAATGTTTTAACCAATTTTAATGTAAAAGTATATATTTTTTGTAATAGTATTCTTAGAATAGAGTAGTTGTGGACGCGGATCAGCGGGCGGTCGCGCTGCCGGCCGCTGGGTCTATCCAAATTTAGTATAAAAATAAATGAGACAATTTCAAAATTGTCTCTTTTGCCGGGCGCGGTATGCAGGGGGAAATGGAAAACGGCGGGGGTTTATCGTTGCGCTATGAGACATGTCTCACCGACCGCCGTTCATATTATTATTGTTTTGGTAGACGGTATCAGTTATCCGTTATCGATGTACGTCGTATCGATTGTCGTGCTGTACGTTTTCAAATATGCCTATGCCATTTAGTTTATTAGTTTTTGAACATTTTTTTTTGCAGTATAGATAAAATAACATATACAGGGGGTTCCAAGGGGGCGCAGTCCCCCTGTCAAGTCACGTAACACCATTTTTTTTCAATGTCTCCCCGATCTAAAGACCCACGCCTCGCCACTGGGGATGACGTTTGAAAGTGTACATTACCATACAATTTCACATGATGTATTCAATTGACTTAACGTATACAGTAAAAAATTGAGTATTTGGCTTTCAATGTTTTGTTCTTTTTATTCAAAAGGAATCGTTTGGTGTAGACAATTAAATTTTGAAAAAAATACACTTATCATACCCGTGAACCAGGCCTTCGATATGTTCTATTTTGAATTTATAAACAAAACATTTTGAATTCCGTTTTTCGCTTGGGTTGTGTATAGTCGATAATGGCTATGAGACATTATCGATGACATATTTTACCAAATGATCATATTGAAATAGCCGCATGGTAATCCGGTTAAGAATTCGGACCCTCCTATTTTATGAACTGTATAATAATATATATGACCGGCATTCCTAACAACAGGTAAACGACTTGTTTGAATCGGTTAGACGTGGCGATCGTCGTTATAGAGTGACGCAAGTGAAATAATTATACCCTCGTTAACATTTCTAAAGCGTATCAAAAGTTAACATTGACCCACATCCCGACTCTAAAGAAGGTTCGTAACTCAAGTGGTCTTCAACAAGCATCGTTTCATTGTATAATATTGCATTAACACGCCTTTATTCTGAATTCCATTTAATTGACTCTTCATAAAAAAAAAATATATATATATATTTTTTTTTATTTCAAAAAGTAAAAGACGTGTTTAATTACTCAACGGACACTTTTGCGACTTGCGGTGTAATATAAATGTCGGCTCACAATACTTAAATTAAAAACTCGTTACAAAAAATGAAACTATAGGTATGTCTGGTACGTCTGGTATTCTGTTGTAATGTCTTGTGTTTGTAATTTATTAATATCAAAACAAACATCCAATACAACCTAATATGAATTATTAATACATGCACAATTTATTATTTTTTTAAATATCTATCACAACGAGCTGTCGAACTAGCTTCGAAGTTGATGTAAATCGTGAACGTAGTATTGTATCTGTTTAAAAATCATGTTCAGACTTTTCTTTTACTCATTTTGGAGCATATAGTGTACAATAATTCATTAAACATTACATAACTATATTAAAAACAAATTACAGTCGACTGATAAGTGTCAAGAATTAACATTAAACGGTTGTTATTTGTTTAATACTTTTTATTTGGATATATTTATTGTGCGAGTGTATTGGAGTTTTTTTCAAAGTATACTGTTAAGTACGCATACTTAGAGTTCTAAAACTGTCCGTTTACACGTTCAGCTAAACTGTACAAACAAACTGTACGTACTTTGGTTTGTACAAATTAACTTCTACTGAAAAAGTATTTATATTTTCGGTATTTTCTTATAACTTACCATTTACCTTGTAAGAATAATAAATATTATAATGAGTTTCAACGAAGAGGATGAAATAATGTCTTTTGCGTTTACATAAATAATAAAAACGTTTACCTACATATTACATTTTTTTTTTAATGTTCTAATATCACGGTAGTGTTTATTTATGGAATCGTTTTAAATGTAAAATTTATGAATAATCAGATAACTAATAAGGATATCATTATTAAACTTTTTAACTTTATGAAGTTATTAAAGGAAATGATGATGTTTCTTCAGAATTTATCGATATATATAAGTTATAAGTCTCAAGCTACATGATAATTACATACCTGTGGTTAACATGTAAAGGGTTTTATCAAAGTACTGTAATAGTGTTTGGCGTGACCTCGGAAGTTTCAGGAAAGCGTTCATACGTTTAAAATATTCATAGCTGCTTTACCATCTATACAATCAAGCTAAACATTTTCAGAAACTACATGTACACTTTAGGGAACACGTTTTGTGAAAATTATATGAACCGCGCTTGTTTAAGGCCCACTCTAAATGTCAAGATGTGTTTCCCAATTTAATGTTGTTCAAGAAAAATACCATTTTGTATCTACATAAGCATATTTGATGTTTTGTATTTAATCTTGTCTCAGTCAATTGTAATAAATATTAATACAGATGTTTATATTCTAGTTTGAATATAATATAGTAAAAACGTTATTGAAACATTTAAAATTTTTTATAGTCAACGAGTATTTTTTCAAAAATTTTCTTTATATTATTTTTTTACTTATATTGCTGTCAATCTACCATTATAGCCAGACCACCGCCTCATACAAATATTAAACCGTGGTACGCTTAAAGATCATTAATATACGTTCTTGTGGGAAAATCAAGTACTTTTAAAGTTATTAGAGTTTAAGATTTAAGACGGGATGTGGAGTTCGGTTGAGTAATTTGGCTAGATATAATGACTCAAAACTAGTTATCAACCAGTCAACAATTTCAGAAAATTATTCTTATTTTAAGAAAAATATTAATTAAATGTATACGTTACCAGTTGAGGTTCAACAGTCACCCCCTTAAATCTGCCTGCCTTCCGAATGAAAAAAAACTTTGAGAATTATTCTTGTTGGATAAAAGTAAAATTAGGGGTAACATAGGTAATTTTTTATAATTGTAGTTTATCATCAAAAAAATGATATGATCCATAATATTCTCAAGATCCTATAAAGGTGTATAATTTTTTTTTTTACATTAGGCATTTAGAAGAACATTTTATTTTATTTTGTAGAATACAGTGGACATAATTAACCAGTACTCTAAACAAAGAGGGTTCGTGTTAATTTAATTTTTTTTTTGCTTTAGTTTTATATACTTTTCGACTTGAATAAAACATTACGCTTATTTACATATTGTACTTAACATTTTTTTTTGTTTCATAAAAAACCCACATTTTACGAGTTTTCAATTAAACCTGTGTAAACAACATAATCAGCCGGTTTCACCAACATTTGTTAACTTATTCATTGAGATTTGTTAGCCTTAACACATTGTTAAATTAATCACCCGAAATCGGCTTGTTAAAAAGTTAATCAGCATATTAAAATGTATTGTAGTACTTATACATAATATTTATATTATTATAGTTCAGAAAATTGTTTCATAATTTTTGTTGACTGAGTATACTAGTAATACATAATAATGAATTACACATTTGATGAGGAATTTCTTTATATTGAGTGTTTAGAGAACAATTGAAATGACAACTTTAATAACCCTTCATTAGGTAAGCAGAAATTATTTTATGTAGGTTAGGTAAAAAGCAATGGCACAGACTTGCATTATAGGTTCAAATATCATAATTTATTGTATTTTGTAATTTAGATATTATTATTATGTCTTGCCTGTCCTGACAATGGAAATAATTCTTACCACCTATCTTTTTTTAGGCCTTCAAAATAGAAAATAATATTTTAATGACCTTAATGGCAAACTATTTTTAGAAAGGTATCTAAACTATCTAAACAATGTATAAATTATTTATATAAACCGAAACGTCAAAAGAAAGTAAAATAAAATGTCAAATAATAACAAACTGATAAATTAAATAAAACAATCACTTATCAGTTATCACATATCTTAATAACCAATGAGAACGTTGGAATCGAAGTAACCACTTTGGTAACCCAACTAACGTTTTGTAAACCTAACACATTGAATTTAACAATAATAATGTTATGGTGAAACTTATTTCATTTAACCAGATGTTAAATATAAATGAATTGTAACTAACATTGTCTTAAGAGTGTATTTAACAATAGTTGGTGAAACCGGCTGATTATGTAACTTACTGATGGTGGGAAAAAATGTATTTATGCGTTATTACAACTTTTGTGTTCAACCGTGTTCAATATAGTATTTTTTTTTCAATGATTGTGTCCAATTTGTCGATTGTATTGTATTGTAGTAAAATATCGGAACGCAACAGTTTTTCACTAAATGATATACTTACACATAATGAAAAACAAATGAAATACCATGATAAACTGTATAAATTATTATTACTCGAAAATTAATGAAGTTTATGAAATGAACCCTTTTAGAAAGGTATATAACCCCTTTAGCCTTTATATATACTTAATTGACTCAATGTACAGGCGTTTAAAATTAATTTCCTTCGAACCATTAATAAGCGAATAAGAATTAATTAGTATTTTGATTTTGAACCATCGTTGTGTTTAATATCTTCAAAAGCTTATAACCCGTAAAATCACATTAAAAAAATTCTACTTAATTATATTCTCCAAACAATTAAATTATTTGTTAAAAAATTGAGTAAAACTGTAATACAATATCGAAAAAGTACTATCTATCTATCAATCTATCGAGAAAAAGTAGTAGACATTTTCAAAATTGTTATTATTATTTCAGTTTACAAAGTAATTACTACCAAAATATAGTGCAAAACATTTATCCGGTATTTTTAATATTTCTATTGAATTTATTAACAAAAATAGTAAACACTAATTATTGGAATTAAACAAATATATACTCTGAACTTTTCGTGCTAGGTTTTCTTAAATGCTTGGTGTTAAAACAATACTGTCTGTTGGTAGGAAGTCTTGTTATATTCAAAATGTCACTTGAAAAGTGGTTGAACTTATGTTGTTTTTACTTTTTCAATAATGTTATCGTGATATGTTAGTCGCTTATTAAACTATAGAGATTTCCTTATTTTCATTTATCGATTGTCTAATTAAATATATTTATATATGTGTACAAATCATTTTAGTTTGAAAATGTGGTTTGTTTTTCTGTATACAGAGTGTATGTATATTTAATAGTATTAAAATAAATGTTTATACCCTTCACAAAACAATTTAGTGGTCATATGTGAAATATTAATAAAGACTCCGGCATTTTTGAATACAAACTATCACTATTATACATTGCCGTCATTCATTTATATTTTCAAAGACATACTGCAATGTTAATGCACAATATTCATTTTTGAAAACATATCGTACACTATTTTTTTTTAAAAGATAATTTAATTACCAAATACCACGCCAGAGACATTTTTCACAGTGACGGAATTATGATAAATTAATATATGTAGTTCTAGTAACATCATTAGCCAACTCTACTGTTGATAGTATTCGATAAATCTGAGTTTTTAAAAACTTCCGGTCGTCGAGGGTTGAAATTTTTTTTTTTTTTAATTCCTTTGAACTTTTGTCGTACATTCTAACAAGTCCATCAAACACTAATTACACTGTGTATAGTTGCTGAACTTCCATCGAATAATATTGCATAAGGCTTGTACTAAAGCTCGGGATTTAAAGTCGGTCATGGTCGATGCCTGTAAAGTTACTAGAAGGTTTTGCGCTGTATTTATTATTATATTTTATTGTAAAAATTCAGTAAAAAAGTCAGTCAAATAATTTATGGAGAAAATTCGTTGCCAAAAAAAGTGAAACAATTGAAGTGCTTTTATAAAAGTGATTTTTTTTGTTTGCTTATATAACTTTTAGCGGAACAATTTAGTATCTGAAATTGTTAAATAATAATTCTTCAGGCTTCATAGTTTGAGTGGAACCCCAAACAAATTGTTACAGGGAAATTTCATATTATAGGCACCTACTTTTAGTGCTTATACAATTTACGAGTCGCCCGGCTTTTCTCATTGCCGTTATTATACTTTCATAAAAATATTATAAAATTCTCGCATATTATACATTTTTTATGAATTTCAAGACTATATAACGCAGGTTAACGATAACATAACACTTCTGGTCAATACGTCCATAATAACATCCAGCTATAAAATATGGTATGTCATATATTTTGATTGCTTTTGTCGAATTTTACATCCTTGTAAGTTATATTCCTTTGACGTCAAGGTAATAAACATAGATATTTTCGATAAACATAATATTAATAATTTATAAGTCATCGCATATTTTGCTTTTTCCAAAAAGTTTAATTAAACAATCTATGTGGAGCAATTTAGTGGATTCGTTGTGAACTTAATTAGATAATAACAACAACAAATTTGAAATTATATAAATATTGAAATTATAATATAAAAATACATTTTTATTTTCCGTTAATATATGTGAATAGCTTTATAAGTGTGTTTGTACTAACCTTAAGCTTTTAAACATGATTTCTGGATCGATTTAATTTGCCCACAAATAGATAGGTATAAAATTCTAAGTAGATTTTTTCCGAAATTCGGAAGGTATTGTTTTTATTTATTATGATTAAACATTATTGTGTTATATAAACATTGTACATCTCATACTTTAACCTTGTCACCTGTGTTTTGTTGTTAAACTTTAATAACTTTTTTTTTTTTAGTAGGGTATACGATAATAACAGTAGGCGTACCTAGTGATATTAATACATACATCATAATAATTTATCGTTTTTTTTTGTCTACTAGGTGGAACGCGTTACAGGTGACAGCAATTATTTGCCACTGCGAAACGCGTCCCCCAGAGATTTGCAACGGTTTATAGGTAAGTACGGAACGCATGCAAGTATATATAATATAAATATAAAGTCCTGCACGGAAATACCGATTACCGCATGGTTGGCATGATCCAACACCACTAACAATACTGAATACACCATAAAGCGCTTTATATTCTGTAGTCTAGAATTACTCGAACAGTTCAGCAGTGGCTATCCACAGCTGTACGATATTGTAGTATAGAGTAGGTAATATTGTGTAGAATTTTAATTGTGACTTTATAGTGTTTGGGTAGTTTGCTGTTGTATAGAAAACACAGATTATATCATTATATTATATGATCGTACAAGTCGCGGTGTAATTTGTAATGCGTGTCCTACTACAGCGAGTCTATCCTGTTTACAGCGCTAATGAGGACATCTCGATTGTTTAGAATAGTTGCTGATTACCGCAAGTCCTGACCTATAACCACAGGAAACGATAAGAATATATTATTAGAACAAGTTGTACGATACCGTGTTTTGGGTGTAATGACTATTACGAAACAAAAGAAGGGTTCAATTTACATTTTACATATTGTGTAATGTGCACAGGGGACAGTGGGACACACGGGATATTTATGGAGAATTATTATGGTAAACTTGTTAAATGGCAGGCAAGCAGGTCCGGGCAAGTCCCGGAGCATTAAAACAAAGAATTATTAACCGAAATTTACAAGTTTGTTAATTATCTGTAACATTTCATAAAAATTTGTAAAAATATTAATTTACATAGTTTTTGGCTAATACTCTTTGAATTTGTCACTGTGGCGGCATGCGGCTATTTATGAAACTGAGTTCGAAGTCGTTAAACATTTCCAAAGTACTAGTTTGACATCATCTAGTTTGCGATTCCTGTAGAACTAAAATAAACAGCAGTGTCAAAAATAATAACTGGCCTTTTTAAAATTGTGTATTGTTTAACAAATTTAGTAGTTGACATCCGTAGTAAAACTTTGACTTACTGTGTATGCATATTTATAATCTGAGTACAGTATTGGTCATTATTCGAATAAACAACTAATAATATTTTGAATAATAACACTTTCCATAGAAGCAAAGCTTGCGTTCGGGTTGTAATGATAGGTTGTATTGTAATGATTTTTTGGTATTAGTTTTTTAAATTTAAATGCAACCACCTTTGTGTATATTATGAGTTGCTCATACACAAATATGAATATATCTATTGCGCGGTTAAGAAAAAAAATCCTAAGCCCAAGTGAAGGAAGATGACTAAAGGCTGAAAGGAGATTGGTTTTGATCTATATGAGATATAGTACACATTATGATAAAGTTATATTGTTAGCAAACAACATTTTGCTATTTGTAAAATGTTTCTATTATTACACTTAAACGGAAATGTTACATTATTCAGATAATTTTTCTCATTGCACTGCCAAAAAATTTATTTTTTCAAGTAACTGTACAGTTTAACTTTATTACTGTAAAAAACTCGATTGCTCTTGTGAACTTGAAAAATTATTTTCAACCCGTTTTAATAGGTTAAGCAAACAAAATAGTTAGTCGCGATAAAGTGCAAGTACCAATAAACTATTTTTTGAAACTGTGGGGTGTAAATAATGCTCAACGATGGAGATATAGTTATAAGTTATATTATTTTTTTTCATTTATCTAGGTTTTGTCTATCCCGCGTGTTTTGATACTTTGTGCTTTGACGTTTTGACAGTTTTCTCGCTATTTTTCGACAGCTGTTACCCCAATTACATTCTTTCGGTATTTTAGCGTTTACCCTATTTAAGTATATATATATATATATATATATATATCGGTCGAACAAGCGTTGCAAAACATAATATATAAATGTATATATTTTAACAGCAAAAGCGAAACAGGCGCCGATCCCCTGGAGGTTGTTTCCGCCCTTTTGATTTATGGACAAAGTGGCCGCTACCCGCGGTTGGTGACTTAGATTGACAGCCCGGTACTTGCACTTTCATCTTTTATTTTCCATCATTTATACGGAAACAGTAGTAAATACAACAAATGCACTGCCCAACATAATACATATATTGTATTACATAGGGTTACAGGGAAACATCCGGAAAAGTCGCTTTTTTTTATTTAACCTAATCGGTACATGTTTAAAACGACAACAACTCAAAAAGAATTTCATGACATCAAAATCGCCAAAATGATTAAAAAATAGAACACCAAAAGATCAAGACGTTACCTAAGAGTATTAATAAGCCAGCACAGTGAGGTCGGTTTAAAAGTGATGAAATTAAGGAGGATTAGGGTTAATCGGCTGTGTACCGTAATAAAAGAAATCTTTGACCACAGATTTTCAGGAAAATTCTAAACTTTTAGAGAGAGTGGAGGGGGGGGGTTCTTGATTTTTAAGAAGAAGGGGTGAACTTTTTTAACTTTTGGCCAAATAAAGTATTAATTAGGTAAATTTTCTGATCTGTACTACACGAAGGACTCGGTTCAGCGGTTTAAGAGATAATGTGGGTTCAGACACAAAGATAAAAACACATCATTGTAAAAAAATCCCTTCTCAGCTTCGTATCGAAACTATTAACGTTTATTAAATACATCGCTTGAAGTACCACGCTATTTGGTCACCACAGTAGAGTGAACATAATATATTATATTTCGACAATGAAAAGCGAAACATTGGACGAAACAATAAAGGTCAACCTGAACTCTCCAAGTTATTTTCGAGATTCTTTTAGTGTTTCGTCTCGTTGATATTTCTTTGAGCGATAAAACAGAAGAAATAAAAGCATCTCGTCTACCAACGTACCTACTTCTTTGGCCCGCTTAATAATATCATACCACGTTACTGGGCAAGTGTAAACGTAAAGTGGGGTTTAAATGGGTTTTTAGTGTTTTATTCGTTTGATGATATAGGACGACGAAAGGCGCAACAACGTTTTCATTAAATGTTTACTTGAAAAAAACACGGTAAATGTAAAAACCGTGTACGTGACACAAGTTGGGTTTTTATGTTATTTTTATTTTACTCAAAGGTACTATTATTGACTTTTGGCTCGAAGCCATTGGATTAACTTCGATTCGCGCTTTTTGGCTACAATTAAGTTTCCAAAAACATGCTATATCAGCAACTTGTAATTCTGTTATTTTTTCTACGCGCAACAAATAATGCTAAACAATCGATTTGCCGATTTGTTAACCGTTTGAAAGTTGTATCAGTTCTCAACAATTGTGTAAAACTTTTACAAATTACTTTATATTATCGGTTGTTCTCGTTATCGGTGTAGCTAAAATGGGCTTGCAGTTCCAAATATCCGTTGTTTATGATTCCACGCGTAAACACTCACACAATCAGATGTGTTAAGGTTAGATTGTATGTTTTTGTATCCGGTATTTTACTCGAGCAAGATAATATAGACTCATCCCAATTCGTTTATTCACAGTTTTTCTTTTCAGATTTTATTCTCGCAGTTGGCTCCCTCGGTTTTCCACTACTCTGCTCTAATATCATTATAAGAAATTAAAAAAAAAAATAACTTCTAAAATACTTATGCAATAATTATAAAGCATAGAACCACCATTTGTCATCACTATCATAAATCAGTTGATTTCCTCTTATTTGTCCTTATCCATAAACATTAATTAGAATTATTAAGTACTAGATTTAGAAGGGGAAATCACATTAAATGGGGAAACAAATTTTCATGTGAATTTTTTCAAGGCAATTTGTGTGACGCTTTTGTGACACGAAGTGAAGGGGGAAAGAAAGGGATAGCGATACGTGTGAATGAGATAGAGATGGGATAACTGATAAGATATAATTATTGATAAGTGAATCTACTGGTAAGAAATGATTAATAAGATACGCAGATCACAATACGTATATATGATGTGCAATTAATTCATTTAATTTTGATATGTACATGTCTTTTCCGTGAGGGTGAACATTTTTTCGCGTGGACAAACTCGGTTTATCATTTTTGCGTTACCATCTCGAGACTTGACCGCTAGCTTATCGATGACGTCACTACTTTCTACTTCCCTTACCTGTTTATTCTCTCCCCCATTTCGCCCTACCACCCCATATCACAAAACTTCCCCCCCCTCTCCCATCTATCTCTTATTTCCTGCCTTTCCCGTACCAAATGATACGGACGACGCAAATCGTTCGACAAACATATCTAAATATGGTCGAGGGGTTGGATCTTGATGTGCGGTGTTCGGTGTAGACCGCGGTATGGCGGCCCGGTCCTACCTAATCCGTTGGTTTTGCAGACGTCTGTGGCGATGGGGAAGACTGTTTGAAGACATTGACGATGGATAAACGGGGAACGCTCGATCGTCTGAACGGCGGTCATCTGGTGCGAACCCGGTCGTGGCCGTCGACATTAGATGCCTCGGACAAACGCATGTCGAAAGAAGATAAATCCGATAGCGATCCACCGATGGATTTAACCGGGACCCTGGACCGGCTGGGAGGCACGATTTTGTTCGTCAGGAAGCCGTTCCGGATGGGCGGCGGAAGGTACGTCAAGTACACGGTGCAAAACCGGAACAAGTACAAAATGCCCTTCAAGCATAGTTGGCGCAACGACCAGCTTGTGGAATCCGACACATCGGCCAGCGGCGGTTACGGCGAAGACTATTACGGTGTACTTTCCGGTGCCTACGACGATATCACGGAAGGGTGTGAAAACTGTTTGCCGAGGAACGCACCGAGCTCCTATGCTTCTAATTAACATACCTATATTCAAACATATTAATTATCGTTTAAAATTATTAGTCAATATAAAATATTACCCGTGTGTGTGTGTGTAGTTAAATGAAGTTAGCATCAAAATATGTGTGTGTTTTGTCTTTAAAAGGTTTTAACGTGGATATGTTTTTGGACAGGGCACACAGCCAACTGAATGTGCGAAACGAAATGACGTTTTACTGCAAACTCCCCGGCCGTGAATACAAACTTTTTGTTTTTTTTCGACCGATTATTCTTGAATTATAAACTAAAATGATCATCAATGCTATCTTAGGAAATTACCAAAAACATATCCATGATTCAATGTATCCTACAGCTATAAGTCGGCCTGAGCGTAAGGGGTAAAAATGTCAACGATTTTAAAGAACAAAGTAAGAAGATCAATAAAAAAAAAAAACACTCCATTAAAACAATTGATATTTTACGCTTAAGTTAGTAACAAAAAGTTACGGTTCACTTTGTCGTGTAAAAGTGTTCAATGCGAAGTTATTCTTCGACAAATTGTTTCAAACTACGGTGGGATATCGCTTTTAAAATAATACTTAAAAAGTTTCAATGACTTAGTACTTTTTCAAACACTTTATTTGAATGGATACACCCTATACTTATAAGTTTATAACGATTACGCTGTACAAAAGGTCATAAAGGTCAAAATACTCGCGGTTTGTTTGGTTATACATTTTTTTTTAATGAGACGCACTCCAATTTCAGTTTTAAAAAAAATGTATAACTAAGTATACATATTTATTTGAATAAATGATTTTATTTTTTTAGTTATCACTTATCACAAAGAATAGATGAATTCCAAACCTGGGCGATTTTATTTTAAGTAACACAAATAATAAATCATGTATATGCTTTCAGCTGTCTGAAACACATTTAAATATACCGTTTTAAATTATTTATTATTTAAAACTTCATATAATATTTTTTTTATTTTTTGGAAACTGTAAAAACAATTTGTTTTTACAATAACGATGAAAAAAATACGTATCGATTTCAAATGAAAATATAAATATACTTTGTTTTAATACATTTTTATGTAATAATATATTTTTGAATGATTTAATTAAATTGTTTTTAAAATAATTTGTTTTAAAAACAGTACTACATAATATCCATTTTCGTATTAGACAGTATTAATTATTAAATAGATAAAAAATGTTTATTAGATTTTATTAAACTTTAAATTATTTGAGATAAAAATTTATATTTGTTATTTACATTTTTTGAGTGTTTGAAATTAAACATAGTACGTATCTATAGTAGACTATAGATACATAGAACATAGATCTTCGCTTAAAAAACATGTAATTACTATTTGAGTTGTTATTTAAATAATGCCCAGGTTTTACGCTATTCATTCAATTTTATTTTTTCTAAATTATTATAGAAGTCGTCAATACTCATATTAAATATGTATAAAACGAGCTTAGCTCGGGGAACTGAATGATTTATAGAGGACAATCAGGGCATATTCATATACATTTACCTATATAGTGTATACCTATATACAATTTTTAGAATTTTATGATTCGGTATATTCATACAGTTGTGTGGTATGTATTGTGAAATCCTGAATTTGTAATTAATACGTCCCTTTAGATTTTACCTGAGGGTTGACGCGTTTAAATTATTAAACGGTGTTGCCCGATAGAAATCTAATAAACAAATCATGTGCCCGGTACGACGTTTTATTTTTGCATTTTTAATACGATCGTCGACCATTTTGACTGCAACCAAAAAAAAAGCAACTGGTATCGCGTGCGTTCACTGAAAAATGATAACGTTTCAACTTCCGAAAGAGTGCTTTCACTTATGTATATTATAGCACTTAGTAGCAAGTTAGTTATAAATACCTACACTTCACGCACAGTATTTGCATGTGGGGCAGCATGCTTAAGCCCCTTAAGCACCGTCTGCCAACTTGATGAAGGTCAGTTCATACATATTCCAATACTTATGAAAATAAGTCTTACAGTGAGTCTTACAAAAATATACTAATAACTATTATTATACAAATGAACGGTCACATACTCCGTGTGACGAGAGAACGCACAGTCTGCGCAGACCGTCAATCCTGTCCAGTATTGGTTTCTGCGCAGGTGCGTTCTTTCATCACACGGAGTACAGTGCAATATTTGATTTCAACCGAAAAGAAACCTACAAAATAAATGATTCGAGAAAATGTTGTCGATATATTTAATAAAAAATAAACTATCTTATTACCATATATTTAAATATTTTTATTTTAACAGCTATGATACCGTTACTACTGTACAACACGATTCAACCTTTCCCAACTTATGCGTGTCATCGTTAGACAATGTTAATTACCTAATATAAATAACTTATTTATAGTTAATACATAATTGAATATGACCGTACATTAATTCTAATAAAAGTTTAAATATTTAAAATTAAGTTTAGCACGGCTTATAAATATAGATATTATTTCATAGAATACACCTATTTGCGTACTATAAAGTCGCTGGACAATTAATTTTTAAATAGAATAATAACACGCTGTACGACAAAATGTGACCTTATTTTGCAACAAGAACCAAAATACAACAATTTTTTTTTCACAAAAATCTGAATTTGGCCTCGACATTTTTCTGGTACATCACTTTTTTTTTTAATTATCTTTTAATTGTAAACAACTTACAAAGCAAAAACTAAAATTTTCTAAGCTACTTTATGTGTACATTTTTTTTTTATTAGACAAATTCTAAAACCAGTTTTGAATTCAGAAAATGCAATAAGTTACTCTATTTTAAATAAATTTCAGAGAGATTCAGGAAAAATCCAAGTAGGCAGATACATTTTTGTTTTCATCGTGTTGGTAAAGTTATTAATTTTGCCAGTAGACTATACTGGCAGTAGTTGAACTACTTGCATAAGGAAATTGCTAAGACATTTTATATTAGGTCAATGCATTATTAATTCCACCCTGGAAATTGGGTCCTAGCTCGAAGGTATTATTAATTAAAATCCACGTTGCTTCAGTATTGTACATAGAAAAGTTTCGTTCCCGGCGCACTCATCAGTAGTGAAGTCAAGTTATTTTTTATGTACATATTTAATCGTTTAGTAGATTAGTCGAGTTGAAATCAAACGTTGACCGTTCATAGCACGATCCTTACTCGACTGCTTTGTATGTGAATATTATTTAACTTCATTTTTTTTTCTTTTAATTGCTTACACCCAACAGATGATGTAATCGTGTGTAATGTAATATTTTACAGAAGGAGAAAATCTTCTGAGGGATTTGGAAATTCTGCGGGACCGGGCCGAGTACTTTGCCAGGCAAAGTCGGCAGATAAACACATTGAGCGGAGCCGGTTTTGGCCAAAGCAAGCGGTTTGATACGCTCAGGTAATTGAATTTCCACGTTAACAACCAATATACCTAATACATACATACGAGTATTATAATAATAATAATAATTTAATTTACTACAAAATAATATTATATGTCTCGTATTGCAGAGCACTTATCTCTTTCTAATCAGATTAACCTCATTTTGTAACCTCTCATGTAATAACCAAAGTCTTCATTTCGAGTCTGTACAGTAGGCAAATGTTACTACTGTAACAATTACAATGTCAGATATATATATATATATATATATATCATATATATAAATATATTATATTCAACAGCTCCGCCTGACTCTCCCTTGTACTTTATGTTGACTCGTTAAACAACTATAGTTAAATTAATTACAACATGTTTTCTTTTAGTAGTCGATTAAAATAAGAGATAAGTCGAAGACGTAATCTTTCGACGTGAAGTAGGTTTTTTTAGTGTCTACAATTTAGTCTAGTAGTAATTTTTGAAAAAAAAACGTTATGAAATAAAGAACAATCGGTAGAAAATAAATGCTGGCTAGATGAATTTTAAATGGTAGTCGTTTCAGCTTTTCATAAGCGCACTTTACTTTTAAGTAACTAAAACATCTTGTTATAACAAATAAATAACCCAAGTAGAAAATAAATAATCATAAAATTTCTGTAAAACGTTGTAGTTTTAATGTATTTCAAAAAACGTATTTTATGTATAATGTTAAAAAATAACATTCCTATAATATTCCTAAAATATTTTTTATCGATATTTTCAAACTACATTTTATACATTTTTTTTATTTAAAATTATTTTTAATATAATACATGTTACAAATATATTAAAAACATTGTTCCTAAAACGTTATTTACTTAATATTCTACATGAACTAATAATAATAATATGATTGACCTAATTATGATTATGTAATAATTAAATAAAAACTGAAAACAAAATTATGATTACTGTGCGGGTTTGTTAAATTGTTTAGAAAATACAACAGATGTAGAATTCTTAAACTGGCGTTATTTCAGTATATTAATATGCAAATTGTTATTGGACTTATCTATTTTAAAAAAGCTAATAGACAATTATTAATTCTATGATATTGTGTACCCAGTTCTAAAGTTTCTTAACTTAACGTTAATCGCAACGATAAGACATGTTTGCTACTATATTTTTTCTCAAAGAACACTACAAAGTTTAATATTAATTTTTTACAATAAATAGTATTTTGTTTTATCCGTTAAAATATTCTCTTTAGACATTTCATAATAAATAATAATTAAACTATTTTAATAACCGGAAATGTAAACAGAAGCGGATTTACATGTTTTCCGCCCTCGTGCAAATACATTTTTGCCGACCCATCACATAAATACATTTTTATTCGTATAAAAAATAGTAAAAAAAAAAAAGGAAGTTAAACGTCATCAAATATTTTGCTGCCCCATAAATATTGCTACCCCAGGTAACTATCCCTACGTTGCCACTTGTCTGCCCATTAATCCGCCGCAGTGTAAATATTATTAACGTAACAAAGTCTAAACAAATTTAACAAAGGCATAAAATACACACACAAAAAAAAAAAAGAGAATTTTCGTTTTTTTTAGGTATTATAATTAACGGAGGAAAAAAATACACTATAAAAGTCATTATAATATATAATAGTTAAAAATATATAGTAGCAAAAAAAAGTGTAATTATTATTTTTAAGAAATAAAGTGAATACCGTCTGTTCGTGTAGGCATCACATAAATAACCGAATTTAAAACAAAACTGGCAATAAATACATTTTATTTATTCGTTCCATCAAATATTTATTTAAAATTCCTTCTTTTTTTCTTTAAATTAAACTTGGTTATTATGATTAAGAACGATTAAAATCTAAAGTCTCGGCCTTTTATGAAAGTCTTTGTTTTACTAAATTATTCGAATGATTGTCAACCAAGAAACTCTGATTACTGCGTGTACCGTTTGATTTTAGTTGGAATTAATATTTGTAAACTCCTTGAATTATGAAGACCTAGAGAATTATATAACTTAGAGAAAACTTTTGCGCTTTGTGTACAGACATTTTGCGACGGTGAACTTTTTTGTTCAAGAGCACCTGTTCATATTCACGGCGAAACGTTTGAATCATCATGACATTGGTGTTTTCCAAAATAATATTTGCCTTGAAAGAGAAATAAAAAAAAAGTCTAGAAATTAATTTTATATTTTTTTATACTCAAAAGTTAAAATTTTAGATATTTTCAAATCTCTTGGACAGTTTTTTTACGATAAAACATTTATTTTTAACTGAAAACTTATTATTTTTTATTTCATTTTCTGGTGTTTACTTCGCTGAAGTCCACCATAATACTACTTATGTAATACATCATAAACAATATATTGTGAGTAAATAGGTTGACGTTATTTTTTACTTTATTCTGGATCTAAATGAGGTATTGTATGAATTAAAAAAAAAACATTCTGAATTTTTTAGTTTTTTATTTGAGACCTTCCGTTTTCCTGGTTGAGCGGAAAGTTTTTTTTAGGATATCACAAATTACACCTACCTATTTTTTTTTTTTTTGGAATATGATAATTAATTTGTATAAAATAAATTAAAACCATAGTTTTCAACAATGTTAATGAATTAAAAAATGAAATGTTTTACTCATAATTCTTAAATTTAGAATAATACAATGGACTTATCATCAAAATGCACTATTAGAAAAAGTTAATTAATTTTAACAAAGTTTAAAAATAAAGTAAGTACGGGTTTTGTTAATAAAATCTTGCTCAAACACAAAGACGACAGGATTTGAATAGAAATCTCAATTTTTTAATCAGATTTGCAGGATTTCGAAACACATAAAATACCACTATAATGTTTTTGTATTAAGTTTTATAGTCAAACCTAATAACTAGTGGTAGTGACTACATTTTACCTATAGGAACATTAAAAAAAAAAAATCAAAACTTTTCGTTTTCGTAGTGACTATCTGTAACAAAGATCGTAAATCATTTTACGACTCTTTGTAATAAAACTAGATGTTCAATCGAATAAAATACAATATAATGAAAACTTTTGTATTCTTAATGATACACTTATGATATTTATGTATACTGTATAAGAAGCGTCTAGCTTCAAAACTAGCTAAAGTATAAATTGATAACAAGTTTTTTTTTTAATTTCTACACTGTATTGTAAAACTATTATTGAACAACAAATATACATAATGACTAACTCAAACTGTGTTGGGAAAATCTTGGTTGGTTATTTGAAATCTCTTATTTGAAGAAATTATTTGTTTATTGTGGACATTTTCAAGAATTGCTTTTAGCTGGTTTTGAAATTAGACTCCTCATACGCCAAACTACAGACGATCACACCAACAAAAATTAATTACCTTTTTTTTAAAAAATTAAAACAGGTACAGTCTGTATGTTTTAACCGTTACATTTTGATTAGGTTCTTGTACAAGGTTATTCAAGTTGTACTTTTTTTCGGTTGTTTTTTCAAATTCGAATGGAAAATGGTGGACTTATATTTTCGCCCCAATAAATTCAGGTACGATTTCTGATTGATCAATAGACTTGTTAAATGAACAAAAAAATATATATATATATATATTTGCTGAGATTATACTCTTTTAAATAATAATAATTTGTATGTAAAAAATATAAAAAATAGATATGGAGTGTTAAAAGTTGACTTAACATTGAACATTTATACTTATTATTTTGAATTTATTATAAAAATATTTTTATGTGTAATTTAGTATATGTTTTTATGCGAGTTTGACATGTGTTCATTTTAACAATATTTTCAATGTGACTTTTATCTAACGTGATACTAGCGAAACGCTAAGACTATTAGTTACCAATAAACACTTTTAACACTCAATATCTATGTTTTTAAATAATAATTATAAAAGAATAAAAACACATCATTGTAATAGCAATTGCAGGTCCACATCGCAGCTAATACCATAATTATTACTTTTTTTATTGATTTTTTTTTGTTTTTCTTAAAGCTTAACCTTTTCGATAGTAGCCTATTTGAATAAGGAATCCCCTAAGTATCAAATCAAAAGTGCAAAAGGGAAATTTTAATTTTTCATAAAAAATAATCTTACTTGAAAACTAATCAAAATTTGAAAAAAATATTCTTAAAGCTAAATATGGCACTTGAAAATGGTTGTTGATGAGTAGGAGGGGGTGGTAAGTAAAACATTTTATTTCAGACACAGTCAAATGTATAATACCTACATCATACGTACGTAATTTCTAAAATCAAAAAGATAATTACTTATTTACAGTATTGTTCTGCAAAGCCATAAAATGACCACGTGTGTGTATGTGAATGTGTAACGTGTGAATTATTAAATATCGACACGCGGCAGTTTAAATAAATGAGTTGAGCTGTACAAAAGTAGGTGTACAATTCCCATGGAAGCTGAAGAATTGAGTGTGCAGTGTGTCATTATAACATGATATACATAATATTATTATATTAGCATGACGTGCATCAGATGGAATAATATAGCAGTGTTTGACGTTTGAATATCGGCAATAGATTTTTCCGAGCTCGTTTGATAGCTGTATTTTTATGTTACCGGTAAAATCAGCATTCAGCAAATAAAATAATATATGACCGGTTTTTGGAAATCATCATTCATTCGGTAACGATTACCAAACGATAATTATGCGAATGATTTGTCCAATGCACACACACTCGGATTAAAATCATTTTTCAATTGGCTTATAAAAAAAAAAAAAATCTAACTCCCGTTAAACCATGTTGTGTTACGTCCGTACCGAGATATATTATATTATAGGTTATATTATTCATCCTTTGATGAAAATTTGCACTTAAACATAAAAAATAATAACCTAAAAAAAAGCTCATAATTGACAATATTTGTACTTCAGACGACTTTTAGTCATGTTAACAAACATACCGCTCTTTACTGCCCTATTCTACTCATCACAAAAAAAAAATAATCAAACTGCTACAATATCTTTTATAATATATAAAATATTAATAAAAAGATTGACAGTGCTGAAAATGTGTTAATAATGTCATTCCAGTTCAGACTTTGTACTTATTACAATACTTTCAATAGGCATTAATGCCAACGACGATGACATCTTTTCAAATTTCATTAGATAGTTCTCAGGTAGTTATTACTCTCTCTAAAACTGAGGGAGATCTCTCCTCGCTAGCGTTAGAAAATGGTTAAACGATATGCCAACTTCATTGAGATAAACGAGAACAAATGAGGCGAAAGTAAAAGTCAACAATTTTAAATTAAAATAAACTATTAAAAGTTTTTGTTGCATGGTTTGGGAACAAATATTGATATGGTTTATTTAAGAGGACTCTTTGTTGTGTGAAAACAGAGTTTGGCCGAATGAGTACTGTAGAGGTTGTGACAGTGCTAAATTCACCAAATTGTCATAGATAAGTAGAGAAGAATATTATATAAGTATGGCAATTTTTTGGTTGATGAATTGATCACTAAATTTGTAATGATTTTTTTTTAATAAACTATTCAAAATTAGTGGATTGAATTGTTAAAAATATAAAAAAGTTCAAGCACAGATAAAATTCTGTTCTACAATTCCATAAGACTTTGGTTTTGATTCGCGCAAAATGATTTTAATGAAGAAAAATTGTAATTTTATTTTATGGAAATGACTGGCATAGGCTGGATAGGCTGACAAACAAGAAATAAGTCCTATTATTATACGAAATGAAAAATTTGATTTGATAAAATTACAAAAATGACCATAGTACCCTTTTAATTGCATGACCACACGGTTCATCCCTTTGTTAATCCTGCTACATCAATATACACAGTCGGAGATGATGCTCTCCCCAGTGAAACCGTGATTGTCTTTTAGTCGACAGCTGAGTCTCAGAATAATATTTATACCTAATTGTATGTTGCGGTGTCCATAGCTCCAACTGATGTGGGTAGCTCTTAATATCCAGTTACACAAGTTACAATTTATCACAGTTCAACGCAACTAAAAAACAAACCGCCGTTCAGGAAAATGATCGGTCGTTTTGTGTTGGAACAATACTTTATAATATTAACAGTATGTATCACGACTATCCGACAGATTTGTGTTGTATAATTTATAACTGTGAAATGATGTTTAATGAGTTCACACTACACATTAGAGTCGAATTTATTGCACTTATATGTGGTCGATTTAAAATGTTTAGAAATTTCGAACCGAACACTCATATTTTTTTTTAGATAAACAGTGTTCGGAAATTCAATGCAGCACACCGTGGAGCCAAGTATAAAATAATTTTTGTTTCATCATTATTTGATTGCAAATTAATTTTGTCTCATTGAAAATTGAAAACAACAAACATTCTAGTTTCTACCATTGCTTATAAAGCACAAATCATGGTACAACATTTTTAGTCCGATCATAAGGGCAAAACAATTGGGGGTTATTATAAGGGTAACTATTTATTATTTAGTATTTAAATCTTGATTATACATAATTAACGTATTATTAACGTTTGGTTTATTTTTATAAGTAGTATTTTAATATAACATAATATGGATTCAGTGCAAGACATTTTAAAATTAAAATTTTAATTTCTTTCATTTGAAAAAAAGGTAGCAATGAAAAATTTGGGTAAATCTTTACCAAATTTACCCAATTTAATTAATAATTCAAAACAATTAATACACTCGTCGTTTTAATACTGGTCTTTATCAAAAGTTCTTATGGCTTTGTGGGTGTGAAACTACTGTATCGTAATTTTGTTTCCTTTGTGTTTGTTTCGGAGGTGATATATCTTGGAGTTAGTCTGGTGTAAAAGATTTATTACATCTTTTAGTCAAAATAAATAAACATGAAAATTCGTTTTAACATCTACTGAATGAGGCAAAATTCAAAGTGTTGGGAACTATTGACATAAGAAGTCAAATTGATAGTGGTTATAAATTATAGATTAAACGTCATGATGAGCAAGTTTCTAAAAACCGAGATATTTAAAAAAAAATTAATTTTGGAAAATGTTGTGGAAATCACGAATTACATTTACGTGGACACGATGAAAAAATGTCATTTAAAAATCAAGTCGTTTTTTGTGGTTTGATTATATATATTTCATATTTTTATGTATTTTCATGAAATAAATAGATTATTTATCATTTTGGGTTATGGTTTACAAATTTTTTAACGCACTGCTGTGCAAATCAACACGAGTCGCCACTGTTAGAAGAAAATCGCAAACACGCCAGTGTTTTGTCTCTTATCGCCTGTTATCAGAAATTATTGTTTTCCTCTTATCATATGTCCAAGGATCATCCGTTTCCTCTTATCCCATCCCGTTGCCGCCCCTCCCTTCCTCATGCGATATCACCGGGTTTCACAGGTTGATAATGTAAATCTCGAAATGGCAACACTCATTTTCAATGTCCGGACTTAAATAATATGTTTTAATATTGTTTTTTTAAATTTTTTATTGCATTGTCTTGTTGGTATGTGTAGCGGGGTGTCTTTTGGCGGCCAAAAGAGAAACATGGACGAGATAGACCGGACAGCTTTTAACGCTTTCATCAAGAAGAAGAACTTTGACGAAATCGACCGCAGCGGAGGCTTTGACCGTTTTGTCAAGAAGAACTTCGACGAGATCGACAGGAGTGCGTTTAGCAGTTTTGTAAAACGTCCCAACGAAGTGCCGGCCACCAACTTGGAGTAAACAAGCAAGCACACACACATCCGTAAATGTCCCAATGACTTAATCAAACAATATATTTTCGTCCGTACAATAATAATAATAATAGTAGTAGTGCCTACCATAATATTAATAATAAAAATCTTATTCTTCGCTATCCGGTAACCATTTTTTTTTTGTTGAAAAATTGAATTCGAGTCGCAGTTCTACAATTATAAATTTGTATTCGTGTACTTCTTTTTCTTTCCCAAAACGGGTTTATCGCCATTAAATTTTTAAAGCGCATCAAAGAAAACAAAAACCGTTAGTATAACTCTTAGAACGTATATATATATATATATATATATAAATAATATTTTCAATAATTATTAGTGTTAACAATATAATAATATACTATTATCTATACTATTACCCCCCTTTTCCAATTTCTAAAGATCTGTGTGTGATCTTTATAATAATACTATATAAACTATTGATAACACGATATATAATATATATATATATATATATTTATTTATCTATTTAACTTTTTAACCGTATAGTAGTATTGTACACTATATATATACATAAAACTCTAACGATTGTACTATTTGAATCTCAAACTCTGGTTTATTAAACGTTGTATTAGTTCCTAAACGGGTTTTTTTATATTATGAATGAATGTTTTTCCCTTTTTAAATTACTATGCTTACATAGTGTGGTTTCATCGAGTACTCGACGAAAATATTGGATAAAATATTATACATAATATATACTATTTAACGATTATTTTACCAGTGTTAAAGTAAGGTGAACGTTTTTTTCGGGTCGATATTATGGTAACGAAATAAGATTTCGTATATATATATATATATATATATATATATATATATATAATATTCATATAAATATTCAAGGCTAGACGAAAATTGAATTCTGGAAAATTTCGACGACCTGACAGACTGTTGAGGAATTCTTAATAATCGCAAATCGATTTCGAAGTATAATATATATATATGTAAATTACCATATTATATCATCGTTGCATGCCTTATGTCAGGTAAGTCGAAGAGCTGTATTCGTCAATTATAGAAAAATCGTTAAACACACAAAAAGTCTCACTAAGGAATTGTATTCTAAAAAGTAAGATCGGTAAAGTTAACTTTAACTGTAAACACACCGGTCGGCTAACAAGATTACTAGATAACATTCCAACAGCTAATCGTCGCATTGTGTTCACCATTGAAGCACACATCCGGGTAAGTATATAGTTATTGTGTACACTAATTCTATCGGGCTGCAAAAAAGTAATATACTTTATATAATGGACTATTGTAAAATTAATTTAAAAAAATAGGTAATATTCACAATTGTTCTATTTAAACTAGAGGTCCCTATTACACTTTATTCGATTACACGTGAAAACCGTGTAATTAACATACACGTGTAATTATAAATACACGTGTATTCAAAAAAAATTATTTTTGTTATTATTTTAGTTTCACGTTTAATATCACGTCTATTTAATTATACGAACTCAAACACAAGTTTAATTGTGTAAACACGTTAACTCAAACTAAAATTTTTGACAAAATAATTTTTTAAAATACACGTGTATTTAATACACGTGTATATACACGTGTATGTTAACTACACAGGGTTCGTGTACACGTGTATTTAAATTACAAGTTTAAAATCACAGGCACTAATTTATACGGATGGAGAATAAATTATATTCATACTTACCCATCCCAAACGCTATTATAATGTGTACACCATATTACATAATCCTATTATATTAGTATAAAACGTTATGCCCGTTAATTGTGTCCATAGAAATGATACATGCGATTTGTATTTAATAGTATAAAAACGAAATAACGCAAGTAGAAGAATCAGTTTTAGCGAAAAGCTTTCGTTAATGAGGCAAAACTTTATTGCAGGGCAAAACGTGTACAGTTGAAATATAACCGAATTACATTTACAAGTACAAGCTTGACTGAGGAAATTCTCACTAGAAATTTCGTAGGCCATTTAACGTGGTAATCGGATTTTGAGTACAAGTGTAATTTAATATAACGCTTTTTTTTCTTCCCCAACACGTGCATTTGCTATTTACGTACACACATCAACAAAAATGTTGTGTTTTATGTCGAGTACAAAATGTAAAACAATATATGCATGGAAATTATTATTGTTATAATATTTAATTATATTGTAATAAAAACAACGGACGCGGTAACTTGGGGTCATAAATAATTATACTATGAGAACATTATTGTTTCTCTCTATTTTCCTAATATCACAATTGCTGTCTTTTCACTAGTTCGTAGTAAAATCCTTTGAGTTCCTGCAATTCTTGGTGGGTGCCGAGTTCGACGATTTTTCCTTGCTTCACCACGGCTATTAAGTCGGCCGATTTAATAGTGGACAGTCGATGAGCAATCGTTATGCACGTCCTACCTCTCCTGGCGTCGTCCAAAGCTTCTTGGACCACCTGAAATGTAAGTGCACGATGTTAATGTATAAATAAAAAAAAAAAAGTTCCAAACCGGATTACAAAATGTGAAACTTTTCCCTATGAGGTATTTTTTTTTTTTTTATGATTAATTTCACTATCATTATAAAAACCAAACTTAAGTATAAAATACACATAATCGCAGCTAATTTACTCTTATACCACTATGCCATCTCCACTTCATCCACACTCTTTACTATACCATACTCCTTCTGTTCCAATCTCTTCACTCATCTTCCTTCCCCCTCTCCTTCCCTTGTTTTTTGTGTCATAAGAGCGCAATGCAAATTTTCGACAGCCATCAGACATATCCCGTCAAGAAATAGATAATATATATATACCTTTTCTAATTCCTAACATCTGGTCGTAGTTTACCAATCGAATGGCCTACCTTTTCGCTTTCGGTGTCTAAGGCCGAAGTAGCTTCGTCCAATAAGAGTATTTTTGGATTTCTTATCAGCGCTCTGGCAATGGCGATCCTCTGTTTTTGACCTCCGGACAATTGTGAGCCTCTTTCGCCCGCTTCGGTATCGTAACCCTAATGACGACGGTGACACGTAAATAAAATCCTATTACCGTCTTCGATGCAATATTATAATAATGATAAATATATTTACTTTAGGTAAGCTCATTATGAAATCGTGGGCGTTTGCTTTTTTGGCGGCTTCGACAATCTTATCGAACGGCACAGACTTGACGTTACTCGAGTTAGTCCCGCAACTTATATTGTCTTTGATCGAACAATCGAACAGAATAGGTTCCTGGGTGACGAGCCCTACGCTCTGCCGCAAATGATTCAGATTGAACCGTCTGATATCGCAGTCGTCTACCTCCTGAACGCAAAGCAAAATCACACGGGGTTATCATCGTTTAATGTCTTTGGGGTTAACACTGCAAACACTTATACACAATCACACTCACGATGAGCCCGCTGGTCGGATCGTAAAACCTCTCGAGCAAGGCGATCACGGTGCTTTTGCCACAACCCGATTCGCCGACCAAGGCCAGTGTCTTTCCCGGGCTGACGGAAAAATCCATACCGTTCAGTATCTTGTTGTTTTTCCTCGTGGGATACGAAAAATGAACACCCCTGAACACGACTTTGCCGATGATTTCCTGCAATCAACAACATTGTCGGTGTCCGCGTGTAAGACATAATACAAATTCAGTGTTTCCCTCGACATGAACATGTCTTACGGTCAGCTGATTTCCACCGAGCCGTAAGACATATTCATGTGGACAAGTTCAGCGATAACGTTGTTAACGTACAGGCTTCAGACCGCCGGTAGACTGACTGTCGATTTCCGAAGGGGTTTCAATCAGCTGAAACATGAGCGAGGCCGACAGCTTGGCTTTTGCATAGTCTTGCAGGAAAGCCATCGTGTGTCCGATTGAATGGGCGGAGAACGTCAACGCGAAAAACACTCTAAACCGAAATGCGGGTGTTGGAGTTAACGACATATTTGCTGTTTATCCGCTGCATACAACAGAGAAAGATAGATTTTTTTCAACTCTAGTCTCCACCAACCTGTACACCGAAGTGGGAGTCATCTCCTTATTGAGAACCAAGTAAGATCCGTACTTGAAAGCTACGGCGTACAACATATACGTGATCGATTGTGACAGGGCGAACAGCAAAGCATACGAATAGACTTGTTTTTTCGCTTCTCTAAATACAAACAAAATATATATAATACATATCTGAATATTTCGCGGTCGCGGTAGATTGGTACTTGTTCGGAACTTTGAGACTTTTTTGGTAAAGATTTGCAAATATTTTCTCTTTTCCCAACGACTGTACGGTTCGCACGTTTTGCACGCACTCCGATGCTATCTAAAATTGTCAAAAAAAAAAAAAAAACTTTTAAACCTGTCGCCTTTTTTTGTGTCACGTTTTACAGTAAATGGTGGCTCGTCGATAATTTATAAAAAAAAAAAACTGTGAGCATATTCTGTCTTTTATTCGAATATTAATTTGTTTAATGTCATAAATACAATTTCATTTAAATAATGCCAAAAAAACTTTATTATATTTTATCAGTTTTAGTATTCCATAAAAAAATATCTAGAACTATACTGGCTAATGCAATGATAAAACTTTTTAGATAACTAAAAGAAGAGTTCATATAAAACCACCAGAGAATAAAGGTTAATTGATCGGAAAGGAAGATGTTTTCTTAATAAGTGATGGTTTAATGGATAATGGGAGAACGTCTGCTAAGACATGATCAGCCAATAAAAGACGATTTATTGTTAAAGCAAGAAATTGATGAGAGAAAAAATATAAAAGAGCGAAGTATATGTCGTATGATGCATTTTTTGTCTTTTTTTATTTTTTGTGAGGGGGTTTATAGCTAAATTATTACTACGTATATAACTCAATTTTTATTTTCTTGCGAATTTTTAAAAAAATAAAATTCTTTAGGCTCAATTTTTGTCCATATTTGTTGAGTATTTATACATATAAAGTCAGTTGGTACATTAATCTGAGAACACAAACACATTTGTACGTTGGGTCTAAAAAGGCCAATCTTTATTATTATAACTTTTGGCACTTGAGCTTTAGCGTTTTTCTAAACAGCTCTGAGAACTGTGTTAGATTTAGTAAAAAAATGTTCAAAGTATTCAGTATTTGGCTTAATATTTAATGTTGAAAAATTACATTTTTATGCTAGAAAATAATAAGTAAAACATCCTTTCATCCCCAACTGGTGAGAACGGCCATATTTTTCCAAATATTGGCATTAGCCTATTTTGTACCCAAGCCACAGAGATGGGGTGTATCCGACAGATTTTCCTTAGTAAAATCGATGACATAGTGTACAAGAAGTGTCATCTTCTGTGGTATTGATTATGTATAGCGATAGATTGCTAATATTGTGTACCTACACATTTTTGAAGCTAGAGACATCCGACTTTATTAAATACATGTATCGATATTGCAATATACATTTTCAAATACCGTTCTTGTAAATCCCTTCAGTTTTTTTGCACACTTTTAGGCTCGGAATGCCTCAGCTGATTTTCTGATCACAGCTTTCAACTTAGACATTCGCACCCTCTCTAAACCCCAACTCATTCACATTTCCATCACACCTAATCACTGTCCCATCCCTATCCACGAGGGGAGGAATGTCCTTATGACACGTGTGCACTACGTCATCGAAATCGACTAGGGCAAGTCTGTCGGATACTCCCTGATGTATAACTTTAAGACGATATTACTCTGCCGGCCTCGTCCATAAATTTGGCGTCTCTCCGTTGATGTTTTCGTTGGATGATTTGCTGTTGATACGCGGCGCCGATGACCAGAGGAACCGACAGCCCCAACACTATGGCGAGCTTCCATCCGAAAACCAACGCTATCGTGATGGCCGACACCAGGGTGACGATGGCCGCCATCACTTGACCGGCTCTCATCCCCCCTGCCTGCAAAAAAAAAAACGACAATATACTTCCGGAATAGAAACCACCCATCTGGCGGCGATTATATTATAAACTCTAGTGTATATAAATGATTTTTACTACTAACAGCTTTCACTACCGGAGCGTCCCTGGCCAATGTCGTTATGAGATTACCTGGAGACGAGTCTTTATAATCGAACCATCCGACCGCCTGTCGCAGGATATTGACAAACGCCATGGTCCGCATTCGCATCATCAGCTGTTCCGCGGCATAGGTCAAGCACAAAGTCTACAAAAACAGACACAATAAGGTATACTTAAAACAAAAAACAAAAATCGGTTTTTACGCCATTCGAGTCGACGTACTTGGCACAGCATGGCCAAGCCTGACGTCACTCCAATCAGGACGAACATGAATGACCAAAATCTGGCTTCCCTTTCCAGCGGTTCGCCGGTCAGCTTCAACGACTGCAACACAACAAAGGCGAATCGATTAAACAACAACGAAAAAATGTGTACATACCTGTATAGTATAATATTATTATTATGGAATTTGCTTACTTCGAACACTTGGCCGTAGAAGTACGCGTAAATGGGCACCAGACATCCGTTGACTATACAAGCGAGGCTTCCGAACAGCAGGGCGGCCCATTCGGGTGAATTGTATTTGATTAGTTTCCACATGGTGTATTTCGATTTACTCTGATCAAAATTACAGTTTTGAAAATTAGTTTTTTTTTATCAATCGAAAACACGCTAATACAATGTAATTTTTTTTTTTGTAATGGCGCCAAGCGAGAATTAGTATTTTTTACTATATTATTGTAAAAATAATACACAATGCCACAGTAACAAAGCGGACAGAAACGATTATTGCCGTTATATTATAATATTATGAGTTTACCATGTTGTGAGACGGTTGATGGTTTACAATGGTATTACAATTATTATTTTTAAGCATTTCCACTTGTTCGGCGGGTCTCGACTTGAAAAAAAAAATATTTCCCATATTTTGCGTTGTAATGATTTTAGGTTAGTAGGTGTAATGATAATGTAGTAACTGAAAATATGACCAATATGTTTTTTTTATAAGTATCCAAAAAAAAGCGCTGCACTCACATCATCGTCATCGGTGTCGTTATCCGTATCGTCCGGTTTGGCTTTGTCGTCGATTTCGTATTGTCCGTTATCCTGATCGGCTTCACTTAATAACCTAAGAAGACAATGGTTTATTATTTCATTCGATAATATTATGGTTTTTTTTTGTTAATTCACAAAAACTATTTTATGAATGCCTGTTTCTAAAACAAAATAATAGTATCTATTGTAGTATCGTTTGTATAGTATCTAAACCAAAAGAACAAACTAAACACAAAACGAATTCTATTTACTTAAAAATATAAGGAATTGTCGGTGTTAAGCCCCTATACTTTCTTTAAGCATACCTACATGAATTTACAACGAATAATGAACAGAGTGCAATACTTTGGTGACTATCGTTTGCGGATTGTGTGGTTTTTGAGGATAACAGCACAAACGCGTTGACAAAATTATATTAGAGCGAAATAAGAATAAAACAAAATAAAATCATTCCTTACTTGGTTGACTCTTCCCCTCGGTCTTCTTTTTGTTCTTTGATCTGCGCCATCACTAAACTATAATATAAACCTTGTTTGCTCATGAGGTCATCGTGAGTTCCGGATTCGATCACACGTCCTTCCTAAAATTGAAAACAAAAACACCACAGTTAAAAACAGAAATCGCCGTTTAGCGCAGAAGCACACACCTTCATCGCGTGTATAACGTTTGCATTTCTGATGGTCGACAACCTGTGAGCCACTATAATAGTCGTCCTCCCTTTCATGATGCGATCCAGCGCCTCTTGAACCAGACCCTCGCTCTGTGAATCTAAAGCTGACGTGGCCTCGTCCAACAAAAGTATTTTGGGATCTCTGACCAAAGCCCTAGCGATTGCAATGCGTTGTTTTTGGCCCCCAGAAAGTTGACAACCTCTGTCGCCGACGTACGTATTGTAACCCTTAAACAAAATTTGAAACACCAATAACATTTGAAACCGTCGATATTTCTCATATAGCCATATAATAGATAGTATATCTATGTACGTTTGGTAGATCTTTGATGAAGTCGTGGGCGCTTGCTTGGATGGCGGCGTCTACTAGTTCTTGATCAGTGATATCTCCACGTCCGTATCGAATGTTGTCGGCAATCGATACACCGAATAGTATTGGCTCCTGAGAGACGACCCCTATTTGATCCCGCAGCCATTGTATGTTCAAGTCGCCCAGTTCAACAGAATCCAAATAAATCTATAACAACAAAATGCACTCGATAGTTGCTTCGATAACCAGAGTATTCCTCGTTCAGATCAATTTACCTGATGGGCATGCAAATAGTTTTACTCAATAGACATTTACCTTTCCTGATTCTGGATCATAAAACCGCAAAAGCAGACCGATGATGGTACTCTTCCCCGCGCCACTTGAGCCTACCAAGGCTATTGTTTGACCCGGTTCAATAGCTATATTTAAATTGTCAAGAATCTGAAATAATTAAATGCTCGTTAAATTTGATAATGTCACGCCATTTTAATCATTAGGTCGATAAAAACCACATTAAATATCTGATTTAAAGTGTGTTAATTGTTTAAGTATTTTACATAATTCTTAAATTATTTATTTCTAAGGTTATGTGATGGAATTCGGAAATCCGGATTTTCATAAAAACAGTACAATTAATAAATATGTATTCGTAAGTAAAATGTTTTCGATGAAAATTTAAAAATAAAACACAATACCGAAAAGATGAATTGCTTTCGGATTTGTTGAATTACTCAAAGTTAAGCGTATTTTTTTTGTTGACATTTTTATCAAAGCATTTTACTTAAATACATTGTAAAATATATTTAGTATTCATACGATTTTTTAAGTGGCTTAAATAGCGGCTTTGTGAAAATCCATTCATAATCCTAGTGTCAGCGTTGTAGGAGCAATTATTTTTTTCTTTTCAGTTAACACAATATTCTTTGTAGTGTGTAATTACTTTAATTTCTGGTCTGGACGGATATCTGAAACACACGTTTTTTACTTCTATTTTGCCCACGACCAATTCTGGTCTTAACCCACTGTTCGCGTACGAATCGATTTTGGGCACTCGGTCGATGATGTTGTAAAGGTTGGAGGCCACGCCAACGGCTGTGGTGACAGAGTTCAAATACGGCAAAGCCGCTCCGATGGAAAACGCCCCGGCCATTACGCTGAAGAAAACCTGAAAAGCATTTAATTATTATTTTTTTTTCCTACAAAGTATGAACATATTCCATACGGTGAAGACGGTGCCCGGCGTGGCTTCTCCTTTTTGTATCAAGTGAGCCCCGTAGTAGAACGCCAGACCGTAACCGCAATACATCAGCATAAACAACAGGCCAAGGCATATGGAGAATTCCAAGTACCTCCGGGAAGCGATAAGCCGTCCTTCTTTGAGCGCCGCTGCGTACCTTAGGAAAAATTGTACTCATTTTGAAAATATTACTATTATTATTAAAAAAAAAAACCAAGAAAAGGATATCCTACCTATCGATCTGTTTCTTCTCCAATCCGAACGCCGCCACGGTCTTTATGGCCGTAAAAACTTCTTCGGCGATTCCCCCGGCCAGGGAATACTTTATCTGTTCCCTGGCGACGGCTTTTGACGAGTTCTAAAGAAAAATAAACCAGCTGAACATTAAACAACTCTTGCCAACCGACAATTAGCCACATTATTATGCATAATTAATGCATGAGTGCAAGTTTAAGTAAGTTCGATCGATAAAAACAAAGATAGCCATAACTTTTATAATTATCGAGCTAGACAGATAAACTGTGCAAACTTCAAATGGTTCTACGTTAACTTAAACCCCGTCAAAATGAAACCCAATCACTCAATCAGCACCAAATTTTAATCAGTTCATCCAGACAACCAAACAGACAACACGCGGACAGAATCTACGGCCAAGCTGTTCTACTTTTCGATTACAATACACATGGTGTTAGTCCCATGGTAAAAACAACAACAGTGTGAACCTCTATTGGGAAGGCAAAATTAATACATTTCCAATTCAATGGGCCACGCGTGGTCGGTTTTAGACTCCCGTTTACAGTGTATAACTGTATAAGTACAACATGCACAAATAACGTGGCTCCCGATGATAAAGACAGTAGTGTGCTAACTATACAAAGGAAGGCCGTGATGCCTACGATGAACGGTCCGATGAGAAGTAGAATCGACGTGAGTTTAACGCTGACAATACATCCGATCGTCAGCCCCGAGACGAATGTAGAAACGTATTGGAAGAGCATGCTGAATTTGCTGCTGATGCCCTCGCGGATTCGTTCCAAATCACTGAAAACCAAACGCAACGGCTGTGGTAGTTATATGGCAAGCAAAGGATTTAGTAGTAGTAGCAAAGGTCGAGGGGGTTTATACTCGAATAATTTGGACGTGATGTCGTTGTTCTGGTTGACGTCGAACCACGTGATGTCTTGTCGGATGATTTGTTTGAAGAACACATTGCGCAATCTGTACACTTGTCGCTCGCACGACATCTCCCAACACCAAGTCTAAATAGCATAAAAAAAAACATATTTCAATATTACATAATATGCGTAGGTTTTGACCTATCCGTCCAATCTTACTTGTATGTAGGCGGCAATTAAAACGGCTATGCCGATGTATAAATAGTACAACGAATATGTTGTCAAGTATATGTCGAAATCTTCCGGAGACATGCGATCGGAAGTGGGATACGACGTCCTGTTTGCAAAAAAAATAAAAGCCCGTACAAGCGGGCTTGTTAATTATGTATGGAATTGTTACAACTACTAAGAGCGATAAACGCTAAGGGAAAGGGTTATTTGTTTGGTTTATCTGTAACACTATGTTTACAAAGAATATTCCCTACAATTGTGGAACTAATTAGACTATTAGACTCTACCTAAAAGTAACTAGAATTGCCGACAAGGTAATAAAGTAACTTACCCGTTATACGTTGCGTTCCGGTCATTAGTAGGCAGAGTCGTCACGTCCAATGGATTGTCCTGAAACACAATTAATATTCGTGTAATCGCTATGGCACGGTATGTGCACTTAATTTGGTGTAAATAGGGTTTGTCTAAGCTTTTAACTTGCTATCCGTTGTTGTGTACACTCTACATGGTGCAACAAAGAGAAGACAAAAAATTGGTCTCACAACGGCGGTAAATTAAATTTAAAAATCAGTGTACTTACCTCAGATGATTGTTGGATGAAGGTGTTTGTCATTTTACCGAAGAAGTAACCCAAAATTGGTAAACTGGCGCCGGTCGCCAAGGACATGACACTGCCAATGACCATCAAAATAATATCCCATCTGTCTGCATACCGAAACTATAACAAACCAGAACTGCTTCACGTCGAATATAGAGTCAGTTGCTTATCGATTAACTCCATATAAGCACGGTGAAAAAATCGTGACGAAAATCATCAAGAAAGAGACAAGAAGGGAAATATTATACCAAATTTCCGGGTACGTTGAATTTTATTTTTTTTTTGTTGAAAAAGGAACATTTTCCTTTTCAACAAAAACTCATCATTAATATATATGACTTTCACGCATCGTTCGATTTACATTTGTTTTAAAAGTTTTTGGACATTTGACAGCTTGTTACTGTTATCATCCTTTCTAGTTTTTATTTGGTATTTTGTAAGTCTAAAAATCTTCTTGGCGTTTTGCCTCCAAGAATCCCGATAACTAATTCAATGCCAGTAAACTATAAATAATTACAGCCAAAAACAATAAGAAGGGACCAAACCTTTCAAACGAACTTAACCAAAATGTCATCATTTTTTTTACACATATAAATGCTAAGTCAGTAAACAGTTAAAAGTTTTCACGACTATAATTTATAATACTTAAGTTAGGACAAAATTACTTAAGTTAAAAGTGTTAAATTTATTTTAGTTGGAAAAGCCGGCAAATTAAAAAGTGACACTAGTCAATTAAATTTGAACGCAATAATTCATCGTTTAACGTTTTGTTGTGAAAGAAAAACAATTAAAACAAATTTAAGATCCTAAATAAAATATTTACAATTGTTCCATTGTGTTAGTTAGTAACATTTGTTTTTTTTATATTTATTTTGAAAGGTGTGTATTATATTTTATCATAACTCTCCGATGTAAATAAAACAAACTATTCTATGAACCAAAAATCTTTGTTTTTTTTATAAATATATTATTTCAAATCAATATTTAACAAGTAAGCTTTGTAGGATTTAGGAGCTTCTTGATTTGCTCTACCAATAAGACTACAGAGCAAGATAATAACCGTATGTTACTCGCTACTAAGAAGTTAAGTAAAAACATGAAGAAGAAAAGTAGAAAAAAGAAATCACTCTGAAAAATGTAATGTTTTGCTTGTCTGTCGTTCGGATAAATAGTAGAAAAACTTAGCTAACCACTTGGAACAATATAGAAACTAAAAATAAAAATAAATTAGTTATTAAAATTCTTTATCATTTGGTATAAAAAAAAAGTATAACATAATAATGCATACTCTATACTGTACTACAGTATAAAATTAATTAAAACTTAGTAAAAATATTGTATTTTTAAAAATATAGTACCGCAAGCAATTATTTCAATTTTAGATGTAAAAAATTATGATTCTCTTTTCTTTTTAATATCAAAATTCAAACGATGTATGTAACTTATTTTAGCATTAACTTAAAGACAAAAACGTAAATGAGTTTATAACCTAATTAATAACTAATAAAAAAAACCGTAAATTCCAAACAAAATTATTTCAAGAGTAATTATTTTTCACAAATTAAAGTCTAAGCCAAGAAAAAATGAATTTATATTTAACATAAAACGCTGCTAAAAAAAGTAATATCCAAGTAATTTTAAATGTGAAATTTTGTATAAGTTAATATACATAACCCTGCTTGGCTGCGTTGTTGGGTATCTTGTTGTAGATAAATGCTATGGGCTGAAGTATGGTTTTAAAAAACTTAAAAAATCGTCTATTTTACTTTTTAAAACAAAAAATACATAAATCGTTGGACGGTTTATATTATTGCCAAGTGGCAAGATCAGTGGCCATGTCTAGATTTTACTGTCTAAGTGTGATCAAACAGGAATACTTACAATGCGCAAAAAGCTTAACTTGATTTTTCCCGCCTCGTGTTTACTAGCTGTTGTTTTGATGCTGAAATGTGCAAACGAACGGATTACAAACGATTCATATGAAAGTGTACACTTATGTGGTCTGGTAAAATAATCTTGTAAAATAGGTACTTGTTCAAATGCAGTGTGGAAGTCGATATTCCTGGAATGATGACTGATGGCATATCATTTTCTTCGGCGTAGTCTTGCTTCTGAAACTTACCCAAAGTCGACAGGATTAAAATTAATAATATACATATCACGGGTTACATACAACGGTTTAAACTTCACAGAAATACACAGGGATATTTTTTAATTGTCTAAAAAAAAAAAAAGAGGCCAGCACGGTGGGTTAGGCAATGTGTATTTAAGAGTTGTTAAATCTGAAAGTGACAGTGGTGTATTCACGGGGGGTGATCAGGGTGACATGTCACCCCCAGGGTGAAAAATCTAAAATAATATTTATTAATTTTGGATTTTGTTCCAAAACCTTGTTGTACAGTGTAATTTAACTAACTTTTTTCTCTTATTTGAGTTGAAAACCCGGTAAGATAGCTATTCAAATACAAATACAAATGCCGGATTGCAAGTTCATAGGTAATTGTACATCCGGACTTGTTAATTTGATCGTTTAGTAAATTCATTCCGGTTGTTCAGAAAGTTCATCAAGTAAACACAGCAATTAAAATGTAATCATTTAATGGATTACATAACGGCTTATACTCCATTTTCGAGCTCATTAGGTTCACGCAGTAGCTTGTGACAACGTGTCAACTTAAAGTATATGAATTCCAAGCCAAGTCAAATGCTTAGGTATATAATTATATAGTAACCAATTCCATTTTATAGTGTTATGAACATATTTCACGACTTGTTAGTCGTGAAATATGTTACACTATAATAATAATAATAATTTGTAATGCTTAAAAATTAAATTCCCCTAATTATTTATAATTTTAATTTAAAAAAAAATTACCACAATATTGTTGAAATTCTGATTTTAATAGTTTTCTCTTTACCATCTGTAGGCTTGTTTTAATATCGTCAAAAACAATAAGTCGACAATTTTTACTTTATTTATTATAACATAAAAAAATTATCAATCAAGTAAAAGTTTCGTTTGAAAGACATTGTTTAGAATTGTGGTAAATCCGTGTATTGTTTCAAAAGTGTTTATTATTTTGTTGCATGCTTTGAGTGCTAAACATATTCTTAATATTCATTTTTTATTACATACAATAAAGCAATTCCAAGTAAGCGTTTTACATGTAGAATGGGTAAAGATATGATATAATATATTATTATCTTTCTTATTTATAATTCCTAATCGTTTTGCGACCGTTATGATGTACCTACGTATGACGGTAAAACGTTATTTAAACGTAATAATTATTTATCATACGCCAACATACATTTACATTAATAGCGGTATTAAACATTTTTTTAAATTATTTTATTACACCTTGTAGCCGTTACAGTTGAAATTGAATTCCCATACCAGTATAGTCACTATAATCTGTTGATTTACATTGCATTTTAATCCTCTGTACTATATATTATAAATAGGAATGTAGACAAACAATCCGATAAGTTAAGATGTCAGCTGCGCGTTTCAAGTATAAACTCGTGTACGTCGTAAATTTCTCAGACAAATTTTTACTACATAATAGGATCCCACCTAAATATCAATCTCAAGTTCTTAACTTGATAAAATGCATACAAAACTCATTATGTTTCAGCTGCCTACGTTGTTGTCGTTGAAAAGCCTTTAAGTTCGATAGCGGTTTTACAAATTTGATATGACAAACAACAAATTTCAATTATAATGAAAAATTATCACTTAATAATTTAATTAAAAAAATTTCAGTGGAATTTGCTTACAATGTTACAATTATTAAATACTGCATTACAAACCAAACACTTTGTTTTGCCCATTTAAAAAAATTCTGATCTATAGAGTTAAAAAAAATAATAAAAATGCGTCATTATAAATACAAATACTTTCTCAGCTGCGTATCGAAGATAAAAAAAACACATTTTCAATTGTCTCACTTGACACTAATATGTCATTGACTAGTACCTAGCACATACTCGAGAGTACTGTGCTTAACTGTAATTAAAGCGAATTTGGGGTCGTGTCAAAGGCACGATACCTTCGTCATACATTCGTATTTCCAAACTGATAATATCATTGGGCTTTTTATGACTGAAGTCTGAACACAATATATAATACACGAGGGACCAGGTACATGTGCTTTGCCTACAACGAATTTCGATCAAGTTTTAGCTGGGATTTTAGTGTTTACATTGAAAGGATTCCGATTGTCACAACAACGACAGCGGTAACCGACAAAACGGAAAAGCCTTAAAAAAAAAGTCCAATCATTTTGTATTATATTGCCTTTTTTTAAATTAATTTATTATTCTCTACTATTTACAAGCGAATAAAATCCCAAAAAGAACCCGAGCACAACTTGTGGAGTACCTGTACCTGTTGTAGTTCACATGCAGATCTAACTTAACGTGACTTAACTTGTGTATAAAACACAGCCCGCTGGTAAGTTAGTAAGTAATAAAATATTTAAAGACCCCCTTTGCCATAAAAGGTTGTGTAAATTTTGAATAGTGTATAATTTTTGTGGTGAAGTAATATTTTATTATTTAACTGTGTCCAAACCGTTTATTTCAATTTTTGTTTCCTTAACTACAACTAAACAACATTATAGCATGTGATATAGTGTCATTAAGTTCTATATTGAGCATGTCTTTTGCAGATATATCAAATTAATTAATTTCACGTCTAAAAATTATATGGTCTTATTTATTTTTGGTTCAGTTTTACATTTCTGGTGTAATTTTGAATATAAAACTTTAACAATTAAAAAATTAAAAAAAAATTATTTTGCACCTTGCTATCACAGACATTGGTTTCAATATCATACCAAACCTAACCTTGCGAACTCAACTATTATACATATATTTTTATCGAATTTTCAAAGTTACCGATGTAGTAATGCTTATAAATTACAATCATGAATCGTTGCGGTTTTTTGTGGATCATTTTTTTTGTCCAAATTTCCAAAAAGCAATGCATAAGAGGTAAAAGAAATGTCGAGCATTAAATAGTTGTATATTACACATTATTACGTATTTATTATGATAAGTATATCACACTAAAATAGGTATAATTTCTACATAAATAACCTTTAACAAAAACGTACAAAGGTTAATGTTGTTTTGATAAAAAATAGACATATACGTTAAGTTAATGGATAGATATCAGTGCATTATTCGCAACAAAATTACCATATTTTTTAATTTTATTTTTTATGACCATAGGTAACATTTTTTCATTCGTTTTCGAAAGTTTACTACAACGAGTTTAGTTTTTCTTAATTGAATTGAATTAAATTCATATTTTATTCAGATATTTAAGTATTTATATTAAGTAACGGACGTTGTTTGAAATAGTATTTTTAATTGTTAACGGTCGTCATAGATATAATATTTTGCTATCAATCGATTGGCAAAAAACATTTAAAAAAAAAATGTTCTGAGGTTACAAAAAGGTTAGTGATAAACCCTGTGTAATTTTTGTCGTTGTGTTACTCTTATTAGGCTCTAAATTATACATAATTAAAAATACAACTATTGTGAATACCTCCTGCGATGAACGGTTGACACCGTTTGTCGAATCACTGTTCAGTTTGTAAGTCGCCGACGGCATAATAGCTGTTGTTGACGACAAATAATATACTTATTGAGAACACCTCCAGTGAAAAAAAATAATAGATAATCAATCCACTTAAATTAAAAATAATTACGGTTCAAAGACACCAAACCATAGCAAAGGAGAACAGCCCAATACACGTTGAGGTAATCTTAAACGGCGAGTAAGTGAACTTGAAAACGGTTTGTAAGCGTTCAAACGAAATACTGAACTCTGAAACAAAAAGTATAAATTGATGACATCGTGTATCAAGTACACCACTTTACTACTAATTTTTTATTTTTTTTATCTTATCTTATAGCTGTTTTATACCACTGGTAATGTAGCAGTAAAATAAGAGAGAGCGAGAGAGAGGGGTCTAACTAATGATATCATCCGTACAGTCATACTCCGAACGAGCAACTGTACTGAGGTTATATAAATGTTTTTATATATGTAATAGTTTAATTTTTTGCTCTAAACCATCTCGATAATGAATAATATTAAGATGTTGTAGTATAGTCATCAAGAATAGCTAGTAGTGTATTCTATTTTATTGCCATATTAACAGCTAATAACATACGTGCGTTATGTTATCATTTTATATCTAGTCAATACTGTACTAATATTAGGTATTATTAATTTATATATTTTGTAATCGCTGCGCAATAATTTACCAATAATCCTACTCATAATAATATCATCATTTTTATAAGAATAATAATATAAATACGGTATTATATTACTTATAAGCTCAGACTTTTATTTGTAAAAGCCACAAGTAAATAAATACAAAAGACTGACATTAATGATCATATTCGATTAGTTTTTTGTGGAATTGTTTTTACAGAAATAAAAATGTAACAGTAAAAAAAAATAATTACAAAAAACGGTTCTGAGGAAATAATATTATCGTATCTATATAGGCATAAAAAAAACTGTATCATTGTAAAACAATTAAAACGGCCTTCTCAGTTTCGCATCAAAGCAAATAATCTGTTCTGAATGGCATTCAATATTGTAAGATTTTTTCCCGAAAAAAAAAATTAAATAACAATATTTCTGTACTAAAAGTTATACATTTCTTAACATAAATCATAATGTAATTTTAAGTAACTTAAAAGTCGACGGGGGTTTGACGACGATTATATTTTTTTCGATGTAAGAAAACTAAAATTATTTATTTGAAATGGCTTAATTAAATGATTATAGCTAACCAAGTTGGTCCTTATGATATTATCACGTGGTGTTATCTGCATCTTACTGATCCAATAATTTTTTTTTTAATCAATATAATAGCAATCTAGGGAAAAAAATTACAAGTGGAATGTCATACGACTTTAAATATTTCCATATCATTATATTTTGTTTAAAGATAAATAAAGTCTCACTATACCTAATCGACTTGACGTAACACGGACATTCCTTCAGTTATTAATAATTATTTACAATAAATGTTTTCTCTTTTATTCTATTTGTATATTCTAATAAACAATGTGTTTTAATTGAATTCCCCCTCAAAGGTTTTGAATCTTAACAAACGAAAAAGGCAATCAAGGTATATAATTAATATTTTTGGCTTTTATTTATTTAAATTGATAGTGTTCTGTATATTAAGTTATTGACCGGCGTTAATGTTATTTAAATACATTTCTTATAGTACATACATATATATATATCTAATCTAACCGAGGTTGAGTCAAGTCAAGAGAATTCTAGTTGTCTTTAACTGCATAACTGCCAAGCTGTGGACTAAAAAAGAGTAATGTCGTTAAAAACGACTCAATATGTCGTTTATAAATGCTTAAAAAAAAAACAAAGAAAAATAATGGTACTACCACTACACCACTACTACCACTAAATAATGGTACTGACACTAAATATGAATATTTTGAAAATTATTTTTTCCCTATACTTGTAGGTACATATTTTACTATATATTTTTCAGTACGGTGAACATTTTTATCTAAATTCCATATAATATGTATAACAATTATGGATCTAAGTTTTTTTAAATGAGAACATATGTTTTTAATTCCATTAATATGTACCTAGACAAAAATGTTAAAGATTGGTGCTTAAATTTGTTAATTGTTTATCAATATATTCCTTTGCTATGATTTCGCCTTATAATTATTCTATGTTTTCGGTTTTTCAAATTCCAGTAGCCCATAAAATTCATATTTATGTTCGCATTGTCCGAACACCAACTACCAAACACAATGAAATGTTTTGAGATAATTATAGACAAGCGGGCCTTATTGCTACCTATTCAAACACAACGACGATGACGACAGTGTTATCGACGGGGTCAATATTATTATTTAATGGCTAGTCGTCTTACTGTTGTAAAACCCCAACGAATATTGATCTTTAATATTCAAATCTTTACAATGTCATAGCAAACAAAGAAATTAATGAAAATTAACAATTCAAATACTAACAATTTTTTGTCTATATATTAATGAAATAAAAAACATATGTTCAATAATCTATTAGTGGCCATTAGGCATGTTGTTTCAGATCTGTATAGTAGACCATCTTAAAGTTAAATTTTTTTTACCTTTGACGCCACATAATTGGCTTAATATAGACCTGGAAGCGATAAATCATAATATTATGTCGGATATTCCTATCTAAGTGATCTACTGTTGAAATAATAGGCGATACAATGGCGATTGTATTATTTTTTTCTTAAAAAAATTTACAACATAGCAAAGCACAATCAATAGTCAACGAAACGAAATAAAACACTGAAAGCACCGCTTATTCGGTCCAACCAATTGGACCAAAAGTTTACCTCTGCCATTGTAGAAACCGTCTGACCATCTGCTTGTGCTTGTATTAAACACAATACGAATGTACCCACCTAATGACACGTGAACGTCTTGTGCTTGCACACAGCACAAAACCCCAAGCAATTACAGTCAAACACATCGGCTTAGGTTGTACACGTTGTCAAAAAATACCACAGCAAGAATTTGCCACAAGGAGATCTGTCACTCGACGGCCGTATAAATCGTATATTATTTGAGTTTTGTAACTGAATTTACAGACAGCAAAAATAATGAAATATCAGCTTATCAGTTATCCTGGAATTATCCTTTTCTCCTTATGGCCATCCCTTCTCAACGGTCAACCCCCTCGTTCACACTGACTGGCTACTGAATAAGCACTATCAATATCCTATCCCCTCTCATTCCCTTAAATATTATTGTAGTATGACATATTGGGATTATTTGCGATATTTCTATATATTTTTGGCTTATGACCGAATAGTGTATATTTTTTTTATCAATAATCGACCCAACTAAACTACCATTTTTGCCTATTACAATGGCTACACCAGTTCAGTAAAGTGTATGTTGTATAATATGTGGTTGAATAGTTTATAGTTTATAATATTACATATTTTGTTGTATTGTTGTTGTTTGGTAACACAAATGCACGCCCGGAAATGAACGTGACAAGTCAAAGGTCACTTTAGAACTTTGACAAATTTCAAACTTTACACTGGCAAAACGACCACAATAAGATTATTAGTTCAAATTATTAATATTTGACACATATTATAGTTTTATTTTTTGCATTATTATCCTACTAATAATTCATAACTAATTAATGCTCGTCTAATGCCGTAAAATAAAAATGTAGATGATAAATCTGACAGATGATGCACAGCAAAAGGATCGAAATGATTTGTTTTTAGAAAATATCATAAACAAACGGAAAGCACATATACCCGCCAGACTGCGCCAACCGAAGCTATAACGCAGTGTAGCAATATAGGGATAAGTAATATTATGCGTTTTTTATATGATTTACAATAGTAAATATAATACATATTTCGATATAATATTATTGCACATCGTCTCTGCGGTGACTTCGTGTAATGGATTCATATTATGTTATAGTCTAGACGACATATTCGATCCGTTCAATTAGTTTTGAATTGTAACAACGACTGGTCTTTGGACTTTTTATTTCCCATAGCCATTATTTTATTGGTAATATTTCTAAATAACAACATATTCACCTAGTGTTGTATATTTTCATATTGGATAAGTAAAGGTATGACATGTTTGTTTAAAAAAAAAAAATGATAATCAATAGTATCAAATAAAAGCTTTCTTCTTTTTTTTTCTGCGAAAAACTTTTAGGTCACAAATATTCCGGCCAAATTATATGTATATTTTTCACGCCACTATAATTTTATTGGGAAACAAAAATAATATATTAATATATAAGTACACTGCGATATAGCTACTGTATACAGAAAACAAATAATAGGTCTGTGATACTTTAAGAGTAAACATAAGGTTAATGTGTGATGTATTTCGAAACAAGTTCATGCGACAATTTACTTTGATATTACAATAAATGCTCAAAATATACAATTAACCGTTCACGTTATAATAATATTATTTAAGAAAAAAAAAAATTCAAAATTCGACGATTAAAGTTAGTACCTACGTTTGTCGAATTGAACAGGTGATAATTTTGGAAAATATATATATTTATATATATATTTTTTTAGTTTCCAAGAGGGGTAAAAGTATTTACCAAGTGTTTAGTTTAATTAGCCAAAGTTAATAATTGAAATATTTTGTACTGGATCACATTATGTCGAATACAACATAAACCTATTGTGAATGACAATCAATGTCGTATGCTCTACAACACCTGTCACAGACCAAACTGCAGATTACATGTTGTGTAATACATGGAATTTTGAAACATCCACGTTGGCTACTACAAGCAAATACAGCAGTTACATTCGACATTCGTGAGAAATCTGATAGCTGTTTGTCAGAATTTTAATAAGTACATCCAATCATTTCCTATTAACTTTACTATATTTTGTCTAAACAAGTAGCAACAAAAAAAAACACTATTATAAAATTGACCTAGATACTAGCTGATATAGTTTGGATTTCATAGTTGTTTTAGCTATTAATTATGTTTTGGTAGGTTGGTTGAATGTAACCTTATTGGACAATATGTTATGCTTTGCAAGTTTGAAGCTGGGTGGATGAAGAGTGGGGGGGGGGGGTGGCTTAAACGTTCATATTTCTTTAAAGTTTCTAATATCAGAAATTATACTGGCATAATCACTATATAGGTTTACATCGTTTCAGTGTGAACAGAGTTGGAAAAACTTTAATTAAACAACGAATGGCAACTATAGCAAATCGAACGAGGTAAGTGCACAAACAGAGTAAAATAATTTTTTGAAAAAATATTTTTTGTATCCAAGCATCGACAGCAATAATTTAGCAACAACGCAATGGGGATTCTCAAAAACACCTTTCTCCTTTTGTTCTCCTTGTTTACACTGTTAAGCGTTTTACCGCGAATTTATGATTTTTAATATTACACTGCGAAAAACGTATTAATTATTAGTAATTGTCGAGTTTTGTTTTTTTCAAAAAACTCCTTTCCTGTTTTTTTTATTGGCTATTGTTATGTACATCAGAGGAGATAAAAACTTCACAAGACTTATACTACTCTAATGTATATATTATATTGTATTATTGTATTTATGGCGAAAGTGAGATTGTAAATAATATGTTTTTGTTTTCGTTGCGGTCAAGTGTGGTTGTTATGTAGTTATATTGATTGACTGTAATAACTGGCAACGCAAAAGTCTAATTTGATTAAAATTGTATTATATTAATTAAAATTTAGCAAGTCCAACGAACAATGTTATATTACAACGGCGGTAAATTACAATAGAAGCCCACTCTGTATATTGCAATTATAATTATTTTATGGTGCATTTTAATAGATGTGATATACTTTTATCGGCGCACTAATGTAGGTATTCACCAAAGACATTCACAAAACAAACACAACCTTTTTTATCAAAACAATAATAATACAAGCATACAACTGTTAGTGCGTAGGCTGTATAGTACTTATACAATGGTTTATGTATACCTATTTATGTCTTAATGCATGTCAGGTTTGTAATTGCGGTAATAAACTAACAAACATACCTACGTCAACAAATAATGAAATATTACATTGGGAAATAATCAATTTTGTCAGCATATCAAGTTTTGTTCGAATGTTTCATTTTATAATACTACTATAATAACGTATTAAATATTTTAGAGTATTACAAAACAAACCGTTTGTTATTTTAAATTTTTTAATTAGATATACCTGTTACTAAACATACTTTTAATAAGTTTGTACATTATTGATTTGTTCCATTCATCATATTTATATCATCATTAACTCTTATAACAATTGATGTAACATATAATCATAATACTATGTCGGATAGTGTTATTGAAAAATGTGTAAAGAGCAAATACAATTACTTGAGTTAAAAGTACAAGTTTAAACAAATGTTGAAACCAGGTGTTTTTTTTGTCTTTTGTTTGTACTGGTGGTAATCCATTTGCTGTTGTACATAATCTCTTCTAGCGTGGGCTCGGTTGTCTCATGATTTAAAAACTAAACCTAACTAACTAATCTTTATTTATCAAAAAACAGCTATCGATATTAAATTTAATCGGCACCGCTTGTTTCCCGCGTGATCTCTTTAACGGTAGTGGAAATTGAGTTTTTCTCATTAATGTAAGTAGATATATAATATTATAATGTGGTGATAATTTCTGAAAACTAATCAATTGGATTCCCTCCCTTTTTCGGAAACGGTCTTGTTCGAGCGCCACCTGCTAACAATAGTAAATTTATAATAATACACTATTGCAGTACACGGCCGACCTTTTTAGTAATATATGAACCCGCCGAGCTATTATAAATTCATTACACGTCCTTTTTATTAACTCGGTAGTTTTTTTTTTTGCAAAAATAAAAATAGCCGTCACAGCCGAAAATCGAGGTCGCTTGTGCTAGAAAACTTTCTCAAAAAAAGAGGAGGCAAATAATTATGCTTGGTGGTTTGCCATAATACCAATTTGGCCCGCACGGTTTTTTTTTATTAAATTTTAATCTCGATTGTAAACAAAAAATAATCTCCAAATGTTCGTTCGGTTGGCCTTTGAACGCCGACAAAATATTTTTTTTTAAATCCGGATATTCGACACAAACAAATTAATAAATAAAAAAACCAAAGGGAAAAATAATATTCTCGGGTTAAAATGTAAACAAAATCAATTAGTCTACCTAATCGATGTCATATTCAATTTGTGCTCTCTGTGCCTACGATGAATTTCAAGCTCACTTATATAATAGTATATAATATATATATATTTATTTATTTATTTATTTGTCCAGTACGCAGTTTTGTGTACCTACTGTCTATGATATTATATGTAGATATATTGCATATTGCCCACACTCAACAGTATGATAATACATTTTAATATTTAACTACAAAAATATATTATAATTGTATGTTGTACAATATTGCTAACATGATTGCCTACGTTCGATAAGGAATACGGCACTAAAAGAAGATGTTGAAAATATAATATTGTTTATTTTTCCATTTCGACACTAATCTACAAGTAGTAGGTATTATAAAAGCTTTTACTTGTTTTTGTCTACGTATCAAATGGTACATAATTGTGGTATTTAGAGTGGCCATATTTTTTGTAATATATGGTTAGTACCCAACTCTTAAGAAAATGTTTAATACATATTATGACTAATTTCAATTGAAATGTTGCTAATAGGTAAAAACGTCAATGAAGTAACATTTTATAAGGCACTAAAGAAATTGTTGTTATAGTTCTAAAAGCATGTTATTAAATACTCCATGTTATTATGTCTTATATTAGAATCACCTTGGCATGTAAAAGTGCAATGAAGAGTATCAGAACTTTATCTGATATGGCCAAACCTAACCTACCACAGAGCTTAAAAGTTGCATATCATAAATAGACAATGAAGTAATAACATATGTACAATACATATGTACTTTAAAAATCGGTTAGGTTTGAAAAAAATGTTATTTGTACTTATAAACAATAATTACTTCAAATAAAATAACACATTATTTTCAAATAGTAACTTGTTTTTTTAATAAAAGTGCACAGAAATGATTAATCTATTGTTACCAAGACTGAAACTATATACTATAAATTGGACAAGGTTTATTAGACATCTTTACAAATATTTGTCAATCGATTAGATACCGGCTATTATATTAATAACTCTAAACGTAGCAGACAAAAAGCGTTAGGTTACATAATAATTATTAATCAAAGGTTATCCGACAGACACACGTCATCTTATTTTTTTTTATGACGTGAAAAAATATATCTTCTCTTTTATAAAATAAAAAGTTAGGATATAAATAAAGAAGGATTAGGTATAATATTTTAACACGGCCAGTTATTATTATTATTATGATGTCATCTCTTCTTTTACCATTATAAAATTGTCAATACTGTGTGTTGAACTTGTCAGAGTCGAGATAAAAAAATTACCAAAACCCAAGAATCTAAATATAAAATATGACATTTATTAATTGGCTTCAAACCGACACATTAAAAAAAAATGTACGGTAACTCTGACTATGCGGTTAAAATATAGCTTTTCTACAATATTCTAGTTTTGTATTTTTCGAAAATAAGCTGAAAAGTTTTCCAAAGTACCTATTTTGTGTTTTAATAATTTATTAGGAAAACACGTCTAAAGCAAACCCCAGCGAGGACAAATATTCATTTTTTTACGGGTTGGCATCTATTAATATTTATATAAAAAAAAGAGAGGGGGAAATTCAAATACATATATTGTTATTTTGTTTTCGAGTTTGTGTCCAAAACACGCGATTACCAGATAAAAATCAATACCCTTGAAATTTCAAGACATGTATATTAACATACTTACTATAATATTATAATATCTGTAACTCATGCTTTAGGTTATATTATGGCTTATGCACGCTTGTATATTGTTGTGACAACGTTGGCTTTCTCCAAAGAGGAGTTTCGTGAACAGTCTCTTGCTTGTAAGTCAATATTTTTTTTTGTCCCGGAGTTCTAAACAAATTATTGACATTATTAATAAAATTGTTGAATGTTGAACAACAATTTACAAAGCTTTTAACACTTCTATGCAATGTGGTCCGTTTGATCTTACATAAGCAACACTGGTGTATATCATATCATATGTATATTATGTTATCTCTAATATTAATATGTATATATTTGCTATAATTATTGGTTTTTTTTTTGTAAGGCTTGTCCCATACAATATTCAGTACAGGTGTCTCATGCCAGTTTGTCAATTTTTGGTTTAGTATTATAAAATATTTTATAACAACCTAATACACACGACGTGAATGTAATGAAGCTGTGAACTTTAAATGACAAAATACGTAAATTGTTAAAAAAAAATATACACGTGTAAAGTGAAAAACGCTTGTTTAAAATTTTCATACATATGCATCGTTTATTGTTTAGCATTTTTTTTTTACGTATATAATATAAAAACACTTTACAAATTTGAAAAAAAATTTGACAGAATAATAATTAAACAAAAAACGCAAAAAAAAAAATGTGTTTATTACAAAAACATTTAACGCACCATTCTTAAAATAAAATAAAAAACAGCAACCAATATACCATTTAATAGTAATAATAATAATTAAAATAATAATGACGTATTTACAAGTTTTATTTAATTTAAATGTTTTAACGGTGGTGTTGGTTTTAAGGAAAAAAATATATATTTAATATAACAGAGCGTCGTTAAATATGTTAAGGAATTTATAAATGCTCTTGGTGTGAAAAAATGTACTTAAGCTAAAATTATAATAATAATAATAATAAATAATAATGTGATAGTTTTCGTGTGAAAAATTAATTGTAAAATACTTCATAGAACATAATATGTCAGTGTAACGTGGTAACGTGACAAATAATAGAAAAAAAAAATACAATATAATATTATAATAGTAGTAATAAAAACTTTTTCATCTTTTTACAATATTGCTACGTTTACGTAGTCACAAAATTTTATTGCACCGTTGATTTTTCTCAAAAAACAAAAAAAAAAGTATTTTCAAATTATAATATATAACATACACGTCTAAACGGTATTTTTTATATAATATATCTTATTTATATAAATATATTAAAAAAAAAAACAAATGTCAACTGTACAGCTCGTCACGACCATAATAAACGACGTCAACCAAATTAAAAATTATATTAATACAAATTCCTTATTTTCTGTTGGTATTTTTAGTATTATTTTTTTTTTTGAAGTCTAACAACAGGGTAATTGACAACAAACTAGAAATGAGATAAACAGGGAATGAGCACAATTACACGTTTTATTCAAAATATATTGGGGAGGGGATGAGGGTAGGGGGAATCGATGAGCACTTCTCTTTTTAAAGCGATAGTACAAATGAGATCAAATAAAAAAAGTAAAAAAAAAAAAAAAATCATTGTCAGACGTGTGACTCGAGCGGTACGTTGAGAAGCTTGGAAACGTAGTTCGGGTCTGTGGCTACGCTCCTGGGTCGTATGCCCGTCTCCTTGAGGCCGCCCACGACGCGCTCCCAACTCAGGTCCGGAGAGCTGGTCCGGAGCTGCTGCTCCTTACGGCCGCACTTGTCTAGTTCCTCTTTTTCCTTGTTATCCAGCCAAGTGATTTTATCAAAGTCTTTGGTGCCCCCCACCGTGTGCCTCCTCTTGATACTGCGATCAGTAGCGACTCCGTTTTTCCTCTTCTGACGGGCCTCCTTGTCCCGCAACGAACTACACCGCCTGGACAGGCCCTGCTTGCGCTTGTTCATGTTGCATTCGGTCTTTTCCGTCTTGCTAAGCGAATCCGACCGTCGATGCTTAGACGCGTCACCGTTTTTTGTCAACATCATTACTTCGAACTTGGTATACTTGGGTGTGTACCTCTCGTGTTTGTTCAACGACTCACAACGGCGCAATTTCACGTGGTTACTATAGTCCGGACGATTCTCTTTTTGTTTAAGGGATTCAGAACGACGCAGGCGCACATTGGAACTAGCGTTAAAATCCTGCAGACAATCAAGACGGTTCGAGCTCGGCGATTCAGTTTTCGGAGAATTCTTTACACTTTCACTAGCCGAATCTTTCATGGTTTCAGTTTCCTAAAAATTATACAGTTTTTATTAGCGATTCAATCGATTAAAAAAAAAAAAAATTAATTAATTACGAAACACTAATATAATCAATTATTAGAAAAATTAATTTTATTACAAATTCTTGTGATATTTAATTAAAATAAATTTTTATTTGTATTTTTTAAATAATTTTCCAAAAAAAAGACCTGATTTATAATTAGAACACATTATTTTCTATAAGTATTATATTATTAGATATTCCATTTAGTTAAAAAAAAATTATTTGAGTAAATAATTAAAATTTAAATTAAATAGCTTTTTAATTATAAGATATTTATTTTTGTTGATAAAAATGTGTTCAAAATAATACAAAAGACGTGTGATCTACGTAATAACGTATGACTTACGTGTTTTTCAGTAATGTGCTGGCTACGCCTTTCCAATGACCTATGCAAACTTGGATCTCTGTACGTCTGTACATCGGTTTGCTCATCCTCAGACTTGGAGGATTTCTGTTGCGACTGTTTGTCGTCCACAACATCGGAGGTGGCTGAGCAGGAGGTGGCCGAGTCGCTGGGTATCAAAAGAGATTTGAGTTTCTTGTCAAAGGCGGAAGTCAGACTGACCAATAAATCCCCTCCTATAACAATTTATGCACAAATTTTATTCCACACATTTGGTATACACGCAATAAAAAATTCAAATTATTAAACACACAAGATGGATAGAAATAAAAAATAATAACTTTAAAAAAAATCTCATCAAGTATTAGCAAATGTTAAAATATACTATATCAATCAACTACAACATTATGGTAACACACGCTCGGTTAAACACAAAAATAATTTTAGATAATAATTTCATCACACAAATGATTATACATTTAAAGTTCTATTGATTAGTTGCTAAAAAAGGTTAAGTTGTTTGATGTTATTTGAAATAAATTTTGATTTAGCTCATGAAATAATTTACTGTATCAAAAAAATAGTATTTTAATATATATTGTTTCAAATATAATTTTATTAAAATACATGTTATGGTGTTTGTTTAAATAAAAATTATTTAAATAATACTCAAGTTTGCCATAATAAAACAGTATGGAAAATGTATATTTTAAATAGAAATGATAATTGCTATAGAAGGACTGTGAAAATAGTATTTATAACTACACAACAATAATAATTAATGTGGATTATAAAATCCCAAAGTTTAGAATTACATTTTTTAACTTTAGAAAGTTAAATTTTAAGATGGGAATATCGACAGTAAGTAGAAGAGTTAGTAGTTCAGCAATAAAAAAAATGACAAACATTAAAACAAGCTCAGTTAGTAATAATTAGTAAACAGAATCAACATCAACTTTGCAGTATTATTCATATATATGAACCTTTCGGGTTGATAGTAGTAGTGATGCGGAAACTGATTTAAGGACGTGCCAAAAACCCATCCTTGTCTTTTGTTATTTATGTGCTGGTGTATGTTACCATTTGCTGTAAATTTCATCAACGTATTTCAAACAATAAATCAATAGCGTAGGCAGCATTACATTAAAACGTAATGAATACACATCTACTATAAACTATACCTAAATAATATCTGTCTAATGATGTTATTAAAAATTACTTCATAGACAAAAATACTTTCAGTTTTATCGCTATTGTATTACATTTTGAATAAAAATATATAATGTAATAAAATAATGAAATAAAAAATGCTATTAATAATTCAATGACGCTGTAAAAGAAATTTTTACCTTCGTCGGACACATGGCTGACGGGACGTTCTTTAGGCCCTCTCGAAATATCATTGAGAGAATCCTCCGACCAGGTGTCTGTGTTGTCGTTACTTGTTTTCAATCTTTTTTGGTTATTTTTGGAATCCGCTTCGCTCTTCGTCTGATCGAACGTACTACCACCATTCGGTGTACCCTTCGATACTTTCACCATAACTGATAAAGTAAAATAATAGAATATTAATTGAAGTTATTTTCAAAATGCAGTGTTAAGATATTTACTCGGAGGATAATCTTTAGCGAGCAACAAGGCATTGCTCGTTTGCATCACAGGCTCGTCAACTCCAAAGTACTCTCTTCGCCTTTGGCTCCTACTTTTTTCTCTCTCGAGCATTGCTTTAGTTTCTTGTTCGAATCTACGTATTCGCTCTTGAGTCGTCTCGGCCAGGTTGACGTATGATTTAATGGGAGCACCACAATCTGTATTTTGAGACGAAGAATCCGAGTTGGGATTGCCAAGGCGATTCAGACTGTCTTCAGATTCATTGAGACTAGCCGTCGAAACGGTCTCAGAACTAGCTTTTGAACTGTTTAGTTTATCTTTATCGGACATGCCCTGTTTGGTAAAGGTAATACAATTAAATTAACATATTGTTTTTGAATTATAATAACTTGATAAACTTTACTTGTTTGATGTCTGAAGTGGAAGGCATGCTGCTGGTTTGAAGAACTACATTACTGGTATTGGAGCGGGATTTTCTTGATCCACTAGAGCTCTTTCCGGTGGCCCGATGCATTTTTCGGTTAGCTGCCGCCACAATATTGGTTACCAGATCTTTGGCAATAAACGGCGTGTACTGGTTGCCCGAAACCTTGTTGATGTTATCGAGCAGATTCTGGTTGGGAGCGGCTTGTTCGATTTCCGGAACCTGTCCGCAATTTTCTGGTATAGACGCTTTGAGATCTGCCACATCGCCATTACCGTAACACCAATCGGCCTGAGTACATACATTTAAATTAGTGTAACTAACATTTAAAAACAACAATTTTGTTTAAATACTAAAGAGAGGGAGAAAATCGAGATAAAAGTTGAAAAAATACATTTTACCCATGGTAATCAATGTTCGTATCATCCAAAATGTTTTACTACTTAATCGGTTGTCTTAAAATATCGGGTATCATTAATTGTGAAACGCATAACAACAAGCATAGATCGCCATATATCACAATATTTAACCTACCTGTAATATTAGTGATTCCACAATACGGCACTGGTGACTCATATCTGTGACCATGGTTACCATATTGTTGTCGGCCGAATGTACAAGTGTGGGACCAAACACTATGGCCAAATTACGCGCTTCCATTTTGTTCACTCCGCTGTGATGGACAACTTTTTTAAGGTGCATTAACAAATATTTTAACGTTTCAAAATGATGTTCCGGCAGTTTATGAACCTAAATAAAAAAAAAAAACAAATTTTAATGAATTGCAAAAAGTAATTCAGTACACACAGACAATAAAAGCCTGTACTCACCAGTTCACGCAATTTGACCATTCGTTGAACAGGATCATCAATTTTATCCGCCTCGATGAAATGCGGGTACATTTCGGTGGTTAATAGCGCTTCAGGAAGTCTTCGGAAAAACGATTTCAACAAACTGGATATGACATTTACATCAGTCCAACGTGGGTCTCGTTGCAGAAGTTTGGCGGCCATTTCGGGAGTCTCCATACCGCCAGTGTTTACGGCTTCGGTAAGTGATGTAATAGCTGCGGTGTTACCAGGAACCCTAAGCCGATAACAAGAGAACATAAATATTAGGCTTCGATAAATCAGAGAGCAAATATCGACTGATAATGAAACATACCTGTAAATACCAATGATATCTAATCCCTTGTCTTCGACGATAGACGTGCATACTTCGACAATTAACGGTACACACTCCGATTGAGTAGACTGAAAATAATAACAAAGAAATAAATGATTTGAATAAATGATTTGAAAAAATGAATAGGATAAAGCCTAGATTTGAGTGATATACTTACTGGTGGGCAGAGTTCTAAGGGGATACCAATAGTCGTACCAGGTGGCGGAGGAAGAGTCGGCATTATAGGAGACACCGGGGAACCCGATCCCTGTTGAATTTTTTTCAACTGTTTGGCCATCCGGTTTTTCCAAGTGTTGGTCGACTTGGGTGACTGTGGTTGTGTTTGACTTGGGCTCCTGTCGGGTTTACGAGTTTTGGTGATCGGAGAATCACCGGTGGGTGAACGGTTTCTGAATGTAGCAAGCTTACGGATGCCTTTGGTGTTTCCGGGTGAGATGCTGGCACACTGCAATCAAGTATAAAACGAATATTTAAACTTGAACTTTATAAGAATTATTGTGTAAGTAATTTCAAATTGTTAAAAAAAAAAAAAAAAACGCTAGATCGAAAAGCGTCGATAGGTTATAGGTTAATTTAGACAGAGATGAAGAACCCTCGGTCTTAAATTTCGTGACGCAGTTGACTGTCTCCAAAATAACGTGTTCCAGGTTAAAAAATATAAACACAAACATAAGTGTGTTTGTAAGGAAAAATCTTGTTACCTCTTCTGCGGAAAGGGACGCCGGCGCTTCCAGGGCTTGTTCTTGAAGAGCTTTGAGCCAACGCACCATTGAAGATGTGTCGTCGGCTTGCAACAGCAGTTCGGTGCATCCCACTTCGGCCGAACTCAACCTCATGACGTGCTTGCGTTTCACATAGTCTTGTGCCACGGCCGTGGTGGACGTCAACAAATTGATCTGATCGCAAGACATGTTTACATCGTCCGTTTTGTCCAGCGGAGCCGGAGTCTATAAAAAAAATTAAAAATGTTAAAAATGAGTATAAAATAAAAACATTGTTCTTGTCTGTCGGACACCACACTTGATCGAGCGGATTTTTCTACTTGAAAGTACACAAAAATCGAGCAAACAAAGGCAGAGTTTAATTCAGACTAGACTCTGGGCGATAGACATAAAATTATTGTACTGTCATACCCAAGAACCGGCCGAAGCCCACCGTTTGAGCCGAGGTCTCCTCTTGGAAGCTCGCAGCCATACCGGCATGCAGGAATACTTAAGACGGCGGTCGGGGGAGCAAAACGAATGCATATTAGGCTGATATTTTTTTAACTAAAAAACCCGCACACGAACGGCCGTTAGGATGTGTGAACTGCGACTGACCGCAGCAGATCGTCGTCGCCGTTATGGAAATTAATAACGAATTGGACGTTACAGCGTAGAGAGATACAGACATGACGCGTGCCCCTATTGTTATGGGTTGTTAAGCAAACGCATACATTATAAACGAGAGTAATGATAAATATAAAAAAAAACCGCCACATGTGGTCCAATACGAACCATATGCGAACGCCGCAAAGCATTGCACGGTTAATTTTAAAATAATAATACAATTTTCGATGCGAAACTGTAGATGGTAAAAAAACCATCACGTACGATGTAGCTAGGATTAAGTTCGTATATAATATAGTTTTACAGGCAATAAATGTGTGAAAAATATCCCAAACAAGTTTGGAACTAATTCGAATTAATGTTAATAAAAACATTAAATTTATCACCTAACCTCTAATACCGTGGGCTCAGACACAAACCGGTTAGGTTAGGTCAGACAGACTTGCCTCGTGAAAAACTCTCGGTTGCTGCATTAATAGAAACATAAAAACACATCACTGGGAAAACAATACCTACACGGGTCCGCATCGAAGTTGAAAATTCGGTGAAAGTAAATTGTGTACTACCGAAGCAGAAAAGAAAAAAACCTTAGGTATACAATATAATCGTGCGCACTAAGGAAGACAATCGGTTTGATACGGTTCGGGCTTGTGTTTAATTAGGTGAAAATATGCGCAACAGTACTTTGATCATTTTCCGGATAATACACTGTATATAATATTATTATACTCACTTCGACTGCGGAAACGTTCGGTGCCGTCTCTCGCTGTTTGTCTTTGTACAGGCACAACGTTTGTCCGCGCACCACCGCCCACACGGGTTTCCACGACCTATCTCCTGCTTTCTATAATTATAAAATTTAAAAAAACCATAATTTATTATCGGGATAAGGGTTCAACACACAATTTCTTAACCCAACCGATGAAAAAATACTACCTAAAAAATTAAAATTTACACTATACAAGAAAGAAATATATTTTTTCAAAGAAAAGAATAATGTTTAAAAATGCAGTACGCCAAAGCAAAAATTGTAAAACACCAGAATCACAAAAGTTGTAAACTACTAAAATGTTTCCCATAAGGTTATTAAAATATAATAGTAAAAAAAAACCGTGTCGTGTCTTAAACGGTTCTTAAGAGTTAAATTTAATAAACTTGAACAAATTTGTAAACAAACAAGATTTTTAATTATTTACAAATAAACGTATGCACAGATATTTTTTTTTGTTAAAATAAATTATGGACTCACCTTCCCGTCCAACAGTATGACTTTGCACAGCAACGACCCTTCCTTGACAACCCGGCTGTTGCCCAAGTCTTGGAAAGGAGGACCGGCGACGCTCTTTTTGCTGCTACCGAGTTTGCTACAAACACAGTAAAATAACGTAAAACAAAAATTGTCGTTGAAATGTTGTACTTATGTTAAAAAACCAAATCACACTTGGTAGCAAACCAAAAATTGCGTAATGACGTGTACTTAAGCCGAAATTACAACTTTTATAATAACAACCAATGTTAAAATACGGGCCAGAATTAGTCAAAGCAAATATTCCAAGGTGATTCCTAGTATGTATTGGGATTCAAACAAAACGGATTTCCTATATCTAAATACACTTGGACAAAAATTTTGAATGAGATTTCCAAAGAAATTATATCCATATTTCATACTTCGTCGCTGTTTTATTTATTTAGTTTGGGAATACCGTTTATCTGGACCAAACTTACTTAGAATCTCCTTGAAATTTACTTTACCTCATCTACGCATAAATAAAATAATTAAAAATTATCGCGTTAAGATAAATTACAAAAAATTTTCTATTAAACAATATTTTTTACTTCGAACTGAGTTGATCGTTATTAATTATTATTATGCAAAATAAATAGTAGTTAAATAATATGATTGTATACAAATTGTATGGTACACGCCATTGTATTGCTATCAAACGTTATTCGGTTCGCTATTGTGTCATAGGTTTATAGCGAACAATCAAATCGGAAATCTAAGTAAGATTAAACAATTAGTTTTACACGGCTGTTGTCATAATATTACCCTATACTTTTAGTACACTGTGCAATTCTTTTTTATTAATAATGTCATTAAGCATTTACAAAGGACAAACGACGTTTAACCGTTTGATCTTACCGTATACAAATTTGTAATTTTTTTAACTGACTATAAGAGAGATAAGAGTGGTTTTAAGATGGCACTTTTCTCCATTTGCAATTATTTGACAATTCTCTTAACACTATATCTCATGTAACAAAATATATTGACCCCCTATATAAACCCTCTTAAAAATCGTTTTAAGCAAATTTCGGAGCACATAACAGGAAATCTCTACTAGGATATATCTGGGTTAAAAACATTAAAAAAATCTACTATCTATAAAAAAGTCTAATAAGAATCGTTATTTTATAAACGTATAAATAATCTTATATTATTATTAACCGAATTAATCTCAAACGGTAATATGAACGCTAAACAATATTATTTAACTTCCCAATTGGATTTCCGGACGCGCGTGACTGATCTATTCGTCGTCTACACTTACAAAAATGACTATCCATTAATATAAGGTTATATTATATTATATTTTATATACAAAACTAACGAATTACAATGGTATTTTTTTTATGTTTCGATTACCGACGAGAACCAAACCGAGTCGAGAGATCAAAGGTGTGTTTACACGACAGTGTGTGATTGGAGATCACTGGCAATAATTATTTTGTTAACAACGGCGAAAAGAACGTTATTATTCATGAAGCAGATGGACGAAGATAACGTTTATACCTTTTTTTTTTAAATGTATATTATGCTACAAACATACAGTTATAATAATATAATATTATGTACATGCGGGCGGTGGTCGCGTGCTCAGTTATCAATTCGAAATCAACGACCAGAACGAAAAATGTGTAACCTACCTATTAGTAGAATATTATTTCTGTATGCACTTATAAAATACAATATATAGCTATATTGGACCATCTCGGTCGTGTCAAAGGTTAACAGGGACCGTATCGAATTACACGTGAAGGAGTCACGAGGGGAAAAAAAAATGTGTAAAATCAATGAATGTTTAATCAAACGAATTTGGCAAAGGGGAAGGCAGTTCGTCGAACAGACGAGAACGTCATTTGAAAAAAAACAACATTAGCTGCTTTGAATAAACGATAAAAAACAGAGCACTAATCAACAATTGGCATAGGCAAATCCGAGACGGCCGATATTGTTTCTAGACCCATATTTTCACGGTTTACTTAAAATTAATGGAAAAAAAACAAACAATAAAATTAGTAAAAAAAGTAAATATTGAAAATTCCATTATAATGAGCTGTTAAGCCAGTTAAAAAACGTTGTTTACCCGGGACACTAAGCAACGTTTAATTAAAAAATATTATAACCACAACCGTGTTGGATAATTAACGATGGGCGTTAGACAATAAAAAAATAATGCCGAGGGGGAGGTAGCTAAAGCCACACCCAAAAATCTAGGAGCTTCTGTCGGTGCCACGCGCTTAGTGCACGATTTTTTATCTACAAAATTATTAAAAATAATAATAATCAACGGATTTTTTAAAAAATGGAAGTCAGATAAAAAAAAACTCACTCAATAGTTGTTTTTCTTCATACATTTTTTTTCTATGAGCTAAAAGCGATTTTTCGATATTAATAAAAAAAAAGAAGGATGTGGTGGGAAAAACTCTTAACTATTATTATCATTATTATGCTTTTTGGGAAATCGTTTGACTCTACCTATTGAGTGTATATTAGTTTTTGACGAAATAGATTCAGTATAATTCGACCGAACCAAAACAAATCGAAGGCCGCATCCTTGGCGGATTCAATTTTGAATTGATATTTGACATTTGATTTTTTTTTTTTTTTTAACATTTGGTTCAGACTTACTGGAAATCATGATAAACAATGTCGGTGGCCGGTACGCAATAATCGTTTTGTCGGCGAAATTTACTGACTTTACAAAAACACATTTTTCCCTCGACCGAAGCACGTCGGGTCCATAGCTTAAACACGGTTTGGCTGTAACTGAGAGAAGAGACAAGATGCGAAAAAAAAGAACCAAACTGGACCACGTCATGACCAAGTTAGGATCGGACACGGCCGATCGTGTCCGTACAAGTTCAGTCTCAAGTCAGTAGACGGTTCGATTGGTTTTGTTTTGTTTTTTGGAAAAAATCAGAAAAAAATTCCACGCGTGAGTAAAAAAAAAATATATATATAATATTTCCCAGTAAAGGTAGCTATCAACTTAAGCTAAACGCGGCAAGGCCGTTTTTTCAAATCGAATTGTCAAAATAATAATAACTAATATAAAATAATAGATTGTACGATTAATGTTATTGTTAGGAAAGCACAGAAAACTGTCCAAAGATATAATAATATTAAACACATCTACGACGGTTAATACTGCGCCGTCTCAAAAAGAAAAAAATGGTTTTCAAATTGTGTTCATAAGCGTTTTTTTGTCAGGTTTTTTTTTTTGAAAACTGTAAAACCAGACGACGAACGTTTGATTTACGATCCGTACCGAACGAACAATAGTTTGTTATCGGTTGACCGAAAAAAACAACAACACAACACAAAGCACAATGATATAAAATATTATTATTATTTATTACAATTTTCAGAAATCTCACGAAAATAGGCCAAAAAAGAACAATAGTCAATATTGAACATCTCGCCTTAAACAGAGCTTTTATCGTTCATCAAGCACCAACAACGGGGACGGCCCGACCTAACCTGGGTAGTCTTTTTTTTTATAACAAAAAATTATTTTGAAGAATTTTGTATATTTTGTTCAAGTGACACAAGTCAAAAAGTAAACAATTTAAAAAAAATGATTTTTATTAGAGAATACTTGTGTCACTTTAGAAACGCTTGTGCGATTCTTTTATTTGCTCTTTTAAAAAATATATTCATTTGAACTTTTATTTAATTATTGTTTATATCATTAAATACAATGTTATTTAGAGTTAAAAATTGAAAATGTATTTGAATTAACTGTTATTTGCTATTTAATTTGTTCAAATAATAATGTATTTTAAATATTGTTGATTTCATTTTTGAATGTTTTGGAAAATGTACAGATATTTTAATTTTTACTACATTTTACGTTAGGTTATCTAAGCTCTAGCAGTTTGACCAAACTCCCTTCGGTCCACTCTTAAATTAACTACTGGTTTTACTTAATAAACTCTGAGCAAAAAAAAACTAAACTATATCGATTTTATTATTATTATTATAATTATATACTATACTAATGATAGTAAAATAACAATATCGGATGAGACATAAACACCGGTAACACACAAAAACGTGGAAACCTCTAATTAAACAATTAATACAATTTACACAATATTAACTAAATAATGCAAGTAACACGGAAACAACACGCCTAAACCTTATACCAAAGCCAAAAATAAAAAATAAATGTTTTAAAAAAAGTTTTCTGACAAACCCGCGGTCACAACTTGCGGCAGCATCTTCGAAAAGTCGCCTTAACCTTTGTATGTCACCCGGAAATAAAGGAGCGCACCATTTTTTTGGCACTCTGCACACATACACAAAATATACATATTTTTTTAAATACTAGAAGAAAAATCCTTTGACCAGAATTATGTATTCCTATTATGTCCACTCAATAAATGCAGTATTAAACCCGTTTTGTCACACGGCACTTAATAATAAATGAAAATCTATTAATTTTGGGCTATCATGAGCTGTAAAGACTAATACCGGTCAGAGACATCAGTGTTTGCATTGATTTTGGAATACAACAAAATAAAATTATACTACAATAAAACGAGTATTAAACTTAGAAATTTTCACTTGCGCTGACTGAATACCATTTAGTTCGATTACGGGTTTATCAGTGGCGAGTGGCCTTATCATAATGATAAAGGATGATAACGGCCAAAATCTATGGTTACCTCAGTGGTAACACTTTCGCTACCGTGCATACCTAGTAAAACGAAATTGTTTGACGCGTAAACCAAACTTTAAACGAGTATATTTTTTAAAAATTATGTTCTGATAATCAGGTCTTCATCTTAATACTAAAAGGGAAAATGATGTCAGACAAATTTTAAACGACTGTATGTAATACTACGTCATACCGGTTGTTGGCCAAAGGAAACATAATATCGAGTTTTGACTCATACCTAACACTAGAGAATTTTCAAATACCACATAATGTTAATACACATTCATATCATGGTAATACGTCTCTTGCATAAGGGGTTTTTAACACTTACTTGATAGCGGTCAAGACGGTGGTTGGTTCAGATTCGGACTCTGTGGTGGTAGACAAGTCGTCGACGCTCATCCGGTCTCCCCAGGCCGTCGCCTTCAAGTACGATATCCTTCGGGTAGTGCGTTCCTCGTCTGTCATAATTAGATATAGTCAGACACAAAAAAAAAAAAATTATTGTCGATTCTCTAGTACTACGACACAATATTGCATGATGCATAGTATTAAGCATGGACCTATTAAGAGGCGGACTGATAGTAACTAGAATAGTTTTAGAATCTCATGATAGAAACAGTTATAAATCATGGAAAAATACTAATATTAGTTTTTATCATCAAGAATAACATATAACAGCAGCAGTTGATAAGATATTTTCATTCGATTTTTGTTCCATGGGCATTGCTAAATATGCAGTTCATTTTTTTAAAGGTCCATGTAATTCTCGACATAATATTGAGCGTATAACGTGTTAATTGTACATTATTTAATCGTATGAATTGATGTGTGGTAAAGCACGTGGGGTATAGCATTAAAAAATAGATGATAGAGATGTTTTTTCCCCTCACCGTTAATGTCAATGAGGTTAGTTCTTAACTTGACGGCGGCCGCGGCTATTTCGGACGGGCTTTGCTCGACTGTATCGGCCGAAGGTTCGGTGGACACTGTGGAGAAAATAAGAAAAAAATCCACCGAGTTAATTTAAAAGACTTTTGTGGGTCAACATCTTTTGATTTTTTCAGCTGGCTCCACAGTTATTTGTATATTTTTAAGTAAATCGATCAAGTCGATCGCACAACACAATTATTGCGGCAAACTCCTCGAGAAAAACCGAGAAGCGCATTACAATAAAAACTATATAAAACTACACACACACTCACACACCAGCCCAATGCAAATGCGACTCTACATAAAATAAATAAGCAGCAGCGGCGAATGGCAAGCTATTTAATTGTCTACTGCGAAAAAAAACACATTAAGATAATTAATATTGTTTCTACATACATGCAAGATACATACATCGATCGGGACAGGTTAGATAAAACCTCTATAAAGGTACACATGTAGATGGTCGGTCATACGGTTACTTAAACGATGTTGTTTTCTCCTACGGCTATTCAAATAATTAACACCATAGGCGAGATGTGCAGAGTTTTTTTTTCTTTCTTTAACGTTTCAATTACTACTCGGCGATGTATGGTGTACTTGTTATAATAATAAGAACGGCGAAGAGAAGCGCATTACAGTGTTTTTATTTATAAGGTATTTTTCAACTTTTTTTTTTTTTGCTTACAATAAAAACTGGTACTTAGTCGTGAGTTAAGGTCACCGGGAAATAGCTGAATTGCAGTAGCGATCACTGAACTATCCCTTCCGTGGTGGGTAGCCTGAGAGTACTATTTAATTTGTTTAAAATGTTATAGCAAATGTGTCCTGCTTACTTAAAAAACAAATTGAAAGGTATATTCTAAATAACAAGACATAAAACATTATTGATACTGTAAATCAATTATTAAAAAAAAAACATGTCGCCGTTCTCAACAGTTTAGCTTAAACAATCAGTACAGTTGCCTACTGAAATTATTGACTTGACTTAACTTTTAAAACGTTAAGAAAACGGGTGAGAACAGCCATTAATGAGATATCTTTGTTTGATTATTATCAGTGTTTTATCACAAAATCAATACAGTCCAAGGGACATATTTTTCTTATGAAGTCTGATTTGTATCAGTGATAACAGGCATCCGTTGTTAAATAAATAAACATTGTTTTTTATTAAAAATAAAACGAACAAAAGTATAACGCCGTCGATTCGAAATTTTGGGTAGTAGGTAATGATTGTTAGTCAAGATTGTTTTTATATATTGTTATATATTGATATAAATAAAGCTGATTGAGGAAAAATAAGTATTGTAAAGAAGAAAAAAAACAAGAAAGATGAATGTAGATTTCTAAAATTGAGTGTAACAATATAACAACAATAACGATGACGGAGGCTGTGAGCTATTAAATCATTATGAATTCAAAAATTGACCTACATGTTAAAATTATTATTCATGCAATGTTTTACGGTTTTAATTTTTTCTTCAATAAGAAGTAAAACGACGTTCGGTCACGACTCGAATAGCGGAAATCGTTATAATTATTATTCAATTAATATTACAAAGAAGCTTTCTAAGCCCAGTGACATCATCATCATTCTTCAAGTGTGCAAGACTTAAAGAGTAAAAATACGTAATACAATATTATGGTTTTGTTAGTAACGTGCAACGGGTTCTCGAGTATAATCTGATAATATATAATAAAAGCTGGTCATTAAACGAGTTACTTAAAAATATAATAAATGACATTGAATTGATTTTAATCACAGATAAAAAATTTACAAACTATTTTTTGTTAATATCTAAAAATTGTAAGATATTTTTTGTATTCATTTTTATGAAATTTGTTTAATTACACTTGAGTTCACACTATTTACATGACTTAAAGTTACTCCCACTTGGATGTCTTGACTAGTTCGCTAACGTTTCGGAACACTTGCACTTCCATCTTCAGGGCTATGGTTCGATGTTGCTCGTACCGCGTTATATACCATACCCCCACCGCATTCTCCGCTTCCTCTTACCGCAGCCAGCTGTTTTCTACGGCCACGCCCCTTCGCCGACTACCGCATGACTGATTTTCTTAGAAAACAGTAGGCAGCGGCAAGAGGAAGCGGAGAATGCGGTGGGGGGTATGGTAAGAGCACACGGAAGCGAAACGGTCAGTCTGCAGGAGAGCGCGGTACCAGCAACATCGAACCACAGCCCTGAAGATGGAACGTGCAAGTGTTCCGAAACGTTGGCGAACTAGTCAAGACATCCAAGTGGGAGTAACCTCAAGTCATGTAAATATAACACCCCACTTAAGTTTCAATAATTTTTTACACTTGAATTCATTACCCGAGATAATTATTAATTTACAAAAATAATACTTCTGTCTAATTAGAAAATGTCAGTTATTCTTATATAATTAACAAATTATTTGTTATTTTTCAATTAAATATTGCCCAACTCTGATTGCTCGTTTACATTGTTCCAGTCGGATTTGACTTTTAAGAAGTATTATTATTTTTAATTTATTAGATAAATATTATTAATCGAACGAAGGGCTAAAGCGTATTATTATTCTCTCGTTAGATCCTCTCTCCTCGTGTTATACAGACCACTCTTACTTTATCATAGTTATCATTATTATTATTATTATTTTTTTTTTTTTTAGGTTTTTTGTGTGTAATAAGAACTGGCTAACCTTGGCTGGAGCCACTGGAGTGCACGGCGAAATCGACCGGCCTATCCTTGGGCAGTTCCAGTCGCGTTGGACGAATGCACCGACGGTGGTTTTTCTTATCCGAGCTGATGCCGCCGTTTTCCACGACCATCGGCCTCTGACTCCGTCGTTCTTTGCACACAATTGTATTTTATTGTATATTTTATTTTTAAAAGCATTACACAATTATCATTATTATTAATATGTATGGGAGATACCGCCACGATATACAGTGAAAACTCCGCTAAGAAAATCAAACCCGTCTGTCCCCTTTAAAGAGGGCGGAAAGTTTACTGTATTTGTTGCCTCTTATCAGTTAACGGGGGATTATTAATTTTCCTATGAATATCCTTATTTAAAAACACAGTAGTCACTATTGGCTCTTGTTGATATTTACTTATTGTGATTTATGATGATATTTTATTTGTTTTGTCATGTAAACAAGATGATTTAATTGAAGTCATTTTTTTTTTGAAAACATTTATTAGTTGTTTTTATATCCAAAGTGATCGCTCGAAATGTTCAAATATTATGTTCACAATTAGAGAAACTAATGAAATACACACGTTACAGACATTAAATAAATATTTAAAAATTGTATACAATCGTAAAAAAAAATCTGTTGTCTCACATGTTAGATGTTATCGTGGAACATTTTTATTGGCTATAAAATTATTTATATATATTATATTGCTGGCTAGTATTGAATTATTGTTGATTTTTTTTTTTTGCATTACAAAATGACCGTCGTGTACTTAGGCGTTTTCTCTTTTTTGATTCTCCCAGAAAGAGAGTAAAAAAAAAAAAGAAACAATAAAGTACAACCTATTTGGTGGTGCACTGCATTGTCATTTCGAACTTAAATTTTTTATCAATATTTTTTTGTTTGCTATATAACTTTCTTTATTCATTCGAACGTTTTTTTTTAAAAAATTTTTTATCGAATCCTCAATGGGGAAAAATAGTTTGTGTACATATTATAAACAATGTAACCAGTTACATTGTTACTACCTCACCTTCTCCCATTTCAATCTATTCTTTCGTCCGATTTTTAAGGCGAAAACAATACCTTATTTTTTTTAAAACACTGTATTTTGAGATACAGATATTGCTTGTATAACACGCCCAAGAACCAGTCGTAAAAGGGCGGGGGGAGGACGGGGAGACAAAAACCGCTTTATAAAATATGTGCTATGTGGTGACCAAAACGAGAGACGGAGAAATTCGATATATCACGGGGTTATTTTTACTCTGTTGGCGTAGGCGTCGGAAAAAGTATACATGTCACCAGTTGAGAAAAAATATATACACTAGACTGTCTAAAAAAAAAAAGAAATTGAACATCCCCCCTCTAATCAATAGATGGTAGGCTACTATTCGTTTAAAAATTCTAACATAGAAACTAACAAAAATGATTCTTAAAGCTGAAACATGACAATTCAAAATTACTTTCCTGATATTTCATAGTAAACATTGATTTTATCAAGTTAAAGCCCGTTCGAAACTGGTAAAACTGATAATATTATGTCTTGATAGCTTGCTAAAACAAATTGTATCACTAAATGTCAAAATAACAAATTTCAAGTGTTAAATTTTAACCTTTAGAATCTTTGTTCAAATTTTCAAAATAAACGATTTGCTAAACGCTAAACAAATTAGTCATGTTTTGGATAACAATATATATTTAAAAATGCACGTTGACCACGTTGTCGTTGACTCCAACGACACACTAGCCTAACAAAAAAATCTGGCTACTCTAAACAGCAACAACACTACTTACTACTTAAAACTGTATAATTATATACCAATACTACAAAATACAAACTATGTACAAATGCAGCTAGAGAGACTGCATTCAGTGCACTTTTTTTAATATATTATAGAGAAAATAACACCAAGGCCATAATTATCTACTGAGTAAACGCCACTGAAACGGAACGGAAAACTACAACAATCCGACGGCATATTTATATATATTTTTTTTTTACGTAACAAAGCCAGCGCTCAAAAAATATAATTACATTCCCCAGCGGTTTTCTACATAAACATATTATTAAAAAAAATATATATATAGATAGCTTCGACAAAAGGCAAACTCCAAAATATCCGTAATTATCCTAACAACAGTGGCTAACTTGCTGCAAACTACTATAGACTGAATTATTACTAGTTATTATTTTTTTCCTAGTATTTGTTTACACGGTTTTTCAAATTTCATGGATTTCTATTAAATAATAAGGTGTGTCAGCTATAAACGTCGGGGAAAAAATCATTATCATATTAAATTATCATAAATAATGCCCATTTAATATTTAAGTGAAAAAAGTGTAAGTATTATTTTTTTTGTAATCAATTTTCGCTTCGAAGGAAATACATTGGACCGTAAAAGTCATGTCTTTCGTTCAACTGATTTTCTGTAACTTATCAATAATCTCTTACCAGCGGTTTCTCTTATCAGTTATCTAGTAATTATCGATTTTCCCTTATCAATCAATATTCCGCTCCCTATCTTTTCCCTTTATAAGTCGCCCGTTAAAACTACTATTTAAATATTTTAGAACATTCAATATACATAAAAATTACAATTTTTTTTTTGTTGCCGAAACGATGATTTTTGTAAATAAAATGAACGTAACATGAAATTCGGACAACTCTGTAAAGTATGTACAAAAATAAAAAGGCGACGGTGGAGTGGTGTTTTTTTATTAAATATTTTTCTTCTGCGACCACTCGACGCTTTTGTACACTAGCGCAAACATCAGCGGTAGAACTATTTACAATTTAGTAATATGAATAATGATTGCACACATTATTATGGTATAGGGGATGTTTATTCATTTGTTTTTATTTCTGTAATTATTATTAGTATTACACCTGGCTCACCTATGATAGTGGGTTTTTTACATGCCGCCAGGTAGGAGTCTTGGCGCACTACCGGTTTGAAGCGGTACGATTCGTCTTTAGCGACCGGCGGCTCGTCTAGAAAAAACACAACAATAACCCAAAAATTGTAGACAAACACAGTAAAAAAAAAACTCAAAACTCAAAAAACCTCAAACTGGCGAGTGATTTTTTTGAAAAAGCGTGAGGCATCCCCGCCGCCCCGCACAGCCATTAATAAAATGGTAAAATAATATTTTTTTTGTTTAAAGGTATAATTTTGATTTTGGATGCAACGAGAAACGTAATATATAATATTTAGGACATATTTGTGTACGCGTTGTGTCGTCAAAATGGCATGAAACAAAAGTCGCCAATACTTGAACCATTTTTTTTTATAATGGGGGTTTCTTTTTTTGAGCGGGGTATAGCTGTTTTATAATTCTTAACGAGTTGCTAAATTTACTGTCGGTTTCTTTTTTTATTCAAAAAATAGTACCCATCATAACTTTTTTTTTTTACTCGAGCAGTATAAAAAAAAGGTATAAAACGTACGTGACATTGCTCGATGGTTATACTAACGGAAAATAATAGGCGTTTCAGGCACGCGTTAATGTTTAGAAATTCAATTTTTCTTTATTTGGAGTCAGTCGAAATGTCAAGATCTTTAAATTTTATCCAAACCCTTTATAAGAATAATTCTAATACAAAAATTAACAGAGTTGACATAAATCAGGCTTTATTTTTCGACACGGCTTAGTTGTATATACATATATAAATCCAATAAAACCTCACTTGGCCAAACAAAATAACCCCCCCCCCCTTTCCCTTATCAAAATATAATTTTTTTTAAATATCCTGTAATAAAAAACTGTTGTGTAAAAAAACATATAATAGTAATATTAACTGCTGTACGGGACACACGCTGACCCTATTAAAGCAGCGTGTACAAGATAAACACGTGTTTGTATGATATTGTGTACGTGTAAATTATCCTCATCCGACGACAGTCAAAGCTCGCATCAGCCAAAAACAGCCAATACATGAAAAAAATAACAAGCGAGATGAACGTGCACGAAACGTCGCTTACCTTTGCTTTGGTCGAACTCTTTAGGAGGGTCGCAGTGGATTTTATTGCTGCCTATAGGCACTATGAGGTTGCCCGAGTGGTACGGCACGTCGGCCGAGGCGTCCACGTAAGACTTATCGGAACCTGCGAAAAAACGGTGAGCGGTAATCGTGATGGTAAGCAGTACAAGAGAGTAATAAAAAAGGCAGCGACGGCGTGACACTCACTGCAACTACTCAGCGAATCGTCTCTGCTGCTGCTGCCGTCCTGGTGGTATTGTTGGTGGTGCGGCGCTGTGGCGGTGGATTTCTTCTTTTCCGAGCACAGTTTCTGCTCGTACTCCATTTTTCTCACCGCAACGTTAGGAACATTGTGTTTGGACGACAGCCTGGCCAACTCGCTCCTGTAAAAGTCGGTCTTGTCGTCGATTTTGCCGCTCTCGAATTGTTTGGCCCTCATCGACACCACTTGCAGGTTGGCCTGTTTCAGGTGATCCGCGGCCGCCGCATCGCCGGCTGCGGCCGTGCAACAACCGGGCTGCTGTTTTTTAGCGGCGTCCTCGTTGATCTTGCTCAGCGTGTTGACGAACTGTTTGCTCTTGAGTTTAGAGGGCGCAACCGGCGGCACCGGCTGTTGGTGTGGCGCGGGCTTGGCCGCCGACTGCGGCGGCGATTGTTGTTGACCGGTCGACGACACCGGCGGCGGCCACAGCGGGGCCGACAGTTTTTGCGGCCTTGAGTAAAACTCTTTGGCCGATTGAACGGGCCGCCGGAGGAACTCTTCTTTCTGTTCGAGGCTCTTCTTAATGCGGGAAATTATGACGGAATCGTCGGGGGCGGCGGCCGTGGACGAGGCGTGGCCGCCGTACTGGTGATTGTCGGCGGCCAGCAACGCGTCGCGACACGCCACGCCGACGTCCATGCTGTGCCGGCTGTTGGGGTTGGCCTTGTTGCGGTAGCTGCCGCCGTGGGTGTCGGCCGCAGACGACCGGCGGCTGTTCGGCGTCCGGTGCGGCGAGACGAACCGGGCAGCGGCGGACGACGACTTGACCGCTACGCCGCGGTCCCAAGGGTTCTGGTAAATCGGACTGGAATCGCGACCGCGGTGAAATCGCAACTCGTTGCCCGATGTCATAGCCGCTTTCAGGCGGCCGGGCCTCTGATTTGTTTCGGGGTTGTGAGCGGTTTCGCTGAAATACTGCAAAAAAGCAACAACAAAACGGTTTTAAAGATTGTGTCACAATAGGGAGTTTACAAGTATGAAATTGATTAAATTCGGACAACGTTGAGCGTAAATCGAGTTTAAGATATACTCACCAACTGTAAAATGTCATTTTCCATGGGCACCACCAACAGGTAGAGAGAGCATCGTGTTTGTTGAATGAGCTGAACGACATGTGCGTAAGACTTGCCGGCCACGGTCTCGCCGTTGACGCTGATTATACGGTCACCGGTGTTTAGACCCGCTAAGCTCGCTGGACCGTTATCTTTGACTTGCTTCACGAAGATTGTGTCCATAGGTTCGTCTGGACGAACGCAAGCGCCTCGCCGCAAACCCAACCGTTCGTCTCCGGCCAGTACCTGATAAGAACACACACAAAATAGTTTATTATTAATTATTATTAAGTGACCTGACAATTCAATGAAAAGTCTGTGACTAAAACGTATAAAATCATTTTTTTATTTGTTCTCTTCGTAAGTCAATAAAAAAAAAATGAGGATAATATTGACGGTAAGTTGGCAATAAAATAAAATCCAAGGCCAAAAACACTCAGGGGGAGTTTATGTCCTATCACCGGAGTGATTGAAATGATAGTTTTTACATTTTTATTTCTAATATTTTGACATTTTTGTTTCAAAATTTTGTGACGGAATTATAATTAGATAAGTAAATACAATAATGTCGATCAGGTCAAAAGTTGCGAATCAAACAAAAATCTGAGAATTACCCGAAGAGTATGCGATGGACGTTTTAAACAATCGACCTATATCAAAAATAACAAAATAGATAATTATCTATGTGTAAATAGGTTTCGGTCCAGCAGTCGCGAAGATAACATATAATTAAAATACAAAACCCGTCATGAAAGATAATTTAAAAAAAACTTCTACGCCGTTAACTATTACAATAATTCTCATACACGATTTCCACAGTAAACCACATTTAAATGCGCGACACGCACACAAATCCTACTCCTTGTTTTTCGGTGAAAACTATAATGCTTCCGCCATTGTTAATCGAAAACGAGCGAGTAAATATATTTTTTTAAATATAATTTATATTTATTTTCGAACAGTACCAATATAAATTATAATGATGTACGTCCATTAACTACACACCGAACCGCAGTATAGTTTAATTAATCAGTAATCCGCCCGCTTTTCATACTCGGTGTGCATTATATTTGTCGAAGAATTATACTTTTGTACTAATAGATGATAAGCGCTAATAACGCGCTTAATGTATCCGGTAATTTATACCGACTACAACTAATTTGTTTAACGGTTGTTTTTCCATTTTAAATTGTCGACGGCTGTACAAATGCGCGATTTTGATATTTATTTGTTTATAATTTATTACTTGTATACAGACTTGAAACATTTCCTCGTTGAACAAATTATTTTTATCGTCGATTTTTTTAAAATTTTAATTATCAACCAACCACTGAAATGATTTATTACAATAGTACTAGTTTTTAATTATTACTTATCAAATTGAAAACGGTTATAAGTTTAAGGTCGAAGGGTTAGTGAAAAAATTCAAACTACAGATTCTGTCCTTATTTCTCAGGTATTTAGCCAATTACATTATTTAGAAATTATCATTTAAGTTTTCCCTATTCGTAATATTACAAAAAGAATGTCTAAGCTTATATTTGTAGGTCAGTGAATTAAATATTAGTACTTCTTACTTACAACACTCAACGTCAATATTTAGTAACGGGATTAGTTGTTTCCAGTTTTCATTCTGGGTTGCGGACCTACCTAATAATTATAACATTAAACCAATAATTAGTTTATTTGCCGACTTTTATTTATAACACGAGCTCAAAAAAAAAAAATACTCAGGCAAGCACCCCGCCACAGGACAACATGAACTTTTTTAGCGGTTTCTCGATGTAATATATTTTTTTCTAACAAACTATAATTCGATTTTAGAAAACTATATATTAATTAATTTCATCTCAAACAAACTCTCGACCGACTTTCGCACGTTTAAGTGCGTACCTAACTCTGGAAATATTATGCACGTACTTAGTTACAATGTTCTTGATTTTTATTTCAATTTTGTACACACCGATATAATTGTCCGCCGGTTAACCACAAGTAGTGAGCAATTACAGTGTTATTATACATATCCACATGGCGGTTCGCGATTTTGCGGTCAACAAAACTTGGGCACAGTTTGAGTAGGTAATACAACAACGGTCGTGATCTACAGTCGAGCAAAATATCAAACAATAGCACAATTCAACAAAAAGGAAATATGTATTATACTAACGTCATAACGTGTTTTCCTTAAATTAAATTGTCCCCTCCGAATTATAAAATATCTTTAGTTTGTGTACACTAGATGTAAACTGAAGCCTATTGAAATGATGAAAATCAAGAGTACAAGTGACAATTAATCGGGGGGAGAAAATAACCCCTTATCCTACTCCCTCAAAACTAACTAGTCTCCCCTGGTGATAACGAAAATAATAGTAATGATAACTGCGGTGGCACCTCACTGTGAAAGTTGCCGGCCGACCAGACCGTGTATGGACTTTGGCCACCCGAGTGTGCTGTTTTTAAAGGACGGGTAAGAAGAAACCGCGAACCGAGTCAAAAATACATTTCGGTAGGTAACCAAAAATAATAATTACCGACCAGGTGACACATATCAAATCTCACGAAAATACATATTATTATAACGGGCTAACGGATTAATGAGACAAGACCGGGTGCGCCGGTATAAATATATACGTACGTTCTCGACATTGGACTTTGCCAAAAAGGTCCTTACGGTCGAGATAAACGCGTGTGCGTTAAATTATGTTATTATTATGATCGACAAGTGCTAAACGCATCGTGTGTAAAAAAAAAAACCAAAGCGGAACGTGTGTAATTTTGGCAGAAAGATTATATGAATTCGTCGACCGATAATAATATAATTATCGAAGAAAAAAATGACAAGTGCACGAGACCGGTAACCATTTTTGAAAATAATATGATAATTTCTAGACTTAAAAAAAATAAAAAAGATAGAAAAGAGAATATTATCACTGCCGCCGTTCTTATACAAACACACGGCTATTTTTAATGGTTTTATTTAACCACTGGCATCATCTATTTACATTTATTGCAGACTATGCGGGTTTATCGTTTAGAAACTTGGCAAGTATAAATAATTATACAACATTTATATATATATATATATATATATATATATTATTTAGTATACGGGAGCTACTTTATATTTAAACGCTTTTTCCTATATTTTACATATTATTGTGTTGCCCAAGTAAAATTAACGACTTTTCTATTAATCTAATCAACTGTTGTTGACCTACTACCAAACCGTTAAATAGAGTCTAGGCATAGTGAGAAATAATTTTTAATAAAACAAATACATTTATTATATATATATACAATATTTAAAATTTTTTTTTTCCGGATAATTTTGTATATTGCAAAAGTACGATATTCCATCAATTACTTTTCATAGGTACATTTTATTTTCCACCTAAACTGAGAATTGACTTTTGACTACTAGACAAAAAAGTCAATGAGATGATAAGGGTTGTATTTAAAAAATAACACAGTTTTCAATTTTGAACCGTAAAATATCAGGCTAGTTCTCGAACGCGATAACGTTTGTTAAAATTATTATTAGTGCATTACCCCCGAGCTTAGTACTGCTTGTCTAGCGCGCACGTTCAGTGTCAGTAGGACAATGATACGAAAAAGAAAAAAAACAACGTGACATTTGAACAGACAACGAAATTATATAAATTATGTTTTACGACAAAATATTATTTCGGCTCTTTGAGTAAAAATCAAATTAAATATTTAAATTCCTATGGTATTATGATCCATTTTAAACACAATTTGTTTCGTAGTAATTACCTAAATAAGTTGTATTGAAAATTAATTTAGGTATATTTTAATCAAGTACCTAACTCTACGATTAGGTATTTTTTATGAATATTAAAATAATAATTGATTTTTATAAGTTTAAAAATGTTAAACACTATTAGATTGCAGATTAATTGAACGGCCAGTTAGGGTGAAACCACACAAAACATAATTTGCATAAAGAACTTGTCTGGTAAATAGTAAATACCAGCTCATTTTTTTTTTACAATTTTTATGTATATATCTTAAAAATCCAAAACTAAAAAATAAAATCTCAAATTATTTGATATTTATTAAATGTTATCAATATTAAGTATATCTCAGTATTAATTTAAAAACGTTTTTTCTATCCAGGTATCAATTTTATAAATATTGTATTTAATTTAATATTGTATTTTCTCATTATTTTACATACTAGTTTTAATTTTTTTAGGAAAGAATAATAAAGTAAAATTGACAAATAATTATGATTTGTGGACAGGCAAAAAACGAAAGAAAAATGATTATATTTCATTTTATGGTAGTTGGCGAAAATCAAGCTCAAGAAGCATTTCGATGGTAATTACCAATTTAATTATCATATATAATAGATGGACGACGGAGAAATACAGCAATCATCATCCAGATTATTTTGTTCTCGAACAACAATTACTTTATTGGACACATAGTATATCTTGCTAATACTATAACCGGTCATAAACTATGTAGCTGAGGGAGGAGATGGTGTGTCCTGAATAGCGTTACTGCGGTAGTGATAATCCATGTTTACGACAATATAACAATCAGTTGGGCGATAAGGTGTTAATGTTATATACTACACTGTAGTATACCTAACAGCGAAGGTAGTAAATTAAATTTGTAAGTACTCACCAGATACGATTCGGGCGGATAGACGATGAAGTGCCGCAACGTAAAGCCAAACCCATTTTCTGACCTGCGTATGAACAGCGACCTGGGACCACTGCTTGCTCTTGATTCTCGGTTTTGGCCCTGTTGTAAACAAACAAAAAACACCTTAATAAGACAGGTAACACAGTTCGTTCGATATAATATTTCTCATAGGCTCAAAAGTCCGGATTTACAAGCACTAAAAATCTCTACAGTAAATATGGCTTTATGCAAAAAAAAAAACCCTTAAAATGTGCACTTAATATGCACTTTATTACCAAAATTTTTGAAATAGATGAATTTATATGCAACTTTTGTTTTCATCCATATATTATTTCATACTTAAAACAAATAATATACCATTATAGTTTCTTTGGTTAAAATAAACTTAATTATTTGGTCATGAACATTTATCAATAATATAATGTATAATATTTGTATAGATGTCTTCTTCTGAATAATTTAAAGTTCCATAAATTAAAATGGAACCTATTACATAATAAACAATTAAAGGTTTATTTTTAGCAAATATAAATAAATATACAAAATAATAAAAATAAAAACAAATATTTTTTATGCACAATTCAAAAAAGGACGATGCAAAAACTGAAAAATATGAATTCCCTTATGAATTTTTTTGCGGTACATTCTTGTGCATTATCTGTGAAAAAATCGTCCACATTTCTTACTCCTATTTATAGCACTACTTATACTAACAACAAATATATTAAATCATAAAATTCAGGACTTCATCCATCGTTATAGGTACATAATGTTTATTATAATAATAAAACTAGAGTAGTCTATCGCAACAGGTCCTTGAAATGTCATCTAGGTATATATTATAAAATATATATATATATACAATTTGGTGTCAAGACGTTCTAACGGGGTCACTTCGTGAGATAGCTTTTAGCTAAAGGACGTTAGATAAGAACATAGACGAAATAACGCAAAATTTACGAGCTTTTTCATTTTAGCACAAATCGTTAGTGAACATTATTGTGAAATTTTATATAATGATAGACAAAGTATATCGCATTAGGCTACGGACATTAAGACATCCACATTTGAACGAAATAGAGGCGATATGAACAAAAAATGCATAGTGAACTGTAAACTTAAAATTGTATTAAATGACATCTTTTTTTTTTAAACTGCGAATTTCTACAAAACCTGAAAAATGAATCGGACGGACCAATATGCGCGTAGTGTTAACTTTCAGTTCAGTGCGACCTAATAAACAAAAATACACTACTTCTTTTTCGTACACGTGTGATTGTTTATTAATGGTAGTCTTTTGATAGTTACCGCGGTTGCTCTCATGACCCAGCGTGTCGACTAGATAAAAAAACATGTTAACTCGGTTAAAACACCACATAAACAAACGGTCGGTATTCTCATGTAACAGCAGCTAGTACAATAAATTATGAAAAAAACCAGGATCATCCGTATAGGCTCTCTCTGTAGGGAGCAATTACGCTACTATACGCGGTATAGTTTCCCTTTCATTAAACGGAATTAAATTTATTTATTATTATTGTTTATTGTTTCTATCAGACAATAACGATATGTTGTGACGTTATATAGGATTTTTTTTTTAAATCATTACAGTGTACATTTTTAGTGAAACGAGATAATGGAAAAAATACAATTTCAAAAAAATCTTTGGAAACGACTTTTTTACAAGCTTCGGCGTCGGCCTTGCGGTTTATTGCCAATCAAATTAATGATGAGATTTAAAACGGGACTAGTGACATTTTTTTCAAATTACCGTTTTTGATCATACGGTATTTGCCAATGACATATTTTTCGTAAGTTCAAAATTGATCAAACAATAAAATATATTACTGTAAATTTTACTTATATTATTTTATTAAAAATGATGTTATGGCGATCGTCTAATTGTTTTGGTTTTAAGTCAAATTGGGAACATCTGTGGGTCACCGCACTATGCTTACCCCCTCCCCCCCTCCGTTATACATAGTAAGCCCACTAGCTTGTGGATTTATCACAAGTCGACTTGAACCGGCGTCAACCACAACCATAAGAGACTTTAGGTAGTAACTATACTCGTGTGGTCATATTGCAGAGGTATTTTAGACAATCAAAAAAAAAAAAAAATAAACAAATTATCGTCTGTGTCCAGTGTGTGATCCGGTTACGTTTTCGAAACGGAAAAATCGATACGCCGGCACAGGACCAAGGACAACAAAATATAATAATATAAGTCGTGCAACGTTTATTGTTGGTCGTTATTGTCATTACACGGTGTACCGGCATAGGCAATAATAACAAATAATAATACACACTTACATTCTTGTACGAACATATATATATATTATTATAATAGAGAGATCAAAAACCGAGTATATCTACAAGCTGTTTTGTCGCATGGTATTGTTGCCAGGTGCCGGATTGGCATGGGCGAGCGCCACGCTAAAGAGTAAGGTCTATTTTTTTAGTCGCCGCCAGTGTTTTTTTTTTCGTTTTTATTATTATCCCGGTGGCGACACGGTATAGACACTTGCGATTTGCACACGTCCTACCTATATACAACCACCCTGTAGCACTAACTCCGGTCTGGAGGCCCACAGCCAAATTCCGAATTAGTTTTATTATTATATTTTATTTATTTTTAAGTACGAAATCTATACATCGGTCAACGAAAACAGCGTGTGCCGCAACCGTGTTTTCTAATATATATATATTTTTTATTTTCAAAATATATTATTTGTCCGGCCGCGACGCTTGTAAAAAAAAACCAATAATAATAATTGCACAGTTACGCAATGCAAGCCGCTGTTCAAATGCAATAGCTATTGCATATAATATAAATATAACACACGCATGTCGAACCTATATAAACGCACAAGTCTTTGTACACGGTCTACATTACTGTATTTTACTGGACCAATGAACTCGGCGAGGTGCGTGTGCGCCGTACGCACGCGATACACAAATCGACCGACGGCATCCGGTAAACAAAACCAAAAAAGGAGGAAATGCATTTTATTAAAAAAAAAATACATACATCCCATAGTTTGCACAAACAAACAGTACTTTCTGGGCTGCTCCCATACGAAGCTAACGTGCGGGACTTGGAGAAAACTCAAAAGTAATAAGACACAAATAAAGTTGAAAAAAAATACAATTCGACGACCGCTACATAATTAATATTAATTTACTTATGTGAACCATACATAGGTTAGACGCGTATCGAAACAGATCTCCACGAGAGTGTCTATATTATAATATTTATACTTAACGGGCCAGCGGCCGGCAAGACTGATGAGTCAGACGAAAGTGAACACAAAGACGGTGTTGTGCATTTCTGAATCACGATCTACACACCCATCACGTCTTCAATATACTTGCACCTTGAAGCTATATAGTACTTACTAAAGTAAAATAATAATAATAATACACACGTCAGCGAGAAGAGGAACACACGTCGGTTTTGGTGTACACATATATAGCACAAGCAAGTCGAAATAGAAGTTTTTAATTCAGCGATAACCGGAAGACGGTGAATTCAATTAATGATAAAGTTATAGGAGAAAAATCTACCTACTCGGCAAAATAATCCTTGAATAGATGTTTTTATAAATAATAATACAATATATAAAGCGCATCTTCTCACACATGCCCGGCGGTTTTGGTCCACTCTAACCGTAAATTATGTTAATGAATGGAATCGACATTGATATCGAATATTATCGTTAGAAAATGTGATAATTATTTAACAATTAGGTGACAAAAAAAAAATGAAATTAATTAATTTTTAATAATGTTATTTTGGCTATATTCGGTAGACAATGGTATATACCTATGCGATGCGATGAGTGCCAATGTAGCGTTGTGGTGACTTAAACGCTCGATAAACACACAAGTATCGTGGCGTACAACAAACGCTAAGCTCTAAAAGATATGATAATTTATTTTGGAAAAAAGAATCGTCAAATGTCGGTATATGTAAAAAATAAAACCACGACCGACTGTGACACGTGTATAATGTAAATTATCTAAGATTATTTGAACCTATGTAACTATCGGTTTGTTATACTGTTTTTTTCCTTGTAGGATTGTATATTAATGGTTTTGGTTCCAACTTGCCCCTGCCTGTTAACAATAATTTGATGGCGGCTTCTCCCCGTGATGAACTTTATATGTACTTAACCACTATTGACAACAATACACTACGACACTCGACTCTATAGCACGTAAGATTTAGTCGAATAAAATGAATTACTTGTCATCCTGGCTAACAAGTATAATGTTATACACTATGCGGTGTTATTTGTGTGTTACATAGTTTTTGATATAGGCGAAAGAAAGCCCGAGACTATATTATAATAATTGTTGTAACGCGTGAAGGAGACAGACGAGTAACAGACGTTTTGGAATACATACATAAATCGTGTACGGCTGAAAGGGCTCGTGGATACTTATTTATTTATTTTAGTTTTTTAGGTTTTTTTTGGCACCCGTCGTCGAGCTGTGTGTAATAAATTGGACGGCAACGGCAGACGTTGATTTCATAGACAGAACGGAAAAAAAGAGAAGCAAAAAAAAACGTTTAAAACTCACTTCACGCTCAAACGCAACACACGAATGACCGGAGAATCGTGAAATTACATGAGTTAAAAAATAGAATTAAAAAAAAAAAAACTATGATCTACCTATTATACACCCAACGACGACTCCGTACCGTTATATTGTTTTTGCGACCGACAACAATATAAACGCGGCGGGCGAAATTTAATTAACAAAATTTCTCTATTCACAACATTCAACACAACACTCTATTACACATTGTATAATGCGCGCCAACGGTTTTGTTTATAATCGATTTCTACATAGGCAGGCGGTAAGTTATGTCATTAGTGTTATGATTATGTGCTCGAGACCGGCGGGCACAACACGGGTCGGTGTAAGTATTTTGGGCATAGAAAAGGGGGAGGCATCATCGGGTGCCCGAGGCTTCTGAAAAATTGACACGGTTTGGAGAAAAAAAATAATAACAACAAATTTAAATCAAACACATGTTTACAGAAACAAAAAGGAGGTTTAATCATAATAAGCGAGCGCGTGGCAGCCCGGAGGTCAGACATTAGCGTGTACAATAGAGGACAGTACATAATAATAATATGATCTTCGGGTGTACACACGCACACACACACACACAACGAACGAGGCTATCCCAGGCATAATATTTTACATAAATCATACTTACAGAGACCAAATTGAAAAAACCCCATTAAAAATCGACCGGTAAACTTACACACTAGTATAGGTAAGCATGCAAAAATTCGATTAACGCGCCGATGATAATAAGTAAGAACAATAAAAATGATTATACTTGCGAATCGAATTCGTGCGATGGGCCGTGGTTATAAAGTTTCTACTCGTAGTATATGCTGAAATGCCACAGTAATTCCGACATTAGACTTACAGATCGGCGGTAACAAAGTCGAGCGGCCTGATTTGAAATCAATTTACTTCCAAACCAGTGTACACAGTCAAAAGCAGCGTACATAACACGACCGCTGATTCACAACCCATCCTAACCTACATTATAGCCCGGTAAATCTGACAAATTATTATGCAGCGATATAAATAGGATATTGTGGGGCGGTGGTGTTCACTAGGTCTTTTGTGAGATAAAAGAATTAAACGAGATGAACGAGGACGACAGCATTCGACAAGTAGGAAGTGAAGAATAAAAAATAGAAAAAAAATAATCCGTTTGACAAAACACCGTTATCGGGAGTAATAATAATAACACTATAAAAATATACGGTCGACGTCATTTTTATTCCCATTTAGGTACAATACCGTCGTGGTGAACTAAAACCCGACGACCGCAGAGGTGTCGAACCGACGACGGAGGAAGTGAGTGGCGCGCGGTGGGGTGGAAGAGTTTCGACTCCGAGGAGGCGTTAAGTAGCCGCTGGTTTTGATAATCACGAAGAAGAGAACAAAAAATAATAATAAAAACACCCGTTATGATAATAATAATATGCGTTTTGGTATTGCACGCTGCGGCTAATGCCCCGCTAGAGACGTCGTGATTTTAATGTAGAAAAATCGTTGTCACACACAACTTGCACGCCGGACGTGCCACTTCGATGCTAAATTGCCAACATCGCCGTCGCATTGTCTCTACTCACCGCTATTCACACCCCCCTCCACCCATTTTTAAGCCCACTGTAGTGTTCCGGCACCGTGTCGTTTTTTACGCTCTAATAATGATATTATTATTATAATTAACTGTTGAGAATTTTTTTTATCCTCAAAAAAAGGTAAAACAACCGAACGCTTGACAGTAGAACGTCCGATTGTCATTAAGTGTTTTCAGAATGTAAAAAAAAAAAAAGCAAAATACAGCACTTGGCAAAGCTACTTTGCGTTAAATCTGCCAATAAGAAAGAGATAATCATCAGGAAATTGTCATGTTTCCTCCAGACATTAAAGACTTACAAAAAAAAAACGTAAAACATAAAATAAAGAAACTAGAAAAACCAGAATTAGATGAGGCGTTTAGCTCTTTTAGCAACGTATACTATGCTCCACATACGACTACATACGGTTATCCATCGAATACCTAACAAAAAGTAATAATAAATCGAGTAAGGAAGAATACATATTGACAGATTCAAATAACACCTATCAGCGACAAGAAACTACACAAAACTAAAAAAATAATAATCTAATTTGTTCACAAGCTGGCCAGTTTATTTAAATACAAACAATAATAATGTTATTAAATGTAGCGGATGGCCCCATTGAAGACAACGCTTGTATATAAATTTAAAATCCATTAAAAAAGCGTTAGGTACAGTTTTTTTAGTCACACAGTATTCACACGGTAATTGGGCTAAACGACATCGCCAAATAAAGATTTCAAGTATTTTACCTAGTATAGACGCCTGCCCCATCTTACCTATGTTATATTTGTTTAACCTATTAGCATACCCATACAATAAATATTGTAATTAATATTTAATTCGTTATAAAAGAGCATACAAAAATCAACCTTTTTAACCATGACTTATGTAGCTGACAAGAATACCTAGTCACAGTTGGCAAAAAACCTAAACCCAAAAAACCAAGCCGGTTGTTTTTTCTTAAGCCCAGGAAATATTTGGAATTTACCCAAAACTATAGATTTTATAGAGGATTTTTGTTTGGTTTATTCACACTCGAAAAAAAGTTAACTAGGTTAAAAAAACTTGTATTATTGCCAACTCTGCCTAAAATTCCAATAGGTAAAAAGGAGAATAGGAAAAAGCATTTATAGGGAAAACATATTTTTAAGTCACTATTTATGTTAGTACCGCCATACCTAACAACAAGTTATCTGAATTCAATCAACAAGTCTTAATGCTACTAACTAAGCTGTTTCCTGCGCTCGATCAAGACTAAATGACACATTCACTATGACGCACTCTCAACCCGTATTGTTTTACTATGCACGTCATCGAAGACGTAAGCACATATGTTTTTATTTTTAACGAAATAGGATCAAAAATTATGAACGGTTTAAACTTTATAGTTGCGATTAATGGACGCGTGTAACGACTAACGACCATAACACGTTGGATTACCGTCGGCGCCAAACGTGATCAATTAATTATAATCTTTATGAATGTAGACACATCTCATTATATCCCTTTGTAACGGTACTAGATTATGTTTCTATGTGATTTCACTAATCTATGACTCGTACATAATGTATAAGAGAAGACCCTGAAGGGACAGCTATGGCATCTTATTATTATTAATACGATATTATGTATAGATCTCGTACAACGACCAATGATCGATACAGATTCGTTATTGTGTCAAAAAAAAAACTGTGCCGAGCAGATAACAAAACAACAGGAAGCTTTTCCTACGCACGAATAGATTTTGATCGTATTTTTCACACGCGCACGTTCCTTTATAAATATTACAGCAAGTTAAACCGACGCCCCTCATGTGTGTGACACGTTCAAGGCAAATCCCTTCACGCACGCTATACTTTATATACTTTATTATTATTTATATTATAAATTATATCGTATCACAAATAATACAATCAGTGAAGCACAGTGACGGTGCTCAACAGTCTAAAACAACGAACACGTGTGTCAATCGCAAATAGTTCAAACTTAAAAGCGTTTTTCCTATAGCTGAAACAAAGTGGTTCGTTCGGGATAAACTTAGCCGTTATTTTTGGTCACAAAAAACTTAATGCAGTATGCCAATGTTTCTTAGCTTAGAACAACTACCGAGTAGTCTTCAACCAACATGACAGTTTGACCAAAATACGTTAGTATATTATAGACGTCTACTATAATTAAAATACAAAAATAATTGCATTTCGTGTTTTCACTTAAAATCTAAAATAAGTTCCTTGACGCAGAAACGAGCATTCTGGAAAATAAAAAAAACTACCAAGCTTTATTGGCAAAAGCCGCAAAACGTGACACACACCACTATGTCAATTTTTTTTGTCACAGACAAAAAGTGGAGTTTAACCTGTCTTGTAGGTAATATAAGTTTGATATCCGGCCGAAAATTTGTATTTTAGGTAATTGTGATAAACCACAATGGCTTTTTTGAGAGAGTCGAAAAGTATAAATATTTCAGTAACGATTCACCGGATTAACACACGAAAAACAATTAACTATACTTTATTTTTAGTCGCGGGTGACGATTGAAGTCGCTAACGCTCTCTTTAGATATACATTAAATAACTTATACATATATATATATATATATTATCAATTATGTATAACCCGTAGACCGTAGACCATACTTCCCGTCCCAAGTTAGGAAAAAATCAGCTTGTAAATCTTCTAATAGGTCAAAAACAATAACAGCTGCGTTTGATATAAATTATAGCATAACAACCCCACTACTGGTAAACATTGACTTTATTGCGATAAAGTTATTTTAATTTATGAACGTTTCTTTTTTAAAACAACGAGTACACAATATGTAAAAATGACGGATGCGTTAAAACGCACAGTAATCAAAAAATAATAATAATAATAATACCAACAATATTAATCCTAGTTATTTTAATAAAATAACGTTAATAAACTCGGTACGAGAAACGCCACAGGTTATGGTGAATATTATTTCGTTTAAATAACACTACTTTTAATATATCTAGAATATAATTGTACAACGAAAAATTAACGTGGATAAACAATAGTACCGTAGGAAATCTACAGCAAAATATACACACACTGAAACAAACAAACCGTCGACGTTCGTTTTGTACGACGCGACGGATCTCATAAATTCACCAGAACATTGTTGCGTCTGTTAAAAATATAGTAATAATAATAATAATAACAACAATATAATAGGGACCGCGTAGGCCCACATAACATAAACGTACGTCCGAGCACATAGTTAAAGTAAAAGATCAATTATTTTCCAATTTGTAATTCCATCTCCACCTCGCCGTCCGCCCACCCACGCAAACATAAGACATTTTTACAGTGTCCGGTGTGTTGTTTAATGACTCGTTTATAATAAGTGGTGTAGAATTAGTAGTAGTGGTGGCCGAAATACAGAAAAAAAAAAATAGTATCCATCCATCCATCGGTCGTCTCTTGCCGGTGATTTATATGCGCAAAAGCAAGCTATACACGTTTAGTCGTTTATAAAAACCGTGTCGTGGTATTTGCTAAACGACCTCGTCCTAATGATGATACACGAACACGTTTATATACAACCAAACCCAAATACACGACACTACACGTTGAAATTTAATTTTCTTTTTACTTGGTAACATAATAAAATATACTTTATTATTAATAATTTGTAGTACGACAATAATTTATCAATCGACTGCTGACGTTAACATTATTATTCTTATATTATTTTCTCTCCTCCGTCACAACTATCGTATTACAACAATCGCAAGACAAGACCAGACTATACCTGGAAAACAACGCGACGACGAGCTGAAGACAACAATTAAAATAATATACATATATTTTTCCGGCGACCAAAGACACAACCGACGATTGTTGCCAAAAAGAGATAAAAAAACACACAAGTGCTCGGACATGCGAAAACGCCAGAGTTCCAAAAACGCTGAGCAGCCAACGTCTACCGAGACTAAGGAGCCCGGGCGCCCATTTCAAGGTTTTTTTTCGAAGAAAAAAAAATATAAAAAGAAACTCCTACAGAACACCACGGCGTTGTCAACGACAATAATGATTTCTAGTACATGTAATAAAATAATAATTTTATACAATTTAAAGTGTCCAGATACACTGACCGTTTTTTTTTCGGTGCACAGGCGTCGTTTCATATTTTATGCGTTTATAAATATGTTATAACGTTGTGCCGTACATGCCGGTTTTTTCCCTTATGTATAAATAACTGTTTAAATATAAAATTAACGCGTATCACTTCATCGGTGTTGTCCGACCAAGATGATAAATAATTATTGCAGTAATTCTGGCGCGAGCTGTACAGAGCGGATCCAAAAACTACAAATACTATGGCTTAGGCTTAGTATGACATAGCAGTTAATGCAAATGCCAAATTTTTAAATACTTACATACAATATACCGGTGTGTAAAAATAATTAGAATAATAAATTAATTATAAGGGACATCAACGATTGATTAGAGGGTGTTAATTAGATATAAGACTTTCAAAATCTAGGATGGAAACTTTTAATTCATTTATACATTTTTTTACTAAGTTTTGACATCAAAATTACTTTTTAACTAATATTTTCAATTTATATTTATATATTTTTTTTTTTGACAAATAGTATCTAAAATGAGTCAATAAGACTATTATGTGGCTAAAAAGACGATTTATAAGCTACAAATTCGAATATTGGCATTCTGTGCCAGTACACCCATATAAGTTTTTTTGTACCATAAATACACTTAACTTTAATATTACTAGCTACATAATACATAAGCTGTATTATAAGTCTAAAAGAGCCAATCACAATTTTTGTAACTCTTGCAAATGAGCTTAAGTTTTTTTTTTTCTATAAGAGTACGTTCTACATTTTTATTTTGGTTGACAAAGTTGTATTAAATAATGAAACTGTAGGAATTCGTTTTTCTTACTTATCTCTTGATTTCTAATCAACATTGTAAACAACAAGAAATCTGACGAGTGGACTTTGATTAAAACAAATTGGTTATTATTGGTTTAAATACCCACGTAATAATATATTATACCTAATAATAACAATAGGTATTATTAATTTTTGAGTATATTTTGTTTTTTTTATGATTCTACAAGTATTGATAAAAACAGGTATAGCGAGCAAATCAAATAAGATTAGAAATTTATCTATAGTTTAAATAATGCTAATTGAATTATTTACTTCAGTACATTATAATAAAGTAAATAATATACAAACAAAACGATTGCTTTGTAATATTATTCTTAAAAGCTATAAAGTTAAGAATAATTTTCACCAACTAAATTTAATTTTAGCAGTCGCTTGTGGTATCTCAACAGTATCAGTAAATACTGAATTACTAGTTTTATACAACTAGTAGTATTTTCCTTGGAACAAGTTATTGCGATTTATTAGCACTATTAGTTTTGATTTATATGCGATTAGAATGTTTTTTTAATGGTATACGGATATCCTTATAATTGCACATTCGCAATGGTTTAGGTTACACAATAGTTTCACTAGACCAAAAGAAAAAAAAAGAAAAAATACCCATGTCCCGGGACATTGCGCACGATAAAATCATAACGTGAAAGGAATTATCAATTTATATAGTCGAAAATAAATCGTGTCGTTCCTAATGCCACGCCTTGCCTAAAAATTAATCGGTTCTTGACACTTTTTTTAAAAATTTATTTTGGTTATTTTATGATACACTAAGTTACCTGTAATCCCGTGAAATTCATCAGCGGGGGTCATATTATGTATTTAATCAGATTTCATAACGATATACCACGAAAAGACATTTTTAATCCAAGCAGTTATATTTAAACTTGCTACATAGTAAATACATCTGTTATGTTTTGTACGTTGAAAATTGTTGAGAATTAATTAAATAATTTATATTTACATAATATAACGCGTACATACAAAGTAGTAAAAACTAATCTGGTTGACAAACGATATTTATTGCTTTCGGGTGAGTAGATAATATATATACATATATATATATATGTATATATTAGGAGATAGATTTTAAAAATCTATATATATATATATATACGTATGTATAATTTATTATGGCTATCATATTTCAACACGTATATTTGTTACAGAAAATCTATCTTCTTGTCTTCGACACCCCACACAAGTCGATGGCCATGAACTTAAAAAAAATTGTACAGTTTATTCACATGAAAAAAAAAAAAATAATAAAACGCCACCGTCTGAAGTCGAAACGTATATTATGATACGACACAACGACCAACATGAGAGTGATATTTATTAACTCGGCAGCACAACCGGGGTCCACGCGCTTAATGCACAGTAGTTGTTTACCATGAATACAATAATATATTTAGTTGTATACCAACCTGTAAAATTTCTATTGAATAAGTATTAAAATTTCATAACAAATTGATGAATAGACACTATTGTTTTTTTACATTTATTGGAGTGCTCGACGCATTCAAAAATGCTATTAATTCAATACTTTCACGTACCCGTAGTTACTATTATCTTTATTCACGATCAATGTAGTATGTGATTTATTTGAACGACAACATAATATAAATGATTAAACGCATTAGGATCTATTGTCGAATCCTAACAGCAAGTCTAGCACTTTCAATAACAATGGCATTACATACATGATACATTCGACGCACTTACAACTGAATCGGTTTTCGCGCGATCATGATAATCTAAAAATATAAAAGTACTTGTTTGTTTTAATACAATATAGTAGTAATTACTATTATTATAATTTTCCAATTCATTTATCGACGCGCAAACTGATGAAATGTATATAGCATGAATGGTAGAAATAATTGTATATATATTATAAAATATTAGAGCTAATGAAGAGGGGAGAGCCAAATGGTCAATATATTTAAAATCATATGCTCAGAGGCTCTGAGTCAGAGCATTGTGAGCAGTCACTGTCCGTTTTATTGACTACACAACATGGATTTTTTTTATTATAATAATTATGGTGTAAATTCATCAAAACAGTCCTATATATTGAATACATTAAAAATGTCGCCCACTGTAATAATAATATAAAACATGACATATACTGAAAACCAAACCGTGTTTAATGACACATATATTTTGAACCATGCAAGTCATACTAATTAATCTATCAAAACACTAATATCGAATTAACGAGCCGTCCACGAAACGTTAAAACCTAAAATATTCTAATTGATATTCCGTCCAATATCTACGAATTATTATTATTATTTTTTTATTATTCAAAAGCCTCGACTGCGAGGTCATTGGCGTACACTACGAATTATTATTATGTCAGTCGTGTTAACGTGAAATTATGTATTTTAAAGTAGCTTTTAAAAAATATCTAAAAAAGGAATTGGGTTACAAATGAGTTGCTATATTTAAAAAAAAAACCTTTTTCTAACCAGAATTCAATGAACGCCGAAGGAAAATCAGTCAAGGTATTGGAAAACAATAGCTGGCGTGGAAAAATAAACAAGTGACTGGCATAATAATACAAACTAAGTAGGTTAGTCACATTTTCGTGATTTTTTTTTCAGAAAGAAGTTTCCGGACAATATACATTGCGTCTTCGACCCAGTTATGATGTAGTTGTAGTAACAATAATAATGTATTATTATAATTTGAAGGCAAAACAGAACTCGAGCCAGGACCTACCAAGATGTATCGGAAATCAACATGAACATGATCATAACGTTATAATAATGTTATAAGCGCAAATATATCATTTTTAATTAAGATGTTACTTTTACCGTCCGCCACTCTCCCGGTATGTTTTAAACAAGATTAAAAGCGTTATTTATTTGTAATAGAGTATCCCGCGAACCGGTAGCCGGTGATCATTCATACAATAATAACGCGACAGTACAATGATTGGGCCGACACAACTTATGCAAACGCCACTTTTTATCACATGGATAAATAAAATTATTTCAATAATAATAAGAAGTTCTCCTTTAATTTCATTTGAGTTTTCTAAATCTATAAACAATGACCCGATTTATCATACCTTCTAATTTTGCGTTTAGTGTTATACCGAAAAGCTACAATCGGTAAGAAACGCAGACGTATGTTTCGATTAAAAGCCTAAAGTGGTTGTGTGGCGACATGTTCGATGTTTTATAATGTACTTTTATCCAAGGGACCGCCAAGTAAACGCTTAAGTGTCTGTACATATATAATATATATAATTTTGGATACCGAAAATGCACTGGATATATGTTAGTTCTTTCAGACATCGAAATCGATGTACAAGATTGCCGCTGTTGAATTTATACGATCTACACGACTCTATATTATTGTTACAAGCTAAATGCATTAAGCCCCCGTCGGACAATGAAATATTAATATATACGAGTAAACTGGATCGACAAGACGATTTTGCAGACTATACACAGTCGATTATAGCGAAACCTCATCATTATCACATTGACAACAAGAAAAACAATAAACGATAAAAATATAAAATTCAATCAACGAAAAAATGGTAAACAAGAAGTAACATTTATTCTGTCGGTAAAAAATAAACCTATTGACAAGGTCTTTTTTACGGGGTACGAAAGTATTATCTTATCATTTTAAGCATCATTCGCGAATCTCTCACAGTTTCAAAGTGGACGTTCTCCACTTTTTTTTTTAATTCCGTTTTGAGGCATCCCGAATCCCCAAAAATGTAAAATTATGCGCATGGAGGTGAAGCGAAGAAAGTGTGTGCTAAGTATCATTAAATTTACACAACTCTATACTTGGACTCGATCAAGTTATTTTAGGATTGAATCAACCCTATAAAACCCGTATCCCAGGATAAATATCAGTCGATTGCTGGACTAAACAAAACGTACTCGCTGCGTTATTTTTTTTTGTCAACTACGTTTTTTTATTGGCAAAAACAATTGGGTTGTTTTTTTTTTTTTACTGGGTCTTTTTCCCATTGAGATCGAGGGCAGTCAATAACTATTTAGGATATTCGTGCACATTTACCTGGGATAATTGACGGACGCTGACTTCGTAGCAATGTATCAAAGCCACCACTGGACAATAATGATTATTATCAAAACCAAAATACACAAAATTGCGGTCGGATCGACAAGACGACTATACTAAGGATAATTTCGATGGCGTTTTATTTAAAAATAAAAATAATGACTATCGCGGAGATGAGTCACGGCGAACGCGTTTCTCCGGCGACGATAGCTCTCGCTGACTGATGGACATACACGAGCACAGCGCCGAAACCGCACTGTCTTTGCCACCACCGCCGACACTGTAAGCCACACGCGCCCCGACTGCACTACACACAACTATAACACAGAATGTATAATATTATTGCTATATTATACATTATATTATTATTATTATTATATTGTGCACCGTACACAATCCGCCTACATACCTGCCGACGACACACTCATTAACGCCGGACGACGATTTATTATTATAAAATATCAAGTCCGCAAAGCTATAGCATAATATGGTACATATATTTCTTCTCTTTACCGTATAATAATAATCATAACATACTAACATAAAAACTGGCACAGTCGAGGGACCGTCCCCCGTGTGCGTGTCGCCGTCCTTGGTTGACTCCATGCTAGAGTCGCATTAGACCTAACCGAAGTCTGGAAGCAATGAATTTATCGGAAAAACCATGACTTACAATTCTGATTTCCTCAAGTAATTGTGACACAACCATAGAGTTTTGGACTTACAACTCATGCAAATATTATTATTTATTAATTTGTAACCATTACATTTTTGTACTGTACAATATGATGTATAAAAAGTTACCCATTCCTTGCAAGCTATATAAATAATATTAACGAAAATTATCATTAGGTACACTGTATATTGATATGAAATTTTTGGAGAAGTTACACATTCCTCATAAGATAAGTTGCTACTTTTAAACTATACATAATAAGTAGTAAATATCATTTAACTTTTTCAAATTCCAAAACAATTTACAAGACAAAATTATGTTCGTAAGCGTAATATTTATTTTATCATTGTACTAAATTTAAAAAGTGATGAAAGTGACTAAGTAGCCTACCAACCCTTCCAAACCAAACTCAAATTAACGCTTCTGCCAGATTAGGTTAAACAAAAAATTACAACATAACCAAAGTCATAATATAGACATCAAAAAAGCCCCAACTGAGTCAGAGCACTCCCAATACAAATATCCATTGAACGATGGAAGTTTAACAGCTAATGAGCAAGGGAAATTATTAAAATTAGGACAAGAATGCCACTCTAGAATTTTGGCTTTGCCCCAGTAAAACCTCACCTGTAGGTAATTAATAAAATGAATAATTTGAGCTATCAAAAATGAGAATTTGTTTAATATACTTTTATAAATATATATAGTTTAAGTTCCATTTTAATGCCTCATTGGAAAAAGCCTTGTCCGGTTGTGCCCCATCAGTGAAAAACGTCTGGCGCCGTCATTGAACAAACAGTTAATATGGTCCATTTGTTATCAATTTTACAAGCTAAAGAGAAATTCCAACAAATCCAACCTACGGATTTGTTCTATTTTTATAGTTTTAAATCGGCTCCTTTGACCTCTGCCCCGACAAAATAAATTCCACATATCTACCGTGTCTCCTTGGCATACAATTATGCTTAATCTTAAATTAGTTTAATGACCCGGAAGACTAAACTAGGTAATAAAAACTATTTTAATAGAAATAACCAGCAAGTACTGTTATTCTTTTGAATAGACATATAATTGTATAATACATAGAAAGTTTCAAACGAAAATGTTTTTATTAATTAGTGAATTTATGATGAGAAATAAAATAACACTAACTTACAATCAATGCTTTAATTGTATAACCCGATAACGATACCTACTAATCGTGTTATAAGTATCGTCTACTATTTGCTTAATGTCATAGAGGTTTTCGGAAGAGAGATTCAGCATATAATTATTACCTTGCACTATTAAATATTAATGTTATGTGCAAAGCAATTCATTAGCTACGTTCAAGTCTACATATTTTTAATTATACTCCAATAAATGGTAAGAATTGTGGCAAACCACTGTATAATCAAATACTATCAAAATTAACACGAACATTTTTTAGCGAAATACTTGAAGAGTATCATTTTTTAAGACATAGTATATTCAACGGTATTTAATTGTCACATACCATCAGTATTAACTCATTAACAACTAAGATAAATAATTATTTACATGTTTGTCAGTGTTCATCTAGAGCTTTGTTGGTATGTTAAGTACATTCTGGAAGAAATAGAAAGTACAAAATAAAACGATAGGTGCAAAATAATAATAGTTCATGGCTCGGAAACGTATAACTGAACAATAACAATATGCTGAGATTATCAAAGTGCCAAGAACGGTTTTAAAAGCCAAAGGTGTTTGATAAACGAAATGTAGGTTCGATTTACATATGTGTGAATTGCACTCGGCAATAAACACTTCTATAAACCTGAAATAATTATCATGTTATTAATTACAGCTACTAATAATTTTTTTCTCGTGAGAACATTCCTACAATACGAGCATACCCACAATCGTTACAGTTCCCATCCTGCGTAATACTATACAACAAACATGATATTGCACAATATTTTACTACCTATAAACAACAATAACATAACATATTTTTCGGTATAATCGACGGACGCCTATGATCGTATAAAGCCGGGTTCAATTTGCATCATTGTCCTTTTTTAGCAGAGGACAAAAATGATAAATTTTAATGAAATAAATGTAAGTAATAATAATTGTAAGTAACGCCGATACAGTTGTTACACTGCTTACAAATTCCATAAATGAATACGCGCATTATCAACTGATAATCGAAATAATTAATTTATCGTAATTTATATCAATATTCAATTGGGTATTATTATAAAAATTACTACCACATTCACCGCATTCATCTAAACAAAAAACAAACATTTTTCAACGATACAAAAATATGAACTAGCAATAATACCTAGCTGTATAAACAAAATAAAATATAAGCATTAAAATAATTTAGTACTTAATAAAATTTCAAGGTTTATAAAAATAAAAAATATACTTAATTTCTATATTTTGATTATTTGGTATCAAATTAAAATCGTACGACGCCATTTCCGAGATTAAGATGAATAATTGAGATTCATAATTATTACAACACTATTGCATATTGATATTATACAGGACTGTTTATCCCAATATGTATATTATTATACATTTATAATCTTTGGGATTTTTATTGTGGGAATACGCAAAACCCTCGTCTCCTGTAAATACATTAATAAAAAATACCTTTATATTATATAATGACCTATAAATATTTAATTTTAGATTTTTACTATCAAAAATGATTAAGGCCACTATTTGGCCCTAATCAATTTATATGTCGATAGCGATTATAATATATAATATTTATTATTCATAAATTATTATTATTCAAACTTAATCAATATTAAACCATTTTAATATGTTCTGTGAATAATTCAGCTCGTAAACAAATATACATTTTATTTGGTATAATATCATGCCGGCAGGACATAAATAATAATGCCTAATAATGGTCAAAATCTTTATCGTGTACATTTATCAATAAAATGAACAAAAACAATTGCGCACAGTCACGAAACTACCGATCATCATTATAATATTATTATTACACCCATAACGACACTAAACCACAATAATAATAACATTCGATCACCCCCTCTCCCTAAATAGAAAAATAATAATAATCTATCTCGTGCACGGCATCAAACTTTTATTTTACACTGCTTATCGTGCATCAAAATCAGTTTACATCGACTTCAATCACAACTCGGAAATCTCAAACTGCGCCAGTATTGTTTTCGTATTTCTAAAAAAATAAACACTGTTATTCTAAGTAAAACATAATTACAGTTTTCCCTCAAAACCTTTCATTATGATGATTACATTTTATAATTATACATTATAAACTGTTTTGTTAAATAACCACTACTTTACGTGTGTATGATAGCCTGTCAAGAAATCCAATAAACGCATAATCATTAAATAAAAATTTAAAGCACTATAATAAAAATATGTGTATACCTCCTAACAAAATCAATGGAAGCCTTCCTTGTTAATAATTATACCGAAAATAAATTCAAGTTAAAATAAATAAAAGAATATCATTGATTCAAATGTCAAATAGGCAACTAAACAACGTTTAGTCAACACGGTCAATTTGTTTACAATATTGAAAACAAATATGGAATTTATAAAAATGCATAAATATGATATCAATAATCTAGTTGAAGTCTCCCACGTAAGATGAAATAAGTTATACGCAAATAAAAAAAAACCTTAACCATATAGCCTAGGAACAAAATAAAGACAAAAAAAATGTTAACAACGTAGTTACTAGTCGGAAGTAGGAGATAAAAAAAAATCTTTTTTTCCTTGGCTAAAAATTGATTTGACCTATTGTTGTGTATTATATATTATAATAATACTAATATTGTTATCGAACAAGCACCCAAGGATTTCTCTACGCGCTCGTTTATGCGTACGGTAGATTGATATAATAAAAAAATAAGTAAACACAATAGTCGTAATATTATTGGCATTGGTGACTCCCCCCCTTCCTTCCACTTACATCAAGTCGTGACTCCTTATGCGACGGCCGTGGTCATCCGGGTGTGGTCAATTACGGTTAATCGAAAAGAATAATATTTAACCCGTTCGGCAATGGCGCGTAACCCGACGTCAGTGGAATTGGTACTAATTGATGATAATGCATACACACACGTCCATATAATATAGGTATCTGTATTTAATATTTATACATATATATATATATATATCTCAGTAACCATTAAACGTACGTAAACCTCGTGTTTAAACGCTATAAAAGACCGTTCGTATTCCGTCAAACAGTACCGGACATGACACTCCCGAGTAGACTCAAGATGAAAAACGGGTAACTCGAAAATATCGTAACCACGTTTTTTTTTTTTGAAATTCGACGTCATGGCGTAAAATTGTAAAAGCAAACAAATACAAAAATTCACAAGGAATATACTCACGGTAGGACGATCCTTGTGCCATAGCCGGTACGAACGGCGGTGGTGGTGGTGGTGGGAAAATATTCGCATAAGGACGACGGTCGAGGAAACCGTCTGGGGAGAGACTGAACCACTTGCGATCCAAGCACACGCGGCCAGGTATACCAGTGACTTCGCAGCCGTTCGGGGGAAAGGACCGTTTAAACACAGAGAGTGAGAAAACACCGCGAATGTACGTGCACAGAAAAGGGGGAACCCGAGTAGACACTATTCCAGACGCGATGGTACGCACAATGGTGTTCATAAGTCTGTGCTGTGGCTATATAATATTATTACAAATGTGAGAGCACGAACAACACCCCATGCGCGTATTTAAAATGCAAAATGGTTCCTCGAAATGTGTCTCCGATCGCGTTGGGGTCGATCAGATTGTCCATCGTAAAAACGTCATGACTTATGGTTTTTTATAACTCTTTTTTTTTTTTACCACCCGAATATGTCTTCAAGCCCCTCCCTTCCCATCCCCCGTAAAAAATATTTGTAAGTACCACCAAATCTGGTCTTCATTTTTTTCTAGCAAGTCTTGATATTTTTTAACAGCATACAAAAATGTCAAAACACTGAATTGTGATATTTTCAGTATATACCGTACAAGTTATAAGAACTTATTGTTCTGTGTACAAAATAAATTTAGCCATTTTTATTAATTTTTTAAGTTGTTATTCTGGAGGAAATTAGAAAAATAACTAGAAATGTTATAAACATGAAATTCACCGAAAAAATGCCAAAAATATTTAAATTTAAGTTTTATTATTTCATTAGCGGGGGATATATTATTTTTAAACGATTCTCTCTTTTAACTGTCTTTAGCTATACAAACTTTTCAATACTTGGAATACTACTATGTGGGACAAAAGCATTTTATATCTAACAAGAATTCAGTAATTTAAGGAAAGGAACAAAAAAAATTACAGGAACATTAAAAATTGATACAATAAATACGAATATTTTAAAATTTTGTTAACTGTATTGAAATATATACTTGGCCCTCTGCAAAATGATTTCATTTTGCGCCATTTCTTATTACTTGCATATTAAACCCAATACTTTTCTGATGCGAACGTATATTATACTTAGTTCTTCAGTTCGTAGCTATCTTATCTTGACGCATGACCAATAACCCACGTTATAAGAAAAAATAATAACCTTTAAAGTACTAACCTATAGGAAATTCAACTGATATGTTTTTTTAATTTGACTGCGCGTAGGCGGCCGTTTTATTATTTTATTGTTATTAATACATAGACATAAATGTCACCTGTAATATGGGCATTCCGGTATCATCTCTACGGCGTACCAAAATAAAAAATCACCTATCTAATAACATAACGACATACGATTTTTTTTCGACGTCCCTAAAACGACATGTATCTCATATGCCTAGTTATAGTTCTAAGAAGTTAAACAAACGTGATATTTTTTATTCTTATACTTATAGTACGAACGACGATCAAATGCAAAAATCATTATAATCATCGGAATATGGGTCATCCCGCTCGGTGAAAGTCACAGATGAGTACACCCAGTCTAGCAGGCAAGGATCTTAAAAATTAGCAGGTAGACGGCAGCATTCGATTTCTGTACCGAACAGGGGTCCAAAATATCGCATCGATATAATATTGAAATCATATTTTATTCTAAACACTAGAATAAACACTAGAACAAGGCGACGATGTCAACATTTTAAAAAAAACGTCAGAACATTTCAATTATACAAATCATTATCAAACTATTGCGTTATAACATTAAGAAATTTAAATGGGAAAAAAAAGTACTCCCAACATTTCCTCTTAAAAAATCGAATTGTCTGCTGCACGTACAAAGTTTGGCGTAGTAGCTGTGTAATTCGTCGGTCTTTAGGTCAATGATAAAACACAAAAAACGTGTACACCATTATTAAATATTTTGTACTCGCCATATACTTTATATCTTTAGTCGTACAAGGTTAACTAGTTCTACGTTAAAACATAAATAACGAAAAGAAAAAAATAGTAATAAATTGTTGGTGGTTATTATTGTTTTAACGTTGTTTATAGCTGTTTTTATGAAGACGGGAATATTGACTAACCGTTATATTAGCGTATAGCGATTTTAGGGATAACCTGATAGAGTAAAACACACAAACATAATATAGGAAGTATTTATTATACCTATAATAATATAATACAATTGTCGTCGGATACACAAAAACGTATAGGTCTTCCTTCTTCTCTTACCTTTTTTATACCGGGTGTACCGTCCACCGGGTTAGGGAAGGAAGAGGAAACTCGTAAAATTTCGCACTCGCCACACGACGACGTTGCATATTATTATGATATTTTTTTATCCGTTTTGCATTGTAAGACGAAGGCGGCTAAGTTATTACGTCATCGTCTGCCTAGCACCTGACAAGATACACACGCACAAAATAACTCGACTACGCCGTATGGCTTCTTAACAGCAGCGACGGTAAACCTGGTAAACAACACACACACACACGCTTAAGAACACACAATTGCATTACAAAAAAAATATATAATACTCGGAAATGACGGATTACCGGACGAACCAGCCTTTCAACACGAGGGATTACCGAAATTTATTTTATAATCAATGCTGAGATGGTACGAAGGTCGCGGTTTATTTTTTATAAGATCGACTATTATTTCTAATACATTATACTTAGATTACTTGACATTTAGAAATAACATCAATGGAAACCTACCGATATGTCCGTTTAGCACGGTAAATAATTAATGCTGGCAACGGTTAACCCCGTTCGACTACACAATAAAACGTGCTCCCAAATAACACATATCTAAATGTGACGCCCGTATATAATACACATACTAAGGAAGGTACGCTCCCTAAAAAATAAACCTCCTGAGGGCACAAGGGAGAGAAAAATATACGTTACTCTGTTATAAACCGACAGGGGGAAAACTCTATCAAGGCGTGCGGCGAGACGTTTTTTTACTCCACTAGGCACTTTGAAACTTCAACGTCAAAATACTAGGGTTACTACACCGGCCGGGCTACTATAATATGTACTCGTATACACTATAAGGTATTAGTAAAATATGACCACCACTGCATTCAATCTTTTATCCCGTCGACTGTTTAATAGCCGAGCTGTGTACCAATATAGTGAATCTAAACTCAAACCCCCCCAATGATGTGTATGTTGAACGGTGTTTAGTGTTTGAATAATAATGGTTTGTGCGTATTAGCTGACGTGTGAAATTCTTTCATTTCAAATCCCCTCAGATTTCGCATCAATAATAAGTGTATAAAAACGAGTTATCGCATAAAATATTGTAAACACCTTTAAAAAATACTAAAAAATACACAATCGATAAGCATGTAAAACAATTATTACTGAAAGCGTCACTAAACAAACATGCGGATCCTCCGTTAACAATTTTAGTGTGACAGACCGTAGAAAAGAGAATCCGTACAACTTTCCTTCGATATAAAATATATAACACCGGTTCTACCACATATGTGACAAATAATGTTAAAAAAAACGATATATTATTATAGACACTAAATATCTCGACGAAATGAAATATTTGAAATATATATTTAATTATGAAATGGCTAACTGCCTATATTACCATCCGTTTGGTAATAATTTTATTTCGGGAGGGGTCGTTAATCACTCTTCTCTCCCTTAGTTGGATACGCCACTGAAAATAATAAACGGTTTAAAGTCAACCCTTAAAAAACGATTTACGACAAATTGCATGGTATATCTAATTGTTACATATAACTCCTACTGACTATTCAATAGAATTCACCCTTAGGTATATCGTAAAATATTTTGAATTTACAACATATTACAATAATTTAAATGGTAAGAATATAACGTGTAAATATGCAACATTTAGTTTTGAAGGGTTAATTTATTGTTTTTGTGTGAGATTCGGTCAATGTATAACGGCACTAATTTCAAAATTTCAAATGCAAGTATTATGAAAATGAAATGCAAAAGCTTGTAACTATTCTAATATAAATAAAATGTATAAATAAATATAAACAATTAATTATTAAACAAAACACCATATTTAGCGATAAAATGTTTGGCTTATGATCATAACAGTATACTATATAAATTCCAAATTAACTTGGTCCAATGTATAAAATCACATTTGAATGTATATTTTATCTAACTATGCAGTTAACTACTGTATGTATGCAACCGTTACGTTAACAAGATCGGACACAAGATAAAAACTCTGAACCCAAACAAGGTAAATCATTTATATCGGCACGCGTAGAATAATGCAACTGAGACCTAAAAGGCCAAAGACATGATTTCCAGATTGCTAATTTTTATACGCAAAATCAGCAACGCAAGTACCAAGAAAATGATCTTACAGCTACGATTTAATTAAACGGAGATACGCGTAAAGATCCCAACTGTGATATACGTCTTAATTTAAATATTATATATTAAAAACACTTCGTTTTCATGTCCGGCAACAAAAAAAACATGAGTAGATAATCGTACAGTACGCCAACTAATATATTTTATGCAAACGTAAAACCAGTACATAATTCAGGAGGAATACTTTCCTTACACTAGTCACTGTCGTGATACGAGCTCGGTAAAATTAAGTTTAAAAAAATCGAAAGTCCACCAACTCCGTTAGATTATATAAAATATACAACGATGCTCGAGTCTCGACAATTTTTTTATTATTATTATACAAGTGTCGTGTGTAAAAGTAAGTAGTATTCGTCTAGTGATAATAATAAATATTTTGTTGTAATTTGAACAACTTCTGACAAAAAAAAATTCATTTTTTAAAATAATCGTATCTGTAAAATTATGATTTGATTCGGATAAATAGTAAAAAATGTATTTCTTAATTTTAATAGGCGTTTGTAATAGAAATTATGCAAAAGTAACAGTTTCTCTTGGTCTTATTAAAACCATACAAAATACATTAATTTTTATTTTAGAAAAAAGTTGTGCTCTTCTTTTTTCACTAATATGTGCGAAACAGTACTTACATAATATAGTTTCTAATCGTAAAAACGGTAAAATGTTTATTTTATTATTTATGTATACTATATAATCAAAATGTATCAATTGAATGGCTCATATCAACCAGTTGTCCGGTTAATTCAAAATTATTTTGGGCAATATTATGTTCTGCGTCAAAACTGGAAATTGGAAAAATTATCTTATCAAGTAACTATTCGCTTAGCTAAGATCTCTATCCAATGATTCATAAAATGCGGTTGTAGATTATGAATCATCCAAAGGGCATGAAAGTTGAACTTTTTTAATTGTTAGATAGGATGATTTTAATGTACCTATATTTTTCTGTATTTAATATTTCATTTATAATGGATTTATACAGAATGAACTGTATAATCTCGTCTCCTTTCTAATGATCGACGCATTCGTCTTGGTGTTTTATACAGGGCGATCCAACTAACGTAAGACACTTATTTTCTCTGAAAGTATGAATATTTTGCGAATTTTTTTTCCCCTAAAATTTAAGGTACATATTTAAGTACATTTTTCAATATTTAGAAAAATTTTATCTTCAACCCTTATACGTTAAAGAAGTACGAACCTCGTTTTTTCAAATGGGAACATATGTTTAAAATTCCATAAATATAAAGACAAAAAATCTAAAAAAATGTTAGCGTTTCAATTTTCAATTTTCATCTATTTGTTCGCTGTTTATGACTTTGTAAAGATTTGAATTTTTTTCTATATTTCTTAATAATTTCATTCGATTTGACAAAGACAAGTAGTTTTATTACGACGGCCATCACATCAAATATAATAATAATTTGATGTTAACGCATTTCGTATCATAATCAGATATAATAAATAACCACACATTATTAGACGAAAGGTAGACTGTTACGGATAACGGACTTTACACTTTAACCTAATCTAGCTGGAGCTAGTCATTAGCTGGTTATCTCGGATAACAATCTAGTATCTAAACTATGTATCAGTTACCACGGAATAATCGAGTGACCAGTACCCATAATATATTTTATTATTTGTACAAAATCGCATTATATTTATTATTTGTACATAACCTCTATCGCTAACAAATTTTGACTTCGAAGTTCACACGTTTTCCATTAGTGAAATGAGAAATTACAAACTTAATTAAAAAATGTTAGTAAATTTACACTTTACTTTATAGTAAATATGATAGCATGCTTATTGTAGTTATGTCATAACTCGTTATTTTATAATTTTTTAAATATATCAATTGATAATATTTGCTCTCGACTTTATTTTGACGTTTCATTCTTGGACACACCATTAATTTAATAGGTAAGTGTATTAAAGTTTAATAGATAATTTAATACAATACGAATTTAATAAGCTTTTTTATTTTAGGTTGAATGCTTTACTTCCGAAAATATTTTATCATTTAAAAACCAATGTTATCATGTCAGAAATATCAATGGCGTTGAGAATAGGCTATACCAATTACTATGGAAATGTCTTTTCAATTGAACCCAAGACCTTACATTTTTATATCAAGGTGTAAATTATAAATATAAAGTATTAATTTAATAGGTAAGTTTATTAAGTTTAATGGGTAAATTTAATACAATACGATTTCAATTAGCTTTTTAAATTTAGGTTGAATGCTTTTTACTGAAAATATTTCATCTTTTAAAAACCAAGGATATCATGTAAAATTGGTTTTGAGTATGGCATATCAATTGCTATGGGAATGTCTTTCCAATTAGACCCAAGACCTTACAATTATGTATCAAGGTGTAAATTATAAGTATAAAACATTTATTTCTAATGTGACATTTTTTTCATGTGAACGTATAATATCAATACTAAGAAATTTGAATGAAAAGTGTGTTGTGTTGTGATTAACTTAAAATAATTATTAATGCATGTATTTGTATAGGTATGTGGGTTGATAATACTCACATACCCGTTTCATTTATTTTTAAAAATATCAGTAATTAAGGTATGCATTTCATATTACTACATACAAGAAAACACTTCTTGATAATACTATTATTGTTTTTTATTTTATTTTGAGCCTATGTAAGTATATTATTTTTATTTGATTAAACTTATCTAAGGTAGTTCAAATGTCTGCTTTCAGTTTAGTTATTTCTTACAATGAGCTAACCCATATATTGCGTGTTTAACATACATTACGGATATTTGATCATAAAGTTTTAGCTATAACTGACACAGGTATTTGGCTATCAAAGTTAAATGTTATATCAAATTTATTAATATACAATAATTCTCTCTTTAAAAAAGTTGTAATTCTATTAATTTGTATTTAATGAATTCAGTAAATCAAGTAAATTATTTTTTGAACTTGCCTAAGACAATTCTTATAGTTAATTTTATTTATTGAATTTTGATTTTGTTAGATTTGTTTAATTACCAACGATTGTTAAAAGAAAAAAATTTAAATCAGTATTATGGAAGTTGAACAATTTCAAATGTATTGATATTGTTTTTGTTTAATATTTTTGATTGAATATTTTTAAAATAGTAACATTTGTAATTTTTAAATTTATTGTTGTATTAATAATTATTTTATGAATATTTTATTAGTTAAATACTTATATTATCAGACAAAAGAGTATTATTGTTCTTTAAATGTTATATTATACTATATATTTGTCGTTGAAATTTATCAATACAATTGTTTTACTATGGGTTATCAATGTTTAAATTTTGTAAAGTACACAGTAAAAATTAATGAAAATAGTTTTTTAACTCTTTAAAGTAGGAAAATTGTCGCATACGCAATACAGCAAATATTCTTTTAACCATTATTTGCATCATTAAAGGTAAACAAATTTTATTTTTAATAACTATGCATTATAAGTCAGTATAATTGATTTTATAATTATTTGTATTTATACATTAATGTAGTATACAATATACGTACATGTATGTGTATACAATCAGACAAATTTGTCGCGTACAAATTCCATAAAATTTAAATCCTTAAAAATGTGTTTTATTACAGAATAATTGTTAAATTTAGAGACTACAATTTAGCAAAGGCTATTTTTAATTTAATATTGCCACTTTTACATAATCTTAGTAAAACGTACCCGTTATAATAGTTTAATAATGTCAATACTTTAATTTGTATTACTATACAAATTAACTACAAATTACAAATTATGTAATACTAAACAAGGAAATATCAAATAATGGTTTTCTTTTTAAACAACTAAAATCTATTAAGATTTTAATTTTCTAGATATTAAATAGTGAAGAAAATAATAAAAATAAGAAAATACTGATTATACTGATTATACATAAAATCAAAATAAGCAGATTCAACTGTAAAAGAATTAACGTTTCAATTTGAAATTTTTTAAATAGACATATTTTATTATAAAGGCTTTAGAATCACTATTATTATAACATTATACATCTTATAAGTTATAATAATAATTAGTAAGTACTAATAAAAAGATTAGAAACATATAAACTATTTAATTTAATAGTTATTAATAAAATAAAAAAGACAAGTTCTGATAATTTAATGTTTGCGTAACACAAACCCTAACTTTTTTTCTGAAGTTTAAGTATCATTGTGTGATTTTGTGTAATTGAGTCACAAACTATTGGTTCATATTTTTCTTAACGGGATCTTGATAAGAAATAACTTGACTTAAATAAAAGTGAAATATCAATGATGTTAAAAAATTTACCGTTACAGAAAAATCAAATCTTTTTTGCCAACAGGATGGGGAAAACAGAAAAAAAAGTAAAAGTACTTTGAAACACAGTTTGGAACTACCGACTTAACTTAAGTCGATAATTAACACAATTTCAAACTTAACTGTGATTTTGTTGTAGGTTCCTAAACACTGTTTACAAATATCTAGTCTTTAGACAACTTAATCATTTAAACACAGTCCACTTTATTGCATTATTTTTTATTAATAAAGTTGTTTATATAAAAAAAAAAAATTAGTTATAAATGTAAAATAGGCAAAATTTTAAATATTTACTGTAGAATTAAAATAGTAAGCAAATTAAATCCAAAATTCCTTATTTAGTGTAAATTGTTTAAAACAATTATTTGATCACAGAACATATTTTGAATAAATTGAACATAACTAAACAAATAATAGTAACGCTTCGCGACGCTTGTCCATTCAATGTATGCAATTATGAGATTGTAAGCCAAATTTTAAAGCTATTGTTTACTACCTATAAAAACTATAAAAATGATAATTTTCATAATAATCTGTTGTACTGTGCTGTTAATTGTTGAATGTAGAACATAGATAGTAGAAAAATATGATAACTAGATTAATGATAATAATATTATGTATTATCATCATAGCAGCAGTTATCAACCTACTTGTACCACGGTTTTTGATTGTTGTGGTTAAATAGCCATTCGTTAGCCGCTGTCAATATAGGTCTGTCAACCTACCTGTCATGACGGTGTGTTAGAAAAGTCGGTAATCTGTAAATATGAATCGCTGGTCAACTAAACTATCACAAAACATTTTATTGTGTTTGGTTATCAGTGTACTCACCTATCGGACAATGCGATCATAAATAAGTATTTTATTGGCTCCCGGTCTTTGGAAAACCAAAGAAATATAAGAATATTTAAGAGAAAATGTAATATCTTTACAAAGTCATAGCTAACGACTAGATGGATGAAAATTAATAATTCAAACGATAACATATTTTAAACAATTTTACCTACAAATTTATGGAATTAAAAACATATGTTGCCATTTGAAAACGTGAAGTTTTAGACCCTTTTTATCGTAATGAAAATACAAATTTTCATAGCATTGAAAAATATAGTAAAACTTATACCTAAAAGAATAGGAAAAAAAAAAGTTTCAAAATATTCATATTTTCCGAGAAAATTAGTGTCTTACGTTAGTTGGATCACCCTGTATACATAAAATACATAGTAGTTTTTTTTTTCCTTTACATAGTAGATATCATAAAAATGGTAACTTTTGATATTGTACGTCGCGTATTAGGTTCATAAAATGCAAGCAAGGACGCGTGTACGTTAACAATATTATTTAGTATTTACCGTTCAAACATGAAAAGTAAAAGCTTTTTAAATGGCATACAAACCGTATAATTATGCTAACGTTACGGCTGAGTTATAAAACTTATAGACGAGTTTCTACGGGAAAAGCATGAATATATATTTTTCATACCTATTTAAATTTTCTAAACTCTACCGGATGGTTTCGGTTGGAAATTTACAATGGTACCTAATAATTCCATAGATAATATGAGATATTTCGTTGTGTGATTACCAGTTTTTCGATCCGAACCTACGACCGACTGTGCATCGAATGTGCTTATTATGGGAATTTATCGTCGGCTATAATTATATGGCTTGTCTTTCTTCCGTACCACCCCCGACAACATAAACCTACAAATTTGTAATACACGTGCAAAAAAACAACTTAAGTTCCGTGAACCCTCCGAGCTCGTCATTTCCGAGATGCCGTCGACCTCTACCATACACCATACCGAGACCAGGCCCCTATTTAGGTGTGGAGCACACACTAGACAAATAAACATAAGTAATATGTACATAAAGTCATACCGCAAAATGTATTTATTGATAATAATCAGCCGCAAAGTATAAATGAGCGACGATTATTTTTAATTTTGAAACCACCGACTAAACTTTCGCCTGCGCGCACTTTCTAATGATAAACCGTTGTGTGGGTACTATAAGTATACACAATGGTAGCTATGATATCATACCACACCAAGCGGGTTGTTGCCAAACCCATGCCGAACACTGGATATGTGTACTTTATGATTTTTACGTCGATTATTTCTTAGCTCCGTAGTTGAGAAGGTTTTGCAATAAAATGTTTATTATATCATAAGACACGGTACCTAATCAGTGGTTCGGCATATTTAAATTGTAGCTCCGTAGATCAGAATTTGTATGTGATAAGTCCTTCGGGAGTCAAATTCAAGACTGTCAAAAACCAACCCGTTGGATGATATTGTAAAAACAAACCAAAAAAACTGTTTTACCTGGGGCGGCTTTTCAAAAACTTGCCTGCGGACGGATTTATGGGATTTTTTAGGGGGAAAAACATTTTAAACTCAACCATGATTTCATATTACGCATGTGGCATAGTTTAATATAGACAAAGTCTAAACATGAATTTTTGTAATTCATATTATGTATATAAACTTTGTGAAAATGTATAAACCAACGATACTTTTGTGAGACATATGAAACAAAATCCTTTAAAACTATATTTTTTTAGTCTTTTTTTTTAAATTAAAGAGTAGAACTGAACTGAATTATTTCTGGATAGGCCACTGTGTACTGGCATTCAACTTTGCTCGGGTTATTATCGGAAGCGTTTGACCGAGATTAATTACACTTTCAAATCCAATGCTCACCAAAGTTGGCAATAACGCGGGTTTTCTTAAAAAAAGTTCGACCCAGTTAAGTTTTATTGGGCAGGCATAAAACCAATATCTTAAAGTTAGTTTTTACGCTGGAAGAAAACTGTCTGTATAACGGCCCTTTAAAAAGTTAACTGTAATTAAAATATTTAAAAAACATTATAAAAAGGTTAATATTTGAACTTGTTTTTATTATTCTTAGTTAATTTATTTGACATTAAATTTTTTAATATAATTTATAACATAAATAATTATACATAGTAATTAAGTCATAAGTTGAAAAACTTTACTACGAATGTTACGAATATTTAGAAATTTAAAAATAATTTTGTATTTTAAATAATTAACATTTAAGACTTATTTTGCTAGTATCTGGACGGTACATAGTATACTATAAGCTAGATATTGTATTATTCAATATTATCATAAGCGTACGGTAATTATATAGACTCGGCTTGGGTACTTATATTTTTATTCGGTCGACACTGAAATATACATGTTTCTACCCAGGCCGAGTCGCAGTCGACAACATAATATAATACCGCGACTGGCAACAACAACAGCGGTTGTATTATGATTGACGTGTAAAAGAGTCATTAATCACTAAGCAGTTGGGTTGGAATAGTAAAAGGTATGTGCAAAACTCGGCGAGTGCTCACCATCGAGGTTAAGGATTCGTGTTTATCCAAGAAACGGATCGAGAGAGGCTGATGCGTTGTTGCGAAACGTCCACGTCGAAAAGTACCGTTCCCCTGGCGTTTATAATAAAATAAATAATAATAATAACAATACAAGTTTAGATATACATTATGTACACATACGTTTATAATATAATAATATATTCAAAATATGATCAAAGCTGCGGGTGGTATAGACAAGAAGGGAAATCACGGCTCACGGGAGGCCTATCTCTAATGGGGGAAAGGGGGCTCACATCATTATCCTTCAAGACGTTGGCTAGTCAAAAACAGTATTTTTCATTACGATTTTTTATTTTGTTGGCACACACAAAAAACCATTTTAAACGTGCAGCAGGAAACGCATATTTTTCGGACACGGATTAAGTATATTTTAAACTTACCGTTCTAGATAGTTAAATAACAAAATGTATAATATAAACTCATTAACAGATTACGTGTTATGCGATAGTATAAAAGATCATTACGATGATAACAGCTCGCAGATATATGAACCGGTTGTTAATTACGATTTTTCCTGGTACAGTTTAAAATATTGTTTCTAATACCTGTGTAAATAATAGACTATAATATAAAGTTCATCATGTTATATTATTATGTTATGAAAAATAAAAGGAAAACGTACGCGTTATCTAATCCATTTGGGTTATAACGACGTGACATAAAAAGGAACTAAAAACTAAAAAATTATTGTTTTATTTTTAATAGACGAATATTTTATATAAAAATAAAATGTACTAATTGTAGATAAAAACGTGAATTTTCTATTCATGTTACAGTAAAAAAAAGAAAATATATATATATATAATATATCCGACGCTTGAACTGGGTTTCTGCCAAATTATTATTTCAATACCTTTAAAAATGTAATATTTTTACATTTCCCGTTAAATCTAATGATGTTGTTAAGCGAGATAGCCGTCATCGCACAATGGCTTATGCCACTGATCCATACACCAATAAACAGACAAAATTAACGCGTGTGAATTGCTATTTAAAATTATTAATACATGAAAAATATATACACACACTGTTCATCTCACTCTCTCTCTCTCTCTCTCTCTCGCAGATAAACCATAAGCTAAGCTGTTCCACAATCAAACCACTTTTGTAAAACGAATTATAACACCAATAAGTTGTATTTGAACAGTGAAAACACATTTTAAATTTTTAAATTACATTAATTTAATGATAAGTTATGTATGCACAGATGTCTCCGATTTTGTATGACGTATGTCGGCACAAATGACCGAGAAAATGAATTATTTAATACGTCTATAGCAAATTGTATTTAGTATTGTGAGTATTGTGACTTTGCAAGTCGCGAGGAGATCCTACAAATATGAACGCATTGAAAGCAAAAACAAAAATTGACCAAACACAACCCATGGTTGTTTAGTAGGAGGGTTCGCACGGCTAATCAATAAATCAAAATAAGTAGGTCGTCAAGTGTTTTTATCGTATAATACTTTTTTAATGTGTACATTATATTATATACGAACGAGAACGAAACCAGATTGATCTCATGAACGAACAGCACAGAGTCGTGAGTGTACAAATCGCTTTAATCTCGAACTGCCAAAATGACACACGTACTCGCAAATTGATAAGAAAACAACACCGACAAAAAAAAAATACCAACACAGGTTCGGGCTAACAAGTAACACCTATAAACCTAAATTTGTTCACAGCAAATAAATACATTTTCAATATAAAGCCGTCGTTTTCTCTAGAACTAAATGACACAACCCACGGGGTACCTGTACGATTAACGATAGCGGATCCTTTTTTCCTAAAATTATATACATAATTATATTGCAAGCATATGCAATTGTGTCTATTTATCTGTACAAATGAAAGCAATCTGGTCGTGATGAGCCCGCAAAGACATCGGAAATGTCATAAAATAAAACTTCAATCCGGCACGACTCTAGATGTACGTGCAATGCTGCGCATTTATTTCGTTCAAAAAATATTGCTGGAAATCGTTTATATACGCCTATTGAGAAATCGAAATCAATCTTTGCATAACGCTGAGAAAATGTATTTTTTTTTTTGTAAAGAAATAATTTCCCCTTCTCCGGTAGTCTACTATTTTATAAATTATACCCGTAAACGTCGATTACCCATACCTGCTTTATTGTAGTTTCACGTTTACTATTTCCCAAGTCATATAACAATGACAGCGCAAGAGTAATGAGTATGCCGGGTTTATAATTCGCAATCAAAACATAACACAAACTAAAAAATTAAAAAACTACACCCGACGTGGAAAACACAATGACTTCAGAGCGATGCACTTTAATTGCGCGGTAAGTGTTTACATAACAACAATAATAATACTAAAAAAAAAAAGATATCTGAAGTGATCATAGTTATTGACGACGGAACTAACAAATTCACGGTGATTAAAATACGTTATTAATCATTTAGAAAGTCAAAAAGACATAAGAACATCACAAAGTTATTAATATCGCTCTATGCGTTTATATAATATAATATGTTTTAGAGACACCGCAATCCACAAGTACATTCAATAGCATATATTTTTGGAACAAACTTTTACTTCCGGTCTCACAAAATTGTCCTTCAAGGAATATAGTTTGGAATGGTAAAAAAAAACCCGGAGCAGACCAATAAACAAATATAAAATGTCTACAGATAATAAGTAACACAAAAAGTTTTATCCTTTATACTGTAAAATGCATTACAATAAAACTGTAAGCAATTGACACCGACTGGTTGGATTTTTTTTCAATTCTAAACAAGTTTTTGTCTCTAAAATAATGGTATAATTTAGATACACGAACATTCATTTTCCCGGCTCTCGACATCATAAATTGGTTAAAAAAACAGCTTTGTATAGGACATTATATTATTTTAATGACAAAACTCCAATAACCGTCGGAGAAAAGAACAATCTAGATTGAAACGAGACCGTTACAAGAATGTCTATAAAGCAATGTAAGATACAGCAAAAAACCGTAATGTTTTCAAAATGTTGTCAAAAGTATTATTTACAAAATCACGTTTTTGTATTATGAAAATATTTCCAATGTTATGCTTATATTTTTTAAATACAATTTTTTATTTTTTTATATAATTTTTTAAACATTACACATCTACTAAAATATGATTTTACAATATTAAAAAAAAAAACTTTTTGACATTTTAGCAACATTAATATTTATTTGCTAAATGGAGAATATTTTGTAAAATATTGCACTCGACCAAACTAGTTATTCGAGTAGTCCTTATTGTCCTTCGGTAGACGAGTCTAATCATCGTCGATAAAAACATATTGTTAACAAAACGTACGAAACCAAGAGTAAAATATAACAATTGAAACTGCTTACACAAGTGTAATATTTGCAATAAGCACGAGAAGAAGATTTTTAAAACGTACATCGCTATTGCGTTTTTGATAATTATTAACGTTTACAGATAAATTATAGCAGTAGCCGGTAGCCGTTAAAAACAATAGATGCACAATATTTTTATAATCTGTATGCATATAATATTAACTGTTGTTTCTCAAATTACACACACACACACGTCGATTGTCTCATATTATCTCTGTGACGAATTCAATTACACACGTGTAAACACACCTTTTTACCTTCAGTATTATTATACTTATTAAAACAAATACACACTACAAACGGCAAAATGTTTTTTTTTTTAAGCCAAACGCGCGTTATATTACTTTAACGACTGACTAACGAGCGGATCTGTTTGGAACTGGCGAACTGTTCTCATCGCAAACATTTGAATAAAATTAACATTTCCTTTAATTTTTCAACCAGCCGCCAACAATTTGATTACAATCTAAATTGCACGTGCTAATTTAGAACTACTTTTTTATTATTCTGAAAACGCGCATAAATTCTCTACGGGTCATATATTTTTTTAGAACTTAAAAATTCTAATGAAATTCGTATAATTAAAATTTAACTTGTATAATTTTTTTACTCGAAAAAGTTATTAAATGTATATTTTTTTAAATACTTTGAGGTGTTCTCTTGACAAAGGACTCGTAGATTTGTACGCATTTTTTTTCATGCGTACTACATTACATTTTGTTTTGTCTGATTCGTGCCAAGTAACGAGAAATCGACGCCTTCGATTGAGAACTCCAATTTTGGTCATCGATTACTAATTGAGGCGCATTGCAGATATTATTATTAATTAAACTCATTTGAACGAGCAAAACCGCCACCGTTAGCGGATTTATATCGTACATACTTCGAGTCATTAACTTAACGATGCACATATAATAACAATAACTCTTTCCACTTTTACCAATTATTGTCCGTAACAAGTTATTGTACACAACAGACATAATATAAAAACATACATACTCATATACATAATATTATACACCAGTGTACCCTCCAGTACCTACATACTTGTCCGAATGTTTAAAAAAACACTTTCAAAAGCGGAACCCAAAGCCCGCCAACACAACAAGACGATTTATACTTTACGCCTGAAACAGTTATTATTATTATTTATGCAATGATATAGCGCTTGACCCTCCCCTCCCCCTCACGATATCCACTATATCGTCCGAGAACGGCACAGATTTTCAGCGAAATAATAATAATAACTATTTATAATATAGTAGCTTATAATCGCGAAGGCTATAATATACGTTATAAGTTCGCAATAACTAACAAAAATAATAAATATGTTTTCGAACATGGTAACATAATTTTACAATACATTTTTTGAAACCACTTAGAATGCCTAGTGTACAATAACATAATTGTTTATTCTTTTTTTTTTCATCGTCTGTTCTGTGTGTAGCTTTGTTCAATTTAAAATGATTTAAGATGAATCGCTAGGCCAATAAACGCCAATAAAAACGCAATTGATACGATTAATACTCGCGTAGGTATCATAAATCAACACCAATTATTCCTTTTACGTGTTACATGTATATGTATGTTAATTTATTTATTTTTCTATTATCGAAAGACCTGAATAAATTTAAAAAAAACATTTTTGTTTGTATTTTGATAAGGTAAAAGTAAGAAAGTTAGAAGTACAAAAACAGACAGCTACATACAAGATGTACACTTAGAAACATTGGTATTAAAATTTTATAAAAAAGGCATAAATAGGCAAAACACGTTTACCCCTTTGCCTCGCACGAAAAACTTCTACTCTACTAATAGCAAACTAAATTAATCGATGTGCAATTATTTTTTGAATAATTTATTATGTTTATCTTGTTCGGTTTTAAAAGGTTTGACTATATTTTATAAAGAAATGTTTTTTTTAACATAGCATGTTATTTCTATGGTACCTTTCAATAAACTTGTGACGAAATCGTAACCATGGAAACAATTAATATTTAAAGACTATACGAAAATGAGACAAACTAAAGGGAAATCAGTTGACAAAGATATTATAATAGTGATTTGTTTTTATTAATTATAGCGATGGCCCCAAATACAAAAATTGTATCTAATTTTTTATTAGTCATTTGTAATTACATAAAATGATAACATTTCTAAACGTGCGATTTTATGGAGCGGTCTAATTTAAGAAGGGTCTAAGTACCAGAGTTATGGTTCAAAGGTTAGTTTAGAGGTTTCATTTAAAGCACTACCCAGTAATGTATTTAGGGCGTAATTAAAACTAATAATATGTTTGGTTAAATCCCGAATATTTAGTTAAAATTTATAAGTTAAAATAAAACAAATAATACTCAATGGTTTATTTTTTGCCAACTCTGCTCTACGGATTTAGCTAGATGTCCCTACCGGCCTTTAACGCTATAACGCAACAATTCGACATTGTAATTGTTTTTATTTTTCTAAGTTAAACAAGGCTACGCAGATCGTGTCCATGGTGGTTTTAGAGCAAAAACTCCAATGGCAAATTCATAGAATGGAATATTTCATAAAAAAAAAACCGTTATAATATATTTTTCAATAGCTATAACTTAGTTACTAAATAAAATGTTGAAAATCGACCAACTTACAATTCTCAGGAATATTTTGTTCTTCAGATTAGACACTGAGCGTTAAAAACTCTTAACACTAACCATGTTTTTTTATCATAAAAATGTTTAAGTGCATCGGCCTCTTAAGCAGACACGATATGTACGGTCGCGATTGGGTAGTTATATAATAGTAGTAGTATATAGCTGCAAAAAAACTGGTGGTTGCTTTGGTTTGACGTCGGTTGGCAATATATTATTATTGTCATTGTTATTATTGTTATACTCTCTCATAGGCATAGTGTGTTTTAACTGTGCTCGATGGCCGTCAGATAAGCAGCGAGAAAGTGACGTTATTATTGTTTTGTTTCTTTTTTTACGGTTTATTATCCACAGGACGAGTGTATCTTCTAATAAAGACATCACTGCGGACTCGCGTTGACGTCGGGCGACTGCGTTCGTGCTCACGAGAAACACATACTATACAAAAAGAAAGCCCGACTAATCACAGAGATATAATGGACGTGACTTAAAAAAAACCTACGGTACACACAAATACGATACGATATGGTATGATGTCACTGTGCAAAGTGAGAGAGGCACATTACAATATTATTCAACACAAGCTGTACAGCGGTATCGGAGATTTTTTTCTGGTTCTTATTAAGTACAACATACTAACAGAACGACGATTTATCGAATTGTTGTATGGTAATAATATATTTTAATGCTCAGAATAGTTGCGGGAGACATCGAGAACGTAGAAATGAATAGCACCCCATAAAGCCGTAAGAAAAGTGTACAAAAAAAAAGTCATCCTTTGCTATGCTTTGATATTATAACGTATATAAATAATACCCGATCTCCTACAACCCCCGGAGCTGCCAATCAATCGTAGAGGCGAACAAAGTGAATATATTGGAAACATTTTCAGAAAAAATAACTTAAGTAGTGGACACTCTTATAGAATAGTTGGTAAACAAAAACATTCTTCTTTTTCTTCGGTTAATTTGACATTTTGAATTCATTAGACTTTAACTTCCTTTGCACTTACACAAACTATATTATACAATACTAAATTACCTATTCAGAATTCATGTAGAAGTCAAGGAAAAGTTCAACTTCTCTTATCGTAGATACTCGACACGACAATTGTAATTTTAACCCTTAACACTAATCGTTTTTATTTCTATTGCACAATACATTAGAATCGAATTGATTTTAATGCGAAATTTGCAATGCACATGACAAAAAAACGACAATATTGTTATGTAAAACGAAAAAGAAAACTCTATTGTTTATAGACTTTTACTTTTATTTAATTTATTTTTGTTGAGACGACTACGTAATTGTTTTTTGCTTGTTAAAAAAATGTATAAAACAAAGCGATAGGCATCACTGCTGTTACCGTTTTGTTTATGTTACGTTTTGGTTTGAGGAAGTATCCGTTTTAAATGAACCCTTGAAATAATATTCGAAATCCAAACAAACGTCGGTTCTCGCACGAAATGCCGGCGTCGGCGTTTAAACATAAATAATTGTATGTAAGGTATCTTACCGACAAAGTGTATAAACCAAACATCTTGTAAAACTCCCTAATATATTCCATACATAGTATACACGATCTCCTTAATATTTAATACTTTACCGATAACATATTTTATAATATGTATATTCTATATTATGTTTGTCATGAATTTAATTTAAAAATAATTAAATATAACATTCATAAACTAAAAACAAAATAAAAAAATCCTCTCCCTACTGGAAGACATTTAACATGTTTTTTGGCGTTAAAGAAATCGCCACAACAAAATCCAACACAAATTATTGATAGACCTTCAGTCAAAAGACATGTTTATGGTAAAATTAAACGTCCCATGTATTTATATAATAAATACATTGTGTCACATTGTGACTGAAAGCCCTACAAATCGGTTTAAAAACAGTAAAGAAAAATAAACCAATTTTTAAGATTATTATTAAAATCCCTCTTCATTTTGTTTAAGCAAGAAATTTTAAATATACTCAGTTATGCTCCTCAAGTTATTTTAAGTTCATAACTATGGTGAAGACTGAGTTGAAAACGGAGACAAGTGTATTTGTATTAAATAATAGAGACCTAGGTTAGGTAAAAATATACAAGTAGGTACTATGACAATTTTCATTTGTTCTCATTTGAGCGCATTACAAGGGTTTCGCCTTTTGGTTATTTTAGGGAGATGGGGGTGGGGGTGGGGTGGAATCCGTCGTAAGTCAACCGGAACGCCTAAGCCCATTGTGTCGTGAAATTAACTCGATTATGATGTATACGAGGTGGCTCTCACTTTTTTTATTTTGGCAACGGACGTGGCCCAAATTAATGTCATTCGACAGGATACATGCATTGTGGCCATATAATGTAAACTCTTGGTCTCGTTTGTTTTAAGCTGTTATTATTTCGAACGCTGTGTGTATAGCCAGGAAGTGGCCAACAACAGAGCCGGGTCTTTACGTCGGGTTACAAGTACACAATACATCCATGTTACAGTAATTTTATTTATGAAAAAGTAGACTTACCACAGAATGTAAAACAAAATTTCTATAATATGTAATCATAAAAATTGTTTATAATGTTCAAGTTGAAACAATTATTTCGAAGGGTAGTTTTAGTGGTAACCATTGCAAATCAAATTTCAATATACGTATTATTTGAATCGTATAATCAGAATGGTACAATGACACTTTTAAGGTTATTTAAGATATAGGCGTAGACAGAAAGTTTTTTATGTCCGTACGCACAAATCCTCGACACAAAAGTATTCATACAGTCGTCATTTTCATTAAATAATTTTTATTTTAATAGGCAAGACAGATAATGTTAAAAAAACATTTTTTATCTAAGTATAAAGTAATTAATAATATAAATTTTGATCATTTAATAACGATTTATAAGAATAGACGTAACCAATATCTCGTCGTATAATGTTCGTTGCTAGTCTGGAAGTAAAAAATGTTACGCAGCAATTACCTACATTGGAAACACATTGTAAGAAATTATTACTGGTGTATAATACTATAAAAAAAAAATCAGCATTCAGACGACCGGTATAAGATTCGAGGATTGGAAAAGTCGCCCGTCCGAATGATTTATGCGATGACAACTGTCATGGCCGTCGTCTTCTTGCCATTCGATTTTAATACGGTTATGGGTATAAGTGTTCACTAGCTATTTCGCTTTAACAAACTCGAATTAATTTTTTTTTTTTACTAGACACAACTCGTGTGACAATGGGCAGGGGTCTCTCCGATGGTTCATTGTGTCAGTCTACAGTCCTGTCATACTTTCACAAACCAAGTCAAAAAACGGTAAAACAAATATTTCCGATTGAACAAAACTACTAAATACCAAATTTACGGGGTAATAATAATTTACATAGTGTTGAAAAGTCCTAAGCCAAAGTGTTTTAAATACAGACGGGAGTCTGAGAGTTCAATTCCATGCCAAAAGTACCCCGTTGTATTTTTGCATTTCAGGTTTTCCTTAAATGTTATCCCCACTTATAGTTAGTACTCGCTAAAAAAAGGCTTCTGTGATTTTTTTAACAAAAATTATCTTAAATCGTTCCAATAATATACATTTTTTGAAACGTGGCTACTACTATTTTCAATTATGTAAGACTTCAAACAGAAAAATTAAGGAAAAGTATAAAACGTCGACAAAATGTTCGTTTTGTTGTATATTTTCGATTACATTTTTAAGAAAAAAACTTTAATTTTTGACAAAAATTATAAACAAACTGCATAGTAATTTGCACAATAAGTAAACTAATTAAAATAAATTAAAAAACAGACAGTGAATAACATGAATAGAGAATATCACAGTTGTGACACCTAATAAGATAAAAAAAACATGAGAATAAAATTAAATATTTTGTCTAGATACTTTGGATTGTATACTGTAACAAAATATGGGATAATAATAAATATGGGAGCTTCAAATTCAGGTTTCCAACAAAAAAAAAAAATATATATAAATAAAATTCAATTGTTTGAAGTTTTGTGGCTCCACTCCTAATTTATAAGTACAATGTACATGTATAAACTAATGATTAATTTAATTCAATTTTTCAAAGACATACTTCAAATCATATTTTGGCATACTTTAAGCTTAATCATAGCTAAAATATTTAATTTATTTTTAAGACTTAAAGTTTTTAAATTATATCATATTTTTTATTTTTATGTTGTAAATTTTATAAATTGTAATATTTTTTAATTGTTAATTTTACGTCAAAATACTTTTATGATTTGTAATGAGAAATAACTATGTATTTTAAATAAGAATGGTTAAAGAACTAGATAAAATGTGTATCAAACTGCCCTGAATTTCTCATACGATATTATTTTAAAATAATAGATTTAAAAAGACCTCATAAATAGGTAAATATTTAATTGTAATATAGTTTTAAAAAAATTGAGCAGTTGCTTCCAAATATGTTACTGTAATCATTTTAACAATTACCATTTTAGGTAGTTTTTGTGCTCAATCTGTGTACAGTGTACTCTTTATTGCATTAAAAATACTTACAATAGTTCCAAAATAAAAATCGTAGTTAACGGGTTTAATGGTAGATGACAACTTGGAAATTTTAAATTGCAAATTTATCTTGTGTACATGTAGACTCTAGGTTTGTCTGAAAGGCATTATATATTTAATAGACAACCATCAATTATTATTATAAAGAACTGATATTTAACCATACCTACAAACATCGATTGGAACCCGATTAGATACATACTACAATTGTGAATAGGTTTCAGTAACACAACCGGGTGACAACAACAATTTTGACAACATATTCTCATTAATTACGGTACACACAAAAAAATACTTATATAAAAGAGAAACTGCCTAAGGTAGTTTTACTAATAATTCTACACGTTAATCATTTACAAACACATAGTTAATAGAAATGTCATCCATTCTTGGAAAGACACAACACAATTTTTTTAAAACCACTGGTGTATCGAAGGTTAGGGTTTATAAGTGACGTGACTTGTACAATTAGATGGAGAAAATTGATTATTACGAGTATGAAAACAGCTGTGACCGTTCTGTAAGATCCAAACCTTGAGTTTATCACAAAAAGTTATAGTTGATTTAAATAGAAACCCTAAAAAAAAAGTTTTTTAACACTCCTAAAAACCATAAAAAATTACCCTTAATCTCTTTTACCTTGCATGCAGCATTATGATATATAAAAACTGTCGAGACTCTGACATTACAGAAAATTTAACTTAACTGTCAGTTGACACAAATTTATCTTAAAGCACATTTGTTATTATTTATTGGTGTAAATTTGGGCGTAGCTATGTGCCATAGCCTATGTAAGAAATGTGAAAAACAAAATTACTAAATTATATTTACACGTTGAAGAATATAACAGCTGCTCAGACAATAAATACCACACATAAATCAAAACTAATCCTAGGGCTTAACTTGAGTGTATCTTACTTATTACATAAGTACACTGATATATTAAAGCGACAATAACAAATAAAAAAGGAGTGATATATATGAATCAAAAATAATTTTAAATTATCATAACCAATCTCAACGACCAAATATTAAGAACAATTTTAAATCAGAATCCAATGCAATGCTTTAAGCAATACACCTTTGTTATATTTTTGTTCATTCAAATAACTTAGCACATTAATCTTGTAGTTATATCAAATAAGATCCTCTTTTTTATTGTTTCATGATCAATTACCTATTTACCGAATATTATTGATTATAAATACTATATTAATAAATAAAATCGGAACTCTCAACGTTGAATAAAATCAAATGATAGTGTAGCTTATTAAGCTATTAATGTGATCAATTATTTCACTTCGGTCCATACAGTTTACATCAATGATCAATGACTTAAACAACTTTTGTACTAATATGAAACGTATGATTTTGTTACGAATAACTAGTACTTTAATAAGGTATACAATCGAGATTCGTTTAAAGAATATCAAATTATACCAGACGGAACTTAGATCAAATTGTTAAAAATAAAACATTACCAATAACTTCATTGGATTACTTCCTTTATGCCTTTAATTCACAATCAAAATGGTTTGAATGTATTATAAAATATAAACTGGCTAATTTATAACTTTCCACAGTTAGTCATTTGATGTTTGTATGATAGTTATTTCAAATGCTTTATCGACCAACTACCCTAATGACAACATAATTTGGATAACTAAGATGTTTGTTCATTTACTTAAATTATTTGTAAGTGTATTTTGACATAACAAAATATGATCCTATTAGTATATGATAAAGACTCACCGATTTTGAAGGTGCCCAATCTTTGTTTTCTGAAACATCCTCAGCCATATCACCCTGAAAATAGAAGCATTATAGAGTTGTTTGTCGAAACTATTTGGCTTTAGAGTCGTACAAACTACTACACCTCGTAAGGTGTCACCGACGGGATGGTGTAACTAAAATGTTTGAATCGTCTCGTCTATAAAGAGTCATATTTTGAGAAAATGTAAAAAAAAAAAAATGGAACTTGATACCTTTTAGTGTTATACACAAATTGAGATACCGCCTTTTGGTTTTATCACTTTAGAATAATTTTTTGTGTCAATAAATCTATTCTTACTCGCACGAAACGATTCATTTGTTGGTGACGGTTTAGGCACATTTAGGTGTAACACCGTTACCTCAGATAAGATAAAACTGTGCTGTTGCATACAACAACTTCGTGGTCGTCATTTGTTACGGATGAAAACTCTTATGTTTTGGGACAAAATGATTTGCCCAATGGCCAAACAACCATCACTGCAACAACAGTTGATTTAGAGGTGCAACGCTTAGATCAACCGTTGACTATCTATATATTGTTATTATGGCGGTTGGACAGTAATTTTGTGTACTTGGGGTAGGTACCTGGTTAACGTGCCGTCGAACAAGTAGGACGTGAACGGATCATTTGAATCCTGGATCGGTCGTTGTAGATTCAAACACTAAACGATCTAAATAATTGATCTATCCGAAAGCCGCGAGACGTAGCACCGCTCCATCGTTTTGCACGCACAACAACTAGATAATGCTGGTAAAAAAAAAAACGATACCAATCGTTTTGATCGTCGCGAATAGTTTCGGGTCGGTTCGAAACGATAAAACGAGAGAGGCTTGATTCGTATTATTACAGTTTTTTAAAAACAAAAATTGTACGCCAATACTAACGATAAAAAAATATCGTTTTTTTTTTTGGCTCCTCGACAGCAGCTGAAGAGTGCATATACCTATCAACGACGACTGTGGTGTTATTAACGCGAAAAAAAAACACTACTTATATCGTGAATAAATAAACGAGAGAGCTGATATTGGTGCGTTTCCCAATCAGAAACCGACGTGTACAGTGTCACCGCGAACGGACGACCGAAATATCCCATGCCGCCGACGATAACCCATTGCCGCCTTCGACCGGACTTATCGATCAGCCGATGAGTCCCTTTTTGACTAATAATTATTATTATTATTTTTAACCCTTTTCAGACAAAGGCGATTCGCATTCTAACTTGTGATCGGGCGGAATGATTTTTATTATTATTGTAAAATAATATTAATAATTATAGCGGTGTTAATTTTGATATTTGATTGCGATATTGTTGTGGCCGACTTATAGATGGCGGTATTCTGGCGTATACATTTTTATCGTAACAGGAACATAATATAAGGAACGACAACGAACCGGTACAATGAGAAGTAGGTAAGTTAGTAACCTGGTACGTAAATTCACACATATTTTTTTTAGACCGGATAAAAAATTATAGTAACGAAAGGCTTCTCGATTTCAATAAACCATACCCTATTGATTTTAAAACTAAAAAAACAGCCATTTTACACAAAAACTGCGACCGAGATTCTCATAAAAAAAATTATTATTCTAGCCATAGGCAAAAAGTCTTGTTTATTCTCGTTTTAGATCTAGTTCATAAATATCTGTCTAAATTGCAACAATCTAAAGCAAATGAGAAAAATCTATATATTTTTTTAATATACCTAAACTATCAAGCGCGCCTAAAAAATACGTGAATGCAACCAAAAAATCTTGAATGTAAAATGAGTTGTGTTGTTATCATAATGTATTCCTCGTTCACAATAATAATAATTATTATTCAGCGAAACCCTATTTATGAATGTTAATATTAAAAAAAAAAACATTTATATTTTTTTTAATTTTAACTTACCAAAATAGAATCGATTAAAAGGTGCCAAACCTGTGTACCTATTGACAAGTAAAATATAGGACGTTTTTTGCAAAATCTAAAATTATTGCTTCGTTGGAAATCGACTGTGGACAAAAAGTAATTATTAAAACGATTAATAAGGGCTAAAAAGAATACAAAAACACTAATATTCTTCCATAAAAATATTTTTCTTGCATATTAAATATATAGTTTTAAATTAACTGCTAGGAAAGTCGAGGGTTGTTATTTCTGGTTAACTAAATGTTTATTGAATATGAATGATTTTTGATAGAGAACAGAAGATACTAAAAAAGCTCAGATTTTCAGTAAAAAGACATTTCTAATGTTATTTGTTTTTTAATTTCTCGTCTTGGTTAAATAAAAACAAAATTATAGATTTTTGCTATAATTTGTAAACTGTATACATCTAGTCTATAATTATTTTAATCGTGTATTTTGCATACGTCATTTATGTTTTTTAAATTGTAGATAATTACCATTATTCTATTTTATTAAAATAATAGGTATTCTATGAAAATAATTTTTGGATTATCACGACACAAGGTAATCATCAGCTGTTTGATAATTGGAGGGAAACCTTATCAATATTAGTCCATTCAACTATCAACGATTAAAAATATTATGTTACAAAAGCCATTTGCTTATACTTTATTGTTAGGCCTTTTTTATGTATACCTTTATAATAAATTATTAATTATCGATTTACTACTTATTTTCGGCTAATAACGAGCAGAATTAAAAGATCTATCCCAATGGGGTTTTATATATTTTGTAATTCAAATTAAAAAGACCTAGGTCGTCTTAGTTATAAATTTATAAAGTTTAAAAAAGTAAATATAGTATTTTTCTAATAAATAAAATTCAAAAAAACAATATAACTGTTTATAAACTTGTTAGGTAGTTTCATGTTTTAATAACAACTGAATTTATTACAGCGATGATTATATGATTATGTTATAATTACAATTTTTGTCTCAGGTTATTTTATTTTTGTTATAGTCATAATGTCGACGTTATCCGACGAGCAGCGTAAAATGATCGAAGAGAAAAAAAAAGCTGCACAAGCCAAACTGGCGGCAAAATTTGGTCAAAAGAGTTCCTTCCCTTCTCACAATATTACGCCACCAAAGGTTTTGAATCCCATATCTCGGTCGCCACAACAAAATAGATTCAATCGCTACACGCCGCTAACTGTTGGAGTTGTTGTATCGCCGTCGCCAAGTGCCAAAGCTGTTCGTATCAACTACAGTCTCAACAATGAAAAATCCAAACCTACTTCATCTAAACCTGTTAAAGGTTCCTGTGAACTTATTACTAAAGATCGTTTTGTCGTACACGTTGGTTATCATCAACAACTCATTGAAACATTCAAGACCATTCCTAGTAAATCGTTTGGTAAGAAATAAAATACTAAACTCATTATAGCTTCTTATCCAGAACAGCTAAGGGTGGTCAGAAATTATATTATGTAAAATGTGTTTTTAAATCATAGATCCAAAAACGTCTGAATGGTCGTTCTTAGTTAGAGACCACGATATGGTGATGAATAGTATCAAAAGTCTCGAACCAAATGTCAAAATAGAAAAGTTACCATACTTCATTTTAAAGGTATTATTATTTTCTATAAAAATATTTTTAAAAAATCCTTCATAAGAAATTGTACACAATATTTAAGTGATCCTTTTGTAACAATCTTTGATTTTTCCCATTATATATTTGAAGTTAAGTTGAGTCTCTATGACGTAAAGTTTAAAAGTGTGTAAAAAAGTACCTAAGACTCACATTGTTATGGAAATCAAACGTGGGCATTTTTTATTCAAACGTCAAACAAAAATAATTATGTTAGTTTATCTAATATTAATATCTCAACTTAGATGTGCAAAAATGATAATAAAAGCTCTGAAACCGATTTGTCTAAAATGGATTTAAGTCGTATTAACAAAGAAATGCTCGACAATCTATACCCATTTCAAAAATATGGAATTCAGTGAGTTGAATATATTTTTAGTCAATATAATAATTTGATGTAACCGTATTGTTTTTTATTTAGAACATTTTATTTTCAGATTTGGAGTGTCTAAAAACGGACGTTGTATCATTGCTGATGATATGGGATTAGGCAAAACCATACAGGCAATAGGTATCGCCATGTATTATACTTCTAACTTTCCTTTGCTCATTGTGTGTCCTTCGAGCATGAGGTAACAGTTAATATGTTTACTAAATTCTCAATTCATAATCATATTTCTGCAAACTATTTGTATTAATATCACACATTTTTATCATTAAGGTATACGTGGGAAGAAGAGATTCGTACAAGAATACCAAACATACCGGTAACCAGTATTTATGTGTTGTCCAAAGCATCAGAGTACGTTGTCGATCCAGCGGTGGTGATCACTTCCTACGATTTGATGACCAAAGCCAAAGATATGCTGTTAGATCTAAAATTCGGAATCGTCATACTAGTAAATAAACTTTTGTAATTGTAGATTTTTTAATTATTATAATATTTTTATTCGTAATAGGACGAAAGCCACAGCTTAAAAAATGAAAAGTCTGGCCGAACAAAAGCCTCGCTCGCTCTAGCCATGCAAGCCAGTCGATGTATACTTTTAAGTGGTACGCCTGCATTGTCTAGACCTATGGAACTTTACACGCAGATAAAAGCTGTAACACGTTCAGCATTCATGACTCCGTAAATAATATTTCATGTAAAAATATGCCATTCCCGAACTAATGAAATATTAGTTTTATAAAAATGTTTATGTTTATCCTCCTACAAAAAGTACTTGAAATTACATTTAAAGTATCAATTATGTATTATTTTTTTTAGCATCGAGTATGGTAAACGTTATTGTAACGGCCAAGAGGCAAAATACGGTTGGGATTTTAGCGGGGCGTCCAATATGAAAGAGTTAAAGGTTGTACTTGAGACGCAGTTCATGGTACGACGTTTAAAGACTGAAGTTTTAAAACAGTTACCGCAGAAAGTCAGGTAAAAAATCAAACCTAGGCAAAATATATAAAAATACAAATTGGATTTTTCTTCAAACAAATATTTAAATAATAATTTCAATTTCAACTCTAAATAGTTTTTTTATTAAAATAAAAGTGAAAACAATAATTCTAATGAAAGAAATAATTGAATTACAATTTATTTTTCAAAAAAAATTTTGGTATATTATATTACACATTTTACATACTATATAAATATTTTTTAATATTTAGAAATTTTAAAAATAATAAAATAGTTCAAATTATTTATTTTTTACAACAGTAAACAGTTAATGTAAAACAGTAAAAAATTGTATATAATGAGCTAAATAAAAGTAATTTTAAATAACTCATCTTTTTCATATTATTATTTGTTATTTAAATTAAAAAAAACCCAGATTTAGTAAAAATTAATTTTGTACCTGGCGTTTTTTAACCATTTGAAATATTTAAAGTCAAAATTTCTAAATAAAATTTGTGATATTTCCTTTAAAGAAATGTAGTGGTCCTTGAAGCGACCAACATCAAAGCCCGCACCGAAGATATGAACACTTTGGAGGGTATGCTAAACGATAAATCGTTAAGAAAAACGCAAGTGCGAGGTGCTCTGTTAGAATACTTTAATCACACTGGAGATGCAAAATTACCAGCCATATGGTAAGTCTCTAAACAAAATCGAACTAATCGTTTTCTTCTTCTCCCCTTAATCCAAACAAATGAGGTAGGCAAGCTTAATCTGCTCATTCCACAAACATCCATCGCCGTTTTTATACTCACTTCACAAATGTCCATGTGTTTATTGTGATGATAATTTGTTTGTAATTCATGTAAAATATATTGTTATCTAGTGCATACATTACTAAATTGCTGAAAGAAGATAAAAAGTTTATTGTATTTGCCCATCATCAAAAAGTCATGGACGGTATCAGTAAAGTTCTCGAAGATAATGCGACGTAGTATGTAAAATATCTAATAATATGTAACCATATTGTTTTTGCAATAAAAAGTACTATTTCGACTAAATCGCTGATTATATTTGTTAGTTATATTCGTATTGACGGTAAAACGTCATCGGAAGAACGAAAATCTGTGTGCGATCAATTTCAAAACGAAGACAAGTTCAGAGTGGCTGTTCTTTCAATATGTGCCGCAAATTCCGGCATAACTTTGACGGCTGCAAATCTTGTCGTGTTTGCAGAATTGTTTTGGAATCCCGGTGTAAGATTTTTTTTTGGTTGACGTTTAAGAAATAAATATTACTATGAAGTAAACTTATTTGATTTGATTTAGATTTTAACGCAAGCTGAAGACCGAGCGCATCGTATCGGTCAAGCTGAAACCGTGACTATACAGTACTTGTTGGCCAAAGGAACGGCAGACGATCATTTGTGGCCGTTGATCCAATCCAAATTAAACGTTCTCAACAAAGCCGGCCTTAGCAAAGACAATTTCAAAGACGACAGCACTACAGTAATTGTATGTTTTAGTATTTTTTTTTACCATCACAATTAAGACGTACGCGGCAAAAAGATTTCATATTTTATTTTACAGAATACAGCTGCCAGATCCGATCAGATGAGTATTCTCGATTTTTTCGATGACGATTCCGAATTAAATGTAGATGACTTAAAGGAACTGGACGCTATTGAAGAGTCCCAGTGTAAGAGGTTGAAGAGATGCTGAATGTGTTTTGCATTATTTTTTTTTTTTTTTTTGAAAAGTGAAATTTTTGTGTCACAAAAACTATAATTATATCATTTTTAACTAAAAAATTTTTCATTTATGGGTCGTTTCAATTATTAATTATAAAATACACAAGAAAGGAAAATCTATAAAATTACAAATAAAGCTTTTTAGCTTTGCTGTTTCTATTTGGGTCTATCAAACAATTATAAATATAAAATATAATGCATATTATTTAGCATACCTTAAAACTACACACTCGTATTATATTTTTGTAATGTATCTGATGTCATTGTTCATATTTTTTTATTTTTCGAGAACCTCCAAAAAAATTATATTTATTATTATAAAAACATTTATTGTGATTTCTTTTATTTTTTTATATTTTCATTTATGATTTATCTACATACAAATATATATTGTGTTTGCATCAACGAAAGAAAAATCTGCTTTTATTATATAATATTTTAAAATATATTCTTCATTTGTCAGATTGTTCAGAAGCCAAGGATGTAATGGAAACAAATAAACTAATACATTATATTACATTTTATTCAAGTTCAATAATAGACAAATATAAATCAAGTTAAATATACAACGCAAAACAAAGTTATAAAAATTATAATATAATAATAATAAAAAACAAAAATATTACAAATCAAAACACACATTTTCTAAACACAATTAGTTCGAAAACCGAATATAGTATATATAGGTAATAATATTTTTTTTTTAATTATAATAAATTAGTATTTTAAAATTATATTTACTATAAAGTTAAACATAATGTTTTTTAATGATACACAGACTACGACGTCGGGATGTGATTAATTTGAAATAGGATAATCTTGTGGGTAAGGTTTTCTTTTTCCTGAACCCAGATTTTACTGAAAAATAGCAGTCTTCTCTTTGAATGCGATTTTCCTCCGAGACTTTTCGTCCTCTAACCTTTTTTTCTCTTCCATCTCTTGTCTCAACTCGTACTCAAAACGATTCGCAAGACCTTGGTATTCAATCTGAAATTACAATCATCATTAAAATATGGTTGTATGTTAATAGTGTTCAAAAGCTCTTACTTTAGCTTCGAAGAACTCTTTGGCACCAATAACACCGACTTCGTCCACATTGATTTCGGTGAGTCTGGCCAATTCGCAAAGACCACAGTCTGCTGGTAAAGAACCATCATAAGCCTTGCGGTAAATAAGCAAAAACTAAAAAACAAATACAACTCATTAACAAAGCAAGGCATTATTTATATAATCTACTATCTAAATCAAAAGGTATAGAATAAATAATTATTTTATTTAATTGTTTTTTATTCGATATTAAATTGTTTGTTATTCGCTTATTTAAAACAATTTATTGTTCATCCAACAATTTTTTTTTTTTTATATTTATAATATTCTGTTAAAATGTCTAAATATTATAATAATAATATAGGATATTATTTATTAACTATCTAAAAATCAAGTATTTAAGATGAAAAATAATATTAAAGATTATTTTTTTTTACTTATAAGTTATAAATTATTTAAATTTTCTTGGTTAAAGTTGTAAAAAATGTAAATTTTGGTTGAAACATTTTTTAACCCAAGTTTAAAATAACCAGAGATAGTTTTTTTTATCTGTAAACAATAAATAAAGTATTTTTGTATTGAGTTTCATGCAATTTTACACAACTCTGCTTGTTTAAAATTTAATTGGGTCATTTAAAAAAAAATTGTACTTTTTTACAGTTTTTTATGAGAGTTAAATGAATTTGGACTAAATTAATTATCTTACTTCTCTGAAACTGATTTTGTCATCCCCGTCTTCATCGACTTCTTTGATCATAGTTTTCAACGCTAAATGTGTTTGTGGTACACCCAATTTCTCCATCATTCGCTTCAATTCTTCCAAGTCCAAGAATCCATCTTTGCCGATGTCAAATCTAAACAATAAATAGTATCATAAATAAATGTAATTAATAAACAATTTTTTTTAGTCATTATTTTTTTATTTTTCTCATATAGGAAGTGCTTAAAAAATATTATATTATTACTATAATAATTGCTTTCTACTATTATCAACTAAGTAGGTATAGCTATTAAAAAATAAATTATACTAAGATCTTCAGTCTTCTTTTGGATAATTTATCTCGTCAAACAAAAATTACATAAATTAATATCAAATTTATTAAGTGATTAAAATTAAAAGGTTTATTCAAAGCAAATTATAATAGAATATTTTTTTATGCACAATAAAAAACCCATTAAGCAATAGCCTATAAAAATGACCTGTTATGTTTTTCGGGAATATGTTTTCAAATTAACAAAATCGATTTTTTCCTATGCATTCTCTGTTAAACAAATTGTGCACATTTCTTGTTTATGTTTTAACTTCTATGTAGGGGCCAAGAAGCTATAGTTTTTACATTGTCCAGTAATTGTGTGAAGGTGTATTTAAAATAATATGCAGCTGCATAAACACATAAACCGTTTCTCGACTCGTAACAGTAAAAGTAGTAATCTATATGAGTGATTAAAAAATTAATTTTCTAATTTACAGTCGGCCACATTCCTTCAGGCTTGTATCGAATAATCGTGAATAGGTTATATATACCTTCTATACGTTTATGAAAAGTAGTTCTTAAAATGTTTTGTCAAAAATAATGTATAATATACACCTAATCATTTAAAATCATTTATACTGCATTTAGCAATGTAAATAATGTTTTTAAGGTGTCTTGTATATTAATCAATAATTATTAGAAATATAATTTATGGCCATAAATTTATGTGTTACAAGTTTTATAAGATACATAAATCATAAAAAAAGTTGTTATGTTATTTTACAATAGTCGTAAAATTAAAATAACATCTTAGCGAAATTATTTTAATGTTATAAGTATTATTGAGATATAAAAAAAAACTTGATGTAAATGAGTGACAACCAATAAATTATTTTTATTATTATTTTTACTGGTTTCTAATTATTTTAGGTACTAAAAAGAAAACTTCATAGATTATATTTTAAATCTAGACTCAAATCAAAGTAGGTAGTACCATTAGGTGCCCCCCTACTTCATGTTATATTTTTCACTTTTTACTGTTTACTCATTTAACTGCTGTGCATATTTGTGTAGATGTATATATGCAAATTTAATAAAGTAAGAAAAAAATCTAGTCTCACATTCAGCTCCAAAATAATAAATTGTTTTTTTTTCTCTTAATTTGGATTTTTTTTATTATTTCATATTTATTGAAAGTCAGTCGACGCAAAACTTATTATTGTGTCAAGACAACAATAAAGATTTGAATAAAAAGTATTTGTGTAGGGGTAATTATTGGCAGTACAATTTTTAAGAATAACAATAATAAAACAAATTTGTTTATATATTTTAATGTTTTGGCTTTGAAGGTTGGCATTAGCCAGGAAAAAAGAAAAAATTGAGACTATTCATTTTATTTTTTATTATTAATACCTATTTAACAAATATAATTTATTGAATTAGCTATTTTTGTATGTTTAATCACCGGCAAACAGTTGCGGTATAACCCCCCGGATAAATACTTCATACTTTTATTAAAATAAACTTATAACTACCAAACTGACTAAATAAAAAATCGGTATATTTTTTACCCGTCGGAATATATATAACGCATTAAATTAAAGAAAGTGCATTTTAAATAAAAAATATTTGTCAAAAATATGATCATTTTAAAAAAAGACGTCTACTTTGGACGCGTTTAAATGTCATCTTATTAATGTATGTTTGACCACGAAATTAATAAATTAGTTTTTAACCGAATGTTTATCACTTATCACCATAACGGTTAGGTGAAAAATACTAATTAAAACCATAATATTATGAATATATTTTCCAACTCTCTTGTTAGTTAAGTCACGTAAGGAGTTTTAAACATTCAACAAGTGTAAACATTATTAGTAATCAGAAAAGGATACAAATTTAATGATTAGGATGTTTCCGCACGAGTAGAAAATCTTAAATTGGTAATCAAGTTAACGTTAAATAAAAGGGAAATTCAGTAAAATATTTTCCTCGGGCAGTTAAAATTAATTCAATTTAACTTTAGACAATACAATTTAAAAGACACGTCGATAACGATTAATGACTCATATATATTGTGAGTCATGGTGCAAAGTATAAACATTTGATTTAATTTTTTTTTTACACACTCGACACCATGTGATATAATACTAATAATAACAAACATTTAACAAGGCGAGTTTAGTTTGTGTTATGCCTTCGTGATTTATTTCTAGATATAACAATCTTAAAAGGTTTTTAAACATTTTTATGACAAGTATTTCATAATGTAGATATCACTTAATCACATACACTCATAATATAATGTCATTGAACCAAAATGCATTATACTAAGTTTGATTTTCAAACGTCATTCCTAAAATTTAACACAATCTCTAATACTATACATCAATTAATTATGAGTATGTATAAGTATTTAAAATTGATCTAACATTTCTAAGTCTGAAGAATTGACATTTAAATTTATTATAATCGCTATCTATACAACTTAAAGAGTAGGTATGTTTTTTATATAATCCTTACCTACAACATGACATTGACAAACACGGTCACTGCCATTGGTTATAGTTGAATCATATCATAATTGATGAAAAAATGTTAGTTTATAATACATTTTATACTTATAAAATATTTTAGCGTACTCATTCGCAGTTTTTGTGCCTACAATTCGTGTTATGAATTATTATGATTAATGTCTATTAAGTGTGGACTCTGTTCTTTTAACTCAAAATTATTTTCAAATAAAGTAAGTTAGAAATTATAGACCAGAATACACAGAGTACACCCATAAAAATATGGCAAGACAAGAAAATCGTTTTTACTTGGATTGAAATCGTGATAGAAATTCCATTTTTTTTTTTAATTATTGTAATTATTGAAGAATATTCAAAAATCGTTTTCACAACAGAGGTACCTCTCTGTTACGCGATAAAACTAATCAGTGCCTTTATAATAATACATTATTAAGACACAGTGTGTGCCATACGCTAAATAATGAGTTATAATTATTTTTTAAATTGTATAAGCGTGTGCAAGACACGATTTTGAACGTTACATTTGAATTTCCACCTATTGTCTTTATAAAAATAAAAAAAACGATTATACCAAATCCTTTCCTTTCCCTTTCACTGACAATTACCCGTCACCGCAACTGGAGTCCGTCGGTCGATGGTGTTTCCTTTTTAAAGTTTAAACGAGTTTTGTTTAATACACACACACACAATTGTTGTTCCTGTTGCGAACGAGGAAGTGCGTTGAATTAATATTTTTTTAAAAAGGTAATACGACTTGTTGCTGCACTTTTGCAATACGACGTAGGACAGAAACGCTATATTATTTTATACGGATAAAACAAAACACACAAAGAGTTTATGAACAATAAATTTCGAACAAAGAAGCCAGCGCGGGATTATTTTGTAAAATAAATAGTGATCGCAGCAAGTGGATTTTGAAAAATATTGGCGATTTTATAAAAAAAAAATAATAAACTCATTGGTAATAGAGTAATATAATTTTTGGATTTTATTCGTGCCCGTTGATTTTTAAATAATAATAACTAATGTATTTATTTTATTCGCATTATTTTTTAGCTGAGAATATTCCACTGACAATAGTTTTTAGTAGATTAGTTGTAATGTTGTAAAAAGTAAGTAAGTATTAACAATGCACAATATTATACTATTTTAAAAGAAACATTGTGCAGGGAATCCTATTTTTGGTCTAAAAAAATAGACTACAGATTTTTAAAAAAGAACTGCATGTTACAGAGCCACGTTAAATCTACTTTTAGTCCAAACTTTTAGCTTAAAAAAAAAACCAAAAATCTTCTGCACCTTCTGGGGGTACTATTAATTGTGTCTAATAAATATTCCACAAAAAATTTAGAACAAATTGGATTGTTTTTCAAATAATTTAAAGCATGGCGCGATTTAAAATATGTTTAAAAAATGTTTATATTTTTACAGAATGCTTTTTGACGATTTTGAAGATAAATTTTTTTCAACAATTAATTTTAATAAAAATAAAAACACATTATTGTAAAACACATCAGCACTGCATCGAGGCTGTAACGTGTAATCGTTGAATTATATCCCAAAAATTATGCGTTTTAATTATTAAAATATTATTAGAATATTATACTAACCAGGAAAGACGTAAGTCGACTAATGCAAATGGCACACGACAATAATACTAATAACGCTGTTTAATATGACTAATAGTATTCCGGTCTCTGTCCTGGGTTTGAAATAAATTATTATCAGTGGGTATAATTCGAGGTTATCTTAACAGGTGCAGAAAGAACAAGCTGGTAACAATAAGATAAATATTGTTATTAAGCCAGGTGCAAACTTCTAATTAGCTTGTAAAACGCAGCACATGAGGATTTATAATATTAATCAGGAAAATTTTTGTCTTATAAATCTTCCCCTGAATTTATCAAAACATCATATTTTTAAAAAGTGTGCAGCACAACGTCTGACAAGATAAATTTCACATGTTTAGTTTGAAAAAAATTGCAACCAAATAACTTCTTTGGCTATCTTAACCCAATAACGTATATTATTATACTCGGCAGGACTAAATAAACGCAGGCCTTTATGTTTAGCTTTGGTCGTTTGCACCACACATTTTATATGACATGGCCAGATTTTGAGGAAGTCAACTATATTCTGGAACGATTCCAAAAACTCGTATTTAAACACTATAAACATGACGACCGCCGAATATGGTGTTGTTATTTTTATTTTAACGACCGCTATACGGTCTACTTTATAAAATATAAATGATCTAAAAAAAAGGCAATTTTTTTTTAATTGAAAATATTACTGCAAACTATGTGTACACTTCTGGAAGAATGATAAAAAATCATCGAGTTCATGCTTAAAAAAAAAAAAAACAAACAATAACAATTTAAAATATTATGAAAAGTGACCAATCATATTCGGATAGAGATGGTTTTTTTTTACTTGCGGTAAAAAAATAAATCAAATTGTTCCATTGGACTAAGGTGATTTTCTTTCTTTTAATTTTGACCCATATTCATATTTTTTTTGTTACAATCGGTCGCATAACCGGAACAAACGGACAATAGTCGATAAGTAAATCTAATGACGGTAGTCTGACGCATCATCACACCAAATAAAATACCATAATAATAACAAGTAACAACACTATAGCAGCTATTGTTGGGTTTTTACTCATACCGATGAAATATAACAATAAAAATTACACTGAAAACTCCAAAAGGAAAATCGGATCGGTTTTGAACTTAAACTTGAGAAAAATTATTAAAACTATGAAAATTATACAACAATTTTGTTGGCTGAATACGTTTCGGAGTGATTCATCATCGGATGGGTTTTATTGAGTGTAGTCATATAATAAGTAATGGCGATTATAAACGGCGTGCTAGGTACGGATAAGGTGTGGTAAAAATGTCAGGAAATTCTTAAAGATAATAATAATATAATATAATATTTCACGGTTTTTAGGTGGGTTGCACAGCTGTAATGGCAGCCTTTTTCAACTGTATCAATTCATAATCAATCATACGAATGGTGTTATCCAAAAGCATAGTTTCGATTAGATTTGACATTGAAGTAAAAACAAAAAATTGTCGGTTCTACACTTTAAGTTGTAACTTTTGTACCTGTAAATCGATTTGTCCAGATGTTGAGAAAATATACCAAAGTATTTTAAACATAACTGTAAACTGTGAATTGATTGATTCGCTAATAGTATGTTTTGCTCCAAGGGGCCCACCAATTCCAATCGTATCAGGTCATGTTTTTTTTTTACCACGAGCATCGATTTTAGTGTATAAGTGTCTACAACAGTTTATATTAGGTAATATATAGTGTAATACACACTAATCAAAACGTTATTTCAGGTTTTAAATAGAACGGAACACATTTTATGAAGCAGAATTCTAATACAATTTTTCGAGCCTGGGCCAACGCCCATTACTACTTAAAGGTTAATAATTGTATAATAGTTCAAAAGGTGCCTCACACCTCCTTTATGTAAAAAATCTCAAATTAAATGTTGAAAAACTGGCATTCGCCCGAAAATATGGGTTTGTTTTTTAAACCTACATTAAACTTAACTGGGTCAAGCTTTTTTTAATTAAAAAAAAAAGACATGTTATTGCAAACTCTGATCAGTACAATTTATTTAAGTGAATACTTGTAAAAAACACAAATTGATGTTTGTTCAAGACAATTCGTTTGCTTCATTTTACAAATATTATTACATTTTTAAAGGCAAATCTGATATTTAATAGATATTGAATTTATATTAACCCGAAGTTATTCTGAGACATAAACACAGCCTTGGCAAAACATAGCAGTTGCCAATTCATGATTTATGTTTATACATTTTTTTATCATATATTGCTGATGTATAATATTATCTAATATTATCTAATATTATCTAATATTAGTTTTCAACATGTACACTTTGAACGGAAATCGTCGAAAAGAAAGCCACCGATTAAAATGATAAAGTAATAAATCTCACACGCAGTTGATGTTGAAAAACATATTTTTATAATGATTTAACGTGCCTATTTTGATTTACTACTCGGCTAATCTGCAACATATGTCTCTCCTTGAAACAATTATCAACTTTCCAATTCCCCATCTGGCTTCCAAAATGTATTAAATTCATTCAGTCATCGTCCCATTACAATTACTGGCGTTGTCGATACCTAAACGATAAATGGTTAAATCGACTGAACCGAGCTTTCGAGAAACATCATAGTCATAGTTGAATCTTTTTAAAAAAGGTCATGGTCATGTTGGTTAGATTTATAATTTATTGTTTTTTAAACTGTTTTAATTTTTACACGTTTAAATGGTCCAATTCAATTTAGCCAACAATCACTCTTAACCAGAGGAGGTCATTGGCGTGGGCCAATCTGAAAACGGGAATTTCACAAATGACCCAATTAAATCTGTTATCGACACCTTTTTTTTAGCAGGATTTTTTGAACGATCCCTTATAACTACAATACAATTTGATTAAAGGTAAAAAAAAAAAACGTTTCTTTAAAACACATTTTATAACCGAAATCAGTAATTCCCAAGTAACTGATAATAATATAAGATTTTAGATAAGAAAATCAGCTGATAAGAGAGCAAATCGTCTGACCAAAAACATGTTCATGATCTAGTCTTCCTTTAAGGGAAAAATTGAAGACGTTTTAGTTAAGACTACAGCCTTTTTCTTCTCGTCTGATAACTTAAACCTAACCAAATTTTTATCGAGTACTATACATTTTCTTTTGGAAACAATCGGCGTTTAAAAAATGTTAAATTGTTTTATTGTTTCAACGCAATAACAATAAATAACCTGAGCTAATTGTGAGCGTTATTGCACATTGTAAGCAAAAAATAATTACTATGTAAGGACAATTACTATGAAAATAATAATAAGTAGGTTCTCGTCATGGACCATTATTATTGCATTCTGTGTATCAACTACAGTGCACAACAATTATTAATCGCTAACCGAATAATAATTGACCGTTTATTTGGAAACTGTGATTCTTTGTGTGTTTTTTTTTTCAATTATTCGATATTTTCCTCCGAAAACTGGTCATCGGCATTCGTGACATCGAAGCCCATAAAGATAGGACTAGTCGCTAGAATAATCTGTGTGCACAGTCATTAGTCATTACAGTGTATGTAAATTCAATGCAAATGATAATAATATAACAAAACGGACTTGCACCTGTACTCGAGAGTACGTCAGAAATTATAAGAATATTTAAAAAAAAATTTAAAAAAAGAGTTGTGTGTATAGAAGATGTTAGTTCATATTGTTTTTTGTTGTATAAATAAACGAGTCTAAGTAAAAATGGCAACAAGCAAAACGGTCAGAAAAATTGGTCAAGGAAGTAGGTTCAATAAAAAAATGACTAATTTTTTTTTTGCCATTTTTTATAACAATATAATATTTTTGATAATTAAAATAAATATAAAAACATGACACCATAATTCGTCATCGCGATTATATAAACATATAAATAAATAGGCCACAATATTAAGTTAATCATTATATAATACACAACTATTAGTAAGGAAATAATTATCAAACATTACTAATACAAAAAAAAACCGTGTAGAGCAATATTTGAGTTGAAGCTAATAGTTAGTTTGTTAATTAACGGTTTTAATCGTGTGTAAAAATACATAAATTTATAATCATGAAAGTTAAATTATTATTCAACTTTTGTTTACCAAGACATTTTATTACAACTTGTTTAAAACGTGATTGGTAAATCAACTTTTAATAATGATTTAAGAACAACGTACCAATTGGTTTTTTTTAATTGTCGCTTTAAAAAAAAATATCTTCATTGAACGACATATTTTTATATTAAATCAATTGACTCCAAATTTGGGTTAGCTTATTTTTACACTACACAGGATAAGAGAAAAAATTGAAAAACGATTGTTTACCTAAGCCGGTCAATATAAAATAATTAAAAACATAAACCATAGACAATATTATACCTAAGTTAAATTAGTCAAGACCAAAAAATGAACGAATAATGGGGAAGAGTAGTTGAAATTTATTAACAAAATAATTATAAAAAACTGCGCATAAATAATATATAAAATTGGAGATAAACTGTTATTTGGAGTAAATATTATTTTTGGCCGTTTCATCCGTCGAATAGGTATATTATATATTTTCTTCTTTTAGCAAATAATATTATTAATCTTTGGCCATTTCACGTGTGTCTCTATTTTTACCGATTGTTATCAAAATACAAACGCAGCAGCTGTGGATTTCGCCGGGAGTTTTACCGGAAATAACGGATTAAAAACGTTCAAGTGATAAAACATGTACTTATATACAATGGTTATTATTATCATCATCGAAGGGGAAAAACAAAACACAAGTGCAACGGCGATTGTAACAACACATAGTGGAATTAACGCCAAATTAAGTCATACGGCACCACACGGATATGACCTTGAAGTCTTATAATGAAAGTGAAAAATATAACCGTTACGGATTTGAATGTATTGATTTTGAGTTCGGCTTTAATTTGAAAACGAGGAAAAAAACAAAAAAACAATATTCCAAATCTGCACGTCCAAAGATAGAAATATTTACATATAGTGATGTTATTTTATTAATATTATTATACATACCTATATCCGGCCCGGACCGGAAGAGGTCACACACTGTATAAATATTATTTAGTTTATAAATAATAATAGTTTATCTAAGTCGCTGTACTAGTTTTCGGTGGGCGGTAAATAAATCCGAACAAGACATAATAACATTATGATATATATTATCATTACGCTTATTTACATACAATGCCGGACAGACGTTTAATTGCCGAGAAAAATCACTGCGCGTCTAATTTATTGCATTTGATCTTCGAAGCGTTGAGGTGCATTTTTAAAAAAAAATCATTTTATATAGATCCGATATCAACCTAACTGGGTACGAGGTCAAAAAACGGGACGGGCGAAAGTCTGCTGCAGGCCTAACGGCGGCGGGTTATTAGGTTTTCTGGCTAATAATAATACATCATAATACTATCATTATCATTTAGTAGACACCCATTTCTCAATGATCTATTTAAAAGAATAAAAACCGTACAGCACCGGCACGCTTAAATGCTTACCTATGCGACACAACTCGTTATCGTTGTGCTGCACTCAAACGTGTTAAAATGCAAGAAAAACAAAAATAAAACTATTATTTGCATACTCAATTAGCGAGTCGCATTAATGCATTGATTTCAGTCACTCCCATCCTACGATTGAGTATAGTTGAGTTTTTTCAAAGCTAAGCAAAAAATCCACCTGAGAGTCAAGTAATAATATACCAGACCAATTGTGTCGCCTCCGAAAATCGATCCGGGCGTTGGTCCCTCGGCGTGGAGAGTAATATTGTAATAATGTATGTACTCACTTTTTGAACGTGGTCTCGTACTCGTTGATCTGTTTGCGGGAGAACTCCTTGAACTCGAGGAACACGTTTTTGGAGCCGACGCGCCGGAGAAACTGCGGCACCACCGGCTTGCCGTCCTCCAGCGCCTCGTTGATCTGTTGCCTCCTGTTCAACACGGCCGAAAGTTCACCCTCAGCCGTTTCGCTGGGCGCAGCCGATTCCGTCGTGGTCGTCGTCGTCGTCGTAGTCACGTCCATCGCACTGCTCTGTCGACCACACACTGTCCCGCCTGATAGATGCAAAAAACGTGCGCACACTGTACAACACGGCCAGCGGCAGCGGTCTCGGCGGACGCGTTCGATCGTCGTTTTTGCGCATGCGTCCGCCGTGTACCATAATATTGTATAACATACATAATAGCTTTAATATTGAAATTAATCAATAATTATTATTATTATTTGGGTTGACTTTTTAAATGTAAAATTGGCTTTTACCTGTGAATGACCCCGTAAATTTACCCGCAGAATGATATAATAAAAATAATAACTGGTCGATAACCAGTTTCAGTTTCAGATAAAATATAGGTACTTCCCGAGTTATTAGCATTTAAAAAATATGGCCTGGATGGCAGATAATTGGTAAACTAATGTTATAGATATTCAAAACAAAACAATTTTACAGAAAAATAAATTTATAGTTTAAATTTGTCGTGTTATAATAGCTTTTCCTTATTATTTACTCCACACATGATGTATTTAGGGTTGCTTAAATTTCTTTTATGTTGAGTTAAGTTCACTCTTGTTTACAACCTGGTTTTCTCATTTAAAGCCCAAACAAAGGGTGGGGCGTTGGAACATCATTTTCAAAACTCTGTATCTCTAACCCTTTGTTTGGATGTTTGTCCTATCTTCATTACATTGTGACAAACTTAGACGGTATTGTTCTTTATTGACATTTACTTTTTTTCTTGATTTTCATTATTAGTAGAATCTTTTTCTACACAATTCATCCAATTGGAAGTATTAAATTTTCTATAAAATAAACGTAAAACGTGTATCGATTCTCCGATGAGTAGCTAACTCATTTGTGAAATATCTATGGGAAAAAATGTAAATACAAATTAAATTTATTTTTAACTCCTTAATACTTCTTGATTTTATAAATGACTTATGTATGCCCACCATTGAAAATGGCGTACACAGTACATCTAATACCATTTAGTTCACATGTAGGTTAACCTAGTGGGCTTTTTAAGTTTTGACATAATAATTTATTTATTTATTTTTTAAATCGATAGCAATTAATTATATTTTTTTAGTCTTGTTTTCTGTAAGCTCGTTCGTTATTAATAAAATCGTTTAATTTGTTTTATTCTATTATAGTACATAACGTTTTCCATAGTCTCCATTCTTTGACGTTTCTAAACTGATTTGAGTTCTTGACATTTTACACATCGCAGTGTGTTCACGGTAGACGGCAGAAGACCTTGTAAAAGGAAAAAAGGCAATTGCCAATTATTGCCTTTTGCTCTCATTACAAAAGTTGCCCTCTGGATAGGTCAGGTACCTAAAAAAAATTATTAATAGAATATATAAATGTGTTTACAGTTATTTGGACATGATAATGACTCACAACCCTTTCCAACGTTTTTATTTTGTTATTTTATGCCCTACAGCGCAACATAAAGGGTCGTGTGGTAATAACCAATGGTTTTACAAAAAAAAAAAAATCAATGCTTCTACTAACTACACGGTTTTTTAAAACAATTTGGTTTGTCTGTTATGCAAATTACCGGATTTTGCCGCCACCGAAAAATCGATAACAGCTCGCGGATTAACGTCTACTACATTTTGACCGTTTCGAATTCACAAATTACACCAAATCAAATGTATAATATATATTTTTTTTAACTAACTAGTATTGTGTTGTACTGACCAAAACAGAAAAAAACACACTATTTTGTTCCGCCGAACTCTTTTTAAATTATCCCAAAATCCAACTTAAACGTTTGCAATTATTGGCAAGTTTTCACACATTCATTTACCGACGGCCATATTAAGTCCAGAACAAGTTTTAAAACAGAATTTCAGAAATACGCAATGAATTTACTTGCATGTAAAGTTACTTACATAGTATTTAAAAACAAAAATGATTTGAACAATAGTTTAGTGTGTACCAAAGTTTTATTAAATTTTAATAATCTTAAATTGCGCCTATAAGTGATGATTGCAAAGTAACATTCAAATAAATATACCTAGCATTATTGGTTATTCGTCTTAGAGATTATAAAAACAATACAAATATTATTGGATTTTTTTTTTTGACAAATAAAAGTATTATATAATTGAATTTTTTTGAATAAATTACAAACAACATTAATCGAATGGTTTTATCCGTTCGATAACAATTAATTTTTTTATTTTATTGAAACGATTTTTTTTTCACTACTTAATTTTATTCTACCTGGAAAAATAGAAGTTATATTAAATAAAGACAAAAGTTTATAGCCAACGAAACATAAGCACCAGTGTTTGATGTTTGTACAATATATTTTTAAATATATTATTATGAGTTTAGTTATTACTTGTTACTCGTATTCGTCACTTTCCTTTAGTTTCTTATGTTAACTACTATTATTATTGAATTGTTTTTGTATTTTTCTTAGTTGTTAAATATTTACCTATAACTGTGCGTTTCGCTGTTGGTATTCTTTGAACAAACAATTAATGAATAATAATATAATAATATTATAACGAATCGGCCTTCGTGTTTACCATAATTTTTAATGAAGTTTTAATAGGCCGTAATGAATATTACATTTCAATAAAAATAAAACAATTACACGACTATCCGATCACAAAAAATTAAATAATATTATTAAGTATAAGGTTAAATATCAATAATAGTAGTCGGTAAAACAATTACTGTGTATGTTTTGTTTACGTTTAAGACTTTCTCCGTGGACAATTATTATTTACATTGACCAATCAATAATCATATTATTATTAGCTTATATGTTTCTTAACACTTTTTGGCATGAGATTCAGCAAAACATTTACAGCTCTCTCGACAATGTTGTAGGTATTTAAGTTATAACCCGATGATCTTTTTATTTTTGATTATTTATTTATTTTATTGAAAAAACTCTTTTACCTCACCTAACGTGCGGTCACACCCTCATTCTTGTCCGAATAGTATTACCTACTATAGCTGTATAATAGTTCTTCATGCGTTATCCTAGATAACTTATACCGAATGACCTGAATATCACTGCAAATACTGAATACACTTATGAAATATATATATATATATTGTAAGAAAATGACTGCCATAAAAATGTGATGTTTTTTTTTTATGTGTTGTACTCCAAATCACCTTCTAATTTCGTCCAACCGTTTTTGTATAGGTTTTTTTTTTTTTTTTACTTAGGACCATAAGCAGCCGCAGAGTAAGCATCAAAGAAAAGCAACAGATTTATCAAATTCCATATCTATTTGGTCGTCCGAGACAAATTAAAAATTTCCTCAAATAATCGTCTCGGGGAATCCAAAAAGAAAGCGTTAATGGCGGCAATTTATTAAAAAACTTTTAAACGGATTTTGATTTCTTTTGCTGACGTTCGACGGTTTACTATGTCTTGACTATGTCAATATGAAAGTGTGACCCACAGCAATACATCCGCTCATCCTGTCCAAACCGATTAAGTTTAGAAATAATTAAATTTCGTTGAACCCTTTGGACGACCGATATGATGTCTGCGAAATTCCACAAGCAACCCGTTAACGCAATCGGTATAGCCTTATTTGAATAAAATATAGGACCCCTCGAGGACTTCTCCCTTTAGGTGCTGAACGTCGAGAATTCATTGAGTTTATCTAATTATTATCAAATAATAATATGATAATGATAGCAGCGAAAGTAGGTACTTGAGTGTGCTCGACGGGCGCAATCTGCAATGCATTCTATAGGGTTATAATGGGCGTAGGTACAAGTGTAGTACTTAGTCGATTAGAATCACTAGTGAACGCTAAAAAAGCTGTCGTAGAAGTATTCTTCAAGATGGTATTATGATATAATTACTAGTAAAACTGTTATCGTGTCAGCAGCATAACTAGAGAGAGTGCAGGCTTTTTTTTAAGTGCTGTGTGGCCCTAATAATTGTGTAATTGGAAATTTCAAATAGTCGCCTCTATACGTCTGGAAAATCTTTAAAGTCCAATTACTATAATATAACCTTTTTCAAGGAAGGTAATTATGGGCTTTTAAAAATAACATAATATCATAATATGTATTTATTATCTGAGAGACGTTATAAAAGTGGATATACAAACATTGTGTAGGTAACAGTAGTTTTATTTTATAACTTGGATTGAAACGAAAAAATGTAATTATACCCGAAAATCCAAAAAGTTTACCTTTACCTACCTGGATTAAATATCCGGATTTAAGTGGCCTGAATTAAAAACTGATCTGAGCAAAACATCACTCAAGCAGCAAGACATAGTTATATTTATATATTGGGGTTTCTACACCATTTGACTTGTTGATCAAATTGTTTCCTTTTTAGGTAATTAGCAAATCAGAATTTCTAATCAGCAATTAAAAACTTTATCAAACCACAATTTAGATACATATTATTTGTTATAAATACAATAGATGTTGATTAAAATGATTTATATTTGAACTGAGTAATTTATGCCTTTTTAATTTCACAACACACTGTATATATTATAATATAGTAAGTATAACCTAGCATGTAATAAACCTAACCTCACTGATTAAAACTGACCCCGCATAACATGAATTGTTTATTTTTCTTGTAATTTTTCTTTATGAACCAATATGCCTAGAAAAACAACTAGTTCAAAAGTGTACTAGTATAATAATATGCAGTGTTGAGTGCACAACATAGTTTTGTATTTTTTATTGTACTAATTGACTTAAGTGTAGGTTGTGTTGTGTGTACTTGTCGTTTTGTGAGATTGATTTGTTTTCTGTGAATTATCGTTAGCAAATAAAACGGAGGTATTTTATAGAGTAAAAAATTAGAGTATAAAAACTATTTATTTCGTTTATAAAATAAGAAAAAAACGCTTTGCAATTAACAGAAATCGTGCGAACGGCGCTAGAGAGCAATTATATCGGTTGTTACTATATATTTTACTCGTTATAAGTGCACTTATATTATATTGTTACAGCCAACAGTAGGAACTCCAAACTATGGTAGATATAGTAATAATATATCCATAAAAATCTACAAATTCCTATACGGCCCGGTGGATCCAACCGGTTCTCACAGCTGACAGCACTTTGTATTATTGTATTTGTGAGTAAATAGGTATGAGCTTCGGCACCGAGCTGAGAAAGTTTTGCTATTTTACAGTTATGCGGTTTTAGAGTTTCGTTTCTGGGCCTAAACCGTTAAACCGACTTCTTCGTGTAACAAGTCTGTATAGATCAGAAATCGTACCGGCAGGGTATATTTTTATTGAGCGAAAAAGTTCACTCCTTAGTCCTTTAAAACGGTGAAAAAAACTACCAAAAAATTGTAAACATTTTCTAATTTTATAGACAGACGATCAACCCCTATTGTATCCACCCTGAAAAACTAGGTATTATAATTTTAAGCACATTATAGTTTTTTAAAGTCAACATTTTCAGTTATAATAATTCCTGAAGACCTGTGCCCTCCCCACCTCCACTGTGCCTCTCCATCCCACGGGGCTGGCTTTATTTTTATATTTCCGTTTGCTTTCTAAACGTATGCTATCAAAGATCCTATCGCCGTTCGAAATGGCCAAGTCGAATAAGCTTGGAAAATAAGAAACTCCACTTGGACAGACTTATTGTCGCCATAATATATCATACCCCCCGCGTGCACGAATAATTGCCTCTGTAACATGTACTACATGACGTGCCCATTATTATCTCATTAAACAGTCGGTGTTTTCTTTTGATCTATCGTCGTTCGCGTGGACGTGTACATCCGGTTATAAGACTTATGATAGCATTACATTAAATTGTACCTAATAATTGTATGACATCGGCTGTAACAAGTGCATGTGCACTGCATGTTAATATGTACATGCCACACTAAGTCCTCGGCAGTTATAACAACAGTAACAGCCTCGTTTATTAAAATATATTATCATGTCAATATAACGCGTCATTGAGATATTACAACTATTTTGTCGTTGATATGTTTATCAATTACCATATTATTGCAGTCAATAATAATTGTATAATAATATTATAAAGCTAACACACACATGACCTATGGGCGAACCGAACAATACTCAAGATCAATTTAATTCAAGATGAGTGGTACACAATAGTAATAGTAGTGTAATAAATAATATATAGTATTGTTGTTTCCAAACAATTAATTTAGATTTAAATCACAACAAAAGTACACACATCGCAAGTGTGCATCGGCCAATCCGTTTCCGAATAGTGCGGTAAAGGCATTACATATAAAAAATAAAAATAAATCCATTCCAAATGTGTAACCCCACTTTTGTTTGTTTACACTAAACAATTGGTTAGGGTAGGTCGGATACTGTGTAAGTATCATCAGATGGTTCGTATAATATCTAAACAGTGGCTGTTATTAGATCGTTGGCCGTTGATCGCCCCTTGTCAGCTTATTCGACCGCCTCGAAGACAATGCGGGAGATCTGGTTTTGATTTACATCCGCCAACATGACGTGATAGCTATTTTGTATCTTGTGTATCACAATAATAACAATAATATTTACACTACTTACACGTCTTGCGGTTATAGTCCCACTTGGATAGACTGACTTATTGTCTTGAGTCTTCCCAAGACCGTAACCACGACACTCCAGTTAAGTTTCGATAATTTTTAATAATAATATTGTTTATAATTGATACAGACATACAGTCGTGTTCATATTAATGTATAATATGTATACAATAATCTGCCGACTTAATACATTTCTTTATGTACGCAGGAGCATTAGTTAAGACTTAAAGGGTACTACCCCCTGGGATGGGTAGAACAAATGGCAGCAATTCTAAGGTCACACCTTAAATTTATGCTAGATTGTTTTAATTTCGAACAATTGAATAAATGTAGAACATATTATTACATATTATATGGATACTATAACATGAATTACATTTAGTCGATGAGAAGACCAAAGAAAAGAATTATTATAATCGACACATGACCAGTAAAGTGTTTTGAAAATTGTAATGTTATTATAATTACTATTACTATGTCGTCTGATAAAACCTAACTGTTTTGTAGTCTTATCGACAATTATTGTATGTAGAAGACGTATGCGTGTTAAAAGACAAATTAGACAGGAACAAGAAACAAGTAGTTCGTCTAATATGAATAACGATTGGCAACGAAAATGATAAGATATTAATTATGTAGGTTTATGCGATAAAAATCAATTACGTTAAATTAAGATAAGTTGGAAAACTCTGATCGTTTTCTCCTAACACCGCATTAATATCACACTGTAATAATAAATATAAATCATTCACTGATTTAGTACAGTTAAAATTATTTAGCAAAGCGCAAATTAAAAGCTCTTGTATCATTTATGAAGATGTAAAAATAAAATTGGAGAGAGGTTATGGGAAAATCTTGATGAAACTCGAATTTGATAGGATAATAATCGATTGGCATAATATGTTTTGTGCGTGCAAAAAATAAAAACTCAAAACTGCTACTTGCTGCGGTTAGCGCTCCCAGTAAAACGTCCCACCTGTAAGTCCTAACCGATAAATATATCTATAGGCATTACATTATACCGGATATTTAGATGGAAGTCTGTAGACAAGGTCTCCTACGCTGTATAGTATGTAATATGTATATAGTATATACAAAAGGTATACATGCACACAATGCGACTTAAGAACAATATTACGAGCACGTGCGTCACATTCGAATAATAATATTAAACGAACCTAAACGATTATTCATCAGAAATTCCTACATTTTGTTGTCCGTCTCCTTCACCACCGCCGTTTATAGTCAAATCCATTTAACGGTTTTGTATTATTTTGTTGCGGGTTAATACTATTGAGGATGACAAAATTAAAATACACACCTATTATATTGGTGCTCCAGGCTCCTAGATGAGAAGGCTGGAACTGAGGAAGTTCAGATCTTTTGAATAGACTCTCGAGAGGAACAGGAAGGGCTATTTATTCAGGGACAAAAGATAGGCAATATATGACACATTATTTCAACTATAGGAGTCATTGTTTTTTATTGTTCTTGTTAAAATTTACTTCTCCAGAACTTTGCTTCGTTTGAATCTATTTCTCTAACAATAATGTCTTTTTATTTGTTAACCAAACTGCTCTAAGTTATGTGGCTTCTATACAGAGTTGGACACTTTTTATTCGAACAACGGATAACAAATAATTTATGCGAATAATTTTGTTATTGGAATAGTTTTTAAAAAAAATTATTTCCTTTACCTCCAATGTTAAAAAAAACGTACATATGAGACCGTCGGTACAAAAACCTACCACACAAAAAATACTGTTATGACCGACGGTACTTTCTAGTACCATCACTATATTTAAAAAAACTAATGTAATTTTTTTTATTATTCAAATTTGTTATAGTTTAAAATATGTATTTAAACGAATTTATGAAAAAAAATTTGGTCACATTTCGTTTTGTCTTTGTTCGGGCAACAGTTCTATACTAAAGTAGCGCGTGCACACCGTATAAAAAATATACATTTATTTTTTGTTAATCGTTTGCGCTACAAGATTTGAACTTTTCATTATTTAATCGTTAACTACAATGTCAATGTACGAGACGCAGTATTTATAATATTATTTTTTGATTACTCAAATCGCTTTTTCATCAGCAATTCGTTTTGACACTATAATATTGTTATGTGTAATTATTACTAGTTTTCCTACTTGTCAACCATCAGCCGTCGCCTTTTTTACGACCGACAAATCGTCGTTTTACTATCCGAAGTCTATGACCTTGCCGAGGTCATAATATTTTGTTGAATGAATTTTGATTTGACTGCATAAAATAAATACAAAATTATAGGCCCGGTTTGGGATGTGTTCCAGTGACACGCGCTGTCGTTTCTTCGACCGAATTAGTTATGGTTAAATAATTTATTAATAATTGGTCACGATTGAAAAATAAATAATGAATATAAATAGTTAATTTCATCATGATTAATTAAATAAACGAAAAAAAAAAACAAGTCAGTTTTCTGTTGGTAAATTTATTTTAAAAAAAATATATATATATTCGAATAAGGTCCAATTCTGTTTGTAAAGGTAAAACACAAAAAAAATTGTATTGAAACATTTTTTTAAAAATGTATTAAAATAATGCAAATTTGAGATACGTTCGAAGTAGGTTTTTTTTACTGATTGAAGATTTTTAACATTTTTTAAACAAACAGTATGTTTAATTCTATTAACTGTTAACCAATTCGAAAAAATGTAAAGAACATTTTGACTGGTCGATTGGGAAATTTAAAATATTTCTAAAATAATAAAAATAAGAACCAAAAACTGCTATTATTTCTGTGCTGTAAATTATATTGAAAAAAAAAATATATTGTTGAGGCAACTTTGTGCTTTAAATTGTATTTTTTATTTGGGAGGTGAAAGTGGAAACGACTAGGACTGATCTAATCTGTTAATAATAATATGTTTTCGTTGTTTCCCATGTATAATAATAATATATTTCATAATGTACAACAAATGGTAATACTAATAATGTCCAATACTTTTATCTCAAGTGTAAATGCTTCATATTTAAATACAATTAATTGATACTATTTTCAACAACAACCTCATGAACTTTACTGAAGCGGAACAATAGCATTTAATTAGAAACTTTTACATACTGTATAAATAACAAAAGAAAAAAAAAAATTATGCAAAAATATAACATGAATAGACAAAAATGGTAATTTACATTTGAAGAACTCTAACATCGTTCAAAAACTTTATACATTTCGGGTAAACTAGCAATTTGTAACAACGTGCCGTCTTCTAGAAACCGTTTTGGTGGTTGGAATGATTTACGCAAAGACGGAAACAACATGTGTTCCATATTCCAAGTCCAGTTGTTATCGGGCGCCACGTCCTGGGTGTAAAAAGAGTATTTATATGAATTTGTTAAAATCCATTGTCAAGTTTTAAGTTTCAAGCACTCACTGATATGTCGTCGGTATCACAACTCTGTTGTTTCCACGGGTGCATCACATAAAATCTGGCAGTTTCGCGGCAGAATGTACGAAAACATTCTTTTTCATTCGACCAATCGACCTCGCTAGCCAAACGCAATAAATAAAGCGGCAACCCATCTAAATCGGGTAGATAACCTTCTACAAAATGAAACAACCAATTTTAGTTATTAACACTAGTTAGTGAGACACAACAAATGCATTATACCTAACAACAATGGAAGTGACAGTATATTTTCATCGTCGTCGATTTCAATAGAAAAATAATCGTTCAACATTAAAGCTCTGGACATGATTATTTCAGTGGCGTCTCTCGCCAAATCTTCTTTTGGTTTATCTTCTCCGCTTTGGTATTCCGACTCGGGTTGTTCTAATCCGAGCTTTATTAACTCGTATAACGATAACGGATTCTTAGCACACAAATGACAACAATTATTAAACTGCAGAAATTAATTTGTAATCAAATAATAATTATAATAAAATAAAAAACTATTCATGCATTTTCTTTAGCTATAAACAATTTTATTCATTATAAAAATAACATTTGCTCAACTGTGTTAAGCAATAATCGGTATTGTATTAATTTTTTTTTTACTCACCGAAAATTTGATAACGCCAAAATTTCCAAATTCGTACAACGTTATTTGATAAAACATTTCTTGCCTAAATAAAGAAACAATACTTAGGTTTTTTTTAAAATTGTATGAAGTTTTTTTATTTAACTTACAACACGTTGTTAGAGTTACAAATATACAACTCGGTATCGTATTGAAATAACGTCCAAGTAGGTGACGCCACTCCGACATATTTGTGGTTTTGAAATATTCTTTGTAGAGTTTCGCTTGATTGATTTTCCACCTCTTTCCTTAATGTCAACACACTAGTCAACTTGATTTCGCGGCTGAAAAATTGTTATACTTAGTTAAAAAATGTATCCGAACATTAAACGTTTACATTATGTTATCTACATTAAGAATTACCGCGTTATTTCATCTTCAGATTTCGGTTCAGAAGCAAATGACGAACTCGTATTTAAAAATTTATCAATTTTTTGTTCTGTACTGTCTGTCCTGACCATTTTATTCTGTGAAACATTTTGCGATGTGATAAAAACATTTTGCTTGTCTTTGGTCTTTTCATTATTTTCTTTGGATTTTATCTCTATGGACGTATCGTTATAAGTCGGTAACCGAGTCTGTAAAGCATATTTACAAGTTTATTATAAAATTAATATACATCATCTTTGGCAATAACTCTCTGGGTTATAATTTTTGATCATCTTCACTGACTTGAGTGTAAAAAGTTCTTGATGCATTAGAACCAGAAAGTTTTTCTTGAATCACATCGCCGACCCTTTCGATTACCTTGTCCTCATGCAAGAAATGTACCTCATGCTTTGTCGGATGGACATTGACGTCCACGTTCATAGGGTCCAAGTGCAAACTTAAATATAAAAAAGGGTAAGATCCTTTTCCCAGGTATACACTGTAAACCTGGTCAATGGCTTTCTTTAATCCTAAATCACAATATTTGTTGTATGAATACGAAATGGGTTTAAATTTAAAATAAGTAGAACTATTTTATTTACCTTGCGATTCGACCAAACGATCATTTATGAATAATATAAAAACGTGTTTCTTAGCCGTGTAGTTGGCATTTGATACAAAACCTTTGATTTTTAACTTGAGCGTATTACAATAATCTTCAACTTCTAACAAAGCTCTAATACATATATAAAATACATTAGTTTAACATTAAACTGAGAAAGAATTGGCATTTTTAGATCTTACCTGGATACTGTCGAACCGTAAATAGCCAATATATTATCTTTGTGGTTAGAGTCTTGATTTGTTTTAACCTCAGACAATGTTTCCCCTTGTTTTTTCACAGTAAAGCCCACTGTAGGATTATGTATTGCGTAGCGGCTTACCTTGAATGTAAATGACAATTTAAAAATTCACATAAAATTCCTTTAGTTAGGTTATAGTCAAACCTGGGAATTTTATAAATTATAAATGAATGATAATTTGAAAATATCATACTATTTGAAATATGTTTTTATTTAGTGCATAAAATCATTTTTAATTAGTATATAATTTAAATTACGGTTTCAAACAATAATTTCATAAAGTATATTATTTATAACGTGAAATAATATTGTATTAAATTATTGTTTCCATTTATACCCTTACAAATATTAAAATTATATAGTTAAACCTAAAAATGCATTTGTTTAAATAAAAACACAATTTTATTATTTGAGTTTTTATATAAATATTTGTATGATTAGATTATTAAAATTTTTATTTTATAATGCCCAAGTTAGTTTTTGTATTTGTATAAAAAATTCATGTAGTATAATAAAATTTAAGAAATAAACCAAAATATATTTATAAATAATTTGATATACCACTTCAACGACTTTTTGATGTTCTTCATTGAAACTTTTCATGGACTTTCTTCTGGTTGCGATATTATAGAACAAATCCTCGACGGTAATTATGGTTCCAACGTTTCCGGCACACGGTTTTGGTGGTGCTTTTAATCGTCCATCCAAATATGACGCTCTATGAAAACCATTGATTAAATTTTGGAAATTATTTAACTTATTATAATTTTTTAGAATTTACTTGTAAGCACAAAGGGATCCATTTGTTTTTGTAGTAATCGTTAAATGTGCGACGTGGCTTATGCTGGCCAGTGCTTCGCCGCGAAAGCCATAAGTCGATATCGAGTTTAAATCCTCAAACTCTTGCAGTTTACTAGTTGTGAATCGTTCGCAAACGATGCCCAAGTCTTCCGTTCTAATACCAGTACCGTTGTCTTGTATCTTAAATTGTAATATCAGAATTGATTAACTATTCTTATTTTCAATTAAATGCTGCTAAATTCGACAAATACCTGTAGCAACTTTAGTCCTCCGTTTTTCAAAGTTATTTGGATGTTTGTCGACTTGGCATCCAAACTGTATTGATAATAATAGTAATAATTTAAAAAATCTTTTTTTCCAAAGTCTAGAATGTTTGAACACATTACCTGTTTTCTAATAGTTCTTTTAATGCATTAGCCGGTCTCTGAATAACTTCGCCGGCCGCTATTCGATTGACTACGTCTTCTGCTAATTTTCTGACAACCGGCACTTGTTCCATAGTTTTTGAAATTGAACACCGTAGTTATCAGTCAAACAAAAGTTAGCTAAATAGGTAATTAATAAATTCACACTACTGTATGCATTTAGACAAAATTAATAACATCTATATGACAAATGTATATACTACCATTGAGAGTATCGACTTGGAAATATTATTTCACTATTTGCATAGTTGATTTAAATTGGGGACTTGAGTATCAATTGATTGCTGAAATATTAGAACTTATTTATTATCAAACCGATTGGAGTAAAACGTACTAAGTATTTTTTAATTTTTCGAAAATTCAAAATTCAAAATTGTTTTATCACATGGACATTAATAATTTTTGGAGGTAAATGCGATGGTTATATTGGTTGAGGCAGGGTTAACCAATTCTGTGGTTAAGACACAAACTATGATAATTACTGATAAGCGGATTTTATTTCATTGCTAAAATGTAGAATACATAGTATAACTTTTGTTTTAAATGCAATTGCTAATATCACAGAATAAATGAAATACCATTAAGTAATATTACTCTATGGCTAATACAAAGATTACAAACATTGTTGTAAAGACTAACGTTTAAAATTTATAATTCAATTTTTCAACTACCGATGCCAAATCGTACATTATTTGACGTTTGCACCTATCTCATATTTTAGATTTGATGCGGAGCTGAAATGGTATTGTGTTTACAATGAACCCAAATCGAATCATATTTTATTAACATTTTTAATTTAAAAAAAATTACCAAACATTTTGACAGGTGACAACCAGTTTTGGATAATTATTTTTCAAGTTAAAGTTGAAGTTTAGGACAGGAGGAAAGGTGAAGTGTAGTATTTAACTGCGCACATTACTCAACCGCACTTCCCCTACGGTCCTAATTATTAAACTTTAATAGTAATTACTCAAAACTGGTTATCGACCAGTCAATATTTGCAGTAAGTTATTCTTATGATAAAAGGTTAATTAAATATATACGTTACCAATTAAAGTTATGAATTGATAGTAATTGTTTTCAAGCTAATAATAATTATCGAGTAACCTATACCAGTAACTATATCAGAGAAGATTCGACTAAGGTAAATCGTCTGTTGATAATAATTATTACCGTTGTTACCCATTTATCGTAATTAACAATATAATTAACATTTTTTTAAATACTTGTCGACTGTTGATTCACTCCCACATGGCAACCTAAACATTTACTACGGTCAAAGTGTAATTTTCCCATTTTTTTTTTTGTTTATCTTTAATAAAAAAAAAGTTGGACTAGTTTTTTAAAAAAAGTTGTATATGTAATAGCCCTACACTAGATCTACTTCCAGTCTAATATTTAGATCTTAAGTCGTAAAATTTTGCTCTAAAATTAGAAATAAAGAAAAAATCTCTTCCCCTTCTAGGGAAAAGGTTTTATAATAATTTTTTTTTTGTCAAGGTTATTCTAAAGTACTGCGTTTAAAGAACATTTTATACAATTTTAGAAATCATTATCTCTCAGCTACGCATTGAAAGCGTATAAAATCGTAGTTTTTATATAAAAGTATAGTATAATAGTTTTTATTAGAAGTGTACAACATCTAGTGTACATATTTAAATGTATTAGATAAACGTAATTAACAAGACAATAATTAGGTATTTGTTTATATTTTTAATTTTCGATTTTTAAACGCGGTTTTTTTTTAAAAAGTGTTTTCACACCGATTTGACATTTCCATCGAAAAAAAACATATTATGGGTGGGGCCGCGGCTACAATCAGCCGGTGTTTAAACGGTTATCTTGTTATCTTTATCAGGAAAACGCTTGCTCAGATTTTAGAGTGAATACTGAATCCTTCTGTTTGTCTCTCATAAATAAAAACGCGTGGGAGAGTGAAAACTAAAAAAAAAAAAAACATGTTAATCCGGTGTTATAGGATATAATACTAATTTTTGAATATGGTTTATCGTTTAAAAGTTGCTACACCAAAGTATTTAAGTATGTTTTAATAAACAAATTGTAGTTCAATTTGAATTTTTTATTTCATTGATCGAAACGAATTAAATTTCATAGAATTCTATAGAACTTAGTATTGTTTTGAAAAAACACATTCGATTCGCATCAAATAGTAGGTATTAACGTATTACCTAATTCGCAGTATTTTTTTCGGGTTTTTGTAGTATTTAAATTATTTACCAGTATTCAGTGTATTTCGACTTCTTTTTCTTCAGGTAGGTATGAAAGAGATTGATTTGGTTAAGCAAACCTATTATTATGATTTAATGTGACGAACCTCTTGTTGTTTTTTAGTAAATGAAACGTCGTCATGGACAGTATTCAACAAGGCTGGTTTACCGAGTCCGACACTTGGCCAGGAGCGGGATTGTCGCTTCAAGTTGAAAAAGTCCTTCATAAAGAGAAATCTCCTTATCAAGACATTATGGTATTACAAACGTGAGTATTAAACCGCCGGGAAGTAACTTTATTATTTATTAATGTATTCAATTTTTTTATTTAATTAATTTCGTTTTGAAAAAAATACCACATTAATTCCAAGACCAGTTACGTTAAGTTCAGCTCATAATCTTTATGTAAAATACTTTTTGGAAAATGATTTAAACGTATAGAATATTATTATTTTTACCACTTTGAAGACCGTTTATGTAAAAAAATAACATAGATGTGTTGGGAAAAAATCTGAGGCCAGATTTGGATTCAGAGAAAAATTAAATTTAATATTATGGTTTTTGTTCTAAGGTTAAATTTAGTTGTAGTGTAATCTTCTTCTTCTGGCCTATTAATACGGACCATTAAGGTACCTTGCCGCTTCCACAATCCTTCTCCACTGATCCCTATCCGTTGCCATGTCGATGCTGAAGGTGTTGTTTATTTTGGACAGGTCTCTCTTCATCGAATCAAACCATCTTTGGCGTGGTCTCCCCAGGGGTCTCTTTCCAGTCGGGTTCCCCACCATAACCTTCCGTATGAGGCATCCTTCTGCTCACCACACGTAGCCTGCCCATTCTATTCTCTTACTACGAATGAATTGGAATATACTTGGATTGTTATAAAGTCTAGTTGTAGTGTAATATAAGTTTAAATTTTACTAACTATTGTAACAGTTAATTTAATTATGTTTTTCGTATACCTAAAATAATGACTTTTTGTTCATGTAGCAAATCGTTTGGGAAAGCGTTAATTCTGGACAAAATAATTCAGTGTACGGAGTTCGATGAATTTTCGTATCAAGAAATGATATCTTTTTTGCCATTGTGCAGCCATCCCAATCCAGAAAGAGTTTTGGTAGTTGGCGGGGGTGACGGAGGCGTAGCGCGAGAAGCTGTGAAACATCCGAGCGTAATCAGCATAGATGTAGTGGAAATCGACGAACGAGTAGTGAAACTGGCTGAGGAATATTTGCCGTTTATGGCGTGTGGATTTAAAAACGAAAAAGTCACACTGCACATAGAGGACGGCTTTGAATTTATGAAAAAGAACGCACAACAATTTGATGTCATCATCACTGATTCCTCAGACCCCGTCGGTAAACGACTAAAGTTTATATAGTACTTATTTTTATGTGAAATTTCATTACGTTGTTTTAGTATTAAATGTTTATTTTATTTTCGGTTTTTTTCTAGGTCCTAATGCATCACTATTTCAAAAGAGTTACATCGAGTCGATGAAACAGTCACTTAAACCAGGTGGTATTATTTGTTCGCAAGCAGGATCTATTTGGATCAAAGAAGACCAGAACACAATGATCGGATTGTCCAAAGACTGTTCAGCCGTATTCGACAAGATCACTTTAGCCACTATTTCAATTCCATCTTATCCGACAGGCAATATTAGTTTTCTAATGGCCACAAACAATGATGTAAACAAAACATTTCCTTATTACAACTTTTTATACTTATAATTTTACATTTTAGAAAAAAAATATAATAGTTTTGAGTAATAAAGTTTATTACAAAAGTATCATTAAAAAATGCACTAAAAAAGTGTTAAAATGAGTTTAAAACGTAAAAAATGAATTGAAATATGATCAAATGTATATAATTGTAATCAGTAAAGTGAAGTTTTAAACATTTTTGAGAATTTTAACGACAATATTTAGCTCATTTTTTTTTAAACAAATAAAAATGTATTTAAATAACCTTAACAATGAACACAACTTTATTTTTCTTTGAACAAATAAAATATGATTGAAATCATTTTTCTCAATTCAACTAAATTTTCATTTAAAAAAAAAAAAAAAAATTATTCAAATAATAAACTAAAATACAAGTTTATTTAAAACAAATAGTTATTTGAAACATCAGTTTAAAAATGTATTTAAATAAAATATTGTTTAATAATTATTAAAACAATACATTTGTTTGTAATATTGTAAATAATATATTTACAGAAAAAACTGATTTATTATTAACTTTTTATAAAATAAAACCTTTCATTATAAAATGTATATTATGTTTCAGAAGGTTAATTTTAAAATGCCAGTTTTCAAGTTTACAACCGAAGAAATGGACAAACACGAGCTTAAGTTTTATTCACCAGAATTGCATTGTGCTTCGTTTAGCATTCCTAGGTTTATTCAAAAGACTCTTCCTTACCTCACGTGCTAGTAGTGACAATTCTTTGAAACGTGTACCTTTTTTTTTTTTGTAGTATGTACAGAGTTTATTTTACTTTTTAACTATGTATGTATTTAAATTATCATACTATGTTTTGTATTTTCTCTTGTCATCACAAACTAACAAATCCATTGCACTGATTTAAATTTAACAAACATAGTCAATTATTTTAAGTATATGTACTCACATGTATTTATGTATTTGCTGTAATACATTTGACTAGGTTTACGTTATCGTTGAAAATAACAGAGAAATTGTTTTTATTATTTAAATCACTCAGACTTTAAATTGACCAAAGAAAGCACTTGAACGGTTGAACAGTCGACGTTAGTACATGTCTTAAATCCACCGTTTGTATTTTTTTGAAGCTCTAATCTGTGTAATGTACTTCTCAAATCAAAATTTTCGGTTTTCGCTTTTTCTGCTTTCGACATTTGTTTTTTTTGTTCTGTACAACGATAGTTAACAGTTTAATGACGTTATTACAAAACTTTTACTTATAGAACGGTACCTATTAACGCGTTGTAATAATGCCGCAAGGCCATGTTGATTGTGTCCCAAAAGTCCATTCGATTGGGCGGAATAGACTTAACGAATTTCAACCAAAAGGATCGCATATCGTCTTCGTTTACCGTCCACATAAAATAATCGTATTGCTTGTCGATTCTCTGGTTCAACGATTGTGGCACGTTCTTGGCTTTGGGTTTGGATTGTTCTATAATTTTTTTCATAACTCTCAAATAACCGTTCTCGTCCATAGTGATTTTGTGGACCAAGTTTGTGCACAACACGTCTGGACGATCTCGTACGGTCGCCGCTGCAAGACGTCGGTGGTGGTTACTATCACTTTCAGACCTATAGTTATTTTAGCGTAGGGAACCGTTTTTTTTTGTAATAATCTTACTTAGAACTCTTTAATTAGCATATTTCTTCATTTAAAAAAAATATATATTTTTTTTTGTGTAAGCTTACCAGTTTTGGTTACTTTTAGAAAAAAGTCTCTTGCACAATTCTATAAACGAACAAATGAATATAATAAGTGGCCGCTATCGGTACGTTGGCTAAAACCTGGTACTAGAACCAGGGATTATTGATTTTTTTTTTTTAAATATATTTAACATAAAATTATAAATTTATTGAAACAACCAATTTTTTAACATTATGCATCTATTATTAATTTATTATAAATTATCTAAAATTGGGCCTGAAAGGATTAAACTGTAAACGATAAATATCTCACTAAGATTATCTGCACCTGACACGTGGTGCACGTCTTTTGTGTCTTCGTGCATTTCACCAAAGGACGTTTTCAGTCCAACGTTCAAACGGTTCACGTGGTCGTCGGTGAAAGCCAACAGTTGGTTCATCAAATGGTCTATGGACTTGCATACATCAACTCTAAAACCGACGAACAGACAATAACCGCGTTGTGTTCAATGTCAAAAGCCAATAAGGGGTAACACTAGGTTAGACGTTATTTTAATGTGCAGTAAGAAATTATAATTGTGCAGTTGATTTTACAACTTCGATTTTTTCTTGTTGTACGAGTTCAAAGATAATAATGGTTAAATTTTTTAAAATTATTTACATTAGTGGTGGAACAGCCGGATTTATCAGATTTTCTTTTTCTTTTTACCTTATAATAAAAATATTTCCATTTTAAGTACTTAACAGAAAAATAGTTTCTATTATTATTTATTATAAACTCTACTATATTTATGGGGTGGGGGCGACCAAGGTTTCAAATCAGATTTATTTCGAATGGCGATGCCAGTCTATTGTTGCTATAAGGCACGGATCCAAAGGGTAGGGGCAAGGGTAGTTCAAACCCTTAAATTTCTCACAAAATCCTTAATTTGGGGCTATGCTATAGGTAAGTTGCTCATAGTTTTGAAAGATGCTATATTGGATACCGATGGTTGGTCAAACCGTCAAAACAAACGGTTTCTTCGTCGGCTTTAGTCTCGATTTCAGACCATGCCACAGGCGTGCCGCAAACCTCACAGTATACAAGTGGCTTAAAATTGGATACGATCAGATCCCACGTGTCAGTCTTGTTCAGACCCAGAGTTTTCATCATGTTGTAGATGAGAGGTAAGTTTTTCATGCGATAAGGCCAGAAAATTCCGACCAGATGGTCGTCGACCGTCAACCTCGACTCCTTCACCGTCAAGTCCAAAATCAACCTCATCAGAGCTTTGATCCTGGCTTTTGCGTACTCGCTGTGGGCGTTTTTATTACCGTCGTTGGACGGTGGACCTGAAGACATTATCGAGTCGACCATTTGCTTGTAAGACGGCAAGTCGTTCACGCTGGGAAGTTCAAACAAAGCAATGTGCGGCACGCCCAAGTACTCTTCGTGTATGATTCGGTCGGTATTGTGAATCTGCAAAAAGCATCACCAATCTAAGGTCAATTCAATTGGCGTCATCTAGTAACTCGACAATATTTGCCAGCCACAATATCTGACCTGTTGGATAATTTCGATTATGCGCGTTTGTTCCAGCGCCCAACCCTCTTTGAATTTCCTGGCTTCGAGTTTGGCGATAAGATCCGCTTTCTTCTCGAGTCTGTCGATTTCCGCGTTCACCTTGACAATCTCTTCTTTCAAAATCGGAATCCGGGCTAAATATTGCTTGTCGTTTTCTCTTAGCTTGGTCTTCAGATCGTACACGGTTTGTCGCATTCTGTTTAAATTCAATTTACTTATTTCATAACGATCGACATCTACGAAACTGAGCGTTAGCCGTTTAACGATGCCGCTCAAACTATACTTTTTTTTTGTGGTACTTTAAAAGTGTACTTGAAACCCACCGCGATCACCAAAATTAATTTTTGTTTAAACGGTGAACAACGAAGAGAGAGAAGTTGAGTGCTACATTTGATAAGCCGATGCCAATTAGTAGAAAGAAATTTACAGTAGTCAGTGGATGAGCATAAGGTCGAAGGGTTGTCAATTAACGAAGTAAGGTTTTTTATAATACAATTTTGTAGAAATTTGAAGGGTATGAGAGGTTGTTGGTGGCAGTTTTATGCGAAGGTCGAGGAGCCAAAGGAAGTTCTTTTATCCGTTTCTCAGAACATCAAAGTATAGTTGGAGTGTACTTTGCAGATTTTGTATCTTAAAGCGGGGTTTACGCGTTGATCCGTCTCTTTCGGGTAGCCAAAGCCGTTGCGTTTTCGTCAGTTCTTTTCCTTAGGACGTCGTAGTTGTATTGAAGTTTTTCGGCATTTTCGAAGCACTTCATTTTTACAAACTCCAATTCGCGAACACTCTCCTGGGAAGCAATATAGTCAGAGCATAATATTATATTAATTAAGCGACCCAGAGGCACCGCGGTGGGTTTTCTTACGTCAGTTTCCTTGGTCACGTTAATCCGAACGTTTTTCGCTTTCTCTTCGTTTTCTTCGAACTGGTCCATTAGTTTTTTCTCTTTGTCTTCGATGACCTTTAAGCGTACGTCCATTGCGTTGGAATGGTCTTCGACGATTCGCTCGTACACCGATTGCCAGGCTGTGGTATTGTTCGTTTGTTTCTTCTCCATTTCCTCGTACATCAGTTGCTTGACGCCAAAAAATTTCACAATAGTAATGAGTATACCCTTGTCCCACGAGAGAACAGACCTGCGCAGAAACCAAAACGCGCAACTCCCGTTTACTTTTGTCTGCAACGGCGCATACGAGAGTAAAGCGTTTGGTTTTTGCGCAGGCCCGTTCTCTCGTGGGACAGTGCGGACTCGTTGGAATTTACAAAAACCGGCGGCTTACTTCGATGAGCGACAGGTGCTCGGCGTGAGCGTTTTTAATGTCTGCCATGTGATCGTTGGCAATCTTGTACAGCCTCTCCAGGTCGTCGCTTTGTGAACTTTTCTCGCGAAGAGTCTTGGACATTGTATCGTCTATTTCTCGCATCAACGCGCCGATTATTTCATCTTTTTGTCTCAACAGCTTGGCGCCTTGTTCTAGTTAACAGTGAATTGATGTGTGATCAGAAATCGTACTCGAAAGTTACTCTAGAGGGACAAGAACTTAACAGTTCACCCCTTCCCCTTAAAAATCGAAAAAAAACCCTATTAGAAAATTACACTTTGAGGTAACAATATTACTACCTCTGATCGTTTCGATATCCTCGTGGATAACGACCACGTCGTTCTTTTTGCTGATAGCTTCGAATTGGTCGTCGACAGTCTTGTAGGCTTTGTTGATTTTATCCACAGCCGCTTTAACCGTGTCCCAGCGTTCTCTGTTGGCGTTTTCGTCGGTCCACTTGCGCACACTCTCTGCGTTGTCGACTTCCAAACGTTTTTCGCCAATCACAGCATGGGCTTCTTCAATTATTTGGGCCAATTCGAACTCGCTGGTTTCTATTTGCACGGTGACCGCGTTGGGCACAATCAGTTTTTCAAGCTGTTTCCGCCTGATTTCCTCTTGCTCGAACCTAATAACGTCCAATGTAGTGAATTAGTTAGTATCTTTTTCTCCTTCATCTCAACTATAGTTAGTGGTCGGCCACCATTATCCTAAACTTCTACTTGGCCGGATCTCCCACATCATCTTCGCATACACCAGCTGCAGTCTTCTCATATCATTCTCAATCGCATCCAACCACCACTTTTTCAATCAAAGCCACCGTTACATTGTATAATTACATCCTTAGTATTTAAAACTCTCAACCATGTCTACTATTAAGACGTCACCGCTATTATTGACATTACATATTATTAGTCTTGTCCCGTCAATCTCTTGTCGTCTTTCTTATTTGAGTGCATTAGTCACATTACTCATTATGTATATTGTAATTTTTTTACTCGACCAAATGAGCCCGGCGGCCGATATTTTGTCTCCTGGCCTGTTTCCTTTCTTCGGCATCGGAAAGCGTCGTACTCACGTCTGAATCGTCCGAGTTGCTATCATTGTCCCTCCTCCCTGTCGTTTTCGTTTGCTGTTTGACCATTCTCGTACAACAGCTACAGTGAAAACTTTATAAAATAACAAAAAAAATAATATATTAGTAAAAAAAAATGCACATAAATCATAATAATAATATTAAAGGTAAATTGATTTCCAATATTACCTAGCCAATAGATATATTATACTAAACAATAAAACATTTACTTGGCGATTTGCACAAATTATCCTAAACAATTTATTCAATGTAATAGGACTCTGAAGAATATTTTTTTTAAAGCGACTAGTTTATATAACCCCGGTTAAAAGAAATACAATGTTAGTAAGTAAGAAATTAATATTATATAATTATTGTTTACTGCAATATAACACCTAGAGTGGAAGCTATAAAATACCCTTTGTAGTCGATGCATAATATCATTGGGTTTAATAATACTTTTGTATTATAAATTCGATGTTAATACTAATAACAACAAAAATAAAAATAATCTAAAATTGTAATTTATTAAAAAAGAGGTCCATACTTTGACTGCGAACACGCTGGTGTTTTTTTTCTTAAGGATTTTGGAAGGAGCAATTTTTGGAGACACTTAAGAGCCTAGTTTTTGCGGCACACCACTTTTTTTCGACAAGTAAAACATTTTTGGAAAGATGAAATTTTCTGGAAAACCGTTTTAAAGCATTTTTACTTATAAATAAATTTAAAATTAAGAGTTTATATAAAAAATTACACTGGGTTTTTTTTTGATAATGTAACTATGGAGCAAGGTCATTAGATGGTAAAAAATTTTGAATTTTTTCAAGCCTTTATATCAAAAATGGCCTATATATACTAATTAACAAATATTGAGATCGTATTCGAAGGCATAGTAAAACATATAGGCAGCGAAATGATATTACAATAGATATAAGAAAAAAAATATTCATTTAAATTTCTGATAAACGCCATTTGTTAATTGTTATTCAAATAATAAATGCTAGGTATAATGTATTATGTTAAACAAAAACCTGCTAGGGTTAAAGACATTTTTTAACTGAAGAACGTGGTACTGGATTTTGAAAAATTGTATAGTGTTCAAGAAAATATAGAACTGGTCTCTGACGTCATGATGACACTCCCAGTCAGGGGTAAATCGCCGTTTGAAAATACTTACACCAGAGATATTAATAAAATCATTATAGTGGCACTCTATCACTCCCACGACAAAAATTGAAAATATATGAATTTTCACGAACAAAACACATATTAAATTATGTGTTGTTTCTAAACAACTCCACGTGTAAGAAATTTGTTGAATATTATGTAAGTATCCCACCTCTTGGTGGAAAAAGGCAAATTTACAATCCAACTATTGAATGATGATTATTCAAATTAGGTACTCGAGACAAAAATACAAATTAGGCCGATAATAATTTATAGTATTGCCATATCATGAATCACAAATCACAATACTTATACTTATTTCTTAAGCAAACACATTCATCAAGTCAAATGCACATGTTTAATTTCCTACTGCAAAATTAGCGTCTTGCTGCACTTTAAAATAAAGCCTACTACAATGTAAGCACAGGAATCGCAGTGTTCGTGGACAAAGTTTGTGTAGTCAATGGCGACCAAGGAAAACAAGTTAGCGATACATCAATAATACACACCACCTCAACAAGCAGTGGCAACGATCAAAAAACTAAACAGAAAATGTTATATAAATTTTTAGCCGGGACGCCGATTTTCCGGCTGGGGGGTTAGGTTGAATCGTTTAACATGCAAATCGCTTACGTCGGAGGCCGTCGATGTCCGGGAAATCGGGTACAGCTGGTGTCGGCGGAAGAATGGAAGCGTCTGACCGGGATGTCGACGCGAAGAACCGACGAAAAGGCCGCGGCCGAAGACAGTTTTCTGTTGAAAGAAACGCGTAGAGCAGTGGCGAAAAAGTTGGCCGACTCGTGGGAAAACACCGTGCTGGTCAGTATATTATATTGTACACTGTATAGATCAACACAAAATCCATCCGATGTAAAAAAAAAAGCTAGTACTGTGGAGTCGGTGCATAATGGGAACGGAGCATATCGGGATGGGGGAAGTCACAAGGGTCACATATAGGATTTATTTTATGTGAAAATGATAAAATCACTTTCAGAAAATAACAAAAATTTTCCAACCCTACAGATGAGACTGGGTTGTCGAAATTGGGTTTGAGCCAATTTGTAAATGGAGACAAGCCTAATAAAAATATTCCATACAAATTTCGACTCGATCCGACCGTTTTTCGTTAAGATTATAGCAAGTCAAAGTTGAAGGTTGAAAAACCAGTGTAAATTAATTTTTAGATATTCTCAGTTTTGGAAGTGAATTTTTTCAACTCGAACGTATAGCATCGAAACTAAATAATCAATTGTCTCTGTTTATAGAACAAAACCAAGAAAATTCTGGAACAGAAGCGCACAGCTAAGGCGAAATTGGAAGCTGAGCAAAAGCAAAGAGACGAGGAGATAAAAATTGAGGCGCTGAACATCAGGAACGAAATGATCGAGAAGTCTCGCAAACAGAAGTTCGAGCAAAGAGACTGGACCAAAACGTTTATAAGAGCGCACAAACTATCAGAGGTATTTTCAAACAGAAATTATTAATCAAACTTGAAAACTGATTAAACTTTCAAAAAAAGATTTTTAAAGCTAAAATATGACAATTGAAAATCTTTCTTTGAATATTTCATAGTGAAATTATTTTTAGCAAGTTATCAAAATATCAGTTTTCAATGAGCTCTAACTTAATAAAAAAAAAAAACAATTTTTCGTGAAATATCACAAGAAAGATTTTTAAGTATTATACTTCAGCTTAAGATAGTTAATTACAGGATTAAAACGGAGCTATCGTCTAAAAACCTAATAAAAATCGGGACAAGGGGGAATTTCTCTCAAAAAAAGGAAGAATCCCGTTTTCAACGGGTCGCCTACTGTTAAGTTAACCTGTACTCGATTTTCTGATTAGGTTTTTGGAGAAAGAGACATACAATTTAAATTAAATGAGTCGGAAAGATTGAGAAAAATGGAACAAGATATGGCGGCGACAGATCAACACAATATGATGATGGACGCATACAAAAAAGAACAGCTAGACCAACAGCTGAAGACGATCGAGTTGAAAAAGACCAAGACCGAAGAGCTGCTGAAAGAGTAATAACTTTTAACAATATCAATACAATTTCATAGCCGCCGATTGAGTCAGTTAACTTGCCAAGCCTTATAATCAACAGAAATTATTAAAAAAAAAAAAAACAGCACAGTGGGTCAGAGAGGTTGAATGTCTATAGGAATTATTATAATATATAACTGGCGGTAAAAAACCATTAAACATAATTTAAAAGCCGGTAAAATATGCGTTCGTAAAGGTAATTATTGGTTTATGAATTTCCTAGATAAAAAAAAAATGTAACTACCTACTTTTTAATTGTATTATATTTTTGTGTAACTTACTGCACCTTAAAATAAATCCTGGACAAACCAGCAGTGTCCGAACCGATTGTCATAGCCAAGCCCTGTGACTGTTTCAGACTGAAGCATCGAGAGGAAGCGAGACGAGACCAAGACATGAATTCTTACAATGACGGCAGAGCAGAACTGCAAAAACTGGCCAGAGAATTAGCCGAGGTCGAAGATAAGGCCAGATCCGAGGTAAAACGATCCTGTTTATGTTAATGGCATTATTTCAAAATTGTCTAATATGGACATACATGAATATACATCTATACTCACTATTTAAAAGTTTGGCTTTCCAGGCAAAAGCGGCTAGAGAAAAAGCTCAAAAGTATTTAGCCGACAACCGCAAGCTGGTGACGTACCACAATGAAAAGTGTTGGTCGGATGAATACGAAGAAGACTTGGTCACTGTCATAATGGCCGAAACCAAGAAGAGAATCGCAAAGATGAGAATGGCTAAAGAAGTCCAAGTAAAAACTAATAAACGACCCATTAGACACTTGACTATAACCAAACTAGGAACGCCAGGTTGTTAAACCCCTTTAAAAAAAATAAAGGAGTTAAAGACTGTGTGGGCAAAATTTAACAAAACATGTAAAAATTTAGGATGTAGTGAAAATAGGCAATGTTTGAAAAAGTTTTCACAATACCTAATATAAAAGTAGCGTATGTTATTAGGGACGTTTATTATGATATGTATAATGGTCAATGATGGCAATGATAAGTAATGAATTTCCAACTTGGAAACTAATTTGACCAAGTGGGGAGAAAACAATATATTTAAAAAATAAAAACACCGCATGCAATCCTATAAAATTAAAAACGTTTAAGTAAAACACATTTTTTTTAATACTGACTTCATTTTTAAAGTGAATAATGAATAAAATTTTGAAAAATGACTTCGTCTATACCTACCGTAGACTAGTTTATTTTACATCAAATTTGAAAAAAAATATTGATTATAAAACAAAAGTAACGAAAATCCCAAAATGGTTTTCTACCTTATTGTTGAATACACCAAGACGCTACTTTTGTGAGGTATTATGAAATCGATTTCAAAAACTGACTTTTTTCACTATATCCTAGTCTACATCTTTTAAAAAATGTACAAAATAAATTTGTATAGTTTTTTAATTTCAACACGTGTTAAACTTTAACACATACAAGTTGTAGACAAACATTTTTGTTGTTGAAAAATTACCGTTTTTGTCAGTTTTAGGTATGCTTTAAGCATTATTAATTCGCCTACAAAAACGTTTCGACTTTGTAAACTAGGCGAGTCCGCTTAAATGGACTTTCATGTTTTAGTTAAGAACAAGCAAAGCGTTGGCTTTAGACGGTATCAAATCGAAAGCGCTGGTCAAGAGACCGTCTGAGAAAAACTGCTGGTCCGAATCGGACCAACAAAAAGCAATCGAAGAGCAAGAAAAAACGTTTGTTACCTAAACAAAAAACAGTTATTCTTTGTTGAAGTACCAAAGCGAATTATTGTAGGTACCAGAAAGAACAGTGGCGCATAAAAGAGGCGGCGAAAAAGAGGAACGAGGAAATGGAAAATGGACGGCGGATGGTAGAGGAAGCAAAGCTCAGAGAACAAGTAGAATTAATGATGATCTGCCAAGAGGAGATGAAAAGGAGCGAAAAAAAAGAAAGGCTATGGTCCGAGTACGACAAGTGTCGCAGCAAAGCCCAAGTAGACAAAATGATCAAGTTCAGGGAAGACCTGGACAAACAATGTGTAAGCGATAACACTTGACTTGCTTTACTCTTTTCCAAATTTGTCCCAATAACATTGCCTATTGTTTCAATTCTGTCGTCAAGCTGGATTTGTTTTATAGCTTAAAAGATAGAACGCCAAGTTTAGTGTTAAGCAGTTATTGTTGCAGAACAATTGCCAAACGGTGGTATTTTTTTAAAAATAGTCTTTAAAAAGTTTTTTGTAGATTTTAATCAATAGTTGTAAAGTATGTAAAAAGCTGTATTTTATTTTAGAGAGCTAAAGAAACTAGTCACTCGGTCGACATACAAGACGATGTACAACGGTCCGATTGGTATGAAAAGTTATGTCAAACAGAGAACGAAGAATTCATATCTTATGCGTTGACAGTAATTGAGAAGAGCAAGCAGTCAGGCAAACCGATTGTGCCGCTTTTAAGATCGGTCAATGTAAGTGTTGTAATTCTAAAAATCGATACGTTACATAAAAATAATAAAACATTGTAATATGTTTGTTTTTAGGATTTTCTGAAAAAGTACAATTTATCAATTGACGAAGAAAATAAAAAAGTTTTCAAAAATAAACCCAAAGCTTTTGTTCGGAGTTCAAGGGTTATAGCAGCATGTCTGTCAGACAACAAAGAAACAAACTGAATTTTGTACAAAATTGTATTTAAAAAAACATATTTATTTACATTAAAAAATTACATAAGGCACGTCAGTGTGTTTAAGTCTTTTTAATTATTACACGTAATGACTACAACAAAAAATTGAGCAAATAATATAAAAATAATAATAATATGAAACTAGTTTTGTAAACTTAGTGAGCTTAGTGAGCTTAATAAAATTCTGATTTCACAAACCAATAATTTCATTATACAATATATATTATAAATAAGGCACATTTTAGTCAAAATATAAATATATAAACATACAACTATAAAATTGTGATGGCACTTTATTGAAACACAATATTAACATTTTATCCATGGCATTTTTCTTGGTAAACTATAGTGTGTATTCTCGAGTCGGAGGCCTGCATATTTCGCCGCAGCAGTCGTTTGCATACGCCTCATGGCTACCACACAAATTGCAACAATCCTAAAAATGAATGTAATAATATGTAATGTTTTGTTATATTAAAATTAAAATCATATTTTAGAATAACAAAATGGCGTGTTAAAGATTGTGCTAAAAGCCCTTTCCTTCAACAACCCTGTACTGTTGCTATACATAGTTCCGATTAAATTTGAGGTTGGAAAAAACATCGTAACAAGCGACCCTTTGACACTACACCACATGGGGTTAAAGACGCATTTTATTCATATGTGAACTCACTTGAATCTGGACATTTTCCGTTTACCACATATTTTTTGCATAGTCGTTTTAAGATGCCCATCGTCTAATTCAAGAGTTATAATCTTCAGCAACTTATCTTTGCCCCTGGCCAGTTTTACTAAATACATCTTTTGCCATACCAGTAAGCGATATCGTGACACTATTGCAATACGCTCATCGTTTAACGCAGGCTACCAGTTATCAGTCTAAAACAAATGTATTTTTAAATAATTTTTATAAAGTATAATAAAAACCTTTTGAGGCAATTTGTAAGTCATCAAAATAATCACATTATACTCCTCTTTTTTTTTTTATAAAAATAGATTTTTAGTAGTTTTTATTTAAAATTAAAAAAACCAAGTAACACACCTTGCAAAAAAAAAAAAAAAATATACAAAGAACTTGAATTACTTTTTAGAATTGTTTTCATTATCAGTAAAGTTAAATTTAATTATTTAAAGTATTCTAATCAATTGCCATATAAGTTTTGACAAAGCTGTTTTGGACTAAACCAAATACTTAAAAATTTGTTTTTAATGAATTTCTTTATCCCCTTAGCCTAAAATGGTAGCTTAAAACGTATACAGCGTGGTCTACTGGTTTATGGTGTTAAGTTGATATTTATCATATAAATGCGATCAGCAAACTAATTCAACATAGTTCTAACTTCATGTATGCATTTACATATGCTTTATCTGTACACTCGTTGCTAGGTTGTTTTTGAATACTTTTTGAATTTAGTCTCTCAAACTCATTGACTAATTTTGAATATTTATGATTTGAAGCTTCAAGATCTAAATCGTAAAATACCTCAAATTAGTTTAATTTCAAATAATTTTAATAACTAGTATTAACATTAGTTTTAACTCTTGTTAAATTAACTTTAGTTAATTTGAAAACAATAGTTGAAATTAATTTACCCAAATTTTAATTAGTATTCAAACTTTTTCATTTCATTGCTCCTTCGAGTATTTTAAATATTTTGACAGCTACCAAATTATCAATTTCTCACTACAGTATACGTAAATCCATAATTTCCACGGCTCACTTGACCAACTCCCTAGGAGCTGCAAAGCACACAGTTTGAATACCTCTTAATAAAATTAATTTAAGACGATTGGGTACCGGCCTTTATTAAGGAGTTTTGGGTGGGCAGTTTCTGGTTTTTTTTCTGTTACGCGTTGTCGTTGTGTGCGTATCAAATGAACATTAGTATGAGTGTTGTTATCTTACCCTCCCGTCCTCGCACCTGTCTAATTCATTGTTGAAATGACTCTCGTACGTACACGCACAAGTCGGTTAAAACGGCTACTGTTCAGGATTCTTACAAATTTATGCTGCAAAACTAATAATTTTCCTTTAATCAGTCCGATCGTTGTATTGATGCGATAAGACTTCTGAAAATAAATTTGAGTTCAGTGTGAAGTCTACTCAAGATCGGTCAGGCCACTTTTCCAGTTTCATTTAAAAGTATTTTTTAAACACTACTACAAGATTTAACATTTTTCAAAAAAATTAAATCAAAATTGTGGAATTTTGAGGGCAAAATTAAAAAATGTAAGCTGACCGATATCAAGTAGACTTCATGCCAAATTAGTATTAATTTTCAGAAGTCTTATCGCATCAATACAACAATCGGATTGATTGAAGTAAAATGGGTAGTTTTTGATGGAAAAATTGGTTGGTACCCAATTGCCTTAATGACATTAATTTAACACAAATCTAAATAGTGTAATTAGTGGTTATTTTTTTAATTTTTATAATAAATAATTATTTGAATTAAAATTAAAATAAGAAAATGATTTTCAAGGTTTGATTATAACACATATAAATATTATATTTTTTTGGTTGTATGGGATTATTTTTAAAACATCAGCCAAACTAACTAAATTGTTCACCAACCTCATTATTTTTATCTTCCAACACTTGAAAACATTTGTTATGTTCCACTTTACTTTCTTTTAATGTATTGTATAGAGTAGTCATTTCAATGTCATTAGTTTGTAATACTTGGAGATTATCGATTTTCATTTTTGCTGCAGTCAATTGATTACTCTTTTCAGCGAGTCTCGTTCTTAATGTATCAACTTCAGATTGCAAGTCCTTAAAATACAATATAAGTTATTTGAAAAAAAAAAAAAAATAGGCTATTACTTACTTTAAGTTGTTTGTTGAGCGCTTTTTTCAAAATGGCGTCTTCCGATTTATACATTCTGCTTAAACGCTCCTGTACTCTTATATTATTCTGCAATTCGGATCTCTCCCTGGACGAAATAAAAATTATTACATAAATTAATAAATATGCAGTAGTTTTAAAAAAGTTTTTGTGAAATTTGTCAATTCAAAATACTAACGCAACAGATATATCTTCAAACATTGGAGAACTACATTCATCGACCACCCAAAACTGATCCAGTTCTTTAATGCGTTTTGAAATAGATTTTTCTAAATCTTTGAGCTAAATGAAACAATTAATTTATATAAAATAAAAAAATACAAATACAAATACATAAAAGAATATACGCAATATACTTTTAATCTAAAGCTGTTGACTACAATTTCGGCATCACCAAATTCTGGAGTAGAACTCTGATTTTGTTCTTCATATAAATTTCTCATTCTATCTAGCTGAAAAAAAATGTAAATGTTAAAAAAAAAAAAATTATATTGACATATCACTTATTTCATAATTACTTCGGCTAGCATATCGTGTTGGTTAGTTTGTTTTTCTTTAAACATTTTCGTTAGAGAGCTTATATAATTTTTATTGGATATTTCATTTTGAGCAAATATTTCCATGTGTTGTTCCATACCACAAATCATTTCCTTTAGCGATGTCACTTCTTGTTCTGACACTTTTAACATTTCTTTTGTTTTCTGTTGCTTTGCTTTCAGTTTTTCATACCGTTCTTCAGCTTCTTTATGTTCATTTACAAGCATATCACAATAAATAGAAAATTCATTTTTTACAAACAAAAAAAAGGAATAATAACAATCATAATAAAAATGTTTTTAAAGATGTCTTGACTGTCAAGGAGTCGAAGAGTAATATATATTAATATTTAATTAAGTTGGTTTAATTTTTCACGATTTAAAAGAACTTGTTAGTTATAAGTTGTAATTATTATAATTTGGTTGATAAATATAGATATAAATGCAATTGTTTGACTATTGTAAAAACAAACTAATTATGATCAGTCATTAGTCAGCTATCATACACAACAACAAGTATGCTATATTTTTAGAGGCTGCTATTATTAAATAAAAACCCTATCCACAAATATTAATTTTAATAATGCGTATCTAATAATTGTAACTCAGAAAAATAAAACCCACAAGGTGGGCTCTTTTCATGCAGACGTACATAAGTGACAACTATTATTATTTTGAGGGAAGAAAACGAAAAAGTTTTGGATTAGTAATAATTATTAAAATATATTCTAAAATCAAAAAAATATATATTGATTATCAGTTAGTTGGTGCATTAATATTTAAAATGTCTAACCAGTTAACTGTGTGGTATGTATATTGTATAACGTATACGGTATATGTGTAACTATCCTAATTACAAACACGTCGGATAGAAGTAATAAAATCCAAAGTTAGAAATTTAACTTTTTATTTATTTTTTCTTATATTACACATAAATTGCATTTATATAAATAGAATAATATTATAAATCAATTTTATGTGAGGACTGAGATATATTTACACTAGTCACTGGTATATTTGGTCGTATGGTTTTATTTTTATGGATTTACCTATACTCTGTTGATGCACAATGATTCTACTAAAATATTTATTTCACTGGTATGGTGTAATTTTAATAAATTAGGATACGTCCATTGTGCTTTTTGATTTATAAACTTGGAGACAGTCATTTAAACTCACATAGATAGCCCTATGGGCTACGACAACCAATTCAACGTTGTCAGAAATGTTGAAATGGTTGTCAGAAATTAATATAGTACAGCAAAAACCACAAATCAAACTTCCACGTATAATAGGTGTTTATTTTTAATTATTTCATTGCAAAGACCAAAGCTAGAAACTTTCAGAAAATGTTAGATATAGGTTGCACATTGCGCTTAATATCTGTTAGAAATCTGAACAGAATCATATTATTCTTTATTGTACATAGGTTTAATTATTAAGTCAGGGGAATTATTAAAAAACAATTTAGTAGGCAAGCTGTAATTTTGAAATTTTGTATCTGACATAAGATTATTTTCAATGGACATTTTACTTATAGATTATCTGGTTTTGGTAATTTTGTTTTCAATTATCTATTTTAGTGTTTGTTTGTAACATAGTAAAAAAACCTGTGGCGGTCAACGTGTTAAATAGGACATGTAATGATAATTTTTAATAAGAAATAATACTTAGATTAAAAATTTGGTATATATTTTAAATTTAAATAGTTTCATAAAGACGTTCAGTGTATTAAAGATGATCAAATTTACAACAAAAAAAAAAAAACGCTAAAGATACTTTAACAAACAAACACTTAATATGACAACACTAAATTATCTAGACCTCTTACAGGATATTTAAAGATATTTTTAGTATTTAATGCAATATTATGGTTTAATATTCTTTTAAGTGCTTTATTTAGCTTTGCCTTGAGCAGCAACGGCAGCAATTGCTTTTTTCACAGTTTCTTCATCTCCTAAAAACTTCATTGAAACAACAGGTTTAAAATTTTCATCCAATTTGTATTCAAATGGAATACCAGTTGGCAAATTTAAACCCATAATTTGGTCATCAGTCATATCTGTAAAAAAAAAAAATCAATGATAATATTTAACCAAAATATATCCTTATGCTACCTCTACACTCTCGCCAAGGCAATGCCAGTCAAAGGATTTGAGGCGAGAGTGCAAATGATTTGAAAATGGGCTTTTTGCGGTTTGGAATCAGGAACAATGAATTTATAAAGATGATAAATAATAATACAAAATAACTACTGTTCATTTGTCAGAATTATCCGGGTCGGTTTTTCACATATACAATTGTTAAAAAAGGTATATTTCCAGTTCACTCAAATTAATTAAATTTTACTTTTCACAGTTAGGTCATTGTTCTTTGAGAGCCGCGATATACAGGTGATTACAAAAGAATATCATCCTGTATTTTTAATTTTTAAATATTTATAACACAACTTGGTTCTACTAAAATGTATAAAGGAAAAATTTAATGTTTTATTTTAGTCTTTTACTGTTATAGGTACATAATGCTATAATTAAAATGGTAATTTAGGATAATGTTTACAAAGTAAATTAATATTTTATAACAGCTATGGCTTCACTAAAAATGTATGTTAATGTACAGCCTAAGATTCCTATACTGGCAGTTTTTTTTTTAAATTTCACTTATGAGATATTCCAAATTTTTAGAATAGAAGACTACTTAGTCAGCCAGTATTATTTTCAATATATTTACTTATATATAATTTTGAGAAAAAATATGAGTTAAAAAGTAGAATTGTAGTTATACAACTCTTTTATTAAGAAATTTACAGCATTTTCTTAAATCCACTTACTGTCCAAGTGCTTGACTATGCCTCTGAGACTGTTTCCATGAGCAGCTATGATAATACGCTTGCCCTCTTTCAACTGTGGAATAATAACATCGTTCCAGTAAGGTAATGTTCTTTGAATGGTAAGTTTTAAAGACTCGTACATTGGAAATTCATCTTTTGATGGTTCGTTTTGGTAACGTAGGTCATTAACAATTTGATCATAATATGCATGGCCTTCTTCCATAGTAGGTGGTGGAATATCAAAACTCCGTCTCCATATATTAACCTAATAATTTTAAAGCAATTTGCAAAAATTGAAGTTTGTAACTTAATTAATAAATACAAATTACCTGTTCTTCACCATACTTGGCTGCAGTCTCAGACTTGTTAAGCCCAGTGAGACCACCATAATGTCGTTCATTTAAACGCCAAGTTTTGTAAATTGGAATATTATCTTGACCGAGTTCCTTAAGTATAGAACCCAAGGTATTTTGAGCTCTCTTCAGCACAGACGTATGGGCCACATCAAAAGTATAATTATTTTGCTTCAAAGCTTTACCAGCACTTATTGCTTCTTGTTCGCCTATTAATTACATAGAACATTAAACATAATTTATAATAATAGTATTATTATAAAACATACATCTTTACAAAAAGGCATACCTTTTGGACTTAGATCTGCATCAAACCATCCACAAAACAAATTTTTCTGGTTCCATTCGCTCTCTCCGTGTCTAACCATTACAATTGTGTACTTGGCCATGGTTGACCGACGTAAAATTTGCAATTTAGAAATAATTATTAACGTTCGGTTTTTTTGAAGGTGAAATTAGCAATAGATGACCTTATACTATATAGTTGTTAACTATACTAGTGAGTTTTGAATGCGAAACCGCGAAGACCGAAGTGCGAACTGACAATTGACAGACTCGGATAATACCTATCTAAATTCTGGATTTGATTTCTGAATGTCAAGACTCAAGATCGATTATTGGTTGAGCGGCGAGTTACCGAACCACGATGTCAGATAACCTCGAAGCCATGAAAAACTAAAAGGTTAGTCAGCAACTTGTGCTATCAATTTTTACAAAAAGATGCCATTTTTTCCCCTTAACAAATCAAGAAAACCGGCGGCTATTTTGAGTTTACCACAAGTTGCTGACATACCTGTATATTTTCTCATGCTAAAACATTATCAATATTGACGTTTGACAGCATAATGCATATATAGAGGGCGCTGTTATAAAAATATAATAATATTGATACTTGATATTGAAGCACAGATTAGATAGAAAGGTTTTATCTTATTTGTGATTATGGTAAGAAAGTAGAAACTAGAAACCCTGTAGGCTGTAGCCACTAGGCTGTACATTAATCATTAACGAATAACGATATTAATTTTATTAAATATTTTATAATAATTAATTAATAATGCACGTCTTGGTCAAGACTCTTGGACGCCCAGAAAGAAGTTTATAACGAACTGTTATAAGACGTCCGTTAATAGTGTAGTGACTCATGTATTCTGTACTTTTTCTTTAAATCTTTGAATAAATTACAAAGAAATTAATATTGACTATTGAGTAATAAATACTGAATATTTATACTTAATTTCTTTTCAGAATTATCATTTTAAAATTAATATTTTTCTGTTGGCAAGTTCCAACATATTAAAAACCATGTTTATAGATGAAACGACCGATCTAACATCATTAGTTGATATTAGTTGTAACTGGTTGTCGAATGTCGATGGTAAGGATATTAGAGACTGTATGGTGGTTCGGCTACACCAAACACGAGAAGAAGATATTGATGAAATGTATGATTCTTGTAATTTTTTAATATTTGATATTAATTTCTTATTTCTATATTATATCTGTAGGGATTACTCGAGCATGTTACAGTTCTGCATTAACTTCATGCAACCAAATTTAAATAATGAAGACTGTGATCAAGACCTACCAACATTTACCATAGAACTAAAAAGCAAACCTCGTTATATAATTAAAAAAGTTGTTTTGTGCTCCCAGGTAAAATATTATTATATGTCAAGATTTTGTTGAATTTTATCTAATATTATTATATGTATATATTTTTGTTTAAGGCTAAAATTATTGAACTTTTTGGCAACAATGAAGAATATATCTCTACACATAATTCTACGGGTATCAATAATTTTAACATTCATACAATGTGTGTAAATAATACCGCTTGTAGTTTAAAGCTCAAGCAATTAACAGACGATAAATTTGGGTGGATATATTGTTTACATGTTTATTTATTGAAAACTGAAGATAATTTTAATTGTAAAATTGGACCTGTAAATTTACAAAATGTAATAAATATATTAAATTCCGAGTCCGTACCAACAAATGTTTCCATGTTACTTTCTACATTAAGTCAAAGAAATTTATCTTCTAAGAATTCCACTCATAATAATGAATGTTTTGAAAATGGTATTGTTCGCCTAGAAAAACTTGTACAAGAAAAGTTTAATAGCATGGAACAACAGATACATACAGTAGCAAGTAATGTAGAAATGTTAAATACAAAGTTTGATAATCTTCTTGCTTTACTTAATAAAGAAAAATAATTATTATTAAAAACTACTTTTCTGTTAAATATTATACTGTAAATAAAATTGTACGTATAATATAAATATTACATTTGTCAATAAAATTAAGTTGCTATTAAGTTTATTTTAATATATTATAAAACCATAATTATGTTCTTTAATTTTTAAGTTAGTATTAGTGATTAAAAAATAATAACATTGTTGTCAATCAAAACCAGTTTTGTAATTGTACTATAAGGAACCTTGCCTGTTTTTAATGTTCCTGACCATTTGCTTGATCGTACACTCACACATACAGTTATTGGTAATAATAAAATAATGTAAATTCAATTTATTGTAATGCAGTCTACAATAAAATACACAAAACAGACAGATGGGACAATTCTATAATACCATAGAAAGTAATTTAAAGTATTTTCAAGTCTTATTTTAATATATAAATCAAATTAATACATAATACTTCAAATAATTTAATGTATAATAAATTTACAGTTCTGATATATAATCACAGAATGCTTGAAAGTAAAATGAGAGCTTATAATTACATTATAAATTATAATTGAAATAAATGATACTCAACTAAAAGTAATGTTTGTTAAATTATAATTGGTATAAATAATAAAAGTTCCTTTTGGCTTATGTAAATATCAAGTACAAAAGTAAATATAATACAACATTTTAATTTGTAGTTTAGATAAAAAAAACTATATTAAAATTGTCAAAAGTAATGTCAAATGAACTATTAGAAAATTGAGTTAAAAATAAAAAAGTATTAACGTTTTTTTTTTTATAGTAAATATTTAGATACTAATGAATAAGAAAGTAATATGAAAATCCTATAACAAAAAAAAAAAAAAAATTCTAACATACTGGACATTTTTCAAGCAATGAAAATATGAGAAAAATGCTTAATTTATTCTAATAAATAATCTATAAAAATAGAACAAAATACAGTTTATTATATCTAAAAGTATTTTGATGAATGGTCAAAAAAAAACTGGTTATAATAGTTTAAAACTTTTTATACATTATTTGTTTTCTGTTTTGGTTTTCTTAAATTTCACTGGATCAGGCGATGAAACTGCATGACATTTTTCTCGTTTGTGTGGCTCAGGAGATTTTGATGGTGGTGAAGGTGGTCTAGAATCAGATGCCTGGGAGGTTGAGTCTAAGCTAGTCATTGATCCAAGCCTAAATTTAAAAGTTTTTAATTAGTTTCCTTATATTTAAATTAAGGTATTTATATTAGGGTGGTCTTTAAATTTGACAATGTAAGATGGCCGTAATTCGGCTCTAAATATTTAAAAAATATTTCTTTAATTTTTTCAGATTTTTATTTAATTTCCTTAGGTTTTCTGTTTACACATAAAATGTATACTGTCATTCAGTGCAGGCTGCCGTGCACAAGTACCGCATTGTCTTAGGGCCAGGTCTGCCAAATGACAGTATACAGTAGATGTGCAAACAGGGAGACTAAGAGAATGAAATAGAAATCTGAAAATTTAGAGAAATATTTTTTAAATATTGGGAGCTGTATTACGGTCATCTAACACTATGTCAAATTTAAGGACCAACCTAATTTTTTTTATATAAATATGTATAAAAAAATTGTGTTATTACGAGCACAAATTAGAACTAGAGCCTGTCGTTAATGTGTCATCATCATGGTGTTTGCTATCAGGATCCCAACAATGAAGTCTTACTCGCCAATTTTTGACAAGACCATCCCATGCCCTACGCGTGTATTTCAAATTCTTAGGAGGGGTCTTGGGATGTTCCTTCTTACGTTCATGTCTAAAATCATTGAAAAAATTAAATATAATAATTTACAGCAATACACAATAAAAGTAAACTTACTTAGGAACTTCTTCTAAATATCTTTCATATCCGATAGTATTTTTACCAAAATCAATTTGCTTTTGTCTTCTAACTAAAATCATAGTATCAGTCTCTCGTTCCAACTTTGACCTAAAGCAAAAAATTATTTTAAAAATGTGTAAATTTATTTAAAAAAACAAATTTTATTAATTAGAATGGATTATTATTAGAGAAAAAAATCATATTTGTTATTATTAATATTGTATAAGATACTTTGTAGATATTTCAGTAATATGTATGTTGTTTCTATTTAAGAATCAACATTTTATTTAGCGTTTTCAAAGATAACTAACATTCAGCAATGCACTAATTGTTACTGCAAGTACAGTGGTGAATACCAGAGAACTAACTGATATATCTTAAAAGAATTTTACAATCCATTCAAGTTTTAATTACTATATATTAAATTATAGTAAGAAACCTACTTTACCAGCCTCACTTTTTTTTTATCAATAGTATTTTAGCTTTAAATATTCTATTTTTAAATTTTCAGTATGCAGTCTAGGTCACAGATTTATAGATAATAGATTAAGGTCAACTGTATGTAATTTTTATTCCATTTTTAATAAATTAGATACCCATGATTTTATTGAGAATACATGTAACAATTAGCGATCAAAAAAGAAATGTTAAAAAGATATCTTTAACAATGTGTTTCCTCATTCTGCCTATGTCTGACAAATTCTCACCTACCTTTATTGAATACAAATAATAATGTTAGTTGTCACTTAAATCGAAATATTCGTTAAAAATTTGTCTATATAATGCAGTTACAAAGCATAAAATTTCTGCCTGAATGCTTCAATAAAACTTTTCTTTGTGAGCAACCAACGTTTACTTGTTAGTTATCAGTAGCAAAAATATTATCAATTATGAAAAATTTAGACTGTAAACGATGCAGTAATTCGTTTTTGTTTCAGCACAACCATATTTTCACAACGAACATAGTATAGTTTATTTTGTATTTACATTTTTATAACTTGATTCTGCTTTAAATTTTAAATTATAATCAAACTAACAATAACCTAAGTTTTAATAATAAAAACAAATAATAATTTGTGACAGATAATAAGAAAGTCATCAATATGATTAATGTATTAGATAGCTGATTCTATAATATAAGAACTGACTTTTCAAAAGGTAAATTAAAATAGTATTATATTTTATTCTTTAATATTCTAAAAAATGTAGGAAACACATAGATAGGTTAACAGGCTTTGAACTTACAAACCTTAAATTTTAAGTGAAATATCTAATCTATGTATTTTAGTTGATGTTATTAATATTGGAAATAAGTATATAAATAAAACATTTTAGATGTAATCAGAATATTTTCTGGAAACTTACTTTGGACTTTCTACATTATCATGTATATCTTTTTGGTCAACTGAATGTTTAACTTTTTTCACGCGCTCCGGTGTAATGGATCCATTTTCAGAAGTCAAAGAACCACATTCAGAAGTTAATCTTCTTTTGGCATGGTGTAAATTCGTTTTTAAATTTTCTACTTCAGATTTTATAGTAGAATTTTTATAGTCATTTATATTTATATTTTCTTCTTTTACAAATGGACTGCAAATTGTGTCTTCATCAATAATAGTAGATGGCGGTGTTATGTCTTCTTGCTTAATTGGTGTCACCATGTGGACATTATTCATAAATGAGGTTAAACTAAGATCGTCTTGAGGAGCAACTTTCTCAGTTTCTTTTTTTATAGGTTGAAAAACAAGATCGTACAAATCACTGTCATCTTGTTTCTCTTCAGGACTTAAAGTGGGCTCCAACTGTGATTGTGAAGATTGTGAACTCTCGCAAAGTTCAGCCCAGCTTTTTCCTGCTAGATCAGTTAATGTTGACTTACGGTTAATAGACGTCATTTTGAATAATCCGTACCTATTATAAACAATTCATAAAAATGAATAGTTTCTGTTGTGTATAACTGAGATCGTAGTCAATTAAACGTTCAATAACACACAAGGCAAACACATATTTTTAAACTTTTAACATTTGTCACAAAGGCCATTAATTTATAAGACGGACAGCAACAAGCAGAGAATAATTTTCAATTGATATTGTATTAGAATTTAGATATTCGAACTGTGATAATGTAAACAAAAAAAATTATCGTATCGGCGTAAACAAAATTCGCGGGAAAATAGGTTCATTAACAATGCAAGTGGACATTCAATATATTTTTATTTAATTTAAAGCTCTTAAATTATTTCTGATTTATAAATAATAAATTTTATAAAAAAAAAATTATATTTCCATTAATTTTGAAAATGTTTAATCACTTTTAAATTTTTTTATAATTCTTAACAGTAATTCCAGAACTATGATAATTTAGGTTGGTATACGTGCAATACTGTCGTCTTTCCCCAACCCAAACAATTCAGCCATATTTATTATCGACGTTTGTTGTTGTTACTTGCGGCGTTCACCGGGAACGAAAATTATTGGATTTCTCTATCGTTGTATTTCTACTCTTTAATTTTTAACAATCGGAAATCTCTTCAAAATGATGGCCTTGGGTCCAAAAAAGGACGGTAGTCCGAACGTTAAATTTTTTGAATCGGCCGAAACTTTAAACTTGTTAGAAGGCGTTAAGACGTGGCTAATGAAAAACCATAAAAAGGTTTGTAATTCCTATATTATTGTTGTTATTAATTATAAATAAATATTATTGATTACATTTACATGTTTTGTAAATGCATTTACCTTATAACAATTTTCTAAGAAGCACATTTGGTTTACAGTATTTACAGACGGACCCTCCAACCAACAAATCGCTTGCTGCTTTGATACTACAGTTAATTCAATTCCAAGAAGATAATCTTGGAAAAAATGTTAGCAAGCCCCCACTAACTCGCCTACCGGTATGTGCACAAGTTGATTTACATAAATTATATTTTAATACTTAATTTTATACTAATTATCGTATATCCTCTATTTAACTAAGTGTTGGTTAATGATTAAGTCATAAACTTTCTGTTATAGATGCGTTGTTTTTTGGATTTCAAACCAGGCGGTGCACTTTGCCATTTGCTAGCTACTGTATACAAATTTAAAGTGGATCAGGGTTGGCGAAGATTCGATTTCCAGGTCAGTAAGGTATGATTTGGCGAGACGAGCCTTCATTTCACCTCACCACTAACCACTAATCGGACGTGCACGCCTGACCTGTTGTTATAATCCCACGCTGTCAATTTGTGTTGCTATAGCTCGTCTCCAATTTATTTTATTGATAACCTATTACATGTACAAGATTTATTCGTGTTGTGTGCTTGTTCTGTGGCAACCACCAAATTAATACATACCAAGCACGCATTATATGCACCTTTCTATCCACATTCCATGTCTTAATCATCCTCATTTTATGTGATATACCAACAACAACGGAATCAGCAAGTATTATCTACACATTTTTTTTTTGTTACTGATAATGTCTTCTAACTATATAATTAAATTATTTTTATCATTTACATTTTGGTAAAATGTCAATATTTTAATGAATTCAGCACAAAATATTAATTTACATTGTGTTTAACTACCTGACCAACAAGATTATAAATGTGATTGCGCTAGAACTGCTATTTTATTTTTGTCTATTTTAAATCTGAGACGATATGTAATGATGAGGTAAAGTAAAGTAGGGAGTGGGTAGTATCTGATATGCTTAAAATGTATATTGATGGTCTGGTATTTTACACAATGTTTAATTGAATGTCTTCTGACAATGATTTTTTTTATTTAAAAGTTTAAAAGGGTTTATTAGGAGTTGAGTTGTTTTTTTATAAAATTTACGTAATTTGTATTTCAAAATAGGGATTTTATGTAACAATTATGTTTGAATGCCTAATTCTTTATTTACCTAAGAGAAAATCGCTAACATTTCATAGGACACTATTTTTTAATTTTTTTTTTATTATATTTAATTTCACTCTTTCATATTAAATACCTTCTATAAAACTGCATTGGATTTTAGTGCTAAATATTTTTAATAAGTGTGATTCATTGATTAATAGCTTATTATTAGATTTAAAAATTTATACAACTTTAAGATATTATTTTTTCTGTTAAATGTAAGAATAATCTACAAAAAATACATCCTATTTCCCTTTTTCTTTTTTTTAAATTGACTATTATTAAAATCCCATGATATTTTTAATTGCTCCTGAAAATAAAAACTGTTACTTATGCATTGTTCTGCAAAACGGGCATGTAATTATACAGTATTACGCTATTTTTGATAAATACAATTTAATAACTTTAACCTCCAAGCACTTGCGTATGTAGTGTTAACACTGAGACTTTTGGTACTTATAAATTACTGAAATTCGATGGCTGTAAACACTGCAATGCGATTGTCAACGAGATTTTTTTAGTCGCGACTGCTTAGAGTTAAATAAAAACTAATTTGTAAAACAATATTTAAAGTATGATATTGCATTTTGAAATGACATTAGTGGGAGATACAAAAAAAAACATCCATTTACTATTATTTTATTACATTTTACTATATATGATTCACATACTTTAGAAGAGTTTCTTTAGTGATTAAACAGTAAATAATCAAAATAATACTTATAGCTATGACATAGCTAAAGAAAACACAAAAATATTAATAATTGCGGCCTTAAATTTTTTTTTAATGAGTTGCCATTGTTCTTAATCAAAAACACAAATTTTTTGTAAGCACAAATGTTTTGCACAACACGTATAGTTAAATTATAAATATGATTTGAACCAAAGAGATGGTCCATTTATGGTTTATTGAACCAATAAAGTTTTATGAAATGTAGCGTAATGATGTTGAACTAGCATTAAAGTTACAATATACATGTTGGGTTGTACAAAACTTACTTAGTTTTTATTGATTTTATAAACTGTGTTTGGTCCAATCCTGTTGGTAATGTTAGGCTTTTAATGTTCCCCACATTCAAATTATGCAATAATATTACTGTTTATATTTTTTCCTTTGTGCACCCGTTAATTGTATTTTATACATTTTATGAACCATTATTTAAAATCAATTTATTTTACTATAAATTTGAAATTATTTATTGAAATATGATTAAGAGAGTGCTATTAAGCAGAACCTAACCTTTTTATAAAAGGCTAGCATAAATTATATCAGATTTACAACTATAATTTTGATTAACAAAAGAAATGGTCTCTTGTATTCCACAAATGTTTCGGTGTAAATAAATGGGGCGCTTTATAAAGAATAGTTGACACTTTACAACATTTTGGTGTACTTAGTAAATAGTTTAACATTTGTGTGCTTGATCATGTGGACTAATATATTTCTTCTATGTTCTTATTTACTAATTCAATTGTATATATATAATAAAAATGTGATCGGTGTACATATAATATAAAGTACTTAATATTAATATTACATGAAAAATATTTAAAATATTGGAAAATTATTATAAAATTTGATAACATGTTACATTAAATCAATATAATTATAAACACTTGAGATGTGAAATCACAATGTAAAAATTCGAATTTCTTAGAAGTGTAAACATTAAAAAAACAATTCATTATTAACATAAAAATTATGGTTTATCTAAAAAAAAAAAAGTTAATTTATGTTCAGTTAAATAAGAATTAAAATTTAAAGTGATTTTTATTCACAGTATTTACAGCTATCTGTTTTCAATTGGTAGCTGATATTTCAGACATTTTTTTATTAAATGGTTATAGAAAGTGAGGCACTAAAGTTTTTTGAAAATAAGAACATAGATTAAGCATAAATACATGGATTTAGCTGTATAATTTTTTTGCATTGCTGTTTTGAGTCAGGCATTTTTAAACTGTTCATTTTTTGGGCCAATCATAATCTCAACGGGTTGCTGTGATAGCATATTCCATGGTCTATCTTAGTATGTCTCAGTGGTTAGAACTTACTAAAATTACAACATATTTTGTAAATATTGTAAAGAATGTTAAATTTAATTTTTGGAGATTTCTTCTTCATATTAAATAAAAGTTATTATAGGGGTTCTTGGGAACTTGTTAGTATGACATTAATAATTGTTGTTTCACATCTTAATTATGAAAATACTTCATTTGTATATATTTTACAAATAAAATAATTTTGGGATTTTATTTGATTTTTTATAATAGTTTATTTATATATAAAAATATTTTTAAGTATAGGGTTCATAAATAGATTGTTATAATAATATAAGTTGTTTGCGCAAATGTCAACTCATATTTTATAAAATGATAAAAATAATATGTATATTCACAGAGCCCTTCTAGAATGGATAGGAGCATCGAAATGTTCATGAATGTAGAAAAGGCTTTAATAAGTGCCAAATGTCTTACATTGCCAATTATTTACATTCAATCAGAAGTAGAGAAAAAAGAGAAATTAAAGGAAATCATTAAACGACATCAAGGAACTCTGACTGGTATATAATATACATTACACAATTTTATATTTTTTGTAATAACAAATACTAACTATTTAAAATTAATATAGAAAATGAACAAGAAGCTACACACATACTCCACCCAAATGTCGATCCAATTGACGAAGAATATGCACGTCCAGTTTATAAAAACAAAGAGCGTTGGTCACTGCTTCACTGGTATTATTTTCCTGATTCTTACGATTCTTGGGTAAACGTAGACCTTCCAGTTGACCCTCCTGAAACATTATATAGCAACCAACACACCACACCGTGGAGAGTGAGTCACATTTCTTTTGTAGTTTCAAATGTTATTTATTTTTATGCAAATTAATTGATCTCTCGATTTGTAGGTTACTGCATCTTGGGTTTTAGATTTAGATGTACACAATGAATGGATGAACGAAGAAGATTACGAAGTTGATGAAACCGGAAAGAAAACGGCACATAAAGTATAATAAATTATATTTATGTTGTAAACTCAGTTGCTAACCATGTTTCTTTTTTCAGTTGCGCCTTTCTGTTGAAGATTTAATGAGTAATGATATATCGAGTGGTAAGAAGAAACCAAAAAGAAAACGTACACCATCACCACCTTCTAAACCTAATAAGCGTAAAAGGTATTCAAATTTAAATAAATATTCCTAAATTAAAATATTAATTTATACATCTTATACCAACAGTGGAAGAGGAAACTCTGTTATGACTTTAAAAAAAAATAAAGTAGATGATGATAGTGATGATCTTACTAGAGACCTTGAAGATCCAATACCAGAGCCTAACATAACTGAAATCAGTGTAAATTTAAATCAATCAAAAACTGGTAAGAATATTACTTACATTACACTAAAAGATTATTTATATACTAGTTTGTTATAACAAGAACTGTGGTCTCGCGTATTTGTTATATTGGCGGCCATCAATAAGTATGTTAAAATGTATAAAATATACAGTGCCCAACATAAGATATAAAGGATGGTTTTTGCCATAGTTGTTTGCGTGTTTTTTATTGTTTAAAATTTCTAATTAATTAATTTACTATTTATTATAAAATAATCATAAACGACTATAGTAAAATAATAATATTATGTAGTATGAATGAATTTGATTGTGGTTTGATATCAAATATGAAATTAAGCTAACAAAATCAATGCTCTTTAATGTTGTATTTTAGGATCTTCTTCATCCAAGAAAGATAGCGATTCTCAACCAATCAGAAGTGGTACTTTAATGGATTTAGATGAAGATTTAGATAAAGGTGAAGACAGTAAAACATATGATGGAAACGCTCAAGATGGAACTAATTGTCCGGTTTCTGGAGTATCTAGTACTGGAGGAGCTTTATCTACTATCAAAGAAGAAGGACCTGAAGATAATGCTACTGAACAAATGCATCACATTGTAATACCAAGTTACGCTGCATGGTTTGATTATAACTCAATTCATACAGTTGAGAAGCGAGCTTTACCAGAATTTTTTAATAGTAAGTACTGTGTTCATAAAATGTACTCTTATTTTTTCTTATAATGTTATCTAATTGTAATAATAATATTTATAGATAAGAATAAATCCAAAACTCCAGAAATATATTTGGCGTACAGAAACTTTATGATCGATACTTATCGGCTTAATCCCACTGAATATATGACTAGTACGGCAGCTAGACGTAATTTAGCTGGAGATGTTTGTGCAATTATGAGAGTTCATGCTTTTCTCGAACAATGGGGGCTTATCAATTACCAAGTATGTACAATATAAAATTGTTGCCGTTTAAGATTATTCTATAGTATTACTTACAAATAACTGATAAAATGTAATATTGCTGCTTTAGGTCGATGCAGATAGTAGACCAACTGCAATGGGTCCACCACCAACTTCTCATTTTCATATTCTATCTGATACTCCTTCTGGTTTACAACCGGTAAATCCTCCCAGAACTCCACAACCATCGGCTGCGAAAACATTATTGGATTTGGAGAAAAAGCCATTAATTGTTGAAAAAGACAATACTCATCCTTCAGATTCTTTATCCAACTTTGGGCTTAAATTAGACCAGTAAATAATGTTGTTATTATTAGATATATATATTTTATAATATTAGCTATTATTTACCTATTAGCTATATATATTATACTTATTTGTTGTGTTGGTGATAGGTATGCAAAAAAACCTGGTTTATTAAGAAACAAAACTGCTGCTGGTATGACACGTGATTGGACAGAACAAGAAACGCTGTTGCTGCTTGAAGGGTTAGAAATGTATAAAGACGATTGGAATAAAGTTTGTGAACATGTTGGTACAAGGACTCAAGATGAATGTATATTGCATTTCCTTCGACTACCAATAGAAGATCCCTATTTAGAAGACTTTGAAACTGGTGGGTGTTTTATTGCTTTACTATAAAACCATAATATTACAGTTTAAAGTAGACTGTTATTAAAGACAAACCTTTTTGTGAATTCTGAACAGGTGGTGCTATAGGACCATTATCCTATCAACCAATACCATTTAGTAAATCTGGAAATCCTATTATGTCCACTGTTGCATTTTTAGCATCTGTAGTAGACCCTAGAGTTGCTGCCGCGGCAGCTAAAGCTGCAATGGAAGAATTTGCAGCTATTCGAGTATTTAAAAACTACTTAAACTTTTATTTTTTATTTTTTTTCTTAACTGTATTTTTCTAAAGGATGAAGTACCTTCAGCACTAATGGATGCTCATGTTAAAAATATTGAAGCAGCTACCACAGATGGAAAGTATGATCCAGCTGTAGGTCTTCTACAGGTATAATTTAAAAAAAAATTGTTTTACGTTATAAAAACATTATTGCTGTTAGCTTTATTAAATTGTTCAATTTCCAGTCTGGTGCAAAATGTTTGACTTTTTTCCGCGATTCTAATATTCTATGTTACATTTATATTTATGATTTTTATCTTTTGTTGTATCAGAGTGGTATTGCTGGTACATATCCAGAAAAAGAAGAGGAGAGCGAAAAAGAGAAAAAGGAACCAGAAGATATTAAGGACCCTTCACTGAACGTAGATAATGACAAAGCAACAATAGGAACTAAAACGGAAAAAGAGGAATCGGATAAAGAGAAAGATAAAGATTCTATGGAAGTAGATAAAAAACCGTGTGATGAAAATTCAGCCACCAACCAAATTATTAATCACACTACAGAAGAAGGAACTGAGAGAACCGTCAAAGTGAGTTTTTATTTTTTCATAGTGTTTCCCTAATATTATAGCGTATTTTTTATTTAGGATTCTGAAGTCCAAGCTGCCGCTGCTGCTGCTTTGGCTGCTGCAGCTGTCAAAGCCAAGCATTTAGCTGCAGTTGAAGAACGCAAAATTAAATCCTTAGTAGCTTTATTAGTAGAAACTCAAATGAAGAAGCTAGAAATTAAATTAAGACATTTCGAAGAATTAGAAACTACTATGGAGAGAGAACGGGAAGGCTTAGAATATCAAAGACAACAATTGATACAGGAACGACAACAGTTCCATTTAGAACAATTAAAAGCTGCTGAATTTAGGGCTCGGCAACAGGCTCATCATAGATTACAAACAGGGGGAGCTGCTGGGGTTATACCTCCTCCTCCTCCTCCTGTAGTTTCAGCTCCAGAGAATGTTGCTCCAGCATCACCTGCGCCACCGCCTGTCGCTACATAAGATATGTATTTTCAGAATTACAAAACCTTATAATGTGAGTCAATGTTCAAGTTATTTTTTTTTGTAAATATAAAAGATTTTGTTAGGTCTTTAGTGAACCATAATGTTAATTATGTTACTTACCTATTTAATGAGTATGTGTCAGTTGGCATTATTTTATTTATTTTAATATTACTATTATTGTTTTTATAAAATCTATTTTCAACCTATATATTGAATAATAATTGACATAATATCTTAAATAACAACTAAGCATTGGTAGTACTAGCATTCTAGCTGTTATGTTTATTTTATGTAATAACTTAAACTTCTCTATTTGATAATAACATTTTATAAATATAATACAAATTTAAAATAATTTTTTTTTTTAATTTTAATTAATATTTAGTTTTATTATTTCATTTTCTCTAGTCCAAATTTTAATCCTACCAATAGAATCTATAACTTGTAGTATTTAATATGGGGTGAATAAAAACATATTTCTATTCACCTTACATTACATGGTAAATGAAGATAAATTTCATTGTATCATCAATTTTGATACACATTTTTTGTTTATTTATTGACTATAAAATAATGACTTGTCAATTTATATGAGTATGAAATACAATAAAAAATGTATGCTATTGACAATAGCCAGTACATAAGAAAAAAAAAGGGTGGCCTTAATAACAAGAGCAGAGCTAGAATTAAGGTTTGTGAAAAAAGTCGGAAAGAAAAAATGAGAGTAATTGCCATCAGTGACTTGTATACCAGTCAGAATTAAGGATATGTAAAGAAAAGAAAATTATGACTAGATCTTAAATGAGGTATTGAGTAAATGACTTAATGTATCAGAAAGAGCTGGTAAAACTAACTGGACTTATGAGCTGATGTCTAAATGAAGTGAGGAAGAAACCTTGAAAAGTTTAAGTGTCCTAACTTTTCCATAAAATATAAATAAATGGTTCAATTTGTGTTGTGGTTTTAGTAGTTTTGTTTTTGTATGTATGCCAATCAAATATTCTATTTTGATTGGATGTTGCTTTAATAATAATATTTTTTTACTATTTTACTTTAAATTCCCTTATTTATTATGTGACAAAATTATAAACAAAATCTGAAGAAGACAAGTTTATTTAGCTTTTTAAATATATCCAACATCTAGTGTCATAACTTATAAACAAACTTAATTATTTAATTTGTAAATATGAATCGATAAAATAACAAGTGAAACATAATTGTAGTTGAATCTGATTATTCAATGAGACGAATTTAAAGCAATAAACAGTTATTTACAGGAAATGTTTATATTTTTAAATTACATTAAATATTCTTAATTATGTATTTAATGAAACTTTAATAATGTAATAATGAAAATGATATTTTGTTGCAGGTTGGGGTAATTTGTTTAAATTCTGAATTGCCAATTTAATTCTGTCTTTGTAAGTATTTCTAAAATCTACATTGTGTGAATATATGACATTTTTTTTTTATAGGGTTTATAGTAATTTTAGTGGATTTTAAATTTCAAATGCACTATGTATAAAACTCATATTAGTAAGAAGCAATTTACAAATTAAATTATTTTGTGTTATGACTTGCGGTGTACATTTTTTATGTAGAAAACGTTTTTATACTCATATTTTGTATGTAAAGTTTGGATTGTAATGTTAATATAACATTATTTCTATAAATTATAGCTCGCGGATCCCAAATCTATGTTTTAATGTTATTGTGTAAGTTTTGGTTTACTATAACCAATATACAATAATGTATATAAAGAAATGTGTAAATTCCATTCAATTTTAAAGAGTACATATTTCCATATATTGTATAACAAATACTTGATTGACGAAAAAAATAAAAGACTATTATTAAAATAAATTGAATTGTTTATTAAAAAATATATATATATATACATATATTTAAATACTTTATTATAACTAGCTTATTAAAGTGATGCGATCAATATAGTACATTGATTAGTGTGTTTCGTTAACCTTGACTTATTATTAGTACAGTACATTATAGCTGACCATACAGTAGATTGATAATGATTTTTTTTTTTAATATGCGTGTACAAAATGAATACAATGTCTGTTGTGACGTGTTATTGATGGTTAATATTTTTTATTATAGTACAACACTTTTACAATTTTTTTTTTGTCGATAACTTAAATATCCAGGACCAGACACCCACAGTCAAATAATAATAATAGCACAACTAGTAACATAATAAGTATACAATTTTTTACACGGGTTGTCATCACAAATTCAACGTTCGAAAAACAATAATATTATAAAGCGCGTGAGCAGAGAAATAGCGTTATCACGGTTTTTGCAGCAATCTAAGGCCAGGCGATACAAAATGTGCATTGCAGGCTGGGTCAAGTGCAATATGAGAGTTATGTATACACACACATACGAGTCATGCGTGTACCCGCGCTAAAGAACACACATTGCACACAACACAACCTATTCTGCGGACATTTTTTCCAAACGACACAACAGCAGCAATGATTTGGTGTTCTTCTGACCGGCAAAATCAATCCAGGTGTTTTTTTCGTGGAAAACCTCTGCTGTTGACGTGTTAGCGAAATTCGCCAATTGGCCGGGACATGTGCAATATTAGTAGAATTTGCACAATAGTTACACAAGTCGTCGGCCGACTAGCAAAAACGCACGAAACCTCTCTTGGGCTGTGTGTCCGAGAACGCGGCGGCGGCGGCGGTGTTGAATGCCTAGAAGGAGAAAAACAAAATTTTGTTAAATACCTTTATATAGCTAGAGAATTAGTTCACACCGCGGTTGATATACACGATCATTAGCGTTATAATTTTTTTTTATTTTTACAACTCGGAAACTCGTTTTTGTAATTTTGAAAAACCTATCCTTGGATAGACCACCGACCGTCTACTATACTGTCTATCCTTGTAACGAAAAAAAAAACACGTTTATAATAATAATATATTATTTTATTATAACCAGTGTACAAGTGGTGGTTAGAACTAAGTAGTTTTTAATTTTTTTTATTTATGTTTAATTTTTAATTTAATTTTACTGAATATACACAACAATGTAATTTACATACAATATGCAAAATACTAATAATTATAATTATGCGTTTAGAAGCGTTATGAATGACATATTACACTTTTAACGGGATTTGGCAACGTGTTAACTTTTTTTTATTTTTGCATCTGTATTGAAACAACTGCCGCTGCGGCTATGTAGGTATAGTGATTACAACTGATATTCGATGACTCCCGGTGTTCCATTACACGTTATTTTTATTTAATGATAAATCAATGTTCTCGTTACATTCCAAATACACACCCCTACAACGACGATTCGACACGGGTGTTTATATGCAAAACAAACGTTTTTAATGTCGATGCCGAATTGGAAAGGTATTTTATTATGATTTAATTGACATTCTGTACACAAAATAAGAAGAATTATGTGGGCAATTATTAAAAACGCGGCATAGGTAGGTCTCTTGAGTTATTATTGATAAAATAAAAAGACTACCGACTGCGTGCACCGGACAGCGATTCACTCAAGTTTAAACATCTGTCGGTCTTCCACGTTTTTAAACCACACGGCCAAATGTTAAATTTAAAAATACACACGGCAACGGCAGGAACAATATAAATCGATTTGTTATTCGGGGCACGATAGTTTAAAGTTAATGGTTTTTTTTTGTAGTTTCCTAAACACAGACATCTTCCAAGTTCAGTAAACATTGGAGTGTGTTTCCAAGGAACATCACTCGTCCTCATTGGTCATAAAAGTATCAACTGCAGGATAGAGCTGAGCTCTTGTGTTAAACTACCCGTTTAAAAATACGCCCCTATTCCGAGCTAAAACGCCAATTGGACTTTCATTAAAAAATATTTAAATAATAATTCATAAGGTCGAAATCATTCTTAACAAGTGTGACTGGGCTACATAAAAAAAACCGTTATGGTTTAATTTATGAATCGTATTTAACGTGAAACGTTTTCAATACGGATGGAAGTTGCGACGAAGTAGATATAGTTATTAATTTAGTAAAAATATATAATTCAAACGTTTCCCGCTTTATACCGATTTTACTTAAGATGTTAAAAACTGTTAGAACCAGTTTTTCGTGACCACCATTCATCCGGGTTTTACCGCACGTCTATTTATTTAATTTTTTTAATTACACTGATCGTTTGGAATTCTTAGATTAGTTTTACTATGGTTAAACAAAACATCGTATAGGTACATAAAAATCAGTTATATCACACTATAACGTATTGGAAAAAACCGTTCACGCATATTCTAAACCGACCGGACAGCACAAACTGTCGTTTGGATTTGTGAACGAAATCCACTAATTTAAATAATACAAAATACAAATGCCATTACAGGATAATATCAGCAATTTATATAAACGGATGATCCCGTTATAAAATATCCAGACAGTAGCAGCAGCCAAACTAAGGAAACGGTTTCTTCAGCACCACCAAAATAATACACAACTGCGAAACCGAAAGAAGTGGTGGTGATGGTCGATTGTTTTTTTTCCATAATATACACATAATTGCAAACGACTGATGAGATGTGGAGCGATTGTGCGCAGAAGTATTAACCATATAACCATGATGAATTTTGCCAATCATGCCAAGAATCTTGTTCTAAACGGTAAAAACCGCTCCTTGTCGACGCCTGCACACGCGAACGTTGTCCGTCCACCGAGATGCAGTAGTAGCCTACGGCCGTAAACATCAGCTCTACCCACCAGTCGGTCGGTTAGATTTTTTTTACCTATAAACCGTTCGCGAAAATAAAACCTTAATTACGAGCACCAACTACAATAATAATAAATGTACATTATTTGCTATTCATGCCAACGATTCGAAGAAGTAACCGACATATTTTGATCTGCTCGGCTCATAATCAATTAAAAAAAGGCGGGGGTGCTCCGTTATCGCGAAGCGGTGTGTTTGATTTTGTTTCAATACCTACACACGCATTTTTTAGGCTAAAAAATGCAAAACGCCGTTTGATGTCGACCTTGGACCATTTTCCCTGTTCCCTATTTGAACACAATAATTTATTCGTCCGTGTTTTTTTTTCTCTCTTTCCCAAAACACCACTTCACGATTAGCATTGTTTGCATACCGAATCGTGTGCTGTTGTTATTATTACACACAAACGTAGTGACGGCTATCGTCGACGCGGGACACCAACCCAAAGTGTAATAAGACGGAGACACGGATTTTACACACACAGACCAACCGAATTTCTTATTCGCCACAACCCACGGACAGGCGGCGGCGGCCCACGTGCATTTCTATATTTTGTTATTTCGGCACCGAAAAATAGCGTTTAACGGAAACAAAATATAACAATAATACTAATGCATTTGCCGTGGACAATAATTTCTTATAGTGCGGCGACGGCGATGCAAACGAAATGGCCAGGTGAACTCGACAACAACAACAACAGCTGATCAGTAGTGTTCACAGGACTCGTGCCCATCACACCAAACACATCTGCCGTTTTCAGTGGTCATTAAAAGTCCACAAACAGGGTGGTCACGAGCAGTGGGACGGGGTCGAATAATATAGGTATAATATTGCGGGCACGCGATCAAAATACATCCAAACGCTACAATTTATAAATTATAATAATTATTATCGTACAAACATTGTAGTGCGAGAGTAAATTATCGTTGCGCGTTAAGGGACTGCTTGCCGGCCGGACGACGGTCAAGAGAAATAGCGTTTTCGACCTAAAACGTGTACATACATAAGCTAAGCACACAATTATTATTATAACGTATGAAAATATGTCCCAACTGCTACGAACAATAGGAAAGACACACGCACACACATACATACGATTCTATAGCACGTCCGACACGAGAGTGGATTTCTAAGAGAAAAAAACCAATGCTGGTGCCCTGAGGATCGTAAACGAAGGCTGAAACAGAGCGGTTGGCAATGACTTCTTTATGGGCCGAGATGTATAACAATAAAAATACGTGTAACGACAACAAACGACCATAGTAGTAGTTCCTCGTTCTTCGGCGGGTACCACACCACAACGTCGACCAAAACTCCACCAAATTACTTCTGTAATTTTATCGAAAACCGTACGGAGCGATTCATTAACTACGCATCAATTCACACACTATCAGTATTAGTACTCGGTACTTAGCCAATTATTATAGATCTATGCGAGTACACACACTTTGGGCGCATATAGTAACCCGTGGTGTACCCACCGCCACTCGCTCCAGATTAACACACCAACAGCTGTTGTACACATAATATAGTAAATCAACAAATAACAATAATAAGACTCCTAAACGACGTATCTTCGAGAACGGGTTTAAATCAAGTTACCGGTCATATCGCGCATAACGGGATCTCGACTTATTACCGTAATCGAAAAAAAAATTTAAAAAAAAAACATCAATAATAACAAACCGCAGTCGAGATGGCAGTACGGAACCACAATTCACTAGAACAAATTAAATTAAAAATAACATACAATCTATCAGCAGCGCAACGGTTAACTACTTTTTGCTAAACCAGTAATAATACCATTTAATTTGGATGTATTATTATTTTTTCGAACTTTTTTAAAAGACTGCGAACGCTCACACAAATGGGTAGTGCGATAGGAATTTTCGGATACAATAATAATACAACGACCGGTATCAGCCCATTATATTATTATAAGGTTTGTCGTAGCAGCACGTGTCATATTTTAATATTACAGTCATGGTAGGGCGTGTGTACCTATAGCATTGTTAGTTTTATGAAAATATACACACATTAAGAATATCATTATAGGTATGCGTAAAGTATAGGAACTATGTAGGTAACACAGCCAACAGGTAGCGAGCATAATATTAAAAGTAGTAGAGTTGCACAAAAAGTATAAAGCGCGCCGAATAACAATGCTAAAAACGCAAGCTGGTTTTAACCTACATAATAGTATTGCGATAATGGAGTACACTACTACACCGGCGTCGTCCTTATATGAAGAAAACCTGTCAAGTAGTCTGTGAAACTTTAACTATAAAATAATCCACACACGTCGCATGTTCTTGTCCGAGCAAGTCTACGGTAGAAGGGCCACGCCGAGTAGTAGGGTTATACAGTTTTTTTATTTTTATTAGCCGTGACAATATTGTCGTCCTGGTATTTATTTTTTCTTGTATATATATATTTATATAAATTTTTTTTTTGTTTCCTGTCCGGTTGTAATTTAATTAAGACCGGCCGTCGCGGTTATGGGCTGAACTCGTGTAGTTGTTATCGTTTGGCACACACACGTATATATGAACACACTGGTTGACCCAGGCCGCTTCGTATCTTCATCGTTATTACACACACACGCGCGCGCGCGCGATAGGCCAGCAGGTTTTTGTCGCGGTCGTTGTCAGTTTTTTGTTCCCTTCAACGCGGTATATCTCTTCCGCCGTTTGTGCTTTGAAACGAACGACGTTTATTTTACTTTTTTAATCGGCCGTCAAAAATCTGAAATACAAAAAAAAAAATAAGACATCAAACACCGCACTCATCACAAAAGTGTATTATGTAATTTCAATATTATGCGCAGTAAAACTCGGAATACAAACAAGCCGTGGCTTTAGAATCTGACAAGATCGGTAAAAAAAACATGAGATCCCGTACACCGGCGAGTTATTCAAAAGAGGAGACGACGCATATGGTATTTGTTTTATTATGAGTGGTCCCGAATGCCGCAAGGCATCACCGAAAGCAGAGCAGACCCACATATTCTCATTTTCGGTTCGTGAAACAAGAACATTGCACAATGAAAATCGTTTTTTTAATTTTTATTATGAAAAATACCCCCTCGAGCACGGGAGGTTTCCAAGACTTGATCCGGGAACGACGATGATGTAAACAAGAGCAGCTGCGCTGCGAGATCTCTTTCGGTTCCCCTAAACACGACGACGACGGTAGGTAGTAAGGTATACCACCTATTCACTACAACCTCGGCACGTCGTGGTCGTCATTCAGAAACAATCGAGTAAAGGAAACTATCAAAGTTTAATTTTTGGTATTACTAAATAGTACCTATTATCAGTGGCGCCGAACCATCCACTAACATCTGGGGGAAAACATTTAATATTAGTACAGATCAGCCACCCATTAAATCACACCCGTGTTTGACGCCACTGCCTACTATTATTTTTAGGTTTAGTAAAATAATATTGCACGTTATTCGTATTACACTTATTTGACCATAGAATAGAGATTAAATTGAGTCTATTCTGTGATTTAACCATCAAGAATCCACTGTAAATTATCTCTTACCGGTCGGCAAACGATAAAGTCCTAACGGCGATTGGTAGATGGCTTCGGCTTTTTTTTTTTTAGTATTTATTGAATATTAGGTCGACGGTCATATTACAATCTCGTGACACCAGAGACACACTATAAAAATAACCGATTTTTTTTTAACCGAAGAAAAAATAATAATTATTCGATTATAAAATTATTTTGTCGGTACACGCAGCAGTGAATGCAAGGAAGTAAAAAAAAAATATATATATTAAAAAACCGTCAACTGTGCACAATTTAATCAGTCATCCAAGTAACCGACACGCGGGTAAACGGTATGTATATTTTTTCCTCGACCGTAAGGAAGTAAACGTTTTTTAACACCAGTCAAATCAAATGAGTGGCGGTGACTTGACCAAAGCTTGAGGTATAATATTAAATTACTGTAGCCCAATATTATATTATATTCGTTCGGTAAACATAATATTATAAAATAAGAATCACAACGCACGAGACATCAGGCTACACTTATCGAAAAGTCTATGTAAAAAGCGTTAAACAATCAACGACGACGGGTTTCGGACAAAAACAATAATATTGTGTTAATCGTGTCGACGAACCGCCAACGATGGGGCACACGAAGCGTATGTGAATTTCCGGAATCGTTTCAAGTCTTTAACGTTTCCCCCTTTCCGGCAAGCACTCGTTTTTTTTGCATATACATATACCGTCGTGCATAATAATAATAACCGCCACCGTTGAATTATTTAATGACGCAATTTCACGTGCTGCGAACGGAAGGGTTGTAAACGGCTTGCTGGAAGTGTAGCGACGAAGACAACAACACAACAAACAATAGCCTCCCCTTAACCTGGACGTCTACACGAGGGCTTTTCAAACGTGTATTATACATTAAGCGACAATTCCAAGTGGGTATAGTTGTTGACTAACAAATGGAAATTAATAATAACAATAACGAGTCATTGATTGGGATTTGGAAGGACACTTATCCAATAAGCGTATACAATAGCGTTTACTTACGGAGTTATCGGCGTCCAACCTATAGTGAGGGTAACACATGTTTGTCAACAGTTTCGGATGTGAACTAGAGCGAAGGCGACGATGACGTTGTAATGAAAACTGAATTTTGAAAATGCAACCCGAAAACGGTATGCGTGTGTTTGTTTACACAAGGTGGGCTCGTAACGCACTCACTACTGCCGAGACGCCATAACCTGGGGCAACAGATCTACGGTTAGGATACGAGGTATGCATAATGTTGTACGAGGCGCGATAGAGGGTAGCAGTTTATTATTAACAGTGTAGTACTACCACCAGGAGGAAGCGACAGCGGCACACTGATAATAATATTTCATACACACACTGACCCAAACACGGGACGGGACGGGACCGGTGTAATATACATTACACGGCGGGTGCACGTTGATCCTCGAAGAGAGAGAGAAAAATAGAAAGCGGCATCGGTTCGGGGTAGGTAACGTATAGGACACGGCGCGCGAGGATATTATATACAATTGATCTTCAATAGGCTGTTGGCAATGGTATAAGTAGAATAGTGGAAGTGGTGGTGGGGTAATGGTGGTGCAATGATCAACGGTGACACACACGTGAAAAGAATACACACATATATAAGCAAATAATACAAGGGACCCCTCCAATTCGGGTCGGACCGGGGAAACTACCCTTAACAACCCCTAGGACGCCGGCCGTGGCTCCTCCGCGTTACCGTGGTGTTGTTGTTGTTGTCGTGCCCGTGCGTGCGATTTTCGTAACGGAAACGATCATCTCTGTCGTGTGTTGCACTCGGATAATGGTTTCTCAACATGTAAACAATAATAATAACACGTGAAAATCGGACAAGTTTCTGAACGCAATGAAAAATCACAACATTAATAATAATATTATCAAAAATGACAAATATTATGCTATCATTCGCCGGTCACTTGGACTTGGCGCCACTTGGTCCGTCGTTATCTCTATCAAAACGGTAATAATAATAATATGACCGTCAAATCGCCACGGGTAGGGCAAAAATAAAAATAGAGCAAATGAATTTACTCAATAAAAATGATTTACACACACAACTTTCAGTAATATCCAAATATCAACCGTCCGTTTATACAGCACGTTTCAAAATCGTCATATTGTATACCTACAACTATACATAATTCGCTCTGTCGTGTAAGCATATTGACCGAGTGTAGAGCATAGCATACTAAACCTAAAAATAGTCATCAATATTATGTCATAATCAAATGAACGATAAACCATTAACTAAAATAATAAGCGACCAAATAAATACTCTCTAGCGAAATCGCATAATATATTTGTATGCATTGTTTTTACATGCCAGCACTATATTGACTTGTTTCAAATATAATATGAATTAGGTATATTTATGATATTTTTAAATAAATATAGAAAATACACGTCGTAAACGTGAATTCAAGTATGACAATCGACTTGAAAAAATTATTCACGTTTCACATAACCTCGCCGTTTGCAAAATCAACGTTTGTACGGCTTCATACAGTCAAAGGCAATGATTGAGGACACGCAGTTTGAAAACAACACATGCTTATCATTATAGTATTATATTAGATTGTACAACGACCCGCCTTTTATCGTCTACCATGATTACCGAACATATACCGATAATAAATACCACCGAATTAAAGAAAAATAGAAATAGATAGAATAGTTTTGATAAGCAGTCGAATAGAATGCAACGTGCGGTTTAGAAGAGACACGTAGAACAATTTGGCCATAATCCCATTGTTGCAAAACGTCGCAAATAAAGCTGGCAGAAAATACAAGGCAAAATAGAATTTATATTCACTTTATTTGTATGTGAACTAACAGCCTATTCGTTCATGAAATTCCCGCCAGATCTCTTAATATTATTATTATTATTATATGAATACGATAAGGCCGAGTCGCCTTAAGGCCCGTTTACATTAGGCCGCGAATGCGAACGAACGCGAATTCGGCACATCAAAATGCAAGTGTAAACGGTGAGCCGAATGCGAACGAACGGCCGTTCGTGCCATTCATTCGCCTTCGTGGCGGTTCGCTCCGGTAGCGGTAAGATCAAAGGAAATGATATTCAGTGCGAACGGCATAAAAAATTAAAATATGTTTACCCGCGCCCTGAATCTGAGCGAAGGCTGGCGAACGCTTGCGAACGTCGGGGAATGAACACGAACGAGTAGTCTGCATGGTGCGGCCGAATCTCTACCGAATTCGCGTACGAATTCATTCGCATTCGTTCGCGTTCGCCGCCTAATGTAAACGGGCCTCATCTATGTATACATGCGCTCATCTACACCAATACCGTTATCGCAATGTAAATAAAATATAATACACGAGGCGCGTGCACGCGCTAACTGCAGAAAAACCAACGGGCAGGGCAGACACAATGGAACCGCCGTAGCGACAAAATGCATCTGCTTTTGTGCGATTTCTATTTTTTTTTTTATGTATTTATTTTGAAAACGATTTTGCGACCCCCGACTACCGAAAATCGGCAAGACCGAAATTTTGGATTATCCTCCTCTTCCCCCACCCACTTCTACGGTGGTCACACAAACATCACTATACCACCTGGGGTCTCAATCCCAGCGGCAGATTCGTCATCATCAATCAAACCCGAATAAAGTATAGAGAGACCATACGCCATAGCAGTTACACGATGATGTATACACTATTTTTCTTGGATTTTCAACACTTCAAAACTTACAACACACTGCCCAGTTGACGATACATTATCACTTATTCATGAGGATTTTTTTAATAATAAAAATTATAAAACGAAGGGGGGAAATGCATGAATAGCAAGTGGAAGCGGTATCGTAACCCGTTCTATTGCGTAGACTATTTTCTTGGTCGTTTCGAAACCCTCTACACGCGCCACGGTCAACTATTACCATCTACCATATTGTGCGAAAGGGCCATTTTAGAAATTGAAAAACGACCTACCGTACGTGATGTTAAACCGCCCGCAAAGGCTTTGGGGGGTGCATTTTTATTTGCGCAACTCTTTTATATTTTATATATAATACGATGATGTGTTATTCAGACGAGGTGGTGGTGGTTGTGAGAGGCGTTTTAAAACTATACGATCTGTTTGAAAATGTATTAAAATAATAGTAATAAAAAAAAAAAAAAGGGGGAAAACTCGATTCGTCATTTTGGCCTACAGTTATTGTAGAAACCAACATACCGTATATTGAATTTAAACACTTAAAATGTATACTCACTATTGAATATACTTTGCGGGGAATAGTAATTTTTTAAAATAATAAAAAATATCCATATTCAATTATTTAGCGGTATACAAAGGAAAACAGAAATATTACTGTAAAGGGGAAAAATGAGTATTCATTTAATTTCAATATCGACAAACGCAATAACGCAAGACAGCGGCTTGCAGTTATCAAGTTGATTAAATACAATATTTATGTTATTAGAAGTACCCTATTTCACGTTAATACTTTTAAATCTACATAATTTTCGTCTTGCATTACTTAAAGATTTCTTTTTTTTTAATTAATAAGAGGACGTTATACCCTCAATTTCTAACGTTAAAACATAACAACGCAAAATGCGTTTTACTCGCTTCGTGAAAAATATCTAATAACAAAAACAAAAGATTACAAGATTTTCCTTTTTTCGATAAACCTAAAATTTAGATTAATATTTAACATTCAAAATCATATTATTTTACATTTTAAAATAACTGTAACTTTTTTCACGTTATTATTTTCAAAATTGGATATGACATTATCTCTAACATGTTAACTTTTGATTTCGCAATAGATGATTATACTCTATAACCGCTATAGACCGAGTAAACGCATTTTTCGTAGCCATGTCTAGATGAAAAAAAATTGTAAAATCACCGTCAAGTATGAAAAATAGCCTATTCCCTAACTCCTTAATAAATAGGGGTTATGTATCACGTCCTCTCTATTGAATTGACCAACTAAAATATCACTTAATAAACAAATTATGACTTATGTCACGTTTATTTTAACATTTAATACATTAGGGATAAAACATTACATTTATTGTTAATGTTTAATATAAATTTATTAATTTTTTTAAAAAACCTTACCAATGTTTAGGTGTTTAGTCTCACGAAGTTCGGATGGGTTGAATAATGTACAAAAATTAAAATCTGATGAAATTAAATACTACTATTTGTCCTGCTAGCCCTCAAAAAACTATATAATTTTTTCATTTCTAAAATATTGTTAGTTATATGAGAAATATTAATACAACTATATTTGGTGATATTTATCCAACGCCTTCACTGATTGAAACAACATCTTCAACCTAATCAAATACCGATCAATAATTGTTCTGTACCTACTAAAAAACAACAAAAATATCATAATATACTGCTAGGTTTTCATTTCTATTATTAATAATTAACAAATAATAATATAAAACTAAATCGAAATGAAATAATTTGGTTTGGTATGAAGTTTAAAGTTTAAACAAAACATTGTTATTATAAAAACAATTATGTATATTGCATACGTGTTCAGAAAATTAGTGTCGCCGAGAATAAATGAAAAAATTGTATTAACACATTTTTATTGTTTTATTTTTAATGTTCTTTGGTTTGCGGTGAGCGTTTTATTATCGTTATAAGTAACACATACAATGGTTATTGCCTATTGGACTATAACACAGTTGCGCTAGTGTATATCAAAGCAAATACATTAGGGATAAATTTTAATGTGAAACTTTCATATTAATTTACTCCAACAATGTGTTACTTGACATGTACTTGACACAGGCATACATACACGTGTATGTTTTTAGTTATAAATCTATCGATGCGTTTGTACTTTGTGTAATTAATTAACTGTATTTAACCAATAAAAACAACACCGTGCTTAACAGTAAAAACTATTTTATTTAAAATTACACGATAAACTCGCACATATTACACACAAGACGCAAGTAATACATCAAAAGTAGGTACAGTGCAATCGATTAACGATTCTTAACGTTATATTTATTAGTGTATACATTTTTTTTTTAACAAAATACATATACTTAGATACTCGAATTGAAAACACATTAATTATCATATGCTTTGGTTTTTTTTTCAAACTAATCACGCATCTCTTAAATATTATAAAATATAATACCATCATACTATTAACCATTAGGTATTGTATTATTATAATATTATATTATTATACTACAACGAGAATAATATAGTATATGCATCATACATATCAGCGGAATTAATTAATTTGTTGATGACTCTGACCTACAATAGAGCGCGCAGAACAAATAATATATAAATAAATATATATATATATATATATATATATTTTATATACATGTAATGATGACGGCCAATCTTTATTTGAACGTCATAATAAAAAAAAACATAACGAATCGACTAATAATACTGAACTATTTAACAAACGTTACATTATCGTTTAAAAAAAAAAAAATACATAACATTATACACATAGGTACGGGTTTATACCATCGTAATACATAACGCGTGTGTGCCGAAACGAAGCTAAACACACCATGACAACAACCGTTTAACACGACATAGGTGTACATAATATCATTTCTTGACAATGCATAAATACATTGCTGGTTGTATTTTTATTAATACACGCGTAAGTTATATCGGATTAGATTATAATATTATGTACGAGTAACACATTTTTTTTCCTCCGAAAATATTGTATGAAGATCCGGACTAGTTGTGGGGAAGCGAGTAAAAAAAAAAATAAAAACCTCTTCTTTGGAGACCGTTGCCATCTGTCGCCGGCTATAGTGTTGTTGGCCAACCGTAGCTGATTATGAAACTCCTCTATATTTTATCCATCTGCTCCTTTTATTATTATTATGTTATATAGGCCTCCTGTTGCATTACAAGTTTAGTTGTCGTTCTTACGACACACGCATATAAGCAGCAGCCCCCTTTTTCTTGTTCGTTAAGAAACGATAATTTTTTTTTTAACATAATACAACACTTCCCTATTGGTCAAAATTAAGCGCGTTCGTCTACACGCATTATTACAACTTAAAGTAAGAATTCCGAAGGGTTGGTATAATAGTAAACATTTCGAACCGGGTTACTCGTCTTGTATAACTTCTATTTCGTAAATGGCGCACGATTGCACAATTATTATTATTAGTATAATCAATAGTGTTGTGAACGATTAGCGACACCTCCCGGAATTCCGACTTTTTATTTTTTTTTTAACCGCCATGCTTGTATGCATTTAAAATATCAAGCAACTCTCAATAGAGAAGAAACCGGACACGGTAACTCTGACAGTTGTTACAGCGTGAACTATTACCGAAGAGATTGGAAAATTCATATTGAAAAATAGTTATTATTTAGATTAACAGTACAATATATGTATTATAGCTTTTGCAACTGTTGTTGTTAATACCTCGTGCGTTATTGGTTCAGTGAACGCGGTAGATCGATATTTGTTAGCATTTAAAAGCCGTCAACGTGTCTGTCGAGTGAAGTGTTCGCGGGAAAATTAATATAGTAGCACATGGCTTCAAAACATACAAATTAAAATTATTATCTATACACCGCGCGGTTTAATCTCCGGATAGTGAAAAATCCAACGGGCGCTTAATGTGATAACAGCTTGAAAGTTTAAACAAACCAATGGACAACGTACGACGACGGTGCCAACGACCTGTACGGCACCACGCCATAGAGGTTTATAGCATTATGCAATACCTACACATTTAGTACCGAATTGGACAGTTTTTCGATCAGAATTTGATATTCAAATTCGCGTACAGCGTACGGCCACTGCCGCGGTGATACGACGTCGGTACCGGTTATTATTTCTCGTTATCACCTGTTGCATAATTCAAGGCTGACAAAATAAATAAAGACTTATACATAAATGATATATTCACGCAAAAAAATAACGGTGATCCAATAACGATCATAATATATTATTTGTTTTGCAATTCCTCCGTATATACTGCTTACTATACTTTGTCGCCTCCTTCTCCTCCTCTTCTTCTTCTACGCCGTCCGTGTACCGCACACACACGGTACACAATATAAACTGTTCATAAACAAACTACGAGACCAGATAAATCGGATACGAGAAATTGTTATTTTGTGACTGCGTACCTCAGTGTTGGGAGCTCGGCGAGTTTAACGGACTCGTTGCCAGTATAATGTTGTAAAACAACCATTGTGATACCTATTATAGGTCCCGCCGTGTATACATTACAGGAGAACACGATGCAGAAAAAACTACCTAAACCGATTTTCTTTTATCTAAATACGGACCACGTTGAACTTACTTCGGGCCGGTATGGACAAAAAAAAGAAACGGTATTGTAAACCACGAAAACGTTATTTTCGGTACATTTTTCTTACGAAGAGCCGTATAATGTAATATATGATATTATAATAGTAATAATAATATGTTATAGTAAAATGACCTTTGTCGATCACCCAACTAGTGTGTGCGTCTCGGCGACACTATCGACTATACACGTTAAACTCATAATATTATACACAATATACATACATACATATGTACGTACACATATTACATATTATACACACATAGGACCGGGACAACGATTTGTATGATTTCTGGAACTTACAATATTACTAAAAACACGTCAACGACCTCTGAGCGACAGAGTGTCAATAAACTCGTGCACATTACGGTTTGGCGTTATTATTTGGAAAAATCCAAAACGACACTGACCTGACCTTCCCTCCCTGGAACCACTAGGAGCTTTTTTTCCTACCGTATACATAGCTTATCGGTATGAAATAGAACTATTTGACCAAGCGATTACACCGAGAGCCGGGACAGAGGTGTGGAAACACACGATAGCTGTAATAATGTACTAAAAAACCATCAACACGGGTATCAAACGCCATCGCGTTCCGGGCGCTTACGCGTGCACCCGGATTTCATGGACCGACGGTTTATAGGAAATTATTTAAATGTTTAACGCATGTGTCCGAACTAAACACACGATATAGGCCTACATGCCGTATAATATGTACCTAGACGTATGAAAATAACATCACAATACTGACGAACGCCGTTCGGTGTTTTACCGGTGTCGAATATGGAGAAACCAGAGCAATCGAACAAAATCGTCGTTTTCATTCTTCTGTAAAAACGCCAAGATGGGTTCAGGAATTTTAGACCCATGTTTCATAAAGGCACCACAAACAAGCCAAAACTACCTGCTGGCAGCACTCACCCTCAGCGGTGGGACGGCGTTTCTACAAACGAGAAGAAATCTCCTAGACCCTGCTGCCACACGGCATAGAATGTGGGCTACGATGAACAGCGCATTAGGTTCAATACCCAAAAAATATAATACACATTGAAATATAAAACGGCCGTACCGTTTTCCAAAAATTCCATGTTTATAACGAGCATAAAAAATTAAGTAGACAATTGACAAATAACAACCGAAGCCAGTCAACACTTCGTTCGACCCCGTAAGTGCCCAACGAAAAAACCAAAAGCGCCAAATTATTTGGTTTTTATTTTTATTTGTCGAAGTCTAAAAATCACATAAACCGATTTACGTCACATTATGTAAAAATAAGTGGACTATCGACAATATAGTTTAAACAGACGTGGTTGTTGGTGAGTATAAACGACGTCGCCGGAGGAATAAAGTGTTTATGATATTTACTAACACCAACAACACACAGGTGATAAGTAGAAAATAATAATAAAAAAATTAAAAAAAACTATTGCCAAACAAAACACAAGTGTAACAAAATAATCAACATGAATTTTATTAATTTGTCTACACTATGTTGATCTTTTAAGCTTATCATAAAGCCGATTAAAATATTAATAACTCTAAATAACAAAAATGATTTTAATAATAAAATATAGAAACTCAAGAAATTTAAAAAAATAGGCGAATAATATTGCTTTGTAAAAACACATTGGTCCAGGCATTATTGTATTTGACCACTATTTAACACGTCATAGACGTTAGTCGTCTATTGACCGAGGCAGGTACCGGCTAAAGTACCAATACCTATACATGGTGATTTTTTTTATCATGAGCCAGTCAATATATTTCACTGAGTTTATATAATTATATAATTATTTATTTTCATAGTGTTTTCATATAATGTGATCTCAATTTTCCACAAATTATTACGTTTCTACCTCCCTCCCAAACTAGTTTTTTTGATAGCAACTTTCGAAACTTAAATGGTAACGTATATATTTTTTAAACTTTTTAAATTAAGAATATTTCACAAAAAATGTTGACTGGTTGATAACCAGTTTTTGATAATTATTTTTAAGGTTATAAGAGTTTAAAAGATAGAACGGGAGGAGAAGTGCGATTGGGAAATGTGCGCAGATAAAAATAATACTACACTGCACCTTTCCTCCTGCCCTAAATTTGAAACTTCAATAACTTCAAAAATAATTACCCAAAACTGGTTATTGACCAGTCAACATTTTTAGTAGAATATTCTTAATTTAAAAACTTTAAAAAATATGTACGTTACAATTTAAGTTTCAAAAGTTGCTATCAAAAAAACTAGTTTGGGAGGGAGGTAGAAACGTAATAATTTGTGGAAAATTGAGATCACATTATATGAAAATAAATAATTCTATAATTATATAAACTCAGTGAAATATATTGACTGGCTCATGATAAAAAAACCACCCTGTATTTTATTACACCATATTAATTTATTAACCATTTTAATAATATATTGAACAAAACTGATCTCAAGAATTATTGTTTAACAAATTAAAGTAAGACTTATACTCATTAAAGTTTTAACTGAAGATAATACATAACATTCAAAACTATTTTTTAAACAAGTAATTTAGTTATAAATATGTTAAAATCGTTTTTAATTGCTAAAAATTGTAATAATATTACAGAAGATAATTTAGTTTTTAAATTACAGCTAATTAAAAATATAATTTTAAATTTATTAACAAAACGTTTTAGTCCAATTACTAAGCAGTTGTTCAAATGATAAAAAAAACAATAAATTACATTGCATGATGCAGCGTTGTTTAAGGTAAAATTAAAATTACTGATAACGCCTACAGACAGCTACAACTAGTTTCATTACTATGCAATTTCCAACTCCTATAAAACTATTTTTTGCTATTAATACTTGTAAAGTAATACACAAAATAAGAAAAAAAATTGTATACCTAATAAAAAGATAAAAAAACTTTAAAGGTACTAGTTATTTTAAAAACATAATTTTCTAATGTAGATGTATGTATTTCTATGAAGGGAATAGAACATTCTTTAGCATTTTTTTACCAGACTGCGGCTTTTTTTTGTCATATCAGGCTATTTCTTTATATGTATACATATATGTTTACTGTTCAATATTTTTATATGATAAGTGATAAGATTTATACAGACTGATAGACCATCCAAACCAATTATCTCCTCAGTATCCAGTATACCATGATATGCATTGCCTAACATTAAATACAAATGTATGCTGTAGGATACTATTGGTTGTGTTTTGGCCATCTTTTTTTACGGGTTCACGCTTTTATTACATATTCAATACTCAATAAAATCCGTCCAATTATTCGCCTAGCTGCTTATAATTGATTGATTAAACTGTATTTATCTCATCTTAACACAAATAATGTTCTCCCTTTTAAAAATATTCTATGATCAGTCGATGAAAATGGGTCATGCATTTCTCGATATGCTCTCTATTTGAAGTACACTTCCTCAACAGACAGCAACAGCAACGACGCAATGAGGACTACTACAGGCACGACGACAGGCGGTAGACGTGACAGTAATTGAGTTTGTATAGAGTATGGGCGAGGTTTCCTGTATGTGCTCACGGGACTCGCCTTGGAGACGCTTCCTTTGATTCCTTTGTTTTTGTCATCGTCCATTGGCCGCATTCGGTCGATTCGATACATTAAACGATTTTCGTAGGAATATTATTATGATAATATAATACGAATTGATTGTTTTGACGGAATTAAAACCAATGTCAGAATCCTCAAACATAAATAACAACTACCATCCCATGTACGACGTTACGACCATAACAAAAACACCGTATTCATTTATTTCTACTCAGACCGTGGGGTGGTCGCAACAATGTTATATTGTCGTCGTCCGAGTAAATCGGTATTAATGAGTAGACAAGTGGCATATCAAGAAAAATGAACATTGATCATCTTGTCCGGTTTGCCGACCGTAAAATCGCGTTTGTCGTTGTTGACCAGCTCACATATAGGGACTAATCACAATATTATTTTTACTAACCACAAAGACACTCTTCTCACACACATATTATTATTGCTACTATACATCACGATTCATGACCCACGAGGCTTATTCTCCGCTAACAAATAGGCTAATGAACCCCAAAAAAAATGTTTGTTCTACTCTACTTGATGATAAAATGTATGTGTGTACAGGGGATCCGTGAGACTGCTGTTTAGAAATTATGCCTATCTCGGCATATTACGTACCACACAGCGGGAGCGCACTCACTCATTGACCTTGGTCATTTAAAATGAAAAACAGCCCGGCTGGCTAATATTATTACCATGGTGATATACTTAAGAATGAAATAGTGTGGTTACACTGTCGTCAATTGGGTAATTTACCTTTCACAGGCAATAACATACAAAAACCATATTATACTATGTGGTGCACAAGTCGAATAATAACGTATAGTAATCAAAGCAGTTTTGTTATGTTCCATGCAGATTGTACCAGCAGTAGTTTTGTCACGTCCAGAACTTACACGCACGACACCGTAAAATAAATACGAGGCTAAAATGTATTAAGAAAACATTTTCGTTATATAGGTTGAATATATTTTTCTTTCTAATCCAATTCACCTTAAGGCATTGGGAAACAAATAATACAAGAAAGAGGACGTGGTCGGATCACGTTACGCCAATGATGTTTGGTTTTTTTTTTTTTAATATGTATATTCAAGCTCAGAATACGAGACTAACGGGCGGAAACGACATGAGAAGGAATGAATGGAAAAGGAGTACCTGGGATTAATCTTTAAACGAGAGAAAAAATACGTTATCTGAAGGTGATGTGCACAAAAGACGAGGAGGTACACACTCTACACGTAAATATACAGGGGCAGATGTGTGCTGTGTGACCAGCTCGTGTGTGAGGCGGTGTGAGTGTGTGTTGCAAACACCTGGTCCGCACTCGGTATATCGAAACAGAGCGAGTGAGCGAGAGAGAGAGAGAAAATAGATGGGACGGAGAACATGAGCCGGCATACGAGCGGAGCATTACGTGTTCGCATAAAAATAATAATTATTAATTATATTATTTATTATATGGAAAATCGGTACGGAGAGGACGTGCTCGGGCACTAGCGGTAGGAGATAAAAAAATAAACGCTGTCACGCTAGACGACGAAATGGAGTTAATATTGTTATGTGACCAAAGGAGAGCCGTCAGCTGCCAATGATAAAATATAAGAAAGAAAAAAAAACACACGTTGGCAGTTATAAACAGGATCTCTTCTACTAGAATCGTCTTGCAGTGGAGATAACTGTCGTCTGTGTCGCGCGTTTGGACCGTCGGACAGTGCGACACGCACTAATACGACCAAAGTTGTGTTAATAAATAATAATTATGCTTATCACTTTATAGATAGTGTATAACATAAAAAGTTTTCAGTTGATCACATAATCGGACACTATTAACAACACATTGTATTCTAGAACATGATGGAAAATGCGCATGCGTCTAAAAATAGCACAAATCGTACTACAGCTAGGAAATATTACCCTGTCGCCTCTGTGCGATATTAATGATATATTATAATATATAAAAATTAACATTATTATGACAGCGACGGTTTAAAAAATACTTCCGGGACACATCGGTAATCGACGACATCCACGAGTGTGCAGGATTCAAGTGTTACATGGGATTTTATGAAATTTAATTATAATTATGTGGTTGTCGGCGGATCATATGGTCTAGAAGAAATGCCGAACCGCAATTATATTTATTTTGGAATGACGCCAGATCAAGAGTCGTACCGTTAAGTAAATAACTGTGTCGTTGCATTTGTCGTGCCTGACACATACAAATTCATTGTTACAAAAGGCAAAAGCACGGCTACACGCGTACATAATAGACAACAAAAATAATAAGAAAATAATCGTGACCATACCACCAATTAGCTGCATATAGGGGAATACTGTTTATCCGATATGACAATAGAACACTTAATTGGACCAATGGGCAATGAAAGTCGAACACAAACGATGCACATTATAAAATGGACCAAATAAGTGTTTATGACCCGCACACGATTTCCTTCCCATCTTGTCGTCCACGGCAAAAGTTTAGACTGCGTTCCTACTGTACGACTTGTGGGTAACATTATCAAAGTTGAATAAAACAAATCTATGCGCCTAAACTTCATCATTACATCAATGTAAAAATCACCGGTCAATCGCCGATAAGTGTTCAATCACCATTGTGTGATTAGACTTTTCAACGTTACTTAATTCTTAAATCTAAAATCAAATACGTCAGGAGGAGCTCTACATAAAATATAAGACACCATACGCCAAGGCGCGATTATGATATTTGAACACGTTTTTAATTATCATTTGGTAGGGCCGAAAATCTTACCTGGAAGCTGATGGACAGCACCTCGAACACAGGTTGCGCAAGTCTGGTAACACGTGTTCCCGGTGATCCGTTCAGTGGCCGAGTTGGAAATTCTCATTCGACGAGAGCGTGTTGCGCGCGGTGCGCGTGGATTGAACTGAAACAGAGGAGGGCACACATGTGCCCGGTGTACTGTGTGAAAAAAAAAAAGTAAAATTCTCGAGATGAAAAAAATCAACATATATATAGATTAATCTTGAACTGCAATATCGGGCAACAAATGGGGAGAGACTGTCGCGTTCGACTAGTCCGGCGTGTAAATAAAGAACCTATTCATACCGCTGGTTTTCATTTCCAGGCAACAATCATGTGTACCGTTCGAAATAGTGGGGGGCAAGGTTATGGGATTTGCGACGACTGTAGACCCGCCGCTGTAGCCCAACGCTATTGCCGTGTCGACATCTGCCGGATAAAACATGCATAATACCTAATCGATATTATATTTTTACTATTCGTTTTCGTATCATTTAATTATTGAATAATGAACATATTTTCGTTTAAACGGAACTGTTAACTGAATAACGAAACTACACGTGTCCGTTTTTATTGTGAAACATAATATAGCGATAGCGTGATTTATCACTTGAATTTAATGGCATAATCGGCCTTTACAACAATCACAGAGGACAATAATTTTTTTTTTTTAATGTACATCCGTACTATGACGTGTTTTCGTTTTACCAGTTACCACTAATGCGTTTGTCAGTCAAAGATTCGGAGATGGCTATCAAACAGTTCGGTGACGAATTTTTCTAGAGAGCATAATATATGAGCGCTTTTAGAACAGTTGGGATTGCTGCATTAGTGTTAAGACATAATTTTAAACGTCTTTAATTTTTATTTCGATATTTTAAAGTTTTCCATTTTTCCCGAATTTACTGGCAGTAGTTTCTCAATACCCTTTGTAAATAAATTTCAGTTGTGAGATGTTACATTGAATTTACAGTCACCTTATTGTATTTTCGCTTATAATATGAAATAAATTATATTCCTTAAAACATTATATACGGAGTGTTTACGTAACGTAAACTACGACGTACGGTATCGGTTAGTGGATAACGCTAACGTTATTTTATAACGTACGCCAAATTGAACTGTACACATTTTACGTTACGCAAAAACTGCCTATTATCTTTAAAGCCGCATGCTAATAGTAATGGGAATCCGAAAAAATCCAGATTTAATAAGAAAAACGCTATTGATGTCACTTAAAAATCATATACGTATTAAATATTAATTATTATTACAATAATATTAAGCTGTGTAGTTAAGTAAAATGTTCTAATGAAAATTAAAAAAAGAAAGCGTAATTTTGACTATATTATAATTTCAACAAATCCGAAATCCAAAAACAATTTATCTTTTTGGTGTTGTTTTATTTTAAAATTTCCATTAAAAATATTTTACTTAACTACACAGCTTTATTTTGTAATAATATTTAATATTTATAAGATTTTTATATGGTTAACATTGCGTTTTTTTTATGAAAATCCGGATTTTTGGATTTTTATCACTATAGCTATAGCATAACTACGCTATAGCGGATAGCCTATATGGCAAAGGCCAAAGCGTATACGTTTTGATGCGCATGAAGTATTTTTATAGTACAATTTTTTTTTGTAGTTACCACTTGGAGTTAATTTTTAAATAAACAATAATGGAATGGATTAAATTACTTTATTTTGGTGACAGCAATGTTAATGCTTGAGAACTTTTTTGCCTGAGGTTTTCAAGCAGCAAAGTTTAGATATTGACCTATTATAATAGCCTAAATTAAATTTTTGTTGAAAAAAACATTTAAGTTTTCAGACGTGAATCCAGCCTTTATTAATGGGAGGGGAGAATTAAAAAAAAGTATTTATATGTTTGTATAACAGTATGTATAGTAAGTACTTAAGGGACGCCACTCCCCCCCCCCCACAGATCCGCGGCTCAATAACAATTTTTGGCAAAAATAACCAACTACATACTTATAGGTAGGTACACCAACCTTACAGAAGTTTTCAATTTTTATAAATTATAACACCTATATTATAATTAATAAATATATTCATAAAACTACCTTATATCTAACCTTCAGTTTATGACTTCTAAAATTACACCCCAATCCCCATGGTTTTCGAAACCCTCATATCTTTGTGGAGGAGAGGGTTAACATAAGATAAATATGATGACTATAGTTAGATACCGGTAACGGGTTATACGTTCTCACAAATGTTTCACTGTCTTCACAAAGTTATGGAATGCCAATGTTACAAAATAAAAGTAATTACATTTTGAGGGAGAAAATGAATCCGTTCTAGCGGATCTAAAGATATTGTGTAAATGGGAAAAAAATATAAAATTGAATCAAACTAGAATACTGCTTGTATCATAGACAGTATGTCAATGCCTTAAACTAATAAAAACATCATTCTGTGGTAGCTGTGAGATTACTCAGTTTGTTATGTATTAGAAAAATAACAAATGAGCTCCAGGTAGGTAGCTTAAAATAATTTTGTTACCCTGTCTAAAATATTGCTTGATTTAAACGACCCCTTTGAAGGTTCGATAAAAGAATAACGATCCCTATACATGCTTTATTATCCTATTCATATAGGGTGCCTCTTTATTTTTTTTTTAAAACTAGCTGCATTCATAGTTGTAACTTGTTACTAAAACGTTAAAAATATATACGCATCATAAACCACAAACCAGCAACGACTTTTGTTCGAGACCAAATCCAGTTTTATTACAATTTTTCCCAATCATTTACGAACGTTAAAATTAAAAAAATTCTGAGTTTTACTTTTTATAAGAAACGAAATGTTAATAATCTTGTCTATAGTTACGACTTAATACTTAAAAACACAACTATAAATAAAATTAGTATGTTTCCATATTCTATTAGTAGCGGATATTGAAAAATATATAAATATTTAATTTCAGCGGTCCTAAAATTATCAGTATTCAGCCTAAAGAACAGTATGTATTATTTTTACCTAGTTTGCCCTGGCTAATACCTATGCCTACTATAATAATAAAATGTTTATAAATTATATACATTTTTTTTACAAATCTATTTATGAAGATAAATGTGTATTTATTTATCTAAAGATTATTTGCATGTATATAGTAATTTAATTGAACAGTTTTAGCTTCGATACGTAACTGAAAAGGTATTGTTTTACCAATGATGTGTTTTTATTTTTATTTTGTATCTGAACCCACAATATATTGTAAACCGCTGAACCAATTAATTCGTGTACTAACTGTACAGACCAAAAATCGTACCTGAAAGGTACTTTACTTGGCTAAACAAAAAGTTCACCTCTTCCCTTTTAAAAGTAATAAAAACAGCCAAAAAATGTACATATTTTTCAACTTTAATTAGCGGCGCTCTATAACTTATAACCTATAACTATAGCTTAAAAATTAGTCGAATTAGATCCAAATTTGTATGGAATATTTTAGCTTCGATGCAAAGCGAGAAGGTATTGATTTTACTCTGATGTGGGCTTTTTTTTTAGCTGTACGCACTGTAACTTTTTTAATACTAGACCAATTCCTTCGAGTAGCAACTATATATATCACAAATTTTATCTAGTTGGTACTTTGGGGGGGGGTAAAAGTTGAAAAAGTTTAAGTCTTCACAGACGAAAGTTGAAAAAACAAAAAAAAAACCGTACGAGTTTTTAAGTTAGAACTTTTACTGGCTATAATTTCGAGAAAAAGAGTCGGATCGAGTTGAAATGTATAGGAAATAATTATTTTGTATGCCCGCACACGTCAGTTGTGTCAAATTTAAACTATACCCATTTCCCACCCCCCTAGGGGGGGTACAAGTATTTTTGTTTTTTGGGGTTTTTAGCCGTAATTTTAAAACTTTTGGGTTGAAAATTTGCCAGTAGTTGGAACTCATATGTATCCATAACATATTAAACGGGAAAAAAATTCGGCACTACAGTTTTTTTTTAATTGCCGAGAAACTGTGTTTTCGCAGATTTCGTATATTTTAACAAAAACATCTAAAATCTTTAAAAAAATCATTAATCATTAAAACAATTTTATGTACATCTATGCAGAATGATACTATTAAGTTTTGTGCTCAAGTACCACTTTTGACTTTAAGTTTACACAAATTTAATTTATTTTTTTTTACTTAAAATCTTTCTGTGTGTGATTGCTCTAATGGAAGTATATAATACATAAATATTAATTTTATTGAGAATAAGCCATTATAATTTAAACTATGGAGTACAAACGATTAAACATGAATCGTCGACCATTCCAACAAAATATAAGAAGACATTGTATAAGTGTTAGTTGGTCCACTACGTTTTTGCAAAAAAAAACCAGTACAGTGGGGTCGGGGCATAGTGGGGACGGAGCATAGTTGGGACGGGGAGGTCACAGGTTTACAGGAATTTTTAAATCTGAAAGTGATAAAATCACTTTCGAAAAAACGCTTCGATGCAAATCGGTAGTTAGTATTTTCAAGCCAATACAGTCCAAACCAAGCACAGTATAAGCCAGCAAAGTTAGAAAGTTTTAAATTAAGGTTCTGTATTTACAAATGAGCATCAAAGCATTAATTTGAAAGTGATTCTATTCAATTTTATCACTTTTATTTATAATAATTCCTGTAGACCTGTGACCTCACCGTTTCCTCATTGCTTTGATTACATTATGCCTATACTCTACTGTACTAGTCCTCTCGGATAAAATCACTTTCAAATTAACGCTTTGATGCTCATTTGTAAATACAGAACCTTAATTTAAAACTTTCTAACTTTGCTGGTTTATACTGTGCTTGGTTTGGACTGTATTGGCTTGAAAATACTAACTACCGATTTGCATCGAAGCGTTTTTTCGAAAGTGATTTTATCACTTTCAGATTTAAAAATTCCTGTAAACCTGTGACCTCCCCGTCCCAACTATGCTCCGTCCCCACTATGCCCCGACTCCACTGTACTGGTTTTTTTTTAGACATAGTACTACCGAAAAACGTTGACAAACTATACAAATATCGTAAACCCTTACTCCTAAATAGTAGGTGAGTTATTCTTTATTTCGCTTTTTTAGGTGAAGTTTTAGGACTTAAGGTCTGAAAATTAGACCGAAGGTAGCTCTAAAATAGGACTTTTTTTTTATTAATGCCTTATGGAAAACCCAAAAAGAAAGGGAAAAATTACAAATTGGCTGTAGTCAATTTCTAGGTTACTATGTGAGTGAATCAACAGCCAGAAAAATATTTTCAATATATTGTTATTTACGATTTATAGGCAACAACGATATAAAGGCAACAAATTCGGTTCAAAAAATATCCACCCTAATGCTAAAAATACAAATTTAAGCACATTATTGACAATGATTATCTACAGATACGCATCGTTTTTTTGAAAGTGACTTTTTCATTAAGTTTATAAAATCCCTAAAGACCTGTGACCTCTCCCGCTCCAATATGTACCTACCCCGCTGTACTGGTTTTTGATGCTATATTGACACGTAAAAATAGCAACACACAATAGTCAATGTACAATCATTATTCTTTGGCCGCTCCAAAAAATTGAATTCTTATTCTACGAGTTTTTAAATTAATGTCGTTCTAAACTTACGGTGATTAGTAAACTAAACTATTGAGTATTGCTTATATTATGTTGCATATAATGGTTACGGTTGTCGCCAGTTCGCTATAGCCGTATAGCCTGTATTATAACATTAGAAATTCCACGTGCGTAAAAGTGTTGAGGTTTCATGCGACAATACTGAATAGTGAATACACATAGTAATTATAATTATTATATACAATCATTATACAGAGTTCTGCTAGATACATACTATTATTATTATTATTATTATTTATTGGCTTTAGTCTTGTATAGTTGTATGGGTACCTATACTTAGTACATAGTAATACCGGGCCTCGGTGATTATGGTGTTTGTTGGCGGCACTGGTCTCTGTTGAATTTATTGCGCGCTTTGCCATTTACTGATGAATAATCAGTGCGGTCATTTGACAAATTATCGTTGATACGTGAGTGTCGACTGTCAGAGAAAAGTGCTATCTTGTCATTCAAATAATTGTGCTCAGTGTTGTTCAAATTTGCTTACTTCGTTTGAAAATCGTGTACCATGTTATGACGTTGCTCGTATCGTAATCGTTCAAAGTCAGAAACTTTACAACCCTAGCCCGAGTGCCTAAAAAACTAAAACCAAAATTCCAACATTTGGTTTTTCCCTTCTTATCAGCATGTGAAAACCGGCCCTTTTTTATTTAGCAACTCACCATTCAGGTTATTTACAGGTAATTTTGTCTATTGTTATAAAAAATGTAAAAAAAAAAAAAAAAAAACAAAAAAAACATTAAACGTATTTGATATTTATTTACAATGTTCAATTTTTAGCAAAAATGACGGAGTCGCTAGATAGTGGAACTGTCAACACAATGCCGTCGATGGATGAAAATGCACCCAACTCATTATCTGTGATGGATGAGTCGGTGTTCATTGACTACCTGAAAAAAACTGTGTCTACTATATTACATGGTGACAAAGCGGCTACAGCAGAGGCGTTGGATTTGGCATTTGACGAACCTAACAATGTTGAATGTATTAAGAAGTTCATATCGGATTCCAATACCTCAACAATTTTTGTTCAGAAAAGTGCCCTTAAAGGTACTACTTTAAAATATTATACATAAATTATGTATTAACGATTGATTTCCAATGTTTTAGATGAGGAAACAGAAAATGGCACAGAAGGAGATGAAGATAAAGAACCTCCCTTATTCTATTTATCTAATGAAGTTATATTTACCAATCAAAAAATGACTAGGTATGTATTAGTAAATTTGCTACTAAATTGATTTTAAACAATAGCACTGTGCTTTTTTTATAGCTTATCTTTTATGAAGAGAGGAACTGTATTAGAAGCTGATAAGCCAATTCCAAGTCAAGTACGAATTGTTCAGTTTAATGATGGTTCACCCTATGAGACATTACATGCGTTAGTTAGTAAAGCTATAACACCATATTTTAAAAGTTATGTGAAAGAATCGGGAAGAGCTGACAGGTATTAATTATTTACTTAAATTTTAATTAGGTTAAAACTTTTTTATTTTATTTTTCTTTAATTTTTTTTTTTTAGGGATGGTGATAAAATGGCTCCTTCTGTTGAAAAGACTATGGTTGAGCTAGAAATGGGGTTGCTTCATTTACAACAAAATATTGATATTCCTGAAGTCACGTTGACCATAAATCCTACCATATTAGCAATGGTTAGCAAATGTGCAGAAGAAAATCGTAAGCCTAAGGTTTCTGATTTTGGAGCATTAGTAGAAGACTCAAAATTCTTAAACCAACTTCAAGCTGGTGTTAATCGTTGGATTAAAGAAATACAGAAAGTAATATATAAACAATTTTCAGGTATAAATAGAAAAAAAATATTATCAGTTATGTATTTTAGGTGACCAATTTGGATAGGGATCCATTAAATGGAACAGCTTTGCAAGAAATAAGTTTTTGGTTAAACAAAGAAAGAGCACTACATCGTATACAAGAAAAGCGTGAAAGCTTAGAAGTTGGACTCACGTTAGAGATTTTAAAACATGGAAAGCGTTTTCATGCCACAGTTAGTTTCGACAGTGATACTGGCTTGAAGACGGCTTTAGCAACTGTTAATGATTATAACACTTTGATGAAAGATTTTCCTATTAATGATCTGTTAGCAGCCACTGATCTAGATAGGATCCGTGTTGCTATTGAACATATTTTTATACATTTACGTAAAATTCGTAGCACAAAATATCCATTACCTAAATTATTAAAATTAGTCGAAGCAATTTCCAGGGATTTATTGTCAAAATTATTAAAAGTAAGATTGTTTATATTTTTATAATAATATATTAATTAATGACAACAATATTTAATTTTAGGTTTTGGGTACAAGATTTTTAATGCATATACCGTTTGATGAATTTGAAAAAGTAATGTTGCAGTGTTTTAATGTTTTCACGGCATACGATGATGAATTTGATAAACTTCAAGTTATTTTGAGGTATTTCAAAATTTGACGTTTAACATTTGTAATAAATTACTAATTTTATTGTGTATTTCAGAGATGTTGTCAAGCGGAAACGCGATGAAACATTTAAAGTAGTTTGGAGAATACAACCAGATCATAAACGATTACAAACTAGACTTGAACACATGAGAAAGTTTAGACAACAACACGAACAATTACAAGCTGTTATAATGAGGGTACTACGGCCAACTGCTCAACAATCGCAAATACGGGAAGATCAAGATCAAGGTCCTGTTTCTTTATCACCTGCCCCAGATACTAGTGCTATTGAGGTATGTAAATAAATATTTAAGAATGTAGAGTTTATAATTGAGTAACATATTGTTTAAATATTAGAAGTTAAAGAATGTTATTAATAATTTAATTGTAATATTGCTGATTGGCGAAGAATATTTTATAGTATAGATATTTTTATGTTTGCATAGGAAGTAAATTCCGCTTATGAAAATATTAAAGTGGTTGACTGTCTAGACATTAGTCGTGAAGGAGTTGAAGCATGGGAAGCTGCAGTTGCCCGTTACGAAGAACGTATTGACAGAGTCGAAGCTAGAATTACTGCACATCTTAGAGATCAGTTAGGAACGGCTCGTAATGCTAATGAGATGTTTCGTATATTTTCTCGATTCAACGCTTTGTTTGTGCGCCCTCACATTCGTGGAGCAATACGGGAATATCAAACGCAACTCATCAATAAAGTCAAAGAAGATATTGAAGCTCTCCATGATAAATTCAAGGTAAAATGTTCAATTTTGATATTTAATAGTAGAGCTCATGGTCACTTAATTGAATTTCTTCTATGAGTACACAAATTTCTTATGTATTTTTGAAAAAGAATGTACGAATAATGTATACAAGGATATTCACAAACTTGTGCGAATTTTATGAACTACTAATTTGCATTAAATTCACAAACTACTTGAGTACACTTACGATTCGGACATTTGGTTTTGTAGTATGTTTTGTGTACATGTGAAAAAATGACACTCTATTTAATAGTAATGTGTTTTTAAAAAAAAATTATATTTTAGACCCAGTACCCACAAAGCAAAGCCTACTTTTTGAGTCACCAGCAAGATATACCACCAGTAGCCGGATCTATTCTATGGGCAAAACTCATTGACAGCCAACTTTCAGCATATTTGCGACGAGTTGAGGATGTTTTAGGTATGTAGATAAAAAATAAAAAAATAAATTTAAAATGATTTGTACTTGTGAAAAGGTCAACATATACCATTATCAATATCATTATTACGTAGGTACTACGTAATAGTTTAAAAATGTAAGTGAAATAAATAAAGATGTGCTTTTATTTAACAAAGTATAAATATATTTATTTTTATTTAGTTAAAATTTAATTGTGAAAACTATTAATTAATAGTGTTAATTTTTTTTGTGTCTATGAAATTTAGGTAAAGGTTGGGAAGATCATTTGGAAGGTCAGAAATTAAAAGCCGATGGAGATAGCTTTCGGTTAAAATTGAACACTAGAGATATTTTTGATGATTGGGCACGGGGTGTTCAACAAAGGAACATGGGTGTATCTGGTAGAATATTCACTATTGAGAGTACAAGATCAAGAACTGGTAGAGGAAATGTGTTGAAGCTAAGGGTAAATTGAAAAAAAAATTTTATTTTACTTTAAAGTTATTTGCATAACTGTTTTTATCTATGTCATTTTATTTTTGTATATTAGGTAAACTTTTTACCAGAAATAATTACACTTTCAAAAGAAGTAAGGCACCTAAAAAATCTAGGATTCCGTGTGCCATTAGCTATTGTAAACAAAGCTCATCAAGCCAACCAACTGTATCCATTTGCTATTTCTCTGAGAGAAAGTGTTCGCACTTATGAATGTACTTTAGATAAAGTAAGTTTTTATTATTATTTTTTTTTAAATATTATTATTAAAATATTTGTATATATGGTTTTTAAATTAGCTTATCAATAGGAATTCTTACCTTAAGGTAGTGTTTGATTTGAATGTCATGTTTGACTGTAAATCTTAAAAAAAACCTTTACTTTTACAGACTGAAGATAAGACCAGTATTGTACCTTTGATAGCTGGTTTACACAAAGATACCCAAGCACTTATTGCAGAAGGTATTCAAATGGTTTGGGAGAGTTACAAATTAGACCAGTATGTACAAAAGTATGCTGAACAAATTCTTGCTTTTCAAGAAAAAGTTGAAGACCTACTAGTAGTTGAAGAGCAACTTGATTTAGATGTCAAATCATTAGAAACATGTGCTTATTCTGCAAGTACTTTGGCAGATATTCTATCCAAAATTCAAAGAGCTGTAGACGATCTCTCATTACGACAATATTCAAATTTACACATTTGGGTTACTCGCCTTGACCAACAGGTAGGATTTAAATTAAAACTAGTTTACTGTTAATTTTATATTTAATTATGTTATTTGATAAATTAAAGATTGAGAAAAGTTTATCGGCAAGGCTGCAAGCTGGTATTCAGGCATGGACTGAAGCTTTAGAGGGAAAAAAGAAAGATTTGAGTATGGACACAGACGCACCACCTCAACCAACCAACAAACTGGGCGGTGACCCTCAAATCAAAGTTCAGATACTTGAAGTCCGAATAACAAATCAAACTATTTATTTATATCCTAATTTATGTGAAGCACGTGTTCAACTTATGCAACAGTTCTTTGCCTGGCAAGCAGTAGTAACATCTCAAGTTAGGTTACAAAGTTCTAGATACCAAGTCGGTTTAGACCAACCAACGTCACAAACCTATCAAGACCTTTTGGCTAATTTACCATCCGGCGAAGCTGCTTTAACAGCGGCATTTGATGCAATGGAAAAAAAGATAAACGAAGTAGGTTTTATTTAAATATTTTAATTAAAAAATAGTGTAAACATAATGAATACTTAAATATAACTGTATAGGCTGAAAAATACATGTCCGAGTGGTTAATTTACCAGTCATTGTGGGATTTACAAGCAGACAATTTGTATAGTCAAATGGGAGAAGATATCAATATTTGGATGACATATTTAAATGATATTCAGTAAGATTACAATTATTTTTGTTTATAACTCACATATATTAATTTTATATATTATAGGAAATCTCGTAAAACATTTGACACTACTGAGACTCGAAAAGATTTGGGGCCGTTCATCATAGAATATGGCAAAGTTCAAAGTAAAGTAGCTTTAAAATATGATTCTTGGCATAAAGAAATTTTGAACAAGTTTGGAGGTCTACTCGGTAACAGTATGACAGAATTTCATGTCCAAGTTGCTAAAGTGAGTAGTTTCACTTTTGAAAATTGGTTGTAACCAATTTTAACAATTTTTGTAACAATTTGAATTTAAAATTTTTTACAGTCACGAAATGATATGGAAAAACAATCTATTGAAGCAGCAAGTACATCGGATGCTGTATCATTTATTACTTACGTTCAGTCATTAAAACGTAGTATGAAGGCTTGGGAAAAGCAAGTAGATCTTTATAAAAAAGGTCAGAAAATTTTAGAAAGACAGCGTTTCCAATTCCCTAGCAACTGGCTTGATTTAGATAATGTGGAAGGTGAATGGAGTGCATTTAATGAAATCATAAAGCGGAAAGACAAGTCTATACAAACTCAAGTAACATAATTATATATATTGATTTTTTCTGTATTATTTATTTTAATTTAATTTATATTTTAGGTTCAAAGTTTACAAATGAAGATAATTGCTGAAAATAAAGCGGTGGAGACAAGAACTAACGATTTCCTCTTAGAATGGGAGCAGGGTAAACCGGTTTCCGGTAGCACCCAACCTGATGATGCTTTGTCTCAACTACAAGTATTTGAAAATAAATTCACTCGTATTAAGGAAGAACGAGATAACGTAACGAAAGCCAAGGAAGCCCTGGAACTCAAAGACGCAGCTGGTAAATTTGTTATTTTTTATTATACATTATTTCAAGGAAGTGAATTAAGTGTTTAATCAAACATTAATCTTGTGAATAGGAAGTGCATTGTCTAGTGCAGAAGACCGCATGATAGTAGTATTTGAAGAAATGCAAGACTTGAAAGGGGTATGGTCTGAACTATCAAAAATATGGGTACAGATTGATGAGATCAGAGAAAAACCATGGTTATCAGTGCAACCAAGGAAGCTACGTCAGCAATTGGATGGTTTGACTAATCAGTTGAAAGAATTACCTGCTCGATTTAGGCAATATTCATCTTATGAATATGTCAAAAAACTGCTGCAAAGTTACGTGAAGGTGAGTGTAATTAGTTTTAGATTTGTTAGGTTTTTTAATTAAACTACAGATTATGTCAATATTATAAATTTTTTTCATATAATTTGTTGTATGTAATATAAATTTCTTCAGGTGAACATGACCGTGATTGAATTAAAATCTGAAGCATTGAAAGATCGCCATTGGAAGCAGCTGATGCGTAAACTCAGAGTAAACTGGTCTTTTTCAGATGTAACTTTAGGACAAATTTGGGATGTTGATTTGCAAGCCAACGAAGCTGTTGTTAAAGATATCATAATGACTGCTCAAGGAGAAATGGCCTTAGAAGAGTTTCTTAAACAAGTAAATATCAAAAGACGATCTATGTACAGTAATACCAATATATAATAATTTATAAATTATTAAAATTGTATAGTAGAATTATTTTAACTGCACCATTTATTTAAAATGTGTAATTACCACTTTATATTTCATGAAATAGTTGGGTTTTAGATTAATTATTCATTTTAAGTAATTTAATAGACAAAGTATTTTTTTTTTTAGGTTCGGGATACATGGCAATCATATTCATTGGATTTAATAAATTATCAGAATAAGTGCCGTTTGATAAGAGGATGGGATGAACTGTTCAATACTGTTAAAGAACACATCAACTCTGTAGCAGCAATGAAGTTGTCTCCTTACTACAAGGTAATTAGTGGTGTAATACATTTTATGATATAATTAAGATTTTGAGAATTAAATTGGGATTTTTTTTTTTTTTTTTTAAGGAAATTTATTGTTAAAATTGTAAGATAATTTTTGTAAACTTTATAGTTCTTGGTTATTACAATTGTAGTATAAAATACTAAATTTTTTATTAGGTTTTTGAGGAAGAAGCCTTGACTTGGGAAGAAAAATTAAACCGCATCAATACTCTTTTTGATGTTTGGATCGATGTTCAGCGTAGATGGGTTTATTTGGAAGGTATTTTCTCTGGAAGTGCCGATATCAAGACTTTATTGCCTGTGGAAACATCAAGATTTCACAATATAAGGTAAGATAATTAATTTTTTCAGTTTCAAATGTATTATAATCAATAACTTGATTTTTTTTCTTATATTTATCTTTAGTTCGGACTTTTTGGGTCTGATGAAAAAAGTTTCTAAATCAAGAATGGTCATTGATGTATTGAATATTCAAGGAGTCCAACGGTCACTTGAAAGATTGGCAGATTTATTAGGAAAAATACAAAAAGCACTCGGAGAGTATTTAGAAAGAGAAAGAATGTCTTTTCCAAGGTTTTATTTTGTCGGGGATGAAGATCTTTTAGAAATAATCGGAAATAGTAAAAATATCACTAGACTACAAAAACACTTTAAGAAAATGTTTGCTGGAGTAGCCTCTATCATTTTGGATGAGACATCTACTAATATTCTTGGTATAGCATCACGTGAAGGAGAGGAAGTTATCTTTAGTAACCCTATTTCTACAGTGGACCATCCAAAAATTAATGAATGGCTTACTTTGGTTGAAAAAGAAATGCGTTATACTTTGGCGTCACGTTTGAGTGAAGCTGTTACTAATAGTAAACAATTTAAACAAGAAACCATCGATCATGATGCATTTATGAAATGGTGTGATACATATCAAGCACAGATTGTGGTTTTGTCAGCTCAAATATTGTGGAGTGAAGATATTGAAACGGCATTGCATCAAATTCATACTCAATGTGAAAGCGAAAACGGTGCTCCTCCTAAATTAGCACCTTTAGAAAATGTTTTAGCTCAAGTCGAAACATCATTAAACTTTTTAGCAGATTCCGTTTTGCAAGAACAGCCTCCCCTGAGAAGAAAGAAACTTGAATACTTGGTAATTTAATTATTTCAGTTTGTTAGAAGTTTTCTATGCTAATAATTAATTTTGTTTATAGATAAATGAATATGTTCATAAACGTATGATTACTAGAAGATTAATATCAAGAAAAGTCTGTAGCGCTCGTTCTTTTGAATGGTTGTGTGAAATGAGATTTTATTTGGATGTACATCAAACTGATGTTTTAAAACAACTTACTATACAAATGGCTAATGCCAATTTTTACTATGGATTTGAGTATCTCGGTGTACAAGATAGATTAGTACAAACTCCTTTGACTGATCGTTGTTATTTGACTATGACTCAAGCTTTAGAAGCCAGATTAGGAGGATCTCCTTTTGGTTAGTGTCAACTAATTTATAATAAATTATTTTTACGCTTGTTGAGTTTAAAGAATTAGCTTAACTTTTATCTTCGTTAGGTCCTGCTGGAACTGGTAAAACAGAATCTGTTAAAGCTCTGGGTCACCAATTGGGAAGATTTGTTTTGGTATTCAATTGTGATGAAACATTCGACTTCCAAGCTATGGGGAGAATATTTGTTGGTTTGTGTCAAGTCGGAGCTTGGGGTTGTTTTGATGAGTTTAACAGATTGGAAGAGAGAATGTTATCAGCTGTTTCACAACAAATACAAACTATACAAGAAGCACTTAAATCTCAAATGGATTCGAAAAAAACTAGTAAGATTTATTATTTAATTACACTACACCCCTTTCCCTTCAAAATCTAGATTAACAACCAAAAAACTTACATAAATAAGAAGTATGGAATATTCACTAGACATAGAATTATCAGTAAACATTTACAAAACAAAAACATAAATCCTTTTGTCTCAGAAGGGGTGGAAACATTTTCACTTTTTTAAGGTGTAAGTTTTAGGGCTTAAGGTCTAAAAATCGGGTAAAAGGTAGTCATACAGTAGGGCTAAAATGTATAGAATTGTCTAAAAAATCTGTAGTCAATATTTTTAACAAAAACTAAAATAAGGAACGCGACCTTAGTAAATATGTAGTCCCCAGTATGCCCAACCCCACTGTGCTGGCTTTTATTATATTAATATTTTTTAAAACAGATATTACTGTGGAACTTGTTGGGAAACAAGTTCGAGTTTCTACCGACATGGCAATATTTATAACTATGAATCCTGGTTATGCTGGCCGTTCAAATCTACCAGATAACTTAAAAAAATTATTCCGATCATTAGCGATGACGAAGCCTGACCGTCAGCTCATAGCTGAAGTGATGTTGTTCTCACAAGGTTTCCGTACAGCCGAGAAGTTGGCGTGCAAAATCGTGCCCTTCTTCAAGTATTTTATATCAGAAAATGTGATTGAACAATCGTAATGCTTATAGTTAAATTATATTTTTCAGATTATGTGATGAACAACTTTCCAACCAATCTCATTATGACTTTGGATTGCGAGCATTAAAGTCAGTTTTAGTATCAGCTGGTAATGTTAAAAGAGATCGAATTCAACATATAAAAGGAATCAGTGCTACAACAGAAAGGCACAGTTTGAACGAAGCTGAAATTGCAGAGAACTTGCCAGAACAAGAGGTAATAGTGTTGTAAATAACATAAAGAGTAAATTTTTACTCAGGAGGTGTAATTGTTTTAGATATTGATTCAATCTGTCTGTGAAACCATGGTTCCAAAACTTGTAGCTGAGGATATTCCTCTTCTATTTTCATTGCTAAATGATGTATTCCCACAAGTACAGTATAAACGTGCCCAAATGACCGGTAAATATCATACTATCAGAATCTGTGAGTAATACAAATCATGTTATTTATATTTTAATTTTCAGTATTGAAAGAACAAATTAGAAAAGTATGTTCAGAAGAATATTATGTTTGTGGAGAAGATGATGAGCTTGGAGGTCCCTGGATGGAAAAGGTAAAATAAGTTGTTGATAACAAATTATTTTAACTAATATACCCAATATATTTTTAAAAAGGAAGAAATAATGTGCAATGACTTAATCTTTTTTTTTAAATTTTTGTACATGCTCACAAAGGTTTATATGGGGGAGACGTGGATACAAAAGGTATTTTCTAGGTAGAACCTTGTAGTGATTTTGTTTGTAGCATTGAATAGTGATAGATGTGTTTTTTCTGTATTAAGTATTTTTAAATTAATTTAATTTAATTAGTTAAATTAATTTTAACTTTTTTTTGTTTTTTTTTACCAATTATAATTATTTAATGGTAATATAACTTTCGCTTATTTAGGTGTTGCAACTATACCAAATATGTGAATTAAACCACGGTCTAATGATGGTTGGCCCTAGTGGGTCAGGTAAATCTAGTGCTTGGAAAGTGCTATTGAAAGCTTTAGAACGAATGGATGGAATGGAAGGTCAAGCCCACGTAATTGACCCTAAAGCTATATCCAAGGAAGCATTGTACGGTGCATTAGATCCTAATACCAGGGAATGGACTGATGGTTTATTTACTCATATATTAAGGTAACTAATTTACTATTCATTTATTAATTTCAAGTATACATGTTTAACAAGATGTTTTCTTAACTGTTATTAGAAAAATTGTTGATAATGTTCGTGGTGAAATAAATAAGAGACAGTGGATTATCTTTGATGGTGATGTTGATCCAGAGTGGGTTGAAAACTTGAACTCTGTTTTAGATGATAATAAACTGTTAACTTTACCTAATGGAGAACGTCTCTCACTTCCTCCTAACGTCAGGATAATGTTTGAGGTTTGTGTGATGGATTGAGTTTCTAAATAAGCAACGATATGTATAAATGTTTTTTAATTAATTACTAAAATCAATAAATTTTTTAAAACGATTCAAATTTGTAAAAAAAAAAAAAAATTGCCTTCCTCTTTAATTCTGTTATAGATAATATTTTATTTTACATTTATTTGTAGTTTATTCTTATGTTGTAACTTTACATTTATATTACTTTAGGTACAAGATTTGAAGTATGCTACTCTTGCTACTGTATCTCGGTGTGGTATGATATGGTTTAGTGAAGATGTATTGACTACTGAAATGATATTTGAAAATTATTTAATGCGGTTAAAAAGTATACCAATTGATGAAGGAGATGAAGATTCAATATCTCTTATACCACAACCCTTGTCTGTGAACTCTGGACCCGGCAATGAACAATTTATTTCACCATCATTACAGGTAAATTCAATGTATAAAATTTACATTTTTTTATAAAATGTTAATTTATTTTTTTACCAATTTTTCATTAGCTCCAACTGGATATTGTTTCTATGCTACAACCGCATTTATCATCTGATGGTTTAGTTGTTCGCTGTTTGGAGTATGCCATGAAACAAGAGCATATTATGGATTTTACACGATTAAGAGCTTTAGGATCACTGTTTTCTATGATTAATCAAAGCATTAGGTATATCAATTTTTTACTTAAAATATGAATATAAATATTTCACATGAGCATAATATAAAATTAATATTTATTATCAAAAAACTTTTTTTTCAGAAATGTGCTTCAATATAACAGAACTCATTCAGATTTTCCCCTTCCTCATGACCAACTAGAGCAGTACATTCCAAAATGTTTAGTGTATGCTATCTTGTGGAGTTTTGCAGGTGATGCAAAACTTAAAGTACGCTCTGATATAGGTGAATTTATAAGATCAGTGACAACAGTTTCTTTACCTCCAATGACAGAAAATATTATTGATTATGAAGTAAGTGTTAATTTTAAAACTGTAATTATTTTACCTATAACATTTTGTAATACCTAATTGTATACCAAAAAACTAAAAAGTTGTGATTTGGTATCCAAATATAATATAAGCAAAAATTAATGAATATAAATAATAATGGTATAAAATTATTTTTAAATAAAATTTACTTTAAATTGTATGCTATTATTTTTTATTAGATTAATGTCCATGGCGATTGGGTGCCATGGTCTAGTCGTGTTCCACAAGTAGAAGTTGAAACTCATAAAGTGGCCTCTCCCGATGTTGTTGTACCTACATTGGACACAGTTCGACACGAAACATTGTTATATACTTGGCTTGCAGAGCATAAACCTTTAGGTAACCAACAATTTACCTGTTAATTGTTATAACTATTGTTACTGTATTTAAACAATTATTTGAATAAATTTAATGTTAAATAGTATTATGTGGTCCGCCTGGTTCTGGTAAAACTATGACATTGTTTTCGGCTTTAAGAGCTTTACCTGACATGGAAGTTGTAGGATTAAATTTTTCATCTGCGACTACTCCAGAATTACTATTGAAAACTTTTGATCATTATTGTGAATATCGTAAAACACCAAATGGAATTTTCTTGTCTCCTATTCAAGTATAAAATTATTATATTTTCATTTAGTACCAATGATTATTACATTTACTAATCTTATTTAGCTTGGTAAATGGCTTGTATTGTTTTGTGATGAAATTAATTTGCCTGATATGGATAACTATGGCACTCAAAGAGTAATATCATTTTTGCGACAACTAGTAGAGCGACGAGGATTTTATAAGTAAGGATTTTGTATTGTTTACTTTTTATTTATTTAATTAATTAATTTTTAACGTCAACAGACCAACTGGGGATCAAGCGTGGGTATCCTTGGAGAGGATACAATTTGTTGGTGCTTGTAATCCCCCAACAGACCCTGGCAGAAAACCATTGTCTCACAGATTCTTGCGTCATGTTCCAGTAATCTATGTTGATTACCCAGGCGAAACGTCTTTGAAACAAGCGAGTACAATAAATAAAGTGTATTAGTTAGTTTTTTAATATTTGTTTGGTATTTTTAGATTTATGGAACATTCAGCAGAGCAATGTTGCGATTAATTCCTACGCTACGCGGATATGCAGAACCACTCACAAATGCTATGGTCGAATTCTATTTAGCGTCTCAAGAACGCTTTACGCAAGACATGCAACCACATTATGTATATTCTCCCAGAGAAATGACTAGGTGGGTCAGGGGAATATGTGAAGCAATTAGACCATTAGAAACGTTAAGTGTTGATGGTTTGGTACGACTTTGGGCACATGAGGCCTTACGTCTATTCCAAGATCGTTTGGTAGACGATTCTGAACGCCAATGGACCAATGAAAATATAGACATAGTAGGCATGAAACATTTCCCCGGAATCAACAAAGAAGAAGCCTTGCAGCGACCAATACTTTACAGCAATTGGTTGCACAAAGATTACGTACCAGTCGATAGAAAACAACTTCGTGATTATGTGGCTGCCAGGCTAAAGGTATATTTACTATAACTATAATATGAATATTCCATTAAATCTTTCATTGAGGTGTTCATTAAATTTATTGGAATTTATGTGTAGGTGTTCTATGAAGAAGAGTTAGATGTCAAAATAGTACTGTTTGATGAAGTTTTGGATCACGTACTAAGGATAGACAGAATATTTAGACAACCGCAAGGCCATTTGTTATTAATTGGTGTATCTGGAGCTGGAAAAACTACCCTTTCCCGTTTTGTAGCATTTATGAATGGTCTTTCAGTATTCCAAATAAGAGTTAGTGTATAATTGTTTTATTGTTATTATGGCTTGACATATAGGTCACAGAAAGCCTGTGTACAAATTAGGCAATTTTTAATTTTTTTTGATTTATACATCTTAATAATTTAAATAATAACATTTATTTGTTTGAGATAATTTATTAACTTGTTTTAATTTTCTTTCGTGAAGTAATAATTTGTATTATACACATTAAAAAAAAAGATAAAGATTATGGTTTTAATTGTTATGTTTTATTAAATCACTGGATTATTATCTAATGAGTTTTTCATTACATATTTTTTGTTTGAAGTTTTACATTTTCCAATAATTATTTTTACAGGTTCATAATAAATATACAAGTGAAGATTTTGATGAGGATTTAAGAGCAGTGTTAAGAAGATCTGGCTGTAAAAACGAAAAAATAACATTTATACTCGATGAATCAAATGTATTAGAATCTGGATTCCTTGAGCGTATGAATACTTTGTTGGCTAATGGAGAAGTTCCTGGTTTATTTGAAGGTATTTAAAAATTATTATTAGAGTTTTTAGATTCTTTTATATTAACATTTCATTATAAATATTTAGGAGACGAGTTTACTACTTTGATGACACAATGTAAAGAAGGAAGTCAAAGAGAAGGTTTGATGTTAGATTCTAATGAAGAATTATATAAATGGTTCACTGGGCAAGTAATGAGAAATTTACATGTTGTATTCACAATGAATCCCAGTTCAGAAGGATTGAAAGACAGAGCTGCTACATCTCCAGCACTTTTTAACAGATGTGTACTTAATTGGTTTGGAGACTGGTCTGACACAGCACTTTTCCAAGTACTATTATACATTTTATGATTGATGATAACATATAAAGACCAGACGTCTAAGCTATGTATTTTATCTTATTTTACTATTTTAATAGGTTGGTCAAGAATTTACTCGAGCCGTTGATTTAGATGGGCCACCTATGTGGAAAGCTCCCGATTTTTTCCCATCAGCATGTTCCTTAGTACCTAGTATTCCTGATTATCGTAGTGCGGTTGTGAATGCTTTTGTTTATGTTCATCAAACCCTACATAAAGCCAATAGCCGCTTAGTGAAAAGAGGTTCAAGAACTATGGCAATTACACCAAGGCATTACTTGGATTTTATAAATCACTTTGTCAAGTTGCATAAAGAAAAGCGAGCAGAACTTGAAGAGCAGCAACTTCATTTGAATGTGGGTTTGTCAAAAATTGCTGAAACTGTGGAGCAAGTAGAAGAGATGCAAAAATCATTGGCAGTCAAGTCAATCGAGCTAAATGCTAAGAACGAAGCAGCCAATGCAAAATTGCAACAGATGTTTAAAGAACAACATGAAGCTGAAAAACGAAAAGTACAATCTCAAGAAATACAAGAGCAGATAAAAGCACAGCAAGTGTTAATAGCAGAAAAGCGAAAAGATGTCATGGCCGATCTCGCACATGTCGAACCTGCTGTTTTAGATGCTCAGCAAGGTAATTGCTTATTGTTTACTAGAAATTCATTGATGTCCCCAAACGCAACTATATAATAGATTCTATACACTAGTCACGGTAAAAAATTTGGTTGCTGGCTGTTTTTTACTCTGTGCTCAGGCAACCATCTGTAGAAAGAAATAGTTATCTCCCTGAAACCATCCTACTGAAAATTCCTTTACTGGTAAAATGAGTCTAGTTTTTTACCAAATAGAGTTGTTAAACCCACCTGGCAATTGATAAATTAGAACAAATTCTTGAAGTATAAAAAAAAAAAAATAAAGTAAATATAATTTTTTTTTAGCTGTCAAGGAAATTAAGAAACAGCAGTTAGTGGAAGTACGGTCTATGGCTAATCCTCCTGCAGTTGTGAAATTAGCTTTAGAGTCCATATGTTTACTGCTTGGGGAAAATGCATCGGATTGGAAATCAATCAGAGCAGTTGTTATGAGAGAAAACTTTATAAATTCAATTGTTACCAATTTCAGCACGGAAAACATTTCGTAAGAAAAACAATTATATTTTAATTAACATTGGTTAACTAACATTTGTAATACATCTTAATTTGTTTTTTGTAGTGATGACGTACGTAAGAAAATGCATATCAATTATTTAAATAATCCAGACTACACATTTGAAAAAGTTAATAGAGCTAGTATGGCTTGTGGTCCTATGGTTAAGTGGGCAATAGCACAGGTATAGTTTTTATTATTATTAGTTAAGAATTATAAGTGATTAAAAACTATAAAAAGTAATGGTTTTGTTGTAGAGTTGTGTTGATTTTTAAATATTTTTAACAGGTCAGCTATGCAGATGTATTAAAGAGAGTAGAGCCATTACGCGATGAGCTAAAATCACTTGAAACCCAAGCGTCAGACAATAAAGTTAAAAATGAGGAAACAACTGCACTTATTTCTCAACTGGAACAGACTATCACAGAGTACCAAGAAGAATATGCTCAGCTCATTTCTCAAGCTCAAGCAATCAAGTCCGATTTGGAGAATGTCCAAAGCAAAGTATACATATAATATTATAAAATGCATATTATGAATATGAATTGATTGAACTAATTTGTTTGTGAAAATTATTTCTCAGGTTGACCGATCTATTGCTTTATTAAAATCTTTGGTTATCGAAAGAGAGAGGTGGGAAAGTACAAGAGATACATTTAGATCCCAGATGGCCACAATTATTGGCGATGTTCTGTTATCTTCAGCATATTTGGCTTACGCTGGATACTTTGATCAACACGTGAGTTGTTATTTTTATGTTTTTTAAAAAAGATTATAAACATTTATTGTTATACATTTTTTTTTTTTTTTTAGTATCGTCAAAACTTATTCACTACATGGTGTCAACACCTTTACTTAGCAGGAATCCAATATAGATCTGATATTGCACTAACCGAATATTTGTCTAATCCAGATGAAAGGCTCCGATGGCATGCTAATTCATTACCTACTGATGATTTATGTACAGAGAACGCAATCATGTTAAAGGTTACTATATAATACTAAATAACCCTTAATTGTGTGTGTTCTATTTTGAAACTTAAATTTGGTTATTTTTATTTGTTCAGAGGTACAACAGATATCCATTAATAATTGATCCGTCAGGTCAAGCAACCGAATTTATATTAAAAGAATATGCAGATGCAAAGATAACAAAAACTAGTTTCCTTGACGATTCCTTCAGAAAGAATCTCGAATCCGCTTTACGTTTTGGAAATCCCCTTCTAGTACAGGTAAGTTATTAAATAATACATTTCATCAATGATTTTTTGTTTGCAATGCCATTCGATGTTTTATATTATATTTGATTTAATTTATAGGATGTTGAAAATTATGATCCGATTTTAAATCCTGTATTGAATCGAGAATTACGTCGCACCGGTGGTCGTGTATTAATTACTCTGGGTGATCAAGACATAGATTTGTCACCCAAATTTGTTATATTCCTGTCTACACGTGATCCAACTGTAGAATTTTCGCCGGACATTTGTTCAAGAGTTATGTTTGTTAATTTCACAGTTACCAGATCATCATTACAGAGTCAATGTTTAGATCGCGTTTTGAAAGCTGAACGTCCTGACATTGATACCAAACGGTCTGACCTTCTTAAACTTCAAGGTTTGTTGTCTTAAACATTAGTAAACACGTGTACAATAATGTATTAATGAAAATAATTTTAGGTGAATTCCATTTGAGATTGAGACAACTAGAAAAATCACTATTACAAGCATTGAACGAAGCTAAGGGTAAAATTTTGGATAATGATTCTGTAATAACGACATTGGAAAGACTTAAACAAGAAGCAGCCGATATAAGCAAAAAAGTAGAAGAAACTGATAAAGTTATTGCTGAAATTGAAACTGTTTCTCAGCAGTATAAACCATTGGCTCAAGCTTGTAGCAACATGTATTTCACTATGGATAGTTTGAATCAAGTTCATTTCCTTTATCAGTATTCGTTGAAATTCTTTTTGGAAATATTTAGTTCTGTACTTTTGTCCAATCCAAGATTAACATCTGTTACCGATCATACATCGCGATTAGATATTGTCACAAAAGACCTATTTTCAGTAAGATATTTTTTTACCTCTAATTTAATCTGTACAAGCTATTATTAATAATTGAATGATTTTATAGGTGTGTTACGAGAGAGTAGCTCGGGGCATGTTACATAATGATCGGTTAACATTTGCAATACTTTTGTGTCGAATAAGTTTGAAGGGTACTTCTATTGGTAACACGTTAGACTCTGAATTCCAATTTTTCCTTCGTGGCAAAGAAGGAGTTTTGAGTTCTAACAATTCGTCAGGGCAAGGTTCGCTGAGTAGCTTAAACCAAGATCAGATCGAAGCTATGGTAAGGTTGTCACATAGAATTCCAGCATTTAAACATCTACAAGAACGTGTCGAAGAAATGCCTGAATTTGGACCTTGGCTAGCACAAAACACACCAGAACAATGCGTACCTAAACTTTGGGACGAACAAACTCCGTTTAGTCCTGTAGCGACAGCAATGTACCAACTTCTTGCTATTCAAGTAAATCTTACTATACATGAAGATCATAAAAGTTACCAAAATGTTATTAATAACTCGGGAATTTATTTTTATTACAGGCATTTAGACCAGATAGAGTCGTGGCTTCAGCATATCTATTCGTCGAAGCGACATTTGGAGCTTATTTACTTTCCTCAGCTGAACGTGAACCGGATTTGTCAACAATAGTTTTGAACGAATTAGATTGTAGTGTACCAGCATTATTGTGTTCAGTCTCGGGATATGATGCTTCTGGTCGTGTGGATGACCTCGCTGCTCAAAATAGTCAGCCGTTGTCATCCGTAGCCATTGGATCGGCTGAAGGATTCCGTCAAGCCACTGACGCTATAAATTCAGCTGTTCGTCTTGGACGGTATTATAAAATTATAAATAATTTATTTTAACCATCAATTTAACATCTAACATGACATTTTAATTTCTTAATATAGATGGGTACTGTTGAAAAATGTACATTTAGCTCCTCAATGGCTAGTACAATTGGAGAAAAAGTTACACAGTCTTCAACCGCATACCAACTTTAGACTGTTCCTAACTATGGAAATCAACCCTGGTGTGCCTGTGAATTTGTTAAGAGCTGGTCGTATATTTGTCTTTGAACCACCCCCCGGTGTGAAAGCCAATTTGATCCGTACATTTAATACTGTAAGTATGCCGGAAATTCATTTGAATTATTATATATTTAATAAAACAATTTTCTATATTAGATTCCAGCATCTCGAATGATGAAAGTACCCAACGAAAGAGCCAGACTGTACTTTTTACTTGCATGGTTCCACGCTATTGTACAAGAGCGTTTACGCTACACTCCACTCGGTTGGGCTAAACATTATGAATTCAACGAATCTGATCTTAGAGTAGCTTGTGACACACTAGATACTTGGATAGAAACAACGGCTAAAGTACTTAAAAATACATATACTATTTTTGTTCTAATTGAATTTAAATAAAATAATATGTATAATTTTTAGAACCGCACAAATTTACCTCCTGAAAAAATTCCTTGGGATGCATTGGTCACATTGTTGTCCCAGTGTATTTATGGTGGTAAAATTGATAACGACTACGATCAAAGACTGCTAGCGTCATTTTTAGGTAAATTGTTCACCCCTCGCAGTTTTGAAACTGGTTTTGCATTGGTCGCTAATGTGGATGGTGTTGGTGGAGACGATAATAGGTAATTAAATAGAAAGTATATAAATAAATGTTTTATTTTAACATGAAAATTTGAATTTATGTATTTGCTATAATTATTATTTTTAATAAAAACACAAATATTATTTAGACAAATAACAATGCCTAATGGATCGAGAAGAGACCATTTTTTGCATTGGATTGAAAACTTATCAGACAGACAATCACCATCATGGTTAGGATTGCCGAACAATGCTGAAAAAGTACTCCTGACTACTAGAGGTATGTGTCAGCAACACATTTAAAAAGCATATAAGATAAAAAAAAATAACAATATGTATTTATATAGGTACTGACTTGGTAAGTAAATTGTTGAAAATGCAGCAGCTTGAAGATGAAGACGAACTCGCTTATGTTACTGATCAAGTAAATAAGGATGGTGGACCTGAGTCCAGCATTGGTTTGCCAACACCAGATGGAAGGCCGGCTTGGATGAGGACATTGAACAATTCGGCCACTACATGGCTTCAATTATTGCCCCAATCACTACAGACATTGAAACGTACAGTAGAAAATATTAAAGATCCCTTGTACCGTTACTTTGAACGAGAAGTGAACTTTGGTTCAAAGTTATTGCAGGAAGTCATACACGACTTGAACGAAGTAGCCGCTATATGCCAAGTAAATTCCAATTAATAATTGTTTAGTTGGTTCTAGTTTTTTTATTGAATTTTTATTCTTTCAGGGCGACAAGAAACAAACTAATTATCACAGAAGTTTATTGAGTGATTTAGTTAAAGGAAAACTACCGACTGGGTGGCGTCGGTACACAGTACCCAACGGGTGTACAGTTATACAGTGGATATCTGATTTTAGCCAGCGCGTTAAACAATTGCAACAAGTATCGCAACTAGTTTCACAGCGTGGAGCAAGTCAAATAAAAGTAAGTTTTGTTGTTTGTTTATTTAGATTTACATATATGAGTTTGGCAACACAACAACACATCCACATACCAGCGTTATTCATACTTTATTTAATCTATGATAATATTATTAAGGTGTAAGGTCACAGTTCATTTTTTTGCTCAGAAATAGGAAAAAACTGACATCTTGTAGTGTACACTACTTACGTTTATTTATTTTTATTAACTATTCGTTTTTTACAGTCTTTCCCCGTTTGGCTTGGTGGTCTTTTAAATCCAGAAGCTTACATTACAGCCACTAGACAATGTATTGCTCAGGCAAACTCGTGGTCTTTGGAAGAGTTAATTTTGGACGTTACTATTACGGATACATTTGAGTATGATGCAGATAAACAAGATGAGTGCAGCTTTGGAGTTATTGGTAAATTTAATTAAAACAATTGTTTAGTTTAACTTGTTTTTAACCACGCTTACATGGTTATTAGGTCTTAAGCTACAGGGTGCTCAGTGTCGTAACAACCAATTATTGTTAACTTCGTCGATAATGACAGATCTACCTGTAACACTTCTACGGTGGACACAGTAAGTTTTTTAAATATGTAAAAAAAAAGTTCTGTTTTAATTCAGTTTTATTTTTTAGTGTTTCAACTGAAGAGTGCTTGAGACCCAATAAATTGTCTTTGCCGGTCTATTTGAATTCAACTCGTTCAGAATTGTTATTTACCGTGGAGTTAGATGTAGCGCCTGGTCAAGATCATCATACGTTTTATGAAAGAGGAGTTGCTTTGCTAACGTCTACAGCTTTAAATTAAGTAAAATATACACATACTAATATAATATATAAATTTATTGAATTATATTATAATGCATTGTACTTTAAATATCTTTATCATGTCGTGGTCCCAAAGCACGGTGCCATTTATTTAATATTTATAATATCCTAAACAAATCTTTCAAATAGCTGTGAATGCATATTATTTATTAACTTATTTTATTACTTGTCTAATTTTATGTTCTATCATATTAATAAATCAATTTTTATAATCAACATATTTTTATAATAGATAAAATAATATTTTTAGGCTTAATGTTATAGTTTGAATTTATTGTCGCTCAGTTTGTATTTGGTTATAATTCCTTAAAAAAAAAAAAATAGTAATAATAATGTTGAGATCTGTTGTTATCTCTGAAAAAATTAATTGTAATACAAGTTACTTATTGAAATTTATTTTCATGTATTTTTATGTGCTGTAAAATGTTTTATTTATTGCTATTTTTTTATTGTACATATATGAAATGTTAAAAGCTTACTATTAAAAGAATTTTAATAAAAATCCTACTTTTCTTAATTATTTATTCGATAAAATAATTCAACTTAATTGAATTTTCAACGTGTTAATAACTAATGTATTATTTCAATTAGAATTAAGAAAATTTATTCAGACTTTAAAACTTACAGTTTTTACCCTTATAAAATGTTTATTTTAGTGACAAAAAGAAAAATTAAATGCAAATTTCACGCTTATTCTTTAATGTCTCATACCATATTAAAGTTATTGTTTAAATATTATGCATTATATACAATTTGATCAACATTTAAACAACAATCTTTAATATCATTAATTTAGTTTATTATACAACTTTATAAACACTTGTGAATTGGTCAAATTATGAGTTCATATTTTTGCTATTCTATAAGCGTTGAAAGACGTGACGTCTGCTAATTGCTCGAGTTCAGAGTTGAATTTCTTTGGCGTCCCAAACATGAAAACTGCTATTTGGTCTCCGTAACTAACTTCGACGAGTGTTGTAGCCGATCCTCCTCCGTTTGCTGTCGCTAAAATGGGCAGCCATTGTTTACCGTTGGTCAATCTTTTTTGTAACACCAACCTGAAATCAGTATTATGTCCATTAACAAATATTCTAATGTGAGTGTTTTTGTTATTACACTATATTATTATAGTCGTGCGTTACCTGGCGTTACGGTCGGTCGCTCCGGAAAACGAAAACTGGTATACACCTGAACAAGCCACGGTAAATACACCCAGTTCTCTATCCCAAGTGGACGCCAAATTAACCACACCGTTTTTGTAGGCCACGATACCAGAAGAATGGACCGGACCGCTTCCTGTAGCTGAGAAAGCTAAGACTCCATTACAATCGGCTGCCAACTGTTTCGGTGAGTTTCGCGATGGAGGTAACGGTACAACGGCGACCGATACTGACCAGAATAAAACAGCCGACACCAAAAGCAATCGTAAAGCGCACATTGTGTGAAACAAATCAAGGTTTTTGGCTACTAATAATATGCATTCGTTCTCACAGATCACACGTTTGTTGTAGTGCAGACCTTGTCAAGGACGCCGTATTGGACACACTAATAAATGCTAAACAACACCATATATTATACAGACTCGGAGAGTGAGTGTTTTTGCTTTGCTCATTAGAATACTTTAATGAAGTACACTATATTTAGTTATTATGACCCGGCTCATTGCATATGACCCGGCGCGTACGATAAAAACAAATTAAATAAATAATTAAATCACAATTGGAGTTTTGTGTAAACGCTAAACACGTTTATAAATCCCAAACAAACAACATAATAACGCATAAGGTGCTTTGGAGTTATTTATCTGGCGATAACGTGTGACTGTAAAACCTGTACAAGAAAATGAAAGCCAACCTGAGTGTTTTAGAATAGTGCGGTAAAAATTAAACAAAAAAATTAGGTACTAATTTCGGGGCTGGGGAGGAGGATTAAAAGTTATTGGCTGAATGAGTTTAGGAGTAAGTACATATTATTATCATGTATATTCCATTTTTGTAAAAAAACAAGCATAAAATATTGTTGCGGCTTAATCAGTGTAATTTTTTTTTTGTATTGTTATCGACAAAGCTTAGAACATTAATATTGTCATAGGGCAATGCACGAATATAATTAATTTTTATAGTTAATTTGACGTCATTAACAACAAGGCGAATAAGATCATACCAATGACTATACGAAACAGGTACGGAAAATGGAATTTTATATTTAATTTCACGGTCATCACATTTTACTTGTTTTTATTATTCTTGTTTTTAACACCGTCCGGTTTATATTTCTATATTATACTTTATAATTAATAATGACTTATGTTTAGTGTCAGACAACAATAGCCCTATAATAATAACTAGAATATAATAATAAGTACAGTCTACAATTATTACTTTTTTTTCAAATTTAATAAAAACTTATTTATGATAACCGTAGTAAAGTTGTAGAAGACAACGAAACTATTTAAAGTTTAGTCAGGTGAGGTTAGATTTAATAATTAAAGATCGACTCTTTTGACATAAACAATTATTTTCAGTTTATAATTTATAAACTGATATGGGACGTTAAATGTTACTATTTTTAAATGGTTATAAATTATAATATTGCTCAACCGGTATTCTTCCCGAAAATTGCACAATTGAAAAGTTTAAATAAATGCTTCATTTTAATTTTATTAGATGAACTTTACACTCGATTTTCTTAGAAAAATGTTTTACACGGATAAAAAAAAATGGTGTGTTCTCCACTTTTTTTAAAGATCCTGTTTTATGTACTTATCTTATTTTAAAGCCACTCCTATGCATACAAGACAGTTGGATGGATGTCCGTTTTGAGAATACAGGGTAAGGCAATGGTTTCCGAAAGGATTATTTAATCTTAAAACCATTATTTGTATACAGAACTGATAAACTATTCTGTCCTGTTATATACCTACAGCTAATGTGCTCAGATTCTTGAAGCGAAAAGTAGGTGACTTACCAAGTAAGTTACAATACAGATTATTTATAAATGAAATGGTAAACATTTTGAATTTCTATCACTGGCGTACATCAAGGGAGGTTATGCATAGAATATAAACGCCTTAAGTTTAAGTTCGTTTTGTTAAATTGTTCACATTCAACAAATGTCTCGCTAAAAAGTAAAAACATTAAAATTTGAACCCAGACTTCAAATTGTTGGGTTTTGAGTGTATACTGACTTTCTTCTTTAATTTACGCCAATGATTAAAAAAATAAAATAATAAATTTGTATGGTTAAAATAATATACATTGATGATTTTCTTATCATAGAATATAAAGTCAATTTTAATATTAATGTTATTTAATTTAACGGGGTAATTTTGTTTTTGTTTAGTGATTTAGTTCTTAATCATAGGTCGTCCTTGCGGACTTGTGAGCTCAGAGCTGTGATAAATGTGAGTATGCCCGTTTGTTTGGATATCTGAATATTTTTTTATTAATTTAATATTTTACTATTAATGTACGGTACATAGTGAAAGTATCAGTAGTATTAATAGATTCTATTAATACTAAACGACTATCGAATGGGTAAAAAAAAATGAATGTTATTATGAGCGGGCGCTTGTGCTACAATGTAATTAACGCGACCGTGTGAAAATCCGATATAATTTCGAAATTCCTAAGTAGTTTTTTTTTTGCTAACAATAAAAACAATCTTATCGGGTACCTACTGCGACCACACGAAGCATATTACAATATTCCCGCATGTATCATATTTACCCCTTGCCCATCGCCGGACAAGCATTGCAAAATATGAGTAGCATAGTAGACAATGTATTTATGTACCTACAAGATATTATTTATACAAGACGACCTTCCCACAAAAGCGCACAATCTTCATACTTCTGGTTAATAGTTGTGCAACTACTATTATATTGAATGGGTGCATCATAAATCATAATATATGAAGACTGTATTTATACCAATGTCAAAATTAAGAAAAACATAAGCTGTCGGATTGATTTTTGAATTTTTCTCGTCTTTTTGTTTTTTACCTAACACATTTAAAGTATGGTTTGAGCGAAAATTTGTATAATAACTAGAAGCATATTCGAATTTTTATATTGAAGGTAGGAAAATGATCAAAATCTCTTGCCACGAACAACTGAAAAAATGTAATTTTTTACCTTTGGCCGCTTGCAAATTAAATTTCCTTTGAAGTCAAGTATGTTGTTGAAAATCGATAGAGTGTAATAATCTCAGCATGCAATTTTGGCATGCCTAGTGTGTACATTTTAATTGGTTAAGCGAATGATTTGGTAATTCATCATGTACACGTTTATCAAATTATACTTTCAAGGCCAAGCACAGTCTCACGCACTATTTTTCTACCTCAAAATAAGAACCCATAGGATCTTATGTAGAACAGTTTGCTTCTTTCACGATTTGTGGTATTAAAACGAATCATAACTTTATTATATAATTGTGCATATCTTTGCTGTATGTATTGTACGTGTTGTAGTAAGAAAATTCATGGGATTTGGAGGTCACCTTAACGCCCAAGCAGATTCACGCTTTGGAATTAAAAAGTACATTGTGAAATAAATCTTTCAAACAATTGGCTATTATTTTACCTTGTCTAGGTATACACACAAAAAAATAAAGTTTCTACTATAATAATGCGTAGTTAACAATACACTCAACAATTATATGTTCTTCTACTTAACCTGAAGGAGTGCAGTTATTTCAGGTACCGTCAAAATTAATTTGCTATTCGTTTACAATTATCAATGATTTTATCAAATACTTAATTGATTATAGATCCACACTGTTCAGATCTACACATTTAATATGTTAAATGTTGTGCGTTTTTGTCTATTTACTTCTACTATGTCAATAATTAACTCGGTTGTCTTTTATATGTGTAATCATATTTTTTAAATCAAATTAAAACGAAACAATAGTAATTACATTTTTACTACGGATACCCTTGGATGGTATGTATTGGGGCCAAGTGACAATATTTACACTGAAACTTGTAAATAATCATTTGCATTAATGTTTAACAATTATAATATTAAAACAAATTACTGGCAAGATGTAATAGTGATGAGTTGGGCGAGTCAGTGGTCGTAATTTTTAATTGTAGCGACGATATGTGTACATAAAATTATATTTTTAACTTAAACCTATTAGGTATTTTCAACACTCGAGAGAAACCATCAAGTTTTTGTATCCAGTAAAAAACACTCTTTAAGCATCTCGTTTAACCTACGTTTAACTCTACAACAAATAACAAATACCTACTAATAACAGCAATTGTAGCCCGAAGGGCTCTCAATTTTATGATTTTCTCAATTGGCTCGTTTTAAACTTTTAATTTTCATTAAGAACTTACTGCAATAACAGTAATGGAAATTCAAACATACGTTCACTCTTTTCTTACAAGCGTCTGAATTGTATTTGACGACGTTTGCTGCTTGAGTAAATATAGAGTAAACTTGGCATTTAATTCAGTTTCTTACTTTTTTTTTCTGTGGTAAAGTAAACAACGAAAATACAACAAATTTACACCTTTTTTTTGCGTCAATCGTGGATGTTCTAAAAAAAAAATAGTGAAATTGAAAACAAAGTGCACGTGACATGAATCTGGACCCCTAGAATGTCTAGTACGGGTAAAGTGGCAGCTAAAAAGTAATTTAACTTATTAGTTATTACATTAGTCTAGATACATTAGCGGGGAATTTAATTTCGCGATTAAGTTTTATACTAATTTAGCCAAACAGAAATACAAATTAAAATATTAAAATTATTTATTTATTTTCATTACAAGCGCTTATACTAATTCTAAGTATTTTGCATAACCGCAATTTATGTTAAATATCTTAGCCGTTTCCTTCATAAATAAATAATAAATAAAATTATAATTACAAAATTTTTTAAAACAGTTAAAACATTTATTAACTTGTGTTTCTATCTGAATAACGACGATAGGCAGACCGCAGATGTTATGTTCAGGGTATATCTTAGTTCCAATGATGTTCCGGGATGGCCTAGAAAATACTAATTTAGAATGGTCTGTCGTCAAATCATACAATTTACATTATCAAGCAATGCTTAAATAACATATTTTATTATATAGAAAAAAAAATGTTATAATATACAATATAGCTATTATTATGTGTATTGAAATTTGAAGCTTTTTATACCAGTTTTTTGATAAGTTATAATTCTTTATTTATATACATGTATCGTACAGCAAAATCATATTATAATTTAAAAAAAAAAATTGGAAAACGCTTATTTAAAATATATTAAAATAAATATTTTTCTATTTGACAATATGAGTGCGTAAATAGTATTTGGTTTTGTTGGGTACCTAAATCGTGGCCCGTTCAGAACATATTATTATCGTTCAAGCTTAAATTAATATTTGATTTTTCGTCCCAATGAAGACCCTGTTTTTGGACGCACCGATAATATATTGTTGGGGTCAAATTCGATCTAGAGTGCTTCGAGGGTGAGTTAATGTAATGGAATACTTGGTTTAAAAGCTAAATCGTGTGTGACGCATCCGAAGCCACTGCAAGGCCTATTCCCTGATATGTGTACTGTGTAGGTACTATTTCTTTAGATGAATTCAAAAATATTATGACGTGTTAAATATAATACAAAAATAGTGCACCGAGCGAGAAATTGTTTGAAAAGCGCAGCGTTGAAATCCTAAAATGTTTGAAATAGTATTTATAATTATGTTATCGATATGAGCAGAGATCAGAGTTATCCATTGGTCATATATCCATTTACCAAATAAGATTTACTAATAAGAATTTGTTTACTTGAACTTGTTTACAAAACTCGATTTCTGCACAAAACTATCAATTTATAAAAAACATATTAATGGTTAATCTTCTATGTTAAACATTTTTTTCCCAACTTGTTTTTTAAATACATTATTTATTGGAACTATTGGGTTATTGCACCTCATCGATTTGGGCCTAGTTTGGTATTTGCATCAATACCCGATACAAACAGTTAGCAATATCATGTTGACCCTATAGTAAAGTAAACGTTACATCAGCTTTTCAATTAAAAAATGTTATCTCGTTTGACATGGACAACATATTATCGTATAATATTCGTGTTCACACTATTATGTCATATTCTATACTTTCTCTGGTCATAAGAATCGCATTGATATCATGATGTTTTATGACACTTTCCAATTATAAAGATAAATACTATTTATCGTTTAACTTATGTATTTTATACCAACACGTAGATTGTGTTGCAGTTTTAAAATATGTTTTCTTACAAACGTACATTTTAATTGTAGCTGGACTTGATAGACATTAATAAATATTATTATTCACACCTCATATTTTAGCTTCGACGGAGGGCTTATAAACTCGACTTCAATTTATATTTTTTTTGAGAGAGGAGAAGCGTTAAAGCGTTGCATATACAATACATCCTTATTCCTTATTAATACAAAGTTTATGTGAAATTTGGTATTTTGGAGTTACACCCATTGCTACATAGGCTGACGATATGTGTTTCTGTAATTTTCTGGACGGATAGTTTAATTAACGCTTTGGATTCATCGAAAAGTCGCGTATTGCATAATATGGACGTAGTGTTGATAATATTTAAATAAATTAAATTTATATATTAGAATATTGGGTGTTTTTTTAATTTTTTTGGCGATGTCGCAAAATCATAATGTTGGTGTATATTGATCAATGGATGGCTCGAAATCGGGCTTAACATTTATAATATAGCGTTAGCTGTGTGTAATCACTAAACGTGCACTGATTTGATTATTAAGAGCTATAAAATATATTATAATATCAAACGTAAACGTGTAGAGGTGCACTTCCCAAACGGTTTATTTGCATGTTGTCCTCAGTGAATTCGTGCACGCGTTCTCCTATGCCTATTCCGACAAACATTATTGTAATTTAAATTGAGTTTGCTCGGATAATAAACTGCTATAATATACACATATTATGGTCGGTACCTAAGTACCTACCTGGTAAACCTAAAAATAATTAGTAAAATGACCCACTGACGGCGATGCGCTTTCTCGCGGCCGATAAGTGTAAGTGCTGTGGACTTATAACGGGGAAGGGGCAAGGCCAGCTTAGGAGGAGCACCCCAAACGCATGCGATCGCGTCCTCAGTATTATCCACAGCTTACAGGCGTGTGTTCGCGTTCACCGGTTAGTTAAGTGTTTTTACTTTTTTTTTTTTAACATTTTAATTACCAAAAGGATTTCTACATTGTTAAGCCCTCGACGATCATCTTTGTACGGCAACGGTTTCTCTGCGACATCAAAATTGGATGTATTATACTATATTATTACAGTCAATGTAAGCTTTCCGTTTTACCATCAAAATAACATATTATAGAGATAAAATAATTCTTGTCCCGTCCATATCGTCTATACTATAGACTCTATAGGAACAATTTTAAGTGTCTAAATAAATGTTGTTTTTGTTGCTTTTCGGATTTTTAAAGCTCATCAAGTATTTACTCTAGGGATGAAAACCAGCGCTCTGTAGGTATAGGCGAGTACACGTTATTTTTCCCTTTCTATTGGAAAACCTAAAAAACACCGAAACATGGAATTTAAGTTTTCGAATTAAATATTACGAGCTGTGAAGATGACTGATTTTGCATTTAAAATATTTAATCGCGGTTACTTCAGCCATAATTTGAAACACAATAATATGTATAATCGTTGCAGCCATTGCTTCAGCTCGGCAAAAAGTAAATTAACTGCTGTTTTGCCTTCAATAATGATGTTCGTCCTTTTATTATAAAAACACGAATGATCTCTAAAAAGCTTCGACTCTTTGGATATTCGAACACACACCTTTATCTTGTCTAAAGTTTTAAATATTTATAACGTGCAGTACCTAATTATTAATAATACTGTATTGCAACCAGCATTATTGGTACATTATTCTCGTTTTAAAGAGAACCGTGAGGGGATAATAAATATGCCTGTTTTTTTTTAAATTCAGTTATCTTATTGATCAAACTGTCATTTGGTGGTATTGTTTTCTTGATTGCCGCCGATCAGTCTTTTCTACGGTTTAAAATATACTAATATCGTGGTGGATGATTTAATTGTACGGGAAAATTTTAATTGACTCCTATTATCAGATAAATAATTCCAAAACGATCCTTGAATAGCGTTTCACTCAATATAATTATAAGTAAAGGTTATTGTTAATTTCATTTTATTTTTAGATATTCATATAATATATTGCATATATTGTGTGTATAATAAATAATAACAATAATAACTTAATTATTTTATTTTGTTTAATTGGGAAAAGCCAAAATAATTTGTTTTCCTTTAATAATGAGTGTTTGATTTACATACTCCAATGAATACAAAATAACATACATTTTCCTCGTTGCCCTTGGATAAATACATTTTAAAAACGTGTAAAATATTATAAGACCTGTTTTGTTATAAATTGCTTAAAAATTATTTACATTGAAATAGTCATAATATTATTTTTTTTAATTTAAAATTGTGAGATAAACTGTACCCAGTCTAGACTACCAATCGTGGCGTCAGATCTCTCCATTTAAATCTTACATTACATTATTAGGGTTTGCACATAGCTTTTTTTTAAGGTACAAAGTATAGGTAATATTTAAATTCAATTTATTTGCATACATTTTGAGATTTTCAACTTATATTTAGCTTACTCTGTATTAAAAATATAGTATATTTTTGCAAAATCTGAGGGCAATAAAGCCTGTAGGAAGTTCCTCTCTTAAATTCTTCTATTATTTTATTAAAATTTAATTCCTATCACTACGAGGCGTCATCGATATCCGCTAGCCATGCGGGTCTTTATTTGCCAAAAAAAAAAAGGCTAATAAGTAATAACTAAATTCTAGGAGATTAATGAATTGACATAATATACATTCAACTATATAAAATTTAATATATTATGTTATTATACATTTTTAAGGTACATAAGTTGTACAAATGTCGTTTGGCGTTTAATTATAAATAAGTTCTTATCCATTCATTGTGAAACCCATAAATAGTCATTATAATTATTTCATTAACCATTAAATACTATTATCTAAAATTAACATTGTTTTTTTTTTCAATTTATTTTGAGTTTCAAATAATGAATAAATTGAATTAAAATTAAAATACGTAATATTGTTTAAAAAACGAGTCACATTAAAACTATTAAAAACTGAAAAAAAAATGATTCTTTTTGATTTACTATCCGTCACTTAATAGATATTTTACAACTAAATAAAAACAAATTATGATTTACTGCGAAACTTTAACGTTAAAGTGTCGCCACATAATATAACAGCTACAATGTGATACGGCTCTTACTCTCACGTTTCCTAGAACACAATACATAATAATATGATAAATGCTCAAATCAATCAAATTAGGGTTTTCGGTTTTACTCCTTGAATACTTTTTAAGACTTTTGCTTTTAAAAATTACAGATAGCGATGAAATGCAATTGTAGTGGTTAGTCCGAAGTCATAACATGTCCGTTTGCAATTTATGGGCTACGTTCAAGTTCTCTCAAATAGTAAGTACATTTAAATTAAAATAGACGACATATTATGCATTATTAGACAGCAGTAAGGGACAAAAATACAAAGAACTATAATATTATGCACTGTACGTCACACGATAATTGTTTAATTACACGAAAATTTATGACGGACGCCCTTCAACATTATAATATAATGCTCATGTGGGCCGTGGGAAAACTACAAGGTTATTGTAGTTTTGAAATATGTATAATACCTACACATATTACGACGAGAAAATCTTGATGACGATTCACCTAAGTACTTGACAAAATAAGTGATCCGAGCAAAAACGCAGAATAATTTTCAACTATACGAATATTGTGTAATTAAAATGTAAATACGAGTAAAAATGATTTTTTTTCAAGGTAGAATCATTGCGTAGCCTGTTCGATTAAACAGCGTGAGATATTTTGCATTTATAGTCCGTTTTCAATATAGATGTATAAAAATTATAATATATGGCATATTATGTGATGAAACTACCGTGAGAAAAAAATAGGTATAGTCGATAAAAGCAAATCGTACAAACATTTCTTTAAAACCATCGCAAAACAAAATTCCTTTACTTGATATTAATAAATAATAATATATTAAGAAAATGTTGTAAGAAGCCAGAAATTATCAAAAAAAACGTTATTGGATGGTGTTGACTTAAAATGTAGTTAAAAGAATTATTAACCACAGAAAAAAATCCATCGTTTCGTTCAGCATTTTGAGATGTACTTCCATCCTTGTATGTGTTCCATAAACAATAAATAGGATGCTGGAATTAATATATAACATAAATAATATGATTTTAATGGAATACTTTCAAGTTTAAAGGTGTAGAAAAACATAATATGAAATCACTTATTCGGATTTTTCAGTTTATTAACTATAATAAATTCATTGAACATAAAGTTCTATTTTGTATTGAAATATTGAATAATAACTAATAGCAGGTATAATACGAGTAAGTATAGATCATCAATAGCGTTTCTGCCTATCTAATTATTATTAATTTTTCATTTTCAATTTTTGACTGGATTATAAAAAAATGTATTTAGAATGTTTTAGACTTCATGACAACTATAGTGATACAATCCTGATATTATACATTGAACATACACATTAATAGGTATCTTATTCATATTACTGTAGATATAAGTAATCAAAGCTGAAAGACTACGAATCAATGAAGTATGAACTTTCAACGAAAGTCAATTGCAAATACCTTTAATAACTATCGTTTTCTATCCTTATTTAGAAGTAGTATATATACATTCAAGGCTTTGGTAAAGAAAAAAAATTTACAAAGCGTACAATATTCGTTAATCATTTGCACGGTAGGTAGCTAATGTAGTTATCTATGTATTTAAAGTTCAATGCTGTCCAAAAAAAAAATGATATTAATTAAAAATGATACAGTGCTCGTGTGAAAGTGTATAGAAATATAGAATATAATAGGTACCTACTCCGTTTATTATGAGCACTAAAGTTATTATAGGTACATCTTGATAATGAGCAGCTTGTAACCTTATCATAATGATGTGGTACAAATTATAGTAAATATAATACCTACCTATAATGAAGTAATAGGTATCTATTTAGAAGGACTTATTCTTCTTCATTGGCCTGAATATTAAGTTTATTTTCTAACAAATCGTTGCCCCTGACGAGTGAGACATTACATTTTATACTATTAATTGATAATTGATGATTCTATTCCTATATAACATTTAAAAACTAAAAAAAAAAAAAGCCTGGGTTTAAATTGTATAATATATATTATAGTAATAGTTATTTTGATTAGAGTATTGGGTACCCCGTACCTACTTTAAACTGATATACTGTAATTTTAGTTGTTTCAGTGACAAGTGGGTGTGAAGTCAGAACAGGTTGAATTACATTTATACAAACCTAAGGTTTAAAACCTTGCTAAATAATGTATTTAATAATAATATCGATTGTAGTCAATAAACTTAATACTTGTACTATAACAATAATTTACATAGACTTGTAGTATAATAATACTTGACACTTGTCAACAAAATAAATAAATGTTAATGATGAACTTTGAATATTTGGCGCCTCGGGCAAAAAATACAAGAGCTCTACGGATTATACTTAGATCACAATTCACAGATTATAAAATAATAATCTGTGCTTAGATCTAAAAATATGTAATACTAAAATAGCTGCTATTATATTTAAAAAAAAAAAAAAAAATAGGTGCTAAAACAAAATTAATTAGCTAGTTAAAGTAGCACCTATTATTATTATTTTTATTTAAATATCAGTTGCTTTAAAAATTGCAGCTATTTACTACCTTTATTATCGAACTTCACCTCAAAAAAAGTGTTACCATTTATCTACCGTCATTAATTTATTGTTGATACCTAAATACTTTTATTTTGTTGTTGTAGATTTTATGTTTAAGTTGTCTACTTTACAAACGATGGGCTGATGCGAATGCCAGTAGATTATTTTATTTGCTGGAAAAAACTTCTCGAGAGTGGCCTTTACTGAACAGTATAACAAGAAATGGCGCTGGATCACTATTTGCAGATGTCACGTTTGGTGGCTATGTAATAATATGTATAGCGTTATTTATCGCATACTTGATGGATGAACTTAAGAACAGCAAGAAAACGGTAAACTATAACAAAACGTTTTATACTAAATTTGACTGTTTATGTTAAAAAAAAAAAACTATTATGTTTAGGAAACATTTTTGTTGGCTATTGGTGCAATTTTGTTCATTGCCGTTGGTTGTTTAGTGGTGACTACCATCGACAGCATTCCAGAAAATCTCATTGTTAACGCATTGGTTCTTAGCAGTTTATCCATAATAACCGGTATGGTTTTCATATTGGACATTTGTCTGTCGAGTAAACAAGACTCAGATAAGAAATCGAAACTGCCCAAAAACACCCGTTATGGCGATATTGCACGTACCATGAACTCAGCCGACGTGGTCGATTCTGTACGTGTGAACGGCACTTCCAATGGACATACAAATGGCATTATGAAAAAGGAAACCGTGGAAAAAAAACAAAACGGTCTGTTGCAAACGGCTATTGACGGTGTTGAAACCAAAAGTGAGGCTGTACAAACAATGACCGAAGAAGACGCTAGATCACAGTATGGCAGAAAGTATTTGGGTAACAGAGGATTTAGCAAACACACGGATTGGTACGATACGGGTATGGATCTACCTAAAATGAAAAAACTTGAAATCAACGTACCGGAGGACTCAATTGAACACCGGCATAGGTTATAGTAAAAATTATATTTAAATATAACAATGATAGTGTCGACTAATTAGGATTACTTGTTTTTTTTTTCAGGTTTGTACATGTCAAAAATGGTAGCAAACTTCAATCTCCCAGCATTACTAGTACAGTACACCAACAGGAAAGCCCAAAAGAAGAAAATGAACACGAAGTGCAAAATGCCAGTGTACCGTATACTGTATCAGAAAAAAAGAAACCGATAAGGCCAACAGATTTACCGTTAAAGTCTCCAGTAGAACGAATAAATGATTCACTTCAAAAATCTGTTAAAAGTCGCTTTTACTTTGGTTCAAATATGGAGGAACCTAAATCTCCAAATGATCCTGGTTATGTTCTTCACACGGCGTCTCGTTGGGAGGAACCAATTTCACCACAAAACGGATTAAAACATTTCAAGAGAAGTCAAGTTTAAACAATATAATTGATAATTTATTTTTACACAAAACAAAACAAACAATTTATACAGACTAGATATTTATTAACGTTTCATCCTTTTATCTTTAAAAATGTTTTTTCTACACCTTCTGAATTTAGATTAGCCTCTTCTTCTTCAATGTGTTGTTTAATATCAAATGTGTCCTTTTGGTACTCTTTTTTATTCAATATTTCTAAGCCTTTCACTCGTACAACAGTAGCTTGTTCAACTCCTAACATCCGGGCATAACGAAATCCTAAAAATAAAAGTAATGTAATATATAAAAGTTTTATTAAATTATATAGTATTATTTTACATGTAAATGTTATGTATTTACCAGGAGAAAGTTTTTGTTCGTCTTCTGGAACTAATCCTTCAGCGTCTAACCATTCTAGTTTTCCTTGTCCTATTTGATAAAACACAGTACCAAGTGCTAATGCACTAAAAAAAAAGTATCCTTTAGCGAAAAAAAGTCTTTTTGCTTCTGCTTCTTGAACAGTCATTGGTTTCATAATTCGTCTGAAGAATCTTCTCACAATACTAAAACGTACTGCAAACGACAAACAACAACCCAATTTAGCAAAGTCATAAATACTTTGCAATTCGTCATTTTATTCTTGGGATAATAGTCAATGCAATATGTAGGCTGAATTAAGTATAACTTATTGTTGGTATTTGACTATAGAACATTAATAAATTTAATCATAGGTAATTTTGATAGTGTATATTTTTAAAGAACACTAAATGAAACAAGAATTTATAAAATATATAACATTATGGATATCCTAAAGTATAATCCTATTATATAGAGCGAGCAGTAATTGTATATATTTAACGAAATATATATATTATATTATATATAATACATATATCTTTCAGTTTCAAAGCAGATATAAGGATTTTTTCAAAAATGTTGTTATTATACTGTTTGGGGTGGTAAAAAGATAGATGCATTTAATCAAATTAAATTGCAGACAAACGACTATAAGTAAATTATACCATGCCAATAAAAACTCATCGATTTTTCTATACCGGCTGATAATAATCAACTGCAACACATTCTATACACATAATATTTGATTTAGATAGAAAATTAGAATTATAACAATAATTAGTAGTTCAAAGTTAGAGCAGTTAGGTCTCCTGATATCAAAATACCAAATTAAATTATTTAATAGTTTATTTTAATACTTACTGCCCAACATTTTGATTTATATGACCGGATAATTAATTAAGTTACACGTTACTGTTCTTATAGTTGTTATTATATTCAAAAATCATTATAATAATTAAAACCTAGGTATTTCGTTGTATCCCTGTAATTTCTGTGAATTGTGATTTTAATAAATAATCGACAAAATATAATATTTAAGAAATAGATAAGATACCTACAAAAAAATATGATAAGAATATGTTAATACTTTAGTACTCTTTGGAATTGCATGGACTTTGTAAACAAGTAATAACTATTAGTTTTTGATGCGTCGGAGAGAGTTCGTTGGGCAATCAATGATCTAGAAAAACTTTAAGCGACTTATGGTAACTTATATAAATTATATATATATTCATTTCTTTACTATAAATTAGTGATCATCGATGAAATCCATATTTTATTATTAACAGAATTAAGTTTGATTTTTACTTCTTATAATTACTAAATACAGGTAGGTACCGCTATTATAGAACATGGTACGGATAACTTTTGGTTTAAGCATTCAAGTTAAAATATTAATTGCTATTTGAAGTATAACTCAACATTTGAAATAATCATTAAATTGGTTTGGTTAGCGCGTGTGTTACATTCACACCCCACACATCTAGGAATAAACTTTTCGCATTACTTAAATTCTCCAATTTTCTAGCGTGGGTTAACTACGATAAAATATGCTGACATTGCGTCATTGCGAGTAAACGAATGGTTTAAAAACAGGCGTATGGGATTTGCACCAGAAGCCTCCTCCAGAGATAAATAAACAAGCCATCAAGACGAACCTAACCGCCGGGGCATCTGGACTGTTGGCTTTTACGGTTGCCGAGTCCCTTTATTGTACATAAATATAAGAGTTTTAAAAATCATTTCATGATTATTATTATTATATTTTATAAACATAATACGTGTAAAACTACTAAGCGTACCTACGCTGCACCCGGCAATAATTTAACTGTTTGTTTAATATTAATCATACTTTCTGTTTAAGCTTACCTATTACCAAGGTTATGATTATGTCGAGTAGGATTTAGTTATCTTTGACAAAACCAAAATGACTCGCTGTTTAATTTTACACCAGAGTGTTCTAGTATTTTTCTAGTATAGCCTCTATACTATTACCTCTCAATGAATATGTTATTTTTTAAGGGATTGTTTGGTATTTTCAAACAATGTACTAATAATGCGGAAGTTAATTACTAAATGTTCAAAGAATTCTGTGATATGGTAACAATTACTTAGGTATTTATCAGTATATATTTTATATTGTCAATATATTCGTATTTCCTTCGTACACTAGTAATTTATTATTTGTTTGTTATAATAAGCATTTTGGATTTAAAAAAATAAAAATATTCTAATGTTATTTTTGGAGACGTTTTAAAAATAGTAACTTCTGTGTTATTGTAGGACATTAATATTTATTATTAAGATTATGAAAAAATAATGTTTGTTTTCAACGATGAAGTGATGCCAGAAATATAATGTATTGCAATGTAAGTATGTTTGCAAGCGACGATAGTCGTCAGCCGATTTAAATGAATGTCGTATGATCATAATGTCGAGAAGTTTGCAATAAATTCAAAAGCTAATGTTCCAGTAAGTATCCTATAATAAACTATCATCCTTGTTTTAAAAACTACACGTACAAACAATCTGAAATAAAATAACTAGGGTATTAAAATATATTTATGAATTATGATATAACAACTCAAAATAAAAATCTTTAATCATATTAATTTATTGCGTGACTTGTGGTTGTGTCTTTAACTTTACACTGCTTTTTGGGTTTTGATTCTATTTGAATTTTTTTTTTTTTGCATTGTATCTCCTATTGAGTGTTAACTAGAAAATGAAACAAATTCGGATGTTTATATCGGTCATTGTTTACACACAGGAATCAGTTAAGTCTTCCCACGCTCGACTTGCATGGTCAGCAACAACACAAACCGATCTGCCTGTCGCTATACCAATCCATTTTGGGCAATCTAGCTACCGTTCCAAACTATGTATTGTTATGTTAACGGGCTCCAAACAAATTGTATTATTAAACTCATAAAGTATGTATACTTATTGCATCAGCTATAATTCGTCCGAATTATACTTAATCCGTTAGCTTAATGGACAACATACGTACACGGACTTGACCGCCATACTAATATAAATTTTCTATTTAAAAAATTGTTTTAAATAAAAAATTTCCAAACTTTCAAATGTTTGATGTATTTATTTTGTTTAAGATTAATTTGTTATTTTTTTGTACAATACTATAGGTGTAATAAAAAATTAAACCTTATATATTATAGGTCGTGTCTACCTATATAGTTAATTTTAAACATAACACAAACACTTTTTACAAAATTCTACATGGCCAAATATATATTTTCACGACGTTTATTAAGTGTTAGTTTTATACTTGTCTTGTTAGTCTATAACGTCACTGCAAAACGGCAACTACAATAATTCATTATCAGTTTTAGGTATATTACAACTTCAATTTTTATATTTGCAACTTCAATTGCTAATTTAACCTCAATTCTGTGTTAAATCTATTATGAAATAATTTATGAGTTATCCATCTTTAAAATGTATTAAATTTATGATATAACGTATATGAAGTATCGTGTATAATATGTACATATAGGTTTACCAAGTCCAATTTGTTATATCATTATGCTAAAAAGGTACTATACTGTCCTAAAATAATTTTTGAGTAACGCATTTTTTGTTCAGTTCAACTGAGAAATAAAAGAATTTGTACATTTGTAAAATTACATGTAATTTACATTAATTTTACAGTAATAAATACTGTGTTCTATGTTTATCAACTGTCGCTTGTTTTTTTTTTTTAAATAAGTAGCCCATTGACTTTATAGTCTTCAAATGCGAAAACAACAAAAACTTTAGGTATAACTTCATGTGACTAATAAAAAAAACTGTCACTTGATACAAAAAGAAACAAAATGGTTTTTAATGATCCCGCGGGGTATATCTGAACTACCGATAAATCAAAAACGTCTAGTTAGAAACCCCATATTGAAGGTAAACCGGCAAACCAAGGGGGAGAATCTAGAAATTCGACAGATGGTTTGTCCGTGGATCTTGTTTAGATTCCTGTTGATTCAAACGATAACGACCGCTAAATACTCGCGTATCTCAGCAGTGTATTTCCGCCTACTCTTTGATCGTCCACGATGATTAATAGTAGCAAACACATTTTCTGTGGTTCTATTAAGCAAAAATCAACTTAATAATACTAGAGATCAGTGATCACAAACATATTGTGGCCGTGGTGTTAATTTTATACTGAAAATACAATATACATTCTCAGTTTCGAATCAAACCTTAAATAAACTATCGTGAACTATACACATCATCTGGCTTTAGAAAAATGGTGTAGTAAAGTAAAAAGCGTTCTGCGTTTTACTATATCTGTGGCTTGGAGCAAGAAGGGCCAATGCCACTTTTTGCAACTTTCGGAAAATGAGCTTTGAAGTTTTTATAATCCATTAGGCTCTATGTTAATTTTTTTATTAAACTCTTCATGAGTAATTCATTTTTTGGCCTCAGAGTATGATTTTTTCACAGTATATAAAGAATGATTCAATTTTTGCAATTAGCGGACTAACTCGTTTATGCACAAAATTGACATTGGCCCTTCTTGCTCCAAGCCACAGATATGTATTATGATAAAACAATTTTACATTAACCGGTTAGTATTTAATTATTATTCGCAAGTACAACTATATTGTATATGTACAACACGGGCTTAATAATGTATAACAGCTATTACAATATTTAAATATTTAATGTTGTACTTTTAAGATGTATTATGTCGTGTTATTCGGGTTGTATATTTTATATTTTCTGGCAAGTATTATAAACACATAAATATATATATATATATATTTTTTTATAGTGTTTTTACATTACGCAGTAATGAGTTTAAACCAAGATATTATTATTATATTTTATTTGTGTCTCAGCGCGTTACCGAAATCGTAAAAACACAGTCACGCAAAAAAAAACCCGTATAGTCGTAACACGTGCGCTAAAAAACGCGTGCACAGGTTTAAGTAGAAAAAAATATAAGAAAAGGGTGCCGTTAAGGGGACCCCTTTCTTTTAGCTGTATTACTACTGTTTTGTTCATTAAGTATCCGTGTTGTTTTTAGCACCCGGCCGAACGATCATGATTTTTCACGGCCGTCTTGCATTGCCATTGCACCGGAGAGATGATGGCTGGTGAACTCAATCGTCTACGTCAGTCATATTTCCTGTTGCATACGGAGTGTATTATAGTTTTAGTTTGTAACCGAAAACAAAAGATAATAATAATAGCATATGCACTCGGTGTAAAAATAACATTTTTTTGAAAACTTTTGGAAGTCGACGGCGGATCCGCTTCCCGACGACGAATGACACGTCCGGATACGTTGTTGTTGATGATGATGGGCTTATATCCTCCTTCATTTTTTTTCTGTTAACGTTTTCCGAATCATTATTCAGTCACAAATCCTAATTCTGCCTACTTGTCTCTACTTTGGTTCATTTACATGCATCTACAATTATATGCATGTACGTCGGCTCGTGTCACTCATTTGTAAACATCCAACATGCCTAAGTGCCAAATCTTGTCTCGTTTTCCAGTGACAGTATATTAGAGACGACTAATTTTTAGACCTGCTATTTACGTTGTTCGCAACGCCCAATTGATAGGACAATGATTTAACTATGAAAAATGTTGTTTAGGTAAGATTGTTTAAATTTTCCTTGGTATTGACAATAATTTTTGCTAGTGTTGATTTTTACCAAGTTAGTTTCGTTTAACCCCGTATAGTATGGCCTTCTCGGTGATGTCTCGGAAATAATTTACAGCATATTTTAATATGACATACACGTGTACATTAATATTCAGCGGTCCAAACAAACCTAACGACGACGACGGAACTGTTGTGTACAGTACAGCGGATGTAATCCTCGGACACATCTGGACGGAGGCAACTTGGTATTATAGTGGTGGCGACAGGGCTGCTATTATTTAACAGTTGTTATTATTTTACTGAAATTCGGTACGTACATATTATTATACGAATTCAGCACACACACATTAAATGAACAAAACTGTTTGGTGGTCGGCGATTTGTCATTTTTCTCGAGATTTTGCGTTTGGCCTTCGTCGTTGAGTAAGGGACAACACCACCACCGTGAGAAAAGACGTGTCAAGGTCCCGCGTGTCCTTTGTTTAGATTTTATTTTTCATTTATCTACAACAACAGTAGCTATAGTAGGGGATATTTTAAATGTTTAATACTAACAGTATACCTACAATTACAATGGAAATGTTGACAGGAAATAAATGTAAAAAAAAATCCCCGCCCAATACGTCGAATAAAGACCAATTACCGTTAGCCTGCACAAAAATCTAAACTTATGCTAAAAAAAAACATTCAAACTAAAAGCAAATAAACATGTGAGGCATATGTAGAATGTCGTTTAAATAAATACGAATATAATGTTAGTATTTGATAAAAAAAAAAGTCGTTTAATACTCAAATAAAACCGAATTGGTTAATTTAATATTGAATTACAAATAAATCTAGCAGTAAGTCAATTAAAGGAATTAAAATAATGAATTAGTTTTTAAGTTGAGAACATTGTCTAATTCTTGTGAGCCAGTGTTAAATAATAGATATATTGTCGTAAGCATGTAGGTATAAACATCAATATTACATTGTTACAATTTAATTTCAAAAACAAATACAATATTATTATGTAATCCCAAAAATGCTTATAAAAACAGTTATATAAATATGTTAGACTTAAGTGGATTTAATTATTAAAAAAAAATGTAGGTTTATGCGTGATGAAACTATTGTCTGTTACACTATTTTAATTTTGCTAATAGGGTATTGAAATTGTATTATGCAAACTGATTTTTTTCTAGCCTCGCCCTCCCTTGAATAATTATGAGTTTCCGTTTATGACTGACGTCTGACACAAATTTTAAGTATATACAACGCGGCGAAGCTTTAAAAACTTTTATAGTTTACTGAACAGTGGACATACAATAATAATATTCAGAGCCATTATATGTGTTTTTCGTAGCTCTGAGAGTTATTACATACGCTAGTAGTTATAATTATTAATTAGGAACAATAAAATAAGTAATAAATATAATAAGTACTATAGAAAATGTAAAACAACTAAAAATACAATTTTATAAAAGCAATATCATTTTCAGCTAATTTGCATACTAAAATAAAATGCATACTTTAATCAAATATAATATGTATGTGCAAGGTCCACAATGATAAATAGGTGGTACATATTTTCTGTTTATTTTGAGTGGTTGTAAAACGATGACGATGGTTTACTTTTTTGGCCAGATTAACTTTTTTGATAAGCAATTTTAAATCGCGAAAGAAAATAATTTCACTCATTTAATTAAAATCCTTCTAGTGTAAAAGAGAATAGTTTATTTCCTTCTGAAGCTACAGAAAGCAGACCACGATTTATAGAGGCAACGTGCCAGGAACTGCAGCTACGTTTCATCCGGAAAGTAATATACGGTTTTTATACATTTGTACGAACAAAAAAAATTTAAGCTGCAGGTTAAAAATAGTTTCTTAATAAGACCTAAACTAGTAATGTTTGATTATTTTATCTTAACTTTAAGAAATATATTACTATTGCACGAGTTGAGGTATAATGAAAATTGTGTACAAGTATTTAACTATATATATTATAATTCGTTGCTATTTGCTTTTGATTTTTCAACTACTTTAATAAGGTGTGCGGGAAATAGATTTTTTAATTCTTTTTTTTACGGTAAAAATTTGATTTTTAACATTGAAAAATATTCAAATTTAATATCAACAAACTGAATTTTTTAAATAACAATCGGTTTCCTACATAACCTAGTAAAGTAGTCAAAATATTCTAATCTCTTTACAAAATTGAAATTCGATCATTCTAATTAGGCATAATTTTGTCAGGCTTATAGGTCTAAAATAAACCGAAAAGGCATTTAGTCGTTAAAAATATTTCTTTGAAGCTTATACCATATTAACCGGATAATTAAATGTCATAGTCGAAATTTATTAAAACTCCTTTTTCTTAAATATTGCCTATATAAAACTCCTTGAAAATTTCCCGCATCCAACCCCCATAATAAAAATGCATAAGCCCAATAGAAAATTATAATTATTTTTTCACCTGTTTTTGTGAGCGTTTGCTTATAAGTAATTTGTGTATGTTGTAATCAGCGTAATAACATTGTAAGTATTTAGAATATAACATTTTAATCCAACTTGAACTAAGGGTTAAGTAAAAAAACACCTTTTGCGGTTGTTAAGCACGTTAGCCATCATTTAATGAAACAGGTGTTATGGCACAGCAGTGGCGATAGTGGTTTTTATGCTTTTATTACTAAACTCACCCCTACAGCGCAGTGTTGTATTTTATCCTCGTAGACATAATCTTAATATAAACCATGGCTCGTGCCTTGCGTATACCAACTTCTGATTACATGCATTTTTTAAAAGCAAATATTTGACGGGAAATTTCTTGAAAAATGCCAAAATGTCGTGGAGGCTGAAGATAACCACCGTTGTGCTTAGGGATTAAGAGTGAAGGATATACCCTTTTGCCTAATCTCTCAAACAAAACGTGGCGGCCCCTTTGACACAAACGATGCCAAACGCCCGCCACCGCCATTTCTTTTGTCGGGTTTTTTTTTATACTTATATAATTATTATTATTCTTTTATTATAACTAGATCAATGGACGTATGTATTTTTTTTTTTTTGGGCTATGCCGGTGAATAATGAAGATATCTTCCACCGAGAACCCGATTGATATCTGCCATCGATCGCCTGACAAATTGTATACAGGCAACCCGACCGTTTGATCTCACCTGCTCCTTACAGAATTTAAAAGGTGTATTTTCGGTGTGTTTGTTCTTTACACAGCTGTAGTGGATGTATGGCGTTAAAAATAATGAGTATGTCGAAAATAATACTAAGATAACACTCAGTGTAGTCTTACTACTAAATTGGCTATTCAAACAGCAAAATTCTAGACTTTTCAATAGAAATAAAATATTATGTATGTCATCATGAAACTTTCTTCTGCGATATTACTAGCCGTTACACTTTTATATTGTATCTACGCACAGCCAGAGTGCAGACCGTTTTTAAAAACGGAGAAAACCCTTTTAGAATTACACCAAACGCAAACGTAAATTAATAATAATTTATTTTAAAGTCATGTTCTTGTAAGCCATACGTGTATTATTATATTGTCCTCTAAGCCCATGTGCACATGCCACGACGTTTGGCGCCTTAGTGCTGGCATGGGTTGGTCGTCATGTGTGACCGACGCAGTCTGATTGACGATTTCAAATATTGTCCTTAATCAACCCACGTCTGATCTGATTGAACTTAATTAAACGACCGTGCACCGCATCATCTCCAGTCGTTATCTCATACATTAAGCAATACGAACACCGCTATCCTATTCAATCGAGAAGTACAAGATTATAATAATATTATACTTTTCTTTTAATTATAGGAAAAAAACTGTAGAACATCTACTGTCAAAATTCACACCATACAGCACCAGAGCAGACTAGTTACATGTTTAAATAGTTGGTGTAAAACATGTCGGGAGAATTGGGACTGAAATTTCATGAGGAACCATAAACAAACTCATTTTTAAATTAATTAATTCTTTAAAACATATAATTGTTATAAATATATAGGATATTAGTTAATATCTCTATTTATTTGGAATACTAGAGCTAATATTAAATTTCACTTTTTTTAATTATAGAAATACTACTAGGAAATGCTAGTCGTTATGGCGGTCTTGGCTACATTTTTAGATATCTCATGAACCCAACGGTATTTTTAAAATGTATAAAATAGTCACGTCACCGGTCACGGTTGCAACAAGGCACGTTACTGTGTTTGGTACAAACATTTTTAGACAAAAGAAATAAATGCGTCTTTTATCCATTTTTTATATATACCAATGTTAGAATAGTAAAGGAAATCAAAGTCTCAAAAATCATGTTGATAATGAGACATTTTTCAAATAGCAATTACATTCACAAAATTATAATTGACTGCAAAAAACATTCAATATATTTGTAAGTTTTCTATAGAACATACAACGTAAATTATTATAAACTTTATTTTCACCATTTTCATTGCTTATCAATGTAATCGTATGGTTTAACAAACAAAAAAAGCACTGAACGCATTATAATTAATCTAATACTTTCTCTCAGCTATACACTGATTCGAGCATTCATCAGTTATGATGTCAGGATGCAATACATTTAACAATAGTCAATATTATTTTAAATTGCAAAGCAATCTTACTGAATAAAAACATTCTAACAATACTGAAAGTATGAATTTATCGACGATGCACTATTGAAGAATACTATCTGTAGGTTCTTTAAAAATGCACGTGTTCCATCTAGGAATGTTTTAAGGAATGGAATTTACACAAAATAGTGACGCGTATCAAACGTGAATAAAATAGTTGATATTAATTTTAAAAATATCATCGCGTTTGTTAGTCACATTATACCGTATAATATAATAGATAATTAATAATTATTGTACACAACAGCAACTATTTTAATCACCGAAACACTATCATCACCTATAGCATTGATTAAATACAATTTATACAATTGTATTTAATCGATGCCTATAGTCACTGCTTGAAATATAAATTTGTAATTAAACGATAAAACAGCGACCACTAAGTACTGTAGTTGTTACATTGTACCTGAGTTCTGATCCAAAACTAAACCTAAAAATTTGTTAAAAAATCCCTAATAAAATCGTATGTATCATACATGTACCTCTGAAAAACAAAAAAAAAACAAGTGAACATAATGGATACCCCGTGCGCACGTTTATGCTAAAATTGTACTTTTTAAAATTAGATGTTTTAAATAACACAGTTGATTTAGGTAAGCACATAAATATGTATAGTAGTTGCTTATGGACAATATTATTTGTTTGTGTAGCGACTGCATGTGCATATTAGTTACGACTCTCGAGTTGTTTAAAAGAGTTATTGTCCAATCACTTAATATTTACTATGCCTGCAGTTCTATTCCATTTGTACAAACTATAAATTAATATTTAAAGTGCAATTGCTGCACTAAAGACAATAAAACGAAGCGCTTATTATGGTAATGAAATATGATTGCGTCTTTTAGTATGCCTACACGCTACACCATATTCACAAAACAAATGTACATAGAATAATAATAGTTTAGTTTAACCGTTTTTGCTTAACGATCCTATGATATTAATAAATGTAATTGTCATTATCATTTGGTAAAATAGCACGCCAATGTTTTACTAATATACATATATAGATATATTTATTTCAATACTATATAGGATTTAATATTAAGTACCATAAACTGATTCAAACCATCAAATTTGATATTTAATGATACATGAGGTATAATGGCTACAGAAAATATTACCTAATTAAAAATATTAAAGGTTTTTGTTTTACATTTATAAACTGGCGTTGGATAATAGTATCATCATTTCAAGTTATTAATATTCATATTTTGTACACTTAATATGATGTATGGTAGATATACACAAACCGTTATTTTTTCAAATCATTCTTGAAGTGTGCCCATCTGTATTTTTCATGTTTACATTAATATTGTCTTTTTTTTGGGGGTATATACTTCCGTCAATCGAAACATCCGTCGAAGTATAACAATAATACTTCTACATATATTTATAAAATTATTTTTTTTTTAGAATTACATATTTTAAGGTCCAACACGTGCCGCTTGCCGTTGGGGATGGTACTACACACTACAACCATCCCTACATTTTTGCTTGTGATGTTTATGCTGTCAGTCGGATCATCTTCCATGCATTTATTATATATTCTCGATTCTGGTAACCGGTTGTATGCAGTTTTCTTTGTTAAAATGAAGCACTCTTATTTCTGAATGGCCTAAGGATAACACTATATTGTTTGCGGTTTCCCGTTTCTATACAAAGGAATAACATCCAATGTATGTTCTTTGACGTTTGTTCATAATTCCAAGTATGGTCAATTTCACCAACATCAGTATTATACTTACTATAAAATTATTATTTTAAAATCTACCAACAGGCAATACCTACACTGGTTAGGTTAGGTTCATAATATTTACAACTCTTACTTTACTGTATTAATAATTAAGTGAAAAAATATTTCATATCCACTACCCTTGTAATTATATTTTTACCCGGCCGTTAATACCGACAACCCTTTTATTTGGGCGCAGACGGTAAGAAATCATATTTAACATACGCCTGACTTAACAAATTGTAGACACCGCAGCATCGTATCCAACTAGAGAAGGAAGAGACTATACTTACAAAGATATATCCATAAATAGAATACGAATCGCATTTGACAGGTACATGACTGTCATCGCTGCAACGGTGGCACACATCTCCCTCAGAATTTTTATGACGTCTCGATGATTTGTGCGAAGACCTTAGGTTTTAATTAAACACGTGTATACGCAGTACAGTCCCAGTATAAGGTGTTACGCGCAAGGAGGAGATTTCGTTTTTTAAAACATCCATTTATTTATTATTAATATTTTTTTTCTACTCCATTTCCAACGCCTAGCACGCATTTTTACATGACATCCGGATGAATCCGCGTGTATCCGATTATTTAACGTCGAAGCACGTGTCTCCGAAGCCTATAGGCGGGACAGCAACAGATGTCTCTTGAACTCATTCAAATATTTGTTCAACTCTTGTTGTAAAATTGTTACGCGTTATTTAAACTAAAACGGAAATCTGATATTTATTTTGTTAGTGATTTTGTGTGTACATTAAAATTTTAACTAACAACCTTTGCCGCGCAGGTAAAAAATATATTCTACCTAAAACTGCATATTATGTAGATACAGCTAATGGGGTATAGGCATATTTATTATCTATATTGGATAATTACTAGAATTCCATAATAACCAATTTGTTACTGTGCTATGCGATTATGAGTTTCATTATTGTCAAGACCTAACTTTATACCCGATGATCGGATGACTGATCAACACGTTCAGTTCATAAATAGACACGGAAATAGTTTATTCTGTCAACTAGGAGTGCAAGAGCTATTTGTAAAGGCGAAAATTCCTATGTATTATGTTCACCAATTAAGTGTTTTATTTTGAATGACAACCCGAATGTTACTTGCATATCATGTTTCTTTATACTTTTATGACACATACATTTAACATCCGGAGAAATGTTTTTAATGCAACTATGCACATTTTATATTTATTGACTACATTTAATTTGTAACCTTTATTAAGTTAGCAGCACAGCCTTAGCAGACTTTAATTGAACTTATCCAACAAATTTATTGGTAGTTTGTTGGACATTGTCGGAAGAGAACACAATTTTGTTGGATCTTATCTGAAAAAGGTACTTTATCGATTGATAACTGATACCTAATTCAGATCTAATACTACGAGAACAATGATTAAATTATGTGACTAGAAATAGACACAATGTTTTTCTTTCTTCATTCGTATCTATCATACAAACTTCGTAGTTTTCGGTTGTAAAAAAAAATATTTGGAACGACTTACACTTAGAAAGTCATGTAAGCATAGCGCCGGCGTATCTTTTTTTATTTTTTAGTTAAATAAACAAAAACGGAAGACCCTTGTTAGACGAAGGAAACTAAGTAAATCGACTGTATCGGCCCGCCCGCAGTTCTTATTTCATTTTTTTTTTTGTCATATCCGTTCTATTTGTAGCTTTATACAAATTGAAACTAAATAGTAATGAGTCAGAACAAATATATTAGTTTCAAAATTTAAAAGTAAGTTATTACGCCTTTAAACGGCTAACTTTCTAGTCTGTATCTACGCCTCTCGAGTCTCCGTTTCAAAACAAAGTTTAAAAATAGCTTTTTACAATTAACTACTTGGATATTATACTAAACAATTACAGTTATTACATAATAGTTAATACATTTATAACAACAATCGGTAACAGAAAAATATTTAAACGTTTTTGGATACTATCTGAGCTTTTGAGAAGTAGAATACCAAGTAGTGAAGCCAGGAATTTAATCCTGGGAGGGATAACCTTTACCAAAATTAAAAAAGTGACATACTACACTTTCATTAACCATTTATATTTTCTGAAATTTAAGGGTGGACTGCAGTCCCCTCAGTTTCTCTACAAAATACTCTACTGAGAAGACCTAAACAATTTATAAAACAAATGTAAAAATGTATAAATACGTATTAATTGACATTTTCACATTTCAGTGTTTTTTTAAATTTTTATTAAAAAACGTCCTTGGTGATGAACCAATCCAGCAATTTTTCAAGCTGAATATATTTTTACACTCTTAAGTAGTCGAAATTTTGCCATGGTTTTTGGTCTAAAACGTCAAAAATGCAGATAGATTTTAATCCTCTTAAGTTACATGTTACATCTTATGAACGTTACACAAACAAAACAGGTATAGCTTTAAAACTTTACATAATTTAATAACAATTAAAATATTAAGAAAACTAAACATTTTTTTTTATAATTAACTAATTTAATTTACGCAGTACCTGTTTTTAATTATAAACAAGATATTTATGTTCATTTTCATTCAACCGTATTTTTGACAATTCGCCAAAAGGTTTTTATCATCCGCGCGGAGTGCACCATTATTATTGACGTTTGTCACTTCACTTTAAAAGAAAAATGTCTGTCGGTAATAGACAGCTACACGCGAGTACTACAAGACGTTTTAATGATCATCGTATACCCGCTGCTGTGCACTCACATCAAAAATAATGTGATTAATGGATGTTTTATTGAACACACAAGATTATAAAACGATTTTACGTGTATTAATTTTAACCAAGTATATTTAGAAACTCAAACATGAAGCTATAATTATTGTGAAATTGTGTTATTTGTTTCAACTTAGCTCAAATGTACAAGATCGTGGGGAGGAGTGGGGGGGTCAATTGTTAAGTATAGTGTACATGTATACGACAGAGGTAGATAAAATATTATTTTAATAGTTGGCTCATAACATGGTTAATGTCGAAAAGAAATCTTTTATAGCGAAGGAAAGACATCATTTTTTCGACTTTTTACTTTATCCAAAATAACTTCTACCGATAAAATTTTCATTCCGTTTTATTGCGGTACCTATAAATAGTTTACCGCACTTAATATAATAAGATCCTTTATATATTTAACATAATATGTAATGGACCGGATTTGGTATTTCTTTACAAGGTAAAATATAATAATGTAATTGTAAACGATTGACCAAAATTGTTAGGCCCTATGAGTTTTAAATTATTAAATTAATTTTTAAATCGCGTTGCCCAAGTGGGGGAACGGTCTTAAAGTTACGACTAGATCAGATTTAACCAGTTTTTTTAATCTAAATATTTATTACTTCTCCAAGCTAACGTATTACATATGTTGGATGCAAATTAATGGAAATTGGGGGTTTCAATTTAACGTTTAGAATTATTTAACAAATACTACAAACAACCAATTTAAATGTTATTTAAAAAAATGTGTTGATATGATAATAATATATATACCTGTTAAGTATAAGGTACATTTTGTGTTAGCTGGTACGTGATGTAATACTATTAAATAATTAAAAGTGCCATTACTCATATTTTGTGTTTAAATCACAGAATAAATAAAAGCAGAAGGGTCACTTTTAAAGTAAACAAAAACGTGACGGCCATGTTGAAAGGGCACACTACCCGATCGTACCTGATATACGGTTTGTATTTTATAAAATATAAATACATATTAAAATCTCTTAAAGCAATTTTTCTAGTCATTAAATCAATTATTCTTTTGACTTTCGTATAAAAATTATATTCTACTTTTAGTTTTACGAAAATGGTCACACTGCGACACTCTAAGACTATGGCCGTCGCGTTTTAATGTGATAAGTATCTTCCCCATGTTAATTTTTATCAGTGTTCGGGGCCTGTTTATATCATTTCACGGCCATAGTTTTATAAATAGAAAATAATAAAACGGCAACATTGCACATAAGTAGAATAAACAAGTTAAAAGAAAAATATTTTGTAGGAGTATTTTGAACTAAAAAAAAAAAGAAAGTTTATTTTATCTTTATTTTCTTCCACAAAATTTCATATGACATATCTGACTTTTATATTATAATATATTATAAAAGCGAGTAATTACGCGTTTCATAAACAATATCTTGCACAACACGTTTATTTTTCTTGAAAACGTATGTAGGTAAATGGTGCGAACGAAAACGGTCAACGACGCGGAGATCAAAAGGAAATCTACAGTGTTTGTTATTGCGCCGCTGCTGCATTTTCCATCATCGGCCCCGCCAATGGGTAAACGACCCCAAACGTTGGCGGCGGTTACTTCCGGTCGTCTTGTCTTGTTTTTCATCATGCAACTCACAAGTATAGTATAGCTAGTAAGTACCTGTTATAGTGTGTTATAGTATTATAACACACAAACATTGATACAAAATATTATATATTATATATATCTACCTATTGGATATCACGTTATTATTGGTCAACGACGCGACTCTGTGCATTGCCCCCGCCATCGAACCATGTAATAATAAACTCCTGTCGTTTTTATTATTTAAATTCGTCGAGAAAACCGAATGGAATAAAAATATCGTTTATCATAGTAAACGTTTGCCGGCAACCACGTTTTGAATTTTGATAACCGGGGGTCTATGTGTATTTCCTGTCATTGTACTTCTCAGCTATACTGACGGCGCCTTACCGCTTCTTGGTCAAATTCGAAATTCACGGCCACAATACGACGGTAAACAACAAATCTCTCAGAAGATAGAAAAACGCTTTTTTTTTAAGGCCATTGTTTTTAACTTAGCCGCAGACGATTATAGGAGCTCACAGACAGTAGATGTATTCTTAGCTTAATTTAATATCATAGTAGCATTAGTATTTTTTTAGCTCCGATGCGATAACTGACAAGGATTGGTTTTGTCAACCAGTTTTAAAATAGTTTTAAAGTTATAAATTTAACGGGAGGTTCAAATTTTCCTAAAGTTTAAATTTAAATTTAAAGTTTAAAAACCTTTGTACTAAAATAAATAAAATTTAAATATTGTAAAATAGCATAAACAAAAATGTTTTCAAAAAGAAAAGCTACAAAATATCAACTATTTTAAGAGAAAACTGGTGTAGGGCGTTAAAAGAATCACCCGGTACACTTATCACTATCCCATTACCCTTTCGACAGACTTAAGACATTTTATTCATGTAAAAAATGTTTTCTCTAATCATTATAATTAATTTACTTTCAAACAGTTATCATCAGCCGATTACTGATGTCTGATAATATTATCTTGGGCGATTTAAGACCAATAGTTTAAATTTAACTGTTTTTTTGGCCAAATCATGACCAATTTGTATTCCTAAATAACCCTATTAACGATCAAACATGCATTGTTAATTTTCAAACATTAAGTTTTGATTCGAACGCTTTAATTTTCACTGCAGTAGTAATTTAATTCACCCCTCGCGACTATGTAGATATTTTTAGAACCCCAATGCAATGTTTCGACAACTGATTTGTCAGCGTGTCAAGCATCTGGAAAAATATCGATCTCGGCGTACAAAATAGAAAATAAAGTATAATTATTCTATGTACCTAATCTATTTAATGCACATACTAGTTGACTCACATTATAAATTAAAATTGTTTCAAATTACATTATACACCTATTCATTTTTAAAAGTTTATATAAATATATATATTAAGGATACCGGGAACTTTACTTTTAAGCACGATTATAAACAAAAATATAAAATATTTTAAAAAGTTTTAAGTATTTCTTTAACGTTTTAAAACATATTTTAGCATTACTTAAACGTGTTTTTCTTAGATTATAAAAAAGTGACTTTGCTGGTTTTTTCCCTGTACCCTTCATATATATTTTATGTTTCAGTTTTCATCAATGATTGCTAATTTTTATCAAAACCCAACTTTATAACTGAGAATTGACATTCATTACGTCCAATTATTTCTGAATATCAATCGAAAGTGTTCTCATCAATTCTTCAGTATGAGTGTCGTAACTTGTAAGTATAGTTTGATGTTACTCAAGTAAAGTGTGAACATTAGTTTTATACCACCCCACAGTTACCAGATGAGTTTTTCTAGGTGTTGCAGTTACAGTGGCACACGCCATCGCATCTCATTGGGTGTTATTCACACGCATTGAGTAGATTGATGTTAATTTATCGGGAAATTGGCTTCAATAAAACAAATAACATAAGGTCTTGTGATAACTTTCGTCTTTCTTTAATACAATAGTAAATATTGACAATATTAGTACAAGTTTAATCGAATTCACCAAAACCATCTTAAAGTCTTAACGCACACCGTATCGGTCTAACAAAGTATATTATATATACACACACACACACGCCAGTATTATTATTTATTACTATCGTTATTCGTTATTATTATCCGGAAAACCGATTGAAATTACAAACATACGACCAAGGCGGGCATGGACCGAGTCCAATTGGCAAATCCATACGTGACGAACATATTATCACAATGTGCAAACGGCAAAATCAAATAATTAGTATTATGTGCTGTAGCTGAAACGTAGCGCAACGCGCATTGGTAATATTGGAAAACAACACAACTCTTTGGTCCTCCTCTCCGTGGTCTCCAGACGGTTTCTTTTCTCGTCTAAAACGATATTTAAAAAAGCCTTGATTTATTAATTTTTTTAAGTTTAACAGCATTTAATTGTATTGCTCCGTTTTGTACAGTAAATACATGTTAACAGTTATAAAGTCACAGTTATAAATAATCATTTGCCTTTAATATCAACGTGAACGTACATAGTGTATATTAACTAGCATATTGTATTCCAGCAAACAATTCATTTTTCACTCATTCAAATTTATACCGTTTCACGTTAACCACAATGTAGCTACAATTGAATATCAAGGCACGAAACTTATTATATACACACTAATCGTTATTTGTTCGATTATTATTTATTAACAATACAACCGTTTGGATTACAACGTCGTTGAATCGTTATGTTTATGAAACTCGTTTAATTGCTTAGCTACATCAGTTTTATGTATCAGAGCTGTATTAATGTTTGTCCATAATCTAGACAATACCGATAGGTATACGCCTGTAGTACAATGATATTGTAATTAGACAGAAACGATTTTTACTGGCTGTAATAACTGTCAAGGCCTATTCGTGTGTTCCTCGGTCAACGTCGATTGTATTACTTTAAAACGTCTATTGTTTACACACTACCGAAAAAACTTACATATCACGTTTTCCGTATAAACCCTTTTTTTCTTTTGTCGTAAAATAATCAAAATGTTTACGATATACGAGATTATTATTATTTTTTATTTCTCCCTGTTATACTTGCCGGTTGTAGGCGGCTAACGGTCGCGTTACAATACAACACAGCTATTGTCGTTTTCGGTTCCATCGGGCCGTGTATTAAATTAAAAAATAAAACCCACCGAAAAAGTGATTTTTTTTTTTACAATAAAACGATAAATGTCGCCCCCGAAGAACTTATATAATATACACTTGTAATACAATATTCCCATTTATACTTAGTCAAATACGTGGACGGCCACTGCTGCAATGATCAGTGCGAGTTCATTACTCGATGTCGTTCAAATAAAATATTCACATTACCTTGTAAGGTATTATTTAGTATTATGAAACTAAGGAAATAATGAAAACATTTATAGTGTCCCGACGCGACAAGGAATAAAATGTTAAGAACCAAGTACGGATAAGATTTGGGCGGTTGCCGTCTGCCGCCGTTTTTTCCCTATCGCCCTCTCGGTCTCGCCACACCTTGAAAAAAGTCAAGTAAAGATAATAAGAAGTAAATATAGTACCTTTTAAGTCAAAGTAGAGAGAGAAATCCTCAGCCACGGTATACAACTTACAGTGAAATTGGGCACAGGATACTGCACGAGTCACAACCGTATCTGACAAACACAGGACATTACATCCGGGTTTTTGACGACAGTGTCTTTTGTTTAGTTGACGAATTTATCGGCTTTAGGTGTTATTTTTGGCGATCAAAGTATCATCAACGCGGTCCAGATCTGACATATATAATATTTTAAATCGCCACGTTGCCACTACTGCAGTAGTAATAATATAAAAGAAACCATGTGTCCTAGGCATAACTCTTTCTACTAAATGACACATGGTGAAATGATGATAATAATAATAATAATTATTATTATTATTATAACAGACTATATAAAGGAAGTGGAATTCGAGCATCCGGCGGTGTATAGAATATCCTACCGGCATCGTTAACATTTTTGATATTTTGTCTTCTTGTCATAACGAATTTCCTAATTTATTTAGTATACACCGAATATTGTAGTTATTATAAAATCAGCAAATGTATATAAAATATATATATTACATTTTTTTGTAATGTGTGTTTACAAATAACTAGTTCGATATTTTTTTAGGGGAGTTTCATTTCATCAAATTATGTATTATTATTTTTATTATTATTATATTATTATGTAGTATTATGTTTTTTAACGTTACAACCGGCGGAAAACTTTATTTATTATATATTTTTTTTTATTAACAAGTAACAACGACAATTAAATTTGTCCGCACATTTTTTACACAATATTTATCTAAACTTAACAAGCTTAAAGTAATTTGAAAAAGGACTTCTGGGTGTAATAACAGACTTTCAACGTCGTTGTCCATTAAATCATCCAATTTTATTATTAGTTATTTTTTGGAGGCGATTTATTTTTTAATATAATACATTGAATTGTGCATTTTATTAGCTGTATTCATGTATTAACTTAATGCCTAACTTGTTGCTATAACATTTACTTTCTTCCCACTTACTGTATTCACTGGTTTTCCTAGTCCAATATTTTCTATATTATAGAGACTACGTGAACAAAATATGTAACAGGTGCCAAGGTAAGCAGCTATAACACCAGCGCAACGACTCAACAACTATGATTTTTTTTTTCAATAACCATGTACAAAAACAGAATATTAAAAAACTGTTCTTAGTGGTTAGTTAGTTTAATTATAGATACAGCTTAGCCGTGCTGCCAGCTCTAGACAGGACTATAGACTACAGTACGTTGTTTTCGCTATTTTCTCATAAAAAAATGTATTGTTCTGCAAAGGTCAGAAGGAAATAACTTATTACTCCGAATGCCAGCTTACAATACAATACTGAATACAATAATCTAACTACTTAAATAGTGTAATATGTATTTATAGATTCTATGAAAATCGCTTTATGCTCTTATATACTCACATTTTTCAATACTATTTTGTTATGGTAATTAAAGATATTTCATACAGTATTTTTTTTGTTTTATTATTATTTGAGATAGTCTTAAAAAATTATGCTACAGTTATAACGTCTTATAATAGACATCATATTCTATAGGCGGCTCTTGCTTAGGTAACAATGGTGCCAACTGCATGCTGTTGTAGGCCTTTTGAAGGTTAAAATAAATTAAGTATCTAACAATATAATATGCTCAACACATACTGTAAAATGGATACATTCTCAGCTTCTCATCAAAAATAAAAACAAAATGTAAAAATTAAAGACATTTGGTAGATTTATGAAATTTAATTTCAAGCTCGGCAGTCGGCCGTTAATTAAAACCAATAACACAAGGTAAACGACTAAAATAATACATTAATCAATTTAATGAATACCCTTATATAGTTTACATAATTCGTTCGGCTATAATATTTTAAGAACCGAGTAGGTATTATCAAATTATTTGACAGTGTTTTGTTTCAACAGGAATATAATTTATACTTAGCCTAAATCCATTATCGGTGTTCAGTAATCGTGTTTATGTATTTTATACTATCAGTTATTTTCAAAATTAAAGTATAAATTATAATTATCAGTAGATATGATTTAAGAAATGTATATGTCTTATTTAAATGGAAATATATTCTTGACCGACTACAGTCTACACGTTCCTGATGGAAAAAAGTCTTATTTTTTTAAAACATTTTTAGCTTTTAAAATAGGTATATCTGTAGTGTTTGCCGCCTGTTTGGGCAACAGTTAATTTCAGTTTTAACTTTGGTTATATTTTAATAAATATTCAATATTATCTAGATAAGGTTTAAACTTTAGGTATGCATCATGTGATATGTACAGTGTATTGATGTATCTAATGAGTAATGGAATCTACTCATGTCGAGTACTATGTTTTAGGGGTGCGGATGAGGTAATGCCGTTTTAATCACTTGAAAATGCGTAGTTCAATCAAGTGGCCTTGTGGCGCAACGGATAACGCGTCTGACTACGGATCAGAAGATTCCAGGTTCGAATCCTGGCAAGGTCGCAACACTGTAATTTTTTTAATATTTATTTCCCCAATTATTTTATTTTACAGTATTAATAAAAAACATGAACTACCAATAAATATTGGATTTCTTAGGTACTTACCTAATTTGTTTAGTTACCTAAAAAAATAGATCATTATTTATTATGATTTTTGAACCAACCGCTTTTTGCAGGCGAGAACAACTTCCCCTAGCTTCTCTGCGAGTTAAAAAAAGTATATTCAATATCCCAAATTCAAAATCATAGTCGCCCCTCTTCTAAAATTTTACTTACCTAACCACTCTAGGGGACTTGTCTCATTTGCTCCCCATTTAGCACATCCCTATATGTACTCCATAAACTTGAAATGTTCTATAACAGCAAGAATATGAATTTTAGGTCTCCAAGATTTGAACCCAATGTGTAGAACTAGAAACCAGAATGCTATTACTTGATAGATATCTATTGCTCGATATAGCTCAAAACCGCTCATCTATACTTAATTTGTACAATAACCCGTCGAATCTAATACTAACCAGACAACAAAAGTGTATGATGTACACGTCATACAATAAAGAATCGTAAAAATATCATTAACACATAATGCGTTTTAATTGAACTATAATATGTAAGTACTTCTTCGGCTCCACTGTATTTTTTTCTTTTCGTTAGTAGTTAATTCAGTTTACCGACTTAAACCCTTAGTAACATATTATATATTTATTATAAGGTATTATATTACCAACAATGTAGTTTTTCTGAGCTATATTTTTCTGGTATCCATTTTCCCCAATTATGTATATTCTAAATGGGTAGAAAATATTTTCTTTAAAATAATTTCAAGAAACCTATAGCATACAATATACACCGATACACACGTGCAGGTCATCAGATGTCCGCAGAGTAACGAACGTCATTAGAACAAGAACGAATACAACCGTGGCTCGGTTGGATCCATAAAATTGTATACAATTTCATATACACACATCATAACACATATGTATGTATACTGTGGGTCTACCGGCGTGTATTGTTTCAGTTGTCAGCCCATTTGGGCTACACGTGGATCGTCGTTGTAATGTGCTGTGATGGTACCCCCCGTGTGTCTTGGATCACTGGTAGAAAGAGATTATACGACAAACTAGGACACCGTCGAATAATTAAAGCCATATTTTTTCATCCCTTCGCGCACCTTAATATGAATAATACCGTTCAGATGGAACGAACAAATCCTACACTACTGATTCGGTATCTCAGTCCCCCGTGTTATTACATACATTTCATAGACATACATACCCAGTGAGCAGTGTGTGTACACATAAGGCTCACGCTTTGGGATTATACACAGTGCGGTGTCATCCGGCCGGTAAAACATAGGAGGATCTGCAGCTTAAACGTGGGCACGTGCTAATTATTTGTGTTTAGTACACACAACCGTTTCCGGACCGCACGTTGATTTTAAATTCCGGCGGAATTGTGACACAACATGTCTCGTAAGTCTAAAACGGTAGTCGTCTAGTATAATATTATGTTGTACACATGATGATACTCTATCCCTAACACGTGCTATAGACAGTTTTTACTAAAAAATCGACACCGACTTGGAAAGTATGAGCTAATAATGTGTAAGACACACCTCATTACTGACGCGGTTTTTTTTTCATAAAGAATAGTCAACAAATCCGGTTGGATTAAGGAAATATAATAGTTATATTCGATTAAGTAGAACATGTTGTTTAATACATTTGTATGTAAATAATGTAACTGTCGAACACATTCATTCATTTTTAATTTTTATTTATTTCCATCACTTTGCGTTGTCAATATGTCATTATATATTTACTAAGTTTCTATACAAAACAATGCATTTTCTGAAACCTGGAATTCACAGACTAATGATCATAATTAATAATTATTAGAACCATGCAGTTTTCGAACAATTTTATAATATATCATATAACAGAACAGTGACACAAGAATGGACTATGAAATAAATCAATACCTATCTTGGCCATAGCCGTAACTAGACCTAAATTTTAGAGGGTGCTAAAATTATGTAAACGGTATACCTGACTAAACATAATTCTTATCTTAAAACCATTAGATATAAAATAATATAACTGAAAACAAAAACATTTTAAAATAAACAATTTCAACAGTGTATGTACTTATTAAAATTGTATGCGTTCAAATGAAGGATTGGGGTTTGAATTTTTGGGGATGCTAATTTTGAGTCTGGCGGTCTAAAGTCCCCCTAGCACCCCCCTAGTTGTACCTATTATTATTAAATAAAAGAAATAGCCAAGGTATGCACTGATTATTTAATCAATGGTGTAACTAGAGACTCCCAAGGACAAGACATATTTTTGCGCCCCATAGGCTAATTAATACTACATGTTAACGTGTATAACGCCCTAAATTAAATATTTGCCCCCTGCACCCACGGTACCTACGCCACTATATCTAATATTAATGCTAATGTGAAACGTTAATTCGACGACCGACGAACTATATTCGTTACGACTTTTTGTTAACGACTCGTAATTAGTTAAACTTACCGCCAATTTTTATTTGTTGACACTCAACTTTCGTTACTTTTTTTGTAACGACTACTGGCTTCCTTGTTATTGCTTACCAAAACGATTCGTTAATTTTTTATTGTTTTTGTTATTATTTTTATTTCATTATTTTTTTGGTTTTATTAAACTATATATTTTCTATGAAATTATGCTTTAAGTTGATTTTTAAAATTTTATTTTACCTTATTTATTGTGATTTTTTATTTCCATATCCTAAAGATGTCCAAAAGTCAATAATTTTCAAAAAGTACAACTACGTGCTATAATGATTTCCCGTAAGTCGTAAAAATATGCAACCGAGATATATGAATATGAGTTAACGCGTTTTGGTGGAGGGGAAATGGCCAATGGGTGAGCTTTGTTAACTTAAGATGAAAATTCTTATTATGCTTTCGTATTTTGAAAGTAAAAATTAAAATAGTACATATTAATTAAATAATTAGTTAGCAAAATTGCTAAGTGTGTAAACAATAGGTGCTATACAAATAATTGTTATATTAAAAAAAAATGTTTTGTTAGATTATTACATTAAAATTCTCTGGACATCGTGTTAGAGAAAAATTAATTTGCAACAACAAGATAAATGACAAAAGAAATAGATAAAACTGTATTAAAATTAAAATAACTATTACCTACTCTCTGCCCATTTTCATTTTAATTGAACCTAGACTAAAATGTTGTTGCATTAATAAATTATAAAATTTATAATTTAATATACTAATTAAAAAAAAAAAAATAATAATAAATATACTAATTAAAAAAAAAATGATATTGTTGTTCAACATCTATTAAATATTTACTACAAAACATTATAGTAATCGAAGATATTAAAAAAAAAACAATAATACATTTTTTTTAAAATTGAATATAAATAAAATTCTGCTAGTGTAATAACTTTTTAGAAAAAGGAGCAACAGATATTTTGTTATGTTATCAATTGTTCCCGTGACATGTGTATAGTGTGCATGTGTTATGATTTGCTAGTGAGATTGTTTGCAAAATAAAACTCACCGATTGAATCACTTCTTAAACGAAAGTTAATATATTTATAATACGATTGGGGTTTTTACACATAGTCTGTGTAATATTTTAATTTTAATAGAAATAAATTATTTTAATAGTTTATTGATAAAATATATTATATTTTTTTTTTTTACTAGTATATTTTTCCTTTATGACGATAATATAATAGTTAATATTTGTTGGGTACATAATACCTGTTTTAATTAATTACAGCGTTAATAAATACTTTTTTATGTGATTTTTTTCATGTTTTGTGTTGAATTTAAAAGTAATATAGCGTTGCGAGAACAGCAGCCTGGCAATCTATTTATATGACCAGTTGAACTTATGCGCTGTGCTCTCTTTCTCGACTCCTATATTTAATTTTTAAATTCGGCACGCACGCCTACTAATGCTGCTCAAATTAAACATGTATTTACAATTTCTTTCAGACTTCCTTTCATGTAGAAATGTCGTTAAGTTTCCAATAAACTTATATTTATATGTAGGTACGCCGCAAATCGTCGACCGTCAGCAAAGATCACAGTCGATTGAATCCACGTTTTAGTAAATAAGTAATTGCTAATCAACTGACATAATACACAAATGCATTGTATATTTCAGGACTACCCGTTATCATAATACAAATATTACATATATATATATATATATATATATATATAGAGTTGTACTTAATTTGATTTGAAAAACGATAATTATACATATATATATATATATATAATATATACACAAATTAAATAAAAAATTATCAAAAGTTGGTCGAGTTGTACTTAATTTTATTTGAAAAACGATATATTACATAAAGATATTATATATATATATATATAATTATCGTTTTTCAAATAAAATTAAGTACAACTCGACCAACTTTTGATAATTTTTTATTTAATTTGTGTATATACCTACAAGTTACAACAATACATAGCAGTAATAATAACAGCAAAAAAGCGTTTTTATTAATTGTTTATTTACTGCAAAGTGTGTACATTAAACGCAGTAGAACATTAGTGGTAGGGCGACCGTTTACCCTGGCTCGTCGACCAATGGAAACCAAGGATTTCAAATGGAACGCAAGGAGCAATATAGCCATGAACAAGAATAGTACTACAGCAGTAGTGAATGTGAACAGACTCAGTTTGAACGTCGACCGTTCGAATACAGTATTATTTAAGTACGCGGAGTCGAGTGCGTTTTTTTGTGATTTTTTTTTCCACATTGAACAATTGAAAACATTTTTTTTTTATTGACTTGGGCAAATCTAGCAGTGCGATTATTTTTTTTTAATAATAATTACGAAAACAGCTTGTTGGATTTTACCCGATGGATGCCACTTGCAGCTGCGATTGATTGTTTTTGAAGTCTACGCCATGTAAGTTTTTAAGACTTTGATTACGTTTTTTTTTTTTATATTAAACAGTATTAGTTAAAACAAGATAAAATAATATAATATATGGTTTGCATAATGCGTACCGACTACCGTAGAATATAAGATTTGAAAAACACATTGGGGTAGACGTTGGGTTCTATACCATCTGTTTTCCAACAGTGCACAGAGTTCAATGTGTACAAAGTGAGGACCGTATCAACCCTGATGGGAAAAAAATACGGCTCGAATCCCAATTGTAGGTATACATCTATATAGACCATAATATTATAGAGATATAGACTATAGACGTCGCATACAACTATTTTAAAGGGTTTTGAAGACAAAATATATATATATGTGGAGTATAACTTCACAACTGTACCACGAAAATTGTATGAATTTAGCACTTCTGCTTTGTGTACGCTTCTTGGATCAAACCGCATGTTTATGTTTTTTTATGTGTAAAACGTGATTTAATACAATATTATACCTATTTTAATATTGAGATCAAAACGGCGTGTACGCAATAACGTACTACATTCAATTTTAATTTAGTAAATATACGATTTTTACCGACCCGTTTGTTTTGAAATCATTTTCCCCGGGGACGACCCATTTGAATTGGAGGAGGTCATTAAAAATGAAAATGTCCATAATAGCTGCTTCTCGGGCGGTCATTATACTGTCGTCGTTGCAAAAAAAAAAAGTAAAAATAAATAAAAATTCATGGCGCCCGAGTATAATTATTATCGTACGTGCTGTATACCAAAGGAATATTATTAGGTATAAATCTGCAGTTTAATTAGACCCTGGAACCCTGACGATATACCTCGTCTCGTGTAATTATAAAAAATCTCATAATACTTCATTAGCGTTGGTAGTTTCATTCGGCTACCGTCTAATGTGTAACCGTCATAAATTGTGTGGCATGCCCACTATTATAATATCCTGCAGTCGGTCGTCACAGCAGCCCCAACGCGTTGAATTTTATTTTTATATTACAACCATACGCGCTAACGGGTGACACAGATTTTCGAAAAAAGACCAACGACATCGTCCATAAGAACACGTTGAAAATGAATATTTCTATTTCGCTTTCCTGTAAAATTGTGTACAAATCACTTGTGTCCTTTTTATTATCAACTGAAGCGGTCGTCAGAACTTCAAGAAAACTACCAATATCACTGCTGTTCATTAGACCGGACATTGGCGGCAATAAGAAAAGGGTTGAGGCCCTTTATAGGTGGCGACACGGTGCACATAAAGAATAAAAAGTAGCGGCGGTGAAACCGAATGAATGAATATATAAGCTACTCGTATATTATGTACATGCAGTGTACCACACGTGTACTACTTAGACGGTCAGCAGCACAATAAAGTTGTGCAACGTACAAGCACGGTAAACGATTTCCCATGTGTGTAAGTCATTCGGGTCGTCCCATAGATAAATAATCGAGATCAACAGCAGCTATAGTAAGTCCCCAAAAATCGTCGTCTCGGATTACATATTGGCCGTTGCTCGTTAACGGTTCACGGACGTGTCCCGGGCCGTGTGATATTTCCAAATCTTAATGGCGTTTTTTTTCGCGACCACAGAACCAAGGCTGCCCTGTGCAGCCATATCCGGCGACACCTTATCCGAAAATCCATTTCCACAGACGGACATCACGTATAGTACCTACTCCAAGTATAGTATCTAATTATAATAATATTGTCTTGTTGTTGCTGTTTTTTTTTGCCTTCCCCTCGCGACTGTTTACAACGGCATGTACACAACAACGTTGTCTTGTGTCAGACAATAAATTTCGACTATTTAATAATATGGGAATCCGTCTTGAGATTTTACGAGTTGCAGTGCCGACGACAGCCGTACGAGTTCCGAAATTAAAAATTATTACCCTGTAGAAATAATTACGACCGTCGCTGTTCACATGATGCTAATAATCGACTTATAATTAAGCTGTGTAACAATATGTATATCTTCACATATAGGGAAAACAAAGAAGTCGCGCGTTCGACTTAATATAAGAAGAGCGGTGTTGACAAGCCCTTAAAGTGGTCTTAAACCCGTAAAGATTTCAACGCATTCGGTTGGGTTTCACATTATTATTTTTTTTTTCTATTAGACAATTCGACCGTCGTTTGTCTCTAATAAAGAAAGAATCGACAAAAATTGTCTTCTTTTTTAAAACAAATTAATCTGTATACTACATACATGTATTTAAAAAATATTACATTTTTTTCTAAACGCCCTTAACGTCGTTTGTATTGTAATTTAGATAGACTTAATTATTGGTTCGAGCGTGGCAATAAAATGTGTAAATATTATATAATTTGCTTAATAGCTTACGGTTCATCCGTATCGTTTGGAATTTTTTTAAAACAAATTATATTAATTGTATTATCAAAAATGTCGAGAAAACCATTAGCCTCCGTTTAATCAGCTATTCCACATGGTATTTATATTTTGTACACCACAAGGATTATGAGTCCAAGTATAGGATTTACGCATGCACATATGTGTTTATAATCAACGTCAATAAATGTTTATTTGTGCCAGGATTGGGAATTAAAAAAGGGTCTATCAAACGATTTAAAATTAATTTACTAGATAACAGTTAAAAATCCATTCGTCTTTTGTAACTCAATATAATATTATATAATACACCATTATGTGAACAACACTATAATATAAGCGTTAACCTCAACCCCTCGTTCCGTGCCGGTCTTTACAGATATTGGGTACGTTTTAGCTGCAACTATCTGATAGATATACGAAATGAGGACATATTATTATATATAGTAGATAAACGTATAGCGATGACTTTCATTGTGAACATTGTAATCTAATGATCATACTGTGATTTTTATCGATTCATATTTAGTCTTTTCTAAGATAGTAATTTTCTATAATTTCTGCTCACTATATAACCCAACTTATATGACTTAATTTGGAAAATCAAAATAATTAGATATATCTTAAACTCGAATACACGAAGAGTTAAAACAGAAATTCGATAAATTATTTTTAACGACACGATAAGGGTAATTAAATGGTAATAGTATATTTTATTATTAAAGCGGAGCAATTACTAATATATCTTTGAGTTTAACTTGTGTAATGCGAGGTTTACTACTTTTGTATTTTAACAAGTGAAGTCCACGAGTGGAAAATATATTATTATATTTTAAAACGTTTCAGTCAAAGTGCAACTAACGTTCACTGCTCGCATGTACACAGAACTAATGTACAGGGTGGTGGGCTGGCAAACAGGTGTGTTAAAAAGGGGTTGCGTTGATAAGAACCGTCTCTGGCTACAGCAGCCGCTCCTTGTGCTCTTGTAAACACAAAATGCCCAGGCCCATGTCTTACTCTTTTAATTTTCCATTAATGTAAAATAGGTGTTCGGTCATAGGTAAACATAGGCTGTCATAGGCTTCATCGTTTTGCCGTGGTCAACGGGCTAAAGTATATTTTTTGAATTTTCAGTGGTCCGGGGAGGTTTATCTATATCCGTTTTCAAACAGAAAAAAAACCATTGACGTCTCCAACCAGACATGCTATCATCGCTTAAATAATACACAGCTGTGCCTAAACTATAATGTTACTAGGTAGGTAGATAGGTACACTCGGTTTGATTAGACCACTGGAGCGGGAGTACTATAGTACCTACCGTCGTTTAAGTGTTGTTGTTTGAAGACGATATTTATCTAATTTAGTATTTACAAAAAAATATTATATATTTGTAAACTACCAAAACGTGCACGAAAACCGTCGAGTCCGCTTCTTATCTAATCTCCGGCGAGGTACAACGTACATAGAAAATTTGGTTTGTTTACTAACTTATTCCTCGGTATTGACGTGCCCGAAAAAATAATAAAACCCGTTATAATATGAAACCATATTATATGTATAAGGCGGTAGTGAATAAATAGGGGTTAGATAAAAAAAAATAATAAAAATGAAGAGGTTCATTGTATCGTAAGAACTTCATTGGTAATACGCAACTGTATGACAATTTAAATTTTGAAAAATGACGCCGGCCAATAAGGGTGGAAAATTATAAACGATTGAAAAATAGCGCAAAAAGCTTCGTCGACCTTGCCAGGATTCGAACCTGGAATCTTCTGATCCGTAGTCAGACGCGTTATCCGTTGCGCCACAAGGCCCATGTGCCTTCATCACGTGAATTGGCATAATTTAAAACCTAGTTGACCTGTGCGTACTGATTAAGGTAATAGAAATTTATATTTTTTTTATTTCATAATATTTGCTATGATTACTTATTCAAAATAGCCGCAGAGTGCAAAGTGTATGCACGCCAAAGCAAATAAATTGCGAAAATTGTTTAACTGCGTAGGGACTTAATTATTGGTAGAGATGTGACATGAGACATCTGAGATGCGTGTCTGTGTAGTAGGTATGTCTATTATAATATTACCATATTTTAAAATTTTGAAAAGTAAAAACATTGGTCATGTATAGTCATTAACAATAGTTTGTATATTTTATAAATTATACATTAAACCAACAGCTTATTGCGATGGCCAGACTGCAGACGAATTAAAAAATCGTAGTGTAATTGAAAGGTTAATTGCTTGTTTTCAAAAGTTATCGATTATCATGAAAACCTAAAGCGAACATAACGATAATAATATTACTTTTGTTTTTAGAATAATTGTATAATTTGTTATAATTATCAATAACAACATGATTTAAACAACATTCCTTGGAATAATAAACGTTGTACTATTATAGTATATTATTATTTATTATATTTGATTGATTAATAATTATTACGGCGGTGTCCGAATACGTTTTACTGTTAAATCTATAATTATTCATTATTGGCTGTATACTGTAGATACAATATGTAATGCAAAATATTTTTATTTTTATTACCGATTTAGTTACGCCTTAACCCATAACAATATTTAACTGTGACATTTGTTCGTCACCTTATTTCCGCTATGTTGTCACGCAATAAACTTTTTATGGTCCATTATTATACTATGTTGTATTGGAGATACAAAATACATATTTTAACCGCTAGCCGAGACGGCTCAGAAGACGTTCGCCGCGCAGTTTTTTAGTCAAAGGAAAAAAATAATTATTGAAAATCTATCCGATGATTCTTTTGGGTACCGAATGCGTTTGGAAATTTACTCAAACACTCTCACACGTGTCGAATGTACAAGTTTTCTTAGGCCAGATGTTAGGGTACCTAATATGATCATACAGAACGCATACCAGAACATCGGCCACTATTATATTAATACCATTCCTTGACCCAGCACGCTAATGGTCAAAACCAGAAATCCTTTTTTCGTTATTTTCTCAAAGAACAGAGACGACCGAGTTTGTCGAGCAAATAAATTGGTTTTATTCGCTTGGCAAACTAAGTTGTGTGGCAGAATCTACGTCCAAATAATTTTGGTGGATAATTGATAAGACTTGAAGAGCCAACTAGCTTCATTTTCATTTAAAATTTGTAACATTTTCAATATTTTGTAATATTATTTAATATAATATTTTATATAGATATGTCGCAATCTTAATTCGGAACTGTCTCTCCGTCCCCTTCTTAACAACACTTGTTAAAATTGTAGACTACCGCCAAGAGTTATAATATATTATGGTATTTATATTAGGTATGTGTTATTATTACAATATTAAAAAATAGCGTGCAATGAATATGGTAAGAATAAACAAGAGTGGACAATAACGGGTCACCAGCCATTGTGAAAATTGTCCTACTGATATTATTGATCCACAAACAGACTCCGTGTTGACAGTACTTTGTACTATTAAAAATTAATCATTTAACGCACCCGACTAAATACTAATAATTAGTTTACCATCTTCTTGCCATTTGTATACAATCGTCACCATGGTGAATATTCCAAAAAAAGGAATATTATTATGTCCGATTCTCGTAATCGGATAGCTTGTGAATTACGATGACCAGATCACGCATTTCGTACTATTTTAATATTAAAACGGCGGCGGTACACGACAGGAAGATTTTTACAACGCGACATTAAAAACAGTTAAAGGGCGCATATTTTGATTTTAAAAATAACCGCTTTTCTTCTTCTTATTCTTCGACGACGAGAGACAGAGAGAGAGAGAGAGAGAGAGCAAGCAAGTATTCTACAGGTTTTAACTACCTAAACCGCCACTGCTATAAAATCACTAAGTGTTCCTCCGGGTTGGTTCGATGCACATGTGAACGGCACATGTCCCGGCGGGGTTGTTGATATCTGCACAATATAATGATATAAGTGTTTTAATATACCAGATAATGTGGACCGGGTAGTTTAGGATAAGTTGGCCATTTGTACAACAACAATATAGGTACTGTGATCGTTATACCGAAGAGTTTCTAGAACTAATAATAACGTTTTTTGCAGTTTACCGTATTAGGTAACGTCGGTTTTTAATATTGTATTTAATTTATTTTTTCGGATCCAGAATGGATAGGACGTGCATGTACATCACATACAAAACGTCCCCAGCACGCGTATGTGTACGTCAGCGCCTTCGCTAATCGTTTCCGTCTCGAATCTCCGGACGTTTTTTTTGAAAAAAAATGAATCAAAAAGGCGACGACAACAGCTTGGAAATTTCATCGTCAAGACATTTAAAAATATTACATTAAGGCCGCCCTCTACCATTTTTTAGCAACGGTGTTATTATTATAATATATTGATAATAATATTTGTTTGTGTGAAAAGTAACGTAGCTAAGAAAAATGGTACTTAAAAGTAAAATTGTTTAAAAGAGCTACTTTTTTTTAAATATAAATATCCATAAATAGTTTTTTGAATTCTAAACCTTTGGTGATTGTGAAATATAATGCCTATCTTATCATTTTCAAGATACTGACCACAATATTTTAACCAAAATATATAAGTTTTAATAATTCAAATATATTTCACATGCAATTGATTCTGGTACATATATTATATGTACTATAATTGCATTTATTTGTTTTATAAATTCAAATATCTTGTTTTAAAATGTATTTTACAAAGGTTCTCTCCTTATAAAACAATACTACCTATATCCAGTTAAGCCTCTAAGCTATATGTCAAGTAGTAAACACAACCTGCTATCTGCAGATAGATTTGCATGGATACAACGTACATTGACACCTTATACACGTACCCATCATCTAATAATAAAAATATATATATATAATAATACTGCATATAAAAGATATAATAAAAAACATACAGCACGTGGCTATATACTATTGCTTCTTGGTGCGGACGCGGTTGTTTTACCTGTGGAAGTGTCGGCGGCTAACGCGACCGTTGTGGAATATTAAAAAGGTAATGGAAAAATCAACAGTCAAGAAAAAAGAAAGATGCCTATACTAATAAAACGTTGATGCGGTTGCGACGACAGTAAACGACAGATACACGTATATCTTGTACATTCAGGGAGGCGTTATCAGCTTTATTCAAACAGGCGATGTGACCTGCTGGTGTCCACCTTTCCAGCAGCAACAACAAGTAACAACAACAGCGTACTACTAATATTATTATTATTATTATATTATGATAATGTGGTTAATATATTTTAATCTCTACGCCTACTACCTGTTGGCTACAGCACACGCCGCTTGAGGGTCAATGAGCAAACAACGCTAATTTACGGGTGCCTAGGTGACAAAATCTTATATGTATACACAGTGCACCTTAACAGATGTATGTTTGTGTGCCCAGTTTCTTTTATAAATAATCAAAAAACTATTGTCACCGCACAACAGCGTCCGTGTCGTCCAAGACGATTATGATTTACTATAACCGAGGAGATATTTATTTTTTCATACATACTCTCTCTCTCCCTCTCTTTGGCTTTACACTGATTAACCCGACCGCCACCGTCGTTGCCATCGTCAATCGTTAACGGTATGTTATTGTAACGTGCGTAGGTACAGTTTAATTTATTATAATGAAAAGATTAAAAAACATGAAAAATGTTACCGCCTCCGCGAATTTATCGCAGACTTGAATTTCACAATTTGCACACATGAGATTTTTTTGAGAAACCTGAATTAGTTTTAGCTAGGCAAAATTGAATAGATATAGTTTTATATAATCTTGTTAAAAATATGTTTGACGGAAGTCGGTTTTCTAGAGTTTGACGCCTCTGGTTATATGTATTTGTCGCCATAAGAACAAACCGTGCGTTTGTAAGGTCATAGAAGTCGTGGCAGAATTATCTATTCGATGCCCTTGGGCTAATTCAAATCAATGCTCCTAATGAGCGGGACAATATTAGAATATTATAAAAAAAAATCAGCGCCGATAGGTCCTAGGCAGTCCCTATAGTCACTATAGCCTTGACGCCATCCGGCCCTGTAGCATACAAAATGGAATTATTGAAATATTATGTATTTTTTTTTTTTTTAATTTTACACGAACAATACCATACCATTGATGAATTTTGAAAAGGTATACATGATTATAGAATAACACCTAGACGACTAACGTTGATTCATAATAAGTGTTGTTTATTATTTTTAACAAAAACTTAAACGCCGAAATAGGACATTTTTAATCATAATAATATAATTTAATGACTTTTTGAAGTTCGGCCAATATTGTGTTCCCTTATTCGTTTATATTACTTGCGAGTTGTGCATATAACAGTGTAGGAGCTGTAAGTCTATCGCGTTGGCCGTTTCGATTAATGCGCTGAAGGAGTTGAGTAAAATTAATTTTAAAAATACATTTCTCGTATCTTCAATTTTTTTGGGTTTTTTTTTATACCATTACTATTACGTGACGCGTAATTTAAAAGAATAAAGTTGTAAAAAAAAAACCGTAAAAATAACATGTACCTAAAATATTATTATGCATTACTTATTAGTTCAAATATACTTCTTATATTGTGTCTTATGTCAACAACAAATTAAGCTTTCACGCGACGTTACCGTTGTCCTTATATAAATATAATAAAATATTTGATTAAATGTTGATACACACTAGGTAACGATAAATACCTTGGCTACTTGGCTTAGATTTTATTATGATAAACATGTGTACAACACATTCTATTCTCGACTCTTGTAACACAAGAATGGTCGCTGTGCATTTTAATTCTAAAATTCTTTCTCAACAACCTCGTGACCTCGTAACGAGTGCATATTTTTCGATTATATTACACTATAATACAATGTAATACGCTTTGTCGTCTCCTACGACAGTCGATTCGATTAACTAATGTACTACTACACTCGGTATAGGTATAATAATATGCACGTATAATATAGTATAATAATATACTTTAATATGATTTCTATGCGTTTCGTGTTTTACCACAATCAATATTGTGTGTAGCAACGCCGCCCTCTGGGCAGTTACAAATTGATAATGTCTAGCAAAAACTAATGGGTTCTAACGTACATTGTCGAATCACAAAAAAATAAAACCTTCCACCAGAGCAAGCCGTCCCCAATTAATATGGGATGCACAATAAAATCAAGACGACAAAACAAAATGCGAGTAATTAAACGGACTCGTTGCGTTAATTGATGTTCGGATACAAGTACAATAGTGCATTGTTTGTGCCGTTCTTCCTTTGGCCCTCACGTGAATTAATCCAATATGCTTATTATGAATTTACCATATTATAATAGGATGCAATTATTATTATTATTGTATTATCATTCAATTACTCGTGGGCCGGGGTGGACCGGCGCATTGCCAATCCTGTTCTACTGTACAGTGTACAACCCTTCGCCGCATGTCCTCTTGGTTTACGGTGATTTCTTTTCTCTAAATTGTTCATATTGTGTTAAATAATATAATAAGGGTAACTAAGCACGGTGTGTTAGGGAGAGGAGGGCAACACGAATACCGTTAGATGTTTGTTTGTTTAACTGTGTGTGGAGACCAAAACCAAACAAACGAGTAGTTTTTTCGCCGAATGACAAAAATAATACATAATTTTAAATCGTAATTTTTTACACACGTATACTATGAGGTCCGTTGAATGTCCATTAAAGTATTCACGGACAATCTCTGTAGAAGATATGTATTTAATGCCATATGAATGATATCACACGTCCAAATTTTTCGTTCGGCATATATTTTAGTAATTACGGTTATTGGGTTCAACTGACGTCGGTGTGTGTGTTTACCTGAGTAATGGCTTTTTTTACGGTGTCGAGTACCTACCTAGTAATTGAAATTAGTCTGACTGGTGGCCTGGTCGGCCGGTGATGTGATGTAAGTGGCGCTTGAATAATAACTTTCCACCCCATATAGTCAACGCAGTCGTGTCATGTCGAGACCACTATTATAATATATGTCTATTTATCAGATACTGATGGAAGGGGGCGGGGGGCATACACACACACACAAACCAGACAAGGTAATTACATTATGCGGTCCTATAGGCCTATACACACGGGGGTAGTAGGTACACCACAACGCGATGACTACGATAATAATAAGTAATAATGATAATAATGTTTTACATGTCGTTATATAACGTTATCATGAGGGGGAAAAAATAAAATATTCGAGACGGCAGACGCGCACACACACACTTGACGATGGTATCTCGACGCAACACATGTGTACGTCGGTTTGTATCTGATTGACGGGCCTCGGAAAAAAAGGGATATACGACAACTGCGAGGTGTCTGTAATGGGGTTGTAGGTGCAAGGTTATATTATAATAATGATATTATATAATATATGTATGTATAAAGTGCCACAAGACGTGTATGTACGTGTTAGGTTAGGTTAGGTATATAAGGGAGCGGTCCTGTAAGGGAGGACGTCTTATAATTTAGAATTATGTAAGATTTGAGGTTTCTTTAATAACCGGACGAGCGGAAAGATAAATAATTTTAAATTGATATTACTATATTAGATCTATTGGATATATTATATTGTACAAGGAAAACCAATTATAAACCCATTAATATACACTAATTCAGCTGATAAGATAATCCTTTACTAATCCACCGGTCTATGGCGTTTCCCTGGCGCGACAATGCCTTTTATTGAATATAATAACATTTACATAGATTTAGTAGTTGCCCGATATCCGGCAACATCAATCATAATATTATTGTACACCGACTCTGATAAGGCCTTCGAGTAAAAGGTCGTGGGTTAATCAAATATATTTGAAAATTTCAATTTAATATATGTTGTCTAGAAAATATACCATATTTCAAAAATATGGAAACGTCCGTATAACGTGCACTAAATTAAGTACTCAATACCTATCTAATACCTATCTCTATTAGATATCTCGTTGTTTTAATATTAATGGATAAATAAAAACAAACAAATCATATTATTAAATATTTCTGATTGTATAATATACTCGACGCCGTGCAGTTATCGTTTGCCTTAGAATTTCAACGATATGATCAATAAATCATTTCCAATACCAACAAAGATCAACGCAGTAGACCGTCGTGTTTGCTCAAATACACGCCTTAAGACGAAACCAGAAAACTTATTTCGAAATATATTTTGGTTTTTAAATTAGGTATAGGTACGCGTTGCAATGTACCCGAGTATTGTGCAGATGTACTGTTATCGTGGGCCGGCGACACGTTCGCCATAAATACCTACTATAATAATATTTTATTGTACACATATTAGTATAGAGTATACTTTTTTGTTCTTCTGGTGGTCTTTTGTAAAGCAAACATATTACGCGTGTACATCACGTCCCGGAAGGCAGGGAAATCGATTTCACGCGGTTTTTTCAATCGTCCTGTACAGTTGCCTTTCGGTCCCAAAAAAACGGTATTTACGAAAGTACCTAACCGGCGGCAGACCGTAAGACAATTACACACAAAGTCTGTGTGACAAGAATAATATATAGAAACAAGCCGCCTGTAATACGGTTGGTAAAACACACACACAATACTCGAAGGTTTTGCTTTTTTAAACGTCGGGTGTTGTTTCAAGTAGTAAAATTCGACTTATCCCTGTGCTGAACGGCGCACACGGAACGCAGGGTACTACCCGTATAACAGTAGCCCAGTTCATAAAATATATTATATAATAAGTACCGTCCAAAGGGGAACTGCGGCTACAGCGAATAGCAGTATAATAGTCGTGTTGTAATGGGACCACCTTAAAAAAATGGATATATATGGGTCCTTTTTGGAAAAATATTACATATTATATTTTTTTACGATCAGAGACTGCCGTAAAAAAATAGGAACGCGTGTGGTTGCTTTGTATAGCGCATGTGGGATTGGGACGTTTAAAAAAATTAAGAAAACCCTTTGAATTACACTAGAGTTCGAGCTAATCGTAAAATTAAAAAAATCGAGATTATATCATGAGCATATACGGCCTTACCCGCAGTAGGTATTATTTTAGACAATACAGAAGCGCGTGGGCGCGAGCAATATAATAAAATAATAAAAACTTTACGTATCATAAAAAACTCGGACGACTTAATCAGAACCCTATAATAATATATAATATTATTATACTTCTATTCGGCGAGGTCGCTTAATAAAAACGTTTACCCTTTAAAAATACCTTTTGTTATGATTTACAGCTCGGTTGTATACTTTGATTACTTTACTTCAAACTTTACTAGCCGTTTTGGGCGACGGGCTCGTTTTCAAAAGCGTGCACATTTAACTAAATCAATATTGCTAAAGACTTTATATTATCAGTTATTCAGAGACGACTAGACGACTGACAGTTTTTGAAATTTGTATGCGCCATTTTATTATTTTAACTAAAGCGAAAACTGCGGATGAATTTGTTCGAATGTAAAAAAATAATTGGCACAATGCAAATTTAACCTTGTAGTTGGGCTTTTAATTTTCATTGCGTCAATACGAGCGTGCCAAGTACATAACAATTGAGCGCATATATTTATATCTAATATGGATTATACCTACTATTATATAAACAAGGTTTGGAAGACACGCGGCTTGAGACAACGCAGACGGTTTGTTTATCAAACTCACTCGAACGGTCTCTAAGTCTGTGGAAATTCAACCGACAGTCAATGTTTATATATATTGTTTAAACTCAATTGCCAGATACAGTACAGTGTCTTCGGCAGTGGGGTCGTAAAAATATAAATATTGAAGATGAGAGCTCTGCTAACCGCTCCTAATCGTTATAATGGCCGTATATTTATTAACGGCCAGGCTGGGAGAGCTTGATAAGGTCTCTCGTTCGTCTGGTCTCGTTTGGTGAGTGCTTGGACGACACGGTAGAGGAGACAACAATACTAATAATTGAGTGTATGGACCGACGGCTATGTGAATTGAGATAAAAGGGACGGACGGAAGAAACCAATCTGACCGCGAGGCTGCCACTTGAATACCTAATGGATGCGTCTTAAATTTAGAGTGTGTCTTATATACGCTGCATAGGTAATAAGACCGGCTCTATTATTATAATATTGTAACAAAATAATATCACTTATCACTGTTGCACAACATGCACATTATATTTTGTTAACTCTATGCGAAAATAAAATTAAGACGTCTTATTTGTTTGTTTGGTTTTTAGAAAAATGATTACATTTCCGTCAAATATGTTGCCAACGACCATCGTGTTATTTTTGTTGGCCAGTGGGTTGTGTCTGCCGACACGTCCAAGAAATTTTATCCTAGAAGGTACAGTAACATTTATTTTTATTTAAAAATGCCCATTTGACTCGAAACTATTTAGCATCTACCTAAACAACATTTTATAACATTAGAATAAATTATGGTGGTTGTATTAGCTATACCGACGCGACTACCGAACCATTGATTGGCGATACTCACAGATTAGTTGAAAAAATTGGACATAGTAAATTATAATTTCATATGTACATATGATTTTAAAAAATTGTAGGATTAGATCTTTATCGATAAAGTTGTGATATTTATTGAAATAACCGAAAACAAATTTGAAAACTTGACCACCTATTGACTATATCAACTACTAGGGTTAAATTTAATATTTTTAACTTGGGAAAATAAAACAATATATATATATATAATATATATATAATATGTACAGCGGAAATGAATTGCACACCCAACAAGTCGCGCTGCATTTGAATGGACAAAAAAAAAGGCTGTTTATTAGTCACAGTAGTCTAAAGAAACGACGCACATGTTACATATGTATATGTTATATGATTCATTAATACCGCTACCAGAGCATGTCTTCTCTGTTAGACGCGTGTAAGAATTAAAAAAGGGTCTAATATCCACATAATATCTATACAAATTATTTTGATCTATATCTGGCGCTAACCGGTATTATTCGTTGGTGGTACAGAACAGTGTTTTATAGTTTTGCTTTATTTGGTTATTATAGTTCTAATAATTCATATTTTTATAATTGCAAATTCGCTATAATTTAGCTGTGTTTTTTTTAAACATTTTTATACTTGTTTTACAATACTCTGATTACAGCCTACAGGACCATAGCCCTTAGGTATAGTGATTTAGTTCAATTATCCAAAAGTTATTGGCGGGGGGGGGGATAATATTTGGAGTTGGTCCAGAAATGGAATTACGTGACTGTTCTATATTATTATTTTCATGGTGGTTTTTTATGGTCCGGTTTGTTTTGCTATGAGAAAACCGCGTGTGTATGTGTTTTTCAGAGGGTCGGTTGGACAGAGTTTAAAAATATGTACCTTTATTGCAGCGTGTTGGACTTGGAAATGAAATAAAAAAATATATTAGACCCTACCAGACTAGACTGTTAATAATATATACATATTTGTTGCGGTTGACATTTTTTTTTTGTTCAGACGCACGCTAAACTTGGTTGACCTCGGCGGTCCAGTCTCTCTATGATCGGGGTTCGGTTATAAATATAATATCACTGGTAGAAAAAATGTTTTTGACTGACCGGAACCCACAAAATAAAAAATAACAATTTTTAACAACATATACATATATATATCATCCACAATCTACGTACTCTTCTAAATTTTGTATAGTATTTTTCTAATAATTTACAAAGAACTCAAAATAGCCTCCCAGTCTTCTACTGGATATTTAGATGAGTATTGGTCTACTCTGCATAATAAATAGGCGATTTACGGTCATGGATAGGTTTATTATAGCATTTTTTTTTCAGACGCAAATACCGTCTTGCCTGCTGTCGAGGGGGAGCGGTTGTATGTGAAATGCGAAGCCCCCGAGTCTGTAAAAATCATCAAAGTCCAATGGGTGAAAGACTCGGACGACGAAACATTTACGGACTCGCCAAACAGAATCACCAAAAAGTCGCAATGGTAATGTTTAGAATAGTTGTGTTTTTTTTTGTATTTTAAAAACACACAAGTCATGTCATATCTTGTACAGGTTACGTTTCAAAAACGTGAAATTTGCCGACGAAGGCCAATATTCTTGTTTGATAGACGGTTCTACCGAGAATGGAGAAGATTATACAAAGTGGCACAATTTCACATTGACCGTGTCGAAAAGAGGAGCTGGTTCGGCAAGCGCTGGAAAACAACCGAAGCCCCTTCAAAGTCTTTCGCATCGAAAAGATGGTGCTAAACCGAAATTCGCCATTTTCAAACCTTACATGGACAACAATATAACGTTGTTGGCGGGCGACACTCGTGTCATAAGTTGTCCTTTTGAAAGTAAATATTTCTGATCGGTTCGAAGCGATTTCTAACTAGTTTAACAATGGTTGTCGTTTATATATAGGCACTTCTCCGGTCGAGTTTACTTGGTACAAAAACGGCGAGGTGTTAACCGAAGGGGACGTGGACGTTGCTAATTACACCTTAAATCAGGTAAACATGTCGGACGCGGGAAATTACACGTGTGTTGTGAAAAACGATTACGGTTCGATTCAACACAAGTTTAACATTGAAATATACAGTGAGTATTAGATTGATGACAGCGTACATAATATTCTACATATAATTGATAATCTATACCTCTAAAATTGAAAATCCTACGCACGTTTACAGAAGACAAGAGTAAAATTCCCATTTTAGCAGAGTACCCGCAAAACATAACTCTGAAACTAGGCGATACCGCGTGGTTCGCTTGTAAAACGTCTAGTGGTCATTCTTCAAAAATCGATTGGTACTTTTTGAATAACACAAGTCCCCAGGAAATCGAAATCGAAGATCTCCATCGCAAGATAAAGGTAAATGTCGCGATACAGTCGATAAACCATAAACTATATTTCCGTTGTGTGCAGGCAAAATCGTCCAACGGCGTGTTGATCCTCGAAGATGTAACCGAGGAAGACATAGGATGGTACGCATGCTGTACGAACGGACCTAAACCTCGAGTGCTGTCCGGGGCTAGGCTAGACATAGCCAAAGGTACGTACGTTGCCGAACCGGATGCAGCAGCGGCGGAAGCAGAAGATGGAGATTCTATGGACGGTTCAAAGAAAGCAGGATTTTACAACGGCACCGAAAAATCATTGGCTCCTCCGAAATTCACTAAATTCGAAAACATGCGCAGGATCGTGGCAAAGCCGGCCGGCAACATGTTGAAACTGAAATGCGTGGCCGAAGGTATGTTGTAAAATATGTTCAATTGCACATATTTTCTTTTATCACGAAATCCATTTTATCCGTCCAGGCAATCCTTCGCCCATCGTCACTTGGTACAAAGACGGCATCACTCCACCGCAACGCAGTCTGGGTGTGGCTAGGTACACTCGGTGGTCGATCGTGCTGGAAGATTTAATGACAACGGATTCAGGAAATTACTCGTGTAAGGTGTGCAACGAAATGGGGTGCATCGATTTCACATACAACGTAGAAGTTGTCGGTGAGTGTGTTAGATTTTTGTTTTTTATATTTTGGCCAATCATCAAAATTAAGAAATTGATTACAAATGAATCGTGCAATACAATTATACTAACCTGATACAATAAACTCTTAAACAAAAAACAGAACGATTCCCGCATAAGCCCTACATTGTAGAAGGGCAACTGCACAATACCACCGCGTTGGTTTTTACCAGCGTAACGTTTAATTGTACATTGTTCGCCGATCTCGAAGCATACATGCAATGGTTCTATCATAACGCGACCGTGGGAAGTATACACGATGGAAATTTGTATAACGGCACCGTCATACAGGTATATTGAGAATGCCAGAAATCTGGAAAACAGTTGGCATGCGCGAAGGTGGTGTTTATGTTTTTTTATGACGGTTTTTGGGCTTAATCATTATAGGTATTAGAATAATAAAGGATGTGGTTAACATAATATTAATGTCGTTGTTGGTACTCTGGTGGAATTGTGTTTGACATGTTTACTTGTTTTTATTATTTTAGAGAGGTTACACCACCGTCCAGTGTTTACCGAAGCTCCTCAAAATCTCACGCTGGTGTTGGGTGGTACAGGGGCTTTGGCGTGCAAGGTGCTCTCGGACTTGCATCCGTATATCGAATGGTATATCGGGGAAATTGTAACGGAAAATATTGAAAATTTTAATGTAACAAACATGGTGAAGGTCAAGGTACGCTTGGACAATAGGCTTACATCCTACATGACACGCTTTTTATTTTTATGCATTATCATTATTTTTGTCTATTGCGAATGTTTTTTTGGCTTTTTCATCGGGCTTGACTGTACGCTATATCTAGGTATCTGTCTAGAAAAAAACGCTTTCATTTCCCATTTGTTAACCCGTTATCGTTTATTTATTAGAACGTAGAATATCCGGAAATTTTGGAACTGACTAACGTTACACATTCAAACGAAGGATGGTACACTTGTGTAGCGGGAAATAGCCTGGGCATGAGCTACGCCAGTGCTTATCTTAAAGTGGTAGACGGTAAGAAAACAAAGAGAGAGAGAGAGAGAAAATATAGTGATAATAAAACGTATTCGTGATTTTTTAGAATTAGAAGAACCCGTCAAAGTGCAAGCTTTACAACTGTACACCTATCATATAGCATCGTTGGGAGTTGGGTTCGTGTTCGTTATTTCAGTGTGCATTGCTTTGCTGGTGTGCAGTCAGAGGAAGAGAGAAAAACTCAAAGAACTGGTGGCCAGGGAATCGGCGAGAAACGCCATGATCACTCAATGGACTAAGAAGATTATTATTGAAAAGCAGCAAATGGCCGACGCGAGTGATCCATTGGTAAGAATATACAAATTGATTTATTTCACAAACCGTGTTAATAATTCGTTTTCTCCAGTTGATGCCGGTAGTCAAGATTGAAAAACAAAAAAGCAAGTACACAAAGCTGCAGGACCAGACGTGCTTGTCGGAGTACGAGTTGCCTTTAGACCCGTGTTGGGAGTTTTCTAGAGATTATCTCATGCTTGGCAAAACTCTGGGAGAGGGTGCATTTGGAAAAGTATTGCGAGGCGAAGCCGACGGAATTCTATGTGAACATGTCACGACTACAGTGGCGGTAAAAATGTTGAAAGGTAAATTGGCTATATAAAAAAAATTAAAAAACAACTAAAATACCTAACTTATTTCCGTCCGGCCTGCGTAGACGGACATACCGACACGGAAATGATGGACTTGGTGTCCGAAATGGAAATGATGAAGATGATTGGCAAACACGTTAACATTATAAATTTGCTCGGTTGTTGCACACAAGACGGCCCGCTGTACGTACTAGTGGAATTCGCTCTGCACGGTAATTTGAGAGATTTCTTGAGACAGCATAGGCCGTCGTCCGGCTACGAACCGGCCATCGGATCCAACTTGAAAGACACGTTAACGCAAAAAGACCTAGTGTCTTTCGCGTATCAAGTGGCCAGGGGAATGGAATATTTGGCATCCAGAAAGGTAGAGAAATTGTACCTAAACCGGCTCGAGTTATTACTGACGCCGCCAATGTTTTATCCATTTCAGTGTATACACAGAGATTTAGCGGCGAGGAATGTGTTGGTCAGCGAAGATTATGTAATGAAAATCGCCGACTTCGGTCTAGCCAGAGACGTGCAGAACCAAGAATACTACAGGAAGACCACGGACGGTAGGCTTCCCGTCAAATGGATGGCCCCCGAGGCTTTGTTCCACAGGGTGTACACTACACAATCTGACGTGTGAGTACCTATTGGGGTTAATACAACTTACAGTTGTATTACAAAAGCTACTTTTCACAATCACAATATGATGATGTTTTTACAGATGGTCGTACGGAGTGTTGTTATGGGAAATCATGACACTGGGAGGTACGCCCTATCCTTCGGTGCCCAACATGGAGCAGCTCTTCAATCTATTGCAGAGCGGACACCGCATGGAGAAACCGTCTTGTTGCTCCTTAGAAATGTAAGTAGTCACGTCATTTAACTATAAATGCTTATTATAATGTATAATATGTGATTATTAGATACATGATAATGCGAGACTGTTGGAGCTATCATCCCAACGAGCGGCCAATGTTCGACGAACTGGTAGAGAGCCTGGACCAAATTCTTTCGGTAACGGCCAACCAAGAGTACGTGGACTTTGGTTTGCCCCAGCTGGACACGCCACCCACTAGTCAAGAGTCCTTCGACGAAGAGGCTTTGATGAACTTTGCAGTGTGATCGATCACAATGTGTATAGATCCGCTATCATTACTTAATTATGTCGGGGACTATTGGCAGTTAGTTTGATTTTTGTGTATTGACTGAAGTTCGAGGCGTTGTCGAACAGCCGTATCAGTATTTAATATTTATCAAAAAAAAAAAAAAAATGGTGTCTAACATAATATTGCTTCTAGTTGTTTGTACAATGTACGTTTTTGTTTTTTTATATGATCAAATTATGTTATGTATTGTTTAAGTGAAACGCGGGTCATTATTTCCTGGGAAATAATAGACGAATTATTTTTGTTAAAGATATGAGACTGAAAAATTATCGTTTTATGTATTATTATATAATATATATTATTATTATTATTACGCACCTATCAAATTTTAATAATGCAATAATAATAATGTATATATTATCTCAACAATTATTATTTTGTGTAACTTGCATTTTATTCATTTTCATGCATGTATATTTATATATATTACTACTTATTATCGTTAAAATTACATTGTATAGCTGTATAATACAGCCTGTATATATATATATATATATATATATATATATATATATATATATATATATATATTTAATTTATGAATAAAGGAGATGTCTAGTCAAGATCGTACCATATATTTTTTCAATAACACTGAAATTTTATAATATCCGAGAATATAGTGTGTTCAATGTTTTAAATAATGTATTTTCTACTTTGTAAATTGTATAGTTAAATATAATATCTTTATTTTACTATCTACAAACATATTATTTATTTGAAAAATGAGACTATATAAAATGTATTATGTGACAACTCAAACAAACGTGTAGTACTGTTATTGATTTAAAATTATTAATAAATTGACGTATCTGGAACATTGTCAAACGTTATCGATGGTGCCAAAGTCAAGCCATTTCCTAGGTTTTTTTTTTGTGTTAACCGGTTACTTAATGTATTACCATTTTCTTGTGTTAAATTAAAATTCAAGTTAAAGCAGGAAAATATTAAAATTAATTGAAAATATTTACTGAAAAGTATTTTAAGTTCTACCATTAGGTTGGTCGTGGAAGAAAAGGTATTTTTTTCTATCTACGCTCATAACTCAACCTCTAAGCTAAAATTTTTAATTTTTCTAACTATGATCCTTGATTGATTAATTACAAACCAACATCTTCAGTAAATTATTATTATGATAAAAAAATATGAAATCATTTATTTGTTACAGTACATTTATTTAGTAAATTATACAATATAATAGCTATATTACTAACTAACTGGGCAAAACTTAAAATAAAAAGCGTAATTTATATTATAAGTAGAAAAATTGTAAAAAGAAATGTATTAAGATATAATTTACAAAATTATAAAATAAGAAAAATACTAAAATTCTAATACAGATATGTTACTCTTAAAAATAAAAAGCCACGACTTAAAATAATTTACTACTTCACAGGTTGTAAATTAAGTACAATTTGTGTTTAAAAAGTACACACAATTAAAATTAAATTAAATAAAACAAAAATTAAAAATTACGTTATTTTTAATTAAGTATAATTATGTTTACAAGCATAATCAAATAAATACATATCAATATACAATTTATTTATCTTTAAGTAAATAGGAATAGGTAATTGATTACAATATGTTAAATAATCATTAATATTGTATAATTATTTATAAACTACAATTTAAATCTTTAGTACTAAAATTAACTGAGTGATGTAGTCGTAATAACGATGATAGATCAATAGCTACTATATAGTATTTATATTACTACTATACTGTTGTGCATATTAGAAATTTCCTATCTGCTTATTATGTTTATCGGTACGTTAGGAAATTTCTTCTTAGCACGGCAGTATAATAAATACATTTTTAGCTTTAACAATAAAATATAAAAAATCATAAGTTGGAAAAGTGAATAGAATACCTATGCAATTATTATATACACAATACATAATTTAAAAATATAGATAAGTACGTGAAAAAGTAAAGAATTGTCTACTTATATTTAAAGAAAATTATAAATACATTAAAAAAATTAATACATTACGAATATTACAAAATATTATTTAAATTTAGATCATATAAATAATTTTTTGATAAAATTCATAATGATATTTAAAAAATAATTTTTTAAGGGCAGTAGCACAGCTGGATTACCAGTGAAAACTAGTTATACAATTTTAAAAATAAATAATAATAATAATATAGTACAAATTAAGTAGTAATTCGATTTAAAATATAAAATACTTCTAAATGATAATAGTAACAATAATAATAGATCAACAAAAGTATAAATTTTTTTTTTTTTAAATAAAATTAAGTCAAAAACTAATATTATGTTAATAAATACTATTTATAAATAAATAAATCTAAGTTGTGTTGTGTGTGTGAAAGGTCATTTGAAGTATTTCAAATATTACAATAATTGCATAACTTTAACTGTGAGAAGTAATCTTTATGGTTTTTATTTTACACAATATTGGATATGTGAAAAAATAAAAATATTTATTTGTTGACAAATTAGGTAATTTTCAAATGTTATAATTTTTCAATATGTTTGAATTACAACGACACTACTTAGATATACGTATACTACTGTATGTTATTAAGTTATAATAATAATAATAATATGGAATTTGTCGTAATACAAAATTAAAATAAATGAATTGTCAAGCAAGCACTAAACACAAGTCTCATCATTTTCATCACTGTCCGATTTATTTGTTCTAGTAAGCGTATAACCAGATTTTTGTGATTTTTTTTGATCTTTCTTTCGTTTGCTCGAATCTGCTCTTCTCTCTTTTATAGGTGTAATCGTTTCATAAGTATGGTTCATCGGGTTTGCACTTGAGCAATCGGACACTATCACATGTGGACTACTGCAGTTTTCTTTTTCACTAATATTACGTCCACAGTCAGTCACACTATCCGAAATTCCTTCACAGCTGGCTCCACTCATTTGACTAGTGACAAACTCTTCGGTTGAATATTCCCTCGGTTGTGTATACTTGTGTTGATACTGGGATCGACCGTCTACTTCGACGTACTCGTGATCGGTTATAACACTGTCAGAGAACACGCCTCCGTTATGTTTTAGGTCTAGATGGAGATTGTTTGTTTTACCATTATGGCAAAAGTAACCGTTATCGGTGAGGTCAGGTGAAGTAAGTGGTGGACGCCGTGGTAAATTATTTTGTTTCCGTCTTTGTTTTTTGAAAAATTTTTTCGCAACAGTAATTTGATGGGGATTATAATAATCAATCTGCCGTTCGGAATTCAATTGATGCCTCATCATAACGAGCTGGAGCTGTGGTGACCTAAATGACTGGAGGGATACAACTTCACTATTCGACTTTGGTCTTACCGATTGGAAGCTATCAGTTCTGATAGATGGAGCCCTTACCGAGTCTACAACTTTTTTTCTACCCCATCGATGGTCTTTAAGTTCAGTAAGAGCGTTTTGAACATCGTTCCGAACAAAAACATAAAACCACATGATCAAAAAACATTGGAAAACGTTAAAGCACGCAAACCATACACCCAACCATAATTGTACAGTTGGACTGTACATAATGACAACATTGAAATAAGCCATTGCGACAGTCAATAAGTATCCTAACAAGGTACCATTGAAAAACCTCAATTGAAGAACCGGAGATTGTTCAGGATCTTCGACTTTACTGGACGGAGTGGTAAGGCTACGGCAGCTATTGTGTTCTACCATACTGTTGGTTTGGTCTAGTAGTTCTAAATCAGTAGCTTGAGTACCTTCAGAAAGTTGTACGTTTGAATCCAAATTGTTAGCGGCACAAGATACTAGCATACTGAGTATAATAATACAACAGATAACAACTAAAGCAACTACGACAATGAAACCAAAAGCTGGTCCAGGCTTTAAAAAACAGTAATCGCCTTCGTGGCCGCCGTAACCAGGTAAGTTCACAGCGCTAGACATACCGCACAGCAACATCGGTATGCCCCAACCAACCATGTATATACCTAGAAGTGGTTTTTTTACAACAATATCTTCATGCGGAATGTTCATACCGCCGTCATCTGATGGAGTACTGGCAGGTAAAAATGGTTTACGAACTCTTTTATACAATACTCTAAAATTTATATACCAGCTATTAATAATTAAGTGTGACAAAAAAATAGAATATACAGAAATGGTTACTTACTTTATTGTTACCGTCATCCAAAACATCGAGGCTAAACTAAAAAACTGAATTAGTAGACCAATTATTTGACATGTCCTAGCGTTTTCAGTTCGATGAATTCCATTACTAAACAAAATTGTAACGCAATTTTTAATTAATCATTATGAAGAGTTTTTTTTATACTAAAAGTTATTATCAGGATTTATCACTCAAGCATTTGTTTATTTTTTTAACACATCAATGAATCAAAATAAATTCTAAGGAAATTTATGTACACTTATTTAAAAAAAAATGTTTAAGTACTTAAAATAGTGTTATGAAACACAAATATAAGCTTAATATTTTTAAGTCATTAACTCTTATTATTAAATATATTCTTACCAGTATACTAAATAAAACATTGACATTGCAAACCACGTGTTAGGCAACGAGTGTTTTAATTTTTTAGCCATTTGTATGTTGTTGTTTAGTATTACATAAAGTACCACAGAAAATAACAAAAATGTACTCCCCATAAATGTTCCAATGTAAATTGACGTTTGACTAAATAGTGTTTTTCTTTTAATAGTGCTAAAATAAAAACAATTATTTAATAATAAGATTTGGTTTTATTTATTTCAGTTCAAACAGAATACCTGTTTATTGGCGATAACAAATTGCGTATGGAAGTCTGACTCATAGTCAGAGCAAAGTAACCAAATCTGTTACATCTGTAAACTAACATGCCACCGCCAATGTGTGCCAGTTCACAACTAGCGTTTGGATTTATATCCCACAAACCGGACAGAGGATTCCACCAAGACGGACTCGGTCTCATATTTGTAAAACGGTCATAGTTTTCTGGTTGGCGCAATGCGATAATAATTGGTTCTGGTGTAACTTCCATATCAATTCCAACTAGCTTGGAAACTAGTACACATGATTTAATTTCAGTGGGTATTAGAGTCACATTGTCATCTGCAGCCATCATTGGCTCTGGAAACATTTTGCCATCTTCGTACACAGTAAATACTAGTTTCAATTCCGATGACTGTTTTTTTGTGTCACTTGCAAATAATGAACCTGGTATCTCGATTAGCACATCAATAATCTAAAAAATGTATATATATATATTTTATATAAAATCCATGAGAAAATGTTCTATTTGCTCACTTTGTTGTGAGGAAGAGTGTGATTATTATAGACGTAACACATCAATGAATTCATTGTTGTCGGAGAATCTTCATCTCGGCCCCAAACACAAGTTAACCCACTAAAGTTTTCTTTTGATATTATAAAATCTTCCATAGCTATTGCCGATGTCTAGATTTCAATAAACATGGTAATTAAAAAATATTTTATAAATGTCTTTAGTATAATTAATAATTTACCCATCGAGAATTCAAAGTGGTTGTAAACTCTAATGCCGTTTCAAGTGCATTTACTAATCTGGAAGTCGATTTGTCATTTTTTTGAGCTGCTAACAGTAAATCTTTAGGTAGTTCAGCCATTAAGCTTATCAAATCGATAACAACTGGTGCCAACTAATAAAAATAATGTGAACATAAGTTATATCAAAATGTTTAATAAATTGAAAGGGGAAAATAATAATATAATTTACTAATTTTTCTTCACGCATAATATCCAAGTAATCATCTACTATATCAGCGATGTAACTAATATCAAGATAATCTTTAATTTCATTAAAGTGGTCTCTTGTATAATTGAATAATTGTCTGGCTGTTTCTGAACTGTCTTTATGAGTAATGTTAGTCTATGGAAATTATTTTTAAAAATAATTAATATTTACATAATGTGACAAAACATAATTTTTTATGTTGTACCAAACTTTTAAATAGTATTTTAAGTAAACAAACCTTTTTTTTATTTAAAAAAATTGTACTCAAACTAGACTTAAAGAATAAAGCTATATAATAAAAACATTGTATTTTTGTACAATAAATTTAGATGTAATAATGTAGTAGAAAATGTATTGAACACAAGATTTCTGATAGATAAACCATTCTTTGGTATTTACCCGAGGTTGATTTCTGAACCAAACTCTTTGGTACTTACTATGGTTTAATAATGTCTATAATTAAGTTTTGTTTTTGTTCGACATTCTAACAATTTATCCCATAATACTTTAATTAATTATTTATTAACACAATATTTACTTTTGACTGGGTATAAAAAATACGAGTAATTGGACTTATGTATGGACAATCTGATGAATCTGCTAAATCCCATTTTCCATTCCAGTTACAATGCCTACTAACAGTACCTCTAGCTAGTGGTTCTACTTCATCATTAGCTTGGCATTGTTTAACAGTAACCACATCTGAAATTGTACGGGTCCAAATATATGATCCTTTGTTGTCTTTACTCTCTAAAATAGCGTAAAATAATGTTTATACAAATTATAACTTAAATAGGTAAATATAAAAAAAGGTTACCGTCAACTGAACAAAATCGAGTTTTGTTTGAAATGACAGTAATCGCAATTGTTTGAATACGTATTCCACTAGTTGAATTCAGAGTACATTCATATTTGCCAGTATGATTAGCATTAAGCTTTGGAATTGAGATATTACTGGATAAATATAATAGTTGAGTGATTTTAATGGTTTTTGTCAAATAATAGCAACTAAATTTCTGTACCTTTGAATAAGTCCTGTATTTTTAAAATCACCATCAATAATAGTAATTGAACCAGAAGAATTTGATGTAATAGCATTCCACGTCAAGACAATTCCTTCTACAGCATCAGTGCCAACGGCGCGACAAAGTAAATCAATAGAATCTCCTTCAAATAAAACCTATCAAAATAAAATGAATAATTTTGATGGTTAATTGTTTAAAGGTTAAATGACATATGACATTTAAAAAGTACTTAATTGATTTTTAGAGTATAATTTACATAACATATATAAATTTCACTTACGAGATTAGAAGTTGGTATTATTTCAATTGCTGGAGGTGTATTTGATTTAGGACGTAAGCAGTTTAACATATCAGGACGTAGATTTTTAATTGGAGTATCTTTTAAACTAGGAGGTTCATGACATTCCGATTTGGGTCCAAGCTTTATTTTTCTTTTGACCCACTCAAGAAAACCAGTAATTTCACAATCGCAAACTAACGGATTATCAGAAATATCACTGTAACAATAAAAGTTTAATAAATTTGAAATTATAAAATAGTTTTTTTTTGTTAATAACTGCAATGTACTTACAGTCGTGAGAGATGATTCAAAAAATTAAAAGTATTAGCTGATATATGAGCAAGGAAATTTTTATTTAACTTCCTACAATAAGATAAAATAATTAGTTAATAATTTAATGTGTACATTAATAATTTTTATATAATATCTTACAATTGCTCTAATGAAAACAATCCTTCAAATATTCCCTGAGAAACATTTTTAAGTTTATTATCAGTCAATGTCCTAAAATAGTAAAAAAAATAGACATAAAAGTTTAAAAATATAATTTTTACAATATATTGCTAAACGCACTGACATAAATTCATTGTAAAAGAGCTAACTTACAAAATTTTAAGATTTGGTGTGCCTCGAAAAGCTCCATCTTGAATTATAGAAATCAAATTTTTAGTCAAATCACTGAAAATTAAATACAAATAATTATAAATAAATAACTATGTAAGTTAAAATTATAATTTATTGTATGCATTGTTTACATGAATGGGTTAAACTGCTTTAGCATAATCCAAATTAAGAAACTCCTAGAGTAAAAAGCATATAACACTTGTTTATCCGGTTTAGATAATTTATCTAAACTGTTAACCTATTTAGGTTAAGCTAGATTGGTTTGTGCCACACATGTAAACATAGTAACAACATAAATTCAGTTTCTTACAGTTTTTGAAGAGTCGGAACTGGGATTGCATTTGGCGGTAATGTTGCTATTACATTGACTGATAAATCCCTACAAGAATAAAATTGTGTATAATAAAATTAACAGGTTCTTAAGTATTATATATGACTAAAAATCATACAAAAATGTAACGCCTGTATTATTTGTCATTTGTTCAAATGGTATTTCATTGATATACAAAACTGGTTTATCCAATCCCCCGCATTTGACTTTGCTGAATTTGTCGCCAACACGTTTCTTTGGACAAACACATTGTTCGGGACATACAGATACATCGAATTTTTGAGCTGACACACAGGCAATCAATAATGTCCATAGACATAATTCAAGATACATGATCTCCCTTATGTATATTGCAACTACATCGCTGTATAAACCAAAAATATTACATTCTACATTTGAATTTCGTCAAAATCTCATTACTGGCTTAAATATATTTAATAGTAAAAACCGAAAAGTGTATACCTATCGTAGAAAAATATATAAGTGCATACCTATTATAGTGGATAATTACAAAATTGTTGAAAGACAAAAGTTACTTGAGGAAGTTTGTTTACATTTTTTTTCTAATTGAAAACATATACATAACCTTAAAATGGTAAAGAAAGGAAAAATGGTTAGGGTTAGGTAACTGTGGTAATAAAAAAATAATGTAAAACATGGTATCGCAATTTTGTATGGTATCCAAGATTTGAGATATCGATGGTGACACGGCAAAAGGATCTAAGCGACATATTTCATAGTTTTCAGGATGGCCACTAAACGTTTTTTTGTGATTTTTTACTATACAAAAAATAAATTGTTGTTCATATTCCAAATTTAAGATGAGAAATGTTCGTTAAAAAATGACCACAGCAGTTTTTGCGCGTGCGCAATGGACGAAATACATATTTTTTTAACCAATAGTGTAAGCCGTGTCGCTTAGACCCTTTTGCCGTGTCACCATCGATATCTAATCATATGATATCTTATCACATGTTATCACCTACCAGCAGCTGCAAAAGTCGTAAAAATAAATAACTTGTAGAAGTAATATAAGGACTTAGATTTCAGGACCTTTGGGTGGATTTATGAACTTATGGATTTAGATGGATTTACAGTCACCTTGCTTAGATCATATTATACTATGAATATGATCTAAGATAATCCATGTTATCAATTATCACTATCATCATTTGAATAAATTTATATATTTAATCATAACACAAGAATAGATTCTGTGATCATTGTACGTGATTTGTTCCGTTATATGTTAATCAGTTAATAAATAAAACGCACATTCGTATTGTGTACAATATGATATCAACAATAACATTTAGTAAAAATAATATAGCTGACTTTATGTAACGCATTTTTTTTCTTTTGTTGAATATGCATTTAAATTTTAATGCTCATACCAATTTTATTAACGTCATGATTTTTTAAAATTAAATGATTAAAAACCTATCAAATATGATAATTAATCATACCTTGATTGATGTGAATTTTTGCAAATTGTTACATTAAAATTTATAATACCAAAATAATAGAATAATGTCGAATGCTAATGTGAATGTTAACTTTGCATGTCAACGGTGTTTTGCTCCTATTCGATTAGATAGCTCGTTCAACAGTATCAGTGAACATGCCATTGCTGAATTGTCGTGTAAGATTGTAGCTCGACGATTTGTAAATAATTAAAGTTAAACTTTTTAAGAACAGTCGTATCAATATTTTTATAGTGCCAATTGTGACATGCCCAGAAGTTGATCTGGAATCGCAAGCTAAACAAGTGGACCATATTATACCTGGGTTTCATTTAAATGATTCATCAGGAGGGAATAATGGTTTCACACTTTTGGGTGAAGGAGAAACTCCAACGCTGAGCCATCAAATGAAAATAGCAGCTGGTTTATTTGACATTGTATCTGGAAACTCTCAAGTGAATCATCCTCTATGTGATGAATGTACTGATATATTAATGGATATGATGGATGAAGAACTTCAACAAGCTGAGAAAGACTATATGGATTATAATAACTATTTGAAAGAGTAATAGTTAAACTTACTATTTATTAAAAAAAAAAATAGTTAATGTAATAATTTTATTGAAGTAAAAAATTAACAATATGTAAAGGTAGTCAATTGGACATATTTTAAGAGAAACTATGTTAAACATTGAAAATGAGCTATCCAACCCTTTTTTATAAGGTTGTGATCATTCTAGTTATCTGTTTTTTATTGTAGGGTTTTCTCTAAAGAAACATTTTTAATTAAAAAAAAACCTTGGAACAATATCCAAATTAAATTATAAAAGTTTTACTAGTCATGTATGTACTAAATAGGTACTGTAAATGCAGTTTACTATGTAGTTATACCATATTAACATTCACATTGAACATTTAAACATTATGCATTTCTCAATAATTTCAATCATTATGTTATTAATATCAAAAACATCTGTCATACCTACTCCAGTCCATGTAGACATTTTTTTTAAAAGCAAAACACTATTATTTTAACATGCCACCTTTTAAAATGTTGAGCAACTGATAATGGCAATTTTTTATTTTTTTAATAACCATGGTACATGATTTTCTAAAAGAGAAAACCATTTTAGTTGTCAAAATGTCCAGTTGGGTTAATTTATCAAAACTCACGTTTGTCAGGGTATAATTAATTTTATTAATTATAATCATAAGTCAAATTAGTAAACTTTTGGATTATAGAGATTGTGTTCTATAGATTGCATTCAAATACAAGATTTTACTATGTAAATTTATTTATTTATTATAATATTGTTAACTAATTGTCATTATCATTTAGTTTAACAGGCCTTTAACCCAACGATGCTATTAAGAAATGGTTGTTAATTATACATTTTAATTAAAACTAATTACTAAAATATCTGTTAGTAATTAGTAAGTTAAAAATGTTTAAAAATACAATTTATATTTTATATCATATTTTACAGGCTCTCTACAGAAGAACCAGAAGACATGGACGCATTAAACAAAGAACTAGAGGATGTAAATGAGAACAATTTAAATTATTAACTATTAATTTAATGTAAAATTATATTTTATTTAAATGTTTTTAGCTACTTAAAGAGGAGAAAAAATTAATGAACGAATTAGCTAACTTACAAGAGACAGAAAATGCTTTGGATTGTGACATAAAGGAAGCAGAAAAAGAAAAGGAGAGGTTAATTAAAGAAGAAGAAAGGTATTGGAAAGAATATAGTAAACATCGTAGAGATTGTATTTTAATAGACGACCAACAAAAAAGGTATTTATTGCTTTTCAATTTTTACACATACCCATTGTTTTATGTCAATCTATTTTTAGTGTTGAATGTCAGATTAGTTATACAACCTCACAATTAGCCAAATTAAGAAAAACAAATGTATTTAATGCAACATTTCACATATGGCATCACGGTCATTTTGGCACAATTAATAAGTTGCGTCTCGGTAGATTACCATCAGCACCGGTTGATTGGGCCGAGATAAATGCTGCATGGGGTCAAGTGACTTTGCTGTTAGTTTCATTAGCAAGGTATATGAATTTAAAATTTGATAAATACCGTCTTGTCCCTTACGGAAACCATTCATATGTTGAGGTGAGTCGTTGTTTTATTTATTACCCTGATATGTAGTTAACGTACGGGAAAAATATTCAAATTTTATTTATATCATGTCAAATGTAACAGGTACTGGGCGAAAAGAAAACATTGCCTTTGTATGGCCAAGGAGGTATACGTTTTGTATGGAATACGAAATTTGACTTGGCCATGGTTGCATTTTTAGATTGTCTTCAACAGTTTAAAGAAGAAGTAGAAAAAGGCAACTCGGGATTCCATTTACCTTATCGAATGGAAAAAGGAAAAATTGAAGACTCTGCCACTGGAAATACATACAACATTCGGTAATTAAGATCAACATTTTTTTATTAATAAAGCCTTAAATACAGATTAACTTATTTTATTACAGAATACAGCTTAATTCTGAAGAAGGTTGGACGAAAGCACTGAAATTTATGTTAACCAATTTAAAATGGGGTCTAGCTTGGGTCTCTGCAAAAATAAACAATGAAATGTAGAATATAAGATGTGTTGTAAAATAAAAACTAAAGAATTATACATATTACTATTATATATAAATATATTATTTTTAATATAAATAATATTTTATCACATGTTAAGGACTATTTTATTTGTTAAAAACCACATTAGGCCAAAAAGAAAACTAGTTGATCCATTTAATACATCGGATTGTGTAACAATATCTCTTATTTGCGGAATAGTGTATTCCACAACTTCAATGTCTTCTCCTTCATTTTCAACGCCACCTCCATCAGAAACTTTCATATGATCAGTCACTTCTGTGTAAAAAAATGTTTGAGTTGTTCCAGTAATGCTTAAGCCGGATCTAGTGAACAATTTTTTTAAATTTAATTAAATAATTTAAAGCAATTATTTATTTCAAGTTGGGGACTTGCTTGCAACTAATGATTTTTTGTAAATCTGAAACTTTGATTTCGTAGCCACATTCTTCTCGTACTTCATCAACAGCTATTTCTTCTAAGGATTTGTTTTTGTCTACAATACCAGCACAAAATTCTACTGTTAACCCATTTGTAGGTGGATACTTCTCAGTATCAATTGGTCCTTCTGCAGGTCTATCAAAAGCTGGAATACTTTTATAGTATACAGCTGAAATGTAAACATAATGGTGGTTTTATAATATTAGTAACAATATAAAAAACATTTGTTGTATTACCCGGTCGAAATTGCTTCACACATACTAAAGTATTTCTGTTTCTGTTGTAAATTATAATAAAAACACTGCAAAGAAAAAACAATAAATGAAGTAATTATTATAATAGTCAATCTTTACTTGTTTTTACACATTTTATTACTGTCCTTGTTTTATTTTATTTATAAAAGTGTAAAGTCCAAGTTTACCAAATTTAGTAAACTTTGATAATGAATCTAAAAATAAAAGGAATTGTATTTTTCTGTTTGAGTTGTAATTACAAACATATGATCTTTAAAATTAGTACATTACTGTAGATTTTTATTTTTCAGGAAGAGGGGTTAGATTGGTATAGATAAATTTGAAAAATTAGATGGTCTAAATGTAAAACAAACAAGATTGTGAGTTCATAAAAACGTTATAAAAAAATATAAAAATTCTGTTTTCAATCAATTATGGGACACTGTACAAACCTTAAATGTACATATATAATAATTCAACATTAAAATGTTATACATATAACATTTTTGCTCATTATTTAAGTTTAAAACAATTTACAATACTTTTACATTCATATAATTATTTAATTATAAGAACAGTTTCTATAATTTTTAAATTATAATATTGTATACCATACTGTATTCTAAATATATTTATAATCAAAAGTGTTATAATTTTATTTAAGTTTTAAGGGGATTGAAAGCAGTCAATGTTTTGGATATATTAGACCTAAAAACCTGACTAAATTACGTCTACTAAGGATTTCAATTTTGTAAAAATATTTGAGTTTATCGGCCTATTTTTTAGATTATTGTGAGAATCGATTTTTGATATTTCAATTAAAATTAGGTTAAAATCCTATTTGAATTTTTCAAATTTCTTAAATTTTTAGTAATCACTTCATTGTCTTTTTTAAGTAATAGACAGTTATTCAAAATTCAATTTCTACAATTACCTGGAAAAAAGGTCGATCAACTCAATTATTTTTATAGAATTAAATCTGAAATCATTAATGACCTCTGGGCTTAACCCAAATTTACCCGACAAATTTGGTTTGAAATATAGATTATTATAGATAATAAACATTTTATAATAATTATCAGTTAATTGAGACTTTTTTAAGGATCAAGGGAATAAGAGACAACTATAATATTATTCTTACCTATCGTGGCTATCCATCAAATCCCATTTAATGTCTTTCTCTCCCTAGACATAAGTATAAAATATGCATACATCAGGGTTGAAAAAACAATGATACTAGGTATTTTTTTTTACTTGTTTAAACATCAAAGAAAATGGCTTGATGTAATTCGACTCGGTGGTTTTCACAGCTCTCATTTCACTAATAGGCTTCATAATTTGCTCAGTTACAATACTTATATCAATTAAACTTCGCTTTAAGTTATAAATGTGATCAGTTGTCACTGTAGGAGAAATAAGCAGCTAATGAATTACTAGCAACTTTTTGGTATATATATCTAAACCTTTGTTCGAATAAAATTTAATTAGTTTCAAGAAATCGGGTAATCCAAAAATTAGGAATGTAAAGTATTTATTGTTATAACTTATAAGTTATATAACTTATAAAGTTCAAAATAATATCTGGTAACAGACAAGATGTTAAAGTTTAGACATCGAGATAAAAAAAACAAATTCTTTATCTCGATAAGTTTAGACCACAAAATAACCAGAAGGGAAACTTTAAAAAAAATTACAAGGGTTCATATAATCCGCTGCAAAAAAGCCGTCTGCCATCTTGTTTTTTTCAGCAGGGAGCCAGAATATAATTGAAAGACTATAGCCATTGATTAAATACAATTTGTATTAATCATTGCAAGGTAGATTTTTCTTAAATCCAAAGGAGGATTTATCTTAAATTTACCTTAAATCAATGAATTATGGCTTAGTACACAATATTAGTGTGTTTTTTGGTCGCCGGGAGCGCTGAATGCTAATGCCCAAGTTTTTTGTTTTGCTTGCGCGTTATCTCTTACTCCAGTGTTTGTGTTTTGTCTTCATGATAACTTAATTGTTTTGATTTCGATTTGTTGACTGTTCTTTGGAAAATATGTACTAATATGTACTTTTTTTTTAATAACTATTTTACGAATAATTCTACCTAAAACTTAAACGATATAAAAAAAATGTTTTTACTGACGGTGTATAAAATTTTTTTTAAATAGCATTAAGCTTAGCGTCTGTATTAGTTTGTATCAAATACGATTCCCCTTTAGAATTTGCACATAGACTAAAGTCTTAAATTACTTGTTAAGTTTTCGGCACAAAAAAATAAAATGCCGCCGGTATTGAAATGCATTGAAATGGACAATTTCAAGTCCTACAAGGGCCATCATATGATTGGACCCTTGAAAAATTTTACAGCGGTCATCGGGCCCAATGGTTCTGGTAAATATATAAAAAGTCTAAGCGCTTTTTTTTAACAATTAGAAAATACATAATACTATTGTTTACAGGCAAATCTAATTTTATGGATGCTATAAGTTTTGTGATGGGCGAAAAAACAAATAGTCTCCGTGTGAAACGTCTTAGCGATCTCATACATGGGGCTTCAGTTGGACAACCAGTATCTCGCAGGTAAAGAAAGTTTTAATAGTAGTATAAAATTGTGTTTATATCATATTATAATATGTTTGTTTTATGATTGTAATAGTATTTATGAATTTAAAATATTTTCAGTGCGAGTGTAACTGCTGTTTTCCAAATGGACGATGAAGGAACTGAAAAACGTTTCACTCGAACGGTTCAAGGATCATCCAGTGATTATAGAATAAATAATGAAGTATGTTTTTAAAAATAATTTACACATCCTAAAAAAACTATCCTTGAAAAATATAATACTTTTCTTTACCTATTTTATAATATTTAAATTATTATTTTAGTTTGTTCAGAATCAAGAATATTTTGCGCAATTAGAACAGATAGGTGTAAATGTTAAAGCCAAAAACTTCTTAGTTTTCCAAGGTGCAGTTGAGTCGATTGCAATGAAAAATCCTAAAGAAAGAACTGCATTATTTGAAGAAATTAGTGGGTATGTACATCTAGTATATTATGTATAAATGTATTTTTTTTTACAAAATCTAATCATCTTTTAAACAATTTTTTTTTTAGTTCTGGAGCATTAAAAGAAGACTATGATCGTTTAAAAGCAGAAGTAATGAAAGCTGAAGAAGAAACTAATTTTACTTACTTAAAAAAAAGAGGTGTTGCGGCTGAACGGAAAGAGGCAAAGATGGAAAAAGAAGAAGCAGAGAAATATCAAAAACTGAAAGATGAACTGGTAAAACCAAATTCACCTATGCATTTCTTGTAATATTTTTAACATAAAAATAGACATTATATACCTAACATAGGTGTAAATAGTGTAATAGACTAACAAGACTATCGATTACGATATACGGGAATCAATGGCCACAAATTATAATAGACAGACGATCAATCGTATCAACCAATATGCTCTGTTCAATGCACTGGCTTTTATTAATAGGAATTATGATTTTTTTTTTTCAGGCCCGAAAAGAAGTCGAGTATCAATTATTCCGTTTATATCAAAATGAAAATATGATTAAAAACTATGAACTGGATATGGAAGATCGTAAGAAAGATGTTGCTAAAGTTGAAAGCAAAAAAGAGAAAGCTGAAGAAGTGGTAAAAGAAAAAAAGAAGGAACAAGGAAAAGCGAGTCGTGAATTAGCCAAAGTCGAACAAGAAATTAGAGAAATTGTAAGAGTATAATAAATAATTTATTTGTTAATTTTCTTTTGTATACTAAAATACATTTTGATTATTTAGGAAGTGGAAATTAATAAAAAACGTCCATCATTCATAAAATCTAAAGAAAGAGTAGCTCATATACTAAAAAAACTGAATACTGCAAAAAAATCTCTTGCTGAAGTTGTTATGGCCAATGACGCACATAAAAGAGATATTGATGAACTGGAAGCTGAACTAAAAGAAGTTGAGAAGCGAAGACAAGATTATGAAGACCAAGTAGCTGGCGAGAGTCAAAGCCAGGGAAGAGATGTACAACTCGAAGATGCTCAGGTAACATATTTTTAAACATATAAACATTAAACACCATTTATTCGTTTTTTTAAATATTTTAGGTAGCTGAGTATAATCACTTGAAAATTGAAGCTCGTAAACAATCTGCTCTTTACTTGCAAGAATTAGATTCTATTAATAGAGAACAAAAAGCCGATCAAGATAAGTTGGATAATGAATTGCGCTTACGATCGGAATTGGAAAACAAAATAAAACAGAAGACACACGAAAAAGAAGAAGCACAAAAACGTGTGGATAAACTTACCGAACATATTAAATCCAGTGAAAATGCTCTAGAAGAACAAAGGAGGCTCTATGATGAGCTAAGAAAAGACGTAGGATCGTCTAAAGACAAAGTTTCTAAGCTTCAAAGAGATTTAGATAACGTGACAGAACAGTTAGGAGACGCCAAAGTCGACAAACATGATGATAACAGACGTAAAAAAAAACAAGAGCTTGTAGAAAATTTCAAAAAAGCTTATCCTGGTGTGGTATGTTTTTCATTTTAAATTTAGCAATACCAGTTTATACATAAATTATTTATGTATTTTTTAAACATTTTTTTTTTTTTTAGTATGACCGTCTAATCAACATGTGTCATCCAGTAAGTAATCGCTACAATGTGGCTATTACTAAAGTTCTAGGAAAATACATGGAAGCTATTATTGTGGACTCTGAGAAAACTGCTCGTTTGTGTATTCAATATTTAAAAGATCACATGCTCGATCCGGAAACATTTTTACCCATCGATTACCTGCAGACAAAACCTTTAAAAGAACGTCTTCGTAATATTAACCGTCCACACAATGTTAAGCTCATGTATGATGTATTGGAATTTGACCCCGAAATTGACAGAGTTGTTTTATTTGCGACTAATAACGCGCTAGTGTGTGAATCGCCCGAGGATGCAAATCATGTGGCTTATGAATTGGAAAAAGACGGAAGATATGATGTAAGTATGCAATTAATTTTGGCTATTATGTATATCATTACTATGAACTAATATTGATAAAATAATAATTGTATTTATTAGGCTGTAGCACTTGATGGCACGTTTTATCAAAAATCGGGTATAATATCTGGTGGTAGTTTGGACTTGGCTCGTAAAGCAAAGCGATGGGATGAAAAACACATGACACATTTGAAAGCATCAAAAGTAATACAGCTAATTTAAAATTAATATTAACAGGTGTCGATTATAAACTGTCTTGTTAATTATATTATTTTTTTTAGGAAAAATTGTCTGAAGAATTACGTGAAGCTATGAAAAAATCTCGAAAAGAATCGGAATTGAACACAGTAGATTCTCAAATTAAAGGCTTAGACATGAGACTTAAATATGGAAAAACCGATAAAGAAAACACTGTAAGTTCATTTTTTCAGGAATATAAAATACTCGTTTATCTACATTTTACTGTATTTGTAATTTAGCTAAAACAAATCAGAGATCTGGAAAAAGAATTAAAATTCCTTGAAAAAAAATTGGAAGGAAGTGGTGTAAGCATTACATTTTTTGGGGGGTTAAGTTATTTTGTAATATTATATGAAACATTTTTATTTTATACTTAGCCTCGTATTGAAGAGATTGAGCGTACAATGCATACGCGAGACCTTGAAATCCAAACTATGCGCGGTCGTATGAATTCTGTTGAAGACGATGTGTTTGCAGACTTCTGTCGTCAAATCGGAATGACTAATATTCGGCAGTACGAAGAACGCGAATTAAGGTCACAACAAGAGAGAGCCAAGGTTCGGTTGGAATTTGAAAATCAAAAGAATCGTATTATGAGTCAACTTGACTTTGAACGCACTAAAGACACACAAAGTAAATTAATTATTTGAAATATTAATGTGCAATATTAATAATAATTATTATATTATAATAGATAATGTGATACGCTGGGAAAAGGCGGTACGTGACGATGAAGATGAGTTAGAAAGAGCGAAGCAAGCAGAGCAGAAACAAATGTCAGAAATTGAGATGGACATGAAGGAAGTTGACCGGTTAAAGGCTCAACGACAAACGAAAAAACAAGAAGTTGATCAGATGGATGAAGTTATCAGTAAAGTATGAAATGGTCATCTAATAATTTGAAAAAACTTCATTAATATACAAACATTAAAAAATATATTAATACGGATTTAGGCTAGAAAAGAGGTTGGAGCTATTGCTAAAGACATACAAGCAGCTCAAAAACAAGTAAATAATTTGGAAAACAAAATTGAAATAAAGAGAGCTGACCGTCATGCTATTTTGACTCACTGCAGGGTATGTTGTAGAGATAGAATTAAAAATATTAAACAAACTATACATTTATATATTTATCTGAGTATTACTATTTATGTTTATGTGTGTTTAGATGGAGGACATTAACATTCCGTTACTACAAGGGAATTTGGAAGATATCATTCAAGAACAATCGGTAAATAATTCTGAAGATCACGGAAGAGATAGCACGGCTCATTCTCAAGAAATGTATGACCTAGAATCCAGGTTTGTAATAATAATGATGTTAAATAACAGTTATAATATTATGGATTCATAGAAATACAAAATATTTAATTATTATTTCAAATAACTGAATAATAATAATTTATTTATTTCAAAATATTTAATTTATTTTGTTTGTAGAATTATAGTTGATTATTCTTCACTTCCTGAAAATTTAAAGGATCTAGAGGATCCGGACGACATAAAAAAAGTAACAGATAAAATGGCTAAAACTATGGCTGAGCAATCAATGAAGCTTCAAAAAATACACGCTCCTAATTTCAAGGTTGTATTTTATTTTTTTTTTATGCTGGCTTGGTCAATAGTTTATTTAATAATTATCTGTTACTAATTACTCATTTAGAATATTAAATTGTAAACAGATAGAGTGAGAAAGCTTTTTTATTATTATTTTTTTTTAATTTACTTATAATAAAAATTCGAATTTTGTGATGTCTCTCGATTGTTACTCCAATAATTTAGACTGTAATGACAGTCAAGTCGTGTGCAATGAATCAAATTTTAAAATTGCAAATCTCGTCAGTACCAGTTTTGATCTATTAAACAAAGTTTTCCAAGAAATTCCACGTAGACTCATAAAAGTAATACCATTTAAAAGAAAATATCCAAGGGCTTATAAAACTATAGATACGGAATGTCCAGACGTAAAACGTCTTAAACATCAAATTGTTAAATTGCAAAATGATTTGAATTGTTTGGAAGACGATTTGTGCCAGCGGACGGAAAATTTAATCACATTGCAGAAAACAATATCAGAGAATGAAGAAAATAACTTTCAAAAGCTAGAGTTATTGGAAATGATTGTGGGTTCCAAATTGGAATACTACAAACACAGATACGACGATATGTGTAGGCCAGACAAGATCAAGACCGATGTAAAATTATACTTAGTACAAATTTCAAACTTACTCCATTTTTTGTTTGAAAATTCAAAGGATGTTCCTTATGATAATATTAAATTAGTCAAAAAGAAACTCACCATGTTGTCAAAGTTGAGGAAACAAATAAAGAAACATATAGATAATATGGATAACTATGTTCAATATTTTGAGCAATTATGTGTTTAAAAAATTAATAAACAAATGTATTTTAGATATTTTACGCATTTATTTGTATTGTGTATAACAATTTATAAACGATTTAAATTTTGAAAACAGGCAATGCAAAAACTCGATCAGGCCAGAGAAAAAATGCAGGAAACTGATCGCGAGTTCAACAGTGCCCGGACTCGTGCAAAGAAAGCCAAACAAAACTTTGAACGTATTAAAAAAGAAAGACATACCAAATTTACAGAATGTTTTGAACACGTCGCCAACGAAATTGATTTAATATACAAGGTAACCCCTTAACCTCAATTGTTTCGATTTTCAAATTAAATTATTATTTGTTATAATACTAGGCATTGTCCAAGAATCAATCGGCACAAGCTTTCTTAGGCCCGGAAAATCCAGAAGAACCGTACTTGGATGGTATCAACTATAATTGTGTAGCTCCCGGAAAACGTTTTCAACCAATGTCAAATCTATCTGGAGGAGAAAAAACTGTTGCCGCTTTAGCATTGCTATTCGCAATTCATAGGTATACATGTATAAAAAAAAAATTCATACCAAAAATTGAACAATTTTGTTTGTGTCCGTCAGGAAAATATGTTACAGTTGTTTTTTGTTTTTTTTAGTTACCAGCCAGCTCCGTTCTTTGTACTTGATGAAATAGATGCGGCTTTAGATAATACAAATATTGGCAAGGTCGCTTCTTACATATTACTGAAGAAAGCCAATTTGCAAACTATTGTTATTTCTTTAAAAGAAGAGTTCTTCCACCATGCCGATGCTCTAGTGGGCATTTGTCCCGACGTAAGACATTTGAAATTCTAAATATTTAACTTTATATAAACCATTTGAAATACTTTTGATAATAAATTGTACAATTTTTTTTTCCCCAGGAAGGACAATGTTTGATAAGTAAAGTCATAATGATGGATCTAGCCGAGTACCCTTTGGCAGAACCAGAGGAAAATGTAGCCTATTCCTTACGTTAAAATTAAGTTCATTATTTTTACTATAAATTTAGACTATAATATGTGCAAGTATTTTATTTATATATTCTATTCAATTATTTTTTGAAAAATAGTTAAATGTATTTAAATGTCATTTAAAATTTAATGATATGATTTTGTATTTCGTGTTTGATACACTTACAGTTTTGAAAACCTATGATAATTCCTATATACAATGTAATAATGATCTAAAATACACTTTTTAGGACGAAAAGAAACTGTGTTATTTTATTTGACAACAAAGGTAACTTAAAAAATAATATAATAATCAAATAAAATGCGGTTTTTACTTATCGCTCATTATATAAGTTTAAAAAGCCAGCACGTTGGAGTCTGTGATAGTGGGACAGGATAGTACTGATCTTAGCTCTTCAGCAATTATTACACATTAATTACCTGCTAAAGGTATGCCAATTTTAACTAGTTGATTAGACAATTTATAATATTGAAAAATAACAACAACAAAGAAAACAACTTCAAAGTTATAGTTATTTTCGACGTGGCTTACGTTATCACCTGTATTCGTGAACAAAAATTAAATATCAACAGGTAACACAATATTGTTGAATTTTGTAAAAATAAGCAATTCTACTAATTCTACAAAACTGTGAACTGTCTTACCTAGTTGACACTATTATGTTCAATACAAACGTCCTACGGCGCTCGGTTCAGGTTTAGTGCTGGCTTCGCCGAAGAAATCACAAATTTGTGGACCGCCAAATTCTTTGTACGGTGACATATTACCAACAGAGTTATTGCACGGCCGTTGTAAGTCATATTATGTGCAGTGTGCTGCCTTCCATTAATATTGTGCAGATTTGTCAAAATTGCGACACGTGCAGTGTGGTGTGTGTGTGTGTAAAAATCAAATTATACAAACGACTTTGTCGACGGAATTATGTCGAGTTTTTCTTTAAGAAAAAAAAACGCAAGGGGGACAAATACCATCCGTCTATATACGAGGGCACTGGCCTGTGATAATAAGTACACAGAAACGACGAGTGTATTATATATATATAGGTGCAATTATTAAACGTACGGGGATGACCATTATTATATTTAGGTATGTGTATAATATTATATATAGAAAAACCATCGCCGGTCCATTGAAGAAACGCGTTGAATGAACCGAATATGAACGGACCTGACTGAATGACTGTGGATATAAAACGGTCGTGTAAAAAACCGACACACGGCCATAACTAGGTGTGCAGAACAGAACAATTAGGGCTCGCGACAAATAACTCTTGGCGGGCCCTGTTGCAGTTATATAGGTACAATGCTTTACGACATATTATACCTATTATTGTAAAGTATATACCTATACATCGATTCTTTGGTTCTAAATGTGTTGTGCGAGGCGGCCGCGCTAATATGGCTCGTCCGCGGGTGCATCTGCTTCAGAGTCTATTGATTGCTGCAGTCTTTGATGTCCTTAGTAAGGGAGGGGGAGATGTGTTCTGTAAGCCAAAAGGTCACGGCAGTTGCCCGTTAATCCAAAATCGGGTACGTGCCTCGGCCAAATTTATTGGTTTATGATAAAGCGGCTATATTATATATAATAGTGTAGGCAATATAATATGTATAATATCATCTATAAATACACCTGGACGACTCGGCGCGCGGGCTCGCCTTTGGTAGTTTGTTTTTTTAATCGACGGTTATTATTTTGTCGGAATCCCAATAATCGTGTTTGAATAATATAATGGCGACGTGATGTGTCTGGTTTGATCGATGGCACAAAAAAAAAATGTCATTCATAGAATCTCCCATCCTGCCGAGATTGCACCTATAGTGATGATCTCTATAGACTGGAAGTGTTTAAAAAAATTTAATTTTTTTTGTTTTCTGGATACTTGTCGACGTACCTAAAGTTTGATTAGCTGTTATTATGGTCAAGGGGATTGGAAACCGTTATTTTATAAGGGGAAAAATATAGGCAACTTGTTATAATTTGTTAAAAATGTCAAAAAGTTCAACGTTATAATATAAGAAGAACTTATTTTATAATAATTTTTTTATAATTTGTTTTAGTTAAGTACTATCTGAATAGCTAAAAAAACATTATTTTGTAATATACATATTTTAAAGAAAAACACAATCTAAAATTGATTTTGTTTTTTTTTCACTAAAAAGATAATATTATCTAAATCTTAGCTAAGTCCGGGTAACCTAATCCTATGGCTGTAGCTGATGACGACGATAAACAGAGCATTCAGTTTTTGCAGAAGACAATCGAAGACACTAAAAAATCGATTTTAGCGTTACAAGGTATCAAAGACGATTCGCTACAAAAAACTTTGAAATGCCTTTAAGATGGAACCGCGTTCGACAAATAGACAGAATTTCGATAGATGTCTGATTATCAGAGTATTTTTAAATGTTAAATATTGAACAAATACTAAATATTATTGAAAATTGATTTTGAAACTTACTTTCAATTTAATTAATCCCTAGTTCAGAATTTGAGTACAATTGTTTTTGTATTTATTATAACGGGTTAGATTTATAAAAATTAATTTTCTTCATAATTAATTATAGTTTATAGATAAAAAATAATGACTATAACATAATATTATGAAGTGATGAAACTATGAGATAAAATAGGGTACAAGTGACATTTTTCCCAAAACAAGTTCCCATCTGTGCAGTATATTTTATTAATGGTGTTTTTGTTTTTGTCACGGTGTGTTCCATTTGCACACGGTTGTTTATCATTTTTTTTTTAATTGCAGATATATTATATAGTAAAATAGTAAATCAGTAAAAATACTAATCTACGCGTAAAAAAAGTAAATATATATTGCTAGAAATTACATTAAAATAATTCATCAGAGTATGACAAATGTGTTCATGTGTGACATCCCATGACTTCTGGGACATGCACTGCGGTATGAACATAAATTTCTATCCGACGGCCGTCACACTCATTTTGTCGTTTCCATACCTAAGTGTAATTTTATATATTTCATATGAATATTTACAATATATATATATATATAAACTATTGTCAATTATACATTATTTGCGAACGTAAAATTAAAATATAAATCAAATGGTATTCCTCTAACCTATCGGAATGGTTATAATATTATATGCTATAAAATATGTTTTATACTGTTTTCATGAGTAAAAATTGCACGTATTCTGTGTATTGTAAAATTTCGATAAAATAGTTACCAGCTTCCTGAGTTGACAATGCCATTTTTGTAGATTTTAGAACTTTAAAAAAAAAATTGGTATTTTTAATTGAAACATTGTTGCGAGAACGATAGGTACTAGTATTTGGTGTATCATTACAAACAGCATTTTCAGTATTGCGCTCAAGTGCGGTACCTAATAATGGTTTCAACCATTTTATAATCGCGGTCGTTGCGGATTCCGGTCATAAAAAGAAAAGAAAAAAAGATATGAGTAAAATGTCGTTAGCCATAATAAAAGCTATACACAAACACACATACAGAGTGAGTGGGTGAATTCATCATAGGCAGATATTTAATCAGTGTGCGATTTATCCCCTCGCACGGTTTAATTCTCTCTACACCACGCTGTACTTTTCTACCCCTGGAAATAATTTTGTAGACAATGTTGGCGGACAAGTCTCCGGGGACGGTTACCACACACACCATAAGCCACCCGAAATTGAAACATATATATGTGTATACAAACGGAATAACGCGGCCAAAAAAGGGAGAAATTGACGCCCCTTATATAGTTGGCTGAGGGCAAAAAAATGGCCGACCATTGCATCTATAAGGTGGTCTAGCTTTGTACAGCTATTTGGGCGTTAGAATTTTAGTGATTATACGCATAAGCCGTTGTGTACTTATAGGTAATGTTAGATATAAACAAATTTCAATTACATACCACGTGGATTGTTCTCGCATTGTTGTCTACAGTATTTTAGCCTACGGTTATCGTCTCAAAGACAATACAAGGACATTGGCAGATATCAGGGGTTATAAAAACCTTAAAACTTAAAATTAGTGGTACTTAAAAAAATAAATGTAGGTTTTTTGAAAAGCACTGATTCCAAGTTTAAAAAAATTTCAGCACTCAAACATCCCCCTCTCCAACGTACAAGGGGACGAGGGAATAATTAACTGTTATATGTGTATATCCGGATTCACTGTTTTTGGTTTCAATAATTGTAGGTGATATAATAGTAATACGTTTAAATAGGTGCTACACGGCAAAGTGTTATATTAATATTTTTTAAATTACCGTATACAGCACTGTAAGAACTGTTCCAAACAGCTTATTTGTGAAAAATTTGACAACTCAAAGTATATAACCATTATTTTTCCAAAAAAAAATCCCACTGCCTTATTTATTATCCGCCCCGCGACTGTATTATGTCTACCTAACTCCAACGGCCAACCTACTTCTAAATCATGTTTGAATAACGTTTTCGCGTGGGGGTTTGGTCTGGACGTTCGTCGATCATCGATCAATATCAATAATAAAGTCGTCGATAATAGAAAATGATAATTGATGATGAAAAATTTACTCGGCAACAAAAATTGACCGCGCAATGGGCGTACATAATATTTCAATTGACAATATGAAATAGTAAAAACAGGTGAAAATGCGCCCATTGTAACGTTGTATGTAGTGGCGAGTCCCCCTAAACCTATTGAGCTTGTACGTGATTTAATGACTGTTGAGCAGGCCAACGTTCGGGGTTCATTTAATATTATATTGCCTATTATAAACTGAACCGAACAAAGTAATTGAACATTTCTCCAAGCTAAATAATAGAAATAATATTATATTATAAACAGTTTTACACGTTAGATATTATGTTGACCTCGCAGTGCCTCGACGGTGTTGTTTTTACCAACACTCAAAGATACGGCCATTTATAATTAGTAATAATTAAATTAACAAACAACGGAGAAGTTAAATTTTTTATTGTAAATATCAAGAGGTTAAAGTTTAAAAAAAAAGAGATTTGATTTACATTTAACGCGAGATATAGAGAGAGAATACCTCCTAAGATTATTGCAATTTAGAAGTTTTTCTTTTTGAAAAAAATGTCTGTTTAACGTTTTTTTTACAATATTAAAAGAATATATAAATAAAATATAACTTTTTAGGCCTGATTTTAGCCATTGAATTTTTCAAAACTATCAAATTAAAAAAATTAAATAATACCGTCTATATTTAATTGACTTTAAATTAAGAATAGTTTCCTGAACATTTTGTCTGGTCGATAATCAGTTTTGAATAATTACTCATTATAAAAGTGAAGCAACTCCAAATAAAGCAAAACAATTTTTTTTTTAAATAGAAAATACTGAATGAATACTTGTATTGTTTTTCCAACACATTAAATTACAAAAAGATCGTTATTTCAAAATTCAATTACAAGGAGATAATTCACTTTTACAATGAACGACACAAATATCGACGAGTAATCATTGTAAATGAAAAAATGTGTTTAATATTGTATTAATTAATACTTTCGAGTCATATAATAAGCTATAGAATATGCTTCTAGAATTCTTAATTACCAAATTCCTAAATTTAGTTAGTTAAATACACTGTTAAAATATAATGTCGAAAGTGTTGAACTTATAGAAAAGGTATTTTATGGTAAAATATCAAACTGCAACACAATGTTGATAACAACGTTATTTAATTAAAGCGGAAAATTAACATTAAAAAAAATATTTGAAAGTAGAAATAAAAATTGAAAATAAAAATTAGATAATAGTATCAAAAATTTATTTTTTATTTTTTCGTATGGCTGTCAGAGGGGTGATAGAACTTGAGCCGTCTAAAGACGTTGCCCGGGGTACACTACGTGGAAGCGTTCTATCATTGTACCACCATAAAAAATGTAAATAAAAACTCAAACAAAATATAAAACGGTATTGTACATAAAAATCCAAACCGAAAAAAAAGTTAACTTGTTTTTTTAATCAAAATTAAAACTGGAAAAAATTAGAGCTGTTTTGAATTCATTATAATTATTTATCATTCGCAGCAATCAATACTTTAATAGTTTACATATTTTAGTTGAGTGTTGATAATAACTTTTTGATAAATTGCTTTAACTTTTGAATTCAAATTTTTTCCACGTGATATAATATTATCTGTTAGTTAAGAATTACATTTTAAATTATTTGTCTACCTTGCAAATTTTCAATATTGCTCGTTAATGAAATGAGAAAACAATTTATAAAAATTTAGATCCAAATTGTACCTACATGCATTTTCTATTCTTATTATTTCCTTACAATAAATCTTGATTTTATTTTCTTATGGTTGCTTATCACTTGTTATTGACCAGAATAGCAATTTTAAATAGTCCGTATGTTGGACTTTAAGCAGACAATATGGTGCCACTTCATCGGATGATAGTAACGTGATCACGCCGGACACCGGTTATCAGACAACTCCAATATTCATATAAATAGGTGTGCAGCACCTTAGATCAAGCATAACACGTTTTTTATGCAAATCTATACTTTGGTAAGTGCAAACAGCAATATTTCCTTTATGGTATAATTTTACAGTAGAAATAAAATGGAAGTAATGACTTAATTCGATTTCCTTTAGTATTTCCTTCTCAAGTTCTCTAAGAACCAACTCAAAAACCAAAAATGGGCGCAGAAAAAGTATCCATGAACATCGTTGTCGTCGGACAAGTGCAATCCGCCAAAGCTATCAAAACCGTCGCCAAGAACAGCCCAGCTGCCAACCAAATCATGGTAAGTTTTTTAGTTATTTCTAATTTATAGAACTTATAAACATAATAGGACAAATTTTAACTTGCAACCTCAACGAATACATTTTTGTAGCTGATTCGTTTGTATCTATTGAATAGTTTTTGCATGAAATATATATTATTTTATTATGTAAAAAACGTGTAGGTTACTTACAGTAGATATGATTTTATTTAGATAAAAATAATATTTACACAATGATCAAGTTAATACCTACCAGAGGCTTGAATGAAGTAAATGTTGTCATAAAACAGTTTAGTTTCGTTTAATTAAAATAAAAGCATATTATTAGTTCATAAAACAACGATAGTAGTTATAATATTGTAGTAGACTTAAATAGACTTAAATAATAGACTATAATTAAAATAATTATTAAATAATGTCTTTTGTTGTTAATCCTTAATTTGTTTTTATACTATTACCATATAATATCCTGATCTATAATTATTAAAGTCTGAACCCACATTTACCAAGTTTATTTATAAAAAACACATATATATTTATAATTTTATAAAATTAGTTTTATAATTACTAAATTGTTACATAATTTTTGCTGCTAAGAAAACTAAAATTTATTGAGTATAACGATTAATTGAACATTACATTTATTTTTTAATTTAATTTACTAAAAAATAAAATGGAATTTTAAAATATACAACAGCAATATAGCATTTTCAATAATTGGAAGTACAAAAATTTAGTTTGTACTAGACATGTGATACAAAATTCAGGTTTTTCTCATGGTTTGCTTAAACTAATACCTAATATTTTTATTTTTTCAGAATTGTTAGTGAAACATATCCATGAAATCAAACTTCAAAATGCCATAGACCACACAATACATTCTATATATTATATCATAATAATAAAATGTAATGCAATATCATTAAATAAACTATAAAATATCCGTTTAACTATATTTAGTTTAATTGATTTAGTTCTGATTTTTACCTTTTAAAACCTATTAATTGTGTACTTAACATACTACACGAATCCTGCTGAAGATATAGAATTTGGAATTGATATCATGTAAATTATATTTAAAAAATACTAATCGCTATTTGCGTTGAGTTATTTAGCATTAAATTTATGGTACACAAAAATTATGAATTATAATATACGAGTATAAAAAAAACAGCACAGTCGGGTCGGGGCTGAACTGTAAAACGAGTTGAAGTTAGTTTTTTAAAGCTTAAAGTAGGGTTTTTGGTTTAAGAGTTTAGCCAAATATAGCCACAGGTATAAAGCCACTAGTTTTCACATTAAATATTGTTTTTTTGTAATAATTATAATGTTGAGATAAATGTTTTTAACTAAAAAAATATTTAAAAAATGATAATATTATGTTATTAATTCGTATTTTGGTTAACAAAAAAATGATTTTATACATGACTATTTATGACTCGACTTCTACAACAAATATACATAAGTTTAAACAGTAAACTCCACTTTACACGCAATACATACGGGCTATTTCAAAGTAACAGTCATTAGTCACGTTCAACTTGTTAATCTTCTATAAGGATGCGTGTTAAGTAAATAGGTATTAACATTTTGAATGAAATTAATTAGCTTCATATACTTAATTGTATAAAATAAGCTACTTTCATTCGAAACCGTGATAAACGGATGTAAAAATAAAAGAAAGTTTTTGTCGAGTGCCGTAAGGGCTGTGTTTGTAGTCACCCTCGTGGTGGATTGCTTTTCTGGAATAAGCTTAAGTATATACACACAAAAAATATAATGTCATCGCATCAACATACTGATTTATTGCAATAATTATCCGTGTGTTTAACATTGAGATTACATCATTACGCAGTATTCGAATATCCGTATTGTCGGATTAATATTGTATAGGGGTTGTAAATATTTTATTGTACAATTATCATAACAAAGCAGTGGCGTTTCCCCCCGGAAAATTGTAATAGCTGATGGCTTGCTTGAAGTAAATAGTATTTTTTTTAGTTTTTCTCACACTTTACAGCGAATGATGAGTTTTTCTCACTTAGTTTAAAAGTTTTCGAGATGCCTGTATGAAACCATATTTAAGAGGTTTATGCGAAAGCGGTATTTACAATATTAACCGTAAACGTGGATTATGTTTGCGGGGTTTAATTGCTAAAGCTCTATATTATCCTATTTATAGTTACCGACGTCGTCTTGTAATTAAATCACTCATAGATAGTCTATTGTTCTTAGAAAACGGCTTGAACGCCTTTCATGAGAGAGCTTACACCCACTTTAGTTTAGTCGCAGGCGGTTGTTGTTAGGAAGCAGACTTAATATTTTGGTAATCACGAGAATAGACAAATTGATTACTCGATGCGGCTTATTACACAATTTATATGAAATCGAAATTAGGAAGCATAGTAGGGGAATAAAACGAATCGATACTATAATAATAGTGTGACCAAAATAAGTATAGAGTTCCATACAGTTAATGCTACACGAACGTTTCCTTTTCAAGACATGGATTATCGTAATACCATTTTATGAATGAAATTCTCTTGACTCTTGAGTAAGATGGCGGACCGTGTAGATCCATATTAATTTCACACAATGGACGCGATGGTCCGGACACACTGTATATTATGTATATTTTTGGCAATACGATTGACGGACAGGCTTCCATATAGTGGTGGTGGTGTAATGTCAACGACGGTGATCCGCTAAAAACGGCTAAACGGTTTCAAGGCACACTGGATCGCATTGACGGTATACAACAGTAATCGTACATAATAAAATAATATAAAAATATATATCCATCCAACGACGAGCAAAGAAAGAGCAGAGAAAATCCGCCGGATCTGAGTTTTTCGGATGATTGAGCTCCGCACACAATATAAATCTGTTGTTTATTGTGCGTGTGTATCTTTATACCGTATTATCGTTATTATTACTACTATTACTATTGTTATTTTAGCGGTCCGGGGATATAAGAGAGAGAGAGAGAATCAGCTCGCAGTCAGTCAGCTCAGTCAGCCAGCCAGTCAGCCAGTCGACAAAATACAAAGTGGGCCTTTTGTAAAACGCGTGACTTTTAGGGGACGTATATTAGTAGCGCACCGATGATACATATAAATATAATATATAGTATATACACCGTATAATAATAATAATATGTTACAATAATAATAAAACATGGGTGCACCGGTGCGCGGTGGAGAGAAAGAGAGGGCATGACAGGTCTAGTTTGGTTGCCTGCGGGGAGGTTTAGTATGTTCTCTCACTCTCTCTCACTCTTGTTATTATTTTTTTGACGTTCGCGCATGTGGAAAATGATTTTATTGTGCTGAGCAGTTTGTGTGTGCAACTTAGGAAGGCCGGCCGCCGTCCTGGGGACAGCTGTTCTGCTACACTGACAATGTCATTGGACGACGTTTTCCGCGACGGTTTCTTTATTATTATTTTTTTTTTACAATTAATTTGCACACACCACGGCGGTTCCATTGTTCCATCTGGAAATTATTTCGCTCTATTAGCTGTATAATTTCCCTCTAAAAAAAGTATCCAGCTATAATAAAAGGGAAGTCATAGTGCTGTCATCAGTATAGATAATAATAATATGATGGTCGCAAAACTCTCACGGCAGTTTTCACCGTAGCAACGATAATTAGGGTTGCGTAAAATGTGACAATAAGCATATTATCATCACCACTGTATACTAATAGAAACTATTTTTCATATTAAATAGGTTATCGTTAAAAGCGATTTCAACGTTTTTTATTTGTCAATACGACTCGTTATAACATCTAATAAAATACAAATATATTATAATGCAATATATGAAATGGTTTATAACCTCAGTACCGTTAATTTTATAAATGTTTTGTTTATAACAAAATATGTTAATATTGTTTTATACAATAACAAATTAATAAAGCCATTTATTAATATTTTGTGTTCAAGAGTTGTTAGACAAAAAAAACAATTATTTCCATTTTATATTTATCAACATATCGTACATCAAACGTATTATGTAATAGCTCAAATTACGACACACTTAGACATACACAATATTTTGCCATGTGTACAAATATGTAACTACAATTGAAAAAAAAATCGTAAGAATTATCCATTTATCTAAAAATATTAATGTATTAAAAAAACATCTTGTTATAGAGCACTGAATTACATTTAGACGTATACCGAATTATTTAAAAACATCTACCTATATCTAGTATATACTAATCGAATTTATAGATAACCATTTAAAGGGATTGCATGCGGTTGGTTTTTAAGGAGTTTTGTATAGGCAATATTTAAGAAAAAAGTGGTTTTAATAAATTTTGATCATGTCAATTAATTAACCGGTTAATTTGTATAAGCTTCATGGTATTATTTTTAGTTTAAATTATTTTGTCTATGAGTAAAAACCATTTTAGTTAATATAACATACATTTTTTGTTCCATCGCACAGATTGAACCAGTGATTCGATAAGTAATCTGAAAACAGATTTGAATTTGTCATGAAGTTAACTTATGATCGGTCAGGGTACTTTTTTGATATCTTATTCGTACTATGTATAAAACACGTTCGAATATTATATAAAATTTCAGATTTTAAAATCAAATTTGGAAAGGGTTAAAATTAAAATTTTTAAAAAGTACCCTGACCGATCATAAGTAAACTTCATGGCGAATTCAAATCTGTTTTTAGATTGCTTATCGGATCTCTGGTTCAGTCTGTGCAATGGAATAAAAATGATGTGTTTTGGCTGAAAAAACCGACCGCATGCAATCCCCTTAACAGTTTTATTGCAATAATGAAATTCAACTAAATATACTTAAGCATATTTTCGAAGCGTTTATAATAGTATTATATCGCTTATATTAGTTCCTAAGAATAGTAAGATCCTGTGACCTATAATCAATTAAATTCAAATTGTGATAAAACGATGCCCAATTTAAAAAAAAAAAACCTTTTTGTACAGGGCATATTTTAAACGTTTAGATCCACCGTATTCTGATCTTCGTACGCGTTTGTCCAGCGATGTTTTACATACCTACCTTGCGCGGACGTATACGAGGCAGTACATCATGCCAACCGTATTATAACAATAACAATAATAGTGATGAGTACCTATACTAAAGTTGAGATAATAATAATATAATATAAAATATTACATAGAGTGATTTGTATTTTGTTTTTATTGTTATCGGTCGCGCTTTAAAAAAAAAAATCAATAAAAAATCGATAGGGCGTATCCGTTGGGTGACAGTTGCAGTTGTGTCGTTTGCAATAAATAATAATAATAATATTATATAATAATACAATTTTTGCCTTGGAGCTGCCGACTAAACGGTTGTTTGACTGTCGGTGGACGGCGGTATACAACACACGGTCTTTAAGCGCTAAACACAACATAAGGGTCCGGGGCGGTACCGCGGTGCCGCAGAGGAGGAAATATATTATTATATTGTTATAATATATCATATGGGAGGAACGGCGTACTGTTGTTGTTATTTTTGTTATGCAAATCGGGACAAATTTAAATAACCCTATCTCTCATTAAAACGCCTGTGTGTAAGTCTAAACATCCAGCGGGATAGGTTGGATAAGGCGACCGGCGTTTCATTGACTTTACGGTCCTCTTCATTGCCCGCACAATGGCTCTTTTGTTGCCGACACACTGTAATAATAATAATATAATATATACTATGTTTTATTGTATGTACAGAGATAATATTATATAATACCTACGACTGCTCCGGTAAAGTCTGCCGGAAAATCAAAAACTCGCCCTGCACGTTGTTCAGGCACAGACATTATAGCTGGTGTACGCTGTGTAATTTCTGATATATGGTGTGATGTGTTTTTAAAGTTTCTACGTTACGGTCGATGAGTACATTCGTACTATATTATACCTATTAAATCTTACCGGATAATGTCGTTGATGAAAATACATAAAACATCGGCATTATTATGGCTCGAGCATATCCAGTGGAAACCTACATGCTACAATATAATATATCATAGTGCAGATTGTACTTTTGCCTACACTGTTTATGAGCTAGAACCTATAATGCACCGATAAGCCCAGAGCCAGATATTATATAAGACCTAGAAGAAAATACAGGGCCTATACATACCTACTTTAATATATTGTAACTAGCTAATTGTAACTTGTATATGGGCAGGTAAAATGTTTCAATTTATTTTTTGAAGCTTACATTAAAAATAGAGACTCGCGTTGCCCAAGTGCCTATAGATCCTACAAACAGTTTAAATAATCTGGCCCATATCATCATGACTTTATGATTGTAATTCGATAATACCATTCATTGTAGTAATTTATGAGGACCGATTTTGTCCTAACCAGTTGTTCAATCATGAACTATGTTAAACGTTCATTATTCCTACCACGCAGTTAGCTCAAACAGTTAACTCGAACATTATACTACTCGCTTTGAGTTTTTATTTTTTCATCGAGAAATATTAAATTGAGAAATAGCTAAATTTTAACGTTTGTAGACCTCCTGTCGTACTAGATGCTCGATAATAATAAATAAATACAAAGTACTATTTAAGAGAGACGTTAAAAATCGTCCTCGACGGCTACTAATGAAGATATTATGAGTATGCACTGGACAAAACTACATAGTTGGTCCAACTAAAGTTATGCGGTTAATATAGGGACACAATAAATTTCTAGTTGGAATAACTAAATAAATAGTTGTGCCAATTAAACTTTTAGTTGGCCAAACAAACTATGTATAATTGCTTAAAAACTAGAAATTTGTCATTTTGGGAAATACTGTCCGTCTTATATCGAGGTGCTTATTGTGAGGGAGGGGGTCACTTCTGCCTTTATCTCGTTTCCATATTACTCGGTTGGGCGTGCTCATTTTTGCCCAAGCAAATCCCTTTGGCAAACACGAATAAAATATAATAACAGTATGATCTGTTAACAGCAGCAAGGACGAGGCGAGCGGACGATGGGCTGACGTGTAGAGGCTGCCATGCCAGTGCGGCGAGACCGGTCGAGGGCCGCATTGTTTGAGAGTCGTTTGCCCGTTGGTACTGTATCTGCGGGTATACAAGCACCACGTGGACGGCGGAGAGGGTTGTCAGTGTTGTTTGCATTGGCGAGATTTAACGTGTGTAGTACGGAAATATAATAACAACAACAATAATAATAATAATATGGATGTATATGTGCACACGGCCGAGGATTACACACACCGTGTTTTCCACGCAGGATTAATGATCGGAGAGATAGACATAGGCACACACACACACACACACACATATATATATATATATTGTATATGTATAGAAGCGCAGATGAGTGATCCTTCGCCGCCGCCGTTCCGGGTCTTCCCGAATAAAAAGTTGAGGCGATTTGTCAGGGGCTTTTCATCGGTATTTCCCCACACTTCCGCCGGACGCAAGAGAGGTGTTGGCGTTATATTTATTTTATTTTTGGGGGGGGGGGGTCGGCGGGACCTGACGAAATATGACGTCTTTAGAAAATCCGATGTTGAATGATTGGACCTCATCAACAACGACGACGACGACGGGCACCGCCAACCCCTCTGTTGTGCGAAACGGTTGGCGGCGGCGGCGACGACATCGTTTTCATAATAATCAAACACCGTGTAATATTGTACTACACTGCTGGCCTGTGTAGCGTTGCGCAGAAGGGGCTGAGAGACGGAGACGGTGTGGAAGAAACACCACGCCTTATTCCGCGCGCCGTTTGTCAAATATACGCCAGCGATTATATTATATTATTGTATTATATTTTGTAGTCGTGTATTTTGCACCATGAATAAAATATCGATCATATTATTTATTTTACGTTGTCTGTGTGTAACACGAGACGCCAATGGCTCTGGACGCGCTTAAAATGCAAAATGCCAACATACGAGTTTCAGGGAAAATTTTGCAAGAGATTTCAACTATTTTTATACTGCGAAAAATTGCAATCGTTCGGTACTTATTGCGCATAACTCGTATTGAAAGATTATATTAAAGCCAACGGGCACGCCTTAAAAAATTGAAAACCGTTATGCGTTTTCGAAATCGTTTGGATATTTTACTGACAACATCTACTCCTACGAGTACTACAGTACCAGTCAATTTATAAATTAAAGACAAATTTAGTCGTCTTATAATTCATCTACCTTATATAATTGTCTGTAATTCTTAATAGTATTTGTTGTGCAGTCTTTTAAATTTTAAACTTTTCGAGGCGGTTATTGCCTATCTATCCTGATGATTACTTTCCATTTATGTCATGAAATAATCTACTAGTACGGTACGAATATGAGCAGGTTTTAAAATCATAGTCTATTTCGGTGTCTGTAAAAGAATATTATAGTACTATTATTTACCATTTATTAAGCGTTTATATCAACTAAGGTTTGCTCGACCATGAAAGCTAACACCATTAGAGGTACTGAAGTGCTATACAAATTAAATATATCATTTTACAATATACATATACTACCTCTTCTACCTAAACTTTTATGTATTTATGTGAAATAATCAGAGTGTGACTGATAGATTTCTCATTTATAATGTAAGTTCGCTGCTTGCATTAATATTTTATAAATTGCTTCAGCCGTTTGGAATTATACAGCAATCCATCAATATACGTACACAATGTATTAAAATTGAGACTCATTCGGATATAACTGTATCCATTTTTTAGCTCTCTAAGTATATAATGATTTAACGAACAATCAGTTTACATATTATTATATACCTATTACATAATTAGGCATTTTATGCAAGTTCTTATGATTAATTAAATATACCTATATATAAAGGCATAAAATATGGAAGTCCGTGTGTGTATATACTTTGGCTTGTTTTATAACGCTATTAAATTATTTTTAAAATGGCCATTAAAAACGAAACATTGCTTTTTAATGGTAGAACGTGTAAGTTGAATATTTTATTGCCAAGAAACTGAGGAGAGAGGGCATAATTAAAAACGACTATCAAGAGGTTCCTACTTATTTTTCCTCGCAAATGGGCTGAAGTTATCACGATGTTGTTATGAGTTACAATTGTAATTGCGTAACATAAGGATAGTCGGGTTATCGAAGTCATTTTTTTTCTTTAATTGGTCTTTTAAACATTAACTTTTCCCGTTTGGTAAAAGTAGATGCAGTAGTTAATACTACACAAAACCCTTTTTTTCAAATAATACTTGTACAATATGGAAGGGTCGGTTTTAATGTATTTTTCTTTTGTTATCCGTTTAAATAATCAACTATGTGTACGTAGATACATATATTGCTTAACGCGGCATATTAACTAACATCTATTGGGAAAATTTTGAATAATTTATAAAACTATCACTTTGGAGAATCTCAGGTATTCTCACAAATGCAGGTATGAGATATTTAAACAATTATAAGTAGGTACATTTCGAATGAAGTAAAATCAAATTTGTTTAAATAGTAAATGCTACTTATGGTGTTTATTAGTAAAAATTAAATCACATTTTTAGCATTTAAAATAAAGAAATACTCAGTCCTAATTTCTTCGGTTTGTATAAGTCAATAAAAGAGGAGAGATAAAACGAAGAGATACAATCTTTATTGACAATACATATAATATCTACTATCAGCTCGATTGGCAGCTCGCCCAACTTACATGTTGTCACTGGGACACTGTCTACTGATCATTAAATAGTAGTAATATAAATTATGAACAAATTACATAATGGATTCAATGATAAAACAGTGTTAATCATTTTTAATAAATACAACGTTCAAAAGTAGTACGTATAGAGTATAGTTAGTTACTAGTTTCCGGTTTCAAACTTTCGAGCTGACCTTTGAGGCCTTTTATTGGACAGTTTTATTTTATCTGAAAACCGTAAGTTTATATTAAACAAGTAAATATTATTATTGGTACTTACCTTTAATGTTGTCATACATAAAGAACTGTAAGTACTAAGGTATTGTAACCCTTTCGCACTCGTATTCAATTATTACTAAATCACACCCGGCTTGTGCATTTCACCTGTTTCCCACACTGGATTTGACGCGTTGGGATTGGCTGGCCGCATAGACTTGCTATGAACGAGGGCAGCCATCCAACAACAACCTTCTCTATCTACAGTCATTATTATTGTTTGGTAAAAAAAAAATGTATATATATAAAGTTTCACCGCACAATCAGGTTAATCGGTTTATAATTATTGCACCGGGACATAGATTACGGGTTCCCATTGTTAAAAGCAACAACAATGGCTGCAAAACGTTTATATATATTTTTTTATCTCTCCCGTTCTCTTTCTCTCCCGGTGCACACACAATACATTATGTCTATTGATGGAAAATATAATATATTTTTTATGGCCTGAGAAGTTTTGCGTGCTACCGCGGCCACCAAAAGGGCTATTATTGTGTGTGTGTGTGTACGTACTTTTTTACATCTGCGCGCCAAAGTTAATTAGATTTGTTTAGTACGTGACATCCGAGCAGATTGTCATCAGTCAAATCATAAATTGCTGGGACAATCACTACAGGTATGTATTCACAACACACCCAACAACGACTGGATAGATATTTTGGGACAAGAAAACGACCTCAACAATTATTAGTGGCCAAGCAGACAGCGCAGACTGAAGTTGTGTCAACGTATATTACTACAATAGTAATGTACCTATAGTTACATTGTAAAGATAGTGTATTAAAAATGAAACCATTTAGAGGATTTACGACGTGATTCCCGGTTCCTCATATATATTAAGAAGTTCGGTATAGGCGTTTTTTTTTTACAATATATTTAATTTAAAGTTTAAAGAAATGTATATTTTCTTGTATACTCATTGTTTATGGGTGATTATTGATTAATAATATTATCAGACCACCACAGCGCCCTTGGCCAAGTTCTTAACTATTTTTCTATCCTAAATATAGGTAATCAAAATAGTTGTATTCAATCTATGATGGTTTTAGATCAAAATTCAAAAATACCTATTTTAAAATAATAAAATCGAAAGATAATAATATTTTAGTGACAAAGACAAATCTATTTTTTTTTTTTAATTTATTCACTTTATAAATAATTTTAACTTGATATTCGATGTTAAAAAGAGTATTTTTTACTTTTTAAAACAGTGATAATTTTTTTACTGAGAAAATTGTTTAAAAAAGGATATTACACTGGCTCCAAATATTCTATTTTATTTTTATCGTGGATGATTTTACTCTAAAACCAATATCGTCTGAGTAAAACGCATTCTGAAAATCTTAAGAACGTTTACTTAAAGTGACTATTTCGACCATTTGGAGACATACATTTTTTTAGTTCTTAAGACTCGCACAACTTTTAAGGGCAAGACCCAAAATGGTAACGGCGATTATCATTAACATACTGAGAATAGTTATTTTTTTACCATTTCTTTCTATGTTATAACACTATTTGAACGAAAAATTTCGCATTATAAGGCAACGTTCATGTTAGATAATAGCCATAGATGTCGGCTTAAAATGTGTGTAAATCGCGTTCTTAACCCACGCGTTTTCTCGCTTGTCCATATAGAAAGATATATGTTAGGCGCGCCTCCATGTGTTTATAATTGATTTATGTTAAACGGCCTATCTAATTTGCTAGGATTTCTTAAACCGTTGAAAATCATATTGATCACAACATGTTATAATAGGCAATTATACCTATCTATATTACAGCATTGGGTTATTTATGGGCTCGGCTATATTAGTCGCATAAATCGCTGACACGGCGCGTGTATGTATAAATAAAAAGACCACCCTTCATCATTTCGGTTTTCATAAAACGATTAAGGGTAAAAAAAAAATAAAACAACCCTAAATGTGCGAGCAAAAGCTACTGTGGTGGCAACGTTAAATAATAATAATAATAACCGTCATCCGAATTTTTAAGTTTTATAACATACTTTTTTGTAATCCGAAATCAAAAACCGTACAATAATATTTTGTTTCCCAAATCTGTCTGTGACTCTCACTTGAACGCCTGTTGGCCATTCATGACATTTTACCGAAAAGCTATTTAATCATAACTATACTTAAGTGCACGAGTGTTGTACAAGTAGTGTAACGGGCGCATGTTATACTAGTGCGTAAATGCGTCCAAAATCGAATTTGGCCTTAATCTAATACTTACCAAAACGACCGTATAATATATAATATAAAGTGCGTGTACATCTTTGCTATATAGATACATATGTATTATTATTACACTATATACACACACACACGGTGAACGGAACGCGTTAACTCGATAAGTTAAAACACCCTTGGTATAATCTGATTACCACACGCTGTGAGCTGGTATTACAACAGCACTTTTGTATATTATTATTATTGTTATACAAGTACAATATTATTATTATGATTGTGCGATAGTGTGTGATGATAGAGCAACCTCTCGTGTATAGACGGTGCACTTAAAGTTAAACGGACACCGACCGTACATCGAGGCTGTACAATGTAGGTTATAATATATGGAAAAAGATATATATATATTTTTTCAGAGTATTTTGAGCTTGCAAGGCGGTAGTGGACGAGACCGTACGGTTACCCCTCGTGGCGTCGAAAAGCAATTGTTGTACAAAAGTCAGGATGAAGAGGAAGAGGATATATTATGTACAGGAGCGACGATGTCGGGTATACTTACTTATATATAGGGTGTGCACACGCGTCGAGGGCGTATCGATTACGATGTAATACACTTTGGCTTTTAAAAGGACTTTAATGAAATAACGCCATCGACGTCCATTTGTCCCGAAGACGCGAGAGGAGCACCCGTTTTATTATGTACAAGCGATTTGGATTTTGCTCCCCGCTTTAACGACGACAATCGTTTTGTACAATTACATGTACTCGGCAATGGCACTTCCTTTTTTTCTCTCCAACGTCGTCACGAATAACAAATCATAAGTTATAAAATATTATAAGCGATTTGCGAACAATGTTTTGATCTAACGCCATAACGTCCATATATGAATGTTAAGTATAATACAATTTTACTCTGTAGGCTGCTGCTATTAGTAATATATACCCCGATATAGTATACAATTATTTTGTGTTTTATTTCGCCAATTTTAATAACAAATTATTTCTAAAATGTATACATCTTGTGAAGCTTAAAAAAAGCCAGCGCGGGGGAGTCTGAAATAAACGTTAAAGTAAAGGCCTTACCAATGCGGTTTGTATATTAATAAAGTTAAACATAAAATAAATAAAAAAACACACTTAGTTCTTGCCAGGCTTGGAAATATAAGTATAATTTACAGAATTAAAACCACAAAGACAATTATTTTGGCTAATTTATAGCCACAGACAATTATTGACACAACGCATCAACTTTTATTTAATACTCATTAATTAGTATTGGTACGTTCTATAATATGGAGCTAATAAAATGTTTTGTAACTCTTGTAAATTATCTAACAGAGTTTTAGCTTTCAAAATAGTTCAACGACATCAAAATGTTTTATAGTAATTTTTTTTTGTTTTAATTGATAATATAATGCATTGGGTAGATATATATGGAAATTAATGCTATTAACCGATCAACTTACCAAAATACCAAATTAAACGTTATGGTCGTTAAAATGTGCATACAAATGTAATATTGTATAATCCAATCAATTTCAGTGCCAAATATTTGTGTTATTATTTAAAATATTAATATATACAATAATATAATAGAGGTAAAATGTAAACCGAATCATTCTGTTATATACGCCCATTACACTTGGCGCGTATTAAACGTCATTAACCGTTTTAGCCACTGCACACATCACGAGGGGGGAGATTTTATTTTTGGTCCAGCCTTTACCCTCCACTCGTCGAGTATTAATTTAATTATACAGATTAATATTCCAATCATTTACACGATAAATAACATTATGTGATATTATATTATGTTTGGTTGGTTGTTATTGTGAATGGCGATATTAATACAGATTATAACTATTATAGATTATAAAATATCAAATCGTTTCAAATCCGAGGGAGCCATATAATATTATTATTGAAATTGAGTTTACATTTTACAGTAGCCAGTAAACTCATAACATTATAGAATTTAATTACACTTTTATGATCATTTCTAGAATAAATGACGATTGGCGAATGTAAATATGCATATTATAATTTTCATTTGCAATAAATCTAATTCGAATTTATATCATAATGTAAAAAAAAAGTATAGACAAACAACATATTAGACAACTTAAGCTGAACAAATTATGGGTTTTTTTAAGAGAAAGATTTTTTTGGCAGATTTAAAATCTATGCTCGTTTAGGGGAAAAGGCAATTTGCAAATATGTAATGCTATCTTCTGTGTACATGTAAAAAGATCTGACTACTGTTTTATTTAGGGTGTGTGTGTGTTAACCGTAATCCGCTGGGCGTTCGCTTGGAAACATCAAGAGATATAATTCGCAGTTAATTTCGTTGTATCTCTACTCGTGTAGCGACTGGATTTGATATTCACACTTAGAAGAGTACTAGATGACGTACGTTAAACGATAAAAAAAAAGAAGATAAATCTCTACGAATAAACATTTTGAATTTTATTATATTTTTTAAATAAACTTGTTTCTCTTACGCGCAAAACAAATCACATAATATTCTTGCATGCAAATTTAAAAACAAATTTACCTACATATAAGACATATAAATAACAATATTGTGTGAAAAATAATATTTACCAGTGAAATGTTTAATGTGCGTTACATGCTTTAAAACTAGTTAAATTTTAAATATAGTATAATATAATATAGTTACGACTTACATGACTGTAGTTTATTAATTTCGTTAAAAGCGCAAGTCGGAACTATAATCCGTCCTAACTTTGATTTAGGTTTTGACGAATGTATATGTACAAGTTGTTATCAAAACGATATGATATATTTTCATAATACTAACAACAGTTTATATTTTATATACCCTATTTCCTTATATACCCTTTACCCTATTTCGAGTTAATTAACTAAAAAAAAAAAAAATCAAACGTATTAAACTTTTTATTATCATGTATAAAACATAATGATTTACTCTTATACCTATATACGATATCGTTTATGGTTTTACTTTTTACTTTCTACAAAGGCAGCACTGCATTATAGGTATATTACCGTTACCTTCTGTCGAGTTTATAAAGGAGTAAGCCCCGTATATAAGATGGGACATAACCCATGGGAAGGTACATAGTAATAATAATAGTTAATGTTCCGGTATAGGTATTTACACGTTTAGGGCATTCGCACTAGGTACATAATACAGAATATACACAGGACTGCATACAGTTTGGCCGAACTTGATTGCCCGATAAAAAGGTAAATTTATGTCGCGATAACGTCCCCGGATTATGCCTCTGGTTATTGTTATTATTACGACAACGACAGCGAAGACCGTGACTTCCAATGGAAGTACAAGTATATAATAATATTTACTATAAAGGTAGGAAGCACGGACAGAATAATATTTTATAGTCTCGCTGTCTCCTCGTGCCTCCTCCGTACATACATACACCGTGTATCCGAATTGATTAGATATATAAGTTTAAGTGTGTGTGTGTGTGTGTATTATAGGGATAGGCGGGTGTATTATTGCCCATCGAGAAATATTATTATGTATACCGTACTATATGTAATATAATAAATTTAATAATACTATACGGACTTGCCGTTGTACATATAACATGTAAGTCCGGGGGATGCGTTTGGCCGCGGCCTATAGATCCCAAGCGGGTTGTTCGGGTTCGTGTTCTCCGCCACTCGTCCATAGGGCTTTTTGCCCGTTATAAACGCCCTTCTTGTTGTTAGTCCATATTATACAGACAATAATAATATTAATCATATACACGTATAAACGTACATTCGGCACGTCCAGAAAACAGTGCTTCGAAAAGTTCAGTCCAAAAATGCCTATTAGAACGCCGGTTTGCACCGTGGCGACCTGACCGAGTTTAGAAGTAAGCTGATGCAAGGTAAAGACAATTACTATTGTACGCTTAACAGTAATAGGTACTATTTCTGTACAAAAAAAAGAAGAAAAAACGGGAGAGAATGGCATATTGGGCCCTTAAGGAAAAACAAAACGGCGTAAGTAGGTTTTGGAGGACTAATATTGTCACTTGGTCGACAAAGTACCTACATAATATAAACGTTATTGGTTTTAGAATGAGAAGCTATAAGCAACCGAAAGAGCCAGTGAGCACACAATATTGAGCTTAAAGAGTAGGCAAGTTTTCAATTTTGGTAAGCATTGAACTTTGACCATGCGCCGATATTCACTGAAACAAAGACCTTTCCTTTCTCTCTCTCTCTCTCTCTTACACTTATACACTGCAAGTATATAATATTTATTATATTTATTACGACGGTTCTTTAGCCCCTGGAAAGTAACTTTAAATGGATGTTATGGAATTAATACAAAATGATAATAACGGCTAAACCCTCTTCCACGGCCATTGCACGTCAACCCCGATCATCGGTTCCCGCCACCGCCGCTATTTATATTGTTTTTATTGCTCTCCAAGCAGTTTCTGTTCACTTTTATCACTGCTATATTGTATATCTCTTTACAAGTTGTACACACACACACATACAAACTTTCCCTTCACCTCTCCAACTCCATCGATCATTTCCCCGAAGCCCATATCGACTTAGGACACCCCAATATATTATTATTATAATAATGTACGTATAAGTCTTTATAGTTTCCTTGAATTGTTAACAAAGAAACAAATTGAACAGGGTACCACCAACTTAGATAATAAAAGAGTTGTAAACAAAAATTTGTAATTTGACAAAAAATATCATCCAAGATTAGGATTTAATGTGACTCGTTTAAAATATAACTGGCTAATCATATTGATCTCGAAATAATGATTAACCAACTACAAATTAAAAAACGTCCAAGTACATACTATTTTATAATTGCGATTTTCATTTTGACATAAATCCAGTGCACAGTGCAAATTGTACGCTTCAAATCACGTACCGAACATGTGTTTTAGCTAAATAATAATTACAATTTTTTTATCAGATCACACGGTTACTAATTTGCATAAGTAATTTTTTTTTTACACTAAAAAATCGATCGAAATTAAATTTATCGTTCTTGTATTTTGATTTGTGTGATAAGCTCGACCGGTGCTTCCGACTATGCTTAAAAAAAATATTTAAAAGCAACAAAAAAACATTATGATTCCAACGGCTGGACCATTAAAATGATAATATAAATTGCTGAATATAAATAGTGTAAATCACTGCATATTATATACATAACTATAGCGAATTAGTCTAATGCATGTACGGTCGATTATGCCGTATATTTCACGCTGTCACATATAATTTGATGGCGTATATTCAATTGTGTGTACTTGCTCGCGGGTCAAACGTCGAATGCTATATGTGTCCCTCGAGTTTTGCTATTGTATTTTAAGTATATATAAATTATTATAATGCGCTATATATAATATGCACGTATGATGTATATAATGATCGTAATAGATTTTCATTGACGTTATCGAGAGAGATGCGCGCACTAATAAATACATTATATATATTGTATAAATCTGTATTGTATAGTGCATGTATAATATCAAAAATTGCATTGCCGAGGGAGACAAATATAGTGTAATGCGCCTCACTTGAATACATTAATTCTGAAAGAAAAAAAATACCATTTAATAAATGATATCTAGCAGCTATGTGAACGTTTCGAATCAATATCATTATTACAATGCAATCGCAATGAAAAAAAATCGGAAGGTTATATCCACAATGGCGGCCGTACGTAGGTTTTTTTATTATTTATTTGCACTGCAGATATGTTTATTCTCGATTTCGGAACACTCGAATGACCGCATAATCGCAATCGAGCCTAATGGTGTGTAAGTTTTACCTATTAGCCGTATATAAAAATATATTATACATGTAATATATTATGTTTTGTTGAAAAATAAATTGATATTAACAATATTTTATTTATATTTATTGTAAAAAAAAAAACTTGGCAATTTTAATAATACCCAATACACATAACACACTTAGAAGCTATGAGTTAAATTTTAATCTTACCTAAAAGCTTGGAATTTAAGCATGCACGGGTCGCTCAACGAAACGGTTCGGGGATGATCACTTTTATTCTTATTAGGATTAATTCCAGTTCCGTACTAAGTATCTACTTGTAATTCACTATACAATAGTATTTGCTTGTTTAATCGGTTTGGTCAAATTGAGCGAAAAGTGGGATGTATTGAGTTGGAAAAATATACCCATCAAGTTTTCTTTGCGTTAGATGGGTGAAGTTGTGGATTTAACACTCGTTGACCTGACATCTGAGCATGTCTTATTTGACAGAATAAGAACCCAAATTATTCAATAAAGGGCTTGTTTTTTTTAGATGTAAGCTTTAAAACCTATTAAAAATGTTATTTACACACCCCTTGGACCATTACTGAAAAGGGCTCTATACCAATAACAGTAATAGGGTTCATTTGGAGTTGGCAAAAAAAAAATACTATAATCTTTGATAAATTCTTCAAAAATAAAAACAGATATTTATGAAACAAGAAAATAAATAATAATAAATGTAATTTTGTCTTTAAAATAGTTAATTCGATAGTAAAATTTTCATATGCAATTTTAGTTGTTACATTGAAAATAAATTTTAAAAATATTTAAACCAAAGTAGTAATGTGGATTGCGCAACAACGTTCATTGAAGTGTGTTTGACTTATAATCAAATATTCCATCAATGAATTCCACTAATTTAAAGCAGTTAGCACGCATGATGTGCGATCAGCTGATGTATATAGCATTGTAGTCGGAAATGAAAAGTACATTAGATAAAATATGTAGAGATCCGTCGGTAAAGTACTATAATTACATTGGGTCCGCACATGTGAACACTTATGAGAGTCGTATAATACATTTTAAGTAATTGAAAAATTAAGAGTTTTGTTCGAGTACTGATAGCGCGCAAACGGTTATATATTATGGTTTACTAATTACCAAACTTGAACTGAACTGGAGCGTTTTCACACATGAAACTAAGGCGATTGGGATACGTATATATATCTATATATATATATGCATATTACGGTTAAATTGGATTTACAAAGGGTAAACGCGGACCGTATTAAATAAATCTTTTTAGCGAGGAAAATGTTAATTTGCTCACGGCCGGTCGGTTTCGGGTCCAGACAAAAGACCAAACCGGCGCGACGATGTTGATCGTGTTAATAATATAAACGTGCATATATTGTTTATACTTGTCCTAATATGAATATGGACTCGGAGGCGGAGAAGAAGAAGGGAAAAAACGAGCAACTTTGGAAATTAACAGCCGCCGCATAGCCGGAAGATATATAAAACGAGAGAAAAGCCATTATTGAATTTCGAGGGTGCAGGAAAAAGGGTTTTTAAGAGTTACCGACTCCAAAGTCGGTGGTCTGACCTCACATTTGTCTAAATTAGCCCCCGGCTGCCCGGCAAGTGGCCTAGGTCTGTTAGCAAAGTTATTTTTGGACAAAACTTTCCGGCCATCTGACCACCACCACCGCTATATACCGCGTCACCCTCCAAATGGCTATCTGAACGACTTTTGACTGCTGTTCATACTAAAGATTCGCTGAACGTTTGCCAACCCCCTCGGCGCTATACTGTTTGCGCCAGTAGGTATGTACGTATATATACACACGACACATAAGACCACTTAGCTTTGGCGCTAATGTCTTTCCGCCGCCGCCGCCGGATTTGAATTATAACGCCGCCATTTCCATTGCGTTGTCGTCGTAGTCGTCGCCGCCGTTTTTGGTACATATTTATAAACTTTCGCCTTTATTAGAAACGACGTACTTTATAGTCACACACATGTCATGCACACATTAGCACCAACACATACCTACCAACCCGTCCCACGTCCTTGTGAAAATTATTATGTTCCGAGTTTTTGGCGCGAATACGCATTCACTGAGATTAAAACATTTAAATCGGCTTTTCGCAGAGAACTCTTGTCGAATTCCCTGCAAGAACATATATCATTATTATGTTCTGACGACCGAAGGTTCTGACTCTTACACTTATGTATTTTATTTTAAACAACTCAAATCACATGCGGATATCTAATAGATACTATGTGCAACATCAAATTGAGCCCAGAAGTATAGCGCCTCGTGTACGTTAAATTTTTCTTAACCTTTGAGAAAAAAAAGTGTAGCCTCATTAATACCATCTTAACGACTAATTCATAACTTTACATATAATACATACAATATAATCTTATATTATTATTCGATACTTGCTCCCTTTAAGTAAAACTTGTGGTGGGAGAGTGTATTATGCATATAGTATTACTACACTGCAGTCAATTGCAATTGGTTGTCAATTAAAATGGGCCCTAAACAATAACGGTTTAAAAGTGCTATCTTAGCACGGTGAATAACTATGACATAAACTCAAGGTCACTTAAAATAAATCCAATAAATAATAAGAAAAAAAACTGATAATTGGCTCTTCTATCGCAGTAACGTTAGGCTCTATCTGAAGTTAGAGCGTATGCAGCTGTATGTGTTCTGTGCGCACGCCCATATGATTTATCAGAATTTTCTCAGCCTTAAGCTGTTATAGTTTCCATAGTTATAATGAGCGAGATCTATGTCCTGTAAAGTATATTAAGATATTTATCTCTTGCGCGTTTCTGATGCTTTGATGATCGTTATGTGGATTTTATACGGTGCAATGTTCCTGATTTATCATTATTTTAAAACTTAGTGACAAACGTAGCTACTACATAGACTACTATATTTTAATTGTTTTTTTGCGAGTTATTGCATATTTTGTCAATCTGATGTGGTCATATTACATTATACTACCTACTACATATTATAATACTACTTACAACGATGACATAACACGTTAAGCGATCATATTGACTGTGTATGTCCTACGCGTGCATGATTTATCGTAGGACAGACGTGAATATTTTTCATCCGCGTGGTCTTTATACATATATATATATATATAGGATAGGATATAATTTGTATTATGATAATACAGTTTTGGTACCATAGTATCGAGGACAAAAGGGAGTGGTTTTTCGGTTATGACCAAGCAATCTCTTTAAGACGGCCTTGCACATAATATATAATAATAAACGATTAACTCCAATGAATGCTCGCTTGGCCGCCGCCGTATAGTAAATGGACTCATTCACAAATTACCCCTTTTTTTCCCCCATTCATGCGGTCACTTCTTCAGGATTTTATTTTTATACTATACCTACTCTACCTTTTCTATACCTACTATATGTGACGTACCTATATAGTAGTATATGTATTGAAAAACGCGGTATTTAATGAACCCACGCAGCGTTTAATCTACTGAGAATGTTTTTTAACAATTTTTTTCTAAACCGTTTGGATTTATCGCTCGATTTCCTACGGCTTGTAGTCTATATAATATTATACGTGTACCGGCCATTGCGTTTTGTGTGATAATGAATCGTTAGATAAATGACATTATATGTCGAAATAATAATTATTGTGTTGGCCCGGGTACAAGGCGGATGAATGAACGACGGCTGCCGCAGTCCGTACGGCTAAACTTCAAAACGGCGGTTAGAAAAAACCTATTGTAATATAAGCGTTAAAAAAAAAATTAACATTTCCACTAGGTTTGTGGACTAAATAACTATGATAATTGCGCTCGAGATCCGACTATAATTATGTTTACTATATTATAATTCTATTGAATTGTACAATATACATCCAATGATAACATATACATATATTCTTACACACACTAGTTTGTATTAAAATCATGGTTTGGTTTCAAATTATTATGTGCCTACGGTGAATTATTTTTGCTGCAATTTAACAAAAAGTCGAATATTCTAGTTTGTACTCTTAAAGTCAAAAAACCAAAAAAAAAAATTTTAAATATTATTTTAATACTATAGGATTTACTAAAATACCGTAGATACAAAAAGCAGTCTAAATAAATTTATGGCCAAATAAAAATATACCAAGGTTAACAAATAAGAAAACATTAATATATTTTCTGTATGGCACAGGGTGTAAAACGTTTCTCTTATTGTGTTGTATATCCCTGGGACTTGAAGAATCCCTGCTACTAAAAAAAGTCCATTTACCGGAATTTAATTATATTAATGTCAAGGGAAACAAACAACTTAGTAATAAAAACTGTATAAGTTACAACAATTGTTGCGGATTAAAATCTTTCCATTAAAATTTTGGAAAATTATTTTTTTGAAAAAAAGTTTTTTTTATTATAGTGTCATTACTTTTAATTAAAAGTAATCTCCAAATAGTATTCATTCTATACTAGACTGTTAAAAACTTACACTAATGTCAGAGTTAATATTTTGTTGCGAGGAAAATTAAGATTATATTATAATTATAGCCGTACAAAATATGTGTATAGTAATATAAGAAAAACTTTAGGTATATAAGTTAATAAATTATAATTAGTATAATTTTTTAATTTAAAAAGAAAAATACCGGATAGGCGTGCTATCTATTAAATTCGCTATCTTAATAAATTTATCTATTTATTTATAACCGTTTTTACAATATTGTTTGTAATTATGTCTTCAATTCTAGTTTTCACCATCCAACCGCATGTTTCTGGTCTAATATCTTATCTGTTAGAAGAACATCTACTAGACATTCAAACAGAATCGTTTTTATGTACACATTTAACTAAATATCCATACAACATTATAATATACATATGTGTGTCATGACTTAGGCGATAGGTATACAAATCCGTTTTTGTGCGTGTACGGTTCAAATATATTTTAACAATGTGCGATTCGTACATTTAAAAAATGTTTGGCTAATATATAATGTTATGATGTTAGCTTTTACACTCCTTAAGCACATACTATATGCAGTTCACGGAAAACGGTATTGGCGTAGTACCATGTGGCGGTGTCAATCAAGATGGAAAAAAAACGAACCGGGGCGACGCGTTTGATTGACACTCTCGCAGTGTACAAACTAAACATTATACAATTTTTGAAATTAAACCCAGTCCACGATAACCCACAGCAACAATTACACCGTGTTGTCGGAAATCAAACGCACTATTAGTCATTGATTGGATTATCGAGAATTCGCGGCCGTCAAGCGCACATGTCGCACAGCTCCCCGTTCCGGCTTAATACCCTCTTTAATAAATTACATTTGGAAAAAAAAGAATAATAATAACAATAATAAAGTAAAAACGTATATCTACACCGGCATTTATATTTCCTCCCATTTCTCGCAGTCGACTCTGGCGAACATCTCAATGAGGCCGTTCCGACAAAGATCGCCGCCCTATGTGACTTTTTTTACGTTATAATAATATTGTAAGTATAATATCATATTGAATATATAGAGACCTAGGTATAATAATAATATAGTGTGTATAGCCGTTGTGGGCGTGTAGGAATTTCACGGACAAACGAGCCCGAGGAAGTACATATTATTATATTATGGTCGCAATTGATAATGTCTGCGGGGTGTATACGTTTGTGCAGGTGACACGAAATTAAGGATATAGAGGTACATTCTTACATATATTGTATTCATAGTGAAAGAGTAGAGCATATTATTATTGTACTGCGTTTGGCACGGCCAGCCACCGAGGCACCTTCCTTCGCATTACTACTACGCTTTCGTGGTATAGGTATTAGGTACCTGCCGGCTTGTTCGGTGCCAAGCTGTCTGTGACCCAAAATCAGTATAGTAATAATAATATTAGTAATGTATAATATTATTATATATATATGAGTGTGTTGGCGGTTTTTATTGCTACGCGGCTGTCGACGCGACTCCGCCGGGCCAATATATGCAATTATACATGCGATGTGTGTTGTAAAAACATTGGACATATTAAATTTGTTTAATGGGGTTTAAAAACGATGGTGGTCATCAAATAAAATAACGACGACCGATATTAAATCGGCTGTGATTTTCGCCATAAAAATAAAACGCTGCACACAATAAGTATAAGTACATATTTTATAAATAGGTACACAGATATATTGTACAAGCGCACTTTTAGTATCGCTATTTATCACAAATACTCAGAGTACTATTATACTTAGAATATTATAAATTTACAAGTGCCTGCGTGTCACGACTATCGTATATTTCTGAACGTGTAGCTATTTATATTTTATAAATGCAATAACGCATTATGTTGTATCTAAGCATTATCGCGTATTAGTCATAATAATAATAATACTATATTATACTATTATTCTGTTTAAAAAAAAAAAAAAAAAATTATGTAAAAAGGAAAATTATATTATTATTTTATTCAAATAAATTATCCGGATTTAATAGATTTAAAAAAAAAAAGATTAAATTGTATAGCTTAAGATCGATTACTAAAAAAATAATTAACAATATTGAACTATACATATATACAATCTAACTATCCATCTACATTTATTTTATGTACAATATAATATAAAATTTACAAACGAATAGGTTATATGAAACCTCCTCCTCTAATAATGGGTTGCTTAAGTTCATATAGAAATAATACTGATGTACATACATTATGAATGTAACATCAAATAGATAACAACTTGTTGTTAGTAGTTTTTGATTTAAAATGAAATTGTTGAGAGGCCGGTCTAACTCTGCGTGGATATACAGGATTTTGACGTTGATCTGTCAGATTTACACACAGGGGTGACATGTGTCAACAATTTCAAATATCCATAATACTTTGTTACAGAAAAAGCGTATCTAAAACTCTAATCAAATACAATTGTGACACGCATCAATATATTATCTTGTATCAATTAACCATGTTGATGTATTTATTATACAAATAACTTGGTTATAATAGATTGTGTTATTGAATATTTATAAGTAGGTATGGTTAAATGCCAGAACCATACAATTTGTCAACAATATCATTAAGGATATTTATGTAAATCATTTTTTTAAAAAATACCGATCAAATTATACGATCACTAAGGGGTGTAATTATCATATTTTATTATATGCTATTTTGGTGGTGGTACCTACTCGTTAACCGGGCGTGCTCAACCTCTGTACCGCGTTTATTTCCCTGTCAATACACCATATATGTATTATATAAAAGTAAATCGTTATCGTCGTACCTAATACACGGCGGTAAGAATGTACATATGCACCTATATGTATATAGCGGTGGGTATATATACACTGTAATATATGCAGATGGAATCACTAAATCGTCGGCGGCAAAACTTTATCACGTTACCGAACGCGCTCCATCCACACCACATACACATACACTTATCGCATACGCGCAATCTTATTGCCTAAAAGGCTCCTCTTGTTTCGCACGTTGCCGTCTCTCTACTTATTTTTTCTCGTTCTGTGTGTTCCTCAGACTCTATCTCAGTCTGTGTACACCTCGCCCACACGACGTCTCTCTTCTCCTGCAAAGTGTCGCGCCCGAAAACTTTTCCATATAATCCGATATCAGTATCGTATTACGGTCTACGGGTATATGTATATGAACTTAGTGCCAAGATGGCGGCGTCGGGCGGTTGTGTTGTTGGGTCGTTATCGGCACGTCTGCCGAGAGATAAATGACTCCATTTTAAAAAGCGTCCTCGCTGCTTTTACAGCACAGACCGAGCTCGTTGAAAAACAACCTTACACTGTCATACCACTACCCCCTTTGCTCGCACCCCGTGTGGTTTTCCCTTGGCCGTACAACACAGCTCAGATTTGGAAAATATTTGCAGCGGTTTATATATATATATAGGGCGAAAAGAAATTGTCCTCGCTCTAAAAAACCTATTCCCAGTCTATATAGTGTATATACGATAGGATATTTGTAAAACAATAATGCGCTTTTGGCCGCGCATAAGCGATTGTTAACCGTTCAATAATAATAGTCGCCGGATAAAAGCGGTTTAGGTTGCAGAGTTTTCACGCACTTAGACCATTTGCGGTCGTTTATATATATATATATAGATATTTATATAATATGAACTTTCTTTTGGGGTTTTTGACAAAACTTTTGCGAACACATTCACATCACAAAACGGTCGTTTGTTCATACTTTTGCAGATGGCCGCTATATAGTTTGCTTGTTATTTCCTAAGTGATTTCCAACGACAAATAATAGTATAAACGAGTCCTACACGCTGACAGAATGTATTTTACACGCAATAAAATAAAGCTAAACTACAAAAAATATATCCCTTAAGAATTACATGAACAAAAAATATCCCTAATAATTTCGATTGATATGGTATAATAGACACAATAGTTGTACACACAATTGAAAAGTAACAGGGTTAAGGAAAATTAGGTCTAAGAGAATTTTTCAAAGTCATATGACTTATAATAATATAATATTTTGATAGCTCTTTGAGTTAATACTAAAACAAGCTTGAAGAATATTAAAAATCGGCTAATAAAAACAAAACAAAATCTGTACTAATAATATTAATATTATCTGATAATATTAATGTAGTTCCCAATTTTTGTGTGCGCTTCTTCTGGAAAATAACTAATATTTTTCTTTTTTCCTTAATACTTATTATTTATTAAACTTATTTATGTCAAATATAATATTATAATAGGAACAAGTAAATAGGAACAAGTGGGTTTTACAAAACGATTTGTATAAAATAGACTTTTGCGTTTTATTAAATTGTATAATAAATTAACATATCACACAGTTAAAATATTGAGTCAAAATTAAAAATTGTCAGTTATTAGAAAAAAAGACTTGCACACTTGTCGCATTACTCGTTGACCCCACGTGGCACTTTTATTACAGCTAATTAAATGATATATTATTTTCGCTACTAGTTCCTTTTTACTTTTATCTAGCCCCTTACGAATGATAGCCTGTGTTTTACCACATTTGATAGTAAAAATAATGGTATATAATAAAAAAGAATCGTCATCTCGATTTTTCAATCATCTGCACCGCATTGTGACTGACTTGATAGTTATAAGAGCCGATGCTCGTTAAACGTTTTATTGTACTATAGTCTTTTTTTTTTCACTTCAAATTACTCGCAACGAATATAGTAATATAATATAATGTAATTATTATTACTATTATTGTTAACGAAATACCTGTACATGTGTTGTCCTGCAGAGCCGGCGGTCGTTACCGGTGTATATCGGTTATATTATATTATTATACAAGACCGTTGACTGCAGACGACCAGGGGGTCAACCGCGGCGTACCCATGCAGTTTTTACAATTATTATTGTTATTATTATTATTATCATTATAAGAAGGCATCAGCATCGGTGTGTGTGGATTTCGCCACGGAATTCGGACCGTCTCGTATATCCGTTGCCGCTCAAAGTCATATACCACCCGGTGGGTTTTTATAACTCTAAGACGTCGATTTTATGAAAGACTGTAACCCGGACAATGGGTATAGGCCGTCCGCCGCCCCCGAGACCTCCTCATTGAGCGCAGACTGACCGGCACCACCGTCGGAACGACTGCAGGTGAATCGAAATTGATCCGATATTCTTTTCCGTATATTGAAAATCCCCAAAACCCTGGCCGTGCCATTCACATATAGCCTATATTATAATGTATACACCGTGGTACAATAAGATGTATAATTCAGCGAAACGCATCAATGAAGTCGCACATCTACTACTAAACCATATAATAACAATACATACATTCGTGTACAACCTACCTTAACGAATTCGTTCCGCAAGTGCATCGAACAACACCACGATATTATAAGTAGGCTAGATTAGACTGCATAACGACGAGACAAGTGCCTCGTTCGAATTCTACTTTGTCTGTGATTTAAGAAGTTTGTAATTTAATATAAAATAACAATGACGTATCCGATAAAAATGTACATTATAGAATTGGAAAAATGCTTTGCTAAACTCTGTCCAAGTATCTTCTGAGCGATATTGACCGTTCTGCTGTCGTGACACTACTGGCTAGCCCGCTTATTCCTTGTCGCTATTTATGAGTTCTGCAATTGCATATAGATTATCTCATTCATAAGAGTAAAAATTACCTAAGAATAATACTTAATGTTTATATTTGTCTAAAAGTTATGGATGAACCGATGAGTTGAAAACAAAAACTAATGTTAACTTGTGGAGTTTTCCTCAATTAAAATAGGGAACGGTCGTTATAGTTTTTAAACTTCTGGTCTTAAAACGTAACAGGAATCATTGGTGGTTTCTGAGAATGAAATTTAGACACATTTAAGTCCTAGGACACACTCGTGTACATTTTTCGCGTTTAAGCTTAATACAGATTTAAATAAACAATATTACTCTAATTTCCCAATTATTTAGCATCGTTGTTTTGAATAAAACGTTTGTAGGTGTTTTGTTATTAAAAAAATAATTGCCTGAATATTTTGAACTTCCTTTATTTATAGACCTAATATAAACCACATAAGTGAACATATGCCAAGCAAGCGTAGACGGTTTATCTTGTGGTGGTGGCGGTGGTGGTTTAGTCATTTTACTCATTTATTATACATATAATAATAAGAGAGTGTGTGATTTTCACCTCAATGGCCATCTAATGACTTGACTATTTACTCTTCTCCCTATTTTTTTTTAATCTTTTTCTTTTTTTATCGACCGTTATATGGTAATAATAATGATGATTCCGAGACGAGAGAGTGCATGAGTATAAATACGAAATTAATGATGCTGGAACTGCTACCGTCGGGTCTTCTCACCTGTATTGAAGAAGACGGCATACATAGAGATTTTTTTTTTTCATTCATAAGCCGGAAACTGAGATGAATGAATGTCCCCCAGCATGACTCCACGCACAGGTTATTTCTCTACACTCCCGCACCCCATTAAATACATACAATGTAATAATAATACTATAAGTGAACCTTGTATGTGTGTATAATAATACTATATACTATTATAATATTATATAAAAGATTTCTTCCCGCCGCGTGAAAAAATGAGCATCGTCCTACAGGAATAGTATTTTTTTTTGTCGCTCTTTTTCTGTTAAAAGGATACGGCGGATCCTTTTAAATCCGATTATTGAGTTCGCCGTGCACATGTGTGTGTGTGTGTTGTGCGGAATACTCACTTGACTTACGACGCGGACCTGCCAATAATAATAACAATAATATCTGCTGTCGGGATTTGAACACGCACATAGAAATGCATTAGAAAGCCATGAAGTGTAATGTAAACCTGTAACGTATAGTAGGTATTGTATGATAACTGTAAGACATTATCCGGGCATACCCTTAAGCCACACACGGTCAAAAAAATGTTATTACAGCAAAACGTTTGATATATTTTACACGTGTTAACATATATAATATCTGCATTTTTGTAAAATATTACCTACTACAGTATACTTAGGCACAGATGAAAATTGTGAATTTTTTACTTAAATTTATTTCCCATAATATTGTTGTGAAAGATCAACAGCTAATTTACTTTTTGATGCCCTTATAGCGCACGTAGGTACACTAATTTCGATTTCCAAACCAAAATAGAAAATTTGTTTATTATAATTAATATTTATACATAGGTATACAGTTATGATGTCCACAAACAAAACTAAAAAAATTAAAATATATTATTGTGTATTTTCAAAAAAAAAAAAATATATACATATATGACAAACGGATGAAAGCAAATTGGTTATGCATATTATACACAACTAAAATAAGCGCAGACTTTTGTCTATCTATACGCAATGATGAATTACAATAACTGGGTTTTTATTATTCGCCCGTTGTGATTACTTTGAAATCCCACCTAGTATAAAAAAAAAAGAAAACCCAAACAAACAAAACAAAGCCCAGCGTTTCCAATGATCCGTAATTTAATTTTTCATTATTTCGTCGTTTTTATTCGCAAAAAAATAATATTGTTTTACAATTCAATTAATGTAATTTGGAGCCACTTTTTTCGGCCCCTCGGCAATCTCTAATCCCGTGTCGTCGTTAGCTTCTATGAATATAAATTAAAACTACAAATTGAATCGTGATTGAACCCTCCTCTAAAAAAAAATACACTAACAATATCGATACGCATGTATATTTGTATATTTATACAATATGGTTGTATATAGAATATTATTTACATTTTTCAATAAATACACAGAGGGAAAAAATGGCAAACCGCACGTATTATACCTATATGTATACACACATACATTGGAAACGTTACCAGATTATAGAAAGAGATTTTAGTAGACTATTATTAAAGTGTAATGGAACGCCGCTCTGCATATGCGTGTATAATGCATGTAGGCGAATTTCAGTGGCCGTCAGCAGCAGGTTTATACGAATATTGTTAAAACCGAAATATCTCTCACTCCCCTTGATTGTATGTATACTGCATAGGGCCGGCCGCGTGCAATGGCAACTCATTTAGAGAGATGCTAACAGATTTTGAAATTATATGAGTAATTTTGTTTACAAATGGCCTCTGCCTGTGTACAGGAGAATATCCATTACTCGGAGGATCAACGGCTGTAATTGAAATGACCCGCAGATTAGGATGAAGGAGATTGCTTTAGAGACGGTGGCGTTCATTAATTGTGTCGGAAAATTCGAAATTAAAATTAATTTCGGGTCGGGTCAGGTTGGATTCGAAAACTGCTCTGCCAAAACGATTATACCATCGTACAGCTAATTCCCGTCCAAATCGTGCTGCGCGCACATCTTTCGTTCATTTTTCCACTGGCCTAAGACCATACAATTACATGTTATTACATCAAACATATGAGCACTGAATCCGTCATATACAATTTGGTAACCAAACTTTGGTTTATATAATATAGATTTATAACTACAGTCCTACTGATCTCGCTGGTCATAACTACATAGAAATATAGTCGATAAACTATATAGATAATCCGTTAAGATTATTCGGTGTGTGTGTAAAAAAGGGATAAACAAAATATTGTCGTCTTCCGGTTCTAGTTTTGAACTCTCAACCGAGTTACATCATATAGATCTTTGTGCGCACTCACACTTGTAAAATGATATATTGCCTAGAAAAAAACTAAAACAATTTTCCATAATATATTTTCCTTGATGTTATGTCGTGTACTTATAGTTAACTGTTAAAAGCTTCACAACTTTAACGTTAAATGAAGTTTTTGAAAAACAGCCAACGCCGATAAATATCTTGAACTGCCGGCCAACATAGATTTTAAAAAGTCGATTAGCGATATACTTAGCTTGGATGCGAGTCCCAAGTTAAATCTAATACTTTATACTTAAAACAAGTGGCAATACTATTTCGACCTAACATATTAAAGTTTTTTTTATAAAATTGTGCAGTACCTACAGCATACACAGCGTTGATCGTTATATTAATATTATACATATAGACATTGTTGAAAGCTTTGCTTGGCAGACGTTAAAGAATAATATTGCGGTTTATAAAGATAAGACCTCGTGTTACTGCACGCACGGGTTGATGTGATCACCGTTTCATCCCTCGTGTAATAATAAGGTAATGTAAAAAATAATGTCATAGTGGATACATTTTTTTTTTACTGCCCGAACTGCACACGGTTTATATGTAGAGTGGACCAATATCAGCGGATGTTAAAAAAAAGAAAAAAAAACGAGTCCATAAGTAAATAAATAATAATAAAAGCCCATTGTAAATATTTTTTGGAAGCATTACGGTGCCGGATATGAGAGCCACGACGTCCCCGGAATGGCACATAGAAGACACCTGGAACCTTTGTAAAGCCATTGTGTTCATGTACACACAACTCTTCTTGGGCTCCACCAAGCACACACACATATTATATTATAAACACACACACCGTATATAATATTATATTATGTATACTATGCGATATACTATATTACATATTATTATTATTAGTATTGTTATATACCGTTTTTGTTGTATAATATCCGGCCAAGTCTCGGCTTATACACAATGATAATAATAATAAAACCTTTAAGAAAAATGATCATATCCGTTAATAAATATTTGCGGTCCTCTGCCGATATATATATATATATACATAAAATATCATGTATTATACTTTGCCCGTTTGCGGTATACATCATATTATTATTATAGTTTGGCAAGGGAGAAAAATGCGGATTAAGCATGCCATATATAATAATAATAATAGTAATAATATAATATTGATCTGGTTTTCTCGTGTTATACTATATAATATGTATGTATAAGCCAGAAGAAACGACCGAGTCGTAAAAAAATCTTTACAAATTACAAAAAGGTCGCCGAAAAAAGTATTATGCCACGTGTAATGGGCAATGGCCAGTACGTGCATACGTATAGTATATGTATACAACATGGTAGAGGAACGATCATTGAGTAACTATAAAACTCAGACGGCCACTAAAGACAAACGCTATTCGTGCAATGATAATTACAGTAAATTCTGTATTAGGTAATACATTGAAAAAATTAACCAACTCAGTTTACATACCTAACCCACAAGGCGCACGATATGATATTCCATTGGAGAAAGGTCAGTTTCAAAGTAATCCATATGGCAATCGTCGCCTCTTTATATTTGATTTAGATTTCAACATGCCAATAATAATAATATTTTGATAGTTCAAATAATTAAAAATATTAACTATTAAATAAAACCGTATTGTTATATAGTACAAATACTTAAGTTAATACTTGATGCAAGACCCAGGATAACTTTTTAACAACCGGTTTGACTTTGTCTTGTATACAGTACACTATAGATGAGAAGTTGTGTACACTATAAAAGTTAAGTAAGACCATTCATCCAATTCCTAATCTAATTTGCGATAACAACTTCTATGTGTAATTATAGTCTCGCTGGTGTTTATACCGAATCTCTGTATTTATCAATGTATTAACTTATATACTTGAGGGTACATATCATGCAAGCGTTCACAACAATTCACCAACTCTGTATTATAAATTTGGTAAAATGTACATATACAACAACCGAGCGTGTAACTTTACATAATCCTTTCACAGGAAGTATTTAATTGTGATTTGTGTGTATACACACATGACACACGAACGAACTGCTTGTTTTCAACTCGTTTTCGAGAATGAAACGACAAACTTTTCTTCTGAGGATTAATTGTGTGGTCCTTTTTAGCATCTCTCTATGGTATATGTGTATACATTAGGCGAGTTTTATATTATTATACATATCTGAATCAAACCAACAGCATCCGCAACGCCGTACGTATAAGTTTGTACTTACTACTTGTTATACGAGGGTATTTTATTTTTGATAAAGCCAAGGGCTGGTAAAAAAAAAAATGGCAAATAAAAATGTTGCACGGTGTATTACAAGGGTATAAATGGCGCGCGCGTGTCCGAACACAGGCGATTCGTAGGGGGTGCGTGGGGGTAGGTGACGGGGAGGGTGTAAGTCCTTTTGAATTCCGAAATTGATTCGATAAGAATCTGTGCGGACCGTTACCATGGCTACTATGTCGACTTATGAAATGGACAGTTTTTCGACCAAATGTACCTTTTATCCCGTCCTCGTATACCCCCTTAATATCGCATGTCCTCCTGTATACTTACACGCGTTTCCTCTAATTCAATTGAGAAATCTGTTTTCACATATATATTAGAATAGAACACACACACACACTATACACGCTATATATATGAATGATTCAATAATATATAAACCAACGCACGAAAACGGCCGTATTATGAGCGATACACAAAACTGTTATAGGAAAATAAAAAGTATAAATAAATTATTTTTGTTCTCCTCTATTTTCTATACTCACTTTGGGCATAGCAAAACGGTGAATCGGTAAAATCGTACTACGGTTGTTGTTCCCAATAAATGATTTCTAATAAATTAATCATATACATCATATAATATTTATACTTTTATACATATACACTTTGTACAAATACACCTATTATATTCAACCCAGAATATAGGCAATTACTCATTCGATGTCAACATTAATGTCACGAGCAGCTTTTAAATTTTTCCACTGGACCAAAGCCTCTACAGTCTGTCCCTGATCTGACGAGCGGTAATAAGTAAAAAAGTATATCGCTCCCATTTAAACCGTGTAAATTTTAGTATTTTTTTCAGTCGTTGTTTGTATGAAACAATACAACTGGTCACTGGTTAGACACGGTCATAAGCCATTAGTATATCAGCTACATTGTAAAACGACTTATTCTATAGACTTCACTTAGATCAGACAACCACACTTTATATAGTCACGACTTTACTAAAAACATGGCATTTTTTTCCTATATACTTTTATATTTAGTCGACTTAATTCAATTTTAGCTTAATATTGAGTGTTATTTTGGAGGTAATTAACTATACATAGTAATTATTAACAACCGTTAAATCACCAACTGAATAATTAAAGAATTTTACTCATAAAAGTCAACTTGTTTACGATTATGCTCGTTCATAATCTTTATTTAAAGATTATGTCAACTATATATTACTTTTTACCTATGTCTACTAGCATAAAAACTTGGGTAGGAAGTCAAATGAATTTCATTTGTTTTTTTCTTATAATTTAAGTAAACCAAATTATTTAAATACACAAGCACTTTTGTGTGTGTTGTTTTAAAACCATACAGTTCTGTCAATCGAAGTAGAAATAGATATATTGATCTCAACGTCGAGTAGCTTGCTTGATCATCTCTTATAAACATCCTTTGTAAACGTGTGTAGAGTCAATTAACTTGGCCTAAATACACTTTAAATGTTTTGAAAATAAGTTCTTCTGCTTACTTCTTTGAATAGTTTCTTGTATATGAAACATAATTATTTGTGTAAATAATTAATCAAAAAAATGTAGGTATGTTATTATAGATAATTTGCGTTTATTTATAGTCTTTCAATGGATGAAAAGTTACCGTTATATAAATTATTGCCATCATATTATAGTAATAGCGATTTTTTTTTAAATAAACATATTACATATTGTACATTTTGTTTTTTCCATAAAAAGATTATACAGGACTTTTAAATTCTTATATTTTTAATGGTAAAATGTATATGTATAACTTATAAATATATACGTGCAAACGATTATCCAATTAAATCTTCCGCTAAATTAATTGTATATATTATTAACAATAGGTTTTTTTTTATGTATATGTTGTATATGTACATTGTACATACCATTTGTAGGATATAATAATATATAATATTCACATTGTATAATTACACATCATCCATAATCCTATATAATCTCTTCCTCAGAGATGCGCACAAGCAGTTAAATTAAAACATAATATTATACAAATGACGACACGTAGTACTGGTATAGAAACTGTATTAAAAAGCTTCTATTCACATGAATTTAATATAATTATGTTTTTATAGTCATTAAAAAAGCATTGTTCACATTTCGCAACACTATACAGAAAAAAAAAATAATAATAGTAATAATAATAAATAATAATAATTTAAATAAAAACAAAAAAAATGAAACAATAATAATAATAATTTTGGTAGAACCGCGAGTCAGCACTGCAATACCATTTAGCTATTTTTACACATACACTAAGATCATCTAATCTAAGTATTATAATATAATACTTATTATTTATATATATATATATATGAAATGACTAGACGTTTCAGATAATAATAATAATAATTTGCAGTACATAAGTTGTTTACCGGCCGGAAACGACCGCCAGAGGAATAACGTAAAATTTATTCGTGGGTCTTCAGGTCCAGCGTGCCAGGGTGGCCAACGCCCGGCCAAGCCTGATGCTATATGCCGCCGCCGCCGCCTCCGTAATGTGCGGCCAATTCCCTCTTGAGCCGTTTGGCCGCACTGTCGTCCCGCATGTCCTCGTCTTCGTCGCTCTCGTCGGCCGCTTCTTCTTGCTTCCTCTTGGCCGTCGCCATTTCGGCGGCGTGCTTTTTCCGCCACTTGGTCCTTCTGTTCTGGAACCACACCTGTAAAAACAAAACAAAAAAGACGACGGTTTAGCATAAAGAACAAAGGCCAAGTAATAATTGTAATTAATGCGTATCACGACTGCGAAAAGATGGAGTCGGATATCGTTTAGCTATTTCTGTGTAGGTACAACACGTTTTCCACATAATTAAAAGAAGAATGCGCGCACCGGATATAATATGGCACGGGCCATTATTTCCTACGGCGATTTGCACGAGGCGCGGCTGGCGGGGGCGGGGGAGGCGGTAAAACTTTATAATATCATATCGCTGTATGCGATTTTAATTATAAAGTTAAACCATTTGCGGGGGGAACGGCCCGTAATTAAGACCGTCCGGGGGCCGTTTGTGCCGGTGTATTTGCAAATTACGCGGTATTTAGGCGTCCATGTATTCGCCATTAATCAACCCTCGGGCTTTTGCAAAGGTCGTTAGACGGTCTTGTTTTTAATAACCGCATTAAGACGCCGCGCCATCTGGACTGCGCGCGCGCTCCCCGCCCCTCCCGTGTGCTCCTTCTTCTCCTTTCGCTGTAGCGGCACTCTTAAGCCGCCACCCCACCCCCCCCCTCCCCTCTGCATTACAGCAATAATCTCGGCGTCACATCTTGCAACGTCTTGCCATCGTCGTCCCACTCCGCGTGTACCCGCGACCCCCCTCCATCGCCGCCGTGTTCGATAATACTACTAATTGCGGGACGGTTTGCTTTACAAGCTGACGAGATCAAAACTGCCGAGTAATATATTAGGCGAGGGAGACGTGTAATTCACAGTGTTGCCAACCATGTTACGCCAATAGCCGTGTACGGCGAAAGAAAAATTGGAGAAAAACCACAAAATGATCTAACCTAACCGTATTGCTAATTCAACTAGAAATGGCTTCCAAACTCCGTTAGATAAGGTCCACAAAGTCTGAGCATGACTTACGGATTGCTTATAAACGTTTTTCGACCCTTTTCCGTTCGGTACTTACACAACATGGTGTGTATACTTATTGTTCGTTAAAATGTACATCCTTTCAAAGCGGTGGTGGCGGTGGACAATTTCAGCTGTAATACGATTAAATACTCAGTGACGGCGATAATAAAAAAAAGTAAACTGTCGGTAAAACGACCGTGAAGGCGGTTTTAATTTAGCATTTTGTGTTTTTTTTTTATGTTGCACATTGGAATTATAATTAACGACGCGCTCTGGAACACGAGGTAGGTATTAAAGGAAATTAAATCGGATGAAAATTAAAAGCGGCTCTCAGAAGTGAATATTAAACCGCATAATCTGCGACCTGGCATTAATAAAAATAATAATAATAATAACAATAACAATAATGAAAATACACACGAAAACTGTTATTTTTATATGCACCGCAATGGAGACTTTTTTTTTTATACTCGAGTGTACGTGCCCTCACCTCAACACATTCACAATCATTTTTTTCTGTCGTTTTTTTTTCTACCATAGTCTTTTTTATATATTTAAAACAGGCGGGCCAAGTGCTCTCCAGGGCGTTTGTCATTTGAATAAAAAGCACGCGCAACGTGTGCGGTTAAAAACTTTTTTAACCTGCGACTAACCCCCTCGGCCCACCCCAACGCATCGCCACGACATTAATTTACATTTTGCCTTTTTAGAATACATGTATACAACGGGTTATGTCATTGAAATAACAATAATAATAATCTACCATTGTACAAATTAAATAAGACCGAAATACGACTCTGTGCGCCTTTTTTTAAATCCCAATTATAGTAATAATATCACACATGGTTATGGGTGTACATGATTAATGTAGGTATAGGTATGGTACGAATAATTGTGAAAGACCGTCACGTCTAGGACCTGCATTTACAATTACCTAATATATCTCACGGTAAACATCATACATAATATATAACATTAAATAACATCAAAACGCGCGTACAATTAGGGCTGAAATTGAATTTAATTCCTATATTATATTATGTAAAATCGCATAGATAACCGGCAGATTTACCGGGGCGGTCCAATATTATGCTGATTAATAGCCAAAGTCCCGACATTAGAGGAGACATTATTCGAAATCGACCGTATCGCAGATCCCCAATCAATTGTATCCGGTTAATTAGGCGTGTAAAACGTGTAAACTTGGCCCCGGGCTATACCTATACCACGTTTTGATCATGGTAAACGTTAATTAACCCAATCAGAATATTGCATAGGGCATAATAATTAGCCTATTGTCCCCACGGGGTATGTAAATAAACTATACAAGTCGATCGGTCGCAAAAGGTCCGTATCTTGACCCGGCCGAGTCGGACTTGGCGCAGTGATCTCCCCCATATCATATATCTATCTATATATAAAGATTATACGGTCCCTTTCGCAGTGTTATTACTACTATTATCATTGTTATTATTAATATTATTATACGACCGTTTTAATAATACGTTACGAGCCGAGTATGAAACGGGGACAAAACAAATTCGGTCAATTCGATTTTTTTAAAACTATATTTAACGGAGGAGGGGCGATAAATCATTGGCCGACCGACTGCATATAGGTAGGACCTAGTATATATAGCTAATCTGATTATGTCGGAGGGTGTTTTTTTCCAAAAACCAAACAGGCTTTTTGTCACCAAACTTAACCTAACGTTGATGTATGCGCGTCAGCGTCAAAAAACCCGGTCAAAACCACCCCAGCAGTTTTGTTTTTAGCAGATTTATTGGCCCATCGCATTTGGAAACGCCGGCAATAATCCCGAATTTATGATTTTCCGCTTCGGACTTGTCATCCGAAAAACTATTTCTATTCGGGTAATTTATAATACTGGCAGGAAAAAAACTGTACAAATCATTATATTATTATTGTACCCGGGATATAGGTACACTACACTGCTGACACGCATAGTGTATATATATGTATACAGCGTATATATTATGTATAGTGTGTATTGTACATCTGAATTCTGTCATACATACAAATGGACAGAGTTTGTGACACTTTTTCCTGTCGGTGCACAACTATTTGACCGTATCCAGGACTTGTTCCCGGATGACTTTAGCATTGCCGGGATTGGTTGTGTTTTTAAACTGCTGTGTGATGTTATCGAAACACACACGTGCTATAAATTTATTCAAATGCAATTCTGAGGAAATTATCTCCGGACATGATCGAGTGGTACAAATTCAAATTTCATCCCCCCCCCCCGTACGCTCGTAAAGGGTCCTTTGGCGATTTTTTCGGATTTTGTCCGCCGCCACACGTTGCACATCATACAGATGGTATCTAACACACATACACATATAGGACTGCGGCGGTGGCGGTGTACATTATTATGTTAATTTTGGGATTTCCGAGACGACGAGCCTAAAGGGGCAAAGGCAAAGGGGTGCACAGCAAGAAATCCCCGAATTATGTTTTAATTAATCGAGTGTTAGACAAGTTAATGCCGAACCCAAGCCGCGCGCCACCGGTAAGTATAAAGCAGGCGCGCGCAAAAGCCGCATCAACGTCCCTCGATTATGCGAAAGGGAGATCCTGTATACGATAGGTTCGGCTTACTGCTAAAGGAACACATGTCCTCTTTATCGACCAAAAAAACGACGAGGGTCCGGTGTATATAATATATTAAAAGCCTATTATAAAATATGTAAACGTTTAAAAAAAAAAACGTGACCGACACGTCCGGTTATAGCAGCATACTTCTAACCCTTACTTCCTTGGCCGCACTAATCCGGTGACTCGACTTAACGATGTCCTAGCAAGGTCCATTATATTCTGGAAAGCACCGTACCGGCCTTTTGTACTCACCTTGGTAAGTACCTAATAATTCCCACACACATAGATCAACGATTGAGTAACGCATAATAATAGTAATTATTAAATTAATAATTTGTGGGCGAATATTTTGTTTTTAAGGTAAGCTGAGTGGGATTGCAATATATCCCGTTGAACGTTATCCATCAGTATACCTATAATATTATGGCCGGTCGATTTACAAACGGATGACGAAAAAAAACATGAAACTAAACGATGATATATTAATGGAAATAAAATAATGATATTCAAGTTGAAAGTTTTCGCGGCGATGTTTAATTAAAACGGTTTTTATTTATTAAACAAAAAAAAATAAATGTATAAAAACTAATTGAATTGCAGATGCATACTGCCTCACTGCTCTCCCACCGAAATAAAAGCATTTTTTTTTTTTTGTACAAACAATTCTATAGTTAAAATAATACAATTATTATTCTTCGATTCCGTTTCAAAATAATAATATATATTTTACAAGTATTACTTAGTTTTCTGATTACTTTTAACTTGGTCACCAGTAAAGTATATCAAATTAAATGCGTTTTCAGCGGTTGTAACCTATCCGGGATAAAAACCCTGGAGATCATTCGATTAGTATTTCTGCAAACCCATTGTGTACAACAGCGTACTGTAAATTGTAATTATATTGCATACCATATAAGAATGACTTGACTACATTAGTTATGTCGAGTCCCAAATGCACTTTACCACCAAAGTTCACAAGAGAGAGAGAGAGAGTGGGAAAGAAACAAAAAAACACAATAATACTTTAACTCGGTTAATGGACGGTGGTTGCACCCCGTGTCTAACGTAAACATATTACACAACAGCAGCTACCCTCGGTAGGATTTTTCTATAAATTGATTACCACACCACCGTGTATATACATATAAGTAAATATAATGTAATATGTACACTGTACACACACACAAATGTGTATATATATAGCGTTGACCGCCGCCTAAGCTTTTGTATATGTGTAAGCGTATAATAATTGGTTTATCGAGTCAAACCCCCCAAAAAAGGGGTTGTAAGTGTACCTACCCGTTTACGGACGGTTAACCCTGAGCGGGCGTGTGTGTTTGGCTCATATATATATATATATATATAAACACGCTTGTACTTAGTGTATATGTGTGTATATGCGACCATCGTACCCATATGGCGTTTTCTCAAAGGCTAATCCGATTTGGCCGTGCTAATGCTAACCGGGGTATCGTTGTTGTTGTTATTGTTATTATTTTTATCATCATCATAGTCATAGTGTAACCAAAACGAAAATCTCACTCCCCGCCCGTTTGAGTCAACCCCCCACCCTCAAGCGTTACTAATATTTGCCTTTGGGTTTTGGTTCAAAGTTGAAAAAAAAAATAATGATATTTGAAGAAATCAATGGCATAATCCGTACTCGGTTCAGTAATCGGTCATTGGGTGTTTAGTTAATTTGGAAACGGTTTTCTATATCCAACAACAAGCATACAATGTATTATGTTTGGTAACTATAGGAATAGTGTCAGTGGAAATATATTTAGTTGTATATGTCTTAAGAACGGCGAGCAAACAATATATAATAATATTATGCAAATATACAGTCCCTTTTAGTGTGATCATAATATTATAATATTGTGTATAGTTAACCTGAAATTATGCCCCCTCATATACTATGTATGAGTAAATTTGTAATTATGTATAGGTATATATACCGAATTCCAAGACGATGCCGGGCTAAAACCCCAAGTGAGTGGGCGGCGCCGCACTCGAGGAAAGCCTATATAAGCCGTCCAAGTATACGTTATCTCGTTATAATACAATGATTATAATATTATATATTATAAATACCGTGGCGGCCGTATATATGCGTGCATTATGGTTGAATACACATTAAGGGATAATACTCAATACTGGATTGTGTGTACAGTATATACTATGTGCATTTAGGTACTATATAGGTACATGTAATGCGTATAAAGTATGTGTTTAATTAGCTTCTCTAAAAACGACTTGTATACATGTATACGAAAAACCAACTCTGCGAAACAAAACAGGAATATAAATCTTTCGGAAACCGTAACGCGACGAGTCTTTTACGGGCAGCGATAAAAATTAAACTCAACGGCCGACGTGGAACAAAAATATTTTATACACACAGAGGGGTCGGAATCTCGTTGTGATGCTCTCTCGGCCTTTTAAACCCTATTTTTTATTTTTATTTTTTTTGGCTGTTTCCATTTGCTGCAATTGTGGAGTGGCGCGTTTAACGAAATAAAGGATTATATAGGTACGTTTCAATTGCTGCTGCCGTATATATTAATATGATTACGACCTGACGTATTCTGGTACACTGTATTATCATTATCATTATACCCAATAGTATACACTGTACAACTCTACAATATTTAAATGCAACCAACGTCTTATGTAAATTTTATGACCGTGGCGATTTCGTCGAGTTTTATCGTTTTTATACAATATACATAATACTTAATAATAACAGCTGTACCGCGTTGATGACTCGCAATGACAATTTACCATAATATACAAGACCATCGGGTAATAGTTTAAAGAACCACTTGTATGAAATGAGTCGTTTCGACTTATCAGAGCTTTTCAGAATTATCATATAATCAAGTCAAGTCAAGTTAATAAATAAGTTTTGAAATGAATTAACGCCTATTTAACATTGTATAGTATGTATACTTTAATGAGATACAAGAAACAGCTTCGACCGCGTTTCCTTTCATAATTACACATATATTGTATATGTAGGTAATAGATCTTAATGGGCGCCAAGACAAAATTATTTATGTAATACCGCATATTATTATAATAATAATCCGCGTGCGTTATTTTGACAAAACGCGTTGCGGCGATACCGTCATATAATAATATTAATATTACTCGTTATTATAATTATATTAGTGCGACAACAACACCAACAACAACAACAACAACAACAATAATAACACGGGACGACGCCGCCGCCGCAGGCACGTGCACTTTTTATACAGAGATTAAGCGACAACGACGGCGGAGGCGTTTTACAACGAGCAGCGGTTACACGGTGGCGCGTGCACTAATGAAGCGTCGTCATCGAGTGTCGGATGTTTGCGGCGGCAGAGGGTCGGTTGGCGGCGGCCGTGCACCCCACGTCGTCCGTTGAAGGCGTGATTTATGGCGGTGCCGGCCGGCCGGGCGGGCGGGCAGGCAGCGGCGGCGACGGCGGGAAAAATGAAGCGGATCGTTAGCGCTTCTTCGCGGGGCAATTAAAAGCGCCGTCACCGCTGCCTGAGCCCGCTATATTATACCACGGTTACCACGGTAACGCAGAGTTGGTTGAGCATATCCGCCGCCGCCGCCGCCTGTCATGTATTTGAGGAGAACGGATACAAGTGTTACGGCCTCGGGCTTACATGCCGGCGGGAGAAACCGAGCTGTCTGCTGTGGGGAACGGATGGGGAGCGAACGACCCAAAACCGTCACTATAATTGGAGGATTACACAGATAATTGAATCGCCCTCAACAACGTGTGGAGACACGTGTATATATACATATATATATATGTTTATAATACGAATACATAGGGCGGCGACGACACGTTAAAACCGCCACCGCCGCCGCAACCGCTTTCAATAAAAATGCAAATTCGCATAATAATAATATTAATATAATTTTTAATGTAAAAAAAAAGTCCACATTGCGCGCATATAAGGAGGGAGAAATAATATTAATACAATATTATATACAAGTAATCCCAAACCCGCGGGCCACGCCCCGGCGCGAAATTATAATAATAATATAATAAGTAAACACTGCGCGCAAGGGATTTGTTCCCAGTGACTTTTCTCTCATTTTTTTTTCTTTTTTTTTGTATCACTCAAAAACAAGATCGATCGCTTTGTTTTCTTTGTTCACCCCGCCGAACAAGATGTTTTCAAATAAAAGTAACTTTTTAATACCCCTTTTATATTCTAAACAAATTTGTTTAAATAGTATACTAATCGAGACATACCCACCAACGAGTGGCACGGGCGTTTAAAGATACAAAAAGTGTTTATAAGAAGAAAAACAGACTACAATATTCTGGTTTCTCACCTTGACTTGAGATTCGGTCATGCCCAGAGCGTACGCCAGTTTCGCCCTTTCCGGGCCGGCCAGGTACTTGGTCTGCTCGAACGTCTTCTCCAGCGCAAAAATCTGTTGCCCGCTAAACGTAGGCCTCGTGTGTTTCTTTTTGCCGTCTTTTTCTTGGTTCGAATTGTTCACTGCAACAACAAAATCAATCATCGATAAATAAATAATTATTAGCAGTATGTTGGAACAATAAAACTGGTCTTATAGGACACGACGTATCGTCGATTTCGTATCATTCCATGTGTCTAAAACTTTATCCCCGGTTGTCATTTCAATGTAATATAATAATACAGCGCAACCGATGGAAAAATAACTACACCAAAAACGACATTATACATAAATATATATAGTTAATATTTCTGATGTTATATCCGAACGTCGTAAAGTTTTCTTGCCGACCATTTGCAAAACTATACTCGACGCGCTTATTATCGAGTTTTAGGGGCGAGAGAAAAGAAAATGTATTTTCGGTCGTGTAACAGCGAAACAATAACACTGCGTGTTTGTGTGTGTGTAAATATAAAATAATATTTTCCCCGGCAGAGTTTTGTTTTCCAATATAAGAAAAATACACACACATTATATTATACAATAATATCGTAAACGCAGCAATCTGGCCGAATGATCGCTGCGGTCGATTTTTCCAACAGGACGACGCCAAACGATGCACAACCGCAGGCTAGCTCTGTTTTTCTCTCTCGCATACACACATATGAAATATATATATATATATATTGCGTTTAAAACAACGAGCAAAAGTAATATAATAAAAGGAGAGCCCGACAACAACATAAAACACGTTTAAAACGAACGCGTGCGGAGAAAATAAATAGCTGTAGCGGTGGCGAATAGCGTTGGCTTTTCCCGGGGAAAAATCCACAAGGGAAAATGCGAGAAGGGAGGCGGACGGACGGGACGAGAGCCTGGATGGGGGAGGACGTATACAGAATATAAGGGGCGTTATGTTTTTATCACTATATATATATACAGAGAGACGAGGATAAGAGAGAGGTGATATTCGGGGTTCTCGAGAAAAGCGTGTCAACGAGAATTTCATTTTGTTAACACAATCCGCAACGAAAACGGCGGCGGCAATATAAATGTATATAATATATATATATAGATATATATAAAAACACACACATTTGTTCATACACATGTATAGCCCACGGTAAACGTTATTTTCATCTGCGTGTGTGTATGTGTGTCTATTCTCTCCTATATTCAACTGCAATCGCGTTTATGTTATTTTATTATCGTTTACCGAACGACGATGATCTATTCCGAAAGCCAAAAATCTCTGTTTACCGTGTATACATATACATACCTACATAATAATATTGTGTATACTATATAGTAACCAACTGTAAACTGTGCATGTCAACTGAAAGAATCGTGCGGCTAATCAACAGCTATACTACTTAACCGGCGACGCTATGATTTCCAAAATTTATGTATTCATTTCAAAAAATTATAACAGTCCGGGCTGGCGAGTCGGTTGGCCGTTTGCCAAATTTATTTAACCGCCAAAACCGATATTGGGGTTAAGAATAGTTTTCACAAAGGATTAATGATTATTAGGTATTATTGTTTGGCCAACAACAATCGAGCTTTGTCAAACCCAAGAACGTGGTAACATTTATTAAACCCTCCTCTATATGTATATTTGACAAAAGCTTTGAGCTATTTAAAGACAATTACTATAATATATCTATTTAATAATCAGAGTTTTTTGATTTAGAAATGTCGGTACAGCGTGTAAACGCCGTGTATTCTTATTGGATTTATAGAAGTATAGACATCTTTGGAAAAGCAACGAAATATAGATAACAATTAACAAGTGATAATAACCTAACAAAATGTATTGTATAATTTGTAAATAGTTTACTCGACAGAATTGTGTTCATCTATTTATTACACAGGCGCTACCGGGGATACTGATTGCATCCCGTTCAATATATAGGTATTTTTTTATATTTAATAGCTACATTTTTCAGTATATAGCTCACATTTACAAAATTATATTGGTAAATTCCAGTATCATCTTTTATTAATATAATTTAATTATGTTAATATGTTTATACATAGTCGACAAATTAAGTTGACATATTGTATTAATTGTATGCAGCTGTTAAGGCAGTAGTACAGTTGTCGCGACGGTGAATATTTGAAACAAAACGAGAATCAGGGCCGAATATGATGATTTCATTCAAGAGGGTCGATATTATATTAAGCTTTAATATTGCGGAACAAGGACCACCGTCCCTTAAAATCATTACATAATTTGACCCTTATGAAATTGGCGGACGCTGCGTCGGTGTATATGGGGTGTGTGTGTATGTGTATGTGTATGTGTATATAACGATAAGGGAGAACACCCCCACAACCCCCCTACTATTGTTTGACACTGTGACGGAAGCTAATTGAATAGCTCGCAGTGTAGATTGAAAACGATATTGCCGGCCGCTTTGGGGACCTTGCGGCGAGGAAGGGCAACATCCCCCTCGACCTTCCCTTACAACCCGTCCCCGCCGTCCCCGCCGTCTCTGACGGTCAGTTCCCGGGGATTACCGCACGCCATAACACTTTCGCCACGCCGCACATTGCTTTCGAGCTGCAACAGCTTGGGACAACCGCAAAGCAGCAGTGCCAGGGCGGAGAGGGCGAGACAGGTGTTCTCAGGCCTGGAAAAAAACTTTCTGGACGCTTTCAGAGTATATATTATTATAAATATACAACACAAACCTACACGACGGCGTATCGACGGTAAATTAGGCGCTTTATGTCTATTTTATGATATATAATATAATATTATTATGATGAAAAACGTCTTCGATAAAATAACATCACAAGCGCGTTTGTTGTCTCCACTAATATCACTATAATCACTGTTGAACGTCATTATATAGGTAATAAGTAAAATTGTAGAATATTTTTTCACATTTAAAGGTACTTAGTGAGTCCATATAAAACACAACTAGGAAGATTTATTAAAATCATTTATGTCCCGGCCACCGTTTACTGATGATGCAAAAGTGCATGTCCGTTGTTATCCGACAAATCATTATAAATTATTATTATTACATATTCTATAACAAAATGGCTGCTAGGGGGAACTTAACAATGGGGCACCGCACGACATATTGTCCTTTTTAACGCAGCAAGCGGATATTATATTATATTCTTCCCGCCGTTCCATATAATATATATACTACAAGTTATATATACACAATATGAAACATCTGCTGCCGGGATAAGCTAATTATTCCAAAAGGTGTCTGTCCCTCTTTTTTTCCTTCTTCCTAAAATATATAAATATATATATACACACGTCAGTCAATTAGTCACGAGCAATTATTTATACGTGAATTAACCCGCCGAGCCGCATATTCGCATAATTTATCTCCATTTATACCTACTTTATACCGTTTCAAGTTTCAACATGTTATAATGTCTATACATTAGGTACATATAGATCAAACGGCATAATACCCATCCTGCTATTATCACAAGAATTCACATATGCGTGCACGTTATACTGTTAAATCACAGTAATACAGTTACAAAACAATAAAATATATACTATATATTATGGCAGATATCAACGAGTTTGATGTATAGACAAAATCTTATTACTTTAGTTTAATTGAAACACTGTATACATATTTTAACGAGTACTGCGAACATATAAATCTCGTTACCGAGATATTGTTATATATATATGGTGTATCTGCAATAAATCGAGTTCCAAAACCGCACACCGGTAGAATAGTGTAGGTATATATAACCATGTTAAGAATGTCGGCCACGGCTAAGTTAATATGGCGGAGAAGGGTATAATGACGGCCATGTTACGACCCCCTCGAATATTTCCAGAGGGTAGTTTAGGCGAGGGGACCGCCGTCGTATAATCCTCGCGGTTGCTGTACATTACGCTTGCGCTTATAGAGCCAAAACAAAAGAAAAATACATACTCAAGTATATAATGTATAATATGTAACGCCAGCGTTTCTATCTAACTACATTTAATACAATTATTGTTTATTAATCAATTTTACACAATGAAAATATGTGTTGGTAATCTGAATAATTATCTAATAAAATAGGTATAAACGTTATAAACACTTGATACTTTTTTGTTCATTTAGCCAATTATGGTGTTTAAGTTTAGCAAATACACCGTTTGTCTAGACTGCAGCTCTAAATAAACATGATGATAAAAATTATATTTTACCGGTGATATCGCATAGAGACGCTACTGAAAGAGTGAAGTGCGGTCAATGCGTTTGAACTTGACGTGCAACGCGGCTATGCACATACTCTATAATAATGTATAGATTCAGTTATCTACAGGTATTATATATTATTACTATTTTAGAAAATACAAGAGCGCCCATAAACCAAACCAATTAATTTCGCGACCCGGTGACACGTCGGAGGTATTGGTATACCTATTTATTGTTTTTTATGGTCCTTTGTTTGCTGTTAGTGTCGGCTATAAGGATTGTAATTGAAAAAAAAAATAGTGTGCGCTGACCGTCATTACGCCAATTAGACACACACGGCGGGAAACGCGCATCGCACTCGTCCGATGAGTTTTTACTTATTCTTATATACAGATTATTACTATTATATTTTTTATATACGGTCGTTAAATTTTCAAGGGAAAAAAATTGCCATGCAGCCACCACGACGACCACCTCGTCGAGGGGATAAAAAAAAAAAAATGATGTGACGAAGTATACCTAAACCTTTTAACGTTGTTGTATCCCCGAATAATCCCACGGATATATTTTTTCCAACCGAAGCGGCGGGGGTTGTAGGGGTACGAGAGGGAGGGTGGTTAGGGGTGTCGAGTGTATTTTTTTCTGGAATGCGTGTTTATCCACCCCCACCCCCTCTACTATTTTTTTTGTTTTTTTTAATGCTGAAAACTAAGTTTGTGCGTCCGCAGCCGAGCAGGCCACACAACACGACCGGGTAAAAGGATAAAATATATATTATATTATATAAATATATATATATATATATAGGAGGAAAGGGTGGTTTTGCAGCAATCGAGCACATCTGTTACCAACCGATGCCCCGCCGTCGGTTTTGACCGCCACGGCGGTTGCCGATATTTGCCCGAGGACGTCATTTGTCACTATACAAACACACATTGACCATGGAAATCATAGGCCAATAAAAAAAACAGTTTATCCATAGCAGTTTATACATACGTTATGTGCAGTGTGTGTAATATGAATAGATAGACAAACCGAAAGTTTTTAACCGCAAAAAATATTGTTAAAAAAAGCGCGTCGCACAATAAGCTATATTAGTAATAATAAAGGCGACTACAGTAGCAAAACCGCAGTCATAAAAGCACTTGTTTGAATTTTTCACCTAACAAAAATAATTATATTTTATATTTGACGATTTAATTAAAAATGAACGGTTCTCATAAAAAAAAAACCAAAAATCACTTAGGTGTAGGTACATTAACATGACATACCAATAGAATGTATATTATAAAGACAACTTAGTACTTTATATAGTACTCAAAAATGAAGCACGATTTGTTTTAATAACACCGAGCACGTTTTAAAACAGAAATTACAAACGTCAAACTAATATATAAAACGTGTTTTTATAGAAATAGATCATATAGTTTGAACCCAACTGATATTTTTATTTACAAATTATGTAGTAGGTTTTTTTTAGCTCGTACAGCTGTTTTTTGAAACTACTCGATTTAAATGACAAAATTTGTATGCAACTGGTTTAAAAAATTAAAGAGTTTTAAACAGCGGAAATTATAATTATATACTAAAATCGTTTGCGCGATAAATGCAAAACGTAATTGCTTTAAAATTACTCTTTTCTCGCCACTTTTAGGCAATAATATAAACTTTGAGGGCGTGAGACATAAACGAGAAGCTCATAAATATAGCGGTTATAAGGGCGTTTTAACTTTATTGCTACTATACAAAATAACGCTGCTGCTTATGTTGCAACTTCAGTCTTCAGCATATTATATTACCTATTCCTATATATCATTCGAAAACTATACAACGTTGGTCATATAGCAAATTATAATAAATTCAACAGTTAATTCAAAATTAAATATACAACTCTAGTCTCTAAGTAGAGGTAAATATATAGTCTTAAGGGAAAATTATGTTAAAGCGTTTCGTCTTTCGTTATATTAATGTCATCTGATATTTACTTATATTAAATTATAACTCTTATATACTAAATGTCTGTACATTAACAGTTACTATAATATTATGACATTATATACTTACAACTGGCCAGCCTGTCCCTCCAAGCGATTGGGTTGTTGACCAGCCCCTGGAATCCGGGCCAGTACAGGTTTCTGGTGGTCAGGTCGGCGAGCGTGGTGGCCGGGTGCTTGACGCCGCCGTTGTGGAAATACGAGGCGGCGGCGGCCATACCGGCGGCCGCGATACCGGCCACGCTGTTAAACGCCCGTTGCTGGTGGCTGATGGCCACGGCGGCCCCGGTGGTCGGCGGCCGCGACAGTATTTGCTCGATACCGTGCGGGTTGCCGGCCGTGCACCCGTTCTTCATTTCGGTCATGGTGTGCAGCGCGGCCAAAGGGGGGCTGCTGCTGCACGGCACGTCCAAAAAGTTGAACATGGGCGACAACATGTTGTGGTGGTGGTGATGTTGTTGCTGTGATAGCATCATGGTTGAGCCTAACGACGACCTATAGGTACAAGAATGAATATGACGTTATTATAATTTAATAGAAATACCTATCTATAACTAATTATAGAAACAAGTTGTACTTTTTTTTAATTTAATGGTTCCTATGACTAAACCTACCATCGGTCTTAGGTATTAACTTTTTATTATTCGTAGTAAATTTAACTACATAATAATATTATCACATTAATATTATGACATGTTCGGCTATAGTAATAAAATAAAATGTAAATAGGAATAATTGCTGATAAAGTCTTTACACGTTATGTATTACACACTTTACTAATTACAAATTTGTATTATAAACTTATAACAGTAGCTATTCAAAACAATTATTTACTCAAAAATTAATTTACTATATACCTACTGAAAACGGTATACTAAGAAATAATGAAATGATTTAATATTATATTATTATTATCTATTTTTTAATACCTAGATTTTTATGTGTAGCACAACATAACAAATGATGTATTAGTGTAAAATTTATAATATACATTGACCGATTTTATGATTCTCGTTAAAACTGATACGGTAATTTTAAAAACCTTCGTGAAATCGTTTTGAAAAAAAATTAGTCTTAACAATCTATTTATTAATAGCATCTACTATACAATATTAACGTCTCTAAAAAGACCCACGTGGATTTTTATAATAATCGTCTACACGCGGGTATACAGTTTTAAGTTGAAATTTTCTTGATCTTTAAAAAAATTATGTAAAACAAAAATAAATTTTAATTTAACGATATCACCCAATGAATATTGTTTATATTGTAAGATACTATACCTACATGATCGGTATAAAATACCAATTTTTTTAGAACATATTTTTTACATTTTAACTGGTTCAAATATACCTACACTTGATAATAATATGTTTAGCGAGTATATAATTAAAAAAACTCATTTATTTCGGTACAAATAAATAATTGTAATGAAAAAATGTACTATATTATTTAATTGTACCAACCTGGACGAGTCCTCAGCCTCGCTGGTCGTCCCGCTCTGTGCTCCCGGTGATGCCGTCGTGGTGATGATCTGGCACTCCGGACAATTTCCAAAATAGGTGATTGCGTTGACAGCGGGGTTGTTCGTGACGTCCAACGACGACCACCCCTTGGACACCGTTGTGTATTGTTCAAACGATTTTATCCGTCCGGCTCACTCGATCGACACAGCGTAATAATTATCATATACGCAAACAATATTATACTATAGACGAGCACGCGGTTTAACAGCTACCGATGGAAATCGCACCATATAAATCACGATCGACGAGTAGGAGGTATGTTCGAAATAAAATAAAAAAGTTTAAACTATTTTGGTGTGTTTTTTTTTTTAACGACCGCTCGGCACCGAAAACTATATGATACTAATAATGATAATGCGACGAGGGCAGCAGCACGACCACGACGACGGCGGTCCGATGAAGTGACCGAAAAAAACGGCCAACGATAAATGCGAGCGTTCGCACACCTAGACCGGCGGCCGTCTCGGTCTCACCCCGCGTGCGGCCACGCCCACCGCGAAGCACATTGGACGGACGCCGGTGCCCGCCCACCGTGGCCGCGAGCGGTGCTGCCCGCCGCCGCCGCGCCGGTCGGTCGGCCCCGAACGGTCGCTAGCCGCCGCCGTGTTAATCAATTACTACTCAACCGAACTCGATTTTAATGCTTTGTTATTATGATGTTCGTTCGTTACGGTTAACAGGGGTTTGCGTGTGTCCCCGAGCCGGCCACGCCCCCCGAATCGTTGGACCGGGGGCCGTGTGAAGGGGGACGACGGGAAATATGATAAAAATACAGCGAGAGGGGAACATAAAACGCATACGTGCCCAATAGACGTCCTCTCTCTCTATACACACATGTAATATACCTTATCATATAATTATTACCTACATTAAATAATTATTGACGCATCGTCGAACGTCTCTGAACTAGCGGTAGGGAATAACAGCTAATAATATATAACAATATTATTATAGATACATAAATTATTATTATTTTTATACGAAAATCGCTCAAACTTCTATCAAGTTCGAATGTTTGTATCGTAATTAATAAGTAATAACCCGTGTCGTCATGCACTGGTCTTTAAAAATTGTCAACGTGTAAAGAATTACAAACAGTTATATCTAACATAAGTATATAAATTACTTATAAAATATGCAGTATACATATATTATTTCTTCTGCGTAAATAAATACAAAATAAAGCTTACAAGTATTTCGAGACAGAATATACAAGTATATTGTAACTATTTTATATTGTATAATATTTTAATTAATAATATATTTTATAGTATTATATTTTAATAATAATTCTGTGATATTTGGTCAGAAGGTGGGTAAGATACTATGTATTATTACTGTATAGTATATCATTGCTGTTATAATACAACACTTAAAAATGTCAATACAATATAATTAATAAAATAAATATAATTTAACTGATAACACGCACTATTTCAAATATTATCTATCCCTGCTCTTGAGCTTATGCGACACATATAGGTACAATACCTATTTGCAAGTTTTGCTTTGTTGTGATAAAGATTTATAGATTACTATACATAATTTTAAATGTATATAGTATATACTATATAATTATTTTTCACAATTATATTGTAACTAATTTATAAATATTTTTACCTCGATAAAGCAAAATCAGAATAAAATATTTATTATTATTTCTTGAAACATGATTCGTATAAATTATCATTTTGTTTTTGACAAGACGAATTCAAGGAAGAGTTAAGGTTCACTTGTTTTACCCCTGCCAAGATGTCCTTGTATTTACTCAAAATCGTCATTCTTGGTGACCACTGACACAGCTGTACATAATAGTTAGTATACAGAGTGTAGACTCTACACCATATTAGGCATGTCCCTGACTAGTGACTTCTCTCAATTGATAACCGCAATTATGCATACAATTTTAAAATACAAAAATATATTTACTTATATATATATATATATTTTAAAAAAATGTCCAGCCCCCCTCAAGTTAAAAATTGAAATTGCGCCTATGCTTCTCTCAATTGATAACCGCAACTATAAAATAATAATACCCACTAAAATATATAGTAGCTATAGGTTAATATAATAATTAATAACGGTTGTCGTCACCGTCATAATGGCGATGACTATGTGATCATCATATACCTACTCTGTATATATTATTATAATTTTATCATCAGCATAACGATAGAACAAGTCCTCCCCTTCGTTTTGTGGTCGGCAATATAGGCATATTATATGCGGATTTACAACGGACGGACAACACGCGTATTGAGTATTGTTATATTATAATATAGGCGTTTAATACCTACTTATTATATTATATCGCTACCGTTGCCGCCCAATAATTTGTCATCAAAACCCATCGGAGAGACCAAGACAAAAAGCACTGTACCTCTGTATGGTATATATAAAATTATATTTTGTTATATCGTAAACTGCACAATAGAGGCGTGCTTGATGGCATCATTATCGCATTTGCATCGCATCCGTATTCATCAATAACCCATATAGAATGTTCGGCATCTAAAGCGCAGCAATCAGTCTTATTACCAATAAAATACCTACCGACGTCACGAGTTGTACAAAAAGTCAGTACATAATATACATGCGTTAACCGTGTAGTAGTGGGATAGAACTACTGATATAAGATAAAAGTTAGAACGTTTGCGTGTTTGTGGAAGAAATTGTATACAATCCCTATATAACACCATCGTGGCAGGGATCCTCGTTCTCACCTCTATTAACACCCTCCTTAAACCTAACGGAGCGTAGTACAGAATATATCACACGAGAATCCATCCGTCATTTTTCATTACTACCCCTGTTTTTCCCCATGGCACACTGTTATAAATTATGTTATTATATTATTTTACTAAAGGAAATGTACAACTTGAACACACAAAAAATATAAAATGCGATTGTATATGTATACTATATTTTGTTATCCTTTTGTATATAGAGCTTAAACCTACATATTATTGTGCAATTGTATCATTATCTCATATAATGTATGATTATGGTACGGGTGGTGTCACATAGGTACTAACAATTCTTCAAAGTAATTATTTTGTCATTTTTATTTTCGGTAAGTACCTAAACAAATCGTATTTTTAACAACTATGACTTTAATAATTATTATACACGGAAAAAATACATAGTTGGCCCAACTAAAAATATGGTTAATATAATAAATACACAATACATTTATCATATTTGTACATGTCCAATTGACAATGCGATATATATATATATATACGGTAAATCTAAATAGCAAGATAACACAGATACACTATAATACAATTTAATTGCATACATAATAGGCTAAGAATGAAAGAGTAGTCAATGTTATTCATTAATTTATAAAGAAATGAGACGTGACAGTTATGTCTCCTTACTTTTAAAGCTTGTAAATTTAAATAATTAAGAATGTCATCAAAGCCAGAAAGACGGATCCTTTACATTTATTTTACATTTATTATTATTACTATTATTTTTAAAGATTAATTAATGAGGCATATTCTTAGTTGCTTAAACTAAACATTTAGTTAGCAGAACTATTTATTTTGTTATTCCAATTATAAATGTATTACTTCCCTAAATTAACCATAATTTAAGTCGTTCCAACTAACTTTTTTTCATCATCGTACTGGATCTATCAGTAAGCAACACCAGATCTGTAAATTTCTAATTGATTTGCCTCTCTTTTTTTTTTATAATCGTTTAATCGCGCATAATCCTAATTAATACAGCTATAGATGAATAACCATCGCCGAATGTGTTGCTCAATGCTCTATATTAGTATCTAAATACATATAATATATTAATCTCTATAGTGCTATTATACTGTAACATTTTTAGATGCGATAATAACATCAAAATATATAATAATTACTAATAGTGTAATATAATATAACTGACTGCAAGGGTAACAGCTATACATGTACTATACCTACATGTAGGTGTATAAAATATACTCTACATATTAAAACTCCGCCTTGTATCGCAGTAAACAATTATAAGATTAAATACACACTTGAACGATAAAACGGCAAAATTATGTAAATGCGAAATCGAGGGTAGGTGAGTGTGTGTAGGTATAAGTGGAATTTGTGCGTATATAGGGTAATTAAAATATTGCGGAACAAAGTAGTAGGTTAATTCAAAATATAAAAAAAATTTTTTTAAAAATGAAAACAACATTAAAACCGTAATCGCGATGAGTAATAAATCCTTAAATAACCCACCACCAAGTATTATTCATGTTAATTAAAAAATATAAACGCGGCCCTCACATATACACAAGGGGGTGGATCCCTCTTCGGTTTTTGCGCTAAACATCATGCCCCCGGACGTTCCAATCTATTGTGTCCGGCTCGGTGTATACACCATTACTAAATACGCATATTATACAAATGGAGGGATTCATAATAAAATGTTAACTGCACTGCACTGCAACAAAGCCAAACGGTGCTGCGGTGTCCCCTTTATTTTTTATTTTTTTATTTTAAAATAGCCGTAATAACTAAATCACACGGCATAATGAGGTTACAGGCGAATTATTTATCTTTAATAGCTCTACGCGAGATGAAAATCAGTGAACTTGTTTTTGACTTCGTCCCATATATCAATTTTATGGTATACCGTATACAGAATAGATTAACATAATTACATTACATTAATTCGTGAACATTCGCCACGATTCTCACACTTTAGGTATAGTTACTGACAAAATTCTGCTGCCAAGCACTGTTGCACAATAAAGTCACAAGGTTGGTGCATGTAGATTGTTTTTAATGTTAAAAACTTCACAGTTGTATCTTTTACATATTTTATTATAATATACTTATCTTATTTTATACTTTTATACATACACAACGAAGGTATCTATAACTTCATTATTTGTAACAACTTAGACTATGATAATATAATATTTATATAATTTATACTCATTAGTATAAAAAAAAAGTTGCTTTAATTGCCTAAAATATTTATAGACTTTTGATACGCAGATGTTAATTATGTCCATATTTTATAATAAAACAAAAAAATCTTTTTTTATTATTTTATCTTGACATTTATTTTAAAAACCCCATATATTTAATTTTTATTTATTAACACAAGAATATTTTACTTAAAATAATGACTGGTCAATAACCAGTTTTTAACATTTTTTTCACAGCTCTAAGTCAAAAGAAAAAAGTAAAAATGAAAAGAATATTTTTAGTGTGAAGACTGTTATCGTAGTTAACCAATCACCTGGTTAATTGTAATGTACCATGATCAATCAAAATATATCACATTTCTAATATATTAAAGTGTCTTGGGTTAATGTTTCCACATTTCAATGGTTTTTTCCAATTTTTCCAGTTTGTCATCTAGGGATGAATCTCCTCAAGATTTAATTTAATTTTTAACTCCTTTTTTATGTATTAAAACAAATATCTAAGATTTCTGATAGATATTTGAAAAAAAATTATTTATCAAATGTTATAAACTGTATACTATGACCAAAAAACTTCAAAAACATTTCCAGGAGATTTTTTAATTTTTAATTTTATACTATTCACTGTCTATATATTGTACATTGCAGAAATTTCCAGAAAATGTATAATGTTTAAACAGTTATTGTAGTCCAATACTTATTTGTTGTAGGTATATACTTACTCCTAGCACCTAATCCAGGTTCAGGATTACCGTAGGAGTAATATTATGGACAGTTGGCCGCATAAAGAGAAAACAATTTTTGTAAGGCGCATCTTTCTAGTATGGAAAGAAAATGTTTTACTACTTTTACTGTTGAACTCACAGGTAGGTAGTGCAAAGGCATAAGCAGGACTCGTACCTATACGCCTATGTCGGATATAGTAGGCTCTGAATTATTGAAATACCTAATAAAATAAGAAAATAATAAACCTTCACCATTAACACCAGTGTTCCACTAAAATACATCCACTTAACGCTATTGTAAAAACACCATTATAACTGTTGCAAAATTGTAGGTAAGTATTCTGTATTACATAATATGGTTTTTATATCTAACTAAAAAAGAAAAATACAAATATGATATTGAATTATAGAAATTAAAAAAAACAGTGTTAAAAATAAACTTTTTGATACAAAAAAAAAACGTTTGTCATTTTATACTGTTAATAAACGTCGTAAGCATTTCGATAAAATATGTATATACGACTACTATGGTATTCAAAGGCCATTTATGTTTCAGTCTTTTGTTCTCTTTAAATAAAAAAATATCTTTCTATATATATATATTGTGTTCAATGGGCACGGCGAGGGAAAAGAGAGAACAGAAAAAACTCTCTGAATATTGTGTATAGGAATATCAAAGTGGAAAATTAAAAAACATCAATTTACGCCGTTCTTTCTACATTGTTTATTGGATGCTAACTTTTTAATACAAAACTTTTTTATACCGATAAGACTGTCGGAAAAGCAGCCAATTTTATTATTCCTTTTTGTTATTTTTTTATATCTTTGATAACTTAAAAGTACCGCCCCCGGCCCCTCCTATACATACACAAATGGCTCCGATATTGGCAAAGGTTTTCATAACTTTTTTTGATTTCTATATTAAACGCCTTACAAGTACGGTAATAAATTATACGCCCTAATAATGTTTTTTTGTTTTTTTTTAACCTATTCCGTTCACCTCCTCGCGTATACATTTTTTGAAAGAAAAAAAAACCTTACCCGTCATCTCTTTGCAAATTAAGTTACTTTTTAGTACAATAACAACGAGAGCAAAGAGGGGACGACGTTGTATATATTATATATATACATTATTTTGTTTTTTTCTTTTTCATTTTTACACTCCATTAGTCTTCCAAACTATAAACAATCCCGTTTATTTCGTAAAACGTTAACAGCCTTCTTATTATATGCTCTGCTTTGCCAATTTTTAGTGTAATTGATATCACCATACGCATATGGCGACAACGGCACAATACAACACGAGGGACCAAATAAAATAAAATATTCAAATCGGCTTAAGACAAAAACTAATGTAGGTTGCCAACGGTTTCACATAATATATTAATACTAATTTCAAAACTTTTTTTTTGGGAGCAACCGCCTGAAATTCATAAGCTCCTTAAACAAAAAATTATTATGTTCAGACAATTACAATTATAGCTGCCCAAGGATAGACAGTTTATAGCACCGAATACTATACTAATGTACGAGAAATTATAAAGTCGAGGTGGATTTAAATCTAGTCCTTGTTTAAATTTGTAAGTTTTAGATTGGATGAAATTCAAAACTGTTAACTCTGAGTATCGGCAAACAACGCAAAAACCACGTGGTACTACCAAAACCACTTTGGTTTTAAATATATTTTGTTAAGCGGATTGCATACGGTCTGTTTTTAAAGAGTTTTGTATAGGCAATATTTAAGAAAAAAGTGGTTTTCATAAATTTTAACCTTGTTAATTAATTTTCCGGTGAATTTGTATACGTTTCAAGGTATTATTTTTAATTTATACACATTTTCGCTACCAGTAAAATTTATTTTAGACCAAAAAGCTAGACAAAATTTGTACTACTTAGAATGGTCAAATTTCAAATCATTATTAAAACCCAATTTTTTTTAGTTAAAAAAGAAACAATTAAAAATCCATTTTCTACATAACCTAGAAAAGTTTCCATGAATTAGTATATCTTTACAGAGTTGAATCGGACCATATCCTATAAAACATAACTGCAAATAACTGCAATCCCCATAATTAATATTGAATTACTGCGGTGTATTTTTTTTAATTGCATATAGGTATAAGAAATTTTAAAAACAACGTCTATAAGGAAATTTTGAAATACTTTCAATTATAATAACTGCGAAAAAAATGTAACATTTTAAGAACTATATCGTATGTTACAATGTTGTATAATAGCTAGTATAGGTACTGAGTTTCTGTTGAAGATAAAGATTTTTCGATTTTCGTGTCTTATTTTTTCAGTTTCAATGTTATACCTAAATCCGTTTCGCCCCAGAGGTATCGCATTGGATTTCTATCGAAAATCTTTCTACAAAAACAACAAGTCATAATAATAATATTATACAAGACGGGTTCTATTACTACAAGGGATCAATTGTGATTTGAGGGATGAAAACGCGCATTTTGTCGATCATTCCGGCGGGTCGGTTGAAATTGATAATAAGGGTAGTATTGAATTCCGTCAAACGAGGTATAAACTGGACGTTTTTTGGCTATTCTTCGGTATAATAATACATTGTAGCCGGTGAAAAATGGTCAATGTCCGTTGGTTGTGTGACGCAATATCGTACTGGCCAAGCCTATATAACATTACATTATGCGCCAATATAATATATATATACATGATATTATTATATTATACGGATCAAAATAAAAAAAAAAGTGGAAAAATAGGGTGCTCTGAAGAGAAGGCGCGGAGGCGGCACATGTGGTCAGCTTGATTTGTTTTCGATAAGCGAAAAGGTACGACCCCGAGGGACCCTTTCTTGGCGTTGTAAACACAACATGTAAAAAAAAAAAAACGCCCATTCACTTATATAAAACATCCCGAAACGGGATAGCCATATGCGCGCGGTAGGTTATGTTGCATAATATTATACATGGATGGATTTGTAATAATTTAAATTTCCGTATAGAAACCGCTTTTATTCGAGGGAATAGAAAATAGGTTATAGGATATACATAGAAAAAATGAATTTCAAAACGAAATTACCAATTTTTATTGTGGAAAAAACACAGCACAAACGGTATGCGTACAACAGTAGTACCTACCTCTTAGCAATACGTTTTTACGATTACCTGTATAGTAAATACATATAGAAATATATTAAGGTCGTAACTTCCGTCAGAATATTGAAAACATCTGATCAAGTCGTAAACCGCCGTTTTTGCGTAATACCTATGCGACGACTTGTAGTGGCGGTCATGGCAAAATAGGGAAAAATATTGTATCATTTCTTCGATTGAAATAAGGGATTTATTGTTACATTTAAAAATGGAACACACCAAGAGAGGGAAAACGTTATTGTTCGGCACAGCGTGCAGTGAAAAAGTACTAGAGGACACACAATAATATACCTAAATGCTAATATTAAACTAGTTATTTAGATCAATGTAGGTAGATAAAAAATACACAAATTATTTTTTTGCCACCAGCAGAATAGGTTTAAATGTTTAATAGTGAATTAACACAATATACAATAAAATAAATATATATATATATATATATATATATATATATAATCCCAAGTATAGTTAGTTAAACAGATCAAATTTTAAAATAACAATAACTAAAAGCACAAAGTATTTAAATAACCAAAAGAAATCATACAATAAAAGTTGAAAGATAATAAACAAAATGATTACAAAAATAGTGGATTGCTTAAATGTATTTATAGAAAACTCGCCTCCAATATAAACTATAACATGATACAGTTTATTTATACACAAAATAGATCCGACATCTTAAAATACAGTAAAATCATTTTTATAAATACCACATATTTAAAAATTACTATTGTACAAGACAATAACTTAATACTTATACCACAACACATCTTCATTTATATAATATAATATATAAATATTGAATATACACCAATTAATTTCTAGGGAAACAAGTTTTTTTTACATTAATGAATAGGTCAGGAAGGTATACATTAAAATACAACTAAAATTATGAAAGGTTCTATTTCAATTATTTTATTTTAATTTTACAGTTAAAGTCTGAACTAGAATGGTATCAATTGTAAAGTGTAATTCTTCTAATTTTTTTTATTGGCCATTTTTGTTAGGTTTATAAAAACTTATAAATTTAATGCTCAAATATCATTTCTATTAAAATGGGTGTAATTTTGAATTAATTTGTATTAGCTAATTTAGAATATTCTTTAAAGTTATAAAAGAGCCATTCCCTGCTATAGTTTGAAGGCGTATTGAAAACATGTGTGTAATCATACATACAAACCACAATCATACGTGTTGCTTTGCTGTATTAAACCGCTAGCGTACACATATTACCATTCCTCGAGTTACTCTAACGAATTTCTTTACCGAATAGCCCATTGATTCGTCGATTGGTTGATTCGTTGATTTCAACCTTCTTTATTGTAACGTAAATGAGATACCAAATTTTAAAAGTCTCATTAGCACTCCTGTTGGTTCCAACAATGTGTATGTACCGAACAACTTGTGGATGAATCCACAAACATTGATATCCTTGACAATTATAATTTAAATGATCTACAACACGCACCCAATCTTGCCCATCATTTGAAACTTCAATGTAATAAGAGTAGCGCCTAAAATATCAAATAATTCAAATAATTTTTAGAGTAGTGTTTGTAAAACAGTATATTAAATGAAATATTAGTAATAGATTAATTGTGGAAAAGTTGTCAAATAATAAAAACAAAATATGAATAACTAATGCTTAATAAACAATGTGAATAGAAAATAATTTTTCATTCACTGATAAATTTGTTTGCTTTACTTATAATTAAAATAAATTGTCAACAAATAAAAATGGTTAGACATCCATAAAAGTCACGAATGTTTTGAATAATTATTCAAATATTTTTTTTTTTAAATAATGACGATTTCAGTATAAAATATTTATAAGTTTAAAACATACTTTTTTCTGGCAATGTTCATCCCATAACGATATTTCAGTAAAGTTTACAGTTTATGGAGTAACCAACCTTATCATATTAGTACCCGAGGTGTTATTTCTAACCGTGAAACCCCGAGACCGATGAATTAAATTCAAATCAGGAAGTGGAAAACTATGAGCCTCAAAAAGTATATGCTCATTGAGTTCTAAAAAATTAAACGCGTCATAAAATAAAAAGTACCTCGAGAGGCGCCTCGTTGTTGATACCAATAATTATTTCACCTGTTGGATAAATGTTTTGCAGCAAACCTTAGACACGCTAAGAAAGACTTTTTTTTTATCCATTATAATATACACCTTGAATAATATACCGTTAATCATAAATCAATTAATATTCAACGGTATAGTTTACTTATCTGTTCTACGATAGGTAATAATAGCTGTTTTGGACATCAAGTCATTTGTTTCCCTTTTTTCGAAACACAACTTTATAAGTTACATCCGTTTTCTTTAGTCTTTTATGAGGGGTATAGGATGGGAGGCGAATACCGCGTATGCTTGTAGGACACGATGATTGTAAATAAAGACATGTTTACGCCTGAATTTCAGTTGAATATTCTGAGGGTTCGCCGGCATCGATATTTTGTAGCTACAAAATCGCTACCCGTGAGTCTTGAGGGGGATTACCGGTGGGAGGGTAAAGGGAAAACAAGGATAAGAATATAATATAAGGAAGATGGCTAGGACAGAAAAGGGTGACTGGGCGGATATGCGGTATTCACATGTGGAGGCGTCAGGAGAAAATTGTATACATCAGTTTTGAAGTGCAATAAAATATTTCGTACACGTTGTTGTATATATCTGCCAGACTTTGGTGGCGAGCGGAGTGTACAATGGGGTTTGCGTGGAGAGCCCGAGAGAAACCCTTGAGTATAAGGGCCAAACCGAAATCTAAAAAACTTGGACGGTCCGAAAGGGGATTTTTATTATTGTACATATTATATATGTATACATTATACATATAAATATTGTTTCCATCCGTATTCAAAGCGCCTCGACCAATGATAATTCATTCGAACGTGTTAAAAAGACAGCTATGTATACGTGCGCGCGTTTGATACACGACCATTCAGCGCCTTTGCCGGCATACACAGGCAATATCCGTGCCCGTGCAATGGCAAGAATATTTATATGTAAAAACTTTCAAACAGTAAAATAAAAACAAAACAAACTTCACTACATTCAGTAACCCGTAATTTATGTGATTTTCCTTTGTAGGTACAAGCAATGCGACTTTTTTTCATTGTATATTTATATACGTACCTACAATATTACACACAACGCACCATGTTGTGTACCGACTTTTCTAGTTATTATTACATACTGTATGGTTGTTGTTGGTTTTTAGTTTTTTATTATTAAGGGGAATATAATACTAAAAACCTTACGGTTGAATTAGATATGTACGTTAAGTTAAAATTATCAAGTGTACAGTAATTTTGGTAAGTACACGATAATATTTCACTATTTCAGGTTTTCCAAACTATTAAGAAAACTATGTTTAATTATTGCCGACATAATATTAGCTAAATATTAAAGAGTCATAGGGAAATCGATAAAAGTAAAAAATAATATACTATTTAATTAGTAAAATAAAGAGTAAAAGATTGTGAACTAAGAAAAATAAATAGTTTTCATACGCCCTAGAAGAAAGGCCTAAAGAAATATACTTAATGATAACAATAAAATACCTAAAATATTCGCTTCGTGAATGAAAAAAACAAATCAATTGGAACGCTTAATTGTAAATTTATGTCCAATGTTGCCTGAAAAAATTCATCCTCTTTCCAACAAAAACCGGTAATTGTAATCCGATTATTCTATTGTGTGCGATAAAACTATCATAATTATATTATTTAAAATACTAAATAAGCAAAAGGTTGAAAAATGTTAAATCGGGTGGATGGATGCAACATACATAAATAAATCATACTAACTCGTCCTAAACATCAGCTGTTTTATTCATTTTATTTGGCATGTTTTGATTTTAAATTATATGGCACGGCCTTCGTCTTCCAAAGCAAGTGGTGATCAAATCGACCACACCGACTTATTGATCAGCGACATAGGCAACCTCTATCAAAGCGGCAGATATGTAGTATTGAATTTGTACCTATTTTTACCTACTTTTTTAGGTTTGTCTTACATACAGTTTATTAATACTATAGCCCAAAATATATTACATTTAGTTAAAATTATAATCAGTTGTACTTGTTTTAAAATGTTAAAAGTAAGCTGGAAGTGTGTCTCGTTTTGGTAATTTTGGTGTAATAATTCTAATTTTATTTAAAGTAGGTACTAAGTAGTACACTAAATAGAAAAATATAATATGCCTCGTTGCTTTCATTATAAAGCAAAATAAATCAAATGTCCTACTGCAAAAAACAACACAAATACGGAAAAATTACAAAAAATATATTATATGAAAAAAACAAAATTACTAAAACTTTATTATGGAATCTTTTATTTTTGGTTATTTCTTATTTTTATGAAATATTTGACTAACAATTTTAGTTATTTTTCATTCGAAATCACCCATTGGTTTCTATCTGAATTGAACATCAACTCGTTCCCACCCTAACTTAATATCGTTTCATCGAGTGACTATCTTTATGTGTGGTCAGTATTATAATTATTATTTTCACATTTCATTTATTGTATTTATTTATTTACATTTGATTCTATTTTGTATAGTTAAATATTTCCTATAACAACGGTTAGGTAGTATATTATTATAATTAATTTATAATTTTTTTAGTTCTAGTAGTTTTTTTAGTTTATAGTCTAACTCATGGGTTCCTAGAATATTATTGTAATTAAAGTGAAGTGCCTCGTTGTTGATACCAATAATTATTGCACCTGTTGGATAAATGTTTTGCAAGCCTTAGACACACTATAAAGATGGACTGCGCGTTCCTATTTCATTATATGTCGGTGAGCAGGATCAACATTCCAGTCATTACTCATTAACTCCTTAAAAGTTAAGGCCTCGTTGGTAAGACAAGACACAAGATGTATTTTCAGTGAAAGCTTAAACTTTTATTTTGTACAAGTATTATTGTTACGAATGATGGTAGATAAAACTGCTAAATAGCTTTGTCAATTTAAACATGATTTTTTTATCTAATAGCTATAACTAGGAAATTATTTATTAAATCTTATCGTCATAAAACTAATGTTTGAAAATGTATTATCACTATTACAGTTACAAACCTGACAGAGCCGCAGAGGCTGTGCGAAATTAAGCCCCAGTAACCAATTCAATAAAATAAATAATTTTTATTTTGTTTAGAAATTATCATATTTTTCATTTTTTAAACTACTTACACACACCTACGAAATACTTCAATTTAAGTAAAAACAATTTGAAAATGGTGCCAACACGTTCACGAATCACGTGTACGGGCTACGGTGTACCTACTCAAAAAATATATACTTACCCTTAAGATACTCAGATTATTATTCACACAAGTTTTAGTTATAAGCAATCGGCTATCTGTAATCTGACATTGAGCATTTTTTTCAGGACATATCAATTAAAACTAAAAGTCATTACAAGTTATTTATTAACAACCGAATTTATTTGTAAATATCTATAATTGGTGCGCTATCTAGTGGTAAAAAAAAGAAGCCGAGTGTTATCAGTTAAAAAGTAAATCTCATAGTGATAAGATTTTGAAAAAAATTCGACATGTGCATTTTATTGTACATAATAATATATTAAATTATTTAAATTATATAAAAATTTAAAAAAAATCACAACAACTTTAGTAAATCAAGTTTTACAATACAAAACAACAATGATTTCCGATGATGACGACGGAACTCAAAACAAAACAAACTTGGCTACAGAAGAATAGTAAGTCACAAAATAACAATATATTATTTGCTTTCTAGAAGATTGCTAAATTCGTTTTCCAATAAAGTTATTTCTTCAAGTAGTTTTGTTCTAACATTTTGTTTTTTCAGCGAATCGATTAATTCTAATTGTTTGCGAAAGCCCAAAACTAATAAGTCTTTTTCTTTCATACATCTATTTAGAGCTTCATCATTCTTTACTAATAATCTTGCATATTTATCTTCATTTTCCTTTTGGGCAATCTCTAATTTTTTAACTGTATCTTTAAGCAATTTGTTCTCATCGATAGTTTTTAATACAGCCGACCTTTGTTTTTCATGTATAATTTGTTCATGTTTATACTTCTTTTCTAAAGCACCCAAATCTTTCATAACTCGATTCAGCTCAGAATCTCTTGTTTTTAATGTTCCGTTTAAAACATCAACATCCTTATCATGTTTTCTTAGTTTATCTTTGAGTAATGATAGTTGATAAGTACATTTATCTTTTTCTTCAATCAGTTTTTTGTTTTCATCTTGTAAACGATCAGTCGCATCATCTTTTTTAACAAGTTCACTATTTAAGCGATCAATTTCTTTCTGTAGAACATAGTTTTTTATAGTTACCTCTTTACTTGAAATAGTTTTCATTTCTTCTATTGTATCTCCATTATCAATTATTTTCATAAATGTTTGAAATTCGGATGTTTTTATTGGTTTTTGTTTAGTTTTTTTGTTCAATTCATTCGGCATGTCATAGCATTCTATTTTATTTTTTATTTCATTAATCTCTTCCATAAATTTTCTGGTTATTTTATTGTTTTCTTCATACTTCATTTGTAGAACTTCTTCATTTTTTAAAAGTTCTCCTTGTTTAAGCTTTTGTGCCATTTTCTTAACTTTTAAATATTCACAAATTTAATATTATAAAAATTGTATACTTATTAAGTATTGGATGCATTAAACTTTACTTACTAATATAACTCACGGTTAAAGCATTTAACCCCATTCATTATTAAAATTAATATTATATACAACATACTAAACTATATTCAATCCTAGGAAATATTTTGTTTACATTTTGTTGCTAATGATTAATGATAACAGTTTGTTGATATTTGATAGCAGATTGTAATGATATTAAATACTACAGTGTGGCCACCAACCAAAAAAAATTATTAAATTCAAAATATTAAATTATACTTTTTGTTTAATGAACAGCTGTGTAATAACTAGAATAAATGTATCTTAAACGTACTTCACTATGTAATAATTAAATTAATGGTTAACAATATGATCCAATGTACTATTTAAAATAATAAATACCTATTAAATTATAGATAAAGCTTGTCTTTTTTGTCTATTCTCATCGTATAAACATTATGTACATGATTGTAATGTTTAATAATTTCAGTTTTTAATAATTTGAACATCATTTGAATTTACCCCTATAAAACTAGATAAAAAAAAATAGTATACAATTTTTTATACTATTTTGAAACTAAATTTAATCTTTGTACTCTTAATTTTTATAATATGATGACCTAAAAATTGAGTTTAAAGGAATATTAGTAGTTTTTATCGGTTAAAATGATATAAAAATATGTTTAACAATAATTATATACTTAGTAGAGATATTTTTAGAACACCAATATCAGTCAGTGATTAGGTATATCGAGAAGGTACTTTAAATGTTATTGAATTTTTTAAAAAAAAGTCTCTTAAAAAATTAGAAAGATCTGTTTTCTAACTATATCGCAAAATCCTTAACAGCGAAGTTGGATATTTTATATTTTTAAAATATTTTTAGGGTTTGGGATTTTTTTGTCATACTACTAATCTGTTAATCATTTGAACGAAGTGGTTAAAATATTAGGCTTATACGAAATCCGAATAGGCAATGATTATAACAAATTCTGAAGAAAATTTTTTTTTTATTATGACATTTTGCGTTTACAATTTATTTCGACAATTATATATATATATATATATATATATATATATATATATATATATACAGAGAGCTCAAGAACGTATTTACAAGAGAAACAAAAACAAAAAATAATAAATATAGATTAACTAAATTGCAAAGCCAGCCTCAAAAATAAAAGAAATGACATAATTAATTACAAAAACATTCGTGGTAGAAAGTATGGAATTTAAAGTTGGGAGAATATTATGAATGTGTAAGAAACGGAAAAAGAAGGAGCGTCTATGGATGAGAGCTGGACACTCAAACAAAATATGAGTGAGATTACAAATTGCTTCTTCGGTATGAAGAGTACAGAGAGAAGAATCATTTAGGGATAATTTATAAGCATGAGCAGGTAAAAGGGAATGGCCGAACCTTAATCGACAGAAATAAACAATCGCACTTCTAGGCAAAGTGAGATTGGTGAACCATGACTCGCGAGGAATGTTGGGAACAATAGCTTTATATTTATTGGCAAAGTTGGCAGGTAAAGTGGACCAGAGAAGAGACCAAAAAAAAAAAGAAATAAAGTGCCAACGTAGGAAGGGAATGAAATCGGACCAAAAGAAAATATATATATATTTTAATTTACCTAGTATAATAGTGTAAAGTTAAAATAGTATAAAATTAAGTGTAATATTACAACGAATATAGAACCGTATTTTAAATTCAATATAAAGCTGGTACTGTATAATTTTTACAATGATGTTTTTTTTATAGTTGGAATGAAGCTTACACGGTAGAACTAGAAAACTTTGAAAACTTTGGTGATCCCGGAGCTGAATGGTTTGGACGAAGTATAGGACAAAAAATGATTAAGTAAGAGTATACAAAAATAATACCTCCAATGAATAATAATAAATTGATAATTCTACCACAAACACTTGCTAATTATAATCCAAGTTCTACGAATAAATACAGTTTATAACTAACGTGTTGTTATACCACAATCTATAAAGTTTAAATTAATTTTGGTTATACGAAGCATGGTACATATTTTAATTTTAAAGCATTAAATTAAAGTTAGATAATGAAAAACAAGTTCTCTAAATTTAGCTGTCAATCATTATACATGTTTTGCATGGAATGGTATGAAATTCTATTATTTATCACCAGCATAATCGTCTGGACAAGTGTAGAAGAAATAGCAGTTAATCATACCGCAGTTGTCTAAATTTGTAAAAATGCTTAAGACTCAAAAAGAAGTTTTTTATTTTTTTTTTCGTTTAAAAATTACAAAATAATAAATATGTTCGCAGCTGTATACAAACTAACTGTTCCGTTGGTCCAGAAGAGCTTATTTTAGACATTGGATGCGGCAACGCTTTACTATTATCCAAATTAGTAATGTTTTTATTTTTATCAGTTATCACAAAGTATAATTCACGCCTAAACTATATTTTTGTATTTTGTTATTTTGTATTAGGCAAAATTGGGTTTCACTAACCTTTATGGTATAGATTATTCTGCTCCGGCTGTAAAACTAGCAAATTCCATAATTCAAGAACAGAATATTAATTGCATCAAACTACAAGTGTTTGACTTTCTTACCGACAGTGTGAAAACACTGCCGTTGTTTAGATTGGCTTTGGACAAAGGCACTTACGATGTGATTGGTATGAACGATGAAAATAAAGAAAAAAGAAACATATACAAGGAAAACATAGTTAATTTATTACAGCCAAACGGTATGTTCCTGATAGTCAGCTGCAATTGGACGCAGCAAGAACTTAATGATCAATTTAGCGATGGTAATGACTAATAGGTTAAAACGATATAAAAATATTTTTCATCTAAATATGAATATATTTGTTTATTTTTTTATTGTTATTACTCGCAGTTTTCGAAATCATGCAAACTATACCGACACCGACATTGCAATTCGGAGGAGCGACCGGCAACACAATATCGGCAATTCTTTACAAAAAAAAATTAAAATAAATTATATGAAAAAAAGAAAAACATTACAACGTACTTTTTATTATAATAAATTTACTCTAACGTGTGTGGTTGAACTATCCAAAACTAGGTATTTTGCGATTTTTAATAATTGCTGTGAAAAATAACGGCGACCACAAATGCCAAGTACGTCGATATCACGGCTTGCATTGCGCCTGAAAAACGGATATTATCGTTGGTAAACCACGGAGACATGTAAAAAAGGGTCTATGCTTTTTTTTTTTGTATAATTATCAATATACTTACTACTACAGGTACCGTCGTCTTCGGTGTAAAACTCTTCCCTGCATTGACACACTTTAGTATCTCCCACGGTCAGGTTCACCTCGCATTTGGCCAGTTGGATGCATTGAACATCCCGCTCGCAGGGCTGTCCCAGCTCTACCGAATGTGTTTTGGTTAAAACGAATAAAACAAAAAAACATTTGACGACCTAGCGTTTACCTTGTGGTTGTGTTATGCAATTTTCGTTAATCGGATGTGTCTGGTCAGCACACAAGCATCGTTTCCGGTGGTCTACCGGATCTTCGCCGCACGACGTCTTGGGCCACCGTTTGCAATTGCTGTCGGTGGTACATTCCATCTTTCTTATCAAGTCTGCAAACGATTTTTTTTTTTTTAATGACATTTTTGTACCGTATTTGAGCATATTTTAATCCTTTTACGTTTGATGTTTCCCACGACGACTCCCCTGCTGTATCTGTAGTGTGGCTCGCCGCTCGTCTCTTCTGAGCAGCACACCGCGTAGATTAAGACCGCAATCGCGCTGACGCCGGCCATCATGCTGGTAGCACGCATTTTGGTGGAATGAGCCGAAAAATGAGCTTTACCAACAAAGTTTCTCACCGCCACACCATAAGAAGGTCGGTTTTGCCCATTTCCTGCCGTGCAACGCCCACGCCCAGCGGCTATATTTTATTACTATATAATGTTTTCGCATAATAATTCCATTTTGGCCGACGTGGCTGCACGAAATCCAAACATTTCGGTGAAACCTTGAACCTCGTTTGACCACCACCCACCTCTTGCCTGGTACCCTGGTAATGTAGGAATCGCTTAAGTGTGTCTATATACGTATAGGGTACCGCCCGAGCAAGATAGCACACACGAAACGCGGTCGTATGGCGAATGAGCTAATAAAGAAAATGAAAATTTGGTTATTTCCGAGTGCCTATAGTTACCCCAGAGAGCGTGCCAGAGGACTATATACAATTTCAATACACGCTACTGCGGTGGGTTAAAATAGACATGTCACGTGTAAAACATTGTATAAGTACATACTGAGGTAAGTACTGTCTACCCGATGGAAAACAAGATTTTCCAAAGAAATTTCATCGACGACATGTTCTTATTTCTGACGTCATACACCGTGGGCCAGCAGGTCGCACGCTATGCTCTTAAACTTTATCGTTTTATCGAATGTGCACTTCCTTCTCCTCCCTCCCTCCCCCCCCCATCATTCCTCTCAAATCGTGCAAGGTTATAGATACGGTTTTTGAAAGCCCCAAAAGGTAGGGCAAAGAACGAGTAGATTTTTTCCCCTTTGTTTAGTATATTTAACTTTATATTTATACTTTCAACACGCAACGATCTAATCGCAAGCGTAATATAATTAAAAAACGCGAAACACAAAAAAAAAAAATTCAACAGCGCGCCTGTAATACTTTCATTGTAAATATTAATACATATTGTAAACAAGGAAATTAAAAATATAATAAAAGTTTTAGTAACCACAGCATATTATTAAAAAAAAACCTGCTTGTTGTTATAGGTAGGTACCACTAATGTGTTGATTGGGACTTGGGCTCGACAAAAACCTTGGCTTTCCAATGAAATTGTTATTTTAAATTTCTAGTCCGGCAAATGTTCCTAAGCCGTTTTTACACCAATGTTGCAAGTACTAATATTTTATCCTTATTAGTTATTAATTATTATACAATCATTTTTAGATTAATCTTGTCGCCTTGTATTGTTCACAGTTTGACTTCCAACCTCTTTACGCCTTTGGTTCATAACCTTACTATTGTTATTAACTTGATAATATTCGTATGTATCCATGTCTGATTTGCTGCTGATGGTGCAAAACGTCAGCAACAAATCAAAAACATGGATAATGATTACATCAGAATATTGTAAGGTCGATAATATTTCAATCCATGCGAAAACTTAAACACATTGACTATTGTTTATTTCCTGTAAGCTCATTGTAGATTTTTTTTTTGTCTTTACATTCGACTTTTTATAATAATGCGCTATTTTTTAACCCAACCTATATTATTACTATAATTATCACTGAACTCTGGTCATTATTTGCGGATTATAAGTTCAACTGAATGACACAAGTTCAATACTGTTACATAGGTACTGCATTTTAAACATTGTCTATCCCTGGTTAGCACTTGGCAGTAGTTAGTACCACCGGTTGAGTTAGGCGAAACCATTAGGCTCTAAACATTTAAATCTAGATACGAGTAACATTTTGGGTTTCATAGTCATAGTTTCATTTCAATTCGCATTTTTACATAGTGCGGTAAAATAATAAAGTTATGATTTTTGTGTAATCCTAAATGCTTTAAACGTTAGCAGTCGGTATGGTAGATATTAAATTTTGAAAAAGACAACGTGACAAATGACTGTAACACACATAAAGAAAAAACATAGTATAAAGAGATGTGTATTTACAAATTCTAAAAATGTATATCTGACTCGAGAATATTGTCAGCTTAAGGTGTTGTATTACTAGTATAACCTACGACTTTCTAAACTATTATGTGCTCACCCAAAACGAAACCAAATTCGAGCGAAATTATATTGTTTAAGTTGAAAATGTTATAAAAGAAGTATTTAAAAAAAATAGATATGAGACGCACACAATATGTATTTGGTGTCGAATTGGCGAATGTACAATCATCCATAGGCGCCACTAGAAAGGTGCTAGGGTGACTTAAGCACCCCAGACCCAAAATTAGAACACCCCCCCCCCACAAAAAAAAAAAAAAAACTAAACCCCAATCCTTTGATTTGTTCGCATAAAATTGTAATAATCTACATACTCTGTTTAAATTTTTTTATTTTACAATATTTTATTGTAAATCTAATGTTTTAAAGATAAGAATTATTATGTTTAGTCAGGCATACATTAAATCCGATTTTTGTTTTAGTCAAGCGGGTAAAATAATATAATTATGCGTAGTCCCGAACGTATTGAATTTTCATAGGTAGGTACAGATAGTTGAAACGAAAGATATTAAATAATAAAAAGAAACTCTGTGTACACATTACATGAAAAGTTACACATAATCATTTTCTGTACATTTCACACGGGATTTATGAAAAGTTCGATATATTTTGTTTTGTAAAAAAATCAAACGATACAGCGCAGTTTAAAATAAACCGTGTTAACACATCTGTGTGCATAACTAAAAAAGTATATCTGATTCGAGAATACCGTCAACGTTTGATATATTACTAGTAAAACCTTAAAAATAAAATCCGAGCGAAATAATATCATGAGTTGAAAATGATTTGAAAAAAAATAACAGATACATTATGTATTTGACGTCGGATTAGCAAATGTACAATCACTTGAGTAAGTTTCGGATACATCCACGTCACTAGTTATATGCCGACGTGTTTCGGACTCTTTGCAGAGTCCATCTTCAGGGCGATAGTGGTCTCGGCTGTTCAACTGTATGGTAACTAGTGACGTGGATATATCCGAAACTTACTCAAGTGATACATCAATCCACGAAAGTTTTAACGCATTCATAAATGTACAATCACCAAATAATGAGTAAAAAAACCCTAAAAAAATGGTTTGACTAATAATAATAATTAGTAGAGGTAGTTATTGTTTTTGTTATGTGCTATTGTTTCCAATTATATATTAATCCATAAAAAATTGAATTTTAATTTTTCCACAATTGTTTACCGCATTTGGTAATATATTTCAACTTTGTACGAAACAATTTAAGTTGGTCTAACCGTGTAGTAATAATTTATAATATGTTTCGGATTATAAATTTAAAAGTGAAAAAGTATAGCACTAATGTATGACAATATAGAAATTCAGTCTTGATATTAGATGATGACATGGAAGTTTATTAAATATATGTAATGGTGTTGCAATACACAATTGTTTCTGTAAAATTAAAAAAAAAAACCTTACACGCCTCTTCGTTTTATACAACAGATATACATGTGAATTTATTCTTTAACTTGTGCAAATATGCAGTTTTAATAATAATATCACGTTTATAAATTCAATGACAATCATACTCGATAAAATAATGTACTTGTATAGTCAATTCTATATAAAACAGGCGTTTAAATTCGGTGAAATTCATTCATTTTGCCTCACAGTTTAACTTAATTTTGTACTTCATAGAATATGACAATGTTTGGCAAGTTGTCTATTTCATTACTATAAAAGTATAAAAGTATCCTAGCTGCTAGCTGTACTGAAACATACCCACCTGAACTTTCAGCTGCATCCAAAAGTGAAACCGAGGTAATTTATATTATTCTTTTAAAACTATTAGGTAGGTTTTTGTCAATAATTTGCTGAATCATTAATAATATAAAAGTTTTCCTTTATATCTATTCTTATCGAGGAAACTATTATTATTTTTGCTTAAAGCCTAACAATTAAAAACTCTTGTCATAAGTATTTATAATCAAAATAAGTTTTTAATATTGTTGGTTAAAAAATGGTTTTGATATTCGATTTAAATTAGAATCTTAATTTAATCATCTAAGTTAAATTCATTTATATAATAAATTACTATAAACTTAAAACTTAAAACTTTTTTTGGCCCAAAAATTTACTAATTTCACTACTCTGTAAACCATTAAATATTAAGTTTTATCACACTTTGATTTAATAACTATGTATTGGTATTTGTAAATCTGAACGTAATAAATAATGTAGGATTTATTCTAAATAAATTAAAAAATTTGTTTAAATAAATTCGGCATAATTTTGTCTAAGCTTTACTTAAGTGTTTAACTTTGAACTAAATTATACGTGTGTTATTAAATAATGTATAGACACATTTGTATATAATTTAGTAATTTAACTTCTAAATCATTAAAGTTTATAATAATAGGTAATTCGTTTTTAGCTAAAGTATATTTCTGTTATATTAGTAACCAATAAAATAATGTTTAAAACTATTTTTAATTTTTAGTTTGGGTAATAAAACGTTAAAGCTTAAAGACCTGCTACTACAACTAAAATATTTTCTAAATTAAGTTTTAAAAAATAACCATTTTTTAGGTTTATTTTTTATTTAGAAATTAGTAATACATTTTTTTATATAATTTTCATTTAATAAAAGAAATTTCCTTCCAAAACAAAAATATAATACTAATCATATCTACATAAATAAAATTCATACTTTTATTTATAATAAACAAATAAAAAAATTCTTAATTTTTTTATTGCTATTTTATTAGCACATATTCAAGTCTATGCTTTATAATATAAATGTTTGAATTTATATTATAGAAATAAAACCTGAAAAATATATGACTCTTTAACTAGGGCTAGGTATTTTTCACACGAAAACCTTATTTTCTTAGTCTACATTCTCAGTCTTATTAAAATTTTTAATAATTTTATCGTAAAATACTTATAGGTATTAAGCGTTGAAACGTTTGACTATGATTTTATCATTTTGAAGTATAACATCCTTTTCCTACTTAGTTCACTGTACTATTTTTAATTTTTAGCCGAGGATTTATCGTGAGGCTTAGTATTACTTAACCTCTTTTACTTAAATTGTTATAACGTTTAAATATTAAAAAGAGAAACTACAAAATGTGTAGTATGTATTTTTATTTTAAAGTAATAGCAGGTTTTTACCCAAAGTATACATTTTGTAAGGTATGATGATTATAGTTAATCAGCGATAACAAAAATATAATATTAACTTTTCGTCTTATCTTATCTTAATTTGGTATAAAAATTCATCTTAGTGACCATTGTTTTCGATCTTAACCTTTCAATGCTCATTTTTATTTTCAAAACATATTTACTGATTTCTCATAATAACATGATGGTAAATTAAAAAAACAATTGAAACAATAAGTAAGTATTGTTATTACAAGTTTGAATAGTAGCTGAGTAAGTTGAAACTGTTTTATAAAGAGTATGGATGATGACAAATATATATTTTTTTTATTACTTAAGTGCACCGTCGTTTAAATATTCGTTTGGCCTTCGAATAATTATTTAAATAAGTTTATTAATAATAAGAAATAGCTGAAACCCATATAATCCTGCAAAAATGAGCAATGTGTTGTTAGTTTGTATCACTGTTGTTTCACATAATAAACATTTGTATGCTTGTAATAATTAGGTTAGGTACATTAAAAACGTATTATTACATAATGATAAAAATATTAAATATTAGGTACACCAATATTGTAATTAATACAATTAAATATAACTCGCCGTGTTGTTTGTGTAAAATATTAATAATAAATATATTGTAAATATAAGATTACATCGGTACTTAATAATTCAGTGGAAAAAAATTAATGAAAAAAATTGTGCATAAACTTTTTTCTACATCAGTAAAGACGACTCTAAGGTAAGCGTTCATTCCAAAACCAAGAAGCAAGGACTGTCACCAAGATGGCAGCGTAGTTGAAAGTCAAAAGGCTGGCATCTAAAAAAAATAAATAATTGTTTAACATGAATTCCTAATATAACATAGTATAATATTATTGTGTATTATAACTGTTATTTTTTTCAATTGTTTTACTTTATTTTAGTAATAATTACCATTACCGTATCAATGTGTTTTTATCCAAACACGATTTATAACACATTATTATTATGACAGTAGGACGTAGGTATTATAAAAAAATTATAATGATTGAGTATTGACATAACCAATATTTTATTCGTTTTCTAATTCAATTTTGTCCATTTTCGAATACAAAACTAAAAACCTATGTGGGTATATTTGTGTAGGCGATGGTTGTATGTAGTAACTACTCTGAAAATTACCGGAAATTTAAACATATATATGTTTTTTTTTTATCATTGTACTGGCTATGGCGTACGATATAAATTAAATAATATACCTAACGCTTATGGGCATGTCAAAATATCGAATAGACGGACAGCCACTCTATTAAATATATAATAAAAAAAGAAATATATTGAGAACGGGGCACCTCAGGTCGATTAATTTTACTATACCGAACAGTTAAGCAGCAAGCCGGCGTAACGTGGGCGTAGTTTTGAATGAAAGCCGCTTTAACGGTAGTTTTCCGTGTCTGGCGTTTTTTCTTTCTAAATAAGTAATGAACCCGTGCCAAAGAAATCGGATATAACGAATAAAAGTGTCCGGTGTTTGACGATAATTGACAACACATCATAAAAAAGAAAGCTATCAATGTTTTTTGCGAAATTCTATCGTACACGGTTATTGGAAAAAAATAACAAATTTAATCAAATACTACCTAAGGAGGTTAAACATTCATTTGGTTTTTGGCGATAACGGCCTTATTTGACGGTCGTTCGCGGTTGAACTTTTTAATAGGAGTCACGCAATCCGAACAATAACAATGACGATTGGCAAACGGTCGGTTAAAATTAATTCAGCCCAGTTATATTTATATATTGCCATATTGGTTTTGCGTTTGGGCTTCTTGCGGTCGACGTTCAGATCAATTAAACTAATTGACGCGCCCACTACATACACTGCAATAAACGTTAATCAAATGTTTGCCGTTGTCCGTCAAGTTATAGAAACAACTCTAAATACCTGTTTGCTTGAACAAAGGAGTTTCCTGTTCCGAAAATAATTCAAATTGAATATTCCGAAAACGCCCACGTGCCTGACAAAAATAAACACTATTACACGCAAATTATTCGTTAAAAATACTATTTTGACAAACCATCACCACAGAAACAACAGAAAAGAAACTATCCAATTTTTACATGGGCTCTTATTGGACGAGACAAAATCATGCCCGACGCGGAAAATGGCGACAACATTGTTGTCGGCGTCAACATTTAGTATATGAACAGTGTAGCCATAAGTCACAGAAAAAATGAAAACAAGGAAATATCCGAGATCTGGCAACACTGGATAAAACTCAATATGTCTGACCGTTTTTTGATAAGCTCCAAGATTCCCTTCTGTTTATTCTGTATCATCACCGCCCAAGAAGAACTAGGGGGTGGCTTATGGCTATAGCTGTTGTTTTAGTGTGACGCAAACAGAAGGACTAAAAGGCAGTCTGCTTAGTAAGAAGAAAAAAGTGATAGTTAAATAAATCGTGGTGATAAGATTTAAAAAATGGTACTGCACTATCTTGAAAAGAAGCAATCATATTTTAAGATAAGTGGTAAAAACTTATTTCATCATATTATAGAGTACCAACCGTTTAAACAGTGAAGACAATTTTTTCTTTTTTGTGGTAACACTGGTTTTAGTCCTTCTGTTTCATTCACTATGACATACACGCTAATATAGTATTATGCTATAGTTCATCTCTTAACATTATTACTCTATAATATGCTAAGACAATAATAAAAAATATTTATAAACAACGCATTTTTCATAATCATTTTCCAGAAGAATATTGAACGGGATTTTTATCAGATGCAAATCCGAATAAATCCAAGTCAGCGTTAAAACTTTAATCTTAGTGCATCCTAAAACATATTCTGGCTAAAATCCTATTCAAAACTGTTCTAATAATTTTTTAACAATTTTGTGGACATGCTCTATTCTGATAAATGCCGCCGTCCAATTTTCCATATTAATACCTACCGAAATTTTTTGTACTCGCGAATAAGATTGAAAGTCAATAATAATATATTTTACTACTACCACATTGGAGGGGCGTTATCAAAAAGGTAAATAAACCTTCTTACTAGTATAAAAATATTATAGTCTCTAAATTTCAATTTTTTTTTTTAGAACTAAAAATATGTGTGACGAAATCTAACTAATAGATGAAAAAATTAATCTATGGCAGATAATTATCAAAAACTGTTTAATGATGTGTATGCTGCACGTCAATTACCCAAATGAGTTATATAATAACTGGTATTAAATAACTACTATGAAAAATATGTTGTTATTGTTTAAATCACAATATTGGATTCGAAAAAATAATTATTTATAAATTAAAAATTACAATTGCAAGCCTCGTTTTCCTCGATGAACCCGTCTTTACACGTGCATATCTTTAACCTTGGATTCGACGCCGTTCCGTTTTGCAAGCAAATAGCATTCGGCAAACACTCCAAGTCGGTCTCGCACGATGATCTCAATGCTGGAACAAAAAGAGGCCCTAGCAAAAAGTTAGTGCATAAAGGCTATTAATATTTCATCCGAATGTAAAAAATAATTGTCGGACGATCACAGAACATCAAAACCAGAACTCGACAAAGCTAGAATAATGCGTTTGTGTGGTGGTGAACGACTAAAAAAAAATATAGTAAATTAAAGATGCCAATGGAAACATTGATTTTTTCATTTCAAAAAAGTATTATGTAATTTGTATACAACGTGTAATTATCACTTAAAGTGTAAATTTAGTACAAGGCAATTAACTCGTATTAATTGTAATGTATTTGTATATATGTTAATATAGGCAATTAAGATATATATTTTTAGTGCTACCAGTTTACATAAGTTATTATTGTGTTTTTAATAATATACGCTTCACTCGTGGTTTTTTTCAATGGTTATTACTTATTAGGTATCGATTAAAAGTTATAGTTGTAATAAACTAATTAAATATTTAAATAAATAGCCTGAAAGACTGTCTGCTGTTTTATGCGCTCATTGCTGCTGAAATACATGTACTCTATAAAGAATTATGTTTGAGGTTATGGGTTTATTTAAGTATGTAATTATTTTATGATATAAAACCACAAGTGTTCCTTAAGATTTTTTTCTAGTTATAGTTTTTTTTGGTCTATTATAAATGTATTGGATTTTCGATTCCTTAAAAGCCGTGTTGGCCCTATCAAAGTGCAATGTCGAGACAACAAAAATATTTTCAGAAAATCATCGACCTTATATAATTGTACAAATAATAATACTCCATTACGGTGTATACATATTTTGATTGTTTTATCCCATTTAAATGTGTATAAAGTCTATGGAAATGTGTTGTTTTATCTTTGCAGTGCATTTACATACACAAACGGTTTTCACAAGCCAATGTCTTCGTACAAAATACATGTATTATATTCGTTTAAAATTTAAATAAAACAACACTGTTGATACCTCTGGGTTTTTTCAAACACTCTCCGTTACTCGGTTGTTTGCCGTCCGCACAGAGACATCTTCTTTTTCTGTCAGTCGAGTCCACTGCACAAGAAGTGTAATGTGTGTCTAGACAATCCGAATCTGTACTACACTCTCGAATGGCCGCAGGAACTAAAAAAAGTAAATTTCAAACAAGTAAAAAATAGTATTAATATTTGCCTGCGAGTCAACTTAAAGACGCTCAGCGGTTAGATTAGCTTAAGGCGCACTGTGTATGCAAAATGTCTACACCCATGTACACCGACAAATAGTTGATAATATTTCGTAGTTTTTTTTTCACGGTGCTATCATAAAACGTATAATTTAATATATTTTTTTCAAGTCGAACAAAATCGATTGTTTATCAGTGTAAACTGATTTATATTATTATATACATAGCAATAATGTTCATGTTCTGTGTTTAATACAAATCCTAAACATTGTCGTTAGCCGTGGAAGTTTTATACTGTGTGACAAAATAGTTTTACGGCTAAAGGTCATCGACTAACCATGTGTAATTCGACTGTTTACGAGAAATCATTAATTACTATTGCTCATACCCAACACGATTAGGTATAAGGTGCATGTAATATAATATTATGTTGTTGTGCTGATATTGTAACGTTTTACTTATTAACGAAATGTCATTGACGTGCATCTATTACTAGCAAATAAAAAGAAAACATCATTATCTGTATAAGATCATTTAATATATATACGTCTGAGGAGCAAACGTGTAAAAAACGTTATCTACAAGTGCTCTTGATGTGCAACGGTTTAATAATAATATTTCTCTCTTTCGTTTGCTAACAATCCAATTTATCTAAATAACGATTTACTCTCAATTACATATAAGAAAAAAAAAATTGATATTTATCATTGCCAGTAACCTATTACCCATTTTTGTGTTAACCTTTGTACCATTTTCGCGGTTATAAACGCTATTTCGCAAAAATAACATCATATACAATAACGTTTAACACAGTGTAATATGTATTGTATTAATCGTAATTAATTATATTTTCGTCTGATTTCTATTGCGAAACATAATTTAATTAGCGATAGTCAACTAATAATTTATAACCTGTCTATATATAATATCGTACATCTGATTAGTTTAAACAAAAACCGTAAATCCGTCTCGCCGCTCCTTGTTTCATTTGTTTTGTGATTATTCGAACCTGAGGTTTTTGTCCGAGATGTACAATAACAAAAATTATTATAATTGATTGACATCGAATTTCCACTTCTTATTTTCAATAATTTAAGTGCCATAAGGCTATACAAAGGATATTTCACAAATTGTAGCTATGGAAAAAAATATATTATGTGTTTGACTGATCACCACCTCCCAACCCCCTTGCTATGAGTCAGTAGGTATGGACGCTACCACATACAGTTTGCTGTCACAAACATTGTGGTAAATCGATATTCGATACCTGATCATTAAGAACGAACGAAAAAAACCCAAAACTAATAACGTCGAAAAATAAATAGTAAAAACCTTTTGAAAATTAAATATGTTGTACATTCATCGAGACAGTCGGCCGATATAATAATATATATTTATTTAAACTTGTCAACTCTGCGTGGTGAACATTTTTAATAGTTTTCTTTATTTAGGGTCTTATGGGGTAGATTTGATTAAAAGTAATTGAAAACAAGGCCGATTTAAAAACAAAAAATAAAAGGGCAGTGCCATAAAAGAATAAAATTACATTGAAAAGTTTACCTATTTTCTATCATAATATAACATTATATAAATGTGCATTATAAATTGTTCATACCATAGAATACCACCATTATTTATGTACCATAGAATTATTGTATATTTTTAATCGCTAGTTTTAAAAAAAATTGAATTTAAATTTACCTCAGGAACTTAAATTTTTGTTTTTTAAAGTTGTTGACGTTTTATTTTTAAACACATTTCATAACGTTCGGAATTTTGATAAACAAAAAAATATAACATACTGTTACAAAAATATAAACATACTGTTAACCAAAAAAATATTGCAACAACCGTTAACAATTTCATCATCTGACCCTTTATGTAGATACCTATACATATATTTTAGTTACCGCGATATCAAAAATAAAACTGCACGTGCAAATTAAGTGATTACAATATAATATGATAATTTATATAAAGTAATTTTAGGCCGAACTTGATCTTTGGCGAGGTCATTGGTCAGCGGTTAATTCAGACGTCATCTTAATACATAAATACCCATCAAAAGGGTAGACCTTTAACAAAGCGGTATATATACATATATATATATATATATATATATATATATATATATATATATTTTACCGTTTCTCATATTTATATACATTTTTTTCCATTACTAAAAATAATATAAAACAACTAGGTACAGACAATACTTGACTATTTTTGTTTTTTCAAGTGAAAAACGCCAAAGTTTATCTCTATATAATACACCGCCGGGGGTTAGTAAATTACACTGGATTTCATGTCTTATAATTTTTGCAGTATTTCCCGTGCACGTACTCGGTCATTATAATATACATGTATATACCTACTAGCTGTAGTAGGTGTGCAATTATAAAAAATATAAAATGTCATGTATAAGCTTGTTGTTATTGTTGTTGACGTGCTCGGCGAAGGCGTTAAACAGTCCGTTCTTCGATAGCGTGAGCAAATGCCGTAAACGAAGGTTTTTTTTCTATTCTTTTTTGCTCTCCGTTTTCTTCCTCTCTCTCTCACTCTTTCTTTTTAATTTCCTATTTAATGCCCGAACACGAGCTTTGATTGTAACAATATTGTAGTAATTATATTTGCACTGCCGGCCGGATCAATATTATTATAATAGTATAACAACTAGTTTTTGCACTTGATATTTTATTTTGAAGGTTGGCCTGGAGTTAATCCGACCGCAACAGCAGTAATAATAACAATGACGAATAGTAATATTGTTATTATTCAACTCGGTAACAACAGCTAGGTGTACTATTCTCAGGTTCTCTACGTTTAGTTCGGAAAACTCGACTCAACTTGGGCTTAACTAATCATGTAATCAGTAGTGATGTTTTACCTGAAATGTTCTTGCTTTGCGTGCTACCGAACGTGGTCGACCACCTCTTGTGCCTGGTGGCCGTGGCCGCAGCCGCCGCCGCCGACAATGCGGGAAGCTCTGTGTCGGGCCGCCGATGCTGTTGTTCCAGATGTCCGTAAGGTCCGACGACGGCCGCGGACGCCATCAGCGGCGACAGCAACAACAGCGCCGCAACACAACGGCGGACAGGCTGCACCATCGCTGTATTGGCCATGGTCGACTGTCCGGTGTCGCGCCTGAATAACGAATGCGCCCGTCGACTGGCTACCGCCATACGTGTATATCGGTTGCATGAGTTGTGCCCCTGCGGTCCGTCGTGGGTTCGACCAGTGCGCACGCCTATCAATAACGCATATATTTTTCTTTAGTCGAGTTTTCTTTTTAATTTTTCTTTCTTTTTTTTTCTAAATCACCTAAACACGCAAACTGATTAATGTTGTTTTATTATATCTCGTGTACACGTACGTACACACTGTTCGGACGGGTCAGCACCGACCCGAAAGGGTATTCGATTCCTTCCTCTCAACCCCTCTCTCCCTCTTTATAATGGTCAATGAAGTGCAAAATTGAAATTTATTATTTACGCAAAGCCTTCTCATGAAAGGTCACACGTCCAGACGTGTACGCGGTGGGTGTTTTTTTCGTTTCGTTCTACAATATTGCAATTATTATTACGGGTATTTTCTTATGCAAAAACTCGTGTTTCGTTGTTTTTTTTGTACCTATATTGCCATGGCGGTATTTTCATAGCAAGCAGACTCGTGTGTAGACAATAAATAAATAAGTACACATGCACGAAACGTCTTTAAAGGGCCGTAACGCGATCGTCCGGAAATTGACCTCGTTTTTGGTAAATAAATAACGAACCAACTATAGATACGGCCAGTGGAAGTAACTACTTGTATATTATGTCGGGTACGATTTCATCATTATTACTCACACGGACATAAGAATTGTACTCGCGGTAAGAGCGGGCGGGTAGGCCAATACACTGGGTGTAATTATATTAACAACGTTTACCGGTCAAATATATATTATATTGAAAAAAAAGGCCGAAAATCGCGTGTCGAAGTCCATTCGTAACTGGCCCGGACCGAGCCAACACTTATCATGAGCATATCGTCGTAGTAAATTATACTACATTTCATGAAAAATTAAATGCGCCTATATTGTTATCGTTATCATTTCTTCCTTTTAACCTTCCCAAAAAGAATATGCTCCGACTTTACCAAAATAAAACTAGCACCTAACTACCGACTGCGCTTTCATACTTGAGGTCACTATTAATAACAACAACAACAAAGGCGTTCCCGGTAGGGGTGTGGTCCACGAGTCACGGATAATATAAAGGTGTAACGAGTAGAAAATGTAGATTAGCAAGAATAATGAATATTGTACTTGGAATTAAGTATTTGACCCTAAAAAATAGTTCAAAAAATTAGAAACGTATTTTGCAGTGACACTATAGGTTTGTTTTTAGTTAGATTTAAGTTCAATTAAGTATCAAGCTTTCTAGTTTCACTATAACAAAAAATAAAACGCTCTCTGAATAATATAATTTTTACATCAGTATAATGTTATCTCACTTGTTTACTTTATTCAAATCAAAATTAAGTACAGTAAAAGTTGAGAAAATTACATAAAAATCACTTAAACCTAAGATTCACAATATACCTAAGTATTATAGATAATATAAATATAATATAATTTTGTTTTACTGGTTGCAGTTTTTTATGTCTACCAAACTCAAGTGCACATCAATTAAATCAATGCAATTACTACTTAGGCATGTTATCTGCTGTATGACAAGTTCTCAATATAGTCTATAGTAGTGATATTAGATATAGGTGTAATTATTATTAAGTTATACCTAGGTATAACTTAAAAAGCGCAACGACCAAATTATATTGTTTTATTATTTTGAATGAGTAAAATTATAAATTACGCAAATAGGAAAAAAGTAATTATATAGTTTAACTTGCGTGTTCGTGTGCAAGTATTTTGTCCTGCGCATACTAATAACCCTTTTAAATAAAACTTCCTAAGAATTGATTAAAACATAAATGTATAAAAACCTAGTATGCAAATAATTTTCAATGTCAACTTTTTATTGTGCACATTACATTAAATACAACATTTGCACCGAAGCGTTTTAAATGAAAGTGATTTATCATAATAATTAGACACCATGTAAAATCCAACGATCACGTTTTTTTTATTATTACACAATATGGAATTATATGAAATGACCAAATAAACAAAACAAAATAAGGATCACGCCTGGCCTTGATTTTTATTTGTCTATTTTATTCGTCTTAAGTTTTTAGGTTAGTATAATTTTTATAATGGAATTACTAGTTTTACAAATTCGGTATAACAACTTGAATAACCGAAGAAGAAATTAAATAAATTTGAGCTGACTCCACTTGACTTTCATACCACAACCTTGTACCAATGTAGTACAGTGCGGATCTAATGATTAATCTAATGAATAAGTAATATCTTTATCAGGGTACCTAGCTAGGAATTTTTTTTTGGGTAGGCCCACTATAAACCATTGATAAACAAAGTTATTAATTATTAATCTTATTAATAATTAATTTCTTTATATATATATATATATATATATATATATATATATATATATAGATCATTTTGGGTAAGCCCGGGCCTACAAGGCCTACCTACATGTTATTACAACTTACTCTTGTCGTTAGATTATTTTGAAATAACGCAAGTTTGTCTTAAAAATTATTGTATTCAAATTTAAAATATTTCAGTAGTGGAGCCACTTGGAGGAGGTATGCACTTTTAATAGTTTAAAATGATGGTAAGTGTATTAATTAGAAACCATAACATTGGTTAGGTTTGTGGTTAGTATTTTAAAATACAAAAAAGAGTGTGGCAAACGTTAAAATAATTCAGCCCTTTTTGAAATTACGAAGAAAACCTGTCGGTACTGTACTAATTTTAAACCTTGACACGCTTTTTTTTTGTTTTTTGTGAAAATATAAATAAACCTCACTTTACTCACGGTCCGCGATCAGTGGAAGTTATTAAAAATAAAACTGAATTAAACAATTTTAACAGGACCACAGCGAGTATATAACAGCATAATATATTATATTATAACGAGTAATGTTAGGAATTTTTTTATTTATCACTATTACCAATAGCGAACCCACACTGCAGCCGACACCAGTTTTGGTTGAATTATAATATATTATATGAAAAAAAAAATAGCGATACACTAAAAACGAATTTGGTCGGATACGAAAAAAAAAAAAAATTAAAATTGCATTACAAAATCATTTCTCGAAGTTGCGTATTATTGGTTGTAAATCTGTCTGGTGACCTTCACGTCGCGCCGACGAAACCATCTTGCACCGAAAAGAAGTAGTACCGAAAAAGTCCTTGAGTAGCTCATTAAACACAATTACCTTGCAAGTCCTAAGTGTGTCATTATATGTGTATAATATTTCGAAATATTGTGATGACAATAACGGTACAAGTTCAGCAATAGGTGTACGCGCTAAATTAATACACATAAAAATTATTAGTCGAGAACGGCCATTTAACAAACACACGGGCAATAAAATTAATGGAACGCGTGTAGGTATCGTTCTCGGCATAATAATATAATACAAAATGTTCATACTATGTTGTACAAATATCACCAATACAATAGCAATTTAAAGTTTCTGAACTGGAGAATAATTCAAAAATATGTGTTGGTAAAATTATTATTCCACCAAACGCATTTCCCTGGATAAATAAAAATATGATTTTTCCTCAATACCAAAACTATAAAATGTAAGTACACACTTGACGAGAAGGCATTTTGCCGGCTGAACACCGCGATCTTGTTGATACGGATACAAAATTAACAGTGCCCGTGGCATTTTTTTTTTTGTAGATCTAAAATAGGTACCATTAAATAATTGTACTAAAAGCAGATATTTTATATGATAAGAAGGTTGTATTATTATTAATAATCGGTGGTACAAACTATTCAATTCTTGGCTGACAATTGTGTGCGATTGCCATGCCATGTTTATTTATTTAAAACAATTTTTTTTTCAATAACATGTCATAACAAATTAGTGTTACATGCATTCTAGAAAAAAAATTGTATTTTTATTTTCATTCTTAAAAATAATTTTATATTGCAACTTATGTTAGGAAAATAAGTAAACACATTAAATAGAAATATAAAGCTACACAATCTTTATAATCTGTACAAACCAAAAAAAAAAAAAATGCTTTTGTTTTGTCTAATAATAGATAATGATATTAGTTTACAATCAGTGTAAATTATTTAATACTATGCTGTGAATGAGGTTTTAAACAATAAATAATTAGCGCTATTCATATTGCACTTATTGCATTCTTTATTTCTAGTCTTAAATATTAAATTATTGACTTAAAATTTAAAATATTTTACTACAATAATATTATATTAAGTATAAGTGTCTTTGTATAAGCACTTACTTTACTGAGATATAAATTATAAATTAACAATGTTGTTAAAGATATTTTTCAGGATGTCAAAATAAATATGTTAAATAAGTACTTCAATAAAAATCTTCCCATAAGTTTGAGATCAGGAAAGATTTATTTATTAAATTATTAGTCATTTTGCATTGAGAAAACTAGTGGATTTATGGCACATCTCATTATTTATCTAATTAGCGGTTTGATAAATTTTGAATTGTGACATTGTAAGTTAGATAATATTTTTTCATAATAAACCAAAACAAAAAATTATTAATTTAACACATTTTCTAATTTCATTCGTACATAATATATATAAATATATTTTATACATGTATAATTAATCAAATAATAAATTTCAATAGGTAATTTGTTTTTTTTGTAAAAATTAAAATTTTAAACAAAGCATAAAAATACAGTAAAATTTTCATTTTAGACTATCTCTACTAGTACTTTATTACACACATATTTTATTTTGACTAACCCTACAGTATAACTAATAGGCCTACATCGACAATTCTTAATTTTAAACAAGCTAACAATACTCGACTTGCTTATAATTAAAAATAAATTATTTAAGCACATTCATATTGTTATACATAAAAATAAAAATAAATTTTTCTTAAAATAGTTTTGTTAAATAATTTATTGCCCGACTTAATCATAATAAAAACCGTTAGTAAAACATTTTTTTTTTAGTAATTCAGAGATGAGGATGACAAATTTAAACAGTATGTTTACACAGTATTTGTCTCATTTACTTTGAACTCATTTTGTAAAACAGTCTTCATTGAAAAAAAAAATCATAGGTATATACAATAATAATAATAAGAAGAAGACTACAATCATGTTGAATGAACCGCAGCGGATAGGCATTCTTGACAAAGATTTAGATGTTGACGTTGGTTCCATTCTTGTCTTTCACTAGCTTGTTGTACTCTGGAACGAGCTACTATTCGAGCACTATGTTTTATAGCCATTTGTAAGGTATGTCTACGATTCAAACGCTGTACACAAGATACGCATAACGTTAGAGGTAAGCCATCAGAGGATTTGATCTGAAACAAAAATTATATACCACTGAATTTATTAGTTTTAAAATACTGAAAAGTATAATTATCAGAATGTTTGAATAGGCGAGTAACGACGGCAATACAATAAAGAGGATGAAATATATTTTATTATGTCAATAACATACTGGAAGGTCGGCTACGTAATTTGAAATACTAACAAAAAAAAGGTCATTGTTTGTGTCTGATGAATACTTAAACATCTGAAATAAATTATTTAATTTTTGAATTTCTTTTTTATTTGTTTCACATCTTTTACTACAAAACATAAACAATTAATTGTGTCTAATGTGTTAGGACTCTTTCACACGAAATACCACAATATAAAAAAATCTTGCAGTTACCCAAAAGTCGAACTATGCCCTTATGCACCGCAACATACGTTTTCCAATCAATCAATCACAGTGCCCATCAAAAGAACACTTATGTTTAGTATACAAAATACTATTTAAGCAATAATAAAGTAATTGTCCTTTAATACTTGAGTTACCCAATGACATTTTAAATAATCATTTCAATTAGAACATCAAGACTGATACAAATGTACGCACAATTTATAATAAACACATTATATTATATCGGATTTAAACAAAATTACAATGATTTTAGCTAACTTATGTAAATTAACGCAATGTGTATGTTTTTTTTTTTAGATTAATAAACAATTCAATCCATAGAAATACATTCTCAAGGTCAGATTTCATAAACTCTTGACACATTAACCATTGTCTATACTTACAAAATAACTAACTGAATTTATAAAAATATATGTATATATGAATAAATATCATTACATAAAGTGATACATTTATTATAAAATTAAATTAATTTAAAATTATGTATGAACTCGAGAAAAAATTGAATATAATATTTAGCAGACATTTGCATAGGAAAAATAGTATAAAAAAATATACAATTTTATTAATTTTGTTCCATGATAAATATATGAAAGTTACGTAAGGGGTGCAGAGAGGCAGCAACTGGTTTGATTTTATTTACATTAAAAATTATAAGTTAGCATAACCTAACCTAATATACAGCTGTGCATAAATCACCCGAAAACGAAAATTGTATCAAGTAGAGGAAACATTTTTGATAGTTATACTTCAAATATTGATTTACATTCATTGAATTTTTCTAATATTCTTGATAGCTATATGAATATTGTTTTGATTTTGAAGAGAGTAGACTATAGGCAAACCTTGGCTTACTTGGCCAGGGTCGTAGTTTTGCCTAATCCATCTGTAACTGACAATAGCTACAATGACTATGAGTGGTTATATTGCAATAAATGTAATAGATTTTAATGTTGAGCATATTGACTTGTTAAAAATTAATGGGACTGATACACATTATTTCAATATTTATTTCAGTATCTCTGCCCATTCACAAGTTTGAAAAAAAACCTTAAGTAATATCAAATATTTCATACTTAGTAAATTTAAACTCTTGTAAAAATATTAATATAATTGTACCTTAAGTCTACAAACATTTAAGGCTAAAATATATAAATATTTATTATTCCAAAAGGCTCTTATTACTTATTATATTTGTGCATGTTTTTACCAAAAATGTATACATTATGTATTACTATTATTATGTGTAACATACATACTATTTCTTATATTTTAAGTTTGTTTTTACATTTTTTTCTACAAGATGGAATCGAGCAAGGCATTTGATTTGGGCAAGTTCAATTAACCAGAATGTCTGAGATGATCAACACTGTCATGAAAAAAATTACACTTGTCACCCTATTGTCCCTCTGTACTCTATTCAGATTATAATGTACCTACTATTTTTTTTTTAACTATTTTTTTATATTTTTAATTTTCTGATAGTAAATAAAAATGGTTTGATGTATTACTATACTGTGAGCTATAACAATAATAGTCAATTTCAAATTTAGAACTTTCTTAGGTTTTGATGAAAATTAAACAGTTACTCTTATGCTAATTTTAGTAATGAATGTCAAAATTAAAAGTGAGGGCAAGTATATACAATGTTGTAAGGAAATCTAATTTTTAAGATTAAATATTGTTAAGGAAATTCCTGCATTTTGACATGTAAGTCAATTCAAAAAAGCATTTATACTATAATTTAAATTTTAACATAAATTAAGCTTTTAACAATGTATTATTGGATAACTTAACCTTTCTAGTGCTCACGTCTTTGTTAGTTACACCATCACTTATGTGGCAGCAATTGCACCTCTCTCAATCTTACGTGGGAAATTTGTAAAAAATATTTTGGTATTTTCTATTATTTTGAAATTAGAGAATACCGGTTGGTTTCGCTAGTCTAAATTCACGCACTTAAGACATCGCATGTTTTTTTTTTTAAAAGGCAGTGTAAAGGTTAAAAAATAATGTATTCAAAAATTGAAAAACACGTTTTAAAGTGGTTTTTCTTCAATTATTCAATAAAAAGTGAACCATAATTTTTGTAAGTGACATATTAAGTTTAATTTCCAAAAACTGTGATGATTTTAGGAACTATGATGAATAATATTTTTTAAAAATTTGAAAAATTTCGAACAGCGAGGAATTTTAACTGCATTTTTGCCTAACTTAAATTTAGGCCATCACTACTAAAGTTGAGCTAAACTCAACATCTAGAAATATAACTACCTATATAGAACATTTAAAAATATTCTTAATATTTTAATTGATAGAAAATAATAATTTATTTGATATTTTGAAATTTTGCTTATAAATACAGAAATAACATTAGGTAGTAATGTTTTAAAAGTTCAGTTTGCTTTCATTGTATAACCAATTTCTTATCCTTGACTTGATTTTGAAACCAATTCATTCAATTTAAAATATATCCAAATATGTATGTAATATCGCAGTTAGGTCAAGGTAGCAAGTAAACCATAGAATATTCGCAAAACAATACATTTTATGTTATGAATATTAATATATTGCACTATTTGTCATCTGATTATTATTAGGTAGGTATTTTTAATTAAGTTAATTTCCAAACACTATAAATTAATTGAAATTTCACAAGTCATCAATTATTAGAAAGTACAAAAAAAAAAAACAGAAAACTCTACTCCCAACTCCTAAGAACGACTCGAGTTGTAACACTTATATTTTTTTTTAATTATTCAAAGATAAATTACATTTTTCAACCAAAAAACATTTAAGATGAAAACGTAATAGGTAATACATTTTTTTTTTTTGGGGGAACTCGAGCATCAAGGCTATGCCGTCCTCGACGCCTATGAAAGTAACACACTTTTAATAACCCTGAAAAAAATAGTTCACCGAAACAGTTGAGGTCAAGGTTGTGCCGGAGTAGAAATCACACACACGAGTCGGACAAAAAGCCTAACCCGACAAGACGAGCGACAACTACCCCCCCGGAAATCGCAAACCCCGTACTAGCGAAATGAGCTGTTTTCCAACACATTACACCACACGTTCGTATCGGGTGGCAACATCAATCTAAATCAACAGTCCGTGATAACGCAATACACGAGCCGAACACATAGCTCCTATTACTACACACGCGCAGATTTCATCATCGCCGTCTCGTTTCGAAATAGTAATGAAATCCAATAGGCCAACAATGGCGCGGTAGTAGTTATACCCATTATTTATTAATAATAATAAACACAATATTCGTTTTGGGCTTTCGCCACGGCGTTCACGACGTGGAGGCGCTTGCGGGGGCGGGCCGGGGAGGGTACGGCGGTTTTCGAAAAAAAAGAAAAAAAAAAGCCGAAATACAAATTTGAAGAAAAAAAAAACCCCGTATCGTCGCCGCCACCGCGGCACAGTCACATAACACCTATCTTACCTTGATGGGTAGGTAATCTCGGATCTTCTGCACCAAATTGTGTTTTCTGCCCAGTTCGCCGAATATGTGTATCACCCGTCTGTCGATTTTCGAACACAAACGACATATGAAACCGCAACGGACCGCGTTGTTCACGCTTCCCATTTAGACGACGTCGTCGGTGTCTGCGGGCGCGAACGGAGACGAACACACTGGACCGGGGAGACGAAGCGACGACCTGACGGCACACACGCAAACGGCGACGCGATATTCAGCTGCCGTATAGCAAACACCACCGTGTCGTAGTACACGTACCGGGCACGGAAACGGCGAACGCGACCAATTAACTGTTACTGACAGTGGCGCGGACGCTAGCCGAACTTGTCATTCGGAATTGAGAAAAAAAAATTAAAATAAAAAAAACTAAGGAGGAAAGCGATTACGATGTAGCTGCTGATCGGTGTGCATGCGTGCGTGTGTGTGTGTGTGTGTGTGTGTGTGTGTGTGTGTGTGTGTGTGTGCGCGCGCGTATGTGTGTGTGTGTGTGTAAACTGTAATGTAATGTATGTGTATAATATACTATACTATATACGTGCGTATGAATGTGCAATCACACGACTGATACTAGCCGACAATATGAGATAGGTACCTCATAGCTGCTGTTGTCCGCCGTCCAGCTGTTACTACCAACCTAGCATATTATACCGTGTCGGTGTTCACGCCATTTTTCACGCACTGCACCAACCGACATAACCTAACATTTTCAAACGATCATTATTTTCCCTATCACCATATCAGCAGCTCGGCTCGGCTCGCGAATTGCGACAAATTGCGCTCGGTTTGATACTTAATAGTACTTTTTGCCTTTTTGGGTTCGGGCTTATTTCTTCTAGTATGTACGTCGAGTATTTTTGATTTTTGTTTAGTTTCTATCGGTTGTTGTTGTATAATATTTTAAAAAAACTGTTCAGTATCACTGTTCTTGAATAAGAAAATAAAGTCTGAAAACAAAAATGAATTTCCCATCATGTGTTCATATTATTTTCTAGATGTCTCATTGTGAGTAATGCCCGAAAGGCGATGGCAAGAATATCATTGTACTCATTTATAATTTGTATTGTTTTATAGAGACGTTTTAGACAATAATGGAAAAATCGTGGTCGTGACGAACGAAAAATTCAATTTCTACATCAAGGAAGCACTAAAAGAAGTCTTTGGCCAGGTATTTTTTGTTTGTAAACATTTTTTTTTCTACTTAAACAATCTTTGTTATTGTTTTCATTTGCCAATGAACCTATACAGTACATTAACATCACCCACAGACATTTAAATCATGTACACAATTTGAATGAATGTTTTTTTGTAAACTAACTACATATTCCTCTGTACAAATAGGTTTAAATTTACAGTATCTGTTTAAAAATTGTTCTTTCCTGTTTCATTAAACATAAGTCATTAATTTGTTAAGAATATTCATGGGTATAAGAGATATCAATGTAGATAGATGGTTCAAATTAGATTAAGTTGTATTTTTTTAAACCTAAATACAAAATTTATATTAATGTTCAACTTACAAGTATATATATATATATTACAGTACCTAGTGATTTTGTTTTATAAGGTCTCTTAATAGTTTAAAATTTGAAGCTTGAAATAATTGTGCAATTAAATACTTTTTATTATTATTTTTTAAGCTTTGGTAGTTTTTTTTTGCTTTTTGGTTGGTTTTTAATGTGTGTAGTGCAACATGTGCTGTAGGTATGAGCCGTTGCTTAAAACCCTGGGTGGTCATTCATCTGGAATAAAGCAGCGACTGATGCAATTTTACTTCAAGTTCATGTGTTATCTGAAGTACCGCGTACACCATGCACCTTTTTTTTTTATCTTTTATTGTTGAGGAAGTAAGAACTTTTCTCGCATTACTTTCCCCAATTAAATACTAAGGTAGTAGGGCATTAGGCTAGTGTGAGGGTGCACTAATTTATTAACCATTTAAACCTAAAAAAAAAGTTTCAGTCTACTTAAGCCTAACTTTGTTATAATATACGTTTAAAGTAGATGCTCTACTTTCGTGTCATTATTTTGTGTCGTTTTCAAGGTAAGAGTCCAAGGCTGAAGCATGTTCCATGCAAAAAAATATGAACTAAAGTAGCTAAAAAAATATTTTTTGAACGAAAGATAGTATTTGTATATATTTAAAGCCTATGTCATTGATTTCTGGCATGTTGTTTATTATTGACATAATGATAATATTGATTTATTTTATATTACAGTTTGGATTAGGCATTAATTTCAATGTATTGAAGTTTGATTCTGGCAGAGGCATCATCCGTTGTCCATCTGCATACTACGTAAAATTTCGTGGTGCAATTACACTATTTGGCAGATCTAATAAGTCCACTATCAATTTCAACGTACATCGGTCATCTGCCTGTTTAATATCATTTATCGCTGACGACACGTCTTACAAACATGTCTCAAGTGTTTAAAGACGGTAAAGATACAATCATTTTTGCAACGAAAGAAGACCATCGGTCGCCCAGCAAAGTAGAACTATCGCCCCCAGAACCATCACCAGGGTTGATATTTCCAGATGGTTCGATCAATTGGAATTGTCCATGTTTAGGAGGAATGGCAACTGGGCCCTGTGGCGTCGAGTTTAGAGAGTCTTTCACGTGTTTTCACTACAGTAAAGAAGAGCCTAAAGGAATGGAGTGTAAAGATAAGTTTACTGCTATGTGGGCTTGTATGGATAATTATCCAGAAGTCTACAGTGCAGGAATGAAAGATGATGAAGAATTTGCTAATACAGAAGAGAACAAAGATGATGACAAATCAGCAAGCAGTTCCCAAATAGAAAACCAAAATCAAGAAGAAAAATCATAAACTTGTTAAATTGTTTAATTTAGAATTTTTTTGTTTCAAATAGATTTTTAGTAATATATAAGTGTTTTTAATTTTATTTTTGTTTTATAATTCATTTTTTAGACAGTGCCAAAACAACTAGTTACTTCTATGAAGTAAAAAGAAAACAATAAGGACTATTTAAAAATTATTGGTTTCAAAAAATTAGATTTAAATTATTTTCTATGTCATGAACATAGATAATTTAACATAGTATTTTTCGTTCTATATAGTAGTTATAGTATTGTCCTAATGTGTGTTAGACAAGGATTGAAATTTACATAAGAAGCAAATTTTTCTTTTTGGTCCTTGATGGCGTTTTCAATCCCTGGTATTTAGAATAATAAATTTTGCATAATTATTCACATGTCTGTAACCAGGAATTAATTAAGTTAACTTCAGGTACTAATAATAAAGAAAAAGTCAAAACTGAAATGTTAATCTTAATTTTACTAAATGTTTATAGTCAGTCTTTGAAATAATATATTTTTTAGAACTCGACAATTTTATTATCTAAGACATAATTAATTGTAAATTTAGTTTCACTCCTTTTATTTCTTGAAATGTATATAATTCATCGTTCTCGCTTGGAACTTCCCCGTTGCCCATGGACAAATAAAATAGTATTTTAAGGTATCGCTTATCGAGATTTTTCGCCTCTCAATTATGCCCAATAAATTAATAATAGTAAATTATTCGTTCAACAATAAAATAATTGTCATGAAGTTTGATAATTGATTTAGAAAACTACGTGGAATTTCGACGTCTAGAGTTCAAAATAATCACTTATTAAAAAAGCGTCCCAAAATATTATATTGATTCGTTGCATAATGCATTGAGTATGTAAAACGTTTTTTTAAATTTCATTATTAGAGTTAAAAATACATTGGGTAGTCTGTACTAATATTATATACAAAGGTATGATAATTAATAGGTTATAATTTAAAAGTGATTTACATACAATTAATCTGGGGAACTAAATGACAATTATATTTTCAATGTTGTTATTGGTAACAAATAACTGTTATTATTTATTCTGAACAATTTTGATTTTTATTCCGTTTCAAACCTTTGGCGCTATCTATTAACTATTCAACGTTTTTCGCAATTTTAATATTAATAAATTATATAGTTGTTTTGTCTCGTTTTTAATTGTATGTAAAAAAATAAGCATAGTTAATGAATCTAATTTTAGTTAAGTAACATAATAATATTATTTCAATGAAAAATTAAGATAATATTATTGTTGTGTTGTGGTCGTAGGTAAACAAACATAAAGTATAAAGCCTTTTTGTTATCACTTATCATTAATTGTTCACTTTTATCAAAATATCAAAATTATAAATATGTATTAATTTTCTGTATTGTAAGCGCCAACTCCAATTCAAAGCGGTTTTGTCTTATGTTTTAATAAATTGTATTGTAAAAGTATACTTATTCAATCATTTATTTATTTGTTAATGGTTAATTATATCGGTTAATGGGTTATTATACCATCAATCAATTAGGATTGTTTAAAATAATTATGCCGAATACGTTTTTGCTTGTTTTCATTTTTTTATACTAGTTACAATTTGTAAAATATAAAATAATTTGCCAAGTTTAAACAATAAAAAAAAGTTATATTTTGCAAAAGTAAAAATGGATGACGACTACGATGAATATCGTCGCTGGGATGGTGATGTCGATGTTGAAGTAAGTCTAATATATTTAATATTTTATTAGCTTCTGTATGTAAAGCTGAGACGATATGTTTTTTGTTTTTTAAGTATAATACTAAATGGTTTAGTTTTAAAAAACCTTACTTTTAAGAAAGTGCATGTTAAATATTGTTTAAAAATTTACTTTCTTATTATTAGTTTCATACAAACAATATTTATAATATTAAACATGAGTTTTTTACAATTTGTTACATCGAAACTGTTCAAAGAATATTAAGTAAATTATCTTTCATCTATTATAAAGGATTGGATCTTGATAATTAAATATAAGAAAATATCTTTTAATTGTAATTAACTATTCAAAAAATATACAAATGTATTTTATTCCAGTTATTATTATTACTTTTTTGTTTAGACTGATGATAATGATGATATACTAGAAAATCCACAAGAAACCTTAACTCAATGTTTAGAAAAGTTTAGTAGTGCCGATTATATAATGGAGCCTGGAATATTCGCACAACTTAAAAAGTAAAATTTTGGTTAATTTTTTTAATTATTTAAATAGTTAATTATTGTGTATTTTAATGTTAAAATTAACTTCAAAATGTATAGATATTTCCAAGTCGGTGGTACTCCTGAGAATGTAATTGAATTATTATCAAAAAATTACATTGGTGTAGCTCAAATGGCAAATATGGTAGCCGAATGGCTTTTACTTGGAGGTAACAAATCTTAATGATTTTTATGAATGTATATGTTGTTAAAATTTTAAGTTCTCATATGGATAACATTTTATTCAGGTGTTGCTGTTGGTGAAGTGCAATCATTTGTTGAAAACCATCTCAAAGATATGGTGTTAAAAACATTTGATCCCAAAAAAGCTGATACTATATTTAGCGAAGAGGGAGAAGTAAGATATCTTATTAAATATCTAGTAGCTGATTGTCAATTTGTATTTGTTTTACCTTAGACGCCAGCGTGGTTAACAGAAATGATAGAGCATAAAATATGGAGATCGTTAATTTATAGATTAGCCGAAGAGTATCCAGACTGTCTTATGTTGAACTTTACTATTAAGGTACACTTTTCAATTTCTATATTGTATTTAAAATATTATACAGCAGGGATCTTCAATAATATTTTTTTGTGTATCAATGTTGTTGGATTTTCTAAGTACTTAATTTAATTTTGCAATGTTGGAAAAAAAAACAAAAGAGTAACTGTATCAATTTTGTTTTGTTGGTTTTACGGAGTATACCATAATTTATACATTTTAATTTTAATTAAAATATCAACAAATTTTACTATAAAAAATAGCCAAAAAAAAAATGTACGTTATTATTACTATACCAAAGTATCAATATCATTAAAAACCCAATTATTAATATTATTATATACAGGGTGATTCATTAAGAATAAGACACTTATTTTCTCGGAATATATTAATATTTTGAAAAATATTTTTTTCAAATATTTTTTGGTACACATTGTACTATATTTTTCAATATTTTGAAAAAAATATTTTTTTATTTTTTGTCTACAAATGTATGTAATTAAAAATAAATGTTGCCATTTAAAAAAAAACTTAAATACCCCCTTTTTGGCCTTCAAGGATTGGTGATAACAATTTTCAAAATATTGGAAAAAAATATTTTTCAAAATATTAATATATTCCGAGGAAAATTAGTGTCTTATCCTTAATGAATATAAAAAAATGTGGAATATGCTAATTTTATAGTTATGTGTATTATATTTTTATTTATTAATAGTTAATATCGGATGCTGGCTATCAAGGTGAAATTACTAGTATTTCTACTGCATCTCAACAAATTGAAGTTTACTCTCGTATACTGAAAAACTTCATCAGTGAATCAATAAAAACATCTACTGAAAAAAGGCATAACACAATACAAGAATGCGCTGTAATTAAGATTTTTATAATTTGTTTAAAAAAAAAGAACAATTTACCTAATGTAAATAGTCAAAAATAAAAATTGTTTATTAGAATCTCAAAGATAAAACTGAAATAATTTTCAGTTTAATAAAAACTTATTGCTATTACCTTTTTTTATAGAAGTTTTTTTACTTAGAGTTATTTAACATTAACATTTTTTTTTTTCAACATAGTCTGAATTTTGGACTACAATCTTTGTTTCGTTACGTGTACAAACAATATAATAATTAATTTAAATTTTACAGAAAATGGTTTGTCATAGTCAACATACATACGTCTTTACTTTAGTAGCTCTTCAGGTTTTGGCCAAAGAATCTAATGGAGGTGTTAATATGAAAAGATTTGCTCAAGAAATTACTCGTTGTGCCCAAGAAAGGTAATGTTAGATGGTTATAGTTTTTTGTGTTTACCTTATTTATTTTGATTTACATCTTTAGGAACGATGTCACTCCTATAACTATGGCATTAAACGGTGCCGCTCCATATGACCAACCTTGTGCCGCATTGAGCTCTATGTTATCCAGAAACGCTCTAAATCCTGCTGATATTAGTGTACTTCATAAACACTATTCATCTGCCGATTCTCCTCCCGTCAGTTTACTACGAATACCACAATTTCTCGGTGAGTTTTTCTACCTTATATTAGCACTCCGTACACAAATTACCAATGAAAAACAACACTTCAGCTTGGTTAAACAAAAGGCTTGAACATTGTCATTTTTCATCAATATGTTATTTCATTTTAGTAGTTTAAGTATAATTTAAATGAATTTTAATTGTGTTTTATTTTTAGAACTTTTAGTCCAAGCATTATTTAAACCCGGTATGAAATTAAATCCAGAGTATAAACCAAAATATATTTATCTGTACGCGTATTCGGCAAGTGTTTACGAAGTGACTTCTGGTAAAAAAAGGAAAGTAGTTAATAAAGACGATTTGAAGTCAACAATACAAGCTGTCGATAAGGTTCATAATATTTGTTACATGAATAAAGGATCCACCGAGTTGATAGCCGAAGTAGCTACTATCTACCAATGTATTAGGTAATGTTATGGTCTTTTATTTTTCATTCTCTTATATTGATGGTATTTATTTTTTTTTCTGTAGATATCCAGCGGTTGCCGTAGGCCTAATTTGTTGGGTCGAATACACCGTAATGGAACCAAGTTTCTTTAAACTTTGCACTGAACATACTCCTACCCACTTAGCTCTTTTAGACGAAGTTGTTACCTGTCATCCACAATTACATAATATCATTCTTAAATTATTTGTATCACTCTTTGAATCTAAACAAGACGAATTAGAAATTTTAGTACATGTAAGTGTGAACATGCAAATGCTAATTTTTAACATATTTATATTGAAAATAATGTTAAAAAAAATTGCAGTTGGAAATGAAGAAGATGTTACTCGATCGTATGGTAAATTTGTTGTGCTGTGGATGTGTTGTACCAGTTATTAAGTACATTGAACAATGTTGGCATCGTGGCGATACTGATATATCATTAATACGATACTTTGTTACAGAGGTAAAATTTTACCATACCTATTTACCCGTTTTTTATTATTGTTATAATTTTTAGGCTCTTGAAGCAGTTTCACCCCCTTATTCGGTTGAATTTGTCGATTTATTTTTACCTATAGTTGAAAATGAAGAAATAACCGGTACCATGAGATGCGATGGTGATAACGATCCAGTTTCAGAATTTATTGGTAATTATTTTTTTGTTTTAAATAGAAAAAAAAATTAGTTTCATATATATTTTTTTTTTAATTAAAAACAATTTTTTTTTCAGTACATTGTAAGGGAATGACAATTTAGAGGAAAATATAATTATTATATGAGCATTTTTTGTTTTTCAAAATTGTTTTGTATAGTTAATTTATATTTTTAAACTGACTATAATTTAAATATTTTTATCATTATATAACTCTTTATTTAAAAATTATTTTGTTCACTTATGTATTTAAAACATAATTTTGTAAATAAATTAGTCTTGTATGGTAACAAATAATTTACTCACTTTTGTGTAAAAAGTTTATAGTAACAAAATATACAAAATTAACTCGATAATATTTTTTCAAAAATATTTATTGTTACGAGTTTCATTTTGTAATATAAAGCCGATATTTAGGAACTATATTGTTTAACAAACAAATAATTAGTTTTTTTAATATACACAAAAATAAGTATACAATTATTTGAATCAAATAAAGAAAAAGTATTTGACATTTGCTTATTTTATAACTTTTCCCTATTTATGTAAAAGTATTATATTTTTTTCTCTATACTTTATAGAAATTTCTTTTCCCTCACCTAAAATAATTGAATAGATCTGTCTGATTGAGGTTATTTCCAAAAATACTATTCTCTGAACAAACTGAGTATCACAATTTAGTGTTTACTTATAATAGTAGATACCCTGCTTATATATTATAAGGATTTAATCATTAGTTTCCCACAAGTAATAAAATTGACTACAATATATTAATTTATAAACAATTTAAATTGTAATTTAATAATAACTTCTAAAATACACTAAGTAGCGTAAAATCTGGAATTCATGCAGGGGTTAATTATAATAATGTAGTCGACAATCAGGTTTAACAAAACAAACTAAATTAAATTTTCTTTTTATAAATATAAAGTTATTACTTGTTAGATAAAGTAGGTATTCTTTAAAATTTAATATTTCTGAAGTAAGTACCATTTTTTAAGAAAATAAAATTATATTATGCTTTAATACTTATTTACTTACATAATATATAAATATGAATATGAATGTTTAGAATATTTACAATTTATAAGCAATTTGTATCTAATCTTCTGCATGCTTGACTCTTGACAAGGCAACATAGGAGTGTTTGGTTTTGTCATCGTACCATCCAATGGGACCAATTTCACAGTCAGCACATACAAGGTATTTCAACCCCGATTCAACGGGTTTCGAAAAACCAATATTGTCAAACATATACATATCAGGTACTAGCCAGTAATCTGACAACAGTTCACATTCAATAGATTCACAACCTTTCCTTTGGGCCATGTGTGGAAGATTAAACTAAAAAATAATAGTTAATTTTGAAATTAATACATATTATTTTAAAGGCAAACATATTATACATCAATTTTGGTATGCTTTCCCGTTGAAGACGACAGTATCTTGGACGGACATTTAGTACAAAAAACGGTAAGTTTATTAGTTTCTTCCGAAATCAGATGGTCAAAGTTATTTTTTACTTCAATAACTTCAGTCATACTGTTTGGTTCCTCTCTTGAAATTATGTAAACAGTTATAAGGTACAATGAGTTATCGACTCGCCAAAAACTTCTTTCGCGTTACGCTAAAAAACTTTAAAGATAATTGAAAATAAGTAATAACCAAAACAAACTTGAAGAAAATATGAATGTGTTACACTTCTTGGTTGTTTCAATATTGCAATGTTGTTATCAAATACTAGCTCTTAGATAATAATCCAGCATCTCAAAATATAATGTAATACAAATTTTGCGGCACTATAATTTTGAAAACTTGATAATAGCAAATTTGTATTTAACCAATGATAGTTAGAAAAATACATAGGTATGTCAGCAACTTGTGTTATCAATTTGTACAACGTGGTAGCCGGTTTATCAATAGACCTCTCTAGGACATAGACCTATAAAGATAGGTCTATAGGTTCTTTATAGGTCTATGCTCTAGGATATTAATGTCTCATCTACGCTGATGATACTACTGATGATACCCTACTTGAATAATTAAGAAACTTGAATATACTAAATATTATATTAAAGTACAAGTGTATTTTTAATATTATATTTGTATTTTACTACTCGTAAATGCAACCTCTACGCACTATGCGCATGTGCACATGACTTGGTGATGTCATCGAGTCCCATTGGCAACGCAGTACGTCGGCTCGCTGGAACTACACACATACTCAGCTGTCTATAGTAGTATATTAAGGTCTATCATCTATGATTATTCTAATCAAAACGTGATAATAAATGATAATTATTAGATGTTAATTGTTATTTGTTAATCGACTTTCGAATATGAATGATTTTAATATATATAGTTAACTGCAGTCATAGGCCATCACAAAATACTGTAACCAGTATTCGCAGTATTTAGTGAGTGCCAAGCATTATCGCCAGTTAGACGTTAGTACTTAGACGGTTTTGTTTATTAGCAGTTAAATTATATATATATATATATATATGTAAAATGATGATAATATGATGGTACTTTTCATATTTTATATTAAATTTGTCCAAAGTTCAAGGATATATTTTTTTATTTAATTAAGATTTTTATATAACTGTTTACATTTTATTTATTAACCATTTACAAAAATGGGTAACCGATCTTCATTGTTATTACGTAAAGAAGAAATTGCTCAAATAAGAAGTGAAACGGGTTGTAAGTAAATATTTCTCTACAATATTACTTTAATGTACATATTTATCTAATATTATTATTAATTTATTTTAAATAGATTATTGAAATTTGTTGTACTTAATTTTATCAAAGAGGAAATATTCAAATAATTATTTTTAGTTTATCGCATTTTATAACAAAGAAAGATAATTATTACACAGTTTACTAATATTTTATCTGTTAAGTCAAGTTGGAAGGTAGTTTTTATTAGTTAGCCAATATTATACAATTATTTTATTTTAACAAGTTTTAAATAGGCAAATATAATTTATTTATCAATAATGCAGGTATTTAAATGTTACTATGACCTTAAATGCAAACAGATGGAATTTTCTATTAACCTAGTAATTAATTAGTAATTCAATGAAAATATAAAGCGTTTTAAAGGTTATTGTATAATATTATTATGCTAATATAATATTGTAATAATAATAAAAATGAAATAATTTTCAGAAAAAAAATTATCTATGATGGATTTAAAATAAAAATACCTATTATGAAATTGAAAGTTGATGAAATTTTAGAGAGAATGTCATATCCTTTCTTTGAACATGCCTTAGAAAAAATGTATTAGTTCAAAAATTACCTTTTCTCAACATTAAATGTTAAGCTAAATACTTCATTTATTGAAAAGAAGCTTTTATATCACCTCCATAGTAGGTATTTGCTTTAAAAATACTATAGACCGACTTAAACGCATTCTGTTTAGCTATGTTTTGATGAAAAAAATATTTAAAATCACTGTCGAGGATATAATAATTAACATGTATATTATATTAAAGCCCATAAACAAACATTCATTGTTATTCTGCCCAAGCAAACTTGAATGACCCTGGTTTTATTTTATGAGTTTCAGGTGATTAATATGATGTACATTAAGTTTATATTTTTACGTTTGTAATTTGTAAGGCAAACAATGTATGGAAAATAGTGGCCTTGATTATTTTCTTTCATGTTTTTAACTTGAACTAAGCAAATACAAATAATAGCTTAGCTTACTTGAACCTTGAACAAAATGTTAAAGATCCTTTTTAGTTATACTTTATAGAGTTAACAATTTTATGTTTCTTTTTTTTTATTATTGGAATTTTTGACACAACTTTTCATTAATTAACTGTATCTTATTTTTCCATCGAGTAGAACGTGTAAAGATTGATAATTAATAATTATTACTATAAAATATATATTTTATGGTAATAATTATAATTGACTACATTTTTTAACACTTAAAAATAATAAATATGCTACTCCATATAAAACAATTTACTCATTAATAATTATGTTAAGAAAATAAATAAATATAAATGTATTTGTAGTTATATTCGTAAAATAATTATTTTATTTCTGGTTTTTACTGTAAGCTATATTTTGTTAGTTTCATAATTGTAATTTGTTTTCATAACTAATAAAACTGATTATGTTGTTCTCAGTATCAATTAATAATAATAAGAATAATGAACAATAAACGATATATTAGCAAATTATTAAGATATTAAATATAATATTGTAATTATTACTTTTGTCATTCAAATATTTACTTACATTTTATTAGTCACTGCAAATCAAATTGAACGACTGTACAGTAGATTTACTAGTTTGGATAGAGGAGATTTGGGTACTCTAAGCAGAGAAGATTTACTCCGAATACCTGAATTAGCCATAAACCCTTTGGGAGAGAGAATTGTCGATCTTTTCCATGCAGATTCTAGTAACAACAGTAGTCGTATCAACTTTTTACAGTTTATGAGAGTACTATCAAAGTTTAGACCAATTAAACCACTTAAGGAAAACAAACAAAATAATCGAATGGAAAAAGTAAAATGTATAAATCATATAAACAAATTAGGAATTATTGAGAAAAAAAAAAGATTAATTATTCTATGTCTAGTTGCGTTTGATATGTACGATGTAGACAACGATGGTTTGATATCCAAAGATGAATTACTAATTATATTACATATGATGGTCGGTGCTAACATCAGGTACGTTGTGTTTTAGAAATGTAATATATTAATTTAGACTTCGGTGTTGATTTTGTTGTTTGTATTTTATTAGTGAAGAGCAATTGTCAATAATAGCAGATAAAACAATATCTGAGGCCGATATCGACGGAGATGGGTTGATTTCTTTTGAAGAATTCAGTAAAACGTTTGAAAAATCTGATATTGAAAATAAAATGTCAATCAGATTTTTAAACTAGCCAAGACTGACAATTTCGAATCTACCATTCCACTCTCCGATTCTCTTCGTGTAATTAGTACTTTCACTGTTACTAAACCAACTATATATATTTATATACAATTTTTAATTTTTAAATGAATTCAATATGTACGTGAATGGATGAATGTAATTTTCTAATATAAATACATTTTTAAAAAATTGTATTTATTTATATATATATATTAAGTGTATATATGTATATTTAATCCTTACATATAACAAATAATGGCATTGACTCCTATATTTCATAGATAATTATTTAAAATACAAACAAGTATAAAACATTTTGTACAATTACCCAACTGAGGAATTGAATTTATAAATAATAAAATATCTTTAATAACAACATTAATCAGATTTTAAAATGCTTTCTATGCATTTGAAGACACAGCTAACTTCTTCAAGTGTTCCATAAATAGTTGTAAGCTTACATCGTCTGTCAAAACTGGTGCCCCAACATCCTACAAAATAAAACATTGCATAAAAATCAAATACTTGTTTTAAAATTAGAAAACATTTGAATACTTACACCTCCATAGGCATACATATTATTGTGGGTTTGAGATGGATTAACTTTACATAGCAAAAATCTCGCCTGAGTAACAAATATCATACATTTTTTAGCTATTATATTTTTGTTTATCAATACTTTAAAAGATCTATTTGATTATCTAACCTGACTTCCGCCTTGTTCTGTGTCAATATAACGAGGCATTGGGAATCTTGTTTTTAATATTTCTTGAGCATCATCGACAGGAGCTTGGAGTAGTTGTTTAAAATTGCTGTATTCTGGTCTGTTTTGATAATCCATTGCTCTCCATTGGGCGATTGTCTTTAGTTTAAATAAAATTTACATTAATTTACCAATCAAGTAATACACCATTGTAAAGCCCGTTTCACACCTAATGGTTATGTTCCACATGGTGTTCATACGCCGCATATAAAAACGTCCAAGTGTAAAACAGGCCTAACACAACAAATTACTCACCTCTCCGTGGAATATCAAAATATGGAAAAATGTATCCATTAATAATATTTTGTCTGGTTGAATACTGCTTGTATCTAAAAGTACTGGTTCAGGTCTACCATTAAAACTATAACTATACAGAATTGGCTGTATCATAATTAAACTCTGTGTAACATCTTCGCGCATCAGCATATGTCTATTAAATAAATAATTATTTTTACTTATTAAAATAAATAATTAAAACAATGTAGAGCTTGAATAAATTAATACATTTATAATTACCTATAATATGATGTTTCATCTGGGCTGTTATTAAAAACTTGTAAAAATTGTGAACGCCGCAAATGGTACATAAATTGAGGGTATAAACTGAAATTTTCTGGTAATCGGAAGCTATTAGGATCATCTTTTTGGTACTCTCCAAATTTCTGACACTATAATAAAACAACAAAATTACAGCATTTATGATAATCGTGATGATAATTTAAAATATATTACCAAACGTATGAGTGTTCGATCAGCCCAACGCATAACATCAGGGCTGTCTTCGGTTTCTGCACGGTTCACTACCATTCGAGACATTAAAACGGCAGATGCTTCTTGATCAAATCCAGCACTAACGTGCATCATATTTTGCACAGGATCTGCCCAACTAAAATCAGAAGATTTAATAAAATTCATATTTTAATAAATGTATATTATTGTTATGTTTTTTACTTTCTAGCCAGAGTTGTGACTCGAATCCTTTTCTGTCCACTGGAATGTTGGTATTGCGTAATAAATTGAATACAGCCTCGTCCTCCTTGTGGTATAGGAGATCCATGCTAAAAAAATACACACACATTTGAATTAATGATTTAACTATAATAGTTTGGTTAAGTTCTTACTTGGTTAACAATTTCAAAGAAAAATGCACATGTCGTGTTAGGCATTAAACTGCACATTTTCCATTGGCATGTACCGCCCAATCCTAAATCGCAGTCTGATACACACGAGTTCTTTATATTCAGTGAGACACATGGACCAATAGCTCCCATTACTAAATCATCATAAAAAGTTACAATTCTATACTACACACACTATTTATGCATCATTTTTTTAATAAATTCAAATGATTTATAATTGTTTTGTATTTGTTAGCAGGCCATTGTGAAGTTTCATCTGTGCTCATGAAAGTCCAACAAAAATGGATTTTTTTTGGTTTATTTCCAAAATTCAAATTTTTATTTTTAATTACTATTCTAATTTTTCTTTTTTTTTTAAGTAGTGTGAATGTTGAGTGGTTAAATGTTAGCAATAGTGCCTTACTTTTTAATTCTCTAGAAGTTTTCACTTCTATGTTAGCATTAAATGCCATTTTCAAATTGTTTTCATGATCTCGTGCCATTACTCGTTGAAATGTCTGTTTAAACAGAGACGAATTGAATGAATCACCCATTACCATGTGGCCACTGGAAAGAAAAAAAAATATTACCAAAAGTATATTTAAAAAAAAATTAAATTTTAAAGTACCCAGTAGAATTACAGCATTGTTTCATTTCCATCAACCCAGTTTGATCCAATGCACATGAGTATATATCAATTGTATGCCCATTGGTAGCCGCACGTACTCCAATACTATCGTAATGCTTGGTAGCTTTTTTCATGTACGGAGCATTATCTTTCATGATTTGATCATGAGAACGAATTGTATCGGAAAGTTTTTCATTTACTACATGACCAGGACCTTGAGTACAAGCTCCACCAACAAACAACATAATTCGAGCACCAACATGAGGGTATGAAGACTAAAACAATAAATTATCTTTAAAATAAACATTCAACTGTTTATAATATAGTATTATTATTATTACCTCTAATAGACTAACAGCTATGGATAATGCCATTCCAGTGCTTCTCAATGGTCGCATGCCTTGAGCAACAGGCCATGGATCTTTTAACAGTTCACTCAATAAATCTGACATATTAACATCACAGTTTTGAACAGGTTGTATAAATCTTTAAATAATAATAAATATTAATAGAGATGAAACATAATGGTAAAAAAAATGTTTTTCTTAAATGCAAACCTATTGGCAGGAGCATTCATCTGCTGTTGTTGTTGTTGTTGTTGTTGTGGGGTCATTCCAGGTTGAGCTACTGGAGTAGCATATTTTCCAATTCCTAATATATCTTGGATTTGTTTGGGCGGTAAATCTTTGGTACCTCTGAATACAAATGATTTGGAAATACCATCTCCACGTAATTCGTGAACCTTGAAAAAATAAAAATTTATAAAAAAATTAGTAGAATTAAGATAGTTTTTTTTTTTTACCTGAACATTATTTCCAAAAGTTATCAATCCAACAAGTGCATTTGGAGGTAATAAACTAAGTGACATCTGCAAGGAATCTTTAAGTGCACCTAATTCTTCATCATCCATACACGTGTCGACGACAAACAAAAATATTGGCGGCATAGTTTTAATCCTCTAAATCAATAAATTATTTGAAATATAATTATAACTTACACATATATGAATTCTAGTTTAATCTGTTCAACATAATAAATCGGCAACAAGTTATTTACCGTAATAGTATATTCAATAGTAGAGAAGGCTGGAATAAGTTCAGCTGGTTGATGTTGTTCTGAAATCGCTCCATATTGAGGTGGAAACTAAAATAAGGTAAAATAAATACAGTCAATAATCTGTTAACTATTTTACACTAAATAACTCACAGAATTGCACTGAAAACAGAAATTACAAATCCACATCTTGCCCCTGTAATCAACTTGGCACAGAGGATTTAATATCGCTCTACATGTGTTGCGTGTACATAGCACAGGGTCATATTGTATTGGAGGCAAGTCTATGATACAAAGTTAATTATAATAATACTATATAATATAGCTAATTATTAAGTTATTTAACCTGGTCTTTCTTTTAATGGCTGATAGAGACAACCCACTGGTACGACCAAGCGAGTGGCCTCCAGCCTACTCGCAGGCCATACGTTCCAGGACAAGCGGATTCCATCACGCTCTTCATTTTGCTCAATGTATTCTTCATACGTGGTCATACTTTCTAGATCAAATCAAATTGATTTATTAAAATATCAATAATATTTAACGAGTTGTGAGTATTAAGGTTGATTTGAAACTACACAGTTTATAATCAATAACAGTATACACATAAAAGTCAAACAAGTCAAATAAATAAATTATAGGGGAATTTACCGATGTTGATAAACAATCAAAAAGCATTTTAAGCGAGAATGTTACCTAATAAATATTACCAGAAAATTATAAGCAGTTGATTAATCATATTACAACAAAAAAAAATGATCAACATTAAGAAATATATAATAGGAACTATAACTTGCCTACATAAAAATTAGGTACATTCTTTGTGGTAATAATTCATAATGAGCATAAGAATAAAACACAGAGAATAATAAAAAGTTAATTTTCATCATACTCCAAAAGCTAGAATTAAAAGTTCGAAACTTACTCAAGTCTTTAGAGGAATTAAAAAACGATCAAACTTTAGTCAGATAACAAACAAATTAATTGTTAAAAGTAGATACACGATCCAGACTAAGTAAAATATGGTACTTACATTAGTAACGACACGTTGACGGGCCAACTATGTAAAATATTTTAATACTTAACTAAAGTAAACTGTATTATAGTTATGACTTAAGTATTTAATTTACGAAAAAACAGTTTTCGAAAAGGTGGAACAGAACACGTCATTGGTCACTGGTTAGCCGCTGTACGAAAACCGCGGTTACTTTTTTGATGGCTAACAACTTGAATTGTTATCTGTAATAATAGCGTTATCGCTATGATATCAAAGAAATTGATAAGATAACTCTTAACTTGTCGCGCTACCACAGAATAACCATCATTATTCGACATTCACCCCGCACCCGGGCCCCGGCTGGCCATCCACTGCTATTTACATTTCACTGTTACGGTTAATATAATCTAGAATTTAGATACATTTTAAAATAGTTTGCTCCACCGATGTAAGTCGACACTTATGTTTTATTATGTCAAATTATAAAACCTTAAATGTGAACCTTTAAATAACCAGTCTAGAAAAACTGAGTTAACCAAACTAGTCCTATATAATATAACAAAAAGTTGTATAACCTTAAATGTGAATCTTTAAATAACCAGTCTAGAGGAACCGAGTTAAACAAACTAGTTCTATATAATTTAACATATAACAAGAAGTCACAAATGAGGTTCCGGACTCTGATCTTGTGGCTCGTTTGTAAACCAACATAATAAAATATTAGTTAATTTGGTAAACCACAATTTGCTTGTTAAAAGATCAAAATAACATATATAGGAGTAAAATTATTTATATAAAACTAAAAAGCTTTACAATTTTTAAAAACTTTCGAACAAATAATTTTTAAGATGAATTTTCAAAATTCTTATAAAAAAAATCAAGACATTTTATTATTATTTTTAGTATACATGTTTATTATATTACTAATGTTTTAATTAACTCTTCAATAATTGATACAATTTCATTATTTGTATCCTCAACCTCTAAAGATATTAGAATTATCAAATAATAATTTTTTTTTTAATTATATATAAGAAGAATATTTTTGTTTAAAATTAATTATGATAATAAATAATTTTTATAGTTTTTCTGGTTAACTTGCATGTTTTATAATTCATCGGCTAACCAAATATCTGAAGTGCAGTCACCGCCTGGATACCTAGAAAATATTAAGAGTTAATTAAAATTAAGAAATAAAACAGACGTACAGTAGAATAAAAACTAAAATTTAGTTTTTTTATTTAACCTTTTGATATAGTTAGTTACTAAATTATTATAGAAATATATAAGCATGGAAATGTTTTAAGGCTTTGTTAAAAAAAAGTCAAATAAACGAGTAAGCAAATATAGTAACAGGTGTTCATTAGCTTTTGTGGTTCACCCCAAAGGGCTCCCTTACGACTGCGGACCGACTAGTAATGCTAGATGCTAATTGCAGGCCGAGAAGAAAGCAAATATAGTAAATGAGTAAATAAATTATCATGACACAAAGCCTCTGACAGATTTGTTTGGTGCTTTATATATATATATATATATTACCTTGTTTCATGGGCCATTACAGGTCCAAAAGGTTCTTTTCCAAAGTCCACTAAAAACTCTCTGTCCAAAGTTAAACCTCCTTTTTCTGTGTCTACATCAACTTTAACCAAAGTAGAACCATTTCTGTAAATTATGTTTTAAAGTTGACTAACTTGTTTAAAACTGTGTAATACGTTTATATAATGATAATTGCAATTGATACTATATTTACTTGACAGAATCTGGAAAAAATTCTTTGTCCCACGGTGTGAATAAAGCAGTAGTCACATATAGCCGTTTTCCGTCTAAACTTAATTGCAACATTTGTGGTGAGCCATACAGCCGTCTATCTTTGATGAAAACAGGTAAGGGTTGTTCCTTAATAGACATGAAATTATTTTTTATATTTTTATTCTAGTTATAATATATATCTATATAAAAACAAATTTATAGATAAAGGCTGCACTGTTTAGCCAAACTTGGCACATATATTATTTGGATCCTAGGGCATAAATCTCCCTTCAATGCACTTCAGGGCCCAAAAAAGACAAAAAATATTATAATTTGACCTTCATTAACCACATAAAATCTATTTAATATCTTATAGTATAAACTATAATATAAGTGAACTTCGGGCTAAAAGCATAGTTAGGTAGTTTAAGATTTATAATTATTCAATACCAATGTGTTTCAATGGTATATTTAACCTGGACAAAGCCGGGTTTGTGGCCAACTTGTTATGTATAATACTATACTGCCCTGTTAGGCAAAATTGCCATAATTCGAAAAAAAAATGATTTAACTATGGTATCCGATAGGTATACTAATCATACACATTTTCTCTAGCCAACTGGGTTTTCGAGTTACAGCACTTTTGCTTAGCTGAGCAGTATAGGCCTACACACAAGACATGCAGGGTGTGCACCAGCATACCCAAAGGAGTCTGAATTAAACAATAAAATATTGTTAATTCATTTTAATTATTAACTATTAGATCTATTTTATACCAAATACATTTTATTTTTTCAGATTAGGGTTCATTTATTGTTTAAGAGTCTGTTTCTCGATTGACTGAGCAATACACACACTTATAATATAAAATAACATAATTATCAGATTTACCTTAAGCTCAGTATCTTTTATGACTGTCAGTTCACTTCCTTTTAATATCAACCCACCTAAAAATATTTGACCAACAAGCTGTGGATTTTGTGTATCGGTAATATCATATTGTCTGATATCTCCGTGTAACCAATTAGAAAAATACAGATACTTATCATCTAGTGAAATTAATATATCAGTGATCGTTCCTAAAAAAAACATAAATTTAATAAATAATACATTCGGATAAGTAATAAGGTTAACCCTGTCAAGCGCATTCAGATAATAATGTAGACAAGTTAAAAAATAAAATACATACATACAATAAAAAGCTAGTGTACAATAATACACTAGTCTTACCTGATACTTCTCGTGTACCATTTAAATCCTGCACTGTTTTATTAGGAACACTAATTACCTTGTCAGAACCCCATGAACCATCATTTTTACGATAAAACCTTCAATAGAATAAAATATTAGTTTTTTAAAAATAGTCATACCCGAGTATTTAAAATACACTTTTAAGGCAAGCATAATAATTCTTCATATTTGTTCTGTAGGATAAAATAGTAGTGTTGTTACGCACACAGCCTTTTATCTTGGACAAGTAATTATGAAGAGAAAGAAATATTCCAGATCAAAACTTTACCTGAGCTTTTGTTGAATGTAAATATTATATGAATTTTAACTATAAAAGAAATCTAATTGCATTCAGCATTATGCAACTTCAATTACCTAAATACACAACTATTAACAGCACATCCAACAAAACCTTCACATTTTAATGGATTATGTAAAAAACGAAGTTCCAATGGAGCTATACCATCTGTGCCTAAATCAATTGTTTGTATTAATTTTCTTTCTGACCAAGAATAAAAATTAAGCGAACGTCCATATTTTTCTTTAAAAAAAAAAATCTAATAATAGTCGGGTTATTTGTTTTATTTATTGATTTAAAAATATAAGTACCAGGATCGTTTACGTGTTCAGCATGAAAACCAGTTTTAAAATATTTCGGTGTGCCCCATTCTGATGAAACTAAAACATCCCAATGTGGCTGATACCAGAAGTCATAGCCAAATTCAGCAGTTTTTCCTTTTGTCCATGTTTCTATCATATTTAGTTAACAATTAGTAACATTTTCAAATCTTAAAATTGTGTAATTGCCGTACTATTACCTTTTACCACTCCTTCTTCAGCATCAATTAACAAAAAATCACCTTTCTTATTACCTTCAGCATCACCCATTGTCGAAATCATTACATAGCCATTAGGAAGACAGTGGGATGTATGTAAAGCAGAAACATTTAAATCATGAACGTATTTTGGTTCAATTGTCTGTAAATCATAAATTTACAAATTTATTGTAATTTTGCGGGATTTAAAAAAAAAACAAACTTTGTGCAATTTAGGAGCTCTTTCATCAGATACATCCAAAATATAAATTCGATCAGACCCTAATGCAGGCAAAATTATTTTATTTCGCTTTTTTAAACAATCGCTATGACAACTGCTACAAGTATTCCAACCAAAATGATGTAATTCATCACCAACTTTTTCTACGTAAGTTCTGTATATGACCTGTAACAAATTAGTTATCTAGATTTAATCATACACAATTACGTCTAGATATAATTAAAAATACTAGTAATAAAATTAAATCCCAAAAATATAATATTCAAAGAGTCCACATTTTTAAACTTATAAAAAAAAACTATATACTAAATATTAAATACTATTACCTAATACCTATATATCAGGATATAGGTATTAGGTAATAGTATTTAATATTTAGTACAAAAAACAGAATAATAATGGTATTTATGGACAACCACACAAAAATGCATTACACACATAATATAAGTATAATTTGTATATTATGTTATTACCTGGGAATAAGTTGGGCTCTCAGGATTTACATCAACTGTAGCCAAGTAGTCTGGTTTATTGACTATTTCTGAATTTGGCTGAATGCATACAACATACAAAATTGTTTCTCTTTTACCATTGATAAAAGCATCCATGGGACTTTTGTACCCAGGTCCACCATTTTTTGTACAACCTTTTTAAAATTAAAATATACTTGATTAAACTGCGAATCATAATATGCAAGTTGCTTAATAATAAATATTATAAACAATTATTAAAATCGTAACACATACAAAACAATAATTTTTAATTACATATTAACCATACAGGTCATAAATTCTTAATATAAAATATTATTTAATACCACTTACACGCCATATTTTTCTACTAACAACCGCCGATTGCCGGAAATTTTAGTTTTAAAAATATTATAAGATTTTGTGTATGAAGGCAAACTAATCCAAAATTTATACAATGTAGTTATTATGCAGTTATATATAGTCTATAGACAATACAAATACAAACTGAAATGTATTCTGTAATCTGTTTGTTTTATAATATTGTTTTTTTACTCAATGTTATCAAGTCCTGTGAATTGTGATATGTATAGTTGTTACGTATTAATCAAGTGGATATAAAAATATGTATATACCTATTTTAATTGTCTTCTTGGCGGAAACTTATACTTATTATTATACATTTAAATCGAATGATTTTTTTCTTTTAATATTTATTATAAAACTAGATAGCCGTACCTACGTACGTTATAACTAATAAGAATAGATGTACACATTTCACATATGTATATATGCAAATAATATATAATGTGATAAATAATGCACTTCAATAACAGAACTTGTACAAAGTCCAGATCATTGATTCCAGGTCTCAAAATTCAAGGTTATTTTATTTTGCAAATGTAGTTATTATACTAAGAACCTACCGTTATTTTTTATTAAATTTAAATATAGGTATTTGGAATAGTGGAGAAATATTAATTTAAATTTTTCTGTGGAGGAGTGGCTTGAGCTCTTTAGTCTATGCAGTAAAAATGAAAACTTTCGCAAGTATTTTAAGAGGAATTCATAATATGACAGAGAGGGGTACTTTAGCTCCTTTCCTTTAATATTTTAAACACATATTTTACTTATATAAAATTTAAGTTTTTTTCTTATGACCCATATCATCATTGACCCAATTAAGTTTATTTTGCTATTTATTTGCGATTTCAAACATTCAGCGGTCTGCTGAAGATTGTCTACTTTAATGACCCACAACACATACGTGCCTAAACAAAAATTTTCCAAATTTATGTAATACTTAAAACTTATAAGTAAGTAGAACATCTGGTAAAAGTTTCGTGATGGAGAAATTATTTTAACACTTGTAGTAAGGGTTCAAATTTTCCGATTTACATTTATTGGAAATATACACAATTTACGCAACCATTTAATTTATTCCTTAGTATAATTGTATTAAATTACAATATTATAGAGTAGGCGCTTATAAATTATTAATGATATTATTTTATGCTAACAATAGTGATGCAGGCGATTGGAGTTATATAACGGTCTTCAAATTTATACCGTAGTATTTGGTTTATTATTAGTTTTAACTTTTAAGTTCAATTTCAAAACATACATCTAGGCAGCAATAAAATTCGTTATCTATTATTATTCTCATTGACTGAGATTATATTCAGTCATTCTTTAGCTAATAGCTATACCTACTTAAAAAGTATGGCTAATATTTGTAACCATAACAGATTTTGGATTTGAGGCCTAGTGGAACTATTTTGTGACCGCACACGGAAAGAGTCCATGCGATGGCGTAGGTTATACGGTTAAATGATTAGTTTATAAGGTCACTGGCCAGTTTGTAAAGAATATCAAACAATCAAATTCTTTCCCCAAAAACGATGTTCGAAATGTGTTAATAAAATATTAAATAAATTCAGTTTTTATACATAACTACCAACAATGTTATTAAACATGAACCAAAATTAGAAGACCCGTATAGAAATGCATAAAAATATCCTGTTATTTGTCAACAACATCGTTTCATCCCAGAAAATTGAAAAACTCTTGAGATATAAAATATTTTAAAAGTCTAAAGCAAGGGTCGCAAATAGCAATAGGCGGCCCGGGGTCCAAATACGGACCACAAAGGGGAAATCAATGGACCGCCAAAAATATTTGACTGTTTATACTGTGCTTTTATACAAAAATAAATAAATTTATTAACTAATATTTAAGTATTTTCTGGACCTCGAAATTTTTTTTTTTAATTTTCCGGACCTCCTTAGAAACTAATTGCCGACCCCTGGTCTAAAGACTCAAAAACTGCTATAATATATTTTAATTAAAAACTAAAAATAATTACATGTCTATGATAATACATTTTATATATTTTACTATCATGTAATTCTTTACTAAATTAAAATTATGAAAGTTAACAAAATTATTACCTAAAGTATTTCTTTTAATTTTTTCCTCATTTTCCTAATATATTCTAAAATTAATTCATGTATAGTACAAAATATTATCACTATTAATTTAGATGTGCCTAATCCATAATATCGTATTTTGATATAGTTCAACTAAGGAATAAATTAAATAGTTGTAGAAATTGTGTTTATTTCTGGTTTTATCTAATCTGTGGTATAACTGATATCATATATGACTTTACAACTTATATCGAGTTTATTGCTCGATATATGTTAGACTGCATTGCATACAACTTATAAGTTATAAGTTATAACTTATAATTGGTTCTATTAACCGCCTTTTTAGACTATTAACGCGGTTTATAGAACCAATAAAGTTTTATACACGCCTACATTAATCGTTTCTAGTATTTACAATGCCTTTGTTTCTAACGAATAACGATGTTTATATTAAGCAATAGTTTAAAGCTTTATACATTTACTAATATTGAACCTTTCTGTGTAGTGTTACAGCCGATTTCGATAACAACTTACATAGCTACACCTGCTACAGATAACAATAAAATGTATTATGCACAAATTTAAACTTCTAACCGTACAAAGTTTGTTTCTCTCTAAATAAATGTAACAGAATATTAAAAAAAAAAAAAAAGAGAAAAATATTTAATTAGACTGATTAAATAACTTAAACAGCTTATAGAAAATGTTAAGAAAGATGAAAAAAATGGTTTATGTCAGTATTGTACCACATACATATGCAAAGAGATGTTATGGACTGACGAATTACAAGGGGGTCCCCTTACTATAAGTACCTCAATAAAGCACCTACTATCGAACGTAATACTATTTAATTACGAAAATCAACAGTGAGCTATTAGACAAGGACGTACCATCTCTGACTCTGTAACATTGCCCTGGAATCAGTGATTAGCGTCGTACAACTGTACAAGATGGAGAGCAATTATTCAAGTAGGTACAGGGAAATATGGAGAGGCATAGTGAAAGTGGCAATGGGCTAAACGGCCTGGAATGAGCCAAAAAAAAAAACATCCATGGAACTGAGCTATTAAGGGTAGTCCATTTCTTTATCAGACCACCAAATAGTCTAATTTAAATTTTGACTATTTTCATTAAAGTACTAAAAAGCAAGAAAAAAGTAAATCTATTTTACTATATTTTTCCACTCAATGGTTTACCAATTATAAAATAAGTGTAATATTTCGTATAATAAACTGTGAGCATTTAAAACACATGATAAACAATAAATACATTTTTCTAATAGAAGTCAATTTGTCAAGTTTTTATTTATAATCTTCTCCGTCGTCCAACGTTTGAGGTAAATGACAGTTTTTGGTTTCTGGTAAAAGAAATGTGACGAAACCACCAAATATTTGCAAAACTCCCATCACTACAAGTGTCAACTGAGACCCCGTTCCCTATTTTATAAAAACAAAATAATACAATACATTAAATAAATTAGATTACAAATGAATACAATACGCTTATATTAAAATTATTAATAACTATTAAACAAGTTTCTCACCACATAATTCACAACAGGAAGAACAACAGGTCCAATCATTCCAGCAACTGAACTAACACTTATACCCAAACCTCTCACTACAGTTGGATATAGCTCAGGCGCAAACAATGATAAAACGACATAGGACGACGATATTCCCATTTTTCCTATACAAAACATTACCAGTGTCCATTTGTTATCTGTAAGATGAATATAGGCAATTAGTTAATATAAAATATCAAAATAGATGTCATAGTACCATGGTCCATACTAAATAAGATACCATTATTCTTACATACCTAACTCAGAATAAGTAGCAGCTAAACAAGCACATCCTCCAATCAACATACTAGTACATAATAAACTTTTCCTACCATATTTCATCATGGCAGGCCATAGTAATATATAAGTGGGCAACTCGACAACACCAGCCAAAAAAAAATTTAAATGCTCATCAGAGCTCAAAGCAGGGGCATAGTATGAAAGGCCAACATACACAGTCGTATTGACAAACCTGAATGTTCATATTTAAAATTCATTATAAATTTGTGATGAATAAATAATCATAATAAGTAAACCGTTTCATCTCGATAGAAATATTACCATATAAAAGTCACTGCTAAAGTTTTAAATCGTAAGTTTGGTGTCTTAAATAAATGAAGCACACTATAATTTTCACATGGTTTATTTTTTTGGATTTTAAGAGTCTCATCATAAGTGACCTGTATAAAAAATATCAGAGGATAAGGATATTGGTTATTATATATATACGTCGCAAACGAAAAGTACTTTTAATTGGACAAAATAATCAGATTGTATATTTTTCCCATTTGTTTTTGCCATTTTAAGTAAAATAATTTTTGCTCTATCAAATTGCCCACGTGCAAGAAGCCATCTTGGCGATTCTGGAAATCTCCTAATTCGTATAAGGAAGTATAATAAAACATATTGTTAGGTATTTATTAATATTAGTTAAAAAATGTGTAATTGAGTTCAATCAGACGAATAATTATAGTTTTAATATTCAATTGACAATTACTTACCACCAGTACAAAAAATATGTCATAAATGGTAATGATGTTGCCAAAGCAAGTTGACGCCAATCTCGAAAAGTGTACAAAATCAAAGATAAAAGTACCATGCCGACAGAGTGAGCAATATTGGTGAGTAGAATGCAAGTAGTCCGGTGAGCAGGTCCAACAAATTCTATGGCTAATTATAGAAAAAATTAAAAATGGAAAATATAATTTGTTTTTACCCTTTGATAATAACATTAACTTATGAGTGACGACAGCTAATTACTTACGAAGTACATTGGGAGTTGCTAAAATTGCAGGAATGGTGAACCCAACACCAATTCTAAAAAATAACCAAGTCCAAAAATCTCTGGCAAAAGCTGTAGCTATACCAAATATGTTTTCAATTAGTAAGTATATAAAAAAAGCAGGTCGTCTGCCAAGCCTAAAAAACATTCAAATGTATTTAATACTTCATAATACGTTATAATTAATAATATATGCCGAAAACCGGGAATAATCGTAAAATAAGTAGGTATTTATAGTTCCAAAGCGGACCATTTTATAAACAGCTGCGTTCCTACTCAGCTACATATCCAGTAAGTTTTCTTAAAATTTTATAACAGAGGAATTAAATTACTACTTTATAGTGTTGTATTATAAAATTACCTTTCACGATGAGGGTGATCATCGCTCCCTTTTAAAACCGCCCCCGTGTACCTATAGGCTATATGCAATCGCTCAACCCCTATAGCCACTATAGCTGTTATTATAATTTATAACTATAAGTTATAATATTCAGACACGGACCACGGTTTTCAATAATCTCGAAAGGTGGTTGAATTTTAAACTAAAACTAGAACCATCAGAACTTAAGGATTTGCTTAATAAAAATAAAAATTCAGGTTTAACAAAAATATAGCTGTTAAGCCAGCTCAAAATTATTTTTTCCTAAACAGCCTAAAACTAGGTTCATTAAAATCTCAATAAAAATCCAATCATCATTTTAGTCATCAAAAGTGTAATTCAAAAAATCTACTTGTAACTTATAGACCCATTATTAACCAAACATTGTTTTAAAAGTTGAATACATATATTTTTCGTACAACCTTCATGCAAACCAAGTTATTTTTTCTTGTAGCATATTTATTAGTTCAGCGTAGGTTTTTTATTATATTATTTGATTTATTCCCGGTCCTTTCTAAATATTTAACGATCATTATAAGGTTAGGCTTTGTTATATTACCAACCCATCTTGAAGAAATCCAAATAAAAGCATTCCAAATAATCCACTCAAGCCAAATAACGTCAAAGCAAAAGTGGGATAAAATCGTTTTGAACATACTAAGTTCCACTGAAATATAATATTATGCAATAAAATATTAAATTACACCAAATGCCTATAAACAAATATTATGTAAAATATAATATATAATTTAAACATGCAAAATGAATAAATATTTTTAGAGATTTACACCTATTGTAAAGCCAATTTGTAATTTAAAACGTTTATTTATTATAGATTATAGTAGGTATATCCTAAGCAATTAAAAAACTGATTGTTTGGTGAATAGGGGTTACTTAATAAGGATGTAAAGCTATTCATAAATATTAATGAATTAGTATACAACAAGTGTTTTGAATCATACAAAACATAATTTAGAAAAGAAGGGTCAATGCAATCACTAATAATTAAAAATGATTAAATCTCTGACAAACGCTTTGATGCGATTTTTTATGTAAATAAGTTATTCATAGATTTCCATTTGAGCGTCGTTTTCGAAAGTCATTTTATACTTACTAAGAACTTTCATTAAGGAGTATATACTCCTACTATGAATCGAATAATGTACATTTATTGTTTCTTTATTTATATTTTGCTATTCTAAAATTGTGTAAAACTTTAGATAAATAGTGTAAAGTTTAAAAAATATCGAAAAACAAATTTGGTGCCTATTGGAAAAAAATTGTCCGTTTGGTCCCGAATTAAAAAAAACTGGAATGGCTCTCTTTTTTAGGGATAGTGATTTTTTCTCTGATTTTGCTAAACAGTTTAACCTTATACATAACACAGCATACTAAACATAGTATATTTATCCATTGGTAAAATTAAAATTTCATATAGCGTAAAGACAATAAAATTGTGATTTCAAAATTACAAAAAATTTACTAATTAGGGTTGATCTTTCGGGGAACGGAAAGCGCCAAATTTTTTACAAATAAAGACTTAAACGCAAAGGCACTTTCTGAATTGTCTACCGAACCGATTCCAAATGTTTTTTATGTTATAAAGTTTAACATCTTCACTATGGGAGCTAAAAGGCTAATTTTTTTTTTCATTTTAATAAGCGCTTCTTTTTATACTTTTTTATAGTTATTTCTAATAAATTTAACTAATTTTCTAATAACTAAATCAAACACCAGCCTTTAAGCTCCTATAGAGAAAATAGTAAGATTCATTGAAAAAGAAAATTGAAATCCGTCCAACAGATACGCCAATGACATCTACGCGAGTCCTTTTTAACAAACTTTCACTATAACTCGGAGAAAAATTACTTTAAAAGTTTAATAACTAGAAAAATTTAATATTTGTTCACCCTAAAATTAGTTGGCATGAATAAAATGGCTACTAGATTAATTTTTGTCAAATATTGCCTATCCTTTGCCCCTTAATAAAAAGCGCTTTCCGTTTCCCTTACGCTATAATATATACTAGTGCAATTACGCATTGGACATTTTCATTTTTCTTCATCCTACAATACAAGAGGAATAAAGTGGTAAAATAAAGAATACAAATTGCATTCAACGTAGGGTTGAGTATTTTGTGTTAATAATCAATAGCCATATTAAATTACAAAACTATTGTTAATTAAACGCCTCCCTCCTATTTATGGCATTGGTTTTTGTTTTGTTTTAGGTGTAAAATGTCTGACTTCAAACTATATTTCAGCTCTTAAGTACTAAAACTGGGCCATAAAAATACGAAAAACCTCCCCTCTTATGGATGAGGGACTTAATGAAATTTTTTTTTTTATTAGGCGTGACCGATTTATGCCCCATACAAATTTCAATTTAATTTGTACTTTTGGTGTGGACTTTTTTTAACTATTTGGACTTCTCAAGAGCCAAGGCACCGTTAGGGGAGGACTGGTCGGAAACATGTTAGCAGAGTTCCTAAATTTGATATCATGTTGTTTGTTTATTAACTTTTTTAAAGTGCATTTAAGTGTATTTAAGTTTTTTAACGTGCAATTGTATTATATGTTCGATGGTAGGTACATCACTATTCATATTTATAAAAAGTAAAATCTAAATGATTAACTTTACTTCGGTCACAATCGTAGATGAATACCGACTCAAATCATAATCCCAATTATCACATGTACCATTCATAGAATTCAAACAATGATTTAATTTAGATGTATAATTGATGTTACTAAAATTAAAACAATCATGAGATCAATAAAAATTGATGCTGAATTTTATAAATCATGCATAATATATTTAATATTTACTTTTCTTCTTTACACCAATGTTGTGGGGTAGCAGCCATGAATAATTGATTGTATGCATGAAACCCACATGGCAAGACACACGGTAATACGATTAACCAAATTAATTGTTTTTGATATAGCCCATATTCACCGAAGTCTATTAATATTTTATCAAAATCCATTTTTAGCTGTAATTAAAGGAGCTATAAGGTCCGTAGCTGGTGTTCTAATACAAATATGTTTACCAACAGCTTATGCATTTACCTAGTTAATTTTACTCCCTCTTTTTATTCTTTTATAAATCAATTACATGACTCCGAAAATAGTTTTTTTATAACCATACAACTTTATATAACCTGCAGGTAATGTATTTTGACACTATTAACGCGTCTATAATAAATAAGTATTATATATATATATATATATATATAATATAATGTAAATGTATATTTATTATAATATTTTATATTTCCAAATATGAAATATTAATGAGTAACAAATTATAACTTTTAAGAAAAATTTTTCTACCAACCTAAAATTAGGTATTGGTATTAGTACAGAACATTGACGTATATGTTTACAGATATTAAAAATCAATTGTATGTTTTTGGAGGTATGTGATATTTTAACTTTTATTTGAATTAAAGATCCCAGTTCTAAAATTGTAAAAAATGAGTACTATCCAGTGATGAAACATTATAGGAGATGTCTACCCACTTGAAGATGAATAATTCGTTTTTATTTTATTTAAATAGCAAATATTTTTATGGATGTACGAACAGGCATCTATCGAGTCTATATAGCAAATAAAATGTTGGTTTTACAAACGATTTATAAGTGAAGACGTAATACATTACCTTACTGATTTAACTCTGATCATTCAGAAATGGCAAGAGAGTAGCTGTGACTCAAGTTAAAATATAAATATGTCGAACATTAATAGATATTTACATTTAAACTTACAACTAATATTAATTTGCGACTACAATTAAAAAAAAAGTTTTTTATCATTGTCAAAAATTAAAAAAACAATGTTAACACTTTACCCTAAAAATGAAAGTAAGTAAATGTTCCCCGGACCTAAAAATGAAATACAATTAATTATTTAATTAATGTGTTATTTATGTAAAATATTTTAAAAGTAGTACTTTTTTTCAAAAAATGTTATAACTATAGGTGTTAACTGTTATAATAGTGGTAGTTCAGTAACATTTCTACAGTTTACAATAATTTAACATTACAGTAAAAACAACGAGTTATTTTATACTAATATTTAAGTTTTAATGATTAAAACTACATAATTTTGTATACATGTTTATTAATAAACATTACATAGCTAGTATGGTTATTGTTTGATTTTTACAATTTAAATAAGTAATTTTTTATGCACATAAAAGAGCTTTATAATATACTTTTAGCTTTACGTTTTTTCTCTCCTTTAACAAATACTTTGCCTCTTAGAGCCTTTAATCTTTTCATCTCATCGATAAAGTCTTGATGTTCATCTCTAAATAAACCATACCGCCGAAGATTCATTATTAGTAGCCCAGTTTCTACATGACGAGGATAATAATTTATAACATTTTCTTTTTTGTACAAGGGCTCTTCACTAAACATTTTTACCACCTGAAAAATAATATAATATGATAAATCTAAAACACTATTTACTTTTATTCAATTTTATTTACCCTCATAGATTTTTCATTGGTAGGACGAACAACTTCACCAAATATGCGATTGCTGAGCATTTTCATGCGATTAGAATATTGAGTATTAGCATTAATTAGTTCAGTATACTTATAAAATCTCATTATAATCACCTAATGATACCTAAAAACAATAGCATTATAAAAAAAAAACGGCTAAAACGTAATTAAAAAAGAAATAAAGCAATATTTCAATTGCAAATACTTTATTGGAAGTTGTATAAGTAAAAAGATTTATCCAACTAAATATTGATTAGTACTTACAAAATTATATCAATAATATAAATAGTTTAATTTCTATGAATAATAATTAATATAATCTAAATAATATATTTACTTTCTATGAATAATATAATCTAAATTTTAGAAACGTTTTATCCTCCGGAACTCAGAAGCATGGGCTATATGATAACATGCATTAATTGTGATAAGCTAGTGATATCTTATCAATTAATAATAATATGTTTGGGTAATGGTTGATAAAGACGATGATAATGTCACAATAACATTATTATTATATGATAAAATTCAAATTCGATTTTAAAATGATAACTGATAAGTATTTAATTTTAATCCTCAATATGTATTCACTTTTGTAAATTTTGTTAGTTGTCATATTTAAGAATAAAGGAGCTTTATAAAAGTTCAATTACCCGCAATGATTCCTGCGTTAAATTTATTTTTAGATTCTGTGGTGGATACAGTAAGTATTAAGTATTTCTTATTATTCAAATTTTATATTTAATTAATTTAAATAACAAATCATTATGTTGCTAACAGACAGGGGAAGACATTTTACATTTAATATGAAATTATTTTTTTTTAAGATAGCACCACCTATTCCAGCATTGGAGAATTGTATATACCACTGGGAAAAGTTCATCTCAAACTACCTAGATTGGACTACCGATGGAGTATGTTCAAACACACATATTGATGTAACTAATATTCCAGTTCATCTTGAACATCTTAAACAGGTAGATACACCATATATAAATGCCAATTTAATTAATAAAAGAAAAATACAAGACTAGGAAAAAATGTATAAAACAAAACAAATTGTGTTAACTTTTACTTAAAAATGCTGGAGGCCTAGTGTGTATACAGCGAGGCTTTTATTGGTTTAGGGTCACTGAAAATGAATGTTTGTACACGGTCATGTTTATCTTAATAGTGTGCTGAACTGAGCCGGAAAGTGAAAGAGCGATTGCCCTTAGGGCCTCATAGGTAGGACACTAAGCTTGTTATATTACTTTTTTTTAACTAACCGAGAAGGGCTGATATTTATGTAATTATTAGGCTAGATTCTATGATCGCCCGAGTCTATATTTTATCCCAACTCGTCTCTGGTTCTTAAAGCTTGACCAAGTTTCCTAAACTTAAAATAAAAAGTTAAAATGTTTTTGTATTTTTTAATGCTATTTTCGCCTTGACACAAAATGCTCATCTATTATAAATATGTGTTAAATTTTTCTTCCATGATTTTTTTCCTAAGCTGTACCAGACTTAATCTTTTTTGTTATAACTAAGTAAATTTGTTTTATATACAACCCAAAATAAAGGTACTATTATCAGAAGATGAAAATGATAACTACACCACAAATTCTAGCATGGAATATGCACTGCAAAATGATCTCTTCAATATATTGGCTATAATTGCAGAAAAAGAAAAATTAATCGGTCTCAGATTATATATTTTAAGATTTATGACAGATCTTATTGAAAAGTTGAATAATCCCATGCTAGCACACCAATCTGTTTCAAGTGCTCTTTTGGTAAGAAATTATATTTTATTAACTTTTCTTTTAATCACAGGCATTAAACTAAATATATTCAGTTTAACGGCGATCACATGTTATATATTTATATAACTAAATATAAATGTATATAATTTGTGTTTTTGCCTTTAGAAACTTATAAATTTGTGCGACTATGTTTTACATTCTGAAGATCAAACAGATCAAATCCATTTTCTGTTTACACTATGCAGTCTGTTGAAAAGTCAACCAAATGCCGCAGTTCTATTTTTATCTCGTGTAAGATTTAAATATTAACCTATGCATTTAAAAAAAATAACATTATAAATAACTATTTTCTATTTATTACAGGACTCTGAAAATTACAATTTAAAACATCCAACTGCACAACCACAAGGATTAAATCTCTTAGATTGCCTTCTTTCCTATATTAATACCAAAGTTAGTATTTTTTTTTTTATAAATAATGGTGTACATAAACTAAATATTGTTTTGAGTCATAATATTTTAAAAACTCAATATTATGCGTCAGTTCTCAAGGTCGCCATGGAGCAAATAATAAATAACGATCCTTAAAAGACCCAGTGGCGAAAATAGGAAAAAAAGTAGGTTTAATCATTCAAAAACTCTTTCAAGCCCCTCCCCTCACCACTAAAAAAAACATAACTATCAAACTTAACATTAAAGATTTATGAATGACATACCTAACTTATTTGCTTACAGGATACAAATGTGTACATTTTATTTTGTAAATGTATATTAATTTTAATAACATTAGAAGAAGAAATAGTAGGAAACTCTATCGTTGAAAATACAAAATTGTGTCTTGTACTATGTTCAAATTTAAAAAATCTGTTTTGTATGTTACCAACAAAATTAGATTACAATGGCTTGGAGGCGATTGAATTGAAATGGAGGTAATTGTTTCTGATAACTTCACTGGTCTTATAGCAAAGGTTTTATACAAGTTAATTTTAATTGTATTTCCTATTTTCTTTTATTATGAAAGTTATATTTGTATGATTTCAGAACTGATTATGACGCAACATACTCAAATGATGTAACTAAATTCTTTTGTTGGTTTGATTTTATTATTGAAGTAAGTTTTTTCTATTGTGTTATTTTTAATTTAATATAATATTTTATCTAAGAGAAATTTATATTAATTTATTTTTTAGGTAATTAAACACGGACAATTTATTATATCGTGTAACATTTGTGAGTTATTAAAATCAGTATTGTTTGATGAAATAATGTACCTGTCTTTGGAAGAAATTTCTATTTCTACAGTATTTATAATTAAAAAAATGTATTTGTTAGCAAGAAGCTCTCCTTTAATACATAGTATGTGTCATAATTTTTCTTTTAATTAATTAAATCTTATGTCATGACAGAAATTAAATGTAGCTAATTTAAATTGTATTTTAGTGATCAATAATTGGATTAGATCACCAAAAGACAGCAGAAATGCTCCATTTGAAACTTTAATTAAGGTCTGCTATACCAAAGATGAACTTTTAACTTTTCATGTTATGAGTTTTTTTAATGTTAAGTATAATCATTATTATTGTAGGTCTACTTAAAAAATTAATTTATTAAATTTGATTGCAGGTGATACTAAATGAACTGGATAAGGATAATTTAGAATTTATAGTTTTACAATATGTAAATAACAGAAGCTATTACGAAGGAAATAATTTTGTAACATGGAGTGACGAAGAAGACGAAAGAGAAAAAAAAACATTGTTAGGAATTAACAAAAGTAACACTAGCTGTACACTCGCACCATCAAGTATTGATCGTATAATAAATAGGTGAACTAAGAATTTCTTATGGGTAAAAACCAAAGTAACCCATTTCTCATAAAGTTGCTCTTAAAATAGGTTATTAACTCTATATCCACAAAATCTACAATCGGACTCGTTACATACTTTCAAAAATTATATAAAAGTAACAAATGACAAGTATGAAAACGTTTTTGACGTATGTAAGCATTTTGATTGGCCAACAGAAGCAATAGAAATTGATAAAACAAAAGAATTTTATTCAGGACCATTTTTAGAAATGATTTACAGCAAAATACATAGCATTCCAAACCAAGTACTTATTTAAAAAAATAAGTATTGTCTATCATATATTATATTAATAATATTAACTTGATAATCTTCGGATGTATCCATGTCTTTGATTTGTTGCTGACGTTTTAGACTCATTGCAGAGTTCGTTTTAATTGCTCTAATGATTGATTCTGCAATGAGTCCTAGACGTCAGTGCGATGGATACTTTCAAAGGTTATCAAGTAAGTAATAATTCAATCCATGAAAGCTTTAACATATTTATGTTCAAATACTTCCAAGACAGTATGGTGAAAACAATATTTGCGTAAAAATTGACACCCACTGTAAGAAAAAAAATGTGTAACATCAAAATCTGATCACTCTACAAGACGTTATTTCAATGAGTATTCTAGTAAGGCATATATCTGAGCAACAAACTTGTTGCATCCGGAATTCTTATAGTTTTTTTTTGTCTCTACTGAAAAGTTTCATTAATGCTGTAGCGCCATTTTTGTCTTGGACGTGTTGTTATAATTTAATTATTAATTGTTAAATATTATAAATGTTTTAACAATAAATTGACAATTTTTATTTTTACTTTTAGAGTCCATCAATAACTTTACAGATAAAGAATATTTTAATATTACTTAGTTTTCTACCACACCCATATTTACATGAATATTTACTAAATTCTACTGTACCTTTAAAACGTAATGTACCATCAGCATATAATACTTTGTGTCAAGTGATTAAGAAAATACAAAGAACTATATTGACACTTCCTAACTATTATAAAGAGTTGAATACTGCAAGAGAGCGAGTGTTCAATAATAATACTTATAAATTGTTTAAAAATGAAAAGTAAAGTTTGAATACATCATTTATAATTATGCTTAATATATAAAACAAATTTGTATTTATTTTAGAGAAGAAAAGTCAATATTATTTGATAATGCTGTAATATTGGAAGAATTGTGCAAAGAAATGGTGGCTGTATTATTTGTTAAGTATCACTATTTTAGCTTATATAAGGAATAGAATAATTTCGTAATTAATTCCTATTTTATTTAACTAACATCATGTTAATAAAAAATATATGTTACTATTATGATTGTTTACATTGTTAGATTTAAATAATTACTTCTTGTTATTATATCATTTCATTTACAAAAGATATTTGCTCGGGTCTGATTGGTTCAAAACTTTATTTTAGTGTATGAGCCACGAGGACTGAGCATTAGCGATTTAAGCTCTGAGTGAGTGTTCATTGAAGATTGCTTCTTTGCTTTCCTATTTTTTTCCAAGTAGTCAAAGAAATTGAAATTTTCGACAGTCCATTTAAATTCAATTTCCTCATAAGCCTCGTATATGGTTTGTACATCCTTAATAGCATTGGGTAGTACTAGAAAACAGCCTAGGAATTACTAGTAAAAAAATTTAGAATTTCAAATTTACTACATAATTCGGTACTACCCGACATCTCTGATAATGGTCAGTTGACACCCATGTAGTTTCTGGTCAATAACAGATAGCAAAGTAGCACTTCCTATTAGTATATTACTAATTTCCCAGTGTTATTAGAGTGATTTTTATTTAAATTATCATTTTTAATTCATTTATTTATTTATAAGAGTACCGCCCCGCTGGGGGCAATGAGTACAGATGCAATACAATAATTTATAATACACACAGTACGTATTTTAACATTTAACTTAGCTTATTCACTGGACCATATACCTAATTACATACAATTAAGGCACTTAATTTTAAATTACTGATATTATTAACAAAATCGGACAATTTATTACATATATTTAACATTCGACATATAGGACTATTTATAACATAATTGTTTGATTGATGCTCTACAAAAAAAAACATTATGATGCCGAGTGTTCACACTAGGCACTACTAGAGATAATCTCTCTAGGAGTTCCGGGCTATCAACTAAACCGTTAAACATTTTAAAAATAAAAAGTGTACCCATGTATAAACGTCTATTTTTTAACGAGATCAGGTTACAACGACGCTCAATGTCGACAATTGGGTGGCCTCTCATAATAATTTTAAGTGCCACAAACGTATACATTTTCTTTGGATTTTTTTAATTTTGTCGATAAGACCAGCCTGATTGGTGTTCCATACTGCCGACCCAATTTCTAGACCCGAGCGTATTAAGGCTGAATAAAGCACTCTTAGACAGCCTAAATCCTTAAATTCACCCCAATTGCGTTTAATAAACCCAATATTTCGATAGGCTTAGCACACATTGAGTTAATATGTGTGTTAAAAGATAAGTCGGTAGACAAAGTGACACCCAGGTCCTTAACATTACTTAGTACCTCGAGGTTTATTTAATTTCAATTTATTAGTTGCTATTTGATTTTTAAAAAATATTGAGTAAAAAAAGTGTTTTATTTGATTGGACTGATGAGCATCCGAGTTGCCATATGACAATAAAATAGTCAAAAATATAAATGAATAGGAAAATCAAAATAACACATTACGGTCTTATGGAACTTAAAATTAAACTACACACTTAAAATAATGTAACATATTACTAGTTGATAGCCAGTCATCAATTGTATTAGATACATTATTCTATATTCTAATTTGGAATAGGAAATATGAATTATTGAAATTTGAATCTTTATAAAGATAAAATAAAAACATCTGGGTTAAATAAAGAAACTGTGATAGGTACAGAGGATGCAGAGGGATGAATCTTCTTTTTTCAACTATCTTATGCAAATAAGCCCGGTCAGGCAAATGATCCAACATTTTTCCCTACACACATGGGCAGTGGCGTACATTCATCTTGCTATGGGGGGGTTGTAAAAAAATAATACTACAGAACCAGATGTTTCAAAATGATAAACAACTTTTTTCCCCCAAAAAAATAATTATTAATAAGGTGATTTGTTGGAATATTTATCCGCAAAAAAATCAGACTTCTGTTCAAAAAAAAAAATTATTATTGCTTGATAAAAACCAAAAAGGTTTTACATAATTTGAGTACATCATCAAAAAATTTAATGAGCGGTGAAATTTTGTACAGAAAAAAGTCCTGTATAGATTTGCTACCTTAACTCTGCAGAATTGGTTTAGTGGTTAAAAAATTATCATGGGTCCAGACGGCAAACAAAATAAAATTAATAGATAATATTAAAAAGAATTAATATTCTATTATTTCGTAAATACAATGTGCTTTACGTTAATTTTATCATTTTGTAAATGCAATGTTTAATGACATTCTTATGTTTATCTCGTTTGGCGTAATGGAAATGGTACGGTTTTGGCAGAAACCCGGAAAACGGCCATGCCCGTTAACCAATGGGCTATTGGATACCTATTGATTGGTTGATTTACTCACATTATAACCTAGAAATTTAACAAGTTCAAAAAAAAAATTGTATAATATGTATTCAATATAATGTAGCCTCATTAAAAAGTCCTAATATTGATTATACATAGGAACTACTAGTATGCATAATCAATAGTTCTATCATCATTCTAATTTTTAGAGGAGAAAAGGTTTTTGATATTTTTTGGGGTTTTCAAAATATTATGATAATATTATGTATAAAGAATTTCCCATACAAATTTGGAGCTAATTAAAGTATTTTAAAATTAAAAAATATGTAAGCTTTATGGGCGTTTTATTTTGAAGGGGAAGATGTGATTTTTTTAAAATTTTTGTTGCAATATAAAGAAATCTTTTTAGACTTCAGAAGTTTAAACGATATCATGAGTATGGGTTCATACACAAAATAAAATAAGACCCTATCTATTTGTAAAAACAATACTTTTTTTGCTCCGCACTGAAGCTATAATAAAAACATCATTGTAAAACCTCAGCTCAACATCGTAGCTAACCTACCACCTTACGGGTATATATGATTCTATAAAAAAATAGACATCATTCTGTTTATTATACAACCGTGGTCGTCCTCGGGCCACCCTCTGATCCTCCCCCCCGTGTAATGTGTAGTCTACTGTAGACTAGCAAATACTGCACTTTTACAATTATTTAGGCGTCACTGGTTTCATTTTAATTGTTTGGTCACAGTCACCTATTACAATTACCAAACAATTATGTGACTAAATACTGAACATATATTATTAAAGGCATTTATCCTGTAATTAAGTTAAAATTTTAAAAAGTAGGCATAAATGCATGCAGTTATCTATGCTATTGTTATAATTTTTTTTCAAAATGTATGGTTTTGTACCTTAATTTTAACTAGGTATATAATTGGCTGCTCGTTGTTGCTTTGAGTTTAAAAAGACAAGAATACGAGATATTTTCAAAATTCGTTCATACTTTGTCGTGTCAAAATCAACTTGAGTATTTTTTTTACGCCAAAAACGACTTACTAGGTATAGGTAATAATGTCTAAAGACATGCCCTCTCTTGACTCCGACCCAACTATGCTGGTTTATTTAAATATATACGTAGATACGTATAAAATATACAGTATTATATTATTAGTTAATAGTGAAATATTAGGTATTGAAATAGATAAATAATTATATATTTATTGCAAGTAGGTACGATTGCCCTAAAAACTATTCATAATATTATTACTACAATAATAACCATTTAATGTCTTCTTTGTAATTATAAATGATTATTTGTTATATTATTAAATAAAAAAGAAGATACTTAATTATTTTAGTGTGTACCTATGTAGAACTAAGATTTACATTTTTAAAAACGTGGCGGTTAACATTGATTGATGTAAGAAATTAACCGGTATATAAATATATTATAATTTAAAAAGATAAAACTAATAGCACACAAAACCGCCAATTTGTTATCGGGGCAAACAAACACAATATAATGAATAATATTATAATATACAATACATAGAAAGTAGAAATATAAATAATATACATTTATTAGGTATTCAAAAATCCTTATTTTGGACAAAAAATAAATATATCCTATATTATTCATAATTAACGTGACCATAATTTGATTTACTCAAAGAAGGACACCTGTAAATTTTAATAGGAAAATCATACTAATTTTTGCGTAAAATGACAATACTAGAAATATAGTATAGGTATATAATATTTATTATATAATTTATAAATTATATAATAAAATTTATAAAATTTATATAATAATATTTATAATTTATAAATTATATAATATATATAAAAACACAGACAAATGTTATAAATTTATAATAGATTAAACTATTCGACTGGTTTTTTATATTTTTCGGATCCACAAATCTGCTTTAAAATATCCTATATTCTTAAATATATAATTTAATATGAATCATAATACATTCTAGTATAATTTAATTAATTTAATAATTACACGCAGTAGATAATAGGTATTAATTTGGGTATTAATACTATGAATGTATACGTGTTTTAACAAAATCAAAAAACAAATTTAAATAAGACATTATAGCAATATTATATTATTATAATTTTTTTTAAACTATACCTACTTCCTAGTATACTTTATGTAGCTATAATCAGATATACCCTATTATATAAAAAATATAACTAGGTCTTGTGTTTTTTCCCCAATACTTCATAGAAAATAGAACGAATATTATACTGTCGCATACGAATGCAGGTATAAGAACAATAATTGATAAAGCACGACCTTTGTCCATCAAAATTCGTTTAACCGTAAAGTGTAAACATTGTGGCTATTGAAAAAAAGCCACTATTATACATATAGTGTTTACTTTTTATCGTATTCACGTGGTTCCAACTTCCAAACAATAACAACATGTTTATGCAAGTCAAATGTCTACTA